>NC_090930.1:1044598585-1047098585 GCF_040938575.1 Ambystoma mexicanum | reverse complement strand
TATGCAGGTGCGCCCAGGTAAAGGGAATTTGGTGCAGTTTAGGCGGGAGAGGACGACAGCGAAGATTGCGGTGACTCTGTGTGGGTAGGAGTGTTAAGCGAAGATGTGTCAGAGAATGCAGAGGTGTAGGTAGCAAGATTTAGACACAGTGTTAATGCGGTGTGGGAGTGTCAGGTCAGCATCCATGGTGCATCGTACGTTCTTTACTTCAATGGATGTGGAGGGTGGGTGGCCTAGGGAGGATGGCCACGGGGTAGGTTGGTGGAAGAGAGCTGTCTACCGGCAGATCATGATTGCTGTTTTTCTGGGATTGAGGAGGAGGTGGCTGGCTGTCATCCAATGATCAATGTCTGTGAGGCAGGATGCAAGGTCAGGGTGCGGGTGGAGACAGACCTGGGGATCTTAAAGATGGTTTGGGTGTCATCTGCATAGATGTAGCAGGTTAGGTTATGTGAGCGAAAAAGGGCAGGGAGAGCGCTCATATAGAGGTTGAAGAGTAACGGATATAGGGAAGCGCCTTGTGAGACACCGTTGGTTACAGAGCGGGGGGCCGAGGAGAAGGGAGCGAGGTGGGTGATTTGGTATCTGTTGGCGAGGAATGAACAAATCCACCTTAGTGCGTTGTCACTTATGCCGAGTGAGTGGAGTCTGTCAGTGAGGATGCTGTGGTCTATGCTGTTGAAGGCCAATGAGAGGTCGAGGAGTATAATTGCAGCACAGCCTTCTGTGTCTCTAGTGCTTTGGAGGTCATCCCAGATGGAGACTAGAGTCGATTCAGTTCCACTGAGGGATCTGAAGCCGGACTGGATTCAGTGGGAGTAGGCTGTTTTGTCAGTAAATTTGGCTAAGAAGCAGGTGTTGGAAATGGGTCTGTAGTTGACTAGAAGATGAGGAACAAGAGAGGGTTTTTTTAATTTGATTTGCATTATGATTTATTTATATCATCCTTAGGATGAACTAAATCGTATCTAGGCACAGATGGGAACCGATGTATCAGCAACAACAATCAGAAACAAACTCAGCAACAAAGGGTATCTTAAAGGTCAAATTGAAATAGTAAGGCTATCTATCGATCACTTGAGTAGATGGGTTTTTAAGGCCTTACGGAAGGACGAAAGGGATTTCACAATACGAATTTCCATTGGCAGCCTGTTCCTTTTTGAGGAGGGGTTTAATGCGCAATGTCTTGAATGCTGCTGGGAAAATGCCTGAGGTGAGGGAGGAGGCTGCAGGCAAGTAGCTTAAGGAATTTGAGTCTAGAGATGGGAGAGAAAGAGGAGAAGAAAGAGTGCAAGGGGGGAGTAGTAGGGGGTCAGGCGGTGTTCAGGTGAGCGGGGTGGGAGTGCTGCTAGTTTCACACTGATGGTGCAGCTTCTTTCTATGTTGTAGGAATGGTCTCAGAGGACATCACAGAGTGCTTGGGTGATGTGGGGGGGCTGCAGTGGGAGCCTTGAATTTTGAGATGATCTTGTGGAGTTCCTTGCCGCTGTTATAGCATAAGAGTTTTTGACCTTCCAGATTTCTGCTTTGTAGGCTTGGATCTGATGGGCATAGGCTGCATTCTCGGGTGCAGTTGAGTGTTTTGAGAGATTTGAGGAAAGGGGTGGACTATCTAGGTAAGCGGGGAGTTTGATCTGGTGGGGGTGAGAGGTATGAGGGGTGTTGGAGAGCCATAGGTTTAAATTGCTGATAGAGCGTAGACCTTCTTTGATTGACACAATTGGAAGGGAGGAGAGCAGGGAGTCTGCCTAGTCCAGGTTAACTATGTCCTTGTTCCACAGAGGTAAGCGGGTGGATGGTCTTGTGTAAGTCATGCATGGAGGAAGTATGGGAGTCAAAAGCGAGAAGGTGATGGCTGCATAGTCTGTCCATATGAGCCGTCGGGGTGGGAACATGGAGATAAGGTTGGTGGAGCTGAAGATTGCATCTAGGGTATGTCCTGCCATGTGATGTGTGTGGCACCTGATACCTACTGAGTCATGTTGAGGGCTTCCAGGATGTCCAGGAGTGGTTGTGTAATGGGTTTGTGTGGGGCATTGACCATATGTTGAGATCTCTTAGCATGGTGAGGGAGGGCTGGTCGACCAGTTTGGCCGCTAGGGAGTCGCTTAGGGAATTAGCGAAGTGTCTGCTGTAGCCGGGAGGTGTTGGTAAGAGAGGGGTGGTATGAAATTTCACTAGGAGGGAGTCACAGTCTGGGTTGTGGGCTTGTTCCTCGGAGTGTGTGGTAGAGAGATGTGATTTATGGAGGATGTTGATCCCGCCTGCCCTGCTGGTTGTGTTGTGAATTATGAGTGTGTAGCCAGCAGGGAATGCCTCATGTGCAATGGTTTGGAAGTCATCAGAGAACCAGGTTTCTGGGATGAAAAGGATCTCTGTGCTTGCACGATGCTTCAAGTCTTCATGATTCAATTTCTTTCTCGTGCTTTTGTGTTGTTGACAGTTGTGTGTTTGTATAATCTAAACCGTTACAACTGACATTAATAAACCTGTATCATTTTGAACTTTGGGTAAATTAATATTAAACCGCTCCTGGCTGCTGCCCCCAGCTGGGTCTTACTGTCGGAAATGACGCTGACAGACATTCTCTTTAGAGAATGAGTCATGCTCTTGTCAGGGTGTGATTCCTTTTGTGTGTGGCTTGCGCATGCGCATTGCATCAAGGTCCGAGGACACTATTACCAGACGTGCCTGTCCTCATCAAAGTGCAGGTGCAAGCTGCTGCTTTGCCCAGGACAAGCTCAGCTGCATCATTCAAGTGCATGCAACCAGCCATTAGCCAAACCACTCCTAGGGGCCTGCCAAGCCACAGCAAGCCCTGCTGTCTCAGCTCTCAACCTGCACTCGGAAACTACCTTGGGTGACCATGCGACATGGCTTGCTGGCCTCGACCTGCAGACATTCGGTGCAAACCTAAGAGGTATGTGGGCTGCCTAGTGCCGCTGGCCGGACCTAAGACTTTGTTGGGGAGGGATCGGGGCTGCCAAAGCCCTCCATAATAATAGAAAAGGACACTTCAGAGTGTTCCTCAGGACTTGCACCCGTGCCTGGGCAAGGTCCCCATTTATTGACCCAATGACGTACGCCATCACCTGACATGGATGACGTCCCATGTCACAACATCCCATCCAGCCATCATAAAACAAATAACTGAACAGCAACAACCAGTTACAAATGTTCTATCACCAGTCCTCTGGGTAACAGTTTCTATGACGTTGGCCCTCTCCTGGGCTTCCCCTATCTTCACATCAGGCACCGCGAGACATCTGGACTCATGTTCTGGGATGAAGGACTATACCTTGCACCCCAGGAATGCCTCTGTGGATGCGACAACTGTTGTGGGGCCATACCTTTTGCTCCAGGAAGGCTTCCACAGATGCAACACCCGTCGTGGAGTGCAGTGTTTTCTGGTACACCATCAGAAATGACATCAGGGCTTGTCCCAAGTGGTGTTCCTTGATGACGGCAATAAGGAATGCTTTGTTTAACGTCCACATGAACTGCTCCACATCTCCGCGCAGCCAGCAGGGCATGATGCACTGGTGCGAGATCCCATAGAACCACAAGAACCGTGCAAACTCATTGCTTTGGAACGGCAGTCCGTTGTCCAACCTGACTGACTCAGGGATCCCGTGAGCTACAAACAGCTCTTCAAGTATTGGAATGATGGCTCTGGTCGTTGTGGACTTAACAAATCACACCACTGGGTAGCATGGAAACTCATCTGTGATGACCAGGAAGAGTCTCAACTGGAGTACCGTCCTGAAGACTAATCTGAGCGTCCGCCAGAGAGGCAATGAAGGGGTTTTTGGCCAGTTGTCTGTCCATCTGGCACCACACGTTGTGGCTGAGGGCGTCATCCACATTGGTATTGAGGTCTGGAAACCATACCTTCTCATGGAAACGTGCCTTGGTCTTACTGGGCCCTGGTGACCTATG
The DNA here is from genome assembly GCF_040938575.1 of Ambystoma mexicanum. Lineage (NCBI taxonomy): Eukaryota > Metazoa > Chordata > Amphibia > Caudata > Ambystomatidae > Ambystoma > Ambystoma mexicanum. The sequence continues at coordinate 1,047,094,646 of NC_090930.1, read as the reverse complement.
TGAGCCAGGTCCAGAACCCATTCCTGCAGTTCGAGAGGGACGATCAGCTGGGTGCCACAGAGACGTAGCCCTTTGTGGCCCACCGAGCGTTCACCTTTGACCTTCTATTGGCTGTGTAGAAACGACTGTGCCTCAGGTGTCCTGTGTTGCATCGCAGACAGGAATGTCTTCCACTTGCCGGACTGCAATTGGACCACCTGATCATGGACACCATTGTCTCTGCGGGTAGCATCTGCTATGTTGGCTAGAGACATGGACTTCGGTACGGCAGTCCAGATGGCCATGGCAATAAATCCCTCAGTCTCCATAGGCCAGCTCTGTCCTCACACCGTGCCCTGCGGGATGCCACAACAAGTAGTCAGCTGTGTTGTCTGCTCCAGTTCTGAAAAGCAGAGTGACACTGTATTCATGGAGTTGCAGTATCCAACCCTCAAGCCGGATGGGCGGGCATTGAGCCGACCCCACCATGATGAGGATGAGCGGCTTATAGTCAGGGAAGACATAAATGTAAATATGAAAGTGTCTGCAGCCCTACAGAACTGCCAATGCCTCTCTCTCTAGCTGAGAGTATCAGTGCTTCGTGCTTATGAGAGCCTTGCTGGCATACCAAGCAGGCCTTCTGTTCCCTCGGCTGTCCACCTGAAGGAGAACGGCCCCTAGACCCACCAGAGTAGTGTCAACCAAAAGCTCTTGTGTTGGCGGGGTCAAAGTACACCATTGATGTGTCGCCACAAGTGCAGCCTTGGTGGCAGTAAAGGCACTGTGCTCCAATTGACCCCACTACCAGTACTGGTCCTTTTTGATGAGACCTCATAGCGGCTCTGTCAGCTTGGCCAGGTTGGGGATAAAATGGCCACAGAAATCACCATCCCCAGGAAACTTCTTACTTCAGAGGGGGATCCTGGAGGAGCCAGATCCTTGATATCCCAGTCTTTCCGGGGGTCAGGAGACAGTACATGCTTGTGAAGCACGAACCCGAAGAAGTGAACTCGGGACTGTAAGAAGCAGCACTTTTGCCGTTTGAGCGTCAGGCCATTCTGGGCTATTCTTGCCAGCACCGCTGACAACCTTGACATGTGATCATTGTGGGATGCCGAAAATAGTAGAGCTTGTCGCTCACATTGAGAATGCTTGGCAGTCCCGGCAGCACACCCCTGATTGTGTGCTGAAAGACCTTGGCCGTGGAGGACACCCTGAAGCTAAGCCTCTTGTAGCAGAATGCCACATGCAACAAAAAAGTTGTAATCCTTCATTAGTCCATATGCAGGGGGGACCGGGTGATAGCCTGCTTTGAGGTCAACTGTTGAAACACCTTGGTTCCCTGTAGATCCGCAAGGATCATGTCAAGTGTAGGAGTGGGCTGCCACTCCTGGTGAATTGTCTGGTTGGGGAGCCTCATGTCCACACAGATCTGGACTTCCTCTGGACACTGGGCTTGTTGGCCATCACTATGTGGCACACCTAGGGCATGGGGCCATCCCCGCGTTCGATGAATCAGCTCACTCCAGCTTGGCAAGCTCCTCCACGACTTTCTGGTTCAAGTGAAAAGGTATCCTGTGGTGACATAGTGCTACCAGGTACATGGACTTGTCAATGTGCAGGTGTACTTTCTGGCCATTGAGGCAGCCCAACCCTTCGAAGTGGTGGTGGAACGCATCCAGCAGTCCATTGATATCCATTTGGTAGACCTGGAATGTGAACTGCACCAGCCCTAAGTCCTCTACTATCGAGCCACTAAGGACAGTGTGCTTGGCCACAGGAGTCAAGTAGAACATGGTGTTGACAGCCGTCTGATCATGAGTTACCTTGTGCGGAATGCAGCATCCAGAAGTAGCAGCGAGCAGCACCCATAGGTGAATATACAAATCCCTGTTGGGGACAACTTGGGTGTTAGGTGCAGCCTGTGGAACTGGAAGCAAGGCATGACATTAACTGATGCTCCCTTATCAATGAGAATGGGTATCGCCATGGCAAGGATTGACACGGAACACTGAGTTTTTCAGCATTTTGGGGGGGCAAATGGCCAGGATGAAGAATGCTTCCTCAATGTCGACTTTGCCTTCCAGCCTTGAAAGCACTGGATGTTGGTCATCATGCAAGACGGCTACTTGCCTCTGGCGGGGCTGCAGCGGCATAGGTGGCGGTCAGCTGGATTGCACAATCGGCCATGGCACCCAGCATAGTCTGGCAAAGTAGTTGGGCTTACCACAGCGGCCACAGGTAAGGCCGGCAGCTGGACTTGCCTGGTCATGTGGCCTTGTACCCCTACATGCATTGCAGGATTTCTGTTGTCCATCACTTTGCTTGGGCACAGTTTGCCTTTGCTTCTGGTTGAACCTTCCGCGGGGCTTCGGCAGGCCTTTGACTGCAGTAGCATGGGCTGTCTCCTTGTGCCCCACCTTGAAGGACTCCTCCGTGTGCGCCGCCGCCTGGGAGAAAAAATCTGGTTCTTTGAGGATTTGGCACTGTGACGCAGAGGATGCACAGTGCTGAGGGATTTGCGCTCAAATTTCTTCTGTCTCATCATAGAATCGACAGGACATGGCCAGGCGGCGGAGGTGGACGTGATATTAGTCCAGGGTTTCATGTGCCTGTCACAGACAGAATCGTTCATAGTCTCTGTTGAATGAAGGGCGGAAATATGTTTGCAGGGCACTCTTCCCTTCCTCATATGAATTGTCTCTGGGCTACATATTCTTGAGGATCTGATGCACCTCACTTCCCATGTCAAATAGCAACATGGCTTTCATTGCCCTATCCTCCATCTCACGGGCCGTGTCAAAGAACATTTCTAGTCTTTTGACCCACATGTCCCATCTAGGGCCCAATGTTGCCGAAGGTCTGGTGACATCGAATTCAGGGACAGGGCTCCAGGCAAATCCACAATTATGGGCTCCCTGTGGGGCATCAGCTCTGCTGCTGAGCCGGTGAGAGCTTGAGGGTGGTGTATCCAGTGAGCATGACATCATGTCTTCCTCAGGAGCTCCATCCATCTTGGCGCTCTCACCTCAGGGTCACAGATGTCGTAGGAGAGTCACCACTGCATGAGCACCCTCACTTGGACCACAAGCTGGCCTTCTTGTTGATCCAGGAGTATGCCGGTGTGCAAAAGGGAACAGCACCCATACTTCAGGGTTGTGATTCTCCAGATGTTGAGGTGGTACCTGCGGGAGGTGGCAAGCCTCTCGACACCTTGCGGGCCAGGTGAGGCCACTAGCTGATACCACACACACACACACACACATGAAAATGTCTCAGATTACACCCATCTGAGCTTGAGCAGGTAAAGAGTTATGGACCAAGGCTTGAGACAGCAAGGGTGTGGGACCCACAGCATCTCTTCCAGAGGTTCTGCCATATCAGGGGCATTGCACACCTACCTTGAGCCTGCACAGCCTGACATAGCTATTATAGTGGGCCCACACGTGTAAGCACCATGGTGACAAGGCTTTGTTAGTGGCTTTGGGCCAAGCGTCTTGCACACAGAATGCACTCCAAAGAGCAGAGCAGGGGTGGTTACCTGCCTGCACCAATCCACTGTGTCCTCCTGGAGTGGTGCAGCCTGTCGAACAAAGCGGGAGCGGGTAAATTGCCTGCGCCAGTCCTCGGTGCATTTCAGCAGCACTGTGCTCCGCTGAACAGAGCAGGAACAGGTGGTCAGCTCGTGCCGGTTCCCAGCACGCTCCAGCAGTGTTGCACCGACAGCTGTTACCTGAGGTGCAATGCACAGTGAGGTCCCACTGTAAACTAATGATGAGGCATGGAGCCAGCAGTCAGCTAGCGAGGGTGAGGGGCTAAGATAGGCCCCGACCTACCTCATCACCAGTTGTTGGGGAGCGTCCCGGGGGTGCTGGGGCCCTCCGTAATTATAGACATGGACACCTCCGAGTGGAGTGTACCTCGGGACTCGAGCCTGTGACTGGGCGTGGTCCACATTTATTGACCCAATGACGTATTGCATCACCTTTCATAAGTGACGTCTCATGTCACAACATTCAGGATGCTAAAAAAACACTGCTAAAGACTAAGCTAGAAAAGTGTGTTTTCTATATTAACTACTACCAGTACCGTATTTAGCATTTGTGTTGTCAGACAGTAACATGAGCCATCCCATGATCAAAGGCCAGTATTCTAGCCCGATCAGTGCATCATGCACCATTTGGGGAGGGTCTTGAGAGTTGGGAGCAATGCATTGCAGCTCGGGGCTTCGGTGGACGGTGAGTGAATAAAAGAAATGTATTGCCATTTGAAAGCAACATGTTGCCGTACAGTGGGAAGTGCAGACATATTTTGAGACAGACTGTAGAATTCGATTTGACACTAGCAGTATGCAAGGGGTCAGTGTAGGGATATATTGTTCAGACAGTCCTTACATTTTCTTTGGGCACTAGCAGGATCAACATATTTTTTACAGTGTCAATTCTAGCATGTATTGTTGAGACCCCCCTGATTACATTATCTGTTCACAACCAGCATGGAAGTAGGAAAGACATGTGATGACTCTGGACTATGTGTCCCTTCTCCTGGGGAGGAGCCACCCCCTTTGAGGCTAGGGAGGTGAGTCAGCTAAGCAAGATGCTCTCTAGGCGTCTGGGTAAGTGGGACCTCACTGGGAGTGACTCCCCTCATGGGGACAAGGACTCCCATTCTGATAGGGAACTCTTGGTCCAGAGAACATTATCTGCCTACATTCGAATTGTTCTCAAAAAAGGTAGCAGGCGCGCCTCTCCAGAAAGAACATGGTATGATAACCTGTTCTGAACATGGCATGATAACCTGTTCTGAGATGAGTTTGCAGCACATGCTTTTTGCTCACTGTACTTTTCACAGATGGGAAATGTCCATTTGCATATCAGTCTTTGTCCCGCCCACATGGGCAGTCCAGCACTGAAATGCTATGGCAATTCCTCTGTGAACAAGAGTACCAACAGCAACCCCATACACGTGTTTCAGCCTTGTTGGGCCTCATCAGTGAGGTGAAGCTGTGCCTCTCTGAGCTCAGTGAGCAGGGAGTCCATGTCTGGTTGCCCCCAGGTAACTCAGTGTGACCAACCCCAAGTTCCTTGCAAACATTTAAAAAAGGTAGCAGGTGCTCCTCTCCAGAAAGAACATGGCATGATAACCTGTTCTGAACATGGCTTGATAACCTGTTCTGAGATGAGAGTTTGCAGCACACGCTTTTTGCTCACTGTACTTTCCACAGATGGGAAATGTCCATTTCCATATCAGTCTTTGTCCCGCCCACATGGGCAGTCCAGCACTGAAATGCTATGGCAATTCCTCTCTAAACAAGAGTACCAACAGCAACCCCATACACGTGTTTCAGCCTTGTTGGGCCTCATCAGTGAGGTGAAGCTGTGCCTCTCTGAGCACAGGGAGCAGGGAGTCCACGTCTGGTTTCCCCCAGGTAACTCAGGGTGACCAACCCCAAGTTCCTTGCAAACATTTCAAAAAAGGTAGCAGGCACTCCTCTCCAGAAAGAACATGGCATGATAACCTGTTCTGAACATGGCATGATAACCTGTTCTGAGATGAGAGTTTGCAGCACACGCTTTTTGCTCACTGTACTTTTCACAGATGGGAAATGTCCATTTGCATATCAGTCTTTGTCCCGCCCACATGGGCAGTCCAGCACCGAAATGCTATGGCAATTCCTCTCTCAACAAGAGTACCAACAGCAACCCCATACACGTGTTTCAGCCTTGTTGGGCCTCATCAGTGAGGTGAAGCTGTGCCTCTCTGAGCACAGTGAGAAGGGAGTCCACGTCTGGTTGCCCCCAGGTAACTCAGGTTGACCAACCCCAAGTTCCTTGCAAACATTTCAAAAAAGGTAGCAGGCGCTCCTCTCCAGAAAGAACATGGCATGATAACCTGTTCTGAGATGAGAGTTTGCAGCACACGCTTTTTCCTCACTGTACTTTTCACAGATGGGAAATGTCCATTTGCATATCAGTCTTTGTCCCGCCCACATGGGCAGTCCAGCACCGAAATGCTATGGCAATTCCTCTCTGAACAAGAGTACCAACATTCGAATTGGAACGACTGCTGTTACTTTTGTTTTGAATACTTCTGTTTTGAAACCACCAAACAGTGACAGTTCCTCTATCTCTTTGGTTTCAGGTAATGCTGGATCTAACCTGAACGTCATAGTCAAAGAGCATCAATATAACTCTCTTATTTGTGATCTCACTTTGGATTCACTGAATAGTGACGTTTCCTCAAACTCTTTGGCATCAGGTAATGCCGGATCTTGTCTGAGCGCCACATTCAAGGAAGAAAGACCCACCCCCTTTGATTATGATGACGTATATAAACCCAGGAAGAGCTGTGAAGAAGGGGGATCTCCTATGCAGGGAGGAGACTGGTACCTATGCAGAGGTGAGCCTCTGTGGAGGAGACGTACTGGTGGGACTGAGCCACGCTAGACCACAGAGGCAGCGCTAGTGTGGAAAGCGGGCATAATGCTAGCCAGACGCTGGAAGGCTTGCATTACTTCCAACTGAGAAACCAGGGTCAGGGAAAGAGGTAAAGATGGGGAAGAACCTGTTTATCTAGTGGTGTGACCATGCGGAGGTAGTCGTGGTCAGCCTGGAGCCCCACAACCGACGCTGAGTGCAAGATTGCCAGGGAGAACCCGAATCCCAGAGCTCCATGCCAAAAGGAAGTTAGCTGCCAAGAGAATTAGCACCAGGGAAGCAAACGCTCCGACGCAGAGAGTTCCACTGAGAGGTACATATACTGTGAACCAAGACTAGGGAAGTCTACAAGGTTTCGGGAACCTAAGAAACCCGACAGGGCAAGTGGCCTGTGTGAATCAGAATGAGAGAGGTATGAACACTTCATATCAATGCTGGGAGAGCCTAAGACAGATACTGTGAACCAAGGCTGGGGAAGCCTACTAGGTTGTGGGAATCTGAGAAACCCGAGAGCGCAACACCCTACGTAAAATAGAACAAGAAAAGTATGAACACTTTATATGAAGGCTGGCAAAGCCTACAAGGCTACGGGAGCCTGAGAGACCCAAATGGATAATCACCCATGGGAATTTGATTGACAGAGACACAAACTCTTTACATACAAGTTGGGAAAGCTGACAAGGTTATGGGACCCTGAGAAACCTGAATGGACAAGCACCCGATGTGAATCTGGTTTAGTTAATACAAACATGTTTTGCATCTAGGCTGGAGAAACTTTCAAGGTTACGGGAACCTAAGAAACCTGAGTGGGCAAGTGCCTTATCTCAAGCATGTCATTGAGAGTGAACATGTCTGCAAGAGGGGCGTAGTGTTAGTTTCCAAAAAATCTACCTTTGGCCTAGCCCCACATGGGCAACAAATTTGTCAAACTGCAACTCTACCTTGGGAGGTGTGGATTCTGACCCCCCCCTGCAAATGTATCTCAGGGTGATTGTGCACTGTGTTACTGCCAAATTGCTATGCTATGGACACACAAACATAAGAGACAAAGAAAACACATGAATCAATTCAACAATGAAAACACTTTTATTCATGCACAGCAAGGTATGATAAACATTACTAGCAAGGCATACTGGCATACTGGCTTGTATGCAAGCAATCTCATATTATCCAGTCCTGCTGGATCTATAATGCTAATAGCAAAATACATATTGCAAGTGTCAGCATTCAGCATTCCTCTCCAATCCACACCACACATCACACTCTCTCTCTTAGACAATCACTGCCTGATCTCCCCTTCTATCAAACCAAAAGCTCTGTGTGAGTGTCTGTCCTAATTCCCCATTGCACGCGTCTTATTCAGATCAATTAGGCCTCATACTCAATCAGCAATACTCCCCTTTGCATGTGCAAGCTTCCCAATCTCGAATGTGTCCCATCTCTCTCCTCTCCAGCTCCCTTGCAGTCAGCCAGTCAGGGCCTCTCTCCTTGGGATCTCAGTGGTCTGGTCTCCTGCCTCTCCCTCTCATACAACTACTGCTTATTTCAGGCTCCCAGTTATAGTGTCAATTCACGTCACTCTTTCTCCATGGTTACATGTCAAAACTATCTTCTGTCAAACCAGCATTTCGAAATCCGGACAGCGTCTGAAGGTCTGGTACCTCAATCTTGTTCTATCTCCAGTTACGGTGTGTTCTTAGTCAGCGTGACATTGTACATCGTGACTTGTACATCCTATGGCCTTCTCCTGTCTGTGTTACGAAACCATGCCATCCTCCCATTTCTCCATTCATTGAACAAGCTAAAATCCCTTTCTCCGTGCATGTCTCTGTGCAAAGCACCTCTCTCCCTGTGAATGGCCCCACCTTTCTGTCTGCGAGCAAGCCAGGGCCTGATAAGCTTCCTTCTTCACTTCTACTTGGGCAAAGGCGACCTAATCTGTCTGGCTACCAGCTTTGTTTACACATTCCTCTATTCACAGTGTACCATAACAATGTCTCAGCATAACGAAGTGGAGCTGCTCTTCTGTGTCAGAATGACTTCAGAGCCACAGGCCTCATGCATTCTAGCGTTTACTCATTCTTTCGCAAACCAAGCGCTATACCATTTCTCAATGCATACTTCTAAGTGCACATTCATGCGTGTGTCTAAATGCATACGTAATACATAATAACATATGTCTAAACATGTATAAGCAAGGCACTTCATATAACAGGGCCTCTTTCTGTAGCAAACCAAATGGCTGAATAATATGAGTAATGGATAACTAATGTCACTACTCAGAATGAAATGATGGATAAATTAATCCCTAAATGAGTAATGAATTTCTAATAATAACATACCAGGCCTCTTCATAATATCTGGTTTTACAGAAGGACCTGGGGGGTCCAAGAACCACTGACTTTTGTCAAGAGACTTGTGATAAGAGGAAACATATTGAGGATTTTTTCTTTGAACAACAGCGTCTGTAAGAAAGATGTGAACTGTTGTACGCTATCAATGATCCTTTGATATTCAAGTGTTGAGTCAGGCAGTAGTCTAACCCAGAGACCATGGCAAGGTACGCCCCTTATTTTATTTTTTTCTAAAGTGGTAGGGCCAGCTAGTTGGTTAGGATTCGGACAGAGAACTTTTATTTTGGACTTTGATGAGCACCCTTAGATTTTAGTTTTGTTGATGGAAACTCCCCTCATAAAATAGGGCACGTTCGGAGTTTTCCTTTCTTTTCTTTCTAATAAAATCACTTTGAACATTTCACTAAGCCATCCCACTCCTTCTTCTGGCTTGCCAGAGACCTTATAATTGGATTTTGGCAGAACCCGCTTTAAAACAGGATAATTCTGGCATATATTGTTGGAAAGGCCTTATGGTTTGCCTTTTGGTACACCTGTAGCAAAATGCCTCTGTGTACTGTTGTGACATGGTACTAATTGTTATGTTTCATATGTTGCCATGGAGAACAGAGTATGACATTCTATGGACTGTTTTCAGAAATGTATGATGCTGAATGTATGATTTCAACTCACTATTTAAAAACATTATTAAGAGAAGGAACTGTTCAATGGTGTACCTGATTAGTTCCAAGTGTATTTGATAGGGCCAATTTAAGGAAAACCTTTACACCCCTCCATTTTAGAAATTCACCAGCTGCAACTGTTCTAAAATGCGGCAGGATCGGTTGAAGTGGAGCATCGTACCCCCAGGAGACTGCTGACTGGGTCTTGCTCCTTCTTTTACCACACATTGACAAAACCCTCTCTGACTTCTCTTTGTCCCATTTCCCTTCTTCCTTTTCTTTCTAATCTTTTGAAATGTTCCGCCTACTCTCAGCTTTCTTCCTATATGGAGATGAACTCACTTCATCTATTCAGTCTGGGTTTTCTTCTTCTCCCTCTGAGACTGCTCATCTGCATGTCACTCATGTCCGTCCTCTTGTTGCACAAAGCAGAGTTACGTTTTCATTCTTCTTGATCTATCTGTTAATTTTGAGGCAGTTGTTCACTTGATTCGTTGTTCTTCTCTTTCATCTCATGGTATTTTTGGTATTGCTGTGTCTGGATTTTCCTCTTATCTTTCTAACCACTGTGGTGCCATATCACGGGCTGGGAATGTTTCTTCTACTCTATTGCTTCAGTATGTTGTTTCGCAAGGTGCAGTCCTTGGTTGCCTACACTTTTCTTTGTGCACTACTCAGTGTGCTTCTATCATCCTATCATTCGGTTTCTACTGTCATTTCTATGGGATTACTCTCAGATTTGAGCATATTTTCCTCCTTTTGTGATTCACTAATTTCATCTATTTCACATTGTTTTTATGCTGTTAAACACTGGATGCTTCCTCACTATCTTCATCTTAACCCTTCTTCTAAAACTGGGATTCTCTTATTTCCTGCCTCTTCTCCTCTTCTCCTTCACCTATTTATTTCATCACAATTTGCTTCCTCTGCCACCTTCTTCTCATAACATAGGTGCTATCTTTGACCCTTCTATTTCACATCATAGCTCCACTATTGCTCAGTCCTGTCACTATCACCTCTTCAATATTCAAAAACTCCCACCATTTGTAATGTTCACTGCTGCTAAAACATCTATTTGGTCTATGATGTCCTCATGCCTTCATTACGGGTCTTCTCTTTTTGTTGGGTTGCCTGCTTGGGGTCTTGCTCTTCTTCATTCTATCTTAAATTCCGCTATCTGAATACTCTGTGTACTTCTTCCAAAATCCCATATTGCTACTTCTCTAGCCACACATATATGGCTTTCCTTTCAAACCAATCTTCCATTTCATTTTCTCTGTATCGTTTTAAACATATCCATGGTCTTTGCCCCATCTCTCTTCTGAATCTCTATTCCTTCTCTGACACTTAGTTCTTCTACATTTCTCCTGGCTTTTCCTTGCCTTCCTCGTGCTCAATCTTGTTTTCATTCTGCTAGCCCCTAAATTCTGGAATGCTCGCTCACCTCCTGTACGGTCTTCTACAAAGATACCCAGTTTCTTTTTTAGTCTTAGAACTCATCTTCTGACTTTATCTTAAATACATTTGTCTTTCATGGTTGATCTTTGTGTAAATACTCATAGGGCGTGATTCACAGAGCATTTTCCTATGGTATTGCACCATTATAACATGCTTCTGTAAATCAGGCACTTAGTGTAGTTTAGTTTGTTTATTTATATAGCACAGCCAAACCCTGGGGTAACTGGGCGCTTAATCGCTAGCGGGTAACATGGTTACAGAGAGTTGCACATACAGGAAATAGCAGTGGATGATACAGTACAATAAACAGTATGAGGGCCAGGTTACAGAATGGTCCGTAATGAAAGAGCATGGTGAAAATGTAACAGGTTACAGGTTAGTCTGTTGCAGTCGCAGCACATATTTTCTGCAAGAAAAGTAGGGTGCAGGATTTAGCTAAGTGTAGGCTAGCAGTCTATTACTTAGTTATGAGCAGTTCCTTCAACTTAGCTCTGAACGACCAGAATGAAGTGTCAGCTCTGATTGTCATTGGTAATGCATTCCAGCATTTCGCTGCTAACACAGGGAAGCTTGCTCCCCCTGCCGTTTTCAGATTGAACTTCGGGATGTCAAGTTGATGTAAGTATGGGGATCTAGTTGGTCTGGCAGAGTTATGTCTAGTGAATTTGTCTGATAAGTTGCGTGGGGTTGTAAGATAGAGACATTTGTGTGTGATGACAAGTGCTTGTAGTTTGATTCTCTCGCATATAGGGAGCCAGTGAGACTATTTTCTGAATGTAGAGATGTGGCCTTTGCGGGGGAGATTGAGGGCACATCTGAGGGAGTTGTTTTGGAGTATCTGGAGTCTGTTCAGGTTGTGGTTGGTGGTGCCGAGGAAGAGTGTGTTGCAGTAGTCCAATTTGGACAATATGAGGGCCATGGCCAGTGTAAAACAACTGTTGGAGGATAGGAATGATTTGCAGGCATTTGCTCGTTTGTTGGTATAGGCCGTGGAAGAGATGGTAGCGTTGATTTGTTTTTTAAGTGAAAGAGTGGCGTCATGATAGACACCCGGGACGTCATTCCGAGTAGCCTGGTAAAAACGGGTTCATTACCGGCATGCCGGTAAGAGCGGGTCCGTGCTCGCATGAACTCGCTAATAGCGGGTGATTACGAGTGCGCGAGCACGCGCAAACCCCCATGCCGGTAATGGTAATACCGGCATGCCGCTAAAGGCCCTCCAACCCCCCGATAGCGGCATCACACACCCTTGTAATAAATGGATGCATGAATGTATGAATATATCACAGTGCAATAGTATGTCGCTGGCATGTGACACCATCACTGATGACCTGCATCTCTTCTAACCCCAAGGCCCCGATGAGGAAGATACCAGTCAGGAGAGGGGCGCAAGGGCATCAACATCACGCCATGGGACAAGGGTCACCGCCACTACCACCCCCCAGCCAGAGAAACAGGCCAGACCAACACGCAGTGTGCCAGACCGGGTTGAAACCCAGCAAAAAACACATGCTGCCAGTGAGGGCCACACACATCAAGACCAGCAGCAGCCACCCACAACAGTGGGAGGGGGATCCGTTCCTGCACCACCAGCCACCGCGGACGTTGCAGATGCAAATGTGGACACAGTCGTGTCCACTACACCCACCCCAAGCCCCCTGACCACCTCCCCACCCCATATGGAGGCCGACAGCAGTGATGATCCCTGCCTCCACGACTCCGACCTCAGAGATTCCGACATGTGCCTCTTTGAGGAGGACAGCACCCTGGATGTGGGCCCCACACAAACGCCATCCATCACCCCAGCTACCACCACTCCGGCTACCACCACCCTAGCTACCACCACCCCAGCTACCACCACCCCGGGTACCACCACCCCGGCCACCAGCACTCCGGCTACCACCCACACTTTGAGGCTCGCCTGTCAAGGGTGGAGGGACGATAGGAGTCAATGCTTGATCTAATGCGGCAGCATGTTGCCGATGGGGAGGACACCAGGAGAGCCATTGTTACTGCCATTGGGAAGACCACAGCAGCCATCACTGCGAACACTGCTGCCATTAACGCTTCTGCAGTCGTCATGAGGGACTGTCTGGGGGCAGTAACGCAAGTGCTAACGTCCATCCTGCTCCATATGCAGCGACCACGTCTTGGAGCAGGCGTGGAACCTGCCTCTGACACGTCCTCTGCTACAACACCTTCAACCTCAGCCCACACAAGCCCTGTGCGGATGACCCGGAGGAGTGCACGGCACTCAGAGATGCCACCACCGGATACCAAAAAGGCCAAGAAGTAGATTGGCCAAACAATGGCCGTTGGACACATGGTTGTTGGTGAAGGGAACAATCATCAGAGTACATTTGGGGACATTTGGGCTTTGTAGGGTGGGTTAGGGAGTTCATTGGGGGTTATTGGGGTTTGTAGGGTGGGTTAGGGAGTTCACTGGGGGTTGTGAGGGAGTGTTCACATTGTTGCCTGTTTGGAAAATACACCTGTTGTGTGCCAAAAATTCAATGGCTGGACATTCTTCATTTTGTGCATGTACATTTAATGTGTGATGGTGTTCAGTGGCCAACTCCCAACAATACAAGTGTGCATGTACACATGGAGCCAGTGTGTCACTGACACATGTCTATCATAGTCCCTGTGTTTCAGAAGTATTTGTGAATTAGTGCTTGGCGTACAGCATGGCCATCCCGTGCATCACATACTGGCAGGGGGGCTACTTCACCTCTGTCTCCATCCTCATCATCCTCACCCGGGCCATGCATGTCAATGTCAGGTGGCAGTGGTACATTTCTCCGGACACACATGTTGTGCAGCATGACACAGGCCATGGTGATCTTTGCCACCTTCTCAGGCCTATATAGGAGTGCCCCACCAGACCTGCTGAGGCAGTGGAACCGCGCCTTCAACAGGCCAAAGGTCTGCTCAATCACAACACGGGTACGGGTGTGCACACGATTGTACTCCTCTTCATGGCTGTTCTGCGGGTTCCGCACAGGGGTAAGTAGCCATGACCTCAAGGGATATCCTCCATCACATGCAAGCAGATACAAATAGGTGTGTGTCACTCTGAACTGCCACCTTCAGGGAGCACAGTCATGGCCGCAGCTATTTGGTGTGGGCATACACATGTCCCTGTACGCATGCAAAAATGTCACCTAGATGCAATCTATACTGTCATGAGGTGTGGTAGTCTGGATGGCGTTCAATAGATGATGCAGGGTGTAATCATGCATGCTGAGGCAGATGTGCTGTGGTATTGCAACAATGTTTAGCCTCCAATTCATGCTGTTCATTCTTCACTATGAATGGTCACACTGACCACATTGCCTCAGTTGCCATCCTGTTCATTCATGCATTGCTTGCCATCACCATGGTGGCCTGGTTGTGCCTCTTACTTGTTGTCATCGATATGCATAATTTGTGCAATGTGGCCCAGTGATGTGTCATGTTCCGTTTGGCTGGTTCAGGTCAGGAGTGTTTAGCTCTGCATGCCGGCAATTGCCACCCAGGTGGAGTATGCCCCCCCTTGCCCACCCAGGTGGAGTATGCCCCCCCCTTTCCCACCCAGGTGGAGTATGCCCCCCCTTATGCATCCCTACACATCAGTACCCCAAAGCACTGCCATGGGACAGTTGTGCAACTCACCAAGCAGCCAGGCACGTGGTCCAGCATGTCGCTCCATGTGACGGGGTAGCGTGGAGTTGCGCAGTACCATGGCATCATGTGTTGATCTGGGATATCGGGCGCAGCAATGTGTGATGATCTTGCTGGAGTCACATACCATTTGCACATTGATGGAGTGGTATTGCTTGTGATTGTGGTACACCGCCTCTATGGCATGGGGGACTACCAATTCCACATGGGTGCAGTTGAGGGCACCAACACAATTGGGCATGCCTGCCAGTACATGGAAGCCTACTTTGGTGTCGGCTATCTCCTGGGCAGTCCGTGGTAGGGATATGTGGCTGCTTGCGTGCTTCAGGAGGGCATCCAGCACTTGGTTCAACATGCGTGAAAATAGTGGCTGTGAAATGCCATACAGCTGGCCCACTGTGTGTTGGTAGGTGCCTGTGGCCAGGAAGTGGAGCACAGACACCACCTTTAGTAGCGGGGGGATGGCAGTGCGTATTTCTATGAGGCTGGCAATGTCGTTCTGTATCATGTCCACTATGGTGGTGATGGTGTCACAGTCCAACCGGTACAGGGTGTGGATCTGCTCAGGGGTTAGGTTAAAAGGGCTGGGTCTGGTGCGAGGCATTGGTGGTTGCCTGCGAGGCACTGCTGGCTGCGCTGGTGGTAATTGCTGGGCCTGTCTCACCCTCCTTCTCCTCCTGCGTCTCCTCTGTGCTGCCTGTTGTTGCTGTTGGAGTTGTTGTTGTTGTTGTTGCTGTAGTTGTAGCAGTATGGGCATGTCCTCCAGCACCATGATTGCAACAGCTAGTGGTAGCATTTTGGTGTTGGAAGGGGTGTGGTGTGTGGGCGTGCTCATTTTATACTGGCCCAGCCTCCATTGACTCCAGCTGTGGGGATTGTGTGCACCTGTGGCAGTTGCCTTGTATCCTGATTGCTGTTTGCGGGTGGTCCGCGATGCCTGTATGGGTGGCATCGCGCAGCCCGTGATTACCGGCTTCGCGATGCCGGTATTTGCATGTCCGCGTGGGTTGGGATGTCCCCCTATTACCAGCATGCCAGTATTTGCTCCCCGAAGGGGTGCGTGTACGCGCCCATGCCGCTATTAGCAGCGCCGTTATTTAGGGTGCCGCTAATACCGGGTTGCCAGGTCAGAATACACCGGAGTGGTAAACGATGCCGGTATTTGTATACCGGCATCGTTTTTGCCTTACCGCCAACCTTGTAATGAGGCCCCCAGTGTTTTGACTTCTTTTGACACTTTAATGATGTTGCCATCAATGGTGAAGGATTGGTATCTGGTGTTGAGTTTGTTAAGACTAGCTTGGGAGCCGACAATCAGTAGCTCTGTCTTGTCATCGTTTAAGCAGAGGCTGTGGGTGGCCATCCATGCTTGGATTTCAAGGTATATCTAGTTTAGCTTTGCAACATCGTCCTGATAGCTCTCTGTGAGTGCGATGAGGATCTGGGTGTCGTCAGCGTAGTTAGTATATGTGACACCCAGGTCATCAAGGCAGTCAAAGAGGAGCTTCGTGAAGATGTTGTAGAGCGTGAGGGAGATACATGATCCTTGGGGGACTCCACATTGGATTGGGACAGGGTCCGCCGCAGCCCCACCTGATTCTTTTGTAACAGTGTATGTCATTTGTACAGTTCTTTGGTGAAAGAGCACTATACTACATTTTTAGATATAAAGAAAAAAAACAATTCACACATTTAAAAAAATAGGACCTTTTACATAGTTCAAAACGCCCCTCCCCCACTCCACACACACACACACACACACACACTGTTTGGCATGTGAGGGGCACAGCTCCGGAAGATGGACTACACAGTTTAAAACATGTTTCTTCTGCTCCTTGGTCCCGTTCCCCCCTCTAAGGTGTTTACCGACCATGACTGACTCCAATGGAATGCCTTGGTACTATATGACGTCACCACAATCTTTGCATTGCAAATGCAGAGATACACTTTGCAAAGCTGCTCTCGGCTCGATTCAATCACAGAGCTGTTTTGCAAAGTACATTGCAATTCACACAATTGGCAGTGGCACACACAGCTTAATTCGTGACACAGTGTAGTGGCAGCCAGGGTTTGGTGGCCAGGAGAGGCAGGCTGGGCCCCGAGGAATTCAAGGCAGTTCTTTCCCTCATGCAACACCTTGTCTATGCCTCTGCAACAGGTGCAGTAACAACAGCAAATGTGTCAGTCAAAACAGAGATTGTGTACATCAGCCGCACAGCGCAGCAGTCTTTCTCCACTCTACCAAGGGAGAATAGATAATGCATACATTGGAAGCAGACTTGCAAGTTACCCTACCAGACAGAGTCGGTCTGTGGTGACAATAGTTACGGCCACCATACAAGATGTGCCTAACTATGTGATTCGAGAACATTTGAATGAAACATGTTAATTAGACTGTTTTTCCCAAACAAATCACTTGCAACTGATGATGTCACAATGATGCCAGCCGCCCCAACCCTCCCTATTTATGGCTATTAGAAGTACATTTCAGCTAATAGGCCTTGTTATGAAGTCCCGGACTGTCTCCACAGGCCGCCAGCAGAGTGGCTCAGGAGGCTGGGTGCTGCCTCGAGCCAGTGGATGATGGGCCCGGGGATGGACTGGGAAGGGTCACTGGGTCAATCTCCCGTGGAGCCCACCATATCCCCTCCCCAATCTAGGGAACCTTAAATCCCTCCTTTGCCATTGAGGACCCTAAGAAGGTGCTTGATGGACTCCCTGTGTCCCTTAGCAAATCCAAGCCCACAGATCGTGGCTGCCTCAATGTTCGCAGACGTATCCTTGTCAGTGGACCGGTGCCCGGATCTGTGGAACTCCCTTGCAAAGTAGGCAGACACTGCAAACTCACCAAACTGCCCTTAGCATTGTGGTGAATATGAAAATGTAAAAAACACCACAACCTTCCAAATTGTACTTACCTGCACACCAAACACATGGTGGCTTGGTCCTTCCACAGACAGCGCTCCCAGGACCCCCATTACAGACATATGAAATACAAGCTTGACACCAGGGTTATATAGGTTTGTACAGCCCCTTTCCACCCCATGTAGCTGGACCAATCACGGGTCACTGTAGCCTAGGAACATGAGTGCAGGCCCTCACCCAGAGTCCCTCTCAGCGTAAGGGGAATCCCCTAAAAAAGACAAGCAACCCAGCCTGGCAGTGTCGGTTGTTGGAGCAGGTTGTGGCCTGTGGTTGAAGGAGTTTGGAGAAAATTACAAGGACTGTGGAGAAGTGCAGACTGTTGGAGGTGTGAGGGGGAAGGAGCCAATAGGAGGTGGTGTGAGTCAGGAGGGAGTAACATTAGGAGGAGCTGGTAAAAGTTGGAGAAGGTGGTTATCTCAGATGATGATGAAGTGCTCGTAGAGGTGGTTGTAGCAGGAGGAGGCAGAGAGTAGTTAGAGGAGAGGGTTACATCAGGAGGAGGTCCAAACCTTCGGAGTATGTGATCACATTAGAGGTAGGGGGTAAAGAGTATAAGGAAGTTGTTAAATCAGTAAGCATTGACGAGAGGGGGGTATAGGCTGTAATAAGAGGTAGTGGTGACCCTACCTCAAACTCGTAATGAGCCAGATTGTATTTTATTGATTAAAGGGTTGGCTTTTTCAAAAGAGGTCATATGAGACCAGTCTTGAGGGTGTCTGTGAATGAGCGTTCTGTGAGGGAAGCATTAATGATGCTGAGGAGTGCGTTGAGTGCAAGGCCATCAATTATTTAATGATGGAGGGTGGGATGATATTGTCAGAGCAAGAAGTAGGTTTGAGGGATCCAATTGTTTTTAGGAGATCCAGAGGAAAGAGAGTAGAGAATTCAGTCCAAAGGGGTAGTGTGTGTGCTGAAGTGCATGGGGCGCTAATGCTGTTACATGTTGATTCAATGGTCTCTCAGATTTTGTCTATTTTTTCGATAAAACTTGTTCATTCTGTCACATTTTTCCTGAGTTGCTGCTACCGCAGAGTTGGGTGAGGGTTTGGTACAATGCTTTACTACTTCAAAGAGGGCTTCACTCCTGTTAGAGGCTGCCGCAATGGTATACAAGTGTACCATATCAATGGTTGGAGCCTGCAAACGACATTGCATCCTATGCCCCATTGAAGGACACTATCAACACTTAAAAGCACCAACAGGACGAACACTGTTATGAGAAACAGTTACTCTTTGGATAGTGTGGCACTTTCGCAAGGAACTGGCACCTGGGATTTTTGGTTACAAAATGGTAAATCTCATAGTCTGCTCTATTTTCAGACAGTCTGAACAGAGTCTTCTTTCTGAAAGGTTTGCAGTGTTACAAGATCAGTAGAGACTATAGAAAGAATCATACGGAGCTGACAAGTGGATATGTCTCCCAAATATAATGGACCAAGGTGAACTAATGGAAATGCTGTGCCATTTCAGAGCACCTTGTTTGAAATTGACTTGCCGTGTTCCGAGTGTTCCCATCTCCGAGGCACAACCAAGTGATCCCAAAGAGGATGAAACACAGTGAACTGATTAAATCATGACTAGACGTCGAATTGATGTGATTATATGTATAGAATTATTTCTGGAATGAACTGGCCAAGTTTTTTTTTATCTGCCTTTTGAAAATTTCGAAATTTTGAATTGACTCTGGTGTTTTGTGCCCCTTCCACAGTAGGTGAAAATGCACTGGATGTTTTTGAAAGTCCAATATTTTAACCATAATGACGATTCCTGAGGACCGTACCGGTGATAACCGCCTGCAGCCCGTATAGGTCTGAGCCAAGCAAGGCCCTTTAATGAGAACCCCAGGATGTTACCACCCGATTTGGCCAGAGGAACTCATCATTATGGCTTTTAGCACCCCCTGCTTTACTTCCTGGGGTGCTAATAGTCATTTATTTAAACAGGTTGCGATGAGCATGCGGCCCATCTAACATGAGAGCTATGGAAATGGAAGTGAGGCTCCAATCGGATACCCTCTTCCATTTCCATGACGCCCGGCGACATGAGAGGAGCGGTGCCACAGTGCTGCAACCTCATCAGGTAAGTGGGAGGGATGGAAGGGGTAGGTAGAGAAGTGGAGACGGTGTGGGGGAATGGCACAGCGGGCACGGGCAGCACCGAGGTTGCAGGCCCAGATTACATCTGCACTTACCAGTCTACTCTACCCAGACCTGTTGGCTGTCTATGCAGGTGAATAGTCTGTCAATTGCAAGGCCAGAGCCTGATTCGCATATGTTTCCTTTCCCCAAGACTTCCCCAGCATCAAACAGGACAAGACATAGTCATCATCTTACCCCCTCTCAGTGCCCATATTTCTCAAAGAAGGGAAGCCATAAGCCCTCAATGTTAGACTGTGACTATCCAACACGTAAGATATTCCATGTCATAGATCACCCTTATCTTTGCCACCCATTCCTTCTCTAGTGGCATATGCAGGTTTTTCCACAGTTGGGCCAAACAACATCTAGCAGAGACCAACATAATCTGCAGCATATACCCCCCTTCAACCTCCTCCTCCCCCTTTAACCACACCCTGAAGAGGAGGGGCCAAAGAGAGATCTCCCTGCGGATCCCATCCACCCCTTTAATCCATGAGAGAACCTCCCTCCAGAATGACTGCACTCTGGGTCAACCCCATCACATGTGTATATAGACACCCTTCACCCGTTTGCACTTACAGCAATGTGGGTCGTACCCTTTACGCATCATTGCTACCCTGGCCGGTGGGTAGTGCCACCTGTGTATCAGTTTTAGTTCTTGGTGCCTGTACTGTAGGGAGATTGTTGACCGTCCCACCCTTCTACAGATCTGTGTCCATAATGCATCCTCAATGTCTCTCCCCAGGTCCACCCTCCACCTGGCCCTGGCCGGGAGTGGGTCCCTTGGCTCCGCAAACAAGATTGTCTTGTATAGTCCTGCAATGAGTCCCTTGTTACCCCTCCATGTTAACAGGAGCTGCTAAAAGTCAGTCAATTCCCTCTTCAGTGTCTCACCCCATCAGGGGTCCATTAGGACTCCCTTCAGCTGCTGGTATCGAAAGGGTGACAGTCTACCCACGTTTAAAACTTCTTCCAACATATTCAGTGGGAGAATAGCTCAGCGGCAGCGTGCGCGTCTTGGAAGCAAGACGACACGAAGCAACAAACAGGTTCGATCCCCGGGTCCGCGCTTAGAAACCTCTGAGTGTTTAAGCGCATTATAAATACAGTAACTAAGAAAAAAAAGAAAAAAAAACACAATTACGCAACTAAGAAAAACAAACAATTCCTGTAACAGCGCCTCGATGCCTGCGGGCTGTGTGAGCGCTTTATAATTGTAAAATAAATAAAAGAAAGGCGCCTTGATCCCACATTTGTCCGGCTCTAGAGAGCCCCCCTCATACCATAGTAGGAATGCTAATGGCTCCCCTATCTCATCCCTCGGGGGGGCCCATATGCAATTCAAGGGCGAGGGCCAGGAGGAGAGCCATCTGTTCCTCCCTCCCTCTTCCTTCCATATAGCCCACAGGACTTACGGCACCAGGTGGAGCAAAACCCTTCGAGGGACACAGAATTTGGGCATCCACGGCCATTCTTTCAGTGAAACTGGGGCTAGTATTGCATTGTCCATTGGCACCCACTGCTTATCAGAGAGCAGAATCAAGTGATCCACCATGACCTAGAGCTGGGCTGCTCTATTTTAGGTCTCTAGGTCTGGGAATCCCACCCACCTGCCCTTGTGCCATGTCTTGGCAAGATTAAGGTCCTGTAGGACCCTCTCTGCTTTGCTCCTGCCCAGATAAATTTTAGCATAGCCATCTTCACCTAGGCGAAAAAGGTCAGCGGGATCATAACTGGTAGCATCTGGAATAAAAACAAAAATGTGGGTAGTTCCACCATCCTAATGGCATTCAGGCACGCCAACCGAGAGAGCCCCAGTCTCGCCCACCTCTCCATGTCGTTTCTCACGGCAGCCCACAACGGCAGGAAGTTCTTGGGGAAGAGATCACCATAATTACATGTCAGCTGGATTCCCGGGTACCTAAAAGACTCCTCCTGAACCCGAAACAGCGGTTTCCCAATGTATTCCACATCTGCCTCTGACAGCCCCCCTACCTTAAAGGCTACCGACTTCTCCAAATTAACTTTGAAGCCGGAGAGCTCCCCATATTGCGCCAAGCTTTCCAAAAGGGGAGGCACCGATCGTTCCAGCTCAGTAATATAAAGCAGGGCACAGTCTGTAAAGAGACTGATCTTACATTCTGTCTCCCCCATCTGGATCCCGTTTATTCTGCTGTCCTCCCTAACCGCCACCACTCAACCAGTGCATAAAGCAACAGGGTGAGGGGGCAACCCTGTTGCGTACCCCGCTGCAGTGGGAAAGCCTGTGACGCACTTCCATTGACCAATAACCTCACTGTAGGGCTGGAGTATAGGGCCGCCATCCACCCCGTCCACCTCGGGCCCATCCCCATGGTCGCCAGGACCTCCCCCATAAAGGACCAACTGACCCGGTCGAAGACCTTCTCGGCATCTAGGGCCAGCAACAGGGCACCCCCTTTCTTCACCGCCTCAGCATTAAGAACACGAAGCGTCTTGCGCATATTGTCGGCTCCTTGTCTATGCATCACAAAACCCGCCTTGTCTCGGTAAATCAGTCGCGGGAGGTAGGATTCAAAACGTGACGCGAGAATCCTGGCAAAAAGTTTAGCATCGACATTCAGCAAAGATATCGGTCTATACGAGGCAGAGCTGGTCGGGTCCTTCCCTGGCTTTGGGATAACAGTAATCAATGCTTGGAGGAACATCGCCGGAAACATACCCTCCCCCATGACTGAATTAAACAACTTTACCAGTGGTGTAACGAGTAGGGACTGATATTGCTTGTAGAAGTCTGTTGTGAACCTATCCTCCCCTGGGGTCTTCCTTGCCTTCAGTCTCTGGATCACCTGCAGCACTTATTCCCATGTCACCTTCCCCTCCAGGACCTCATTCTCCGCCCCCGTCAGCTTGGGTAGCCAGTGTTCTGCGAGATACCCCTCAACTTCTCCCCCGGAGGTTCCTTTGGTCTGGTATAGAGCTTTTGATAGTACTCTGCGAACCGAGATGAGATTTCATCCCCTGTAGTCCCCCTACTCCATCTGTAACCTGCATTCAGCCTATTCTCCTTAGCACCCTACACCCCCTCACTCTGCCAGAAGCGTTCCCACCTTGTCGCCCCTTTCATAGTACCTTTGATTCCTAAACCTCATCTCCTTTATCACCTCCCCTATCAATGCCGTGTGGAGTTCCTGTCTCTTATCCCTCATCTCACCCAGGAGGGCTCCTTTATCGGCCCCTTACTGAGGAGTTGCGACCGTAACACTTTCAGTTCCCCCCTGAGCCTGGCCTCAATCAATCCCCTACCCCTCTTCTTCTGCACGCCTTCAGCTATGAGGAGGCTTTCAGAATGTGGCCTTGGCGGCTTCCCAACCATTGTCATACAGGTCTCCCCGTTATTATTAACTTCAAAGTATGCCTGTACCTCCCAAGAAAGTCACAGAAGACCCTGTCCCTCAGCAGGGTGTTGTTACACCTCCAGCGGAATTGCAGCTTGGGGCTCCTTATCTTCTATTCCTCCACCACCAACTCATGATCAGACCAGGTAATTGCCTAGGCCGTGGGCACCTCCATCTTGGCCTCCCTGTCAAGTGAGACCAGGAGCAAGTCTATCTTTGTATAGGTCTGGTGTGGGTGCTAAAAAAAGTGTAACCCCCCGGCCCCGGTAAGTGTCCCAGTACACGTCAGCCCAGTAATGGTCCTGCAGGAGGTGCTTGAAGGCAGTGTTCTCTGTGCCTGCCATCTTCGGATCTTTGTCGTTAGCCGACCACCAGTCTAGCGCCAGATCCACCACCAGATTGAAGTCCCACCCAGTACCATGGCCCCCTCTGCCCAGCCCTCCAAGAACTCAAAGACCTGGCACAGGAACCCCATCTGTCCCACATTAGGAGCATATAAGGTAGCCACGGTAATTTGCGCTTCCCCGTAGAGCCCCTTTATCCCTAGAAATCGACCTCTAAATCCCCTCCTAACCTTTATCTCCATCATATTGAAAGCCATTCCTAGTATGATACCCACTCCTTCCTTCTTGTGATCCCTGTGTGAGGCCCAAAAGTTTTTATCAATTTCTTTCCCTCGTATTGCCGATTCTGTACCCTGTTTATAGTGAGTTTCTTGCAGAAAGAGGATCGCCAAGCACTGTTTATGAAACATATTGCTCATGAGAGATCTCTTATTTTGGGAGTTTAGTCCTTTAACATTCAACATGGCTATGCCAATCTCAGCCCTAGCCTGAACATTGCTCAAGAGGTACCCCCTCATTACCCCTCCAAATACCTGTTGCATTAAACGCCCCCCTTCCACCCGCCCCCAACCACAAACGGAGGCACCCAACTATGCGCCGCAAGCATGTTGGTCACACCGGTCGAACCACCAGGAATGCCACTCCCTGCAGCGTTTGTCATCTTTCCTATCAACCCTAACAACCACGGCCCAGGTCCCCCTCCTGTGCCCTACCCTCCCCCGACCTAACCCCATGTTGCTCAACAAACTGCCCCATGCCCGAACAATGATATTGAAAGAACAGACCCCTGTCCCAACTTCTTCCCATTCACACCCCGCGTATCTCAACCGTATCCCAACCCCCAACCCCCCAAAGTGGCTGTGAAACTAGCCAACCTACCCCCAAAAACTGGGTATCCCAAACCCCTCCTAACATAACAGATTTGCTCCGCATACCCATCCCCCTCCGGGTAAACTCCCGCCTGGGGGATCATGTAAGGGGTATGTGAGGACCCGATATCGGGCCCCATCACGCCCTCAGAACAATTTAACAGTGAACCAAGTGGCCAATATCCCTCATGTCACTTCCCTTCTGGGAGAGGGGGTGTTCAGCTTCCGAAACTTCCTGGCCCCTTGCATTCTCCGACAGCCCTGCTCCCTGTGTGAGCCACAAATCTCTCACTTCTACTGTGTCCCATCTTCCTCCAAAGTGGCACTGTTCCCCCGGAGTCCCACAAGGCTTTCTGTGGCCCACACAATATCTTCTTCTGACACCAAGTGAAATCTTTTGCCTTCCCACTCAAATATTAGTGCAAAGGGGTATCCCCACCTATATCGAACTCCTTTCTCCTGTAGCCACTTCGTGAGAGGGCTGCACTTTTTCCATCTCAGGAGGGTCTGGGCCGAGAGGTCCTGAAATATTGCCACTCTGGAGTCCTCTAGTCGATGATTCTCATGCGTTTGGCCTTCTCCAGGATATCTGCTTTGTCCCGGTAGTAATGTAGTTTCGCCAGCACAGAGCGTGGCCCTCTACTACCTCCTCCTGTGTGATGCTCTCTATCCAAGGTCACATGTGCTCGCTCTTTCAATCCTAGGACTATCCTGATGATTACCTGAATTTTCTTCTCAAGTCCAACCAGGGATGCCCCCTCCCTTTCTTTGAGTCCAAAGAATCATAGATTGTTCCCCTCTGCCTATTCTCAATGTCGTCCAGTTTGAGGCCAAACTCCATTTATCTTCTCTCAATGTCCCAAAACCGGACCTCGATCTGCTCTTTGAGAATGCCTGTGGAAGCCTCATTCACCTCAACCTTGTCGAGCCTTTCCTCCAGTGTGTCCACTTTTGCTGACAGACCCGACGCATTGGCTCTGATATCTGTTCTCATCCCCCAGATCTCTTCCAGGATAATCTGGATATCGCTCTTGATGGTCCCTATCTCAGCAGAACTGGGGTGGGGCCCCGTAACCTCCTTCTCCCTCTCCATTTCTCCTCCAACACAGCTTTGGTACTGTTATTGGGAGAACTTCTCTCTTCAAGTCATTGACCCCGCACTCCCCGATGTCCTGACACCCCCCTCGGTGTCACACAGTTCACTCTCCTGTGGGTCTCATTGCGGTGCACCTCTTTACCTCTTGATGGGGGCCCACCACTGTATCACTCCATTGTCTGCTGCTCGTCAGCACCTACACCTTCCTAGTCGATCTCCCCCACTTTACCAGCCCTTGTCTCTGCGCACACTGCTGTCTCTCATGGCCTCTCTGCGGTCTCCGTGGGCTCCCCTTTCCTGCCTTGGGATTTTTCCACTCCTCTTGCCCCTCCCTCACCTTCGGTTCATCGTAGTAGGGCCCACAGCATGGGCTACCACACCCCTAGGGTCTCCACTGGTGTGCTGACCCACTTGGGCCTGCTCTGGTCGGGGTGGTGCAGAAGGGCTGCACTCCGGGGGGCCTTCGGGTCCAAATCTTTCGGGTATCCAGCATGATGCTCCTTACTTCCCCCTGAAGTAGCCCACCTAGTGGCACCTTGGGTGGGGCTTCACACCTCCCTCCTGCTCTGTGGCTCCTTTTCACTATTTTGCCCAAGAGCGTTTCTTGTCCCGACCTCCTCTGTCAACCAAGCCTGCCAGTGTTCGCTCTCTCACTGACTTCTGATGTCAGCCCCGGGTGAGGCAGTGCTCCCTGTGGCCTCGCTGCATCTCCTCTGGCGAGTCCTGGTGGACCCAATCTCCCATGAACTCCTTGCTGGGGCAGCCCCTGTCCTTTGTGGCCCGGGATGGGCCATGTGTGCGGTGTCCGCGGGCCACCGCACCCCTCTGATGGGCCTTAAGGCAAGCACTCACCGTGCCAGGGCAATCCTCGCTTTTCCTCCATGCCCAATCTCTTCTGGAGGGA
Source organism: Ambystoma mexicanum (assembly GCF_040938575.1). Taxonomy (NCBI): domain Eukaryota; kingdom Metazoa; phylum Chordata; class Amphibia; order Caudata; family Ambystomatidae; genus Ambystoma; species Ambystoma mexicanum. The sequence continues at coordinate 1,047,068,440 of NC_090930.1, read as the reverse complement.
TGCTCCTGCACCCCAAAGCTAGGCCTTCCGCCGCTGAACCAGCTCCTCTGCAAGGCCCACACTGGCGTGTACACCTGGTGCCAGTAGGGGTGCTCTCAAAGGCTTGCTCCTCTGCGAAACCTCACTGGGTCTGTTGCTGCTGTAAATTTGCCGGGGGCACCCCCACTTGCCTGGATCACCTTCTCCTCACCTCGGTAGTGCGCACACGCTCTGCATATGGTGCCTGCAGGGGACAATGTCAATGGTCCGCTCCCTCTTGGTAAGGCCTCACAGGGCCGTTCGTTCATGAGGCCGTCGGCGCCGTCTGCGCCGAATCACCGCCGCCTCCTCGCCTCCTCAGCCCTCATGGGCTCTGCTCACGGTGTCTGCGGGAGCTGCTGTCTGTGGCTGGCTCCTCCTCCTATGGGACTCGCGGCTGTCGCTGACTCTTGCGGTCCTTGACTCTAACCGCACAGAGTGCTACCTCCTCCTCACCTCCCCAGCCCAGGCTCGCCACAGAGTGGCTGCGGGGGGTACCGCCAGCAGCCCGCTCCTCTTCCCTCGAATCTCGCTGTGGCCGTTAACTCTTTCCGCCACGGCCGTTGACACCTGATGCAACAGTGCACTTTTCCCCCACTTCGTTCCCGGTCTTCCCCTGGGTGCAGTTGCCTGTCTCTGGTACCGATGATGCCCCACTTTTTCCAGATGACGCTGACCCTGTTACAACTCGCCCCGGGCCCCCATCTCCACTGGACCTCCACTAAACACCAAGGCTGGGGACGGAGCACAGCGTTCAGGCTTCCATTTTGCTTGTGCCCCCTGGTGGCCTCCTAATTCTCTATTTTTAAGGTTTTTTGTGCTTTATCATGGACTGCAATTGTGATTGTGTTGCCTATTCTCTTTCTATTTGTGATGGTTGCAGAGTGACACACCATCCACTGATTATGTTTCATGCTAAAAAAGATGTTAACTTAAATAGAAAACATTTGCGGAATGCTTCTGTGTGGCTGATCCATGTATTTCCGAGAGGGCGGGGGAACTTTGCTTTATTCTCTGCAACCCTAAGTGCACTTTTGGGGCAATCAATTCCTTGTGGATGGCCAAGCATATACTGGGAATAATGGGTTGGCTTGCGAATATCCCTATAGAAAACATATTTTTCCTTCCAGATCTCATGAGCAAAGTGACCAAAAAGCTTGTGCTACTAAATAGGTGAACATTGGTAATTTAGTCTGAGTTTTTACATAGTGCCCTCATTGATTTAAAGCTGCCTCAGGGTGCTTGCAGAATGGTGTGAATGCGGAGGATGCCTTGCAAGGGTAGAAGGGCAGCGGTTAACAACACTCCTGGTCCATCCAGGTGTGCCAAAGTTGCCCTAGGACTGTTTGACAGGTTTTTCATGTGGGTTTTTAAGTTTCTATGACACCAGGTGACGTCATTATCAAGACCCAGATGAAGCTGTGAGAAAGCAGGGGGTGCTCCCAGGTATCTAGCCTTAAGCAGATTCACAAAGATGTTGCAATAAGTACATCAATAAAATCGATAATGGCCATGCATTATCGCCAGCCCTCCCCATTTGCTACACTATCTATCATCAGGACCATCACACTGCCAGAGGTGGAGAGGTAGCACTCATAGCCGAGGAGTCCCTTCCCTTCCAAAAAATTAACTCCTCTCTAGATGGTAATGAGGACATTCTATCTCTCAAATTAGCCATATCTCCCACCTGCACCATCACACACGACATCATCTACAGCCTCCCCCTCCCCCCGGCCCCTCATCCAGCTTCCAGGAAAATCTCCTCCATCTCCTCAATGACAACTTGAAGAACTCCTTCAAAATCCTCCTATTAGGCGACCGGAACCTAGGCATCAGTGAACCTGAAGACTTGCAAGCCAGGATCCTCGCTGAAGCTCTAGACACCTGGACCCTGGACTGGATAGTGGACCTCAACTGTCATCCATCATATCCAATTCTCCAAACTCATGGTCAGACCACCATACCATCCACTTCTCCATCCCTCATCCCAGGAAACACAAGCCGCTTCCACCTCATTACCACCGGCACTAGCACATAGCTCAAGAAACCTGACAAAAGACAACCTCTTCCCCTCCTAGACATTTCGGGGTCCAAACTGCCATTTTTCCAAGGATCCCAACACACTTGCTGTCCTATACAACTCCAAACTGAACCAGGCTGTCGAGACAATTGCCCCCTAATAGCAAGGAAAGCAAAACTCATTAGGCACGTCAACATGCGTTACACCGCTGAGCTAATCAAACTACGAAATAAAAAGCAGACAGTTCAGTCCGTTTGGATAAAAAACCCTACCGACCTTGCTAAAAGGGAATTCGCCAAAGCATCCAAAATATACTAACAAGCAATCATGTCAGCCAAATCGACTTACTTCAATACTAGGATCACAAATGCCAAATCAGACATCAGGGCCATTTTCACTATCTTCAGGAAACTTGAGACCCCAGTCACCACCCCTCAATCTATCATCAAAGACGAAACATGGTGGGGGCGCTGTTGCCCACAGGAGAAGATGGCCGCTTCTGTGTGAGCTCCGGAGTGAACCAGGGCCGTATTCCAAATATATCCGCACAACGGATCCGGTTCCACTAAGGCGAAGCACGGATTGTGTGGCAGCGGCTGCGCTACGAGGAGGTGCATTTTGGCGGAGAACGCTGGCTGGTGTTCCGAGTTACGGCGGTGCACAGGGGTGACCGCGAGCGGGGCCTCTGATCGGGCCGGAGCGTGAGGGGAGGAGCCCGGGGAGAAAACAAGCGCAATCCGCGACCCGGACGCGGAAGGATCTTCGTTGCGGGCCCCCCCCGCGGCTGCTCTGCCCGCCCATACCCGTTGGACCTAGCGGCTACCCCCTGCCCGCCTCCGCCCCCCGACGACCGCGGCTGGGCGCGGAAACCTTGCCCTACACCCGGCGGAGGGGACCGACTGCTGCACTTCTTTGCCGCCCGCTGATCGGATCACACAGCACTCCTGAGAAAAGCCGCGGCGGGGTAATAACAGCGCCCCACTAGACGCGGCCCTCAACCCTGAGGCACATGGACTGTTCTTGGTGGCGACTCCGGCGCTGCAGGTGACGCGGTACCCCGATACTGTGGCCCCCTGCGACACAACGACGCACGACCCGCGCTCTGAACACTGAGAGCCCAAATCGTTGGGCCCTGCTGGGGGTGCTCCGCTCCATGTTGAGCGCCCCCCCACACCCGCTGGACGTGCGCTGCAGAGAGAGGGACGCCCGGCCCCCGACCGGCAGAGGGAACCTGGAGCAGTCATTGTTCAGTCGGCACATCACAGATAAGTGGGGGTGTCCCAGGTGGAGATAGCAACGCCGCCTGCGAAGCGGGCCCCAACCCTGTGACAACCTGAACCAGGGAGTGATGCCCATCATGGGGTGATCGCTGGGATGTAGGCCCTACGCAACCGGGGTGTACTGGACCACCAGTCAGGCCCTTCAAGGCATCCATCCGTTGGAACTAGGGACGCTGCCCCGGGCGGAGGTACCCGCCTAACGGGTATTGGGAAGGTTAAATTGAGCAGAGGCGATCAACCAAAGAAAGCAACAGATAATGCCCAGGAACCTAGGATCCAAGAAGAACAAGGGGGCTATCGACAAGTACACCACAAATATCCAGAAGGAAACAATATCACAGATGGAGCGACCGGCGACTCCCCCAGACCAACATGTCCCACCATGCACTCAGATGGACCCTCAGGCAGTATTTCTTGCAATGCAGCAGGGGTTCACTTCCCTGAACGATAAATTGGACGGGATTACCGCAAACGTGGCATCCATCAAGGCTAAATTGGATAAAACAACGACACGGATCACGGAGGCGGAAAGCAGAATATCAGGCATGGAAGACGCGCTCGAAGCCCTGAAAAGTACAGTGTCAACAATGGCGATTGAATTGGGAACAGTAAAATCTAAATGCGAGGACTTAGAGGCGAGGTCGAGACGTAACAACATTCGCATTTTAGGTGTGCCAGAAGAGGCGATGAAGGGCTCCATGGAGAAGGGGGTCGAGGCCCTCCTTCGCACAGTGCTGGGTGACCCCGGGTGGTCGCCCATGTTCCTTATAGAGCGTGCACACAGATCCATGGCCCCAAAGCTGAAACCGGGAGCATACCCAAGACACGTGTGCTTAACTACAGAGACAGGGACATGATACTACAGGCGGCGAGAGAGAAGCAGGAACTGAGGTGGGAGACCAGTGTGATACGGATCTTCCCCGACTTTACACTGGCTGTACAGCAAGAAAGAAAACAATTTATTGGCGTCAAGAAACTGCTACGAGACCGACAAGTCCAATACGCAATGCTCTACCCGGCGAGACTGAAGATCCTGTACAAGAACAAGGTCCATTTCTTCACCTTCCCTGAGGAAGCCGCCAATTTTGTGGAGACGCATATTCCCGCGGCGGCGAGGAACACCGAGGACACTAGTCAGGAATGACTTTTCTGAGGTCAGTTCGGCGGAAGGCTCTATTGAGAGGCCGCTTTCCATATATCAACAGCTTCCCCTGGATGGGGACACGCACAAAGGTGGGAAATCATTATGGAAATGTTAAGCTACATGGTAATACTCCCCGCTGCCATTCACATGTGAGAGAGTAATGCCGGAACCGGTTATCCACACTCAAGGTTTGGAAGAGCATAGGCCCTGGGAATCTCCGCAGGCCCCCCAATTGCAGGTGCATATGCTAAAAGTTAGTGGGAGGGATGGGGATTCAATGAGCACAGTAGAAGTTTGGGGTGCTGTGAGGGTGGGGGGCGGGGGGGATTGGAGGGAGTTGGGGTCCAGTTATGTTCCGCATGGGGAGAAAGTTAAAAGCACACGGTTAAAATACGCTGGCACACTTGGAAATAGTATGAAACACTTGTTTGCAGATAGACATTGCAATCACATTGAATGGAATGGCTGGAACGAACTCTGAGAACATTAGAATAATGAGCTGGAATGTTCGGGGCCTGGGCTCTAGGGTTAAGAAGAGGAAAATTATGGCATACATTAACAGACATACCCCACAGATTCTATTCCTACAGGAAACACACATTGGCTCACAACACAGGGAACAAATAGCACCGAAGTGGGGAAATCACCAATATTTCACAACTTACTCGAATAGGGCCAGAGGTGCAGCAATACTGGTACACAGAACCCTCTGATTTATGTGCAAGGAGGTGAGGTGTGATCAGGAGGGTAGATATGTTCTGGTACATGGCACATTACGAGATAAAGAGGTAGTTCTCCTAAATGTCTACGGGCCTAACGTGGACGACCCAGAGTTTTACTCCGAACTCTTCGGGATGCTGGCACATTATCCAGCAGCCCACCTAATATGCGGGGGGGACTTCAATACCATTTTAAATGTGGACATTGACCGCACCTCGACACAAGCGAGAACTTTATCTAAAGCAGCCCAGGCAATAATGGCTCATATGGCAGACCTGGGACTAAAAGATGCATGGAGGACATTACACCCCTTCGAGAGGGGATACACGTATTATTCCACGGTGCATGACATGCACTCCAGGATAGATATGTGGCTGCTGGATAATGCGGTGTTAGCCTGGGTCTCTGAGGCACAGATGCTGCCCAGGACGTACTCTGACCATTCCCCAATTTTATTAGACCTGCGAATGTCTGGCGAAGCAGTGAGTAGACCTCCATGGAGGTTCAAACCAGCGGCGCTGCGTGATCTGGTCTACAAGAACGCGTTGGATCAGCACATACAGGAGTTCTTTGCATTTAATGACAACTCAGTGTCTACCCTTGCGACACTGTGGCAAGCATTCAAGGTATATATTAGAGGTGCATCCATATCGAAGGAGAGCGGCATCCTCAGAGACATCAGGAATAGGATGCAACCAGTGGCGGCTGGTGAGTTTGAAAGTTGGCGGGGCGTAAAATTTCCAGGGCGAATTTAGTAGCGAGCACGCGCAGCGTGCGAGCCCACTCCCCACGCGAAAATTTTGGAAAAATGGCCTACAAAATGTGCAATTTACTGTCCAAAAAACCCACCGAAATATGAAAAAAAGCATTTGGTTTTACATATTAATGGTGGTACACTATTCTTACGTGTGCAAGTGTGATGGTGTATTTTACAGCAGCTTGTATTGAGAATAGCTGGTACTATGGTGTATGCATAAAGAAATTCATTATATAGTCAGTAATGATGGAAACATGTTTGTCATGCTGTTACTGGCATTCACATGCACTCATCCTCTTACTAAGGTGGGATTTTAGGCATTTTCTGAAAGGGGGAAAGGAAGCTAAAATATTACTTTAGTTTGTAACCACTTAATTAATGCGACAGGTAAGTCTCATAACCTTTGTATTGTAACACATGTACTACTAGTGTTACAGCCACACTTCCATTAGACAACCCACTTACCAGTCACATGTGTCTTTGTATTTCTTTAACTTTAGAATGTATTTGTTTATTTAGACGTTTTTTTCATGCACACAACTTATAACTTGCGATTGCTTTAGACTGCTTAGTATGAAGTTAAAGTGATGGGAAGCACCAGGTGCAACTGTGACAAGCTTACGTGCCTGAAGAGCCACAGTTTAAAAAATAATAATAATAATGTTTTGCTGTGCTCTGGTTCTCTCTCATTCCTGACGTGACATCCCGTGAACCTGGAGGAAGAAGTGGTTGTACTGTTTGGAGTATTGGAGATGCTACAGTTAAAGCTTACTAGTACTCGGTTTTTCTATCATACCCTGCTAGCTTGCGGGCTAGCGCCTCCTGTGCTTCCCCCCACCACTACTCAACGGACACCTAGGGGAAAGAATGAGGATGTCCAAAATGAAAGTTGTACTGCGGATTCAGTGTGATTATTGTAAGGTACCATACTATTCCCAGTCATTTTGGGGTTCGTATTCTATGTGGCGTAGACTAAAAAGCGTGCGAAAAACGCATGCATACAAATTGAACACATCCTTTTTATCTCTACATAGTCATGGCGGGGAGGGGGCATGAGACATAATTGAGATTGCCATAAACCCCCCATCCTCTTTGCCATACACATGCTCAAGCATTTACGCCAGCATGACATGTACAAGCTGGCGCAAATGCTTTGTATTCCCCTGGAACCGGCCTGCTGGTCGTGTGAAATCAGAAGTATTCCAAAGGAATACATTTTAAACGCTGCCTAGCATGCGTAAATGGCAGGTGCATTTGTGCAATTTGTACTACGAAGTGCGAAAACAAAGGCGTACACGCAATTACACCTTTTTTGGACTGTGTAGTGCGAATGACTAACTGCATGGAGAACCAGTTTGCACAGAAGTGCAAATGTAACAGCTCCTCTCAGTTCAATGTATGCATTGGAATAAAATGACCTGCCCATCGTCTGAACGACCGAACTAACTGGTGCAGACGGCAGAAGGCGTGAGCTCACACTCTGCCGCACATTTACTGGTGGTTGACTTTACTTTGCAAATTGAATGTTGTGCCTTCGATGGGTGAACCAAGCAACCCTGCAAAAGCAGACTGGCAGTGCCTCGAGTTCTGCAGAACTTCTGCTCACGTTTTAGGCCATCTGCTGCTCTACACTCTCGGATAATTTCTGATGAGAGCACTAATGTCGCTGGGGATCGAATGAGTGGCGTTAAGCATGGCGTCATTGTAAAAGTGGCGCGGCCCGGCGGTACCAATGTTTGTATGCGGCCTTACTGGCATGCGGCCTTCCTGGCATTCGGCCTGCTGACGTGCCCTGCTGCCGGAGCAGGAAGCGCTGTCTTGCCTAATTGCACTGCACTCCGTGCTAATGACGAGAGCGCATAAGCTGGCATTCGGGATGACCTTGAGGCTGCGTGCCGCCGCCACATGCACCCCCGGCACTTCTAAAGAACCTAGGAGCATCCAGTACTTGAGGAGCCAAGGTATAGGGCCATGCTCGGGATCTAAGCAACAGCACAAGAAAAATATGTTGTGCATGTGTAATGTAACTCACCAGCGATTTATGCTAGTCATGGTCACATCCCCCCACAGAGCTCTAACCGCCCAATCGGCTTCATAGTGACCCCAATGCAGCTATTCTTTAGAAACGACTCCAGGGTGCATTCATATCCTCCACCAGCCATGGATACACACACCACGAAAGGTTCATTGGTGTTCCAGCTCTGATGAATGAAGCAAAACGGGGGGTGGGGGCTGTTTCCCATGCACTGTACAACAAAGAACCTTAAATGCCTGCCCCCTCCCCAACCCCCCCTGGAAGCCCTCCTGAAAACGCTGCTCCCTTGAAAGCTACACCCACTGGGAGCAAGGCGTGGGCACGGTTTCAATATCCATTTTTATAACAAGTGAGGATTCATACGGGGCATAACATATCCGAACAAGAGTGGGGGTGTCCCATAAATCAAATGCTGCGGAACGGTACTTAATACTTCAGAGAGTTTGACAGCAAACCCAAACTTTAACGCTCAATACCAGAGCATGCATGAAACTGTCCCAGACGGATAAAATGCCATTCGTGAATGTGGGCTAATTTTCTATGATGCCCTGCAGCACCCCCCACCTTCGAGCTTTTCAATCCCCCGCGACGTTGCATTGCATTCTGGGATATGCAGTTTAACTGCAATGCTGTCCCTCGTGTCCTCCCCCCACAACTGCTACCCCCTTGGTGCTCACCCCAGAGCACTGACTACCCATCCTGTAGAGCCCTTCTAATGAAAAATGGTTGTAAAATAATGGAAATCAAAATCACCTTCTATTCAAAATAACCACATCCACGAGCGCATTGCGTTCACTTGCATCTCCAGCGGTAACCGCAGTATCTTGGTACGTGAGGCAACAAATAAAGCGGACGTGCGCCCTCCTCATATGAAGTGCAAATATTGAACCCCACCAAATACCTTTTCCCAACTACCTGTGGCCCAAGCCCCCACCTCGCCTTTATCTTGCAGGGGCAAGGTTGCCCTTCTCATTTTTTCTCCACTCTATCTGACGGCGACAGCAGCAAGGACAGCTGCACGAAGTTGGAAGCAGGACAACACGGAGCAGCCGCGGTCCGCAACCATGCATCGGTCGCGGGCCGTGGCTGCGAGTGGGCAGCAGCAGCGCACGCCTGCCAGTGCCTGCCCTGGGCCTTGCGCACCGGTCCGGCTGGCATGGCCCAAGGCAAGGCCCTTGGGGCACGGACTGGGGACGGGTTAAAACAAATAGGCCCAGGCGGCCCTCGCCTTGGTGGTAGCGGGCGGCCCTCTACCACCAAGGCTCACAGCTCGGCAGCAACACTGAACGACGTGTAGGCCAAGGCCTACACCTCGTTCAGTGTTGACTGGGCCTGGGCCGTGGTGGACCACATAGTTTGGGCCCTTGTGTAAGTAACACTCCCCAGTCCCAAACAGAGAAGAATAAAAGTTAAACAAACATGGGGATGGCCGGATCATGGGGTACTTACCACGGCGCCGCTGCAGCAGCACTCGTGTTTGGTGTGTTGTTCACTCCTCTCACTCGATGTCGGAGAAAAAGAAACAGTCAACAGACGTGTGAAGGCGGCCCAGGCGCACGTACACACCCTGCGCCGCCAGTGAGTCATCATAGATACAGTAATGTCATTGGCTGTTTGCCAGCCAATGACATTACTGTATCCATGGCAGGGGAGGGAATCAGAATTTAAGTGCGCTGTTTGCGCACATTTTATATTGGCGGGGCCACCCCTGAAGCGCCCCGCCAGGCTTCCAATTAAAGGGGCTACGTAGAGTGCGTGGGGCTAGGAGCTCCACGCACTCTACTATAGAAAAAAATAAACTAAATTGGGACGCGCCCCGCTGTTAAAGCGGGCCCCCGGCCTGATACACGATTACCTTGCCACAGCGCCCCCGCGCTGTTGGCAAAGGAAATGCAGGCATTTTCTAAGCTAAAAGAGATTCAATCGGAGAAGTTCTCTGATTGAATCTCTTTTAGCTTCCTCTTTCTTTTCTGGGGGGGGGCGGCGCCCGGCCGCCCCATGATAGCAGCCGCCACTGGATGCAACGCCTTGAAACACAAATAGCATCGATACAATCTCAATATGAGCTTAAACCGTCACCTCAACTCACGCTAGAGATAAAAAATAAGCTAGATGAATGCAAAGAGGCAGCGGACCAAGAGATCCGCTATTTTGATAGACCAGCGGCCGCTCGCCGCTATGGTGAAAGCGAACGACCGGGGAGGTTGCTAGCCAGAGCAGTAAGGGGGGAGAGGGGATCGACGGACATCTCATGTATACTAACGGCGGAGGGCACGGTCACCACTGATCAGGGCAAGATACGTTCCACGTTTCATACATTCTATGAAGAACTGTATTCGCCCCAATCGGACGCCACTGAAGAGGAGATTGAGCAATATCTCTCCCGAATCCCGACGACACTTCTGGCTGAGAGCACGAGATAGGTGTTGGAGGCCCCGATAACTGAGGCGGAAGTGATCGGAGCAATTGAAGCTCTCCCGAATGGGAAGGCCCCGGGTACAGATGGCCTTAGTGCAGAATTTTACAAAGAGTTTAAGCACCTTCTGGCGCCCAGATTACTAGCTATGTGGACCGAGGCTCTGGATAAAGGAGAGCTCCCGGCGACTACAAGAGAAGCGGTGATAACGCTATTGCTTAAGACAGGTAAACCCCCAGAGGACTGCAGGTCTTATAGACCTCTTTCACTAATCAATACGGATGCAAAATTATTGGCAAAAATACTTGCCACAAGGCTGACACCCTGGATGCCATTTATGGTCCATGAAGATCAGGCGGGATTCATTCCTGGCAGATCCTCGGCAACTAATATTAGGAGATGCCATGAGGTCCTGTCCGCGACACCCCCAGAGCAGCAGGCGATAGCAGTATCGCTGGATATGCGCAAAGCCTTCGATACGGTGTCATGGCCTTTCCTGTTTGGGGTGATGCGAAATTATGGATTTGGACCGAACTTCCTGAAATGGGTGAAGTTGCTGTACTCGTGCCCTCAGGCCAGAATTAGAATTAACGGTACTCTGACAGAGATGTTTGAACTCCGAGGAGGCACGAGACAGGGTTGCCCTCTCTCACCATTACTGTTTGCCCTAATAATAGAACCACTGGCGGACACACTGAGGGCTCACTCCAGTGCATACAGGCTAAAAATAGGGGCTGCATTACACATCATAAACCTATACGCAGATGATATTTTGCTATACCTGAGAGATCCAGACAGAACACTGGGGAGGGTCCTATCCATGGTGGAACAGTTTGGTGGACTCTCAGGACTAAGACTTAACCCTAATAAATCAGAAGTGTTCCCTATCACTGAAGCCACTGGTAGGCCACGTGCCCTGCATGGTCTGCAGTGGTGCCCGACGCATATTCTGTATCTGGGAGCACGTATAGCTCAGAATGCACAGCTGTCTAGCGCATTAAATTACAGCCTATTGGCGAATTCATTGTGTATGAAACTGAAGCGCTGGGGGGTCCTCCCTGTATCCATGATGGGTAGGATTGCGCTAGTGAAAATGATAATTCTCCCAAAGCTGTTCTACTTGTTTAGTACGGTGCCGGTTTGGCCAGGGCGGGCTCTATTCACTAAAATGTCGGGCGCATGCACCTCATTTGTGTGGGACGGCCACCCAAGGGTGAGCTGGAGGACACTTACAAATGACTACGCGGCTGGTGGCTTGAAGGCACCAGACTTCGAACTTTACTACTTGAGCGCACAGGCACAATATGCGGCCCAATGGGCGACGGCATTCATTAATCCGGCAGGCCCGGTACCAAACCAACTGGAAAAAGAGTCCATACTGGCACTTCACCAAAGTACGAGTGCCGGTGCTAAGCTTTATAACTCCCTGAAACCATCAAAAGTGGTGATCACAGCATGGGCCAAGATAGTTGATATGTACGATATCGAAAGGATGTATCATCCAAGTATGCCGCCCTCTGGGGTATACCCCAGGCTCCCTTTAACATAGAGGGAGAGACAGCTCGCCACTGGTCCTCTAAGGGCATAACACAATGGGGTCAAATATTTGTAGACAGGCAATTCATTCCATGGGATGATATCAGGGAGGCGGTGGGTAACACCCCTACGATCAGACGACAATACACCGGTCTGCAGGCAGCCATACAGAATATGTGGCCGACCTTTCCCAATGAACCCCCAATTAACATGGGTCTGGGATACATGTTTACGGAGGGACTCCAAAAGATAACAGCTTCCACATTGTATAAAACCATACTTCAGACACGCCCATCAGAGCAGCGCACAGCTAAGGCCAAATGGGAACAAGACCTCGGAGAGGAAATAGAAGACGAGGAGTGGTCTCAACATTGCGCACTTGTGAAACAGATATCCTGCAACTCTAAATATAGGTTAATCCATTATAAAATACTACAGAGAACACACTACACCCCTATGAAACTCAAACACATATATCCAACCATGACAGGGGAATGCCCGAGATGCCACGCTGACAATGCAGACATTTACCATATGCTATGGGCGTGCGGTGCACTGAGGGGATTCTGGGAGGCAATATGTCAAGCAATAGATGAGATGGCAGATCACCCTTTGGAGTTGACCCCACAAATGTGCCTGTTGGGGACAATTGAGAAAATGAACCCGATATGGCGGAAGCTATTAAATGTAAGTCTGCTCCTCGCCAAGAGAGCGATCCTCCTCAAGTGGAAGAGTGCACACCCCCCTACTAAAGCGGATTGGGAAAGGGACATGGCTTGGGCAAACGATATGGAGGAATTGTATATTGACACTGTGCTCCCCGTCTCGCGTCCAAAGAACATTTGGGGCAGATACAAACAATATTTGGCCGAAAAGAGTGAACTAGAACACTCCGATATTGAATAGTGACTTGAATTGTAAAATGTATTGTGTATGATTATGATGATTCTGTAACCAAGTGATTGTATTGACCAAGTGCAATAAAAATAAAAGTTTAAAAAAAAAAAAAGACGAAACATGGTGTGCTAACATTCAAACCACCATGATGAACAAAATAGACCAGCTCATTAATAAAACGTGCACCAACCTAAACAGACTGGGTTCAGACCACCTCACAACAGCAGCCCCTGCCCTCAACACACCCTCCTCAAACATACCTCCATTCTCCTTCAAGGACATCTCAGAAATGGAAGGGCAATCCATTCAAAAAACATCTCAAACCGTCTAAATGCAAAGGCGATGTATGCCCCGCCACAATCATTAAGGAATGTACTGACTTCTGTGCTTCCTTCCTCACGGCCTTCATCAACGCCTCCCTCGCCTCTGGACAAGTCCCATCATGTCTCAAAGAAGCCTGGGTACTCCCACTCCTAATCACTAGACCCCTCAGCCCCAACAACTACAGGCCCACCATAACAGTTTTCTTCTAAAAATCCTTGATAGAGCAGCCTGTCTCTGGGTTCAACACTTCCTAGAGGAAAACCACATACTAGGCCTACGCCAATTAGGCTTCCTACCCGGTCATGGCACCGAATCAGCGCTACTAGATCTAAAAAATCAAATGGACGAAATTCGGGCAATGGCAAACCTGCCATGCTCCTCCTTCTTACCAACCAATACTCAACATTCCTGGTCGAGAACATACAAATCCCGGTTTCTCCACCTGTCAAGACCCTATGGATATACCTAGACGCCACCCTCTCTATGTCCCGTCAGGGTCTGTGGCCATCGCCTCATCTACCGCCTACTCCACCAAATTACTGAATGCAGCAAAACTATTCCTCTCTACTGCAAGCATTCTCACCATAGCTAGAGCCGTCATAAGCTCTAGGTTGGATTACTGCAATGCCCTGTTTGCTGGCACTTCCTCCAAAAACCTCCAAAAATGCCAAGTCATCTAAAAGAATGCACTCTGCCCAGCTCTCAGGATCCCAAAAAGGGAACACATTGCGACAGCAAGACGAGAAGTCCATTGGCTGCCCATCAGTGAGAGAGAGTTCTGTTCAAAACATTAGCCATCACTCACAAATGCCTCACTAACTCTGCCCCACCTTATCTCTCCCAGAAAATAAGCAGAGCCTACTCCTCTAGGCCCACTAGAACACCATACACCGACAGATTATCAATCCCCAAAGTCAAACGCACCAAAGCAGGTGGAGCTAGCTTTCCTTTTATAGTTGCCGAATACTGGAACTCACTGCCCCCATCACTCAGAGCTGAACTCTCCCATGGAGCCTTCCATAAAGTACTCAAAACATGGCTTTTCAAATAAAACCAATATGTATTGTGTACTACCTCATGCCATCGGTAATTGTATCTATACGCCTTGTATCATATGGCTAAGACTCCTGCATACACCATGTACCATATGCCTAAAACTCCTGTAACAGCGTCACAATGCTCTTGGGCTGCTGCACGCTTTATAAATGAATAAAATAAATGACTTGCCCATGCCTTACTCATGAAGGAGGCTATTTTATGCGCAAAACAATTACTAGGAGTAACCCTGGCTCCACGTTACTTATAGGAACCTCATAGCATTACTAGTCGGGCCTCGTTAAGTGTTTGGCAGTAGCGGCAAAACATTAAATGTTTGTAAATACCTCATGTTCGACCAATTTGCCAAATTTCTAGTTTACTTTTGAAACTCTTCATTCTCGCTTGCTTTTTCGTGGCGTTAGCTACCCCCACCCAAAGGCATTACCTGACGTGTTATTTCACCTTAGAATCATTTGGGATTTCAAAGTAGGGAATAACTGAACGGTTCGCATGACTCTGAATCATGTACACCCTTCCCGCTACTAGCAGTAAATAATCTGGACAGTGTTACCTTTTGGTAATAATGCCAAACACTTAATGAGGCCTATAGTAACTCCCTTGGTGAATAGAATGGCCCTTTCCAAGAACAAGTCAAGAGGATGTCAGATGTATTCATAGTAACTTCTTTGTAAGCCAGCTGGTAAAACTGCTAGTAGGCTTTTTAAAGCCTGCATTATGCATGGCATTGAACAGAGGAATGGGCATACATTTAAGGGGTATCCCAAGGTATATCTGTGTACTTATTTGTGAACCATGGAGTAAGGAATACACAACTTATTTTCAGTTTTGGTGATGTGGCTGTTTTGTTTTACTTACCTTTAGCTGGAAGCAGAGCTGAGCTTTGAAAAATTTGCAAAGTGGACCAACGCTGAGAGGATGAAGAAGTCTGAAGTCGCGGTGAAGCTGCCCCGGTTCAAACTGGAGGAGAAATACAACCTGAAATCCATTCTGAGCAGCATGGGGATGAGCGACGTCTTCATCGAGGGGAAGGCTGACCTCACAGGCATGTCGGCCAGAAGCGACCTGTTCCTGTCGCAGGTGTTCCACCAGGCCATGGTGGAGGTGAACGAAGAGGGCACCGAGGCAGCCGCGTCCACGGCAGGCGTTGCTTCAGTGAGAAGTGGCCTGATGGTCGTAAATTTTGAGGCAGACCACCCTTTCCTCTTCTTTATCCGGCATAACAAGACAGGCGCCATCCTCTTCTATGGCCGATTCTGCTCCCCATAGTTCTGTGATAGTCCGTGGCACATTTTTATAACTGCCATGGTGGAAAATTGATTACTTTATTTCATTTAAAGAATATTGTAGAATAACCTATGAAAATTCATAGGGGAATAAACAGGCATGTTCTTGCTTACAGAAAAATGCATTCATGTGAACTGTGGGGATACATCTGGGGTAAATCGGTTCAATTCTCAAAGGTGCAATCAACAAAAAGGGTGCACAAGAAATGTTGCCCTTTTCATATGTTACTGTATGCTAAATAACAGTGCCACATATTGCTTTTTAAAGTGGAGGTGGTGGGGGAAATGTGGGTGCAGAAAATGTGCACCCACCCATTGTGGTGAATTAATATTGCTTCACAGGGGAAAGAAAAGAAAAGGCAGGGAAACAGGAAATGGGGCATAAAGATGAACATAAAAACGATAAAAATGGCTTGGTCTCCAGTAAATCTGCTACTTGGAGGGGAGGAAGAATACATGGGTCCATGATGGAGGCAGGAAATGGGCAACTCGCGCAACAAAGAGGACACTTACATATGGGGAAGGAATCACAGCGTGGTGGCAAGATATTAGATTCTCAGGGAATAGCATGTTCAGGTCACAAAGAACTACACCAACAGCTGATGAACAGAAAATGGCTCCAACTGATGGGGGTGGGTGTCACCCCTTATGGGTGGATCCAAATGGCAGCATTGTGGAGCCAGGAGATCTCTTTTATCGATTTTCAATATTTCCATGCAGCCAATCTTTTTGCAATAAAGAAGCTACCTTCACAATTCATTCCTGCATTTTTTCACACAAAGGCCCTCTTGCCAAGAGTGTAGAACAGCAGAATGGGCATGGCCTAATTAAAGTGAGCCATTTATTTGTGGCTTCAACCAAATCGACTTCAGCCAATCACATTACGTATGTGAGAGACCACAAGCTTTGGTCGAGTCTGCAGGAGTGGCAGCGAAGTATGTGAACATGCTGTCCATTATTTGAATGTACTCCCCAAAGTGCCTTCATGTATCTCCGAAACACTTACACTGTCAATACCAATATGATAACATAGTCCTAAATATACAAGTATGTCTTTAATAATGAGGGCTGTGTGGGTATGTGATATGTAAGCAACACAACGTTTACTAGATGTAGCCTATATAAAAATGAATTGTCCTCCCTGTACCATTTCTCCATTAATCCCCAGTACACTCACCTCACTCCATAGGAAGTGTCCTCCCTGTACCATTTCTCCATTAATCAGTACACCAACCTCACTCCATAGGAAGTGTCCTCCCTGTACCATTTCTCCATTAATCCCCAGTACACCCACCTCTCTCCACAGCAATCTACTATTAAGTGTGTTTTCTATGTAGCATTCCTTAGAATTAGATGCAATTATCACTGCAGGTCAACCATTTTTGCCATGCCCCTCTTGTGCTAATGGACAGACACACAAGGGCACACTAACATCTGCTCTGGCGGCACAAACTGGAGCAAATGCCCCTGCCGGCGACGTCTGCCACCACAGGAGAAGAATGTTTTATGAAATTATTTACGCAATCACATATTGCCAGGAAAATAAAGCAGATACTCTGCCTAATAATGCATATCAACATTGCTTTGCTACATTCATTCAAAGCCACAAAGCCAGTAATTCAATGTATGGATTTCTTTTTTTTTCTGGAGCTAGTTTATTCAAGTTTCAAATAAGAACAAAAACAATAACAATAATTTCTACAAGTAAAGTACAGCCGAAACATTCTTAAAATACTTATATTGAAAAGAACAAACCCCCCCTCCCCTTTCCAACCATCAAACTAGAATTCAAAGTCCAAAACTTGAGTGAAAAGGTTGAGAGGAGATCAAAATAAAATATGGATTTATATTAACATGTCATTGTAGAAATACACCACAGTTATGAAAGAAAAGTTGTCCGTAGAGTGATTATACTGTACATTAAAAAAAACATTGCATAGACTGTAGGCCATCCTTTCTATTCTGCAACCAGTCTAATTGAAAACAGCGTTTGGTGTGTTTGTGTCAATGTCCCTTAACCAGTTAATATGGTTTTATATTCCACATCTCAGTCAGGGGGATATTCCTTGTGAAATGTCATAGCAATATCAACATTCTTTTGTGTGCACCACCAAGTATTGCGTTGCTGCAAATTCTGGTAACTGTGTGAGGCAAACTGCCATTCACAGCTCCATCATCAGCACTAACAGCATTTTGCTGTTAGGAAGGGACGCCATCAAATATATAACTGTTCGGATGGTAGAGTAAGACCATTGCACACACACACGTCTGAAGGCAGTATCTATGTAAGACAATAGCAAAACACCATTTATACCGGGCCACCTATCCTTGCCCCGCTCCACCTGGCCAAATCATGCACATCTCTTGTCACTATTTAGTAAATGCACATGTAGTCTTATGCCAACACCAAGACAGTCCTGGTTTTTCCATTGCCTGCTGGGAATGCAGTGGCTAATAAAATGTTTTCTATTACATATGTTTCTACCTATCCTTATAGTAAAAGGTCCGGTGGCAACGTTACAAACAAACATGCAATGAGGATTGTTCTGCACTTACACAGTTGTCATTGAGTCAATTTACTGTAGTTTGTCTATGGCACCCGCTGTCTTTCAAGACTTTCATTAAAGAATTGGAATACATATTTTCCGCATTCCCATACACGTGTGCATAAAAAAGTACATAGTGAATCACACTAGTTGTTACATTTCTCGTGCGTTAGCAAAACATTAAACACTCCCCCACAGCTTTTAAATAACTCCCCTTTTTCTCCAATGTAACACCTCTCTCGCAAACGCAAATGTCAACACCTGCTATTCACAAGGGGGAGATTAAAAAAACACAAGGTACGATCAATTTTTATTTAATTTGGATCAAAATTGTATTCATAATGTGCAGAATAATATTCGAAATTGTACACAATGCAAAATGTTGCTTATGTTAAATTGGTAGAAACACAAGAGGCCTGTTACATCGTGTTGGTTCTCCCCTAATGGCCTACATACAAAAGAGCAGGTGCTGTGTTTTATAATGCAATCAAAAAGTGAGTGGGCAAACCTTTCTACAAAATACCGAACAGTATTAAACCATGGGACAAAACTATCCTAGCATGTTCGTGTATAATCCATTACTATCTGTCCATCTTCATTCTCACAGTACTTACTCGGAGGTGCGTCGCACCTTGAGAAATGTTGTGCTATTTCACATTTTTGTTTTTACTCCTCTGCTAAACTGGGTATTAAAGCACCTGTGAACCATTGAGAATTCTTGTTTGATTACCAAGAAGTTTAACACCATAATGGCTCCTGTGATGGAGCGACTTAGGTCACTATGATGAGGACGACTTGGAATTGGATTCTAGAAGTTTCCCGGTAACTATTCAGGCCATTAGCAAAGCTTCCGGATGGTCTGAACACTTTTGATACACTCTCAAACATATCCACATCATCTTAATGAAATATTAACGTTTCCTGCTCTTTAGAGGGAGGGAATGATATTTTATACAACAATCCAATGGATTAACAGTGCTCTACACCTTCAATATAATTATGCTGTTTTACTTTGCAAAATGTGTGTTATATCTTGCAGTCAGTGGTGAACAGTTAAACGAAGGTGTTCCTGGAAATGTTTTTCAAAGAGGTGCTCTATGAATGTTGTGGTATGATGTGATACGTTATTTCGGCGCCACAATTCAAGGAAGGGAAGACAAAAAGAGGACAAAAACAACGATATTACTAGGCCTTGTGTCATCCAGATCGTGCAAGTGCGGGGGGAACGGAGGGGTTGAAGTGCCAGTGGTTACACAACTCATTTGCGAACATTGTTGGTCCAGTCACCCAGGGTTTTCCAATGTCATAAGTGTGTGCTGTGATATTGCTTCCATTTATATTTGTGTCTGTTTCGACCACGTACAGATATTCTGCATGAATTCAGTAATTTGACAGCTAGGACTTCAAATGGGTGTAGGTGCTCATAAACAAGAGTCATCTTTCTTAGGCCATGTCTTGATCCTTAGCAGGTCAAATCCAGTCGTAGTACTGTGTTGAAGATTTCCCTGGTCCTACAACAATCAACACAAGTATACAGCATACTGTAGAAGCATGTACTTTTCATATATGTGAATCTCTGTTCAAGTGTGTTGTTCTTCTTCTCTCATTAACTAACTGAATGGTCTAAAGTTATGGCATTACACTTGTGAAAATATAACACAATGCAGCCTTAATACATCAGTTTCAAATGTGCTGGTCAAAAACCCACGCCGCAGTATCAGAAACGCTGTGCAACTGACATTGACGTGTTATTTCTGGCGACAAAATGTGTGTCAATCACTGCTTTGAAACAGGCAGGCATGTGGTGGCATGTGGTGGACGCTCCCATTGAGTGCGCCCATTGCGTATACCATTATTTCCCTCACACAAAGGCCCTCATCACAAGGTTGGCGGAATGGGTTTACCGGCACCGGTAAAGGTGCCGGTGCCGGTAAACCCATTCCGCCCTACCACGAGGTCTCCTCGCTGGTCCCGCAATGGGCGCCTGGAAAAACCAGGCATCCACACAGGGTCCCGCGAGGACACCAGGGAGCTAACAACGGGCCCGTTACTAACGGGCCCGTTGTTAGCTCTATCCCCATTTCCATTGAGCCCTATGGGGGCTCGAATGGGAATGGGGATGGACCGGGTCCGGGTTCCTCGGACGAGGAATTACCAGGTCCGCCAAGGTTGCGATGGCCCAGTAAGTCTTCATTTGTGGAACCCGGGCACGGAATGCGGTAAGGAGGCAACCATGCCGCTAAAAGCGGCATGTTTACCTCCAACCTCCTGATGAGGTCCAAAGACTCTGAAGGAATCAGGCAGCCAGTCAAGAGGCAGACAGGGACATTAGCAGGGGAGGAGAGGGTAGGAAGAAGAGAAACGGAAGGTTGTGAGAAGCTTCCGGAACTTAAGGAGATCCGGCTCAAGTCTGAGAGGGGCAGGGAGGCCATTCCAGAGGGAGGCACCTGCGGAGGAGATCAATCTACCCCCCACTCTCTGCTTGGAGAAGTGTCTGACCTGCACAGAGTTAGAGCTAGAAGACTGAAGGGCTCTAGCAGGGAGGCATTATACAGAGAGCAAGTTGGATGTAGCATGGTCCCAGGCCACCGAAAGCCTTGTGGATGATGCAGAGGGTCTTGAACTTGATCCTCACAGCAACCGGGAGCCAGTGGAAACATTTAAGGCTGGAGAGATGTGGTGCCTGGGCTTGAGGCCACGGATAAATCTTGAAGTCCTGTCCTGGATTAATTGAAGGGGGCGAAAGGAGGAGTTAGGCAGATTGAGGAAGAGGCTGCTACAGTAGTCGAGCCTGGAGAGGACCAGAGCTCTGGAGACATTGAGTTTCTGGGGGAAGGTGAGGAAAGGGAGAATGCCTCTGAGGAGGTGCAGCTGAAAGTGGGCCTTCTTGGTAAGGTCTGTGATGTAAGGAGAGAGAGGAGTCAAAGATGACTTCTCTTGTTACCATGGGCTTATTCCAGCTGAGCTAAAACAAGCCACTGTAGTCCCTTTGCTAAATAAGCCATCTCTGGATGCTTCTGTCTTGGCAAATTTCTGCCCTATCTCTTAACTGTCATTTTTTATGAAGCTTCTTGAATCTTTGATCTTGTCTCTTCTTTCCTCCTTCTTGGAGTCATCTGCCATTCTTGATCCCTTTCAGTCTGGTTTTGACCAGGAAGTCCTAGTCTCTGTTATGGACGACCTTGTTACACTGGCTGACAATGGTGGAGCGGGAGCCCTGATTCTGCTTGACCTGTCAGCGACTTTCGATACGGTTGATCATTCCCTCCTCCTTTCTAGACTAGCGGCCGTAGGTATATCGGGCCCAGTGTTGGCCTGGTTTACCTCCTTCCTGTCCGGTCTTGGCCAGTCTGTTTCTCTTCCTCCTTTTCTGTCTTCTGTATATTCTTTGTTTTGTGGGGTGCCCCAGGGCTCCGCCTTGTCCCCGATGTTGTTTAACAACTACATCTGGTCAATGATTGCTCTCATGTGCTCTCACGACTTTAGGTGCTATTTGTACGTGGACGACACGCAAATCCTGGTCCAGTGAGATCTTGACCGGGCTGATGTGTTGTCTCGCTTGTATGATTGCCTTTTCGCCATGAGGGATTGGATGGGTGCTAGGTGGCTCAAGTTGAACAGGGACAAGATGGAGGTCTTGATGGTGGGGTCCTCTGCCACACCTGAATCCTGGTCATCTTCCTTTTGGCCTGCTTCTCTGGGCACTCTTCCCATTCCAGAGACAGTGGTGACAAATCTGGGGGTTCATCTGTCCTCTTCTCTGTCTATGGCAGGTTAGCGCAGTGTGCCAGCCTGGTCACTATCTGCTGCGAGTTCTTCGCACAGTGCTGTTAAGGATTTCAATCCGGCTACACACCTTGGTCTCAGCCTAGCATGTAGCGCACAACTGAAATGCTTATCTTTCTATAGTACAGATTCAATTTTGGGATGGTACACCGCTCATATCATACCCCCTTTTCAAATACCCCGGGCCACAATGGACCATGAACCAGGCTGGTTGATCAAATTCAATGTTTATTTATTTCTTTTAAAATTCAAAAGAAATCATACAATTTTAATATGGGGAAGCCATCACCAATGTGGCGATAATAACAATGAGAATGCAAGCGATGCACTTAGTTTAACCTTCTAGTGACACAGATACAACACACCAGGGAATACAAGCACTTTTTGATTTTAGGAAAGATAGCACTCAAGTTAGGATTTCTCCCTGCGATATTCCCTCAACCCACAAATATTAAATTCTGAATGGATATGAAGAAACAGCAGGTAATCAGGAATACGTAGCTGAAAACGGAATTCAAATCTGACCTTCCCTCCCCAAATAAGAGTGAAAAAACGGATTTGAAACCCTTGCAATGTTAACAATGACACTCGGAAATGGATGAATAAAATAATGAATGTGTGTAAAACCTTGAAGCAGATACAATTCTCACTAAAGCAACAATGTAAAGGTACAAACATTCACAAGCAATGGATTAGCAAGAGCATACAGTTCGAAAAATTAGTGGAAGATTTAAAACAGTTTGCAATCAAAATGACACGTTGGAAACTTTACAAATATTTCCGTTTTTCATGTAAATTTACTAAAACATGTTCTTTGAAAAACGGGTGAAATATTGCAAATCGCAAGGCGGATTTTTGGTAGGGAGATAGATATATATCACAGGTATATTATAGAAGTGAAATTAGATCTCTAACTGTTAAACTGAATGAGATAGGCAAGATAGAATGAGGTGCGTTTTTGGAATAATCGGGCAGTGAAAAAACAGAAAAGCGGCTTTAAAATGGATTGCAAATTTTCCTTAAACTAGATTTAATGGCTAAGATAAAGAGGAATGCCACCAGTGAATCTCTAAAGTTACACTGCAGTTGTAACCCTTCACGTAGTGTACCCCGTTTCCTTCAGGGAAAATAAATGTATTTAATCAAATTTGCTGACGGCTTATGTTCTATGCAAAACAAAAATGAAGAGAAAATCGGCGCTCACACTAGGAATCAAAGGCAGGGTTTCACAGATAATGCCAACAATTTTAACAGGATATCGGGGTCAGAATAGAATGGCTTAGAGAGGGGAACTAAGGGCAAAGCAATGCAAGGTGTATTATGGATTTCAATGGATTTCTATTGATGTCACAGTCCACTTTAGTTTAGGATGTTTGGACCATCAGCATTCTGGTCACCACACGGATCTGGTCTAACAAAGGACAGCCGGACAAAATCAGTGGGACAGGATCAGCTGGGCAGGGACTGAATACCAAAGGATAGTTCTGGTCACAGGATGGCACAGGTACATCTGGATGCAGTCATTGGGCAGCAATTGATGGGCCGCAAGCCAGGCTGGTATCAGGAGGCTTCCCACAATAATACCACTTCTTCTCCCTTTGGGTATTGGGATTTGAGAATTGAGGCCTTGCTGGAAGGGTAAGCAGTGCTTGGCCTGGTAGTTGGAGCTGGAATCTGGATCAGTGCAAGATGAAGGAAACAGGAACAGGACGCCGCACAGGAAATCAGGAAAAGAGTGTCTGGCGTCCTGTCAGGGACCCTTTATATAGAGCATAGTGACATCATTGACTTTATTGCAGGGGCGGTTTAGCTAAGCACACCTTTAAACAACTGGATTGGACAATCAATGTTGGTTGCCTCCCCTGGGTTGTACCCAGTTTGTGAGGTTGTATTTTATGATGGAAAAAGACTTCCCACAGACCTTTTTGCCAAAATCTGTCATATCAATATTTATACTTTTGTACCATGGTGGCACCTTAATAAATTGCATAATCAGGTCACACATTTTATGTAAAGGACAGACGTCCAATCCTGCAATCTGTGAGACATTATTTTGGACGGTTACGACTTTTTGATCCTTTTAAGCATGAAAAGTTCGGCCTAAAATTCCATAACTTTATACTTATGTGGGATTGATCATAAGGTATGTATGTATACAATTTTACATTTGGGACATGTATACTTATCTAGTAATCTGCAATATTTGGTTACTTCTTTTCCCTATGCAGCAATGAAACCTAAGACGTCTTAAAAGAAGGCCCTAAAATTACTTCTAAACAGTGAAATATTTACATTTTTCCAAGGTCCTGCTGCAGAGATAAAGTCTTTACATTTTTATTCATGCATAGTCCTTAGCACCAAATGGCAATCCTTTGTAAGCCATATATGGTCTTAGCTGGCAAGCAAACCCACTGAAAAGCAGTGTCACCATGGAGATCTTCCTTGGAGCTCCTTGCAGAATTCACAATCACGTGCGGCATTCTGTTCACATCTCCTTGTCCCAGAAATCTCATTGTCAGTGAGCTCAGCAGAGACAAGATTCTTCCCCACCCTATAATTATCCTGGGGTTGTTATTCTCTGCTGAGAGTTTTTATAATAGTCCCCTTCCCCTTGGGGGAAGTTGCAGCTTGCCATCTGGAATAACTTATTTCTTTTTAGCTTGCAAATTCAGCACAGTTGGTTCAAAATCTTCATTTCCTGATTTTTGGGGTCCTGAATTAAACAACCCTAAGGAATAAAGATAGCTCAGGGGTGTACTTTCCCCAGCAACAAAACCTCTTCACATTGCTAAATAAGGCAGGCTTTCATTCCACAGTTTGCTTTTTACATAGGCATTTTTTTTTCTTTAACTTGCACAAGCCCATTTTACATGTGTGGTGAAAACTGATGGTTCCTTTAATTTCAGTTTTGCATCTGTCTTTCCAATATGGTTTACATAACAGTCTGTATAAGGCGACAGTCTCCATAAAATTGACATGTGTACATACAGCTCTGATTCCTTTTCAAACTGTTATTTTGAAGCTTTTTAGCCAAAGTTAAAAGGCTTTTCTGTGTTTGATGCAGTACAGCTTTTGTTGATTTTCAGGTTTTGGCTGGCACAGCCTGTCATCCTGAAATAAGGCTTGGTTTTGCTGAGGGACAGTGGGGCTAGGCATGGGCAAGGCTGGGCCTTATTAATCACAGTGGCTTGAGGAAAGACAGATGGAAATAGTGTCAGAGCAGAATTTTTAAAGGTGAAAAGTTTCATTTTTACTGGGAATGTTGTCTTTTGCAGCAAAGCAACGCTGCTTTTTCCACTTTCTTCCTCTTGTTGATGCCGGAACACACTGGCAATCTCCTTCAATGTGCCCCGTTTGTTCTATCCTGCCCGATGTGTGCTTGGCAGGATGGTGCAGCCATTTCTGTTGTTGTTGCTAAACGCAGCTTTGAGCTCACAGGAGCCACCGCAGACATTTGGCTGTTTCTGCACAAATGCAGCTTGGTGATGTGGGGAAATGCTGTTGAGTGGGTCAATATAGTGCTGCCTTTTCTTCCCATCCATTTGAGCCCCCGGTGGTGGCTGCACTAGTGCTGGGCAGGATAGACTATTGTAATGCCCTTTTTTTGGCTCAACCGGCTGGCCTGATTCGCTGTCTTCAGTTTCTTCAGAATCTGGCTGCTCGTGTTTCCACCGGCACACCCTATGGCGCTCACATCAGTCTGGTCTTGCGTCATCTGCACTGGCTTCCAGTGCAGCAACGGATTGTGTTTAAATCTCTGTGCATTGTTCACCAGGCAGTTTATCAAGTAGGACCGGAGTTCTAGCAAGATACGTTTCTTCCGTATATCCCTAGTCGGACCCTCTGCTCGAGTAGTGAGCATCTGGTGGTGGTCCCTAGGTTTCATCCTCAGAGAGTGGGCGGTAGAGCCTTTTCTGTAGTGGCTGGTAGGTTGTGGAATGATCTCTCTCTGAAGCTTAAGACCACTGAGAACCATTTGGCATTCCGCCGCCTACTTATTACCACTCTTTTCTGCTAGCTTTGTCTCTGGTATCTTTTTCTGTGGTACTGCTATTTACTACTTTGCGCCAGGGTGCCTTTGGGCGGACGTGCATGGTATAAATAATCATAACATAGCATGACTATGATGCATAGCATAAAAAGAACAGTATAGTATATTCACAGTATGTTAGCCAATGATATATCAAAAGAGAACACTAGTTCGTTGTATTTAAAAACACACACTTTATTTTATACAGTATACACATAATGCACTGGGAGATTTGATAATGAAATCGAACACACTAAACAAGCATTGGCAAAGCCAATAGTTTTGGCGCTGTCATTTCTTTTTTTTTTAAAGCGCACTAGCATCCCACAGGCATCGAGGCGCTGTTGCATGAAAGTGTCTTAGTTACAGGATAATTCTTTGGTCAGGGTTACAATGAGCATGGAGCCTACAGTGTAAGGGTCAGATGGTTACATACAAGTTACATTTTTGCATTTGGAGGAGATTACAGGTTACATAATCAGCCATTTGTTTATTGCATTTTACATTTAGCATGGAGAGAAGGAATGAGGAATGACAGCACATGGAGGAAGAAGTGACAGCATGGGGGTGTGAAGGGCATCGGTGGGTGATGGAAGCACTGTGGGGGGAGGAATAAAAAATAAATTGCAACACAAGGGAGAATAAAAAAATCCAATGGATGAAAGCTAACCCAGCCACAGTACACAGAAGCATTGTACAACATTTGAAGGAAGGAGGGAATGTGCAAATAGGGGGAATGAGTGACAGTTACTAACGGGCCCGTTGTTAGCTCTATCCCCATTCCCATTGAGCCCTATAGGGGCTCAATGGGAATGGGGATGGACCGGGTCTGGGTTCCTCGGATGAGGAATTACCGGGTACGCCAAGGTTGCGATGGCCCGGTAAGTCTTCATTTGTGGAACCCCGGCACGGAATGCGGTAAGGAGGCAACCATGCCGCTAAAAGCAGCATGTTTACCTCCAACCTCCTGATGAGGGCCAAAGACTCTGAAGGACTCAGGCAGCCAGTCAAGAGGCAGACAGGGACATTAGCAGGGGAGGAGAGGGTAGGAAGAAGAGAAACGGAAGGTTGTGAGAAGCTTCCGGAATTTAAGGAGATCCGGCTCAAGTCTGAGAGGGGCAGGGAGGCCATTCCAGAGGGAGGCACCTGCGGAGGAGATCAATCTACCCCCCACTCTCTGCTTGGAGAAGTGTCTGACCAGCAGAGAGTTAGAGCTAGAAGACTGAAGGGCTCTAGCAGGGAGGCATTATACAGAGAGCAAGTTGGATGTAGCATGGTCCCAGGCCACCGAAAGCCTTGTGGATGATGCAAAGGGTCTTGAACTTGATCCCCACAGCAACCGGGAGCCAGTGGAAACATTTAAGGCTGGAAAGATGTGGTGCCTGGGCTTGAGGCCACGGATAAATCTTGAAGTCCTGTCCTGGATTAATTGAAGGGGGCGAAAGGAGGAGTTAGGCAGATTGAGGAAGAGGCTGCTACAGTAGTCCAGCCTGGAGAGGACCAGAGCTCTGGCGACATTGAGTTTCTGGGGGAAGGTGAGGAAAGGGAGAATGCCTCTGAGGAGGTGCAGCTGAAAGTGGGCCTTCTTGGTAATGTCTGTGATGTAAGGAGAAAGAGGAGTCAAAGATGACTTCTCTTGTTACCATGGGCTTATTCCAGCTGAGCTAAAACAAGCCACTGTAGTCCCTTTGCTTAATAAGCCATCTCTGGATGCTTCTGTCTTGGCAAATTTCTGCCCTATCTCTTAACTGTCATTTTTTATGAAGCTTCTTGAATCTTTGATCTCGTCTCTTCTTTCCTCCTTCTTGGAGTCATCTGCCATTCTTGATCCCTTTCAGTCTGGTTTTGACCAGGAAGTCCTAGAGAGTGTCCTAGTCTCTGTTATGGACGAGCTTGTTACACTGGCTGACAATGGTGGAGCGGGAGCCCTGATTCTTCTTGACCTGTCAGCGGCTTTCGATACGGTTGATCATTCCCTCCTCCTTTCTAGACTAGCGGCCGTAGGTATATCGGGCCCAGTGTTGGCCTGGTTTACCTCCTTCCTGTCCGGTCTTGGCCAGTCTGTTTCTCTTCCTCCTTTTCTGTCTTCTGTATATTCTTTGTTTTGTGGGGTGCCCCAGGGCTCCGCCTTGTCCCCGATGTTGTTTAACAACTACATCTGGTCAATGATTGCTCTCATGCGCTCTCACGGCTTTAGGTGCTATTTGTACGTGGACGACACGCAAATCCTGGTCCAGTGAGATCTTGACCGGGCTGATGTGTTGTCTCGCTTGTATGATTGCCTTTTCGCCATGAGGGATTGGATGGGTGCTAGGTGGCTCAAGTTGAACAGGGACAAGACGGAGGTTTTGGTGGTGGGGTCCTCTGCCACACCTGAATCCTGGTCATCTTCCTTTTGGCCTGCTTCTCTGGGCACTCTTCCCATTCCAGAGACAGTGGTGAAAAATCTGGGGGTTCATCTGTCCTCTTCTCTGTCTATGGCAGGTTAGCGCAGTGTGCCAGCCTGGTCACTATCTGCTGCGAGTTCTTCGCACAGTGCTGTTAAGGATTTCAATCCAGCTACACACCTTGGTCTCAGCCTAGCATGTAGCGCACAACTGAAATGCTTATCTTTCTATAGTACAGATTCAATTTTGGGATGGTACACCGCTCATATCATACCCCCTTTTCAAATACCCCGGGCCACAATGGACCATGAACCAGGCTGGTTGATCAAATTCAATGTTTATTTATTTCTTTTAAAATTCAAAAGAAATCATACAATTTTAATATGGGGAAGCCATCACCAATGTGGCGATAATAACAATGAGAATGCAAGCGATGTACTTAGTTTAACCTTCTAGTGACACAGATACAACACACCAGGGAATACAAGCACTTTTTGATTTTAGGAAAGATAGCACTCAAGTTAGGATTTCTCCCTGCGATATTCCCTCAACCCACAAATATTAAATTCTGAATGGATATGAAGAAACAGCAGGTAATCAGGAATACGTAGCTGAAAACGGAATTCAAATCTGACCTTCCCTCCCCAAATAAGAGTGAAAAAACGGATTTGAAACCCTTGCAATGTTAAAAATGACACTCGGAAATGGATGAATAAAATAATGAATGTGTGTAAAACCTTGAAGCAGATACAATTCTCACTAAAGCAACAATGTAAAGGTACAAACATTCACAAGCAATGGATTAGCAAGAGCATACAGTTCGAAAAATTAGTGGAAGATTTAAAACAGTTTGCAATCAAAATGACACGTTGGAAACTACAAATATTTCCGTTTTTCATGTAAATTTACTAAAACATGTTCTTTGAAAAACGGGTGAAATATTGCAAATCGCAAGGCGGATTTTTGGTAGGGAGATAGATATATATCACAGGTATATTATAGAAGTGAAATTAGATCTCTAACTGTTAAACTGAATGAGATAGGCAAGATAGAATGAGGTGCGTTTTTGGAATAATCGGGCAGTGAAAAAACAGAAAAGCGGCTTTAAAATGGATTGCAAATTTTCCTTAAACTAGATTTAATGGCTAAGATAAAGAGGAATGCCACCAGTGAATCTCTAAAGTTACACTGCAGTTGTAACCCTTTACGTAGTGTACCCCGTTTCCTTCAGGGAAAATAAATGTATTTAATCAAAATTGCTGACGGCTTATGTTCTATGCAAAACAAAAAAGAAGAGAAAATCGGCGCTCACACTAGGAATCAAAGGCAGGGTTTCACAGATAATGCCAACAATTTTAACAGGATATCGGGGTCAGAATAGAATGGCTTAGAGAGGGGAACTAAGGGCAAAGCAATGCAAGGTGTATTATGGATTTCAATGGATTTCTATTGATGTCACAGTCCACTTTAGTTTAGGATGTTTGGACCATCAGCATTCTGGTCACCACACGGATCTGGTCTAACAAAGGACAGCCGGACAAAATCAGTGGGACAGGATCAGCTGGGCAGGGACTGAATACCAAAGGATAGTTCTGGTCACAGGATGGCACAGGTACATCTGGATGCAGTCATTGGGCAGCAATTGATGGGCCGCAAGCCAGGCCGGTATCAGGAGGCTTCCCACAATAATACCACTTCTTCTCCCTTTGGGTATTGGGATTTGAGAATTGAGGCCTTGCTGGAAGGGTCAGCAGTGCTTGGCCTGGCAGTTGGAGCTGGAATCTGGATCAGTGCAAGATGAAGGAAACAGGAACAGGACGCCGCACAGGAAATCAGGAAAAGAGTGTCTGGCGTCCTGTCAGGGACCCTTTATATAGAGCATAGTGACATCATTGACTATATTGTAGGGCCAGTTTAGCTAAGCACACCTTTAAACAACTGGATTGGACAATCAATGTTGGTTGCCTCCCCTGGGTTGTACCCAGTTTGTGAGGTTGTATTTTATGATGAAAAAAGACTTCCCACAGACCTTTTTGCCAAAATCTGTCATATCAATATTTATACTTTTGTACCATGGTGGCACCTTAATAAATTGCATAATCAGGTCACACATTTTATGTAAAGGACAGACGTCCAATCCTGCAATCTGTGAGACATTATTTTGGACGGTTACGACTTTTTGATCATTTTAAGCATGAAAAGTTCGGCCTAAAATTCCATAACTTTATACTTATGTGGGATTGATCATAAGGTATGTATGTATACAATTTTACATTTGGGACATGTATACTTTTCTAGTAATCTGCAATATTTGGTTACTTCTGTTCCCTATGCAGCAATGAAACCTAAGACGTCTTAAAAGAAAGGCCATAAAATTACTTCTAAACAGTGAAATATTTACATTTTTCCAAAGTCCTGCTGCAGAGATAAAAGTCTTTACATTTTTATTCATATATAGTCCTTAGCACCAAATGGCAATCCTTTGTAAGCCATATATGGTCTTAGCTGGCAAGCAAACCCACTGAAAAGCAGTGTCACCATGGAGATCTTCCTTGGAGCTCCTTGCAGAATTCACAATCACGTGCGACATTCTGTTCACATCTCTTTGTCCCAGAAATCTCATTGTCAGTGAGCTCAGCAGAGACAAGATTCTTCCCCACCCTATAATTATCCTGGGGTTGTTATTCTCTGCTGAGAGTTTTTATAATAGTCCCCTTCCCCTTGGGGGAAGTTTCAGCTTGCCATCTGGAATAACTTATTTCTTTTTAGCTTGCAAATTCAGCACAGTTGGTTCAAAATCTTCATTTCCTGATTTTTGGGGTCCTGAATTAAACAAACCTAAGGAATAAAGATAGCTCAGGGGTGTACTTTCCCCAGCAACAAAACCTCTTCACATTGCTAAATAAGGCAGGCTTTCATTCCACAGTTTGCTTTTTACACAGGCATTTTTTTTTCTTTAACTTGCACAAGCCCATTTTACATGTGTGGTGAAAACTGGTGTTTCCTTTAATTTCAGTTTTGCATCTGTCTTTCCAATATGGTTTACATAACAGTCTGTATAAGGCAACAGTCTCCATAAAATTGACATGTGTACATACAGCTCTGATTCCTTTTCAAACTGTTATTTTGAAGCTTTTTAGCCAAAGTTAAAAGGCTTTTCTGTGTTTGATGCAGTACAGCTTTTGTTGGTTTTCAGGTTTTGGCTTGCACAGCCTGTCATTCTGAAATAAGGCTTGGTTTTGCTGAGGGACAGTGGGGCTAGGCATGGGCAAGGCAGGGCCTTATTAATCACAGTGGCTTGAGGAAAGACAGATGGAAATAGTGTCAGAGCAGAATTTTTAAAGGTGAAAAGTTTCATTTTTACTGGGAATGTTGTCTTTTGCAGCAAAGCAACGCTGCTTTTTCCACTTTCTTCCTCTTGTTGATGCCGAACACACTGGCAATCTCCTTCAATGTGCCCCGTTTGTTCTATCCTGGCCGATGTGTGCTTGGCAGGATGGTGCAGCCATTTCTGTTGTTGTTGCTAAACGCAGCTTTGAGCTCACAGGAGCCACCGCAGACATTTGGCTGTTTCTGCACAAATGCAGCTTGGTCATGTGGGGACATGCTGTTGAGTGGGTCAATATAGTGTTGCCTTTTCTTCCCATCCATTTGAGCCCCCGGTGGTGGCTGCACTAGTGCGGGGCAGGATAGACTACTGTAATGCCCTTTTTTGGCTCAACCGGCTGGCCTGATTCGCCGTCTTCAGTTTCTTCAGAATCTGGCTGCTCGTGTTTCCACCGGCACACCCTATGGCACTCACATCAGTCTGGTTTTGCGTCATCTGCACTGGCTTCCAGTGCAGCAACGAATTGTGTTTAAATCTCTGTGCATTGTTCACCAGGCAGTTTATCAAGTAGGACCGGAGTTCTAGCAAGATACGTTTCTTCCGTATATCCATAGTCGGACCCTCTGCTCGAGTAGTGAGCATCTGGTGGTGGTCCCTAGGTTTCATCCTCAGAGAGTGGGTGGTAGAGCCTTTTCTGTAGTGGCTGGTAGGTTGTGGAATGATCTCCCTCTGAAGCTTAAGACCACTGAGAACCATTTGGCATTCCGCCGCCTACTTATTACCACTCTTTTCTGCTAACTTTGTCTCTGGTATCTTTTTCTGTGGTACTGCTATTTACTACTTTGCGCCAGGGTGCCTTTGGGCAGACGTGCATGGTATAAATAATCATAACATAGCATGACTATGATGCATAGCATAAAAAGAACAGTATAGTATATTCACAGTATGTTAGCCAATGATATATCAAAAGAGAACACTAGTTCCTTGTATTTAAAAACACACACTTTATTTTATACAGTATACACATAATGCACTGGGAGATTTGATAATGAAATCGAACACACTAAAGCATTGGCAAAGCCAATAGTTTTGGTGCTGTCATTTCTTTTTTTTTAAAGCGCACTAGCAGCCCACAGGCATCGAGGCGCTGTTGCATGAAAGTGTCTTAGTTACAGGATAATTCTTTGGTCAGGGTTACAATGAGCATGGAGCCTACAGTGTAAGGGTCAGATGGTTACATACAAGTTACATTTTTGCATTTGGAGGAGATTACAGGTTACATAATCAGCCATTTGTTTATTGCATTTTACATTTAGCATGGAGAGAAGGAATGAGGAATGACAGCACATGGAGGAAGAAGTGACAGCATGGGGGTGTGAAGGGCATCGGTGGGTGATGGAAGCACTGTGG
Source organism: Ambystoma mexicanum (assembly GCF_040938575.1). Classification (NCBI taxonomy): domain Eukaryota; kingdom Metazoa; phylum Chordata; class Amphibia; order Caudata; family Ambystomatidae; genus Ambystoma; species Ambystoma mexicanum. The sequence goes on along the minus strand of NC_090930.1, from coordinate 1,047,035,464 downwards.
GGGGAGGAATAAAAAATAAATTGCAACACAAGGGAGAATAAAAAAATCCAATGGATGAAAGCTAACCCAGCCACAGTACACAGAATCATTGTACAACATTTGAAGGAAGGAGGGAATGTGCAAATAGGGGGAATGAGTGACAGGGCAAAAGGGGGTGGAGCAACAGCACAAAGGGGTGGCTGATTGACAGCACAACATTGGGCCAATCGACAGCGCTACACGGGAAGGAGCGACAGCACAAAGGGGAAGGAGTGATAGTGCAAGGGGAAGGAGTGACAACGTAAGGGGAAGGAGTGACAACATAAGGAGGAAGGGGCAACAGCACAATGGTCAATGAGAGACAGAGCAAGGGTGGAAAGAGAGAGCACAAGGGGAAAGGAGCGACAGGGAAATGGGGAAGGAAGGATAGCACAAGAGGAAGAGGAGTGACAGTGCAAGGGGGAAGGAGCAACAGCACAAGGGAGAAGGAGTGACAGCACAAGGGGGACAGAGTGACAGCACAAAGGGAAGGAGGGACCGCACAAGGGTTGAAGAGGGAAATTGCCAGGAGTGGCCAGGGCAAAGGGGGGAGTAGACCAGTGCAAAGGGATGAGGAGGGACAGGGCAAGGGGAGGAAAAGGGACAGTCCAAGAGGGGAGGAGGGACAGCACAAGGGAAGAAAGAGCAATAGTGCAAGGGGGAAGGAGTTTAAGCGCAAGTGAGAAGATGCGACAACACAAGGGTGAGGAAGTGACAGTGCAAGTGTGAGAGAGGAACAGTGCAAGGTGCTAAGGAGGCACAGTGCAAGGGGCGAGGAGAGACAGTGCAAGGAAGGGAAAAGAGACAGTGCACGGAGGAGGAGGGACAGCACAAGGGGGGAGCAGAAAGGGGGAAAGGAGCAACAGCACAAGTGGGGAGTGACATCTGTTGGTTGCATGTATAATTGCAGCCTTTTATCATAGTTGTCTTACATTGTAGTTTTGATCTCAATGTGATTTTTTACAAGGGCACATGTTTGTTGTCAGTGTTATTATACCTAGCCAATGAACTACAACCTGACGATGTCAATTAAAAATTAATGGTACAGGTGCACACTTCATTATAGAATATTCTCAAAAATAGTTAAATTAACAGGTAATGAAATATTCAGGGAGCAGGGCATAGAAAACAACCCTGGCACAAGTTTGAACATAAATGAAACAAACAGGTAAGTGTCCTTATGTTAAGGACACTCGCGTCCCCTGCACACTACTATACTGTATGCCAAATCAAATGGTAAATCAATATCAATGATGTAATACAAAAGAGTATTTCTAAGACAGCATAGTCAAAAAATAAATATTTAATAATGTGCAAAAGATAACACAATAAAGTAGATTCAGCTCAACGTGTTTTGGGTATATCCCTTCATAGGGAGCGAATATCACAAAATTCCTCTTCAGGTTCGCAATGTAGTAATGTACAGAGTAGGTAAAAAACAATAATACATTTAGTATCTTGATCAAAAAGTATTTATGAATTTGATAATCATCTCCCATAGTATATAGTGATCATACACCCAAATAGCTTACAGATTTGAACAAAAGTCCAAACAATGTCTTAGTCCCTGAGGTAGTTCAACACATCGATATTAGATCTGTACACACCTAAAAGTCAAGAAACACAAGGGATAGAAGTGCTATTCAGAATTATATATCACAAAAATAGATCATACTTAAGTTGTTAGGCCATACCCTAATACAGGAATAAATGTAGGGTCTTACCTCTTGAATCAAGAGTGACTAGAGACATTTCCATATATCAACACCACTGTATTACATGAACCTTAGTTTTATCAGGACACCAATGTATAAAGTCATTCATAAGTCTGTTCGCCAAATGTATCTGAAAGGAATGGGAGCACACCAACTATAGTAATTATTCACTGAGTCATCCACAGTTCCAGTCCAAAAAGATACATTCAATTTAAATAGTGAAGATCAAATAAGAAAGGTTCTCACCAAAAACTAGCGTTCCGTGTTGAAACTGCATGGATTACAGGAGTGACAATAAAATGGACGCCATTAAGTATTGCATGCATGGGAAGTCTAATAACACTAAAAAGTGATGTTGCAACACTTCTGACTTAATTTGAATAATGCTGTACGAATCTGTTCAATATTTTGGATTGTATATACAATTTATGGAATCCAATAAGAAATTGTGGACAAGCCCAATAGGCCATGTTGAACAAAAAGTGGCATCCAAATCTAATAATATCTATGTAATATGCAACTTAAAATTCAAGAATAGTGACTCAATCAGGTTTACCCAGAAATAGCAAAAAACCTAAAAGAGATTAGCTTCAAGTTCATCGCAATTTCTGGTAAATTTAAAGACGGCATGTCCATATGACTGAAAACTAATATCCCATGTTTACAATCTAGTATTTAGAGTTCACCTCAATAAACAACATTGTTTTTCGTAGTGAGCAAGTCAATTCATGTATGGAGTACATTAGTTATCCCTCTAATTACAATACATACCAGTCCAGTGAAATACCTAAATGCATTTGGCCATATTCTGCATTTGGCCTATTTTGTGGTGTCTCCTTATTCTGCATGTTGGCCTAATTGTGTAAGATAGCCATATTGCGCATAAGGTGTTTCCTAAAATCTATCACTCATTGTCTGTCAATGCATTTTAGGCCCCGCTCCCCTTTTAAATCTAGGCATTTTCCTAATTCTGTTCTTATTTAGTCTCCCTAGGCATTGTAGGCTTTGCTCTCCCTTTGAATCTAGGTGATATGTAGCGCTGCTCTTTGTATGTAGACGGAACCCAGGATGTAAACATTGTTGTTTGTACAGCTAACCCATTTCTTCCCTTGCACATCGTACCTTCGTAATTTTGCATAAGGCGCAGGCTCGTTCCAAACACCCTGCACTAGCATGTAACACAAACACTATTGCACACCACCTCTGCCATAAGAATGAAGCTACCTTTAATGACAAAAATTCAAACTGTAGCTTTCCACATGATTTGCTATCTCATTAAACACAATCCACCCTGTTTAGTTCATAGTTCAGACATGGATGACCAACAGGGTCTTGGACACCCTCTCATAACTTTAATGGCTGAAATGCACAAATGCATAATGGCACCATAATGGCATAATGGCTCCTCCCATAATGGCACCTCCCAATTCTCCCAAATTTCGACTCCGGTCCCTACGAGGGCGTTCAACCAACAAGCGCATTGGGACCATAATCGTGGTGAAAGGTGCTATACAAATGACAAAATGAATGAATGTACTCAAATAAACAGTATTCATAAATATGCCTGAGGTAAAAGTCTTAATTCATCCCTGATGGATGAAGGGAATCCAGTTTATCAATCCAGGGAAGTTCACCCTGTGATAATTTTCTCCCAAGGTCCCCTCCTCTCAAGGGCTTAGGTACCACCTCCAAGATGATACAACGTAACTGGGCAATCGTATGTCTATGTTCAATAAAATGCCTTGCCACAGGTGATCTTACATTTCTTATGCAGATATTACTCTTGTGGTCCTTCCACCTCTCTTTAGCCTTCCTAGTGGTTTCACCCACATAGAAGACTTCACAAGGACAGCTAAGGCCATAGATGACTGAGCATGTGTCACAGGTAGCATAGTCTCTTAGCTGTATTTTTGCACCTGACCATGGATGTCTCACATAAGTCTCTTTTGTTACGTTATTGCAATTATTGCAACTCAAGCATGGGAATGTACCATTCTTGTGTTTGTGTAAGACTGGTTGCCTATTGGTTACTTGTTTCTCTGCTTTCACAAGTTGGTCTCCGAAATTCCTACCCCCTTTATATACAATCATGAGTGGGCTAGGGAAGAGTTTGGTAAGCTGTGTATCCAACTGGATCAGCCTCCAGTTTTTCTTTAGGAGTCTCGTGACATGATGACTCTGGCTTGAGTATTTCATGGGATATAAAATAGGAATATCTCCATTCCTAGGTTTGGCAACAAAAAAGCTATCTTGTGGCTGTTGTCTGGCCTTTTTGCAAGCTCTATTTATTACTTCCATGGGGTAGCCTCTCTGTTGGTATCTGACAGTATGTTTGTCACTTTCGTTATCCTAAAGATGTCCTTACAACTTATTTTATTGGAAAGGTACAGTATCGCTACAACATACATATGTCCGTATAAGAAATCACACTGAGATTTATTATGAGGACATCTGAATATTGTCAGTAGTACTGCACCTGTCTCCGAAAAATAAAATAAACAAGAACCAGGGAAACAGGAAATAGAAAAAGGTTGTGAGCAGGAAAAAACATTTATCAGTGTTAATGTACCTCTCCAATGAACTACAACTTACAGATGTCCTCACAACCTTTTGTATTTGAGATGTGCAGTACCATCGACAACGTACAGATGTCTTCATAAGAAATCACATTGAGATTGGAGAAGTGCAATACCACTGACAACTGTGAAGGGTCAGAAATGTGACGGGGAAAACTTGATAAAGGTGTTTCACAAGTATCCATTTTATTAACTTATAAGGGTGTGACAAATGCCTCACTTTGCCTAACCTAACGTGGATTTCCCTGCCTATAAAACTAAACCTAAAGGAAAATAATATAACATCATAAGGTATCTGTCCCTCATACTTGAACATTCAACAAAATCATAGAGGAGTTCAGATATCTATTCGTTTTCAACAAAATGACAATTATATTCAATTACGGGTTTCATAACCAAGTATCCTTGCACCCAAGGTCGGATCCCCCTCCCCAGGTTTAAAGCAAGATTTTCCAAAACAAAAGCTCCAATTAGTTAAGTTCTTTTCAATATTTCAGTTCTGCCTCAATGGCAACACAAAGTTTCTTTCAATGGCCAAGGTTTGTTTAAAACACAAACTTCCTTTTCTCCTGGAGGTTTTCGCTTGGCAATTGCATTGTCTGATAATTAAAGAAGCTTCATCACTCTTCAGAATAAGGGTTTCCACAAGCTTTTGTTTATCAAACCAAAAAGTATTCGTTTCCACTTGCCCAGTTAATAATTCAATATAACTTATTTTCTTTGAAAAGACAACTACCTCCCACTTCTTAATAAACCACAATGTTTTTGTCACAATGGCTTTACCATAGTTTATCAAACGTTTCAGTGGCCTTGCCACTTTCTTTATATAACAACCTTTCACCACTATGTAGTACTTCAATACTTTCTTCCAGGTTCACTAGGCTGCCAGGACTACAACCAACAATCCCTTTCCTGTTAAACATCACCTCCCAGGACAAAACTCCCACACTACTACCAGTACTCTGTTGTAAGGTTTTCTTCAAACATCAGTAAAGTATTTGACTTTCAACAACATTCTTATTCACAATTTCTTCCAAAAGGATACAGCACCCATTGATGCTGTTTATTCAACTGATTGGTTTGCTCTAGGCAATGCAGGTTATATGCTTCTCCAGCTTGGCACTTTCCCCAAGGAAGGCTTCTCTCCTGCCACTTTGGAGTGTCCACTATCACACAAGGTATCTGCTGGTTAGGTCTCCTATTCAGGCATTTCTCTTTAAAGAAAACTGTCTTCTCTTTTGTATATAATTTCCCCTCTTTGGCTCGGGCAATTCATGTTGTCACCCTCCCTTTCAGATTGTCTCCTTCCCTATAGACAAGTGGTATCCTTTTCTATTTCTAATTGCCTTTCATTGCATTAGGCAATGCATATTTTTGTCTTGCTTAAATATTGCGTCTTCTCCATCTTGGCAAAAAGGGTTATAGGTTTGTTCACTTGTTGCCCCCTTTTTACTTAGGCAATGATGGTTAAAGTCTTACAATATTGCTCCCTCTTCACTCTGAAAAAGGTGCTTACAGTCTTTCTTGAATATTGCCTTCTTTTCCATATGGCAGTGATAGCAGCAAGTTGTCTTCTCTGTTCCTTCTCAGTATTGGTGTTATGCCAAAAATACTCTCTCTTATAAGTTCGGTAATTGCACAACTTGCTGGTAGCTAGCGGTCTTCCATGGAGCGCCCCCGGGTCACCACACATAGGCCAACTCACCTGTTTCTCTGCGCACATCCGTTTGAGTCACCAACGCTGTCACTTCTTCTCTCGACACGACTGAAGCTTTTGACAGCTGCGGTCGTACTTTCGCGGCACAGGCCTTTTCTAAAAAGGAGCATGCCTTGCTCCCAGACACCGGACTCAGACACAGAGTTTGGGAAGCTTCTTTCTCTCCCTGGGTAACCTGCTGCAGCATGCTATCCACTGCACAACTTCTGCACGACAAGTCCCCTGATGCTACAACTCTCTCTGCTCCGCAATCAGCTGCAAACACAGCAGCGGCTCCGGCTTCTTCAATCCTCAGCTTCTGTTGCTCACACTGCTGTCGGCCACTACGTCTCTTGATCTGCACCAAAAGGGGATTTAAATATTGAAAATTCCTGCTCAGGTTCAGGTCGTCAGAAACACTAGACTGCACACTGCAGTTCTGTGCCTCCAAAACTACTCTTCCTCATCCCAGTACCTATGGCATTTTGGGACTTGATCTACCCTATGGTTCTTATTTTACTTTTTATCATAAGTTTTGATTTTCATCTTATCTAACTTACTCTGTTCATAGAATATACTTCTAGAAAAGGGTCTTGAAGGAATAATTGATTGATTTTTTATTCCGTAGCTCAAACCTATCAGACCAAATGGTATTGATATTCTGATCCCCACATATCCCATTCCCCTGGTGACTATGAGGGTTTCTACTATTAACACTTTGAGTGCTTTTGCAAAGTGAAGCCTTACTGTGACAACACACCATTAAATATTCTGGCATCATGGAAATATCACCTTCCAAAGAAAATGAGTACTGTGTCTCTCCTAACGGAGTCACCCTATCCCCTTGGTGATTCTCTCCTCCCAGGTGATCCACCTGGCTAATACCATCCCCAGGGTTGGAATCAGGTAGCAGCTGTCTTCCCCAGCCCACCAGGGTGGAGACTTTAGGCAGGGGTTCTGAGAGGACTCCACAGGATTCATCACACAACATACAAATGCCTTCATAAGAAATCTGAGATTTCTTATGAAGACATCTGTATGTTGTCAGTGATACTGCACCTCTTCAAAAAATAATCACTTGCATGGTAACAGTATCCAGAAAGGGAAACCTACATGTAGCCCAAAGGGGCCAGAGAAGTAGCCCAAATATAGCCCAACTCTTTCTGGCTGCAAAATAAAGATCACTATGCAGGCCCAGCTTTGAAAGTGACACAGACAGACGGCATGGTACACTTCATTGGGAGAAAATTAGTTAAACAAGCCACTATTGGATTACATTGGCTTAATGAAACAAGAAATAACATTTAGTATGTCAGACAATTATGCCACAGCATTTCCAATTGTTAAGCCAACCACAAAATCAGCTTTCTTGCATCCCTTTACTCTCTCTCTTCTCTGTAGCAATGGTGTTGGTGATATGTTGGTAGCTATGCCACCAAAATGCGACAAAACCTAAAATGTAATGGGGAGAACAGTATTTGTTCATTTAAATTGGCTACTAATTTGGGTGACAATTGCACAGTTTTAATGATGTTATTGTTGGATGATTTTTTGGGCAATTGTTCTACATATGGGCTGAATCTGGTTTTAAGGCCATGGCTCTCCAGTGCCATGAGCGTTGCACGCAAACTGAAATTGCTTAAAACACTCACCTGTACTAGATCGTTCTGCACTGCATATGTAAAAAAATAGTGTTGGTATATCTGTGTGCTACTGGTGCTCAAAGTGCATCACACCTGTCATGATGGAAAAATAATTAATCTTATTTACTATAATGGTGCCAATAAACTGATAGGTTCACTAAGATTAAATGAAAAAATGAAAACTATAATTTTTTTATCAAATGTAGGCAAATTGTAACAGACAACAAAAATGAACAAGGGTTTCACAAATCAATGGGGTCGCATCTGATCCCAATGTTACAGATATTTCATCAACTTGACAAGAGGCAACATATGTCCCATACACAATGGGCCTCATTATGGGTCAGCCGGTCCAGAAACCTGCCGCCACCGTTGTTTCCGGACCGGCTGATCCCAAGTTCTGCAGGTGGGTGGTGTCACTCCTGCAAGGTCTGACCTGGCGGGAGTAACGCCACCTGCCCGCACCCGGACATGGAAGCATAGACGGTCATAGACGGAACCGGTATTACCATGGTCCCCATTCCCATAGAATCCTATGGGACTCTATGGGAATGGGAAACAACCCAGTTACCCCCTCTGTAATTACCGGCACCCAGGGTTGTAATACCCTGGTGTTACCGAGAGGTCCAGAGGCAGTAACTGTTTACGAGTCCGGCGGCAGCCTGCTGGTTTTTTCGGGAAGGGCTACCGCCGGACTCGTAATGAAGCCCAATTTGTATGTTTTAAATGAGAATCGTTCATACAAATTAGTATCACATTAACAGAAATAAGAAAAGTCAAAAGGCAAACATTTATTTCATACTCAAGTGGAACATATATATCCAACCTACCCAGAGTGCTTCTTTTGGGCCTAAAAGACAGAGAATGTGTTGGACTTAGTCTAATTGCCTAATTGTTCAATTTCGCAATATAATAAAATAATTTTAAAAATACTTTTTTGAACTACATTCAAAGTATTGGATAATGTAATCTGTACTCCTCCGTGGCAATGCCCACTATTGCAGGTGTTTTACACATTTTTAAGAGTATCTGATAAACACGATAGATACCCTACTCAGTAACTATAAAGTGATAACATTTAAATTCTTGTCCATAAAATAATTATTTAGTGCTTTCTCAAAAGAATTATAATCTTCAAGTGATTAATGCGCCTTGCATAGGTTTTAAGAACATTTGCACCTCCCTTATTACTGTGCTCCTTTGTAGACTTTTGAAAATTGCGGGCACTGACTCTAATAAATCAATTAGAGATCAAAATTGTAGATAGAAAGTAATCGTTCATCTTCTGTGTATGATCATTTATAAAAACATACATTATCTGAGTACACAATCTCGTCTCGAGCATTGTTCACAAATAAACTGCATTCTGAAATATGCATGAGTGAGAAACAGGGATATATTAATCAATTTCTTTGACTATAAATAAAATTCATTATGTGAATTGTGGTCACACACCTTACAGTTCCCAAATGTTATTTTCTAATTTAATGAGTGTATTCAAAATATAGATGATGAACTTTGGTACAAGAGACCCAAAAGGCAATTGTATATATTCATTTGTATATAAGCACTTGAATAGATTAAATGTATTTGAAATGTAACAACATTTTAATGCATTATGGTTATACTTTGTTTTATGTATGTTGTGTTAAGTCAGAACTAGGAGACAGACAAAAAGGTGTCATTTTGTATAACATGTCTCTTTATTCGGAACAACCCTACCTGTCCCTCTCGGTTTTAGCCCTATCATGGAGAAAATATAGAAGTCTAAAAGGGTGATGGTCAGGAAGTTCTACAACATAACCTCAGTCCATCATCCAGAAAACCTAATCTATCCGGATCTCTGTCCCTAACACTAAAACAGACCACAAGCTAACATAAACAAAGTTAGAGCCTCTTGCCCAATGGTTAAATGGTGGTTGGTTTATGACCCAATGATGTCAATTTTTTCACGCGGGGGTCTCTGACCCCATTGCTCAGTTCAGGTAACCAGGCACCAAAATGTATTTTACCTCTCCCACCTTGGCACGTGGATTTGCTTTAAGTCAATGGGCCTCATTGCGAGTTTGGAGGTAGGCATGCCCTTAATAAGGGCATGGCTACCCCCAAACCTGGGTCCGGGTCCCGCAAAAGGGGACTTACCGGGCCATTCCGACTTTGGGTACTGGGTAAACTGCTGCAGCATGCTATGCACTATGCTATGCGCTATGCGCTGCACAACTTCTGCACGACAAGTCCCCTGATGTTACAACTCTCTCTGCTCCGCAGTCAGCTGCAAACACAGCAGCGGCTCCGGCTTCTTCACTCCTCAGCTTCTGTTGCTCACACTGCTGTCGGCCACTACGTCTCTTGATCTGCACCAAAAGGAGATTTAAATAATCAAAATTCCCGCTCAGGTGCAGGTCGTCAGAAACACTAGACTGCACACTGCAGTTCTGTGCCTCTGAGTCACTCTTCCTCATCCCAGTATCTATGGCATTTTGGGACTTGATCTATCCTATTGTTCTTATTTTCCTTTGTATCATAAGTTTTGATTTTCGTCTTAGCTAACTTACTCTGTTCATAGAATATACTTCTAGAAAAGGGTCTTGAAGGAATAAATGGTTGATTTTTTATTCTGTAGCTGAAACCTAAGGGGGAATCTCATCTATCAGAAACAGTGGTATTGATATTCTGATCCCCACATATTCCATTCCCCTGGTGACCATAAGGGTTTCTACTATTAACACTTTGAGTGCTTTTGGAAAGTGAAGCCTTACTGTGACAACACACCATTAAATATTCTGGCATCATGGAAATATCACCTTCCAAAGAAGATTAATACTGCGTCTCTCCTAACGAAGTCACCCTATCCCCTTGGTGATCCTCTCCTCCCAGGTGATCCACCTGGCTAATACCATCCCCAGGGTTAGAATCAGGTAGCAGCTGTCTTCCCCAGCCCACCAGGGAGGAGACTTTAGGCAGGGATTCTGAAAGGACTCCACAGGATTCATCACACAACATTCAAATGCCTTCATAAGAAATCTGAGATTTCTTATGAAGACATCTGTATGTTGTCAGTGGTACTGCACCTCTTCAAAAAATAATCACTTGTATGGTAACAGGATCCAGAAAGGGAAACCTACATGTAGCCCAAAGGTGCCAGGGAAGTAGCCCAAATATAGCCCAACTCTTTCTGGATGCAAAAAAAAGATCACTATGCAGCCCCAGTTTTGAAAGTGACACAGACAGACGGCATGGTACACTACTCCTCATTGGGAGAAAATTAGTTAAACAAGCCACTATTGGATTACATTGGCTTAATGAAACAAGAAATAACATTTAGTATGTCAGACAATTATGCCACAGCATTTCCAGTTGTTAAGCCAACCACAAAATCAGCTTTCTAGCACCCCTTTACTCTCTGTGATCTCTGTAGCAATGGTGTTGGTGATATTTTGGTAGCTCTGCCACCAAAATGCGACAAAACCTAAAATGTAATGGCGACAACAGTATTTGTTAATTTAAATTGGCTACTAATTTGGGTGACAATTGCACAGTTTGAATGATGTTATTTTTGGATGATTTTTTGGGCAATTGTCTACACATGGGCTAAATCTGGTTTTAAGGCCATGGCTCTCCACTGCCATGACCGTTACACACAAACTGAAATTGCTTAAAACACTCACCTGTACTAGATCGTTCTGCACTGCATATGTCAAAAATTAGTGTTGGTATATCTGTGTGCTACTGGCGTTCAAAGTGCATCACACCTGTTATGATGGAAAAATAATTAATCTTATTTACTATAATGGCGCCAATACACTGATAGGTTCACTAAGATTAAATGAAAAAACGAAAACTATAATTTTTTTATCAAATGTAGGCAAATTGTAACAGACAACAAAAATGAACAAGGGTTTCACAATTCAATGGGGTCGCATCTGATCCCAATGTTACAGATATTTCATCAAATTGTCAAGAAGCAACATATGTCCCATACAAAATGGGCCTCATTATGGGTCAGCCGGTCCGGAAACCCGCCGCCACCGTTGTTTCCGGACTGGCTGATCCCGAGTTCTGCAGGCGAGTGGTGTCATTCCTGCAAGGTCTGACCTGGCGGGAGTAACGCCACCCGCCCGCAGACGGACATGGAAGCACCAGCTCTGTCATAAACGGAAACTGTGTTACCATGGTCCCCATTCCCATAGAATCCTATGGGACTCTATGGGAATGGGAAACAACACAGTTACCCCCTCTGTAATTACCGGCACCCAGGGTTGTAATACCCTGGTGTTACCGAGAGGTCCAGAGGCAGTAACTGTTTACGAGTCCAGCGGCAGCCTGCTGGTTTTTTCGGGAAGGGCTACCGCCGGACTCGTAATGAAGCCCAATGTGTATGTTTTATATGAGAATCGTTCAAACAAATTAGTATCACATTAACAGAAATAAGAAAAGTAAAAGGCAAACAATTATTTCACACTCAAGTGGAACATATATATCCAACCTACCAAGTGTGCTTCTTTTGGGCCTAAAAGACAGAGGGCCTCATTACAAGGTAGGCGGTAAGGGAATAACGATACCGGTAAGGGATTACCGGACCGCTAAATTCCCTTGCCAATCACGACCTGGATAACAGCTATTAGCGGCACTGCTAAGAACAGTGGCACTAATAGCGGCTAGTCCGCGGGCGCGCGACCCCACATGTCAGCAATAGTGGCATGGCGCTAATAGCAGACCATCACAAGGCAAGCGGACATGCAAATAGCGGCATGGATTAGGCCCAAAAATCCCATACCGGCATGGAGGAAATACCGGCATCGCGCACCACCCGTTAAGAGACATGACCATTGTTCCCACCTGCCACAGGGGGCCACAATCAGCACAGGTGGAGGCAATGGAGACTGGGGCAGCAGAAAAGGAGCACACCACACCCCTTCCCACACCCCTTCCCACACCAAGAAGGTACCAATACTAGCAGCATTACATGGGCTGGAGGACATGATTGCATTGCAGCACCAACAACAACAGGCAGCACAGAGGAGATGCAGGAGGAGGAGGAGGGCCAGACAGGCCCAGCAAGCCCCACCAGTGCACCTAGTCATACCACAGAGGCAGCCACCAATCCCCAGGATTCGAGCCAGTCCATTCAACCTAACCCCTGAGCAGATACACACCCTGTACCGTCTGGACCGGGATACCATCACCAGCATAGTGGACATGATACACAACGACATTGTGAGCCTCATACACATCCGTACTGCCATCCCCCCTCCACTGAAGGTGGTAACTGTGCTCCACTTCCTGGCCACAGGCACCTACCAGCATACGGTAGGGCAGATGCATGGCATATCACAACCAGTATTCTCACGCACGCTAACCCAGGTGCTCGATGCCCTCCTGAAGCACGCAAGTGAACACATATCCCTGCCACGGACTGCCCAGGAGATCTCCAACACCAAAGTTGGCTTCTATTCACTGGTAGGCATCCCAAGTAGCATTGGGGCCATCGACTGTACCCATGTGGAATTGCTGGTCCCACATCACAATGAAGCAGTCTACCAAAACAGTAAGCAATTCCACTCCATCAATGTCCAAATGGTATGTGACTCAAACAAGATCATCACACATTGTTGTGCCCGATATCCCGGATCAACCCATGATTCAATGGTCCTGCGGAACTCAACGATACCACGCTACATGGAGCGACATGCCGGACAACGTTCGTGGCTACTTGGTGAGTAGCAGGGCAAGCACATGGCAGTGTGAGGTGGGGTGTGATTGGGGGGGGGGAGAGATGCATAATCCAACCGGGTGTGATTGGGGGGGGAGAGATGCATACTTCAACTGGGTGTGATTCGGGGGGGGAGATGCATACTCCAACTGGGTGTGATTGGGGGGGAGAGATGCATACTCCAACTGGGTGTGATTGGGGGGTGGGGGGAGAGATGCATACTCCAACTGGGTGTGGACTGTTGTCCGTAGAATAAATGGACATACAGATGTACGCCAATGTCCACCAAGGCAGTCCACAATGGACCGTACACAAAACCACATGCAAGTGTGAAGCTGCACAACAATGAAAGAAATCCTATACGCCAAACATGACACATCTATCCACATGCACATTGCACATCATACCATATCCTACATTGCACAAAGCAGCAACATGCAGCCGATTTGGGAAATGGAAATGTGCGCTGAACAACATCACAACAGATATGCGCACTTCAGTGCATGCAAAGGGATCATCTGACCCACACCCGTACACCACCACTGAAGTGCCGCTTCACAGCATGGGAACATAGATTTCTGAATGGCAGTACAGTAGAAGTGTGGTACAAAGGTTGACCGGGCCTAGGAACACTGAAAACCTGTCCTCACCCAGAACATGGCAACAACTGCCGGAGGCAGGCATGGTGCATGCACACTTGCAAGGACTACCTCACCTTCTCACATTGCAGTTAAACTGATCATCTCCACACATTCTGGGATACGTGGATGCCAATCACAATGCAGAGTTGATTTGTATGATGTGTACAGGTTCCACTTGATGTAAACAGTAACACATCCCCATTCTTGCACCCATGCAGGTGATGCTGGCTATCCCCTGAAGAGGTGGCTCCTCACCCCTGTACGTAACCCACAGAACAGGCATGAAGAGGAATACAATTGTGCACATACCCGTACCCGCGTTGTCATTGAGCAGACATTTGGCCTTTTGAAGACACGGTTCCGGTGCCTCAGCAGGTCGGGTGGGGCACTCCTATACGGCCATGAGAAGGTGGCCAAGATCACCATGGCATGTGTAATGCTGCACAATATGTGTATCAGACGGAATGTGCCAATGCCCCCTGACATTGAAATGCAACCACCTGATGAGGATGATGATGGGGATGAGGAGGGAGTAGATGGGGCTGCAGGTCATGCAGGAGGCGATGTCCAGGAGGGACGCGCAGTGCGTCAGCATCTGATCAACCAAATATTCTGATTCACATGGGCCTACTCTGTTGAGTCGATGTGGGTATTTGGTCACTGGGTTTTGTGGTGAAGCACACACTGGGCCCTGTCCCCCAATAAAGCTCACATACACAATGATAAGGTCCAAGCCTGTGTTTTAACTTGTCACCAGTGTGTTTAATATGTAATGAGGTAAAGAAGTGCATGGACCCAACTACGCAAACCACCATTTCCCCCCTCCCCCCCACAACACTCCCAAAACACCCTTTCCCCCTCCCCCCACAACAACCACATGAATGGCTGGTACACCGTTGCCGTCTTGATGTGCATATGTCAGCTACATTGGGCTGGCCCTACTTCCCATCACCACCACCACCATTAGGGGGTCGGAAGGGTGTGCGCCGCATAAATCGCAAGGACCGGCGCCGGGGGCTCGTCTACCTTGAGCTGGCAGAGGAGAAGGTGCATGGTTGTTCTTGTGGCGGTGGGGGGTACTGTCTGTCCATAGCATCAGCTATGCCGGTGAGGACCTGCCTCACTTGTGCCATCTCCGCACAGAGCCTGTTGGTGCAGGATTCCATGCCCTGTCTTATCTCCCTTGCATTCTCTCTGCACTCCTCCCTCAAGCGTGCTGCCTCATCAACATGCTGGCCAACCAGCGCTGTCATCTCCTCCTGCCGCCGTCTGATGATTGCCATGTCATGGCCGCTGTGTGTTGCTCGTGTGGTGGGTGCCGCACCTTGTTCAATGGGTCGAGCATCAGGTGAGGACGCCGGTGGGCTCCAGCACCCTGCCACGGTTTCATTGCCAGACTGAGCATGGCTGCTGGATTGTGATGTTGACCGTCTCTTGATTGGTGGGGGCTGGGGGTGTGCTCTTGCATGGCCAAGTCAAAGGTGTCCTCCACATCGGACAGCGGTGCGGTGGCTGCTGCTTCGCCAACTGAACTGTTGGCAGCAGACAGTGGCCCTTCCATGGGTGGTTCGTGCATTGGGGGGATCACTGGAGTGGGTTCAGCAATTGTTTCTGCCGTGGGTTCACGTCTTGGTGACGTGGGTGGCTTGTTATGTTTGGCCCTCTGCAGGAGTGCACTCCTCCCTGTGCCCCTCGATGTGCTGGCAATGTTCCCTGACACCTTTCCCCTGGCTTGTTTCTTGGCAGGGGGAGCCTGTGTTGCAGTGTCCTGCTCATCGCTGTCAGTCTGTGAGACTGTGGGGGACAAAGAGGAGGATGGCATTGGTGATGGGTCAACGTGCTTCATGCAGATGTTGTTCATCATGCTGTTCTATGCATTGGGACATCATTTGTGGGCATTCAGGTCGTAGGACTGTTGGGTGGGTCATTCATGCATGGGTCTGGGTGGCACGTGTCTGTGGTGATGTGTGCATGTGTGTGTGTTGGGATGTGACCCTCACATGGGCAGGGTTGTGTGCATGTATGCTTGTGGCCACATCCATGAGCTGATTTAGGGCTCACATTTGGGGGGGTTCCTCAACTTTCACAGTGCAGTGTTTAATGTGGACACTCACCTCCATCTGACGTTGTGGGCGCACCACGCTCCATCTCGCCGACTCCCTCTATGGATTCCACACCTATGGTGCTCGCGCAGGTCTCCTCCCACTCCCTCAGTTTGATAGGTGAATATCCACCACCTCCTGTGGCCATGGCCAGGTTCCGATTGGTGGACAGTATGCTGCGGACACGGAGGCAGAGATCGTCCCACCGCTTCCTGCAATGTTTCACAGTGCGGGTGGTGGTGCCCACTGCACTGACTTTCTGGGCCACCTCTGCCCAGATGGCCTTTTTTTTGGTTAGGATATCATGCCGCATGTCAGTTGCGAAAACCACATCCGCATTGGCGGCAAGCGTCTCCGTGAGCATGATGAGCTCCTCATTTGTGAATTTTTCCTTCCACTGGCGATCCGCTCCTTTTTTGATTGCCTTGGGCATTGTCAGGGGTTCTTGGATGGTTTTGTATGGCACTGGTGTGGTGCTGGTCCTGGGGGCAGTGGATGGAAATGGATTGTGTTTTTAAAGATGGCCGCCGTGCTCTTTCCCGTTCCTGTGCGATGACGCTACTTCCGGTTCCGCTTATTTACGGTGACCGCTAATAGTGATCACCGCTAATAGCGATCACCGCTAATGCCGTGTAGCAGGTGGTCGGAAGTGCTATCAGCACTTTCATCGGTGCCGCTAAGGGTCTTTATGGGGTCCTTAACGGCATGGCGGTAGGGTCTTTACCGCTATGGCGCTATGCTCTTGTCCGCGTACTCGTAATGGCACTCAATTAGCGGCCTCTTGACTAGGCGGACACGTTGATAGCGCCATGCCGGTAAGGGTGGTATCTTACCGCCTACGGTGTAATGAGGCCCAGAGAATGTGTTGGACTTAGTCTTATTGCCTAATTGTTCAATTTCGCAATATAATAAAATAATTTAAAAAATACTTTTTTGAACTACATTCAAAGTATTGAATAATGTAATCTGTACTCCTCCGTGGCAATGCCCACTATTGCAGGTGTTTTACGAATTATTAAGAGTATCTGATAAACACGATAGATACCCTACTCAGTAACTATAAAGTGATAACATTTAAATTCTTGTCCAAAATAGGATTATTTAGTGCTTTCTCAAAAAAATTATAATTTTCAAGTGATTAATACGCCTTGCATAGGTTTTAAGAACATTTGCACCTCCCTTATTACCGTGCTCCTTTGTAGACTTTTGAAAATTGCGGGCACTGACTCTAATAAATCAATTAGAGATCAAAATTGTAGAGGAAAAGTAATCGTTCATCTTCTGTGTACGATCATTTATAAAAACATACATTATCTGAGTACACAATCTCATCTCGAGCATTGTTCACAAATGAACTGCATTCTGAAATATGCATGAGTGAGCAACAGGGATATATTAATCAATTTCTTTGACTATAAATAAAATTCATTATTGTTCCCAAATGTTGTTATTTTCTAATTTAATTAGTGTATTCAAAATATAGATGATTAACTTTGGTACAAGAGACCCGAAAGGCAATTGTATACATTCATCTGTATATAAGCACTTGAATCGATTAAATGTATTTGAAATGTAACAACATTTAAATTGCATTATGGTTATACCTTGTTTTATGTGTGTTGTGTTAAGTCAGAACTAGGAGACAGACAAAAAGGTGTCATTTTGGATAGCATGTCTCTTTATTTGGAACAATCCTACCTGTCCCTCTCGGTCTTAGCCCTATCATAGAGAAAATATAGTAGTCTAAAAGGGTGAGGGTCAGGAAGTTCTACAACATAACCTCAGTCCATCATCCAGAAAACCTAATCTATCCGGATCTCTGTCCCTACCACTAAAACAGACCACAAGCTAACATAAACAAAGTTAGGGCCTCTTGCCCAATGGTTAAATGGTGGTTGGTTTCTGACCCAAAGATGTCAATTTTTTCACGCGGGGGTCTCTGTCCCCATTGCTCAGTTCAAGTAACCAGGCACCAAAATGTATTTTAACTCTCCCACCTTGGCGTGTGGATTTGCTTTAAGTCAATGGGCCTCATTACGAGTTTGGAGGTAGGCATGCCCTTAATAAGGGCATGGCTACCCCCAAACCTGGGTCCGGGTCTGGGTCCCGCAAAAGGGGACTTAATGGGCCATTCCGACCTTGGAGGGCCCAGTAAATCCCCTTCGCGGGACCCAGACCATGTACGTCCCCATTCCCATTTGAGCCCCCATAGGGCTCAATGGGAATGGGGAGGATGGCAACAACGGCCGTTGCTGCCATCCGGTACTGCTCGCGGGTGCCACTCTGCACGCCTGGTCTGACCAGGCGTTCCAGAGCGGCACCCGCGAGCATACTTGGAATGTTGCGGCGAACTAACAACGGCGCCGGTAGCACTACCAGCGCCGTTGTTGCCTTACCGCAACACTCCAAATGAAGCCCAATGTCTTTTCTTTCCTCTATGGGTTTGTCAGACACTTTTTACCAGTCTCAGGCATCTGATACCCATAGGATTGCTGGGATTTGAAAGCCCTGTTTGGGGTACTCCTCTGTGGTCACTATCTAATCTCCACTCCTCGTGTTGGTTACACCTCTGTGAGGTCTCAGGTTTCACACCCCAACCTGGGTGCTGTCTCTCTTTGGCCCAACTCGGGTTTGAATTACTCTTAACCCACCTTTCGGTCGTTTGGTTCTTATCCTGCTTTGGGGTTGTGCGTTTTCCACCCCGCCGTGGGATCATTTCATTCTCACCTCCCAACTACCCTGAGTGTCTGCGTACCTTTTCTTTTCAGGCAGCGCTCCTCTGGTCATCCGTGTTTGAGAGGTAGTACAGTCTCATTCATTCAGCTTCCTTGACCTCTGCTGGAGTGGGTGCTCTCTTCACTCCAGCTCCTGACAGGGTCTTTGCGGTGGCTCTGTGTCTCGCAGCCAAACAGTGGCTCCAGCTCCCTTTACTGGAAATTATACGATCTTACAAATTTGCATAAAAGTAATGAAGTCTTAGTTGGTGTTTGAACATGTACACTATGTTTTATAAACGATAATTCACAGGCAATCCCAAACAACAAAATTTGAATTTCATAAATATATATTAATGAATGTGTCTTTGTTTAAAACTATTGTTGTTGCTTGAAGTTCAGAAATAACATGAGCCTCTTTTCTCTGCATTGGAAGTTCCCTGCCATTGCCCGTCTAGCTTGGGCAAATGTTGTACATTCTGAAAGACTTTAGCCCTGAGATAGCTTTTCACACATTTTCATTCTTATTATGTAGTCCCAGAGGCTATCTTTCATCTCATATCTTTATGATTCTTAGATGCCTGTTATTCTTTCTTTTAATTTCCTTTTGATACTTCCTACGTACAATTTCCGACAAACGCATACAATTGCATAAATTGCATGCTTGGTGTTACAGTTCATAAACTGTGCTACAGTGATTTTGTTGCCGTATAGGTCTTCTACATTCTTAAATCATTAAGAGGATATTTACAATTGTAGCAAAAACAAATTAATGCAAAACAGTTCTTTGTGATCTAGCAATGCGTGGTTAAATAACCGGGTATCACTGTGTGTTCTGGGTTGTTACCCAAGAAATCCTTAACATCTACATCCGACTGTAATATATGCAATTTCATTTCAGTATGAGCTTACTGTGAATTGGACCTGATTAGCCAGAGCCGGTCCTGCACCAGAGATGGGATGTGGGAGTTGGGAGGTCCCCAGTCCCTGTCCCTTGTACTTGCTTGCATGATTTGAATACTACATTTTCTTGTGCCATGATTGTACAGCACAATGCTGGCCAGTTTCTTTCTTGTCCCATAGGACTTCTAGATCCAGCATGCCTAATGGTGGAAGAACGAGGGAGCAACCTGAGGGGAAGAGAGACAGAAGGAAGCTGCTGTACCTCAGAGCATCCTGCACACCAAACCAACGGATCAAGCACGCTAAGGGACATATCTGAACAAAGGATATAGCTTAAGCAAGTATGCAGAGCAGTTAAGTGTTGTTGAAATTTCGGTGTAACCACAGAGACTATTGTTTTACATGTGATCGGGCCACAGAGAGGTTTCCTAGGCAAACCGGCATCATCAATTCTCCGAAAATAAACTGGGACATTCACTGAGATTGCTGTGGGCCACCATTGCCGGGAGCTGGTGGATGAGTAGAGAAAAAACATTGGAGGGAGAGACAGGAAGAGATATAAAGAAGGAGCGACAAAGGACAGTGAATATCCGAGGACCCAGAAAGTCTTGGTTACATACCACAATCCCATACAAGGTAATAGGAGGTACAAGAGACCCAGAGGGTACCCAAGGGTAAAAGGGAGACTGGTTCACGAAGCTCTCCCTCACCTCAGTAGCGGGAAGGTAGCTACTTGGTATAGCCAGAGAAGGGTCTGAGACCCCAAAATAGATACTGAGAGCGTAAGTGGAAATCTTCCTCATCACAGTGGGAAAGAGGAAAACCACTGATCACCAGAGAAGACTCTGGGACCCCGTAATCGGATACTGAGAGCATAATAGGAAATCTTCCTTGTCACAGTGGAAAGAGAAAACCACTGACCACCAGAGAAGGGTCTAAGACCTGATAGAAGATACTGAGAGTATAAGAGGAAACCTTCCTCATCAAAGTGGGAAAGAGAAAACCACTGACCACCAGAGAAGGGTCTGGGACCTGGAAGCCGATATTGAAAGTATTACAGGAAATCTTTCTCATCACAGTGGGAAGGAGAGAACCACTGACCACCAGTGAAGTGTCTGGGAGCCCAACAAGATTTGGGACATTGCTAAAAAACAAACCAGGGTGGCAAAGTGTACATCAATCTGAAAGCAGAAGGAAGTGATTCTACTGGTACCAAACGAGGAGTTGTGATAAAGACGCCAGGGGAAGGGAGTCATTCCCCCTGGCTTTGTTGTGAACTGTGCCAAGCAATCCAAGCAATACCAGGAGAAGGCATTCTCTTGGTCCTGAACTGGGAGTTGTGCTGGCGACACCAGGGGAAGGGAGTTATTCCCTATGTCTTTATTGGAAACTTTAAAGAGCTACACAGGAGAAGGGAGTCATTCTCCTGGATGCAAATCTTGTATAAGGGATGTGTGAAACCCAGTGTAGAGAAGAAGCCAAGTACCCCCACCTCAACTACTTCACCCATATTGCCTATATGTTGGGAAAAAGAGTGTGAGACGCATGCAGTACCAGTGAGAATACTGATACCAAGGAGAATCCTAGAAGCAAGGTTCCCATTACGAAAACCGTACCTGCATACAAGACAATATGATGGGCATTTAAATGAGATTCCGGAAGTAGCAGAGCAAATAAACGGCAAAGACGAATGGCGACGTCACACAGAGTCGAGCTGATGTACATAGAGGATACAGAGACAAGAGAATGAAGATATTCTATAAGGCATCAAGAAAGTGTCAAAGATAAGTGACATCTTGGGATCAAGATGAAAAAGCTTATGCTACAGAAATAATGAAGATATGAAGTTATTTTACACGTGTACAGATGCAAAGAAATGCAAACAGACAAAGTATTCTTGAGGGTAGCTTTATAGTGAATTAATTGCGGCAAGCGCCAATGTATATATATGTATATGGACGAATAAAGGATGGATGTTTCCACTACGTATTATAGCAGTGCTGGACTTTAGAAAGAAGGCCTAATTTCCAGTTTGTCACAGTTACAAAAAGTTGAATTACACAGTGAAGCTCAGAAAGGGGAGTCTGGATGAGCCCAGGAAGCCAAGGTCTTATCAGAATGAAGTAAGCTGACATTGGATACAAATCGTGTGAAAGAACAAAACTCCTGTTCAGAAGACATGGACAAAACAAAGAAGACGTCAGAGGTCTATTAGAAAATAGTATTTTAAATGCACTAAAAGCTCGATTCCATGGTCTTCAGTCATGTTGAAAAATGAAATTGGATGAACACGATGACCACACCTACGCATGAAGGCAGAGCGTGCCTTCACTCCCCTAAATTCTCCAGAGCAAAGAACACTCCCAAGGACAAGTTCAAAGTCCTAATTGACAGCAGACCACTGAGGTGATGATAGATGAGAGGGCTAATTGGTGGGAAGCTATGGTTAAAATGAGCTCACCAGCACCTGGAAGCCCAGCCTGTGTGCTGCTAGCATAGGTGGAAAAGTACTGACAGTGGTTAGAGAGCCAACCAATTGTAGGAGGCCAGGTAGTTAAGGGTCCTATAGCTTTGTAGCCAATGGTACATCATACATTTAGTGACGTTCATAGTGGCCATTTTGAGGGGAGGGTTTAACTGTCCCACCTGATGTTAAGTATCCTATCATTTATTCTCATTGTCTTAGAATAGTATGTAACATATACTTAGATGTTCACTGAGAGCCTTTCACTTTTCTTCATAGGTTTTTGTAGTTTGCCACTTAGGATGACATTAGTAATTATGTAGGTTAACGAGTTTTTAGTATGTAAGCTATGTTTTTTATGAAACCCGTTGCGTAAGAGGATCGAGCGTGTTCGTTGATGTTCGTTGTACTCCCTGTTTTAGATAATTGATTTTTAAACAGTTATCTTTTTTGCCAACTACCTGAGTCATTTTGATTATTGATGTATGAATAAAATCTGCATCCCCATCCATCTGCAGGATATTGCTACTCATCTTAAAGAGCTGGGGTCATCCAGTTCACGTGGTAGCGGAGAGGATGGTTAATAACCCATTGATATAAGTAAGCTTTGGGGTCCCAGCAATATCACACGACCTCTGCCATTAGGCTGAGGCTGGCAACTAGCGGTCTTCCATGGAGCGCCCCCGGGTCACCACACATAGGCCAACTCACCAGTTTCTCTGCGCACATCTGTTTGAGTCGCCAACGCGGTGACTTCTTCTCTCGACAGGACTGGAGCTTTTGACAGCTGCGGGCGTACTTTCGCGGCACAGGCCTTTTCAAAAAGGAGCATGCCTTGCTCCCAGACACCGGACTCAGACACAGAGTTTGGGAATCTTCTTTCTCTCACTGGGTAAACTGCTGCAGCATGCTATCTGATGCACAACTTCTGCACGACAAGTCCCCTGATGCTACAACTCCTATCCTATTGATTCCTATTGGATCAATACTAGGAATATTCATCAGTGGACTGGGTGCATCTACATGCGCTATCTGTGTAGGTTCACTCAGAGAGGATCGAGCGTGTTGGTTGATGTTCGTTGTACTCCCTGTTTTAGATAATTGATTTTTAAACAGTTATCTTTTTTGCCAACTACCTGAGTCATTTTGATTATTGATGTATGAATAAAATCTGCATCCCCATCCATCTGCAGTGTATTGCTACTCATCCTAAAGAGCTGGGGTCATCCAGTTCACGTTGTAGCTGAGAGGATGGTTAATAACCCATTGATATAAGTAAGCTTTGGGGTCCCGGCAATATCGCACAACCTCTGCTATTAGGCTCAAAGGACGTGAAGCTCCCTGTAGATAGCGGTACCAGTTTTTAAATTTCAGTCTTGCAAGCAAGGTGTGACGGGTCCCCCGGTTTCATATGAAATCCCCTCCCGACATCTACAGGAAGCTGAATGAACAGAAAGTTGACGAGGCGGTAAAAGAGGCGGAAGATCCCGAGAGTTGGAAGTCAAAAATGCGAATGGTGAGTAAAAACTGAGCAAGGTGGCAAAACTGCATATGGGCAATGAATGGAGAAAAGTGATAAGGGAAATAAGAGTAACGGAGGGAGGCTGGGATAAAAGTAACTTGAGAATAATGAGTGTTAAATATTGAGTAAAACTGACTTGAGGAGAGGCCAAGCAATTAATTAAGAGGCATCGTGAGGAGAGACCACGATAAAGAGTACGCCCAGTGCCTGCATTTTAAAGAACGTAACAGAAGGAACAGCACCTAGAGTCCCATAGCGGATGACGTAGAAAACAAATTCGGTTAAAGACGGATTTAAAGAGGGCAGTTCAAACTCTGTAGGAGTATTTATTAGGAGCAAGACAGGTCTTAGAGGAAAAGACTGTGAGATACATGTGGCTGGTCGAGTATGTCTGCTTGTCTGTTTGTTTTATGTGATTATGTAATGATGACGAAATAATAGACAAATTTGATAAATGTAAAGAGGAGAAATGCGAGGTAGAAAAAAAGGAATTGTTTGTTTAAACTTGAATTGATGGTGTTTTTAGTAAGATTAAAGTACAAAACGTGATTTAAAGGGTTTGGAGCCTGAAACGGTTGGTGCACACTCATATTGTTTTGTTTTCCTGAAACTTATTTTTTGAAATCTGTAACAAAGTAAAAGCAAGTATTGACAAGTCAAGAGTAACGAGCTAAAAATGGAGGATATGACTCCACTTATGCACCAAAGCAAACAGCTGCCGAAACATGCACCTTAATTAGACAGTATAGTGCGGAATCGGTTAAGGGAACTGCAGACAAAATATTCATGCCATGGCCACAAGGGGGATCACTATCAAAGGCAGTTCTGCAGCATATGACGACATATTTGCATGCAGCATATACTGGAAAAAAGTTTAAAAAATGACTAGCGAGCTTAGAGCTCTGGAAAATGTACCAGGAGCAGAGAGAGGAGCCGCCTCCTGTAGATTAAATACATATGTATAGAGGGGGGTGAGGAGCCTTCTGCCCCCCACCGCGCCTGAAATAGATGGTGATAGTAAGAAAGATGACGGGTTGTGCCATTGAGGGAGCTTAAGGCAGCAGCAGGGTACAGCCACTTGGCATATAAGTCACCTGTACAAAGCAGCGACGAAGGCCCAGAGAAAAATACTGAGAGAGATGTAATCTCTAAGGTCTTGAGGGACAAGGAGAGACACGATAAGGAGAGAAGTGATCGACCAAGTACATCCTTAGATATAGGACAAGAAATAAAGAGATGGAAAGGAGAAAGAGACAAAACTGATGAATTAGCACTACTACAGAACGAATGGATGTGTGAAGTCAGATTTTGCTCAAACTCAATGGTAAGGGCACCGAGGATGTGAGGCAAAGGGAAGATCCAGACGAAAAGGATAAAAAGGATAAAGAAAGAGAGGAATGATCGAAAGAAGAAGAGGCAAAAAAGAGAGATAGACAAAGACGGGAACAGTTGTATCAAGATGAACAACTAAAGAAGCAGGAAAGAGCAGAAGAGCAAAGAAAGTATGACAACAGGCAGAAGGCAATTAAAGAAAAACAAAGATTAGAAAGGAAAAGAATGGAAGAGGAAGAACAGAAATTAAGGGATAAAAGAATACAAAGGTGAAAGGATGAAGAGATATGAAGGGCAAATGAAAGAAGAGATGCGAAGAGAAAAGAAGAAGACAGGATGAGAGAGGAAGCAAGGAAGCTAAGAGATTCTGTTGATGAAATAGAACAGAAGAGAAGGCAGAGAGCACGTGATCTTGATCACATGGAGAAGGAAGTCATAAATCCTAATCCAGAAGTGGCATGGGACGATTTAGAAGAGTTCTTCCCAGAATACGAATCATTATCAGGTCCGTCTAGAGCAGATCTAGAGGATGAGTTTGACTCTAGAAGCATTGGGGACGCAATCGATAAAGTCTATCATGACATGAGAACCAAGAAAGAATTGAAGGGGAAGGGCAAAAATGATCGACTCGAGAGTATGCAGCAGCTGTATGACACAGAGGAAGCCTTATGTAGTGTCAAACCCAAGGAATTATCTTTAGATAGACTGACTCTAAACAGAGATGAAGAGGAGAGAAGTTGCACGAGTTGGGCACAGGAGATGTCGGACGAAGACAGAGATACCTTCGGTGGGGAGGAGGGGGGTGATACATATGGTCCTGAGGGATGTTTTTCAATGGATAAGGAAGTAAGATGGTTGGATTTAGACTTACCTATGTCTCGGGCATCATAATCATTCGCGCGGCTAGACCGACCTAAAGAGCAATCCCATGGTGAGAGGGGGATTCGCCACCTTATGTGAGCAGGTTAAAGTCGCTGCCAGAAAGAAGGCACTGCGGAATCACTGTCCTTGCTGTAGATAGGCAGGTGATAGGAAATGAGAGTGAGGTTGGGGTTTTACAGTTTCCCTTATTAGAGAAAGGAGGGGCCAGACCAGAGTACATACCGTGGCCACAGATAGACAAGGATAATTTAAGGTGCAAACTCCCAAGTTTAACTTCTGGCGTGGGGAAATGGATACACAAGTTGGAAAAAATGACAGGAGGAAATACACTGGCTATAGGAAACATTAAGGGTCTCCTAATTGCCATTCTTGTGGAACGAGCTGATGATGTTTGGTCGAGAGCAGGGTATTCTGGTGTTACCATGGTAAACACTGCTCACGATGGAGCACCATTCAATACCTGCAGAGCGGCAGTTTGTAATGCACTTAGAGTGCTGTATCCGGACACGTCAGATATGGGAGCTATAGCGACGAAAAAGATGCAGGAAGGAGATGATCCACTTGTTTACATTCAGAATTTCCAGGAGCAGTGGACTTTGGAGACACGTGAGGCTTGGGGAAAATTAATACCTGTGTTTTATCATATATTGTGCCAAGGGCTGCCATATCAGTACATAAGCAGCTCATGAAGTTAATGGGTATGGAGGCGAAAACATGGTCAGTGATTCAGCTGACCATAGCGCATTATTGCAGACTCTTGCAAGAAAAGAATCGCAAGAAAGATGATGTTAGGAAAGGCGAAGAGGCAAAGTTAATTCAGAAGAAATTATCTAATTACGCCATTGATGGGGCAATGTTGACTAGTCGAGATGGATCAAACTCGCAGCAAACAGCAAACATGCCACAGATGAATAACCAAAGGCAGTTTGACCAAGATCAGCTCAAGCAAAGAGGGTGTGGGGCAGTACAGAACACAGAAGGAGATGCTTCAACAAGTGGAGTTAAAGAATTTTGTCTTCCCAAATTATTCCCCGGAGATGCAGTCCTAATCCGCAACTTCACTAGAAAGTGGCACAAGCCCCGTCACAACGGCCCTTTCATAGTGGAAGATGTCACACCGTCTGCAGTGAAAGTGCAAGGCAGACGCTCTTGGATATTCCTCAGAGATGTGAAAATCTATGCTGCAGAGTCCCCTTCACCCCCACAACCATCGGAAGCAAGCATCGGGGAAGAACCTCAGCAAGTGCAGACCAGGTCTATGACGAAGAAGAAGGACGCAGAAGCTGTTGAATAAAAACAAAGAGTTCATTGGACTGTGGCTTATTTCGGGACACTCTTTTCAGTCATTAAAAAAGGAGTTAAGGGAAGCTCATTGTTCTTGAGCCTCAGGGGTTTGTTGACATTGGACTGAAGAATGCTTAAGCCTTGATAAGAAGAAGATATGCAAGATCTGGAGTTCGTTTTCAATGATTGAAAGAGGGAACAGTTCCCGGATTCTTTTCTCACTGAATTCCTGTTTGGAGGTAACCATGGAGTTGCCCAATGACAACGTTTCACGGATCATCTTTGAAGTTTTTCTGTTCATTTTACATATATACCCTGCGCTTGTGGGGAGAACTACTAGTGTTCATGTGTTCCTGCAAGATCCTAAGAATGGTCCAATCATGAGGAGATTGCTCACAGCCATTATTGAGCAGATCCTCCAGCTTCCTGAATACAGTGCGGAAAACATAAATGCCCCTATCAGCGGATAATGCACACAGACTGGTCAGTCTGGTTTTCTACTATTTGATTGAGGAATGCCCGCATCTTGTTAACAGACACACTGATGTCCGCACGTAGCTGAGAGACCCGAGAAATAACGCAGCGCTTAATGATATATTGAGAGACATAATAATGCAGGTGAATTTCCACTCCGAGAGAACATTAAGGACTGAGTGAGATTTTCGAGGGACAAATCCAAAGTCTACTGATTAAAGAACTTTTGTTTCATGCTGAGAAAGAATCATCATGTCATCTAGTGAAAGGCCAATTTGTCGTGTTCATTGGGAATTTGTGTTCATCGTCAACCAGTAGCAGTCAGCTGATCAAGGACACCTGTAGAGCTGACTCAGCAGTGCTCTGAGCAAAGGCATAATGTTGTCTGATTAAAGTTCAGTTTTTCCTTCCTCAAAGAAGAAGAATGGGTAGTATCAACAGCACTTTTGTTGTGGCAGATCCTGAGAGACATCCACAATGTGTAAGAAGTCATTGTTGTAAATTGACCTACCTCTGCACCGTTTACATTTGCATTTTGTTCATAGCGGTACTTCTCTCACTTACAGTACATACTTCCTATTATATAGATATATGCGGAGCAAAGACTCCTGTGAATCTTCCTGCACAGAATGAGGGTACAGACGTGGCAACTACTAGGCAGTCAAGACCCTATGTAGTCATCCCTGTTTCAGTAGATGATGAAAACTCACCTGAGTCTGTGACAAATGTCACCAGACATCGTTCTTTGGAAAGAAGTGTTGCAGAAATTATTTTCGGACACCAGAAACAGGCTCGAAAGGAGAGACAAAGAAAGAGATTGTCTAAGAGTGAACCTACACAGATAGCGCATGTAGATGCACCCAGTCCACTGATGAATATTCCTAGTATTGATCCAATAGGAAGAAGTTATGCTGACATACTTCATGAGATGATTATAGAAGGTCACAAGAGAAGAATGAGATCTAAGAGAAACACTAGGGAGAATGATAATGAGCTAAATTATTATCTCGACGGTACAGCACATTTGGGAATAACATTTGGTACCAACATATGAAAGAGGTAGGAAGGAGAACCTCAAAGGAGGAATGCTTTGTATGTGCACTCCTGCCCTATAGTATGGGGAAGCCCAAGATTTTCATACCTATTGAAATGGATGTTCAGACAGCACAGTGCTTGTCTCACATAGCACTCTGCCAAGCAAGAGGTCAATTCATGGGTCGAACAGCATCTCTAGTATGAGCAACTGAATGGTCAGCCCCTGATGAAGATGATTATGTGCAAGACATAAAGACAAGAAACAGAGCACATACCAAGAATCAAATGATCAGATATGAAAAGCCTGGAGTAAAAGGAGCTGGAATTAGACTAGAAGTAAACAAAAAACTTGAGAGTCCAGGAAGATCTGCAGAAGATGTTCGAAGTAGGATGAACAGAGGACAGATGCAGATCTGGGGATAAGTGCTTTCTCCAGATGGATAGGAAGAAGGAGTAGTCATATGCAGAGCCTGGGTAATAATTGGTCGCCATAAACCGACCATTGACATCGTGGAGAATGGATGCAAACCTCTATGGCCAAAACTTGCTAAACTACTGACTTGGGTCGAAGACAAAGGAGGTCATCTGCAGATGATACCTTTGGAAAAAGCGAAATTTATCTTCAGGAATAATGGCAGCAGAAAACTTGGAGAGAATCAGAACTGTGGCCGAATCTTTGGCGTACCAGGAATGAAGATTGGGACAGCAGTGATAATAGATCACTATTGGGCTTGTGGAGCTGCCAGAGAATTGGGCAGGACTTTGTTCAATAGTGAATGTTCATGTTCCAGCACTGGTGATTCCTAAAAGTAACCTGAATCTTGATAGTTTCCCGAAAGCAGATGCTCACCTGAGGATGAAGAGATCTGTGGAGCTGATAAGAAGAATAAAGAGCGAGAATTATTTCTCAGCCAAATCAATAGAAGCCTTTGATTCTATTCCATATGAGCACAGACTGTTCAGCCAGACTTCATCAGTCTTCACGATGATCTTCATGCAGAGAATCCAGGTTGGAGCAAATACCAAATGGCTGCAGATTATCAGATGGGAATTGCTACAGACGATCAACCATACCAATACCAAGGAGAATCTTGGAAGCAAGTTTCCCTTTGAGAAAACCGTACCTGCATACAAGACAATATGATAATGGCCAATAATGGCTATTTAAATGAGATTCTGGAAGAAGCAAAGCAAATAAATGGCAAAGACGAATGGTGACATCACACAGAGTCGAGCTGACGTACATAGAGAATGCAGAGACAAGAGAATGAAGATATTCTATAAGGCATCAAGAAAGTGTCAAAGATAAGTGACATCTTGGGATCAAGATGAAGAAGCTTATGCTGCAGAAATAATGAAGATATCAAGAAACGCAAGAAGACAAAGTATTCTTGAGGCTTACTTTATAGTGAAGAGATTGCAGCAAGCGCCAACGAATATATATATATATATATATATATATATATATATATATATATATATATATATATATATATATATATATATATATATATATATATATATTACATGGCCACAGTAGTGGCCATGTAGTTATGGTTAAGTTGGTGTTTCCATAGGAAGAGCACTTTTTGGGTGGCTTTTAACTTCGTTCCCCCTGGACGAATCCTCACCAAACTTTGCAAAAAAAGTATATGGCCCACTCTGAATTTTTTTGCAAAGTTTAGTGAGGATTCGTCCAGGGGGGGAAAAGTTATAGGGGGTCCCAAAACTATTTTTTCCCCCATAGACTGAATGGGAAAAAACTTTGCGCATGGCTACAGCCCGAACCGCTGTACGGATTTACACCAAATTTGCGGCAAGAGCGGCGGCCTGGTCCCGATAGCGTGCTCTTGCAAATTTGGTGTAAATCCGTCCAGTAGTTTTTAAAAAAATGACCAAAACGTAAGGCAAAACAATTAGTGATATCTGGGTTCGCTTCGCGGACGGACTTCCCTGTTCGCTCTGCGGACAGCACTCCGATTGGCCCATAGCCATGCATCATGTCCGCGGACATGCGGCGTGTTCGCTGATTGGATGGCGAGGGGCGTGGAGCGCGTCAGATTTTCTGTGGCGCCCGCCATCTTGTATTCGCTGTCGGCCGCGTACAGTGGATAAAAAATTGTATTTAGTGCCGTGTGTTGGTGTGTAAGAGTGTTTGGGGAGGGTGGGGGAGTATGAGATAGGTTCAATGTTTTGTTTTTTTATGTGCTAGATGTTTTTGTTGCGTTCGATTTGTCCGCAGAGAACACGGCTGTTCTGACATTTTGTAAATAAACTAAATGGTGGGGTGTTTAGAGGACGGAGTATGTGTCATTTTTGTTTGCAAGGAAGGTAAAAATGAGCTATGAACACTCGCGGTGTACTTAATTGTTCGTAAATACACAAACTGGGGGTGTCCTCAGGACGCTGTCCGTATTGTAATCTGTCTAGTTGAATGTGTTCTAAGAACACTCGCGGTGTCCCGAAATGGTTGAAATTACACAAGGGGGTGTTCTGAGAACGTTGTTTGTATTGTTCGTTGTCAGGGTGAAAGTGTTTTAAGACCACTCCTTTTGTCCGCTAATAGTACAATTTCCTATGAGCGTCAACCAACTTTTTGTCCACTAAAGAAACGATAAATCCGGCTGGTGTGCGCCGACATTATGTGATAATCCTATGACTGGCGCTATTGACCTGGCTGACTTGCTTTTGCGACACTAAATCATATCTCCCGCCCCTAAGCCTGATATTATCAAACCATTCATATTCCCCGCCTCTGTCCGTGACGTTACAGGGTGCGTCCTCAAACGGGCCCATTCCTCTGCAGTCCTAAGTGACTTTACACAGAACCCGGAAGACAACACATATTATGTCACAACACAGCGCGCCACAATTCGGAATATGAAACAATGATTTAAAAGCAAACAGCAAGATTGTAAATTTTGTAAAGTACATTTATTTGACATCAAATGTTTAGAGAATATTCAGCAATTTGCATTTGTCTTTGTTGTCGATCCGCAAAAGTTCATGTTGAGGCACGCGATGTTCCTTTGTGGTACATAGGGTGTTAGATCAGCTTACAACTCAGTGCGCCACAATTCGGAATATGAAACTGTGGTTTAAAAGTAAACAGCAGGATTGTACATTTGGTAAAGTACATTTATTTCACATGAAATGTTTAGTGAATATTCAGCGATTTGCTATTGTCTCTGCTGTCGATCAGCAAAAGTTTATTTTGAGCCACGCGTTGTTCCTTTGCGGTAGATAGGCTGTTGGTTTATGATAAAAGCAGTAAATGGTCGCTCTGATAATCGGAAGGTTGCTCCAACAATGAGCCATTAGACCACCCTATTGGTTGGTATGTTGTTTGTAGCCGCTAGTACTGCATAAGGGCATATTGGTCCTTGGCGATTGTCCCATAAAATGGTGAGGGTCATGAAGTTGCATATTTGGACCTGCACCTGGCAGTTGAAGACCCCATCCGCTGGAGTCTGTAAATCGTGACATAGGCAAAATGGGGCCACATACCTGTTTTAAAAAACATAAATAAGTCTCACCAGCCGATCTTCATTAAAAATCATCATTTTATTTATTAGGGCGTGAAACTATTTGCTATCGAAGATAGTGCAATGGAGTATGTTAATAATAAAATTATAATATTTTCCCATTCATATAGCGCTAAGAACCGTGAGGTATCTAAGTGGTGCTTATTATTAACCACGGTGTGTGGTGCTCATTTATCGACCACGGAAGGATGAAAGGCTGAGTTTGGCCTTGCCGGGATTCGAACTTGCGTTAGCAAGCTGTGCACGGATGTCAAAGCGAGCGTTGTACTCGCTGTGCCACTTGACAGGCTACAGTGAAGTGGCACAGCGAGTAGAGCGCTTGACCGCCTATAGACCGGTTAAATTATTTCTATTAATCCACTCTGTGTCGTCTGCCTTTTTCAGAGCCCTCTAAACGACAGGGGATCAATTCGGCGGTGATAGTGCGCGGTAGAAAACATTATGCCACTTTCAACGAACAAGTTCAACTTGAGCGGTCTTTAATGCTACGCTATTGTAATTATATTTGGTATAAAATAATCTAAAGGGTTACTTACAGTACAATTGCAATTTCCATTGTCTACGAGTAGTGCAGTCCCAAAATACGACTCCGCGTGTGCGAACGATCTTTCGCATAGTGATATATATAAAAAATGGAAGCAGCTGACCTTCACTGTGAACGAGCATAAATTCTTACTTTGCAACATTCTGTGTAAAGCCATCTGTGAGAAGTTGGTTTTTGCACGCCATGTTTGTATATTGTTTGCGTGATATTAAAAAAAGTTTGTTTAAGGGACGTTATGGTTCTAAGTACAGCCGAAAGACCCCTGAAAATCGCAAGTTATGGTAAGCTATGAAAAAGAACTCGCGCCACCACCGTGCACTGCTAAAACTAACACCCAGGACATCAAAGATGACATCGCAAATGTCATTGATGAAATCACTGATGACATCACATGTGTATGTACTTTTCATGGAATTTGTGTACTAGGGATTTTTATTATAATGTTGCGAAAAAAGTGTCAAGGATATTGCAATAAATATCATACCGTTATTAGTGCTTTGAATGATGCATTGATATAAATAGCATTGTATTATGGGATTCTATCTAGTATACTGAGCTACTAATGGAGAAACATAGCATTGTGTGCAGAGTACAAGATGAAAGTATAATATTTGTAATGTTAATATGTTGAATAATGAAATGATAATTGTCGTGAAATGTTAGAAAATTCACAAAATGGGGGTGTTCTGAGGACGTTATTCGTATTGTGTGATTGCTTAGCTGTATGCAATGAGGGAATGGCACAGCGAGTAAAGTGGATGCCGTCCGCGGACACCGCGGCTGCTCGTGGACAGGGCGTGCTACATCCGGGTTTTTCCAGGAAATCCAACATGGAAAGAAGACTGTACAGATCAGCCAATCAGATGTCGAGGTTGTGGATTTGTGTTGAAAGAGACTGTGTGTGGTGAAGATGGCAGAAGTAGAGAAAGTCAGGGTGTTGGTGCTTGGAGATATGTTTGTGTATGGTTTACAACAGTACGCTCAATGCAGGCATGTTGCAAAGAACTTTGATGTGAAAGGAGTGGAGGTGGTGTGGAGCACTGTGCCTGATTGCAATGTACAGGGAATTGTACAAGTTTGTGAGGATATGGCCACGATGAACAGTCCGCATGTGGTAGTTTTGCACTATGGTGCTTTCCATTTGGGCAACGGTGATGTCATCAATGACATTTGTGATGTCATCTTTGATGTCCTGGGTGTTAGTGTTAGCAGTGCACGGTGGCGCGAGTTATGGTTGCTTATGTTACCATAACTGCCGAATTTCAGGGGTTTTACTTTGAACCATAACGTCCCTTTAAAGTTTTTTTTACTGCTATATATATATATATATATGTTCTTGCTTCGAGCTGCACTCTCCACAATAATTTTAACAACCAGTCACCATTGCAAGAAGTTGAAATCCAAACCGTTGTTTTTCGTTCCAAACTGTTCCTTAATTCATTTCACAGGGAAAAAGTCACGTTAAAAATCCATAGAAATCCGTTCCATAATTGGAAAAAACAAACATAAAGACCAAAGTGTCCAGGTCCTCCCAAGTGCACCACTCCTCATGAAGAGGCGTTTACGAGTTTCGCGGCCAACTCGCTGCTTGCTCACAACAATTAACCTCATTGTTACAGAGCCGTTTTAAAACGTGAGGAAAACAGGCAAGCAGGGGGAGGGGGGTAGTTGGAGGAGGAGGAGCACAAATTGTAGCAATCATAGAAGGACTGATTTTGCCTTTCCCAAACTTTGCCTCTTTGACTCGTCCATCTTGGAACGGTTAATTTTGCTATGCAATCTTAGGTATTACCAGTCATACTTTGTAATCTACTACATTTTGTACATTTCCTTCACAGTGCATTTAAATAGCAATGATTTCTGATTCCTCCCATCCTACTATTAGGGTGTGACTTATATATATAGATGAATAAGGGATGGATGTTTCCACTATGTATTATAGCAGTGCTGGACCTTAGAAAGAAGGCCTCATTTCCA
Source organism: Ambystoma mexicanum (assembly GCF_040938575.1). NCBI lineage: Eukaryota > Metazoa > Chordata > Amphibia > Caudata > Ambystomatidae > Ambystoma > Ambystoma mexicanum. Next base: position 1,047,000,684 of record NC_090930.1, on the reverse strand, counting down.
GTGTGTCACAGTTAAAAACAGTTGAATTACAAAGTGAATCTCAGAAAGGCGAGGCTGGATGAGCCCAGGAAGCCATGGTCTTATCAGAATGAATAGTTTGTACAGTTACATTGACATATTCCCATGCGCCCACGTTTTACAGAAAAAGCAAGACAAATGACTCCTTTCTCAGTGTTCCAACATGTTTGTTATTTTAATTATAGAATTTAAATTTTTCTGGTGCCCTTTGTAATCATTTCACGGGTTAAATCCCAGATTAGTCTTTCATGGTCTACACGTGTTTCGACGAACTCCTCGTCTTTTTCAAATCAGGGCTGATCAGATTTCAAATTCAAATTATAAGTTTCAAAAAGACATTTTTGTATATGAAAAAAAGGATATTCACATTGACCATCACATATAATATGCATATTTATTGCATAAACCATATTTAATAGAATGGCCATTCAGGGGGGGTGGAGGGTAGGAGTGTTAGGGATGGTAGAGAAAACATTAAAAGAAAAAAATATTATAATAAAGCAAAATGATGACGAAAGTTAGATATTTGAAATAGTATTGGGCTTCTCAAATATAAGCAAACAGTAACAATTCTGAACATTCCTTTAAATTCACTTGCAAATTCATCAAAAATCACAAATGGTTTGTATGGTATTGGGTACAAACTATTACTGCTTACCCGATAGTACTTATTTGAAAATGTACTCTTTAGGTTTTTGAATTCATTTCACGGGTTAAATCCAAGATTAGTCTAAAATATCAAAGGAAATGTATCAGGACATTTGGTTCGTCATTTTGATTCTAAAGTTAAAGATTCCCCCGGTTATCACTCTTTTAGTTTCTTGTCAGGTAAAGAGAACAAATTGCACCACGTTGGATGCTTACATATTTTAATCGCGACATTTTTCTTTTTTTTTTTTTTTACATTTTTATGAAATGCGTGACCGCACTATCCCATGTATTCACGCTTTAGTTTCTTGCCGGGTAAAAAGAACGAATCGCATTACATTAAGTGCTTGCTTAATTAAAACGCGACATTCTGCTTCACAATTTAAATTGAAAACGTGGCCGCACTCTAAACGTGCCTTGGTATCTATTCCAAATCATTGTTTGAGTGCCGGCAGGTCTCCACGTGAAGCCGCGTGTCGTTAGATTAACTGTAAACCCCCTGAGGGGCCCCTCATGCACGCTTACCTTTCATGGTCGGTCTCGTGAAAAAAAGTCCTTGTCCGCTTGGCGTCTCCGCCAAGTTCTTGTTATCAACAATTCTGTTTCCTAGCAACTGGTCCTACTTCACTCTCGCTTATGGCGGCCATATTTTACGCTCGAATGGAGCTTTGTCTTTCCATGTTTTGATGGACTTTCATTTCGATACGAAGCTCTGCGTATTTGGATTAGCATAAATATTTATATTTAATTTTAATTTGAATTCTAATTTTAATTTTAAAGACGAATTCCACATTGTTATATCATCCCGGGCCGCGGTTGATTTATGATCCAAATTAGAGATTTGTTTGCAGTTTAGTAATTATTATATTTGGTTGCTTTTATTTTGACGAATCTAGTTTAAACAGTCACTTAACTTTGTCTTACCTCGTCCAATACTGTAGTCCTTTTATAGTTTCAATTGTGGCGGCCATGTTATGGGCAACACCACGGGTTGATCATACTTAATGCGTCGTTCACTTACTATTGATTGTTGTTTCTGGTTCTCGAAACTGATTATCATGTTTCCCTATGTGCTAGTATATTGAACTTGTGGTAAAAACAATTTAAGATAAAGGTATGGGGCATAGGGGTGGGGGGCAGCTGGCACCCTAATGTTTCAACTTTAATTTTGTGTGCATTTCCCAAAATATATGTGACATATCATCTAATACCATACATCACCATTTTACAATATTTGGATTGTATCAATTAGACATTGTTACAAATTACAGAAAAGAAGTCCATTTATATTATCACAACTTCAGGCCCTCTCTAGTGCACATCATGTTCAAAAATGTATATTGTTAATTGCAATTTACAAAAAAGAGGCCATTTCATTGTCAGAGTTAATGCCCCTCTCCACAGCTCGGAATTGGCAAATTAATTTTGCTTCTTCTTGTCTGAGTTTCAATTCCTGGTCTCCGCCTCTTGGGCCTAATGTCAATTTTTTAAGGCCAACAAATCTCAGCAAATCTTTATCATCAAGCTGATGGTTCCGCTGCCAAAGTTGGGCTAACGGTAGGTTGGTATCTTGGCTTCCAATGGTTGATAGGTGTTCTCGTATTCTTGTTCTGAGCTCCCTAATGGTGCTGCCTATGTATATTTTCTCACAATGACAAATTATGGCATAAACCACATATTTCGTCTTACAGTTTATGTGATCTTCAATTATCTGCGTTGTTCCATGCTTATCTTTAAAAATCGTTGAGCTGTTTGATGCAAACTTGCACATTGTGCAAGTCCAACATTTACGAAATCCTTTAGGTAGTGGTGGAAGCCATGTTGTTAAGTTAACATTTTTTACCTCTGGAAGGAAAGATGGACTCAGAATGTTCTTAATCGTTCTTGCACGTTTATAGATCATGGATGGGCTGTCATCAATGTATTTCTTCACATTCAGATCCAATTTTAATAAGTGCCAGTTCTTCTTCAGGATTCTTCTCAAGACTGCATTGTCAGCACAGTAAGTGGTGATAAATCTGATCTTCCCTTCTTCTACTGGTTTTGTTTTGTTAGTGATTAGGGTACTTTCTGTGTTAAGTTTTGTCACTTTCTCCTGTGCTTTCGCTATCGTTTTCTTTCCATATCGTCTTGCCTTAAATCTGCCAGTGAGTAGTTTGCATTCGTTTTCAAATGTTACTTGTTCAGTGCAATTTCTGCGGGCTCTAATGAATTCACCCTTCAGTATGTTTCTTATCACGGGATTATAGTGGCAGCTGGTGGCATATAAGGTTGAATTTGCCTCTGTATTTTTTCTGAAGGTTTTTGTTTTGAGAGAGTTTTGCGAGACGTAGATATTCAAGTCTAAAAAGTTAATCTCATTTCTACTTGTGTTACCAGTAAATTCAATCCCCATCGTGTTCTTATTTGCTCTTTTCATGAAATTTTCCAGTCCTTCTTCCTCCCCTTTCCAAATGATCAAAACACAGTCTGTGATCAGCCCTGATTTGAAAAAGACGAGGAGTTTGTCGAAACACGTGTAGACCATGAAAGACTAATCTGGGATTTAACCTGTGAAATGATCACAAAGGGCACCAGAAAAATTTAAATTCTATAATTAAAATCACAAACATGTTGGAACACTGAGAAAGGAGTCATTTGTCTTGCTTTCTCGGTAAAACGTGGGCGCATGGGAATATGTCAATGTAATTGTACGAACTATTGCTTAAACCAAACGGAGTCGAGGAACCAGGCACTCCGTTGTTACTTTCCCGTGCGACCCTGAAAAGGGAATCAAAAAGTACATAACAAGGGCAATGAGGTCCAACTATAGGAAGGCCCCACCCAAAAGGTTCCTCAGAAAAACGTTAGTCTTATCAGATTGAAGTAAGGGGACATTGAATACAAATCATATGAAAGAACAAAACTTCTGTTCAGAAGACATGGACAAAACAAAGAAGATGTCAGAGGTCTATTAGAAAATAGTATTTTAAATGCACTAAAAGATCGATTTCATGGTCTTCAGTCACGTGGAAGGATGAAATTGGACGAACACAATGACCACACCTATGCTTCAAGGCAGAGCGTGCCTTCACTCCCCTGAATTCTCCAGAGCAAAGCACACTCCCAAGAACAAGTTCAAAGTCCTAATTGACAGCACACCACTGAGTTGATGGTAGATGAGAGGGGTAATTGGTGGGAAGCTATGGTTAAGACAAGCTCACCAGCACCTGAAAGCCCAGCCTGCATGCTGCTAGCATAGGTGGAAATGTACGGACGGAGGTTAGAGAGCCAACCAATTGTAGGGGGCCATGTAGTTAAGGGTCCTATAGTTTTGTAGCCAATGGGACGTCGTACATTTAGTGACGTTCATAGTGGCCATTTTGAGGGGAGGGCTTAGCTGCCCCACCTGATGTTAAGTATCCTATCACTTATTCTCATTGCCTTAGACTAGTATGGAACGTATACTTAGATGTTCACTGAGAGCCTATCTCTTTTCTTCATAGGTTTATGTAGTTTTCCACATAGGATGACGTTAGTAATTATGTAGGTTAACGTCAGTGATGACGAGTTTTTAGTATGTATGCTAAGTTTTTTATGAAACTCGTTGAGTAAGAGTATCGAGCGTGTTCATTGATGTTCGTTGTACTCCCTGTTTTAGATAATTGATTTTTAAACAGTTATCTTTTTTGCCAACTACCTGAGTCGTTTTGATTATTGATGTATGAATAAAATCTGCATCCCCATCCATCTCTAGGATATTGCTACTCATCTTAAAGAGCTGTTCATCCAGTCATCCAGTTCACCGAAAGCCAGGGGAAGGAAGGCATTCCCCATGACATTTTAATTCCAAGAGAACTTTCTTTTGGATGCTATCTAGTCAACACTAGAAGGGAGCCAGTTTCCTGAAGAAGGAACTTTCTGTTAGTTTATCCTTTATTTACAATGTGAGAGATGGAAGTAGGTTAAGGACTTAACCTAGTGAGGGCGCTTAGCGAGTTCTTTCCAGGGGCATTACTAAAACGGTTGGCCCATTCAGCCACGTAACATCGCCATTACCTCCACTTTCCTCTCCCTTCTCACAGTACAGAACTTTGAGGCCCTGCCTCCCCAATAGGAAACGTTTACAACTTATTTGATTTTTTACTGAGCTCCTCTAACATTACCCAGTCGTATAATACATCCATCTTCCCGCAGTCATGTTGTTAAAAAAATACACTGTCCTCTGAACAGGAGCCAAGAAGGGTGTGCAGCTACTCTCTCCCTCTAACATATTTCATTGGGCTTTGAGGAGCAATGATTAGGCACAATCTGTATCCTGTTCTGTGGAACAGAATGGGGAGAAGCTGAGGGCTGACTCTTGGTGCTCCTGTGGGGATTGGGGTCCAACTGGCGTCGAGAAAAGAGAACCAATCCAGCACAGGGGCAGGGTTGATGGAGTGCAGGGGTCAGTGTCTCCAGGCAGATGACATCTGTGGCCGGGGAGGAAGATAAGCTGCAGGGAAGTTGTTGGGCAGACCCGGATGGGGGCGTGATTGCTGAAACAGTGGAAAGTGTACTTGCTGATCAAAGCATCTGGACTGGGGTGATGAGTACCACGTTCTCGATTCTTCCATTGGGTTGGCGACCATCTTTAGTTGGGTAATAAGAGCACAGTGTGTCTGCTCGCCCAATACAGGTAGGAATGAAACGCAGCTGTCAGTAGAGTTACATGGTTGCCACGCTTCCGCGAGAGGAGAGGAACGCTGAAGCATAAGGGCTAAAAGCAGAGAAAAAAACAAAACATGTGCAGGAGACAGAGTGAGAGTCCTTTGAGCAGGATAGAAGCTAAAGGAAGATGAAGACAAGAAAACGATTTCAGTTACAGTGTTCTTTGCCCCAAATAGGGAGCAGAGACACTCCCAAATCGGCACCATAGGGCCCTTCTTCTGCGACTCCATTGGAACTTGTTCCCAACGAAGGAGATCCTGCTTAGGAGAAGCATCATTACTGAAGTTAACACTGGCTGCAGATTTTGTAATTGCCCTATTGAATCTATTAAACATTTGCTCCTAAATTGTGAGGTCCTAATTGCCCATAGGATGACATTTATGGGGCCCCTTCGGGTGTATTATACAAGGTCGACAGATGATCTTCTACGGAAAAGATGTTTAAATATTCAGAATGTTAGGGGAAGTTCTCGCAGTTTCGGCATTCATCAAAAGTCTGAACTTGATGTAATTTTATTAGAATCTGTTTGAAATTCTTTTTTATCCTGTTTAATTAAGGTTAATTCTTTTTGTTTATTTTATCTTGTACTTGGAATTTCTTGTCTGATTTTTGTGTTTCTCTTTTATCAGTATGAAATGTTGCGATACACTGATTTGATGTGTTTAATTTTTTTCTCAGTATTTATCCTGTTTTGTAATGGTTTGATCTAAACAAAATACAATAAAAAAAATTGTTAAGCAGGCACTTCATAAGCAGAAAGACAGTAACTGAAAGCAGGAGAGGCGTAAGTCGCCCTACTCCATTTCTTCACCTTCATCAGCAAAAACAGTCCCTTTGCCTCAGGTGAGGAGGAAGTCCTCAGGGGGAACCACCAAGACGGGCCTCCTTCTTATATCTGATACTAAGGATAAGATCTTGAAAGAAGGGAAAGACTTGGGAAATGTCCACATGCCACGATTTATATTGAAACTATATCCCTTGAAGGGGCAGGAAACCTCATAGCCAGCGACAGTGGAGATGGATGCTATCCCGTCTAGCTTGTTTGGAGGCCATCCATGGCTGCAGACGAAGTGGCGGTTAGAGACTGAGTGTATAGAAAAGCAGGCACAGTTCTGAAGAGATATTATGTTGGGGTACATTTGGCATTGGGTGCAAATGTCTATGGCTCTTAAATAATGGAAACAGTGCTTACTGGGTTTAAGGTGCTGCGCAACGTCATATTTGAAGAAACAGACTGTGCACCGATGTTGCAGATATGCAGAAACAGGTTGAGCTTCTTTTGAATCTATCTTAAGATGGAGTGAGGGGGCAGCTATGGCAATGGGGGCAGACATCTCAGCCAGATGCCATATTCATTTGAGAGATTGGCATACTGTGGGCTCGTACAGTCCTGTTTCCTTAAAAATGCAGTTCAAAGCTAACACTCATTTTGGAGTCCTCTAGAAGACAAGATGCTCAAAGTCTTTTGAGTGGATAAACATGTGCATATGTTGAGGAAGAAGAGTGGCTAATCAAAAAGGCATAGATCTTTAGGAACAAGGAGTCACTATCACACAATTAGAAGCAAGGCAAAGATGTGTCATGAGTCTTCAGGGTTTCAACCAAGACTGGGAAGACCCAAGTCTCCTCTGAAGTGGCAGAAGTCCTGACATGTGAAGAGGGTCAGCGGGTGGAAGACTCCAGCTCTTTGTTTCAGAACCAGGGAAAAGTGTTCACCAGACACTTGGGGAAAATCATGTGGTGCAATGGGGCTACTGAATAGACCTTTCTGCCTCGCCAGTGCATTGCGGCATGATTATGACGCCTACAGCAAGAGGCAGGATCAAGAAGGCAGCCATGAAAAGGAATTCAAAGATCTGCTGATGAAAAAGGAAATTGCAACAGTACAGTTGGAACCCAAATACATCCAGCAAATTATGACCGGTCTTAGACCTCAATGGTCTGAATGCGTTTGTAATGGGGTAACGGTTCGAAATGGAGGCTTCACAAAGACTAATTCCCCTGGTAGCAAGGGGAGACTGGTTGGAATAGATCGATCAAAGAATACAGTCTTCACCGTGTTGAAAAAGTGAGTTCAATAAATCAAACACTTAAAGTATTGTGTGTATCTGTTATGATATCACAATAATTCTGATAAGAACCAACTTAAATTCTGCAAGCCATCAAGAGATTGTATCACAAACTGTGTACATTTATTCAGTTTCAAAGAGGAAATCTTAATAAACTTTGTAACAACAAAAAATGGTTTGGTGTAAGAAAACACATATTTGAAAAAGTTAATATGTACACAAAAATAATATATGTACACAGAAAGAGAACATGTATTAAAACAATTGAACAAAGTCACACAGACTGGTAAGCAAAAAGTTCTAAAGAATAAATAAGAGGTTGTGTGAAAAAAAACGTTTTTTAAAGGAAGAGAGAAATCAGGAATTTCCTAACTTCAAACGTCTTGGTTGAGTTTATCATAGCAGGTCTGTCTACGTGCTGGTGTCCAAAGGGACATCCACAACACGTTTCGGCAACAGTGCCACCTGCCGGGCAGTGAGCTCAAAAGATACCTTCCTCAGGGCAAAAAAAAACAACTGGACCCTGTGGGGAAGCAGACATAAAAAAGAATAATGAAGTATACTGTTGGTTTGCAGAATAAGTTTGACTGTTTATCTTTTTTTGAATAATTTGCAGTTATTTGGACAGCTTCATTGCTTTCAGTCCCTAATTTTCAGCTTACCTAAAAGTGGGGGCACAATCTTTAGGGAGCAAGCCGGGTAGGACCACAGAGGTGCAAAAAATGCAGTTTGGAAAGTACCACTGTTTACAGCTCGTCTGTGTCTGAAAGAGTCCTATTGATATTAATCCAGGTGTGATTTTGGACTATGATTGCAGTGATGAAGTAACTCAACATTGTGAGGAAAACAGGATCCTGCAAATAGACAAGGAGTAAATATGTCTATGACTGGCTGTATCGTTTCTCAAGTCTGGAAGTACTATTTATCGAGTTATGTTACGAATAAAATGGAGCCTACCTTAAAAAGAAGGAGACTGCAAGTCTTGAAAAATGTAGTGCAGAAAACTTTGGTTTCAATGGTCAGCTTAGGCAGAGATCGAGCAACTGCGCATCTGAGTGAATTCAGTATGCATTTGCAATCGTAAAAGCGGTGAGCTGTGGGAAGAACACAAATGGAAAATATGTATTGAAAGGAAAGGCTTGCTTATTTGGCATGTGTAATCTTTTTATAGAGTATGGCTGAAAACCAGACCTTCATTTATTCACTTGAACAGACAACTGAGGTTATTAGGGGCCAATCGATCTTCGATCCTACTGGGTCTAATCTCGGTGCAGCCCAGACTACATGCTGTGAGGACCTGCTTAAATTGAAACAGAAAGATTTCCGTACAGAGTTACATAGGCACTTCCTCCGTGTGTACTTAAAGGCAGACACTCTTTCAGCTGGTCTGATTGTTCGCAACGAACCTTCAGGCCGATTCATGGAATTAATGTGCGCCGAAAATGGCAGCGCAAGCGTGAAAATAGCAGCGCAAGCGTGAAAATCGCAGCGCAAGCATGCCAAAGCCGCGCACATCAATTCATGGAAGTCAGTGCGTGTGTAAATCATGGGATGTGCGCTCAAATCGTGGGTGGCGCACGCTGGCGCACACGTCATTAAACGGCGTGCACTACACGCACAGCGAAAGCATACGTAGCGCAGCGCAGACAACAAAAGTGGGCGGAACATGGGGTGTAACACACGGAATGGGGAACAACGCGTGAAAATGTGGGCGTTACGGGGGAAGTACTGGAGATAAATGCTCGCAACGCCCACACGCGTGCCAACAACACGTATTCATGGAATCAAACAGGGGAAAGGCGAGCGCCAAAAAAGACGCGCTAATCCGGAAACACGTACGCCAGCAGGAGGCAGGCATAAGCGGCCCCGCGCAGCATAAAAGTGCGCTAAAACAACAAACAAGCTCAGACGCTACGATGGATATACCGTTCCTCGCAGCAGTGGTCGTGGAGGAGGAGGATAGACAGGCTCTGCATTTTTTCACCCAGGACCAGCCTTTTTGGGATGCCTGATGACCAGGTGTATGGGAGGTACAGGTTTCCACCACACATAATACTCGACCTGGTGAGTGAGTGGGAGGATGACCTCACATCACCCACCCTGTGCTCCCAAGCACTGAACCCCTTGGAAAAGGTGCTCAATGTACTGCACTTCTTGGCTACTGGTTCATTTCAGCGGACAAGTGCATTAGTGGGGGGGGGGTGTCACAAGCCACACAGTCACGCTGCCTACCCCAGGTGTTGGCCATCATGACTGCATGCCCCTCAGTCCGCAGGCACATATACATGCCCAGAACACCTGCAGAAAGGCAGGCTGCCATCAAGGACTTTTACGGGGTGGCACACTTCCCCAAAGTGCTAGGTGCCATTGATTGCACCCATGTGGCTCTACGTCCTCCCAGGGCAACTGAGCACATCTATAGAAACCGCAAGCACTTGCATTCCATCAACGTGCAGGTAGTATGTGATGCCAAGGAAATCATCACCTCAGTATATGCCAACTATCCAGGGTCCACCCATGATAGTTTCATTTTCAGAATGTCACCCCTAAACCGGGACCTAGAAGCTGGGCGGCATGGCGACACATGGCTGATTGGTGAGTATAAATGCCTCTGCACATGCATGCATGTCAGATACTGAGTAATGTGACAACCCCACTAATGATACCCATCATCACCTCCCCAGGGGACAGTGCCTACCCTCTGAGCACCTACATGATGACGCCAATTCGGAAACCCACCACACCACCTGAGGTAAGATACAACACAGCCCATATTGCAACCCAGGGCATAGTGGAGCGCACATTCGGAGTGCTCAAGTCACGCTTTCGCTCCCTTGACCGCTCTGGTGGGCAGCTGCTATATGCGCCCCCAGTAGTGTGCAGGATCATAGTGGCAGCATGTGTCCTGCACAATGTTTCAAGCCGCCCGGGGCTGCCGGTGGACATGGTGGTGCCCCCACATACCCAACCACATGCGCGGCCGCTGCGCATGGGAGGTGAAAGGGCACGTGGTGAGGCAGCCCATACCCAGCTGGTGGCTAATTACTTCACCTAAAATCCTACCCCTGTGGAGTGCACACAGCCCTGGCACATACCAGCTGACAATCAATGATGATGACATAAGGGACAGTCTTCTGTCACAACCATACCAGCCTGAGATTGGTCACCTGGAAGTGTTACATTGTGTGCATCCCTACCTACTTAAAGACAACCAATGCTGTGTGACAAAAAGACACACATTCATGCAGCATGCAGTGACTACCCCCTTGCAAAATACCACATGAAAATAGTGCCATGTCACCCAACCCTTCCCCATCTCAGCTACCCAACACACCATGGCATAGCATGCAATGTGAAACAGGCCACAGACAATATGCTCCCAGTAATCAATAAGAAACAGCACACATGAACAAATACTTACCAGCAACACAAAACAGCAACACAGGATGAAACAGTGGCAATATATGACAGTCCAAAATTAAAGTAGTGCAAGTCTCACAACCTGACTAAGCCAGCACATCGACCCCTTCCAACTGCAGAGTTTTGCTGTCAGGCAAATGTGTCAGTGTACTGCATACAACATGAACTGCATCTGCAAAGGAGACGGCCTTGTGAAGACATGAAGAAGGTACATGTGAATGAGTAGAAATACATGAATGCACAAGCACATATCAATACACCATGCTGTGTTGAATCCAACAACAATCCCCAATAGGGATGTACGCACAGTTTTGACTACAGACTGGCCACACAGCTCATGGGAGCCCAATGTCACTGTGTAAGTTACTGTCACTTGGTCACACCCTTTGCAAGCCCATGGAAAGGGGAAGCAGGAGGGGTGTGTGTGTCAGGAACCCAAGCATCTAACCCAAAGATAGGACAAGCCTGCATGTGCCCAGCTGGAATACACAGTGGATGCCCACGGGAGCCACACAAAGCAACACACTGTAAAAACCCAGGAGGTTCGAGGACAGGGTGCAGCCCAACACCCACATGCGTGGATGTTGAGAAAAAAAAAATACCTCCATGGGCTCATGGCCTGCACGGTTACGCTACAATGGGAGAACTGCCGTCGCTCTCTGCACCCTCTGCTGCTACATCAGGAGGTGGCCGTGATATGGGAGGCAGCCCACGCAAAGCCCTGGTATGGTCCTCCATGGCAGCAAGCATGCAGGTGTAGAAGGTTTCGTTCTGGAGGATGATGGTACGGAGATCCCCATGCAGCACCTCACGGGTAGCCCGCATTTCTACCTGCATGGCCTCGCGTGATGCCTGGATCTCCGCACGGGTTGCCTGGAGCTCTGCTGAGAGTGAACGTGTGAGCTGCTACAGCTGCTGTTCTGACCTAAAATTTCAGGAAGCCTCAAGTTCACCCAGAGTATCCCTGAGCATCTGGTGTTCTAACCTCAGGGCTTCCCTGTGGCCCTGTGACTCTACAGATATGGCTTTGCGCAGAGTCTCCAGTGCTGCCCGTCGGTCCCTGTTGGACGCCAACATGTCCTCCCTGTTTGAGTGGCAAATGGAGTCTGTTGCCTGCTGCTGGAGCTCCATCTGCCTTTCAGGGGGGAGAATGGAAGTGGCCACCCTATCCATTGCCTGAGCCATCATTTCACACGATGCTCCCTGTTGTGCTGCTATACTGTACATGGAGTTCTCCCATACAATATTGCCTGGTGGCGCACGGCCAACGCGTCGGCGGGCACCACACCTGTTTGGGGCAAGGCGATCTGCACCTTGCTGTGCTGGCACTGCCTGAGGCTGCAGGACTGCATACCCCCTTTGAACTGCTGGCCCAGGAACAGGAGCAAATGTTGTGGAGTGTGACCCTGCATCTGTAACCACCAAAGGCGGAGTTACCAACACTGACCTCCCCATAGAGGGGTCTACCCCCCGTGCAGGTGGGTTGGACAGAACTGCATCCCTGCCAGAAACACTCACCTGCGACGGCACATATGTCTCACTGTCCGATTCAGCCCCTGAATCATAGAGGTCTGCAGAGGTGTACCCAGAGACACGCGTGGACAGTATGGTCTGCAGGAGGACTGGGTTTTCACCCACCACCACCCCACGTCCTCCACTGGTGCCCGGTTGTGGCTGAGATCCCTCCTGGGTCTGCACCATCTCCTCCACCTCAACAGCATCAAGTGCCTCATCACCTGCAAAAACTTGAAAGGTAACCATAGCACACACATAGGCCTGACAAGCCAGAGATCAAGCACATGAATTACACATGTCCCACATGACTATAACCCTGGCATGCATGCACTGTCAATGAGTTGGAAGGAGAGGCAAAAAGCAAACACTGAGGACTCCAAGATGGAAAAGCAACACATTTTCTGCATGCTGGATAGCACTGGCATCACACATTAGCCTGTGAGTGCCATGTCCAATACACATACATGACACATGCCAGCACACAGATGGCACGTAGCATAGCCATGGTACTTTTCAGAAGTACAGCCATATGGTAGGAAATAAGTACTGTCACCCATCCATGTGAGATGGACATCATGAGATACAACATGCTAAATAGTGTTACAAAACATGCATGTGCTACACGCTACAACAGATCCAGTGTTCAATTATACAGTGATGGCAGGCAGATGGATACATGAATGGTTGGTCACTTCAACATGACAGAAGACAACAGTCATGTTCAACATTCAAACAGGGCCCATATATTTTTGTGTGCAGGCCATTACTCAATCAGCCTGGTTAAATCATTCCCATAACAAGGTAATAAATGTGGGCCATTGTGGGGTGTAATCTATGACAGAAGTATGTCACATTTGTAGCAGTAGGGCAGAAAAAAGCGTTGCAAAAATGGCAAGGATTGAAACAATCAGGCTGAATGAACAGGAAAACATTGCAAACAATGTTGTTGCAAGATGACGGTTGAAGGGCAACTGCAGTAGTCTGGTGCAAATTGGCTACTGTGCTCAGAAGGGATACTGTCATACCCAAACCCAAGGCCGGGGAATGGTTTGGAGGAACCACATGGGTGACCCATACCAGTCATGACTACACAGCCTCACCTGGCACTCAATCAGAACACATCACCCAAGCAACATACACATGGATTGCACACACATGCATGGGCACTCACCAGACAATGCTGAGATCTGGTAGGTCTCCCACGCCTCAGATAATTTCCTCTGTGACGAAGGTTCCAGCGACAGACTAATGTTCAGTGAGTTGGTCGTCCTCTGGTGGAGACCCACCGCCAGTCACCAGAGTAGAGGCATGATTGGAAGCCAGCTTCTTCTTTGCTCTGCGTTTCAGGTCATTCCACCGCTTGTAGCAATCATCAGCTGTGCGCCTCAGAAATCCAAGGGCACTAATGTGGTCCGCGATGGTCTGCCAGTTGGCCCTACGTTGAGCAGGCGTAGTCTTGCACCCTGCAGTCACCACCATTTCGCGGCTATGGGCTGAGACATAGCCCACAAGTGCATCTAGTTCGGCGTCATTGAAGCTAGGCTTCCTTGACGTGCCGGACTGTGTAGCCGTGTCTGGGGTCCCAGCCTGTAGTGCAAGAGCACCCTTCTTTTGCTTGAAAGGTGGTGCGGATCCTGAGTGGCTTACGCCGCTCTGGTTGGTAGGGGCAGACGCACAGGTGGACTGGGTACTCGAAGTATGCAAAGGCACAATGACCATAGGTCTCGGTGCAGGCATTGGCTGCAGGGTAATGTTGGCCTGACCAACGTCGGTGTGATGGACTTGGACCGACACTGTCCCGGCTGGGAGACTCGGAGCTGGGGTGGATTGAGCTGCACCTGCCCCTGCAGCCTCCTCACCCTGGCTACTTGGGGTGGCAGATGACATTGCTGCCCCAGATCCACGTGGCCTGGTGACAGCCACTTTCACCGCCACACATGGCTTAGACTTGGTGACCTGGAAGTCAGCCTGGGAGTCATCCTGTGCCGGTTCAGTTGACAAAATGGGCCGGTTTAACAGGGGCTGAGCTGGGATGGTGTCAGCTACATTTGCCCCAACCATTGGGGGATGAGGGGTAGGTGGCCCCAATTGGTCCTCCACACCCTGTGTTCTAGGGGCACCCTGAAAATCCTGGCCACGTCCCCTACCGCGCCCACCTCGCCCACCTCTTTGAGCTCGGCCACCTTTGCCTCCCTTACTGCTTAGCCGCCTCCCAACCATGGCACTGATGTTGTTGTGCGTATGGGAGTTGCAGTAAACAATTGTCCTGGGCAATTGGGGTGAAAAGGGTAGGGTACTAGATGGAATTCGTACCCTAGTGCTCTAGCAAGGCTGTCTGTGACCCCTGGGGTCACGCAATGCACAGGCACCCCAAAAACAAAAATAAACGTGCACGCAACCCCTGGTAGACCATGTGCGTGAAGAAATTAACCCGCACTACGCTGTGGCACCCAGAAACACAAAAATAAGCGTACGTGTGATACACGCAGCCTACAATGACCTCTGAAGGGGTACGTGACACACGGGGGCAACCACAGTTGGAAAATACGTGCGCGACTCACCGTCTGCCTTGAAAAAGAATGTGAAAAAGATGCGCGTGTGCGCGTTGGCAGCACCCCCGCCAAAAGAAGAATTGAACGCTGTCTGCGGAAACAGGGAGTACGAACTGGAACCGTTGTGAAGTAATCGCGTGTGAACCGACAAGAAGTACAAGAATCACCCGTTCGCTCTCCACAAAAAGCACGTACAAGGAAATGGCGTCCTACGCGTACCTTTTAAGCCAGCCCACATGTGCGACGTCACTTAGGCGCCTACGCGCTAAGGGGCTTTCCTCCAATCACACGCAGTGACACCCGGACGTGCAGTTTTTTCACGTGTACAATAAACATGCACCGTGTTGTGGGAAACGCCCACGCGCGTAACGTCACAGATGCACTTACACGCTAAGGGCCTTTCCTCGAATTTCACGCTGATGTGCAATTTTTCCACGTGCCCAATCACTCCGTATCAAGCTGGCCACGCAACAACACACAGAAGACCACTGTCTCGTGCCCAGAAGGCCATTTTCCTGCCCCCCAGAGCCCCGAGCATGCTCCCACCTGCCATCTGCTGCTGCCTGCCTGCTGCCCATGTGCCCTGCTACTTGCTGCCTGCACGTCGGCCATCTGCAGGGCTGCAGTTGCTGTGACCACCCCTGCTGGAACTGAAGACTCTCCACTGGGATACCATTGATCCACAGCCCAGCCCCAGGAACCAGTTGCCCACCCACACCTGCCTCTGGGGTTGCCATGTCAGACACAACACCATCTGGCACCACTGGCAACCCCCAGCCAGAGAGGCAGAGGGCCACCAGCTTCAGTGCCAGTGAAGTTCGTGTCCTGGTGGAGCAAGTCTTGGGGCAGTATGATGCCCTCTTTGGAAGTTTGCACGCCGACAATGAAGGACGGAAGAGGACCTGGATGGACATCGTGACTGCCATCAACGAGGAGGGGGTGGCAGTCCGCGAGATGAAACACGTCCGGAAGCGCTGGGAAGACTTCAGGTCCAGGACCCTCAACAAGGCCCTGCGCCTCTTGAAGGCAGCGGATGCCAAGGGGTGCCGGGTCCACCTGACCAACAACCAAATGAGGGTCCTGGAACGCATATGCCCAGCGCTCCATGTCCTGGTCCTTGAGAGGCAGACCCGTCTGGAGTCGAGCGGTAAGTGTACATGCGTACTGATTGGACACTGTGCGTGTTGTGGTGTGCCAGGAGTGTGCAGGTTGCACATATGTCTTTGTAGGGACATGTATGGATGCGTATGTACATGGATGTGAACCTGCCACATGTGATTCCTCTCAAGTGTGAGACACATTGATTGTGTATGTGTTGGTAAGCATGCTGTGCAAATGTATGTGTGGGTGCACACATGTAATAAATTATGTGTATGTACTGTGGCATGGTTGTGGTGTCACACATGGATGCTGGTTCCTGCTGCATGTATCTGCACTATGCACATGTCCATGTGTGTGTGTTTGACAAGTGTGCAACTGTGATGCAACATAGATGCATGTGACACTGACATGTAGAAGGCTGAATGCCAGATGTGACATGGATGGCGATCTCATCACAGCGACAGTTGGTGGAGATGTACACATGCATGTAAGTCTGGTGGCGTGTGTGCATGTGTTGTGCACTCCCCGTGTTGCATGTGACGCCAGGCTCACCTTCGGCTGCTCGTGCTGTTGTTTGTGTATGGATGGTGCTGCCTGGTGCGATATTCCTGTTGATTTGCTCATGTGTGTGAGTTGAAATTACATGTGTGTTGGGGAGTGTGATGCCATGTCTCAAGTTTTACACTGCCACTCATGTACAACTGTCATGTGTGTATCAGTCCATTGTACAGTGCCCTGATGTCTGTGTTCTATCTCCCCCTGTCTACAGCGTCAACCGATGAAGAGGGCGGAGAGGGTGCTGTGGAGCAAAGCCGCAGGGATTGCACCACCAGCCGGAGACGCAAGGCCCAGCTCCCCTCCCAGGTTGTCTTCTCGTCAGGGAGTGAAGAGTCTGGTGCGGCGTCCCAGGCCGCAGCTGCCGAGGGTAGGTCCAAGAGGCGGAGTTCAGAGGTGGACTCCTCGGCAGCAGAAGGGGCAGCTGAGACCCCACAGGGTCCGACAGAGGAAGATGGCACAGAGTCATCCAGGTTGGTGAGGGGTTTGGTGGAGGAGGAGGACTGGGAAGGGACACACACGGGGTCTGGAGGTGGGGATTCCACTGGTGCTAGTGGTGCAGTGCAGGGGCAGGGACAGGAGGCAGCACAGGCCGCCGCGGAGGTACCTTTGTGTAATCCTGTCCCCGATCCTGTGACTGCATCATCCTGCACCAGCAGGGATGCCTACGTCCAGTCCCGTTTTCAGGGAGGGGATGAGCGCACAACAACTGGCCTTCCTCTCCCTGCGGACGTGGCAATCTGGGACCGGGTTGAGCCTGTCCTGGCTGGGATGGCGTTGCGTCAACGGGGCATGCGAGGTGACCTGCAGTGTTTTCGTGAAGACACTGCAGGTCATCTCGGATGCCTCGTTGACTGCGTTGACCTACTGGGACGGGTCACCAGGGCTGGATTCCTCCGTATGCTGGACCTTCTTCCGACCCCCTCCTCACCTGAACCCCCTATGCACCAGTCGTCCTCCATGCCATCTTCCCACCCATGTATCACCTGGGTACCCTGTGAAGCTGCCTCTGACCCAGCGGCCAGGCTGGTGGAGGCACATCCCTGCCACAGTCGGGAGTCGGATGTCCAGCAGGGGTGGCCACCACAACAACTGCACCCCAGCCGGAGGAGGACATGCAGGCAGCAAGAGCCAGGGCACAGGCACAGCAGCAGCAGCAACAAGGTGGGAGTGATGATGGCTCGGGGCCATCAACATCAGAGGGGCAGGCATCGGCCACAGGGCAGGAGGACCCAGGATTGGGAGTGTCTTCCGTGTGGCAGCGGTTGGGCCAGGCCATAGGTGTGGAGCGGCGGCGGGCGGAAGAGGCACGGCTCACAATGGTCAGGGCGGAGGAGGGCACTGAGGCGGGCCGAGTGCCACGAGGCAATTCGCAGGGAGTTGGAGTTGAACATGGCATCGTCCCTGCAAACCCTCGGGCCATGGAAGAGGACCGCCTCCAGGACATAGAGCAGGAGTTCGATGATGCCCTGCCAACCCCAGTAATACACGTACCCCGCCCGCCGAAGCCCTATCACGTGTGATAATTCCAGCGCACCCCAGGGATACACGTTCCCTGCTCGGCGATTGCAGTGTAGTGGCCCTGTAAGCTGGTCCAGGGTTGGCGCGGTCCTTTGCACTGCATTGGGGATTTCAATGGCTTTTCCTTGCGCAAGGGGCGTTCTTGGGGGCATAACTGGCGCTGCGGGATGTTCGCTGCGCCAGTGCTCATTATGGCTTGGAAATTCCATGAATACGCGGTGCGCCAGAATGCTGTTTAGCGCACACGGCTGGCACATGCTGGCGTACGCTCCCTCTCTGCACTGCTCGCATGCGCTGCCTCTGCGCTGAAATCTATGAATTACCCCCTTATCTTTTTTTAACAGACAAGGAATACACTACAACGTTCAGCCACATTGCGATTAAGTGCATTGGGACCTCATGGTCCCAACGATCACAACTGCTCAACGATTAAGTCTTAATATTCAGAAAGAATTAGATCTAGAAGAAAAACTTCCTAGAAAATACAGCTATCACCAACGCTCGTGATCATCTTAAAGAAACCAATAAAGCATTTGATGAATTTAAAACAGCAACAGTCACAAAAATGACCAAAATATTACATAAAGACATACAAGACTTTAAATCAGAGAAAATATTTCCCTACACTACAGATGAGTTTATCGACGCTGTTAAAAACAGGCCACTACACAACAACAAAAAAACAAAGGGAGACGCTGTTGGGTGTTCTTTTCCAACTCTAGCAGTAGTAGCTCAGATGATCAATCAAGGTACCACGAGCAACAACATTTTGGAAACCACCCCCCTCCACCTCCTTTTTTAGGCAGAGGCGGGCAAGGAGGCCCATATTCTGGGCAACCATGGTTCCCACTCTACGGCCCACCACAACAACAAACGTGGGGCAGGAGACGCCGGACCCGATAACCAGCGGTCAAGACCAAATGCCCATTTTTAATTTGGCTAACCTTGACATGACACTCTACAAATTTCAGTTCCCTCAAAAGGATTAACATTTGTACCCATACAAAACACAAACTGGTTTCAAACAGAAATGGATATCCACAGGTTTCTCAGAACAGTATGCCTCAAAGTGTTTTTCCAAGATGTTATGTTTATGTTATGTTTATGTTTATTGAATTTATATAGCGCTTTAAGCCAAAGTACTTTACAATATAACAACAGGCACAATAGTATGAGAAGCATTTTACAACATGAGTGAAGTCCTTAGAACAACACGTAGAACAATTTACAAGGAGGAGGGGGAGAGTGGGGAAAGGTGAAGGGGGTTCCAGAGTTTGTATTGTGGTCTGTGAGTGGGAGGAAGGGGGAGGGGTAGGGGAAGGGAGAGTGGTCTGGTGAACTTAAAGTACAAGTGGTATCTTCCCCAAACAAGAACCAGATCTAGACACAGTCGTACGTATACGTCCACCTTCAGACCACAAGACAATGAAGTTCCCAAAGAGATCTTAACCTTCGAGAAATATATTTTAAGAGATCTTGAAATACTTAAAACCAAAACAACCCCTCTCAAGTACAAATTATCTCGGGAGGAACATAAAGCTCTTACTGAACTATCCAAAAATACAAGCATCGTTATTAAACCAGCTGACAAAGGCAGAGGCATTGTCATCATGACCAATGCCCAATACTTATCGATGATGAATGAATTGCTTCAAGATCAAGAAAGCTACAAGAAGCTCAAATAAGACTCCTCCAATTAAATCAAACAAGAGATAGAAAGAGCGGTCCAATTCGCTTATGACCATCATTGGATTACTGACCACAAATCCAAATACCTCATTACAAGTCAAGGTTGTACACCAACCATGTACGCCTTAACAAAAATACACAAAAATCCAGACAACCCTCCTGGAAGACCTACATTATCAGGCTGTGGGTCTATACTTGAGCCACTGCGCACATTCATTGACACCTTTTTAAAACCATTGAGTGGACAAACTGAAACATACCTTAGATAAACAACCCATACCATCCATATTTTTGAGAACCACACATTTGACCCCACTTTCCAAAGACTAGTAACAATGGATATCAAATCTCTATATACGAGCATACCTGAACATCAGGCTCTCAAGTGTATGCATGAGACACTGACTCAATTTGACTTACAAGAACGTGTTCCACACAATTTTATTTTGGAACTCATGACTTTAGATTTATGCAAAAACTTCTTTGAATTCAATGGGCAATTTTATTTACAAATGAAAGGAAAAGCAATGGGGGCAGCATTTGCCTGAAAACTTAGCGATTCTTTTTATGTCCAATTTTGAAACAGTCAACATTTTGTCGGACAAAAATCCATACAGGGACGATGTAAAAATTGGAAACGGTACATAGATGATATTATCTTCATATGGAACGGACTTGAGTCAGAACTTGAGTTGTTCCTGGTCTGGTTAAATAACATTGACAGGAACATTCAATTTACAAAGGAGTTTAGTGACAAAGCCATTACATTCTTAGACCTAACCATCCAACATAATGCAGGCAAACCCCAATGCAGTCTTCATCGAAAAACTACTGCTAGAAATACACTACTACATTATTCAATCAATCACCCGCGTCACCTTTGGGACAATTTGCCCTACGGCCAATTTCTCTGCATAAGAAGAAATTGTACTGATTTATGTGACTTTTATGACCAATCTAACAAACTCAGTATCCGTCTTGTAGAGAGAGGATACCCCAAAAGACTCATCAATCAGGCAGAAAAACAAGCACGCTTCACAGATCGTGACAGCCTGCTATCTTCCAACACTACAGAGTCCAAAACAATTGAAAAAGACAGGATTACCTGTGTTTTAACACAGGGACCTCAGACATTTCAAATTAAAAAACGTATTTCAAAGTACTGGCCAATCGCTAAATTAAGCCTCCCTGATACTCAATTGCCAAGGTTTGCTTTCAAAACCGAATGGGTCTTTGGGATCTGAGAACCACGGTCGGCCATTTTCCATGTGGTTCCTGCTCAGTTTGCCGCTTTACCAAAAAAATGAAAGGCTTTCAAATTGGTACCAAAATTTTTCCACTCTTACGAACTGCAAAAGCAAGCAGGTCATTTACTGTATTGAATACCCATGCAGCCTACGCTATGTCGGCCAAACTTCCCGCCCAGTGCACATCAGAATTTCAGAGCATCGCTCCAGAATCAGGTGCAAAACACTATGTCCATAGATTGTCATCCCATATCAGTGGATTAAATGAAGAATTTCTGCCTCGTATCTGAACATATATGCCTTGAGAATTGCACGTCTTTGTTCCCCCGTGCATCTCTGTACTTGCTTAAAATTGCCCTTTTCGCACCGCTGAATGTCCTCCACAAAGCATAAATACATGTTTCTTTCCCCCACTGTCTTACACCTCATGACAGTACCACTATACCTGGTTTGCATTATGTGCATCCAGTTTGGAAGGACTCCGTAGTTTACACAATTTCCACACCCCTTCTTTTCAGTGCAACTGCATTAATCAAATCCTTAGTCCAACTATTAAGACTATTGCTTAGCATTAACACGCTTTGCAAATTTCTTCCTTGACTTTTTCCATTATGCGTCTTAAAAGTACACAAGACTTCCTGGTTACATAGGGGCTCGACCAAGATCAGCCTATTAGAGTGAAGTATGACTCTGAGTAATTTGACGGCCTACGCACATCACAAAGTTATGGCCAACTACATCCAATCCGCTAATTTTAAACTCGAACCACTCCCAGGTCACTTTCGTTTGATCGTAGCTAGTTCCAGAGTATACATATGCCCAGAAGTTTACAAATGAGGCATCACATCCAACTTCAACCACGAAACCACTGTGCTCGCAAACAAATGTGATTTCACTCAGAGCGTGCAGCCAAAAATATAAATGAAGTGATTTCCTGTTTGTCAAAAGGACCGACCGGCATCCACCAATCCGCACACAGCTCCGCTCTGAGTACTATGACAATTTGTATACATCAAAGGCGGACGGGATATAGCAACAAATCCTTACCTCCGCATTACGGTCTTTTCCTCCAGGCTATTCTTTGCCCAAACGCTGCGTAATCAAGACGTACATAGACGCTTTGTGGCTGCAGGTAAGCGGTCAGCGTTGCAGCCGCTCATTACACATGCCAAATAAGCAAGCCTTCCCTTTCAATACATATTTCCCATTTGTGCTTTTCTCACAGCTCACCGCTTGTACAATTGCAAATGCATACTGAATTCATTAATATGCGCAGTTGCTCGATCTCTGCCTAAACTGACCATTGAAACCAAAGTTTTCTGCACTACATTTTTCAAGACTTGCAGTCTCCTTCTTCTTAAGGTAGGCTCCATTTTATTTGTAACATAAATCGATAACTAGTACTTCCAGACTTGAGAAACGATACAGCCAGCCATAGACATATTTACTCCTTGTCTATTTGCAGGATCCTGTTTTCCTCACAGTGTTGAGTTACTTCATCACTGCAATCATAGTCCAAATACACGCTTAGATTAATCTCAACCGGACTCTTTCAGACACAGACGAGTTGTAAATTGCGGTACCTTATAAACTGCATTTTTTGCACCTCTGTGGTCATACCCGGCTTGTTCCCTAAAGATTGTGCCCCCACTTTTAGATAAGCTGAAAATTAGGCACTGAAAGCAATAAAGCAGTCCAAATAACTGCAAATTATTAAAAAAAAAAGATAAACAGTCAAACCTATTCTGCAAGCCAACAGTAGACTTCATTGTTCTTTTTTATGTCTGCTTCCCCACAGGGTCCAGTTGTTTTTTCGCCCTGAGGAAGGCATCTTTTGAACTCACCGCCCGGCAGGTGCCACTGTTGCCGAAACGTTTTGTGGATGTCCCTTTGGACACCAGCACGTAGGCAGACCTGCTATGTGTTTTGATAATCTCAACCAAGAAATTTGAAGTTCAGAAATTCCTGATTTCTATCTTTCTTAAAAAAACTGTTTTTTTCACAGAACCTCTTATTTATTCTTTAGAACGTTTTACTTACCAGTCTGTGTGACTTTGTTCAATAGTTTTAATACGTTTTCTTTTTCTGTGTACATATATTATTTTTGTGTACATATTAACTTTTTCAAATATGTGTTTTCTTATACCAAACAATGTTTTGTTGTTACAAAGTTTATTAACATTTCTTCTTTGAAACTGAATAAATCTACACAGTTTATGATACAATCTCTTGATGGCTTCCAGAATTTAAGTTGGCTCTTATCAGAATTATTGTGATATCATAACGGATACACACAATACTTTAAGTGTATGATTTATTGAACTCACTTTTTCAACACGGTTGAGACTGTTGTTTATGCTTAGATGTGTGTCCTACTCCACCTTGCTTAATAGGACCTTCCCCACTCTTTTGTATGCAATCTTTCAGCAACCCGCTTGCTTGGGGAATTCATACACAAAAACCCAGTAACAAATGGGTTCTCTGGCTACATACGTTTGTACTTAAGCCCAGAGTTTTTGTATCCTTTTTCTTTGACTGCCCCTAGCCCTTCATTCGTTTGGTTTTCCTGGTAGTGCATTGGTGCATGCCGGCGGACGCATTACAACTCTATTTAAATAAAATCTTTTTATAGATTATGGATGAAAACCAGACCTTCAGTTATTCACTTGAACAGGCAGCTGAGGTTATTAGGGGCCCATCGATTTTCGATCCTACTGGGTCAAATCTCGGTGCAGCCCAGACTACATGCTGTGAGGATTTGCTTAAATTGAAAAAGAAAAATTTCCGTACACGGGCACGTCTTCCGTGAGTACTTAAAGGCAGACACTATTCTAGCTGGTCTGATTGTTCGCAACGAACCTTGTCTTTTTTTAACAGACAAGGAATACACTACAACATTCAGCCACATTGCGATAAAGTGCAGCCGGGACCTCATGGTCCTAACGATCACCACGGCTCAACGATAAAGTCTTGATATTCAGAAAGAATTAGATCTAGAAGAAAAAAAGTTTTCTAGAAAATACAGCTATCACCAATGCTTGTGATCAGTTTAAGGAAACCAATAAAGCATTTGATGATTTTAAAACAGCAACAGTCACAAAAAAGACCAATAAATTACATAAAGACATACATTAATTTGGCTAACATTTACATGACACTGCCACACATTTCAGTTCTCTCAAAAGGATTATCATTTGTACCCACACAAAACACAGACTTGTTTCAAACAGAAATGGAGCTCTGCAGGTTTCTCAGAACAGTACGCCTCAAAGTGTTTTTCCAAGATCTCCCGAACAAGAACCAGATCTAGACACAGGCTTACGTATACCATCCACCTTCAGGCCACAAGACAATGAAGTTCCCAAAGAGACCTTAACCTTCGAAAAATGTATTTTAAGAGATCTCGAAATACTTAAAACCAAAACATGCCCTCTCAAGTACAACTTATCTCGGGAGGAACATAAAGCTCTTACTGAACTATCCAAAAATACAAGCATCATTATTAAACCAGCCAACAAAGGCAGAGGCATTGTCATCATGACCAATGCCCAATACTTATTGATGATGAATTAATTGCTTCAAGTTCAAGCAAGCTACAAGAAGCTCAAAAAAGACCCCTCCAATTAAATCAAACAAGAGATAGAAAGTGCGGTCCAATTTGCTTATGACCGAAATTGGATTACTGACCACAAATCCAAATACCTCATTACTAGTCAAGGTTGTACACCAACAATGTACGCCTTACCAAAAATACACAAAAATCCAGACAACCCTCCCGGAAGACCTATACTATCAGGCTGTGGGTCTATACTTGAGCCACTGTGCAAATTCATTGACACCTTTTTAAAACCATTGAGTGCACAAACTGGAACATACCTTAGAGACACAACCCACACCATAAACATTTTTGAGTACCACACATTTGACCCCCCTTCCCAAAGGCGAGTAACAATGGATATCAAATCCCTATATACAAGCATACCTCAAGATCAGGCTCTCAATTTTAAGCATGAGACACTGACTCAATTTGATTTACAAGAACATGTTCCACACAATTTTATTTTGGAACTCATGACTTTAGCTTTATGCAAAAACCTCTTTGAATTCAACGGCCAATTTTATTTGCAATCGAAAGGAACAGCAATGGGGGCAGCATCTGCCCCACACTTAGCGATTCTCTTTATGTCCAATTTTCAAACAGTCAACATTTTGTCAGACAAAAATCCATACAAGGAATATGTAACAAATTGGAAACGGTACATAGACAATATTATGTTCATATGGAACAGCCTTATGTCAGCACTTGAGTTGTTCCTGGTCTGGTTAAATAACATCGACAGGAACATTCAATTTACCTTGGAGTTTAGCGACAAAGCCATTACATTCTTAGACCTAACCATCCAACATGATGCAGGCAAACTCCAATGCAGTCTTCATCAAAAAACTACTGCTAGAAATACACTACTACATTATTCAAGCAATCACCCGCGTCACCTTCGGGACAATTTTCCGTATAGCCAATTTCTCTGCATAAGAAGAAATTGTACTGATTTACGGGACTTTTATGACCAATCTGACAAACTCAGTATCCGTCTTGTAGAGAGAGGATACCCCAAAAGACCCATCAATCAGGTGAAAAAACAAGCACGCTTCACCCTTGATTGGATTGCTGACCACAACTGCATTATAGCCACTCTCACCATCTCACCCCAAATCTGGTCAGATCACCATCTAATCTCATTCTCCTTGGACACTGCCACCCCCAAACTGCAACAACCGTGTGCACCTCCTGCACTTACCAGAAACAAAAAAAACATGACACTAGACAAACTACTCCCCGGCATCATGCCCACTTTGGACGCTCTACCTGACAACCTTAACCCTAACAGCCTAGTGGAAGAATTTAACAATATCATGAACAAAACTCTTGACAACATCGCACCACTCAAGCTCAGAAACAGCAAGCCAAAGAACCACCTGAACAACTGGTTCACCCCTCTCTTAAAAAATCTGAGATTAGAAAAAAGGAAATGGGAAAATACATGGAAAATTAACCCCAGCCCAGAAAATAAACTGAAATTAGCTAAAATCTCTTCTCATTACAAAAAAGAAATCATCTTAGCTAAACAAGAGACCTACAATAACAGAATCACACAAGCCAAATCAAGTACTAAAGAACTGTTCACCATACTCAGAGAACTGGAAAACCCAATAACACCTCAAGACAACTGTCTTAAAGATAAAAAGTGGTGCTCCGAAATCCAGCAAGCCCTCTCTAACAAAGTCCGAAACCTCCAAAAGAAAATAGAACTAAAACGTGAGACCCTAGCACCCAATATATTACCGCCTATCAAGACACTTCCTAACTCCAAACCCACTACGCAATTCCACTTCTCCAAAGTCTCCATACTAGAAGTAGAGAAAGTAATACTCGGTCTAAAACCGTCCAACTGCAAAGGAGACTTATGTCCAGCACAACTCATCAAAGATGCCGCACGAGATCTAGCACCATTTATCACCAAGTTAATTAATGCCTCCTTTACCACAGGCATTATCCCCAGTAACTTAAATGAGTCCTGGGTGCTCCCACTCTTAAAAAAGGCTACTCTAGACCCCACTATACCCACTAACTATAGACCTATTACTATGGTACCGTTCCTTCTGAAGATACTGGACAAGGTGGCATATATACAAATCCAGAGCTTCCTGGAACAAAACCAACTACTAGGCTCCCGACAATCTGGCTTCCGCCCTCTTCACGGTACAGAAACTGCATTGATTGACCTGAAAGCCCAAATAGACAAAGTAAGAGATTCTGGAAAACCAGCACTCCTCCTGCTACTAGACCTATCGGCCGCTTTTGATTTAGTGGACCATAAAGTCCTATGTAACCACCTAGATTCAGCAGCACACTTCTCCACTGAGGCTATAGCATGGATACAATCCTTCCTCAGTGACCGCACCATGAGGGTTTTCTCACCTATAGCAGCTGCAGACCACATCCCTATTACCTGCGGTGTGCCACAGGGATCATGCGTTTCACCAACGCTATATAACATATTCACTAAGCCCCTGTTTGATGATCTGGACCATCTGGGTATCAGGTATACCAACTACGCTGACGATACCCAGATCCTCCTCCCACTCACAGGGGTTTACGAAAAAGATCTAGCAATGGTGAACAAAATATACAGCATCGTTCAGGCATGGATGGCAACCCATGGCCTATGCCTGAACGATGATAAAACTGAGCTTCTTATCCTAGGCACCGCACCCCTCATCAAAAAACTAAGCTCAAACTACTCTTCCTTCATCATAGATGGGAACTGCATACAAGTTGCCAAAGAAGTTAAAACATTAGGCATCTACCTTGATTCTACCCTATCATTCTCCAAACAGGTAAACTCCCTAGCTTCCTCGACAGCCTACACATGTAAGCTCATTAGAGCAGGAAAACAATTCCTTTCCCAGCACAGTTGTCTAACATTAGCCAGAGCCCTTATCATCTCTAAACTAGATTATTGTAACGCACTGTACATAGGAGCCACTAAATCTATCATAAACAAAATCCAGATACAGCAAAACAAGGCCCTCCGAGCGGCATTGAACATCCCCAGGAGAGAACACATTACAGTAATAAGAAGGAAACACAAATGGCTCTCCACCCATGAGAAAATCAGACTCAAAACTGCATCTCTCACATACAAATCCCTACACAACAAAGCCCCCCAATATCTTAAGGACAGATTCACCAGAACACACCCCACAAGACAAACCAGACTTGCTTACACCAATCGCTTACAAGTACCACGCTTTAAACTGACCACCATAGGCGGAGCTAGCTTCCCAGTCAAAGCTGCTCAATTGTGGAACGAATTACCCACTACTGCGAGGCTAGAACACTCCTTTTCCAAATTCAGGCAAATTGTAATCAACTGGCTAACGACAGCAACTGCTAATTGAACCCATGATAATGCTCACGCCTGTTTGCTACACAGTATCTGCACCATACGATTGTAAACTTGTATTGTAAACTTGCACCTGTAACTGGTAATGTCTGTAACTGGTAATGTCTGTAACTTGTAACTGTAACCTGTAACTTATGCTCTAAGCTGTACATATTCTTACTTTCTGCGCCCTTATACCCCAGGGTCCGGTGCGCACAATAAATTCTAAACAAACAAACAAACAAACAGATCGTGACAGCCTGCTATCATCCAACACTACAGAGTCCATAACCATTGAAAAAGACAGGATTATCTGTGTTATAACGCATGGACCTCAGACATTTCAAATTAAAAAACGTATTTCAAAGTACTGGCCAATCGCTAAATTAAGCCTCCCAGATACTCAATTGCCAAGGTTTGCTTGCAAAAGAGCCAAAAATATTCAAGACAAACTTGTACATTCCAACTTTAAACCAACAACAACCAGAATGGGTCTTTGGGATCTGAGAACCACAGTCGGCCATTTTCCATGTGGTTCCTGCTCGGTTTGCCGCTTTACCAAAAAATGAAAGGCTTTCAAATTGGTACCAAATCTTGGACTTTTTCCACTCTTACGAACTGCAAAAGCAAGCAGGTCTGAAGAGGGAAAATGGGACGGTCCCTTCCCCAGGCCCACGTACAAACTATGGCCAACGAAGTCACGACCAAAGTACTCCCAGACCCAGCCCAAAGCATGAGGTAGGAACCAAGATAGAGCTTAAACCGATCGCATGAACCAGCTCGACTAAACATTCACCACCTAAGCTGCCATCATTAGAGATGACAGGCATGACGACATAGCCGCAACAGACAGAAACACACGTGCTGCCACGCACTTGGATCAGACACACACCAACCCACATGAAGAACACATTCAGTGCTATGACGTAGCAGACCGTGTACACTCACAGACGTACATCGTCATTATTTTTCACATAGGCCAGCAATCGCTTCGCTGAAACGCAAGACGCCAGAAGAGTTTGTGTATATGCTTGCAGAGGCTTCATGCTACTAACCTTGGAGACAAGACCCTAGAACTGGACGAATGTACAAGGAACCACACCGCACCCCCACCCCCCCTTGCCCTATGGACTTCCTACCACAACAAACAACCAAGCCAAAGTAGGCCTCGAACCTGAGTCGGCAGGCCGGGAGAAGCTTGTACGGAGCCACAAGGTACTGAGCATGCACAACAGTCCTTGGCTGGAGCCACCGCAGCCAAGGTCGCAATGTTGCAATCCACATTCCATGCTCTCCAGGCCAAGGTTACACCTGCCACTGCTGCGACTCCCTGGAGCAAAAATCCAGATCAAATCCCTGTCATTCTGCCTCAGCCACGGTCTCTCAACACGTGACCAGGCCAACCTGATATGAAGCCAAGTCCCAAGGACTGAAGAAGCACTGGTGTCCCACGTCTGGGACCCAGCTAGCAACAAAGTTGTAACAACTCAGACACCGGCAGCGATGGCAAAGGAGCGCTCTAATGGCAAGAAGCAAGACCTGTCCATTTTCTTCCACTGACACATAGTCATACATTGTTGCCAGCACCAGGTACATCGCGGGCTGGGAACGACGATGGTCCCAGGCTTGGGGGCTCGCTGATGGACCAATCAGGACACCAGGGCTAACCACTGACGACATTACAACACAACCAACTACTAACTCTCTCCATGTAAGCTTTTAGAAGTAACAATTTTTAGGGACGAACCAAGTGTACCACCTGACCTCTACTCTACCAATAAACCCTTTCACTATATGATCCTATACTGAACCTACCACTCGGGGAACCAACCCAGAGTGGCAGTAGGTTTGGGATGAGCTTTCGCAGATGACGCACATTGTTACGTCACTCAGATACAAAAGGGGCCTGCGAGCCCGATTACGATGAGAGGTTGCCTGGAACCTACACTCCATGTACCTGTCCCGGTCTATTTTCTTGTAATAAACAACAGTAACTAATTGCTCTTGTGTGGCCCCTCTACTTCTTTGGGATGCGGAAGGAGTTAGGGTCTTCCGAGAGCTGGAGGTCCGCGGACCCCAGGTACAGCTCTGCCGACCACCAGAAATTACCCTAACACGTTGGAGGCCCCAGCGAGATTGTCTGTGATAAGGTGGCCCGGCAACGCGGCCTCCTCCGCCGTTGCCCCCTTGGAGGACTGCAAGACCATCGCGGCCGGACTGCGCAATCCGGAGATTGGCCGTCGGGAGCCGACTTCAGAAGTTTCCCGTCCACGGTTGGCAAGTGTCCAGGCGCGGTCCAGACGAAGGGAAGTGACAAGCTGATTGGGAGGGGTGCCCGCAGTCGAGCGGCACCGGCAGATGTGAGCCTGATGTGAGTATGGACCACACAACGAGCAATGCCATGTTGTGCGGGTGGGGGGAGGAATTTTAAATAGGGTGGCGGGTGGTTTTACATTGTCGTAGAAATTTGGTGTATCAGTGTTCATCGGCACGTGAGTGCAGTAGGGAACGGAGCAGAGCTAGTCCCTTCTTGTGTTGATGAGCATACTGGGTGGGGCGACGAGTCCCCACGTGTTGGACGGTGTGCCGCGTTGATTGGTCTAGATGACGAACACATGTATGGGGTGTGGTATTCCTAGGAGTCGGCATTGTAGTTCGATGAGTGGATGAGGATTCCTATTAATTGAGTGTTTTAGCTCGGTGAATAGATGACGTATTCCCGCAGGAGATAGCTAGAGTCTCTCTCAGATTGCAGAAGATAGTTGGCCGGTTAAGTTCCCCTGGTGAGGGAGCGTATCACACGCGAGGCGACGCAGCGGGAGCAGACTAACTATATTAAGAAAATGGATTGATTGATACTGCACTCCAGGCGTAGTGGGAAGACAGCTGTGGGGATAGTGGGGTTTTCTTATGTGAAAAGTGGCTTGCATTACATGTTCAAACTGTGTATACCTAGTATGTTGTGTTAGCTGGTGACGTCACCCATAGAGTTTGGATAGGACATCGCATTTTTATGAACATTGGAACTGCGGCAGGCGGCTAGGGAGGGGTGAAGGGGAGCAGGTGGTCACACACAGAGAACGCCAGCACGTCCTCGAGGGGGGTGTGCTGAGTAGCGGTATCACCCGTGTGAGCGGGGCGGTATGAGCATACGCAGCGCAGGCTGTAAGGCAATAGAGGAGAGGAGGGGCTCGAAAAACAACACAGGCGCACCGAGCAGCGGCAACCCCGAAAGGGCGGGGCGGCCCAAGATCATGCCACGCAGGGTGTGAGGTTGTAGGGGACTTCACATGCCACGGGTCGAAGGGGGCCCTAAGAAAGCGGAGGGGCACGTCGGAAGATGACAGCCCAGTGCACGACAATAGAGAAATAGGTGTTGAAGTAATTGAGAGTGTTTTAACGCACACATTTTCCTTCCTACTGACAGCGGAGAGTCGGAAGTCCCCAACTAGGGGCCAGGTAACGGTGGTATATAATTAAAAATGTCATCGCACTATGGGATAGGGACCCACCATGGGTACCACACGTTAACAACACCACTCCAATACATATCTACAACGCTGCCGCCATACAGAGACAAGCTAGTAAAGTTCAGTATAGAGTGGACTAAAGGTACAGACCAAAAAAAGAGGTTAGCTTGGCCGCCTAATGGTGGCTTCTGCAAGGAAACCCAACATTCATTGTTAGCATACTTACACAACACATACAAGGGGAAGAAGTTGACAAACCATTTAGAGATTTTTGAGCTTTGGGGGATGTTTCAGGGATACGGCCCGGGGATGCTGAGCATGCAAGAATTAAAGGAAGAAGAGGAAAGCGAGGGAGAGGGGACTGCTCTACATCAGGCCCCTCCCAGCGGTATCGCGGACAACGCTGAGGGGAGTGAGGAAGAGACTGAAGGGTTATACCCAATACGAGAATTGAAGGAAGCAGCCATGCCCAAGAGTTGGCAGCAGCAGGATACTCAAACCCTACATACAACACACCACTGTATGCTCCGAGGAGCACTACCGAAAAACGTTACTAACAGGGAGCACGGTAGGTACGGAAGGAACACAGGTGAATGCTGATGGCATAAAGAAAGCACAGCTTGAATTAGCAGTTATAGGGCCAGACGAATGGATAGCAGCACAGGTGCTGTTAAAATTGCAGGGGATGGTCACAGGGAAGGAAGAGGAGGTGATACAGGCAATAAAGAGAGTGGAAGTAGGACGCACGCAGAGGGAGTGTGAGGTAAGTAATAGGGAAGAAGGGAACTCCACGAAAGAGGAAGAAGCAGAGCTGGAGGAAAAGATAGCCGAATTAAAGAAAACATACTCACTAATTAGCTTGAACTAAAGGAACTGGAGAGACAGGTGCAGCTGGAGAGGGAAAAAGGAGTGAGGATGGAACTTGAGCAGCAAGGGGAAGAAGAAAGGGAGCGGGAGGAGGCACACATACGGGGTATCGCAGAGAAGGAAGCGCGCATGGAACAGTGGGAGAATAGGAGAAGGGAAGAAGAAAGGGAAGAGATTGATCGGGAAATGACAATCTGGAAGAAAAAGATTCTATCAGACAGCACACATAAGTACGAAGAGGGCAGGATACTAGAAAGCATACTAGCACGGGTAGTGGAGAAGTGAGTACCAAGGATAGAGACGCGAAGGCCCTGGGCAAGGTGAGTGACAACATAATGAAGGAACTGTGCAGGGTCAGGGCGGAGATGAAAAACAAGGATGAACGGCCAGGCGAACGAGCGCAAAAGGAAACCGATAGTGACATGAGGAGTAAGTTAAATATGCGCGGTAACGAAGTGGTGAAAGCACCCCAGATAGGGACGGGTACCGTGGATACAGGAAAGTGTGTGGACATAGATTTGGAAATGGTAACAGTGCGATACCCACACGCACGCACAAAACACACATTCTCAGGGGGGTTCTGCAGTGACGAGGAGGAGGAAGGATCATGCGGGGGACAGAGCGATGACAACGGGGAGGGGCTTAGCAAGCTCTACATTACACGTACAGGTACCGGGTCATCATGGGAATGCAGAACACGAGAAGAGAACACAGTTGTACAGAATGTACAAGCACACAGAGGGAAGGGACACTACAAAAAGTGACATCGTCGGCCACACACACACCATATGTCAACAGACTCAGAGACCTCCCCGGCCGCAGAAGGGAAGCATCGGCAATAGCTCACAACAAGGGCCATTCACACCAACGCGGGGGGCACAGGGGAACAGGGGACACGCAGCATGCACGCAACCTCATAGACCTTTTTGACGATTTGTCCGACATGGAGGATGACACACAGGATGTTCAGACAACACAGTACAAGTGCACAACAGAGGAAATGGCAGAATACACGCAGATGCCGTTACTGGAGAGGGGTGGGACAAGGCCACAATATATACCATGGAAACATGCAGACAAGGAAAATATCAAATGCAGGCTACCCTCATTATGTTGAGGGGCGGTGAAATGGATATACGAAATGGAAAAATTGACAGCAGGGCACAGTCTGACGGTTGTTGACGTCAAAGGGCTTTTGATATCCATTTTGGGTGACGTTGCAGACGACATTTGGAAGTGGGTGGGATTTCCTGGGGTAATAATAAGCGACACATTATACGACGGGTCGCCATTTGCAAATTGCAGACACGCAGTATGGCAGGCATTGAGGGTACATTACCCTGACACATCAGACATAGGGGCAATTACGTCACGCAAAATGCGTGAGGACGAGGATCCTGTTAATTACATCCAAGAGATTCAGGAGAAGTGGCGCTTGTAAACGCGGGAGCCGTGGGACAAAACACTAGCTTTATTTTATCACATACTGATACAGGGGCTCCCAGAAACCGTGCAGAGGCAATTGAAAAAGTTGGTGGGAATGGAAGCAAAGGCATGGCCAGAGATACAATTAACCATAGTACACCATTGTAGATTATGGTAAGAGAAAATTAAGCAGAAGGAGGAAGACAGAAAGGCAGATGAGGCAGAATTGGTTCAGAAAAAACAGTCACAATATGCCCTAGAGGGAACGCTCATAACATGCCACGCCCCACTGGTACAACCACTCGCACAACAACAACAACCAACCACACAACAGCAACAAGTACCTACCATAACACAACAATTGCCACCCCCACCCCGATACACAGTACAACAACAATACGCACAACCCACGGGGGGGAGATACACGACAATGGGCAACGGTTACATGAACAACTACAGATGGAGAGGAGGTTTCAACAGGGGGAGGGGGTTTGGACCATCAGCACACCAGCCGTGGTGTGGATTTCGAGGATATTCCCAATATGGACAGCAAGGATATTTGGATAGCACAGGGGGATTCCCATGGCAAGCACGGGAACCACCCACCTGCTGTACATGTGGGTTGGTAAGTCATGTAGCACACACATGCAGGGTAAGGCCGGCACAACCAGGATGGGGAGAACAGGGACAACAGGGCTACCAAGGGGACCAAACAACTACTACCAACAAGACGCACAACAAACGGTCAGGTGCAGATGGGACAGCAATGTGCCATGCCACAACCACAGCTACAACAGCAACCACACATTATGCCCAACACACAGCAGATATCGCACCAACCCACTCAACAACAGGCACAACAACAAATGATACCGGCACAACAAAAACATGCCCACACAGTGCAGCAACTAGCACAATTACAAGACGAGCAACAACAACCCATGGACACAACGGGTACCAGTGACACAAATGGGGGGAGTAACGACAATGGGACATAACCCCTACACAGGCAGCGGACAATCATTGTACCCCCAATAGAACAGCCCACAGACTTCCTTGTTATGTCCCATCATGTTGGTAACACCTAACCCTGCAGAGGAACCACGCATAAAGGTGGTGATAGGTGACAAAACATTCTCTTTCGTAGTTGACACAGGAGCCACTAGATCCTGCATCAGGGAGGGGAAGTTCAAATTGTCAAGCGATGCCATGCAAACTGAAGGATTTTCTGGGGCTCGAGGGCTGGTTCCATTTAATGATAACATCTCCTTATCTGTAGGGGATCACGACTTAACTTTGCTCTTGTTATACTCAAAACAAGCACCAGTGAATATACTCGGGCATGACATCATGAGTAGATTAAACATGACCATCTCCTTCACTGACAAAGGGATAATATGCTCCACACCAGGCATATACATGCTCACGGCGAGACACCTGCTCCAGGCTTACTGTGGTAAGACAGTGGCAAGGGCAGAGCAGTGGACACAGAGATCTTCCAATACGAGACAGACATGTCAATAGCATGGCTACCAGGAATTGAGGGTAAAGTGTGGAGAAGACCTGCCGCCTACCTTTTCTGGCCAGAGACTCCCACAGGTGAGGGAGAAGGGGCAATAATATCAGTGGGCATAGATGGAATAGTAGCAGGACAGGACTGGATTTCTGTTCATGCTAAGGATGAGGAAGGAAAGGCATGGAGAGCTGTACTAGCCCTGGCAGAAGGGTGCAAGTTAATGCAAGTATCAGACGAGGAACTGTTCTCAGATGAAGAAGGAGATGGCGAGATGGTATTCCAGATGAGTGTCTACGTCTGGTTGAAAGTAACTTACAAGGAGGTAGCACAGAAAAGGGCAATGGCCCTAGAGGCACCCTTACCAGCATCACCTGATTTTTGCAAGGAAGACTTGGCTTATGTACCTGCCTCACTATGGACGACTAATCCCTATGATGAAGGTTGCATAAAGAGTATTAGCGGGGTGAAGATAAAATTGAAAAAGGCAGCAATACTGCCCAGAGTCAGACAATACCCACTGTCAAAAGAAGCTGATGAAGGAATTAATGAAACAATAAGCGCACTAATAGAGAGGGGTATACTGGTACCATCAGAATCACCATGGAACAATGGGGTGTACCCTGTGCACAAGGCCAAGGGAGGGTCTTGGCGTTTTATACAAGATTTGAGACCCCTTAACCACATTGCAGTGGCAGAATACCCGGTGGCAACTAACCCTGCCACAATATTGTGTGGGATACCAGCAGAAGCATCACGATTTACCGTGATCGACCTTAAGAACGCATTCTTTTCAATACCACTAGACCCAGACTCACAAGATCTTAAAAGCTTCACATAACGCAACACAATATGGAAACACACTATCTACCCCAGGGATACTGTGAGTCACCATCCATTTTTAACAGAGTTATACAGAAGGACCTGGGGAATGTCGAACTTGAGAGCACAGTGTTGCAATATGTGGATGACATCGTCATCTGCAGCAGCACCGAAGAGGAGTGCAGAATGGACTCCGTGAAGATGCTCAGTGTTGGCCAAGAAAGCGTACAAGGTTGACAAAGAAAAACTGCAACATTGCCAGGAACAGGTCCTATACATAGGACAGATCATTTCACAAAAGGGGCAAAATATTGCACCACAAAAAGCACAGACAATAATGAATACACCAGAGCCACAAACAATACGAGAGTTGCAGCAATTTCTTGGCCTATACAATTACTGCACAGCATGTGTATTTGACTACAGCACATACACAGGATCACTATTGGCAGCTCTCAAAGAAGCACAAAGAAGGGGGAGGAAGTTTGGGTGGACGAGAGAAATGACTGAAGCCTTCAATTAATTAAAGGAGGCCATTTCAACAGCACCAGTTCTGGGCACTCCCAATTACAAGCGAGAGTTCTACATCTTTTCGCATTACGATGGAGTAGTAATGAAAGCGGTGCTAACCCAAAAGACCAGCATGAGACACAAGCCTCTTGCATTTTACAGCGGGCACTTAGACCCAGTAATGATGGGACACTTCCCGTGTGTACAACACCTAGCTGCTGCAGCATTCGCAGTAGAAAAATCGTCTTCTATCATTATGGGTTGCTCTACTACACTGTATGTTGAGCACGCCCTCTTTGCAATTTTGCATAAACCAAAAAGCACACTCACTACCCAGAGGGCAATAGGATATGAGATAAACCTGTCAAGACCAGAGTTGAAAATAGTGCGATGCAACAATGTTAACCCAGCACAGTTCATAGCAGAAGAGGTAATAGAGGGCCAACATGCACATGATTGTACATATGACATTGAGTCCTACTCTTCCACCCAAAAGGTAGAGGAAGAAACCCTAGAGGGAGGTGATGTTCTGTACATTGATGGGTCCTCAACCATTGATCAGAGTGATAGCATAAGAAGAACAGGTGCAGCCGTTGTGCGATTAAGGGAGGACTGGACAAGCGAGCCAGTAAAATGTTTCAAAGTGCCCCAACAATATTCAGCACAAGCAGCAGAATTGGTGGCCCTCATATTCTCCCTAGAAGAAAGTAAAGGCAAAGAGTAACAATATATTCTGACAGTGCCTTGTCACGTCTACAGTACACTCAGGATTAATAGGGTGGCTCAGAAGAGGATTTAGAAGAGCAGATGGTACCCCGGTACAACATGCTCTCCTCTTGGGTGACCTGATAGAAGTAAAAACATAGCCACATGAGCTAGTGCTGCTGAAATGTCAGGCACACACAAATGGTGAAGATCCCATTTCTAGAGGTAACGAGGCAGCAGACTCCCATGCAAAACATGCTGCATATTTTGGTGAAATGTGGGACCTCCAAGAAAAACAAAAAGAGAGGGGGAGGGCAAGACAAATGATAATGAAAGAAGGCTAGACGCACCTCCCAGAAACAGAAACACAAATTATGGAACTAGAGGCGGCAGCCCCAATGTCAGAGAAAGAATTGTGGGTAAAAAGAGGATGCACAATGTCTCCAACAGATGCACTATGGAGACAAAATAACACAGGAAAAGGAGTTATACCCCTGGCACTATTAAAAACAGTGCTGGTCCAACTGCACCACCCCACTCATACAGGAAAGGAGGTCATTTCAGCACGAATAAAAGAGCCATGGTTCTGTCCCGAATTAAATGCGCACGTTGCAAACTTCATCTGCAATTGCCTTACCTGGCACCAATTTATGGCCGGTCACACATTGCAAGTGATCAAAGGTACAATACCACGGCCTGAAGGACCCTTCCTACACCTATACATCGACTACGTTGATATGATCAATGTATGTCAAGGCTACCGATACATGATTGTGGTAGTATGCCCCTTCTGAAGGTGGATTGAGGCTGCCCCGTGCTCCCATGCGATGAACTTCAGGCAGCAAAATTCTGGTGAGGACGGTGTTCCGAAGGTGGGGGGTTTGCGAAGTATTGAGGTCAGACAATGGTCCACACTTCGCGAATGAACTATTCCAGCACATCACTGCATTACTTGGGTTCAAACATAAGTTTGCCTGAGCATTCCACCCGCAAGCCAATGGAGTCTGTGAACGCCTCAACTGCCTCTTAAAAGAATCGATTGCAAAAACACAGCAGGCAACCAAGAAGAGTTGGCGTTACTGCCTTCACCTGCTCCTGTTTGAGTTGCGAAACAAGCCTTGTTCGGACCACCACCTTACGGCCCATGTAGTGGTGAACGGACGCCAAATGCACCTTCCATTAACACCACCCAGAAGAGCGATGTATGACTGTGAAGGAACAGATGATGTTTTCGGACGAGAAATGTATGACTATGTCACTTCCTTGGTTACTAGTGCCTTCATTATCTCTCAACAGATTCAACGGACACAGGGCGGGTCAGAGAACGATCAACAGGAAATAGCCAATAACGAAGATCAAACAGGACAGTGTGCGGTGAAAGAAGGGGATACTGTGCTCCTTAGGAATTTTACGCACAAATGGAACGCTCCCAGATTCACAGGGTCACATATCATAGAAAGAGTGACACCCAGGGCAGTTAAACTAACAAATAAAGACGCTTGGACACATATCCATGACATCAAGCCCTACAAAGCACCGACCGCGCCCCATCCCAGGAGCGAAAGGGCCAACACATCAGCAACAGCAATGACAGATGACGGAAAAGACACATCACAAGCATCAGATACCCCTAAGGACATAAGCGAGTCACAGCCCACAGCCCACCCTATGCTCAGGAGATCAAAGACACAAAATGTTACCATTGAACAATTAATAGAGCTCTAAATGTGATGATGATATTGGAGTAATGCAGAAGACAATAAAATGAGTAATCAGCAAAAGTTAATAAGCAACAGATATTGATAGGGGTACCGGCGATACACACAACACTATGTAAACACGTGCATGTTCTCTTCTCTTTTGTCTCGCACATGCAGGTCTTGTGCATTGTAATTGTTGTATACAACTATTGGATAAAAGTACATCGATCGCTGCCCAGGCTTAAATGTTACCTCCCATCGACCACCCAGAAGCACTATCACACCAATTCATACACAGGCTTAAAAGGCCAACACATTTAAGGCCTAGATGACCACGCGTCTATTACAACGCTTTTCTCCAATTCATAGTACGGTCAGAGCCACACCTCCACGCGGCCCTACCCGCCCTGAGAAACAGGGCGGTTAGGCGGATGTGGGAAGAGCTTTTTGCATGAGCATTGAATGACTATTTGATCCGCAGGGCTTAATTAACAAATACTAACAGTAATAATGTAACGTTTTAGACAATTTCAGGCGGGCACCTATATCATCTCAAATAAATAGCTGCAGGACAGGAGCAAAGGTAATATCAACATGCCAGCGGTCGCAACAATTGTCATTAAAATGTTGGTGGTATTTTTTACCACTGGGCTGATAACTGCTGCTGTCTGGCAGGCCTACTATGCTTTGCATGTAACCGCAACACCCAATACTAAAATGTTCTACTTCAGCTGCAAGGAGCACTGTGTCAGGTGGTACGAGTAGCACAGGACAAAAAGTACGAAGAGGTAAACGTAGTGTTTCCCTTGATGTACATGGGGTCGACACATATTTTACAGAGTACGCACACGTCTCTAACAACATGTGGTATAAACACATGTTCAAAATTGGTAAAGATACGACAAAGGACAACTGTTACGTCTGATCGTTGATCCCGTATGTCATGAGCGCCTCCTGAACATTTGTGACCACTGAAGTTCCAGTGTCCACAGCAGAGTGCCTCCTATATCTAGTGCTGTTTCAGACACAAGGACGATTCCAAGGTAAAACAGCAACACTAAGGTGGAAATCAAGGTCCACATACCGATATGAAGATAACTTCATCAACACACTACCCATGTTTGACAACTATTGGCAGCTGACTGAAGGACTACAGTACGTAACAGACAGACCAGACAGAGGAGAAACAAAAGATGTGACACTGAACTATCTGCCATGTAAACGGAGTGCAAGAAAGATAGGAGGTGAACCTGGGTGCTGGGAAAGGTCGCTGATACTGATCTATGGCAAGATGTACACGAAGAATGGATCGGTGGACGGAGTAGTGGGAAGCAAGATATTGCCGTTGGCGAAGTCCCTAGTAGTGACGGTACAAGAAGAAAATGACAAATGCTACAAGGAGTGGGCAAAGAGTGCAGGGCTGCTTGTTACACTCACCTGTTCTCTGCAGAGGCGTTGGGGCACGGTTGCAGCCCTCCCGGGGGTTAGGTCGCTCAGGTCTGACTTCGCCCAGTGCGCTTATGTGGTGACTGGTGGTAATTGGTGATGCTGCTCGGGACTGTTCCTGTTGATTAGTTTTGGCGAGCACTCCATCCTGCTGCTTCTGGCAGGGGTGCTTGTATGATCTGGACCGAGTTTCTTCACTGGTCCCTTGCACACGGTAGTCCAGTCCTGCTGCGACTAAGCCACTATACTTCAGGTAAGTGTTCCTGTTTGCCTTTGTCTTTCCTCATCTGTTTTTGTTGTATTGTAAGGTTTGTTGTCTTGTATTGCTGTCTGGTTCACTTTTGATGTTTGCTCTTTTGCTTCCTTCCCTTGCTGGTGATGTTGCCGGGCCGGCAGAAGCTGCGGAGGGAATGAAGAACGAAGCTTCAGCGGTACAGCAGCTGGTAAGTTGTTAACTAGGGGGCGCGCAGGGTTCAAATGCGGCATAGCCCTAGGACGGATGTTCTAACCTTGTCTTTCTTCTTCTTCACAGGGTCCGAGTTCGTGGATGCGGAGTGCGGTGCTGCGGCATCGGGATCAAGATCACTGGATTTCAGGAGATGAGTCTGCACATGAAGCAATGAAGCGATGAAGCACCGGTTTCCTGGAGGTGAGTATGCAGGAGAACACCTGGTTTCAAAGGTAAGTAATTTGGTCCAAGCGGTGGTGAGCGTCAGGTTGCACATGAGTGCACAGTAACATGAAGCACTGGCCTTAAAGATGGAGCAGCTTATATAGCCAAGCTTCTGAAGCCACGCCCACCAGGTTCAGCCTGCCTGCCACACCCGATGAGTCAGCACATGAGGATGTTCTCTGGAATAATGGCTTTCAGCTCCTGGAAAGTTCTTGTAAAATAAAAGCACTCCTGCACTGAAATAAAGTAAAATCACTCCTGAACTGAACTGTTCCTGCTCACATCTCTATACGAGCCAAAGGCACCAGGTTTGCACGCGAAGATGGAAGACGAAGCAAAGGGAACAAAAAAGGATGGAATCTGGTTTTCATACATTTGGTCATGGATGCCATCACCTGACCTCTACTCTACCAATAAACCCTTTCACTATATTGTCCTATACTGAACCTACCACTAAGCGAACCAACCCAGAGTATCGGTAGGTTTGGGGACGAGCTTTCACAGATGACGCACTTTGTTACGTCACTCAGATACAAAAGGGGCCTGCAAGCCTGATTACGATGAGAGCTTGATTGGAACCTACGCTCCATGTACCTGTCCCTGTCTGTTTTCTTGTAATAAACAGCAGTAACTAATTGCTCTTGTTTGGCCCCTCTACTTCTTTGGGACACGGAAGGAGTTCGGGCCTTCCGAGAGCTGGAAGTCCGCGGACCCCGGGTACGGCTCTGCCGACCACCAGAAATTACCCTAACATGTCATTTACTGTATTGAATGTCCATGCGGCTTACGCTTTGTCGGCCAAACTGCCCGCCCAGCGCACATCAGAATTTCAGAGCATCGCTCCAGAATCAGGTGCAAAACACTATCTGCACCCTTAGTCAATCATTAGGTAGACATATACCACACCGCAAACGACATCCAATGGTGGATTGTAGATGTGGTAAGGAACTCTATTAATGTTTTACGTAGTTTACTTCAGAAGTAGGCAAGATGGATCCATAGATTGTCATCCCATATCAGTGGATTGAATGAAGAATTTCTGCCTCCTGTCTGAACATATATGCCTTGAGAATTGCACGTCTTTGTTCCCCCGTGCATTTCTTTACTTGCTTAAAATTGCCGTTTTTGCACCGCTGAATGTCCTCCACAAAGCATAAATACATGTTTCTTTCCCCCACTGTCTTACACCTCATGACAGTACCACTATATCTGGTTTGCATTATGTGCATCCAGTTTGGAAGTACTCCGTAGCTGACACAATTTCCACGTCCCTTCTTTTCAGTGCAACTGCATTAATCAAATCCTTAGTCCAAATATTAAGACTATTATTTAGCATTAACACGCTTGCAAATTACTTCCTTGACTTTTTCCCGTATGCGTCTTAAATACACAAGACTTCCTGGTTACATAGGGGCTCGACCAAGATCAGCCTATTAGAGTGAAGTATGACTCAATTCACGCATTATAAACTCAAACCACTCCCAGGTCACTATTGTTTGATCGTAGCTAGTTCCAGATTATACATATGCCCAGAAGTACAAATGAGGCATCACATCCAACTTCAACCACGGAGCCACTGTGCTCGAATACAAATGTGATTTCAATCCGAGCGTGCAGCCAAGAATATAAATAAAGTGAGTTCCTGTTTGTCAAAAGGCCCGACCGGCATCCACCAATCAGCACACAGCTCCACTCTGCATAATATGACCATTCGCCTACATCAAAGGGGGACGGTAAACAGCAACCAATCCCTACTTCCGTATTACGGTCTTTTCCTCCAGGCTATTCTTCGCCCGACCGCCACGTATCCAAGATGCACATAGACGCTTAGCAGCTGCAGGT
This sequence comes from Ambystoma mexicanum, assembly GCF_040938575.1. Taxonomy (NCBI): domain Eukaryota; kingdom Metazoa; phylum Chordata; class Amphibia; order Caudata; family Ambystomatidae; genus Ambystoma; species Ambystoma mexicanum. The sequence continues at coordinate 1,046,957,740 of NC_090930.1, read as the reverse complement.
AAGTGGTCAGCATTGCAGCTGTTCATTAAACATGCCAAATAAGCAAGCCTTTCCTTTCAATACATATTTCCCATTTGTGTTCTTCCCACAGCTCACCGCTTTTACGATTGCAAATGCATACTGAATTCACTCATATGCGTTGTTGCTCGATCTCTGCCTAAGCTGACCATTGAAACCAAAGTTTTCTGGACTACATTTTTCAAGACTTGCAGTCTCCTTCTTCTTAAGGTAGGCTCCATTTTATTCGCAACATAACTCGATAACTAGTACTTCCAGACTTGAGAAATGATACAGCCAGCCATAGACATGTTTACTCCTTGTCTATTTGCAGGGTCCTGTTTTCCTCACAATGTTGACTTACTTCATCACTGCAATCCTAGTCCAAATACACACCTGGATTGATATCAACAGGACTCTTTCAGACACAGATGAGATGTAAACAGGACATGAGTGGGGGCCTGCTGGCAGGTGACCCTCAGTGCTGGGGGGTGGGGGTGCAAGGGGACATGAGTGGGGGCCTGCTGGCAGGTGCCCTGCACTGCTGGGGGGTGGGGGTGCAAGGGGACATGGGTGGGACATGAGTGGGGGCCTGCTGGCAGGTGCCTCACACTGCTGGGGGGTGGGGCTGCTGGGGGAGATGAGTGTATGCCTGCTGGCAGGTGCCCTGCACTGCTGTGTGGTGGGGGTGCAAGGGGGTAATGCGTTGGTGATCACTAGTGCAAAGTGACATGTGGCTTGGCTGGGGGGGCATGCCCATGGTGGATGGGCTGCCTGCGGGACATGACCAGGGGTGCAGGGTAGTCTCCTGTGGTGTGGTCTGCCTCAGGGGCCGTGGAGGGTGTATACGGAACACCTGGGAGGACCCACACTGCCAATTCACCTGTAGGACTCCCCTGCACCCCCGAAATACACATACCCCACTCGCACAGGGCCTATCGCTGTGCAAAACTTCCCCGCACCCCAGAAATACACGTACCCTGCTGGAATCGCGTGTGGGACTTCCCGCGCACCCCTGTAATACACGTACCCTGCTGTAATCGTGTGTGGGATTTCCCGCGAGTACCCCTGTAATACACGTACCCTGCTGTAATCGGGTGTTGAACTTCCTCGCACCCCAGAAATACAGGTACCCTGCTGAAATCACGTGCGTTACTTCCCGCGCACCCCTGTAATACACGTGCCCTGCTGAAATCGCATGTCAAACTTCCCTGCACCCCATAAATGCACGTACCCTGCTGAAATCGCGTGTGTAACTTCCCGCGCACACCAGTGAGACACCTACGCTGCTGAAATCGCGTGTAAAAGTTCCCCGCACCCCAGAAATACACATACCCTGCTGAAATCGCGTGTGTAACTTCCCGCGCACCCCAGTAATACAGGTACCCTGCTGAAATTGCGTGTAAAAGTTCCCCGCACACCAGAAATACACGTACCATGCTGAAATCGCGTGTGGAACTTCCTGCGCTCCCCAGTAATACTGGTACCCTGCTGAAATTGCGTGTAAAAAGTCCCTGCACCCCAGTAATACACGTACCCTGCTGCAATCGCGTGTGGAACGTCCCGCGCACCCCTGTAATACACGTACCCTGCTGTAATTGCGTGTTGAACTTCGCCGCACCCCAGAAATACAGGTACCCTGCTGAAATTGCATGTGTAACTTCCCGCGCACCCCTGTAATACAGGTGCCCTGCTGAAATCGCGTATCAAACTTCCCCGCACCCCAGAAATGCACGTACCCTGCTGAAATCACGTGTGGAACTTCCTGCGCACCCAAGTAATACACGTTCCCCGCTCGTCGTTTGCTGTTTGGCAGCCCTGTATACTGGTCCAGGGTTAGCGCAGCCCTTTGCGATGAATTGTGAATTTTGATGGCTTTTCCTTGCGCAAGGGCGTTCTTGGGGGCGTAACTGGCGCAGCTGCAGGGTCGCTGCACCACTCTGCGCCACGGCTGGTTTTGGAGGCTGAAATCCATGAATACGCTGTGCGCGGATATCGATTTTAGCGCACGCGGCTGGCGCAGACATTCGCACGCGCACACTGTGCGCCAGCCGCATGCGCCACTTTTGTGTGAAATTCTATGAATTACCCTCTTTGTTTCGTTTTCTCCCCATGCCTTGATGCTTGTTGAGTTATTGGCGTATAATAAAACATAATAAAATAAAATAGTCAATGATATTGCTGTCAAAATGCTTATTGATTCTGGCTCAGAGTACACAATCATAAACTGTGATGTCTGGCAGACAAAATGTCACAGTACCAGTTTAAGCCCCTCACAAATAAGGGCTAGCGCTTATTGTGGCTCATCAATTGTAATTCTGGGTTGGTTTCTTAGCTACATTAAAATGCAAAGGGACAAATACAAAAAACAATGTATATGTTGCTGACGAAGGTGGTTGCTTGCTGGGGTGGTATCAGCAAAGGGATATGGGCCTTACAATGAATCAGAAAATTCCAGGTTGTGTGTCCAGAATATCTTCCACCCCTGAAAACCAAATCACTGATGTATTTAGGGAGATTAGGGATGCCTTAAGGATCATTGCCATAAAATAATACTAAAAAAGGGGTTCAAACCAGCAGTTCTAAAGTGAGGTGTGTACCCCTGGCCTTAAGGGAAGAGGTTACTAAGGAAATTACCAGGTTAATAGATCAAGACATCATACAACCGGTAGAAGCATTTGAATGATGCTCCCCCGTGGGCATAGTGAGGAAACCCCACGGCAGTGCCAAGCTCTGTGTTGATCTCAGGGCTTTGAATAAATGTGTTGTAGTGGATCGCTTTCCCCTCCCCAACATAGGGGAATTGGTGAGTCTCACTGCAGGTGCCAAAGTGTTCACCACACTTGATCTAGCCTCAGCATACCATCAAATCAGATTACATCCCAAATCACACAACCTCACCACTTTTATCACACAAGATGTCACATTTTCTGCTTTAAAAGGATGCCATTTGGCCTTATATCTGCAGCACCCTTCTTCCAAAGAATGACTTTGTTGGAGATGTCCCAGGACTATTTTATTACCAAGATTATATTCTTGTCATGGGGCTGTCCAGAAAAGACTATGATAGAAAATTATATTTATTACTACGCAAACTGGGTGATTCAGGTCTCACACTACAGAAATCTAAATGTTGTTTCAGAACTTCACACATTGATAACTTGGGACATCGCCATTCTGACAAAGGAATCTCTCCCAGGGAAGGTTTGATAAATTCCATAATTCAATCCACCCCACCCAAAAATAAACAAGAGGTCACGTCTTTCCTGGGTCTGGTTGAATACTATTCTAAGTTCATCAGGAATTTCTCTGACAAATGCTGAAGAATCAGGAACTTGTGCAAGAAAGGACAAATGTTTGAGTGAGAGACTGAATGTGATGGTGAACTAAATGAAATAAAGAAGGCCATTATCAATGCCCCAATTCTCACACCCATTGGCACAGATAAGGATACCTATGTTATGACTGATGCCAGTGGAACCGGATTAGGGGCAGTCCTCATGCAGTCAGACTAACAAGGTGAAAATGTCATAGCCTTTAAAGGAAGTAGAACAAAGATACTCAGTGATGGAGAAGGAATCCCTATCAGTCACATGGGCTGTCAACAAATTCAGAACCTTTTTTGGGTTAGAACATTTTCAATTATCACTGATCCAAACCCTTACTGGCAGCATTCATGTCTAAGCATCTGGAAGTTGTATCAAGATGCATCATGAATTGAGTTACTTCTAATCAGGGTCATGACTTTACGATCAAGCATGTGGCAGGTGAATATTATAGCTGATTACTTGCCCAGGTTTGCTATAAATGTGTGTGAGGAAGAGTCTGATGAACCCAATCAAGAAGTGTTCTGGGTTTGCGAAGAATCAATTCTGCAACACCTATGGGAACAAAGTATGGAAGAGGATCTTGAACTGCAAAAAAGTGAAATACTTTATTTTTTATTTGTGTCTATGGTCAGAATTTGACCTTTATACTATAAAAATCAACTAAAACAAATTGTCATACAATAAATAAGACATTTAAAATGAATAAAGTAAAATGTTGAGGAAAAACAGCAAAAGAATGGCATTGCATTTGTGTCAGATCTTTATTCTTAACGATTGGTCTGCGTGGACACCCTGCAGTGGTTTGAGTGAGTGTCACAAAGTGAGGAATGAACTCATTGTTGAGTGTATGCAAGTATTAAGGGCAGACCGAATCATTCCACCCACTTCAATAAGGAAGAAACGTTTACTATTGGCCCACAACAGTCCCATGTGTATTTCCAGAAGTAAAGGAATTATATGTGCATACTATTGGTGGCCTTGTCTAGACTCTGATGTAGAGGGCATTGTAAGACATTGCAGCACTCGTGCTTCTTCTGAAAAGGTACTTAGAACACATGTTCAGCCACTACAACCCATGGAACTCCCAAACATTCCTTGGGAATACCTCTCCTTAGGCATTTTGGGACTCTTACCCTTTAGGGAAGGGGTAAAAAATATGTCATAGTAATGACCGACATATACACCAAATGGGTTGAGTTGAGGGCTGTATTAGAGGCTGACTCCAAGGCTGTGATAAAATTCATGGACAGCGTTTTTAAGAGAGAGCGCAACCTAAGAAAGCCCTAAAAGATAATGGAGTAAAATTCACTTCAAGACTGATGAAACTGTTACCGGAAATATATGGGGGCTGAACACCACAATTCATCCATCTTTCTTCCTGCTACCAACGGCATAGTGAAGAGGTTTAACAGAACGTTAATGCAAAAATATTCGTATGTCCATTCAATCTGGCAGAGATTGGGAAAATGGTATTGAGAAACTTGCATTAACATATAGGCTCACACTGGTCTAATACCGTCTGAGATTTTGAGGTGAAGGAAAGCAGCCTCACATGTTCGCCTGCCATGGTTAGGGAGAATGACATTTATTGAGTGGGATGAAAGGATCAAAAATAAAAATGAAGCAGCAAAATATATTTATGATCAAAAATTCAATACAAGGCTGACAAGAGTGGAAAAGGGGACAAAGTATGGGTCCACAGGAGGGCCTGTTGATATATGGAAATACATACTTACCAGAATATGTACCTGTTGTCCTGGGAGTCCATCACTTTAGTTGCCTCCTGATTGAGGAGGATTGTGCGTCCTCGTCAGAACTGCACAGCCCCGCCTTGATGGTGACCCGAGCAGACCTGATGCCCTTCGAAAACCACCTGGCACTGCTAAAACAAAGAATGATGGAAGAGCAAAAGGCACAAGATAGGCAGGAACACACGCTGAACAGGAAAAAGTGCAGTAGTAATTACTGGTCGGTCGAATCCGCCCAGAGTCTGGCTGCTATCCCACCACACTTTAGACTCTTTCCAAAGGCTTCTGTCTTCTTCGCGTCGTTATTGCTCCCTGGGGTCCAAGCAGCCACTAATGCTAAGTGGTGACAAGTGGCAGGATATGATGTGCTGCAACTCACCAAGTGAACTGAGAAGGGACTCAATGCGCTGAGGGAAGAACTTTGTGCAGTGAGACTGGTGGCACTTCAGAATCGCCATGTGTTGGATATGTTGAACAGCAATGGAGGCTAGCATTTGCCATAGAATAGGGAACAGCTGCTGTACAGTAGCCAGAGAAAATGACGCAGCCAATGGGACATTAACAGAAGCCATCAATGAAATGTACACAATCCATGAGAAAATGATGAAGGAAACACAAGATGTATTATCGCACAGTTGGTTCAACTTACTGTTTGCCTGGGTCCCCACGTTGTTGGCAACATATTTAAAGTGACTGGCCCTCATTAGGACCCTGGCGGTAAGGGGTTTGCGCCAGCGTTAGCTGCGCCGACCCCTTACCGCCAACTACGAGTTCCCATAGCGCCATGGTAATTTTTCCGCCCGCTTTTTGCGGGCGTAAAAATCCATGGCGCTATGGGACCTTGGTGTTAATTACGCCACCGTAATTTACGGTGGCGTAATTAACTCCTTCCCCACTCCCATTGAGCCCTATGGGGCCGAAATGGGAATGGGGAAGGGTAAATGGGTCAATGGGGACTTACCGCCCCGCCGACCTCGGAATGGGGCGGTAAGTCCGCCATCCGCCATGGCGTAAAGGGACTTTGCGCCATGGCGGAAAAAGTCCGCCGACGGCGGAAAAAATCCGCCAGGGTCCTAATGAGGGCCACTGTCTCAATACATTTTCGGTTGCTCATCACCTTCTATGCAGGCCAGCTGATTCTACAACACTGTAAATGCAGAAGGGGAAGAAAAAGCCATACAATGTCTATGACTGTTGTTGTGGAGTAGGGTAAAGAGAAAGATAAAAAGGTGGGGATCAAAAGGTGGGGATCACACCCTCTGAAGCAAATGAGTGAACATGCCGTTTTTGCAGTACCACCTGCCAACATGGAAGAGTATGATGCATTTTGGGTGCTGTGCCCAGCCTGTGGGCAGGACTCTATGGTAATAGACTCATCCTTGGAGGTGTATGAGGAAAAAGGGGGAACATGAACAGCTAACAAGACTATGGTTGCGCAAAACAGTAAGCAAAATGGTGGTGGGAAAAATAGTGTTGATCGATCAGAGGGAGGAATGAGGTAAAGGTGCAGATTCAGCACTGTCAAGGGGTGTGCGATTACCAGCTGTGTGACTGGAGGAGAGGGGGCACCCCAGAAGATGGGGACATAATTGACAGCTGCACAATGTAAACTATTCATCCAGGGCGCCGGTGCAGCTAGAGAAGTCCGGGGGAAGAGTGGGGTGGGACACACAGAGGGACCTGGGGCAAAAAGGGGCCCTTGGGTGAAGGAAAACCAGGAGCAAGTTTAAGGGGCACAAGGGGTAGTATAGTGCAGTATGAACCATTGGGAAGCCATTTTGGAGCATCAGCTGCAGGTAAGTAAACAATCTGTCTCCTCAAAGCAGTGTGCTGGAGAAAAGTTGCAAGCCGACCGTTCCCAGGGGACAGTAGTAATTGGGAAAGGGGACCAGCAGATACATTGAAGGTCAGCGAGCCAGGCTCCTGGGCGCTCAGTGGGAAATGCGAAATTCATTGAATAAATGCAAGCAATTAGCAGTAGAGTCACGCTGGGTCCAGCAGTTTCAAATTGCCCCTTGGCATCTGAGCCTGGGAAAAGGGTTGTGGTGCAAGAGGGTGAACTACGAGGGAACCAATCAGTAGGAGAGTTTCAGTGCCCCTAAGATGCAACAGTGTTTTGTGTCCTTCCTAATGTCCGTGAGGCACCCCATTGGCTGAATGCTGTGTGAATGTCTCACCTTTGCCAAGCTTATGTTGTATTGTGTGTCTCATGAGAACTGGCTGCCGGCAGATTAATAAAGTTCCAGTGGTCAGCACAATTACATATTGCCAATAAATGTCATTTTCGGGGCAGTGTGGGAAGGTTTGTGACATCACGAGGCGTGGTAATAAACAGAGGGAGTCAAGATGGTTTGCTTCAATCTTGAATGGTTAACATATGCCTAGTTATAGGGGACTGTAGTCCCATCAATCAGCTATGTAGGATGTCTTAACACTTGCTACAGTTTTGGTTTATGGTAATAATTTGAGAAGGTATAAAAGGTTTGGCCACAGTGTGTGGAGTTGAATGCTCTTTTGGACCAGTTCTGTTCCACCATGCTGTTTGAACCGTGCTCTCCCAGCTATATCTAGCCTTTTAATAAACTGTGTTACTTCTTGCTTGGTGTATGCTCCTTTTGGATTACTTTGATGTTCCAGTCGTTACCTGCCGTGGGAGGACCCTGATACAATATCTTAAAGGCTGCTCAGTTATCTTTTGTGCACGAAGCTGCAGCAGATTGAAGTCGCCACACCACATCTTTCATCTATTGGCCTTTCGCTGGAGCACCAGCAGGTTTCCAATGCTGCAATATACCTTGTTTAGCCAACAAGAAGCACAGATTCAGCAGCCTGCTATCCTGCGTGGATATTTTTTCATATTGTCCAAAAAGATATAGGGGTCATTCTGAGGTTGGAGGTAAGTAACTGTCCTTACCGCCATGGAGTAAATACTGTGTCCGTGTAGGTCAGAGACCGCTAATAGAGGGTGATTACGACCTCGCGGGCACGAGCTTTGCGCCATGCCGGTAATGACATTATCGGCATGCCGCTAAAGACCCGAAAAAGTACCTTAGCGCCATCAAATAAAGCGCAGATTGCATTACCGGCATGAATCAAGATGGCATTAGCGGTGACCGCTAATAACGGTCACTGCTAATAATAGTCGCCGTAAATAAGCGAAACCGGAAGTAGCGTCATCGCACAGGAACGGGAAGGAGCACGGCGGCCATCTTTAAAAACATAATACATTGCCAACCTCAGCAGCCAGGACCTGTAGCATACTGCTGTGTGTGAAATCCTAACCTCTACCACACCACAATGCCCAAGGCTGTGAAGAAGGGTGCCTCCCAGCGCAAGGAGCGCTTTAATGAAGATGAGCTGACCATGCTCGCGGAGACCCTGGAAGAAAATGCAGATGTCGTTTTTGTCCAGAGCCTCAAGAGGGAGGCCATAATCCGTAAGAAGGAGATCTGGGCACTGGTGGCGTAAAAAGTAAGCGTGGTCGGTAACACCCCCCCCGCACAATAAAGGACTGCAGGAAGCGGTGGGATGGCTTGCGCCTGCGAGTCCGCAATATCCTCTCAGTCAACAGGAGCTAGGCCATGTCAACCGGCGGAGGAGCAAGCTCTTCCATAAAGCTGTCCCGGTGGGAGGACATATGTGCGAGCCTGATCGGCATGGAGGCCATAGAAGGGGTTGGAGACATGGAGTGTGGCGCCACGACATCGGCGGACGGAGGTGAGTGTCCTATTAACTGTAATGCAGAGTCTGATGAAAGTCCACCAATATGTCTGTCCAAAGAGGCAAGCCATGGCCCAATACACACACATTCCCAGCAAAGATGTCGGACGCAGCACAGACACATGCAGATGCCTGCAGCAAGGCAATGCCATACCTAACACAAACCACACTAAGATGTAAATGGCATAAGTCACACTGCATGCAGGCCCCAACAAATATGCATGTCATATACCATACGTCTGCCCCAACATGAGTGACCCCGACGTATGCCTGCATTACCCACCCATGTAGCAAGCAACGTGATCATCCAAACTCAAATGCATATTACCCTCTATTGTGTAGCTGAGCAATTATACAAATGTGTGCATGATGACTATCAAACCATCACTCATGCCGTCCCTCTCTTCGACCCCCACAGGCTCAGACCATGACAGTGAGGTGCGGGACTCACTCCCACAGCCAACCTGTTAGGCGGAAACCTGTGCAGTTCCCTCTGGGACCACTGCAAAAGATTTAGGACTACAGGCGTTGGCGGTGAACCCACTTGGTAGCAGTCTGCACCACACAGATTCACGTGGTAGCTGTGGCTGAGCAGTCAGACTTCTCTCAAGAAAAGTTGAGCAGTATGTGGAGTATACAAAATAGGGCAATTCTTCACAGCAAGACAAGCAAACACGCAACGAGGCTTAGTGTAAAGATATTAAGGTATTTATTTATAACAAAATGTCTATGAAAAACACTATGGCAAATCACGGCAAACAAATCAAACACAATTACTCTACAAAATAGATAATCAATCCCTCTAGCGATATCGACAACTCTAGGTTCTACTGGTACCACTTATTTTCAGACAGAGGTGTATACCTCAACCTAGATGACACTCGAATATTAGTTAGGAAGCGAGAGAAAATGATAGGCAGGTTACGAAATCAACACAGTTCCCTCCTATCAGATAAAATGCAAGGCAGGAAGGCAAGAATCACAATAGATCGTACAGTTCAGAGGCCAGGCCCACTCGGAGAGAGGCAAGGCGCGATGTCCCAAAAAGTCTCTAGAGGAGATGCATTCAAGTCTGTATTGCAAATTGTTATCGGTGGATTGAACCAGTTCAGAACAACGAATGAGAAAAGCTTAGAGGCGACCCAACGGAACGGAGAGGATTAAGACACCTCACTCGAACCGATCGAAAGGTAAGCCAGGCGGACACGGTACCTTGTTGTGGAGGGCAGCTCCGGCGGGGGAAGTTGTTCCTGGTGGTGGATGCACGTCGGGTCTTTGCTAAGAGTAGAGATGATCTCGTCGTCGAAGGAAATGAAGTCCAGTGCACCACCAGGGAAGAGACCAGCCGCGGAGTGCTCCGTCACAAGGCACCACCTTTTGGTCGCGGTTCAGGGGTAGTGGCTATCCGGTTGCTGAGGTGCTTCTGCGCGGGCAATTCGACCACTGCGTCCTGAGGCGAATAAAAAGCAAAGGGGACTGGTTGTTCCCACCAGTCAGGGGAAGAGACTCTCCGGCAGGGAGATCTCCTCTGTCGTCGGGAAGTGGTGAGTCGGTTCCGCAGGGCTCCACCGGAGGTGTCGTCGTGCAGGTCAGCTCAGCGTTACCCTCATCGGATTCTTAGGTCCTGTGGCGACTTCTGAAGATCCAGTCCCAAAAGCCCTGCTTTTATGCAGAAAACCCCCATTCATTCAGCCTAGCTGTCAATCAACACATGCTAAGTGGTGCGCGGGAATGCTCACCACTTGGGCCAATCACTCCAGAGTGCGACCTGAGTTGGCAAGGCAACTCGGTCCAGGGTGCCTAAACCGCCTCCCACACCCCTGAGGTAACCCAGACAGAATGGCACCACCTTGGAGGGTCTCTGTACAGAGGCCCGCCAAAAGTGGAACAAAGGGCTCAACCTTTGGTTTAGGAGTCACAGAGACGAACACAGACACCATTTTACAAACCGAGTTCTGGCAGAAAAATACCACTCGATAAACTTATTTAAGATAAGTAGATCGGTGGTAGGTTAGAGATTAACGAGAAAAAGGGCCAATCTCCAACAATGGGATGAATCCCATAGGGTTGTGCTCGGGGTCGACACAACAAGTAGTTTTCACTGCCACCAGCCAAAACTCGACGAGGGGGACGGGACAATGCCCCCTCGAGTAACAGATCCAGGAGTAATCGAGTTACCCCTACTAGTACGTCCACAATAAGATGGTTTGTACTAGTCCTGTTAGTAAATTTAGGTCTAGTAAAGCCAATGGTGACTTTACATGCCCGGGGAGACAGTAGTCAGTCCCCGGGTATGGAGTCTATGGTGGGGGTCCGCTAGGACGCCCCAGTGTTACGGCACGTAGGGTGCGGTGTAACACACATAGAAAAACATATGAGACCCTATGGAGTAAAAGTCTCCATAGCCCATCGAACACATTGACATTTCAAAGGAATTACACACACATACATGTCCAAGAGTGGGAGAAAAGAGTCTCACTCTTGGCAGGATGGAAAAAAACAAACTCCAGAAATCCAGCAAAGCTGCTGGGGGACTCACTAGGTTAGGAAATTCAGCCTAAACAGAGAATTCTCCCTAACACAACCACACCCTGGAAGAGGGCCCGGAATGAGGCCAACAGGCCTTCGACCTCAAAGGCCCAACCCAAGGCCCGCCATGCACCACCAAGGAAACCACCTCCAGATGCCACGGCACTGGTGCCGCCAAGGGCCGTCGAGAAGGAAGCCGCAACCCCTGTCACACTGCCACAGGACACAGCTGATGCTCCACACTCAGCAGAGTCCAGCTCAGTCGGGGAGTCGGCAGCCACAGCACCCCTGGCTCAGGAGGAGGCGCAGGAAGAGGTGTGGATGCCCGTGGCGACGACTCCTCAGAACAGCCCAGCACACCAAGTCCAGCACCATCCCCCAGATCATATCTTTGGTGCACATTCTTCTTCATTGTAAATTTCTATACACCCGTTGTGTGAAAAAAACATCTTGAGTGGACATTCATCATTGTGCATGTGTCATTTATTCATATATAGTGCATAGTGTACATGTACTCCCACACCCAGTGCCCTCTGTCAAACTGTCATGTCACCCTCTGCAGTCATGTGTGTCAGAAATATTGTGCTATCACTGACTGACGCACAGCACGTCCCTCCTGTGCATCGGAACCGCGATGATGTGCAGCCACATCTTCTTCATCCCCTTCATCATCACCAGGTGGTAGCAGTTCAATGTCACGGGGCAGGGGCACGTTCCGTCGGATACACATATTGTGCAGCATTACACATGCCATGATGATCTTGGCCACCTTCTCATGCCTGTAGAGGAGTGCCCCACCCAACCGGCTAAGGCAGCAAAATCGTGCCTTCAACAGGCCAAAGGTCTGCTCAATGACCACACGGGTACGGGTGTGGGAACGATTGTAGTCCTCCTCATGCCTGTTCTGTGGGTTCCGGACAGGGGTGAGGAGCCACGGCTTCAAGTGATAGCCACTGTCACCTGCATGGGAGACAACAAAAGGTACACGTCAGTCGAATCATGATGGACAGCTGTAGTAGTCACAACTGCCTGCAGATTATCGTTGGTCACATGCACATGTCCCTGGTTGAATGCACGCAATTTTTTGGGCCTCAATGTGTCCTGTGCCATGGATTGATGGTGTTTGTTGCCTCTTCAATATGATACACGGTGTGCACTGACGTCTTGTTGCTCATGCATTGTGTACGCATACAGCTGTGTTCATGTCAAATTTGTGATGTGTTCTGTATGATTTTCTTACTGGGAGCGTTGGCAGTGGTCTCTTCAATATTAGGCATTCAGCACTGATTGTTCACATGGTGACATGCAGCATTCCTGTGGTTGTGGCGGCCCTGTGACAGACAGTGGATTCCCTTGGTGGTTCAATTCAATGCACTTCCAAGTGCATTGAATTGTCCTGTGTGGTGATTTGCTGGAGACAGCAACATAGTGCATATACACTGCATGTTGCTGGATGGTGTTATAGAGGGTGAGGTCCGCTGATGAGTGGTGCACGTGTTGTGAGATGTGGGATGGTTTACTGTTAGTCATGTTGTGATAGTTTTCGACCTTACTTCATTCCTATGGGATTTGGGTGTCATGTTTCATTTGGGATGCTTGGGGCACAGTGTTTGGTGATGTGCACATCGTGCAGTCACATCGACATTAACACCATGGTGGTGTGTGCATCTCTCCCCCCATTTCAATGCCATGTGCTGGTCATGCAATTTACCAAGCAGCCAGGAACGTCGTCCAGCATGTCGCTCCATGAAGAGTGGTAGCGTGGAGTTTCGCAGAACCATATAGTCATGAGTTGATCCGGGATATCGGGCACAACTATGTGTAATGATCTTGCTGGCGTTGCATACCCTCTGCACATTGATGGAGTGGTATTGCTTGCGGTACACCACCGCCATGGCATGCGGGACCACCAACTCCATTTGGGTGCAGTTGAGGGCACCTATACAATTTGGCATGCCTGCCAGTGCATGGAAGCCAACTTTTGTATCAAATATCTCCTGGGGAGTCCATGGTAGGGATATGTAGTCCCTTGTGTGCTTGAGGAGGGCATCCAGCACTTGCTTCAGAATGCGAGGAAATAAGGGTTGTGATATGCCATGCATGTGCCCCACTGTGTGCTGGCAGGTGCCTGTGGCAAGGAAGTGGAGCACAGACATTACCTTCAGTAGATGGGGGGATAGCGGTGCGTATTTCAATGAGGCTGACAATGTCGTCGTGTATCATGTCCACGATGGTGGTGATGGTGTCCCGGTCCAGACGGTACAGGGTGTGGATCTGCTCAGGGGTTAGGTTGAAAGGACTGGCTCTGATGCGAGGGATTGGGGGCTGCCTGCGTGGTAACGCTGGCTGCACTGGTGGGGCATACTGAGCCTGTCTCACCCTCCTTCTCCTCCTGCGTCTCCTCTGTGGTGCCTGCTCTGTTGTTGTTGTCTGCTCTGTTGTTGTTGTTGTTGCTGGTGTGGCAATGCAATCATGTCCTCCAGCTCCAGTATTGCTACCACTATTGGAATCATCTTGGTGTGGTAAGGGGTGTGGTGTGTGGGTGTGCTCCTTTTGTACTGGCTCAGACTCCATTTCCTCCACCTGTGCTGATTGTGTGCACCTGTGGCAGTTGGGAACACTGCACATAGCATTTTATGGTTGGTTCTCGATGCCGGTATTACCGGCATGCCAGTATCCACTATTAGCGCCTTCATGATGCCGGTATTTGCTTGCCCGCCTGACTTGTGATTTCCTCCCTTTAGTGGCATGCCGCTATTGCCGGTATGATGGGCCGTGTGCCCGTGCCCATGCCGCTATTAGCGGCACCGTTATAAACGGTGCCGCTAATAGCGGGGTCTTAGCCCCGAATAGGCAGGAGCGGTATGCGATGCTGGTAATCCTTTACCGGCATCGTTTTTCCATTACCTCCAACCTCGGAATGATCCCCATAGTGCGGGCATGGGCCCGAAGCACCACCTCCAGTACAATTTCTAGAGTTAAGGCTATCTCATGCCAAAAACTAGAGAGGCGGGGGCACGCCCAGATCATGTGCATGTAGTTAGCATCTGCAGCATTACACATGGGGCACATCCCTGTGTAGTCTCATCCAAACATACGGAGTCTGACAGGTGTGTAGTGCCATCTGTTTAGAATTTTCAATTGGAGATGACGGAACATCGACTTTAGTAATACCTCTCGCATTAAGGAGCATATTGATCGCCATATTTCATTTGAGATTTCGATATCTAAAGCTCTAGACCACTTAATGTGAAGGTGAGAGGCCTGCTCAGGTGTCTGATCCAATACCATTTTATATAGAGTGGAGGCTACATGGCCACTCCCCCCCTGTATTGACTATATATGACAGGCACGGGTCAGATGGCGGTTCATCTGGGAAGCTGTCCCAGCGTGATTGAAAGGAAGCTCTCAGCCTATAGTATTGCAACAATCTTAGGGGGTGCCGATGAACATCCGGGATAGCATTAGATTTAGGGATGGATTTCCCATTATCGTACATGTCCCCCAGTACCCGATCATTCTGTCACTTCCAATGTGCGCCTATACCCTCATTCATCGTAGGTGCCAGTGGATTACATTTCCACAAGGGAAATGTGCTGCTACATGGTTATAACGACTCCCATGATGCCATATAGTTTCTTCCAGGCCATGAATGTAGCCTAGCCCTAACCGGGTCAAACTGACACCTATCAATGCATGCAGGTGACAACAACCACAATCTCTACTCTCCACCACTAACCAAACATTGTTCCATCTGTACATGTGAGGGGGGGGTTCTAAAATGAACCAATAAACTGCATAATGAGCTTATAGTCGAAAGTCTGGGGCAGCGAAGACCCTCTGTCAAAGGGTTTGGTAAGATCCAACCATTTCATCCGTATGCTGCCAGAGTGCCACATGAATTTTTGAATTGCTGAACCCAAGTCTTTAAAGAAGGCTTGCCTGGCCACATCGAAATATTTTGGAGCAGGTATAACAATTCTGTTAGTACCACCATCTTCAGTAAGGAGATTCTTCCGGCTATCGTAAGGGGAAGATTCAACCACTGGCTACGTTTATGTGTTAAGCGGGCAAGACACAACCATAGTTGTCTTTGTACAAAGATTCACTGGAGTTTGATACTTTAATGCCTAAATACTGTATTCCATCGGGAGCCCACACAAAGCCCACTGATCCCTGGGGCAGAGATGTGGTTGCTGTTAGTGAGTATAGTTTGGAGTTTGCCAGGTTGCTCTACAAGCCAGAATGTGAGCCCAATTCTGTTTAGTCACGCACGATTGGTGCTAAATTCTCTTTCGGGTCCCTGACGAACAGCATAACATTGTCCGCATATAGAGAGATGATATTCAGGCACCCATTAAGTCGAATGCCTTTCTGTGAATGTTTCAGTCGCATCAAGTCAGCCAATGGTTCCATTATGATTGTAAAAAGTAACAGGGAGAGAGGACAATCATAACGGGTGCCCCTTCCTATCTTTATAACATTAGAAAATTCACCATTTGTGATGACTCTCGCCACTGGGGATATACATAGCAGTCATACATAGAAAATAAACTAAGCCACAATGCTCAAGTATCGCATAAAGAAACTGCCAGGACAATGAATCAAACACCTTTGTGGCATCAAGCATGGCAGCCAGTAACTGTATTTTAGGGTCCATCCAGCAATTAGACTGAACAACCTGTGGATGTTTAGGTTAGTGGAGTACCCTGGGATGAACCCAGACTGACCCAGGTGTATTATGTCTCCCATATATGGCATCAGTCTGTTGGCCAAAGCTTTAGCAAATAGTTTAGTATCCACATTAATTAGGGGCAACAGTCTGTACGAACCACACATGTCAGTTGGTTTATAGCGCTTTGCAAGGACTGTTATAATGGCCTCCCACATCGTGACGGGTAGCATCTCCAAACCCAGAGCCTCCTCCCATACCTCCAGAAGCATCTCCAAACCCAGAGCCTCCCCCCATACCTCCAGAAGCATCTCCAAACCCAGAGCCTCCTCCCATACCTCCAGAAGCATCTCCAAAGCCAGAGCCTCCTCCCATACCTCCAGAAGCATCTCCAAACCCAGAGCCTCCTCCCATACCTCCAGAAGCATCTCCAAACCCAGAGCCTCCTCCCATACCTCCAGAAGCATCTCCAAACCCAGAGCCTCCTCCCATACCTTCAGAAGCATCTCCAAAGCCAGAGCCTCCTCCCATACCTCCAGAAGCATCTCCAAACCCAGAGCCTCCTCCCATACCTCCAGAAGCATCTCCAAACCCAGAGCCTCCTCCCATACCTCCAGAAGCATCTCCAAACCCAGAGCCTCCTCCCATACCTCCAGAAGCATCTCCAAAGCCAGAGCCTCCTCCCATACCTCCAGAAGCATCTCCAAACCCAGAGCCTCCTCCCATACCTCCAGAAGCTATTTGCTAAGGATAGTCTTATGTTGTTTATAAAGCTCAGCCCCCATACAATCAGATCCTGGCGCTTTGATGATAGGAAGGACCTCTATGGCCCGCTTTAGCTCTTCCACGGTCGACAGACCCTCTGAAAGGAGTTTACTCTCTGCAGACAGTTGGGTCAGCAGCAGTGCTCCAATACAGTTTCCGCATTCGAGTAGTCTTCTCCTTTCATGTATAGTTTGCTATAAAATGCCTTGAACACTGCATTAATTTCAGTGCTAGAATACACCTTGTTACCCTCTTCATTTCTTATACAGGGTATCCCCACTGGCCCCCTCTATCCTGCATTACCAACCTAGCTAATGTCCTCCAGGGTCTCTCTTCCTCTCGATATTACGGACCGCCTCTGGCACTTCCAAAAATGATAGCTCTCTCAACATTACTACGGAATTCTGTGGTAGTCTCATTGATCTCCTTCATTATCTCGGGGGAAGGATCGGCGGTGTAGGCATTTCGAGCCTGTATATTTTCCCTTCACACACACTAATATCTCTTTGAATCATTTAAAACACCTCAAATTCATTTGCCGTAGCAATGCCACTGACATATGCCTTGATGTTATGCCATAGTGTTCCGTTATTATCCACTGATCCCCTATTCATCACGAAAAACAGTCCCATATGATCATGTATATTTGAGGCAAAGGCCACATCTTCTAGCACTAAAGGCTTGAATCTCCAAGCAATGCCGGTAAGATGTCTCAGCAGGTTAAACGTTAGTTGTTGTGAACTGTGTTTGATCTGCAGGTCGCAGGTTCAAATCATGGCACGGCCAACTCAGCCTTTCATCCTTCTGAGATTGATAAATGAGTACCAATTTCGATTGGGTAATAATAGTAATGTATGTAAATATGTCCTGTGTAAAGCGCTTTAGATTAAAGCGCTATAAAAAATACACATTATTATTATTATTGTAGGGATTCCGGTGTCTCGCAAGGGAAAGCTGGACCAACACCAGGGAATGGTCTGAGTAAGTCCTAGGAAGTATCAATGTTGAAGGGGCCAGTATCATGATGGAGGGGAAAAGAAGCCATAACGCTATTCTAAATATAGGGTCATGAACTGTTGAGTAGTAAGTGTACTCCCGACCATCCGGAGGCTGGGCCCTCCATGTGTCAATCAACTCAAGCTCAGTCATTCCCTTCACCAATACCTGCGCAGCTCGTGAAAGTGTTCTTGGTCTCTTCCCGGTGCGGCCCCATGTGTTGTTTAATATCATATGAAAATCCCTGCCCAGAAGATTCGCACCATAGGAAACTCATGGCATATGTCCAGCACTTCAGTATAAAACACGGGGTCATCTAAATTTGGACCATGGGGGTCATTACGACCCTGGCGCTAAGTGGTTAACGGCGCCGTAAAAGGCTGCGGCGCCTTTAACCACTTAGTGCCTTACTACGAGGTCCCTTTGCGGTACCCGACCTGAACGGCTGGTGTAGACCAGCAGTTAAAGTAGGGTCCCGCAAAGGGACTCCCGAGGTAAGTACGGTACCGCAATTTGCGGTACCGTACTTACCGCCTTCCCCATTCCCATTATGCCCTATGGGGCAAAAATGGGAATGGGGAAGGGCCAATGTTCAATGGGGAATTACCGCCCTGCCAACCTTGGAATGGGGTGGTAATTCCCCATTGAACATTGGCGGACACGTTATGATACCATGGTTGGTGCTAATAGCGCCATGGTTTAGGGCCGGTATCGGGCTGTATTAATAAGGAGAATCTCACCCCCCAATCTACAAAAACTATTAGATACCACCCCAAGGGGTCTACTAATGTTGTCATGTGTGCAAACATGAGCCATTTATGAATCACAGTCAGCACTCCCTGAGATTGTGCGGAGTAAGCGCTATGGTATTTATTACCCCCCACCCTCCAGCTGTACATATGAGACAGTTAATTGTATCCGTTGCATGCATCTCTTGTAAAAAAAAAAAAAAAAGGATTCCCACATTATGTCGTTCCACGTACGCCATGAGTTTCCGACACTTGACTATGTATTCCATGCCCCTCACATTACAACTCATACAGACCACATAATTTGCCATAGCAGGTAAATTCCACTAGAACTATAACCATTTGTATATTGCGTGAGGCCCATCCACATCCAAAGTAACCAGATGTAAATTCCAATGTTCCACAAATGCCAAGTAAAATATTTAACCCCAGCTTTCCACAACTTACCCACCCTCACCTCTTGATTTACCCCAGAGATGCATAAACCCCCTCCCAAACTCAACCTGCTACACAGCATGCAGAGCACTGTATGTGACGGCTTTGTCACTGTCCTACGCTCTCATCTTAGCATAAGTTGTACAAAACCAAATATTGAATCGGATTCACCCACTTACAAGTTTCGGTCATGTTATTATCAATTGACAACTGTCAGAATATTATTCTCAATAAATGCCAAAGCTTCCTCGGGCAGGGTGAAGAAATAAGTTTGTTCTGGAATTTGTTTGATCATGAACACTGATGATATTTATTTATTTATTTATTTATTTATTTATTTGGATTTGTAGAGCGCACATCAGCCCTAGGGCATCGTGGCGCTTGTTACAGACATATCTTATTTACATGTACATGATCATTGATAGGTTTACGGGCAAAATGACATTTGTACAAATTTACAGAGAAATATATTTACAGAGGTTCAAGATAGTTACATTTTATTGTGCACGGAGTGAGATCTTCAGTTTCCTGCGAAATGAAGGGAGTGAGCTTTCTGCTCTGATGTCTGTGGGTAGTGCATTCCAGGACTTGGCAGCAATGTATGGGAAGCTTAAGCCGCCGGCTTTGGCTCTATTGATGCGTGGGATGTGGAGTAGGTTAGTGTATTGCGTCCTGGTGGGACGTGTGGAGGAAGATTTGGAGATAGTCTCAGATAGGTATGATGGAGCAGAGAGTGTGAGGCATTTGTTTGTGAGGGTGAGGATTTTGAATATGTTGCGCTCTTTGACTGGGAGCCATTGAGCTGATTGTCTGGCCTGGGAGATATGCTGCCTTCTTGAGATGCTTAGGACAACCCGGAGAGCATTGTTCTGCATGACTTGTGGTCTGTTTATGTTTTTGCGGATGATAGCTTTGGCTGTGCCTACAGGGATAGCAAAGTTTCTTTCATAAAGGATTCCATGTTGCCTTTAATAGGTCCTTGTCTAATATCAAATATCTAATATCAAAAAGCACTTAGACAATTATATTAAAGTTGTCAGCTGAAAGAAGCCCACATTGAGGGCATGCAGCAATAAAAAGTAAGATGATTCATACTATTATGTGAAGATTAGAATTCGAAGTAAAATAATGTAGAGGAGGAGCCAAATGCCTCTACCGGAAGTCCCGCCCCTATTCTTCCTATATGTTGAAAGCCGGAAATTGCGACATGCACAACGCCAGTATTGGTATCTGTTCCACGAAGAATCTTACAGGCAAGATATCCGTTGAGAAGACCCTATGTGAGGTATCCTCGAAGAACGGATGGGCTCTTTGGAGAAGGACCAGAAGAAGTGTGAAATGGTGAAGGCAAAAGCCTGGTGACGTCACATGAAGCAGAAATGACACACCAAGAAGAGATGCCGAAGAAGAAAATATATAGACCTTATAGATTCTGATGACGAAGTAAAGAATTGCGTGACATTTCATGTGCGGAATGAATATTGCACCTGCGAGAAGCACTGAAGAAAATGCAAGCCGTTTTATAAATGTACAGATGCTGAAACTCAAGTAGATTAAGTAATCATTAAGGCTGGCTATACTTAGTGAATAGACTGCAGGCAATGACGCCAATATATATATATATATGTATATAGATTCTGGATGTTCCACGTCGCATTTGAGCAAACTAGGACCCCATGAGTGGAGGGGCTGAAAGTGTGGCTCAGTAGATAAAAACAGCGGACAACAAAGGAAGAATCGAGAAGACTTGTCTGACCCAGTGTCAAGGGTTGAGGCAGCCAAGTACCTGGTTATCTATTCGAGAACATACAATGAACGTGAGAAGAAAAGGCAAGCTCCTGTTAAGGTGCAATGGAAAAATACTGTGTGCCAGGTTTTATTCATTTGATGGTATTAAATACAAAAGAAAGAGCTCAAACACGTCTCCTGTCACATATCTAGATGGAAATAGATTTTGGGAAAGCTATATCAAGAGTGAAGATAAGACTGTGCTCACACTCCCTTCTATTCTCAGACACAGTGAAGCTTGCAAGGCCGAGTTCAAAGACAATTCGAATGGCAGACAGCAGGAGTGATGATTGATGATAGGTTAATTGGGTGGGCAGGCATGGTCAAGTCCACCCACAAGCACCTGGGGTACCAGCTTGCGTGCTGCTAGCGAGTGGAATATTCCAGAAGGATATAAGCGTGCCAACCAATTATAGAGGGCCATGTATTGATATTGATATTTTATTTCTATCACGCTCACACACAATTGTTTCAGAGCGCAACAAGGCAAGGGAAGGAGAACAGGGGTGAACAAAAACAATGATCTTACTAGGCCCAGTGACATTGAGAACGCGCAAGTGCATGGAAGAGGGGGAGGGGGAGAAGTGCATGGAAGGAGGAACAAAAGGAAAGTGTGGAGCAAGGAGAAAATAAGCATAAATAAATAATAAATTAATAAATAAAAAGGCAATGGTAGTGCAGCCAGCAAGTGGCAAGTGCTGGGCCTAAGGCAGCAGGCTGGGTAGGTCTCATAAGTGCAGGAAGAAAAAGGGGGGGGCTGTATGGGAAAAGATACAGACCCCAGTGCAAGTGGTGGCCCGGAGGCAGTGCGTGAGGGTGGCAGGATGAGTAGGTACCAGGGCCCGGAGGACAGAGGGTGGCCAGGTGCATGGTGCCGAGGGAGAGCAGAATCAGCAGGGGAGCGGCGGGGCTAAGGCAGAAGCAAAGAGGAAGGTCTTGAGGTGCTTCCGGAACCGGAGATGGTTCTCCTCAAGTTTTAGAGTGGCAGGGAGGCTGTTCCAGAGGGAGACCGCAGCCGAAGACAGAGATCTACCACCAGCTCGTTTCTTTGAGAAACGACTGACCCTGAGGGAGTTAGAGGTAGAGGCGCAGAGTGCTCGAGATGCGAGATATTTACGGAGGGCTAGTTGAAGGTATGTTGGACCCAGGCACCAGAAAGCCTTGTGGATAATGCAGAGGGTTTTGAATTGAATCCTTGCATCCACTGGGAGCCAATGGAGAGATTTTAGAGCTGGAGAGATACGATCCCAGGGCTTGAGGCCAAGGACAAGTCTGGCAGTCCTGTTCTGGATAAGTTGCAAAGGGCGGAGAGTAGAGGCAGGTAGATTAAGAAAGAGGCTGTTGCAATAGTCCAACCTAGAGAGAACCATAGCTTGGGAGACAGTATGCTTCTGGGGGAATGAGAGGAAAGAAAGAGTACCTCTGAGGAGGTGCAGTAGGAAGTTGGACTTTTTTGATACAACAGCGATGTGGGCGGAGAAGGAAAGTGTGGAATCAAAGGTGACACCAAGGTTCTTAGCCTCGCAGGTGGGGAGGAGGGCCAAGGGAGGCTGGCCAGAGAGTGAGGGGAAAGGAAGGTGATGGTGTGCCGATGAGGAGGATCTCCGTCTTGCTGACATTCAGACAAAGATCGTTGGTGGCACACCAATCTTGAATGGCAGTTAGGCAATCAGTGATGAGAGAGGTGGAGGATGTGGCCGAGGGCAGCCTGAAAATGAGTTCAGTGTCGTCCGCATAGCACTGGACGTTTGAGCAGAAAATGGCAATAGTAATGGCAATGGCAATAATGTAGCAAGAAGCCCTATAGTTTTAAAGCCAATTAAACATTGTGTATTCTATGAAAGCAAAGATGACTTGCACTAGGGGTGGGCATATTTGTCCTCCTGATTAGAGAGATCCAATCATAATCTTATCCCCCATAGAAAGTTTACCTAGATGTTCCCCGTAGACCTACCACAGTCCCAGTTAGGTTTTCTTATTTTGGCACGTAGTATGACGTCAATGATGATGATTTTTTGCTAATGTGATGCTGGAAATACATCGGAGGGACAGGGCCTCCGTATCCTTGTCCTTTATTGCTTTTATCATGTGTTCTGTAGTGTTTTCCACGCAGGAGTTCATGTGGGACTCCTGGCGGTGCAGCTCTCTCCTTTTGGTTTGGTGAACAGACTCTTGGGATACCCGTGTGGCACCCTTGGGTGGAAGTACAACCCTGTACTCCAAGTGTATGTTTTGGGCACCTGTGTGTGGCCCACAGAGCAGGGTACAGGCTGGTGGCAGCTCTGTGCTGAATTGACAGGTATCGTGAGCATCCTCCATTTTGGGATGCCCATGCCCTGCCATTGGAATCCGTTTATTCCTGATGAGACAAGGTGGCCCCCGTGGACTCTTGCCGTCCATCGCCTGTTACCTTGTTTTCCCAAAGTCCCGGGAAGGCCTGACTCTGTCCCTTCCCCCCGACTGGCTGTTGGGTGGAAGTTCCATATATGGTAATGTGGGGAAGTGCCGACCAAACTGGCTGGAGCCTTCCCAACGACAGTATGTTTTGGGTACGCCAGTGGGTTGGGACCTGGGTGAATGGAGTGTGTGACAAATATGCACTTCTTGTTGTGGATGTCTTGTTTCTGGTATGTGAGGGCAGCATTGTTACATCCTATAACAGCACTGGGCGCACTGCATGAGCAATGCCACAAGATGGCAGGTGAACATGAATAAATTTAGATAAACACGGTAAACATAGAGTTAACACGATCATAACTACAATGGTCTTGAATAATAATACTTGCACTGGGCAGAATAAGGGTTGAGAACTTATATGTGTTACAACAAATGGATATTAAGAGTCACTGCAAACAAAGGAACTCATGAGATATGTTTGTTTATGTCTTTTCTTACCTGTTAAATGTGTGTCTGTAATTGTGGGCGCCCTGTATATTTTAAATGGACCAAATGTGCTACATTAACGCTTTATGTTATCACATGACTTTGTGATTTCGACATGCTGGAATCTATGAAGTGTATATTTTGTGTATATAATTAAGTAAGAATATATAACCCGGCTCTGAAGAAGGATATTCCGAAATGCATTAGCCACAAAAGGGTTGATTTGTTGTTTGCCTCAGATACAGTACTAGCCTAATTGGTGAAATTGTAAACCAAAAAATTGGATATTTGAAACTAAGGAATAACTTGCGAAATAATAAAAGACCTTAACAAAATTACAATGGTATGAAATTTTATACACAAACTTACCGAAATTGCTGACTCCGAAGTGGGTATTAAGGGTGTGTGGCCCACACCGAAGGCTTAACAGCCTTGGTCTCTTTTCTTCAGTTTACTTGCAGTGCCCTACACGGTGGAACTTGATAGTGGGCTGCACCCTACTAATGAACATTTAACCAGAAGTATAGATACGTGAAATTATTAAACATCAGCAAATACAAAAGCTGTGCACTCTCGCCTTCTCTCTTTTTGCCAATAGTTTCTGGTATGTGACACAAAGACTGAGACCACCCTACCCGAAACTGGTATGAATGCAGTGTGGCGTGTTGAATGACTGAGTACTTGTCCCAATACACATTACTTGTTGTGAGCGTCTGGAGAGAAGTGAATGGCCTGAATGCACTGTGCACCGGATTGGCTGCCTGACTGCCTGAATGCCCTTCTGAGTGATTGGTTGCCTGAGTGGGACCCGGCAGAATGAAAGAGAGACCAACTAGTATATCTGGGGATATCTCACTGCTAGAATTCGTTCAGAAGCTGAAGGTGAAACTGATGCTTAACCTTGAAGCCCTGCTGGAAGAGAAGAATTGCTGTTGCTCTACTTCATTCATCTGAAAGTTGTTGTGTCTCCAAGAACTGTTCCAAGGGAGGACCTGGCTAGGAGACCTCTCCCCGAGCTAAGAGGGACCATCGGGCACCAGCTGATCTTTGCCAAACCTCCCTGGTAGACAGACCTACGAAAGGCTGCAGACCGGAGACGGGACTGCTGCAGAATCACAAAGACAAGCACCCGGATATTGAAGACCATCACCGTCGCCGACAGCCGTCGCCGACCGGAGCCGCAGTGCTCCCTTTGCTCAAGAACATTTGGTCCAAGGACATTCTCGTCTGCACTGTCAACCGCTTTGTCCCGCCGGATAAAGTTGAGCCTGCCGATGCACGTAGGAACATCCACTGGTGGATTTCCCGCCACCTGAAGACCGCAGAGACGCTGACGACCCAACGCCCTTGCTGGGCCAAAGTTCTTCATAGACTCGTTACGGTCCCAAACTATCAACACTGAGGTGCCCCGCATGCCTCTTCCTCACAGGATGTCTATGACTGATCGTCTTCGAGCACCGGCAGGACCGAAGCTGTTGCCTCGCCGTCGTTGTTCACCCTTTTCTTCGCGGGATCTCAACCATCCGTGGCTCCTGCCTTAAAGGGAGCCGCTCAAGAAGGATTTGTCGATGACCTGTCGTCGAACTCTGCGATTCCAGATACATTGGTGTTGTAGAACTATTTAGAAGGAAATAAGACTCTTGAGAACAATATATGGACTGGGCTTGTAGTATATCTTTATTTACAGGTTGCCCAGGCGGGGGATCCTCATACAGAACTGTGTTTAGGTTGCTCTAACCAGCTGCTTTCCTCCTATGTCTATTATTGGTTCCCTTTATTAATTCATTTGTATGACATTTGACCACAGTACAGTTGATGCACTTTAATGAAATCTGATAGTAATTGTGGTACCACATAGAACTGTGTTCATTTGCCATTGTAGATTAACTGTAGATGAATTGAGCACAAAGTGAGTTATTGTGATTGTGTATATAACCTTGAACCTTAATTATATAAAGACTGTTTTCACTAATACAGTGTGTGGACATTCCTTTGTGGCGGTTTAGGGACTACACTGTACTTAAGAACCAGCCTGCATCACCTCCTGAAGGCTAAGCCTTGATTGCTCGACCACGACACCAATAATAGAGAATCTTGGCTGCGGTACTCTGTGCCTCTCCTCTGCCATATAGAGAACAGGAGTACAGCCACTCCCCTCCAGTCTTTACAGCTATAAATTTGTGTTTTTCATGCAAGACGTTGAGAATGCTTGTGCGACGTCCATTGATGTCCGTTGTAACCTCCCTGTTTTAGACAATGGCAAATAAAACAGCGAAGTTTTGCCAACTTCCTGAGTCTGTCTTATTATTTGGTGCCAGAGTAAATTCTGCATCCCCATCCATCTAATAAATGGCTACCTCGTTTAAAGGGCCTATGGGTACAAGTGGTAGCAGAGGATGGTTAAAGTCCCCATCGGCCAGTAGGTCTCCAGTGTTTCGGACGATCGGACACCCTCCGCCACTTAGCCGGAAGATCGCAAAGTTTCCTGTGGAGAGCGGCCGATATAGAAAACTTGCAAGAAGATTGATATAGGTGGGATGGGTCTCTCTATGACAAAATCCCTCCTGGTTTCCACAGGCGCTGAGCGGACGGAAGGCGACGGTGGTCGATTGGAGGAGGGGATGATACTGAAGGTCTTGAGCTGAAGAGCGAATGGTGAGTAGGTTGAGGGGATTGGCAAAATAAGGGGATGGGATTGTGGTAACATAGAAAAGTAACGGGGGGTTGTCTAAACAAAGAGTGTTTACTAGATAACGAGGAGTGTTTGAACGAGGAGCGTTTATAGAGCCAGGTTTCCTACCTCAAGGCAAGTTTAGAAGCAGTCATTTCAAAACTCCAAGGGGGTAAATAGGCGGCACATAAACAAGGTTTATAATAGAGAATGACTCAAACTCCAATCAGAGTATTTTAGGGGCTAGGGGAAAAGGAGTACCATGGTGTATATGTGAAAAGTCGACTAGTTTGTTTGTTTGCCTGTATTTTTAACTGAAAAGAGGTGTCGAAGAGCAACAAAAAAAGTGTGTAAAGTTGAAGTAGAGATAAAACGGTTTACTTTTTTTTCAGTCATTGTCGGCGCCGACCGAAAGAATACGTTGAGATAATTGAGAAATAGAGGCTTTGAGCTGCGAAGTTTGGAGCGCGCTCATATTTGTTGTTTTTCTGAAACGTATCTGTGTAAAACGGCGGTAAGTATTGACAGTCAATTGAGATTCATCACAATGGGAGATATTGCTCGACTGATGCATCTGTGCAACACGTTACCAAAACACGCTCCTAAGCTCAAACAGTATAATGCGGAGTGGGTAAAGGACACAGCAGATAAAAAGTTCATGCCATGGCCACAAGGGGGATCGCTGTCAAAGGCGGCATTGCAACACATGACCACATACATGCACGGTGCATACACAGGGAAGAAATTAGAAAAGAGGTTAGCTATTTTACAGATCTGGAAAATTTACCAGGAGGAGTGGGATGACTCGCCACCTGAGGACTGGATGATTAATCTGTGTAAGGAGGAAGGTGCTGAGCCTTCTGCTCCCCTTGCCTAGCCTGAGATAAAAAGTGTTGATATAGAAAGCACAGAATTGTATCCATTGAGGGAACTAAAAGCAGCAACAGGGTATAGTAACCCGATACATGAACTGACTGCTTATAGCAGTGATGATAGTCCAGAAGAGGCTAGAAGGAAGGAGGAGAAAAGCAAATGATCAAATGTAACCACAGAAATATAACGAGAGATTAAGAGATGGAAAGGAGAAAAGGATAAAGCTGACCAAGTAGCGCTCATACAGAACGAATAGATGGGAAGACCGATATTGCTCAAACTTGATGGGAAAAGTATCAAGGAAGTTAGGCAAAGGGAAGATCAAGACAAACAGGATAGAAAAGACAGGGAACAAGAAAAGAGATTAAAAGAGGATGAATATAAGAGAATGAGTATCAGAAACGAGAATAGATGTATCAGGAAGAACAGCAAAAGATAAAGGAAAGGGCAGAGGAGCAAGGAAATATGACAACAGACAGAGAGCAATCAAAGAACGAGATAGGCAAGAAAGGAATAGAGAAGAAGAGGAAGCGCTGAAATTAAAGGATAAGAGGATACAAAGACAAAAGGGAAGAAGAAGAGCGTAGAGCAAAGGAAAAAAGAGAACAAAAAAGACAGTAAGAGGAAAAAGTTAGATGGGAAGCAAGAAAGCAAAGAGAATTAGACAAAGAAATGGAGCAAAAAAGGAGACAGAGGGAGAGCGATATTGATCGCATCCAGAAAGAGTTAATGGAACCAAGTCCAGTAATATCATGGGGCGATATAGAAGAGTTTCTCCAGTACAGGGAGCAACATCAGGGCCATCTAAAAGTACATTAGATGGCCACTTCGGGATAGGGAGCATTGTAGATAGGATTGATAAAGCCTATCAGGATATGAGAGCAAGAGGTTAACAAGGAAGCAGAGGAAAAGAAGATCGATCTATAATCACCCAATCACGAGGCGAAGAAGGAAGCCCACTTGGTCTTGGGGATAGAGCTTTATCCCTTAGTAGGCTGGCCTTAGATAAAGGTGAAAGAGAAGAGAGCCATACGAGTTGGGGGCTAGATATGTCGGACAAAGAAAGAGAAACCTTCCATGGGGAGGAGGGAAGAAGTGTATGCAGTCCTGAGAAATGTCTATAGACAGATAAGGAAGTACAATGGTCTGATCTAGAGCAGCCTAAAGGCCGAATGCCAGACCTTATGGTATATCCAGAGCGACCTAAAGGACGATCTCATAGCGAGAAGGCAGAATTGCCACCATATGTCAGCAGGCTGAGGTCATTGCCAGGTACAAGGCGATCAGGAACCATTGTCCCCACTATGGATAGGCAAACAATGGAAGTCAATTGTAGATTTGGGTACACGCAGTTCCCTTTATTGGAGAAAGAGGGGGGCCAGGCCACAGTATATCCCAGTATATCCCAGTATATCACAGTGCAAACTCCCAAGTTTAACAGCAGGTGTGGGAAAATGGATTTATGAACTCGAGAAAATGACAGGAGGAAATACTTTATCAATAGGGGACATTAAAGGTCTCCTAACAGCCATTCTTGGGAAAAGGGCTGATGACATTTGGATGAGAGCAGGCTATTCAAGTGCCATGGCACAGAACACAGCGCACAATGGGGCGCTGTTTAATAATTGTAGAACAGATGTCTGGAGAGCGCTCCAGGTGCAATATCCCGATACATCAAATATGGGTGCAATTATGGCACGTAAAATGAGAGATGGCGAAGATCTGCTTCCTTATATTCAAAGCATTCAGGAACGGTGTACTCTTAAAGCGCGGGAACCGTGGGTATTATCAGTGGCAGTATTTTAACACATTTTATGTCAGGGATTGCCTGTACAGGTACAGAGGGAGCTTAAGAAATTAGTGGGAATGGAAGCGAAGCCATGGGCAGAAATACAGTTGACCATAGTACATCACTATCGACTGTTGCAAGAGAAAAATAAGAAAAAGGAAGACGCTAGAAAACTTGAGGAATCCAAGTTAGTTCAGAAGAAATTGTCAAAATATGCCATAGAAGGGGCGGTTTTGACAAGCGGAGAAGGATTGGGAATGCAGCAAGCAGTGGGTCCATCGCAGGCGAATAATCAGCGCCAAATGGATCAAGGAGGGAATGGGTTTGTACCATGCAGTAGAGGAATGGGCTACAGAGGAAGGGGTGGTTTTCAGAATAACCAAGGCGGGTTCCAGAACATGCAGAATGATAATCAAAATATGCAAGGAGGATTTAACCAAGGGGGCAAATCAGAAGAGTTCATCCTATATGTTGGACATGTGGAATGACAGGACATATTGCGCGAACATGTCGAAGCCATGGGTATGTAGAGAATTGGCAATTATCAAGAGGGGGGACAGCTTATCCTTCAGCAAAGAGCTCACCAACTAGGGATGGGTTTGCCCAAGATCAAAGCGATGCAGATGCAACAGGCATTGCAACCACAGCAAGCACCATTGAATCCGCCACAAGGGCAGTCACTGCACGCACCCATGCAGATACAGCAGAATGCAAACACGGGACAGCTACTGACACCTAGAGTAGGGGTGTCACTGTGTTGGGAGGAAGTTATTTCACAGGTACAGGGATTAGCATGTATCCCCAATAGAACAGCTTGCAGGGTGACTTGATGTGTTCGGTACTATCTGTGACACCGGACCTCAAGAGAAACCAAGGGTTGATGTGACAACAGGAGGCAAATCTTTTTCTTTTTTAGTAGACACTGGGGCTATTGATTCACGTATACGAGAGGGCAAATATCCAATGTCGGGAAATGCCATGAACACGCAAGGATTCTCTGGAGTTACAAGTCAAGTTTCTTTTACTGATGAATTACCAGTCTCCATTTGAGAGTGTGACATGCCTGTACCACTGTTGTATTCGCAGCAGATACCAGTTAATATTCTGGGAAGAGATTTAATGACGAAACTTAATATGACGATTTCTTTTACTGATGAAGGCATAGTGTGTTCTACTCCAGGGACACATTATATGAATGTGGGCAGGTTTATATGGGCGTTTACAGGGCAAATGGCTCTGCAAGGAATGCCATTAGAGCCAGAAATCTTTCTTTATGGGGTATGCATTTTGTTGACATGGCTACCCGGCTTAGTGGGAAAGATTATGAGAATACCTTATGAGTTTTTGTTCAGGCCACAGATATCTATGGGCGAAGAGGGGGGGACAGATTATTCCTCTAGAGTTAAATGCAGCCATAGTGCGAGGGGAAATGGCCATGCTCGAAGGAACCGATGATGAGGGCATATAAGGGTATAGATTGACTGACGTCACAGATGAGGATATGTTTAGAGATGCTCCATTGGATGATGAAGTGATATTCAAGATGAGTATTACGTATTGGATCAGAATAGGGAAAAGAGAAATCCCACCACGAATGATGCTAGTGCGACAACTTCCAGCATTTCTTTATGAGGATTTGGAAAAAGTGCCAAATTCTTTATCGACTACAGGCCCCTATGACATAGGACTATTGAAAGGGGTAGGAGAGGTTAAGATTAAGCTGAAACCAGGAGCAATTTTACCTCGAGCAAGACAGTACCCCATGTCTCGAGAGGCGGATGAGGGTATTTTTAAGACTATTTCAGCCCTGTTGGAACAAGGTATTTTAGTGATGTCAGAGTCACTGTGCCCTGTGAAAAAATCAAAGGGGGGGTTGTGGAGATTCATACAAGACATGAGACCAATTAACCAGATTGTAGAGGCAGAGTTTCCTTTAGTCCCGAATCCAGCGAAGACACTATGCAGTATCCCAGCAGAGGCACGATATTTCACGGTGATTGACTTGAAAAATGCATTTTTCTCAATCCCCTTGCATAAGGACTCCCAAGACCTGACGTCATTTACGTTTCGCCAAACTAAATTGAAAAGCACTTGTTTGCCCCAAGGGTATTGTGAGTCTCCATCAATCTTTAACAGAGTCCTTCAGATGGACCTAAGCAATATTGATTTGCAAAGCGTTGTGATACAGTACGTAGATGATATTTTGATTTGTAGCACTACAGAAGATGAGTGCAGACAAGATTCTATTCAGTTAATGGCTATTCTGGCAGACAAGGGATATAAAGTAGACAAAGAAAAATTGCAATTTTTTCAGGAAGAAGTGTTGTATATAGGTCAGTTGATCTCTCATGAAGGGAAAGAGTCACACCTGAAAGAGCTGAGGCGATTATGAAAATAGCAAAACCGCACACAGTAAAGCAAATGCAGCCGTTTCTGGGATTATGTGACTATGTCAGAGTGTAGGTGTTTGTTTATAGTTCATACACAAGACCCCTTTTGCAGGCTTTAAAGAAAGCACAAGTGAATAAGGAAAAAATAGAATGGACTGAGGAAATGGAGGAAGGATTTCAAGAACTGAAAGAAGCAATTTGCACAGCTCCAGTTTTAGGAATTCCCAATTATGCTGAGGATTTCTTTTTGTTTTCACACACAAATGGGACAGTCATGACAGCAGTGCTTACATAGAGAACCACATTGGGGTACAAACCTCTTATAGTAGGATTGTAGATCCAGTTAAAAGAGGGCACTTCCTTGCGAACAGTCACTGGCAGTAGCTGTGTTTGCAACAGTATCGTGATCGGGTGTTCTATGACATTGTTTGTTGAGAATGCTTTGTTTGCCATTTTGGAAAAACCTATGGATACATTGACATCCCAAAAAGCTTCTGCCTATGAGGTAGTTATATCAAATCCAGCCATTCAAACAATCAGGTGTAAGATAGTGAACCCTGCCACATTTGTAGCCGAGCCTGTGGTAGAGGGAGAGCATGTGCATGATTGCACTATGAGGAATATTACAATGACATCCCACACGTAATGGAAAATGCGTTAGCAGGGGGGGAGATTCTCTCATTGATGGGTCCTCAACAATTGATCAAACTGATGGGGAAAGGCATTCCAGTTCAGAAGTGGTAAGACACAGAGCCAATGGTGAATTTGAACTGGTAGAAAGTGCAAGACTACCGTCTCACTTTTCAGCACAAGCTGCAGAATTAGTGGTGCTTATTGTCATGCTCAAAAAACACAAAGGGCAGGAAGTAACGGTGTACAGTGACTCCACCTACATGACGTCAGCAGTGCACGCAGGGTTAGCACATTGGAAGAGGAGGGGCTACCTCTGAGCGGATGGCACTCCAGTGCAACATGCGGCATTATTGGATAGGCTTATTAAGGCACTAAAACTCCCAGTAGCCATAGCAATAGTTAAATGCGCAGCACGTACTAAGCTAACTGACTTTATCTCACGCAGGAATGATGCCGCAGACGAAGAGGCCAAAAGAGTTGCATATTCACCAGATATTTCCAGTTTCGATACTCCAGATGTAAAGGAAAATGTGGTCACGATTATGACAGTCAATGAAGGATTTCATCATTTATCAAGAACACAGTTGATGAAAGTTCAAGGCAGTGCACCACAGGAAGAGCAGGGATTATGGAAACGGAGGATGGTGTTCTTTATCCCCCGCTGAAGCATTATGGCAACAGGACAGCACTGTAAAGCCGGTGATGCCTGTAGCCTTGTTAAGGGTAGTACATGAACTGCTGCACTACCCTGCGCATGTAACTAGGGAGAGCCTCGCAGCATCCATTGCGGAGGACTGGTTCGTACCAAGACTGTTAGAACATGTTGCATTTTATGTAGTAAATTGCATCGTATGTCAAAAGGTTACAACTGGGCATACACTGAGAACAATCAGAGGAGTGATTCCTCGACTGAATGACCCATTTCAGAGTTTACATATCGATTATGTTGATATGCTGTAAGTATGTAGTGGATACAGGTATATGATAGTGGTGGTGTGTCCTTGTTCCCGGAGGATCGAAGCAGGTCCTTCTACACTCCCTGATACCACTTGCTCCATCGAGGAGCAGAAGTGATACCCAGAAGACTGAAGAAATGTTAGGAAAAGAGTTACGTGCTTATTTGACATGTATGACCGCTAGTATCTCGGTCATTTCAGATCAACTCAAGCGTAAGGGGGGTCGTTCTCCGGACGCAGATGAAGACCATTCAGCAGTCCGAGCTCAAGAAATTTTACCTGTGCCAAGACTATTTGTTGGAGATCCAGTTCTAGTGCGTAGTTTTACCCGGAAGTGGCATGAGCCATGCTTTAGTGGTCCCTACGTAGTGGAGAATGTTATCTTTCAGGAGTAAAAGTCCAAGAAAGACATGCCTGGATACATTTAAGCACTGCGAAGCCGTATGCTGGTGAGACTGACGCACCCTCAACCGTTGATTCGGAAGCAAGACAAGAAAAAGTTCAGAATGTGCAGACTTGATCGATGATGAGGAAGAAGGATGCTAAGGTTTCTGATTCAATAAATGCAGGTGTGAATTTGGACTGTGGCTCACCCCCGATACTCTTTATAGTTATTATAGCAAGGGTGCGAATCAAGTTCTTGAGTCACAGGAATGTTTTGAATTGGACTTTAGAAAGTGTTGATATTCTAAAGTATGCCAAATCTGGAGTTCGAATTTGATGACTGGAAACGTGAGCAGTTTCCAGGTTCATTCTTCACTGAGTTTTTATTTGGTCAATCCAATGATTCTAACATATATTGATGCCCATAGGCTACTTCTCGCTGTTTTTGTTTATATACTTCGAGCCTATCCTGCTCTTGTTGGGTGCAGTACTAATATACGTGTTTTTCTGCAAGATCAATCAGGAGGATACTTGTGGCAATATTTGAACAGATCCTGCAACTACCTGATCATTTAACAAGGTTATCTGATTAAAAAGGTTTTTTTCTTCCTTAAGGCAGTATACAGGCACAATGAGGAATGTTGAGAATAATACAGTTTTGGGAAATCGTAAATGGTGGGGATTGATGTATTGGTGCATAATATATGCGTGTTCAGCATTTAGGCTTTTTTTCTTGATTCTGCTAATCCATACGGTTTACATTATTGGTCCCAGCAAAATAGAGGTCCCTGTGATTCTCCCAACTCCAGTGGCACTCACAGATTAATCTGTTCCTGAAAGGCCTAGGTCATTTGTGATTATTCCCACACCAGTGACACGTGTAAATTCACCCTTTTCTATGATGAGTGTACCGATGATTCCCCTGTAGGAAGGATTGTTTTTGATATGCTTCATGAGCATTATGCACAAGCTAATAACAGGGAGACACAAGAGAAACACAAGGGAAGATAATTCTGAGTTAAATAATTATCTAGACAGAATAGCATACCTGGGGAATAACATGTGGTATCAGCACATGAAAAAGGTAGGGGCGAGAACTTCTTAGGAGAGCTGCTACGTTTGTGCTCTCATACCGTATGCGGTGGTGAATTCTAAGATATTTATAGCTATGGAATTAGCAGTCCAGAAAGCTCATTGCCTGACACACCTTGCACTCTGCCATGTGAGAGGTCAGTTCCAGGGTCGAACAGCATCCTTGGTATGGGTGAATGAGAAGACAGTTCCAGAAGAAGATGATTACGTGCAAGATTTAAAAACAAGAGAGAGACCGCACACCAGAGATCATCTGATAAAATACGAACAGCCTGGAATGAATGGAGCAGGAATCCGATGCGAAGTAATCAATGATGACACATTTTTTCTATAAATGTGGGATTTTTCATGCAACATGTTGAGAATGCTTGCGCAACGTCCGTTGACGCCCGTTCTAACCTCCCTGTTTTAGACAATTGCAAATAAAACAGCAAAATTTTGCCAACTTCCTGAGTCGGTCTTATTATTGTTGTCAGAGTAAATTCTGCATCCCCATCCATCTAATAAATTGCTACCTCGCTTAAAAGGCCTACGGGTTCAATAACCTTATGAGAGAATCCAGATACCTATGAGACAAATTATGCAGAACAAAATATGCAATATATGTTTCTCCCCATTAAATGTATGAGTGGCAGAGTATCACTGGAAGCAGTGGTGGCTGGTGAGCAGTTTAATTGGAGGGGCGTATATGTTTCCCACCAATACGCGCGAGTGACCGTGGGTAGCAAGGGAGCCCAAACTAACCAATGGGGCTTCGGGGGAAGAGAGGGAATAAAAATAATGGGTTGAAGGGGTGCATTTTTCAGCACCATTTCAGTGTAAAATTGGGTAAAAAGACATACAGTAAAATTGCATAGAGGACAAGTCACCAACAGTGCACAGGACTATTTTACAGTGCATATTCACAATGCCTTGCCTGCAATATATGTCAGTATTAAAAGTATTTCCATGCAGCCTGTGACAATACATGTCCATGCTGGCTCTGCCAGTATCCACACATAAGAACATATTAATATTGGTTCTGACAGTTAAAAATGCTATGCCGCAGTATGAAAACATGTGCTGGCTGCATCAATGCAGTCCAGTATTGGAATGTAAGAACACTCATGATATTGGCTTTCACCTGGATGCCCAGTGAAAAATGCCATGCCACAGTAAGGAAGCATGTAAAGGCTGGCTGTACCAATGAAATCACTGACACCACACATCAGAACACTCTTGTTTTCTTTGCCCGTTATTACCGGAATATGTATGAATTCTTGACTTAAATTACAAAATGTAATTTAGCTCGAACATTCATACACACATGCTCACACATTTGTATAACTAATGATGTGTGAATATATAATGTAAGCACACATGCACTAACATTATAAATACACACACCATTACAACACTAACACAGTCTGCTTGGGGAACCGTCACTTCTTAGGAGGGGCGGGGCCGCGGACCCGGTCAGGTTGCGCAACACAGTGGCCCTCATTACAACTCAGGCGTTAAGGGTTAACGCCGTTGTTAACCCTTAACGCCTGATTCCAATTTTAACGCCTCCTTTTAGCAGGCGTTAAAATCCATGGCGCTAAACCGCCTTGGTGCTAATTACGGCACCGTAATTTACGGTGCCATAATTAGCGCCTTCCCCACTCCCATTATGCCCTATGGGGCAAAAATGGGAATGGGGAAGGGTAAATGGGGATTTACCGCCCCACTCATCTTGGAATGGGGCGGTAAATCCGCCATTCACATGTGTAAACATAGTTTACACCATGGTGGTAAAGTTGGTGTACTTACCGCCTGGGTCGTATCTCTATGCAGAACACAGTCCTGGCGATTTGCATAAAAGCAAAGAGCATTATCGGAATAATTTTAAATGTTAAACATGTCATAGTGATTCATTAAGAAAACCTTTTAAGCGAATAATGGACTCTTCTGTTTTGATTATATTCACCCTAATAAAGAGATGTCTGTAAAATGCAGGACATATACATCAGTTTCAACAGCTGCAGAACTGTATGTGAGGCTTCTGCAGTTTATGTATGCAGGCTCTCTGAAAGTGTGCTTAATGAAGCACAGGATGGTTGTGTCTGGGAATCCCTGGGTCCGGAGGAGGGAGCGGGACACTAGCAAGACACACTCCTCACCCGCCCTCCTTTTGGGCGTGACGGCAGTGGAGTAACTGCCTCTAAATGAAAGGGGCTCCTGCCAAATAAGAGGGACAAAATGGTGCGCCACCAAAGTTGGGGGGACAAATACCTTTGTTTCCCCCAAAAAAATTACGCCCATGCTGCAGGAGCACAGCTGTGTGGTGGCTGGGGGGGTGGGGGGTGCCTTTATATCCCACGCAGGGCGTCTGCAAGATAGCTCAGCAGAATGTGGCAATAGAGCAGTCCCAGAAGGAGGATCCCGGGGGGAATGCGAAGCGTTTCACCCCGGGGTTATTTTGGGCGCTGCACAGGCCAATGAGCTGGCCTGCCCATAGCGTGCCTCCATGGGTATTTAAGGGGGCAGGGAAGGTTCGGGAGCAGGCGACGGTTGAGGACGAGCGTTTGTCCAGGTCGACTGCTCCCGAGCCTTCCCTGCGTGGGGCCTAGCTAGAGCTGGTGTTCTTGAAGGTGAGGCAGGTCTAGTGTGAATAGGTAGCCGATAGTGGCTTTGGGTTAGTGGGGGCGGCAGTATATTTGTTACAGGGTTTATAGAACTGATTTGGGTGCGCTGTAAATAAAGCCACCCCTTACCGTGCTGGGTAGCAGGTCCGCAGGCAATCAGCTTTGCAGAGCCGTTGGGCGGCGGGTGCCCTCAGGGCTAACGGTTTCCTGGTATAGGAGGTTCCCGTTGGGCGGAGTGGGTCTCTTTCCAGAGACAGAGCGGGCTGGGATCTAAGTGGGCCGTGGGTATGCAGTGGTAGCGAGCTGGGGGGCAGAGTCGCACAATATTAGGCCATTTTCGTGGGGAATATTTCTGTGTAAAGGTTTTCCAAAAGCAGGAGCTTTGGGCGGTTTTATTCCCGCTAGGTGGGCGTCTGGGGTTTTGTGCTGTTGTGTGCGGTGATGCGTCGCGGACACTAGGGGGCGGTGCAGAGCCCTTAAAGGGACGCACACATCGTTAAAAGGGGAAGCAGAGCGGAATACATTTGTGTTTGGTGTACTTGGTGAGAGCAGCTGGGGCTTTCCAGTGCGGTGCCGCCAACGCATCGGTAGGTGGCAGTATTTTTCTGCCTTTCCTTTGGTGCTGGTAGCAGGGGCAGTCACGCGGTTTGGGGGGTGCCAATTTTGGTTGTAGGAGCGACCAGCCTGAACAGATATGTAAGTGCGGGTGGGATTACAGGGGGGATTTTGAGAACTGAACAGGTAGGTAGTGCTAAATAAAAAAATAAAAAATAATAATAATAATAATAATAGGGAATAAATTTAAAATGTAGGTTTAGTATTTAGGGACAACCAGCCACTGTGAATTATACAGCAGATAGTGGACTATAGCAAATTTTGTGTGTGGGGTCATTGGCATTATACCCGCCCGCCCCCTTTTTTCGTAGGATAGGCCACGCCAGGGGACATTTGTTTGGCTCGGGGGTCTTTTTTGTGAAAGGCAGGTGAGCAGCTTTGCGATTTGTTTTTAGGGCAGGAGCTGCAAGGATATATATATTTGCACCCAGTTAGAGTATTACTGGGTACCATGGTGGGGCAAGGGGCCAATAGGAAGGGATTGGTGGATGCCAAGGCACTGAGGGAGGCTTTAGAGATTATTAGCAGGGCATCCAAAGCCCAG
The DNA here is from genome assembly GCF_040938575.1 of Ambystoma mexicanum. Lineage (NCBI taxonomy): Eukaryota > Metazoa > Chordata > Amphibia > Caudata > Ambystomatidae > Ambystoma > Ambystoma mexicanum. The sequence goes on along the minus strand of NC_090930.1, from coordinate 1,046,919,576 downwards.
CTTGAGGGGGCTGTGGAGGAGGTTACGGGTGAAGGGGAGGTCGGTGGAGAAAGGCTGCAGCGGAAAGCAGTGGCAGATGGGGCTATCGTGGTAGTGGTGGCATGTAGCCCCACGGCTGGTAGAGCGGAGGTCTGGGAGTCGAGGGGTAGGAAGGTGAACAGGGAGATGACAGGCGAGCATCCAGGGGGGAGTGGAGTTAGGAGAGGGGTCAGGAAGAGGTGTGGGGGACAAAGAACAGGTGGAGGAAGGGGACGTTAGGAGTTTGCAAAAATGTGCAGGGCGGGTGGGGGTGAAGGTGGGGGTGACGGGTTGCAGAGATGGGCGACAGAGCAGAGGGGCAAGGGAGGAAAATGCCTGCAGAAGAGTGCAGGTGGGAGGAGGAGAGAGTGGTCCCCTTCGATTAGTGAGGTAGGGGAGGGGCTCGGAACGGCCTCCCCGGCTAGGATGATTTCGGGCAGAGGGCACAGAGCGGCCCCTGCTATGGCAGAAGAGGAATATGGAGAGGGTTTAAGAACGGCCTCTCTGCAAAATTCGCAAGGACAGTCTAGGGGGCGCAGCACGGCCCCTAGCGAGGAGGACCGCAGGGTGGAGGAGAGGACCCCTCGCCCGAGAGAAGAGGACCAGGAAGGGGTATCTGCAGCCCCGCTGATAAGACGCTGACGGAGTGGCGGGGCGGACGCCCCGGGCTCACAAAAGGAGGATCTGCCCGGACCAAGAATGAGCTTGCAACAGCCTTGGTATTACATGGGGGATGATGAAGGGGTGGAAGAATACGTGGGGCAGTGGGAGGATGAAGGGTACAGGGTTGTAAGGAGGAGGGAGAGCGAGAAGGAGTTTAAGGTGGGAAGGGGAAAGCCAGGAGCAGGGGGTCTGGGGACAAGAGGTCGGGGGGGAACTGGCGGGTGAGACTGTTGACATGTTTTGTCCACGCAGCAGGAGCCCAGCAAGGAAAGAGATGAGGAGCGTTGGAGTGGGGGCCAGGCTGCAGACGGGCAATGGCAGGGCAGAAAGAGGTGAGCGGGAAGGGGAATGGTCAGTGGCATGGCAGAGGGGGGACATGAGGTTGGGGCCAAGAAGGGAAGGGACAGGGCACAAGGGGTGAGGAGAGAAATTGTTGTGCAGGCTATGGGAGCCTTGGTTGGGGAGAAGGAGATTTCCTTGGGGGAGGTGCAGACAGACAAGGTAATTGAGCACTTGGCACCCGAGGTACAGGTTCCAAATGAGAAGGAGGTAGAGGTAAAGGGCAATGAGAAAAAGCTGCCATACATGGGCATTACAAAACCTCGGGGAGCACATTTCATGACAACAACAAAGGATAAGACATGGGCAGGGGAATTTGTGGACGTGTTCAAGCTGCTTCAAAGGGAGATGGGAGCCAAAGAGGGTTCTAAAGAGGAGGCGAGGGAGTTGGCCTCACGTCCAAAGGTACCAGTGACTATCGAGAATTGGACGTCGGCTTTTAATGTCTATGCGAGTGTATATTGTGAGAAATTTCCAGAGAGATGTGTGGCTCTGTTGAAGTACATTGTCATGACCGCAGCCTCCAAGGAGTCAGGTTTAGCCCAACTGCCTCGGAAGCCGGGTCACAACTTCATTTCCAGGCTCCCATCGGCTCCCATAGGGGCCTTATGGACCTTGTCCTGGCGCCAGTGGCGCCAGGCTCATAAGGGGACCCAGTCCCGGCACAGGACGTGCCGGGCTCATGATGCAAGGAAGGGTGCTTGGGTGGACCTACCTGCTGCAGACCATGCTGCTCACTCACCTGCAGGATGAAATCCTCATGCATCCATGGCTGGAACTACTTTACCTTCTGGGTGTGGCCAGCACCACTCCCTGGGACTGGATACTGGAACTATTCTGGAAGCTGGGACTTCTTTCCTGGGCGAGGCTGCTGTGGAAGGAGACACCTAAGCACTCCAGTAGGCTATTTAAACCACGCCCGATCAGAGCAACGTGCTTCGCGTTATTCTGCAATAGCAGCAGGACGCTCACCGTGTCAGCTCCAGAGAATCTGCAACTTCTGCATCTAGGGAAGAGAAATCCGTAATCTTACCTTCTGAAATACCATCTTTGTCTTCAGCAGCATCTGAGAAGGGAAAAGAACACCAGGTTAGCACGAGATAAAACCAGCGCAGCACTTACCCAATCCATCGGTGCATCTCAAGCCACGGGCTGCAGCTCTCCATTTTTTGGCACCCTGTGGAAGCAAGGACATTGGTTAGTAACCTTCGTGAACCTTTTCCTACCTGCGCTGCATTCTTCTCGCCTCCGCCGACGCTGCTACTCGCATCTGCAAAACAAAAGGACATCATTAAGAAATACAAAACTCCATCCAAACGCACGTGTTTTGGGCAGCTCCCATCTTTCTCACTCCTCGGCGCATTCCTCGACATCTATTTTTCTACCCAGCTGCTTCTGCAACCTGAAAAAGGAAAAGAGACATTAAGGAGTGCTTTAAACTTCGAATTGACATTTCTTACTTACTTGCCTGCAATACCTTCGCATTTCCATCGCTCTCCATTCAAGCAACCGCCGTTCGTGCTGCTAACGACGGCCTAGCTCCAAATCTTCATCCTCTGCAACCAAGAGGCTGGACAATCAACCAGTGAAGTAATTGGCTTCGGCGCCCCTGCACAGACGCAGGATGGAGAGCTCCGCTTTCACCTATATAAGGTGAGCACATTTAGCCTACGAACTACGTGGGGATTACCAGGAAGGGGAGTCAGCTTGCCTGTCAGGCTTATATATCCTATTAACCCCTTGCTCTCACAATTGCAGACACCTCACCCTTCAGATCAAGATCTCAGTGAGGAGAGGGCCTTTCCAGGGTGGCATTCGAGGCCTGCGCGTGACCCTAGAAGACTCCGAGAACCCCCCGCCCAGACCTGCGCCTCCGAAGGATTCAGGTGAGCGTTACAGAACGCGAAGCCTACCGCAATATTCCCACCCAGGCGCAATGGAAACCTCGGACACAGATCAACTGGCTCAAATGCTTGGGGAACTAAGGGCAGAAGTACACGCATCTCGCCAAGAAACAAACGCTTTACGAAGGGAGTTGATCATGGCCAAGGAACGGACTGATGATCTGGCCAGACAGTTGCTACAGGCTCAAGCGGGACAGACGCCACTGCCTCTCTATGGAGGGGGCGGCACGCCTACAACTTCAAGTAATCCGGTGCAAATTAATCTGCCAGGGAATGTGCCTTTGGCCCCGCCCGAACGTTTTTCCGGAGATCCAAAGCGATATGCAGTATTCATCAATCAATGCCGCTTGCACTTTCTGTGTAGACCCGCCGCATTCCCAACGGACCAAGCCAAGGTAGCGTTTGTACTCTCCTATCTTAGCGGTAGTGCTGCAGATTGGTCCATTCCTCTCGTGACACAGGATGACCCGCTCCTCTATCACTTTCAAGACTTTCAGACCAGTATGGAAAAGTTGTTCGCAAGACATTCACAGGGGCAGGCCTTGGACAATGAACTCCTGTCACTCAGACAAGGTAATCAGGATCTCCTGGCTTACATAGCGTCCTTTAATAGACTGGTGGTTGAGACCAGGTGGCCTGAAGATAAGAGAATCACGCTCTTCTACAGAGGCCTACGTGGGGAACTTAAAGACGTTTTAGCACAGGTGGTTAATCCGCCGCAAGACTGTTCAGATTATATCGACCTAGTGGTCCAATTAGATCATCGGCTACAGAACAGGAAGTACGATCGATCCAGATTTGAAACCCGGGTACTTTCGAGACCTCAGAGCTCCGCTAAAGGGAATGACTCCGTGCAACCAATGCAAATAGGAGTAGTAAAAGGACCATTAACTCAGAAAGAACGGGAAAGAAGAAGGCAATTACAGCTGTGCCTATACTGTGGGAATTCTGGACATTTCCTTCGTGATTGCTCAGTGAAACCGGTCAAGAAGACCGTAGGAGCTTCTGATAAAAATGCTGAGAAACTGGAATCGGGAAACGACCTCGCCCGACAAGCGTAGAGGTCCGCTTGCCGAGCGTTAAAACCAGTTCCTTGACCTCGCATTTGGTTATGCCTATGGTCCTCATAAGTCCCAATAGACCAGATCGCATGCATGCTATCAAAGTATACATTGATAGCGGAGCAATCGGTAATTATGTGGACCACGACTTGGCTACCAGGATGGATCTTCCCCTATGTCCCAAGATGGTAAAGGACGTAATCACTACAGTGGATGGTACTGAAATAGCTTCCGGACCAGTTTCTCATACCACCATGGAGGTAACGTTGCTATGTCAAGGCGGACATCGGGAGAAGATCGTGTTTGATGTAATCAAGGCCCCGCAGTTTCAGGTGATTCTGGGAATGCCTTGGTTGGAAAAGCACAATCCTCAGATAAACTGGCGAGCCAAGGTAATTCGGTTTCCAGAATGCGCTTCAACCTGTTATCCTCAGTCCGAAATCAAGCTAGCAGCCATCACTTCCGAGGACCCCCGATTACCTCTGGAATACCAAGAGTTCAGCGACGTCTTTCAGAAAGATCAAGCCAACACCCTGCCACCACATCGGTCATACGACTGCCAGATAGACCTGATACCTGGGTCCACCCCTCCGTGCAGCAGAATATATGCCCTCACTGAACCAGAAAACCTCCATCTCAGGCAATACTTGGACCAGTACTTGGCTAACGGATTCATCCGCCCCTCGAAATCCCCGGCTTCCTCAGCTTTGTTCTTCGTCCCGAAAAAGGAAGGTGACCTAAGAACGTGTATCGATTATCGCGCCCTGAACCAGATTACAGTAAAAAACCGATACCCGTTGCCATTGATTCCTGAATTATTGGACCAGGTAAAAGGCGCCTGCATATACACAAAGTTAGACCTCAGAGGAGCTTACCATTTGGTACGCATTAAGGAGGGCGACGAGTGGAAGACGGCCTTTCGCACTAAATATGGATTATTTGAGTATCAAGTAATGCCCTTCGGACTATGTAACGCACCGGCCGCTTTCCAGTATTTCATGAATGATGTCCTCAGAGAACTTATTGATGTGTGCGTAGTCGTTTATATTGACGACATCCTGGTATACTCAGCCTCAGAAACTGATCATCGTAGACACGTCACAGCGGTTTTACAGAGACTTCGCCAACACCGCTTGTTTGCTAAACTGGAGAAGTGCACCTTTCACGCAAAGGAAGTGGAATTTTTAGGGTTCATCTTATCACCCAACGGAGTTCACATGGACTCAAGAAAAGTGGATGCTATCACCAAATGGCCTTCCCCAACTTCCGTTAAAGGTGTGCAGAGCATGCTGGGCTTCGCTAATTTTTACCGAAGGTTCATTCCTGAATTCTCTCGGGTAGTCCAACCTATCACGGCTCTTCTGAAAAAGAATAAAAAATTCGAGTGGACTCCAGAAGCCGAACAAGCCTTCCAAGAATTAAAAGCCAAATTTATCTCTGCTCCAGTCTTAAGGCATCCCCGTCCAGAACTTCCCTACATCGTTGAGACAGACGCTTCCAGTCTTGCAATGGGGGCGGTGCTGTCACAAAGAGACCCCGAAACGCACCAGTTACACCCTGTAGCCTTTTGGTCTTGCAAATTTTCGGCTCCTGAAATCAACTACACAATTACGGACAAAGAACTCTTGGCAATTAAGTCCGCCTTTAAGGCCTGGCGGCATTATCTTTTGGGAGGCCGGCACACAGTAACTGTAATCACGGATCACCGTAATCTCCAGTACCTGAAGTCAGCTAAAGCTCAATCTTCGAGGCAACTACGCTGGGCTTTATTCTTCGCAGAATTCGATTTTGCAATCACATTTCGACCAGGCGTTAGGAACGGAAAAGCAGACGCCCTTTCCCGGATAGGGGTAGACGAACTTACAGCTAATCCGGAGCCGGTGCCAATAATTCCTGAACAAAAGATACTAGGAGTAATCAACACATTATCCCTCGAAGAGATTAAAGCAAGGGTCAATAAGCTCATAACTCCCGAAGATTCATCGAATTGGTAATTGAAAGGAAAGGACTTTACAATAGATCAGAACCTATTGTATTTCCAAGGAAGACTATTCTTACCCTGCGCGGACTTACAAAAACAGGTCATCACCTGCTACCATGATTCTCTAATGGAAGGACATCCTGGAGTTGCCAAAACCTCAGAGAAAATTAAAAGGCATTTTTGGTGGCCATCTTGGAGGAAAGACGTTAAGGAGTTTGTGGCTTCTTGTGGTATCTGCGCACAAAACAAGAGTCAGAAGGAAAAACCAGCAGGATTATTACGTCCAATAGACATTCCACCAGGCCCTTGGCACACGCTCTCGATGGATTTTATCACGGATTTACCCCCTTGCTCCGGATACAACACAATTCTAGTGATCGTAGACCTTTTTTCAAAAATGGCTCATTTTATCCCACTGAAGGGTTTACCTACAGCTTCCATTCTAGCCCGAGAATTTCTTGAAAACATTGTCCGGTTACACGGTTTCCCTTCAGTACTAATCTCTGACCGAGGGAGCCAATTTATTTCCCATTTTTGGCGGAGTTGTTGTCGTTTAGCACAAATTGATGTACGACTTTCCACCAGCCATCATCCTCAAACCGATGGGCAGACTGAGAGAACTAACCAAACTCTAGAACAATATCTGCGCTGCATGTTGCATCAATCCGAGGGTACTTGGAAGGATGTCCTTTGGATTGCTGAATACGCTTACAATAATTCAATCCATTCTGGGACGGGAAAAACCCCTTTTTTCCTGCTGTATGGAAGTCATCCTCGAACCTCAAATCTGGACCCACCTCAAGCTCTCGGAACACCTGCTGTTGACCATCTGCATTCGACAATAACTCAAGCATTTAAAGAAGCCACAGCTCATCTTCAACGAGCTAAAGAGTCATACAAAAAAGGAGCAGACCAACATCGAAAAGAGGCTTCTCAATATCAAAAAGGAGATCAAGTCTGGCTGTCCACTAAACATTTATCTTTAAAAGGGCCACGCACCTTCAACCCAAGATATTTAGGGCCCTACTCAATCACGGCCGTGATTAACCCAGTGGCTGTCAAACTAGAATTACCTACTCGAATGAAGATACATCCTGTCTTCCATGTTTCTCTCCTGAAACCTGTGCAACCCGGAACCCGTTTGACTAAACCTCCTGAGCCAATCCAAGTTGACGGAGAATCCGAATTTGAAATTCGAGACATCTTGGACTCCAAAATTTCCAAATCAAAACTATACTACCTGATTGATTGGAAGGGATATGGACCCCAGGAGAGATCTTGGGAACCCTCAGAATATGTACATGCACCTCGTCTAGTCCGAAAATTTCATCGGGCTTTTCCCAACAAGCCAAAACCTCCGGAAAAGACAAGCTTGGGAGGGGCCTTGAGGGGGGATGCTGTCATGACCGCAGCCTCCAAGGAGTCAGGTTTAGCCCAACTGCCTCGGAAGCCGGGTCACAACTTCATTTCCAGGCTCCCATCGGCTCCCATAGGGGCCTTATGGACCTTGTCCTGGCGCCAGTGGCGCCAGGCTCATAAGGGGACCCAGTCCCGGCACAGGACGTGCCGGGCTCATGATGCAAGGAAGGGTGCTTGGGTGGACCTACCTGCTGCAGACCATGCTGCTCACTCACCTGCAGGATGAAATCCTCATCCATCCATGGCTGGAACTACTTTACCTTCTGGGTGTGGCCAGCACCACTCCCTGGGACTGGATACTGGAACTATTCTGGAAGCTGGGACTTCTTTCCTGGGCGAGGCTGCTGTGGAAGGAGACACCTAAGCACTCAAGTAGGCTATTTAAACCACGCCCGATCAGAGCAACGTGCTTCGCGTTATTCTGCAATAGCAGCAGGACGCTCACCGTGTCAGCTCCAGAGAATCTGCAACTTCTGCATCTAGGGAAGAGAAATCCGTAATCTTACCTTCTGAAATACCATCTTTGTCTTCAGCAGCATCTGAGAAGGGAAAAGAACACCAGGTTAGCACGAGATAAAACCAGCGCAGCACTTACCCAATCCATCGGTGCATCTCAAGCCACGGGCTGCAGCTCTCCATTTTTGGCACCCCGTGGAAGCAAGGACATTGGTTAGTAACCTTCGTGAACCTTTTCCTACCTGCGCTGCATTCTTCTCACCTCCGCCGACGCTGCTACTCGCATCTGCAAAACAAAAGGACATCATTAAGAAATACAAAACTCCATCCAAACGCACGTGTTTTGGGCAGCTCCCATCTTTCTCACTCCTCGGCGCATTCCTCGACATCTATTTTTCTACCCAGCTGCTTCTGCAACCTGAAAAAGGAAAAGAGACATTAAGGAGTGCTTTAAACTTCGAATTGACATTTCTTACTTACTTGCCTGCAATACCTTTGCATTTCCATCGCTCTCCATTCAAGCAACCGCCGTTCGTGCTGCTAACGACGGCCTAGCTCCAAATCTTCATCCTCTGCAACCAAGAGGCTGGACAATCAACCAGTGAAGTAACTGGCTTCGGCGCCCCTGCACAGACGCAGGATGGAGAGCTCCGCTTTCACCTATATAAGGTGAGCACATTTAGCCTACGAACTACGTGGGGATTACCAGGAAGGGGAGTCAGCTTGCCTGTCAGGCTTATATATCCTATTAACCCCTTGCTCTCACAATTGCAGACACCTCACCCTTCAGATCAAGATCTCAGTGAGGAGAGGGCCTTTCCAGGGTGGCATTCGAGGCCTGCGCGTGACCCTAGAAGACTCCGAGAACCCCCCGCCCAGACCTGCGCCTCCGAGGGATTCAGGTGAGCGTTACATACATGGACGTGATTAGAAAGGCATTCACGAGCTTCGGGGGCTTCGCGTGGGTTCGTTATGATGAAGAATTTAGGGCGAGGATGGCAGAGGACAGCCAGGCGGTCTGGGGTGAGATAGATATGGATCTCTGGCTGCAGTGGATGGCACCGATGAGGCCAGATCCAACATTGCACACAGCGAGTGGTTTGCCTGTGCCTTTCCGGCCCTTTCTTGGTCGACCCGCTCATGAGGGGGTGGGAGGAGGAGGCAGAGGGCAGCCCTCAGCAGCATGCTGGGCCTTTAATAAGGACAGCTGCACAAGGATGGTATGTAGGTTTATACATGAATGCAGCAGGTGTGCAGGGAGGCACCCAATCATTCAGTGTTTCCAGCAGCAGGACAGGGGGAGAAGGCGAGGAGCAGGCCGGGGCGTTGTGGGAAAAGGCTTTTACTCCAATTAAAGTGGAGGTGCTGGAGAAGTGGCTTGAATTTTTCCTGGACAAAGTGCCCACACCATCAGGTAAGGGCATCAGGGGCAGTTTGGGAAGACTGTAGGATTTGGTTGAGTTTTCTGGAGAGTTTTAACGGGGTGTCCATGTGGTTCCAGGGGGACCCTGTGTCATGGGAAGTGCAGATATTATCAGATGCGGCAGGTGCAGGGGGTTTGGAGTTTTTTGGGGGGAAGATGGTGCGCTGAGAAGTGGCCACCCCGTTGGTTGAAGGAAGGGAGAAGAATAGCATTTCTGGAATTTGTTCCTTTGTTGGTTGCAATGGAATTGTGGGGGAAGAAGTTGCAGAACAGGAAAGTGAACTTCAATATTGACAATGAATGCATGGTTCATGTAGTGAACAGGCAGTCGGCAAGGAACCAGAGGGTGGCGAGCTTAATGAGGGAGTTTGTTTTGCGTTGCATGGAATGGAATGTGGCGTTTAGGGCAACACATGTGCTCGGGAAGGAAAATGGCATCGCTGATGCATTATCTCGTTTTCAATGGCAGAGATTCCGTGGATTGGCACCAGGAGTGGAACAGGAGGGGCAGCGGATTCCGGAGGAGCTGTGGAAGATAGGAAGTTGAGAGTGCTGTCTTTAGTGGAGGGCTCGTTTGCCCTGGCATCTAGGGCGGCATACAGGAGAGCATGGGAGGATTTCATGGAAGGGGGAGTGCGTAGTTGGAAGGGTTGGGGGGATGCGGAAGAGCGGAGAAGGGATGATGTGGTCAATTTCCTTTTGGGGTGCATGGAGAAGGATTGGTCTGAAGCAACTATAGCGGGGAAGATGGCGGGGGTTGCTTTCTATGGGAAATGGTTTTGGGGTTTCCAGCCGAGCGGTGGGGAAATGGCGAGCAGGATGTTAGAGGACTGGGCAAATGAGAATAAGAGGGGGAAGGATAGTCGGAGGCCGGTATCAGCGGCTTTGTTGGTCAGGTTGTGCCGAGCTTTGGAGGGGATCTGCTGGTCGGCTTGGGAGGAAGTGATGTTTGCGACATGCTTTACATGGTTGTTTGTTGGGGCTTTTAGGGTGTCAGAACTGGTGGGGGGGAAAGGGAGAGGTAAGTGGCCTGCATTGGGAAGATATTTATTTTTCGCAGTTGGGACTGGACATCAGGATTAAGAGGTCAAAGACGAATCAAAAGGAAAGGGCTGTTGGGTGTTGCTGGGGTGGGGTAGTAAGGAGCTGTGCCCTGTTAGGACAGGTTTGGCCTGGAAGGAACTATGAGGGGGAAGGTCGGGTTTGGCTTTTCAGCATGAAGATGGAGCGGCGGTATCAGCAGCCCAAGTGTGGGGGTTCTGAGGAAGGCATTGGTAGCGGTGGGGGAAAAGGCAGAGGAGTTTGCAACTCATTCGTTTAGGATGGGTGCGGCATCTGAAGGTAGTAGGTTGGTTTAGCTGAGGATAATGTGAAAACTTTGGAACGGTGGAGGTCCGGGAAGTACCAAGGGTATATTAGGGACTTGGGAAAAGGGGCTGTTTGAAATAGGGATGGGGGTACAGGGGGGGGACTGAATGTTTTGGGTTGGTCGTGACTGGAAAGTGACATTGTAATTTCTTTTGCAGATGCAGTGCGGAGGCCGGGGGAGATGCCGCAGATTTGGATTGTGGGCCACTCTATTGTTAAGTGGGCGGGGAAGGAGGCGGAGAAAAGAGTTTTTGGTACCCAATTGGGGTGCAGCTACAAAGTGGCACTTGTAAGGTGGTCGGGTTTAGGGGGCTTTGTTGGGATCAGCTGCTGCCTTTGTTGGTGGGGTTGAACGAGCGCTATGGGACTCCAGAGGGGTTGATAATACATGCAGGGGAGAATGACCTAGTCCGAGACACAGGTGTGGCTCTGCTAAGAAAAATGAAGAAGGACTTGGTATGGGTCCGGGAGATATGGCCCAAGGCAAGTGCAGTATGGACAAAGCTGTTGCCGAGGAGAGTATGGAGGGGAGCGGTAATTCAGGGAGCAATAGAGCGTGCGAGGAAGTGAATAAATAGAGAGATGGTGAAATATTGTGGTTTGGCGGCAGTGAAGGTTTTGTTTGGAGCACAGAGAAATAGTATATGAGGATTTCAAGATTTTCCGGGAGAATGCCGTTCACCTGTCAATTTATGGGAACAGTTATTACCTTTTGGATTTGACTTTGCAAGTGCAAGAGATAATAAGGAGTTGGAAATAGAAGGAAGTTGGTAGGGGTGGGGCAGAAAGAACACCTCAGTGGAGGGTTTTTCTGTTGCCGGGGGCATGGCCCCATTAGATGAGGGGGGAGTGAAGCACAATGGGTGAATAGCGAGGGATATGATAGGGGTGGTGCTGTTTGCACCAACGGGCTACCCCGGGGGAACAGGTATTGAAGATGGAGGGGCATAGCCCCGGGGAGAAAGCGGGACGCCTTGAGAAGATGGTAAGGAGGCGGCATAGGGACCAAGGGATAGGTAGGGAGGAAGTGTAACTGATTTAATTATTTAATTGTTGGGGGGAATTGAAAGTGTTTAATTATTAAAGTTGTTTGGTTGTTAAAACATTTTGTGTTGGTCTGTAAGGCCAGGGAGCCAGGTTAGCGGTTATTTGTGAGCTTTGGCCTGTCACATTAAAGCGACTGTTTCCACTACAAGTGAGTCTGGGTGTTTTTGTGCAGTAAGCCCAAAGGGGGGGGGGGCAAGGAGGAAACGCAAAGTATTTCCCCACTGGGTTATTTTGGGCGCTGCACAGGCCAACGAGCTGGCCTGCTCATAGCGCACCTCCAGATATATTTAAGGGGGCAGGGAAGGTTCGGGAGCAGGCGACAGTTGTGGACGAGCGTTTGTCCCTCCCTCCCACCCTCTTTTTCTAGGCCGGCAAGGGTGCACATTTTGGCGGAGGTGGGTTTTAATCAGGAATTTTTTGTTTTGTCCCGCCCCCACCCAAGAGGTTCACGGGTTTTTATGCTTAGAGTTAAAGGGCCGGAGGGGGTTTTGTTGGCAGTTTTCTTGTGACAGGCTGGGGCATTAGTTGGGGAAGTTATGGTGTAAAGTTTTCATTGCTGATGTGGCTGGTCAGCCTGGTGGCAGGCCATAGGAAGGAGGAGTTTGGTGTAGAGGGGAGTTCTAGGGTATTGAGGTTATTGGTTGCCGGGGGCATGGCCCCTTTAGATGAGGGGGGAGTGACGCACAATGGGGGAATAGCGCGGAAACTGATGGGAGTGGTGCTGTTTGCACAAACGAGCTACCCCGGGGGAACAGGTATTGAAGATGGTGGGCCATGGCCCCGTGGAGAACGCGGTACGCTTTGAGAAGATGTTAAGGAAACGGTAGGGGCCAAGGGAGAGGTAGGGAGGAAGTGGAACTGATTTAATTATTTAATTGTTGAGGGGAATTGAAAGTGTTTAATTATTAAATTTGTTTGGTTGTTAAAACATTTTGGGCCTCATTACACGGACGGCGGTAAGGGTTAACGGTCACCGTTAATGGCAACGGTGACCGTTAACCCTAACCGCCGCACTACGAGGTCCCTTTGCGGGTTGGAGGATTTAACGCCTGCTTCTTGCAGGCGTTAAAATCCAACCCGCTAAGGGACCTCGGAGCTAATTACGGCACCGCAAAATTGTGGTGCCGTAATTAGCGCCTTCCCCAGTCCCATAGAGCCCTATGGGGCAGAAATGGGAATGGGGAAGGGCAATGGCGGAAAGGGGATTTACCGCCCCTCCAACCTTGGAATGGGGCGGTAAATCCCCTTTCCGCCAAGGCGGTGCCGGTATTTTACCGGCATGAGCCATGGCGCTAATAGCGCCATGGCTCACCGCCTACCGTGTAATGAGGCCCCATGTGTTAGTCTGTAAGGCCAGGGAGCCAGGTTAGCGGTTATTTGTGAGCTTCGGCCTGTCACATTAAAGCAACCTTTTCCACTACAAGCGAGTCTGGGTGTTTTTGTGCAGTAAGCCCAAAGCGCAAAGGTTCGAACCGCAAGTAAGGGGCCAGCCAAAAACAAAAGTGCCCTTCGCCTGCTGCCAAGGAACGGTTTTCAGTGTGACAAAGGTAAGGGAAGGATGGCTGATTGTACCTGAAAGTAGAAGAACTTTGTACGCCGTAGTTCCCACGCACTTCCCCCCTCTTGCTAGAAACCAGAAGGAGCAGGTAAACATGTTTACAGACTTTTATGTTGGCATAGGCGCCAAAGTGAAATACCAACATGTGCACTCCCAAAGACCATGGGCCTCATTACGACCCAGGCGGTAAGGGGTTTACGGCAGCGTAAACAGCGCCGACCCTTACCGCCTGATTCCGAGGTCCCTTAGCGCCATGGCGGATTTAACACCTGCTTTTAGCAGGTGTTAAAATCCATGGCGCTAAGGGACCATGTTGTGAATTACGCCACCGTAATTTACGGTGGCGTAATTAACGCCTTCCCCACTCCCATTATGCCCTATGAGGCAAAAATGGGAATGGGGAAGGGTAAATGGGGATTGGGGACTTACCGCCCCGCCGACCTCGGAATGGGGCGGTAAGTCCGCCAACCACCATGGCGTAAACATAGTTTACGCCATGGTGGTAAAGGTACGACCCAGGCGGTAACTTACCGCCTGGGTCATAATGAGGCCCCATGTGTTGCCCAAGACACATTTAAGCACCAGGCAAACTGAAATAGTCTTTAGGTGACATGCACATAATATAGAGGGGTCATTTCTCTCTATCAAGGCAATACTAGGCCTTCACCACCCAAGGGTCATGGAGGATGGCGATGGGTGGCAGAATGAACCCACAAGCAAGCTCCATTGACAGAGATATGGTCTAAAAAGCCGCACATCCACAGGCAGCAGGCGGATATTCTGCCAAATTCCCAAAATCCAATGTGAACATGGATAAGGAGTAAACTGGAGTAAAGCGGGAGTTTCAAATATTGTAATTCAATTCGTACAGTGTCTCGAATTACGTACGAGTCAAACGTTTATTAACAAGGGGGTGAATTTCCACTAGACTTTTTTTAATCTGTCAATGTTAATTAGTCATTGGGAAAAGGCTAGAAGATGTCATTTTTGGTAAAGAATGTGCGCTTTGATGAATAGGGGCGCATCGCTGGGTTAAGTTCGCAAAGGTCAGCCTTGCTTCTTTTAGATACTTTCAATGTGGCGCATTCGACTGCTTGCAGGATGCAAAGATTGACTTTAATATCAAATGCATTACATGTGGAGCACGTCCTCGGTCTCAGTCCTGTGCCACCAGAGAAGGGATGCCGCCAACCTGCCAGAACCAACACACGATGGCGCCTAATCTCCACAGTACCTTTAATGTGAGCAGCGCTTATGTATTACATTCTTATTTCAAATTCACTTTGAATACTTATTTTAATTGCAGATCATTCTTGAAAGTAAACCCCCTTCGAATTTGGAATAGGTGAACATGTCCATGGGGCCCTTCCAGGAGACCTGCACCCCATCTCAAGGAGTGGGAAGAATTGGGTGCCCCTTGAAATGCAACATCATGCCACTGTGCCATTATGTGGTACAGTAAAGTGTGCTCCTTAAGAAGGGCCAGTGTCGCTCAGGACCATTGGGCCTCATATACCGATCTTTTGGGTGAGAATACAATCAGCCACCTCAGTGTAGTGTCTGATTAAGGACCGAGTACTTAACAGCAGGCTTTTAAGCATTCTATTGGATCCTTCCGCAGTGGACTGTACTACATTAGAGGGCTGCACACTGGGCAAATCCTCCATGCGGGTTACAGTATTAGGGGAGTTTAAAGGCACATCCATGTTGCAATTGGACTCAGGGAAAGTCAGTGTGATTTGTTAGCTGTTTAGTGTAGTAGAGTGAGCTACAGATCCTTGCAGGATCCGGCACTGCATTACAAGCCGAGATGGACATAATGGGCAAATTGCTCGAGATCTGACTACTAGCTATGAGTGAATCTTCACCCACCTGGTTGGATATTATTCCAGGGTTGGAATATTCTACCAGTAGGTCAGTTCCAATCACATTATTACCCTGTGCGTCAAGAGAGCCATTGCTCTATATTTCTTCATAATGGTAATCGCTCTGCTGCCCCTGGACAGGGGCGCCAGGAGTGGTGGAGACATAGCCTGGGAAGGTTTTACCCAATTATGTTGTAGGGGGCACCATACAGTAGCGACCAAGCAAGGTTACCAGTCGGACAGGTGAAGGACCCGGAATGATGAGAGGCGAAAAACCAGCCTCTACGAATGCACCTGCGTTAACGCACCGCCCATGTGGATTTATAGCAGGGGAAGCCGGGAAATGTCGTTCTCTAGAACTACTAGTCACAAGAAGTACATGCTCGTCGGAAGAGGCAAACAAAGAGCAGTATAATCAAAAGTAGTGGGCAGGGGAATTTGTGGACGTGTTCAAGCTGCTTCATAGGGAGATGAGAGCCGAAGAGGGGTTCTAAAGAGGAGGCGAGGGAGTTGGCCTCACGTCCAAAGGTACCAGTGACGATCGAGAATTGGACGTCGGCTTTTAATGTCTATGCGAGTGTATATTGTGAGAAATTTCCAGAGAGATGTGTGGCTCTGTTGAAGTACATGGACGTGATTAGAAAGGCATTCACGAGCTTCGGGGGCTTCGCGTGAGTTCGTTATGATGAAGAATTTAGGGCGAGGATGGCAGAGGACAGCCAGGCGGTCTGGGGTGAGATAGATATGGATCTCCGGCTGCAGTGGATGGCACCGATGAGGCCAGATCCAACGTTGCACACAGCGAGTGGTTTGCCTGTGCCTTTCCGGCCCTTTCTTGGTCGACCCGCTCATGAGGGGGTGGGAGGAGGAGGCAGAGGACAGCCCTCAGCAGCATGCTGGGCCTTTAATAAGGACAGCTGCACAAGGATGGTATGTAGGTTTATACATGAATGCAGCAGGTGTGCAGGGAGGCACCCAATCATTCAGTGTTTCCAGCAGCAGGACAGGGGGAGAGGGCGAGGAGCAGGCTGGGGCGTTGTGGGAAAAGGCTTTTACTCCAATTAAAGTGGAGGTGCTGGAGAGGTGGCTTGAATTTTACCTGGACAAAGTGCCCACACCATCAGGTAAGGGCGTCAGGGGCAGTTTGGGAAGACTGTAGGATTTGGTTGAGTTTTCTGGAGAGTTTTAACGGGGTGTCCATGTGGCTCCAGGGGGACCCTGTGTCATGGGAAGTGCAGATATTATCAGATGTGGCAGGTGCAGGGGGTTTGGAGTTTTTTGGGGGGGAAGATGATGCGCTGAGAAGTGCCACCCCGTTGGTTGAAGGAAGGGAGAAGCATAGCATTTCTGGAATTTGTTCCTTTGTTGGTTGCAATGGAATTGTGGGGGAAGAAGTTGCAGAACAGGAAAGTGAACTTCAATATTGACAATGAATGCATGGTTCATGTAGCGAACAGGCAGTCGGCAAGGAACCAGAGGGTGGCGAGCTTAATGAGGGAGTTTGTTTTGCGTTGCATGGAATGGAATGTGGCATTTAGGGCAACACATGTGCTCGGGAAGGAAAATGGCATCGCTGATGCATTATCTCGTTTTCAATGGCAGAGATTCCGTGGATTGGCACCAGGAGTGGAACAAGAGGGGCAGCGGATTCTGGAGGAGCTGTGGAAGATAGGAAGTTGAGAGTGCTGTCTTTAGTGGAGGGCTCGTTTGCCCTGGCATCTAGGGCGGCATACAGGAGAGCATGGGAGGATTTCATGGAAGGGGGAGTGCGTAGTTGGAAGGGTTGGGGGGATGCAGAAGAGCGGAGAAGGGATGATGTGATCAATTTCCTTTTGGGGTGCATGGAGAAGGGTTGGTCTGAAGCAACTATAGCGGGGAAGATGGCGGGGGTCGCTTTCTATGGGAAATGGTTTTGGGGTTTCCAGCCGAGCGGTGGGGAAATGGCGAGCAGGATGTTAGAGGACTGGGCAAGGGAGAATAAGAGGGGGAAGGATAGTCGGAGGCCGGTATCAGCGGCTTTGTTGGTCAGGTTGTGCCGAGCTTTGGAGGGGATCTGCTGGTCGGCTTGGGAGGAAGTGATGTTTGCGTCATGCTTTACATGGTTGTTTGTTGGGGCTTTTAGGGTGTCAGAACTGGTGGGGGGGAAGGGAGGGGTAAGTGGCCTGCGTTGGGAAGATATTTATTTTTCGCAGTTGGGACTGGACATCAGGATTAAGAGGTCAAAGACGAATCAAAAAGGAAAGGGCTGTTGGGTGTTGCTGGGGTGGGGTAGTAAGGAGCTGTGCCCTGTTAGGACAGGTTTGGCCTGGAAGGAACTATGTGGGGGAAGGTCGGGTTTGGCTTTTCAGCATGAGGATGGAGCGGCGGTATCAGCAGCCCAAGTGTGGGGGTACTGAGGAAGGCATTGGTAGCGGTGGGGGAAAAGGCAGAGGAGTTTGCAACTCATTCGTTTAGGATGGGTGCGGCATCTGAAGGTAGTAGGTTGGTTTAGCTGAGGATAAGGTGAAAAGTTTGGAACGGTGGAGGTCCGGGAAGTACCAAGGGTATATTAGGGACTTGGGAAAAGGGGCTGTTTGAAATAGGGATGGGGGTAAAGGGGTGGGCTGAATGTTTTGGGTTGGTCGTGACTGGAAAGTGACATTGTAATTTCTTTTGCAGATGCAGTGCGGAGGCCGGGGGAGATGCCGCAGATTTGGATTGTGGGCCACTCTATTGTTAAGTGGGCGGGGAAGGAGGCGGAGAAAAGAGTTTTTGGTACCCAATTGGGGTGCAGCTACAAAGTGGCACTTGTAAGGTGGTCGGGTTTAGGGGGGCTTTGTTGGGATCAGCTGCTGCCTTTGTTGGTGGGGTTGAACGAGCGCTATGGGACTCCAGAGGAGCTGATAATACATGCAGGGGAGAATGACCTAGTCCGAGACACAGGTGTGGCTCTGCTGAGAAAAATGAAGAAGGACTTGGTATGGGTCCGGGAGATATGGCCCAAGGCAAGTGCAGTATGGACAAAGCTGTTGCCGAGGAGAGTATGGAGGGGAGCGGTAATTGAGGGAGCAATAGAGCGTGCGAGGAAGTGAATAAATAGAGAGATGGTGAAATATTGTGGTTTGGCGGCAGTGAAGGTTTTGGAGCACAGAGAAATAGTATATGAGGATTTCAAGATTTTCCGGGAGAATGCCGTTCACCTGTCAATTTATGGGAACAGTTATTACCTTTTGGATTTGACTTTGCAAGTGCAAGAGATAATAAGGAGTTGGAAATAGAAGGAAGTTGGTAGGGGTGGGGCAGAAAGAACACCTCAGTGGAGGGTTTTTCTGTTGCCGGGGGCATGGCACCATTAGATGAGGGGGGAGTGAAGCACAATGGGTGAATAGCGAGGGATATGATAGGGGTGGTGCTGTTTGCACCAACGGGCTACCCCGGGGGAACAGGTATTGAAGATGGAGGGGCATAGCCCCGGGGAGAAAGCGGGACGCCTTGAGAAGATGGTAAGGAGGCGGCATAGGGACCAAGGGATAGGTAGGGAGGAAGTGGAACTGATTTAATTATTTAATTGTTGGGGGGAATTGAAAGTGTTTAATTATTAAAGTTGTTTGGTTGTTAAAACATTTTGTGTTGGTCTGTAAGGCCAGGGAGCCAGGTTAGCGGTTATTTGTGAGCTTCGGCCTGTCACATTAAAGCAACCTTTTCCACTACAAGCGAGTCTGGGTGTTTTTGTGCAGTAAGCCCAAAGCGCAAAGGTTCGAACCGCAAGTAAGGGGCCAGCCAAAAACAAAAGTGCCCTTCGCCTGCTGCCAAGGAATGGTTTTCAGTGTGACAAAAGTAAGGGAAGGATGGCTGATTGTACCTGAAAGTAGAAGAACTTTGTACGCCGTAGTTCCCACGCACTTCCCCCCTCTTGCTAGAAACCAGAAGGAGCAGGTAAACATGTTTAGAGACTTTTGTGTTGGCATAGGCGCCAAAGTGAAATACCAACATGTGCACTCGCAAAGACCATGTGTTGCCCAAGACACATTTAAGCACCAGGAAAACTGAAATAGTCTTTAGGTGACATGCACATAATATAGAGGGGTCATTTCTATCTATCAAGGCAATACTAGGCCTTCACCACCCAAGGGTCATGGAGGATGGCGATGGGTGGCAGAATGAACCCACAAGCAAGCTCCATTGACAGAGATATGGTCTAAAAAGCCGCACATCCACAGGCAGCAGGCGGATATTCTGCCAAATTCCCAAAATCCAATGTGAACATGGATAAGGCGTAAACTGGAGTAAAGCGGGACTTTCAAATATTGTAATTCAATTCGTACAGTGTCTCGAATTACGAGTCAAACGTTTATTAACAAGGGGGTGAATTTCCACTAGACTTTTTTTAATCTGTCAATGTTAATTAGTCATTGGGAAAAGGCTAGAAGATGTCATTTTTTGTAAAGAATGTGCGCTTTGATGAATAGGGGCGCATCGCTGGGTTAAGTGCGCAAAGGTCAGCCTTGCTTCTCTTAGATACTTTCAATGTGGCGCATTCGACTGCTTGCACGATGCAAAGATTGACTTAAATATCAAATGCATTACATGTGGAGCACGCCCTCGGTCTCAGTCCTGTGCCACCAGAGAAGGGATGCCGCCAACCTGCCAGAACCAACACACGATGGCGCCTAATCTCCACAGTACCTTTAATGTGAGCAGCGCTTATGTATTACATTCTTATTTCAAATTCACTTTGAATACTTATTTTAATTGCAGATCATTCTTGAAAGTAAACCCCCTTCGAATTTGGAATAGGTGAACATGTCCATGGGGCCCTTCCAGGAGACCTGCGCCCCATCTCAAGGAGTGGGAAGAATTGGGTGCCCCTTGAAATGCAACATCATGCCACTGTGCCATTATGTGGTACAGTAAAGTGTGCTCCTTAAGAAGGGCCAGTGTCGCTTAGGACCATTGGGCCTCATATACCGATCTTTTGGGTGAGAATACAATCAGCCACCTCAGTGTAGTGTCTGATTAAGGACCGAGTACTTAACAGCAGGCTTTTAAGCATTCTAGTGGATCCTTCCGCAGTGGACTGTACTACATTAGAGGGCTGCACACTGGGCAAATCCTCCATGCGGGTTACAGTATTAGGGGAATTTAAAGGCACATCCATGTTGCAATTGGACTCAGGGAAAGTCAGTGTGATTTGTTAGCTGTTTAGTGTAGTAGAGTGAGCTACAGATCCTTGCAGGATCCGGCACTGCATTACAAGCCGAGATGGACATAATGGGCAAATTGCTCGAGATCTGACTACTAGCTATGAGTGAATCTTCACCCACCTGGTTGGATATTATTCCAGGGTTGGAATATTCTACCAGTAGGTCAGTTCCAATCACATTATTACCCTGTGCGTCAAGAGAGCCATTGCTCTATATTTCTTCATAATGGTAATCGCTCTGCTGCCCCTGGACAGGGGCGCCAGGAGTGGTGGAGACATAGCCTGGGAAGGTTTTACCCAATTATGTTGTAGGGGGCACCATACAGTAGCGACCAAGCAAGGTTACCAGTCGGACAGGTGAAGGACCCGGAATGATGAGAGGCGAAAATCAGCCTCTACGAATGCACCTGCGTTAACGCACCGCCCATGTGGATTTATAGCAGGGGAAGCCGGGAAATGTCGTTCTCTAGAACTACTAGTCACAAGAAGTACATGCTCGTCGGAAGAGGCAAACAAAGAGCAGTATAATCAAAAGTAGTGGCACTGCACACTAATCAGTGTGTCATGGCCACCAGATATTAAAAAAAATGAGACACATAGTATTTGTAGCGAAAATGCTGAGACGCACAAAATCAATTCTAGATAACTTTGTCTTGACTCTCAGGACTCCATCCACCCTCCACAAGCATTAGCTTATAGACAACAAGTGTGAAGGAGTCTAAGCACCCTAGATATACCTGCGAAAACCGGGCTGTATGAAAGCGCCGGCGCTAACGCACCGCCAGCGTGGATTGATAGCGGGGGAAGCCGGGAAATGTAGTTCACTACAACTACTATTTGTATTTGTATTTTGTATTGTATTTATTTATATAGCGCACCTGGCCCAGGGGTATCCGGGCACATCACTTAGGTTACAAGGTAGGTTAATATACATAATATGCAGGTTACAGGTCAGATTGACAAACAAAATATACAGGGTCATATACAATATAAGGATAAACAGAAATAATTTACAGTCATAAAATTCAATAGTCAACGAGCAAAACGATGATGATAGGCAGGGCCAATCACCAATCACGAGTATGTACAAGTAAATAAGTTTGCAGGATATAAAGACAGGCAACTTTATACAATGAAGGAGATAGTGCATGTGTGAAGGGCCTGTTAGTACTGGGAAGAGTCTTGGGCAGACAGCTAAGCTTTGGCCTTGCTCTTAAAGGCAAGGAATGAAGGTTCAGCTCTAAGACGGTTTGGGAGTGAGTTCCATAGTTTCGCCGCAAGGACTGGGAAGCTGATCCCACCTGATCTTTGTAGCTTAAAGCGAGGTATGGAGAGGCAATTGGCCTGGACAGAACTGAGAGGTCTGTTGGGGGTGTGGTAGGCAAATCTGCAAGCTAGGTAGTTGGCTGCTTGGTTGGCA
Source organism: Ambystoma mexicanum (assembly GCF_040938575.1). Taxonomy (NCBI): domain Eukaryota; kingdom Metazoa; phylum Chordata; class Amphibia; order Caudata; family Ambystomatidae; genus Ambystoma; species Ambystoma mexicanum. The sequence goes on along the minus strand of NC_090930.1, from coordinate 1,046,897,872 downwards.
AGGCATTTGTGCGTCAGGGCAAGTGTTTTGATTGAAACTCTTTGTGATACTGGAAGCCAGTGAAGGCTCTGCCTGGTGTCGGAAATGTGAAGGGTCCTCGGGATGTTTACAGCGGCTCTGATGGCATTATTTTAGATCATCTGTAATTTATTAAGATTACATTGGCTTGTGCCTAAATAGAGGGTGTTGCAATAATTGATTTTGGACATAACCAGGATCCTGGCTAATGTGGTACAGTTGGCTGGTGTGAGGAAGGGTCGGCAGGCTGTGATATGCTTACAGGTGTAAGCTGCGGCCGAGGATACTGCGTTAGTTTGTCTGGAGAGGGATAGTGTGGAGTCAAGATATATACCTAAAGTTTTGGTGTCATTCGTAACTTTGATGATGTTACCATCAATGACGAATGATTTGAAGGAGGGGTCAAGTTTGTTGAGTCTCTGATGGGAGCCCAATATGAGAAGCTCTATCTTTTTGTCATTGAGTTTGTGTTGAGCCATCCAGGCTTGAATGCCTTCGTAGATAGTGTTTACGGCTAGTGTGTCGGCTTTGTGGTCACGGTAATGGGAATGAGTATCTGGGTGTCATCTGCGTAAATCGTATATGTGACACCCAGATAATCCAGGATATCGAACAGTGGTTTTGTAAACACAATGTAGAGTGTAGGAGAAACGCACAATCCTTGTGGTACCACATAGGGAACTGGTGATGGTACAGCAGCAGCAGTGGGGGAGAAGACCCTCATGGATCTGTTATCCAGGAATGATCTGATCCAAGCAGTAGCTTTGTCTGAGAAGTGGCCAGCTGATTTGAGGTAACGACAGAGGATTTGATGGTTCACCAAGTTGAACGCTGTTGATAAATCGGGAAGGAGTAGAAGGGCCAGCTTGCCTTTGTCTTTTATGTCTTCAATCTGGGTTTTGAGGTCAATAAGGGTGGTTTCAGTACCATGACAGGGAAGGAAACAAGATTGTCTAAGGCCCAAGAGATTGTTATTTTCCAGATAATCTTGGATCTGAAGGTAGGCTGCTCGATCCAAGATTTTTAGCAGGAAAAGCACAGTGGTAATAGGCCTGTAAATTGTAGGTATGCCAGCATCTAATGTAGGTTTTTTAAGAAGTGGGATGACCCATGCATCTTTCAAGTTATCTGGGACAATACCTGTGCCAAATGAGGAGTTTATAAAAGCAGTGACGAATGGGGCTAAGTTATGTGAAGCCTCCTTGATAATAGGGGCTGGGCATAAGCCACCCTGGCAGTTGGAAGGTTTGAGATTGTTAATGATACTTTCAACTTGAGTAGTAGAAAGGGGTGAGAAGCTGAATGGTTTATGAGTGTGAGTGCTGATTTTAGATCTATCATGCTGGGGCTTGTCATGCGAGTCAATCTGGAGGGAGATATTTTTATTATTGATTTTGGCTTGGAGTGTACCTATTTTACCAAGGAGCGCCTTCTGAATATTGGCACACCAGGTGCTATCTTTAGTACATATCTCAAGAGGGATGACCGGGGATTCCAGTTCTTTTAGGATCTTAAACAGCTCTTTAGTGTTAGATTTGGCTAGTCACAAGAAGTACTTGCTCGTCGGAATAGGCAAACAAATACCAATATAATCAAAAGTAGGGGCATTGCACACTAATCAGTGTGTCATGGCCACCATATATAACAAAATGACACAAATGGTATTTGTAGCGAAAACACTGAGGCACACAAACGCAATTCTAGATAAAATGTTCTTGACTCGCAGGAGTTCATCCACCCTCCACAAGCCTTAGCATACAGACAACACTATATTTAGTAAGAGGATCATGGCACTTCGACCACTGGAGTATCTGAGTGCTTGAGCCTCAAATAACAAAAAAGAGGCGGAGAAAGAAAAATTAGAAATGCTGTGACTTAATTTTCTTTCTGAGGGCATGTAGATGACTGGAATTGTGAGTGACATCCGATAAAACATTCCAATATCTGTCCACTAGAACCTTGCTTGACATTCCTATGCATTTGGAACGTTTGAAATAATTGATTGCCAAGGTGCTTCTAGTTGTGGCTGTTTTTAGGGCAAGAAGATGCATGCCACTGAAAGTATTGTTTAAGATGAAAAGGGACTTGGCTAAAAAGAGGCTTGTGACCCAGAGTTTACAATTTAAACTCCACACTTTCTGCCACAGAAAGCCAGAGCAGTTTTCTCAAAAGCGGGGTAATGTGGGCCTTCTGCAGGGTTATGTTAACCATCCGGGCTACTGTATTTTACAATACCTGAAGCCGGTGAATGGTGGGATCCATGCCACCTGCACACAATGCATTGCAGTCGTCCCCTGCATATGCATTAGGTTTGTTGTGTATGGCAGGCAGGAGATGTTATGATAATTGCAGAGGAAGTTTGCATCGGCATTAGCTTTTATAAGTGCAGAGTGAAAAGTGCTTCTTTGAGGATGGCTGGAATAATGCCCTGTGAGTAAGGTATGTTATTTAGTTGTTGCAGAGCACCAGTGAATAGTAATAGATGTTTTTATATTTTTGGTTGCAATCATCTAGAGAGGTGTGAGAACATTTACTGGTTTTATCTAGAGACATACATTGATTGAATTATTATCTGAGAAAGATGACAGTGGTCGGTGCTGGTTCTGTTGCATATTTCAAGAGTGACATGCCATGCTTTTGGGTGGCTCTAGATCCAAAATTCATGTTCATGGAGAGGTAGCAATCCTTGATTGCCTAGTTTCCTCTTAGTGGAGAGTCACATGCCCACATGAGTCTTAAATCTTCCACTGAGGTGTTATGTCAGGACCCAGGAGACAGTAGACAAGCCCCCAAATTAGTGATTTTGCAGGTGAAGTCAAATAGCCACAGTGGGTTTGCTCGGGTTATGGTCCAATTAGGGAAGGTCTAGAGCTGCAGCTGGTCAGGGGAGAGAGCCTGTGAGAGTCCACTAAAGAGATCCTTGAGGTGGCCTCACACAGTCTCTATGAGCAGCGGGAGCTGGATGTGGATTATCTTGGCAAGCAATGAATAGACTTCTATATCACAATCAAGTGGCAAGGGTGTTGTCTAATTTTAAAAGTGCACTAAGGGGTATTATACAGGGATGCCCAGTGCCACCTCTTTCATTTACACTAATTATTGAAACACACTTGCTGGCCTGAACGTATGATGCTGAACCTTCTGGCTAGTTGTATACTGGTTAGAGGAACTACCACATCATAGCCCAATACATATGGAATTTCTTACTGTACGCAGCAGACCTGGTGACCAGGCTGCCACCCATACTTGAGGATTGTGCTGTGTTTGTGGTATGCTTCCCAGACCATCGTCATACATGTCTCCCCGTTATTATTAACTTATTAACTTCAAAGTATGCCTGTACCTGCTTCCCAAGAAAGTCCCCGAAGACCCGTCCCTCAGCAAGGTATCATTACACCTCCAGCAGAATTGCCGCTTGGATCTCCTTTTCTTCGTTCAGCCACCACCACCTCATGATCAGACCAGGTAATTGCCTCGGCTGTGTGCGCCCCCATCTCAGCCTCCCTGTCAAGTGGAACCAGGAGCAAGTCTATCCTTGCATAGGTCTGGTGTGGGGGCGAATAACATGTGTAACCCCCCCAGGCCCGGGAAGTGTCCCCACCACATGTCAGACCAGTAATGGTCTGGCAGGAGGTGCTTGAAGGCAGTGTTTTCTGGGCCCACCACCTTCGGACCTTTGTCTTTATCAACCACCAGTCTAGCGCCGGATCCACCACCAGGTTGAAATCCACCCCCACGTACCGTGGCCCTCTCTGCCCATCCCTCCAAGAACTCAAAGACCTGGCACAGGAACCCCATCTGTCCCACGTTAGGAGCACATAAGTTAGCCAGGGTAATTAGCGTTTCCCAGTAGAGCCACTTTCTCCCTAGAAATCGACCTCCAAATCCCCTCTTATCCTGTATCACCGTCATCTTGAAAGCTGTTCCCAGTATAATACCCACTCATTCCTTCTTGAAATCCCTGTATGAGGCCCAAAAGTTGTTATCAATTTCTTTCCCTCATATAGCCGATTTCGCCCCCTGTTTGCCCCCTGTTTATAGCGAGTCTCTTGCAGAAAGAGGATCACCAAGCACTGTTTATGAAACATAATGCTTGTGAGAGATCTCTTGTTTTGGAGGTTTAGTCCTTTAACATTTAACGTGGCTATGCCAATCTCAGCCATAGCCTTTCCTTACCCTTCTCCTGTCACCCTGAACATCACTCAAGAGGTACCCCCTCATTACCCCACCAAATACCTGCTGTATGAAATGTCCCCTCTGCCCCTTCCCGCCACCCCTCCTAAGCTCAAACTGAGATGCCCGACTGTGCGCCCCAAGCATGTTGGTCACACCTGTCGAACCACCATGAATGCTGTCCTCTGCCCATGTCAAAGCGTTTTTCATCTTCCCTATCACCCACGCCCCTGGTCCCCTCTTGTGTACCCCCCCCGGCCTACCCCCAAGTTGCTCAACAAACTTCCCCCATGTCCACAAACAATGAAAGTGAAAGAACAGACCCCCCAACTTCTAGCCGTTCACACCTCCCGTATCACCCCCCCCAATCTGCCTGTGAACCTATTCAACCTACCCCCAAACACTGGGTATCCCAAACCCTGCTAACAAAACAGATTTGCTCCGCACACCCACCCCCCTCCGGGTAAACTCCCCCCTGGGGAACATGTAAGGGGTATGTGAGGACCCCATATCAGGCCCATCGCCCCCTCAGAGCAATTTAACAGTGAACCCAAGTGGCCCATATCCCTCATCTCACTTCCCTTCTGGGAGAGGGGGTGTTCAGCTTCCTAAACTTCCTGGCCCCTTGCATTCTCTGACAGCCCTGCTCCCTGTGTGTGCCACAAATATCTCGCCTCTGCTGTGTTTCTTCTTCTTTCCAAGTGGCACTGTTCCCTGAGAGTCACACAAGGCTTTCCGTCGCTCCCACAATATCTTCTTCTTACACCAGGTGAAATCTTTCGCCTTCCCATTCAAATATTAGTGCAAGGGGGTATCCCCACCTATTTCAAACTCCTTTCTCCTGTAGCCACTTCATGAGAGAGCTGTACTTTTTCCTTCTCAGGAGGGTCTGGGCCAAGAGGACCTGAAATATTGCCACTCTGGAGTCCTTAGTCGATGATACCCATGCGTTTGGCCTTCTGCAGGATATCTGCTTTGTCTGTCATGGGTATCAGGCAGGTAGTTGGGGCAAGGTGGGTGGAGGCTTGGCAGGCCTGGCATAGGCACACAAAGAACCCATAGCAAATCCCTCCTTTAATTCCTTCCTAGTGTTTGTAGTAACTTCCTGGTTACCACTTCCTGTTGCCAAACAGGGAGTGCATGATGATTCATGAGCTCTCTAGGGTTTGGGTGTGGCTGGCTATATAAGCCACACCCAAGATTCTTCCAGTGCTTCGTGTTGCTTACTGTGAGCTGTATCTGCAACACACTTGCCGTGCTCTGGACCAGCCAACTTCTGCTTACCTGCTCCGGATCATCCTGCTTCTGCTTACCTGCTCCGGATCATCCTGCTTCTGCTTACCTGCTCCGGATCATCCTGCTTCTGCTTACCCGCTCCGGATCATTCTGCTTCAGCTTACCTGCTCCGGAAGAACCTCCGTTCTTACTCCACACCGCAGCTATCTCCAGTGAAGTGGGGACTTCTACACTGGCACCTGTAAGAACAAAGAAGAACTGCGTCAACGTGCGCACATCAGTAACGCTTCGCATACTCACCGAATCTTCCAGCAATGCTGCAATTCAGGTCAGTTGTACGAGCGCTCAAACCCCTGCAAAAGAAAGAAGAGACATTATTCATTGCGCTCGCCCCAATAACGCGGACACTTATTTCACTGCGCTCTGGGTGCATACTTACCAAAAGCCTTGGTGTATAATTACCCAACCACCAAGTCTCCCGTAGCACTAAACCCGGACTCGAGGCGCTAATACCACATAATTTCTCCTGCAAGAGAAAGGGAGAGGCATTACCAGGCGCGCTCGAATTGAAGGCGCTGTGCAAACCTACCAGCAGATAGCTTCTACACGCAGCGCTACTCACCCACAAAAATACCGGCAATCAAAGACAATACGGACAATTTTGGACACTCAACATTCTCCGTGCAACGTTCACTTGTGGGAAGGACTTTCTAGCCAGTGAAGGAACTGGCGCCTTGAACAATCGGCCTCGCTGTGAAGGCATAAAACAGCGTTTGGCATCTGAACTCAGCCTACAGACATTGGCACCAATCACGAGTGAATCACGCCCCTGCGAATGCAGGATGGAATGCACACTCTACTAAAGATCAAGGTAAGCCCATAGGGGGACATCACTGCACACAGTAAAGAGAGGGGAAGGGCCGAGGGAATCAGGTGAATTCAGGTCTGAGTGTACACCTTGTATTTGACAGGTATTCCTCTGGGTGAAACAGGGGAAGTGAAGACTCAGGGTCAAGGGAGGCTCGTCCATCGCTCCTGCAGAGACACAGGTGAGTGTGACATTGTCCCTGTAGTAATGTAGTTTTGCCAGCACAGAGCCTGGCCCTCTACTACCTCCTCCTGCGCGATGCACTCTATCCAAGGTCACATGTGCTCCCTCTTTCGATCCTAGGGCCATCATGATTTCCTGGATTTTCTTCTCAAGTCCAGCTGGGGATTCCCCCTCCCTTTCTTTAAGGCCAAAGAACCGGATTTTGATTTGCCTCTCCCTATTCTCGAAATCATCCAGTTTGAGGCCCAACTCCATTTCTCTTCTCTCAATGTCCTGAAACCGGACCTCGATCTGCTCTTCGAGAATGCCTATGGAGGCCTGATTTGCCTCCACCTCGTTGAGCCTTTCCTCCAGTGTGTCCACTTTCACTGACAGGCCCGCCACTTTGGCTCTGATATCTGTTCTCATCCCCCAGATCTCTTCCAGGATCATCTGGATATCGCTCTTGATGGTATCTATCTCAGCAGAAGTGGGGTGGGGCCCTGTAGCCTCCTTCTCCCTCTCCATTTCTCCTCCAACACAGCTTTTGGTACTGGTACTGGGAGACCTTCTCTCTCCAAGTCATTGACCCTGCACCCCCTATGTCCTGACACCCCCTCAGTGTCACACAGTTCGCTCTGCTATGGGTGTCCTTACGGTGCACCTCTTTATCGTTTGACAGGGGCCCACCACTGTCTCACTCCATTGTCTGCTACTCGTCAGCACCCAGACCTTCCTAGTTGATCTCCCCCACTTTACTAGCCCTTGTCTCTGCGCACACTGCCGTCTCTCGTGGTCTCTCTGTGGCCTCAGCGGGCTCCCCTTCCCTGGCTCTGGATCTCTTCCACTCCTCTGGCCTCCTGGTCCTCCTCACATTCAGTTCATTGTAGTTGGGCCCACAGCATGGGGCTACCACACCCCTAGGGTCTCCAGTGGTGTGCCGACCCACTTGGGCCTGCTCTGGTTGGAGTGGTGTGGGAGGGCTGCACTCCGGGGGACTTTTGGTTTCAAATCTTGGCAGGTATCCAGCATGATGCTCCTCACTTCCCCCTGCAGTAGCCCACCTAGGGGCACCTTGGGTGGGGCTTCACAACTTCCTCCTGCTCCGTGGCTCAGTTTCTCTATTTTGCCTCAGAGCGTCTCTTGTCCCCACCTCCTCTGTCAGCCAAGCCTGCCAGTGCTCGCTCTCTCACTGACTTCTGATGTCAGCCCTGGGTGAGGCGGTGCTCCCTGCCGCCTCACCACATCTCCTCTGGCGTGTCCTGGTGGAGCTCAATCTCCCATGAACTCCTAGCTGGGGGCAGCACCCCCTCCTTTGTGGCCCAGGATGGGGCATGTGGGCAGTGTCCGCAGGGCCACCGCACCCCTCGGATGGGCCTTAAGGCGAACACTCACCCTCGCCAGGGAAATCCCTGCTTCTCCTCCACGCATGATCTCCTCTGGGGGGATGCTTCTGCAGCCCAAAACTGGGCCTTCCACCTCTGAACAAGCTCCTCTGCAAGGCCTGCACTGGTGTGGACAACTGGTGCCAGTGGTGGTGCTCTCAATGGCTCGCCCCTCTGCGAACCTCACCGGGTCTGTTGCTGCTGTAAATTTGCCTGGGGCGCCCCTGCTCATCTGGATCACCCTCTCCTCCTCACCTCCATAGTGCACACAGGCTCTGCATTTGGTGCCTGCAGGGGGCACTGTCAGCGTTCCGCGTGCTCTTGGTAAGGCCTCATGGGTCTGTTTGTTTATGCAGCCATCTGCGCCGGATCACTGCCTCCTCCTCTCCTCCTCCGGGCTCTGCTCATGGTGTCTGCAAAGGGTGTTGTCCATAGCCGGCTCCTCCTCCTATGTGCCTCGCGGCTGCCACTGACTCTTGCGTTCCTTGACTCTGACCGTATCGAGTCACTGTCTCCTCACCTCCCCAGCCTGGGCTCGGCACAGAGTGGCTGCGGGGAGTATCGCCATCAGCCCGCTCCTCTTCCCTCGAATCACGCTGCAGCATTGACTCTTCCCGCCGTGGCCGTTGACAACTTATGCGACGGTGTACTTTTCTCTATTTTTAAGGTTTTTGTGCTTTATCACGGAATGCAATTGTGATTGTGCTGCCTATTCTCTTTTCTATTTGTGATGGTTGCAGAGTAACACACCATCCTCTGATTACGTTTCATGCTAACAAAGATAACTAAAATAGTAAACATTTGCAGAATGCTTCTGTGTGGCTGATACATGTATTTCCGAGACGGCGGGGGAACTTTGCCATATTCTCTGCAACCCTAAGTGCACTTTTGGGGCAACCATTTCCTTGTGGGTGGCCAAGCATATACTGGGAATAATGGGTTGGGTTGCGTATATCCGCTATAGAAAAATGATTTTGCCTTCCAGATCTCATCAGCAAAGTGACCAAAAAGCTTGTACTACTAAATAGGTGAACATTGGTAATTTTGTCTAAGTTTTTGTATAGCACCCTCGTTGATTTAAAGCTGCCTCAGGGTGCTTGCAGAATGGTGTGAATGCGGAGGAAGGCCTTGCAAGGGTAGAAGGACAGCGGTTGACGACACTCCTGGTCCACTAGGGTGAGGGTGCATCCAGACGTGCTAAAGCTGTCCTAAAGATGTTTGACAGGTTTTTCATGTGGGTTTTCAAGTTTCTATGGCACCAGGTGATGTCATATCAAGTCCCAGATGAAGCCGTTGGAAAGCAGGGGGTGCTTCAGGGTATCTAGCCTTAAGCAGATTCACAAACAAATTGCAATAAGTAAATCGATAAAATCGATAATGGCCCTGCATTATCGCTAGCCCTCACCATTGGCTACACTATCTATCATCAGGACCACCCCAACGCCAGAGGTGAAGGGGTAGCACTCATAGCCAAGGAGTCCCTTCCCTTCCGAAAAATCAACTCCTCCCTAGATGGTAATGAGGACATTCTATCTCTCAAATATCTCCCATCTGCACCATCACACACCACATCATCTACAGCCCCCCGCCCCCTCATCCAGCTTCCAGGAAAACCTCCTCCATGTCCTCAATGACAACTTGAAGAACTCCTCCAAAATCCTTCCATTAGGCAACCTGAACCTAGGCCTCAATGACCCTGAAGACTCGCAAGCCAGGATCCTCGCTGCAGCTCTAGACACCTTAGGATTCACACACCACCAGCCCCACGCATAACATAATCTGGACTGGATAGCGGACTGTAATAATGCACTGTGGAATGCCGGCTCGTGTTGCTGCGTAGTCAGCATTCCAGGTGCTGTTGAGACGGTTGGAGAGGGCTGAGTGGCGGTGTGGCCACGGGGTCTGTCGCAGCAGAAATAAAGACTTACCTGTTTTACTTACCGCCTCAGTGATCACTTCACTGGCGATGAGGAAGAGCACCGGCATGGGCAGACCCTGTATAACTCACGGGTGCAGGACCCAGCACACCAGGAAGTCGGGCGGCCACGGCCCGATCCAGACGCATCCCTCACTGCGGGGAGACGGCTGCAGCCGAAACAGCCCCAGTTGTAGGAGATAAACACTGAAGCGCCAATGCTAGAGGAAAGGTTGACGTTGACGCTCTGGCAGCCATTCCTGGTTGCTGGGTAACGCTTTGTTTGGTTGCAATGGCAGCTGCATTAAAGGAGCAAGGGGAGGCGGATTGACCCCATTTTAAAATGTTGCCCCATCCAGAGGCAAATGCAGGAACTGTGCAAGGAGATTTATTAATGAGGCATAACTATACCATGAGCTAGCAGAGGCTGACTGGTGAAACATTTCCTGTAAGACCATTGTGGTTGCTTCAGGGGTCCGGAAACACTTGCAGGCGTGTTCATAGTCAAGGGAAAGTGCTGTGGCAGTGGAAAAACACAGCTGTCATTTGAGCTGTACAAAAAGCGGCAGTGAGTGGCAGAAACGTTTGAAGGCATGCTGTGACAGCAAAAACACCCCTTAGGACTTTTAAGCTGTGCTGTGAGCAGCAGTGAGTGGCATAAGCATATAGTGCAACTGTGAGCGGGTTGCTGACAAACAGGGCTGGTGGAGCCCACGGTCAGCATGCAACAAAGCAATGCCAGACCTCCAACAACATTTCTGATGTCCCCAGGTGAACCACCAGTTCCGTGGGATTTGTGGGTGGGCGCATTCAAAGTATTCATGAGAGCAGCTGCAGGGATGAAGTACAGCGACGATAAAAAGGAGGCAGTGCTGTTAAATTGTATTGGGACCAAAGGACTCTGAATTTTCAGGCATCTTCCGGGCGATGAGGTGTACGTGCCAGGTGTCGGAGAAGGGGAGAGAGCACTGGGCGCATATGAAACAGCTCTCAAGAAGTTGGAGGGGCGGTTTGGGAAGAGACCCAACATGGTACTTGAGCGGTATAATTTTTTCTCCAGGGCAAAAGTAGTCGGGGAAGGCATTGACGCATATGTCACAGCACTGCAGACACCTATGGCTACATGCAAATTCACTGGTGTACAGGAGGAGTACATCGGGGACCAAATAATGATGAAAACCAGCAATTCCAAGGTCAGGGAAAGACTATGGATAGAAAGTGATCCTCCACTGGACAAAGTGATAGAGATTGCGATGGCAATAGAGGAGTCAAGTGCCAGCGTTCAAGTTGTCACTGAAAAAACAGACAAGCATGGCCAAAGGGAATCCGTCCAAGGCAAATTGCCACCGTTCAAGAAAGGGAGCAGTGAGGTGAAAAAGAAGTTGGAGAAGCTTGAGGGCAGTACAACACACCGAGTAAAGTGAACTATAGTGGTGGGGTGAGGGAGGCGAGTAGAAAATGTGGTTGGTCAAGTCACTCCAATGGAGCTAAGGAGTGTCCTGCATGGGCAGTAGAGTGCAGGCGGTGTTAGACAAAAGGACATTATGCCAGGATGTTCAGAATGAATGTGGAGAAGGGCAATGTGCAAGGAAGACAGAATGTCAGGATGATAGAACCTGACAGTGTTCCAGGGTGCGCTGTAACTTTTGACGGCAGTGTGATTAGAGAAGGGGTGATACTGCATGTCGGAGGGGATGCCAAAAAGGGACCATGGGACATATTGACGGTGAATGGTGTATGCTTGGAAATGTTATAAGACTCTGGTTCCCTGTATACTATGAACTCGCCAGAAGTGTACAGGGAGAATTTTGGGAAGGAGGTGTCTGCTCTCAAACCTCCAGACATTAATCCTAGTGCATATGATGAAGCGCCCATAAAAGTTCTGGGGTATGAATGGGTGCAAATTGAATTTAAGGGGCGCAGCACGAAAGGTAAATTGTACGTGGCACATAAAGGTGCAAGCGTTTTGCAGTGGCATGAGCAGGCTGCCCTTGATATTGAGATACGGCCTGGAAAGAGTGTGCCTGTGCTTAGTGTCGAGGAGGTGTCGGATGATGTCATGTCGGCGCAATATTTGCGCAACAAGTATCCCAAGGTATTTGCGGAGCGACTGGGGGGTTCACGTGGATTTTTACAGCGAATTGTCTTGAAAAGGGGGGCGGTGCCGAAGGTACACAAGGTCAGAGGTGTTCCCGTTTTGGCCAGGGAAAGTTTAAAATCAGAATCGGAAAAGTTGAAGTTGGCGGGGATCATAGAGGAGATTGAGAGTTCCGAGTGGTTATCTCGAGTGGTGTTGCGCGGAAACAGGACGATGGTTTGAGGATGTGTGTAGACCTTAGGGAGCTGAATTCCAGTATTAGGGTTGATCGCCATCCACTTTCCAACATCAATGAATTACTTTTGACAATGGGACATGCAGAGTGGATCTCCACTTTTGATTTATCGTCGGCTTGTCACCAAATTGATTTGCAGGTTGAATTGCGACCGTTCAATTAATTTGTGACACCATTTGGGGCATAGAAGTTTTGCTGTATGCCATTTGGTGGCCACGAGGTCTGTTCCAGCAGAAATAAAGACTTACCCCTTTTACTTACCGCCTCTCTGATCACTTCACGGACCTCAACTGTCAGTCATCCATCATATTCAATTCCCCAAACCCATGGTCAGACCACCATGCCATCCACTTCTCCATCCCTCATCCCAGGAAACACAAGCCGCTTCCACCTCACTACCGCCAGTACTACCACGTAGCTCAAGAAAGCTGACAAAAGACAACCTCTTCCCCTCCTGGACATTTCGGAGTTCAGACCATCATTTTTCCAAGGATCCCAACACACTTGCAGTCCTATACAACGCCAACTTGAAGCAGGATGTCAATACCATTGCCCCCCTAATAGCAAAGAAAGCAAACCCCATTAGGCACGCCAACTCTTGGTACCCCCATGAGCTACTTGAACTACGAAATAAAAAGTCGACAGCTCCATTCGCTTGGATAAACAACCCTACTGACCCAGCTAAAAGGGAATTCGCCAAAGCATCCAAAATCTACAAACAGGCAATCATGTCAGAAAATCCACTTACTTCAATACCAGGATCACAAATGCCAAATCAGACGTCAGGGAAATTTTCACTATCTTCAGGAAACTTGAGAACCCAGTCACCGCCCCTCAATCTATCATCAAAGACGGAACATGGTGTACTAACATTCAAACAGCCGTGATGAACAAAATAGACCTGCTCATTAATAAAGCATGCACCAACCAAAACAGACTGGGTTCACCCCACCTCATAAGATCCATTGTAATTGTAATTTTTAATTGGTTATTTATAACGCATTTAATACCCAAAGGTTTCTAAGCGTGGACCCGGGAATCGAACCTGTGTTGGTCTGCGTCGTCTTGCTTCCAAGGCGAGCATGTTGCACCTGAGCTATCCTCCCCTGCCCTCAACACAGCCTCCTCAAACATACCTCCATTCTCCTTAAAGGACATCTCAGAAATGGAAGTGCAATCCATTCAAAAAAATCTCAAACTGTCTAAATGCAAAATCGATGTATGCCCTGGCACAATCATTAAGGAATGTGCTGACATCTAAGCTCCCTTCGTCACTGCCTTCATCAATGCCTCCTTCCCCTCTGGACGGGTTCCATCATGTTTCAAAGAAGGCTGTTTACTCCCATTCCTAAATAATACCTCAGTAGACCCCTCAGCCACCAACAACTACAGGCCCATCACGACAGTCCCTTTTCTTCTAAATATCCTTGATAGAGCATCCTATCTCCAGATACAAAACTTCCTAGAAGAAAACCACATACTAGGCCTACGCCAAACAGGCTTCCCACCTGGCCATGGCACCGAATCAGCGCTACTAGATCTAAAAAATCAAATGGATGAAATTCAGGACAATAGCAAACCTGCCATGCTCCTCCTTCTCGACTTATCAGCCGCCTTTGACCTAGTGGATCACAAAATACTCCAGCACGACCTCACCACATCAGCCCACTTCTCGCAAGAGGCAACAACCTGGATCACCTCATTCCTAGAGGGTAGAAACATAAGAGTGTTCGCTGAAAACGCGAGCGCCCCCGCACCCCCATTGTATGCAGAGTCCCACAGGGATCCTGCATCTCTCCCATTTTATGCAACATCTTCACCAGACCACTCTTTAATATCCTAGACTCCAACGGTATAACCTATACCAACTATGCTGATGACACCCAAGTCCTCCTCCCCTTACAGGTAGCTACGAAGAACATTCTGAGGCCCTCAGCACAGCCTACTCCATCATCCAGACCGGGATGGCAGTAACGAGGACAAGACCGAAATTACGCTAATAGGGCCTCTGGCAACACTAAAAAAACTCACCAACCACATTATCACACTACAAGAAACTCACATCTGAACGGCTGACCGCAGAAGGGTTAAGCTGTGGGGCTATTCCAGGCCACTACAAGCAACCCAATCTGAAAAGAAATCTGGGGTTCTACTGGCCCTTAGGGACAGGGCTGGAGCTACATATCACTGGGAAGGTTATAGATGACCAAGGAAGGTTTTTGTCTGTATCCTTGGAGGGCAATGTACTCCTTCTCACAGTGGCGACGTTATATGCCCCAAACACGGCCCAAGATCCAATTAGTAAAGTTCTTTTCAATATTTCAGTTCTGCTTCAACAGCAATACAAAGTTCCTTTCAATGGCCAAGTTTTGTTTAAAACAAAAAGTTCCTTTTCTCCTGGAGAGTTTCACTTGGCAATTGCATTTTCTGATAATTAAACAAGGATCACCACTCTTCAGAATAAAGTTTTCCACAAGCATCTGTTTATCAAACCAAAAGGTCTTTGTTTTCATTTGCCCAGTTAATAATTCAATATAACTTCTTTTCTTTGAAAAGACAACTACTTCACACTTCTTTATAAACCACAATGTTTGGGGGCATGGCCTGGTGCCCATGGAGTGAGGAGACAGAAGTGCTGAGCTCTGGCCGAGATCCTGCAATACGATCCTGGAACGGTGAATTGAAGGCTCCACCAACAAAAATAAAGCGACCACAAGGAAGTAAAAGCGCTTCCCAACATTGCTCCAGCAGACACGAGAAAAATCGAATTAATAGGCGACGAGTGAGCCCTCCCGAACTGGTCCCCCTGGAGCTGCACAAAATGGCGGGCGCGATCCGGAGCCGCCGCAGCTGAAGAGGGGGAAGGGCGGATTGTCCCAACGATCTCCCCGTGCAAGAAGCAGACTGGAGCAGCCCAGCAACAACCCGACCGGCTGACCCGGCACACGGAAGCGGGCAGAGAGAGTGAGTCCACCCTAGCACTTCCACACTACCCAAGACGCAGCGGCTGGGAGGCGAAGCACTAGACAGCCGCGTGAGGAGACAGCAGGCCCGGTACTGTGAACAGAGCCGAGACGAAAAGGGGCAAGACACTCTCTGGAGGTACACAAGGTGAGCTGGATAAGGCAGTGCACCCTGGAGGCTGAGAAGCGTCAGAGGAGACCCTCTAGTGCAGCAGAGCAGAACGCTGAGGAGAGCGAAGCGAGGAGGGGCGAGGCAAGTGACTCTGGACGCTGGTAGTGGGAGTGCAGATGATCGGAGGGGGAACACGACCCGAGAAGCGCAACACCAGAAGGAGACACTGGAGTAAAGAAGGTGAGCCACTAATTTACAGGGTGCAACAAGCTGCTATGCAGAGCAAATAGGCCCAACAGGGGGCAGTTGCCAGAAGCGAACACTGGCCACTGGATTAAGAAGCGGGATGGGACACACCCAGCAGTTTAGTCTGGCAAGACCAAGGAAGCACTGGGTAGCCTGGGCATGGGACAACAGACCAACAAGGGCAAGCGAACCCAAGAAAAACGCGTCCCATCTACATAAGGTTGGCGACCCACACATTACAGCGGCAGTGTGCCCATAACGACACAGGGGACACTTTAGTAAGCATCACTGTGGCCCTAGAACGGGGCGACGGACTAGCAGCAAGGAAACAGAGCGGCAAACTAACCCCAGACGAAGCACAAGAAATAAAAGACAAAGATAGCAAGGTTAGAACGAGAACAGGAGCATAAGCAGGGATACGAACAAGATATTGGAAGCAATGTAAGAGACGAGACAAACCAAAGTAAATAACCTATATGTGCTCCATAACTGCGAAAACTATAGCACAGCATTGAGAACCAAAAGGCCAAACTGAAATAACCTACCACCCTAGGCGGGTAGAAGCCGATACACACAACAAGAGGTGCAGCACAATCATCCCACCCTGCACAAACGGGAAACAAGCCAAATAAAGGAAGGGAAGTCCGAGGCCCCTGAGCCGAACAAGCATAGTTACAAGTAAACAGGGTGCGGTCAAAATAAGGCTGGGGCTCAAACTGAATAACCACCAATCCAAGTGAGAAACGCAAGCAGAGACTCACGAACACCCCAAACACCAGAACAACACCATAGACACGACTCAACGCCAAAATGTCATCCTCCAGAAATAAAGGGAAGACGACCATAATGGACTCGTTTGCTGCTACCAAGTCCCACAACACACCACAAAACAGGGAACCCGGAACTGAAACCAAGAAAGCAACGGAAGGGACTAACAAAGACAGTCAAGTACTAGAAGCCATAGCTGCGCTGAGAACCTTCATATACACTAAAATAGAAGAGGTAAAGACTGACATGCAGCTAATGCGCCATGATGCCCGCAATCTAACAGAGAGGGTAACTAATGCAGAGACGGCACTCCAAGAAACAACAGAGAACGCAGCGGACCTCAGAATCAGAGCAATAGAGCTAGAAAAAAAAGTGGCCACGCTGGAAGCGAGGTCAGAGGACGCTGAAGGGCGTGCAAGACGCAGCAACATAAGGATACTAGGGGTACCCAAAGGTACAGAAGGTCCAAACCCGACGGCCTATATTGAAAACCACCTACAGCAAGAAATTGGAGTGAGTCACCTGACACAGGGCTTCGCTGTGGAAAGGGCTCACAGATCTCTCCAGAAGAGACCACCGCCGGGCTCATACCCCCGCCCACTAATTCCAAAGATCCTCAACTTCCAGGACAGGGAGACCATCCTCAAATACTCCAGGGAGGGAGGTGTAATAGAACGCAGCAACTCCAAAATAACCATATACCCCGACTATACACCAGCAGTACAAAAGGCGAGAAACTCCTTTGTACCAATGAAGGCCAGGCTGAGACAACTCAACCTGAAATATATGTTACTCTACCCATCCAGACTAAAGGTGATACATAAGGGACGTGCAATATTTCTGGAAACACTGGCAGCAGCCAATATGTGGATGGAGCACAACAACTTAGCGGATGACAAGGAAGCGACCACTTGAACATAAGGAACAGCTCAAGGAAGCAACAAGACCACCGGAACATCACGACACAGCAAGACGGCCGAAGGGACACACAAGGCCTCCCCAACTGAGCACACAGACCTAACCCATGGACCGATCAGTGCAGGCCTGTTGCCAGCACGAGTCTAATCACGCCCGAAACCCAGAATGGGACTAGAAAGCGCGAGGGCGCCTGAGCGCTGTGTGTGGAATGTACCTGCTGGGCGCAACAGTTTGGTTTATGTTTTTTGTTATTCTTTTTATACTGTCTACATGCTGCAAACAAGTGGTGGGAAGGAGGGCATAAAACTCAGACAATGGAACTAAGGCGGTGCCCAACCTGGAAGAAGAACTAGCAACCTGGGAAGGCAAGCCAAGCGAAGCAGGAAGTGGGGAGCAGGCCAACGGGACGACCAGATAAGACCATGGCTACACAACTTAAAATAATGACATGGAACGTGAGCAGAATGGGCTCATACCTGAGGAGAAACCGGATCAAATCCTTCTTACAGAGAAAGAAAGTATCGAAAGCCCTACTCCAAGAAACACACCTCACGACAGAAGTCACATCAAAACTGAAAGAAGGCTGGGGGGGGGGCAGGGGCAAGGAGCACCCTACTGTAAATATGCAAGAGGAGTATTCACGTGGGTGGACCCAGAGATACCATTCCAACTGCTAGGAACCGAAGCTGACAAGGAGGGCAGATACCTGGTAATGTGGGGTATTGTCAAACAAACCAAAGTCTGCATAGTGAACTCCTATTTCCCCAATCATGGCTGGCATACCTGCCCACCTCAAACTAATATATGCGCCAAAATAACACATCATAGAGAAGGCTTCTTTATATGGTGGGGGGCTTCAATTGTGTAAAAGATGCAACCCTGGACAGATCTGACTCACCACAGCACCAAGCAAACACAACCTCACAGGCGTTAAATACAATGGTTGACCACCTGGACCTGGTAGACGCATGGCGGGCACTACACCCCATGGACAGATGTTACTCATACTACTCATCCCCACACAGCCTATACACCAAGATAGATTACCTGTTTATCGACAGAGACCAAATGCCACAAGTAGAATATGCACAATACCTAGGCAGATCAATATCAGATCACTCCCCACTAATCATGAAATGGAAAAATCAAAGGACCCAGACCTCCTATCCCACTGTTTCACATGCCCACAGAAGCACTCACAGATCAAGCATTCAAGGAGGACCTTGGGGATAAACTAGAGGAATGTGTGCAAATCAATAAAGGCAGCGTGGACAGATGGGCCTTGCTATGGGAAACAATGAAAGTGCTAACACGTGGGGAGATAATAGCGGGAGCTGGGGGGGTTCGGAAACAATTAAAAAAAGATCTTGAGGCCAAGGAAGAGGAAATAAAACAGTTGGAAACCAACACCCAGTTCACTAGCGCAGACAAGATAAATCTGAAAGCGATTAGAGACAGTAGCCAAGAGGCATGGGGAGGGCTATCAAAATTTGATTACACAACACGCACCGTCAGAGCACATAAAGAGGCAGACAAGCCAAGCAGGCTATTGGCCTGGTTGTGCAAGTGAGAGCACCCGAAGCACCTACCACATTAAATAAAAGATGAGAGCGGGACAGTACATAGGACACAGCAATCAATCAACAACACTTTTGCCGCCTTCTACTCTAAACTCTATGCCCATGACGATAAGGTGTTGGAAAAGGATATTGGGGACACATTAGAAGAAATAGGACTCCCCAAAATAAGCAAAGAGCAGAGAGAGGCACTAGACGAAGCCATCACCATTGAAGACGTAACAGAGGCCATCAGATCCCTAGCCACATTTAAGACCCCTGGAAGTGATGGCCTACTGCCAGAATTTTATAAGGCCTACGAGCCAACCTTGGCTCCACTGCTGCACAAAGTATTTATGGAGGCTTTCGAGCTGGGGACCCTGCCGGAAAGCATGAGGGAAACATTGATAGTCCCGATACTCAAACCAAATAAACCCGCAGAAGACTGCGATTCGTATCGCCCATTGGCGATGCTGAATTATGACAGTAAAATACTGACCTCCATACTGGCCAAGTGACTGGCGAGAGCGGTGGGAGCCCTGATCCACGAAGACCAAAACAGATTTCTACCAGGCCGCAATAAAACTGCCAACCTTTGCCGACTCCAACACATCCTGGCATAAACAGATGGCAATATTATCGTTGGATGCAATCAAGGCGTTCGACTCCATATACTGGGAGTGGCTATCAGAGGTATTGAGGGAGTTCGGGTCAGAGAGGGCTTTGTGAGATGGGTTAAAGTGATATATAACGCCACCAAGGCAAGAGTGAAGACCGGGAGAACGGTGTCAAAGGCGTGGGAGATACAGAGAGGCACCAGACAAGGTTGCCCGCTATCGCCCATGCTATACATCCTGGGGCTCAAACCAATAGCTATCTACCTTAGGAAGCAGCTCTTCGATGCAGGGATAAAGGTCGGAGGCAAATACAATATAATATCGCTCTAAGCCGACGACGTTCTCCTATTCCTGAGTGACCCACACATTAACGCCCTGATAGTACTATAGATACTAGACAACTATGCGCACTACTCCAATATACAGTTCAGCAAACAAAAGTAATGCGCATTCCCGCTAGCAGGGCTAAGGGGGGTGAACGCAATAGACTTGCCTGAAGTGGGAATCAGATGGCAGGTAGAAGGATTCAGGTACCTAAGGGTTAACATCAAACACACACCAGAGCTTACACACAAATGCAACACAGTGGCGGTAAAGAACGGCTTACGCAAATCTATGAGGTGCTGGTCCAAGCTGCCACTGTCCATGATGGGTAAGGCAGGCGGTCACCAAGATGATTATACTTCTGCGGTTCCTGTACCACTTCCAAAACGTATGTCACTACATTGGGCCATCCTTCTTCAGAAAACTAGATGTATTGCTTAGAGACTTCCAAAGGGGAGCGGCCAGGCACAAACTATCCCTAACCATACTGACACTATCATACAAGGAGGTAGGGATACAACTACCGGACCTCGAGAAATATTACTTGGCGGCACAGCTTAGCCATGCTACGAGATGGTTATCAGACGAAACCACAGCCGAAACAAATCTCTTGCAGCAGTTGATAGCCCCGGCACACCTCAAGGAAAAAACTATGGAACCCACCAATCGACATAGCACACACACCCATGATTGTAACCTTGGGTAGGCAAGTATGGAACAGAACCAGAGCAATGCTTCATCTGCGGCATTCCTACTCACCCGATACTCCGATGCTAGCAGACGTCTGTAAGGTGCCTGCAGACGTACCCGTAATGAGGAAATAGGATTCGGTGGGACTGTAAACCTGGGGCGACATGTTCGATGACGGAACTTTCAGAGACTTCGATGCGCTACACTACATGAGGGTCTGGTAAATGGACAATTCCTATGGTACCAACGGATCAGACACACTGCCAAAGGAAAATGGGACACATGGCCAGAAGAACCAACACCAAGCCCCATACTAGAAGAGATGTACAATCTAAGTGACGGCTGGAGGCCTGTGTCCAGACTATATCGTCAACTAACAGAGAGGCCCAATCCTCGTAGCACCACACTGAAAGAAAAATGGGAGAAAGACTTAGGGGTCATAATAACCGAGAAAGAATGGGAAAGGGCACTGATGCACCCGAAAGAGTTTTCCAGGAATGCTGAATTCAGACTAATCCAATTGAACATCCTATACAGGACCAACATGACACCTCTTAGAGTTGCAAGCTTCAACAAGCAAACCTGGCCAAAGTGCCCCTGGTGCAGAAATGAAGAGCCTGGCATAATGCATATGTTCTGGTGCTGCCCAAAATACAGGGGTTTTGGGCTAGAATCGAGCGAACCTGCAGAAAAGCGGGAGTGAACAGGTACGACTGGTCTCCAACAGAGTGTCTATTGGGCACATACCCCAGACTAAGCAAGCACAAACATGTAGTGAAACTAATGGTCCTGGCGTGCATATTAGCAAAAAGGGCAATCGCAATGGCATGGAAAACACCCAGAGGACCACAATATGCGCCGTGGAACAAAGAACTGGAGAGATGGGCCGCAGCAAAGACCAAAGCTTGGAGCGAAGGGAACAAGGGCTCCGAGGACGACATAAGCACCACGTTTGAAGCATGGAAGGCCCTAATTAGAGACTTGTTCCTCTCAGAAGATGACAAGCTCCCCTGAAAAACCCATAAAAATACCACACAACTGCAACATAGCACACAGAATTCACTGAAGGATCACCCAGCATGAGCACCTCCATAACAAGTACTTTAACATTGAAACTACCACAACACCTGAAATGCAGCTGCTACAAATCTATTTCAGCAATAAAAGACAGTACCTGTTGTTTTTTGTTCACGGTTTAACTGTTGCTAGAAACTAATATCACATTTGCTATAACATAAGTTGCTTACAATTACGCAGTAACTCAACGATGTATGTTTGATAACAAATGCAAATAAAATACTTTTTTTTTAAATAAAAAAATAAAAAATAAACCACAATGTTGTCGTCAGGATGGCTACACCATAGTTCATCAAACTTTTCAGTGGCCTTGCCACATTCTTTATATCACAACCTTTCACCACAATGTAGTACTTCAGTTCTTTCTTCCTGGTTCACTAACCTGCCAGGTCTACCACTAACAATCCCTTTCCTGGTAAACTCGCCTCCAAGGACAAAACTTCCAACATTACTGCCAGTACTCTGTTGTAAGGTTTTCTTCAAACATCAGTAAAGTCTTTGACTTTCAACAACATTCTTATTCACAACTTCTTATTTATAATTTCTTCCAAAAGGTTACAACACCCATTGATGCTGTTTATTCAACTGACTGGTTTTCCCTAGGCAATGCAGGTTAAATGCCTCTCCACCTTGACACTTTCTCCAAGGAGGGCTTCTCCCCTGCCACTTCAGAGTGTCTACTATTACACAAGGTATCTGCTGGTTAGGTCTCTTATTCAAGCATTTCTCTTTAAAGAAAACTGTCTTCTGTTTTGTATATAATTGCCCCTGTTTGGCTTGGGCAATGCTTGTTATCACCCTCCCTTTCAGATCGTCTCCTTCCCTGTATACTATTAAGGAAATGGTATCCTTTTCTATTTGTAACTGCCCTTTATTGGATTAGGCAATGCATATTTTTATCTTGCTCATATATTGCCTCTTTTCTAGGCAACCAGGGTTGTGGGTTTGTTCACTTGTTGCCCCCTTTTTGCTTAGGCAATGATGGTTAAAGACTTACAATATTGCTGACTTTTCACTCTGAAAAAGGAGGTTACAGTATTTCTTGAATATTGCCTTCTTTTCCTTATGGCAGTGATTGCAGCAAGCCGTCTTCTCCGTTCCTTCTCAGTATGGTGTTATGCCAAAAACACTCTCTCTCATTAGTTTGGTAATTGCACAACTTGCTGGCAGCTAGCGGTCTATCATGGAGCGGCCCCGAGTCACCACACATAGGCCAACTCACCAGTTTCTCTGCGCACATCCGTTTGAGCTGCCACACAGAGTGGGGAAAGCTTCTTTCTCTCATTGGGTAACCTGCTGCAGCACCGCTATCCGCTGCATGACTTCTGCACAACAAGTCCCCTGATGCTACCATTCTCTCTACTCCGCAATCAGTTGCAGACACAGTAGCGGCTCCGGCGTCTTCACTCCTAAGATACTGTTGCTCACACTGCTGTCGGCCACTACGCCTCTTGATTTCCACCAAAAGGGGATTTAAATAATCAAAATTCCTGCTCAGGTGTAGTTCGTCAGAAACCCTAGACTGCACACTGCAGTTCTGTGACTCCGAGTCACTCTTACTCGTCCCAGTACCTATGGCATTTTGGGACTTCATCTACCCTACGGTTCTTATTTTTGTCTCATCTAACTTACTCTGTACATATGAGTCTATTGTTGTTGCTTGAAGTTCACAAATAACATGAACCTCTTTTCTCTGCATTCGAAGTTCCCTGTCATTGCCCCTTTATCTTGGGCAAATTTTGTACATTCTGAAAGACCTTAGCCCTATGATAGCTGTTCACGCATTTTTCTTAATATGTAGTCCCAGAGGCTATCTTTCATCTCATATCTTTATGATTCTTAGATGTTTGTGAATCTTTCTTTTAATTTCGTTTTGATACGTCCTGTGTACAATTTCTGACAAACGCATACAATTGTATAAATTGCATGCTTGAGGTTACAGTTGATAAACTGTGCTACAGTGATTTTGTTGCCGTATAGGTCTTCTACATTCTTAAATCATTAAGAGGATAGTTAAAATTGTAGCAAAAAACAAATGAATACAAAACAGTTCTTTGTGATCTAGCCATGCATGTTCAGTGCTTCTTAATGTGGTTATAGAACCGGGTATCATTGTGTGTTCTGGGTTGTTACCTAAGAAATTCTTAACATCTACATCCGACTGTAATATATGCAATGTTTTTTCGGTCATTTCTGTATGAGTTTACTGTGAATTGGACGTGGTTAGTGAGAGCCAGTCCTCCACCAGAGTTGGGGTGTGGAAGTTGGGAGGTCCCCAGTCCCTGTCCCTTGTATTTGTGCCTGCTTGCATGAATTGAATACCACCTTTTCTTGTGCCATGCCTGTACTGCACAATACTGGCCAGTTTCTTTCTTGTCCCATAGGGCTTCTACTTCCAGAATGCCTAATGGTGGAAGAACATGCGAGCAACCTGATTGTAAAAGAGACCGCAGGAAGCTGCTGTACCTCAAAGCAACCTGCACACCAAACCAACGGATCAAGCACACTAAGGGATAGACCCGAACAAGGGATATAGCTCAAGCGAGTATGCAGAGCAGCTCACTCCGTGTTGTAGCAATCTCGGTGCATCATGCAAAAACCACAGAGAATATTGCTTTACATGTGACAGGGCCACAGAGAGGTTTCCCAGGCAAACCGGCATCATCAACTCTCCGAAAATGAACTGGGACATTCACTGAGATTGCTGTGGGCAACCATTGCCCGGAGCTGGTGGATGGGGTCGAGAAAAAACGTCTGAGGGAGAGACGGAAATAGATATAAAAAGGGAGAGACAAAGGACAGTGGGAGGAAGAAGGAAAGGAGAGTAGAAGAAAGGGGAAGTGTGATGATTCACAAGGTGTCATCACTTCTCCCCAAGAGGAAGCCCTTTCCCATGAGCCTAGGGAGGTGCGGCTGCTACCCAATAGTCCCCTAGGTATGCTTTAATGCGGGCGGACCTCATAGTAATAGTAATGGGTTATTTTCAACTCGCTTAATACCCAGAGGTTTCTAAGCACGGACCCGGGAATCAAACCTGTGTTGCTCCACATCATCTTGCTTTCAAGAAGAGCACATTGCCCCAGAGCTATTCTGCCGATACCTGGGACTTCCCCTCTGGCGACAAGGACGATGACCTGGGGTGCAGCCCATTGAATGTTGTCACTCCCCAAAATTCCCTTGCCTTCCCTCTGCTCAGAACCACTCTATTAAAACTCAACCCATGTACTGTTCCCATACCCGAAATAAATCTAAAGCCAAATGTACTAGGACGAAGAAGAACACTGGAGAAATGAAGGTCATTGACTGTGCTTGTACTGGTACGAGGTGCCTCCGAGGAGGCATAAGTAGCCAGTTGTTAACAAAGACAAAGGACTTTTACAATCCACATGGGAGGAACTCAATACAACGCAACAAGAGGAACAAAGGACTACCAAATGTGTCAAGCCCAGCCATGTCAATCGCGGCCGTATCAAACGCAGCTGGGTCTGGCAGTAGGTGTGGGGGTGAAACAGTGTGAGAGATCCAGGTGCTGCCAAATGACCAGAAGGAAGAGGATGCTGGTGAAGTGCTGTGGGAGTCCTCCGCAGGTTCTGCAGCAGTGAGCCTGGGCAGCAGACTAAGCAAGAGAGCGGAGCCACGGAGCAGACGAAAGAAGTACTGCGCAGCCGATGGAGCCACAGCACTGAACCAGCAGAGCCAGAGGCAATATCCGCAGACCCAGAAAGTCCCAGTCAAATACCACGATCCCCCCATACAAGGTAATGGAAGGTACGGGAGACCCAGAGGGGACCCAAGGGTAGAAAGGAGGCTGGTTCATGAAGCTCTCTCTCGCCTCAGTAGTCGGAAGGTAGCTACTTGGTATAACCAGAGAAGGGTCTGAGACACAAAAGTAGATACTGAGAGTGTAAGAGGAAATCTTACTCATCACAGTTGGAAAGAGGAAACCACGGACCACCAAAGAAGACTCTGGGACCCCGAAATCAGATACTGAGAGCATAAAAGGAAATCCTTCTTGTCACAGTGGAAAGAGAAAACCACTGACCACCAGAGAAGGGACTGAGACCCGAAAGCAGATAATGAGAGTATAAGAGGAAATGTTCCTCATCACAGTGGGAAAGAGGAAACTACTGACCACCAGAGAAGGTCTGGCATCTGGAAGCCGCTACTGAGAGTATTAAAGGAAATCTTCCTCATCACAGTGGGAAGGAGAGAACCACTGAGAACGGCTGACCACCAGAGAAGGGTCTTGGAGCCCAACAAGATTTAGGACTTTGCTAACAACAAACCAGTGTGTCAAAGTGTACATTAAGCTGAAAGCAGTGAGAAAGAACTGTGTCAAACAATACAAGCAGAAGGGAGTCAGTCTACCGGTGCCGAACTAGGAGTTGTGATAAAGACACAAGGGTAAGGGAGTTATTCCCCCTGGCCTTGTTGTGAACTCTGCCAAGCAATCCAAGCAATACCAGGAGAAGGGAGGATTTCTCCTGGTCCCGAACTGGGACTTGTGCTGGAGGTGCCAGGGGAAGGGAGTCATTCCCTGTGGCTTTATTGGAAACTGTAACAAGCTACACCAGTAGAAGGGGGTCATTCTCCTGGAGGCAAAACTTGTATAAGGAATGTGTGAAACCCACAACACAAGCCTGGGGAAGGGAGGCATTCCCTCTGGCATTTTAATTGCAAGAGAACATTCTTTTGGTCACTATCCAGGCAACAGGAAAATGGAGCCAGTTTCCTGAAGAAGGAACTTTCTTTTAGTGTATCCTTTATTTACAGTATGAGGGGTGAAAGTAGGTTGTGACACAGGACAGTGGAGTTTATTTTGACAGACAATCTGATGGACCCTTTAGGATTAGTTTTGTGACAGGGAAACCCCTTAACGAGATAGGGATAGATACATTGGTGGTACTGAAGATAAAAGTCTATAGCCACCACCATGCTACCTTTGTGTCCGCTTCCTTCTTTGACACCCTTGCATGATGCAGAGAACATCAGGGCAAGGAGTGTAAAGGTGCGAAAGGGAAGAGCCAAATGGGGTCTGAGTGTCTCAAATGCACCCATCTTGACATTATACTGCATTAGGGACCACCTAGATTGTTCCCTGAGGGAGATAGTTAGAAAGGGTGTTTTCCCCTTAGTTCACCACCACCACCAGGCAGGCAGGATCTAAAGCGGTAGGGCATATAGTTCATTAAAGACCATCCTGGACTCCAGAGATACCTGGGCTATGGAAGGAGAGGCATGCACTAGAGGAGATAGAGAAGAACAACCTCTAGCAATCCACTTTACAATTATTCTAATACCCTTGAACTGTATTCGCGACAAGGTATGCTCTTGAGGATATCTGTGACACGTGGTGTCATTGTGGGATCATCCAGACATTGATACAGAGGCCGCCTGCATCCAAGAGAGATACTGAGAATAGTGCAACTGACTAAGGTGGCTCACGTCCCCACAGAGCCATTAACAGGGCCACAAGATGTAATATATATGGGGCGGAAGAGGGTGTGGTTCCACCCTGTGGCAAGGCCCTATTCAAGACTGGTTTAAGGGTGGAAGCAGCCACAGGAACCTATTGGTAGATTGCACCATAGTCTGCATGGGCCCATTATCATCAGTGGTTAAACCAGACTCTAAAGTGCATCCTCTGAAGGCTGTTTCATAAAGGTGAGATTATTGGGATGATTTAATCCCATGGGCCCTCTTTGAAGTAAGAAAGCCACCCCCATTCGTCCACCAGAGTCTCCTCCTTTGAGTGTGTGTGTAAGGTCGAAACACTATCAATTTGCTGGACATCCTGAGAGAAGAATGGGAAGGGCCTGGGTGTTGACAGACCTGGGACGATTCCATGGTAGAGATCATCAGGGAATACATGGGGAAGGTGCGAAATCTGGTCAAAGATCACCTCCAAGCAGTTCAGGCCCATTAAGAAATACCCTACAATAATAATGGCAGGTTATGCACCTTTTAAGTGGGAGACAAAGTCGTAGTCCTGCTGCACACCACTCAGAACAATCTTTTAGCCAGATGGCGATGGCATGACATCACCAAGGTGGTGTCCCATCAAGCCTATAAAGTCTGACAGGCTCATAGATTAAAGCCTTTGCAGCTCTATAATATTAATAATCTGAAGGCCTGGCAAGAGAACAACCATCAAGAACTCCTTGCACTGTATGAAAACAACACCTGGGAGACTCCCTTACTGTCAGACCCCGGGCTGAAGACTCCAAAGATCCTGACCTCCCCTCTTCAACCTCCTCCTCACCTGACAACCGGGAGTCAGAAGTAGCCTCTACATACGGTCTCCTGGAGAGATAGTGCTTCTTCTTCCTTCTTTCTTTCTTTTTTTGTGGACAGTGTCACGCTCCCGATGAGAAGCCACAATGGCTAGTGGAAAACAACTTCACCAGTGGCCCCTTCCCCGGTAAGGGACTAATGGGGAAAAAGCTGTGAGGCATAAAAAAACCCAGCCGGAGGTGGAAGGTGGGCTCTGCAGGCCCGAGCGAGATCAGGATCAAGATAGAGAAACTTCCCAGAGCAGCGGAGCAGGACTGGAACAGGAGCGGTGAGACGAGGCACAACAAGGAAGACCGTGGGAAGGAAAACACAAGGAAACCAGGTAAGTGAGAGGCGGAACAGGAGAGAAAGAGCCAGGAAACAGCGACGAGCTGCGGCAGGTCCGCAAGAGAAAGAAAGGCTGCGGCGAGGCCGCAAAGGAAAGAGAGGCAGCGGCGAGGCCGCAAGGGAGAGAGAGAACCAGTAGGAAAGCCCAAAATGGGAAGGAAAGAGGAAAACTAAGCGCAGCAAACCAAAGAGGCAACAGGCTCTGAAAACGAAACCCGAAACTGAAGCGGTTGCAACGCGCAGCGCGCAGGGAGGGCGTGGCCTATAGCCTCCCTGAACACTGGGAGAAAACCACTAGACCGCTGCAGTACGCACCGAAGATACGTGGCGGCACCCATAATGGCTGCCTCGTAACCGAACTCGGAGCAGCAGGCACCACGAAGTGAGGCGTGTGACACTTATAAACTCAAGTTCACAGGGTTACTATACCGTCAAAATCTCCCTAGCCACAAAGAACTGGCTGAGTTACTAGGAAGCCAGAACTGTTCTCAACAAATCCAAAAATAGATTGGGTGATGGTGCATACATTTCAAATGCCACTAGGAAGAGCCATAAGAATAAAAAGGTGCCAGCTGCCAGAGGCCCACAAGATGTTTGACAGCAAGGAGTTAAGGTAAATGCTGGACCTTGTTATAATAAAAAGATCTTACAGCAAGTGGTCTCATCCAATAATGCTGGTGCATAAGCCTGACAACAGCTGGAGGTCCTGTATAGACTTTCGGAAGTTGAATGAGATTTTGAAGTTTGATGCCTACCCATGCCCTAAATAGACAAACTGGAGAAGATGCTTGAAGGGGCGAAATACATTTCCATGCTGGACCTTACAAAATATTATTGTGAGGTGCCCCTTGACAAAGATGTCTTTGATCATCCCTGAAAGTCTCCTTCAATTCACAGTCCTTCCATGTTGTTCTAATGGGACACCTGCTACCTTTCATTGGTTGATGGACTGCCTCCTGACTTCTTGTCGAAGCTTCACTGGAACCCATCGCGCCGATATCGTCATATATAGAAGCTCATGGGAAGTTCATCGGAACCATCTGCGCATAGTCTGTAACCAACTCAGGAAGGCCTGATTCACGGCTAATCCAGTGAAATGTCAGTTGGCCGAGTTATCAGTCAAGTACCTTGGCTTCCAAATGAGAATTGGGCTGGTGTTGTATGAAACCATTAAAGTTGAAGTTGTGGAAAATATCAAGCTGCCAGACACAAAAAGGGACTTTAAAGCATTCTAGTGCCTAGTGGGATCTTACTGGAGATGTACCCCCAACTTCTCAGAACTAGCAGCTCCCATTAATGAAAAAATGACGAAAGTCCATCTTAGCCCGAGCAATGGAATCAGGAAGCGTGACCACCTTTGAGAAACTAAAAACCACCCTTTGTAAAAGCTCAGTATTGGTGATGCCGGACTTCTCCAAGGTAAATCTTGTGACAATCAGTAGGATTGTGAGTAGTCCTTTCCCAGATCCATGATAATTTTTTTACTAGCTGGGATACCCGGCATTGCCCGTGTCCTGATCGAGTGGTGTCTCATGTGCCCTGGAGGATTTTGCTCTTGTTCTGTTGTCGGCAAGTCTTGCTTCAGTTTGCTCTGTTGTCTCATGTGCCTTGGAGGATGTTGCTCTTGTCCTCATGTCAGCAAGTCTTGCTTCAGTTTGCTCTGGCATCTCATTTGCCCTGGAGAAAGTTGCGCATGTCCTCTGGTCAGAAAGTCGTGCTGCTGTTTGTTGTTGTGTTTCAGAAGCTTTTGATATTGATTTTCGCTTTGCATCAGATGGTGTTTTTCCAAGTGATGTTCGTTTTATGTGTGGCATGTTTCATTCACTCAATGGCTTCAGCACATTTGAGAAAATGTGCAAGAAAGATCGATTGATTGTGCTCTCTTCTTGTGAATTAACTTAAGTGAACTGTAACCATGTCATTTCCGATATTTGGACTGCTGCGATAAAAAGAAATTTGCATTTAATTTTTTTCCCACATTTTTTTTGCATCTACGATTTTTGCACCCAAACAAACTACGATCTTGCCCCAGACAAAAGCAGAATCCATGCAAAATATGGTAGATGTGTGTTCAACGGTGTGAATTTGTATAGCCGGACAAACATACACACATGCTTCAGCTTTATGTAAAACGATTATCTATTTTCTTAGTTATCAAGCACCGAAAGCCTGTAGGCATCAGGGAACCACAAAAACACACAGGACAGTAAAAGCAACGGGGCATTGGGGCGTGGCTAGCGCGCGAACGATGCGGACGTGAGCCGAGTGAGCTCCCGTGAGCGCCGATACAATCCTGTACTTTTATCCTGCTTCCTGGGGATTTCGAGCGATTTCAACGTCGCGATTGTGCCCGTGAAGCTCTGGGCTAGGATCGACTGAAATCTGGGCACTTAACGGTCCACCCGACGAGCTAAATCTACAGTTTTGCTGAAGGCCGGTGGCGCCGTCCGAACTGCGAGATCAAGATGGCCGCCGGGGCCTGAGGGCAGGTCTCCTTTGCATGATTGTGGCTCGTGGTACGGTGTGAAGCGGTATACGAGGCGGACACCATTTGTACCTGCTGGCACCCGGAGGACGCCTGGACAGACCCGAGCCCAGTGACAGGCGGGCCCCCCCCGTTCCTGGGGCCATCTCGTCCCAGCGCCAAGCGCCGAGCGGTGGAGGACAGCAGCGACCCGGCTTGGTCGCGCTAGAGGTAGGTGGGTGCTCCCTCCCCCCCCCCGCTTCACACGGAAGACGGAGCCGGGTGTCGTGTAAGGGACATAAGGGGACCACCACCCAGCGAGGGACTGTGAGATACGGAGGAGGCCTGTACGGTCTCTGGAGGCCCCGTGAAACCCCAATACAGTCCCTCCTATCCAGAACACATACATACGGTTGGAGGACGCTCTGGGGACCCGCGGCTCTCCATCTGATCCGTTGCAGGCCTGCAACACGACACATCGAAGTGGGTTCAACTGGGTATAAATAATATCACTCGGACCACTGTGCCCGACGCTCCACAGTCTCCGGAGCCATGGGGAAAGACAGGGGGAAAAAATCATCCACACAGAGCAGTATGGACCAATTTGCTGTCGCTACTACCCCGGCCCCGGTGGACCCAGCAACACGTCTGAACTCCCCCACAGGGGACGGCCCTCTTTCCCTACACGATGTGATGGCGGCCATTGCTAGTTCCCGATCCTCCATGGAGACCAAAATAGACAGTATGGCGGCAGATGTTTCCTTCCTGCGCCACGACCTGCAGAAACTAACTTCCAGAACAGGAGAGGCGGAACACCGCATCTCTGAGGTGGAGGATAACATTGGCGGGATCAATCGCCAACTGTCCCAGGCCCTGAACCGCCTTAAAACCCTTGAATCGAGGGTGGAGGATGGAGAGGGGAGATCCCGCCGTAACAACGTCCGCATCCTGGGCCTGCCGGAGGGAGAAGAGGGACAATGCATGGAACTATTCTTGGAGCAGTGGCTCGTGGATATCTTCGAGGCCACATCCTTTTCAAAGTTTTTCTCAGTGGAGAGGGCTCATAGGGTGCCGCCGGGCAAACCACCCCCGGGCGCTCCGCCACGTACTATTATCGCCCGCCTACTCAACTATCAAGACAGGGACGCCCTCCTGCAACTGTCACGATCACAAGGGTCGATTACCCATAACGGCTCCCGAATCGCCTTTTTTCCGGACTATACCCGAGAAGAGCAGCGGGCACGACAATCATTTGAACCACTCAAGAGACAACTGGCTCAGTTGAATGTGAAATACGGCCTGCTCTTCCCGGCCCAACTAAAGATTTATCATAAAGGAACTACTGTTTACTTCAGTGACCCGCAAGAGGCATGGAAATGGGCCGAGGCCCACGTAGAAGGCGACTGGACAACAAGGCCAAGAAGACCGAGAAGAAGACCCCGGCCGAGGCCTTAGGCGAGCCTCCCCGAGGGGACACCCAGAACGGGAAGGACAGGAGATCCTGGAGCCGGTGGCAGATCAAGAAGGACACTAAACAGAGCATTGCCCCCTTACTCATGGGGCCTAGGAGATGTGCTCTGACAGGGGGGTGTGCACCTCTCGCACTCCTGAGCCCCATGCATAAATAGTCCACCATGGAAGATGTTGACATTGGCGCAAGGGAAGGATCTCTGGAAGAGGCTCTCGTCCCCCCCCCCTAGCTAAGTCTTTTTTCCCTCTCCCTTCCATTTCCCCCCCCTCTTTTCTTTTCTCTCTCTTGCTTATCTAGACCCTGTCCAAGGGTCTGGCTTTTGAGCTGATACCTTAATTGAAGGCTCAGCTATGTTGGGGCGACAGGCACTTTGTGTTGGGGTGGAGTATAGGGTGGGGGGGAGTTGGGAATGTTTAAAAGTTTTGTTTGTTATTCCAAGACTGTCATGTGTTCGTAGGTCATGCGAATCATTATCTCTGGCTGAAGGCGCTCTGTACTATTTTACGGAACACCCCTGCTCTTTTGATACAGACAGATACCATGTTGTCTTCTTTTACTGATTGCTACACCCTTGACAGTCCCACTATGTGTACTAAGCATCCTCCGCACAGATTAACTGGACACCCATACGACACACTAGATCTCTGAAATTCCTTATTTGGAATGTGAATGGGATGGGGTCGGGAATCAAACGGCGTCTTCTCAGACAATTCTTAAACAGACACTCCCCTGATGTGGCCCTTCTGACAGAAACCCACCTGGCGGGATCAAACTGTGCTTTTTTTCAGAGGACTAACTACCAACTTGCTTTTCAGGCGGGGTATACAATGGGCTCCAGGGGGACCCTCATTCTGATACACAAGCGTATCCCATTTGTCCAGCAAATGGTTGAAAGGGATCGGAGGGGCCGATACGTGTTCGTTATGGGAACGATCTGGGGTCAGACGGTGGCTATCGCCTCAATCTACTCTCCACCTGGGTTGGGACAGGAGTTACTGGACGACCTTACTACCCTTATAGGGAAACATCACCCTGATACAGTTGTTCTAGGGGGAGACTTCAATGACACCATGAATGATAGTGTGGACCGTTCCCATCTCCGAAATCGCGACCCAAACACTCCCACTAGATTGGCCAATTTTACATCTGCTCTTGGGCTCCAAGATGTATGGAGAGTGTTACACCCGAATGCTAGGGAGTATTCCTTCCACTCCGGTGCTCACGGCTCCATGTCCAGACTGGATTACCTCTTTTTGCCACATACCGACCTTTACAGGGCGATGTCCGCAGCTCTACTCCCCCGGGGTGTCTCTGACCACTCACCTCTCTCAGTTGAATTATGTATGCAGGGCCCCCTCCCCCCTAGAACGTGGAGACTTAACAACTACTACCTGGGGTTCCCGGAGCTGATAGCTCGCCTTGAGGAGGTGTCTGCCGAATACTTTGAAATTAACAAGGGGTCGGTGGATAACCACGTGATACTATGGGAGGCATATAAAACAGTGCTAAGGGGTGAGATTCTTTCCTGGACGACACATAAAAGAAACACCCGGCTTCGGGAAATACTAAAAGCCGAAGAGGAAGTGAGTAACTGGGAGACTAAGCATATTTCTGACCCTACGCCCGAGACCCATCGATCCCTCCAGCGTGCCCAAGAATGCCTCCGGAACAGAGCGATGGATGATGCTAAGCAGGCCCATTGGCAGGCTAGAGCGAGGGTGTACGAACTAGGGGACAAGGCAGGTAAACTGCTCGCCTGGTTACAGAGGAGGGACGAAGGACAACGCCATGTCCGTGAAATAGTTACGCCACAGGGCGACAGCTACCATTCGGACTCTGGGATCGCTGAGGCCTTCGCAGAGTTTTACGCGGACCTGTACCGAGCCCCGACCTCACCACTAAATCCCTCCCTCCTAGATGCGGTAACGTTACCGACTCTTTCGGGACAACGAGAGACCAGTTGGACTCTGCCTTGTCGGAGGATGAGATCTCGGAGGCGCTGTCTCAGCTCCAATCAGGGAAGGCCCCGGGCCCGAATGGATTCCCTGTCGAAACTTGGCAAAAGTTGGGAGCAGATAAAATGGTGGCTCCTCTACACAGACTGTTCCTTACTGCCCGGGATCAGGGGACCCTTCCACCAGATCTTTGTAAGGCGACTATCGTAGTCATTCCCAAACCTGGCAAACCTCCACATGATTGTGCCTCCTATAGGCCTATATCACTGATCAACGGGGAAGCTAAGATCCTCGCTAAGCTACTAGCGAACCGTTTGCAGTTAGTTGCATCCACCCTGATACACCCGGACCAATGTGGATTTATGCCGTGCAAATCGACTCGGATGAATCTACGCCGCCTCCATCTAGCGTTGGAGAGATCCCCGATCATAAACGAACCCTTGGCCCTGTTGGCAGTCGATTTTGAAAAGGCGTTTGATTCCATTCGATGGGACTGCCTCTGGGAGGTCATGCGCCGTATGGGGTTCGGAGAGGCCTTTCTGGGATGGGTACAGCTACTTTATACTAATATCAAAGCTGAAGTGAAGGTAAACGGCTGGTCCTCCAGGCCCTACCCCCTGGGTCGGGGTACACGACAGGGATGCCCACTGTCCCCTCTTTTATTCGCCCTTGCTATTGAACCACTGGCTCTTTGGCTTCGCCAAAACACCACCTGGAAAGGATTCAGATGGCCGGAGGGTCACGAGGATCGTACGTCCCTGTACGCAGACGACCTCCTCGTATATCTGGGTGACCCACCAAGATCTTCCCCCATTGTAACACAACTGCTCATCCGCTTTGTGGAACTTAGCGGACTTAGAATCAACTGGGAGGAATCATTCTTCTTTCCGGTAAATGGTGGAGACCAGGCAATTCCCCAGGGGTGCCCGTATCGGGTGGAACGACAGGGCTTTCGATACCTAGGAATAT
Organism: Ambystoma mexicanum; assembly: GCF_040938575.1. NCBI lineage: Eukaryota > Metazoa > Chordata > Amphibia > Caudata > Ambystomatidae > Ambystoma > Ambystoma mexicanum. The sequence goes on along the minus strand of NC_090930.1, from coordinate 1,046,863,031 downwards.
GGATATCTGGGGACTTATCAAGTTATATACAACACAATCTCCGACCGATCACGGACCGCTTCATTATTGATGTCCGACACTGGAAACTCCTCCCCCTGACACTTATGGGAAGAGCGGCACTCTTTAAAATGATATCCCTCCCCAGATTCCTTTATGTTCTCCAGAATGCCCCACTTGGAATTCCCGATCTGGAGTTTCACCAGGTAGAGACACTCCTTAGAGATCTGATATGGGGGGGAGGCCAACCACGAATTGCGTTAACCACACTTCAGAGATCGATCTGGGAGGGAGGAATAGGAGTCCCCCGTCTACAAACATACTACTGGGCATCACAACTGGTAGTGGTTAATGATCTTCTCCACGGAAACCGAGACTTGCCCCACATACGTGCTGAGATAGCCACTATGCAGAACACCGACCCGCTGTCCCTCCTTTATCAACCCCTCCCGAGAACCCCCCCACCCACAACTAAAACACACTTGATTACGGTGTGGAGACAAGCACACCGATTCATTGGGTGGGGAAACAAAGTTACTACTGCACAACCCCTCTGGCAAAACTATAACCTAGCTGCGACTCAGAAGTTTTAGCCGTGGCCCAAATGGGTTAAGGCGGGGATTATTAGGGTTGGGAATGTGCTCACGCAGGGTAGATTGACCTCGTTTGATGACCTACAATTGCAATTCCAGATTCCATATACGGAACGATACCACTATATACGCCTGGCCCATGCCCTAAGTCCCTACCTAACAGATGATACACAACTGCCAGACTATACCCCTATAGAGCGCAACATTCTCCCGGCGTACATCCCCACCAAATGCACTTCCATCCTCTATAATGCCATGTCCTCCTTTGCCACCCCTGACCTGAACGAGCTGAAGGCGAAATGGGAGGCGGATGTGGGAGAGATAGATCCAGAGGACTGGATACAAGTCCTCATGCACCCCCGAGAAATCGCCATTTCCTCTAGGCTTCGACTTGTGCAGTTGAAGATACTGCATCGGGTTTATTACCCTAGAACGCGCCTATATGGCTGGAATCGGGCCCCAAACCCGAACTGTCTGCGATGCGGGGAGGAGGAGGGAACTTTCATTCATATTCTGTGGACATGTCCCCAGATACAAACTTTTTGGAACGCATGCTGTAGGGAACTCTCTCGAGTTCTGAACCGGACCCTGCCACAGGACCCAAAGACTCTGGTTCTGGGTGTGCCTGGCGAGTTGGAGGCTAATAAATGGGAGACATTACTCCTACACACGGCGATGGGACTGATCAAGCGCAACATAGCGCAGAAATGGGGAGCCCCGGACTCCCCAACACTGGACAAATGGAAATTAGATATGGACAGATGCGCAATGATGGAGCATAGGATCTACCTAGCGCGGGGCTGTCCCAACAAAGCCTTGAAAATATGGGGCAGATGGGAAGAAGGAGCGACCTGAGAACCCCCCCCCCCCCACAGCCTGAGGAATGTGTACTGGGTGTTTTGTTTTGTTTTGTATTGGGACATGTATTTGTATTACATACTGCTGCACGCTCTGTGGAAGCCGTTCGACCTCTGATGCTAGGGTACTATCTCCATTGATTCTGAATGACCATGACAGTCTTTAAGTTGATTTGTTTGCTTGTTGCTTTATTGTGATTGTTTTATTATGTCTAAAACAATAAAATACTTTATAAAAAAAAAAAAGCAACGGGGCAACACAGAGCCCAGTGCGCAGTAAATGAAACTAAGTGAAGAGGTGGGGTTTCAAAAGGTTTTTAAAACATGTCAGGTGAGGTTCTTTCCTTTATCCAGAGATGAGTGGCACGGACCGTGAAAGATCTTCCCAATCCTCTGCTTTTTTTACTATAGGTCCCACTAGCAGGTCCTCGGTACTGTAACAGAGGGGCCTTGATGTGGTATGTGGCGTCAGGGTGCTCTTTCAAGTATTTTGGGGCATGGCCAGATATGCATTTATGAATCATGGTCATAGCCTTGAAGCGTATCCTTGCCGAAACTGGAAGCCAGTGTGGCTCCTTACGACCCCTGGATATGTGTTCTCTTTTTGATAAATCATACACAAAACGAACAGCATTGTTCTGTACAATCTGCAGCTGCTCGATGCAACGGGACGAGGCCCCCAACAGTAGTGAGTTGCAGGAGTCATATGGTAGTATGATTGCCCTAGCCTGGCGTGGCTCGAATTCCATCTACATGAGCTGCAGAGTCTAATTCTGCATTCATAAAGACACCAAGCTTTTTCACTTTTCTTTGGATGGGATAGTGTGTTTAACAATGAGCATGCATGCAGAGAGAGTTTACTTCTAGCGTGCACTAAGCCGAAAACTAGCAATTCAGTTTTAGATGGGTTAAGGCACATAGAATTGAGGTCCATCCAGTTGTTGGTGGTATGAAGGATGTGCTCTACCTGTTCCAGATCTTGGTTGTAGTTGCTACTCAACTCTAGAATGAGTTGAGTGTCGTCTACATAGTTGGAGAAATACACATTGAGTGATACATAATGGACTCATGAATAGATTGAACAGTGCTGGGGATAAGCATGCACCTTGACGGACCCCTTCTTTGATTGGTTCAGGTCCCGAAGAGGCCTTTCCCCAGCACACGCGCAAACTCCCATTACCCAGAAATAAGGAGATCCTTTTGATGCCGTTTTCGGAGCATTTGCCTGGGGAGGTCAGCCAGTTCAGGAGAGAAGAGTGAACTAACAAGTCCAAGGTAGCTGACAGATCCAAAAGTATTAGCATGCCTGCCTTCCCCTGTTCGACTATGCTCAACATTTTGGCCAAAAGGTCCAACAACGCTGTCTCCATGCCATGAGCAGGGCGAAAGCCTGATTGATATGGGTAGAGGATGTTCATGAGTTCCAAGTGACTTTGGAATTGCCTGGCGGCGACCGTATCAATTACTTTGAGCAAGAAGAGTGTGTTAGTTATAGGCCATAAATTGCTCGGGTTACTTAAGTCTAGGCTGGGTTTCTTCAGCAAGGGTGAGACAACCACATGCTTAAGGCTATCCGGAATAGTGCTGTCTCTGAAAGAGGAGTTGGCGAAGCGAGCAAAAAAAGGGGCAAAGATGGCAGGGTTTTTTGTCACCTGCGCAGGAGGTCGGTCGTGTGGATTTCAAGATGTTGTGAATTTCTGTTGTGGTTACCGGCGAGAAAGCATATTTCCCGTTGTGCTTTGTCTCGTTATTAGAGGCTGGAGTTGAGAACGTTGTATGAGATTTCATGGATGTGGCGCTCTTTCCGCGAGCCTGTGATATTTTGTCAGCAGTCTTCATTGGAGGGAACAAATTTGTCGGATTGCCCCATGGGTTTTTATAAACTGCAATAGATTTCAAACAGCTTCTTCGTTTGGTTTTTGGCTGTCTCCATTTGTTTATTAAAGAAGTCTTTTTTGGTAGGAGGAGAAACCTGTTTCATCCATCAGTAAGGAACTGTTTCCTAGAGAGAACAATGACCAGGTGGTGGACATGGAATGCCTGACAAACAAGGCCATACACACTCTCTGATATTATCTTGCCGGCTGAAAATTCAAGCTGACAACAGACCATGTTCCCCTGGTATGGATGGCCCGGATCAAGGACACAAATCTTTGTATTTTTAGATGATTATTTGTCCTCCGACCATATTCCTTTATAGATGAACACCAGCCTGGCTCTAAACAGGCCAATGTAGATTTCCTCTCCCAGTTGCCTCATTCGGCTAGAAGTAGAGAGGAGGAGGGGGAAATCAGAAAACAGGGTGCAGATGTGTGTCCAGGTCAGTGACCTGACCCTGTAAGAGGGCATAGGGACCAATCTCTACCTGGCGTGGGAGGCTTATCAGGGGCTTCACTGGAGTCAGTCCTGCCCCGGAAGTGGAATTTGGGAGTTGGGAGGACCCCAGTCACTGTCCCTTCTACTTTTGCCTACTTGCATGAAATGTGTGTCATCTTTCCTCGCCCCACGACTGCACTTCACAATACTGGCCAGTCTCTTTCTTGTCTGTTAGGACTTCACACTTCAGCATGCCGAGTGGTGGAAGAACGAGCAAGGGACCTGACCAAGAGAGAGACAGCGGAGAGCTGCCGTTCCTCAGAGCAACCCACAAAACAGACCAGAGGATCAATCTATTCTCCACAGACCTGAACTAGGGATATAACACCAGCGAGTATGCGTAGCAGGTCACTCAGAGTTCCAGAAATCTAAGCATAGCGTGCAAACCCCACAGACACTATTACCTTAGCCATGACAGAGCCACAGAGTGGTCACCTGGGCAAACGGGTATGATGAACATTCTGAAAATAGACTTGGACAGTTACTGTGACTGCATTGGACTGCTATTGTCTAGAGCTGGCGGACCCACGTACAACCCCTTTTATGTGTTTGCTCACCTGCAAAACCTCCCCTGATGAGAGGAAAGACAGCAGTTGACCAGGGGTACCAGATGAGAGAGAAAGCCAATAGAGAGGGAATAAGGAGAACGAAAGGGGGCAAAGGAAACAGGAAGGTCTGGGTTATTCCTGTAAGGCCCAAGAAGGAGGACAAAGAAACAAAACAGAGGAAGGATGGTGTAGAGGAGCGTGGAGGAGGATTGCTGGAGGAGTGTTCAAAGTGATGTATTGGTTGATGAGAGAAAGTGGTACTTGGGTTTCAGTGTGCACACAAGCTCTGTGAGTAGGGATAAAAGAGGGAGAGTAGCGAATGGATGAGCAGGTGATTAAGGGAGTAGTAGGAGAGTGATTATGGGAGATGGGGTGGGTGGTGTGTAGCGAAGTAGAGAGTGGTATTGCTTTGGAGAGCAAACAGTAGTAGTGGTGTGCAGATGGAAGAGTAGAGAGTAGTAGTGGTGTGCAGATGGAAGAGTAGAGAGTAGTAGTGGTGTGGGGAGAGGAGAGTAGTAGCGCAGGAGAGAGTAGTAGTGGTGTAGAGTTTGAAGCCTAGTGTAGAAGAGATGGAGAGGAATAGAGTGAGAGAGACAGAAAGAGAGAGAGAGAGTGAGAGAGAGAGAGAGAGAGAGAGACAGGAAGTTATATAAAAAGGGAGCAACAAAGGAGAGTGGTACGAAGAAGGGGAAGGAGCGTAGAAGACAGGGGAAGGTATTACATCAGGGAAAGGAGCATAATGGCATGAAAGGGAAGTACCAAGTTTCTGAGTGTCTGGATGGCACCCCCCTCTACATTAAATTGCCTTCTGGTCCTAGGTTATTGACCACCTACATTGTTCCCTGAGAGAGATAGTTAGAAAGGGTTGTTGTCCTTAGGCCGTCACAACCAGACAGGCAGAATCTTAGCAGAAGGAGTTATCGATCCCTAGCGACCTCCTGGGGTTGAGCAATTCCTGGGCTAAGGAGGGAATGGCCCACACTAGACAAGATATAGTGGACTGGCCTTTAAGTGAGCCCCTTTCTAATTCTTCTCATTAAAACCCTTGAACTGGCTTCGAGTTGGTCACTTATTGGCCATCTATGACAGTGTTAACTATACTGTCCTGTTTTTACTTTGAACTTGTTCTGCTGCCTTTTGAACAATCATTTTACTGTATCACCTCTCTAGAAATCTTTTCTCAATGAGCTCAACTTCTATGTCATAAGCCTCCATTAAACTGCAATGTGTTTTTGGTCTTATATATACCCCTACCGGGATTTTATTGATAATACCACATGTAAGGCAATTCTCCCCACGCAACGCAGTGTTTGCTTTGTGCAATGTTCTCGCCCATAGCGTGCCTGCAAGAATAAAGATCTATACATCTAAGAATGCAATCTTATGTTTACTGTAAGGGATGGCATACGGGATTCAAAAATAATTCAGATGCAGGTAACCATTGAAATATCTTAAACTCTGTTCATTATATCATTATTCTATATCTCCTCAGATGACAGTGCTCTCATTGTGGTTCTTTAAGGGATGCTCCAGCAGACCCAGAAAAGGGTTGGCTAAAAGAGGGGCACATCTTTAGCTCATGGCAACCACAATTAATGCAGATGCAATAAACCATCAAAAAGAAATACTTGTGGAATTGTGAAACTAAGTGAAATATGATCATAGAAAAAGAAGCAGTTTAAAAAAGAGGAAATATAAATATTTTCCCTAACAATTGAGTTATTAACAGACTTCTTAATTTCATTTATATCCAGAGCGTTAAACTTACAAGCCGATTCATGGAATTAATGTGCGCCGAAAATTCCCGCACAGAGGTGCCAAAACGTGCGATTCGCAGTAAAAGTGCGAAAATCGCAGTGCAACTGCGAAAATCGCAGGGAAACCAGCGCACATCGATTCATGGAAGTCCGTGCGCGAGAAAAATATTGGATGTGCGCTGAAAAAGTGCGCGGCACACGCCGGCGCACAGATCATACAACGGCGTGCGCCACGGCCGCTGCGAAATCGCACATAGCGCGCCGCACATTACAAAAGTAGGTGGAACATGGGGCGTAACACTCGGAATGGGGAACAACGCATGAAAATATGGGCGTCACGGGGGAACTACAGGAGGCAAGTGCGCGGAACGCCCACACGCTCACCTACAACTCGTATTCATGGAATCGAATAGGGGAAACCAGCGCACGGGCAAAGACGTGCAGAGGGCCAAACAAGTACGCCACAAGAAAGCAGGCGGTAGCGTCCCTGCGCCTGAAATAAATGTGCGCCAAAATGTGCGCTAACAAAAAGCACCCATATACAACTATGATGAATGATCCATACAGTGCCCCTCTAGGACAAATGAGGTACACAGGGGTACCGACAAACACGGACACCCGCTGTGTGAAAAATAACGTGTGCGTGTATTGCGGGGTTCGCGGGAAGTTCTACACACGATTGGCCTGGGCACGTGTATTCCGGGGTGCGCGGGAAGTTTCACACGCGAATTTGCAGGGTACGTGTATTTCGGTGTGCGCGTGAAGTTCCACACGCAATTTCAGCAGGGTCCGTGTACTCCGGGTGCGCGGCAAATTCCACAGGCGAATCCAGCAGCCTACGTGTATTTAGGGGGTGCCGGGGAGTCCCACACGTAAATTGGCCTTGTGGGTCCTCCCAGCTGTTCCCTCTACACCCTCCACAGCCCCTGCAGGCAGCCCACACCAGAGGGGACTACCCTGCACCCCTGCACATGTCCCGCAGGCAGCCCATCCACCATGGCCATGCCCCCCAGCCAACCCACATGTCACCTTGCACTACTGCCCACCAACGCATGTCTCCCAGCACCCCCACGCCCCAGCATCCAGGGGCACCCTCCACCAGGCCCCCACTCCTGTCTCCCTGCACCCCCATCCCCCTGCATCCAGGGGCACCCTCCACCAGGCCCCCACTCATGTCCCCCGGCACCCCCACCCCCCAGCACTGTAGGGCACCACCCACCAGGCCCCCACTCCTGTCCCCCTGCACCCCCACCCCCTGCATCCAGGGGCACCCTCCACCAGGCCCCCACTCATGTCCCCCTGCACCCCCACCCCCCGCACTGTAGGGCACCCTCCACCAGGCCCCCACTCCTGTCCCCCTGCACCCCCACCCCCAGCACTGTAGGGCACCCTCCACCAGGCCCCCACTCATGTCTCCCAGCACCCCCACCCCCCTGCATCCAGGGGCACCCTCCACCAGGCCCCCACTTCTGTCTCCCTGCACCCCCACCCCCCTGCATCCAGGGGCACCCTCCACCAGGCCCCCACTCCTGTCCCCCTGCACCCCCACCCCCCTGCATCCAGGGGCACCCTCCACCAGGCCCCCACTCATGTCTCCCAGCACCCCCACCCCCCAGCACTGTAGGGAACCCTCCACCAGGCCCCCACTCCTGTCCCCCTGCACCCCCACCCCCCAGCACTGTGGGGCACCCTCCACCAGACCCCCACACATGTCTCCCAGCACCCCCACCCCCCAGCATCCAGGGGCACCCTCCACCAGGCCCCCACTCATGTCTCCCAGCACCCCCACCCCCCTGCATCCAGGGGCACCCTCCACCAGGCCCCCACTCCTGTCTCCCTGCACGCCCACCCCCCTGCATCCAGGGGCACCCTCCACCAGGCCCCCACTCCTGTCCCCCTGCACTCCCACCCCCCTGCATCCAGGGGCATCCTCCACCAGGCCCCCACTCATGTCTCCCAGCACCCCCACCCCCCAGCACTGTAGGGCACCCTCCACCAGGCCCCCACTCCTGTCCCCCTGCACCCCCACCCCCCAGCACTGTGGGGCACCCTCCACCAGACCCCCACACATATCTCCCAGCACCCCCACCCCCCAGCATCCAGGGGCACCCTCCACCAGGCCCCCACTCATGTCTCCCAGCACCCCCACACCCTCTGCATCCAGGGGCACCCTCCACCAGGCCCCCACTCCTGTCTCCCTGCACGCCCACCCCCCTGCATCCAGGGGCACCCTCCACCAGGCCCCCACTCCTGTCCCCCTGCACCCCCACCCCCCTGCATCCAGGGGCACCCTCCACCAGGCCACCACTCCTGTCCCACTGCACCCCCACCCCCCTGCATCCAGGGGCACCCTCCACCAGGCCCCCACTCATGTCCCCCTGCACCCCCACCCCCCTGCATCCAGGGGCACCCTCCACCAGGCCCCACTCATGTCCCCCTGCACCCCCACCCCCCAGCACTATACGGCAGCCTCCACCAGGCCCCCACTCCTGTCTCCCTGCACCCCCACCCCCCAGCCGTGCGATTTGCCTGGGTACGTGTATTCCAGGGGTGCGCGGGTAGTCTCACACGCGATTCCATCAGGGTACGTGTATTATGGGTCCGTGTGAACTTCCACACGCGATACCAGCAGGGTACGTGTATTACGGGGTTCGCGGGAAGATCCACCAACGTGCACCGCCACACGTGGCCTAGACCTGCTGACCTGGAAGTCAGCCATGGAGTCACCCAGTGCCAGGTCTGGTGCCACAATGGGGGGGTCCAACAAGGGCTGATCAGGGATGGTGTCAGCCACGTTACCCTCAACCAGGGGGGAGGGGGCATGGGTGTCCCTGACTGGTCACCCACACATGGGGGGCTAGGGGCACCCTGCAAGTCCTGGCCACGTCCCCTACCGTATCCACCACGGCCACCTCTTGCCACCCTTACCGCATGCTTGCCTCCCAACCATGGCACTGATGTTGTTGTGCGTCTGGGAGTTGCAGTAAACTATTGCCCTGGGCAATTGGGATTGGGGGTCAAAGGGGTAGGGTACTAGATGGAATTTGTACCCTAGTGCTCTAGCAAGGCTGTATGTGACCCCTGGGGGAAGATGACGGGTCACGCAACGCACAGGCACTCCGAAAAAGGGAGATAATGTGCGCGCAACCCCTCCTAGACCACGTGCGTGGAAAAAAAAACCGGCTCTACGTTGTGGCACCCAGAAACACAAAAATGAACGTATGCGTGTCAGACGCAGCCTAGACTAACCTCTGAAGGGGTAGGGAACACACGGGGCAAGCACAGATGTCAAATACATGCGCGACTCACCGTCTGCCAGGAAAAATCGCGTGAAAAATCTGCGCGTGTGCGCGTTGGCAACACCCCCGCCAAAAGAAGAATTGTATGCTGTCTGAGGAGACAGGACAACAGGCGAAGTGAACGCTGTTTGAGGAAACAGGCCCAGGAAAAAGACAAGAAGACAAAAAGCTGTCAGAGGTAACAGGGAGTACGAACTTGGAACGCCGTGAAGTAAATCGCGTGTGAACTGACAAGAAGTACAGATTTCACCCACTCACTCTCCACGAAAAGCAAGTACAAGGAAATGGCGTTCTACACTTACCTTTTAAACATGCCCACACGTCCAGCGTCACGTCCGCGTGTACGCGCTAAGGCCCCATCCTCCAATTACACGAGCTGACACTCTGACGTGCAGTCATTGGACGTGTAACATGCACCCGTGTACAGGGAAACGCCAGTGCACGCACGTCACAGACGCACATACACGCTGGTGGCCTTTGGGCCAATGAATTCGCGTATGTGTGCTGACGCGCTTACGCGCTAAGGCCCTTTCCTCGAATTACACGCAGACGTGCTGGATTTTCACATGCCAAATCACTCCATATCTAGCTGGCCACGCGTAAGCACACGGAAGATCACGCTCCTGCCCAGAAGGCTGAATTACTGCCCCCCCCAGAGCCCCGAGCACGCTCCCACCTGCCATCTGCTGCTGCCTGATTGCCTGCTGCCCATGTGCCCTGCCATTTCCTGCCTTCACATCAGCCAGGGGTGCTGTTGCTTTGACCACCCCTGCTGGAACCGGAGACTCCCGACTGGGATTCCATCGCTCCACTGCCCAGCTCCAGGACCCAGTTGCCTACCCACTCCTGCCCCTGGGGTTGTCATGTCGGGCACTGCAACATCTGGCACCACTGACAACCCCCGGCCAGAGAGGCAGAGGGGCACCAGCTTCACTGCCACCGAAGTTGGTGTCCTGGTGGACCAAGTCCTGGGGCAGTATGATGCCCTCTTCGGAAGTTTGCACGCCGACAAGGAAGGACGGACTCGGATCTGGACGGACATCGTGACTGCCATCAACGCGGAGGGGGTGGCAGTCCGACTATTCCATCATGTCAAGAAGCGCTGGGAGGACTTCATGTCCAGGACCCTCAACAAGGCCCGGTGCCTCGTGAAGGCAGCGGAAGATAAGGGGCGCCAGGGCCACTTGTCGGACGATCAGATGAGGGTCCTGGAACGCATATCCCCAGCGCTCCACGTCCAGGTCCTTGAGAGGCAGACCCGTCTGGAGTCGAGCGGTAAGTGTACATGCATCATGATTGTAAGCTGTGCGTGTGATGATGTGCCAGAAGTATGCAGGTTGCACATGTGTTTGTATGGGGCCAAGTATGGGTGGGGGTGTACAGGGCCGTGAGGCTAACACATGCGAGGGCTGTCATGTGTGAGACATGGATGGTGCTTTTGTGTGTAGGCTTGCATGCCAAATGCAGTTGTGTGGGCACACATGTTTGGAACAATGTGTATGTAAGTAGGCATGTTCGTGATGTCACACATGTATGTTGTTTTCAGCTGCATGTATCAGCACTGTGTACATGTGCATGTGTGTGTATTTGACAAGGGTGCAGCAGTGATGCAACATGGATGCATGTGACAGCGGGATGTGGAAGCCTGATTGGCAGATGTGACATGGATGCCGATCTGAACACTGCGACAGTTGGCAGAGGTGTACACATGCATGCATGTGTGGTGGTGTGTGTGCATGTGTAGTGCACTCCCTGTGTTGCATGTGATGTCTGGCTCACCTTTGCCTGCTGATGCTGTTGTATGTGTATGGATCGTGCTGGCTGTTGCGATATGGCTGTGGTATGACTCATATGTGCAAGTTGAAATGACATGTGTGTTGGCGATTGTGATGCCATGTCTGAGGTTTGCCAATGCCACTCATGTACAACTGTCATGTGTGTATGTGTCCATTGTTCAGTCCCCTGATGCCTGTGTTTTATTTCTCACTGTCTGCAGCGTCAACTGATGAAGAGGGCGGAGAAGGTGCTGTGGAGCATAGCGGCGGGGATGGCACCGCCAGCCGGAGACGCAAGGCCCGGCTCCCCTCCCAGGTTGTGATCTCGTCGGGGAGTGAGGAGTCCGGTTCCGTGTCCCAGGCCGCAGCTGCCGGGGGGAGGTCCAAGAGGCGGAGGTCGGAGTTGGACTCCTCGGCAGCAGAAGGGGCAGCTGGGACCCCACAGGGCCCAACGGGGGAAGATGGCACGGAGTCATCCAGGTTGGTGGGGGGTTTGGTGGAGGAGGAGGCCGTGCAAGCAACAGAGACGGGGTCTGGAGGTGGGGATTCCAATGGTGCTAGTGGTGCAGTGCAGGACCAGGGACAGGAGGCAGCACAGGCCGGCGCGGAGGTGCCTGTGTGCAATCCTGTCCCTGATCCTGTCACTGCATCATCTTGCACCAGCAGGGATGCCTACGTCCAGACCCGTTTTCAGGCAGGGGATGAGCTCACAACAACTGGCCTTCCTCTGCCTGCGGACGTGGCTATCCGGGTCCGGGTTGAGCCTGTCCTGACTGGTGTGGCGTCGCGTCAACGGGCCATGCGAGGTGACCTGCAGTCTTTTCATGAGGAGACTGCACGTCATCTCGAATGGCTCGTTGACCGCATCGGCCTACTGGGACAGGTCACCCAGGCCGGATTCCTCCGTTTGATGTGGCTTGCTCAGACCCCCTCCTCAACTGAACCCCCTATGCGCCAGTCGTCCTCCGTGCCATCTTCCCACCCATTAGTCACATGGGTGCCCTGTGGAGCTGCCTCCGACGGTGCGGCCAGGCTGGTGGAGGAGGCATCCCTGCCACAGTCGGGAGTCGGACGTCCAGCAGGGGTGGCCACATCAACGACTGCACCCCAGCCGGTGGACGATGTGCAGGCAGCAGGAGCCAGGGCACGGGCACAGGCACAGCAGCAGCAGCAACGAGGTGGGAGCCATGATGGCTCGGGGCCTTCGACATCGGAGGGGCAGGCATCGGCCGGAGGGCAGGAGGACCCAGGACGGGAAGTGTCTTCCGTGTGGCAGCGGTTGTGCCACGCCATAGATGCGGAGCGGCAGCGGGCGGAAGAGGCACGGCTCACGATGGTCAGGGCGGAGAACTCCATGCGGAGGGACCTGAGGCGGGCCGAGTGCCTCGAGGCAATCCGCAGGGAGTTGGAGGTGAACATGTCGACGGCCCTGCGGACCCTCGGGGTCATGGAGGAGGACCGCCTCCGGGACATTGAGCAGGAGTTCGATGATGCCCTGGTCCGGAACATCCCGAAGTGAGCCGTCAGACTGGCCCGCTGCCCTTGTAAATAGTTCTGTAGTTAGTGTTAGGTTTCCTTTGGTTTTGCATTTTTTTTTTACCTTTTGGACAATGGGCCACATTTTTGTATATAGTTTTTTTTATTAGGTAGTGTTATTAGATAGGTTTCATTTCTTCTGTTGGGATCATGGTCCCTGGATTGTTTATCTGTATATAGTTGACTGTTGGATTTTCTATTTTTTTTTTTTATAATTTACCCATGGAGCAATGGTTTTCGATTTTAATTTTCCATTGGATTTACTTTTGTGAACTGTGACTTTGGACACCTTTCCTTTGGATTATGATTTGTGGTTTTACATTATTTTACGGACATGCTGCTTTCTTTTTTTTAATTCCCATTTTCGTTTGTTTATTTTTGATTCAATTTATGTTGCTTTTAGTACATATTTTTTCTTCAAACTTCAATGTGTAGTATCATCTCATTGGTTTCATGCATATCATGATATGGGTTTTGACAATCACTGACACCCATTGTGTGTATGTGAGGGACATGTGTTCATTTACAAACTTGCCATTGGGGTTGTATCATGTAATTGCCATTTCTAAGTGGGTGGATGCAATGTTTGGCTTTTGGAGGCTGCCCATAAGGCCCAGGGATCTAGATTGTGATGACATGTTGGCTGGGGGACATGTGTGGGGGCCTGCTAGCAGGTGCCCCTGACTGGTGGGGGGTGGGGTGCTGGGAGACATGAGTTGGACATGAGTGGGGGCCTGGTGGAGGGTGCCCCACAGTGCTGGGGGGTGGGGGTGCTGGGAGACATGTGTGGGGGCCTGGTGGAGGGTGCCCCACAGTGCTCGGGGTGGGTGTGTAGGGGGACATGAGTGGGAGCCTGGTGGAGGGTGCCCCACAGTGCTGGGGGGTGGGGGTGCAGGGGGACATGAGTGGGGGCCTGGTGGAGGGTGTCCCACAGTGCTGGGGGGTGGGGGTGCTGGGAGACATGAGTTGGACATGAGTGGGGGCCTGGTGGAGGGTGCCCCACAGTTCTGGGGGGTGGGGGTGCAGGGGGACATGAGTGGGGGCCTGGTGGAGGGTGGCCCACAGTGCTGGGGGGTGGGGGTGCAGGGAGTCATGAGTTGGACATGTGTGGGGGCCTGGTGGAGGGTGACCCACAGTGCTGGGGGGTGGGGGTGCTGGGAGACATGTGTGGGGGCCTGGTGGAGGGTGACCCACAGTGCTGAGGGTTGGGGGTGCTGGGAGACATGTGTGGGGGCCTGGTGGAGGGTGACCCACAGTGCTGGGGGGTGGGGTGCTGGGAGACATTTGGGGGCCTGGTGGAGGGTGACCCACAGTGCTGGGGGGTGGGGGTGCTGGGAGACATGAGTGGGGGCCTGGTGGAGGGTGGCCCACAGTGCTGGGGGGTGGGGGTGCTGGGAGACATGAGTTGGACATGAGTGGGGGCCTGGTGGAGGGTGCCCCACAGTGCTGGGGGGTGAGGGTGCAGGGGGACATGAGTGGGGGCCTGGTGGAGGGTGCCCCACGGTGCTGGGGGGTGGGGGTTCAGGGGGACATGAGTGGGGGCCTGGTGGAGGGTGCCCCACAGTGCTGGTGGGTGGGGGTGCAGGGGGACATGAGTGGGGGCCTGGTGGAGGGTGCCCCACAGTGCTGGGAGGTGGAGGTGCAGGGGGACATGAGTGGGGGCCTGGTGGAGGGTGGCCCACAGTGCTGGGGGGTGGGGGTGCAGGGGGACATGAGTGGGGGCCTGGTGGAGGGTGCCCCACAGTGCTGGGGGGTGGGGGTGCTGGGAGACATGAGTTGGACATGAGTGGGGGCCTGGTGGAGGGTGCCCCACAGTGCTGGGGGGTAGGGGTGCAGGGGGACATGAGTTGGACATGTGTGGGGGCCTGGTGGAGGGTGACCAACAGTGCTGGGGGGTGGGGGTGCTGGGAGACATGTGTGGGGGCCTGGTGGAGGGTGGCCCACAGTGCTGGGGGGTGGGGGTGCTGGGGGACATGAGTTGGACATGTGCGGGGGCCTGGTGGAGGGTGCCCCACAGTGCTGGGGGGTGAGGGTGCAGGGGGACATGAGTGGGGGCCTGGTGGAGGTTGCCCCACAGTGCTGGGGGTGGGGGTGCAGGGGGACATGAGTGGGGGCCTGGTGGAGGGTGCCCCACAGTGCTGGGGGGTGGGGTGCAGGGGGACATGAGTGGGGGCCTGGTGGAGGGTGCCCCACAGTGCTGGGAGGTGGAGGTGCAAGGGGACATGAGTGGGGGCCTGGTGGAGGGTGGCCCACAGTGCTGGGGGGTGGGTGGGGGTGCAGGGGGACATGAATGGGGGCCTGGTGGAGGGTGCCCCACAGTGCTGGGGGGCGGGGGTGCAGGGGGACATGGGTTGGACATGAGTGGGGGCCTGATGGAGGGTGCCCCACAGTAGTACTGGGGGGTGGGGGTGCTGGGAGACATGTGTGGGGGCCTGGTGGAGGGTGACCCACAGTGCTGGGGGGTGGGGGTGCTGGGAGACATGTATGGGGGCCTGGTGGAGGGTGACCCACAGTGCTGGGGGGTGGGGGTGCTGGGAGACATGAGTGGGGGCCTGGTGGAGGGTGGCCCACAGTGCTGGGGGGTGGGGCTGCTGGGAGACATGAGTTGGACATGAGTGGGGGCCTGGTGGAGGGTGCCCCACAGTGCTGGGGGGTTGGGGTGCAGGGGGATATGAGTGGGGGCCTGGTGGAGGGTGCCCCACAGTGCTGGGGGTGGGGGTGCAGGGGGACATGAGTGGGGGCCTGGTGGAGGGTGCCCCACAGTGCTGGGGGGTGGGGGTGCTGGGAGACATGAGTTGGACATGAGTGGGGGCCTGGTGGAGGGTGCCCCACAGTGCTGGGGGGTGGGGGTGCAGGGGGACATGAGTGGGGGCCTGGTGGAGGGTGGCCCACAGTGCTGGGGGGTGGGGGTGCAGGGGGACATGAGTGGGGGCCTGGTGGAGGGTGCCCCACAGTGCTGGGGGGTGGGGGTGCAGGGGGACATGAGTGGGGGCCTGGTGGAGGGTGGCCCACAGGGCTGGCGGGGTGGGGGTGCAGGGGGACATGAGTGGGGGCCTGGTGGAGGGTGCCCCTGGATGCTGGGGGGTGGGGGTGCAGGGGGACATGCGTTGGTGGGCAGTAGTGCAAGGTGACATGTGGGTTGGCTGGGCGGCATGGGCATGGTGGATGGGCTGCCTGCGGGACATGTGCAGGGTAGTCCCCTGTGGTGTGGGCCGCCTGCAGGGGCCGTGGAGGGTGTCGAGTGAACACCTGGGAGGACCCACACGGCCGATTCACGTGTAGGACTGCCCGGCACCCCCGGAATACACGTAGGCTGCTGGATTCGGGTGTGGAATTTCCCTTGCACCTTGGAATACACGTAACCTGCTGAAATCGCGTGTGAAACTTCACACGCAACCCGAAATACACGCACCATGGACAGTCGCGTATGGAACTTCGCACGCACCCCGAAATACACGTGCCCAGGGCAATCGCATGTAGAATTTCCCACGCACCTTGGAATACACGTACCCTTCTGAATTCGCGTGTGGAACTTCCCGCGCACCCCGAAATACACGTGCCCAGGGAAATCGCGTGTGGTACTTCCCGCGCACTTTGGAATACACGTACCCTGCTGAAATCGCGTATGGAACTTCCCGCGCATCCCGAAATACACGTACCCAGGGCAATCGCGTGTGGAACTTCCCGTGAACCCCATAATACACATACCCTGCTGATATCGCGTGTGGAAGTTCACGCGGACCCATAATACACGTACCTTGATGAATTTGCATGTCAGACTACACACGCAACCCTGATATACACGTACACAAGTGAATCACACTGCTGGGGTGTGAGGGGGTGGTAGAAAGGAGTGGGGGCCTGGTGGAGGGTGCCCCTGGATGCTGAGGGGTGGGGGGTGCTGGGAGACATGAGTGTGGGCCTGGTGGAGGGTGGGGACATGAGTTGGACATGTGTGGGGGCCTGCTGGCAGGTGCCCCACAGTGCTGGGGGGTGAGGGTGCTGGGAGACATACGTTGTTGATCAGTAGTGCAAGGTGACTTGTGGCTTGGCTGGGGGGCATGGCCATGGTGGATGGGCTGCCTGCGGGACATGAGCAGGGGTGCAGGGTAGTCCCTTGTGGTGTGGCTGGCTGCAGGGGCTGTGGAGGGTGTAGAGGGAACACCTGGGAGGACCCACACGGCCAATTCACGTGTAGTGCTCCCCGCGCACCCCTGAAATACACGTGCCCTGATGGAATCGCGTGTGATACTTCCCGCGCACCCCTGAAATACACGCACCATGATGGAATCGCGTGTGATACTTCCCGCGCACCCCTGAAATACACGTACCCTGCTGATTTTGCATGTGATACTTCCCGCGCACCCCTGATGTACACGTACCCAGGTCAAATGCGTGTGAAACTTCCCGCGAACCACTGAAATATACGTTCCCCGCTTGGCGTTTGCTGTTTGGCAGCCCTGTGAACTGGTCCAGGGTTAGCGCAGCCCTTTGCGATGAATTGGGAATTTTGATGGCTTTTCCTTGCGCAAGGGCGTTCTTGGGGACGTAACTGGCGCTGCTGCAGGGTCGCTGCGCCACGGCTGGTTTTGGAGGCTAAAATCCATGAATACGCTGTGCGATGAAATTGATTTTATCGCACGCGGCTGGCGCAGTGTATCGCACGGGGACACTGGGCGCCAGCCGCGTGCGCCACTTTTGTGCGAAATTCTATGAATTACCCTGTCAGTTTTGACGTTAATTGAACACTACGTGGTATTTCCAGTTACCATTAAATTAGCACACAGGAGGAAAAAATATTAATGACATTTGAATGTTGATCATTTTCAATTACGTTTAATTCATTCAATTGCTAATATATAGGATATGCAGATTTTTATATACAACTGGGTATTACGCCTCTGGCATAGTTCAGGTTGGCCTATTGTAGCAAAATCTGTCATCTATATTAATAATACACTTGCACAATTAGAAAGTAACAGTGTTGGGCCACAAGAGGGCATGTGATCCCAAAGGATGTATTTCATTTTATTGATAATCAAATACATAACTTGCCATTTATCCCTATTACTCAATCGTTATAATTTCAGAAAGAAATTAATTTGGGAATATTAGAGATGAGATTATATACTCTGTAACAGATGGCCTATATAATACACAAAATCTTAACGTGTCAGGGGTTTGATTAACAAAATCACAGGAGGTTGGTTCTTGGAGTAATGGTTAAAATAGGCAAGCAAATGGAGGCACCGAAAAAGGGTGTGGGGAAGTGGAGCTAACTCAGGGCCGATACTCTATCTCTAACCTCCTGTGGGATCCCCACCCTAGCCCAGGTGTCAGTAACCCCTGGTTAGTGATATTGCTTGTTACACCTACTGTCTCAGGCTGGTCTAAAATACAGATGGCTTCCCTGATTGAAGGTTATCTAACTCCCACAGGAATCTTCTACCAAAACCTACCCGTCACTCAGGGACGTCATTTGGGAGTCGCCAGGGGTCGCAACTGCGCCCCTGATATAAAAAAAACATGTATTTTTTTCGTTTTTTTTTTTTTAAATGTAAGCTCCTCGGATGTGGCCAGGAAGTGGCTGGCTTTCTTGCTCAGGCATCTTAAAAAAACATGGGGTTCCAAAAGCCTAACACTTTGAGCAGTGACCCTAAATAAGAAAGAATTGGATTAACAAATAATGTGTCTTTCTGGAATTCTATACAATAATTGCTAGACTCAGTAAAGGTTTGTTTCAGGCACACTTCAGGGGGTGAGTCACTGATTTAGTCTGTTCTTAAACACCTTAACTCAGCCTTTCATTCTTCTGAGGTCGCTAAATGAGTACCAACACAGGTGGGGTGATATTTTATGCATATTTGTTCTATAGCACTTAAGTTTAAGTGCTACACAATAACACATCATTATCATTTGGTCTTGGACGTCCGCTTGCATTAATATGGGCCTATACACACTGATATTAATGATACATATGGTGATCCATTCTTGTAGGAAATGTATATCACATTATAGTGATATCGTAACCATATTTTCTTTAGTATACTTAGGAACAATGCTATCTGATGCCACTTCCTGTTTTGTCAAGGGGTGTAAGGTTGTGTTCCATCACTTCCCTTTATGTCACTTCGGGGTGGGGTCCAATTACCTCCCTTCCTGTGATGTCAGAGGTCAAGGGTAGGTGATGTCACTTCCGCTACGCCTGGCATTTTGGTTAAATGATGTAGCTGTGTGGACTTGCTCCAAACTTTCATTATGAGGGCACGGCTAGCTCTGAAAGCATGCGTTTGAAAATGCGTCGTTTGAAAATGCGTTACCACTTTTACAGGGGGCACGGATACAGAAGGCTAGAGCAAAGAAAGCCAATCTGGTGGTTGGTTATTTAAGGACCGCTATTGTGGGCCACAGAATTTTAGTTAAGTCAGGTCAGACCCGCACTGCAAAAAATGTTTAAAGTACCATGTTCAAACCGCTTGTCTACCCTAAAACAAGGTTGGGTAAGTGGCATGGAGGGGTACAACATTCCACCACAGCAAGCACGTTTTCCTGAGTTGCCTATGGCCATTGGCTTGGTCCATGGGCGGAGATGAATCTCTGACCCAGCTGAAGGTCAATGTGCCACTGGTGGCCTGTGGACCCACAATGGGCAGAAAGTGACCACAGCCTGACCTCAGACTAGGGCCAGTGGCGGCATTGGTGGTGGGAGGACAGCGGGTGCATGGCTAAAGGCCAGGTCTGTGCTACGTGACCACTAGGCACTATGGGGGTTGGGGCATGGACAGAGGCCATGAACTGGGTAAAGTGGTCACTGTGGATGTCTTGGTGGGCTCCGTAGCATCGCTGGCTACCATTCCGTGGGCCGGTTGACTATTGCTGCCATGGCCACTAGGTGTGGCATAGACTATGCCCATGCTAATTGGTAACTGTCCATGGCAAGTTGCCACTCACTGTGGAATGTAGATGCCCTGGCCATGGCCAGTTATCACTCTAGATAACCTGTGAATGTGTCCACTGGCTATGGCTGTGCCATAGTCCTTGTGCACCATTGTGCACAGTAGGTGCCCTGGGTGGGCCTAAGACTATTGCCTGGGCCAACTGGCCAGTGACCACTATAGGTAGCTTGGGGTGGGCGGGGGTGGATTTGGGTGAGAAAACATTTAACAGCCGCTAGATTTGTAGTAGTGTCTGTCTGGACTCAGCACTGCAAAATATTTCAAAAGGGACATATTGCGGCCCTGTGTTAGTCTCCCAACTAAAGGTAAGATTGGGGGTTAAAGTGGTCCAAAATGCCTCCACAACTGCAGAAAATAAACCTGACAATGTTCTGTGGTCTCTGCTGGGCATCAGCCTGGTCCATGCACCACCTGCCTTTTCCCTGGGCTGATCTGGGCTTCAGACCACTTACAGGCCCACGGACCATCAGTGGCATGCTGACTGGGTCTGCACTGCATCTGCTGGCCCACGGACCCGCAATGGGGAGAACTTGGGAACAGCGGCAAGGCCCAATGGGCAGCTGTGGAGGCTGGTTGGCTCATGGCCTTGGCCAGAGGACACTTCAGGGGTAACATTGGCCACTGATCAATGGGTGCTGGCATTGGGGCAGGCCCAACTGGTGGATGCTGGATCGACCATGGCACTAGGCAAAGTGGCCATTGGTCATGCCTTCATATAAAGGCCAGTGGGAACATCGGGTGGCAAGTGGGTCCCCAGAGCAAGACTGAATGCTTTGCGAATGGAACGTGCCCATTTGTCATGGCTACAGATCATGCCCAGTGGACACGGCCTATGGCTTGGGGGTGCTGGGGCATAGTTACAGGCCATCTCTAGTGGGCACATTAGCGAACTCGGAGAGCTTGGAAAAGTGCACATTGTGCATAGTGTAGGCCACACAGTGGACAGTGTTGCTATGATAATGGCTCCTCTGGATGGCATGGGGGGGCATGGCCATTCCCCAATATCTAATCTGGGCACTTTGGAGGAGCCCACCCCATGGCTAAAGGCCATTAACCAAGCAAACTGGCGACCAGCTTTGGTTAGCTGCCATTATGAGTGAAATGAACGAAGTCCCAGCACATGGCCAAGACCATACCCTGGGCAAAGTGCCTAGGGGTCACTCTGCATGCTGCAGTGAACCCAGAGAATGGTCGGAGGCCATACCCTGAGCAAACAGGTCTTGGCTGCATGCCAGGCCAGTGGCCATTTTCGGTCTCCCGGGCGAGGTGGCAACTGGCCAAGGCCAATATCTACAGGAGCATGGCCTTCTCGTGAAAGAGGAGACTGGGCATGGCAACGGGCCACAGTGAACACTGTTACTGTGATAGAGATCAGTCAGGGTGGTCTGGTTGGCTGAAGGCCCGCTTGTGACAACATTTCCATTGGCTTTATCCACAGGCCAGATCAGTGTCCACTCTGCGTGCCTTGGGGTCCCTGGTATTGGCCAAAGGCCATATCCCAGGCACACTGGCAACAGGCCATTGACACTGGCTTTTCCCTTGGACATGGATGAGCCTTCGGCATGTCTGAAGGCGATGCTCCCAGCAAAGGACCCACTATGCGTGGTCACGGGACATAGCTAATGACCACTATAAGTGCCCTGGTTGGGCAAATTGGCCACTGTCCTTGACCTTTTGCCATTCAAGGTGGCATCAGAGGGCCTGGGAAATGGCTGAATGGCATACCGACCATTTTCCACCCCATGCGGTATGGTGATGTCCAAGTCTTGACCAATGGCCAAGTTGTAGGCAAAGTGGCACTGGCCAGGTGTCAAGTGGAAACTTCAGCGCCTCCCAGTGGGCCGATCAGGTTGTTCAGTGCTGTCTGGGGACAACCAGTGACTCGGTGTCCATGATCACAAGCCATGTCCAGTGGGCACATTGGGTGACCTAGGTGTGCCTGGAGCATGATGGAATACCATACACTGGACCAGATATTCACATGGCATCTTCCGTACCATTCCCATTCGCAACTATTGGTTTCATAGTGGCCAAACCGGGAGATACGAGGGTGGGGTGAAGTCCATGCCCCTAGCAAAATGGCTAACTGGCATGGTCACTTTTCACACAACGTGCCCTCTCGGGGTACGACAGCTGGGCATGGTTTAAGGCACGCCCTAGACAAAGTGACCCCGCAAGGTGCCCAGAGGGCCTATGGCCATGCCCCAGGGAAAAAGACTGTTGGCCAAGGCCAGTTTGCATTGTAGATGCCTTGGGGCAGAATGGGGCACGACTGAAGGCCATGCACCATGCAAACGTGCCCCTAGGCATGGCTTCAAGCCAGTACAGATGGATTAGTGGGCTCATTTCATAACCAAAGGCCATGCACCAGGCAAACTATTGTGGCCTGAAGATCTCCGTGCACAGCCAAAGGACATATCCCTGGCAAAGTTATCACTGCTTAGTGATCACTACGGGTAGTTTCAGGGGGAGCTGTGGCATGTCCACGGACCATGCCCTCTGGGCACATCGGGTGGATTCAAGTGCCTGAGTACGGCTAAAGCCCATAATTCAGGCAAAAGGCCCACTGGACATGGCCAAAGGGCTTTCCCAGAGGGCACAATGGGTGTTTCGGGGATACATTAGTTATGGTGAAAGGCTATGCCTTGTACAATGCACAATGGCAGAGGCGTTGCTAGGGGGTGGGCTGAGAGGGCTATAGCATCGGGATGTAGGCCCGGATAGAAGCTCAGGGGTTACCACCAAAAAGGCTAGCTAGCCCCCAGTCCCGACAGTCCCAAAATAAGCATAGCCCCGGATCTTTTCCAGACCTAGCAACACCCCTGCACAATGGGCATAGCCACAGATGGTATGATGTTATCATTAAAAAACGTTAACAATTCAGGAAAGCCTTTGCTAACGGAATGCTATATTTGTGTTTCCATAAATAAATTATTGAAATTTAGTGAAAAAACATTGACTAAACTTAAAGGGACATTATGGTTATGTTTAACTTAAAAACTTAGAAATTCACGTACAAATGTTGAGATTATGGCTGCATTGCAAAACAAAAACATCCACAAACTCGCCTCGCCAGCTATGATTCCAAAAGTAATCAGAATTCATCAACCAACCTTGTAAAAGGAGCATTACGTGGCCACAGCCATGCGAAACATATTTGACAAATGACATTTACCCAGCGTTCACACAGGGCATCAAAACTAAAAGAGCATAAACAAAAACATAATCACTCCAAACTGTTTTTGGTCACTTCAAATTTCACAAGAGGGCTGTTATTTAGGTGATGGGGTCAACAGAGCAGATATTTTCTTTTAAACACAAGATTCTTATTAAGGAAACATTAACATGTGAGGGCCAAAATAACAAACATCTTGCTTTAAATCAACTAAAATTGTGAAGATGGCTACTCTCAATGTACAGGGCAGTGCTTCAGGAAATCTAATTAAAGAATTTGGTCCCTTGGGCAACTCATGGGTTTGAACAAGAAGTTCATAGTCTTTGATAAGTCAGGGACTGGGTTCCCCCCGAATTAGTTCTTCCTTCCAGATTTACAGGGTTGCCAGAACTCTTCTGTTGCAGGTTTTTTTGTGGGTTCATAAAACCAACTCTCTGTCACATTCTCAGGTTTTATGGGTTCCCGTGTGGATTGTGAGGGGTCAGAAATGTGAGGTGGATCAATGTCTCTTGTCATGGACTCTCATGGACTGGGCAAACCCCCCTTCCCAGATCCAAACAAGGGTTTTCTCCACAGTTTAAAGGAAAACAAGGAATCCAACTTTATGCAAAGTTCTGTTGTTTCAATGAAGTAACTTGTCAAAGTCAAAAGCTCTCACTCCTCCTGGAATAACAACGCTCCCAAAGTATCTTGAAAGAAAGAGCCACAAGCTCTCACTCCTCCTGGAACAAAAGCATTTTTCACATCTTTGGCAACAACAAATGGTTTGGTCAAAGTGGCCTGCTTCATACATAACTGCAGGAAGAATTATAACTTTTCATCAATCCCCAAATGTCACAACTCAATATGTTGCTTTCCAATAATGCCACTCTTCAGCACTTTCAACTTCTACTACCTGGCGTAACCTTTCACCAGGTTTCTTCTGGGCAATCACCTCTTGCCCTATGGGTCTACTCGCCTGTCCATCTACTTCGTCAGAACCAATACAGATAAGTGCTTCAATGGTAACTGGTTGCTTATTCTGCCTTTCATTCACTCACGAGTGTTTCCGCCTCTGCTGAACATGCAGCATGTACTGGAGCACCCCAGAGTCACTCGCGTGGCTTAGACTCATGGGTAAATCGCTTCCAGGAGCTCCTCTCTGTGTTCACAGGACTGCTGAAACCGTGACTTCTCCCGACCAGGTCACTTCCTCTCTTTGGTCGCTGCCTGCTCCACCATGCTGGTTTGGAGTGGCTCTGACTCCCGAGAGTCTCGTGTGCAACCCTGCCACCTGAGACCTCTCGATTGCTCAGACTATGCCTGCTTCTTGCTGCGAGAGCTCTGCACGATGTAGTCTTCCTGGGCAAGCACTTCTTCCCCGCGCTTCCCGCTGCGTGACCTCTGCAGTTTGGGATGACAGAGTCACAGACCATCCCTGGACTTGCAACGGTCCGCTGCATACACGGCCCGCACTACTTCTGCATCTCCATTGCCTGCACCTGAGGGGGCCTTTTATGCCTCCCAGTCTCCCTCAGATGTAGGTCATTCTTGTTAATTATTAGCTGACCACTTCTACATCTTTATTCCTTTCTATCTCTCTTCCTCGTCCCAGTACTGAGGGAATTATGGTACTTCTGCATCTCCTGCTTCTTCTCCATTGCCTGCACCTGAGGGGGCCTTTTATGCCTCCCAGTCTCCCTCAGATGTAGGTCATTCTTGTTAATTATTAGCTGACCACTTCTACATCTTTATTCCTTTCTATCTCTCTTCCTCGTCCCAGTACTGAGGGAATTATGGTACTTAAAGTCCCTAATGAAAGTGTTTGTTTTCTTAACTTTTTCGACATTGCAAACTTGATTTCTACTTTCTACAACATTTAACAAAGGGATATTACAAGAGTCAGTTGTAAGGCAGGTCGTAGAAGAGGAATATGGTTCTTTGCCTTTAAGACTTCCATTTTTATACAACTTCCTCTTATTTGTCTTTTGGGAACTAGGGGAATGTATAACCGGGTGCATTTCTTGGGTTATAACAGGATGTTTGATACTTTTACCACTGCAACGTTCATGGCTGAGTTTGTTCCCATTGAGATGGTCTACTTGTGGAACAATACAATTGTGATGGCAACAAGCCATTACATACTGTGGTATTGGTTGGATGTCCTCTTGAAAAGAAGTTACATACTGTGTCTCATCCTATAGGTAGCCCTCACTTTCCTGTCCCTTTTCTCCTCCTGGGTGATCCTCCCGCAGTACACCACCCCCAAGGTAAGACTCAGGAAGCGCCTGCCTTTCCCTGGCCACCCGGGAGGATACTTTAGGTAGGGTTTCAGTGAGGGATCCATAGGATTCATCGCAGGATACACTGACGTATTTGTGTTCCCTTTCCACCTTTAGAACTACCGTGCCCCGTAGAATATGGCTGAGCCCCACGAAAATTCGGTCCAGCTGTCACACAGTCACTGACATCACAATCCAAGCTGCACCATTGCACTTCTCATGCTACAGCATCTATAATATCACTACTCTAGTCATCTCTGCTAAAGTAATTTAACAACTGATTTATTTAGAACTATTTGTATGCAATGTGATGCTCCTTTTCTCATGTCTGTTCAGACTAAGATCTACCAAAGGTCCATTCAACCTACAGCGCTTCAAAGCCATGACAAATGACAGCAGACGCTATAAAAATGTCAACTAACAGAACATATTTACAAAAGTGAACTGCTCATGCATTATTGCTGATGCATCTGTATATGGTCATCGGGGGAAGGCCACATCACTTTACCCAACCAAAATATATTTATCCATTTTGTGTACATAGGAATTCTGTTTCCACACTTCTGCGCCGTCTGACACAGGCAGGTGCAGGGGCATATACAAGGTAGGGCCTGAGTGGGCAAGGCCCACCCAAAATCTGTAAATGACCACTCAGCAGCGCTGTGTGGCCATTTACAGGTGTTCATGTCACTGTGGAGGTCCCAACTACATTAGCTTCAGGGCCCACATGTTACCTGGCTACGCCTCTCGGCAGGTGGGCCTTGCTGTGGCAGTATGGCAAACTGTACAATGTCTGCTGTTTGCCCATTCTATTCTACCCTGTGAATCGCCATGGTGTAGCATTGATATATTTCTACTTACAGGACAGATACATTAGCATCTTCCTATGTATGACATATTGTAACCCAGTGGCCACAGAGTAGTTGGATCACTTGACTGTCTGTGTATTCACCTCCAGTATTCTGGGTGCTTGCTCAGACCTCTCCTTCCCCGGCATCCATCACTTGCGTTGTATCCACCACGCTGGCTGTTCTCAACTCGCATGGGTGCATGACTGGATTAGATGCTGTGGCCATTCTTTCTTGCCAGCATTTGGGAATGATGGTTTGCAGTCATTAGTGCTCCTGGGATGTGCTGACACTGACAGCATACTCACCGCATCCTGTCCCTCAAATGGGTGTGCTTGTTTGGAACAGTTTGGAACAGGAAGGTGCCCGTCAGCATGGGGCTCTCCTTGGCCACCACATCAGTCAGGACATTCAGCTCCTGTTGTGAGAATGTTGGCTTATTCTTGCAGCCATTACCCCCTTTCCTTTCTGCAGCATCTCTGTATTATGCTGCCCACCTTGTTTGGATGGGTGGCTGGCCATGGGTATGATGCTGGATGAATTGAGAAACAGTAATGTCTTCCCCGCGAAATGTTCGCGTATGCCGAGACGAAGTGTGCGCGTATGCGGAGCGGTTGTTCCACTTTGGTTAATGTTATTTCTGGGAGAAATGACTAATTTCCGATATCATTGCATATGGAAGGTGGTTTTGCAGTGATTACTGCTTCTGCGTGGCTCGTGGTGGACTTTGAATCACCTACTATGCCTCTTCTCATTGCATGTGGTAATGGTATTTGCCGCTTCTGGAATTACTTGCAGCTTTACCCCCTACTCGGAGTGAGACCTTTAGAGAGCCAATCAAGCTCCCTACCCAGACTCAAACATCTAGCTTAGGAAAGAAAGCTCCTCTCTTTAAGAGAAAATGTTTTCAATATTTTAGACTCCTACGATGAGCAAGCAAATGCATTTTATTTTCTTTGGCACAGATCCTGAATGGTCAATTTCACATTGTGGCTCTTGCTCGCACCGCCTAGTGGTTACATGGTTGCGCTTGAACAATGAGGAAGTGATTCACCAGAATGTACAAATAAGGTAAGAACCCCCACGCTTACCGCTTTGCAGGGTTCCAAGCATGCAAATTCCCAGCAAAAGAGGAAGTTTAAATGTAACTGAGACATGCCAATCATTGCGAGTTCAGATTCACACAATGAAAAAACAGAGGGACACAGACTAAAGCAGGGCTGGGTGTAAATCAGCCGCAAATTAGCCGATTTTTGGCGCTATTACTGTGCAGTAATACTGCCAACGGTAGTAGCACCCAAAATTACCCATTGTGCCCAATGGGAAATGGAGAATTACTGTTCCGCCAAACCCGTGATACGGCACTAATAGCGCTGGGGGGTTTGGCGGTAACGCTAATAGCCCTGGCGGGATCCTGGTGGTAATACCGCCGGGCTACCGCCCAACTCGTGATGAGGCCCACAATGTCAGAAAGAGGTTATCCAGGGTGAACGGCACTAAACCAGGGGGCTGGTCGGCAGACAATGAACTCCCTAAACCAAAATCTAGGATGTGGTGAACTGACCCAGTGCCGAAGAGATACGACCTCCAGGTGAACCTCTGGGAGGAATTCTTTCCACTTTTCCCAAGCCCACGGCATATTGGCCATGTACGCCCTGATAATGGTACTCAACCAACAAAGGTTTGGAAACCACATGCATCCCACAACCTGAAGACAAAGGCAGGGGTCGTTGATTGAAAATGTGAGGACGGTCAGACCGAGAACAGCCCTTGGAACTTTGTAAGAGACTCTGTTCCTTTTTCTACCTTTACTGAGAGACTGTAATAGAAGAAGCAAGATTATAAGTTCATGTTGCTATATCCACTCTGGGGTCCCCCTTTTTTCACTAACAGGGCACTTCTATATTCAAGGGTGTGAAGGCTTGACTACCCAAGCAGATTTAGGATTGGGTTCCTGCATAAATAAGATGAGTTTTAGTTTCTTTA
This sequence comes from Ambystoma mexicanum, assembly GCF_040938575.1. Classification (NCBI taxonomy): domain Eukaryota; kingdom Metazoa; phylum Chordata; class Amphibia; order Caudata; family Ambystomatidae; genus Ambystoma; species Ambystoma mexicanum. The sequence continues at coordinate 1,046,835,067 of NC_090930.1, read as the reverse complement.
TTTCCCCCCCCCCCTCCGCTCACCTTTAGTTAACCCCTAATCATGCTTTGCACGAATTGCATTGTTACCTAGAATACAACGAATAAAATCCTAAACTTAAAAAAGACACTTGTCTTATCTTGTGTCTCCCTACTTGGTGCACTCTGTGACAACCATAAAACCTCTTCAACTAATATTTTGGATTTTTTTATAATTGTAAATCTAACCATAATGTCCCTTTATCCAAATGTCTTCACTTATCAAGCACTGTCAGGTCTGCACTACGTACCTCTTTTCTGGCCTGAAGGCTGTGGGTGGCTGTCTCATTTGTACAAAGAGACAGGGGTTTTATCGCAGGCTTCTAGGATGCGGTTCTCAAAAAGAGCATTGGCAATGCTAACAGTTTGGGCTTTCGTGTAGGCATGGGAAAGGCACTTCTTTATTGGTATTAGCTGGCCGTTGATGGTGCCAGGTGCAAAATGGCTTCAGTATTGAAATAATAATAAGAGATCATTGAAATCGTGATGTGGGGTTAGCACTTTCATGCCAGGGGAGTGATTACAAGGGAAGTGGTGACATGAGACATCTAATTCTCACTGCAGTCCTTAAGTGTGACGTGAAGGCGAGAGTTAGCTGCTTGTAACATTGAAGCTTCACCAGAATAGTCTTGTTCCAATGTGGAAAGATGTTAGATGCCCCCACACAAGTAAGTTTGCCCCCCTCACAGCCTCTGAAGTTGGTGCCTCTCCCAAAATGTGAAGTGTTAGTCCACCCCCCTGACATTTTAGCCTAGGTGCACCTCTGATGCCATGAACTCATCCCTTAATGAAGTGGCCCCCATGGAGGCTAAATTTAGGAGTGGGGCTGAACACACACTCACATAAAACACTTTCACCCATGCATTCATCAACCAGTTACACAACTCCTTACATGCATGCATACATAAAACCGAACACAACATTGACACAAACATAAACACCAACATGCACGCATGCATTCATATACATATACATACTAATGTCATTTAAATACACATATATACACATTTCATCTAAAATAAAAAAACACTTACCTGACCTCCATCCACCCTTCAAAAGCATCCACGCAGCTGACATGTAGACATACTGCTTGACAGGAGAGAACTCCTCTCCTATCAGTCAGCGTGTTCACGCTGAGCAAAGTGAACACACTGACTGGCAGGAGAGGAGTCCTCTCTTGTCAGTCAGCATGTCACGTTGTCAGCTGAATAACGGGAGGCAGCAGAGTTCACTTCTGAGCTCTGCTTTCTCCCATTATTTTGCTGTTTGTTGCGGAGCCAAACGGCTTTGCAACAAACAGCAAAATCATTGCAGGAGCAGAGAGCAGACAGCACAGTCCCCCGTGTGAATAAAAGGACATGAGTGGACTGTGCAGTCTTCTGCTTAGGAGAGGGTGACGAGAGGCCCGGGGCAGTTTTCCGCCCTGAACTCCCCCCTCATGATAGCCCTGGAGGGGTCAGAAGCCGGGCATACTTTCCAATCCACAAGGAAGTAAAGACGTCCTTGCTGGACTTGGTAGTCACATATCTCTTGCATCGTATGCCCACTGTAGGGCCTCAAAAGAGACACATGGACAACAGGTGGACACGCCATCCCACTGTAACTGAATATGAAAAGCCACTAGAGAAATGCGTTTGGTGATCTAAAGTGGAGCCCAAAAGCAAGTTGCTGAGTTGACAGGTAGGTGCTTGAGTGGCAGGTTTTTCAATGAGATCAAAAGGCGCCAGCATGTGTTTCTTGTCAGCAGAGTCTTTTGTGCTATTATGGGTAGAGTGTAGAGGAAAACAAAGTGTCCTCAGTTAATGGCCAGTCGGTCTCCTGCACACCCTCTATACTGGTAATATAACGAGTCAAAATTTGTGGTTTACGTGTATTGCATTCAACCATCAAAAGGACGAAATATTTTCAGTGCGAAGGTTCATTCAATCGATTCACAGATATTGAGTTTTAATCAAACACTTGTACACAGTGTGTTTTAAGCAAACATATCAATTCCACAAAATACATTATTAAAAGAGCTCAACGCGTTTCGAGAGTACTTTTCCCTTCATCAGGAACAAACACAATTAGAGTTCAGTCAAAAGTTCAGTCTTCAATCTACAAATTCATTTACAAAGAAAAAAAGACTAGTGTCAGCCTATGCTAATTCAGAATATCTGTTACATAGTCGATTGTGCATCTCAAGATGGGCACCTAGCCATTATATAAGTTAAATTAATGAATGGGGCAAACAAAATGAATAGAAAAACAAAAGCATATCACATTGTATGTCGTGGTATTCCCAAGCAATGCTGTGAAGAGTGGGCCTCATGGACCGATATTAGATTCAGACTAGTGGACAGAATTAAATGATCTATCTCATGAGATGGCATGTGTGTACTAAGTAGTAAAAAATTCCAATGATATCAGATGGTAATAATGTAAGAACAGAAAGAGTGCCTACCTCTGTAGTTCTGAGCATACAAAGGTTATGTATCAATTGAAGTTATGGGCAAAGTTGTGACACCGTAATGATCAGAAATTCAGGGTGCCTTATTCCCGATTAATCTATGAAACATAAAATATGTTCAAAAAGACCAATCTTGTATATGTGCATAACATTACCTTATTGTGAGGATGTTAGAAGAGTTCTGATTGCGTATCTACTCGGTTAATAAAGACAATGAAACCGAAGCTTGATTTACAGCTGTGATTGTTGTCGTAACCCTGTTGCAGTGGGAGTCTTGATGTGTCATACTATGGCTAGGAATGAAGAGAATAGAAAAATAACATGATGGGGAATGTGCCAAATGGGCATCCATTGAAAAAGCAAGGGGAGATCGGATCTCACCCGCTTCTAGAGCGTGTGTGGAGCGCATGTAAAAAGACTATTCAGGTGCACAGAGTGCTGCACCTCGGAACGTGTGCTCTACAAATCAAGAAAAGTAAATTAATAGAATGGCGTCCTGATTGTGCTTTCTTATTTTATTTTTCATCGTTATTTAGGTTATGTTTACTATTAGGTGAAGCACCAGGATCAGTCACTGGAGTTCCTTAAACACCAGGAGCCTATTGTAAACGGTAAGGGCCTTTGTGTGTTCACTGTATCTAACCTGTTGCTGCCTTGGGCGCACCTTCGAATTGTCTTATCTCATGCTATACAGTTGTCACCTCTGCAACTCCTGCACTTGCCAAAAGTTCCACAGGGTGTTTGTCTAGTAGCACTCCTGCCTGGGGGACCTGGTCACACAGGCTGTACTGTAGCATGTTGGGTTAGTTCCTTTAGGGAGTGGAAGCACAGCGGCTAAGACTTCCAAGAGACTTTGTCATCGCCATGAGAAATCGGGACAGATTGCAAGACCTTAATTTCTCACTCTCCCAAGTCATAGATGCTGTACTAAAAGATCTGACTGCAGCCGTCTAGAAGCTGCTGGTCGAGATATCCCCCTCTCGCCAAGCGAACACAGTCTCTGTCAATCCATGGCAGCCCTACAAAATACGGTGGACCAAATGGCAAAAGAATCAGTCTCCGAAGGACCAATTTGGGGTACTGGTGCTGGGGCTTCCACACGTTCGGATATCAGACCCATTCTGCTGCCCGTTACCTTGCCCACACCAGGGGAAATCCCAGGTGTCCATTCACCCCTTATGCCTCCTAAATATGGGGGGGGAACCTAGAGAGTTTAAATCCTTCTTGACGTTACGTCGGATTAATTATCTGAACCGACCTCAGTGATATGCATCAGATCAAGCTATAGTCTCATTTATAATGCTGAACCTAGAAAAGACGGCTCTAGCTTGGGCTACTCCATATGTAGATGGGAACAGCCCGCTCCTCATGGACTATGATGAGTTCCTCTGAGCCTTTCAACTCATGTTTGATCTTCAATGTACAGGCCGTTCGTAATGAACTGTTGGAAATCAAACAGGGGTCATGAGATCTTCTTACATATATATTTCATTTTAAGGGATTAATTACCCAAACCGCTTGGGCCGAAGACGCACAAATTACCATCTTCTGTAAAGGCTTCAAGGAAGACCTAAAAGACTCCCTTAGTCAGGTGGTAGAACCTCCCAACATCCTAGCTGCTTATATTTTCTTGGTGATCAAAATAGATCAAAGGGTAATGGAAAGAAAGGGTGAGAAGCAACGGTTCGAATACCGTAGACTATTTCCTCCCAGATGGGATAATGATACCATTGTCCCTGACAGTGGTTTCCTCAGGCCCGGGACCCAATTCGGTTCTCAGCCCTCTGTGCACCTTTTCAAGGTGTTGTCAAATGACTGTGCGTACCCATTGTATCTGTTAACAATACCACTTTTGCCTACGAGAGTACGCTCCAATATGCAACATTTGTTTCACTTCTCATCTGGGTTGTTAAGAACTGTTAATCTTCTCATCGCGGGTGAATTCTGTTTTTCTGCAGCAGGTACCTTTTCGTTAGAAGCTTGGAATGTGTTCTTTATCTCTAACCTTAGCTGTGAGTTCTGGCCTTCCCGCTCTGTGCGGCCTGGTTCTACTCCCCTTCGTCTCTTGTCCTGTATCTTGAATCCTTCTATAATTTTCATTAGACTTATAATATGATTTCTACACACTTATATTGTGCTGTGTTTCCTATAGGTTAGTCGTACTTGGTACTAGCAGGCTCCTCATGTGCTCCTGTAGTTCCATAGAGTTAGTTGCCGTAAGCATCTGCAAGCTGGCTCTGTGTTTCTTCATTGCCTTGCATTCAGCGTTTCTGCACTTGGCTAATGCGAAAATAATAAAAGCTTTTGACAGTATGTATATGTAACTGTCCTATATCTACAGAACTGTGTAAGCATGTTCTTTATGTAAACGAGTGTGTGTTTGTGTAAGGCTGTGTAAGGTTGCGAGCGTACTTCGTGACTAGCGCAGCTACGTCCTGGTGTCACTAGTGACATCAGCACAGTGGTTTCTCAGCACTTAGTCAATGCTGTCCATCATGGTGTTTGGATCCATAATAACTGTTGAAGCATCTGTATCCATAAAGACATTCACTGGATAAGGCTGGAATGGCTGTCTGAGAGAATATCTCTCTGCATACATGTCAGTCAGTGGTGCACTTGGGGGTTGCCTGAATAATGAGTGACTTTGTGCGTTCTTGACTCTTCGGGCCGTCATGTTCATGGGGATAAGAGGGGGCATTCTTGGGACCCTCTCTTCAATAAAGGGAATGACTATGGTATGTGCCCAGTACAATAGAGTAACCTTGAGGTTTGATGCCATTGCAGCTCTGCATTTTCAGATCATACTTGGCACCCATGGTTGCAATTCAACAATCCGTCTATAGACTGGAAAACTAGAAACTCACCTTTAAAGGATCTCAATGTCATTCATCCTGTTCCCAGGTGTCTATGCTTCCCTTGCTTCAAGCTCCAGCCTGGTTATGCCCTGAACCCCAACAAGCCTTAGTCACGATCAACCAGATCCCTGCCGAATACCATGAATTCCGCCATGTTTTTGATGCCAAAGAAAATGACATTCTCCTCATCGTGAATACTGAAGAGAGGGTCCCAGGAATGCCCGTCCTCACCCCCATGAACATGACAGCCTGAAGAGTCAAGAACGAAAGATGCAACTCACTGTTTGGACAGCCCCCAGTACGGCCAGTGACATCCACATATGCTAACAGATATTCAGGCAGACAACCATTCATACCTTATCCAGTCAATGTCTTTATGGATGCAGGTGCCACTACACTGATCATGGATCCAAATGCCCCACTGGATAAAATTGACTGAATACTGAACATCTATTGCGCTGATGTCATTAGTGAGAGCCACACTAGTGGCACCACAACATAGTGATGTTAGACATGAAGCAAACTCTCACCCATGCACAATGTTACATGGACACACATGTGCACACACAAATAACATGCTTACACAGTTCTGTAGAAAGAGGATGCATACATATACATACTGTCGAAAGCCTTTATCATTTTTTCTCATTAGCCAAACACAGAAATGCAAAACGCAAGGATAAGAAGAGATGCTGAGCAAGCTTGCAGATGCTTATTGCAACTAGCCATATGGAACTACAGGGTCATATAAGGAGCCTGGAAGAGCCACATACTACTAACCTATAAGAAACGTAGCACAGTATAAATATATAGAAATCATAGCATAACTGTAGTGAGGTTACATGAGGCCACAGGCCTCGGGACAAGAGGTGAAGAAAAGCAGAATTAGGTTGCACGAAGCAGCAGACCAGGGCTCACAGCCAAGGTCAGCGATGAGCAGAACATTCCTGGGCCTCTGAGACAAGAAGCCACCTGCAAAATACTAGCATAAATCCTCACAAATTGCAGACCAGAGAGCTCGATTTCGTGGTCCTCGACCACGTAGTTCAGCCGAGCCAGACAATGGGCATTCACCCGTTGTGGGAAGATGAGCAGTTCCCAGCAACACAGACATGAAGTGAAACATGGATTCTTTAACAACGTTGCAACACTAAAGGCACTCTGAAAGGCAAAGTGGTAATACTAACAGCTACACTGGGAACACATAGTTTTCCCCAACCCCTTGAGAAGGTGCACTGAGCGCTGAGAGCAAAGCTCAGTCTCTGGCCTATGGAGATCAGCTCCAGCCAATCAAGGAACACAAATCCAGGGGTGGATGGCAGAGGGCAAGGGCCAATAGTAATCCTGCCACCCTGCAACAATGTAATAGATAGTTTCTGGGAAGGGGAAGGCAAGCCACTTGACATGTGAGGGCCAAAAGAGTAACCTCTATAGGTGCCATCTATCGGCACTATCACCACAACTATCCAATCATGTACCCTTGTAGGTTATTGGGGATGAGCCCCATGTTGTGATGCAGTAAGTGAACGAAATCGCCCGGCCCGGACTTAGGAGCTGTGATTTCAGGAGATTCTCAATTCCTGTATGATCCCTGTCTGTTTGTGTAATAAACTACAGTTCTAACTTGTCCTTGTCGGAGTCCTCCATCTGTGTACTAGGGAAGGGTTTGTTGGGGCCTTGGTGAGCGAACCTTGAGCTCGTAGTGTGAACCCCAGTCCCTCTGGTATACCTAAGCCAACAATACGATTGTCATATAGTACTCCTTCCCAATGCCTGAATTCCTTACGGAAGGATTTACGCATTATCAGAGAAAGAGACAGCCATTCTTAAAAAGTATGTGTATGATAACCTTGCAAAGGGGTTCATCAGACACTGCACTTCCCCTGCAGGTGCACCCATCTTTTTTATCTCTAAAAAGGATGATGAGCTCATACCTTGTGAAGATTAACGGCATTACCATTAAAAACCGCTATCCTCTCCCGCTAATACAAGTGTTATTGGACGAGGCTAAAGATAGTGTAATCTACACCAAGCTAGACCTAAAATGGGTTTACAATCTGATCCGGGTAGCTGAGGGTTGAGGAATGGAAAACCACCTTCAGGACGAAATCGGTTACTTCGGTTATCTCGTCATGCCCTTCAGCCTTTGTAACGCCCCTGCAATCTTTCAATATTTCCTCAATAATATCTTTAGAGACATACTCGATATGTATGTTGTGATTTACCTGGACGACATATTGATCTTTTCAGCATCCTACTACCTCCATGTACACCATGTATTAGTGGTTCTACAACGCTTGAGACAACACCGCCTGTATGCTAAACCTACCAAATGTTTTTTTACTAGAGTCGCATATCGTACTTGGGATATGTCCTAACCTCTGAAGGAATTGAAATTGACCCTAAAAAGATCTTGGCCAACTAGAGTGGCCTAGTCCTCACTCTGGCAAATAATTACAATGTTTTCTAGGTTTCACAAACGTTTATAGACGATTTGTTCCTGGCTACTCCGATATATTGTTACCCCTCACAAGACTGTTTAAAAAGGGCACCCCATACCAATGGATCCCGATACTGAAAAAGCCTTTCAGGTTCTTAAAAAGAAGTTCACTGCAGCCCCTATTCTCAGGCTTCCTGATAGAAACCTTCCTTATATTGTGGAAACAGACACTTCTGATTATGCCTTAGGAGCTGTCCTCAAGCAAAAGGATTCAGGTACCAAAGAAAGCCACCCTGGGTCGTACCACTCTCGCACATTTTCGACCTGCCGAGTGTACTACAGCTTTTTTTTAAAAGTTATTTCTGGCTATTAAAGAAGCTTTCCTTAACTGGAGACATCTGCTATATGGTGCTTGTCACACCATCACAGTATTCACCGACAACAAGAACTTGGGATTTCTCAAAACTGCTAGGTTCATGAACCAGCATCAAAACCGATAGATACACTTCTTTGCCAGGTTCGATTTCCTTACATACCCAAGCCGATGCCTATACTGCGCATATAAAAACGTCCAAGAAGAGATGGAAGGCATACCTTTTGTGCATCCTGATAAAATAATGGGTGCTGTCTCACCCATAATCTCTTCATATGAGGATAATCTCAGGAAAGAATATGCTAGTCTAGATAAAAACAAAAACACGTTCCTTCGTAAAAGTAATGATGATGTGGACAATCAGGGCCTATTGTTTCACAAGAACAGGTTGTGGTTGCCTACACAAGATAGTCAGGGGATACTCTTGTCATGGTGCCATGATCTCCCTGGTTCTGGTCATTTCACAATACAGAAAACCTTAGAAAAGGTTCAAAGATTTGCTTGGTGGGACACCTTGCGGAGGGACACCATTGATTACGTAAAAGGAGGTGGAATATGTGTGCGTGCCAAAATCCTGAGACTATGACCCCAAGGTTTGTTACTCCCTCTTAGCATTGCTATGGGACATTGGCATACTTGTTCCCTTGACTTCATCATGGATATTCCCCTTGATAAAGGGCTTTCAGCCATTGTGACAATTGTCGATTCATTTACGAAAATTGCTAATTTTATAGCTCTGAAAAAGGTGCAGTCTGCACAAACCGTTGCTGGTCAATTAATTCTCCACATTTTTAGTTCTCATGGTATCCCCAGGGTTCTGATCACGGACCGGGGGTTGCAATTCGTTTCAACCTTTTGTAAGCAACTTGGTATTCGTTGTCATCTTTCACCTGCCTACCATCCACAGACGGATGGACAAAGTGAGCGAGCCAATCAAACCCTTGGACAATCCCTGAGGTGCCATGTCATGGGAAATGAAGAGGGGTAGACAGATCTTCTTCCCCTGGCGGAGTTTGCCTATAAAGACTATACCAGGTCTCATTACAAGACACCCCCTTCCATGCTTCTTACAGTTACCATCCCCTTTCGCTTCTTATGGTCATGTCCTTCGATTACAAGGTACTCTCTATCAAGGAACAGATATAGTGTATTACCACTGGAATCCGGAACAGCAAGAAGAATTTGCTTTTGGCTCAGGAACATGCGCGATGTTAGGCAGACAGAAAAAGAGTACCAGAACCTCCGTACAGGAAAGGAGATTGTGTGATGTTGTCCACAGGACACAAATCAACTCCCTGCATGTTCGAAGAAGTTCTGACCACGTTACATTGGTCCTTTTTTTGTTTCCCGGGTTATTAATATGGTGGGCATGGAACTGGAACTCCCCTCCCACTACAGAATGCACCCTGTTTGCCACAGGTCTCTTCTAAAACTTGCAGTGCGGTCTCAGAAATAACCCTGGGACTTGGCTTTGTCGCTTCCAGCGGTGGGGCCTCAGGACAAGTACGAAATGCAATACATCGTAGACTCGCAGTATTGGGGTAGAACTTTGCAATACCTTGTTCACTGGAAATGTGATGGGGTTGAGGAGCACTCTTGGGTGTCTCACCGTGACGTCATGGTGCCCTGGTTGACTAAGAAATTCTATGACAAACATCCTTGTAGGCCCGCCCCCTGTTCCTGTGGGGCAGGGTATTTGGGAGGTGGAATGCTGTTGGGAATCGACAGCCACCACAACCACCAACACTCTTGCCTGCCCAGCGCCCGCGGCGACCACTGCCACTCTTACCTGGGTAGCCTGGGAGCAAGATGCAAACTTTACCTTGATTGAGGAGCTTGAAGAGCCCCTTCCTGAGATGGGCTTGGGCCATCCGCGATACGGGTTGCCGTGGTGTCTGGGGTATTCCAGACACCACAGCACCCATTGATGTTCTCGCTGTCTTCCAGGCGTGACACATGATTCTCAGCCTTTCGGTATATAAGGCTAATTTATGCATGACATCTTTCTAAATCGTCCTGCCTCTACTCTCTGATCTCTACAACGTATCCAGAACAGGACTGCAAGACTTGTCCTTGGCCTCAAGCCCACAGATCGTATCTCTCCAGCACTGAAGTCTCTTCATTGGCTCGCAGGGACAGCAAGGATCAAGTTCAAGACCATCTGCATCTGGGACCGCACTGTCTCCAACTCTCTCTTCCTGAACATCTCCCTACTCGAGCTCACATCTTATCCGCCTCCAACTCCCTGAGGGTCAGTCTCTTTTCCAAGCAGAGAGTTGGGGGCAGGTCTCCCTCTTCAGTTGGGGCCTCCTTCTGGAACAGCCTCCCTGCCGCTCCAGTTCCGGAAGTAACTCAAGACCTTCCTCTTCGCTTCTGCTTCTCTCCTTCTCTGCCCTGCTGATGTCCTGACTGCTCCGTACACTGGTCACCTGGATAGCTTCTGAAATTGGGCCCAGGCTCCTGCATGTCCAGTTGCACTTCGCACTGCATCCCGGCTACCCTAGCACTTGTGGTCTGTATCTGCAACCACACAGTCCCTTCTCTCTGCACTTATGAGCCACTCGTGGCTGCACTTTTTGAGTTACCTGCACTTAGCCACATGCTGGCTGCACTCCTGCTTTACCTTCACTTCGCCCTCCCCCCACCCCTTGGTGCTTCTCAACTTCCACTTGCCTGCACTTCAGCCATCTGAATGACATAGGGCCTAGTAAGATCGTTGTTTTGTCCTCCTGTTTCCCCCTACAAGTCTTGCCGCGCCTAGAAACATTTGTTCACAGGCGCGTTAGAAATGTCATATCATATCATATGTGAAATAAGGTGTGCATTACCTTAATTTGTTTTGTAGAGTGTAGATGAAACCTGGTGATGATTTGTAGCTGGTAAATCAGAGTATCCACAGAGGGAATGATGTTTTGGGTTACTGGCTGCATAGGTAGAAACTTGGGATGAAACACATAAGAGTAAAGGAAGTGGCTGCACCTGATAGTGGTGGGCAGGACGTCAGCATAGATCACCTTGCTGTGTCCAAATGTCTGCACCAGTTAGTCTGGAGAGTCTGGAGGGTGTTGGAGTAGCACTGCAAATATTGCTACAGGGTTTGGTTGGTATGCTTGGTTTGGCCGTTTCTCTGCGGATGGTTCCAGGAGCTCCGTGCACTACTGATTCTGATGGGTTTGCATAACTACGCCCAGAAACTTGAGAGATATAGGGGCGTACATTTGGATATTATCCTTTTAGGAAATCTGTACAGTTGAAATATGTATTGGAATAACATGTGGGCCAGCTGGATGGCAGTGGGGAGAGCAGGAAGAGGAATAAGGTGAGCTAATTTATAAAAGCAGTTCACAAATATAATACGTTTGTTCCCATTGGAGCAATGCAAGTCAACAACAAAATATGTGACAATGGTGTGCTGTGTGTGTAACAGCCTTTCTGGGGTCTTCTGTTGTCCAACAAAGCATTGCCTGCTAGTTCTCACTTGGGCACATATTGTACAAGTGCCATCATATGCCATCATATTCCTGCTCTGGGGTGGATTTTCTTGTGTGATATCCGGTAATCCAGGAGTATGGAACCCAGACAGAACAGCTGTGCAAATCATGCATGTTGGAAGGTACTACATTCCCCAAAATAACTAGAGCTCATCGCCCATGCCTTACTGTTGGGTTTTTCAGGATCACAGGGGTCGTGGGATCTTGACAAACATTATCCAGATATGATATAACCGTATTGAGGGCTTTTTTGGTAGGCAGAATAGGAGTAAGAGGCACATTGAATTATTCTGTGCTGCACACCGAGTAAGAAAAGGCTTCCGCACCAGGGACATAGGTGATAGCAAAGTTGTATTGTGAGAAAAAGAGGGCACATCATGCTTGGTGGTTGTTTCTGCATTGTAGAGTTTGTAGAAGTTGGAAAATGTGATGCTCGATGCACATCTCAATTGGAATGGCCCAATCAAGGAGATGATGTCTGCATTCCTTAAATGCTTCACTGACATCCACCAGCTCTATCACATCACAATTCTGTTCACTCAGTGACAGTTTCCGGGAATGATTGGCACAAGGGATGGCAGTGAGACCCCCGGGTGTTGCAGAACCAGTGCTGTGGCCAAGGTTTTCTTCATGGATGCAAAGTCTGCTTCAACTTGTCATCCTCCCGGAACTCATGCTTCATACTTAGAAGGCAACATATATCAGCTGATAAACCTGTGAACCCAGCAATAACATGTTGATACGAATAGGCAAAACCCCCAAAAATGTTGTGTAGACTTAATGTCATGTGGGTTCTTTCAATTGAGGAACGCTATATCTTCTCAGGTTCATAAACATTCCGGAGCCATTAATCAAGTATCCCCGAAATTCTATCTCAAATCGGTGGGAGATGCATATCTCGATTTTGGCATAGAGTTGGTGAGCAGTTTGGCAAAATAGGACTTCACCAACATGCTGCCTTTGGGCCTCAAGGGACGAGCTGAATATCAGAATGCCATCCAAACAGAGAGCCCAGCAAATACAAGAAGATGGTATCCATAAACGCTTAGAAGGAACTATGCAATATTCAAGATGTCATAAAGGTGTGTTGAGCGCTAAATTCTATTCCATGCCTCCTTTAATATAGGCTAAAAGGTAGGCGCCATGCCGGTCCGGTAGATATGGTGAAAGACCAGAGTTACTGCAGGATATCATATATTAATGGCTGGGGGACTTGTTCTTGCAGGTGATTTCATTGAGCTGATGGTAGTCAAAGCATGGCCACAGAATATCCTCCTTCATGGGGATGAAGAACAGTAGTGCCCCAGCAGGTGATCTGGAAGACACAATATCACCCTTGCAAGGAAAATTATCTAGATATCTACGTAATTATTCCTTCTATTGAGAGGTCAGGGATTATATTCCTCTGTGTGGTTGGGTTTGTCTGTCATCAACTGGATATCACAATCATATGGACAATTACAATTTGGGGGTAATGATATATCATCCGGAGCCGAGAACACCTTATGGTACTCATGGAATTCCTCAGGGATGTTCCATAAAGAGCAAATATGCAAGTTGGTGGAGCCGGTTTTGTCCAAAATCTCCTGGGCGGGTTGCCTATGATTACTGCTAGCTTTGTTGCAATCCTCCATTCCGAAGATGAGAATGCGACTTGTCCAATTAATGTACAGGTTATACTTTTCCAACCAGGGAAGTCCCAATGACACTGCATAGGCTGCCGTTTGGATTATGCCAAAGGCAATGTTTTCATGTTGGTGGCTTATCAGTAGACAAAGAGGGCCGGTTTGTTGCCGAACTGGGCCAGAAGCCAAAGGTGCCCCATCAATGGCTTTTATGTTAATCTCTGTTGTTTTCTGCACCAACAGCATAGCGGTTTCTCATGCAAACGCCATGTCCACACAAATGCCACTATAATATCTGAATGGGGTCGAATATCCAGCGTAAAATGTAAGCTTGCTGCCATGAGTAGAGAGTAGGCAATTGGAATAATGCTCTCTTTTTTGGGACTCATTGGTTCCTTCACATTCAACATCAAACCCATCAGTGTCCCAATGGTTTCGGGAACTGGAGAGGAAAAGTTCAAGGAAAATAACTAAAATCTCCTCAATTTAGACATAGACGTTATTGACAATGCCTTTTCTCGGCAAAGAGGCTGCTATGGTTTCTCACTGCATTGGGTCCTGCACAGTTGCTTTGGTCATAGCATTGGTTTGTAGCCGGGGTCATATCTCTGGTAGGGGAGGAGCAAAACTGGTGTGTTTCTTTTCTACACGCCATTCAGTCAAAGAGTGATCAATGCTCATTACTTGGTCTATCAAAGCCTGTAGAGGTTCTAGTTTGGGAACATGCACCAGTTCATCTTTGTATTCATCTCGAAGCCCCCTACACAGCAGCATTCATTGCATTACCTCAGTTCATTGAGAATCAAATAACTGTATAACTTAAGGTACCTATGAAGATGACCACTACAGCCATTCTTGGTCCGCTCAACCACTCCTTAGAAATTCGAGGTATCTATGAAGATGTACTTTACAGTCATTCTTCGTCGGCTTAACCAGTCCTTGTAAATGTTGCAGCTGCTAATATGCTAAATTCATGTGTACTTTTGTTTAACCGTTCGATGTTCTCGAAAACCTCACATTTTTGTGACTTTTTCGTACTCCAGTTCATCTAAAAAAAGGTCGACTTCAAACACTAGAGAAAACACCTCTTCCCCACAGTAGATGAGGCATGTCGAAGGAGGGGCCCGCTCATTGTTTAAGTAGGTTATATAATGCAGAGCTTTCTTTTAGGTTGAGGGGAGTTGAAATGATTATCAAGGGAAATAATGAGTTTGTCCCAGTGAGCCCTTCTGTGTTGTGACGCCTTGATACCAGCCCGAGTGTTCATTAGTTTTCTTTTAAATCCAAGCAGACTTTGGTTGAGGGGTTTTCCTGAGTTTTTGGCTGTGGGTAGCACTGACTCCTTGATAGCCGATTGGGGACATGCGTAGTCTGTTCTGCTGGGATCTTCCTTTTTACGCAGTCTAGGGGTTTATTGTGCCAAGGCACTGAGGCTGCTATATTTGGACTACACCGATTCTATTCTGTACAGGCAAAGGAGCCTGTAGCAAAGCATGTCAAAGGGCACTGGACCGGATGTTTTTGGCATATGGTGCCTGAAGGGTAATAGAAAGGAATAACGGACTGTGAATGAATGAATAAGAATGTGTTTCTTTATTTATAAAATGGGTGTGGTTACCGGGGAAAAGTGATGTAGAGTAGACTAGTACCAGCTTCAAAGCAGGTTTAAGGGGAGATGAAAGCGGGGACGGGCGGGTTGGCTTGGGTGCTAGACCTACAGAGGATGCTGTCCTTTTCTTGATAAGAAAATAAATATCTTGCTTGACCATCTGCCAGGAAATACTGTATGATTTTTGTAAATATCCATTGATAGCGACAATAGCAGGCAGCAATGAACCATAAACTTGCAGGATAAAAGCTTTGGCGGTTTCTGGTCACAGCGACAGCCCCTGATCTAGTGCAACATATTGCACTCATCATTTTCCGCACACAAAAAAAAGTTAAGCTCTGTGTTTGCCCAGTGTTACGTCCTTGTGTATAGTTCTTTAATTTTTTTTTGTTTTGTTTTTTTAAAATATATTTATAACACGCCGAAGCTCGCAAGCATCAGGGCGTGACAGAAACACAGGGACTGAGAGTTCACAGGACAGTACAAGTAGAAAAGCGAAGTGGGCTCATGCGTGAGCGCAGGGTGGGAAGTGTGTCAATTTACATGAAGAGCGTGGTTTTCAGCTGCTTCCTAAATGTTTGGATGTTACTTTCGAGCCTAAGATTGCGAGGTAATTCGTTCCAGAGAGAAATGGCTTTGGTGGGAAACGCTCTAGCTAGGCCTGTGGCTTTCATTCTGGAGTGACCTGACTCCAGTAGTCCCTGCTTTTCGGATCTTAGGCTTCGGCTTGGCTCTTAACAGTTAAATTCCTTCTTCAGATATGCCAGGGCTGCTCCGTTTAGGCAGCGATTAACCAGTGTCAGGGATTTAAAGGTGGTACGCTCCTTTATTGCTAGCCAGTGAAGATAATTTCTGTCCTTTGTTGTATGTCCTCGTTTGGACTTTCCTGCAATGGATCAGACTGCGTCATTTTTGATAATTTGGCATTGTTTTATGCAGTTTTTGCTGGCACCCAGAAACAGGGCATTTCCATAGTCCAGTCATGACAGAATGGTGGCTCTGGCTACAGTGGCGCTGTTTTTGGTATTTCGGAATGGCCTAATGCGGCATAGGAGCCTCTGATAGTATTGGCAATTTCGTTTTAGGTATGAAGTTTGGGCCTCCGCTCCTAGTGAGGATTGCAAGTAAATACCAAGCATTTTAACTTTATTTGATATTATGATGGTGAAATTCTTTATGAGAAAGGAGGAGTAGGCTGGGTCTAGGTTTTTTAGAGCGTTGGTTGTACCAAAAGTCATGAGCTCTGTTTTGGAGCTATTTAGACACATCCAATGCGATTTCATGCAATTTTCAATAGTATTATAGATGGCTGACAGCCTGTTGTTGTCGAGGGTATGGTCCCCACACAATTCCAATATCAGCTGCGTGTCGTCTGCAAAGTTGGTGAAGTAAATCCCAAGCTGTGAGAGAAGGGTGCAGAGACAGCACATGTACAGATTAAAGAGCAATGTGGAAAAACTAGCTCCCTGCGGAATGCCGCAGTCTACAGGTTTGGATGTGGTGGAGTGTCCTCTCCAGGTGATTTTGGAGTTTCTATCCTCTAGGAAAGAAGCAACCCAGTCAACGGCCCCCTCAGAGCAATTGCCTGCTGCGTGTAGGGCCTCTCGGAGCTTCCGATGGTATAGTAAATCGAAAGCTGCCAAGAGGTCCAAAAGGATTAGCAAGCCTGCTTTTCCTTTGTCCAAAATGCCCAGCATTTTGGTTTGTAGGTCTAATAATGCAGATTTGGTGCGGTGTACACTTCTGAAAACTGACTGTTGTGATTGCAAGAGGTTATGCTTATCAACATATTCCTGCAGTTGATGAGTAGCTATTTTATCAAGTACCTTTAATAAGAAGTTGCAGTTTGTGAAAGTCCTGAGATTGGAAGGGTCCTGTTGGTCTAGACCTGGTTTTTTCACCAGCAGAGTAACCGTGACTGTCTTTATTTCGACAGGAACTTTCCGGTCTCTGAATGAAGAATGTGTCATACGGCACAGGTAGGGAGCAAAGATTTCTGCATTATCTAGTATGAATTTAGGGGGCAGAATATTTTCAGAACAGGAGGTACAGTTTATGGATGAGAGGGTATCTAACATGTCTTCTATAGAATCTGGCGAGAAGTGAAACTTGGGTGCTTTTGGTTTTATGTTTTCTTCATTAGTGTAGGGCAGGGATGGTGATTCTGTTGTTTTACAGTTTGTTATGGTGTCTCTAGCTTTTTTAATCTTATTTAGGAAGGCTGTTTGGACTTTTTCACAGTCAACCATGGTTGGCTGGAATGGCAAGGAGAGAGTAGGTGGTTTTCCAATGGATTTTAATATTTGGAACAATTTACCAGTAGAATTTGTGGCACAGGTGATTTGTTTATTATAGTAGTTATTTTTCGCTTCCGTTAGTTTGGCTCTGTACAGAAGGTCACATTTTTTCCAATTTTCTTTGTTTAATTAGGAAAGGGTTTTATGCCACTGTCTCTCAAGTTTCCTTTTAGCTGTTTTAAGTGTGCCTAGTTCTGCCGAGAACCAGCTTTGGTGGTTTGGATTTGGGCGGACTTGTTTGTTTTTGAGTGGAGCCTGCTTATCACTAGCTCCTGAAAATGGTTGCTATAGGTAGAGGTGATTAAATCACAGGGGTCGTCATCAGTGGTTTTATTCATGATATGTGTAATCCCTTCTAGTAGAATAGCTGGTGTGATTTTCTTCAAATTTCTGCTGTGAATAGTTTTGGGTGTCGTCGTCGAAGTAATTGGTCTTGAATGCTATAGAGAGTGTAGCTTCGATTTTATAGTGGTCAATCCAAATACAGGGCACGATGTTTGTCACTGTTAGTTCAACATTATTTGTGATGTCTCATCCCTCTGTCCTCATCCTCCTTGATCTCTCTTCTGCATTCGACGCAGTCAACCATACCATCTTGCTTAACCGTCTCCGTGTTAACCTGGGTATCACTGACCAGGCTCTGGCTTGGCTGACCTCTTTCCTCTCTGACTGACCCTCCTAGGTACAACTTGGGTCCTTCATATCATCTATCTTTCTCTCTACCTGTGGTGTCCCTCAGGGTTCTAACCTCTCACCCTGGCTTTTCAACCAATACCTGGCAACTCTCGCCCACTGCATTGCCATCTTCTGCTCAAATTTCCAGTGTTACGCTGACGACACTCAGCTAATTTTCAGGCTGCCCTCCGCCACCTCTTCTACCTCTCTTATCTCCGAGTGCCTAACTGCCATTCAAGATTGGTGTTCCACCAATGATCTTTGTCTGAGCGCCAGCAAGACGGAGATCCTCCTCATCGGCACACCTTCACCATCCTTTCCCCTCACTCTCTGGCCTGCTTCCCTTGGCCCTCCACCAACCCTTACCTGTGTGGCTAAGAACCTCAGGGTCATCTTTGACTCCACCCTTTCCTTCTCTGACCACATCTCTGAGGTCTCTAAAAAGTCAAACTTCATACTGCATCTCCTCAGAGGTACTCTACCGTCCCTCTCCTTCCCCCAGAAGCTCATGGTATCCCAAGCTCTGGTTCTCTCTAGGTTGGACTACGGTAACAGCCTCTTTCTAAATCTACCTTCCTCTACTCTCCGGCCTCTGCAACAAATCAAATTCAGAACAGGACTGCGAGACTTGTCCTTGGCCTTAAACCCTGGGATCTTATCTCTCCAGTCTTAAAATCTCTTCATTGGCTCCCTGTGGATTCAAGGATTAAATTCAAAACCCTCTGCATTATCCACAAGGCTTACTGGGGCCTGGGTCCAAAATACCTTCAGCTATCCCTCTGCAAATACCTCCCCTCTCGAGCTCTCTGCTCCTCTACCTCTAATTCCCTCAGGGTCAGTCGCTTTTCTAAGAAACGAGCTGGGGGCCGATCTCTTTCTTCGGCTGGGGCCTCCCTCTGGAACAGCCTCCCTACAACCCTAAAACTTGAGGAGAACCACCTCTGGTTCCGGAAGCACCTTAAGACCATCCTCTTTGCTTCTGCTTTCGCCCCCCCCTCTCCTCGGTTGATTCTGGTCTCCCTTGTTACTGTGCACCTGGCCACCCTCTGTCCACTGGGCCCAGGTTCCTGCCTATCTTTTCCACCCTCCTGCACAGCCTCCCGGCCACCCTTTTGCACTGGGGTCTGTATCTGTACTCACACAGTCCCCCCTCTTCGTCCCTTGCACTTACCAGATCTACCCTGTCTGCTTCCCTCAACTTAGCACTTGCTTGATGCATTACTATTTCCTGTGGTTGCTGTTTTTTTTCATGTATTTATCAGTATTTATTTTTGCTCTCCCCTTGCACTTTTCCCCAGCACCCTCTCCCAAGAACTTGCGCGTTCTCAATGTCACAGGGCCTAGTAAGATCGTTGTTTTGTCTTTCCCCTGTTCCCCTCCCTTGCCTGGTCGCGCTCTGAACCACCTATGTATGAGCGCGATATAAATAAAATATCAATTCAATTCAATGATCCAGTTTAGTTGGTTACCAGTTTTGATGGTTGGGCCTTTGTTTGCTATTGAATAGCTAATGTTCTGTAGGTTTTTTTCAAGGCTAATAGCTTCTTTATCAATAGGATTTCCTCGCCATCTATTTAGATCACCCAAAAGTACAGTTCCAGTGTTGGTTCCTTTTAGGTTATTCAAAATGTGGCAAAGTTCGTCATTGAAGTCTGAAATTAGTGATGCGGGTCTATAGATGACAAAGTTAATACAATGATTTGGGGAGGGAGTTAATTTTAGGTGGAGAATCTCACAACCAGAGCATTAGAGTTTTTGTAGGTTGTAGCAAGCTTTTGTTTGAGCTGTGGGGTCGCCGAGCCTTGTGCTTTGTCTAATGTAAGCGCACTAGATGGCGTGTTCTTGATAGAGAGAAAACGTTTAACTAGTTACTCATTTTGTAGTTGGTTAGCTTTGGAGAGTAACTGAATTAGGGTTGAGTATCCCATGTATTACCCGTTTAGTCTTCCCAATGCGGTGCGTGAAATGGGCAGAGTAGAGGGCCGACAGCCGATGTCCGCTGTGGACCAGCGTAGACCGGCTTTGTCCCAGAAGCGCTGGCGCTGAAGCGCCAGATGTTTCTTTTTCAGCAGTTCAGGTGCTGCTGGGAGTTGTAGTTGATTGTATGCTAACTGCAATAGTCAGCTATTTGGCAAAACCCAAAGTGAGTCAATATATATAATTATATTTGTTTGTTGCCAAAGGGAAGGAGGTGTGTTATATACTCGTTTATTTTTCCTTAGTTATGTTTAATTTGCATATGTAATCTTTGTTAGAGAAACTTTCATACATATTTGGTTATAAACACACCATCTGCTTTCCTCAATCTGCAAACACTCTCTCCGAATTTACATTTGTACAAAGTTCCTATCATGGAACATGGATGGCTTTATTGAAGTCCTTCATTTTATTGTTGAAACATTCCCTCGCGTGTGTATCCACAGTGGCAGCTTCATGGAGCCTGATGATGAGCAGGACAGAGCAAGAGGAAAACGGACAGTGAAGAAGGACTAGGAGTACACTGGGGCTGATAAGGATTTGTACTCACTGTATACACATCTTCAATGCTTGGAAGTAACGTTCTGTTGTCAAAACGATTGTCTCCACCACCGGATACCTGCAATACTCCTCTCCTTCCACTACTTCGCCTGCAACATCTGGCCAGATGACCCTTCCTCTACAGGTTCTACATGTGACATGAATGGCAAATCAATCCTGGCCACTTGCTGTGTGATTATAACGTCCACATCTGTAGCATTTCATGGGAACATTGCCTGTGTGAAGGTTTCCCTACCAAAGATTTACATATGCAAATTCAACATCATAATAAATGAACAATAAACAAGGATATAACAAGCAGCAACCCAGGAAAGCAAAAGCCCACCACCACAAAGAAAAATGAACCCCCAGGCCCACAGCTCGACAGCAAAACAGCATGGGGAGCAATAGAGACTGCCAGGGAAGCCATGCTTGAAAGGGGGCAAGGGCTTAAATGGGCTTTTAAGCTTTTCCAGCTGTCTAGCCCACCTACTGGGTGAAAGGCATGCAATGCTTGGTGCAAGATGTCTGGTGAGCACTGCAGCCAATGGGGAGGGGAGAAAGGCACTAAAGCGACAGCCTCACAGTATCAAAGCCGGCAACGCAGAGGCAGAGTAAGAGTTGTTGAGGTCAGGTTGCAGGTTGCAGGTGAGGTTGCAGGTGGAGCTGGAAGGGAACAGATGGAGGAAGGAAAGCGGAGCAGCGAACTGAAGCTTTGGTAGCAGAGTGCTGTAAATGAGAAGTATGAGAGAGAGTGATATCAGTGGTGTGTAGTATAGTTTAATCTAGTGGAGGAAGTGGGGAGGGGGATGTTTAAGAAGTGAGAGAGAGAGAAAGGGATAGTATAATAGCAGTAGAGTAGGGAGCGTAGTAATATGAGAGGAAGGGAGTGTTACGAGAGAGTGGGACTAGTAGAGAGGGATGTAGAACTGGGGAGGGGTGAGAGTAGTGAGAGTGGCTTTAGTGGAAAGGTGAGCAGGGCATCATATCCCTGAGTTTTGTGGTGAGAGTAGCAGTACGTAGAGTAGTAACAGTGAGAGAATAGTACCAGAGAGAGAGAGAGCAGCAGTAGTGAGAGCAGCAGTAGTACTGAGAGTGCCAATCGTAGTGAGAGTAATAGTAGTGGGGCGAGCAGGTAGAGTAGTTTTAGTGTGAAGAGGAAAGTGTAGTGGGAGGAGAGTTAAGATCCAAGAAAGGAAGAGGAGAAAGAGGAACATTGGAGACATGGACGTGGGAGGAGAGCAGGTAGATGAAGTTAGTCAGAGGGGGAAGTTAGGGGGAAAAGGAGAGTAGCAAGGGGACAGGGCTTTAAAATCAGATGGTACACATACCCCACCTACTAGTACTAACCATTGCTGGGGTTAGGGCGGGTGCAAGGAATTTAGCCACTGTAGGCAAAGTGTCAGATTGGCGCCCCCCCTCCAGATCCTAACCGTTCTCAACCAACCATCCTCATTTTGTTACCGATTGCAACAAACCCCCTTCTACTCCATCATATACTTGTGAATGAGGGCTTGGTTCAGTGAAACAGTGCTGCAAAGTCCTCTTCCATCCAAAGTGATGAGCTATAGAAAGACCAGATTTGTGGCAGCTGTTTACCAATTTTATAAATAAGTTTTAAAAGTTGCCTTACCACATTTCCTGGGAAGGCTATTGAAATCACCCCCTAGATTCATCCTGACGGCTGTTGGGGAATGGGCGTTTGGGAACAGGATTGGATAATCATCTACAGAACCTCTTAGAAATGCAACTAAAACATAGGAAAATAAGCCATAAGAAAGATAGTGGGTTGAGTGCTCACTCCTGCGATCTGTGTGTGATCTGCAGGTGCATGTTGGAATTGCGGCATGGCCAACTCAGGCTTTCATCCTTCCAAGGACAATAAATGAGTGCCAGCTTTGGATGGGTGATAATTGTACCTAAATATGTTTCACGTAGGCTCCAGGTCTATGCACTCACAATATAGACCCACCTTACAGAAAATCTCCAGCAACAAACATAGCAAAATATTTGGTTGTCTTTTCTGGGAAACTGCGGCTCATATCTGAATCTGGCAATATACAGTATAGAAGGTTATGGAAACCTGTTATGCAAAACATGCCCAATTCACTTTTAGAGGAGAAACGACCACAGGAGGAAATGTATATCTTCAAACGTTGACGCCATAAAATAGGTTGCTCAAAACATTAGAAACACATCTGTGTAACTCTACGAAGTGGCATGTTAAAAACGAGGAAGGACACATGCTGAGAATTAAAATTTGAGAAGTAGACAAACTCAATGAAACAAACCCCACTTCCACATTTGAAAAAAGATGAACTGTTCATTTGTTTTCTTTTTTTAAAGGCCTGAGTCATGTAAAAGCATGCTCCCAGGTTAAAGGGCTGAAGACAGCTGTTGGCACTTGCCGGCGGGCTTCACTAATTGAATTGCCCCCCTCCCACCAACCACAACACCCACAGCCTTATGTTGATGAGGTGTGAATTGCCCTGCAGGAGGGGCTAACTTCTAGGCCAGCATGCACAAAATTAAATCAACAAGTGAATGTGGGTCATCTCATGGCAGTAGCTCCAGGTACCCAACCTGATTTGGCGCCACACCACCAAAACAAAAGAAACAAGCATTGGGAATCCCAACTGTTTGGGCCTTTTTGTAGACATGGGAAAGGCATTTGCCAGGCACTGCCGTAGTGGTATTAACTGGCCATTGCTGGTAGCAGGTGCAAATGGTGTGAGTACTTGGGCATATAGCTGCAGTGACTGGAAAATGCCTAATAGCAATACACAAGGTAAAACTGTTGGCTTTGCCAATGCTTGTTTTAACAGGACTTCAGTGAAGGACGGAATAGAGCTTATAAATCGAGTGGCTGTAGGCAGGCCTGGTAAGACATTTTTATTATATCAGTAGCGCATGTGCAGCTCAAATTAAGTGAGTAACTCTCAGAAGACTGATTTGAAAAAACATCAACAGGCACTACAAGTGCAAAGTTGTATGGTATGGCTTGAGTAAAGCGAGCTCAAAGACATCCCAGGAGTCGATTCGCTTTGTGCAGGAAGTGGGTTGGAATGGCCATAGGGATTAGCATGGCCTTGGGTAGTCAATGAGTAGGCCAATAAGAAAATATCACTGACAACCTTTGTGTCCCTCCTCATACGCCATTGCTCCCCACTCAGATACAATAGTTTGGTGGTGCTTTCCAGAACAGAAAAATCAATGCTCTCATCACATGGCCTGCGTGAAGTCCAGGACTGCAGGACAACCGCCCCTTCTGCCCACGACCTCCATCACCATTGTGGCATGAATGGGCCCGACTGCATTTTTTCTTAAATAAATTGTAACCAAATCTACAGTTACCTGAACGTATCAGTTCACTGAAAGCCTGTGGCTCGAAAAGAAGGGCAAACAGGCACGGACAAGCTCTTTGCATGGTGGGGCACGGTGGAGTTGTAGACGTGGATATCTTCTCAGCACCCCCCTGCACGGGATCTTGTGGGTTGCTGTGGACCGTGGTTACCCTAAGATTTGCTTATTTCTAAGCCACCTCTCTCTTTCCTTGTAGCCGGGGAGCAGTTAGAGGGGACACAGGAAGCTCAAATGGGCACAAGTGTCCGACACAGGCAGATGGGGCTACTCGGACCGCCCAGCATGACCATTGCGGGGGAGACTAAATTTACTCGCCATTAATAGGTGAGACGGCAACAAGTCAAGGAGGGGGGCATTGCTGCGAGATGTGGGAAGAAAACAGTGGGAACGGGACAGGAGGACAAGAACAGAAAACAAGAGAAAGAGTAAGGGGGCACTGGAAACATGAGGGGATCAGACAGGGACATACACACACATGCAGGATAGAGAGATGGTAATTTGTGGATTGGGCATATGGGCAGGTGAGTGACGGCAGAAGGAAGAGGCCAGAGAGAGGGGTGGACTAAAGGACACAGAAGGGCATATAGACTAGAGAAAGGGAGATGGCATCCCAACCGCAGTGCTGTGGACACGAAGGTGGAGCCAGGGAGCCTGGCACAAGGATGAAGGGTGTTAGGCATTGACGGTGCAAAGCCGCAAATTCATGTGGGCAGAAAGACTAAATAGGGGAATGCAGCGAGTACCAAGGGCAAGAGAGGGTATGAGTAAAGAAGGAAATGCACAGGCAGCAAAGAACGGGAGAGGAGTGGGACAGTGACAGAAGAGCAGAGGTGGCTGGGATGAAAACACTGGAGCAGGGCACAGAGTGGGCAGCAAGGCAGTGACGGGAAAGTCGACATGCTGCATGCAAGAATATGGTCGGCCGGCAGCGAGGACTGTGCAGTGTGCAACTGAGAGAGGAAGAGTAGGAGTGGGGTTGACTGTCCAAGCGGGAAAAGGGATAGAGGCATATCCAGGTACACACTTGCATCAGGGCACAAAGATTATGCAGTCTATGCTAATGATGTGAGCAACTCACACAGCGAAAGCGCTATAACAATACAAAATTATCAGTAAATGCTTAAAAAACAGATTCCGTTATTTTCCATAAAATTGCTGTAAGCTGCAGCGGCAGACTGGAGGCCAACCCCCACCCCTGAGGGGCTGTTAAGCCATTGCCTGGGTCATTGCCTGCCAGCCAGCCAAGCATAGGCATACCATTTAATTATGACAGAGTGAGGGTTGATGGGCACTGCATGCATGATGCACCATGGTGTTGGTCGGCACAGCACCTCTGTTCTCACCTGCGTCGGACTGTTACCCTCTCACTCTCAGCACAGCCTGGGCTTCTCTCTGTGATGCTGGAAACGCATCGGAGAGACAGGGCCTCCGTATCCTTGTCCTTTACTGCCTTTTATTGTGTGTTCTGTTGTGTTTTCCATGCAGGAGTTCATGTGGGACTCCTGACGGTGCAGTTCTCTCTTTTGGTTTGGTGTACAGACCCATGGGATACCCTTATGGCACCCATGGGTGGGGGTACAACCCTGTGCCCCTAGTGTATGTTTTTGGGCACCTGTGTGTGGCCCACAGAGCAGGGTAGGCGCTGTTGGCAGCTCCATGCTGAATTTGACAGGTGCTCCGAGTATCCTCCATTTTGCGGTACCCAGGCCCTGCCATTGTAATCAGTTGATTCCTGATAGGAAACAAGATGGCCCCTGTGGCCTCTTGCTTTTTATTGCCTGTTACCTTGTTTTCCCAAAGTCCTGAGAAGCCCTGACTCTGTCCCTTCCCCCTGACTGGCTGTTGGGTTGAAGTTCCATATATGGTGTTGTGGTGAAGTCCAGGCCAGACTGGATGGAGCCTTCCCAGTGAATGTATGTTGTGGGTACACCCTGTGGGTGGGACCTAGGTGAATGGAGTGTGTGACAAATATGCATTCTGTGTTGTGGATGTCTCGTATCTGGTGTTTGACACAATGACTGAGACAGCCCTGCCCGAAACTGTTATGAATGCAGTGTGGAGTATTGAATGGGTGGGTACTTGTCCCAATACACATAAATTGTTGTGAGTGTCTGGAGAGAAGTGAATGGCCTGAATGCACTTTGCACCACATTGGATGCCTGCCTGCATGAATGCCCTTCTGACCGATTGGTTGCTTGAGTGTGACCCAGCAGAATGAATGGGAGCTCAACTAGTATATCTGGGGGCCTCACACTGCTAGAATTCCTGTTCAGAAGCTGGCACTTGTTGGGACTGTGGGGCTCTGGATCACAAGAGGGGTGACCCCAAGTGTAAAGGTAAGGCACTTGGAGTCCAGGCTGACAGCCTGACCTACCCTTACCCCATGTCTGAGGTGGAGGCAACTGTGTTCCCCTCCTCTACAGGGATCACATTTGGTGCTCCTGTAGAGATTTCCTTAGTGTCCCTTGGGGCCTGGGACCAGTACGCAGAAGTACTGGTAACTATCCCACAGAACACCCGTAGGTTTTTGAGAAGTGTCCTCTTGAATGGCCAGCCTTGGTTTGAGAGACACTGGGGAAAGCATGACAGTGGTGGACAGGACCCTGCTCAAGCCAGAGGACTATGTAGGTGCTCCTCTGAGAACCACCAGGTTAGCTGGTGGGCCTCCCAAATTATCGCCTGTAGCCTTAGTCACACTCATGATTGGAGACAAAGACAGCAAAGCTTTCCTGTCCTGGTTCAGTCTTTACACTCTAACACGCAGAGCAGGGACGGCCACCGCCACCAGGATGGATCAGGTGGCCTAGTACGGGCACTGGCCTGGCGCACTGCAGAGCAAAAGGCAGCTGCAAGACTGCAATTAGTGCAGGGTGTGCGGGTGGCCACCACGTCTGATCATCCGGACCAATTCAAGTTAACAGGCTGAGGGGGCTTGGTCAGGCTGCACAATGCACTGCAGCTTTCACTGACTCATACCATCAAGTCGATAATCGGTCGAGGGGGCACAGGCGGTGCTTTGTGGCGTGCTAATGCGCAGGGGCCAGCACTGTCACGCCCATGCCACTCGTTTCCCTGACCCGACCCAAGTCCCAACCTTCATGGCACCACCTGGTCTGCTGCTTCTACAGCCAGACTGCAGACAGTATAACAGGGCAGGGCCGGTGCTATCACTACAGGCAAGGCAGTAATTAGTGTGGTGGTGTTAATGCACCACTTTGCCGCACTAACATTTCCAACATATAGGCAAGCGCCTAACCTTGCATAGTGATAGCACCAGCCCTGCCCGAGCCCACCAAGCGGTTTGGGATGCAAGAGGAAAGCTTGGCCAACAAGTAATTGCAAGGCAAACACACGTTTTGGGAGTCTCTAAAACTTTACCCTCCCATCCTCTCGCCCAAACCAAAACCCATCCTGTGCCCCTTGATGGAACCTAACAAGATTTCCCAGAAAATTCAGTCTCAGATTTGTGTTTTTCTGGGAAATTTTTGTGTGCTTTCGTTGAAAAGCTCAAACGTTATTAGCATGTGAAAAAAGTGCTCTTCCAATCGGGGGTGGGGGAGGGGGCAAACTGACCTAATTGCATGCTCTCATACTTAGGGCAACCTGAGCACATCTCGACCCCCCCATCCCCTACCGCCACTTGAACCCGTGGGTTTTCCACGGATTATAAATGGAGATGGGGAAGTGTTAGTCCCCATATTTGGAGTCCACAGGACTCCATGTGGATTTTGGTGGTACTATCGTGAGCAGTAATTCTGCTGATTTGGGGGATTAAAGTGCGTAAAGCATGGTGCTGGAGTTACACCCTTCACTTCATCATCAAACTCAGAATTTGGGTACTGCTAAAAACCGCAGTAATTCCATTGCCGACCCAAAAAATTGGCAGTAACAAAATGGCCACCTCTTTTTTACCACACCACCAAACTCTGAATGAGACGAATATGCATATATCGCAGACCAGGTATACTTTGAGACCCCTACGATGACCTGAAACAGCATAAAAACACATTAGTTAATGGGCGACTCTGTAAGGACAATGAAATAATGAAAGTGCGCCCCTCTCCAGTTTTCCTTTGTATCTTAATATCAAACCAGCAACTTGTAAGTTTTGCAAGACTCCCATGTATTGTATGACTGGAGTAGCAACCTAGAACGCACATTTTCAACGTGGAATCAAAAGGGTGGTGGTCACCGAACGCAGAAAGGTGCTCTCTCATCTCAACGCCTTAGCCCCGATATGGCGCTGCCGCTTCGGCCTGTCCGTGTGCAGGCACCGTTGTGACGCCGCACCTTATTTTCCGTGGAGAGGCGGTGTTCAGCCCAAGAAAAGGGCGGGGTACCGAACATAGTTTAAAAGCCACACATTCCACGGGACCACGACATGCCTGCTTTCTCCTAGGTCTCAACAGTCACTCGATGGAACTTCATGGGTACACGGTGACATTTAGTTTCCTCTGTAAATGTTCGAATTACACGCATTTCAAAGTAAATCATAGTTAAAGAACATAGCTTCTTGCATCAGGAACATCTATGGTTCCTCCCCCTGCCCTGTCTATCTGCCTCACATCAATCGTGGGCTGGGCTTGTTTTGTTCTTTTTTCAAAGCCCTTGGTGCTTCTTCACCCCTCGGAGCCTGGAGCAGTGAAGAGAGCCTAGTCCCAGGGAGAGCCCAACCAAAGAAGTGGAACTAGAACAGACCGAGAGCAGGTGAGAGAGTGCCCGGGGATTTATTTTGCCCCAGGGATCATGATTTCAAATACACGGATCGCTCCAAATCGAGTGCACGATCTTTGCACTTGGTGAAAGTGGCGGGGTTAGAACTCCAGAGTTGTCAGGGGACTGTCCTTCTGGTTCTGGTCTTCGCTGCACGCCTGCTGCTACTGCAGATAATGTTGCACCAGCAACACTCAGGTGGTCGGGATTCGTATTATTTGCATAAGTGCACCTAGTGAAAAGGGATCACCGGAGATATTCTCCTAATGTAACTCGAGAGGAAGGGTGGCAGTTGTTACAGTACTGCCAGTCGCATACAGCTGTGCATGCTTCGGGCAGGGCGTGACCCCGTGACATTTGCACAGCGAGCCTTGAAGCATGCATTGTGTCTATGCACAGAAAGCCATCCGACAATGCTGCCCGAGTGCAGATGTGGATGCAAGGTGACCCTTACCATCAGAAAAAAAGGCTATCTTCGTATTGCAGTGCAAAGTTAACAAATTGCATTGCTTTGGCTTCCACGTTTTTTAACCAAATGAATGAGAAGTAACGTAGGTCCACCTCTAGTCTTTTATCATGTCTACATAGACACGTTGTTTCTATTGGCTTCTACCTCGTCACTGGGGGGACATGCCCCTGCGCGATTCTCGTCTCCCGGACACACGCCAGTCCCGGCGCCGGCACTGCCACACTCTGTTCTCTTGGGCGAGTTAGAAGTCCCAAGCCTTTCAGTGCCGTGTGTGTTTGGGTGGGGGCAGCTGCTGCATTGCATAACCCGTGCATCTGTCCATTTTGGACCCCTTACATAGCAATAGCTCATTCCTCATTTTCCCCCCCAGAAAAGCGTGACATGAGCCTTGCTTAGTTTTTTGGCATAAAAGGCCGCAGATTTATTTTCCACAAAATCATAAAACATACTTCACACATTAGTGGAAATACTTTGGAAGATGCGGCGACCGCTCCATGTCCAAAACCTGCTTCCCCCTTGCTTTCCAAAAGTCCATCATAGGCCCAACTCTCCCAACCCTTTGCGCCTGAGCCTCGCCTGCCCCTGCAGGTATCCGTGGGCGGGGAGAGTGCCGTTTCCTTGGGGGAAGCTGAGCCCTTGTTGTTCCCCCCAGACGCCCCTGCCGTTTTAGGCTCCCAAGGGGCGCTGGTCTGGAAAGGGCGAAGACCCTTCCCGCTTTCTCCTGGCTCATCCGGAGTCTGTCTCTTGTGTTTGGTTGCCCAAACACCGCCACATCGCCTGCCGTCCTGCGACGTCGACGGTCAGGCCTCCTGCTTGTCCTTATTTGTAGGGTGGGTGGGTGGAAAAACGAAGTCCTCGGTGGCAGGCGGGCGTCCCACGCCAAGGCTGGATGATGCCTGCAGTGGGAACCCGCCTGCTTTAAAGGGGGGTAACTCCGCCCCTTTCCATTGTCCCCCTTCCGCGGGCTTTTTTCTCCCCCTTTGCCGCGCTCTTCTCATTTCCGCGGGCTTTCCCTGCTTTTGCCGCGCTCTGCCTTTCCTCCCCTCCTTTGAGGAGGGGGAGGGAGATTTAGGAGGAGGACACCGCCCGGGTTATCGGGGTGCCTCCTCCATTTTCGGATTTCTTCGTCGACACCTGGCATAACCCGTGCATCTGTCCATTTTGGACCCCTTACATAGCAATAGCTCATTCCTCATTTTCCCCCCCAGAAAAGCGTGACATGAGCCTTGCTTAGTTTTTTGGCATAAAAGGCCGCAGATTTATTTTCCACAAAATCATAAAACATACTTCACACATTAGTGGAAATACTTTGGAAGATGCGGCGACCGCTCCATGTCCAAAACCTGCTTCCCCCTTGCTTTCCAAAAGTCCATCATAGGCCCAACTCTCCCAACCCTTTGCGCCTGAGCCTCGCCTGCCCCTGCAGGTATCCGTGGGCGGGGAGAGTGCCGTTTCCTTGGGGGAAGCTGAGCCCTTGTTGTTCCCCCCAGACGCCCCTGCCGTTTTAGGCTCCCAAGGGGCGCTGGTCTGGAAAGGGCGAAGACCCTTCCCGCTTTCTCCTGGCTCATCCGGAGTCTGTCTCTTGTGTTTGGTTGCCCAAACACCGCCACGCCACAGGTGGGTTACCGCCCACCGTGGCTCCCCCCTGCTTCCTTCCTCACATTTCTTGGATTTCTGTGCAAAGTGTCCAGAAGCATATCTCCAACCCCCTTGGTGACAAATGTACCCCAACTTCCATAATATACTCAAGGGAATTAAAATTAATCAAGCCGTGACTGCTCTGGCAAAAAACCCTCAGAGGCCCCCTTTCCCAGGCTTGTCGGGTCAGCACCACCCAGACATAAGGCCAATATGTCCGTCTTTTGCTGTTTCCCAGGCTATCTGCGCACCTGCTGCTGCAGCTGCGCCCCTATCAACCCCGGCACCCCACCCATCCCAATCTCATTTCCTCCCGGCTGTTGCTGGTGGGGAAAGAAGGTGGCATGTCGATTTTAAGTTCCTTTCGGCCTGATGTACCTTCTCACACTCAGACCTCCTTCCACCCATGCCACCCGATGAGCACCAACTTTTCGAGCTTATTCAGTGGAGCTCAAGATGCTAAGGCCATGTCTGCTGTACTTCTGCCCCTGCCACCTTTCCCTCTTGCTCCGCCTTACCAGGGCGAGCCTGCTCTGAGACCCTTTTTCCTTCGTTCCAGCTCCATCCTGCTCCGCCTTAACCAGGGTGTGCCTGCTCTGGGACACTTTTTCCATCTGTCCCCTTTCCATCCTGCTCCGCCTTAACCAGGGCGGGCTTGCTCTGGGACACTTTTTCCATCTGTCCCCTTTCCATCCTGCTCCGCCTTAACCAGGGCGGGCTTGCTCTGGGACACTTTTTCCATCTGTCCCCTTTCCATCCTGCTCCGCCTTAACCAGGGCGGGCTTGCTCTGGGACACTTTTTCCATCCGTCCCCTTTCCATCCTGCTCCGCCTTACCCAGGGCGGGCTTGCTCCGGGACACTTTTAAAGTTAGAATTTCAGGCACCACATTTGCCTTACTTCCCCTTTCCCAGTCCTCTCGCCCCACAAGAATCCGTGGTCTTGTGCCGTCTTTCCTTATTGTTACATTTCCCAGAGTTTTGAGCTGGCTTCTACTATGGGGCTCTGTCCCTACTGTTGACAAATGTCTGCCATCCACTGGGTTATCCTACGGGGACCTTGAGTTGAACCGCCCATGCCTGCCCTGTGCAATACCTTTCCAAGAGCTTTGTGCACCTTGTGCCCAATTGCCATCCACTGGGTTATCCTACGGGGAACTTGGGTTGCACCGCCCATGCCTGCCCTGTGCAATACCTTTCCAGGAGCTTTGTGCACCTGCCCAATTTCCAGTGACATTTCCTCAGCCCCGTGCTGGGCCGGGCACTCACTCTCTTGTATATTCAACCAGGGACTCCATTTTCCACCCTTAGCAATTCATCTAACCCTTTACTGGACTAATGCTCCCCCCCCTTAATCTTGCTCCGCCTGCTGTGAGCTACCAACCGGGTGATTGCCTGTGCTGGACGGGATGAGCTGCCTTTATAGTCCCTTGTTAGACCTGTACCTCTGCATTCATTACCCCCTTGTCTCAGCCCAGGTACCATTTTTCCTGTCCTGTGTGTACCGCCTCCCATCTTTCACTAGAGGGCTCCCCCCTTCCATTTTTCTTAACATGTAAGGCAACTGTCATAACCAGAAAGACTGCCTCTCTTCAGGCGTACCTAGTGGTGCTATCCCACAACTCACTCTATATCGTTACCTGCCGTGCACACCTTTACCACTGATACCTGATCATTCTCATTGGTCAGGTGCAAGGCTGCGCTGACCCTGCTACCTGCGCCTTTAAACACGTTCCTGCTTTTCTCGGTGTACCACCTTTCGTATTTAAATTTCAAGTACTTGAGCCCAAGCCAAACTGTTCCCCCCTCGCATCACTTTGCAGCTTTGTTAAGTGTGTACGCCTGACAACTGGCCCCTTGTCTGCATTCATAATTGGGAATTTGAATTGCATTCATAATTGGGAAATGAAACCCATAATTGGGAATGCTCCCAGCGCCCTTTTCCATACTAGCCTTGTGGCGCTCCCCCGCCCAACTGGCAAGAGGCATGCAATAATGCTCTTAGCGACATTTAGAAGTACGCGCCCCGTGGCGCTCCCCTTGCGCTGCCTCCTTCCTACAATTTTCATGCGTCATGGCGAGTGCTGTACCTCTGGGTACTGTAAGGGGGTCAGGCCATTATGCTCATAGTGCCGTTAAATCATACCCTCCTCCTGGCACTCCCCTTTATCGTGAACGCGTAATGCAATTGCGCTTATAGCGCCATACCTCTATCCCCAACTACCGCGTGAAGGAACATGCAACCCGCTTATAGCGCACTTTTGTACAACGGGCCTCCTCGCGCTGCCCCATATAATGGAACGGGTCTTGCCATACTGCCTGCAGCGCTATTCTGTAAGGATAACCTTGCGGCGCTCCTACACCCACTGGACAGAGTCATGCCATACTAAGTTACCAGGGTGAACCCCCAATTGCCCTTAGGGATCCCCGTTTCTACAACCCATCCCGTCCAGGAGAGGCAACAGAAGCCACAACTCCTTCCCCAGCTGAGCTGCACAACCCAAACATTAGCATCGCTCAATATCTTCCCATACCCATTACCCTAAACAACGCAAAGGGCGAAACTATGGAAGCATGTACAAACAATTAAACCAAGAGTGAATGGATGATGCAGAAATACGGTATACCACTAAAGTGACGAGCTGACCTGCCCTCTTTACTGTTCTTGCGCACGAAACAAAGTGGCCCTTTAAATTTCCTAGTAACCCACCTGGTGTGCGTTTTCCGCGGGTACCCGTGTTTAACCAATTAATGGACCGACGCTGTGCCCTAACCCTGCGTGATCTCTATCGGCAGCCTCACTTCCCTTTCTGCTGCAAGCCTGGTTGGTATGTGTCGCCCAGCCAATTTCATTCTGATCTTTGTAATCCCCAACCGCGGGGATGGCCGAAGCCAGGCTCTTTTATTCTGTAGTTGTTCTATTGTTACAACCCCCAACGGCGTTTCTACCCGCCATTCAAACTGCATAGCGTATAAACGACGCTCTGCGACGAACTCCCCTGCATCCAATATGACCGGCGACCTGTTACACAGGGAGCCCTGCATGCCCTTATCCTAACTCATCGTCCGTTCATTAATGAACCTTGCCGCCCGGTCCCAGCCCCCATGGACGTCTCCCGGTCAGTAACACTGTGCACCGTAAATTGCCTGGCGATATGTGCCGAGGCCCTGAACACCTACTCCTAATATTCCTGCATCTGCGGGCCAAGCCCTTAAAACACCTTGAGCATAAACCTGCACCCTGTATGCCCGCCCTAAACCTGTCAGCTACCTCGTCCTAAAAGCGCACCCTGTACCTTGTTTATAGGCGTATAACTGCCATCTTTGTTTCTAACGTGTGGCGCGAACCTTCAGAAAACGGCTTACTCACTTGGTGACCGCAAGCATAACCTGGCCCTGGATGCCCCACACTAATCAGTAAGTTAAGTCGTCCTAACAAAGTGCGCCCAGAAACACTTGTGTATAGGCGTGTTATAAATGCCATAACGGTTTCTTAACGTGAGGGGCGAAAATTAAATAACCATTAAATAACTGCCGTGCATGAAACCAACAAGTTGACCACCAATACAACACAGCACAACCGCTTTGTACGGATACCTGGCCGCATTTCTAGACCCCCCCAATATTTGTGTATGACATATGATAGTTTGTTTACAATGCGCTTAATACCCCAGGGTTTCTGAGCGCGGCCCGAACCTGGAGTGCTTGGTACCGTCGCCCTTCCAAGGCGAGCACTTTGTCCCCCAAGCTATCCTCCACCTCTTTATAACGCATGCCTGCAGCTTTAAAACCCTCATCGGCCAACCTTCACACTGCTATGTCAACAACAATCACCTCCCTGTTCCTGGTGTGGACACACCAATCGCAACTGCAACATTCCCCCCCCTGTGTGCCCAGATTGGGTATACGATCAGTACCCCTAGCCCGACAATCAAAGGTGCAATATGCAACGTACACCGCAAGTTCTGCTGCCGCTACTATTAATGTGCGAAATGTGACATTGAGCAACGGCCTACTTACTTGGCGACCTTAAGCATATACCTGCACAATGGTTGCACCGGCCTACACCAGTAAGTTAACTCATCCTAAAAGCGTGCGCCATGAAACACTTGTGTATAGGCGTTTTACAAATGCCCTATGGGTTTCTTAATGTGCGGTGCGAAAATTCGGGAACCACCTAATCCCTTATCAACCTTAATCATAACCAGCACAAAGGCTGCACCGCTCTAAGCCTTTAGGCTAAATCACCATAAATAAGTGCACCAGGAACACCTGTTTATAGGCGCGTTCTGTTAGCTTGCCTATACAGGGATTGAACCTGTGACCTTGGCGTTATTAACATCACGCTCTAACCAACTGAGCTAACCGTCCAGCTAAATGTTAGTTGCTTTCGCCCCACGTGAGGCTCGAACCCACGACCCTGAGATTAAGAGTCTCGTGCCCTACCGACTGAGCTAGCCAGGCTCCCGTTGCATGCGCCTTGCACCCCGAGCATGGGAAACACCCCCCAGCAAATGCATCCTATTTGCAAGCCTTGCGCCCTGATGTATACAAGCATGCTGGCAACTGCACATGGACAACTATCTTCCTATTGCCCTTTTCTCACCCTTGTGGCCCACATCCCCTTTGTGCTGCCTACCCGCGGGGCAAAGTAGCCCCTAGCCAGCACATCCTTAAGTTACTGCGACTAGGCCTGCATCCAGACCGACGCACGTAACCCAACCGGCCATAACCGCATACCTTCGCATCACCCAGCATGTTGAATTCACATTCCTTGACTTTACTTAGACATTCTCAATGCAAACATTTGAAATAATTAACCGCGAGGCGTGCATCTTTAACCTCCCCCAACAGTAACCTTAACTGCATTGCTTCCCCGGACGCTCGCTAAATGCCTCCGCATAACGTCTCTGCTTACAGCTAACATATCTACTTTTAAAATCACTTTATGTTACTGAGTGGCTTGCGCCTTTTCTCCGTGCCGCTTCCTAATCTTCCTGGACCCGCATGTGGGGAAAGGAAGCCACAGATTCAAACCTGCTTTCGCCTTTAAAGAACACCGTTTCTCGCTTCCGACATCCTCCCCACCCCCGTTCCCTGGGGAGTTTCACAGTAACTGATTGCTGATACCGTCCTGCCGCACGTCTCCTTAATTAACCCAAATCCGCCCTGCGTGGGATTAAGCTGCACGAACCGCAACCACCCAGTGCCCAGCCATTTACCTCTTTCTTTACTCAGGCTGCGCCATCTCCATCTTCCGCTCCCGTGAACTGGGCAACACCTTCTCTGGAACCACTGGAACTTTCCATACCGGACCTCTTCCTTCACTGGGGTAACACGAACCTCCTCGTCTGGTCACAGCCCCTCGAAAAACGAAGTCGAAACGAAGTCCTCGGTGGCAGGCGGGCGTCCCACGCCAAGGCTGGATGATGCCTGCAGTGGGAACCCGCCTGCTTTAAAGGGGGGTAACTCCGCCCCTTTCCATTGTCCCCCTTCCGCGGGCTTTTTTCTCCCCCTTTGCCGCGCTCTTCTCATTTCCGCGGGCTTTCCCTGCTTTTGCCGCGCTCTGCCTTTCCTCCCCTCCTTTGAGGAGGGGGAGGGAGATTTAGGAGGAGGACACCGCCCGGGTTATCGGGGTGCCTCCTCCATTTTCGGATTTCTTCGTCGACACCTGGCATGAAGACCGTAAAAGGAACATTGTCGGGGTCAGCACTACTCGATCATCAAGGGAATCAGATGGGTGCCAATGCTAGCACTGTAATGAGTACAATATTATTATTGTACTTTGATTATTAGTGGCGTGTAAGCAGCCAGGCACAATGTACAGCGACGCAGTGCAATGTGGGGTGTCATAGAGGGGGCCACAGAAAAGTATAGGGGCCGCCTACAAAGTGGCAATATGTATGCTTTTCCCAAATTGTCAGGCAAAGTAGTCCAAAGTGGCCCGGGGATACAGCAAGCTATTCTGTTTCTCATCCTATATCGATACTGAAAATATGAATATCTACAAAACTCGATATATCGCACAGTACATACACAGCACCAGTTAAGTTCACTCTTGGTTTCGGGCCTTCATGTGCAATTTGTTCAGATGTTGCCTGTTGTCATTAGCTGGTAATGGACACCGGCCATTTTATGCACTTTGAAATGATACAGTGTCCATATTGTGTCCTGATCCCATTTGCTGTAGGCGGCAGGGACGTCATTTCATCAAAATGCCAGGGGTAGCGGAAGTGACATCACAATGCCACCCCCCAAGTGTGACATTACAGGAAGTGAGGTCAGTTGGCCACGCCCCGTGTGACATCACATGACGTGATGTCATTTGACCACGCCCCCGCGTGGCATCACAGGAAGTGGCATCACACATCATTATCCCTCAGTACATATGGTTACGATATTACTGTATTGTGACATTTCATACAAGAATGGATCATCATATGTAGCAGTGTGTCAAGGTCCATGTTGCCATGGGAAGTGTATGAACCCAATCCCCCTTTATGTGTGCAGTTAAGATGGCTGGCGTTACCAAGTGAGTTTGCATGTGCTCGGTGCCTAACTCACAAATTCTGCTTGATTCAGTTTTACCACCTGTTGGGTCATGCATTGTAACAACAGCTCTGAGGCTTTTGGAAAATAGCAGATGGAAGATAAGATTCTCCGTCAGAGCCAGGAGTGTGTTGGGCAGGCCAGGCAGGCCTATAGCTAGCAAGTGATTAACGCAACATTTTCTTGGAAAATGTATGAAACCCTGGATGTTTTGACTGTTTCTGCCTGATCTGAAGAAAAGTGGCACATCCGTGCATTGCAATCTCATTATTGAAATGCATGCTCACTTCTTGCTATGCCTATTTCTCCCAAGCTTTTTTTACTCTCTGCAGCCCATTTTCTTCAGGGCCGGGGGCATACCGTTAATGGTAGATATATTGGGATGGATAGGCTCCAAAAGAGTACGTGCTTGTGTCGCAGAAAACAGGGGCTGCACCGTGAATTGCGCAAACTCCCCTAGAATGACCACATCCTCTCCTGATGCCCATGCAGCGTTCTGGGTACATGGGCAAAGCAGCATAGGGCGTGAAGGCGGCACGGGCCACAGCACGCCCGAGGGCGAGGCACAGTTGGAATGGGTGAGAGTAGAGTTAATTGTAGGAAGGGGAGGGGCAGTAAAGTTAGTCAGCCGCAGGCGAGTGCAAATCGCCTGTGACCGCGGCAGGTCCAGGCAGGCTGACCTGTGTGCTTAAACTGAACTCGCTCACTTGAAGCACACAGGTGAGGTCAGCCTGGGCCTGCCGTGGTCGCAGGCGAGCGGCTGACTTGCGTGACTGGCTCTTGGAATTGCCAGTGGGCCTGGGCCAGCTGGCCAGGCAAGGTGCCTGCTGCAGCACCGCAGCCAACTCGGGAGAATTCCATGGGGCAAAGCCATGAAGGAAGCACACAGCCCACACCCGCTGCACCCGACGTGTATTCAAGATGCTCTTAATCCTCCTTGAAATGACGTGTTTCTCTGCAGAAAAATAAGCTCTATGGGCTTTTTTTTTTAACGATTTTGCTTATTTTGCGAAGTTAAAGCGAATGGTTTCATCTTCATGAATCTACCTCACTTCTTTGTTACTTCACCTTTAAGGGGGTATATGTATACCCTAGCTCACATTTTGTCCCATATCTCTCTGAAGATAACATTCTTTACCGTTTCTGAGTGTAAAGTGTCGCGCAGACTAAACTGGATGTGCACTTTTAAGGTTGTCATATAGTGCTTTGTGCTGGATTCCTGGCACTTCCAAGCACTGTAACATTAGCTGTTAAGCACTGAGTCCATGAGAATCACAGCTAGGCACAGTGCCAGCCCAGCTTCTAGGGGCTGCCAGCCATCAAGTGCACCACCGCAGCAAGCATATTTTAAAATATTTTTTTTAACAGGATCCCATTTATCTAAAATGTGATTTTAGTACAGATAACACGGTGAAGAAGCAATTTAAAATATTGTTTATTTATACAATACTCGCACAGCACATTCTCACACAACACATTGCGCAAAATAGCACGTTGCTTGCAATACGGTACTCACAAAATGAAGGCGTTTTGCAAAAAGATGTTTGAGCGTAGGGCCCACTGAGCAGATACAGCCGGCCCCTCTCTGCAGCCGACTTCCTCTGCTAAGCCCCTGGGTTTCCTCCTGGACCTCTCTTTGATATTTCATAGATGGCGCATTACCAACTTTCTACGAGCAAGAGCATGAAACCCTTTCTCGCATCAGGATCTGCTCAGCCAGGCCTGGGCCTGCAGCAGCGCCACGGCCGCAGGCGAGGGCAGGCACCACCACCATCCGACCTCACGCCGCAGCAGCAACTCACAGCATACGGTACCGGGCACACGCCCCCGCCCCGGGCCCCGACCTCAGTCAGACACACGAAAAGGCTGAGACTAGCCGCTACTAACGTGTTTAGAAGTTAAGTTGGCCTTCAGTTCTAAGCCCTTCTTGGACACAGGAGGAGCGTTGCGCACCCAAGTCAGTTTTGCAACCAAAAAAACACGTACAAACTAGAGGACCAAGCTACGACGCATGATCACAGCTTTGGCCACGCCCCCTCCTCTGATTGGACAATGCCAGAGGTCGCAAGAGGTTGACAGAGGTCGCTGGCCAATCGGCAGCGGTCGCTCTTGCGACCTCTGGCGACCCCCAAATGACGTCCCTGGTAGGCGGCCTTTCAAAAGTGTGCCATTAATAACGGCCTTTTTGTGCATCGTGCATCTGGCTGCGGGTGCTTCTCTGGAAGGTCTGTGCAGATCGCAATTGGGGCTGGGGTTCCCTTCTCAGCAGTGTCTTTGTGTGGACATTTTATAGTGCAAATGTAGCAAGAGCACTGAGAATATCCAGAGTGGGCATGTGAACTACAGGAGCACAGTGTGTGTCAGTGTGCACGCTATAACAACAGTCAACCAGTGACACAATATCTGCAGAGATGGAGGCACTCTGATGTCTCGAGGGCAGTGTGTCCCTTTCAGGCCAGAAGAAAAAAAACAGGTTGAGCAAAAGACCTGCACACGCTCAAGTGATGGCTGGGGAAAGGAGGACAGCAGATTAGATCAATGAGCCCCTGCTTCCCTCAGCAAAGATGAGGGCTCAACCGGGAAACCCTTCTCAGGGGCGAGCTACCTGCCAATACCCCAATTGGAATTTCAACAATCAGCAGCCGGGCCGGACCGATTGTAAAAATTGAAATTTGGGACTTTTTTTCACTGGGCCCTCACTCCCTCAAGCAGGGCTTGCCTTTTCACCTAGCTGTGCATGCATGCAGTAGCATTGGCAAGCCCTGGACCCCGACTGCTGACCATCACCCCTGTGCCGCTGTCCTATGGGCACCTTTATAGTGCATTCTTCACTGCATTTGCTATGTCCGTAGCCGGCCCCGGCAGCAGCATTGCGGCCCTGTGTATGTGCCGTGCGGGCAGACACCAGACAGCACTGCAGAGAGAGTAGCCCAGGTAGGGGGGCAGGGGAGTATCCAGCATCGCAATAGGAGGGGTGGGGGGGCTTAGCCACAAAAAAAGTCTTGCTACTCCCCCCCCCAAATGCAGTGCGCGCAATTCCATACAGTCTCATTTGCGCCCCCAAACCACCCAAGCTTGCCCCAATCTGCTTTTTTGGTAACATTATTGGCAGGTGACATTTTAACACAGCAAAAAAAATAAAACTCATTACAGATGCAGGAAACTCATCTATTAGAGGTCTGTCCAGGCGCTCTGGGGCAAAATACCTGCAAACTTCCTAATTTGCATATGGATTGCCCCAACAGAAATGACTTCACAGAAAAGGACGTCACAAGGGGCATCATCAGTCTTTGATGCTTGGCGGCACCATGGAAGTGACTTTTGAATAAGTATAAGTAAGCGAAGTGGCAAATACCTTTTGTGGTGCAAAATACCTAAATTGCACTATTATTATATATGGAGCAATTCTATAGTCATTAGGATTTTTTTTAAATAACAGCATGATATAACATACGCTATGAAGTAAGTCACTTACAGAGCTGCTGGCACGACACACTGCATTTAAATGATTTGCCCAGGATCACACACTTTGGTTAAATGATGAAACCGGGATCTGGACAATTTGAGCAACTGAGCACATCTTCCCAGGTTTAGTTGATATAGATATTTATTAAGGTTTGCTTGGCATTTAATTTGCTTAAATAATACTTTATTTATAGCAATGCCTTGGAAGCAAACCACATTACATAATAGATTACCGTTCATAGTAAACTAATTATACACTATATACATTGTCATTGAAATATGTTGAGCAATAAGAGTATGGCTTTAGTTGTATTCTCCCCATCCTGCATGCAAAGTCACAATAGCATCATGTAGATTATTGTGACCCTAACAAATTCCCCTTGGGTTTTAAAACCATAGTCATTATTCCATAAAGCATGCAGCATTATAACCCTTCTCCCTTCTGATTGCCCCCATTCGCATTTCTAAAGGGACAAAAGCCCCTGCTTATAGTCCCTGCCCCTCCCATCGAAATGCCCTGTTGACACAGAGCAAGGTGAGAGACCCTCTGCTGCCCAGACATCCTTGGGGCATTATCCTGGCAGCGGGACACCTCTCCCGTTGGGAGGTTCAGGAATTGCTCAGCATTTATTTTCCTGCCAGCATGTAGGGTGACCAGAAGTCCTGGTTTTTCCGGAACTGTCCCGGAAGTTGGAGCACTGACCCCCTTTCTCAAGATTATGGGCCTCATTCATGAAAGTGTTTTTATAATGGTGCAATCCCATAGGAAAACGTTCCATGAATCAGGCCCATGTTTCCATTGTAAACTGCAGTGGTCCAGGTTTTTTTAGTAGGTCTTCATAGCTGGTAGGCGGGAATGCACAATCTCGCACTTTAGAAATGCTGCATTTTACAGCCTAAGAAGATAGTGTTTGTTTTTGATACATTAATTAAAACATATATGTGTTTATTTCAACAGTAACACTCAACCCCCTTTTCCTCCAGACGCTACTCAAGTGTAGTGCCTTAACAGCCACTTTCAAAAGTTAGTCCTACTTTTATATTAGTTGCCCTGTCCCAGTTTTTTACTTTTTTAAATCTGTTCACTCTACTAGAGGGGCACCCTCATAGATCCTCAGCGGGGGCAGTTTACCCAACCTGCTCAGTACACCACTGTATAGGGTGACCAGATTTTCAAAACAAAAAAACCGGGATGGCCAACAACATAAAAGAGGGACTACCCCATGGCAGCCCACCAATTACCGCCCCTCCCCCAACACGCCCCCACAACCACCCCCCAACCATATTTCCAGCACTTCTCCTTTCTATAAACTGTTTATTATCTCATTTGTGCAGTTTTGTCTGTGAATCGTGGCATGTTGATTCAAGACGAGCGTTAGCTCTAATTGATATTACATCGCCTGCTGGACACCCATTTGCAAGCTAGTCTCTGCAGCAGAGTCAAGTGTTCTGACTTGTACCTGAGAGGTTGGGGGTTCGAGCCAAACCTCCAACTTCAAAATGCTGAAAGTGTTGTGAAAAATAATTACGGTTTTTATTACCGTAGCCCCCCAAACATGCAAACTCCGGACGTGGTTTCAAAAATGAAAAAACTCCCGGGACCCCGGCACGGAGGGTGATTTCCCCTGACTGTCCCGGGAAAACCCGGACGTCTGGTCACCCTACCACTGTAGGGAGGGCCAAAGGGGGGCAAGGGATTTCAGAGGAGGGGCCTGGCCCCACCCTAGCGACGCCACTGCAGCGGCGGCAAAGACATTTCTCGCACTGTATTCACAGACATCCTAGGTCTGTCTGGGGCGCCGTAGCATGATATTCACTGCACGTCTTTATATAATTAATACGCAAAGATACCCCCCCACATCCTGATCTAAGTTGGGGAAATTCGGAGGGCTGATAGCGTGTATTTGTGCGCAGTTGGGCCACGCCAGCTTTGGCATGGAGGATCTACACTCGTGCCTCCTGTCAGAGTGGGTGGGGGCAGTGGCCTCGCGGGTGCTGTGCCAGCCCAC
The DNA here is from genome assembly GCF_040938575.1 of Ambystoma mexicanum. NCBI lineage: Eukaryota > Metazoa > Chordata > Amphibia > Caudata > Ambystomatidae > Ambystoma > Ambystoma mexicanum. Next base: position 1,046,792,515 of record NC_090930.1, on the reverse strand, counting down.
TCCTCCCTATAGGGCGAGGCCACGGGCCCTCGTGGGCCTGGGTGTGGCCAGCCCCAGGTACATTAATGTCCGCACTCAGCAATACCGAACAAATAGCCAGGCAGCCTTTCCCAGAACCCGGAAATAACCCCAGGAGCCCGCAGCCCCGTCGAAGAGAGGTATGTAGCTTACTTTCATTGACCGCAAGTGCAGGTGTGTACACGGTTAACACGACACGGGTCTCAGTTTCTATTTTTGCACCCCAAGACTTCTCTTATGTGTAGTGTTACCCCTGCGGTCTCCTTTCCTCATACATAAGCCAGGGTCGGTAAGGGAACACATTTATTCAGTCACGTCTGCCACCTTTCCTTATTAGTTTACCCTCTCATGTTATATTTGTATGTTATTATCTCTGCTAACGTCACCCGCAACGCATGAGTTGAGGGAAGAGTGTGTCTCCCTGTATTTGTTTCACTTGAAGGAAACAACGCATCCAATCGCGTTGTAACATTGTATTTGCCGATGGACATCCCAATTTGGAACACTACTCGAAAAAAACCGTAACGCGCAGAAAGGCACCAACTGTACACACAATGACGCAATCCCAAGTGGCAATTACATTCCCAGCTAGATCATGTGCTACTTAATGTTTCCCACTGTGTGAGATATGACAGGAACACATAACTTATTTGCGGCTAGCGGCAATCGTGAGGAGTGGTTGCTGCTTTGTGACAATCTGCTGTCATCTCTTTCTGCCCACACTTCATTTATTGAGGCCTGTGACAAGGAAGTGCGGGACCCATATAGGTGCATATATCCATTCATATAAGTAGAAATGACAACTCTGTCCTGGAAGGATGCTCTCAGAATGAGCCCCACACAGCGCATGGCGTATAACCTACAAACACTAGACTGGGATCATGACAGACTGACACAAAGACCAACACACTGCTTGCAACTCTCTCAGACAGTGAGCCCATTTTAAGCTCAGGGTTAGCACTTGGGTGGGTTTGCCCTCCAAAAGTGGTGTTTAGCCTTCAAGGAGAATATTCTTTGTCCTTAACATTTGCGCACCACCCTGCCCACCCAGACTTGTGCAAAGATAAAGCGAACAGAACAAAACAAAACAAAACAACAGAAGTATAGCAACATGTAAAAAAAGAAAAACCTGCCTATCCACTCGTCGCTGACGTGCATAGGTCTGCTGAGACGTTTTAGGCTCAGCCCCCACTTCATACAGCCCAAACCTTTAGACAACACCTTCTTGATACCAGCAGCCCACACTAAGAACAAGGCACCCATGCCAGCAACCTCTAGCCAACCTGCAGTTGCCTGCTCACACCACATAGCTGAATCTTTGAGGCCTGGAACGGACCTCCCTCGCTCCCTCCCAGCTCTGCACGCTAATGCTCCAACGCTGCTACATGCGCACTTAGCACCACTCCATTTCTGTCCCTCTCCCAAGTCAGCTGACCCACCACTCTGCTCCTACACTAAGGCCCACCCTAAATTATCGAAACAGGACGCCTCCAGTGGGATTGAAAGGCCCACTGACAGCAGTGATCCACCTAGCTACACCCCATATAGTCATGCAACCGGTCAATTCTGCTATACTCTCTTGCAGCCTACCACTTGCACGCTGCAACCCCTCGGAGAGCTCCACCGCTACTGCGGGGAGTCGCCACACTATCCACCTTCTTCCTCACTCTAAGTCTAAACCATGAAAACCGATCTGGCCCATCTTTATCCTTTGCCATACCACCTAAACATGCCATCTATCGCTAAGACAGATTGGATTCCAGATTGGTATTTTTATTGTCCTCCTTTTTTCCCCCTGTGAATTGGGTCCTTCCAGTAAATGAATAGCACAACGTTTGATGTTACTGCCTGATAAAGCAAGCACAAAGACATCCTAAGAGGTGCTAAAGTGCCAGCTATAAGACAAAACCTGTATTGGAGTACAGCTAGGTGGGAAATGAGATCTGGGGGGAAGGAGGGATACGACTTTACCCAGCCATTGATTGCCCATGGCTATGCTAATCCCCATGCCAATTCCACCCAGTACTGCTTATTCAAGCAAACAGGGCAGAGCTTTGTCCATCTCTCTGGATTTGACTCAGTAACTTAGCTATTTGGCGCAGGCCCACATTTTTCCCCCTATCAGTGCTTTCCTTCCTGTTATAGAGAACTCTCAGGCAGGCTAAGGCAGGTCTTTCTGTTTTTTTGAAGTAGCTGGATCTTTTTGCATGGGAAACAATCCCCTTCTGCTACCGTTCGGCTCTATTGTCTGCCCCCCCCCCCACATGCCTGAAAAGTGGAATGCACTATTACTTCCAGAGCCGAGACTCGTGTTTGCACTTCCCATCTTGGCCAGCGTTTGCTCAAAACATTAGAAACACATCTGTGTAACTCTACGAAGTGGCATGTTAAAAACGAGGAAGGACACATGCTGGGAATTAAAATTTGAGAAGTAGACAAACTCAATGAAACAAACCCCACTTCCACATTTGAAAAAAGATGAACTGTTCATTTGTTTTCTTTTTTTAAATGCCTGAGTCATGTAAAAGCATGCTTCCAGGTTAAAGGGCTGAAGACTGCTGTTGGCACTTGCCGGCGGGCTTCACTAATTGAATTGCCCCCCTCCCACCAACCACACCCCCCACAGCCTTAAGTTGATGAGGTGTGAATTGCCCTGCAGGAGGGGCTAACTTCTAGGCCAGCATGCACAAAATGAAATCAACAAATGAATGTGGGTCATCTCATGGCAGTAGCTCCAGGTACCCCAAAGAAACAAGCATTGGGAATCCCAACTGTTTGGGCCTTTTTGTAGACATGGGAAAGGCATTTGCCAGGCACTGCCGTAGTGGTATTAACTGGCCATTGCTGGTAGCAGGTGCAAATGGTGTGAGTACCTGGGCATATAACTGCAGTGACTGGAAAATGCCTAACAGCAATACACAAGGTAAAACTGTTGGCTTTGCCAATGCTTGTTTTAACAGGACTTCAGTGAAGGACAGAATAGAGCTTATAAATCGAGTGGCTGTAGGCAGGCCTGGTAAGACATTTTTATTATATCAGTAGCGCATGTGCAGCTCAAATTAAGTGAGTAACTCTCAGAAGACTGATTTGAAAAAACATTGTCAGGCACTACAAGTGCAAAGTTGTATGGTAAGGCTTGAGTAAAGCAAGCTCAAAAGACATCCCAGGAGTCGATTCGCTTTGTGCAGGAAGTGGTTTGGAATGGCCATACGGATTAGCATGGCCTTGGGTAGTCAATGAGTGGGCCAATAAGAAAATATCACTGACAACCTTTGTGTCCCTCCTCATACGCCATTGCTCCCCACTCAGATACAATAGTTTGGTGGTGCTTTCCAGAACAGAAAAATCAATGCTCTCATCCCATGGCCTACGTGAAGTCCAGGACTGCAGGACAACCGCCCCTTCTGCCCACCACCTCCATCACCATTGTGGCATGAATGGGCCCGGCTGCATTTTTTCTTAAATAAATTGTAACCAAATCTACAGTTACCTGAACGTATCAGTTCACTGGAAGCCTGTGGCTCGAAAAGAAGGGCAAACAGGCACGGACAAGCTCTTCGCATGGTGGGGCACGGTGGAGTTGTAGACGTGGATATCTTCTCAGCACCCCCCTGCACAGGATCTTGTGGGTTGCTGTGCACCGTGGTTACCCTAAGATTTGCTTATTTCTAAGCCACCTCTCTCTTTCCTTGTAGCCAGGGAGCAGTTAGAGGGGACACAGGAAGCTCAAATGGGCACAAGTGTCCGACACAGGCAGATGGTGCTACTCGGACCGCCCAGCATGACCATTGCGGAGGAGACTAAATTTACTCGCCATTAACAGGTGAGACGGCAACAAGTCAAGGAGGGGGGCATTGCTGAGAGATGTGGGAAGAAAACAGTGGGAACGGGACAGGAGGACAAAAACAGAAAACAAGAGAAAGAGTAAGGGGACATTGGAAACATGAGGGGATCAGACAGGGACATACACACACATGCAGGATAGAGCGATGGTAATATGTGGATTGGGCATATGGGCAGGTGAGTGACGGCAGAAGGAAGAGGCCAGGGAGAGGGGTGGACTAAAGGACACAGAATGGCATATAGAATAGAGAAAGGGAGATGGCATCCCAACCGCAGTGCTATGGACACGAAGGTGGAGCCAGGGAGCCTGGCACAAGGATGAAGGGTGTTAGGCATTGACGGTGCAAAGCCGCAAATTCATGTGGGCAGAAAAACTGAATAGGGGAATGCAGCGAGTACCAAGGGCAAGAGAGGGTGTGAGTAAAGAAGAAAATGCACAGGCAGCAAAGAACGGGAGAGGAGTGGGACAGTGACAGAAGAGCCGAGGTGGCTGGGATGAAAACACTGGAGCAGGGCACAGAGTGGGCAGCAAGGCAGTGACGGGAAAGTCGACATGCTGCATGCAAGAATATGGTCGGCCGGCCGCGAGGACTGTGCAGTGTGCAACTGAGAGAGGAAGAGTAGGAGTGGGGTTTACTGTCCAAGCGGGACAAGGGATGGAGTCATATCCAGGTACACACTTGCATCAGGGCACAAAGATTATGCAGTCTATGCTAATGATGTGAGCAACTCACACAGCGAAAGCGTTATAACAATAAAAAATTAATCAGTAAATGCTTAAACAGATTCTGTTATTTTTCCATAAAATTGCTGTAAGCTGCAGCGGCAGACTGGAGGCCAACCCCCACCCCTGAGGGGCTGTTAAGCCATTGCCTGGGCCATTGCCTGCCAGCCAGCCAAGCATAGGTATACCATTTAATTCTGACAGAGTGAGGGTTGATGGGCACTGCACGCATGATGCACCATGGTGTTGGTCGGCACAGCACCTCTGTTCTCACCTGCGTCGGACTGTTACCCTCTCACTCTCAGCACAGCACAGCCTGGGCTTCTCTCTGTGATGCTGGAAACGCATCGGAGAGACAGGGCCTCCGTATCCTTGTCCTTTACTGCCTTTTATTGTGTGTTCTGTTGTGTTTTCCATGCAGGAGTTCATGTGGGACTCCTGACGGTGCAGTTCTCTCTTTTGGTTTGGTGTACAGACCCATGGGATACCCTTATGGCACCCATGGGTGGGCGTACAACCCTGTGTCCCTAGTGCAGGGGTGCACAACTGATTTTGACAGAGGGCCGAAAGTACCTTACATGAGGGCTATAGTGGGCCGAAAAGTAAAAGTGGGCGGGGCGGTAGGCGGGACATGTCAGGAGGCTTTTTCAACCCCCAATTTGTATTAAACACATGGAAAAAGATATGTTTTTGAGGGGTAACGATTTTTATTGCATTTAAAACTTACATTCTGTACTACACATTTTCCATTGCTATCATTTATTTCGATTTAGTTATTGTATATCGTCTGTTTAATTAAATTATATATATTTTATTGACCCTTGATTGGACATTCCGTTATTTTGGACTGCTATAGTTTGCTGTTTGGGTTACCCAAGAGGAGTATGGCCTTCGTTGAGTCAGGTTTCCTCAAAAAAGCAAAGGATGTACATCTCCTAACTGTGCCTGTTTTAGCTTTATTATTGAGTTCACTCTTGGAGTGCAACACTATGCCCCATGGCTCCCATCCCCAACCAAACACTATGCCCCATGGTCCCCTCACCCCCAACCAAACACTATGCCCCATGGCTCCCATCCCCCAACCAAACACTATGCCCCATGGGCCCCTCACCCCCAACCAAACACTATGCCCCATGGCTCCCACCCCAACCAAACACTATGCCCCATGGCCCCCACCCCCAACCAAACACTATGCCCCCTGTCCCTCACCCCCCAAGCAAACACTATGCCCTCTGTCCCTCACCCCCAACCAAACACTATGCCCCATGGCCCCCTCACCCCCAACCAAACACTATGCCCCATGGCCCCCTCACCCCCAACCAAACACTATGCCCCCTGTCCCTCACCGCCAACCAAACACTATGCCCCATGGCCCCCTCACCCCCAACCAAACACTATGCCCCATGGCTCCTACCTCCAACCAAACACTATGCCCCCTGTTCCTCACCCCCCAAGCAAACACTATGCCCCCTGTCTCTCACCGCCAACCAAACACTATGCCCCATGGCCCCCACCCCCAACCAAACACTATGCCCCCTGTCCCTCACCGCCAACCAAACACTATGCCCCATGGCTCCCAACCCCAAACAAACACTATGCCCCATGGCCCCCTCACCCCCAACCAAACACTATGCCCCATGGCTTCCAACCCCAAACAAACACTATGCCCCATGGCCCCCTCACCCCCAACCAAACACTATGCCCCATGGCTCCCACCCCACCCAAACACTATGCCCCATGGCTCCCAACCCCAAACAAACACTATGCCCCATGGCCCCCTCACCCCAACCAAACACTATGCCCCATGGCCCCCTCACCCCCAACCAAACACTATGCCCCTGTCCCTCACCGCCAACCAAACACTATGCCCCATGGCCCCCTCACCCCCAAACACTATGCCCCATGGGCCCCTCACCCCCAACCAAACACTATGCCCCATTGCCCCCTCACCCCCAACCAAACACTATGCCCCCTGTCCCTCACCGCCAACCAAACACTATGCCCCATGGCCCCCTCACCCCCAAACACTATGCCCCAGGGGCCCCTCACCCCCAACCAAACACTATGCCCCCTGTCCCTCACCCCCCAAGCAAACACTATGCCCCATGGGCCCCTCACCCCCAACCAAACACTATGCCCCCTGTCCCTCACCCCCCAAGCAAACACTATGCCCCCTGTCCCTCACCCCCAACCAAACACTATGCCCCCTGTCCCTCACCGCCAACCAAACACTATGCCCCATGGCCCCCACACCCCCAACCAAACACTATGCCCCATGGCCCCCTCACCCCCCTAGCCCCCAACCAAACACTATGCCCCATGGCTCCCAACCCCAAACAAACACTATGCCCCGTGGCCCCCTCACCCCCAACCAAACACTATGCCCCATGGCCCCCTCACCCCAAACACTATGCCCCATGGCTCCCAACCCCAAACAAACACTATGCCCTGTGCCCCCCTCACCCCCAACCAAACACTATGCCCCATGGCCCCCTCACCCCCAACCAAACACTATGCCCCATGGGCCCCTCACCCCCAACCAAGCACTATGCCCCCTGTCCCTCACCCCCCAAGCCCCCTCACCCCCAACCAAACACTATGCCCCATGGGCCCCTCACCCCCAACCAAACACTATGCCCCCCTGTCCCTCACCCCCCAAGCAAACACTATGCCCCCTGTCCCTCACCCCTAACCAAACACTATGCCCCATGTCCCCCTCACCCCCAACCAAAAACTATGCCCCATGGGCCCCTCACCCCCAACCAAACACTATGCCCCCTGTCCCTCACCCCCAACCAAACACTATGCCCCCTGTCCCTCACCCCCAACCAAACACTATGCCCCATGGCCCCCTCACCCCCAACCAAACACTATGCCCCATGGCCCCCTCACCCCCCTAACCCTCACCCCCAACCAAACACTATGGCCCAAACACACTCAAGCATGCACCCATACAGACCTGAACCCCCCACCCCCCAAATCAGCACACACACAAACATGCACCCATACAGACCCGAACCCCCCACCCCCCAAATCAACACACACACAAACATGCACCCATACAGACCCGAACCCCCCCATCCCCCAACTCAGCACACACACACACTCAAGCATGGACCCATACAGACCCGAACCCCCCACCCCCAACTCAGCACACACACACACTCAAGCATGCACCCATACAGACCCAAACCCCCCACCCCCCAAATCAGCAAACTCTCAAACAAGCACCCATACAGACCCTAACCCCCACCCCCCAACTCAGCACACACACAAACATGCACCCATACAGACCCGAACCCCCCACCCCCAACTCAGCACACACACACACTCAAGCATGCACCCATACAGACCCGAACCCCCACCCCCCAACTCAGCACACAAAAAACATTCAAATCAAAACATTCATACACATCCGACACCCCCCGACCCCCGCATCTCAACATACACACAAAATACATTCAAATACAAACATTCACACCCCCCCACATCTCAACATACACACAAAATACATTCAAATACAAACATTCATACATATCCGACACACCCCCCCACCCCCGCATCTCAACATACATTCATACACATCCGACACACCCCCTCACCCCCGCATCTCAACATACACTCAAAATACATTCAAACACAAACATTCATACACATCCGACACCCCCCCCACCCCTGCATCTCAACATACACTCAAAATACATTCAAACACAAACATTCATACACATCCGACACACCCCCGCATCTCAACATATACACAAAATACATTCAAACACAAACATTCATACACATCCGACACACCCCCCCACCCCCGCATCTCAACATACACACAAAATACATTCAAACACAAACATTCATACACATCCGACACACCCCCCACCCGCGCATCTCAACATACACTCAAAATACATTCAAACACAAACATTCATACACATCCGACACACCCCCTCACCCCCGCATCTCAACATACATTCAAACACAAACATTCATACACATCCGACACCCCCCACCCCCGCATCTCAACATACACTCAAAATACATTCAAACACAAACATTCATACACATCCGACACACCTCCCCACCCCCGCATCTCAACATATACACAAAATACATTCAAACACAAACATTCATACACACAAACATAAAGCAAAACAAACCCGACACACAAACAGACCACTTACCGGAGACGTGCTGGAAAGCAGGCAGGCAGGTAAGCTGGAAGTCGCTGGAATCGCACTACGGCTGGCATGGTCCAAGGCTGAAATGCCTTCCGGCATCAAGCCTTATGGGCCACGCCAGCAGTAGTGCTGGCCCTCCATTGGTGCAGCACACACGCATTACGTGGCTCGTAGGAGCGACGTGATGCGTGTGTGTGCTGAGCCAATGAGGGCCAGTGTTTTCACAGGGAGCCTGGCACAAGGATGAAGGGTGTTAGGCATTGACGGTGCAAAGCCGCAAATTCATGTAGGCAGAAAAACTTAATAGGGGAATGCAGCGAGTACCAAGGGCAAGAGAGGGTGTGAGTAAAGAAGAAAATGCACAGGCAGCAAAGAACGGGAGAGGAGTGGGACAGTGACAGAAGAGCCGAGGTGGCTGGGATGAAAACACTGGAGCAGGGCACAGAGTGGGCAGCAAGGCAGTGACGGGAAAGTCGACATGCTGCATGCAAGAATATGGTTGGCCGGCCGCGAGGACTGTGCAGTGTGCAACTGAGAGAGGAAGAGTAGGAGTGGGGTTGACTGTCCAAGCGGGACAAGGGATAGAGTCATATCCAGGTACACACTTGCATCAGGGCACAAAGATTATGCAGTCTATGCTAATGATGTGAGCAACTCACACAGCGAAAGCGTTATAACAATAAAAAATTATCAGTAAATGCTTAAAAAACAGATTCCGTTATTTTCCATAAAATTGCTGTAAGCTGCAGCGGCAGACTGGAGGCCAACCCCCACCCCTGAGGGGCTGTTAAGCCATTGCCTGGGCCATTGCCTGCCAGCCAGCCAAGCATAGGTATACCATTTAATTCTGACAGAGTGAGGGTTGATGGGCACTGCACGCATGATGCACCATGGTGTTGGCCGGCACAGCACCTCTGTTCTCACCTGCGTCGGACTGTTACCCTCTCACTCTCAGCACAGCACAGCCTGGGCTTCTCTCTGTGATGCTGGAAACGCATCGGAGAGACAGGGCCTCCGTATCCTTGTCCTTTACTGCCTTTTATTGTGTGTTCTGTTGTGTTTTCCATGCAGGAGTTCATGTGGGACTCCTGACGGTGCAGTTCTCTCTTTTGGTTTGGTGTACAGACCCATGGGATACCCTTATGGCACCCATGGGTGGGGGTACAACCCTGTGCCCCTAGTGTATGTTTTTGGGCACCTATGTGTGGCCCACAGAGCAGGGTATGGGCTGTTGGCAGCTCCATGCTGAATTTGACAGGTGCTCTGAGTATCCTCCATTTTGCGGTACCCAGGCCCTGCCATTGTAACCAGTTGATTCCTGATAGGAAACAAGATGGCCCCTGTGGCCTCTTGCTTTTTATTGCCTGTTACCTTGTTTTCCCAAAGTCCTGGGAAGCCCTGACTCTGTCCCTTCCCCCTGACTGGCTGTTGGGTTGAAGTTCCATATATGGTGTTGTGGTGAAGTCCAGGCCAGACTGGATGGAGCCTTCCCAGTGAATGTATGTTGTGAGTACACCCTGTTGGTGGGACCTCGGTGAATGGAGTGTGTGACAAATATTCATTCTGTGTTGTGGATGTCTCGTATCTGGTGTTTGACACAATGACTGAGACAGCCCTGCCCGAAACTGTTATGAATGCAGTGTGGAGTGTTGAATGGCTGGGTACTTGTCCCAATACACATAAATTGTTGTGAGTGTCTGGAGAGAAGTGAATGGCCTGAATGCACTATGCACCACATTGGATGCCTGCCTGCATGAATGCCCTTCTGACCGATTGGTTGCTTGAGTGTGACCCAGCAGAATGAATGGGAGCTCAACTAGTAAATCCGGGGGCCTCACACTGCTAGAATTCCTGTTCAGAAGCTGGCACTTGTTGGGACTGTGGGGCTCTGGATCACAAGAGGGGTGACCCCAAGTGTAAAGGTAAGGCACTTGGAGTCCAGGCTGACAGCCTGACCTACCCTTACCCCATGTCTGAGGTGGAGGCAACTGTGTTCCCCTCCTCTACAGGGATCACATTTGGTGCTCCTGTAGAGATTTCCTTAGTGTCCCTTGGGGCCTGGGACCAGTACGCAGAAGTACTGGTAACTATCCCACAGAACACCCGTAGGTTTTTGAGAAGTGTCCTCTTGAATGGCCAGCCTTGATTTGAGAGACACTGGGGAAAGCATGACAGTGGTGGACAGGACCCTGCTCAAGCCAGAGGACTATGTAGGTGCTCCTCTGAGAACCACCAGGTTAGCTGGTGGGCCTCCCAAATTATCGCCTGTAGCCTTAGTCACACTCATGATTGGAGACAAAGACAGCAAAGCTTTCCTGTCCTGGTTCAGTCTTTACACTCTGGACCGCCACCAGGATGGATCAGGTGGCCTAGTAGGGGCACTGGCCTGGCGCACTGCAGAGCAAAAGGCAGCTGCAAGACTGCAATTAGTGCAGGGTGTGCGGGTGGCCACCACGTCTGATCATCCGGACCAATTCAAGTTAACAGGCTGAGGGGGCTTGGTCAGGCTGCACAATGCACTGCAGCATTGACTGACTCATACCATCAAGTCGACAATCGGTCGAGGGGGCACAGGCGGTGCTTTGTGGCGTGCTAATGCGCAGGGGCCAGCACTGTCACGCCCATGCCACTCGTTTCCCTGACCCGACCCAAGTCCCAACCTTCATGGCACCACCTGGTCTGCTGCTTCTACAGCCAGACTGCAGACAGTATAACAGGGCAGGGCCGGTGCTAGCACTACAGGCAAGGCAGTAATTAGTGCGGTGGTGTTAATGCAGCACTTTGCCGCACTAACATTTCCAACATATAGGCAAGCGCCTAACCTTGCATAGTGATAGCACCAGCCCTGCCTGAGCCCACCAAGCGGTTTGGGATGCAAGAGGAAAGCTCGGCCAACAAGTAATTGCAAGGCAAACACACGTTTTGGGAGTCTCTAAAACTGTACCCTCCCATCCTCTCGCCCAAACCAAAACCCATCCTGTGCCCCTTGATGGAACCTAACAAGATTTACCAGAAAATTCAGTCTCAGATTCGTGTTTTTCGGGGAAATTTTTGCGTGCTTTCGTTGAAAAGCTCAAACGTTATTAGCATGTGAAAAAAGTGCTCTTCCAATCGGGGGTGGGGGAGGGGGCAAACTGACCTAATTGCATGCTCTCATACTTAGGGCAACCTGAGCACATCGACCCCCCACCCCCTACCGCCACTTGAACCAGTGGGTTTTCCACGGATTATAAATGGAGATGGGGAAGTGTTAGTCCCCATATTTGGAGTCCACAGGACTCCATGTGGATTTTGGTGGTATTATCGTGAGCAGTAATTCTGCTGATTTGGGGCATTAAAGTGCATAAAGCATGGTGCTGGAGTTACACCCTTCACTTCAACATCAAACTCAGAATTTGGGTACTGCTAAAAACCGCAGTAATTCCATTGCCGACCCAAAAAATTGGCAGTAACAAAATGACCACCTCTTTTTTACCACACCACCAAACTCTGAATGAGACGAATATGCCTATATCGCAGACCAGGTCTACTTTGAGACCCCTACGATGACCTGAAACAGCATAAAAACACATTAATGGGCGACTCTGTAAGGACAAGGAAATAATGAAAGTGCGCCCCTCTCCAGTTTTCCTTTGTATCTTAATATCAAACCAGCAACTTGTAAGTTTTGCAAGACTCCCATGTATCGTATGACTGGACAGAACAGCAACCTAGAACGCACATTTTCAACGTGGAATCAAAAGGGTGGTGGTCACCGAACGCAGAAAGGTTAGCCCCGATATGGCGCTGCCGCTTCGGCCTGTCCGGGTGCAGGCACCGTTGTGACGCCGCACCTTATTTTCCGTGGAGAGGCGGTGTTCAGCCCAAGAAAAGGGCGTGGTACCGAACATAGTTTAAAAGCCACACATTCCACGGGACCACGACATGCCTGCTTTCTCCTAGGTCTCAACAGTCACTCGATGGAACTTCATGGGTACACGGTGACATTTAGTTTCCTCTGTAAATGTTCGAATTACACGCATTTCAAAGTAAATCATAGTTAAAGAACATAGCTTCTTGCATCAGGAACATCTATGGTTCCTCCCCCTGCCCTGTCTATCTGCCTCACATCAATCGTGGGCTGGGCTTGTTTTGTTCTTTTTTCAAAGCCCTTGGTGCTTCTTCACCCCTCGGAGCCTGGAGCAGTGAAGAGAGCCTAGTCCCAGGGAGAGCCCAACCAAAGAAGTGGAACTAGAACAGACCGAGAGCAGGTGAGAGAGTGCCCGGGGATTTATTTTGCCCCAGGGATCATGATTTCAAATACACGGATCGCTCCAAATCGAGTGCACGATCTTTGCACTTGGTGAAAGTGGCGGGGTTAGAACTCCAGAGTTGTCAGGGGACTGTCCTTCTGGTTCTGGTCTTCGCTGCACGCCTGCTGCTACTGCAGATAATGTTGCACCAGCAACACTCAGGTGGTCGGGATTCGTATTATTTGCATAAGTGCACCTAGTGAAAAGGGATCACCGGAGATATTCTCTTAATGTAACTCGAGAGGAAGGGTGGCAGTTGTTACAGTACTGCCAGTCGCATACAGCTGTGCATGCTTCGGGCAGGGCGTGGCCCCGTGACATTTGCACAGCGAGCCTTGAAGCATGCATTGTGTCTATGCACAAAAAGCCATCCGACAATGCTGCCCGAGTGCAGATGTGGATGCAAGGTGACCCTTACCATCAGAAAAAAAAGGCTATCTTCGTATTGCAGTGCAAAGTTAACAAATTGCATTGCTTTGGCTTCCACGTTTTTTAACCGAATGAATGAGAAGTAACGTGCGTCGACCCCTAGTCTCTTATCATGTCTACATAGACACGTTGTTTCTATTGGCTTCTACCTCACTGGGGGGGGGGGGACATGCCCCTGCGCGATTCTCGTCTCCCGGCGCCGGCACTGCCACTGTCTGTTCTCTGGGACGAGTTGGAAGTCCCAAGCCTTTCAGTGCCGTGTGTGTTTGGGTGGGGGCAGCTGCTGCATTGCACGAAGACCGTAAAAGGGACATTGTCGGGGTCAGCACTACTCGATCATCAAGGGAATCAGATGGGTGCCAATGCTAGCACTGTAATGAGTACAATATTATTATTGTACTTTGATTATTAGTGGCGTGTAAGCAGCCAGACACACTGTACAGCGGCGCAGTGCCGTCTCCAGGAAGCAAATGTAGGGTGTCATAGAGGGGGCCACAGAAAAGTATAGGGGCCGCCTACAAAGTGGCAATATGTATGCTTTTCCCAAATTGACAGGCAAAGTAGTCCAAAGTGGCCCGGGGATACAGCAAGCTATTCTGTTTCTCATCCTATATCGATACTGAAAATATGAATATCTACAAAACTCGATATATCGCACAGCACCAGTTTAGTTCACTCTTGGTTTCCGGCCTTCATGTGCAATTTGTTCAGATGTTGCCTGTTGTCATTAGCTGGTAATGGACACCGGCCATTTTATGCACTTTGAAATGATACAGTGTCCATATTGTGTCCTGATCCCATTTGCTGTAGGCGGCCTTTCACAAGTGTGCCATTAATACCGGCCTTTTTGTGCATCTAGCATCTGGCTGTGGGTGCTTCTCTGGAAGGTCTGTGCAGATCGCAATTGGGGCTGGGGTTCCCTTCTCAGCAGTGTCTTTGTGTGGACATTTTATAGTGCAAATGTAGCAAGAGCACTGAGAATATCCAGAGTGGGCATGTGAACTACAGGAGCACAGTGTGTGTCAGTGTGCACGCTATAACAACAGTCAACCAGTGACACAATATCTGCAGAGATGGAGGCACTCTGATGTCTCGAGGGCAGTGTGTCCCTTTCAGGCCAGAAGAAAAAAAACAGGTTGAGCAAAAGACCTGCACACGCTCAAGTGATGGCTGGGGAAAGGAGGACAGCAGATTAGATCAATGAGCCCCTGCTTCCCTCAGCAAAGATGAGGGCTCAACCGGGAAACCCTTCTCAGGGGCGAGCTACCTGCCAATACCCCAATTGGAATTTCAACAATCAGCAGCCGGGCCGGACCGATTGTAAAAATTGAAATTTGGGACTTTTTTTCACTGGGCCCTCACTCCCTCAAGCAGGGCTTGCCTTTTCACCTAGCTGTGCATGCATGCAGTAGCATTGGCAAGCCCTGGACCCCGACTGCTGACCATCACCCCTGTGCCGCTGTCCTATGGGCACCTTTATAGTGCATTCTTCACTGCATTTGCTATGTCCGTAGCCGGCCCCGGCAGCAGCATTGCGGCCCTGTGTATGTGCCGTGCGGGCAGACACCAGACAGCACTGCAGAGAGAGTAGCCCAGGTAGGGGGGCAGGGGAGTATCCAGCATCGCAATAGGAGGGGTGGGGGGGCTTAGCCACAAAAAAAGTCTTGCTACTCCCCCCCCCAAATGCAGTGCGCGCAATTCCATACAGTCTCATTTGCGCCCCCAAACCACCCAAGCTTGCCCCAATCTGCTTTTTTGGTAACATTATTGGCAGGTGACATTTTAACACAGCAAAAAAAATAAAACTCATTACAGATGCAGGAAACTCATCTATTAGAGGTCTGTCCAGGCGCTCTGGGGCAAAATACCTGCAAACTTCCTAATTTGCATATGGATTGCCCCAACAGAAATGACTTCACAGAAAAGGACGTCACAAGGGGCATCATCAGTCTTTGATGCTTGGCGGCACCATGGAAGTGACTTTTGAATAAGTATAAGTAAGCGAAGTGGCAAATACCTTTTGTGGTGCAAAATACCTAAATTGCACTATTATTATATATGAACAATTCTATAGTCATTAGGATTTTTTTTTAAATAACAGCATGATATAACATACGCTATGAAGTAAGTCACTTACAGAGCTGCTGGCACGACACACTGCATTTAAATGATTTGCCCAGGATCACACACTTTGGTTAAATGATGAAACCGGGATGTGGACAATTTGAGCAACTGAGCACATCTTCCCAGGTTTAGTTGATATAGATATTTATTAAGGTTTGCTTGGCATTTCATGTGCTTAAATAATACTTTATTTATAGCAATGCCTTGGAAGCAAACCACATTACATAATAGATTACCGTTCATAGTAAACTAATTATACACTATATACATTGTCATTGAAATATGTTGAGCAATAAGAGTATGGCTTTAGTTGTATTCTCCCCATCCTGCATGCAAAGTCACAATAGCATCATGTAGATTAATGTGACCCTAACAAATTCCCCTTGGGTTTTAAAACCATAGTCATTATTCCATAAAGCATGCAGCATTATAACCCTTCTCCCTTCTGATTGCCCCCATTCGCATTTCTAAAGGGACAAAAGCCCCTGCTTATAGTCCCTGCCCCTCCCATCGAAATGCTCTGTTGACACAGAGCAAGGTGAGAGACCCTCTGCTGCCCGGACATCCTTGCGGCATTATCCTGGCTGCGGGACACCTCTCCCGTTGGGAGGTTCAGGTGTCCTGCTGCCAGAGCAATGAGCGTGCTGAGCAGGAATTGCTCAGCACTTATTTTCCTGCCAGCATGTAGGGTGACCAGAAGTCCTGGTTTTTCCGGAACTGTCCCGGAAGTTGGAGCTCTGACCCCCTTTCTCAAGATTATGGGCCTAATTCATGAAAGTGTTTTTATAATGGTGCAATCCCATAGGAAAACGTTCCATGAATCGGGCCCATGTTTCCATTGTAAACTGCAGTGGTCCAGGTTTTTGTAGTAGGTCTTCATAGCTGGTAGGCGGGAATGCACAATCTCGCACTTTAGAAATGCTGCATTTTACAGCCTAAAATAGTGTTCGTTTTTTATACATTAATTAAAAAATATGTGTTTATTTCAACAGTAACACTCAACCCCCTTTTCCTCCAGACGCTACTCAAGTGTAGTGCCTTAACAGCCACTTTCAAAAGTTAGTCCTACTTTTATATTAGTTGCCCTGTCCCAGTTTTTTACTTTTTTAAATCTGCTCACTCTACTAGAGGGGCACCCTCATAGATCCTCAGCGGGGGCAGTTTACCCAACCTGCTCAGTACACCACTGTATAGGGTGACCAGATTTTCAAAACAAAAAAACCGGGACGGCCAACAACATAAAAGAGGGACTACCCCATGGCAGCCCACCAATTACCGCCCCTCCCCCAACACGCCCCCACAACCACCCCCCAACCATATTTCCAGCACTTCTCCTTTCTATAAACTGTTTATTATCTCATTTGTGCAGTTTTGTCTGTGAATCGTGGCATGTTGATTCAAGACGAGCGTTAGCTCTAATTGATATTACATCGCCTGCTGGACACCCATTTGCAAGCTAGTCTCTGCAGCAGAGTCAAGTGTTCTGACTTGTACCTGAGAGGTTGGGGGTTCGAGCCAAACCTCCAACTTCAAAATGCTGAAAGTGTTGTGAAAAATAATTACGGTTTTTATTACCGTAGCCCCCCAAACATGCAAACTCCGGACGTGGTTTCAAAAATGAAAAAACTCCCGGGACCCCGGCACGGAGGGTGATTTCCCCTGACTGTCCCGGGAAAACCCGGACGTCTGGTCACCCTACCACTGTAGGGAGGGCCAAAGGGGGGCAAGGGATTTCAGAGGAGGGGCCTGGCCCCACCCTAGCGACGCCACTGCAGCGGCGGCAAAGACATTTCTCGCACTGTATTCACAGACATCCTAGATCTGTCTGGGGCGCCGTAGCATGATATTCACTGCACGTCTTTATATAATTAATACGCAAAGATACCCCCCCACATCCTGATCTAAGTTGGGGGAAATTCGGGGGGCTGATAGCGTGTATTTGTGCGCAGTTGGGCCACGCCAGCTTTGGCATGGAGGATCTACACTCGTGCCTCCTGTCAGAGTGGGTGGGGGCAGTGGCCTCGCGGGTGCTGTGCCAGCCCACTCCTCCCTATAGGGCGAGGCCACGGGCCCTCGTGGGCCTGGGTGTGGCCAGCCCCAGGTACATTAGTGTCCGCACTCAGCAATACCGAACACCATAGCCAGGCAGCCTTTCCCAGAACCCGGAAATAACCCCAGGAGCCCGCAGCCCCGTCGAAGAGAGGTATGTAGCTTACTTTCATTGACCGCAAGTGCAGGTGTGTACACGGTTAACACGACACGGGTCTCAGTTTCTATTTTTGCACCCCAAGACTTCTCTTATGTGTAGTGTTACCCCTGCGGTCTCCTTTCCTCATACATAAGCCAGGGTCGGTAAGGGAACACATTTCTTCAGTCACGTCTGCCACCTTTCCTTATTAGTTTGCCCTCTCATGTTATATTTGTATGTTATTATCTCTGCTAACGTCACCCGCAACGCATGAGTTGAGGGAAGAGTGTGTCTCCCTGTATTTGTTTCACTTGAAGGAAACAACGCATCCAATCGCGTTGTAACATTGTATTTGCCGATGGACATTCCAATTTGGAACACTACTCGAAAAAAACCGTAACGCGCAGAAAGGCACCAACTGTACACACAATGACGCAATCCCAAGTGGCAATTACATTCCCAGCTAGATCATGTGCTACTTAATGTTTCCCACTGTGTGAGATATGACAGGAACACATAACTTATTTGCGGCTAGCGGCAATCGTGAGGAGTGGTTGCTGCTTTGTGACAATCTGCTGTCATCTCTTTCTGCCCACACTTCATTTATTGAGGCCTGTGACAAGGAAGTGCGGGACCCATATAGGTGGATATATCCATTCATATAAGAAGAATACCCAACTCTGTCCTGGAAGGATGCTCTCAGAATGAGCCCCACACAGCGCATGGCATATAACCTACAAACACTAGACTGGGATCATGACAGACTGACACAAAGACCAACACACTGCTTGCAACTCTCTCAGACAGTGAGCCCATTTTAAGCTCAGGGTTAGCACTTGGGTGGGTTTGCCCTCCAAAAGTGGTGTTTAGCCTTCAAGGAGAATATTCTTTGTCCTTAACATTTGTGCACCACCCTGCCCACCCAGACTTGTGCAAAGATAAAGCGAACAGAACAAAACAAAACAACAGAAGTATAGCAACATGTAAAAAAAGAAAAACCTGCCTATCCACTCGTCGCTGCCGTGCATAGGTCTGCTGAGACGTTTTAGTCTCAGCCCCCCTTCATACAGCCCAAACCTTTAGACAACACCTTCTTGATACCAGCAGCCCACACTAAGAACAAGGCACCCATGCCAGCAACCTCTAGCCAACCTGCAGTTGCCTGCTCACACCACATAGCTGAATCTTTGATGCCTGTAACGGACCTCCCTCGCTCCCTCCCAGCTCTGCACGCTAATGCTCCAACGCTGCCACATGTGCACTTAGCACCACTCCATTTCTGTCCCTTTCCCAAGTCAGCTGACCCACCACTCTGCTCCTACACTAAGGCCCACCCTAAATTATCGAAACAGGACGCCTCCAGTGGGATTGAAAGGCCCACTGACCGCAGTGATCCACCTAGCTACACCCCATATAGTCATGCAACGGGTCAATTCTGCTATACTCTCTTGCAGCCTACCTCTTGCACGCTGCAACCCCTCAGAGAGCTCCACCGCTACTGCGGGGAGTCGTCACACTATCCACCTTCTTCCTCACTCTAAGTCTAAACCATGAAAACCGAACACCAAACCTTTGGCCCCTCCTCTGAAGCCTGCTTTAGTGAATGGGAGGTCCATCTCCACCCACCCCCCACTTGACATTGTGGACCTCATCACAAGCAAAAATCTTCACCTATAAGCCATATCGGAAACCTGTCTTCACGCTGCCTCTGGCCCATCTTTATCCTTTGCCATACCACCTAAACATGCCATCTATCGCTAAGACAGATTGGATTCCAGATTGGTATTTTTATTGTCCTCCTTTTTTTTCCCCCTGTGAATTGGGTCCTTCCAGTAAATGAATAGCACGTTTTTTAAACAATTAAACGGCTTCAAAGATCAGGAAGCACATCTGCTGAGCTCCTTTGTGGCTGTTCTACAAATGCCACTGGACTGAGCACATCGTGGAGCAGTGGAGGTGGCATCATGAGAAAAGAGCTAACCTAAGCAATGCTCTCTATCGGCTGTCTATCCTCTCTCCATTCAACACAACCTTAGGAAAGGTGTTTCTTCCTTCACAATTAGGGGCTCAAGCTTGGCTGAAAAGCCTTTCTTCAGGAATCTCGATTTGCCACACAAGTGGCTCGTCTTGCACGCCAGGGGAGTTACCTCGGCCTGTCTGCACCTCCATTCCCTTTTGTCATCTCTGATGGTAGAGTTTGTTCTTGCTACTGCGTCAGTGAGCAGAAAGGCCATGCGTTGGCTGCTCTTTCAGAAGTATCTTCACAGGAGAAGAAAGGGAGTTGGTACCGACGCGCCTGATATTGATCCAGATGGTTGC
Organism: Ambystoma mexicanum; assembly: GCF_040938575.1. Classification (NCBI taxonomy): domain Eukaryota; kingdom Metazoa; phylum Chordata; class Amphibia; order Caudata; family Ambystomatidae; genus Ambystoma; species Ambystoma mexicanum. The sequence continues at coordinate 1,046,772,400 of NC_090930.1, read as the reverse complement.
CAACATCTCTGGGTGGTCGGCGACTGTGGGCCTTCCCTCAATGAAGGGACAAAAGTCTTGGTCAGATACTTTGCACTTCTCCACTTAGTGAGAATTGTGTGTGATGTTTCATGCGCTGGTAGAAAGCATGTGTCTAGTCGCCTTAAAACGTTTGCTATCATCGCTCACATAAGACGACCAGGTTAGCAAGCCTTGCAAAAGCCAACAGTTTGGGCTTTTTTTGTAGGCATGGGATATCACTGCCATTATTTTGCCACCTGCCCCGGGCCAACAGATGGCAGCTGCAGAATGACTTCAGTACCTGGGCATGTCGGTGTCTGCCAAATACTTATCTAATAGCTATACACAAGCCAAAACCGTTGGCTTTGCCAATGCTTGTTTTAACAGAACTTCAGTGCAAGGACACACATACTACTTCAAAAACCACTGCCTGATAAAGCGAGCCCAAAGACATTCTAAGAGGTGCTAAAGTGCCAGCTATAAGACAAAACTTGTATTGGCGTACAGCTAAGTGGGAAATGAGATCTGGGGGGAAGGAGGGGTACGACTTTACCCAGCCATTGATTGCCCATGGCTATGCTAATCCCCATGCCAATTCCACCCAGTACTGCTTTTTCAAGCAAGCAGGGCAGAGCTTTGTCCATCTCTCTGGATTTGACTCAGTAACTTAGCTATTTGGCGCAGGCCCACATTTTTCCCCCGATCAGTGCTTTCCTTCCTGTTATAGAGAACTCTCAGGCAGGCTGAGGCAGGTCTTTCTGTTTTTTTTAAGTAGCTGGATCTTTTTGCATGGGAAACAATCCCCTTCTGCTACCTTTCGGCTCTATTGTCTGCCCCCCCCCCCCACATGCCTGAAAAGTGGAATGCACTATTACTTCCAGGGCCACAGAGACTCGTGTTTGCACTTCCCATCTTGGCCAGCGTTTTGTGAAATGGTCGGGTGGCGGCGCACATGTGGATTTTCTCTCCCACTTCAGCTGTTGGTGTGGCTTCCGTGGTTCCTGCCAGTGTTGCGGTAATAACCACTGCATTTGTCCATTTAGCCTTTCTTACCAATTATCCTTTGCGCATGCCCCACAGTGTTTCATATGGCAAACTTGGCCGCAGTTTTATTTCCATAACAACAGAATTATTGTACACATTTTGTGAACTTCAGTCTGCAAGTGTGGCGCTTGCTCCATGCCGGAGTTTCCTTGCTTCCCCCTATACTTTTGTATAGTAGTCCCCCAAATCCACCGACCCTTTGTACCTGAGCCTATCCTGCCCGTGCAGGTGTCGTGGGTGGGGACAGCACCGTTTTTTGGGGGAAGCTGAGCCTTATTCGTTACCACCAGACGCCCCCGCCGTTTAGGCCCCCAAGAGGCGCTGGTCTGGAAGAGCGAAGACCCATTCCTGTTTCTTTCTGGCTCATCCGGAGTCTATCATTTTTGCTTGGTTGCCCAAACACCGCCACGCCACTAAGTGGGTTCCCGCCCACTGTGGCTCCCCTTCTTCCTGTCTCCCTCTCATAACTCCAGCAATTTGGTACAAATGTTCCAGGAAAAAGAGCTCCATTCCTTTTGTGGACAGGTGTACCCCATCTTTTAGAAAGTACTCTGGCGTCTTCCCTTCGATCAGGCCATGCCTGATTTGATGGAAACCTCTGCCCCTGCAGAACTTTGCAATGGCCCCATTCAGCTTCCTCCTCGATTTCTAAACTGTTGACTGGTTCTCGGCCCCCCTCCATTGCGCCCTGGGAATAACTTCCGACCATATGATCTCAGTTTTGCCCAACTGTGCTGACATCTCCTGTCATGAGCTCGTAATGTCCCTCAGCAAGACTCCCCTCCCCAGGCTGGTCAGGTCGTTCCCTCCCAAGTGTATCACCAACACCTCTGGCTTCTGCTGCCTATTCAGCAATTTCTGCAACCGCCCCTTTAGCTGAGCCCACTTCATCCCTGGCACCCCGTGCCACTCAATCCTGAACTCGGTCGGCTGTCGGCTCCTCCTGCTGCTGAGTCCAGCTCGCCTTGGCCCTTAAGATGAATGAGTGCCCCACTACCCACATGGTGCGCTTCCTCCTTCCTTGTGCTGCTGGGAAATGACAAGTGGAGGGAACGACATGGTTAACTTACATTTTTTCTGGCCTGATATATCGTTTGTAGCATCCCGAAGACCATCTGCCCAGCCTCTTGATGTCCTCCGCCCCTAGTCCCCCGACTGCCGCGGAGGTGGCGGCCCCTATTCGAAATGAGTGTGTCCCAAACCGACCCTCCGTCAACCCTATCTTTGCCAATCCCTGGCCCATCACTTTTTTAAACTGGAAGCGGCTTAGTGCGGACCCGTCTCTGTGCAAGAGCCACGGAGCCTCTGCCTCTGATGGCAGCCGCTGCTGGAGAAAGTTGGCCACTGCCACCACTGGGCATACTCTGCTTGTCTGGATGGCCTGCAGTGTTAATGCTCCCCCCTTCCCTTTCTGATCCGTTTTTTTGACCTTCTCACATAGATGACCACTTGGGTGCTGTTTAACTGAACGCCCCTTAAGCGTAAAGACCCCTCCCCTTGCCGTCTTTGTTCTCTGGCACCAGCTCACTGATCCTGAGTGCCCCAAAGAATGCCACCGTAAAGGCGGCTGTGACCAGTACCCTCTCGGCAGCGTCATTACATACTGCGCCCAGACATTTAATTAACCCATGTAACTTTAAGATATCAATTGGCCGCCTCTCATCTGGTTTTGTTACTGTTTGCTTTGCCCAGCCTCTCATGGCCAGCGTGATGTAGTGTTCCTTGGTGGGGTCCTTCTCCCCCTTAATCTTGGCGTAAAGCGCCATGGCCGCCAAGTGGTATCCTTCCCATGCCCGGGTCTTCCCCGTCTTCCAGCACCAACCCACAAAGGCCCGTACCGGGTTCTCACCCCGGTCGCCTGGCAGCACCTCTTCTTGGAATTGCGTAAAACGTTCCCAACATGCCCTGTATCTTTTAGCTGTACCTGGCGCCAGCGCTGTCTCCACCAGGGAGCTCAGATCGCCCTAATCATCCCTCACCACTGATCCTTGAATGGGGCCATTTCCTTCCTTGCTTCGGGGCAGCTTCCCCGGAACCTGTCCCACTGTAAACGAGACAGCGAATCAGCTGCCGTATTTTTTATACCAGGGATGTGTCGTGCCCTGACCTCAATGTTCAAACTTAACAGACTCTTGGTGAGTTCCCTGAGTAGCCTTAGCACCCTTAGATTGCTGGATGACCCTGTGTCGATAATCTGGACCATGCTAGATTATCTGACCACAAAGCAACTTTTTTGTTCTCTAAGCGTTCCCCCCCACAACTTGAATGCCACTACAATGGGGAACAGCTCCAATAGCGTAATGTCCTTTGCGACCCCTTCCCTATGCCATTCCAATGGCCATGCCTTGCCACACCACCTGTCCCCCAGGATTGCCCCAAAACCCAAGCACCCAGAGGAATCGGTAACAGTTTGAGCCCCTGACTGCTAGCCCAGTCCGATCTCCAGATTGCCTCCCCATTGGATTCTGTTAGGAAGGTGTCCCACATCCTGAGATCCTCTTTTACCTCAGCCCCCCGCCGGCCATACTGTGCGGCGTGTTGCAAACCTACTGTTTTCAGTTCCACACTCCTGGCAAACGCCCTGCCCAATGGTATTACTCTCCCCGCAAAATTGAGGTTACCCGCCAGTGACTGCAACTCCCGTAGGGTTGCCTTGCTTCTCCCCAACAGGCCTCGTATCATGACCTGTAGTTTTTGTACTTTGTCCTGCGGGAGCCTACCTTGGCCCTTTATTGAATCAATTTCAATCCCCAGAAATGTCAATGTAGTGGCTGGACCCATGGTTTTCCCTGGTGCCAACGGTACCCCCAACTGTCCCATCGTCCCCTGAAATTCTTCCATCAGGGCCCCGCATTCCTCCGTCCCCTTTTTACCAATGAAGAGGAAATCATCTAGGTAAGCAACATTCCCCCTCCTTCGTTTTTTGCCTCACTGTAAATTCCAAGAAGGTGCTGAATGCCTCAAAATAAGCGCATGAGATAGCGCAACCCCTTGGCAGACACTTGCCGTAATCGTAGTCGTTGCCCACCTTGAAACCCAGCAAATTGTAACTGTCTTCGTGGATCGGTAACAATCGAAATGCTGACTCTGTCTGCTTTCCCCAACGGGGCCCCCTCAATCGCCGCTTTCACCATTTGAACCGCACCCTCCAGTGAGGCGTACTGCACCCTGCACAACACCTCAGGTATGCTATCGTTCACAATTAAAGGCAAGTTGTTGAAACCTAAACCACGTGTCGTATTACATTGTACCCCGCAAACACAGTGCTGTGCGGCGACTTCCAGACAAGCCCCTTGCCTGCAATAAATTACAGACAAAAACATGTTTGTGATAAATTAAGCCTTCTTACAATAGCAGCGCTCCCACACATCAAACAGCAGTGTACCTTCCCGTTTTGTATCCAAGCGCTTCGCCGACCTGCGAACAAACCCAGCCTCTGGCTGTATGCCGTCCTATCCCTGCGGGCACATTTGGCCCAAGCCGTACTTATAAAATGTTTTAGCCACCGGTAGCTGTTCAGAACTGTTTGCATTACAACAACTCGGGAGCTGTATTCGCTGAAAGCCTGCCTTGCCCTCTCACCCCAGGGCCTCAGTATCCAAGCCTCGTCCCCAGCAGTAAATCCCCGCATACACCGGCTTTCCTCAATCTCTGTAATGACCCAACCGCCGCCTAGCAGCGGCCCGCGTTGAGCTGGTGTCTGTCACCCTGTGACCTTCAGGAGCATCCTGCCGCCAAACCCGAAAAGTGCAAGGTAATAACCCAGGCGCCTACCTCACCCTCCATAACTTAACCATGGCACGAGTATCCAGCCTCCCTACCATAATGCTGGTGCGATCCCTTGTCGCTGTCTCCCCCACGGGCCCCGGATCTGAACCCGTGTTGCTCAGTGTGGTCTTGCTTCCAAGGTGAGCGCATTGCCATTCTGACAGTAATATGGTAAATGATTACAACTATGCCAAGCTATACCGGGACGTGGCATCTTCATAAGCATACCACCACTACCCGCCCAATAACATGACATTCTGAGAAGTGTGACCTCTAACCCAAGTAACTAGACCTGCTCTGGAAGAAAGCCTCCATTTGTGCCGCCGAGGCCATGACATGTATGCTCGCCATTCTGAATGCCCAATCCTTTGCACTGCGCAACAAAAACCAACTGGACCCGACCCGAGGCTGCCAACACATTCCAATAAAAATTGTCGCCCGTGCGCTTCTTAAGGCATGAAACCAGGGAGGCATGTCCTTCCCTCCCTTGTGGTTAATAGGCGGGACAAATGAACCCCGCATGTGACCGCATGCTGCACCCTGCCTGTGCAGGATCCCCAATGCCTAACAATATATTTAAAACAGAAACCCCATCTCAGTCTGGGCTGCATCATCTCAGCCTGCAACTTTCTTTTAGTGCGACGTCCCTCTGCAAGCGCTAATATATATTCAATAACACCACATTGCCTTCTGATTAAGCGCTGCCCCCAAAACCACTACTGTCATCCCTCACTGCACACCTTTGCTGCTTGCCTACCTCCTACAAGAGGCCCGCATGCTAAGAAGGCCACGCGCTTATGGCGTACGCCCCATACCAACCATGCGCCGATGTACCCTGAGCCCTACGAAAATCGCTCTGTGCACGTCTTTCCCCCCCTGCCAGAATCGCCCAGTTCGCCACGGTCAAAGTATCCTGCCAATTGCTTACTTTTATCTTGCCCAGGCGCACACGCTTTAATTGTCCCCAGGGTGGTCCACCCTGTTGCGCAGCGGGTCTGCCAGACATAACTGTGGTGGATGCTGCCTTTTATCCCATGCTGCAAAACCGTGAATGTCTAGATTCTTTCGTTGGTCACCTATTGTGCCTGCATGTCCCCATTACTCACACAACCGTAAAACCTTGAGTTTCCAACTCCGCAACAACGCCGCCCTTTCCAACCATCGAGATGGGTGTCATCCGCCCCTTTCATTCTACGTGAGGGGTGAACCCCATGCATAAACTGCTGATTGATCGGTTTATTCTTACTAAGCATACCACTAGTTGAATATGCGCTAAGATTGCGCGGGGTTAAACAGTCACATCTCAGCTGTCTGCGAAGCGGCTGTCATGAATTGTCCCCAGTAATAAATCCAAGACCCCCTGACGCGAGGGTGGGGGCAGAGAGGGAAGAAGCATGGGCTGCTGCATTCTTAGGAATATTTGCCAATGACTGGAGCAGCCCGCTCCACCCTAGCAACCTGACCTGGTCACGCATTCCCTCCAGTGTGCACCGCATGTGACCTTTGGCCCCCCAATTTAAACACTGCCGGGCATGCCGTAACCCCACTACCAAGCCTTACGAAAACTCTGAATACTTGTTCTCCCTTAACCCGTACCTTAACTCAGTCTCTCCCTTTACGCGATCTGACACTCCTGCCAACTGGACCGAAAACCTCCGACAAAACAAAAAGGCCACGACCACTGGAAACTCCTCGCCTGGACACAGGCCACAGCAACCACGACCTCGAACGGTACCTTCCCGCCTGGACCTGGAAACTCAAACCAGGAGCAGCAACGAAAATCCGGTCCTCAGCAAATGAAGATCTCTGCTCAAAACGAAATCCTTCAGCCACGGCGAGTCTGCAGGGTCCCACTGCAGGAGCGAGATGATTGTCGTCGGACCCTGCTGCTTATAAGGCGGCTTGCCCCGCCCCCTTCCTTTGTTTAGCCCTTCGCAGGCTTTTGGGATGTTTTGGCGCCTTGGAGCCGTTCCGCCCCCTGCCCTCCCCTTTCCCAGGGGGAGGGTAACAGGTTGTAGGCGACATGACCCTGCAGCGGTTAAAATGCTGCCTCCTCCATTTGCTTTTGTTTTTTCTTTCCGTCGTCAGCGACAAACTTGTGCGGTCCTCGCCTCCTGATAGAGATGTTCTGTCTACACTCGACATCACAGGGGTGAGGGTTTGGGGCTCCTTAGACAAGGGTGCTTGAGTGAGATAGCAAACTGTACAGCAGCTGATTTCTGCACCCCTATTCTGTGGGTGGGCACATTTTGCCCCCACAATCCCCCCTCCTGGAGCTCTATGCACGGCCTTCACCCTGCCCACTGGGATTCTCTTTATAATAATTTTTGTTGGACATTTATAGTTTGCCATTTCTCTATCTATGCATGTCCATTTCGTGGATTGACTTTGTTTGTGATTGGCTTTCAACTTGTTCTGCAGGCTGGACTCATGCCTTCTTTTAAAACATTCAAAGAATCAATCATCTTTGGCAAGGTTATCAGCTAAGATTGAGTCCTTTTGTGACCATTGTCTCGGCCAGCAAATGAGGGCTGCCCACTGTCTTCTGCATTACAGTCCTCTTTCGATGCTTGCTCTCTGTTTTGGACCAGCGCTTCTCCCTACGATCTCCCCAGCGCTCCTTTTTCTTTGCACCACTGGACCTGCCGGAGTGAACCTTCATACTATTTATGTTCAGTGGTCCATGCTAATTTACTTGTGGCCAGTGGCTTGTTTCCATATCTGTGCTTACATTATTTTTTATTTGAAGCTGGATTCTAAGAAATAAGGGCTTTAGCGACTTCATGTATGGTGGCCTGCTTGCTGATTTATGAAAGGGCAATTTTCTCTCCCCCCCCGCTACTTTCCAGAGCCTGGCAAGTCACTGAATAGCAGCTTCCTGGGCAGAGCTCAGGGTGTGTCGGATTATGGAGATTTTTAATGCAGCCGCTTGGGCCACACGCCACTTACTTCTGCTGCGGTTGCAGCGGTGGCCCTGGGGGCGATTTTTGATTCTCTGCTTCCATACATGTAAGGAATTTGCGCTGATGTTACATTGCGCCTGTGGATTTATTGAGTCGGTGTTGGCAATCGGGGTCACTGCTTGCACTATGCACGACTGTGACGATGTTCGAAATGGTAATAAGTTTATGGAAAATGAGGGTCGCTCTTGGCAATTGATTTTGAGCACTCGTTAGACCGTCTCTCCTGAAGATATTCGGGTGAGGCCACACCTCAGTCCAAGGGTCAAAACCGCGCAATGTGCATTGTTTTACAGCTCCAGGAGAGTAATCCATACGCCTTGTTAACATTATTAGTTTGGCAAGCTTGGATGCCTGTGGCGACATGAATGTTTGTAAGGTGTGGTCTTTGGTGTCTGTCTTCACATAAAAGGCAGGAAATGATGGTATGCGAATGAAATGTGCGCTGTTCGTTCACACAATGAAAGAAGGCGTGCAACGCCAACAGGGGTTAGCCGGTCAGTTGCTGAAGTTGCAGATATTAAAAAAAAAACACTAAATGTGTGATTGAAAATCTTACCCGAAGGTAGGGGATGTATTCATTAAACAAAGGAAGAAGAATGGTAAGACTACAGGGGCTTTCAAGGGCTGCCCATAAAAGTCTTTTTGTTGGAAGCTCAAGTTGTGGATTTGAGAGGGACTTGTCTATTTAAACAAAGGTTGGAGTTCCCCAGTAAAGACTTTGCAGATGGTGAACCTGTGCTTACAATGTGGATACATGTCAAATGTATGTTCAGTATTTAGGATGTGTTGCTAATGTTGGCTACACAGAGTCGATGTTTGTGTAGTTTGTGCTAGAGATTGCCGGAATCCATGTTCATGGCTTTGCGGTCATTATGACATGGAATCCTCACTTGGTCCCAGTAGAAAGCCGCTCTATGCCATTATTTAGTATCTTGGCTTGCATCAAACGGTTTTGTTTTAGTAGTAAAGGGTTTCTCCTTTTTCCTTTTTTTTCTTTCTTTGCAGTCATCACGTTTTTGGACGCAGGCCCGGAAACTTAACAGTGTAGAGTAGAGGTTTCCCATTGCACCGGCTGCGGGCAAGGTTCAGATGCCAGCTCTGCTCCTCTCTTTGTGTTTCAGTTGTGCAACCAGGAGAATAGAGATGGGAGGAAGATCATTATGGCATGGCGATGTTCCGATCCCCAATGCCAGTTCGAGATCCTTGCATTTTGCTGTCCAAAATAATGGCCTTTATGCAAAAAAGGGGTTGTCTTTTCATTAATCTAATGGTAGAAGTATATTTGAAGCAAAAAAGGGGCAACCAGATTGATTTTGTCGAGTGATAGTAAGTGATCAGGTTGTTCGAAAATGCTGCTGAAGATGTGTGCAATAGTATTTCTTTCAAATGCCTTATTTAGAATATAATTTGGGCATATTATAATCAACACAACTACCCCAGTGACCTATCTGATCCTTTCAGATAGACACAAGTGTATCTGAATCAAACACTACTCACAACACACTGTCTATGTAAACATTAAGTTAAAAGCAATCACAGCTAATGCAAAACACAGGTGAAGGAAGGCTGTTTTTTCCCCCACAAAGTCCACCTACATCTTTCCAACTGTTATTTCTTGCATGGTAATGGGGAATGTCTTACTAGGTGCTCTTTTCCAATCTTCTAGTTTTTCATCAAGGTCACTTACATCTTTTAATTCTGTTTAATACTTCATCTCCCCTTTGTCTTCATGTTTCTAAGTGTTCCATTTTCGCAGGCACCCTAGAGCTAACTGTGTACATTAACATGTCAGACGTAGTGCGTCATTTCATGAAAAAACTCTCGGGGAAGCAAGGTTTAAGCCCCACACGTTAAAGCCTTAAACATTAGAAATGGTTGTAAGCCTTTTAGTCTATTATCGCAAGAGGGCATGTATTTTGGCACTCTTAGTATACTTATAAGAAAGCTATATCTCACCCCTTTATTTTTATTAGCTGACTTCCATACACCACTCTATGGTGAGTGGTGGGCACTGTGATTTTCAGTGACTAAATGCAAAGTAACCCGCATTAAGAGATGTTCCAAATCGACTCATAAACTGGACTGTCATCTAGGCCAGCTCAATTGTTGCACCAATATTCTTTTGCACCAATACTCTTTTATTTATGTTCATCATATTTCTCAGTATGTTAATAAATCAACCATCTAAATCATTATACTTAAAATCGGTCTTGTTTTCTTGTCCCAAAACATATCTTTAAAGGTATATATTACAGAGCATCTTAATGCTTTTCGAGGATTTACCACATCATCACGAGTTATGACATCTATAACCAATCACAAAGAACATTAAATGTCTCATACAATGTGTTAATAAAACAAAAACATTCTGGAATAGCTCATCTGCCTTCTTGCACACATAATTTCATATTTGTCTCCTATTCAAGGCATACATTAGTTTTCTAAAATTGATTAGTAGAGTTTGCTAATTAAATTGTTCTTGATTAGCAAACAAACCCATTTGATTAGCAATTTTGTACTAATGTTCTTAATGCCACCAGAAGATACTTTACCCAAGATATAAAATGAGCAACAGTACAGCAGTTTTGTATACTGCTGAAGTGAGACATTAGTGAGATAAGTCAGGCCTTGCAAATTGTTACTGTAAAATGGTGCATGTCACAGACAAACCCACTTTAGTTGGGCACACTGCTGCCACCCAGAGGCCAGCCATGCACAGTGAAACTTTTATTTGACATTTACTGAAAACAATGTAAAGTTTAAATACGTTTCCAACATCACCTGCAAATGGTACTGGCCCTTCTTAAAATCTACTTGACTATGCAAGTGGGTAAAAAAAGGTTAGCTGCATGAATGGACACAAATAAATAGATATGATAAAAAGGCTCTTAAAACAGTTTGGCGAGCTCTCTCTACTGCAGGTGCAAATATATAATGCAATCATAATCATAGAGCAAAGTGAGCTCTGGAGGCCAACTACAGTGTACAGTTTTGCAGTAGGTCTGTAGACTGGATGAAACTATTGATCGCTACTTTAAGTAAATGTCAAGTTAGCTTTGTGTATTCATTATGTAAAATACTAAGCAGAGTGGAAGGCATGGCAGGCAGAGAACTGGGCAAACTAGGCAGAATATTGTAGTTTGCGGCCATCTCACTTTGATGGTAGCGGGTATAAACCAACATGGTAATATAGAATGTCAAGGAGTATGGGATTAGCTCATTGGTTGAGCACCAATTGCAAGCTGTATGTAACCAGCAGGCCACATGACTAGGTTTGCCATCAAAGCATTTGGCCACGTGGTCATGTACATTTTCAAAGGTGTCCACTCGTCAATATGATGCACCTTCCCAACAAAATGAAATCTAGGTAACACTGAGATTTAGATACACCTCACTGTAAAGCATGGAGACAATGCAGTGTTTTACAGTAACAATACTGTAATTGCATAATGTAAACTATTACATTTTTAGAAAAGGAATTGAAAGACTTTTTTAATTTTTCTATTTTCTAATGACTTACACATACTGGTCTTTGGCAGACGTGGTACAGTTAGCTTAATGACAGTATTATCCCAATTTATTTCTGGTTTGCAATTATTTGAAAAATAAAATGTGCGTAGCACTCCCACACATGCTGTTTGGCACATGAGTGAAGGGGATGATTACTGCTTCTCTCTCTCTCTCTCTCTCTCTCTCTCTCTCTCTCTCTCTTTCTCTCTTTCTCTCTCTCTCTCTCTTTCTCTCTCTCTCTCTCTCTCTCTCTCTCTCACTCTCTCTCTCTCTCTCTCCATTAGCCCCCCTTTGAACTTACAGTGAAAAGAGGGCACAGAGAGCTCTGAAGGCAAGAGAGGAATGCAGGGTTTTAACTTTGCATTAAAAAAGCTCAATCGATCAGAGCCATATTTTGAATAGGTTTCCATCGAAATCCCTGAGAGATCAATACCTGGGATTTCGTCTTGATCTTTGGCCAACCAAATATGTACTAGCTAAGAGACGTATTATAAGAGACGTATTATAAAACAACACAAAAACATATGCAGATATTGTCTTAATGTAGAGTTGCAGGAAACCATTAAACATCTGTTGGTACAGTGCCCTGCCTTACGAAATGAAAGGGAACCATTTAAAAAAAAAATATTCTCAAGTTACACCATTGAGACTTCAGATTAACTTTGAAATGTTATTTTTAATTGTCAATGGCAGAGAGCCAACATAGCTGTAGTATAATATCTATTAAGCTTAAATTTGACAGAGTGTGAAAATAAGGAATTTGCAATTGTAAATTTGGTTGCTTAGGCAGCACGGGAACAGAAAGACTCACCGTTAATGTATATTTAAATATGTGTATCTTCTCCCCTTTTTAACGATTGCTAATTAATTGAGTTTTTATGTTTGAATGCATTTTACCTTGTTTTTGTTCCCTTGTGTAAACAAAATGTCTCCATATAAGATAATGTAATTGTTTGTTTTTGTATTGGTAAATTTGAAAAGTTGGTTTCAACCAGCTATATCAAATAAACATTTTTTTTTTAAAAAAGGAATGCAGGGTGAGCTGCGCTTTCATTGAACATGGTAACTTAAATAGCTACCTTTGCTACACAAGTGCCAATTTAATTAGCAAACCTACAGAAATGCATAGCAAATTGCTCCGCGACAGTGCTTATTTTATGCCTTGCATATAACTCCATTGATTTGGACATTCTCATACTGTCCATTAACAACTCCAATCCTATACCTTTCCTGATTCCATCCTTCTGGCATTGAACAACTAAGTTGATCCATCCAGAAACCATCTCTTTATGCCGGACTCAATTTTCAACTTCGTGAAGGTGGAATTACTCCAAAAATTTGACATTTTAACTGTCTTAATTTGATTTTAAAATGTCTTGCTAATGCAGATTTCAAATTTTGATATTGCTGTTGGACTTTTGTTGTTTCAATCCGACACATGCTTTCCTTGTCGATTGACCAATAAAGCATATGCCACATGGACAGTCAATACCGTAAATATGTGACGTATCACATGTTGCACAATTGCTAATCCTGACTTAAAAAGAATAAAAAAAATCCTATGTGTGGTGCTAAACTGAACTTTCTTTTATTATAACAGTTCATGCAGTTTAAATTGGGCTGAGTTCCTGCCCATCTTTTTTTCTGTAAGCAATGCTTGTTGGTCAGGTTCTTGTCCCAGTTTAAAAGAAGTCTTGCAGACATCCGTGCATTGATAACCAAAGGTGTGCATCTTTCAATTTAGGATTGTCTTGACAAATAGCTGATTTGTCTTTAATGATGTGTTTGATTTTAAAATAATGTCAAATAATACAATAACATAGTTTTGATGATTGTATTCTGGTTCATGTGGTACAAGAAAGTATTCTCTGCTGAATTTTGTAGACTTTCTGGCTATTAAAATATCCTCTTTTGTATATGGACCACACACATATTTCTGCTGCATTATTACACAAGTGATCAACAAGGCTATGGGTAATAAAGCACTTCAAGCTATTTCATACTACCTCCATCTTCATTCGCGGACTTTCATATAACGTAAGACCATTCTCCATGGCATAATGAACTTTAACAGAAACTTTATAAATCTGTTTCGTATACTTAAAATAAATTTGCTTCTTGCTTCCCCAGCATAGTTCGGTTCCCTTTTCAGGAAATATCTAAATGTACTTCTCTTTTTCTGAAAAATATAAACCAGTGTAAGAGCAAGCTTTGATTTATTAAGCCTCTTTTTCAATTTTGGCTAATTGGCAAAGTCCTGCAAATTAACCACAGTTGTCAGTTAATGTATAGAGGGTGTGAAGAGGTCAATTAAATTAAGCACTGGATTGCATGCTGTGGGTATCCTCCGGCGGATAATGCACAAGATATCTTTTGTCACGTGGACTTCACGACTGTCATAGGCACACAGCAAAGGAATGCAATGATACTGGGGGGGAGGGGGTCTGAGACAGCTGGAAAACATAGCATGGATGTCTACTTTTAAGTCCCATGGGAAAGTGTAGCAGAGCTTCAGCTCAGTAGGGCGTCATTCACTATCTTGTATGTCTGCTGGTGCCACCTCTCACCTGATAACAGATTAAAGCAAATGTTAGTTCACTGGGCTGCTGTCACTCCTGTTTACCCTCAAGGTCAGGTGAGGATCTGATCTGAGTACCACCTTTACGAGAGTGAACATGCATGTCAGGCATAAAAGGATGGGAGCTGCCCAGGGCAGTGCCAGTAGTTCTGAGGAATTCAAAGCTTTCCATCTATCACACTTTGTCACCTGTTCGCGCTCACCCATATAGAGATCTTGCATGTTTTAGTGAACAGTGGTGCTAATTGCCACAGTTGGTGTGCCATTTAGTAGGGACGACAATTTTAGTGTTGAGCTTTGCATCTTATTCTACTTTGCCATGCTACTTGGAATAAGGAGTCGCCTAAGGCATTCTTGTTTAATTTTCTCTAGAACTTTGTAAGGCATGTTCCTCAGTAGTTCATTGTGCATTCTAGCCATCACAGTTTGATAACAATTCTCCAATCTGCGAAAGTTGTATAAAGGTGGATCAAAGCAACCAGTGTTAACACTGAAGATTCTGCGATACAAAGGGTCAGTAGGGTATCCTCTTTAAGTCTTGATCATCCTGGGTCGTCTGGATCCCTTTGTTATTGCTCTCATTCGTTAGGACTTTGAATAGTCGCTCTACAGCTATTACAAATATCAGGGGTGACGGTGGGTGTCCTTTTGGATTGCCTCGGCCAATGTCAAATTGTTCTGATATCTGCAGGTGACCTTCGCGGTGGGCATTTGGTATAGCAGTTTGACCTTATTACAAAAGACCATACACAGTCCACATCTGTCCGATCTGTTTTGAAAAAACACCTGATCAAAGTCTCCTCCACACGTAGGGACACAACCACATGGGGCTCATGGGAGTCCTTGACTTGCCCCACTAGGTGTAGTAGAGCCCTAATGTTTCCTCTTTATGATCTTCTAGGACAAAGCCCTCCTGAGATTCATGGATATTGTTTATTAACTTTTACAGTTTCGTAGACCAAACCATTGGCAGTATATTAATGCCTAGAAACCTCTGGGTATTAAGAGCCTTATAAATAACCTATCATATCATGCATTGATAAGAGATATTGGTGAATAATTGCGAGTCTGAGTCTCCTCCACTTCTACAAATACTTTAAGGATGGGGGAATTGAGCAGTGAAACAGTCTTTCTCAGAGTTGTCTCAGAATGTGCAGTCTTTGGTATCTTTAGCAATTTCATAGAATATTGGTCCATCCAATGACTTTATCTTTTACATGTGGAAATTCTGGGGAAGTGTATGCAAGTGTGAGAAACCTGGCAGTATTCTCCTGGACACTCCCTCAGGATCTTCCATTGAGGTGGTCAGGGAAGGGCCATCGCTTTTGGATCCACATGCGAGGGAGGATCACCTTAGTGGAGGGTTACAAGCGATTGGAGGGAGGATACCTAAGGGTGAGACATGGTATTTCCCCCAGTCCCAAAAATACCCCCAACTTACTCTCCCTCAACCTTAATGGGCTATCTCCAATCTTTCCCCATCTCCCCCTCTCCAACAAATACTGAGACGAGGAAGAGGCAACTAAGATCAGTAGAAATTACCCATAGAAATAACATGGGGATGGGGGGGAGTAAGGGCAACCTATCCTTGAAAGAACTCAAGTTGTTTCACTAATAGAGTCGAGCAGGGTCAGGCTTTTAGTAGTGACCAGTTACACCTGATTCCACTTGACTGTTTTGTTTTTTTCACTATAAAAGTTGTGGTTTTACAGGGATAGGAGAGCGAGCTGGAGAGGCAGTTCGGACCTGTGAAGCCACAAAGCTGGGAGCTACAGGAAGGAGGATCCAGTGGAGGGCGGCATGCTGCGATGCCGGCCCGGTTTGCAAGGAGGGCTGCAGCATGGCTGGGGAGCTGTGTCTCCTGAGAGCCAGAGCGAGGCAGCTGGGACCCTGCTGGCAGAGTCAGTGCATTTGCTCATTCCCTTGGGCCATGTGCCGGGCCTAAGGTTGTCTGAGGGCCAGGCGGTGAGACCCTTAATTCGACCCAAAGCATCCCGGAGAGACCGTTCGCCAGCACTACGCTTCCCAGTGAGTGTCGCATGACTAAGAGAAAACTCAACAGTGTGCAGTTGGCCGGAGTGGGAAAGGGAGGAAAACGGAAGATTGGCAAAATAGCACGAAGCGGAAAGCAAGAAGGACAGTATTACAAGCAGAGAAGTAGAAGGAGAGAAACTGAGTGGAAACGGAGCGTGCGAGCAGTGCAGGAATAAAAGACAGAGAGCAAATAGATTTGAAAGAAAGGGCAAACGGCCCAAATGTAAGTTAAAGTGGACGGAAGCAAAACAAGAGGACAGTGTATGAGAAGGAGAGGGCAAGCGGCCCGAAAGCAAAGCAAGGAAAATGTGAGAGTGGGTACAGAGAAGGAAAGTGACAGTTTAAAGGTGCAAGGACGCACAGCAAACAAAAAAGTGCAGGTTTGCCTGACCAAAGGCAGAAGTGAGTGAAATAAAAGGATGCAAGAAGCACAATAAAGCAGGAAGGGGCAAGAGGCACAAAAGAAATAGTGGGAAAGAAACGGCACAAGTGTGCACAACAAAATGAAAAGGATAAAAGACAGTGCAATGACAAGCACATGAAGATAAGTGCACAAAGGAAAGTGCGAGTAGGAAACAGTCTAGGGCAACGGATCTGAGAGGTCGCACTTAGGAAAAGCAAAGAGCCAGGTGTTTTCGAAAGCCTCTGATTCTACCCCATGAGAGGATTGTCTAAGAAAAGCTGTAAATGGAGGAAAAGGCATATCCTAACCAGCTGAATAACTGTGATCTATGTTGTTGTGTGTTGGATGAGGCCTGTTCTTGGGGAAGGGAACCCTGAGAGGGCTGCTTAATAAATGAAAGTGTATCCTGATAACATTGACCTTGTGTTTGCGAACTGGAAGGGACCAAAGCTTGGGGATGGCAACCCTAAGAGGCCTGGTCAAGTTGGAGACTTATTGGTTTGCTTTATAGTGTTGAAAGGCTGAAGTGTGGGGAAGGGAACCCAGAGAAGCATTAAAGGGAACTGTGATACATTTCCTTTGTGATGTTGGAAACTTGAATAAGTTGAAGGTTGGGGAAGGAAAAGTATTTGAATTAATTCACTGCAAAGACCCTGTGGCAAAGGTCTTGCAGACATTGTTTGATTGTACACATTTTTGGTGAACTTAAAACCACACCTGGCAAGAAAGCCACCGCGAACCAACCCTGGTTTTCTATTTTGTGAGGGTAATCCTAGGTTTAGACACAGACAGTCTTTTTATTTGGACTTTCAGACAATGACAGCCTTTAGAAGCATCATTTCCGGGAAACATCCCTTTAGAGTTGGGGTCAGTTAGGTATTACACCAACCCTGAAACTTTAAATAAAGACTTGAAATGTAAGTCTGTGTCTCTCTTGTCACAATGCCTGTCAGAAGACCTGCACCTTTCACCTTTTCTGTAAACTTTCACCTTGATCATACAGAGAGCTTTTAACAGTGTCCCAACCCCCTAAAAATGTTAACCGAGTCCATGGACGTGTCTCCACCTTGCTGTCCTGTAGTTGGACACAGAGTTATGTTCCTTCATTTAATCTGGTCCAGTACTAATCTGTGTGCGCCCTCGCCCTGCTCACTGTCTGATTAAGGCATATAGGTTTCTTTAGAAAATATTTGAAATTTGCAAGGCTCCTCATCGTGTCTATCTGGGTAGCTTTTATGTGTTCACAAGAAGCTCTGGATATTTTTTTCCAGCTACCATTGCATCTATCTCATTGATCCTTTTCCTGCAGCTTTCTGTAAGAGTTTGCCCTCTGGGTTGACTTTGTATGCTGTCCATTACAACCCTCCCAATGTTGTATATTTCTGTGTAAAGGATATGTTTTGGCCCTTCGGTTTGTCATGGATTGGTACGAACACCAAGTTCCTGTCTGTTGCGGGTAACATATTCATTACCCACTTCTGTTAGCACACTGTTCTGGAGGAAATTATGTCTCTTGTCACCAAAAGGGTGCGTGGGCAAAATCTATTATCCTTGTCTGATCCTGGACCGCCATTATCAGAAGTCCTTCTGCATTGCTCCAGGTCTTAGACTCACTACGTTCCATGGATCCATCGAACAGTTTAGTCACAGAGCCTTTCTCTTTGTGGAGTCAGCTACAATAAAGCTCTTTCTCAAACCATTCTTCCTTCAATTCCACAACCTCATCTGATGTTTGGTGTGTTTCTTGGTAGTGCAATATCCGGTCTCTGGGACTTCAGATAGATCAGAACCTTCTTATCTGTTCAGACCATTAAGGTCCAGGGGCAATACTCTTAGGTCGGTCATGTTGCAGTGTAAATATATATATTTTGCAAAACATTGTCGGCTGTGTGCATACTTACTCCACGTTCTCTGGATCAATTTGCTGTCCCACGGGGTGCAAACTAGCCAGGTTGGCCAGTGCAAATAAATCCCTTCCTCATAGTTTCTGCTGGTAAGTCACCCAAGATGTACAAGTTCCCACTCTTTGCCCTTGTAAAGGAAAAGTGATTTCATTTTACTGACAGCTTGGATAATATATAAGCGGCTTGCCTGTAGGTCTGTCTGATCATGTCTTTATCCTCTGTGGACTTGCTGTATATATCTTTTGCTAGTCAAACAACATAAGCAGCGATTTTCGGTATCCACCTTCCAGGAAATGCAATATGAGCTCCCCCACTCTCTGTCTTTGGCATGCAGAAGAAGCAAACCTTTTCCTCATCCTCTAGCTTCTGTCCCCTAGATCGTTGTGGCCACTTGTAGGAGTTGGCGTCAGTCTTTTAGTGTCTCTCAATTTCCTTTGTTGCTTCCTCCACCTTCCCCAACACGTTCTCTGCACCCTCCAATACTGTGCCATCCCCTTCATTTCCACCTTCAAAATTTGTTTGTAGGTTTGGCTGCCTGGTTCACAAACACATAGCACTTGTTTTGTGCATGCAGCAGTGTGCCCCTGTGGCAGTGGGAGGGCAGAGCCCATGTCGGGAGTCTGCTGATGGCCATATGTAGGATTTGGCACACCACCAATTGCATCTGTTCGGTTGTGTTTCTGGTGGTGTATCAGGCTTGTGGGTCATGGTGAATTGTGTTTCCTGTTGTAGGGCCGAATAAGTGGAATGCAGAACTACTTGCTTCAGGACTAGATCCTTGCTAGACTCTGGTGCTATGGGTGTCATCAACAGTAGTCTAGTACTGTAATTGACCTCACATTGCAAATGTTACCGATTCAACCCATGTTAGGACCTTGAGCCTTTTGGCATAGTGCGTGGTTCCCACCATATTCCTGGCAAAGCGCAATCCCATTGTAGGTGCCTCCCGAGTAGCAGGCTGCCTCCATCAAATACCAGATTTGAGTCTCAGTGGGGCTTTCTCTCTCATCCGCTTTCTCTGAGGGTCTAGCACAATAAGGTTATCACAGCCAGGGGACGCCATAACAATCCGGGTGCTAAGGCAAAAATGCTAAGTGCTCCCCCTGGTGTTGAACACCCTGCCCCCTTAAGGTAACTTTAATGCGCAGACTATGAAGGAAGGTAGACCTCCTCTAGCACTGCAACATTCAAGAAGAAATCAGTCCACTTTGATTTAATTTACATAGGAATCCCTCAACACCCCCCCCCCCCCAGAAAGCACACATTTTCACAAGGGTTGGAAGCTATTTTTCCATTATGTGTCCTGATTGTAACCTTATATATTAGCAGCTGACGGGAGAGGATATATTGGATTAGGGAAGCATCCTCTTGATGAGGGCTCCCCACAAACTTCTCTATCCCCACTTTGACTTTTGCACATTCTTCAACCTACCCACCTCTATTGTCTCTTCCAGAAGGCTCTTCCCATGCCGTACTACATCCAGTTCCATTATTAAGCTGAATAGACCTATCTTCAGATGATTGGGTACAGTCACCTTCTGTACTTCCCTACTTCGCTGTGTCCTCCACCCAGAACATCTGTAGTGGCTTGCAGTACCATGTGGAAAATCCCAGGTTCTGCCCCAAACCTTGGATGGCAAAATTCCACGTGCCTCCCACCCACCCCCATGTTGAACAATCTCTGCCATGGGCAATAGATTCTGTGCATGTTTTGGAAGTGGCCTAGTTGCAGTCTTGCACTGATGGCAATCTCCATTCCTCATCTTCCACCTGTCCCAGATCCCACCATTGTTCACTTAAGTCTTGTGAAAGTCTGGTTAGCCTTTTTCCCATGTAACCCTAACACGACCTTCCTCTATACCTGAGGACCCAATACTGATTTATTTATCAGAATGACAATGGGAAATAATGGGTATAGCCCTACCTCCTTGGTCTGGCCATACGTCAGTTGTATTTATTTGTAGACAAGAAATGTTACCTTTCTCACGTACCGCCAAGCTTCCTGTCTTCAGAATCCCTCGAGTGCGTAACCTCTTTCTGACCCAAATGCTAAGGCCTTTCTAGCGATGTTCCAATAAAACAAAGTGCACAGGGTGGTGATATAGAGTTTGATATACAGGATCTTATAGACTCTATCCCAACATCCTTGTTGTCAGTGAAAGGATAATGAGGTTGGATACGTTGATAATGATGGAACTAGTAAAAATGTAGGTGGATCTTTCTAAGGAGCTGCCTCGTATTCCTCCATATCTTTTGAAGCCAGATGCAGAGAAGGGTATTATCCCGGTCGTCAAGTCCCTAGTACCATACCTTGCAGGGCTCTGATATTGCCGGTCAAGAAGCCCGGGGAAAATGCACACAGATGTGTACAGATGCGTACAGGAACTGAGAGCAGTGAATTCAGTGGTCATCTCATTCTTGCCCATTGTCCCAAACCAGATACCATTCCGGCGTGCATACATCCAAGTGGCACTTTTATTTTACAGTAGTAGATTTGTGTTCTACTCCTATTCATGTAGGCCACCAGTACCATTTGCATTTATACATGGGGGACTAGAGTACATCTGGAAATGACTGAAGGTGTTAAGATTATAAGTGGTCAGTAATGTAGGAAGACCTGCTGCAGATGGATTATGCATTACAGAAGCCAAGTGAAAGAGTTATAGGGGCGGGTGTTGTGCGGTATGCAAGGGATATGGATGAGATTGGAAATCCTTCGAGAATGGGAGCATCAGGTTTGAGGGGTGCATGTACAATGGAGAGGAGGGAGATGTGAACGGAGGAGAGTGCGATAGAAGTTAAACTGAGTTGTGGCTGAAGGCTACAAGAGAAGGCATGGAGAAGAGGGAGTACAAGAAGGAATTGAGAAAAGGCATGGTGCATGATGGAGAGTAGAAGAAAAAATCAAGTGAAGGAAGAGTGCAGCACTAGAGTCAGAGGGTAGATGGGTGGGCAGAAAGGGAATGTGTCGAGGTTGCCTGGGAAGGAGCAGGTTTAGTTCTGGACTATCTTAGAATTGGGCTATAGATGATTAAAAGGCAGTTAGCCGGTCCAAAAGCGGAATATTCCTTGTTTCTTGGAGGAAACGCAGCTCTGAAGTGAATTGGGAGTCACTGGGACGAAGGATTCCTAGGTGTGGAAGCAGGAGTTGGGCAAAAGGCGAGCCCAGCAAAGTCCTAGCATGAGCAGGGGATCTGGCCCTATGTCCTTTAATTGGCCAAAAAGGGTGAGGGGATTTGGGGGTGGGGGAGCTTTCACTGCTTTTGGCCCTTAGCCCCAATACCCAGGCTTGATGCCCAGTGGAGACTCGAAAACAAGGGAGGCAGTGTGTCATATGACCCCCTGGGAGTCTGAGTGCACAGGATGGCTTTTAGACTTCCAAGGAGAATGCTGGCAGTGCTCGGGGTATTGTAGGGCCAAGGACCTTTGGTTTTGAGGCAGGTCCCTCAAGTGGTACACATGATCCTCTGGGAATGCAGGCTGTTATTGTATATGGAGCCAACTCTGTAGTCTGTTAAACCTTGTAGACCTGTTATGCAGTGCACAGATAGTAGACTAACATCCTAGTAATCCCAATGTTAGCAGCCAAAGAAAATATGAACCATGTAGGTAGAGCGCTTTCCTCAGGACCACGTAGGTTGGTCATGTGGGGAGGCCTGTCTGTGAGACCAGGCTTTCTGATAAGCGTTTGCAATTGTATAGGCTTCAGGCCACACATTGCAACTTTAGTTTTGAACCAACATGCAATGTTGTTTGCATAGTAATTTGGCAGGAGTAATATTAGTATTCTGTGTCGGTGCCAACTTTGAGTTTTTGTATGGTTGATAGTGGGGGCTCAAGCACAAGCTTTGACCAAACTGGAAGTGACATTACAGGACAAGCTGATTTGCCTCAAACATGTTAGTGTAGGCATATAAGCAAGGAGACAATGAGGGTCTTGATTTTAAATTACTTCCTTTAAAAAATAAATAAATAATTCTTTTAGACTCGACATAACCATGGTTCTCTATCCTGCCTTTGCACTTATTCCAAAACTACCTGATTATGTCCCTGGGGGTGGTAGTATGTGTGAGGATCACATGGGAGGAGACAGCTGTCTGGTAGATGTGGTGACTCCATTGGGTGGGACACAGTATTCTCTGCTTCCTACTGAAGATCTTATAATACCCTATAATACCCTAGTTCTTGATGGCTTATTGTCACCCCAAAAATCCTTATTGTTGAAACCCCTTTCTTTAAATCACTCTAGATAAAATCCCCTTAATACCTGCAGCATACACAACACTCACATAATATCTGCTGTTTCTGGTGTTTTTCTAAGTAGGACTCCTAAACAACATTTTAGAAATCCCATAAACTCTATGGACTTCAACTCCCATAAAGCGTCATGTACCTAGACTAGGAAGAGGAGGAAGGGGTTGATGCAGATTGAAAGAAACCCAAACCTGAATGTGCAGACTAGTTTTCTTGAATTCAAATGCGCAGGACATTAAAAAATTGCATCTGCAGTCGAAATGAAAGCAGAATGCGAGTACCGTGCCGGAGGAAGTTGAAAGAACAGGCAGGTCCAGCCGGTAGCTCCTAAACGTGAGTCACCTACCGGTGTGGCGAGAAGGAAGGAGAGACTCAGGGGGCCCTTAGGAGGACCATCCGAGAACCAGGAATAGCAGAGGAGCTCTCTGAGATCAGGCTGTGCTAGAAAGCAGCATTCTCCAGCCCAGGCCACCGCGAGAAGACTGCGGGTGAGCACAGAGCTGAAAAGAATGCTGGAAGGTCTGCAATGCGCAGGAGGCAGTCCCAGAGAAGAAGCTTCATCGCAGAGATGCGCCATGGGTCGTGAATGCTGCAAAGTGCCAGTGAGTCTAGTCAGCCATTGGGGACCCCAGGCGTACCGACAGGCATGTGGACAAGTGAATGAATTAAGAACATTAGAATACCGACCAGATAAAGTACAAAGACATAACTTGAACAAGTCCCTATGTCTGAGAGGATTCCTGGCAGGCGAGTATACCAGGAGGTGCATGCAAATTGTAAAAAGGGAATTTACCCATGTAGAAAAATACCTGGCAGAGAGATATACCAGGGAATTTAGGAAGCACATGAAGGAGGTCTTGGTGGGTAGCAGCACCAGGCATTTGAAGTTGTGAAGTTGCACAAAGACTTTGTGTGACAAAATACCTGGCAGGGAAGTACACCGGGAAATCTGCAGAGCTCCCCAGAAGATTTCTGATGAAGGAATACATCAGATAGTCCGCCAAGTACAAGAGAATTCACATAAATAATACACTGTGGTTTGGAATTTCCCATCTGACTAAGAATTCTTGTAACTCCAGTACAAACAAACTAAAGAGCTGCATGATATAAGACCCTTTTGTGAATCCAGTACTTATAAACCAAGGGACCATTGAATGTTATGGAATGTATTGTTTGCACAAGAACTTTCTGAAGCTAATCTAACGAGCCCAGGATATTGTTCTTTGAAAGAGACACTTTTGCCATTCTGCCTAAAAATACATGGGAAGGGAATCGCCATCTGAATCCAAAGGTTTTTCTTTGGAAAATACTTTTCTGTTGGATGTACTTTTGATTATGAACAATTTTTGCCAACCATAAGTGAGACATTTCCTTGCATCCTTAGTTGTTCATTTCTAGTGTGAGAGCAAGATTAGAATGTTTTGGACACAAGGATAGTTTATAAGTTTAATAACTTGACACAGACTGATCTTTAGTTTTAGTTTCCTAGACAGGGAAAGACTCCTTAGGATAGGGATAGAGAGGTGTTCATCCAACCCCGTTCTGTTTAATAAACATTTCTGAACATGAGAAATCTCAACCTTGTGTCTGCCTCTCATTTCTGACCCCTCACAGCAGGCCTCAGGTGCCTTTAATCTCTAGCCTGTGTTATACATCACTGTTAAGAACACCTGTTGACTTTGTTTGACAGTTTTGCATCGTATTATGCATGCATGATGTGGATAAAGGTTGCATTACCACATACACTAAGTTACTGAACTGGTGAATTGTATTTGGAGAAAAAAGTTTCACTTTGTAACTAGGATGTTGGAAAAGTAAGCGAGGTGAACAGTGCAATATTCTGGTTTAAAAGAAAAGCATAAAACATACTACAACATACTACTAGATATCTGTAGGCAGCGTAATTGAGCAACAGTATCTCACTTAGAGGTGCAAATTGCCCTCCATGCCATTGCCTATTTCATGATGGCTGTGGGGCAAACATCGCTGCCCAACCAGGCCTTGCAAATTCTTTAAAATCCCACTATACCTGCAGGGCGAGTTCCTTGATGTATATACTCGACCCAAGAGAAATGCACTTGCCCAAAGGTGACTGGTGACAAAATATTTGCCAGGGCTTAACATCCCCATACTTGCCAGCAAGGTTGAGTATCCTGCAAATTGACTCGCCCTTCATAAAAACGACTCGCCCTGCCAACACATGAAATCAATCCCTGGCTGGCCCTTCTGATTCACAGCAAATGGGTGTAAACCCACATCTCCAGTGTCAGCAAAAACTCAGGGTCCTTCTTTACACCCTTTAAACAACTTGCACCTTTGTGGGCCAAGAGGTGGGTCCCAGTGACCAAGGACAACTACTGGACCAGTGGGTGGTTCCAAGGGAATTTGGATCTAGAACCAGGATCTCCAACTAGTAGCTCGCAAGCCACTGGTAGCTTGCCTTGGGCTTCCCAGTAGCTTTTCACATCAGTTATTAATGATCAATAGCAAAAGTAAATGTGGAAATGTGTGTTTTCCATTGTCACCAAAAGGTGCAAATGATGGATGATGGGAAAGGGGATGAGGTGCATACATCTGCATGCCATGTGAAACAAGCTGGGGCTGTGATTATTTCAATCTCACTGTGTTTCTTTATATTTATTCCAGTTAGCATTACTTTGAATGCTTGTAATTGTAGGCTTTCAATCAGAATGGGGGAAAATTAAGCTTCAGCTGTAATTGTTTTTTTGCTCGGTGCGTGTGTGCGCACGCATATTTTGTTTGTGTGTATAAAGAAAATGTGCGTCCCAGCTTGCAAGACAGAAGGTACATATAGTGGTATGTGTTGCTGTTAATGGTAAAACTGTGAATTCATTATTTTAATGTGAAGATATTGAGTTCTCATTTTAGGGCAGTAGTACCGCAGATGTATTAAGGATTAAGATGGAATTTGCCGTGACATGGAGGAGCTCACCTCTTTGCATTCAATATTGGAATTCAAGTGCTAACAGCAATTTTACATTTAAGCAAATGTGGAAAACTACAAGCTGCACTGCATTCCGGTGCTTGACCACTTAAATTTATAAAAACTAAACTCGAATGTAAATGTGCTTCCAATGGCAGGATTAAAAAAACATGATCTGTGAGTTCTGTTCCAGCATATGTTCTGTGAAAAATGAAGACTGTAGTAATTGGGGTGATAAAAGTGAGCATTGGTTTGTATGCATATATTTGTATTTGTAGAGGATTAATATAGGTTAAACCTAGTTACTAAGTAACCGAGCAGTAGGAGAACAATGAATAGGGTTGATTCCCCTTTGGCGATGTGCACAAACCGTGAGATCTGCATAGATCTCTGGGGAACCTGTATGTATATGTAAACATTCTGGCAGGGGATTTCCAGCCTTCAGTAGCTATCCTGTGAGCTTTTTCCCTTGTTATATTGCCTCCTTCATAAAGGGCAGATGGGTGGCAGGTCGCTAACCATCATTAATAAATTGCCCTTCGCTACGACCAGACTGTCCACGCAAAACGTATGATTCAAATATTGTCTGGTTTCGTTGTTATATGATTGGTGCATGTTTCAAGTCATCACTATAAAACAGTTATTTTAGCCCTGTGGTTTACACTTCTATGCATATAATGTGATCATTGTTTCCACATGTTAATCTTTTCAATCTTGCCAATTATTTTGACACAAAAAACGTTAAGGGTAGTCAAAAAAGTTGGCTTTGTGTGCATCTTTACTACTGTGTCTAAGTTACAATGGGAAAAGAGTGAAACATAGAGAGTAATTTTGCAATAATACACATACATCATGAAAATGACTTTCCCAAAGGAAGCTGTCTTTGATCCTAAAAAGTAGGTAGACTTAACGCTGCAGTACAAATGCTGTTACAGAGGCATTTTTCAAAGTTGATAATTATTTGATGAAAACAAATGTACTTTTACAGATGGTGCAATTGTGAAGGGTGCAGTGACTCCCATGGCTGTTGTAAGAGATTTTAAAAGCTGTCCTGAATTTATGTCCGCCATATAAGGTGTGCAGTTAGTGCAGATACACTCCTTGCCATAGTGTTTGAACCTAATGTGATTGTCTATCTCTGCAAATTCCTGAAATCAAATTTTTGATCCTGGGTGACAGAATATGAGTGCTGTTGTTGTTTCAAGCAATGCACCAGATTATTGAGCACTGGTGGATAGCATGCAGTGTCAGCCTTCACACTGAATGTCTCCATAGGAATTCTACATTCTGAAATGCTTTCTGCTGGAGCAAGGGCTGGGTGTTTAGGGAGGCTCGGTAGCCGTAGGGTGCGTCTGGGATCTTACTCTGTTGTCGAACAGGCAATGGGATGAAGGGAAGGCTGGCTCTATACTGCAATATGGTCTGGGATCCTCTCTCTATTCTGGAATAAACAATGGGCTCCAGGGAGGCTGAGTCTGTGCTAGACCAACGGTGGGGACTGTGGCAGCCTGGTGTGCTCGTCAGAAGAGTCAACAACACAGTCCATCCCAGAAAGAGTATTTTCAGATTTTATTTACATTAACCTTTTATTGCAAGATGGAAAACACATCATACTGTTGTGTATGCAGAAAAATCATACACTTATATAAATATTTTAAGTGTAGAAATTGGTGCCTAATCTCACCTGGAGATATGGCAAGGAAGGTGGGGGACACACACACACAAGGAGCAGACTTTGGGCCTCATTACAAGTTGTGCAGTGTAATCGGTGGTAATTCCACCAAATGGATCACTGTGGTATCTGAGTGGATAGCTGCCCCCACAAACCATCGGCTGTAACAGTAATTCTGCCCAGCAAGTTTCCCACGAATATCAACTTAGATCAGTGAGTCAAAATTTCAACAGAATTACTGTTACTTCTGGAAAATGGGAGGAATTACTGAATGGTAATGCTGCAAGCAGGATTAGCGGCGAGCTGAAATGGGGCCATGCTGCAAATAGGAATTTCAGTGGTGGCCATCTTTCAAAACAGAATCCATCTGAATCATCCAGTTCCTGCCTCCATACAAACCCAGAAGGAGTGCCAAACATGTCTGGTGACAGAGGCAAATGGAAGGTGCCATGAATGGGTGTGAGAAAGTAAATATTTAGTGGGGCAGAACTCCAGGTTCTTGTGGACGATGCTGGCCGCCACGTTGAGGAGTTGTTTAAGGCACAACAGCAAGAAACCTCTGCCCAGAGGAAACATGCCATTTGCATAGAAGTACAGGAGAAGATTGTATAATTTGGCACTGTACCCAGCGACAATTAAGTTTGCAGGAAACAGTAGAGTGACACGAAAACCAGGGTTCACAGTATACTGCCCATCCACCGGCAGTAGACCACTGCCACAGGAATTGGCACTGTAGAGCCACGCACCCTCACGCCTCCTTGACCTAGCCCAACCTTGCAAGTGCTGTGTGTGGTACCTAACTCCACAGAGCAATGTACAATGAGGACATCACACCCAACGCAGCATCACACCAAAGTCAACCCTAACATCATGCAAGGGGTGTGCACCTCACAGGCCTTATGTAACAATGGTTGGGTAGAAATCCTCCTGCACATGAACCCACTCTAACCCCATTATCCTTGATCTGCATCCTCGAAAATGCACAAGTGTCTTGCTATGCTGTGTACCAGTCTGCATGATGAGTCACTGCATATCATTATTCAACCAAGCGGTGCAAAGCCCATCCAGGGAGATGAAGCCAGGCCCAGTACATCGGAGTCAATGGGACATGCCACTGGGAGCACTAAGAGTAATACATAGAGGTCAAACCAGCGGAAAGAAAAAAAGGTTCACTCCAAGACCATCAATCCAATGTGTGGACAGGGAAAAAGACCCCCCAGGCTGCTCCACAGATCATCATACATAGAACAAACAATTGATTTGCAAATTTATATTTATTTATTACTACAAAATAGAATCTTAAAGTATTAAATTGTCTAAAGCTCTAGTACAATATACAGAAATATATCTTGCAATTGGCTAAAAAAGTGCATACTGTTTAAAGTGCTAGTATCAAATAATAACTGCTGCGAAAGGTCGCAAGCCAATCAATCGCATGAAACCTATGAATTAATCTGGGCATGCTGTGAGTGGTACCCCAAGCGAGTGAAGGGAATCACTCAAGTGGGGGACCCCCAGTCGCTCTGACCAGACTTAATGTATAAACAATAAGTCAAATATCAAAAACGCAGTCCAAACAATATTGAATCCAGAAAACCAAACAAAGAAGGTTTCATTTCAGAAATCAAATCGGGAACAAAAAAGAACTAGAAAACGAAATTATGTCAAATTTCAAAAAGACAACAGTAAAGCACACACACTAAAATCTAACTATGGGATGCTGTGCGTCAACTACTAAGGTGTCATGAAAGAGAAAAAACAAAATAATAAATGTGAATAACATGGCACCATTGAAGAATAGTAGTTTCGATGGAAATAACAAATCTAACAAGACATGCAGGTGATGTCCATCTTCGTCAGGACATAGCATTCCCTTAAATTTCATGGATTCTGGATCCTTCATCTGTGTTTTTCTGAATGTACCCAGATGTAATTAAAAAGTCTTTTTCCTTTCTATATGTTTACACATATTTGAAAATAAGCAAGGTGTGAAAGAAAAAGAAAAAAGAAAAGAAACACATTGTGAATAACAGTAACATACTGGTTATAAGAATGTTTTAGATATGTAAATGCAGCAAGAGGGACTTCTCCCATGTCAGTTGGTTTCAACAAATCATATGATATTCAATAGAGGAAGGAGAGAAAAGGTAATTACCATAATCTCAACCCTGTATGGGGGCTGATTCCGCAATCCTGTTAATAAGTCCAAGGGGTAACTGTACAACCACACCAGAAAGAGATCTCAAACAAATTGGATCTACAACGCAAGGTATTAATGTACATTTAGAATTTTCAATTATCTTATAAAGTACATAGTCATAGAAGTACTAAATAGTCAAACAATTACTCCAGGGAACAAGTGAATCAGGGAGGTCAGGTGGGTTCATACTAGCAAGTTGTCCCAAAGTACAAGTATAAATAACCTAATAAGGAAGAAATAGTAAAAATCAAATTAAAATTAAAACAGTCTAAACTGAAATGAGCAGGAAAGTACACGGGAGCACTAAGGGCACAACAACACAAGCACCTCTGTCTCTACTACTGCACCCTGTAGCCATGAAACCCGGAAGACGACCCCTACGAAAACATTTGGCGCCAGCTTCACACACCAGCCGCACAGGCTCCACCCCAGCAAGTTAGGCCACTGAAACCACCAACACGGTTTCCGCCATCAATGCTGTGCCACCATTAGTTGGCACTACATTCGTACTGCTCCCATTGCTGCAGGCCCCTTTGGGGACCGGTCACCACTCACCTGTTCCATCGATCTAATGTCACCAACATCAGGACACAGGGACTAATAATGATAGCATTGGACCAGTGGATTCAGGTGCTCAAAGTGGGGAAGGGGGCAATGGGGTGGTGGGGGGGGGGAGTCTACAGGTACCTGAGCTAGAGCACCAGCCCTGGCCACACCCCTGAGAATGAGCCGCAGCATACCCTAGAAAGGAGCTAGAATAGCAAGGAGTTCATGGGAAATATTGCAGAGTCCAAACTGCAACACCTGCAGGCAATCAGGAGTGCCATGCAGGGATTATCGTGCTTCATGGCAAGGGCTATGGACAGCCAGTGCCCACACCTATCTGCAGTAATGGCATCAAACATTGGTGTGGGCCAAAGGGTAAGGGGGCTCAAAGAGGCAATCTCTGCAGGTGCCAAAATCATGCATAGCCCCCTTCTCACCTTGCAGCACCTCCGGGGCCAGGAGTCTGAGCCTTCTACGTGCATCCGCCCCACAGAAGGCTCCCGGCTGCCCCTGTTGTCAGTCACAACGAAATGTGGCAGCACACTGGCAGAGGAAGACCACGAGGTCACGCAAATGACACTGGATTCCTTGGGACACTCAAGGCAAGCACGAGGAAGGTGGAAGGGCATGAGTGTTGGGGAATGGAGGTGGGAAGGCAAGGGCATTGTGGATGAGGGAGGTGGAGGGCACAGTTGTCTTTTGTAATAGAAATCGAATCACATATACAGTTGAACAGATGTGAGCACAGTCATATTTAAGTGGGTGTGACAGATTTACTCTGTGACCATGTGCAATTGTGTAAGGTAATTGAAATCTAATAGTGTTAATTCTTGTCGCACACGCCGCCTGTCCCTGCCTTTTTCAAGTTTACTGCCTGGCGGCAAGTGGTCCCCAGCATGTGTGTCCTCCTCCCGGGGTACGTGGGGGATGTTGGCATCCGGGGGCGGGTGGACATTTCTCTGAATGCTAAGGTTGTACATTGCACTCGCAGCGAAGATTTTGCCCACCTTGTCTGGCTAGTGCACCTCCAGAATGATGGAGACACCAGATCTGTCCCTCAGCAGGCCAAAAGCACACTCTGTGCAGAGCCTGGTCCTATTACGTGTCTCATTGTAGGCCTCCTGTTCTGCGAGTGGGTTCCGGACAGGTGTCATCAGCCACCGGAACTGACGATGGCCAGTCACCCGCAAAGGACAGGGGGATAGGTGTTGGTGACATAACTATGAGGAAGTGCCACCATTGGTCAAAGCGCAAGGAAGGGCTCATGAACATGCAGTACTTGCTGAGTAATATCAGTCTCGCTCTTGGATCAGCGGTTCATTCAGAGCTTTAGTTGTAGCCAGTGCTGATCTTGTGATCGAGCATCCGCTCAGCTGAAACACTTGTCCTGTTAACTTGTAAAGACCACACTTTTCCATGTAATCTTTTAGCTTCCCCTGGTGTTTGCCTGTTCTCAATTTAATCTTCTTAGAACCTGAACTATTGTTTTCTTTTTTTTTAAACGAGAAAGCTTCTTGAAGCCCATCGCGTTTCTAGCTAGTTCCCTCTGTCCAACAGCAATGAACCTCTTTCCATCACCACCAGTGAGAGCTGGCCCACAATTTAATGAAAATATAAACTCCCATCAACGCAATAACGTTTCTGCTACCCAGTTACCTCCACCCCAATTCATTTTGGGAACTTTTCCTGTTTGCATGTCTTCGATATGCTAAGATAGGTCATTTATAACGCGCTTAATACCCAGAGGTTTCTAAGCGCGGACCCGGGGATCGAACCCGTGTTGCTCTGTGTCGTCTTGCTTCCAAGGCGAGCACGTTGCCTCGAGACAATAAGTCGAGTAGTAAGTCCTCTATGTACATTGTTTTATTCCTCCAGAGGACAGGGTGTCGTCTCCTGCACCAGCTCTGATGAAACGGGGCCTCAGAAATCTGTTGGATAATAGTGCTTGTGATGGCAGCAAGGCCCAAGAGCCCAAAGCAAGGATGTAGTGAGAACTGTGTAGGGATGTATATCTAGAGCGCATGCAAGGCTCAACTGAGAAAAGGTTGATAGAGCAGCAATTAGTTGATGAGGTTAGTGGAAGATGATGGAGCAGCAATTAGTTGATGAGGTTAGTGGAAGATGATGGAGCAGCAATTAGTTGATGAGGTTAGTGGAAGATGATGGAGCAGCAATTAGTTGATGAGGTTAGTGGAAGATGATGGAGCAGCAATTAGTTGATAGCGGAAGAGCAGAATAGGCAAGCAAATCAGGGTTTTAATAGCCCCTTAACTCCGCCCTTTTATAGTTAATCCAAACCGTGCCAATGCCCGAGCATGGTGAAATTAGTGTCCATGTGACTGTGCACAGTGAAGATACGAGCCACACTCGTGTGTCTGCTTGCATAGCACGTGCTATGCCATTGGAGGTAAAAGCCCAGGGGAAGCTGGTGGGGGGACACTATCCTTGATGTGGTTTGCAGGAGTGCCACTGCCTGCCTTAGATACATTTACAGTTGGTGGCAAACGCGTGTCTGGTGTCCCTAAAGATGTCCAGCTCTCCCCTATAGTTGGGATAGGGAGATGATTGACTGGCTCCCTGGCGCCGGGTGCTAATGAGGGCCATACATGACACCAGTTTCAAGCGCTCTGAAGCTGAATGCTCGGTGATGGTGGCGCTGAATAAAACACCAGAATGTGTAGTAATTATTATTATTAGATGGTAATATCTCCTCAAGCCAATCTCCTTCATGCGCAGTTATTCCTCCTGCCTCTGGCCAGTGCCGTAGGCGAGGGTAGTGCTTTCACTGTCCAGATCATGGGTGTGTGACCGTGTAGCGCCTGTGGGCCTGATCTACAAAGCCCTTACCAAGGGGATTGCACTATTGTAGAACGCCTTTGTAAATTCGGGCCCTGTATGTCGTCCTCATCCCACTGGCAAAATGCTGCCTCGCGTACTCTTCTTAGAGTTTTTATTACGGTTGACGTCGTATGGCATGCATGTACGTGTCTATGTGTATGTGTAGGTATGTGCGCCTCATTAGTAAAGTTTAGCTGTAACCACTTTGTTTTCGTTGTGTGGGGTCGGCTGCCATGGGAATCCCACTCTGAGCTGTCATGCTTTAAGCCGCTCGATTTAACTGTGTCAACGAGATTGCATGTCAGCCAAAAAAGCTTTTCAAGTGTTGCTTTCGAAAAGGGAGTGGTACTGAGATGGAATTTCAGTTGGCATTTTACTCGTGTACAGTGGTATATTCTAGTTGTGTGACTGATGAGTCAGCAAGCCGATTTGCTCACTGGGCAGTTTGTGGTGGGCAGCCCGGAAATCGCTGTGGGCCGCTCCCTATTGATTTCGCCGTCTGTTGAAAGCCCTTGTTGAGAAGAATGTTGTAAAATGGCAGTGCAAGCTGAATGTTATCTTGTATGTCTGTTTGACAATCAACTCGCTGCTTTATTAACTCACTGCAAGATAAGATTCACAGGGTCATGGACGCCAATTAAATGGTTACACCCTTCCCCATGTCTTTGTAAATCAATGGCTTGGGGGTTGCCCCCTCCGCCGCTCGGGGGCTCCCCTTCAATCCATCTGCGCCCCTCCCTTCTCACGCAGAAGAGTCCGTGCTCCAGCAACCTCCAATAAAACACACACTGAACATGTTCGTCATGCATGTGGCTGTGGGTCTGCGTTGGAGTTTTCAACACCCCAACACTTCAATAGGTGACTGTCAGTATTGTGCTGAGCGGGGATGCATTTAACGCACTTGATGGCCCCCTGGGAAGTGGAACCCCCACGGCACATTGGGAACACAGTCACAAAGTGGTCTGTAGGTTGGTAGCGCTAGTAATCCTGCCTGTAGCCTCGCAGTGCCACTGAGTGAGGTTCCTCATTGGACAATGCTGCTGCGCGTCAGCAGCGCGTCAGCAACAGTGGTTGCATGGTGCAAACCAGATGATCAGAGACAAGGTAAGGTTAGTTACCATCTGCTGCTCAATGCTGCGCCTGCCGTTCCCATACCACTGCTAGACAAATGTCTCTTTTGGCCTAGCTAGAACTTACCACTGTATTGTAGCTGTTGAGCAACTGACGAGGGGTGCAGTGCACTCACCTCCCCCGTATTCTGTGTGTCCCCTTTCTGTTGTCCTCCCGCGCCGCCCAGTCTTCTCCATCCTTCCCCACAACTCTCTGGTCTTTCCCCACCTTCCTGGGGTTGAAGGTCATCGGATGTAGGCGGTTGGGGGGTGATAGATATCAGGAGTGATTAAAAAAAAAAAAAACCTTCTCGAAATATTGGGCATCTGTATTGGCATGTATCTAATCCACAGATGGTGTCATAAACACCTTAGTGATTAATGCCTTCTTGTCCCTCCTAGGGATGGGTGACGGGCTGAGTTGGAGGTCTATTGTCTCAACCGATCAGAGGCAAAGCATACTTTCTACGCTAGGGATAAATCAAGTCCTTAAACAAGGATAAGCTCGGAAGGAAAGGGTCAATTCGAAGCCAAGTCCCCAGACGAATCTAAGCCTGTAAAGGTCATCTCGAAGCCAAGTTTTCAGACTAAGCGCAGCACAGGTATTCTGCCACTCCAAAACCTACAGTGCAAGATTAACCTTGGCAGACAGATCAAAGGCAAGCGAAGCCAAGAAGACAGATGAACCTCTGCTGAGTAGCCAATGCTCTATCCTAGGCGCGGCCCAATCACGTGGATGGGTCCTGGAAAGTGACTTGCTTGTTAGTTTCCACTGAGGCTCTACCTACCTTCACAGGGAAACTGCCGGGCATGGCGCACTTCATACACACGCCCCGGCTGTCGCTGCATCCGGGGTCTCTGCACACCCACTTCCACATTAGTGGGTCCACTCTTCTGCTGGGCCACCCACCCTGTCTGGCTCCAGGGCAGGTAAAGACCTTCAAGGCCACCTCATCGGCTCAAAATGCCCCACGCACACAGCTCAGATAGGCGATGGCCACAGTTCTTTACAGTCTGGCCCGGAAGTGGCCTGGTTTTCAATGTAGGCCGACATCTTCTGCCAATGCTACACACGTGGCCAGTATTATAATCTTTTAGCGCTGTTCACTCTGGCCCTGGGGAGGCCTTATACTCCACCTTCTCTCCCCTGGACTGCACTGCTCAGGTAGCCTGGGATGATGCAAATGTATGGAAATAAACTGACAGCGGTGGATTTGGCAGCCAGAGAGACGACCATTTGCTCACATTTAAGAGAGACCAGTTTCCCTCTCTGCTTTTTTTATATTGGGTTACACTTAACTTCAGCATGCTCCCCCCGGTTGCTCCCAACCCAACGGTCAACCATGCTCAACATTCTGCCTAATATTGAGTTCCTCATGAAAACAGCCTTTGTGACAAGAGCCCTGAACAGTATCCCCCCATCAAGGTATTGGGTTGTGCATTTGCAAGTTTCCAGTACAGTATCAGGCTGCTGAACACAATGCGCTCTTGGATCATAGTGAGTTCAAATGCTAAAGCAATCATCTCTACCGAAACAAAGGATGGAATTCTTAGCAGACGCTTTAGCAACCCCACCTTGATCTTAATAATTGCGTCCAAAGTAGCCAGGCCCCAGGCCTCCGCTGCATAGCACAGGATTGGCACAACCTTTTCAGCAAACAACTTGAGCAGTATCCCCAGTGAATAACCTCCACCCCTTCATGCAAAGGAACATATAGCCCCCGCTATGCATGCTGTGTGCAAGTTAAGACCACAAAGATGAGCCATACCTCTGGTGCTAGCTTCGAATACAACACACAGATATACGTAGTGAGAAACCACCTCAACCACCGCTCCCCTCATATTCCACATTATTCTGACAGCCTGCCTGTGGGATGTCTCCAATACCATAATTTTGATTTTATTGATGTTTACTTTTAGGGAATTCGGGGTCAAGTAGGAGTCAAGGTTGTCCAGGGAAGACTGCAGACCACCTGGCATTATGTCCAGGATCACGATGTCCGAATAACCCATCCATAGTACAACCAATTTCCCTAACTTCGGAGGGAGAGTTTTTGGGTCAACCAGTGCACAGCCCATGTCCGCAAGATAAAGATTAAAAAGAACCGGGGCCAGGAGGCGTACCTGGTTCAAGCCTTCCTCTGTTGATATCGGACGTGCCGCCATTGCCCTCCAGCCTTACTTTGACACGTGTAGCAGTGTGGAGTAATACAATCCTTTTTAGATGGCCCGGTGGAATCCCCCAATCCACAAGCTTCTCCCACAGCCTAACTCGGTCTACCGTGTCGAAAGCAGCAC
Organism: Ambystoma mexicanum; assembly: GCF_040938575.1. Classification (NCBI taxonomy): domain Eukaryota; kingdom Metazoa; phylum Chordata; class Amphibia; order Caudata; family Ambystomatidae; genus Ambystoma; species Ambystoma mexicanum. The sequence continues at coordinate 1,046,736,335 of NC_090930.1, read as the reverse complement.
TGTAATCTACAAACCCTGTTTATATTGGGCAATTGCGGATCAGCTGTGCTTGTTCCACAACGGAGGTCAGAGCAAGTATATTTACCGACGTGCAACATCCCTTCCTAAAACCGGTCTTATTCCAGGGAATATATAATTGACCTCTGCCCACACGGTCAGCTCATCTAACTGAATCAGAGAAAATACCTTTGAAAAGTCCAGCATGGCCAGGAGGCGATAGTTGCATGGGTCACTACGAGCACCCTTCTTGTACACTAGAACCAAAACACTATCCTTCCATGAACAGGGAACCACCTGAGTGACGGAGATACAGCTGAATATCTGATAGACGGACCTAGTCCATCAGGCTATATCCGCCTTAATTACTAGATTGCATAGACCATCGGGCCCAGGCGCTCTAGAAGATTTGCTTGCCCGATGATCCCTGCAACCTCCTGTACACTCGTCTCAAACATCCAATGGCCTGTGTCACTTGGAGCAATCGGTCGAATCCGCTTGGACTGTCCAAAGGTCAAAGACATAAAGACAATCTGTTCGGATTCCTGTACTCCGTTGAGGGCTAGATTAGGAGTACCTTCGCCATTGACTATCTGCCAGAATTCTTTGGTATAGTTTCTAGTGGAGATTGGTACTAAATCGCACCACTTTTGACATTCTTGCGATAATTATGCAGCCGAAACCACTTGAAATAAGACCTGATCTCTCTCCTTCTAATTGCAAGTGCTGAGGGGCCAGCAACTTCTTTTAATAAGGACCGCAGTTCTTTTTGCATGGACCCTTTTTTGATCTCGAATAGACTTATCAAAGGGGTGTCTTATGTGGTAGGGGTGGCCCAGCTGCTTGCCGAGAATACCTCATCTTAGGTGTTGGAAAACTCGCCAAAATTTCCACAGTCACTCCCACAAAATGTTTAATTGCCTTCAGGGCCTCTGCCACATTACCCCCTTGATCGTGAGCAAAGAAACTCAAGAGAACCCTTTGTGCGATGACCCCCCTGCGGCCTCAATGCCTGTGGGGTACCAGCTGACCCTGGTACCAGTGCTGTTGACCCTTATAGACCCAGTGCTTTGCACGCCATAGTTCAGAGACACCAGATCTAAAAATAAGATGATGCAGGAAATGGATCGCTCTCCTGACGTAATTGGATACCCATATTGATGACCACAGGGTCATTATTAGTCACAAATACATAATCAATAATGCCGGAACTGGCAGGTGCACACTGTGTAAACTGTGGGCGACAGTCTGAGGGGGGTTGCCCCATTTCCCATGGAGAGTCCCCTTGAGTAGATAAGGGATGCCCAGCACAGACCCCTAGGGCAACTGCTATTAATCTTAAATCGTCCTTTGGGATTCTGGCCATGGTTTCTGACTGCCCATATAGAGATTCCTAGTCAGAGGGGACCCTGGAATTAAAGTCCCCAACAAGAATAGTTGTTAGGGAATTGGTTTGCAAGTCCAACCACCTTTCCAGTTCTCCTATTAGGGCAGAGTGGGGAGCAGCATATGGAGGGTCATAGATGCTAATGCCGCCCCCTGCCTTGACACTTTCCCAATCAGAATGCTAGGAGAGTCACAGGGAATCTCCGTCAGGATGAGTGTTTACACAAGCACAGTCAGATCTGCCTGCTCAGTAACTTCCAGCCCATGCTAACTGGAGTAGGAGGGAGTGTGGCACCTGTTCTTGGACTTGGAGCAGGATGAATTGCCAAGAGCCCTATTCTAAAGACTGTGGAGCTCTGAAAGGTCCACAGGGTGGGGGTGCACAGATGGAGAGGGCTAAGAGTGCATATTGGCAACAATTAACATTGGCTAGCTAACAGAGGAGCACAAATCCAGCTCCACCCAGCTTGCAAAAGCCCATTGTTAGAAGCTGAACGAACTGAGGCCTCCTTTCCCAGGCTGCCCTGTCAACACCATCTGATGAATCCGCATAGAGAAACCAACAATATAGTGCTGGTGCTGTTCCCATGTAGAGTACCCTTTCGTAAAGCCAAGTGATACCAGAAAACCCTGAACATTTGAACTTTTGCCATTGATATATATTTTTTACAAAAAAATAACATATTAAAGGCATGTTCTGTGGCGGGCACAATTCAATTTTAGGGATTCTGCTGTTCCATTTACTGGACCCCTAAACCTTTTTAGGGACGCGGACCTATTTTTGTGGTCAGATGGACTTTTCACTGAAGTCCCCCTGCTACCTCAGCCTGCCAGCCCTGCACCCTCTGTAGTGGCTTTGACTGTTTTAGGGTAGACATTGACCAAGAAACACCAATACATAGTGTTTGGGTGGCCCAGAGTGTTTGGTGGTTTTTAGGGCCAGCCTGATAGCCTGTCTTGCAAAATCTTTGCGCATCTGCCCTTTTTTTTTATTGAGTGAATATGTATGTATAAGGTAGACCCTGACCCTTGCTCAAGTCCCCTGGGATGTTGGTAGCTTTACCTACCCACTATTGGAAGATATTTCCACAAAGACGTACTGCTGTTTTGAAGAACCAGGTATGGCCACACTGGCTGAGTACTGTGTCCTTCCCTTGAATCTGGCTTTGATTTTTGTTGTTGTTGCTGAATCCTGTACCTAGACGGTCCTTCCTCTTCCCCTCAATCCTCCTTTTTTGGCCCGTATTTCTGCAGTCCTCAGAAATATCTTCCTGGTTGTGTGCTTTTTAGCTGGAATCTGCCATGATCCAGAAGGGTGTTTGGATACCACTACCTCGCCTTTGCTCTCCGTTTTGGCTGTCTTGGTTGTCTAGTGATGGGACAGCTTTCCGCTGGCTGGCTGCTCTGTTTTGTGCATCTAGCCATCCTTATCCACTTGGTTGGTCCCTCTATTTTCCTAGTATCTCCCACACTCATGTTGTTCCTCCTGGATGGTGAACTAACCTGTTGCGTAGGTTGATTACTTATCTTTTGGGTTGTTTGGGTCGTCGCTGGATGGCCTGATCCTGTAACGCGGCACGCAACTTACTGGGTTGTTTCACTATTCCTGTGGCATGTCCTCCTAATACAGACCAGTGAGTTGTTACCTTAGGGCCATGGGAAAGTGGCTAATTCTTCAAACCTATCCTCCGCGCCCATGTAGATGGGGTTTCTGCAGGTTCCCATTTACTGTGGTTTGGCATTGGTTAACATTGACCTGAATCTTTGTTTACTTCCATCCTGAGACTTCTGGGTCTTGAACCTGAAACTGGCACTCTTGCAGAGGTTCTACACCAGTGTGCCCTGGGGCTGGTTGCCATCTTCTCTGTACCTGTGGGGTAGAACTTGTACTTACGGTACTCGTCAAAACTGCTGCGCTGCCTACAGACTTGTCATATTTTCTATGGGGCATTTTGGACCAGCTTAAACTAAAGTGACTGGGGGGTACCTTTCCTGTTCTGTACATGGACTTTTTCCCTGTGACCCCCCCTCCCTCCACCCCCTGGGGTCCCTAGAGTTTTAGGCCAAAGAACTGGAATTGTAATTTTAACGCTCTTAGATGAAGAGGAGCATCACCACTCTCTCATGAACCACAAAAGTTGAATGGAACCCACACTCCCGCCTTGGTTAGCACAGGTTCCTTATGTATAATTGCACAGGTGACCAAGAGGCAGGTTGTGGATGGGTAGGGGGATTTTAGGGAACCCTAAAAGAGAGTTGGGGTACCTTGATTGTATAGGTTGGGGGGGGTTTAGGGGAGAAACCTGATGCACTGCAATTCACTCCCACATACAGCCTGACTTAACCTGATTACCTAGCTCCTGACTTGCATACCTGCAGACATTCACTCAAACATGATAGTTATCAAGCCCCCTAGCACACTTGTATGGTATTCTTCAACCTGAAGAGTCTCTCCTCACCTTCCTGGTGATCTGTGTCCTGTTCACACCATGCACCCTGCCTGAACCGTAATCCACAATCAGCAACAAGCATGTGCGCAGAGCGGGTTTAAGAAGCATCCAACCTTCGTGTCCACAGCACGACACGCGCACAGCCCTCAGGCAGTGTAGTTCACAGTGCTAACAAACTGCATCTCCAAAGCTTATTAGACTTTTAACTGGTGGCTCCAGCCACAGGAATTCCTATGTGGCATACCCTCGTAGGAATACTCGAGGGTATGCCTTTTGGCATACCCTCCAACACAGTGATTCTTATCTCATTGCAGTCACTGGTGCGGCTATATGACACTATGAACGAGGAACTAAAAGCCAATCCTAAATATTATACAAGGGATTGTAATTATTTAGAAGCCAGCAAAAGGGAGCTGCTAGTGATTCCACCTTCCTCTCTACCTTTGTTTTGCAACTTCTCCATTGGCAGCCAACTTGGCTAATCCATCTGGTAGTACTTATTCCTTGATTTAAAATCGGAGTGTTCTACCTCACCCTTCTCCTTCCAGTATGGTAAGCGATGAGATTACTCCTATGGTGCCCCCAGTGTCTACCTTAGTTGTGTTTAAATTTGTTGACTGAAGATCTTCTGCAAGAGAAAATGTCCTTGCTCTCCTGTACCAAGCAATCGAAGAAGAAATCTATAAAAACCATACCTACTTGTGCACATAAAAGCAGACATTCAAAGAAGTTTCACTGAGCCCTTAATTTGAAAAACTCCGATACCTTGGTTCTCCCTGGAGAGCCGGAAGGCCCTGAATCATCCATTTCTTTGGTTGTTACCCAGAAAAATTCAGAATCACATCTTCCAAACAGGGTCCATCATTGTCTCCAGTCGCTGGCCCAATGAGCATTCGTGCTTCTTTACTTCCTCAAGCTCTACCATCTGCACCAGTGGCTACGGATTTGATCCCTGGGTCTTCAAAGGAGGGGTCTTAATCTACTCTTGGTCCCCTGGAAGGAACAGAAAATATCTCCAATATTGATCTGACTTCATCAGAGGAGGCTATAACAATTCTGTTGGGGCCTGTTCCTTCTCCGTCTGAGGGCTGTTGCTTTCAGTGGGCTGAAGACCGCTTGATTGCTTCAGCCTTGTCAAAGGGTGCCTCTGCATATTTATATGATTCCTGTAAACTTCCTCCTCAGTCTCTTTCCTCCTCCTTGACTCTGTTAACACACCAGCCATCAATTAGTTTGTGCTAGTTATGGAAGGGGTATTCAAAGACCCTCCCTTTACATTACTCAATAGATCTGCTACCCTCTCCATACTTACCCTCTTTCCATCATTCAGACTGATTGAGTCTGCGTATATTCAGTTGGTGGAGTTCTGGGAGGACAATAGACTGGACTTCCTGGTGCTACACATCAAGTCTAAATGAATCTTAAACTTGATCAAAGGGGATGGAGAAGCTCTGTTAAGAATGGGCTTTGACATTTATCCTTGTTCGAAGCGGCTGGTGAAGCCTCAGGCTCCCCATCTATCATCTCATGGCTTTCTAACCGTCAATGGGGATATTAAGTGTAACATTGTAGAAGATGGTTCAAGATTGGTGTCTATTAGTTCTGCACCTTACTCACTGAATAGCGATTGGTCGTGGTTAGTGGCCTTTTGCTAGTCCATGTCAAGAACCCAATGTGATCTTTAAATCCTTAGCACACAGTATGTAATTTTGGATCTTGGAACACTGGAGGTTATTCTTGCTTTTAAACCATAATTCTAATTCATGCACTGTCAAGAAATTAGGTTTTTGCTCTTCAAGAGGCATGGTTAAGGAATGTTCCTACGCCTGATGGGTATGCAATTTCTATTGTGGAAAAGGCTTATAAAGCACCCCTAGGTCTCCCATCTAGAGGTTTATTGATCGGTGTCAAAACCATCTTTTGCCCATCAATAACGCAAGGGGGGCTGTCTGTAGAAAGTTTATTGGCAGTTATGGAAGGACGATATTTCTTCCAAGGCACATATGCTACTAATCCACATATATTGGAAATCTAAGAGAAGTGAGAAATCCAAAAAGAGTATCTTTTACATAACTGGCATTATAACTATAGCCTAGAAGCAATAAATGTAATGGGAAATTTAAATTGTCATATTGGGGGCTGTCTAGATCTATAGCGAATGGTAATAAATCCTGCTGGTCCAAGGGTTAATGATTTGAGAGCAAAGTATTAGAGTATGATAATGTCTGAGTGGCATGTGCATAAAATAAGTGGTTAGACACGTGGAGATATTTGGGGTGGCCTACTTGGCATAGCGGAATGTGTCCTCTATAATTGATTTTATATTTACATGTCTGAGTCATTGCTACCAGACATAATATAAGTGGTCATTAATCGAACATGAGCTAGTGACCATGCTTATTTACCTCCACAGTTTTCTTTTTCATTTGCTCCCTTTATTACTCCTTTGGGTGTCATATGCTCACACAAAAAAAAACAGATTTTATAGTCCAGAGGTATTCTAAATAAATGTAACCATACTCTTCTTGCTACAATTCGCAGAATGGTCATTAGGTTGGGTTTCCACAATATAGATCATCAATTCTTTCAACAAATGAATAACAGTGTTCAGGAATGTGTGGTCAAGAATTTACCACCAGCAAGCCAGAGACCATTTGTTTGTGGGTACATTTATGATAAAGTTGATCATTATAGGAAGTTGTTCCTTTAAAGATCTATCAAAGACATTAAATCTGATGTTGGTGTAGGGATGCACAATATAATGATGAAACTTAAATCTCACAAATAGTCAGAGCATAGTAGTAATTGTTAGTAAGTTAAATTTTCAAGTATTGTATTAATAATGCGGATGTAAGCTGTAAACTGCTTTAGACAATACAATTGCAGACGCCCAATGGGTAGCTATTTTGGAACAAAGGTTTGAGCCTAAGAGTCACACTGTCCCAGAATTTGAACTTAACCCCTTGCGACCCTGTTTTATGCTCATTTTAAAACTTGATGTTGAGCATAAAATAAATAAATATAAATAGTCTAATGATATGGGTCCCGATGACTTGCCCAATTTGGTGTTGAAAGATAATCCTGCTCTTTGGTCTGAAATATTGGTCAAACTTTTTCCAAAATAGTGATCCAAGGTATACTTCCTCAGTCATGGAATGCCTGTCGTGATCCCAATATTTAAACAAGGTGCCTGTTCGAATTCGAACAAAAATGTAGAAGGTGTCCAGCCGATAGCGTTGCTGGACACCTACATTTTTGCAACTCTTTTCTTAGTTGAACTTAATGGTTGGTCTCAATCAATTGGTCCCCCTTCTAAATTCCAGACCGACATTCGTAAATGGTATGAGATTTTGCTTAATGGGTTGCTACTCACCTTATTGCAAATGCAAGCTGGTGTCCGAAATCAGTCTCTGCTATACATGGGCATTGTAGATCTTTCTTGTGCTTTCGACTCTGTAGACCGCATTAAACTTTGGAATACGCTTTCCAAATGGGGCATTTATAGAGGCCTTCTAAGAATGTCAATCTTATTACATTCTGGGCCGTCGGCCAGTATTACATTAAACAATGAGGGTTCTTTCAATACCAAGTACTGACTTTTACCAGCCTACGACAAGGGGATGTTCTTGCTCCTAGTTTATTCAATTTGTATTTGTCAGACTTGATTTATTCTTTAACCTGTTGAAATGTATTTCGTCTAAAGTTAGGTCATGGTCTTTTTTCCAGCTCTTCTTTTTGCATACTACATTATTCTTTTGCATGGAACCCAAATTGGGCTATCAGGAGCCTTACATTGTTTAAATTCTTATCTAAAGAATAATAGCTTAAATAAACTCAAATCTTCAGTCCTGCTAACCTCCAAAAATAAGATGAAGTGCAATATTTGCCGGGCTGTTGAGGGAGTCAAATTTGAAAATAGCTAGGAATAACCTCTATCTTGGGTAATTTATATCGGATGGGACTGCGTGGTTCAGCATTACTTCCAGAATTGAAATCAAATTGGCACCATTTTATGCCTTAATGTGGAAGCTTAACTTTAAATGTTGTAAATACTCCTGAATTCCGTTAAGACATTATGTGGGGAAAATACTGCCTACTGTTCTGTATGGGGGAGGGGAGGGGAGGGCAGGGGAAAGGAGGGGAGAGATCGATCATGACCTGGAGGTACCCTCTCAGCCAGCCCTACTGACCGGGTGCAGTACATATTTACCCAGTGTGGATTAGGAGCCCCAGACTGCAACTAAAGACCCCTCAATTGACAGTCTCGATTCAAGCGCCAAGAAGCCATGTTATACCATATTGGTTATCCGGCTCCTTTCAGCCAATCCCACACGTCGATAGGTTTTTGGAGGGGCGGGCCTACGTAGGGACGGAGCAGTGAAGTAATTTTACATCAAAACTGGCCTGCGAGCCAGGAGAAGTTGAGTTGCGCATGAATTCTTCCTATTCCTGTGCTGATCCCAGTTGGTTTTGTTTGTAATAAACCACAGTTTGAACTTGCCGTTGACTGAGCCCTCTGTCTATCCTGTGGAAGGTGTTGGGGCTTCCGCAAGTCCGTGAACTCCTAGTGGCCCTTTGGCATACCTGGAGTTTGTCCCTTAGTCTCAAGCTATGACTTTCCTTTAACATTGTGAACTTTTACACCTCAGATGATAGGTCAAGCATACAATATACGGGACACTGACTGCACAGAGCCTTGCACTAAAAACTGTTTTCCAAACCTTTTTATCCTATCTATTTATTTCTGTCCATTCATGCAGCCAATGTTTTACATTTAACAGACGCTCCCCTCGCTAATGTCTTACTTAAGTGTTACACAAAATCAAGAATATTTTAATTAACATACTCTGCTAATCAATTTTTGAAAACTCATTTATGCCTTGACTTCACCAGCTAGCAAGTGGAGTGTGAGTCAGGTTTTAAAACGGCTCTATGGATGGACTGGCTTTAATATCTGATAGGAGAGCATTCCAGCAGAGGGAGTAAGTGAAGTGAAAGGAGGCAGAGAGTGGGTGAGGGACATAAAGGTTGTGTGGGGAGGAGGATGGTCGAGATCTAGAGGGTCAGTAAAGAGAGATGGAGTGAGCATAGGAGAGCAAAACGATTAATAGATTTTAAGGAATTTGTAGATTGATGCTTACCTCTCCCACCGCTCTTTTGCTGTCTCTTGTGATGGCCGAACCTCCCCTACCTTCCCTCTGGACTACGGCGTTCTCCAAGGCTCTGTCCTCTGACCCTTCTTATTCTTTCTTTACACTTCACTCCTCGCCCCTCATCTCTTCCTTCGGGATTTCTCACTATTTCTACGCTGATGACACCGAGCTGTTCCTCCCCTTTTCTTCCTTCACCCCTGACTTACATCTAAATCTATCTTTCTGTTTTAATGCAATTAAAACATGGATGTCATCTCACTATCTCTCTCTCTTAACAGTGACAAGACTGAAGTCTTATTCTTTCCTTCTAACACACTTCCTCGTCCCTCTCCCCCTCTTTCTATTCATTTTCCCCCTTCTAATCTTCCTATTTCTACACATGCTGGAAATCTAGGCATTTACTTTGGCTCTTCCCTTTCCTTTAGCCATCATATCTCCCTCACTTCTCGCGCATGTCGCTACCACCTCTTCAATATCCGTAAAGTCCGCTCTTCTCTCACCTTCCATGCTACCAAACTTTTAATCTCCTCCCTCATCTTTTCTCGCCTTTTTCTATTGTTCTTCGGTCTCCCTACCTCCCATCTCACCCCCCCTTAAATCCCTCTACCACTCTGCCATCCGTACCCTCTGTCTTCTCTCTCCCCATGACTCCATTCCACTCCCAAATGAAATTTCACTTCCTTTGTCTTGTCTTTAAATCTCTTCATGACCTTGCCCCTCCATACCTCTCCTCTCTTATCTCATTCTACACCCCCTCTTGTTCCCTTTGTTCTGCTGATCTCTTCTTACTTTCTGTCCCCCCACCCAATTGTGCCTCCTCTCATTTCCGCTCCTTTCAGCTCCTTGCCCCCTACACTGGAACTCCCTACCTCTTCCCATCTGCTCCATCACCACCTATTCCTCCTTCCGCTCCTCCTTGAAATCACTCCTTCATTCCCCACCGTGACACCTTTTCCCCCCTTTCACCTTTTCTCTCTCTCTCGAGTACCTCCGGCATACTTCTCTTTATCTTCCCCCGTCTCTCCTTAAATTTCCTCTCTTCCTACTGCTCCTTTTACTCCCTACTCTCTCTTCCTCTTCCTATGCAAATTGTTCTACATACTGTTTTTCTGGTTTGATTCGTGTATACTGTTATTGCTTCTACTGTTCCATGTTGGATGTATTCTTGTTGTTAAACTGTAAAGTGCTTTGGATTAAAGCGCTATATAAAAACAATAAATACAAATATGCAGAGCCATCCAGTGTGGTGTTAGTAAGTAGAGGTGGGGGAGGATCTGGGTAGGTTTTGAAGGGTGCATGGAATAAAGTTGATAAATATTATTAGGAGGGAGGGGCGAGACTAAGGAGTAGACTTGAACAGTAGTCCAGTATGCTGACGGGTGAATGATTGAAAGGACATGTCGGCATAGAGATGGCACTGAAAGCCAAGAGCTAAGAGGAATTTACCCTGGTAGGTGGTATAGCGGGTGAAGAGGAGGGGCCCTAGGACTGATCTTGTGGGACATCCACTCAAAGGTGTGTGGGGGAGGAGATGTTGGAGTTGCATGCGATGGCTGACCAGCAGTCGGAGAAGCACGAGATTATCCAGTCGAGTGGTGTTATTAAAGCCAATATAGTAAAGGGATTGTAATGGCAATGGATGATCCACCATTTTATAGGCTGCAGAGAGATCAAGTAGATTGAGGATTAAGGAGATGTGAGTTTGATAGCGGTAATCAGAATATTGGAGATGTACGGGTGCAGTTACATTGGAGTGTTTGCACCAAAAAACTGAGTGGAGGGAGAATCTCAGAGTCTGAATGTCAAGGTAGTTGGCAGTGTATTAAAGACAACTTGCTTGAGGATTTTGGCAGGAGAGAGGCCGGTCTGTAGAAATTGGGATGTTATGGTTAGTCTTTTTTGTTTTCAGTATATCCATGCCTGTGTTTAAGTAGCAGCCAGGACATCTATAGGAAGTTATTCCAATTTTCACATTTGCTTTTTTGCAATAAAAATGGGAATACTTTTTGAAAGTGAATATACAGATACCCATCTATGTCATTGTATGGGCTCAGAAGTCTGGTGGCAGATTAAAATCTAAATATACACCATGTCTGGTTATGACATGGCGACTGGTGGGATGACATAATTATGCAGCCATAAGCAATTGATATAATTTGCTATCGGCTTTGTTACTTCCTGGTCTAGGTCTCCTATGTGTTCACTGTATGGGGTTGAGTTTCACCCAAAACAAGGCATATGGGTCCAACTTCAGTAACTGACTTTGTCTTCCCTGGGAAAGAGTTGTCACCTTCAAGGAAGATGGAAACTGTTCCAAGTGGTAAGGAGTGTTCCAGTGCTTCAAAGGCCAGACCCTATAAGGTCAAAGGAACACAAACCATAGTGGCATTTACCAGAGTCCTTTTGATGTAGTCTGGCAGAGGACGGGGGCAGATTTATAGTAGTCCAGGAGAGAGCTACAGTCCACAAGTGGGTCCCACCATCCTGGATTCTGCTAATGCTCATTGTGTTCCACTGCCCATTTCCTGCGGACAAAGCACTCCAGTTATGACATCTCCTTCCACTTCCAGAAGATTCTGAATGCTAATGTAAGGATTGGTTCCCCTACAGAAGTCTACAAGGGAACCATTCCGCTGTGGAATTTTGCCATTATGAGGAGGTTGGGGCGGGGGGCATTGAGGGGGCCCTCCCCTTAGTAGATTCACTTTTTGGACTCTAGAAAAAGGATTTGCCTGGAACTTAGTTAGGAGTACAGTCTGCACCAAAGTCCTTTCCCCACCACCCACTCCAGGTGACCATTTGGAGTGACAGCTATTTGGATCAAGGCCTGCCTGCCTAGACACTGATACACATGGCTCTGCCTAATGCAAGTTTCTCTTGCCTCTTCCTGGCTGTCAAAGGAATAAAAAGGGCTTGGTTTCACAGCAACCCAGGAACAAAATAACCGCTCTGATTCCTGCCTCTAACCACTTGTGAATTACGACGACCGGGAAATCGCATGCCCGTCTCAAGCTTCTTCGTGCTCGGTGCCGTTCCTGCTTGTGATTGCACTGTGTGTTCGACCCAGCAGACACATCAACCAACCCAACACTGAATTGCTACCCGAGAACGCTTTCAGGCTCCCTGATCAATGATGTTGAGCTCAAAGAGCAGGGCAGAAAGTTTTTTGAACTGGTTATGTCCCACAGGCCTGCACTAGTGACACTTGAGACCCACTCTTTGCCTTTTTCTAAAGACCATCTCAGTGAACTTGAACATTGGTACTGACATTATTGCCTGTTTGCCCCTCATCTTCAAACCCAGAGTGCTCCTTGATTGCACAGTCCGTATTTTCTGTGTTTTACCTTGCAGGTGAGGGCCATGAAGTGTTTGAATAGTTGTACTTTAGTTTAACCGTTTTTTATTTCTACATTAACTTGCTAGCACATTCTTTTATTTGGGTACCACAGCACTGCTGCTGTTTTGGATACTTCTGTGCTAGCTCACATCCCTTTTGAAAAGTATAGCCTGCTCTGCCTTAAGAGGCAAAGGAGGTATACCATTTATGTTGTGCCTTGTTTTACCTTCATGTTTGGGATCACTGCTGGTTTAGTAGTAGCGTGGGACTGAGTATACACTTTATTCACTATTCCTCTCTGTACTCCTGCAGGGCAGTAACCATTACTCATTTCGTCATTCTCCAAATTGTGTCTCTCCTTTGTAGTCATGCCAAGAAAACCACTGTGCCCCTTTACTGAGCCAATGTGTGTAAGAATAAAGTTCTCAAACAGAGGCGATGCAAGAACCTTTGTCTGTTTCAAAAGTTGCCTTCGTGTTTGTCTTTCTTCTGTCAGCCGTGCTGTCCTTTGTGTATACAAGGAGTGCCCCTTTCTTCTACACAACAAGTTGTGTTGGCAGAAGGTCAGGCTAAAGGTATACCTCACAAGTAATAAAAGCTGCAATTTACTTCAGTTTAGATTAGAACTGAGGGTAAAACATTAACCCTTTATGTCCCTGTGATTTTTGTCTCACCAGATACACAAGAGAGAAGCTGTCTTTGGTTTCTGGTATATGCTGTTACGCTTCACACTGCTATGAACGTAGCCTCTTTAAGCTGTATAATAAAAACTGGACTGTCCGGGTGGAATTGTAAGAACAAAGGCATTTTGGTTAAATGGATGCAAGACCATTCGGACTTTACTGTTTTAAATTACTTTTGTTTCCATCATGTTTATCTTGTGCAAATGGTTGCACATGCAGGTATCTATGTTTCTTTTAAAACTTCACATTTCTGTAAAGAAACAGAAAATGTATCTGACTGACAAAGATACTGTCTTGGGCCAAAACCCAGTTTTTGCACAAGACGTTACTAGGCGTCCGCTATGTGGCATCTACATGGAGGCATTTGTTTGCTCCTAAAGGGGGTGCTACAGTTTACAGCACCCCCTTTATCCTTAAGCGCTGTGGAGGACGGCTGGTGGGCAGCAAAATTATACTTCACCCATGATGCCATAAATCCTTCACCTGCCCCTGTCTCGATCACCAAGGCTGCCCCAGAGCGTTGTCTGCCAGGTCAGTAGAACTACTTAACTTACCTGGCAGCAGAATATGGTGTGTTCCTTCTTTGTCTGCCAATATATTCATGGTCCTACTAATGTACCTCCTTTTTCGTCACACAGCCTTCAACAGTTGATGAAAACAGACCTTTCTGTTCTCCGCTCAGTCGCCCAAAGTCCACCCACAGTATTGCAACTACAATTAAGATGGAATGTTCTCCAATTTACTTTGTACATCTTCACACTGGACCTTTTGTACAAAGAGCTTAAAATTGATTATGGAAAGATACAATAATATGTTTTGTTATTTCACTAACATCATAGTGTATATGCCACATATCGGTGGGTTCAAAGTCAATAATTTACAGGCATGTTGTCAGTGCTCCAGATAAGATTTGGAAGTGGGAAGTTGGGATTAACATTTTTTTTTAGGGAGTACACATGTAAATTCAATTCCCAATGAGAGTATTTTATAAGCGAATAAAAATATGATTTCAACGAAAAACAGAAATACTTTTGTAATATTTAATTTACACCTAGGTATTCATGCACATTAAAAGATACATGTTTACTTCTTACAATCAGGCAGTTAAAATAGTCGTTTCTTCCTGTGGTACAACGTGTACTACTGGTCCATACATAGCCATTGAGCTGTGAGGGTGAAAGCAGGGGTGCAAAATTCTACATGTCTTTTTCTTATTTTTTTTTGTTGGCCATATTTGTACTCCCTATTTTAATTTTTTCGAGTATTTGCCGATTTTTAGGGAGTCAAAGTGGCCGATACGCCCCTTATCTGTAATGCTGCATGTCGTCATATTTGCAAATTCATTTGGATTTACTGCAGATTTTGCGTAAAGAGGAACCTAGGATTTTACGTAAAGAGGAGCCTAGGAAATCAGTTACTCGGTTTGATACCTTTCTCACAAGTTAGCCCTACTTTTGTCTTAAGCAAGGTTATACCTTTTATAAATAGTGAAAACACAGTAAGTCATTAGTCTTCCAGTGAAGGCTAGATTAAACATAATTTAGCCGCTTGTTGTTCAGACATTGTTGGGTGAATACTGCACGAGCAGAACATTCCTTTCTTAATGCATCACTATATATATATATATATAATTTGATCAAATGTAAACGGGGAATCACTTTTCAAGACAAATGAGATTCTGCTGATCTCGTATTGGGCCACCAAATCCACACTAAATGAATACATTTATTTTCTAAAACATTTTCAGCCTTTTTTATTATGGCACACAGCCTTACTCCTCTTCCCATCCATGCCTTTTGTTCCTGTAATCTTCCATCACAGCCTATTACTGCTCAATTTCCCTCCTATTTCTTGCATTCCCCCCACCACCACCAGCCTCTCTTTGTATTTGCCTCGCGGGGTTCTTACCGTGAGAACATGTTCTGCTTGGTAAATCATCTACGATTCTTGACCTATTTTGTCCCTTTAAATTTCACTAATAGGTTCCTTGCTCCACAAATGTTATTGGGTTGTGGTTGTATGACTGCAACAAGAGGATCTGGCATATCTATTGAGGTTGAATATTACATTGTTTTAATAAGTAGTGTTACAATGTTGACACTTTTCTCTTCTGCAGACTGAACACTGGAGTCTGGTGTTGTGTGCCAATCATGGGCAGACAAGGTTGTTCAACTGAATCTGTACCATTTGATGAATGTATAGATGTTCACTCTTCCTCTGAGATTTGTTTCAGTTTATAGAAAATAAATTCCCAGAGTTCAGTCAAGTACACAAGTAGCCACATAAACAAAACTAGCGTTAACTGCGTGTGAGATCCTCTTTAATATGATGTCTTTGTGCATACAAAAAGTACATACTTTTAGCCAGGAGCTTCAACCACCAATAAAGGATTACTCCAAAAATGAACCGAAAACATGGGTAATGTTTGAGCGATATGTCCCCAATCACCCTTTACAATCAGCCTCTGCCGGTATGCTTTGCATGCCCCTCTATCGCCGCTCTCGAATAGGTGGCAGTGCCTTCTCTGTTCCAGCGGCATTGTTGTGGAACAGCCTTCCTTCCACCATTAAACTTTTGCCTAATCATCTGGTTTTTCGGAAGGCTCCGAAGACCCATCCTTTCTGAACTATTGTCTTTGATCCTGCTCTGCTTTCTTGCTTGTTGTGGTCTTTTTCTCTCCAGCACCAAGATACCTTCAGGTGAACGTGCGCAATATAAATAAACCTAACATAACTATGTTTATTTCACACAATTACAAACTACTTACCTACACCCTCTGATCTCCAAGTTAAGATACACCAATATTTACCATCCCACTCACTACATTCTGAACAATATTTATTGGTGATTCCTAAATCTAATTTCAAATATTGATGCAAAGGTAGTTTTGCTGTAGCTGCACCGCATTTGTGTAATGATGTTCCTCTATCCATCGGCTCAATTTCACAAAACCTTGAAATCATGGCTTTTTTGCTATTTGTTTGTTCGGTAGGAGGTGATTGGTTAAGCCCTGCTCCTGGATACAGTTTAGCCCGCAAGTGGCACCCTACAAATCCTAAAATCAAAAGTGTGCGTATCGTACAGGAAGTTTGACTCTGATGTGAGTTTTTAAACATACAACAGTTCTACATGTACGCTTGCATCTCCCAACAATGACATCAGTCTGTCCTGACTTTGTTAGTTTGCATGTACTAAACGTACATCTCCTACACGTTCAGTTTGTCTATAAGATGTACATTCATTCTCCTTATTTCTTATATGCCTCCTATACGTATAAAAGCTCATGTAAAAGTGAGGTCTAACTTGATGTGACATTTCAATATGTATAAGAGGTGCGTAGGAGTTTTACATTTTGTACATGTATGCAATTTACATATATACATATGCAAACTGATGTCCAAATCAGTCCTTACTTTGATGTGTGTTTTCATGTGTATAGTTTTGTACAGCCCTACGGATAAGGTGCATATTGCTCCATTTTACGCATGTAATTATGGCCATTATGGAGCATTTCATTTTCTTCTGCGTACCGTTTACGCTGTATTTATTTTCATTAAAAAGCATACTTTCCTCCGCTAGATGGCACTAGAGTGCAAAAGGAGTCTTGGTTCTGCACTAGTGTGCCGTGCTGGGTCTTGGAGTTTATGGAACAAGCCCCTAAAAATGAAATACAGGCCACAGGTGTCCTCCAGGGAATGTTTTGCTGCATTCCTGACTTCTGGGAAGATTCCCATGCGGGCCAGGAGCTCTGCATGAGAGGACTAAAACCTAGAAAAACGGAAACAAAGAATTCACCCATTTCATAGGAACAGTAATCCTCTGTAGGGAGGGCATTTATGGATCAATATGTCTCGCTTGGTCAAGGGCTCGAGGAGGAGGAGCCTTTATTGATTCGACTGGTCAGAGTAAGCCAGGGACGTGGCGGCAAACATTAAATAACAGCGTGAACAGTGAATAGCAGTCTGGACAACCACCGGGAAGGGAAGCCTTAAACTTAAAGTACAAGGTGAAACCAGGCTCACCACCAATCATGCTGTCTCAAGTTGTGAACACATTCTCCACACCTTGGGCCTTCCTGCAGAGCTAATGCATGTGCAGCAGGTGGCACAATAAGTGCATTGCTCTGCCCCACTCGCCCCGTCCCTTCCCGGTCTCTCTGAGACATGTAATCAGGGCTCGCCCTCGCCCCACCCCTCCGCAAGCCATTTCCTGCGCAAGTGTCCTTCACTCCACAGTACTGCTGCATACTTGCATAGGAAGAGTAGCCTTGGGCTAACAGCTGAGACAGGAGGCCACAAACCCACAAGGGTGGTGAGGCCAGGAGACACCAGCCAGGTGAGCATCCTGCCCTTTTGCTGCTGCTGTATGACCTGCGTTGGGATGCTTTTTCTTTCTCCCGAGCCAGTTCTAGAATCGGCTCAGGCAGACATTCAAGGACTGACCGTTTACCAGGTCTCACTAGGCAGACACACGGCTCTACAGGTTGTTAAGTGCTCAGGTTGCAAACACATTTCTTTTGTCAGTGGCAGAGCCTTTCATATGCATGATAGTTAAAGTGAGCAACCCAAAGCGCCCATTTAATTATGTGTTTGTACTAACACATAATTAAATGGGCGCTTTATATATCTGTGATGTCTGCTAGATTGACACGCAAAAAAAGAAAGTTGCTTTAAGTCACTAATCAAATGTTTTCAATATCATGAATAACAATGAGCTGGAGGTTTGTTGCAAAGAATCTCCATATCTGAGTTTATTATACAACATCTTTTATTACATGTCTTAAATCAAAGTACTGGGTTAAGTAGATCTTTCAGGTTGACATTATCTTGCATCCTGGGACTTATAGTATACCATTCAGGACGAACATTAAAGCCACAATGATATTCTTTTGGCTTAACAGGTAGCTGTAAGGATTTACATGTTGTCCTGTGGCGTTATTATGCAATTTGTGTTTTTTGTAAGTAAACTCTGACATCATTACTGTTGGCCTTGAAATCCAAACTATTTTTACCAAGTAAAGCTTGGAAGCGATGTGGTCAAATTTGCAGAGTGAATTAAACTCCCTGCTTCACAGTTCAAGCAAGGTTTGTGATCCTGGTCCCGTCCTGCACTCCCCCCGTGCCTACTCGCCCCATCTGTCTGGCCACCCCACTCCCTCCTTAGTGGATGCAGCCAGAGTACCAGTAGTTCCTTTTTTTCCCCTTCCACCACTCTTCAATCCCCCTGATGTGATTGGCGATTACGGGCTAAATTGGCTGTGATGCGTGTCATGCCAGAGATGCAGATTCTTAACTATCTTTGAAAAAACCTATTGGGCAATCGAGACTGCTCACCTATGATGGAAGTACAAGATGGGGGAAGGAACAGGCGGGTTTTTAATACTCAAGGAGTTCATGTGAATTTATATTAAAGAAGCAGCAAGGAGTAAGCCACGAGACATACACACTTTGGGCCTAATTCACAGAAACCTTTTATAATGGCAACACTCCATTGGAAAACGCTCAATGAAGTAGGCCCTTTGTCATGTGCATTATATAAAAATGGTCACTACTATTAATGGTATAGTTCAAACAGTGGAAAAGGGGTCAGTCAGGCTTTTTATTTTAGTAGTAACTAGTTGGCAATAAATCACTTGTTTTAGACATTTCTGTTTTTCCTAAAAAGGCACAGTGGCAAAATTAGTTGCCCAGGATCACACACGTTAGTGTTGAAGCAGGTATTTTGGACCAGTCTGCAACTTATGCACTTGTCTGCATTTCTTCCCAACTGTAATTGCCAGAATCATGTTTTTGGTTTTGTACACAATGCGGGGATCCACATTAATTTCCTGCAGTAGACAGCAGGCAAGGTAGCTTAAAAGGTTGTGACTGTTGCTGACATTATGTGTGCAAATTCCTTTAAGTAAATCATATGCTAACACTTGCGTACTCCCACTCCCTCTGCAAGCAATACATTCGTCTCTATCTATAGTAGTTCTTAACAGAGTTTCTAGGGTCCAGAATCTTCAAAATGAAGCTGTGTATGTAGCATGTACTTACAAGTTATTATGGCAGAATATTTTCCAAAATTGTAATAAAATGGTTAAGGGCGAGCCAGACAACTTTGATCTACAACTCTTTTGGTCTACAGGTCTGATTTTACATATACATTGGGTGTATGTTGGATACGTTTTACTCTCTTGGAAAGGAGAAAACTCATTTTTACTCTCTTCAAATTGCATTTACTCTCCAATTTGAAAAATCATGTGTAAAATACTCCCACCTCAAAATCTTATCTGGAGCACTGGTTGTTTACATATAGGACATTGATATTTTCTGCATTTATGAGCAGTTCATATAAAAGATGCACATTAAGTCTGTTCATGCATAACATATAGATATAAACATGTATCTCGAAAGTATCTGACTCGATTTTTGTTTTTTCAATTTATTTTCCAGTGCATCATTTCATAAGATCTAGGTGCATTCCAACAATATTGAAAACCTGAACAGCCAATTTTGAGATTTTTCGTTTTGGACAAAATCTTTGACCCCTTGTTAAAAAATCAACCAAAACAACATTTTCCATGTAGGGGCACCTTCCTTGAAACTTACTGTGGAATTTATTCAGAAATTTCCATGAAAGGCTTCAAAAGCTAGTAAAAAAAAAGGAAATTTTCTAAATCCCATTAACAATCAAAACTTAACCTAACCAATGCCATGAACTAGCAAGATGGCATAATATACATACATATATAGCAAACCCATCAATGTTAAAAATTTATGAAATATGTATATAATATGAATTGCACTCACAGCTCTATTGTTAAGGTTACATAGCACGTTCTCTGGTAAACTAGAAAAAAACTTTCCGGTACAACATTTGAACCCATGGGTGGCATCCTACTAAAAAATCAAAAGGTTTTTAAAAATTGCTTTTTTCACTTTTGCATTATGGATATCTCCAAAGGGAAATTGAAGGTTTAGAACACAATTCCTCAAAATTGTCTGCTTTTGATTTTTGGCATAAATAGACACAATTAAGTTGTTTATGCTTTACAATTTATTTTAATTGTATTCGCCAAACTCGAGATATTAAGTTGTAAAAAAAAAGGTATTTATCGCTATTTCTGACATGCCCACAACACTGAGTGTTTAATATTACGAACAATCGGAAGCTTACAAATAATCATGGCACTCAAAATGCCGAACCGGAGAACTCTTCATACTAAGAAGCATATGATAAGTTAACACGGGTAATATTACAAGCAAAAGCATATGGATAAGCTGAGCAATGGTAATGTGTAACATAACAAACACTCAGAAGCACACAAATGAAAAACCTGTAATGCAGAACAGAGGAACTATCATAGTGAATATGTGTAAAGTGTAATGTGCAATACTACTAGTACCACAAGCATATGAATAAGCAGAACAATAGCGTGGGAATGTCTGAGTTCATGAAAATATGTGAAGTTTAATATTATGAACATAAATCGCCAATAAAGGAGAAAGCTTCTGTTTTGAAAGATAATGAACAAGCATATTATATATTATCACGAACAAGCAGAAGCATCGAAATAAGAAAACTTGTAAGTCGTGATGTCATGTAAAAAAAACAAAGGTTACCAAAAAGGTAATTACCCTTACCACGGCACATCTCTCCCTTGTCACAGTTGCTCATTAACCTTACCGTGGCATCCTCCATCCACATCAGTCCCTTCACTACTCAGGCATTACTCAGCCTCATCACACTCCCATGTTACCTCTGGTACGCTAATCCTTGCCATAGTCCCTCATTTTCCCCATAACCCTTGTTTTCTTCATAGTCCTTCATCCCCACAAATGTTATGCGTTACAGTCCTTTGTTCATCCTCGTCACAGTCCTTAATTACCACGCTATACCTCATCCTCATGACAGACCCACATTACCCTTACCCCAGCATGCCTAATCCTTGGCGCTGCCCCCTCATTAATCCATGCATCCCTCATCCTCGTCACAGTTCCTTATTAGCCCAAACCGCAGTATCCGTCATCCTTGTCACAGTCCCTCATCATATTCACATGTATCCTAGACCTGGACCCTCATTATCATTAATGCACATGCACTCTTCCTTGTCCCTTGTTACTATTATCTTATGAATCCTTCCATTACCATGTGCGTCTTTTCCCAACCCGTCATTACCACTTGCATCCCTATCCCAGTCCCTCATTTGTGCCCCCATGCATGCCCCGGTCCCTTGTTGCATGCATCCTCCTTCTGGCGTGTAGGTTGGCCCATAGATAGGGAGGCCCCTAGACGGACAGATATGCACTTTGTGAGATTTCTGACACCCTGCCTTGCACACTTTATTATGAAGTTGTTTATGCTTAAAACATTTTAAAGGTTGCATTTTGAAAACCTGAACTATTAAGTAGTAAAAATAGAAACAGCAATTGTATATTTATTATAAATTAACAACACATATAGGGCCTGATTCACAGATCGTTTTCCTATGGGATTACAGGCCCATAGTGCACTATTACGAAAAAGCACAGAGGCAATTAAGCAGAACACTTGTAATATTACAAACAAGCATATGAATAAGCAGAGCGCTCAGAACATTTAATATTGCAAACAGAAATAAGGAAAGGTATAAAACGTCTAATGTGTGAATCATGCAAAATCTATCGTGCATACACACATGGATAAACCGGTTCAAATATGAATACTAGTATAATTTCATGTGATGAATACTGCTGGGACATATCAACACATTCCAGTATGGCCTAAGAATCATTACCTATAATGAAACATTAATGCTCATGTCACAAATACAAATGACTAGCTGGAACTCCAAATGCCATCACTGGTACCTACACTGAAAAGAGGCGTTTGCCAAGTCTCCCCTTTTGCAATCAGCACAAAAACAATACTCAAAAGAAAACAGATGTGCTAGAAAACAAAGTCTGAAAGAATAAGAGAAAACAAATTAAATTGCTTGTTTTTAAATTAGAATTTAAATGTTTTGTTAGTGTTCCGTTATACTTTTTCTTCTTGTGAAAAGCTTCATTAAACTTTCAGATTATTTCTAATGTTTGTAGTTATTAACTTTGTGCAGGCAGTAACCTTTTAACGTTTAACTGCTTTTACAATGTATTTATTTCAAATATACATTACACGCCCTGCGGTAGCGGGCGTGTAGTTATGCTTAAGTTGCTCAACCCATAGGAAGACCACTTTTAGGAGGCTTATAACTTTGCTCCCCCCTTGACGAATCCTCACCACACTTTGCAAAAAAAGTACATGTTCCCCTTGGATTGATTCTGCAAAGTTTGGTGAGGTTTCGTCAAGGGGGGCAAAGTTATAGAGGGGTCCCAAAACTGGTGGTTTTCCTCATAGACTCAAGTGAAAAATAGTTTTGCTCATGCCTACACCGCAAACCGCTAGATGATTTTCACAAAATTTGAGGCAGGAGCAGTGGCTTGGTCCCGAAAGCGTGCTTTTGTAAATTTGGTGTAAATCCGTTGAGTAGTTTTTTTGTAAAAATGGCAGAAAAGTAGGTAAACTTTTTGTTTGTGATATCTGGTTCCGGTCTGTGGACACGCATCCCTCCCTATGCGGTCCGCGAACACCCCTCTGGACCAATCAGGGCCTGGCATGATGTCCGCGGACATCGGACGCGGCCGCTGATTGAATGGTGAAAAACATGAGATGCGTCAGATATTTTGAAATGTTGTTGGATCAGCCAACTGCACCCGTAGTCAGCGGACATCGCAGTAAAAACATATTAAAAAACACAACATTGCACTTGTCAAACTAATAAAACTATCTCTGGGGAGGAGAGGGGTGATGAGGATGAGATGGTATATGGCCATAAAAAAGCCAAAAAACAGGTGGGTGTCCACCTTTGAAGTTTGCAAACAGCACAGGGTAACCCTGTACTGTTGGCAAACATCTAAGATGTTCAGGGACATCTTTACATATTTTTGCATTACAGGGTTGGTGAACAGCAGTTTTTGGATGGCTTATAACTTTGGCGCCACTGAATAAAACTGCATAAAATGTTGTGATATCATTCTAGATCCGACCTTGAATGGTTCTACCAAGTCTGGTGCTGTATTCCCGAGTGGGAACAAAATTGGAAGGGGCGGAGGGGGATCGGAGTGGTACCAAAATATTTGAAAGGCCTATACATTTGGTGCCATTTCACGAATCTGCACAAAAGTCTGAAAAAGATTTTAAGACCCAGATTTGAATGTTTCTGCAAAGTTTGGTGGGATTTTGTGAAGAGGGGACAAAAGTAGAGGGGGGAAGGGTTTTAACATTTTTAGATGACTTATAACTTTGTTGACAAATGTGTGCAATATATTTTAAAACGATTATAGACCCAGCCTTGAATGTCTGTGCAAAGTCTGAATGGATTTGGTCAAGTGGGAGCTGAGTTATATGACTATTCTTTATGTAAGTACATTTTGACACTTTTCAAAAACATAAAATATGGATGGATTTGTAGCAACATTGTGCAAAGAGAATTGGCAAGGACCTGCAAGCATGATTTTGCAAATGTGTCAGTTTTATTTTTTTGAAAAGTGTCATAATGTAGGTACAACAAATAGTGATACACTTTGCCTGTGGCCATGTGGACAGATTGTCTGAGTCATGGCCAAAGAACATGACTCTGGCAATCTGGGCACTGGCCATGACCATGAAGGACTGGCAATGGGGTTAAAGTGGGCATGGCTACCAGGAAATGGCTATGTGTAAAGATTTTCAAAATTGGGATAGGTCTGAATGGAAAAATCTTTTTTGCCTGTGGCTACAATTCAGCCCGTGGCTACAGCTCTAAATGCTGCACAGGATTGCATCAACAGATTGTCGTGACTACTGCTACATACTGACAAAATGCTAGATAATTACAGAGGGCGCCAAACCAGGTGCCCACGTGGTCACCAGGCCACCCCTTGAAATCATTAACCAACTTTTATATGCGACGATACCGGGACAAGATATTGGGATTGCATGCCAGACTCATTTCCACAACCTCAGAGCAATGACTGCCCACAATCCACACGCATTAGGAAAGACACTAGAGAATCAAACGCGTTTCGGTTGATTTCTAACAATAAATATAGCACCAACCATGGTATTCAAGACTGCATTAATTCAACAATAGTTATTTATTGAATAACATAGCGCTAAGGTGAACAAGGCTCACTCTCCTATTCAAAACCTTACACTTGAAGAAGGAAGGGCACCTTCACAAAAGAACCCAATCACTTGCAGCAGGGTAAACCAATGAAGCGCAGTGATCTACCCATTCTACTGCCCTGCAATTACTTGATAATCGTGTACTCTGATTTGATTATTTGGGCATGCAGCACGGCCGAAGCCCTATGTTTGAATGGGAAATAAATATTTTGCTAGCGACTACAGCCTGAAGTGTTGTATTGCATTACAACAAACCTGCGCAAGCAGCATCAGTAAGAACCTGAAAGCATGCTTTGCAAAGCTGTTTTGTGTTTTTTTTATTTTTGGAAAGGGTCCAAATATAAGCACAAACAATAGTGATCTAACTTTTCTGCCGTAGGCAGTGGCCCACAAAATAGTGATATAGGTTTGGTGAATGTACAGTGGGCCTGGCCCTTGGCAAGGCCAAATGTCTACTCTGATTTACTTTTGGGGCATGCAGCATAGCCGAAGCTCTAGGTTGAAATGGGGTGGGGGGTAAAAATGCTGGATGGGATTGCAGCAAACTTGTGCAAGGAGCATTAGCAAGCACCTGAAAGAATGCTTTTGCAAATCTGTTGTGTTTTACTTAAGTGTCGACGCAAGTACAAAAAATAGTGATAATAACTTTTCTGCTGTGGCCAGTCGGCCTGGCCCTCAGCAAGGATTGCTTATTGGGGTATGCGGCAAGGCCGAAGCCTATGCCCCATGGATTGTGGAGACTGGCCATGCAAGCCATGAGCACTGTCCATTGGTTACATTATGAGGGTATAGTGGACACTGAACTAGGATGCTGGGTAGGTGCAGTCGATAACGGGGGTGGTTGGTGGGCTGGGGTCATGGTTGAGCCCCATGCCCTAGGAAATTGAACAATGACTTGCATCCCCAGCATGTGTTGCTGATAACGATACACATAAGTATGCGTTGCAAAAAATGTTTCTTAAAGGAGGATTATAGTTCTGCAATGTATGTTAAAAGAGACATTATTAATAACTTATATATAGTAAGGTAACATTATGCAACATTTTCCCTTATAAAAACGTATTCAATTGACAGAAAAAACTTTGTTAAAGGGACGTTACGGTTAAGATGTACCCCACCCTTGGGACTCCTGTGCTCTAGCAGTTAGCTAGTGGGCTCCTACTTTGGCATCCGTTGGCCCTTTTCTTGTATTTGTGTTACATGTAAGGTAGGAGGTAGTGTTTCTCATGCTCCTTGATTACAGCTTTAAAAGCAATTCGAAATTGCTCCCCCCTGCAGAGTGGTGTGTTGCAGTATATAGAGAGTACTCTTGTCTTCGAAAAATATGGATCAACAGCCTCTTTTATCACTTGCAAGGTAGCTGGTGGGATTTTGTGTCCCACAGAAGTAGGCTGTGTGATTAAAGTATTGGTTGAGGAGGATGAGGTAGAGGAAGACTGCTTACTGTTTCCTATTTTCCTAAGAAAGGAACAGCCTTTCTGAGAGCATTGCAGTGGTTGGATTTGGTGTGGCGGCGCATGGAGGTGGTCTAGTAGGAGTACTGCCCAGGTAGTCCGTAACCGAGTACAACGTTGCATTCAGTGCATTTCACTTTGGTAGCTTTAGCCTTTGGTGCATTTCCTACAGTGGGGAAGAACTGCCACACCCATGATTCTCTCTGGGTGCTAGAGGTAGGTACTCCCTCTACCTCATCTTCCTGGTCCTCTTCTAGCACTTCTTTCGTTGGGTAGGTCCTCCAGCTGGTGGTGGAGGTGGCTCTTTGGGAAGAGGAATGGATATAGCGGATGAAATGTTTAAGATTAATAGCAGTTTTGCTAATATTCTTCCAAGTATGTGCTCTGTTCTAGATTGTTAAAGGATAATTAGTAAGGATAGGTGTAGGAGCTGTGCAAAGGTACATTTTGAGCTTCAAAGTTCCTAGATGAGCAGCAAAATGCAGTTCCGAATTGTTCGCAAAGCACGGACCCGTTGGCAAACACATAATCATGCCGCACGCGGTCACGTGACAGTGCCCGGAAAGGTCCACGGTAACGTCAAAAGGCCACAAACTTCGGCGAACACAAAAAGCAGTGGAAAAAGTTGCTAGAAGTGTTACAAATTATGCTAGAAGGTAGGGAATGGGAAAGATTTAAGGTGAAAGTTTCTAAATTGGATCAGAATGTCGCTAAATTGGGGTTAGCATGATATTAGTAAATTGTAGGAAATTAGGGTGCACTGGTAATAACCCATGAAATTCACTGAAAAAACTTTGTTAAAGGGACGTTATGGTAAAACAATTCGCCAGTTATGGTAAGCTAAGCAACCATAACTAGCGCCACCACCATGCACTGCTAAGGCTAACACCCAGGACATGAAATATGACATCACAAATGAGATCACTGATGATATCACATATTCAATACATTTTAATAAACAGTCCCTACAAGGGGTTGTGTTTATGTTGGTAACAAGATGTTAGGGATGATTGGGAGATGTATCATGAACTACTTAATGTATTAAAGAATGTAATCATGTGAACAAAACATTATATTCGAGTGTTGTTGTTAATAGAGGAACTTATAAATGCATAAAGGTTGGAGCATGCACCATGGAAGTACAACATTTTCAATCTGGTAATTGCCGATAGTAAAATAATAAATGCTATTTTATGAGAGTTTTGAGTAATGTTAAACATGGAATAAATAGGTAACAATTGAAAACCTACCACACACTTGTGTTAGTAGAAATAATACTTATAAAACCACACAATGCATATAAATTGGAGGCACATACAGGGAAACTAAAGTAAGGAAGAAAGAAAAAACAGCACCAAAAAAATGACATTAACATTAGCGTTAATCATAATGTACACAAATTAATTGTGTTTTTGAGACGTGCTTATTGCCCCATGTATGTGCACTATGTGCTCAAATTAAACTCTAAGGGAAGTACTTTAAGAACATATAAAAAGGTTAATGTGTAGATATGTGTAGATATATAGCACCTTTTTAAATTGTGGAAATTCTCATTGTCAGTAAAAACCAAAAAGTTGCCTAATCCTGTGAGTAAACAAAAACAAGTGGCCCAGATATGCGATGTTATCAGTGATGTCATCAATGACATTCATGATGTCATCTTTCATGCCTGGGTGTTAGTCTTAGCAGTGCACTGTAGTGGTGCGAGTTATGGTTGCTTAGCTTACCATAACTGGTGAATTTCAGGGGGTTTTTGGTTTTACTTGTAACCATAACCGCGTTTTTTCACTGAATTTGATAGGTTTGTATTGGTGCAACTTAACCATAATGTCCCTTTAACAAAGTTGTTTCACTGAGATATATATCAGAGTAATACTGAAAAGAAGAGCTGGAGAGGTAAGATACTAATAGTGGGACCAAGGGAAGTGGGGGGGAGGGGTAGACCTTTGGAGTGTGGAGGAGGAATTTATGAATGTAGAAATGTACACAATGTGCTAGATATTTTGCTAGAAACCTAAATATGGGGGGCCCATAAGGCTATCTAGGTCCCTGGCACCAACCCACCCAATTGTAAACCTAATGAGAGTTATGTAAACTTCATAAGTGAAGTTGAATCTTGGGCCCTATTCTTTTCACTAATTATCTGCTGGGGAATCCTGCCAAAGGAAAGGTACAGGACTGGGGAAAGCAAATGTGGTGCCCAACAAAAGTGTGGAATCACAACTGAAGCTCCACATATGCGGAGATGGAAAGATGGAAACTCCACTATCTAAAGAAACTTTGCGGGATGAAAGAAGATTATGGAAATGAGGAGGATGAAAGAAGTAATTTGGTTTCTCTGTTTTTCAGATTCCAAAGAATGGAAGGTCTTTCTGAAGCCAACACATCCTTTGCTCTTAACCTATGGAAAAAACTGAGTGAAGATGATAACAAGAAAAACGTATTCTTTTCACCTATGAGCATTTCCTCTGCTCTGGCTATGGTGTTCCTGGGTGCACAAGGAGACACGGCAGCCCAGATGGCACAGGTATGTGTATCCTGTGTTGTACTGTGTGATGCAAGGCATTGGGCTGGATACATGCTGCTTGGGGAGGTTACAATGGCGGATCACCTGAACAGATCATTATGGTTGAATGCCTGCAGCAGCCAGGCTTTCGAGCAGAAGGCTAAGATAGGACAGAATGCATGCAGCGCAAAGGCGTCAGAGTAGCGGAGTATGATAGCACTGAATCAGGAAATGAAAAGCCATCTACATTTTTTTGCCTGATTCATGTATGAAAAAGGTACATTAATATCCTGTTCGCAAAAATGTTTCTTGTATTTTTCATTACTTCTATGGGGAACGCAAAGTATCACATCACAATATGAACGAAAATCCCCAATGGCAAACGGGTAGACATTTTACTCTGAGCTCCATGCAGTCGTTCATGAGATCTCTCATAGCAATAACACCCAGACCTACCTTAAATATTAGGTCCCAGCATGGAGCAATCCATTTAGATGCTTTCAAAGGGTTATGGCAAATCTACTGAATGTTAGACGAGAACCTGGAGCTGATGTTTTTTTATTGTTAGATCATTTTCCAATTCTGCTTCTGTAGAATCAATATATTCCAGGGGTTTTGGTAAATAGTTCCACTAAAGTAGGCACTTGTTCTCCGTTGGTGGGGGATCGACCTAATTATTCAGATTTACTGAGATTGCGGGACCTGGAAAGTGTCTTGGGAAGATCAAAACCTAGCTCCTCTATACCTTATTTACTAACCAGCAACACACCCAACTTACAGAAACCGATGCCGCTGGGTGGCAGCTGATGGCACACGATGAATTGGCAATGTCCAAATAAAATATTGGAAAGCACACCCCCTTGCGCCAAATATTAGAGATGGTGTTGTGAGGATTCTGTGTTTGATTCTCGAAGTCGCCCAGAGAATTCTTTGCACTTTCCCGCTTCCTTGTTTATGCATGGAGGAAACTGGAGTGGTGCATTAGTGCTACAAATCCTTTGTTGATGATACACATAACTGTTTAATGAGGAGGCAGTGGTCTGTGTTTTGTTGCTCTAGCTCTGGTGGAAGATGAACTAAAACTGTTGCTTTTTCATGGTCCAAGGTACTGTTTTAAGATCACGTGTTTGGTAGAAAGACTGCACATACATGACCTGGGACTACTCATGGGAAGTGCTCTTCAACAATGGAGACAGCATATGAAGTTGGGTTGAGCGGGTTGAACAATATCCTTTAATTTAAGGGAAGACGGAACATGTTGCATTCTATGCCACAAATCAATACCTTCAAGTTGGGGAGAGAGGAACAGCTAGGCTGGTAGTGCAACTCTTACGAGCGGGCTGCTCCAAAGTTCAGATGTCTAGGATAATACCACTACTCCATTTAAGTCAGTAATTGCACTCATGGACCAATGATTGACTTGTTTTATTGCAAGTGCCCTCCGATAGGAATCTGACTCCTCATTCCGTGGGAATGGTGAAAAGCAAACTGAAGTGCACTGCTATCCATCAATGCCTTTTTCAAGGTGACAAAGTGCAATGCAAACACATGTACTGAAAAATAAATCCCTTTCGAGCACGTTCACATTTGTCAAGGAACTATTTATCTAAATGTACCATCTGTGTGCATAGCCCCCCTAATCCAAACATGAACAATGCCAATATCTTCTTTTTCTACTAATGAGAAAATGTTGGATATGCCCATTTGCTGAAGCTCCTCTATGAGGACTCCCCATTCCACCATGATGAATCACCCTCATGTCACTGGTGCGCACGTCCAGATGGTTTCGCTCCTGTCTTGCATTGAGCCAGTTGCCCTTGGGGTACCAGAATGTCTCTGATTAAACATATGATGCTCCTGGGTCCAAGAAGTAGATCTAGCTTCGTTTTAGTCAAATTATAGCATTTACGAATTAGGGAAACCCTTTGAGAGTTTTGGGTCCATTTGGTTCCACATACTTTTTG
The DNA here is from genome assembly GCF_040938575.1 of Ambystoma mexicanum. NCBI lineage: Eukaryota > Metazoa > Chordata > Amphibia > Caudata > Ambystomatidae > Ambystoma > Ambystoma mexicanum. The sequence goes on along the minus strand of NC_090930.1, from coordinate 1,046,706,236 downwards.
GGGGGAAGTAACCTATCTTTTACCTGCCATTTTTAATTCAATTAATCTTTAGCTGCCAGTTTGAGAGGTACGTTTTCGCAATAGTGTACACATTTTTGTTCTGTAACCCAAATGTTGAGTTATGTTAATTTGATGCATTTCTTTTCAAAGGCCTTCCCTTATCTGCCCAGAGTGGGGAGCTGTATTTTAGGAGTACAAAATAGGTGACCATTTAGGCCTCCTCTCATCCGGTTCGAATGGCAGCAGTTGATGAACCAATGCAAATTGTGTTCAGCAAGATCAGCAATCACCTGTGTGTTTTTTGTTTATCAGACACTGCAGTTTAACAAAGCCAAAGATGTCCATTCTGGGTTCCAGTCACTGATCGCTGAAGTTAACAAACCAGACACAAAATACCTACTTAGGACCGGCAATCGACTGTATGGAGAAAAGACGTATATATTCAATAGGGTAAGTTGTGCTTCTAGAAATACTTTTCCAGCTTTGATGTCTATTTGTATTTAAAGTGATCAAAATGATGTGCAAAGAATGCAGTCCTCAGTTGCTTTATGACCTGGAATGCTAGAATGCTCTGTCCACTAGTGTCAAAGGACTCCATATCTAGAGGACCCCATTCTGTATTGCGGTCTGAGAACTACTGCAATAAGTCACAGAAACCATATACCTCTCAATTCCCATGCCACACAGCAACCCATATCGAACACTAAAAGGCACTCTCCCTCACAACGCACTTGCCACTACCGCAATTATTACTGAAGACATGACACAGTACACGTAGCATCATAGTGCAACATTGCCACAGGTGGCACAGAAAACCTCTCTGAGCATCAAGGAAAGTTCAAGGGTCTTTATTTTTCTATTTGTGGGCCCTAGATCTCGACCTGGTACACCCACTTCCCTAGCCCAGGCGTCCTTATCCCCAGGTTACTGCTACCGATTATTACACCCTCAGTATGCTAAAATCTAAATACACTGAAGTGACTTGCCTAAAGGCCTGCAGCTGTATCTCTCTGAACTCCCTGAGGGAGTTCCCAAGTGTCCCTACTTGGTGTTCTTCTCAGGATAGTGGATTGTGCCTAGTACTTGCACTGTTGGACCCAGCTAGGTCCAAACACTCTCACTCTTACCGTGCCCTTCTACACTACCTTCTCTTTGACTCCTTCCACCACTCTTCTGTTCCTCTGATATTTACTCCGCCTCTCCACTACCTCCACCCTTAAATGTCACCACTTCCTCCACTTTACTACTACCACTCTTCCACTCCTCCTCCTGCTACTGCCACTCCTCCTGCTACTGCCACCCCTCCTCCTCCTAGTACAGCTACTACTACCAACACTTACACCCCCCTCCTTCTTTCACCCTGTACCAACCTTCTCACATTTACACTTCATACTATTCTTTCTACCCACTTGTATCACGCCCACGCACACTCGCACTGTAGTACCACCCTCACTCTATAACCAATACCTCACCTGTTCCAAGAAACTCTTCCACAAGCCGCCTCTCTGTCCTTCCTCCCACTGGTCTCCTAGTCTCCTTCAACCTCCATCTCTGACCTCACCTGGTCACCTGGTACTCCCACAACGTCCTGCTTCCTGCCTTCCCTTAAATCTCCCCTCTTGTCCTCTGATTGTTGTTCTTTCTCTATCCTATCTGATTGCCTTGCCCATTGTATGTGTACATAGCTTTCAAAAGGGGCCTAAACCCCCTCACTGGCTCTGTAGCAATTTGCCGCATAATGACAGACTACAGAGTTGAATGGCATTGTTGGTGTTTTCGGTGACCGTCGCTGTGACGGCTTTGGAAAGCATTCTCAAGTGTCCCTGGTGGTTTAGTGGGTCCAAATCTCCGAGCAGTCCCTGCTGTTGCTTCTCAGCGGGACAGCGTTATCCTCCGGTTGTCCATGTATGTCTGCAGCAATCGTCTCTCTCTCTCCCGCTGGGTGTCTCACTCTGTGCGACAATACAGTTTCTCAAGAGCACTGGAAATTCTGACAGGTGGGTGATGTATGTTCTGTCATTTCTTCAGGTCTTGGATACAGGGTACGCCGGCCAGGCCTTCTCACTCCGCTTCTGTAATAGGAAGGGAAACCATGGCAAGCAACTTTCATGAGTCATGCCAGGAGATAAAGGACTGCATGCTCACGTTCTGGCACAGGGGATGACGACAGGAATTGGTGACACCTCTGCTGCTACCATCCACCGTAGGGGTAGCACTGCCTGGTAGGTCTTCCACCAGCAGGATAGAGAGGTTCTGTCCCCTCCAGACAATGCCAGGGTATTGGCCTTGTCACAACATGTATCACAGAGTACCCACACCACAATATAAACATATAAAGCACATAACTCGGCACGCAACATATTAAACCAAGGAATGCACATACTGCACAAGGCGCATAAAATAACCCCAGACTCATAAAAACTACATGCAGTGCATAAACCAGTGTTGGTACCCAAATCGCATCCAAATGTAAAGGCCGCTCACAACACTCCACTGAACATTCTAAAACACCCCACACCTCCAACATACCACACTGAGGACATTTCAGACAGCACTACAGAAAATACCCAAACCACAACACTTCCCATAAACTATTCCCCCTCTGCATCGCTTAACATCACCCTTTCCCTTCACCCCGTCCCAGGCCTCTCCCCTCTTTACGTCTCTTTTGTTCTGCTGTTTGGGGTTCCCTGGAAAACATCAATTCTGTCGAGACATTCTCAGTGGTTTGGTCTCTACACCCGTTGCTACCTTTCTCAGTCATATGTCCAGGCAAGGCAAGGCGAGGAGACTGGCTGATACCCGAGCACTGTGTCGGTGAACTCAACAATATCACCCCTGTGTCCCATTCCCAGTAAATATGGCAGCAACAATTCGATGAACATTAGTGCACGTTGAAGTGGCAGGCTTTGAAAAATCAGTCGATGATAGGACGTTTGTGTGTGGCAGCCAGATATATACATTTAATGCTGGGGGTTGGGGGTGTAAATAAAGATACTAGAATTGAACTTAAGGTTTTATTTTTATACTGGAGTGCTTACTGGCCATAGATGATGTAAAGGGGTGGGGTATGAACCTATCAAGACAACCTAACATTGGCATCAGTCTTGTAGCTATGTGCTCCACCTGGCAGACTTTTACATGCTCTCCAAATTACATTTCGGTCATGGAAACCTCCAGTCCTGTCTTCTTCATGACCCCACATGACGTGATGGTTCATGTTGTTGAGGCATGAAAGAGGAGAAGAGTATTCCCCCCCCCCCATAAGAAGTCTTAATCTTTCCCTGGTGTTCCCAATATGTGGCCCCCTTCCATCATGTAACACTAGAGCAGGCTCCATCTCTCACTTTTGAGAATACAGCTGTGAAGGGCATTAGAGGATGGGGGCTATGTGGAAAGACAACGTGTGGGTGGACTCTTATAGTTTACAGCCATTGCTAAATAGTTATGGGTACAAGGTAGTACTTCCATATAGGAATGTTTTACCCATGAAGAAAGAGTGTTTAATACAATAATATCTTAGAAAGTGTTTTTTTAAAGGTTTTTTTTTTTTTGTTGCATGCGGTTTATCTGGGCCTGTGCATTTGTGTGGGGTCCATTTGGTTCCTCTGCATGGGTGCACTTTATTTTTGGGCCGGTTTATTTCTTCGCACTGGGAATATTCTCTTACGTTGTCATTGGTGCTCTTTCCACTATCTGATTGTTGTTGCTTTGCTCCCTTGAGGATCCATGTCACTGTGTCCAATGCTAACACCCTTCAGTGTTTTCTGTCCCTTTTATTGAAACCTAAACACCCAGTTGTTTCTCCTCTTTCACCCCTTTTGGTGTTTTCTGGTCCCGCCATCATGCTGCTCCCATGTGGTTTGTCTTCACTCCTGTCTGCAGCATCTCCATTGACAGTCTTCTCATGTTGACTGAAACTAGTGGTTCCATCTGTACATTTGTAAAGCCATGTTGAAATCTGTTTCCTTACAGGAATTCCTGGACTCCTGCAATAAATTCTACCTTTCAGAGCTAGAACAAGTAGATTTTGTGGAGAAATACGAGGAAGCAAGAGGAAAAATTAACAACTGGGTAGAAGAAAAAACTGAAGGTGAGCAAACCAACCCCCACCCCCCCAAATCATAGAGATTTTTCTATATTCCCTACTGATATAGAGTTTCCTAATGGCTTCATGCTGGTGTTATACCAAAGGAAATATTATAGGTGCCCCCTACTGTTAAATCATGACGTCCCTTTGAAAATAAAGCCTTGTTAAAGCAATAAGCAATTTTGCGACTTCATCAAACTCCCATCTATAGCAGCAATGACAACACACCCTTTGACCTCAAACAGCAAATACTGAGCATTATTCGTTTTCAGGTGTTAAGTAAAACATCTTTTATACTGTGCTAATTCACAGGTGCAGGGGTCTCAAAGCGACAAGGCCTGACTGAAACGTGACATATTGTACCCCCCAACGAGGGTTTGCTTACTTACTAAAAGGAAAAGCAAATGGGTCAATCTGTTGGGTAAGACGCTACAGATGACATAAAAAGGGGCTTGGGCAGGTTACAGGAAGAAGGATCACGTTTGTCATAGCTCAGGTGGGTGTGTCGATCCAGCCAAAATAGCTGAAGGAGAAGGACATATTTACATGTCAGTTTCAGTGAGACATCTAGGCATTACTAGAAGTAGTGTGTGTCTGTGTGATAGAAATGAGATATCCTGTGAGAAGTGTCTGTTTCTATACACTGGGAGTATTTTGCATTTCTCCCACAAAATAAACTCCAGAATAGTAGTTCTGGGACTTCCAAGTCCAGTGGCTAAGAGTGGGCCAATCAAGAAAAGAATGTGTGAAGGGTGAATGTGGGCAGAGCCAAACTGGGTACACAGAGAGGGATTTGACAGATGGCTGTCCTTCTATATGCACTCCCAGTCTGGCACCCGTTTCTGTGAAATGTTCTAATGATCCAAGCATGATTTTGGTTCAGGAGGTGGTCAGGCCTTTAGTCATTCCACAATGACTGTGTGTCCTTGTTAGCCTGAGTAGTGCGTTAAAGAAACGCACAATGGAACAGGATATCCAACAAGCCTTTGCTTACTGCCTAGGTAATGAACTGCCACAGATGGGCATGTTGTATAGGCAGGAAACCTGGGAGGAACGGCGAGCACTCCTAAATTAGGGCCAGTTGCGAACGGACTCCTCTGGGAGCAATGCCCCGGACCTATCTCCCACCACGCTTGACATTTTGTCATCATTGTAGCAGAAGTCATTCATGACCTAAAAAAGATGTGTACGCATTGTTCCCACTCATTATTGTGCTGCCATACCTGAGTGCTTGCACTGGACATGATTCTTAATCCATTAATTATCTTAATAAATGAGCAGGAGTTACATTTATTATATTGCCACTTTGACAGCATAATAGTAAAGATCACATCACACATTAAATAAGAAAATGCAGAAGGGATTTTTCCTATAACATTTGGACCCATGCCAACACCATATTGGGCTTGTAACTGATGCTGACCCATCCGATAAAGCATGCCACATTTGTTAACAATCCATACAGTGGTTGAAAAGTTATAAGTAACATTTTTTTTCACTTTTTTTAAAATTGAAAAAATGAATTTCATAAACATGATTCCCCTTAATTGTCTGCTTTGATTTTTTTTCAATTTTGGCACTTTACCTGGAAGCTGTGCACGCTTCAAACATTTTGGAAATCACATCAGCCATACTCGACATCTTAACATATAATAAAATGGGAATTCATCCATGTTTGTGACATGTGACCTGGCAGTAAAATGTGAAATACAAACATATGGGCATAGTGACGGTGTCCTGGCGTGGTGTAATGTGAAATGCAAACCTATTAATATACGTAGTCCTCTACATGTACAGAGGTCATATTCACTTGCAGGACATACAGCTCACTGTGTTAGGGGTGTGCTACTTAGAAGTGTGATATCACTGTCTCATTCAGAACAAAGTGTCGGAGAGTATTCATAAGACGATCACAGATAGACAGAGAGATATAAATGGGCAGATGAACAACCACCCACAGACAGAATGATAGATTAATAGATGGCTGAATACTAGTGATGTAATTTGAAATAAAAACATGTGTAGCTTTGCTTCTAGTGTTTGGGTTTTCAAATTTTCTGATGTGTAATACACACATGTTGTCTACTTCATCTACATTTACACACCTGATGTTCATTTTCAAGACAGATGGCTCTGCGTGTTAGATGGTGAGGCATGCTGGAGAAAGGAGTCCGACAAAGGCGTGACATTTACAATGTGATCTTTATTTAAATAATAATGAAAAAAGGTCTATCCCTAGTCCTAAAGGGTTTTCCCTATCTAACTAAAGAATAACTCTGGTGCTCATCGTCAGGGTGGCTGTCAAACTCTGTGTCCGTCCTCTGTCCAAATTAGCCTGTTCCAGCCCTACCATTAACAAAAACACTATCATAAATCGTTCCAGGAGAATTACTCCCTTCTTCTGGTCCTACAGTTCAGCAACTGCAATCTTTCTTCTGGTTAACTTCGTCAGTTTCTTGGCTGTTGTTTGGTAATCTTTTGCCTTAGTTTCTAATTCAGCAATTCGATGGATAATCAGGAGAATGGCTCTCTGCTCCTGCTTCAGTTGGTTCAGCCACTGGCTATTATTCTTGCACCTGTTTTTATCAACCTTTGCAATTATTCCCAGGCTTCTCTCAGGGCTTGCTTAATGGTCATACACTTCCTTGGTTTCCAATATGCAGTTATTCCTTGCCTTTCTTTACCTTCTTCTTGGGAAGAACAAGGGAAAACTGTTCCCATGGTGTCCTTTTCTCTTTTCTAGCACTCTGACAAAGAAGACTGTTCTCGTGGTACTTTTTAGCCTTAGTGACTCTCAAGGCTAGAATGTTGAGGGAGTCTTCAAATACGTTCTTCTCTTTTAGTCTATTTGCCACAAAAACTTGAGACGAGGAAGATCACTGTTGATGTAATCTTCACACTTGATGCTCTTATAACAACTCTGTAGATGAGGGAGACTACTCCTGAGGCTTTCTTTCCATTCAATAATCTTGACAAAACCACTGTGACAAGGGAGATCACACCCGAGGAATTCAGCACTTCTGGGAAATAGACTGAGATGAGGGAGATCACTCCTGATGCCTTCTTTACATTCAGCACCCTGCCCCACTTCCTTACTGGGTCTTCTGTGACTCCTCTTACCTCTTCCTTGATGGAGGCACGTCAACAGTTCTTCCTGGAGTGTTAGGTCGCTGCGTTCCTGCTGAATGCTCTCCGTGCTTCTGTTTCTGCTCCCCGCGGCCGTGCTTTGGCTCTGCGTGATCTCCAGCCAGGTGGTGTTGGCGCAGATAATGTACTACTCGGTGCACCATCACAAGTCCACGCCACCGTTGGTTGGTTCCCAGCTTCCAGTCAGCCTGCTGTGCGTCGGCCTGTAAAGGACTCTTGCAACCTGATGTCAGCATCCTTCCAGCTGGAGGTTTACTTCCGTGACATAGCTGCTTGCTTCCAGGTTCGAATTTCCTGGGCCTGCCAGGCATCACGCCTGCTTCGCCTCCCATGGATCCCTTTCTCTATTTTTATGTCATACAGCTGGGTCCTCCCCAGCAGAGTGTGTCATAATTCTTTGTGTCCATTGTGTATTCTGAATTGAATTGATTATTTGTATAGCGCCTATACACAACTTGTCTGGTCCACCTCTTTGCAGTACCTTCTGTAATTAGCAAAGGAGTAGTTTGCATAACACCATCAATCTTCTTCTTCACAGTATTCTTCGAAGATGGCTTGAAATCAGACTGTTGATTTTATACTTCGCTGTCTTGATGTTCTCAATTCTTACAGGAAGAAAGGAAGGAGTATTACAATAACATAAAGTAGTGCTTTCAGATAGTTTCTCAGCAGACTTTATGGGTTTTCTTGCTCTCAAGGGCAAGAGGGTGAGGGAGTTCCATCACGGAACAGGAGTCCTTATACCCATGAGGGGGTCTCTCCCTTTGGGGCCCCCCTTTCCACCCGGCCTAGGGGGAATGTTGCATAGCCTACTAACCCCCTAGCCTCACAAGATAGGACTCTCACATCCCACCCCCTTACCCTCCGCTCCAGGGGAGAAGTGACGTCCCACGAATCGTGTAAAAATTTATGAGATATGGAACATATAACTAAAAACATTTTCCCACCCATATAAAGTTTCACTTCCAGTTGTGTATGGTGCATAAATGTACAAACGATGCATGACAGACACGTTCACATCACAATTTACCATTTACTATTACAATTACTAAAACCAATCAGTAATGTCAAAATTTACAAAATATCATACAACTGTAAACTCATAAAAATCACAGCTCATTCTGTCTCATCACAAACAAATGGTTAGTCAGATTGCTAGACGGTGTGGCGGGTCAGAAGTAGGTCAAGAAATCGGGTCTGTCATTTTGGAACTTTCTTTATTAAACAAAAAGGTAGAAGGTCGTACCTTTACCTATGCTATGGTTTCCCTACCTAACACAAACGAACTTGTCGGTCGTCGAGTCCAAAATGAAGATCAGTCCTCTGTCCCAAACAACTAACCTGTCCTTGCCACTATCAAAACTAAGACTTTGGACCCTAAGGTGATACTCTTGGGAGACTCAGACGGCGAGGGCACATACCCAATGGGGGCCCCAAAAGCGAGGGTTATTACCCAACTCCTGATGGCCACCAAACTGATGTTAGCTGCTTCCTGGAAACTGCCTGAGGGGCTGATTATAGCCCATGGCTAAGTGTGGACCATGATAGTCATGGAAAAGATAACTTCCATAATCAACAAATTTTTCCCAGCATTCTGTGCTGCTTGGTACTCAGTAATTCAATCACCTAGGTATTTGAGAACACCTGACCTACCAACCACAGCAACTTAGACATTTTGATCTTCTGTGATGAATGTCCTTGCTACCTCATTAATCTCTAACTTTATTTTGGTTATGTTGATAACTTGTGTTTGACGGCTAACACAAAGGAGAATGAGTCCTTTCGAATGGATTGTGTCCTCCAATATATTCCACATCTTTGATATGTAATGTCCACAGCTGTGCACTTCGGAATCTTTTTCAGCAGAGGGCGTCCTGCGTCGATGGCATTGGAACAATGTCCCTCAAAGGCCTCCGTTGAGGGCGATGTCACAGGATGTTATAAATAGGACACACGGTGCCCGTAGCCTCAGTTCAGTTTTTTTCGTAAACGTGTTCACTTCGTGAGACTCAGCATGCCTTGTGTGTTCATCATTATGATGTCTTTCTCTTCGACCCCTCTGACTCTGCGGTCTGGCTTCAAGACCTGCCGGGACTGCAAGTCGAAAATGTCGCCAACCGACCCCCACCACATTTTTTTGTGGTGCCTGGACGAGTCGCACGACACCGACGACTGCTCGAAATGCCAGTCGCTGACTGCCAAGGCCTTGCAGGAGCGGAAGGGGAAGCTCCAGGTAGGTAGGGGCTCTAAGTCTGTTAAGTCCCAAACTTCCAAGTCCAGGGGGGTTTCCACCGACGACTCAAGGGGTGACTCTCCGCGTCAGAAGGAGTCCCGGGGATCTCGTCCCGGAGTGGTTCTCACCACTCGTCTTCCTCGTCCCGACACTCTAGGAAGCGCCGTCACTGGTCGCCTTCCCCGTCCTCTTCGGAGGAGGATGCCTCGAGGAAGGTTACGTGCCCAACGAATTCCTTGACTCCGGAGGAATGGGTGGCGTTTAAAGAATCTATGTTAGCGTTTTTTTTCACTCACAAGGACGGGTCCGGTCGCACCTTCTCACGAAGCCGGCCAGGATCGGTCTTGTACCGTGACTCACACGTCTTCAGGCTCGGGCCCAAGACGCGACTCGCATCGGGAGCCTTCGAGGTCCCGTACAGACAAGGATTCGAAGAGTCGCAAAAGACGCGTCTCTAGGTCTCGGTCCTCGTCCGCAGCGAGACCGCAGCAACCTACTGAGGGCTCGATGCCGACACCAACTCGGTCGGCGCCGTGTCCGTCCGACTCGGACATCGATACTTTACCATCGTACCAGCCCACGGCGCCATTGGCACCTGTGTCGGCGCCGAAGCCTTCGGCGATCACGATGTCGAGGTTGTTGACACTCTCGACGTCGAAGCCTTTGCCACTACCGGTGCCTTTGGGGATTTTTTTCTCAAAATTTGCCTTTGGAGTACCCAGATATCGTGGATCCTCCAAGGAAGGCTACGGCGAAGTCTGTCATGGCAGTTTTGGACTCCAGGTCCTCTTCTGTCACCAGACCTGTGTTTCAACTCCCTCTGGCTGACATTTATGAAGAGGAGGAGAGGTCTGAGTTTGAGGAACTCTGGTGAACTCGATGAAGCTCCACATTTTTCTGGAGACAGTCAGTTGGAGGAGTTGAGGCAGACCCTCCATGATGCCTGTGGGTTGGACACTTCCCCGGAAGTGGAATTTGGTAGACCTGAGCCTAGGGCTCATGCAGAGTCTTCTAACAGGAGGCTCGTGGCGCGAGTCTCATGGTGCGAGTCTCGGAAGTATCTGGGCTTTTCCAGTCCTCCTGAAGACTTTATGCAGGATGATCTAAGAATATCTTAGATCAAGGTCCGTCCTCTGACGTGGTTTTGCCTTGTCATCTTACCTTACAGAAAAGGGTGGCGGCTGCTTGGCAGTCCCTCGAATCTCTTCCGGCTATTAATAAGTCTTTGACCAAGAAATACCACCCTTCCGTTAGCGACCTCAGCTATTTATCTACTCACCCCACCCCCAAGAGTTTGGAGGTTCAGGCGGCTGCGGCCATCTCGAGGCAGACGGCGTACCCTACCATCCCTCTGGATAGGGACGACAAGCCCTTCGACAGTTTGGCCCTGAAGGTATTTTCTGCTGGGAGCATGGCCTTGAAATCAGCCAACACCATGTGTGTCTTGGCAAGGTTTTCACACACTCTGTGGAATTGTTTCTTTAGTGGCTGAGCATATTCCTGAGGGGAAAGAAAGGGATGGGTTCCTTGCTCTTGTGCAGGACGGCAAGGATGCCATGTGTGAATCCCTTCAGTTGGGTTTGGATACGGCCGACCGTGTTAGCCGATACATGGCTGCGAGCACCGTTATATGCAGATTTGTGTGGTTGCGGAAGTCGGAGTTTGCTCCGGGTGTTCAGGCCCATCTTCTGAACATGCCCTTTGATGGCACACATTTGTTTGGCAGCAAAGCTGACGAGAGCCTTGAGAGGTTGCAGACCTCAAAAGCTGCGTCGAAATCTTTAAGGGCCGCAGTACGTCAACCTCTGCCTTTTCTGCCTAGGGGACAGCAGTGGAGGGAAGGTTCCTTTCTTTCGTTACTACTCCTCCTTTGGTAGAAAGAGAGGGGCCGCCAGTCAAAGGGGCCTGCGAAAAAGTACCTCTGGTGGTCAGGGAAATCATGGAGCCAAAGCCGCTCAGGCAGCTGCCTCTTTGCCTTCAAGCACTGCTGCAGCCGCTTCCAAACAGTCATGAGGCAATGTCCCATGGTTCGCCGGTTGGCGGCAGACTGTCTCAGCATCTCGAAGAATGGTGTGCCAATACTTCAGATGTGTGGGTTCTGGATACCATAGCTCACGGCTACTGCCTTCCCTTCCTTCAGCTACCTCACGACAATCCACCGGGGAAACTCTCTTTGAAGCTTCCGGATCCGCCCCTTGCGCAGGAAATCTTGAGCCTGCTGGAGAAAGGCGCTATAGAGCTGGTGACTGTAGCGGAGAGGAACAAGGGATGGTATTCCCCTTAATTTTTGATCCCAAAGAAAGACGGGGGAATGGGACTCGTCATGGACTTGCGTTGGTTGAACAAACCTCTCAGGAAGGACAAGTTCAAGATGGTCACTCTTTCTCAAGTCCTCCAGGCCCTTCTTGGTTGGTGTCTCTGGACCTCAAGGATGCTTACTTTCATGTGCCGATTCATCCCGCGCAGAAGTACCTGAGGTTTGCGGCTGGCGACTCGCATTTTCAGTTTGGGGTCCTGCCGTTCGGATTGACCTCCACCCCGAGGGTCTTCACCAAGCTAATGGTGGTGGTGGCAGCGTACCTCAGGCGAGGGGGAGGGGGGGTTCACGTCTACCCCTACCTGGACGACTGGCTGATCCGGGCGTGCTCTCCCAAGCTAGCGCTGGATCATCTCGGTGTCACCTGCTGCACCCTCCACAGGCTGGGCTTCTCCTCCAACGTATTCCACATCGCCCTCCCAGCCTGCCCCTCAGGAGAATTTCCTATGTGATTGCAGCTTCCGTTTCTGCACGACTAAGTGCAGTCAAGCAGTCGTGAGACTGGTGCCGCACGTTCTGAGGGAAAAAACTTAAACTGAGGCTACGGGCGCGGTGCGTCCTATTTATTACATCCTGTGACGTCGCCCTAAACAGAGGCCTTTGAGGGACATTGACCCGATGCCATCAACGCAGGAAACTCTGTGCTGAAAAAGGTTCTGAAGTGCACAGCTGTGGACATTACATGTCAAAGATGTGGAATACATTGGAGGAACATCCAGTCGAAAGAACATTACCAGTTGGTAAGTAACGTTTTCTTCTGCTGTGGTCCCCTTTCTAGCATGTTCTTTTTAGTAACTTAATCGTAGGTAGTTCTTGGCAACTACTTTTATCAGTGCCTATGGTTCATATATTGGTCTCTTCACTTTCTCTACCATGTTCTTGACACTTGTCTTTCGCCTTTCGATATTCTTCTTCGCTCTTTCCTTGTTTAGTATACTTGTCACTTTTTCTCTACTCAATGTCCATTCTTTATCCTGGCTGGGCCAGTTAGAAATATTGTCAGAATGTTTCTCACTTCTTTCCACTACTTGATAGTTACTGTGACGAGTATGAGGATTTCAGTAGCGATTCTTACTGATCTCCACCTCTGGGTTTTTACTGGGCCGAGCATGATTGTTCCAGCAGTAATTCTTTCCTCCACTGCTTAGGTTTTACTGGGACGAGTATGAATGTTCCAATAATGATTCTTGTCTTTCTCTAATATTCTGTCTTTACTAGGACAAGTAACAAAATATCCTGATAATGATTCTTAGCTTTCTCTGTAATTCTGTCTTTAATGAGACAAATATACAGGTCCTAACAAAGATTCTCACTATTCTTCTGTAACGAGTATGGTGCTTTAATTCGTTATTCCCGGATCTCGTGCCTTCCCCATTGTTTTCTTCCAGGGTCAGCGTCACCAGGCTATGCAGTCAGGATGGGAAACTTTTTTTCATTTTGCCAAGTTGTCTTCTTGCTTGCCGCTGTAGTTCTCTCCTTTGTTGCACTCGTTGCGGTTGGGTAAGTGGTTTTGACATCGTTATTTGACTCCTGTGAGAAACCTGAGCATATTCTCACTACTAGACCCCCTTGGATCCTCTGCGCAGGTGGCCAGCGAAAGGCCATCGCTATTGGATCCTGACCCTGGGGGCGTAGAAGCGAGGAATTATCACCTAGGTGGAGGGTCCTTGGGGACTGGGTGTGGGGTTCCCTTGGGCGAGACATGGTATCCCTCTTTCCCTACTGACAACAATCCCAGCCCTTCCCCCAACCTTAATGGGCTACTGTAAGCCAGCTCCCCTTATTTCCACACAATTGATTCTTGACAGTACTGGGACGAAGAAGAGGCAACTAAGACTAATGAAGACTACACTCTTTTACCACTCTGGTACTAGGAGGAGGAAGATGCCTGCTAAGAGTTGTGTGGTCGCAGGCATGTCCCTTTGATTATGGTCAGGCGGGGCTAATAGGACATTCACACCTACAGCCTGTCAAGGGGCTGCAGGTCTATAAAAAGAGACCAGCCCAGCAAGAGAGAGTGATGGGGGAAAACAAAGACCAGTGTGAGGAGCAGCAGAACAAGAAGACCAGCAGGAGCTGTGGCAAACTGTGGGGAGCGGAGCACACATGGACGAAGTGTCTTGAGACTGGCTATAAAACTCCTAACTCTGTGTGCAGAGATTTAAGCAGCGGGAAACAGTGCCGAGCTGTGCCGATTCCCATAATCCTGAAGACTGGTGCTTGTTGACTCCGGGTGTGAGAGCCACGCCCAGTGTCTTATAGGCAGATTGAAGACCCCCTAACCATTGTGGTAGCAGTGAAAGCGGAGGAATCCTTCAGCAATGCTGCGTGCGCATCCAAGAGCTCAAGAGCCGGTGAGCTTCAGAGACACGTGAATCACCGAGCAACTCTGCATGCGAACGTGATGCCTTAAAGCAACAGTATCAGCAAACGCATTGTCCGTGCCGTTAAACTGCAAAAGCAAGTTGATACAAACTGACAAGCCATTGTTAAAGCGAATAGAAGGCTTAAGAAGACAAATAATATCCGCTAACAAACTTTCACATTGTGATTCAATTAAGGCTTTTCAAAGAAAGTGTTATAAACCTGAAAAGGGAAAAGAAACGTTGTGCAAGGCACAGAAATGGTTTGAGTGCTTGCTAAATGAACTAAAGAAATGTTGGGAAACCTTTCAAGAGGAATATAAATAGATTTTCCCAATGAAATGCACGTTGTGAAGATTTATTGAATATATGTTGCACAACAATTTAACTCCAATCTTACAGTCAAGTACATTGCAGGCTGAAGAAAGCCAAACAGTGAACTTTGCAAGCCAAACGGTGAACTTTGTAAATAAATACTGTGCAGCAAGGCCAAAGACTAGCGGGAGGTGTGTGACCTTCTCTGGTTGAACCAGGAGGCTACCAAGGAGAGGGCAGAGAAGAATGAATATTGTCCACCAAAGCCAAGATGCCAACCAAGAGAGGGATCCTGGTTGCATGACCTGTGATGGGTGGACTGTGTGGTCTGACAACTGCGCCTAGACCATTGAGCCCTGAACTGTGATAACCCCATTTTCTAAAAGTCTGAAAGAGGTACACTTGGTGGAGCTGAAGTCTTGGGGAAGGGAGCCCTGAGATGGATAGAGTTATGCCTGTTGTATCGAGAAGAAGCCTCGAGACCATCTTTTCTTTGGACTGTGCTATTTGGAACTTGGGGAAGGGAACCCCGAGGATTGTGTGGAACTGCGCTACCTTGTTTGGGAGAGGGGTCATTCTGAGACTTTTGTGCAACTTTGTGAAGGGGAAGCTGAAGAAGCTAAGAACTGGAAGCAGCTCAGAACTTTGTTGATCACCATTTATTTGATTATTGACATCCCTACACATTGTTTAGCTTTTGTTGTGAGGGCAAGCATAGGTTTTGGCCACTGACAGACCTTTAAGTTGAACTCTTTGACTCACATTCCTTAGTTTCGTTCAGGTAGGAAAATCTCACCTTAGCAAAGGGCAAGTTAGGCCTTCTACCATCCTGATATTTGAGTTAATAAATGACTTTGTTTTCAGTCTTGAATCTGTTGTCTGTCATACTTCATGATGCCTTCGCACTCCAACTTTCCACCGACTCTTGGTCCGGCCACCACCTCAGTCTTGGCTTCTTCTTTGAGATTTCCTTTCCCCAGTTCCTCTCACTTCGGGTCTTCCCTGTGCAGCGTTTCCAAGCCAGCGTCCCTCTGATCTCGGGAACTGCGTGTCCAGTCTCCTTCAGCTATCCTCACATGGCTGTCTTGAAACTCCTGCGCTTCTCTCTTATTCGGGACTCCTCCTACTTGATTTATGACGCGTTGCTAGGTCTTTCCCAGCAGAGCGTCAACGTCCTTCTTCTCTGTTCGAGTACTCTGTATTCCTTGCATGAGCTTCTTCTCAGTATTAAACCAACGTGTCCTTTGATTTTGGCTTAGTTTCTGTATGACAATAACAAACATCAACTTGTTGTTCTGGGCTCCTTTGGGTAGGAGTTATTAATGATAGATAATAGATGGGTGATTTAGGGAGTTCCTCATCAGAATGGGAGCCCTTGTCCCCAAGGGGGTTGGGGAGTCTCTCATGGTGAGGTACTGCTTGCCTCTACCCCTAGGGAGGATATCCCGTAGCAGGCTCACCTCCCCAGCCTCAAAGGCTCCCCCCCTGGGGAGAAGTGACTGAATCCTACAATTCATCACAACGGACAGGCACATACTCCTCATCCATCTCCCCGGTCACAGTGCCTCTTCCAAATTCCATCCTCCTCATCAAAGTCCTGCTTCCTCTTCCATCTACCACATCACATAACTCTTTTTCCTCTTCGTCCAGTTTCCTCGTCAAAGTAATGCTTCCTCTTTCATGTTACAGTCCAGCTTCATCTTCCTCATCATAGTCCATACTCCTCATCCTTCTACCTCATCACAGCCCTGATTTCCCCTTGCTCATGAGTCCCTTGTCCTCTTCAACATTCATCTTCCTCATTACAGTCCTGCTTCCTCTAATGCGTCCATCTTTACAATTATGGTCCCACTTTCTCTTCCTCACCCATCTTCTTATTTACTGTGCCTCTTGCTCTACTTCATCACACTATAGCTACTTCTACTCGTCCATCTTCACAATCATTCCCACTTCCATTAACGCCTCCTTCATCGTCATCACATTTCCACTTCCTCTTTCGTCTTCCTCCTCCCATCCTTGCTTACTGTTCGATTTTTGTTATCACAGTCCTGCCTCCTTTTGGCCATGCATCTTCCTGTTTACAGCCCTGCTTCCTTGTCCATTTTCCTTATGACAATCACACTTCCTCTTCTCCATCTACCTTGTCATAGTCCTTTCTACCCACTTCCTCGTTAACTCTTGGCCATCCGTCATTTATCGCTCTCATTCCTCATTAGACCCTCTTCTCTGTCCATCTTACTCATCTGTCCTTCCTACTCATTCTCTCTTCCCCATTCCATCTTTTAGATCCCTATACCCTCGTCCTCATCACAGTCCTGCTTTCTTGTCAGTCATGCTTCATCAGTTCCAAACCCTCATCCTCCCCCCTCATCCCTTGTCTCTTTACCTCATCAGTCTCTCTGCCTCTTCCTCATCAGTCCCTCCTCTTCTGCCTTATTCTCCTCAGTTCCCTTCCTCATTAGTCCTGCTTCCTCGTCACAATTCCACTTTCTCCTTAAAGTCCCTCTTGCTCGTCCCTCTCCCTTATCACAGACCACATGTCTCATTCTACTTCCTCATCACTTGTCCCTATTCATCATCACAGTCCCTATTCCTTGACTCTTTTCCTCTCCATCATCCCTCTTCCCTCTCCCTTGCCCTCTGCCTCATGGCACCCCCTTCTTCCCATCCCTTTTGCCTCTTATTCGTCACAGTCCCTCTTCATCATTCTTGCTCATCACTGTCAATCTTCCTCATCACAGTCCCTCATCCTCTTCCCATTTCCTTTCCATCACTCTACCCACAATCAGCCTATGCCACATTATGGAATACTATACACACATACCTACTGTGGGCGGGGGGTGCAGCCTCCTAACCTGAGTGGTAGGCAGCACAGTCCACTGCTGTGCTTTATTTGCATGGGGGACTGTGCTGTCTGCCTCTGAGCAGTGGTATGACCACCACTACGCACATTTTCATTTTGTCCATTTGTATGCGCAGCACAAAGGGCTCTGCAACAAAACTAACCCAAAATAATGAGGCAGCAGTAGCACGGCCCGACATCTCATTATCGCGCTGGCAGCTTCAACACGCTGCCTGTTGCAGAGAGGAGGCCCACCCGGTCCTCCTTGGTGGTGCAGCGCGTGTGCAGGTTGAAAGCATGTAAGGTAAGTGTTTTTTATTGTAATGTATATGTATGTATGTTGATGTGTTTGTTGTCATGAATGCATGCATGCATGAAAGGAGTTGTATGGATCATGTGTGACTGCACGGGTGAAAGGATTGTTTGTGTGGGTCAGCCCCCACCTCTAAATTAGTGGTCCTGCTGTAAAGACCAGAGGGGGTGTCTGTACTTCTGCTCTCCATATGGTAGAGGAGAGGCACAGAGGACCCCAGCCAAGATTCTCTATTGTGGTAGCAATGGACGGGCAATCAAGGCCTAGCTTCTCAGGAGGGGATGCGGGCTGGTTCTTAAGTACAGCATAGTCCCCAAGTACCCACAAAGGAATGTCTGCACACTGTATTAGTTCAAGCACAGTCTTTATATAATTACTATTCAAGGTTATGTACAATATCACGATAACTCACTTTGTACTCGGTTATCTATAATGGCAAATATACAGTTCTACGTGGTAACACAATTACTATTAGATCTCTTTAAAGTGCATCAACTGTACAGTTAAATGGCACACATCAGTTTGTAAAGGAAACCAACAATAGAGGTAAGAGGAAAGCAGTTGGTTAGAACAATTGGCAGAATACTGGTCACTACCGTTAAACACAGTTCTGTGTGGAGATCCCCCCCCCCCCCACACCTGGGCAACCTGTAGAATAAAGATATATCACAAGCCCAGTCCATATATTGTCACACGAGACTTTCCAATAGTTCTGCAACCCCAAAGTACCTGGCGTTGTAGCGTTCCTCATCGGGGAATCGACGGCCCTTCTTGAGTGTCCTCCCTTTAAAGCAGGAGTCACGGGTTGTCGAACGTCCGACAGAGAACAGGGTGAGCTACGACGGTGAAGTGGCAGCTTCGTTCCTAGCAGTGCTCGTTGACTGGGAAGCGTAAACGTCCTGCAAGGAAGAGGCATGCGGGGCACCTCGGTGTCGATAGTTCTGGACCGCAAAGAGTTTGAAGAACTGTGGCCCAGCAAGGGCGTCGAGTCGTTGGTGTCTCTGTGGTCTTAGGGTGGCGGGAAACCCACTGATGGATACTCCTCGGCGCGTCGACGGTCAGGCCTGCTCCAGCGGGGTAAGGCGGCGACGATGCGGACGAGAGCGTCCTTGGATTTGAATGAAGTTCTTGGGCAATGGGAGCACGGCGGCTCCGGTTGGTGACGGCAGAAAACAGTCCGGGCGCTTCTCCTTGGGATTCCGCGGCAGTCCCCGTCTCGGGTCGGCGGCCTGTCGAAGGTCTGTCTACCAGGGAGCTTTGGCAAAGATCAGCTGGTGCACGATGGTACCTTGTAGCTCTGGAAGAGGGTGCCTTACCAGGTCCTCTCTGGGTCAGTCCTTGGTGACACAGCAGCTTTCAGATTGATGAAGGGCAACAGCAATTCTTCTCTTCCAGCAGGGCTTCCAGGTTACGCTTTCGTTTCACTCCAGTTACTCGTCATAGTGGACTTCAGCTTCTGAACACGATTCCTAGCAGTGAGAGTTCCCCAGATATACTGTTGATCTCCCATTAAGCTGGGTCATACTCAAGCATCCAATCACGGCGAAGGGCATTCATGCAGGCAGGCAGCCAATCGGGCACACGGTGCATTCAGGCCATTCACTTCTCTCCAGACACTCACAACAAGTTAAGTTTATTGGGACAAGTACCCAGCCATTCAACACTCCACACTGCATTCATACCAGTTTCGGGCAGGGCTGTCTCAGTCATTGTGTCAAACACCAGATACTAGAGACCCACAACACAGAATGCATATTCATCACACACTCCATTCACCCAGGTCCCACCCACAGGCGTACCCACAACAAACGGTCGTTGGGAAGGCTCCAGCCAGTCTGGTCAATACTTCCCCATACTATCATATATGGAAGTTCCACCCAACAGCCAGTCAGGGGGAAGGGACAGAGTCAGGGCTTCCTGGGACTTCGGGAAGATCAAGGTAACAGGCGATGGAAGGCAAGAGGCCACGGGGACCATCTTGTCTCCATCAGGAATCTACCGATTCCAATGACGGGGCTTGGGCATCCAAAAATGGAGGACGCTCAGGGCACCAATCAATTCAGCACAGAGCTGCCACCAGCCCATACCCTGCTCTGTGGGCCACACACAGGTGCCCAAAAACATACACTAGGGGCACAGGGTTGTACCCCTACCCATGGGTGCGATAAGGGTATCCCATGGGTCCGTTCACCAAAACCAAAGGAGAGGGCTGCACCGCCAGGAGTCCCACATGAACTCCTGTGCGGAAAACACGACAGAACACATGATAAAAAGCAGTAAAGGACAAGGATACGGAGGCCCTGTCCCTCCGACGCATTTCCAGCATCACACCCCAGTGAGGCTAATAATTATAGGGGTGGGGGCTGCTCTGGGAATGAAATTCTTTTTTGCTTGACCCTTTTTGCAAACATAAAGGATATTATTAAGTGGCTAGACTGGCCTACAATGAATGTTGGCCAACCTAGCATTTCAGCTAGTCTTGAACGTAATAGAACATTGCAAATAGTTTAGTTTGAATGTAATATTCTCCATCACAAATAACTCCTACCCAAAGGAGCCCAGAAGAACAAGCTGTTGTTTTTTATTGTCATACAGAAAGTCTAGCCATCTAATAACACTTAGGTTTGCTTTACCCCCGATACACAATAACTGCAACGGGGAGTAAAGCAAACATACACTTGGGTATGCTTTGCCCTTGCTGCACAATTACTGTGTATAATGAATACATCATATGAATTCACCTGTTTGATATTTTTTTATATTGTTTGATTTTATTTTTTTTACATGTATGGGCAAAACCAGCATGGAAATGGTTTGTATACTGGCATATGTTGTGGGCACAGCCATCATGAAAATGCATTGGAAAATGGTCCTGTGCACTGCTGGTGATTTCCATCTATTGGGCTTTTTCATGTGCTACCATGCAAAACTGATTACAAACTGTGTGGCTGTGTACCCAATTTTAAACAAAGTGCTGTCAAATGCAACATTTTAACACATTATTTAAAAATGTTCTCGGGAGGTGAACCAACCACCTTGTGTGGTTCCGACTACCATACATTTATGCCCCTCCAATTCAAAAATTCACCAGCCGCCATTGTTCTGCACCCTCCACCACAAGCAACATGTCCCATGCCATGCAATAGCCTCTGCCATAATTCACTTGCATGCAATCATGCTGTAACCTGAAAAAATGATATCCGTGGGATAATAAGTTTGCCATCTTTAAAAAGTTAAACGTTAACCCTACAAACAATGTAAATATTAAAGATAAGGTTCCAATGAACACTTACGGTAAAATAAATATTCATAAGCATGAATATAGTCTCACCCAGTACAAATGAAACCTTAACTCACACCACTACTGTTTGTTTTTATATGTATATATTCATATTTGTGGGGCTTGTAAACCTGTTCAGATTACATGCTATGCTAATTTTGCCATCCAGCTGTTGTCTCAAATGATTGAATGCTGTTCATTACAAAAATAAATGTAGACGTTGATTCGGGCGTTCCTACTACACTTTTCCTGTGTGTACTGGCACCCAAGAGGACTTGAGTCGATGACCTCACATTGCTTTTTGCAACGTCCTCGGTCTGGTCGCAGGATTATGGAACAGAAGACATCCTTGCACCGATCGGCATGACACCAGCCGTGCAATAAATACTCTACCTTCAATATGACTGATACCGAGCTGTGGCATTGAGAGTTCTCTGATGCCTTTCAGTCAGCCCTTACAGAGATGTCGGCCTGATCTCTTGTACATCAACAAGGGCAGGTCATATAAAAAGGTTGACTCCATTAACAGTGTAAATGCTTGGCCTTGAGCTCCCAGCACCAGCTGCATACATGGAGAAAACTCACATTAAGCCCTGCCCTCAATGCAATTCCAAAATCCCTTGGTGTGACAAACATGAAGTGAGTAACCTCTGCCTACCAGGGGAACACACCGAGGCAGACTGCCCCGCATGTAAGCCATCCAATACCAAAATTCTCTCAAGTAGGAATGAACAGCAGTAGGCAGCATACACTATGGAAGCTGCAAGGGTTGGCTTAGAGGAGGTTGTCGAAGTCAAGTAGCTGAGGTAGGAGGTGGGATCAGACTTTGAAGAGACAGGCTCCCCAAACTCCAAAATCAAAGGCACTTCAACTGTTTTTCACAGCCAAATTCCATCTCTGAAGGGAACATTGAACAACCGAAACAGGAGCCACACCACGGGGATCAGAATGCTGAAGGGAACTAAGCTCCAAGATGGGCGCCAAAGGCGACTAAGCTGGCTAGTGTACAGCCATCACCTAAGCCACCCAAAGAAATCTCACTGGGGAATGTCCAAAAAAGGGGTTGAAAGGCCACCATGGCACAGAGAAATAGCGCATGCCCAAACATGGTAGTAAGCGTATTGGTGCCACACCCAAACATTGCATGCTGCATGCATTCATGGTGGTGAACAGGTCACCACTGGAATACACGTTGTACAAAGAATCTGCACTGAAAAATACATTTTAAAAATGCCACTGCTGCCAAGTCCAGCGCTGAGAAAGCAGACACCTGAACCAATCAGTTGAGAGTAAACTTCCCAGGCAGACACTAGGACAAAGTCACTCAATTATAGGGCCCAAACATAGCCAATGGCCAGCCACACCATGGAAACTTAGGAAATTCAAACCAGGGGAACTAAAACACACCTCCATTCACACCATCTTTAAATCCTAATTCAAAACAACCACCGACCCGTGCCCTATGTTCTAGCTCATAAAATAATTTCAAGTACTCTGAAGCTGGCAGATACAAGAATTACATTTTCCTTTTGAGGAAAAGGAATATAAAGAGGGAGGGAAGGAACAAGTGTCTTCATTTTACTCTGGAGATAATAATACTAACTTGGCAAACAAAAGCACTTGGAGAGGAAATAGTTAATGTGAACATTTTGATGAGCGAATTCTGCCACAGAGGATCAATGGTCCTAAGTGGAACTCAAGAGGGCTGCAACACTGTTCTCATCCAAAACACAAGAGGAAGAAAAAGATAAGAGACCTCATTGAGGAGACATTGTATGAACTGTGCCCAATTGCACACAGTTTACCACTTGTGGAATAAGTCAAGAGGCCGATGTGAAGCGATGAAGTCCGGCACAACAGCATGTTTTTTTTAAATGTCAGAGTTGAGAAGAAGTATAGGCCCTCATCTACAGATCACCCAAAAAGTAGTTGTCCGTGGCAGCCGGATTCCCTATTCATTATCACCAACATACTATCTGGAAAAAGGAGCAAAAAGCTATAGTCTATGGGCAGGAAAATGGCCATCAAAGTGGCCTACAGCATCTGCACCACCAATGGCAATGCCCCAGTGAGTAGATAAGACTGGGCTCTGCAGGGATAATATGCAGATATTATGTCTGCATATTATCCTCGCTGAGCCCTGTCTGATCCACTGTGCTAGAAGGTGTTAGAGGTTCACTGTAATATATCAAAGAAGGATAGCTTTCAGCTAAGACTGCAAGGCACCAGTGGTTCTAAAGAGATATTCTTGGTTATATGCACCTGGCCTTTGCTCAGAGACAAAGGCTATATTAATCAATACGCCATTTTATGACAAGCTCTTATTTGGTAAACTGATGTATGAGACAATGGAAAAAAGAGAAAATTGAATAAGCAACCCCAAAATCGCATAGCTTGCCTACGGGATGCAATTCCAACGTCCTGGCTCAGAAGGCAAGAGAAGAGACTTTTACACACAACATTCCAAGGCATACCACCATACTTGTCGGGGTGTTCAAAACATCCAGGCCAGCTGTAGCCAAGTTAAACAGTGCTGCCACCAGCCCCCTTATCACCAGGAGCATTACTGTTCACCAAGGTGAGGTAGAGGCCATAAACGTGGGGCCCTGCCAAGTGCGGAGCTGCCCCCAAAAGAATGACTGCAACCACCAAGTTCCTTTCCCCTGTCTCAACCATAGAGGAACAGATTAACTGTTTTGCCCATGCATGGGATGCAAGGAAAACAGAAATGTGGTTATAAACGCAGTGCAACTTATGTGTCGTTCCTCGGGCAACCTTGTACCTTCCTGCCCAGAACGATGTGCCCAAAACCAGAAAATATCCCGCCGGGAAAAAAGCTCAGGGGCAACGCATTTGTCTTGAAAGCAAGATAGTGCAGAGCAACCTAAGTTCGAATCCTGATCCTGCGCTTAGAATCTGGTCTCCAGTATTAAGTTTGTTTTAAAAGATTAATGAATTCATTAACTGTCCCACTGTTGTTGGCAGACGTCATGGCACTCACAGAAAAGGGGCCTATTTGTATTTTATTAAGCGCCTTAAACCAAAGCCCTGTACAGAGGATAATAGACAGTACAATAAAAATGAATAAACCATATCATTCATAAAGCAATCACTCAGGGATGTTGGAGTAAATGAGACTTCAGAGAACCATGGAATAAGGAATAGACCAAAACAGCACAGAGAGAATACGGAAGGGCATTCCAGTGAAGAGGGGCAAGAAGGTCAAAGGAGCGAAAGCGACATTGAGCACAGGGAGAATGAGGGGCTACCAGTAAAAACTGAGAAGAACGACGAAGGGGTGAGAATTAGTATAGAAAGATATCAAAGCAGTAGGATAACTAGGAGCAAGATCATAGTGATTTGAAAACAATCCAAACTTTAATTTAATGTGAGAATGAAAGGGTAGCCATCCAAGAGTTGCAAGCGAAGAAGAAATAGAATGAACGAGAGAAGACACAAAAGACAAATAGAAGAATTGAATACTGATTAAAGAGGAGCTAGATGAAAACTGGGGAGCCCAAAAAGGGCAGTAGAACAGTAAAACAGTCTAGAGAAAATTAAAGAAGAAATTAGAAGCTTGGATGCTTGAAAAGTAAGAAATGGGCGAACTTTACGAATATTGAGAAGATGAAAATGACAGGAACGGGATGTTAATGTGGTAAAAGAAGGAAAGATTTGTGTCAAAATAAATGCTGAGATTCCGGGCCATGGTTGAAATTGAGAGCCTAGATGGGGAAATAAAATAAAACAAGAGTGGGAAGGAAGGGTATTAGCCAGGTATTAGTAGCGGAAGTGACAGCGCACAACCCTTGACCCCCTGATGACATCACAGGAAGTGATGTCATTTGACCCCACCCCAGTGACATCACAAAAAGCAGTGGAACACGACCTTTCACCCCATGACAAAGTGGCATCACATAGCATTGTTTCTAAATACACTATGAAAGCTATGGTTACGATATCACTGTAAAGTGATATACTTTTATACAAGAATGGATCACCATATGTGTCATTAATATCAGCACATATAGGCCCATATTACCAAATGATTGTGAATGCAAGCAGGCGTCGAAGGCCAAACGATAATGATGTATTATTATATAGCACTTACGCTTAAGCGCTTCCTATAGAAAATATACATACAATATTACCCAACCAGTATTGGTACTCCATTTATCAACCTCAGCAGGATGAAAGGCTGAGTTGACCTTGCCG
The DNA here is from genome assembly GCF_040938575.1 of Ambystoma mexicanum. Classification (NCBI taxonomy): domain Eukaryota; kingdom Metazoa; phylum Chordata; class Amphibia; order Caudata; family Ambystomatidae; genus Ambystoma; species Ambystoma mexicanum. The sequence continues at coordinate 1,046,681,121 of NC_090930.1, read as the reverse complement.
GGAGTCGAACCTGCAACCTGCAGATCACACACACGGCAGCAGCACGCGCTCAACCCACTGAGCTATCTTATAGCTATCAGCCACTCCAGAAACAGAGCCACATGCTGCTGGCCACAGACCAGGAGTCTCAATTTAATTAAACAAAAAAAGGGGGGGAAAAGTTTGACTTTTTTTTTTTAGGGGTAGCAAGGAAGAACTCGGGGGGTCGCAGGTGCGACCCCCTAAATGGCATCTCTCGTATGAGCAGGAAGAAAAAAAAACAAGACTTCAGTCTTCCCAGCATTAAGAGTAAGAAAGTGGGAAGGCATCCAAGATTTGATAGCAACTATATGAACAGAAAGAGTATGATGAATTTCAGGAGAAATAGAGGAAAAGGAAAGAAACGGTTGGGTATTGTCAGCATAAAAATGGTGAGATAACCCAAAAGAGGAAATAAGACGTATAGAGAGAGAATAAAAAAGGGCCCAAACAGACCCTTGGGGCACACCATGGGCAAGCAATGGTCCTCAACATGAAAAAAATTGTGGAATATATTCCACCTATTCTCTTGTATCCAAAAAGGACGAAGCAAAAAGACCAGTGTGTTCCTGAGGACTTAATGTACTTGCATGAAACTTTACATGTCTAGATTTTATGACTTCTGGAGCCAGGAGGCCAAATTCATGGACCCTGAATTGGGGTCTCTTACTGTTATTGTTCTGTTAACATTGTGAGTTGAGACTACTTTGATGGGAGGTTCCAGTGCCATGTTGTACAGAAACATGAGTGGAAGCTGAACACAAATGCACTCAAACTAATTGTCAGCAAATGGGGAATCCCAAAAGATTAATTTGCAACAAGTGCAAAGACAGAATGACGCAACTTTTATATATAGGTACCAACAGCCTGGATTGCTCGCCAATGTATTGTGGATGACATGGTCAGGTCTATTTGCTTACTCCTTTCCACCAACCCGCCTTACCCCAATGAGTAATGACAGGTAGGAGCAGGTTAGCTTGATGCTAATACTATTTGCTTCCATATGAGCAAGGCAGGTGTTGTGGTATTCATATCTACAACACATCTGCACTGGAACCACCCATCAAAGTATTGCCAGCTCACAATATGTTAACAGAGCAGCAACAGTCTATGAATTTGGCAGCCTGGTTCCTGAAGCCATAGAATCTGAACATGTAAAGTTTCATGCACGATGTTCGGAAGTCCTCAGGAAAGAACACAAACCAAACCCATGAATGTGCTACTTGAATAATTGGAAGATGTTCATGAAATGTTGTAACAAATGCATAATAAACACAACAAAGTACTCAGCAGCAGGTGCAAGGACCTACTTCCAGTACTTTCTCTATTACGGGATTGTCCACAATGCGCATCTTGCTGCATTAGCGGAGTACTCTACATCACAACACAGTGTCATGGTGGAATGGTCCAGTAGTCGCAATATTTATGAAATATTTAAATAAGAGAACTTTGTGTAGCTGTCCTAACCACAGGATAGGACCTCCATACAGTGTTACACATGCTAATGGGTCCACCATTTGAGCATATCCACAAATGTTCACGCTAACATCTTACAAGGCGGCTTTTCCATTGGTCATTACCTCAATATGAAGTGGCACTATTAGTAGATAAACCCTTCATAACAATGTACAAGGACAAAGTTGTGTTCAGAACACACCAGTGCGTTTGTACATATCAGAGAACTGTACATAGACTCTGTAGGGCTGTTATGTTTTACATAGACGGAACTAAGAAACTGTACAAAACCAGCCATTTTTTTGTGTCTTTTGCCCAGGGACAGGACTGTTTTCCGAAGTATCAAGCATTGCTCAGTAAATTGTGCTTTGCATCTGGGAATACTACAGGGTAGGAGACGAGCTATTCTGCCAGAGGATTTCCAGGCCATAGTGCAGGCCCTTCGCACATAGATGGTGGGAGAAATGCTCTCCTGACACGACTTGCAGCTGCTCACTTGGCTGCCCTAAAAGCAGTCCCCCACGATGCAGCACATCTTATTATGGGAGCACAGAACTTCACTGAATCACCTACGCGAACTACATTGACTTCCTCTTCAGGCCAGGACACTGTTCAAGACTGCACGTATCATCTACATAGCAGTCACGAGTAGCACACCAGCGCACCTGGCGACTAATCTCCACATATCTGGTGGCACATGCGCCTCGTGCAGCAAATCAACCAACCAACTTGAATCACAACTTGTCCACAAAGAGAGGACCCGCAAACAAACCCACCCTGTGGAACTCTATCTTGGTGTTTGCTCAGAATGCCCCCACAATTCTCCAATTTCGCAAATCTCTTCAAACCTGGCTCTTTGTTAGGCAGAATCCTCTGCAGTGCCCTTAGGGACCACTACAAACAATTAAGACTACAAGTGGCAATACAAGTTCACCTTTGGTACAAGCCTGTACTACACTGTTAAAGTGGCAGCAGTAGCGGAGCTGCCAGACTTACCTCAAGAGCAAATGAGCAGTAGTAGAGATTACACAAAGGACCACAATTACTGTGACTTAAGCAAACACTGACTCAAGTTATTTTGGTTAAAAAGTAAATGTACAATTATTTTTGACTATCTGTTTGTAAAACAATTGACTTCTATTAAATTAAAACCACACATAAAATACACTACACACAACCAATTCACTTTGGATAAGGCAACTCAAGTTAAGTACCTGTATGCTTTGACAGACTGGTGTTGTGAAACAAAAGACGTTACTGAGAATACATATGCGATCACTTTTTGACAGTAATGACAGTTCGGTCTTACTAAAGATGCGCGTATCTGCGGAAAGAAATGTTCCCAGGGCAAAAACACACTTAGCACCTGAGTTAACCAAAGAGAGTTGGGGGCAAAAATCATCAGCAATACTTTTGTGAAGGCAGACAGAATCAGGAAACACTTTCTAACCCGAAGATAAAAGTCAATAGGCCTGTGCCAGTGTTAGACGGAACAGGGTTCTTGTTGTCGAGGATCACAGTTCGATAGTTCACGATTCAAGGATGCCAGGAGTACTTGGATATTGTCAAAAGAGGAAGCAAAAGTTATAAGAAGGAAGGAAGATGAGGACAAGCCTTTGGTGAGGAGAACAAGGTGTTCACCCTAGTTCCTCGAAGTCGTACACAGTACCTTATTCTCTGATGAAGTTGGTGCCACGGCAGTTGTTCCTGGTAGTTTCCTGCAGACTCACAGTTCCTTGCTCTTCAGTCATAGGGACAAGAAGGAGGACGTCTGGAGTGAGCTGCACTACGCAGGGATGAGGCCAGCAGCAGCGATGGTGAATAAAAGGTGCGCTCCTTTAAAACAGGAGAGGCTCTTCAGATGGCTATCCGGACCACTACAGCAGTGTGCAGCGATTTAGAGCACGAAGAGGATCCTCTGGCTGTGGAAGATGAGTTGTTTCACCCCACCAGGCTCAAGGGAAGAAGACTCCGGACTGGATCTTCTCTGGTCGTCAAAGGGTAGATAGCTCAGGACTGCAGCAGGGCTTCACCGGGACTGGGTAGTTGCAGCAGCCATCTTCTTCTCCGCTTCTCTTTGGTTCCTTGTAGTTCCAGTGGCGACTCTGACTTCCAGCCCAAGAGTCCTGCCTTTTATGCGAAAATCCCCCGTTCACACAGCCTGGCTGTCAATCACGCAGCAGGGGGGTTGTCCGGCCCGGACAACCTCAGCCAATCATGGCAAAGTGCGACTTGGGTTTCCTAGGATACCCTGTGCAGGGGGTGACTACACCCCTCCCTCACATTCAGCCCACCTAGACACCCAGGCGCGATTAGCAGGGCTTATCTGCAAAAGCCCACCAAAAAGACAGTGAACAAAGAAGGCAAACCTGGTTTGCCACGCAAAGTAAAACACAAGAAGGACTATACCAAAAAGAAATGGCGAATAAACCCGACCGGAGCCAAAAGAAAGAGTATTTGGTCAAGCAGGTTTATGTTCGAGGCTAATATAATAGCCTGGAACAGTACCACGTTTATATAGTATAATCGCGGTAGAAAAGTTAGGGTAGATACCACTGCCACCAGCCAAGTCTAAAAGTTAAAAGCACAAAACAAAGCTCAGAGAGGCACAGACAAAAAGGGATAGGAATTAACCCTTTCCAATACTCCATGTAAGATGGGGTGTACTGGGGTCTGTAGTAAAAAGTGACTATGTAAAGTTAATGGCAACTTTACCCTTTTCTGGGGACAGGAGTCAGCCCCAGAAAATGTCGGTGGGAAGTCTCAAAGACGACCCTGTGTTTACTGCACTGAAGGTGCTGTGTGACACACAGAGTGGGGCTACTGAAGTTGTGTTCTCCAGAGTCCATAATCACAAAAACTGTTGAAATACACATGGCAAAACATTGGTAAGAGTGGGAAAAGGGCTCACACTCTCACCAAGTGGAAAAAATAAACTCCAGAAATCCAGCAAAGCTGCTGTGGGACTCACTAGGTGAGGTAAATTAGCCATAGAATGAGAATTCTCCCTAACACTCTTTCAACAACACCTGATGAAGGACTAATTCCAATGGACGTGCATACGACACACAGATCTCACAGTACAGCGCTACTGATAAAAAAAAAATGCCAGCCCAAATGCTGGCTACTTACACTCTACAGCTCTCAAGCTAGGCCTGCGCTTTGAACAATAACCTTGTCCTCTACACCAAAGCGGATTCAACTCTGGATGGGGCAACACGAACATTCTTAGCAAATGTCCCCTTGACCACTATGTGCAAAGAAGCAACATAGTTCAGTTTATACATTCATACATCACTACTGCTTATACACTCCCAACCAGAACAGACTCACAAGTGAGTGAAAATATATTGAAATGTTTATTTTTCACTGTCTCATCTGTGCGCCCACTGCTTACCTAGTGCACTAAACATAAATCTAACCATAGCACGGTAATTAAACAGTTTCACAAGCCCCAGAAAACAAACATTGCTTACACAGTAATAGTCTTTCTGATGCTTGTATCTATTGAGAATCATATGGCCACTCCCAACCTCCCCAATGTGTGGCACGGGTAACACATAAAATTAAAATATGGTACCTATACTCTCTTACACAATGATCATTGAAAACCTTTGAAGTGCGTTGAATCAAGAAGCATCATGGGTTCACGTAGTGTACGGTTAGTGTGACAAGAATTCCCTATTGATGCATACTTTTACTTTGGAAGTAACCAACGTGAAATACTCTGAACTAACCACTAGATAGCGGAATATGCATAGCATGTGATTCTAAACTGATATAAGCACCAGAAAGACTACTGCTGGGTATACATTGTGTTGTACGCACACAATACTGGCATTGGAACTGAACTGTTCAAGCTATTCTGGTAAATGTATGGATCTTACAAATGTATACTTTTCTCTTCCTAGGTAAAATCCAGAACCTTTTGGCCTCTGGTACAGTTGATTCACTAACCAGATTAGTCCTGGTGAATGCGATCTACTTCAAAGGAAACTGGGCAGATAAGTTCAATAAAGATCATACAAGCGAAAGGCCATTTAGAATTAACAAGGTATGCACATTGTTATTTAAATCTGGTGCTTTGAAAATACTTTAAAACACTTCACACTTTTATGTCTGAAATGTTCCTGTATTCTTATTTTTGGGTTTAGCATTACTGGCATTCCGTTATTAAGAATACCAATTACTGACTGCCGTTTCCATTTACCACTGCAATACTCGTGTAAATAGTTACAAGGATTTGGACATGGTAGCAACTATCAATTTGCTATGTGACTTTCAGATCGTACTAGTGCTGGATTTTTATGCTTACAAGCTCTGCCATTTTGGCATTCGAAGTAGCAACGATGTGCGGCACATGTGAGTTCTTGCATGCTGGGGATGAGAAGGAAGGACTTTTTTTACATTACTAAAAGGAAGACATGGCAGATCAGCAGCAGACCACCCAGAAGGAAACGAGAGTCTTCCGGAACCAGAGCGGACATTCAGTGACCAAATGTATTTGCATTGTAAAAGTAGCATAGTAAGAATACTTCATCAACCTTTTAGCTAACAAATATGTAACTATTGTCCTTAAAGTACTAAAATAATGCACATTTTTAGACATCTTTGAAAAACCACGCTAAAATGGAGTATTGATGAGCCTGTTTGACTTGATTATATAATGTTTATAACTTTAAGTTTCTTCAGCCCACAAGTCTGGTGCAGTGTTTATTTTAGAAATGCCTACTAGTGATCACTAGTGGCCCATCTAGTATTCATCTATATCTAATGAAGAACAAGAGTAGTATATATTAAATCTTTTATTGAAAAAATAAAGTGCAAGTGAAACGCATATTGAAAAACTCATTGTTTAATCAGCAAACATCGCACTACTAAACAACATAATCGATACATAAATGCAATGCATACTAGGTTTACAATGCATACAATATTTAAAACCGCATTAATGCTGGGTCTCTGTCTTGTTTATCAATAAACAGTACACGAGAATCTCTAACATTCCTTATATATATTTTTTTTGTAATCATGTAGTGTACCCCTGCATGCACATGTACAGCGCTACTAATTTAAGTGCTGTCCAATGCTCCCGGCCTTGGGAGCTAAAATATTCATACTGCGGCAAGTCTTGGACCTGTTCTGTAATTGTCCAAGATCTAATGAAGTGCTAAGGGCCTGTATTAAAGTGCAAAGTGACTACTATCTAAATAAGGGCTAGTCTTCCTCTGCTGAAATACAAAAGTGTGTGTTTGAGCGATGGTAAATTATTAGATGGATGTAGTGATTTGTCTGAAAACATACCACTGGACTTTTTAGACATCTGTCATCGCTTCCCACCAAAGGGCATGCTATACTGTCACCTTCTGGATTTATTCCCAGCTGAGGCAGCCTGTCGCCTTTTTCAGCTACCACCTTTGTATGCGCCATAACTGGTGCAGGTGCAATGGGGTGCACAGCCACTTTTATATTGTACGTTCCCATTGTTTCCACTGCACCATGTCCGAGCACATAATCCACTCAAAATCCAGCGCAGCACTAGTCACAGGCAGAACAGTGGATCCACCTCCAGCTTGTTACTGGAGGTAAATCCTCCACTTTTCCTCCATAAATCGGCAGATTACTGCCAGTGATAAATCTGCAAAAAATCCCTATGGAGTCGTATGGACTCAAAAAATGAGGAATTGCACTGCCCTAACCGCAACTTGTAATCACTTGGTAATACCATAGGACCAAGTGGCTGTAACATAAACAATCTTGTTTGTAATTTGGCTGAATTACCACTGAATTAGCGCCAAACTCGTAATGCAGCTCCTATATCTCTTAAAATGATCAGGAAGAAATGAGATGGCACTAACCTCCTGGAGTGAATTACAGATAGTGAGCTGGGTGCTATATCCCTGTGACTATAAATTGAATTATAAAGCAGTAGTTGGATGCTATAGCACTACTAAAGTTAGAACCCAGCCACACTGCTTGACCTTGCTTGACACTCTGCAGGACTGATTTAATCTACTTATCGAGAAAACCTTAGTCCCATGAACATTTATTCTAGGCCTACATCCTGGTACTAGGGAAATTAATCCACAAAGCGGCTGGGTGCTATCTCCCTGAGGCTGCATTGAGAGACTGCATTGAGATTTGACAACCTTGGGAGACCAGTAGCCCCACTTCCAGCTAGAACTCACACATTGGGCCTCATTACGACTATGCTGGTATCCTGGCGGTAATACCGCCAGGATAATGGCAAATGGGAATACTGTTACCAGCACTCACTCCGGCAGGTATGACCGCCGGATTATGAGTGCCAGTAACGGCGGTAAATCCCCATTCCATCCATGGGGGGATTGCTGGTATTACCAGCATTTTCCTGCCACCCCACTGACAAACTTCTACTTTGCCTGACTGGAAACATACCGGCATACGGTAATGCCAGCACATTATTTCTGCACCGGCAAAGTTATAATGGGGGCCATTATTATTTGACCCATAATGAACCTGGTAGTTTAGATAATTCCTTGAGAGAGGATGCTGTATTTTGTGTAAAAAAAATAAATAAAAATAAAAATAAAAAACCCTGTCACATAATGGACAGCAGGGTCCATGGTGAATGACCAGACCACATGTTTTGTACAAGGATTCATTAAGGATAATATGCAAACAGTGAACTAAAATGTAACCAGGAACTTCACAACCAAAATAAAATGTGATCAGAATAAGTGAAAAATCAGGATAGTTTACTCAAAGTTGTTGTACTTCCGGCTCACTATGGCTGCCAGGTCCCCCCCTCCACCTCACCACTGGCGTCAAGGTCTCAGTCTCTAGAGCACCTGGGAGGTAATGTTGCCTCCCCATCTCTAGTGTTGTGGTCGAACAGGGTTCCTGAATCCTCTCATTCCTCATCAGTTAAAGTCTCAAATTGGTTTCCCCGCCTCCTTTCTCTCTGGTGTTGCAGGCTAACATGGCTCTCAACCACTCATCTTGCCTTGTCTCTAGATGTGGGCTTTCTGTGGACCCATGCCTCTGGGCTACTGCTGCACTTTTCAAAAGTCAGAGACAGCCTGCTTCTTGATAGTAGCTGTTGAGGAGCGCTCCAGAGGAGTTCCATGAGTCTCCTGGCCAAAACTGGGAGATCTTATCCTTATTCTCTATGATCTGAGCATAGTTTCCATCACCCAGTCTTGTTCCACCTCCCTCCATCTGGATCTGCCTACGGCCGACCTGGCATACTGGAACCTGTCTATTCTGGCAAGCTGGGCCCTAATCCTTCCATTGGTGGTTCTTGACACTACACATCCTCGACCTGCTTCAACCTCTCCTGTGCCAGTCTCCCCTGATGTCACCAGTAATTTAGTCTTGCTCCCAGAAAATGTTATTGGAGCTCCCCTTTTGATTCCCATTTATAATGGTCTCCTTCCTTTTTGCTACTCTTTTCTTCGTTCTCCTTCCCTTTGTTGTCACCACCTCCTCCTTTCTTTCTTTAGTTGACACTCTCTTCTTCTCCAGCACTGGATATTTCATACCTTCACATGCTGTTACATTCCCTGTCGTCAGGATGGGACTACTCTGTAACATGAAGGCAGTTTGTGTTTAGATTTGAAACAGTAATTTGGGGTCATATTGCTCCACAGCCAATAGGCAGAGACTCCCTAAACTCCGCACCTGGAGGCCATCTTCAGATTATTTACTACACATTCAAGTGTTGGGAGTTGTGAAGAATCCGATGTCATTGCTCCTTTCCCAGAGATAGCCTCTCCTCATGTGGCCAGGGGACAGCAGCCGCTACATGATCCAGACCCTTGGGTTGGCTGTACAAGGGAGGATCGTATGAGGGTAGGCGACCCTCAGGGGGATGAACAGGCATCATCAGATGAAATGTGGCATTCCCCCCTTTCCTTTTTGAGATATCCCCTCCATTCCACATGCATTCATGTCATATTTTGATAACCCCCTACAATGTCCTGCAAAGACTGCTGACAGAACCTGTGAACATTTTACACCTAGTAAAAGAACATGGGCATGATTACAAGGTTGAGGTCCTGTAACAATGGTACCGGTAAGCTTGCCGGTACCATTGTTACCTGACCGGCAAACTACAAGGTCTGCTCGCGGAGTCCGGTCAGCCCAGCAGGTCTAACCTGCCACGCTGAACGGCACAGGCAAGCAGACCTACACGGTAGCACCGGCACCGTTATTAACGGTGCCAGCACTACCGGCCTCCCCATTCTCACAATTGGTACCAGCAAAGGGGAATTACTGGGTCCGCCGGGGCTGGAATGCCCTGGTACATCCCCATTGCCAGGTGCCAGTAAAAAACGGACTCCGGCGGCAGGCATGCTGGTATTTACCAGCACGGCTCCCGCCAACCTTATGAGGCCCCATGTGTACTGAAGCAATGAAGAGGACTGCCATGAGGGAGAGTTTGAACCGTAATGCGCATTCTAGTGTTGTGCAGAACGTGATTGGTCCAAATCAGCCGCAGTGGGAAAATGGAGTGGCAGATGGCAGAGCAGACAGCGTTCCTATCCGGGAGGGAACCCCGCAGGCAGGCGAGTTGAGGTGGCGAGCGAGGGAGCTGACTCAAGCACTCCTGGCCGGTCGGGCAGGCCACGAAGAAAAGGTTATCGAGAGCCTTAGTGGCAGAGAATTGCCGGCAAGGAGAGATGCTAACGGGCGAGTTCCAGACTGGCCGCGTATGGAAGCGGTGCCGGTCAAACATGAAATCACAAGGCGAGGAAGAAGGAAGTCGCAGGGGGAAATGGAAGCCAGGCCAGGCTTTGTTCCGACCCTGGGAGCGAGAAAGATGCGTGCCGCTGACTGGGGAAAGCTGCTCGAATCCAGCAGATACCGAAGCGAGTATCCGAACAAGAACGAATGGAATGAAAGAAAGCATATGTTGTCTTTAAACCCAGAGGTAAGAATGGATTAATGAAACTGAGGCAAAGATACCCTGAAAGAGTGATTTGATTGCCGAAAGTGGGGGAGAGAGTAATCCTCATTGAATCGGTGTCCACCTTCATTGTCACAGTACTTTGCCATTAAGTAGCTTGGGGAAGACCAATACTTCCTTGTACTGTCTGAGAAAGAGAGAGTGAAAACTAAAGTCCTGGCAGGAGAGTATACCAGGCGAACTGCGAGTCTGAGATTCGCACCCATAAGGAATTGTACAAACAAACCTCGCAGAAGGGTATACCCAGTGCCTTGTAAATCTGGGACTCGCACACAAGTTGTGTGAAAGAACTGTATCAAAGAAACTTGGCAGGGGAGTATATTTTTCTGATGCTTGTTAATCCGCTTAGAATCTCATGCTGTGCATATGGTCCGACATCCAGTGGTAACCGCAGAGTATTGCATCTTGTCTTTCGGGGGACCAAAAGGGGACGTCGGCATAGGCGTGTCTGAAACACTATCCCTATCATGACGTGTGTAGTACCCAAAATCACTCACGCGCCGAGGTCCCTCAGATTGTTTTTTTCCACCCAGATAACTGGTCGCCCTATAGCGGAGCTCTTCATGAGACATTGTTTATCTTACCGAATTGTCGGTTTATTCCCCGTTAAGTCACTTCGCCCATCAAGAACATCTTCGACGAAGACTACGGGGGAATCGTCTACGGCTGTGGGTTCTGCGCCTAAGATCCGGCGTTTTGGACTTCCGCGTGGTTGGGCCTTCTGGCCGGCCTACACAGTAGGGAGAGTGGGCCTCGGGGGTTTGCCATACTGTTATTATGTCTTTCCTCTTTTCCACTGCTTTCCTTTTTGGTCTGGTCACCCTTCCCTTCTGCTATGGAAAGGACTCCATTTAGATTCTGCCCTGTGTGTAGGGTCAGATATCCGTGGAAAGACGAGCACACGTCGTGTAACGCTTTTCTTCCCTAGAGCATGATGAAAAGCGGTGTTCGGCGTGTAAACTCTTTAAACCTAAAACCCTTAAGGAGCGCCGGTTGAAGTGGTGGGCCGCGTACGGTATGTCACGCGTGGAGCCTCCCTCCCCTGCCGCGACACAAGCCGAAAGTGACGGGGGTACATCGGATGACCAAACGTCCAACACGGACGTTATAGACCTTGAGGCAGACTATTCTAGGGCCTCCACTCCCGTCCCCGACCCTTCCAGGCTCGACTCTGGACTTGCTACAGGGACCACACCCGGTGACAGGGCCGTACAATCGCACCGCACAAAGCACACAACCCAAGCGCCCTCCTCGACGATTTCGTCGAAGAAGGCCAAAGCGCCCACAGATCGGTCTGATCCGAAGCCTTCCCCGCATCCGCAGTAGTGCATGACAACTGGGCATAACAAATATAACAAGGGCGCTACTCCCCAAACTACACGCGCCGGAGTTTCAGAACAAGAAACTTCGACGGATTCCAAGGCCCATACAGGCCCGAAAACTATGAGTAGGCCTCTACCCAAGAAGCCATCCGCTGGCCCTTCTGGAGCCGCAGAGGACATTTTCACTGCCGACACATCATCAGAGGCGTTGTCTCCCGAAGATTCAGTGACTATCCGTAAGAGCATTAATAGGATTGCTACAGCGGTGAGCCTGGTACCGGTTCCGCCCACAGTTATGGGCCAATCCGCCAAAATATTTTCCACGGATTGGGAAGACGATCCCGTAGACTCTTACGAAGAAAGCCAGGTACCCCTCTCAAGCACCCTGAGAAGATCCTCTCAACACCTTATGACCGGGAACACGGTTCCTACTCAGCTAGGTCCATTTGGGTCATGCAAGTGGACCACGGAGCAATTCGAGGGGTGTATGGATCGGCTGGAGTAGTTTTTCAGGGCTTCTGATCAACCTCAGCCGAAAAAAGCTCGGGTAGACCCTAACCCTCAAACACAAGACATCCAACACCTAGATGTCCAACACCAAGTTGACTATCAAGATGTTGTCCAGATGGACATGTACAGAGACATCTATACAGAAGAAGAGGAGTCTTCTTTTCTGGACAACTATGGGGAAGATTAAGGAGCAACAGACAACTGGGTGGTCACCCAGCAGGACGGTCACAACTCTGATATCGTTTGCCTCGACTCTCCCCCATCCACCCCGATTCGACAAGCTTACCCAGTGGATGATCAAATGGCTTTCAACAGCATGTTGAAAAAAGCAACATAATTCTTTAAAATTGCCACGCTTGAAGCCTTGCCCGAACAGGATTTCGTGGAGGACATTATTAATGAAAAGCCTCCGGCAAACCAGTCTATCCCTCTCATGAACTCTGTAAAGAGACGACTGGCCCCTTCCTTACTCACACCCGCTCAGACTAGGGCTGTGAACCCAAGGGTCGAAAAACTTTTCCGACCCTCACCCACAGAACCACTTTATATCAAAGGACACGCAATCCCAGGCTGGCTGGTGGTGACCAACACTCGCAAGAGAGCAGGGGTTCCCCCTTGCCACGGGAGAGTCACCCTCAGACAAGGAGTCCAAAAGGTTGTATGCCTTAGGTAAACGGGTTACGTCCGTGGCGGCCTATACCGTCCGGATTGCCAATAACACAACGTTACTAGCAAGCTAGGTCGACTCGCAATGGAACCTACTCCAGGAAGGCCTTCAAGAGGTCCCAGAACCAACAAGAGCCAAGCTTCTCGCCATTGTCTCGGAGGGCAAACTTGCCAATCGGAATGTGGTAAAGAATACCCTCGACACCGCAGAGACAGCAGGCAGGTCTCTTGCACAGGGTATTCTCCTAAAGAGGCACGCGTGGCTGCGCACGTCGGGCTTCAGGCCTGAGACCCAGGCATCCATTATCAACAAACCCATCGAAGAGGCCAACCTCTTCGGGAAGGCGGTAGACGATGCGTTGGAGACAGCCAAGAAGGAGCACAAGACTATTAAGTCGCTGCACCAAATTTCCCAGAAGCCCTCTTAACAGAGGGGCAGTAATTCTCGGCGGTCCTTTCGAGGACAAGCCTGCGCCGCTCAAAACAATTTTGGCACGGGCAACTTCAACTCAAGTCAACCGGCTGCAAGCCCCACTTAATAACCCCAGAGGGGTCAGAAGCGCGGAAAGTATAGAGGCAGAGGCTCCAATTCCAGAGGAGCGTCAACTTCGGGTCAGAAATGACCACCACGTCCAGGTCCCCTCCCATGTCTTCCCGGTCGGGGGGTGGCGATTAACATCTTTCCTCAAGGCATGGGAGGGGATAACTTCAGACCAGTGGGTCTTAAATACGGTCACCCACGGTTACTGCGTGGAATTCGCCCGACCTCCACAGTTCAGACCGCCGAAACATCGACGCCTTTCACCGGAACATCTGCAGATCCTGATCCAAGAGGTGGAAGCGCTGCTGGGAAAGGACGCCATAGAAGCCGTCCCGATTCTTCAGTTAAACGAGGGTATCTATTCAGTGTACTTCCTTGTAACCAAAAAGGATCTCACCATGCGTCCTGTTCTAGACCTGCGCCCAGCGAACAAGTTCATAAAGCCCCAGAAGTTTCACATGGTAACACTGCAAGAGATGATCCAATTGCTAAAACAGGGGGACTTCATGACAACATTGGATATGAAAGATGCATACTTTCATATTTCAATGCTGCCAGCGCACAGAAAATTCCTAAGGTTCGTGATTCAGGACAAACACTACCAGTTCAAGGTACTCCCCTTCGGCATAGCCTCAGCGCCAAGGGTGTTTACCAAGGTCCTGGCAGTGGCAGCGGCACACCTGCGCAGACTTTCAGTTCCAGTTTACCCTTACCTCGACGATTGGCTCATCACGGGGGACTCATTTGACGTTTGTTTTTCAAACACCCAAAAAATAGTGGACCTACTGTTCAGCCTGGGATTTTCTATCAACGAAAAGAAATCCAGCTTAGTCCCCAGCCAAGTAAAACAGTTCCTGGGGGCTCTAATTCGTACAGAAGACGGTCTAGTCTTCCGTTCCAGCGAGAGGGTTCAGAACATGCTCTCTCAGGTTCCTCAGTATGTAGCCAGTCGAGAGGTGACGGTATGCAAAGCTATGCGTTTGCTAGGAATGATGGCGTCATGCATATACTTGGTTCCCCACGCGCGGCTGCACATGCGCCCCCATGCAAGAGTGGCTCAACAGCCAGTGGTGTCAGGCCAGCGGACAATGGGAAGATCTGTTAGTTGTCTCGCCAGCCCTCGTTCTCTCTCTGCAGTGGTGGTCGAGGGAGAACCTCTTGAAGGGGAAAACCTTCACCACCTCTGCAGTGGAAGCCACTCTCACGACAGACGCATCTCTCACGGGGTGGGGAGACTCACCTGCTTCAGCAGACAGCGCACGGAGTGTGGTCCCCTCAGGTAGCGTCCAACCATATAAACCTACTGGAGCTACTAGCAGTGTTCAGAGCATTGAAAGCCTTTCAGGAGCAACTGCAAGGGAAGACAGTGCTGGTCTTAACCGACAGCACAACAGCAATGTATTAACTGAACACACAGGGGGGCACTCGCTCTTCAGGGCTATCCAAGCTGTCCCTAAACATCTGGATATGGGCTCTCAAACACAAGATGTTCCTGATATCCCAACATGTTCCAGGGGAACTCAATCTTCTGGCAGACGTACTCAGCAGAGATTTTCCTCTGCCAGAAGAGTACGAATGGCGACTGCACAAAGACATTGTATCCAACGTCTTTGCAGAATGGGGGTTTCCAGAGATCGACCTGTTCGCTGCTCAGGAGAACACCCAATGCCAAGATTACGCCTCCAGGTACACCCAGAACCGATCCAAGGGGAACGGTCTCTGGATAACTTGGTCGGGGAAATTTGTCTACGCGTTCCCCCGACTCCCCTTCTGCACAAGATAGTACACAAGATGCACCAGGAACCAGTCACCATGATTCTGGTGGCTCCCATGTGGGCCCGCCAACCCTGGTTCGCGCACCTGATGGAAATGTCCCTCTCCCCACCAGTCAAGCTGCCCTTCCCGTACAACATGTTGTCTCAGGACAGGGGGGAGACTCTGCACCCATGCCCACAAACTCTGAACTTAGAGCCTGGCTCCTGAGGTCATAGAGTTTGGACATCTGCAACTCCCTCAGAGATGCATGGACATACTGAGGGAGGCAAGAAAGCCTAACACTCGTTATTGCTATGCCAGCAAATGGAAACGTTTTGTCATCTGGTGCAGTTCCAAAGGCGTCAATCCCACCGATTGCTCGCCTTCACACATTGTGTTATATCTAACCCTTCTATTGGACTGTGGGTTAGTCTTCAATTCCTTAAAGGTTCACCTAGCGGCATTGTCAGCCTACACCACGTCACAGCAGAAGGTGTCGTGGTCGAAAATACCTGTGATTAAAGCCTTTATGGAAGGGGTTAAAAGATGTATCCCCCATTCACTCACCCAGCCCCTGGGGGGATCTAAATTTGGTTTTAACTAGGCTCATGGGACCCCCTTTTGAGCCTATGCATAAAGCTAGTCTGAAAGACCTGACTGACAAGACAGCCTTTCTAGTAGCTATCACTTCTATCAGAAGAGTTAGCGAACTACAGGCCCTCTCAGTTTTGGACCCCTTTGTTACAGTCCACAAAGAAAAGGAAGTTCTGCGCACACATCCCAGATTTGCGCCGAAATTCATTTTGAAGTTCCATGTGAACCAGTCAATCGAACTACCCACGTTCTTCCAGAGACCTACTAACATGGCCGAGAGAAGCCTTCACACACGGGATGTGCGAAGGGCAGTCATGTTCTACATGGATAGAACTAAACCACTGAGGAAAACTAAACAATTCTTTGTTTCAGTGGCAGCTGGTAGAGAAGGGGACCCTGTCTCTAAATCAGCAATATCAAGGTGGATTGTCAAATGCATCACACTATGTTACACTCTTGCAAAGAGAGAACTGCCCTTCAAGCCTAGAGCACATTCTACTCGAGGCACTGGGGCATCCATAGCATTCATTGCAAATGTTCCCCTAGAGTCCATTTGCAAAGTGGCAACCTGGAGTTCTGTACACACCTTTACAAAACACTATTGCCTAGACACTCATTCTAGGTCTGATTCTCAGGTGGGACAAGCAGTACTAAGACATCTTTTTTCTACTGTTCCTTCTCACAACCCACCTCCAACTCCGGGTACTGCTCGCTAGTCTATGCACAGCATGTGATTCTAAGCAGATTAACAAGCATCAGAAGACATGCATTACTTACCGTAAAAGCATTTCTGATGATTGTATCTGCTTAGATTCACATGCTCCCTCCCTGCCTCCCCGCTCGGGGTGGAAGGAACATAGACTTCTTACTACTTTCTCTCTTCAGGTACTCACTCACTATAGCCCTGGGCTCCCTCATGGCAGAAAAAATACAATCGGAGGGACCTCAGCGCGTGAGGGATTTTGGGTACTACACACGTCACGATAGGGATAGTGTTTCAGACACGCCTATGCTGACGTCCCCTTTCGGTCCCCGAAAGACAAGATGCAATACTCCGCGGTTACCACTGGATGTCGGACCATATGCACAGCATGTGAATCTAAGCAGATACAATCATCAGAAATACTTTTACGGTAAATAATGCATGTCATGTCGGGCGTTTTGCGAGTCTGGGACACATACCCAAGTTGTGTTGTGTTGTAAGGAGAATTCCAAGGAAGACCCATGCCCTTATGATTCGAACAATAATAAATGTCATTAAAAGCCTGGGGAAAGGAGGCTTTTCCTGTGGAGTGAATTGTGACACCAAGTGGAGGGAGTCCTTTTTTTGCGCTCCTGAGAACTTGCCAATTCTTTTTGGAATCTTTTATTTTCCTGCAAAGAAACCTGGGAATGGAGTCATTCCCCAGAACTGTGAATATTCTCTACTTGGAACTTTAGTTGAACTTGAACATTTGCACACTTTCAAGACCAGAGACATACACTTTGAGTTAATCCTTCAAATGAGAGGTCTAGGATGGGATTTTCAGACAGAGGACATTTTTACGTTGGACATCTTCACCCGAAATGTCCTTCGTTTATTGTTTAATAAACGTTTATGCCAATCATGAGTCTTCTGTATTCAAGTCTCATTTCTGGTTCCTCACAGATTCCTCTGAAAGCTCTCTTCATCATTCACCAAACTTCACACTTTTCTTTGTTTTTCTTTTCATCAACATGTGGACATTTTGAAAAATCCTCTTGAGTTCTTTCCTATTGCGGTGGTTGGGAGTGATTTTACATCCATGGTGCTTACCTGTTAGGTAATCCTTTGCCACCTCAGGGTTAAGGCCTGTTGGAGGCTTCCTCTTTACCCCACCATGGCTGATCGTGAACCAAAGTGTAAGGAAAGCATCTTCAAGGCATGCTCTGCCTGCCACTTGAAGAATGTTTAGGAGTTTGATAACCTTGTATCAGTGAATGGCGAACCTGATGATCCGCCCATCGGAGGATACTATAATGTTGTCCTGCTGCCTGAAGAACAGGAGAAGGAAGGCTTCCTGTACCAGCGCAGAAGAGGCACGGACGACCGTTGTCTCTATCCCTGTACTAAGTGACATCTGGAAGGATGGCCTCCGAACTATGAAGAATCCCTTTAAGGCCCCTCCGAAAATGGACAGGCTCGAGAAGAAATACAAAGCCCCAAACAATGCCCCCAAATATCTGGAAATCCAGCCGAGCCAGATTCTGTGGTCTCTGTGGCTGCTCAAATGCTTTGACAACCCTTCTTCCCTATGTGCTGTTTCACCTGACAAAGAAGAGAGGCAGCTACACATTTTTGGTAAGCGCATCATTTCCACTACAACCACGATTAAAGCTGCCAACTCCTTGGACCTTCTGTCCTACTACAACAGAGAATTGTGTTACACACTGTGCCCCAATCTGGATTCCTTGCTGGCCAACAAGAAGGAGGAGGCTTTTAAGCTTTTTTGTGAGGGTGAGGCCGGTTCAGACAATGGCATCTCGGTTGCAATGGACATCGCTGGCACTGGTTTCCAATTTATGGGTAACGGTGTGGTGTTAAGCCGAAGGGGTTAGCTGAAGGCTACCAACTTCCGTCCAGAAGGGCAAGCTAAAATCGTCAATATGCCCTTTGACGGTAAGGATCTCTTTGGCAAAATGTTTGGCAGCACTATGCCAGCCATCAAGACGGACACTGACAAGGGGGCGCTGTTGTGCAGGGCGATGGTGTAGACTTGGTGTCTGCTCACTCCAACGAAACGGGGCACAACAAAACTAATCGGTTTCTAATGGAAGTTGAACAGATCGAGGAGGTGACCCTGAAAGAAGAACCCTCATAGAAGACACTGGCGTGTGCAGGGAACTCCCTAGGCCTGGGGACTGTGTGGAAATGTAAAGATTGGCAGTGGCAGGGGAGACAGACGGCCCGGAAAAATGGCCACAGAAGTGGGCGGACCAGCTCCACTGTGGGACCCATGGAGGCCGACTGAGGCAGGTAAGGGAGCAGGGGCCGGGCTGTATCACGCGAAGACCAGGAGGACAGAAGTGTGATGCTCTGAGTTTGAGGTAGAGTGATACCCCCCTCCCACCCCAAAACACCTCTCAGTGCCCAGGGATAAAGGATGGGACAAAATCATTAAACAGCAGTAGGACCCCAGCCTACCAGATAAGACGTATCAGCATCAAGGAACATGCAGGAGGCCGGTGCACTGGAGCATTCAATGTGCACGATCTGTACTCCAGAGTCTTCCCTGTGTGCTGCATGTCGTCATGTTTAAGTACAACCTAGTGGGATGCAGGCCTGGCACGCATGAAGAGAAAATAGCTTCTCCCGAGAAAGAGAGAGCTCAAAGAGCATGAGAGTGGATGAAAATATAATCAAACTCAGTGCAGTAGGGCACGAGGAGCGAGAATTGGAGGAAAGGGAAAGCAACTTGAGGGGGAGCACCTTCCTCCCCTCCCCAGGTGGCTCAGAGAAAAGTTCCAGGGAGTGTCAGAGCTTACGTAGAAGGGAAATCCAGAAGACAACGTCTGGTAATACGCAGGGCTTTTGGGAGAGGGTGGTTTCGAAGCATATTTAGCACCGGAAAATGACCAGGAGAAGCCCAAAAAAGTCGAGCGTCCAACCTAAAATAGATGCTTGCACCACATGTGGACCCAGAACCCCACAGGAAATGGAGACAAGGAAATTAGCATCGCAGAGTTAAGGGGAGATGGGTGCAAACCAATTCACACAGGGCATCCTAAGAGCAATAGAGAACACAAGAACGATGCTGGAGCACAAACTTTACTTGTGGGCTGAATGTTGGACTGCTGAGACAAGATGTGCAAAAAGTGTCAGCAAGAATAGGAGAAATGGAAAGGAGAATCTCTGACATTGAAGATATGACTCCCGTACAGCATTTGCTTAGGAAAATGCACCAGTTGGAAGAAAGAATGGTCGATGCGGACGGAAGAGCGAGAAGACTCAATGTAGGAATCTATTGCATTCCGGAAAAGACTCAAATGCCCTCCATGGAACTGTTTTTTGGAAGGATGGATAAGGGAATGAGTGTGTCCAAAGGGGCTATCCAGTTTCTTTTCTATGGAAAGGGCCCATGGGGTGTCGAGTAGAGAAGCTCCACCAGAAAGCCCCCTAAGACAAGTGATGGTGAAGGTCCAGAACTATCAGAACTTGGATATGGTATTGCAGGCTGCGAGGAAGAAGGGCGCAGTAGAAGTTAATGGGTTGAGTGTTGTTATATACCCAGACTTCACCAAGGCAGTCCAAAAGCCACGACAATCGTTTGACATGGTGCGGAAGAAGCTGAGCGCAAAGGATATCAAATACACCACAATATACCCAACACCACTCCAGGTGATGGGTCCCCAAGGAGTCTGATTTTTTACAAATCCGACCGAGGCATGGAACTGGGCAGAGACTATGGGCCCAGAAAAAAAAGAAGACAACCAGGGGGACCCAGAGGGGAGAAAAAGGATAACATGCTGCCAGTGGACACTCAAGACGACGACAAGGGAAGACCCTCTTGAGGGGAATAAGATGTATCGCACCGGAAGAAAACAAGTGCTAGGACATTGCAGGAGCAAATGGAGATTAACGCGTAATGGAATGGACGCTTTTCAAGGAATGTGAACTGGCGCAGCTGCACCAAGTCAGAGTGGAGCAGGCGATCGCACAGCTCCCCCGTCAGGTTTGACCCTCACCCATGGGTGGAGACGGTTGAGCATTGATTCAACAGGGACGTCTGATGCTTCAAGTTGGGGGTTGGGGGGAATATGCTGGGCGGGGAGTTCAAAGGGGTTGTTGGTTGTTGAAAGTGTTAGCATGGCAGGGCTTACAACAAAGAAGGGGTCCCACCATCCCTACAGCGTTAAAGCAAGGGGTGGGAATGGGAAGCATGCAGTACTGTCTCATGACACATGTGGGCTATGGTTGATAACGACCAATGGAGGGAACTGAAATGCTTCACGTGGTATGTAAATGGCCTAATTGATCAAATAAAAGGGGGGTTGTCTCTAAATACTTAAATAGGCACAAAGTGGACATACTGCTATTACAGGAAGCCCACTTGATGGGCATCTCATGTGGTTTCCTGGGCAGGGCCACTATAAAGTGGTGGAACATGCGAGATACTATAAGGGATCAAGAGGAGTTGCCATCCTGATTAGGAACATTGTTCCCCTGGATGTCAACACAGTTAGGAGGAACCCCAAAGAAGATGCATCCTGATAACAGGAAAGTTATGAGGGGGGAAAGTAGTGATACTGAACATATATGCACCCCCCTCCCCTTTCCTCAATCAGACTTCCAACAAAAGATTCAGTCATTGTTGGTGACCCATGGAGCGGACCTGAAGATGCTGGGTGGAGACTTCAACAATGTAATGAGCATGGAACTTGACAGGACAACACACAGGGGCGGGATACCCCAAACTTCAAGCCGAATAGCATTGGCTACATTTGCTGAAGCGACAGGAATGAGAGATGTTTGTAGGAATTGCATACTGAGGATAAGGGGTTCTCATTCTACTCCAGGGTGCATGTATCTCTCTCCCGCACTATTTTGTTTTTCTCCCTCGCACAGTGGTGGGATGGGTCACGGAGGCAGAATACCTACAAAGGGGCATCTTGGATCACACCCAGCTATTGGTGAAGATAACTGGGAAAGTGTTGAAGGGGCAGGGGGAGTGGAGGCTAAATGCATATTGCTTGGGGAACAAAGATATCGTGAAGGGATTGAAAGAGGGAACTGAGGAGTACTTTACAATAAACAAAGAAAGAGTGATAAGCAAATGCACTCTCTGGGAAGCCTATAAGGCAGTCCTCCGGGGTAGGGCTATGACAGCGATTAGTCAACACTGGAAAAAAATGGCAATTAAAGATGGTGGAACTGGAAAAAGAAATGTAATGAAAAAGAAGAGAAATAGTGACAGAAATAACAATGAGGGCAAAGAAGGAACTACTACAGGTCACAGCACAATATCAAACGGTGGCGCACATTGGGCATCTAAAACCACAGTGTATGAAACGGGTGACAAAGCGGGCAAAATGTTGGACTGGTTAGAAAGAAGAGCGGATGACTCGAGGTGGATCAGAGAGGTTGAGTCGAGTGAGGGATGGAGTCCTGTACGGGGTAGTCAGATAGCTGAGGAATTTGCCCGCTAGTACTAGCCCGCTAGTACCAAGGATTATATGGGGAAATACAGGGAGCAGACAAGTTTATGGGATATTTGGGAAGGGTGAACTTACCATTGGTGGGAGAGTGTACAAGAGAGGAAATGGATAAGGAGTTATCTCTCAAAGAACTGCAGGAGACCATTGGTCAACTGCGGGCAGGGAAGAACCGGGCCCAAACAGGATCCCACTCGAGTGTTGGAAGCGGTTAGGAGAGTACAAACCAAAACCAATGTTAGAAATGTTCATGGAAAGCAGGGATAAAGGAGAGGTAGCGTAAGACATGAGGTTGGCCACCGTTGTGGTTATTCATAATAAAGGGAAACCGAAGGAGCTATGTTCTTCATACCGTGATCTCTCTGAACAGTGACATGAATAACCTGGCCAAAATTCTGGTGAATAAACTAATCCGGGTAATGGGCCATTTGATACATTCGGATCAATGTGCATTTGTCCGCGGCAGGACCACAAGAATGAACATACGTAGGGTACATAACGCACTGGCAAAAGTGGCGACACTACAAGGCCTGCATACCATTATGGCGTTGGATTTGGAGAAGGCCTTTGACTCGATAAGGTGGGAATTTCTGTGGGAAACAATGGGCAAAGGCTGATTTGGGGGAACTACATGACGTGGGTAAAGTTCTTATACGTAAATCCTATGGCCAGAATGAGGGTTAATGGCTCTGCATCACGCAGCTTTCTACTCCAAAGAGGAACTCTAACGGGCTGCCCACCGTCCCCGCTTTTATTTCGCCTCAAGGTCAAATCAACATCACAAGGGATTTGGATGGTCAGGGGGCTTGGAAGATTACATATCTCTGTACATGGGTGACTTGTTAATATATCTTGTGGACCCTCAGAGGATAAGACCTAGAGCTATCAAGATGATACAAGAATTTGGTACATCCATGGTCCTAAAATAAACTGAAATAAATCGGTATTTGTAACGGTGAAGGGTGGGACGAAGCAATCCCAGACAATTGCCCCTTGCAGATTACCACAGACCCATTTACATACCTCAGAATCAAGATACACAAGAAGGAACAAGGATACCTGCAGAATAACCCGGAACCGTAAACCTGTAAAGAGCCTGTAGCTGCCGCCGACCTCCGAATTGCTGTGCAGGAGGCCTCTAGACGGCCTCCCTCTTGTCCCCACAACTGAAGCCCAGAACACCGAATCTGCAACACTGCAACCAGGCTGAATCCAGCTGGACCACTCTTCTGACCTAAGGTACTTTTCTGACTTGTGACTCTTATTGGTTTTAAACTAATATTGCTGGGAAAGGCTTTTATCTACACTTCATTGGGAGAGACAACTTGCGCCTTTCTTTGGTTTTTCGATGTTCTGCTGCAACCATAACATCCCTTTTAACAAAGTTTTTTTCTTTGAATTTCAAAGATTTTTATTAGGGCAATGTAACCAAATCTTTCCTTCAACAACGTTTTCTCACTAAATTTCACAGGTTTTTATTCATGCAACTTAAGCATAATGTCCCTTTTATCTAAGTTGTTCATGGAATTTCAATGGTTTCATGTTGTTTTGCACTGTATGTTGGTTGTATATACGTTATTTATAATTGCATTTTCAACATACATGAGGAACTATAATGCTCCTTTAACAAACCTATTTCTTGCAGAGCATACTGATCTGTCCGTGAGCAGCATATGTTGGGGGGGATGCAAGTCACGGGTGAATTGCCGAGGGCATGGGTCTCAACCATGACACAGGGCTCCTCAAGCCAACCACAATAGCCAATGGGCCTAGCCTGTTGTCTAGTGCAGTACCTGCTACACTGAAGGCAAATCCCTTTTAACACACGCTGCAGAGTGAATACAACCCTCTAGGGAAATAAGCCAGGAGATAGCTTGCCAGGATAACTAGGTTTTAATTGTACAGAATACAAAATATCAGCAAAGGACGCTGCTGCTCGATAATGTTCTGGTTAATCTGAGAACAAGCAGAAACTTAAAAAGCCATGTAGCATCATCACATACGGTAAAAACAAATGCCGCTGATTGGCAAGACCATATAGATTGGCCTGCTCCATAGGGGGTGCCAGGCTGCAATTGGTCAGTTCTTCCACCATGGGTCAGGCTCCACGGGCGTCAGCTGGGCTCGTCCTTGAGGCTGGTAAAGGTCGGAGCACTCAAAAATACATGGTTGCTTATAAAATAGCTTGTTAAGCCTACTTACTATATCACTGTCGCATGCACCTGGGTGACATGGGAGTGGTGCCAAGGGGAAGGGAGGAAGAAATACAGTAATACTGATCCACACATTCAGGGCTTCGTTGATACTGTATCTCCTGCACCCAAGGTCGCCACCCTGGGTTTTAATCTATTATTTATCCCTCCCTGTACCTCGTGTTACAAATTATGTATTTTATGCTGGGGGTGAAACAGTTGCGCAGGCTTACATCTTTTTATGGATGCTTGATTTGTGCTAGGACAGGGGGGTTGCTTGCTTATCATAGAAAGCAGGGGGCGGGGGGGTTGGGTCATGGTGTGCGGTTGGCTCTGGGATGGCTGGGTGGGGGTTAGAGGCTGGCTGGCAGCTTAGTGGTGATGAATAAATGCTGCGCAGAGTGTGGTGTTGTCTCATGCTCTTGCAAGGCACATTCCTCTGAAAGATACTAAATGTTTGCAATAGTGGAGGAACATGGGGGAATTATACTTTCGTGAGAACTGGCGGTGTGCATTCATTCTGCTCTAACACTGTTGGGTCTAGTGTAATTTGATTATGGGGCTTGGCTGGTACAGCGCGGTCATGCAAGCCTGTGTTTTCGCAATAACTACAAAATGGCACTTCTTTCTATGTCTCCCAATGCCATGCATCTGCTGTTCGCACTATATTGCTTTGACACCAATTTTCATAGTGCGGTTTTCTCCCCCTTATACACTACACTACCTCATAAGGGATTCACCTCACCTGAAAGCGCTTAGGGGGGTGGGATATACTCATTTCCATCCCAACATGACCATAAAGGTACCATGGGCCCCAGTCGATGGTCTGTGGCCATACACTCTGGGGCATGGGCTTCAGCCATGTTGCATGCCCAGCTAGCCATCTCATAATAGGCATTGGGCACTGCGGGACGCCAGACCCAGTGCCCATTTTAACCCCACATCCGGTCCCTAGGTAGCCATGGACAGAGGCCGATTGCCCGGGGAATGGTCTTTGTCCATGCCCTGGACAATCTGACCACTGGCCATGCCTGAGACACCACTGTTGTATCACTATTTGTTTTGTACCTACATTTTGGCACTTTTGGAGAAAAAAAACACAGAATGGACTAACACCAAATATGCAAAAGCTCACGCAAGTTTGATGTCCAGTGGTTCAAGCTGTAGCTGCAAGCAACACTTTTTTTTCCCCATTCAAGTGTAGCCAGAATTTTAAAAATGTTGGTACCCCCTACAACGTTGTGCCCCATTGATGAAACCGTACCAAAATTTGCAAGAAATATTCAGTCAGATTCGTAATATTTTTGCAAAGTTTTCTGAGGTTTTATCAAATGGTGCCAAGTTATAAGCCGTCCAAAAACTGCTCTTCTCCGACCCTGTAATGTAAATATTTATACATATGCATGAATGTACTTGATCATTTTTCAAGTTTGTGAGCATCCCAGCAATGTCCCCGTCCATTCAAAAAGGAAGATATCACACAAAGAAGAGCAGTGAGATCAGGAAGATTAAGTTATTTTTCCTTTGCCCTCTACATCCTCTGCTTGTACAAAACAAAGGAGTGAAAAAACCTGTAGACAAAATGTCTGCCTTCATGGATGTAAGTTTTAACAGATTATGAGGGAGACACTTTTGAAGAAGACCGTGGCAACTTCCAGGTGTAGTCCTCTGACCCAATATCATTGTCACCCACATATGACCACTTATTATGACTTTCTAAAAAGGCTGCTGATTTCTTTCAAATAGAAACTCATGAGTCAGAAGAGGATTGTTAGGCAAGATTGTGTACAGTACCCTTTGGGAGACTACAGCAACCTTGACCTCCTGGCAATAGGAACCCAAACTTTGGTATATGTTTGTACTACACAGCTTGGTAGTTTGACTGAGCAGCAGGCTTATCTCAAGAGGGGTCAATGTGAACAGTAGTGTTTTTACACAGAGGTTTACAGTGACCAGTATTAAAATAAACTCTTACACTCCAGGTTTCTTGATTAAACAATTATTAATTTATTTAACAGTCGGTTCAAAAAGCCTTCTTCAGAAGATGCAATATATAAGTAACACACAAATGCACTTCAAAATACACACTCCTAGTTTCTCTAAAATAGGCAAGTACCCATTTGGGATGGCACACAGATGTTTCCTACACCCTGAGGTGAATTCAATAACTAGGGCACTGTGGACATTAATATATCACCTGTACATTTAGAACAATACTGAGTTGGTGTGAAAGAAAAGGGATTAAGAAAAAAGTGAAAGATTAAACATATTCCGAAGCAAGTAAGTACTTTTGAACCCCCAATGCAAAGTAGATTTAACCCTTTCCTGGAGGAAAGGTAAAGCACAAAGTCAGAGGGAAGAAGAGTCTTTCAGGTATCCAGGCCAGCCAATGTTAATTGAGCAAAAGTCTAGGTGAACTGACGCACTTCTTGCAAGTAAGTAAAAGTCTTGTGCAATGTTTTAGAAGTCTTTGTAGAAAAAGTAGAATCAAGGTAGGGCAACAAGCTGGGAGGCTTGTGGGGGGCAAAGCTGCAAGCAACTCTGCAACAGCAACCAAGACAATTCTCAACTGAGAATAAGTAAGGCTGCACAACAAGAGGTAAGTCACCTTAGTTTTACAGTACCTTTGGTTAGAAAAAATGGTTCCAGCTGGCTTCTGTTTCTGTGTAGCTCTGCAGATCCTGTTGTTTCTGGGCCTCAGTCGTGGGGACAAGAGTAAGGATATCTGAGGACGCTTGCACTACAATGGGAAGGTCAGCGGCAGCAACAAGCAAAGTTCAAATCAGCGGCACTTCGCAGTTTCAGCTCCTCACATGTCAAATAGCACCACCGCGGTTCTCGGCTACTACTATTGACTTTCCTCGTATCTGCGGTCCAGCACTCTGCTGAGGTGGCTCAGGCTTGGTCATTCCTGCTTCCTGTGAGTCCGGAGGATCTTCCTGGAGCTGAGCTCGGGTCCGACTTAAAAGTTATGCACTCAATCTGGTGTTCCTCTCTCCCTGACATGTTGGTTCCAACAGCAGCAGCAGTGGAAGTAAAGCCGGCTCTGAGAGGATATCCAGACGAGTTCACTTTCAGGTTGATTGGCCCCACCAACCCAAGGGGAAAAGTCGCCCTTGCAGGGCTTCTCTAGTTGAAGTGAATTTGGAGCTTCAGCACAGCAGCAGGACTTCACCGGGCAAACCAATGATCCAGGAGATGCAGCAGGCGTCTCCTACTAGTTCTTCGGATTCCTTCATCCAGTGGTTGACTCTGCCTTCCAAGCCAAAAAGCCTCGCCTTTTATGCAGGTTTCTCCCATTCATTCCAGCCTAGCTGTCAATCACACAGCAGTGTGGCTGTCCTCCAAGAACAGCCAGCCGGCCAATCACATTTGGGTGCATTCAGGTAACAAAGGGGATTAAGCACAGGGAGTTTCGGCCACCTCCCTCACTTCCTGCCCCTACCAGACACTCTGGAGCCAGAGGCGGGCTTCACCGGTGAATCCCGCCAAAGACAAAATGAACAAAGGGACCAAACCTGGTTTGGCGTGCATAGTGAATCTCAAGAAGGACCTTTCTAATAAGAAATGGCGAAAAAAGAAGACCGAGCCATTTTGACAAAATGGGCACACATGGGTGCCTTACTGCAGCTGCGAACGCAGCCTGCTGTAAAAACGCACAATCTTAAAAATTAAACCACTGCCACCAGACATTAATTGTAGAAAGGGTAACATAAAAATGTTACATGAGAAACTAGACAAAGGGATTACTATGTAACCCCTCCAGCACCCTATTGTAAGATAGTGTGTGCTGGGTCTAGAAAGTTAAAAATGTAAGTTAATTTCACTTCACTGCTCCTGTAAACAGTAGTTTAGCCAAGAGAAGGTTTTTAAACATTTGGGAAATCTGAAAGACTTCCCTGTGCCACTGCACTGAAAGTGCTGTGTGCCACAATGTAAAAAGATGATGCCTATGGAGTTTGTCAGACTCCTAAAACCAAAAGAAACGCAGAGGTCACATCACAGAAAAATACATGAGAGAGTGGGAAAAAGGTCTCGCTCTCTCCAGGTTAAAGTTCTTGAGTCCAGCAAAAGTGCTTGGAGTCTCTGTGGTAGAAGGGAATTAGTACATTTCTGAGAATTCTCCCTAACAAGGATATAGACTTTGTTGATGATATCCTCAATGAGAAGAAATGAACTATGTTGCATCAGTCAAAAGAAGGTTAACACCATCCCTTTCCAATTCATCGCAATTCATCCCTAACAAAGGCGTTAATCCCCACATTGCGAAGCGCTTTAAACTGAGCCAACATATCCTATGTACATCAGAAGCCATCTAAAACCACAACCCGTAAAAGGGCTTTAGCAATGCCAGAGGCATCTCCTGCTAAAGAAAACAAAAAGATTTACGCTCTCGGGGAAAAAGGTAGCCACATCAGTGCCTTACCGAATGTGTATTGCTAATAATAGTCCTTATGGCCAGCTTCCACGGGGCACAGTGGGATCAGATAGTGGATCTTGCTCATGATGTACAGGAGACCCAAAGGTCCTAGATGCTGAAAGCTTTAGCAGAACGCAAGCAGATAGCTAATTCTGTCATTAAAAACACTTTAGATGCTGCAGAAACAGCTGGAATAATAGTTGGCAAAGGCACTCTCATTAAAAGGCATGCATGGTTAAGAGGCTCTGGATTTAGACCAGAGACTCAAGCCTCCCTGTTAAACATTCCCATTGAAGACCATGGGCCTCATTACGACCCAGGCGGTAACCATGGCGCTAGTAGCGCCATGGATGCCACCGGTATTTTACCGATTCCGCCATGGTGAATGGCGGTATTGCCGCCCCATTCCAAGCTTGGCGGGGTGGTAATTCCCCATTCACCATTGGCCCTTCCCCATTCCCATTTTTGCCCCCATAGGGCTCAATGGAAATGGGGAAGGCTGTAGTTACTGTACCGCAAATTGCGGTACCGTAATCACCTCCAAGGTCCCTTTGCGGGTCCCTTCCTTAACGGCTGGTAAAACCAGCCGTTAAGGTAGGGACCCGCAAAGGGACCTCGTAATTCGGCGGTAAGGGGTTAACGGCGCCGTTAACCCCTTAACGCCTGGGTCGTAATGAGGCCCCATGCCTTGTTTGGCAAGGTGGTAGACAATGCTCTAGAACCTGCAAAGAAAGATCATGAGACTCTTAAAACTTTGGGGCAAATTACCATTGGACCATGTCAGCAAAGGGCATCACTATAATCACGTTGGGTTTTGTAGACGAAGCTTCCCCAGATCCTCTTCACAGTTGGGCTACATTTCTGGTACAGGCACCATCACATTGTTTACCAATCGGGGACAGCAGACTTCAACTCAATCGTACTTTCCAAGGAAATTTAGAAGAGTAGGGTTAGAGGCCTAACCTCCATAGTTTCGGCCACAGCTTCCAAACAATGACTCTCAAATCCAGTTCCCCTCCCATGTCACCCCAGTAAGGGGTTGCGTAACATTATTCGCCCACGCATGTGAGGGGATCACACCAGAAAAGTGGGTGTTGTCAACTGTCAGAAATTGAATTGGTATTTTGTGGAATGTATGCAAAAACCATGTGATCTACCTCAGACACAAAAGGATGCTGTTAGACCATCTGCAGATTCTACAAGCAGAAACAAAAACCATTTTACAAAAAGGAGCCATATAACTGGTTCCGCTTTTACAGGTAAACAAGGGTATTTGTGTACTTGTGTACTCCTTGATCCAAAGAAAGACAAAACAGACTGGTGCTCAATCTAAGGCCGGCAAATACATGTGCCAAACCCCAAAAGGTCAGAATGACAACGTTACAAGAAGTCATTCCTCTGCTCAAAAAGGGAGACTTCATGGCAATGCTGGATATGAAAGATGCATACTTTCATATTTCAATACTGCCAGCACATCCAAAGTACTTAAGGTATCCACCCCTCAAATACTCACAAAGGTACTGGCAATGCACCTAAGCAGAGACATCATTCCAGTGTACCCTGGCTAGTAACAGGAGAGACACCAGAGCTGTGTTGCAAACATACCCAGAAGACTTATCAATCTTCTGCAGCAGCTGGGATTTTCCATCAACGAAAAGGAATTCAGTTTAGTCCACAGTCAGCAAAAACAGTTTTTGGGAGCAGTAATGCACACAAGGGAAAACCTACAGAAAAAAATCTGTAGTTACTTTGCCGGTCGACAACAGAAAGGTAATGCTGCTGTTCGGCATGATGACGTACTGCATCTTCATTGTGGCGCATGCCACGCTAAACGTGCGTCCAATGCAAGAGTGGTTAGCGAAACAGTGGTCTCAGGCAGAAGGGAATTGGGATGTTCACAAACTGTAGTGTTGAGCGCTAAAATGATGGACAAAAGAAAACCTGTTTAGAAGCAACTATTTGTCAACCATCTCACAATCACAACAGATGCATCCCTATCAGGGTGTGTAGCCCGTTGCCTACAGAGTGCAGCGGAGGGAACATGGTCTCGTCCCTTTTCAAATCAGCACATAAATGTTCTGGAACCAA
Organism: Ambystoma mexicanum; assembly: GCF_040938575.1. NCBI lineage: Eukaryota > Metazoa > Chordata > Amphibia > Caudata > Ambystomatidae > Ambystoma > Ambystoma mexicanum. The sequence goes on along the minus strand of NC_090930.1, from coordinate 1,046,650,439 downwards.
TAGCAGTTTACAAAGCACTTCAAGTGTTGCAACACAACTTGAAGAAGAAGAATGTGCTAATTACAACAGACTGTACAACGGCCATGTTTTACATCAACCAACAACATGGGACTCAAACGATTTGGGAATGGTGTCTTCAAAGGGGAATATACCTCCAGACACAACATGTTCCAGGAGAACACAATTGCCTAGCAGAAACACTAGGCAGAAATCAACCTCTAGGACATGAATGGGAAATATGTTGGGACATTCTAAAAGACATTTCTACTCGATGGGGACAACCAGAGGTCAATCTTTGGTACAATAAAAAATGCAAAATGCCAAGGTTGCAACATCCAGGTTCCCACACAAGGGGTTCCTGGGGAACGTACTGTGGATCAGCTGGTCAGGGATCTTGGCTTACGCTTTTCCACTGTGACCCCCCCCCCGACCTCCTCCACCCCCCCAACTCTTGAACCGTTTAATCTGTAAGATGCACCAGAAGTACTTAACAATTATCCTAATAGCCCCAATGTCGGAGCTCCAAACATAGTACTCCTGAAACTGTTCATTTGTCCACCAATAAAGCTGACAGCCTGTAACAACATGTTGTCAAAGAGTCGAGGACAAATTCTACACCCTCAACCTCATACAACTGACTTAGCAGCTTGGATCCTGAGGTCATAGAATTTGGAAACGCCTTAATTTATCTGACGGATGTATGGAAATATAAGGGTAAGCCTGTAAACCTAACACTAGACACTGTTACTTTAATGTTATGTTATGTTAAAGGAAAGCATCCATTAGAGACCCCACTTACAAGGTTGCTTTTCATGCTGACTGTTCTGACAGCCGACTCCACAGCACACTTTCAGGGTGATGGAATCCCCTCTGCACTTATAGAATTATGGGCTACTAAGAGCAGCACACCAGAAAAAGGTTGCAGTTGCAGGGGGATTTCGGAAAGATCCTAATGCAAGACTACTTCAGGGTGGGTGCCTTTGTTGGGATCCTGTATGGCAGCACGAATACCTGGGCACACATGACAAGATTCTCCCACACATAGCAGTCGCAACATACACAGTGCTTTGGGAGGGAAAGCTGCCGGATACAACTGGCGTCGGGAGGCAGGCAAGATGCAAAGTGCAGCCTTGTGGTCGCATATAAAAGCATGTATCCCCATTGACTAATCGCAAGCCCCTAACCACGTATGCAGCAATTGGGAGAAGCGAGCTGCCGAGAAGAACCATGGCAGGAAGAACAGTGGCGAGCGGTAGGGGTAGGACTTTCTCCTGAAGTGAAAATGGCTGCTTGGCCTTTTCTAACACCAGAGACCACCAGCGCATGCGAAGAAACGGACAATGGAATAATTACACTAATTAGAGGGCCCAGTTCAAGAGAGGAGACGTAGATTCATGTGGAAGCAGAGCATCGAGCCTATGAAGGGCTGAGTTGGAGCATGTCTGAGCAGTAGACGCTCCTGCGCCAGCATCCTGGAGGAAAGGAGTGTGGCTTACAGCCGAGAAACCAGAGACTGGTGCACAGAGGCTGAATGGACCAGAAACCAGTCATTGGAGACCTGTGCAACCATGGAATTGTGGCCCAGAGGAATGAGAATGCTGGGCACTCTATCCTTCAGAGGTTTTCTGACAGTGCAGCAGCATGCATAAAGTCCTTTCTGGACAACAGATTGATATGGGTCTGTAGCAACAGTGCAGAAGCAACTCCAGCTTATTTGCAATATGGAGTTCCACAAAATGCGTGCCTCTCGTTGTCTTCCTCTTTCTCAGAAACGATTGAGATGGGGGAATATGCTTGACCAGTTATGCAGATGATACTCAATGCATTATTCCCCTATCAGGAATCTATGAAGAGGATGCAAGTACCATTAACAAAGTGTATGGGATGATCCAAGCCTGGAGGGTTAAAAGCGGCTTATCCTTAAATGATTTGATTTTGAAAAATGTCTTGTGCGCACCAGACTAATTAAACTATATTGGGGCGCAGATCACAACTAAAAGTTGGAGCATGAAAAGAAACAGATATTTGACTATAATCAAGATTGAATTGATCTAACGAAGGTTTTCAACTTTTTCCTGACCAGGTCCAGAGTCCCATATGTTCTGATCTCCAGTGGGAGTTGGTTCCAAATTCTTTGCCCAAACACTGCAAATCTTCTATCTCCCCTGGAGACACAGTTCGACCGTGGAACACAAATCAAAGGTTTATCTACAGAACAGAGCTTTCTAGTTGGGCGGTACTGGCTGATCTTCTCTGCAAGATAATCCGGGGCAAGCCCCTTCAGGCACTTCTAGACCAAACAGGCTACCTTGAATTTAATTCTATCCTCCACCATGATGAAAAATCAGAGCTGATGGCGGGTACAGAAAACGAAGAACAGAAGCTTAGTCCAGAGTATCTGCACTTGCAAGATCGCCACAAAACAGAGTTAAAACTTTAGGGATATACCTGGATCAAAATCTAAATGCATGCTCGGGTGAATAGCCTGGTCTCTGCGTCAGTGTACTATGTTAAGCTACTTTCACAGATACGACTGTATATTGCGAAAATGCGGAAAAAAAAGTTGAGACAGTAGCCAGAGCTATTATCTGTACAAAATTCGATTATTGCAGTAGTCCTCTGATTAGTTTATGCAAAGGAGACTACAAGTAATTCAAAACTGTGCAGTGAGGGCAATGGGTCTGAAAAGAAGATATCATATAACAAAAGCAAGAAAAAAACGACACTGTCTCCTTATTGATGCCAGAATGGGGTATCGCCTATTGGTAATAACAAACAAATGCCTGGTAGGGATTATCCCACAATACCCAGCAGAAGCGCGAATGACGAGAGCACTTAGATCCAATGACACCAATTTGCTGGTATTGATGCCAATATCAAAGCTTACCCAGGTCAGCAAAGGCACCTTCTTTGCAGCAGTGCCTAGAACGTGAAACGCCATTCCACCAGATCTGAGAGAAACCCTACACAATTGGGAATCTTTCCATTTAGCTTAACCTGTCAATGTTTAAATCTAGAGAGGAATAACTTGTATTCCTGTATGTACATGTATATAATCCCTTTGTTGCTATACATGTTAGTCGCAACCGCCACCTATTTACTTATACATCCAGATTAGGGCCTCCTTATGCGGCGGCAGTGCAGGAAAAAATGGTGGCAATGGGGTGGTAATTCTATTACCAGCAAATTACTGCTGCATTAGCACACCGCTGAACTGTGAGTTTGGTGCTGTGGTGGTAGATTTACTCCAACCAAAAGTTGGAGGGAAAACATCCTTGTTACTGTCAAAAATCAGTGGAATTACCGTCTGTGGTAATTCGACCGAAATCCCCATAGTTCTATGGACTCATAAAATGGGTCTTAACACGCCTACCACCACTTTCTGCGGTAAATCGTCGGGACCAAGTTTCAGTAACCGTAGTTCCATTTGGCGTATTTGGGCGTATTTCCTCCTGGAATACTGCCAAACTCATAATGAGGGCCTAAGTGTCATTTGTGGTATCATGTGTTCCGTTGGTCTGTCACATTGCTCAGAGGATATTGCGAGGATACAGCCTTTGTGAAACATGGAAATGTAACAACAATGTTAGAGCTAGGCATGTATTTGGCGGTAGAGACAGTTTGCACCCCTGCTGTACAATGGACAGAAGGGTCAGGAATAGCTCTTCTGTGCATTGTATGTTCCACTGCGCCTTTTTCAAACTGGTGCAGAGTAGAATATTACATCTTGTTTATGAATCGGTATGCACTTTTTCATGAGTGGAAATGCATCCCGGAATGGCCAACTGTGCAATGTACTTCCAAAGCAAAGTGGTTGGGAATGTGCACATTAGAGTTGCCCACATGCACCCACTTTGGGAATCATCCTCGATCATTTTTATCTATAAATGAAGGGGCTGTGATAGGGAATTCCTTCATTTGTGGGCAGTAATGCTTTCTGAATCTGTATAAAAATACAGGATGACCTGCAACACACACATATTTATTTACATTAGGTTATTAGAAATAATTTTCACCTTTTGAAACTTAATGTCAAATTCATGTAGTCTCAAGTACGCTTCTGAAGCAGTTTCCAGATGCTCGGACAACAATGTTTTTCAAATCTAAAGATAAGGTTGTTTAGTACAGCCTAAGTGCTGTTTTGTTTTTGTTTGTAGAATGAAACGAAGCCTGTACAGATGATGTTTAGGAAGGGGAAATATCCCATGACCCATATCTCGGAACAGGAGATGCAAGTCATTGAGCTGCCGTATGACGATCAAGAGCTGAGCATGATCATTCTGCTTCCCAAGGACATCAATGATGACTCCACAGGCCTGGAAAAGGTAAGACACGGGCGATATGTGGTGGGGTATGTGGAGGAAAGTACACGCAGATCAGGTGTCGCTTGTCAACTTGACCTGAATACATTCATGTGTATGTTTGAGCTCTTTGTTAAGCTTGTAATGGGAGAATGTTACTCATAATGCTACAGTCTTGCTAATGTCTAAAGGGATACATCTTTAATTTACCAGCATTTACTTCACCAGCACTTTTTGTGCAATCACTTTGCCAGAAATCTACTTTGTCATTGCACGGGGGTGACCCCCTGCACCCTCCTTCTTTTCTACCCCATAATCTTCCCCCTGCCCTGTAACCTCTTGACCCCAAACCTAACCTTACACTATCCCGAACCACATCCCCAAACATAACCTTACACTAAGGCAGCAAGTATTTGCACTTGCAATGTCGTTTTTTTGTGCGTCATTTTAAGGGGAGTAGAATTGGCTTCCTATGTACTATCAAATCCAGTTAAAGATTGTGGCTTTAGTCTGGAAAATAATCATTAGAGCAGCTGAGGATTGCATCCCTGGCTGTCCACTGCATTCCAGCAAAGACCCTCAGTATAAATCCCATTTTTCAAAATTAACTTGCATGCATGTCCTTAAAATATGAAAGGGTCCCATTTGTGTAACAGTCTGCCATGAGAAATTCTTTAGATGTTAATTCGCCTCCCCAACAAGTTCAAATCCTACTTGAGGATGGTTCATTTCAAGTAGAAATATATTCTCAATACTTTATTTGCTGTTCCTTGACACCTCGCATGACAGAAAACTAGATTGAACGGTTAGACTGGGGCATATTAAATTGGTACTGTATTTGTTTACGTGATTATCTATCTTTGTTTGCTATATTTTGTATATCAACACCTCTCAGCTAGGCATGATAGATGGCGGCACTACACTTCATTAACCAATTAATACACGTCTGATCCTCGGACTACCAGGTAGTATGGCTGTGTAGTAGTATTGCAAAATATACAGTGGGTATGGCCGAAGGCCATGTCAAGTGGCGCAGAAAAAAAATTATGGTATAACAAAACCCTTGCAATTCACTGAAAAAGACTTTAGCTAAAGTTTAGCTAAGCTGCCCAAATTTATCGCAACAAAGCTCCTAAAATTCAGCGCATTTGGGAAGTCATGACCGGCTTAACTTGGCTCTTTCCTGTTGAAAAGCCCATGAACACACACATATATTATAAGAGAAGGGATTCACAATGGCATACAAAATGGCATTATGGGGGACATCAACGGATTGCAGAGTTAAGCCAGTTATGACTTCCCAAACGCACTGAATTTTAGGGGGGGAGGGGGTGTGCGTGTGCGTGTCCGCCCGCCCACCGGCCATAGTCATTCATTCCAGCTCAGGCCCCTAACTGACACATTCAGAACGCTCACAACACTAACTCATTCTCCTGAGCTGTCAGTCATTTTCACACATCAATATTCCACCCAAATATATGGAGGACCAGCAGGACAAGACCACATTACAGAGCAGCTTGCTATACTGTAGCTAAGCTTGCCAGTCTTTCTGGTGGGCAAAAGCTCTTGGAATGTGGTTTGCTGGTGCTTAGCAGTCTCCCCTCCCCAGCCTAAGGCAGAAAGTGGGTACCCCTCAAGCAGAAGCTGTCGGGCACTCTATTGAAATGCAAAAGGGCCCTCACCCTAAAGTCCCAGTTGCTAGGCTACTGGACTTAAGAAACAAAAATACCATTTTAAATGTGACCATGGCAAATGTAGGAATGGCCAACATGGCTCCTATGCAAGCCAAACAGAGAAACGTAAGGCTGCACCTGTCCATACCCATTATAAGAATCTGGGCAATGAGAATTGCCCTGACAGTAAAAGGGGACCCAAAGGGACCTATGGCTTGGGAGTGAAAATGTCTCGGAATGCCAAAACACATACACATGCCCAGGAGCGCACAGACACAAAGAATGTCACTCCAATGTTCAAACCGTTTCAGTGGGACTCAGAAGAGCCTAATAACAGAGTAACAGGCTAAAAGATTAGTCCAAGAAAGCAAAATTATTTAGGGGCTCCCTAAGAATTGTGGTGCGGTTGTACTGTATGGCTCTAACTAGTGTAGTTCAGATCTCGTATGAAACTATAAATGGTCAATGATATACTAAAGTCTGAGTCTTCAAGATTGAATAATAGAATCACCTGTTCTTTTTCACTATTTATGTAGTATTTTCTTTTCAGAAATCTTACTGCATGCCATTAAAACATTAATGGTTCAAGAAGATAGTGTTTTAAATAAATCCTTTATATAGAATTCTGTAAGAATCACTCTGTCTCTGGGGACAGGGCATGCTCCCAACCCCATACACGCAGACATCCTTGCTCTGAGCCACTGCTTCCCCTCCCAGCACCTCCTCTTCTAAAATGCTGACAGGCTCCCAGTTTTGGGGAGAAGAAACGTATTGCAGCCATTTTATCCTCTTGTCCAACTCTGGAGGCTGTATATGGTTCATGGTTAGAAACATTATAGTGTTGAGGTGAGATTTGTAAAAAAAAATAAATGAACACCAAACTAAGTGTGCATTGTGTACTTGGTGATTCATGCCCTCAACCCTTTTATCACAAATGTTTTTGTCAGATAAAAAGATCCATGATAATTGTTATGTTGACAAAATGCTCTTTGATTTTATGCAAAGCAGCCAGGAATCATCGTTGGTACTATTTGGCCAGTTTCACGTTCTCATAGGAGTATTTTGAAAGGGTACAATAGGTAAGTGTCAGACTGTCCATCTTGGAATATCAAACCCCTATTAAAAATAATGTATACTAGTTTTTCCTGGCGTAACATACTGTTAGAATAGATTGTTGAACTCTGCTCAAGTAAACAGAGGCTCAGGAGGCCACCCTTGTTTAGTGAAACAGGGAATACTTAGCCAGGACAATTCAAGGTAGCTTGGAGAGCAGTCAAGGCTAAGTCTCAGGAGTAATGGGGGTGATCTGAGGTATTGGATGAGCACGCACAGTAGGATGACAAGACTTACCCTTAGACAGTAGTATATCAACTTATTAGACCCAGAACAAACACATGTGAATAATGAAGAACACAGTAATACTACTACTTAAACACACACTAGGTAAAATATAAATACAGTCACTTTTCGGTCAATGTGGTAAAGTGCACATTCCCGCCAAAACCTGTAAGGATGGAAGGCTAACAAACTTTATCACAATGGCCAACTCCAGAAATGGATATTCCTAACGTAAGAAGTCCTGCCCTACGAAGATTGGAGCCTTGTGCTCAATGTTATTTTCATGTGTAAAAGCGCTTGTCGATGCGTAAAGCTCACCAGGACAAACTTCAATGGGGAGGAAAAATTAGAAGAGGACACTGGAATTGAGTTTCTTTGATCTTTTGATCCTTGTCACAGACGTAATACAGCCACAAGTTGTTTGACCCAAGCAGTAACTGTCTGGATAGTGGATATAGCATATCAAAACAAATAACATTTTTAAGTGTTCAGGGGGCACCATTTTCCCTTCTCTTCTCTCCTTCAGCAGAAGGCTCTCACTGGTCATAGCCTTCTTCACTCTCCTCACTGGACTTCTGCAGGCCACTAGGGTTGTCTCATTCATGCTCTGTCACTCACACTCTTTTAATCTAACAGATACATTTTACACATTGTGCATCAAGTAGTGGTGTGTAGAGGGGCTAGGTGTAGCAGCTTTGGAGGCTGTGTTAGGACAGTTTTTCTAAAGTTCACCCAAAAGGACTTTATAAAACTATACCTTGGGCAATACAGAAACTCCAACAGGCCTGTAGCACTAAGTAAAGAGGTAGCTATTGCAGAGCAGTCAGGCTTATCGTAGGAGGAGAGAGCTGTAGGAAGGTACAAAGAACTTGTAGCATACATATGGTCCAACAAAACACATATACACTGATATATTGTAACCATAATGGTTTGTTTTATATGTACACAGGCAAAGAGAATTGTTTGGAAAGGTAAGTACTATTATAAGTCATAAACACAATATAAAAACCAACACAATACTAATGCTAAGTAAACCAAAGTATACAACACATTTAAAATAGCAGTATGCAATTCAAGGTGAGTAAAACCACATTTTTGTACTTTTTTTTTTGTTTTTTTTTGTTTTTAAGAGTGGCTGTAGGCAATTCAAGGTAAGCAGACCCTATTGGTAGTAAACTGTTACTTATTCTGTTTCAAGCAATAATACAGTTCTACTAACAATGTTTCTTTCTAGAATAGTGGAACACAATTCAAAGGTTCAGTTGGTAGAAGTGTTTAGGGACTTCGAATAAGGCTCCCTAGATGCATTCCAGCATTGGACCTGGGCAAACGGTATGAGCGAACTCCCAATTACACAAAACACCACCCTAGCCACAAAGGAGCGGCACAAAGACTTTAGGTAAGTATTACCTCAAGCCACACCGTACCTCAGCAGTGAAGAAGTGCTTGCAGATGGACGTCTTCATGATGCAGCAGCACAGGACCCGGTTTATGGATTCTTGGTCATGATGACGAAAGAATGGGAAATTGCAGCAGATGATTCTTCGGTGCTTCTTGTGGCTCTGTGAATTTGGCGCCCTTTTGAAAGTACCAGATGAAGAACGGTTGTCGTCTGATCGACTCGGTCTAGCACTCTGGTGAGGGCACTTCAAGGAGTGGAATCTTGCTTCTGGATAGAAAAGGGATACCGTGGATCCACTCAGTACTCCACATAAGGTGGGGTGTGCTGATCCACAATATAAAGCGTAGAGAGGATACAAATATCTCTCTCTGCCCTTTAGAATGTGTTCTGCGAGGTAAGTAAGCGCTGTAACAGAAATGTTACAGAACCAGCGAGAAAAGGGATACCATGTATCCCCAGCTCTCCACATAGGGTGGGGTGTGCTGATCTCACAATGGAAATTGTAGGAAGGATACAAATGATCCATATACCCTTGGGAACATTAGTTCTCACAAGGAACCCAAGAGAAAATAAAAAGGGAAGCCAAAGGGGCCCCCCAGTGTTGGGTAAGAATTGATTTGGTAACCCTGTGTGAGACCACACAACACTTATCTGCTTGGTATGAGCTAACCCACCTGTACTAGACAAGTTGGTAGTTTGACGGAGCTACCAGGCCTATCTCAAGAGGGGTAAATGTGAGCTGTAGCAATCAAATTCACAAATACAAGTATCCAAGTAACACTTATACTCAAGGTTTCAGTTATACATATTTATTTAACATCAATTTTTAAATAGCGTTCTTAAAAAAGGGCAAGATATGTAACAATCAAATATAATTTCAAACACTTTTCCAGAATCTTCACAAGTTAGTGGATGCTTTTTACACCCGGCGATAACTTCATTCACAAGGACAGTAATGGCATTTATATATCACTAGTTATACTTTTCAGATTCTGAGGTTGCATAAAGGAAAGGTTAAAAGAAGGAAAAAGGTTAAACCGGTTCTCAGGGCATGTGAGTATACTTAAATCTTCCAAGGAAGTCTAGACAAGCCTTTCCCAGCAATAACAGTTTAGGACAAGTTACCACCTACGAGGGACAGACATATCAGTCAATGGACTAGAAGGGTCTGCAGGGAGCCAGGACAGCCAAAGTCAATTGGAGCACAATCTATGGAGCAGAGACGCTTCTTAGATGCATGTCTTGCACAAAGTTCGAGTTTTGTAGAAATCACTTGTAGGATCACAAGCTGTTAAGCCTGTGAAAAGCATAGTTGGAATCAATTCTAAGGTAAGCCAATGCAAGTCTCAACTGAGAAAAACACAGCTTAAAAAGACACTGAGGTAAGTACCCCAATTCTAAACAGTACCTCTGGTTTGAAGAAGAGTGGTCCAGCTGGATTCTGTCCTGGTGCAGCACTGCAGCACCTGGGATCCTGAGCCTCAGTCGTGGGGACAAGAGGGAGGACGTCTGGAGAGCTCCTGCGGCAGCAATTTGGAGGTCGTCTGCAGCTACGGCTCTTTTCGTATCAGTGGCATTTCGCGGTTTCAGTGCTTGGTAAACAGCACCACCACGGATCTTGGATACCGGTTGGGCACCCTGGACTCTGGTGAGGGCACTCTAGCTTGGGTCGTCCTGCTTCTGGAGGGTCCTTGGGAGACTCCTGGAGCTTCTGGCCGGTTTGTAGACATTGCACTCGACTACGGATTTCTCAACCCCTGGCACTCGGTTCTTGCAACAGCTAAGAAGTACAGCCAATCAGGGAAAATGGTCCAGTGGACTTAATCTCTGGGTTAGTTGGTGCCACTAGCCCAAGGGGAAAAAGTCATCCCTTCCCCAGAGCTTCTCTTGTCGATCAGAAAAATGAGTTTCAGCACAGCAGCAGGGCTTCACTGGGCAATTCAAAAGGTCCAGTAGGATGCAGAAAGCTTCATTCACGGTTTCTTCATCGGGTGTTTCTCCCAGTGGCCGACTGACTCAAGTCCCAAAACCCTCGCCTTGTAACCAGGTTTCTCCCATTCATGCACAGCCTAGACTGTCAATCACACAGCAGGGTGGCTGTCCTGAAAGGATAGACAGCCAGCCAATCAGGACTGGTTGCATTCAGGCATTCCTAGAGACCAAGGACAGGGGCGTTTTCGGGAACCTCCCTCACATCCTGCCTTTCCAGATACACTGGAGCCAGAGGCGGGCTTCAGGGCTGAAGCCGCCAAAGGCAAAATGAACAAAGGGCTCAAACCTGGCTCAGCGCACAGAGTAAAATCCAAGAAAGTGCTCACAAACAGAAAATGGCGAAAAAATACTGGGGCCCTTTTGACAAAATGGTCGCCCATGGGTGCTATACTTCAGCTGAGGATTCGGCCTGCGGTAGAAAAGCACAATGGTAGGAACATTAAACCACTGCCACCAGCCGTTTAAAGTAGTGATGGTAACATACAATTTTTTATGTGGAAACACATAATCCAAAGCAGGTTAAAACACATGAGAGAGTGAAACAAAGGTCTCAATCACTCCAGGATTAAAATGAAAAAGTCCTAATGTCCAGCAAAAGAGCTCGGGCTCTCTAAGGGTGAAGGGAAATAGCACAGAAATGAGAATTATCCCTGACACCCAGCAACAGTGCACATAAAGTGCTATCTAAGTCTGCCTGCCTCCACTCTCCGCCCTCTGCAACTTATCCAGAACAGGACTGCAAGACTTGTCCTTGGCCTCAAGCCCAGGGATCGTATCTCTCCAGGACTGAAATCTCTGCACTGGCTCCCAGTGGCTGCAAGGATTAAGTTCAAACCCCTTTGCATTGTCCACAAGGCCTTCTGGGGCCTGGGGCCGCAATACCTTCAACTCTCTCTCTTCCCAAATATCTTCCTTCTCGAGCTCTTCGCTCATCCGCCTCCAACTCCCTCAGGGTCCGTCGCTTCTCCAAGCAACAAGTTGTTGGTAGATCACTCTCCTCGGCAGTGGCCTCCCTCTGAAACAGCCTTCCTGCCTCCCTGAAACTTGAGGAGAACCATCTCCGGTTCCGGAAGCACCTCAAAACCTTCCTCTTTGCTTCTGCTTTCTCTCCCCGTCTCCCTGGCTGAAACTGCACTGGCTACCTGGCCACCCTTTGTGACCTTGGGCCCAGGCCCCGCCATTTGCACACCTGCACTGCCTCCCTGGCAACCCAACGCACCTGGGGACTGTATTCTGTATCCCTACAGTCCCCCCACCAGCACTTATGCTCTGCTCTTCCTCGCACTTGCCACCATCCGGCCGTTTATTTATCTTATTTATTCTACTATCGCATGTACTGCACCTTCCCCTCTCCCATGTACTGCACTTTCCCCTCTCCCTTCCCCCTCGCACTTTTCCCCTTCCCATGCACTTGCGCAATCTGAATGACACCTGGCCTAGTAAGATCATTGTCTGTCTTCCCTCTGTTCCCCCTCCCTTGCCTCGTCGTGCCTCCAAACACTTGGGTATAGGTGCGTTATAAATGCCATATCATATCATATCATATCATGTGCTGCATTAATAAAATGTAGATGCCCAAAAAGTTAAAGGAAAGTATGATTCCAAAAATAAAGTATAGAGAATCACAAAAATGACTCGATGGAAAGAGTCAAAGGGTGAGTGGGGGGGGGGGAATAGAAAATTAATCCGTCCAGCAAAAAGTGCTGAGGGTCTCACAGGTGATGAAGACTTATCATAAATATGAAAATCTAACCTAAAACGCTAGCAGAGGAATTAACAGTTTGGTGAAAAGAAATATCTGCTTGACATTTGAAAACCACAGCTGAGAGGAGTTTCAGGTTTAACCCTACCCTGAACCCATGATGTGCAGAGTGGGACCACCCAGATCTTTTGCCTGTCAGGGTAATGCCCATCAGCTAAAGAATGATGCACGTCAGGTGAACTGGGCTGAGGCCAGAATCCCTGGACAGCTGAAAACTACCGGATGCTAATAGCTGATAGTTTGGTGCATGTTGAATGTCAACTGCACCCAGAAAAGCCCTCCCACCCAACACACATATGACTGCAAATATAGCCACTGACCAAAAAGATTGTCATTTTTTCCTTGGTCGTGGCAGAAGTACCATGGACACAGAGTGGGAGGGGCTGGGGATTTGAAGAGAACAGGAGGAGGCATACAGGTTGTTGGGGGACCACGTTGATGGAGTCACTGCTGCGTTGGGGGCCATTATTATAACATAGTAAATGGGCGGGACCATGTGTGAATGGCGGGCTTAACACATAAGTGAGACAGACAGGGCAAGTGTGTGTAAAACTAAAAGTGTCAATATGAAGATTCAAACAAACCTTTCAGCCCAATATGTTCTTCAAAAATACTGTAATAAAGATCTAACTGGTTGGTTTGGTCAGAGTGGATAGTGTCTTTCAAGATGGCCACCGGCGTGCTTCCGGTTCTGTCAGTGACGCTTATTCCGGTAGTTAAGGTACCAGTGTTACCGGCACATATCTTCTGGTAATACCGGCAGATTGCTGTAAAAGCCAGTAATACTGTGAGGCTAGTATTACCGTTTCCAGAAGGGGGCTGTGCATGCGCCCAAGGATTTGCAATGCGCCGGTATTTCCGGCGGTCGCCCTGCCGGAAACGGTAATACCGGTGCAACGGTATTACCAGAGTTTTACCAGCAAACTTAGAATGGGGACAGTGCTACCAAAGCTTAAGCAAGCTACACAGGTGCTTCCAAGTCAGGGTGCCACTTGACCCTTTATTTTGTAACTGCGCCTTCTGAAAGCATCGGCCACACCTTGTTAATCTATTCTTAATGTTTCTATTTCACTTCGATGAATTAACAAACCCAACATTAAGAGCAATTGTCATCTGGTCTCTACCTGAGATTTGTACCCTTATACCTATTCTAACATGTGCCAAGATATGCGAAAGAGAAGTCCTAATAATACACAGCGGCCAGGTGGTCCACTGTGCTGGGGGGCAGGGGGGGAAGGGGTCAGCGGCCATACAAGGAAAGCGGTCCTGGAAGATTAAGCCAATTTATAGACCCTACCACCTGTCCCAACAACAAATTTAAAGTAGGCACTGCAGCATTCAAAGGGAATCGGGGGTATTTTCCACTAGCATATCTTACGGACTACCTTTAAATGCCCCCTCTGTGCTGCCCCCTCTGTGCTGCTCAGAGTATAGGTTCTGTTGCTGCGACTGGGCTGATATGTACCTCCTGGCCATCTGCCTTGGGCAGCTGCTCTGTGGCCTCCCATTGTTACCCAACATTCCGAGGGCCTGTGCTCGAACTGCCTATTAGCTGGAGTGACGAGGGCTATCCAGCTACTGGTGAGTTGCAGAACCATGCACAGAGCAGCCAGGAGTTGATACTTATGAAGAAGTAGGCCTTTGGAGTGCTGCTGAAACAGGTACGACATTCGTCACTGGGTCCAATTTTGACCTGTGCCTTAGTGTGAATGCCCTTATGCCTACTAGAACATAGACTCCACTGTTTGACCAATTGCAACTCTTGACCTATGGTCCAACAGTTGCTGTGCAGGCAGACCTTGTGTTCTAGTGTAGCAGCTCTCCAGGCTTGTCTATGCACAGAACCATGGGTTAGAAGAGCATGGTAAACACCAACTAGGCAGGAAAGAGTAATTCCTGTTCAGTCAAGTAATTCCTGTTCAGTCAAATTCATACTCTACTGGTGGGGTTGGTGGGCCCATTGTAGGAGGAAACTGGGTACACTTCATGCTGAGTATGGAGGATAAGTGACACTCAAGAGTTGACAAATGTAGGGCATACATCCAGTGTCAACTGCCTAGTTCCTCAAAAGCAATTCCCCCCCCCCCACCTCCCTCTGTGCCCATTCCCAATACCTTTGTCAGTCCCTGAACCGCCTCACTGTCCACTTACTGTGCCCTTAGACTTTCTCCCTACCCTCTGTGAGAAACCTAGAGGTGTCTCACTTGCTAGTCCCCAGGGATCTGTCTTCCCGGTGGCCAGGACACAATCATCGCTATTGGATCCAGTTCCTCGGGGTGCACCAGTGCGGGAGGATCACCTGGATGGGGTCATCTGGGAGTGGAAGTGGGACACCGACTGGTAAGAAGCAGTAATCCCCTTCTTATAACACCTTTTCCCCATCCAGGATACTCTGATAGTCTACCCCCCGCCCCCTTCCCAACACAAACACTTTCTTGCAACATGAAAGACAATGGACTAACACCAGAGCCGTTTACCTAACGTGTCCCAACACAAGGGTCAGGCAAAGTCAGGCAATTGACCAGAACCACACCCCCACACACCTGATGGCCCTTCCCCACAGGGAGAAAAGGTGACATGCAAGAGCACACTATGAGCAAGGCAGACCGCGCAACGAGATAGCTATCCCAGGGCGGCAGTTCAAGAGGAGAAAGGCGACAAAGGGGTAGAAGCAACCCTTTTCGAGCCAGACCCATGAAGCCTCATAAGAGCGTGAACAATAGCCAACACGTGTTGCATCAGATGTCAACGGTACACGGAGCCCTCCTACACTGATAACAAGGACAGCGAGAGACACTTTCTACAGTGGTACCATCAACTCCAAAGACAAGAAAAGCCAAGCGGTTCATCACAGCCGGTGAGTCGAAAGTAGGACCGATAAGAAACCCAACTGTGTTGAACAAAAGGAAAGAGACTTTCTTTTTTCTTTTTGTATAAAAGGCCCACAAGGCCTACAACGTTGGCTAGATGCCTTGACAGCGTATGTCCAGGATAACTTGCTTACCATCAACCTGGACAAAACTAAAGTTATGATCTGTAGTAGATTTAAAAAGCAAAGGGAAAAAAAATGTACATGGGCTATACATGGTAAGAAATTCGTCCACCATTATGTATATTTGGGAGTTCCTATTGTGGATCAGTATAATGATAAAGTCCATCTGTCAGCATTGGAAGCAAAATTGGGCATGTTTACCTCTCAAGCCAGAATTATTCAATGTAGATACGGAAAGTTTTCATTGACACCGGTGCTTAAGTTCTATTTACAAAGGTTCTGAGACTAAGAACAGGATCTCTGAATTGGTGTGGATTAAACTGGAGGGCAAATTGTGGCGGCGATTACTCAAACTGCCCAATCGTGTTCCGATTGACTGGATCAGAAATGAGCTGGGTCTTATCTCTTTGCATGCGTGATACTTTCTGCAAATTATTGCATTGTTTAGAAAGTGCATTTTAGCAGTAGATTCAACTATGCGGATAGGTATACTCTCTAGACATGCTTTTTCATTTGAAGATGTGTCCATGCGAAAATGGAGAATTTTGGTAGTTCAAGCCCTAGCACGTGCTGATGTTTCGCTCAATGATCTATTACAAAATCCTGTGAGGGTGAAAACCAAATTATTTCAATGGGATTGGATTAAAACCCAAGAGAAATGTATGTGTTATCGAGACTATAGGGATAATCCTTTCCAACATAAAAGGTATTGTGCCCTAGAATCATACCTGGGGAAAAAATCCCCTTCCCCGTCACATAGAGCAGACTTTATGCGCTAAAGGTTCAATTTATGGAAAACCAAGGACATTCAGGCCAAATGGAAACTTATTTTGTCGGCGGATGATGTTTGTCGCTTTTGTAAAGTAGGGTAAGGGGTTGCGTTTCCCCACGGATGGGCAAACGCAACCCATTACATAGGTCATACTTGCATTTACTGATCGCAGAATGTGTCTCCCCACCGTTTACATCCGCTAAATATTGTACACAGGAGATCACAATACAGGGGGAACACTCCTGCCGCTTCAGAGGGACAAACAATGCCGCCTTCAGGCACATATTCCTTTGTCTTTTGTTGAAGAATTTCACTGCCTCAGAGAGTACTTCGTATGCCCCCATGCACTAGCACGGTGCTGTAGGGGGGAAACTTGGCGTGCAAATGTAAACATTAACATGCCACCCTGTATCACTGTGTTCCCAGCTTTCCTGTTCCCCCTGTCTCTGTGTCCGTGTGTCGCTGCGTTCCCCGCCATCCTGTTCACGTGCCTGGTCTTGGGATCTTTAAAGATAACCATCTTATCACATCCCTATGCTTACTCTCTACTATACACCATCATACAACTAGAACACAGCTATACCCCTGATTAATTCTGCCTAGCTGTTCACATATGAATGCGACCCCATGAACACCTCATCACCCTAATAAAACGCAGCTAGCTGAGCACATTCCGGCCTTGTTGCTCACACATGCATCCTTCAGGCCTAACGCAGCCAGAGCCCAGTCTGGGTGTCCACCCACCAGGTTGCACACATTCAACTGATATCTTCAGCACCACACCGAACGGTAGGATGCAGCTACTATCAGTCAATTACATCAGCTGCACACATAACTGGTGCACCCACGCACCCTACGACTCTACCTCTCTCTACTGACCAGAACTATGGATCCCGAGTGCGTTCAACCTACCAGCGCTTTGAGGTCATAACAATGATATATAGAGAGCTATATAAATGCCAGGTAACATAACATTAATCAGCATTAAACCTTACGACATGTATTAATCGACTGTGACGCTTTAAGATCCTTACGCGTACAATATCTAAAAAAAATCTATACGAGTGTACAGAGAATTGTCTGCTGAATTGTTATGGCAATTGATATTTTGTGGTAACATATCATCGCTGAAATTTGGGGTTGTTGCCTTTTTGAATGTATTAAAGCTGAAAGAAATGCATACAGATAATTGAATGATGATTGACTAAGTGTTGACAACGTAGAATTATGAAAGTTACTACACTTTAAACAAGCTGTGGAATCACATGAGAATGTTATTATGTTGAAGAAAGTTATTAAATATTCACTGTACTTCAGAACATTAGTGATTCCTGAAGTCATTTTAATGGAGTTATGTGAAATGTAATTTTTGAATGATCTTGATGTAAAATGAAATTGTCATATTAATTGAGTGTTAGTTTGGATGAAGATGTAATGAACTTGTATTTGTTTTTTTATCAAATATGTTCTATTTTCTTCTTTTTTCTCCCTCTTTTAAATATTTTTTAAAACCTTCTATATGTGATTATCTTATGTTTTAAATATTGTAAAGTTGATATAAATCAGCTGAATCAATAAAAAAAAAAATAAGAGACTTAACCACTGAAGATCCTGATACCTGAGAACGGAACTGTAGTCTCATGCTGGGAAAGCGAGTCCCGCCTTGTCCCATGCTTAAAACGTGGGGAAGGGAGATCCCGGCTACCTCATCCTGACTTGTCATTTTCTGAACACTTCTTTCTTTCTTAGGAACCCTATCCCACACTCTTTTTGTATTTAGTTGTAAGGATTGGCAATGGTTTTTTTTTTTTAATATAGGCCCTTTTATTTGACAAGACGCCACTAGGACTGCCTTATTATTTGATGGGCGTAGCTTGCTATCATCTTCGATATAGATTTAGATTAGGTGTTTTTCCAACCTACCTATGCAGTTTAATAAACACACTTGAACTGTGATCATTTGTGTCCGTCTTTACTGTTGCTACCATGAGTTCCTTACGCCTCTCACATTGCTCTTTTTGTCTCGCCTCCAGGATCTCGCGCTGCCTCAACACTTACTGTTCCTACAGTCACTCTGCCTAAACTCCCACTAGCCCCGCTCTTTGATGTAACACCTTTCAGTCTGTGTCCTTTCACTTCATTCTAATGCTCCCTGCTAATTCCAACACTACCCTCTCTGTTCCTGCTCCCTCTATTCTGATTCTATGCTTTCTCCCACCGCCGCCACCCTCTCTTCCCCCACTTTTTTCCTTCACTCTTCCCAAGCTACCTGCTCCTTCTCTCCCACAAGCCCTCTGCTTCACTCTGACACTTTTTTTCTCATTATGATATTTCACCCTAATGCTGCTTCGACGCCAAAAAACACCCGTCTCCCCAGCCCCCCGGTCACCTTACCAGGATTGTAATAGGGGGTGGTGTTTTATACCTTAGAGGGCACTGAACACACTCTTGTAGTCCGAAAAGTGAGGCTTGGAAGGCAAAGGGTTACCAAGCCAAGTTTGACTTTTGGTGAGGAAGGATAGCCTAGCGGCAACACGTTTGTCTTGGAAACAAGACAATGCAGCACCACACAGGTTTGAATCCCGATTCCACGCTTAGAAACCACAACTCTGGTATTAAGCGTGTTATAAATGAACAAACAAAACAATACATTAAATTAAATGTTAAAGGGCAGGTTGCTGCACCGTTATGTTATGTACCGCTGCCATTTGCATGGTCTCCAGGCCATGCTAGATACATTTCAGGTACATCGTATGGTTGCCCTATCATTTCTGCTTTTGTCTGGGTTGAGTTTTTGGCAGTTGGCTGCCATTCATGTGCTTATTCGAGTAAGGCAGTTGCTAAGGGTGGTACCAGTGTTTCCATCAGTCATTTTGTATAGGAATTGAGTGTCCTTTGAATAGCTGTAGCAGGTGAGTCCATACGATTAAATGACCTTTGCAAATAGATGTTAAAGAGGAGCAGTGAGAGGCTTGATCCCTGGAGAACACCATACTAAGTAGAGGGGTGGGGGTGATTTCTGTTTTGTCCTTTGGGAAAGATCCCATCCATTGTATAGTTGTGCTAAGGAGTGTAGTTTCTTTGAGCCTTCTAAATAGAGTACTGTGGTTAAGGTTAACAGTGTTGAAGACCACTGAGATGTCGGTGTACGAGAGCTGAAGTGATGTCATCCTCTGTGTTTTTGAGGTTGTCCCAAATGGAAATTGATGCCATTTGTGTGCACTTGTACATGCTCCAATATTTGGCTGTTAATGAACCCCTCTAGAATTTTGGATGGGTATAGTATGTTTGAGACTCAACAAACGTTGAAGCAGTCTTCTGGATCTCTAGTGGTGTTTTTTTTAGAAGTGGACGTTTTTAAATCTTTTCATACAGATCCTGTTTCAAGAGAACAGTTTATTAATTAGCAAAAGTAGAAAGCTTGTGTTTCCTTGTTAAGGATTTATTAGTCGATGTTCGGTGGGCAGATGTCAACCAGTGAGCTGGCTTTGTTGCTACGTTTTATCAGTTTTTTTAAGATCTGATTTGGATATTGGTTTAAAGCTGTTCCTGGATGGAGTTGTGGGCTGAAAGTCACTGACCTGGGTTTTTGTGTTGCTTTCAATTCCGTTGCTTATTGCAGCATTCATGCTTTCTGTATGTTTGGTACTTTGCTTTTTAAATGGTTGGTGTTATCGCCACATTGCATTTGGGTAGCTGATGATATTTTGCTGCAGGAAGCAGGGTTTCTCATCTCATTAATCATTTGGTGTAGCTTTCTTTGGGTGAGGTACATTATTGATTTCATTCACAATAGTATTGTTTCTTTGCCTTAAGCATTTCTGTTTGGTAGTGCGGATTTGTATTTGGTAGGCAACCTTGTCTTGTGGGTTCTAGTGTTTCCTACATATTTTTTAAGTATTCAATGTCTTGTTTTCAGTGTTTGTAGGTGGGGGTGAAGAACCTTCCAGAAGACTTTTTTTTTCCCTGAGTGGGTGATGTGCTTTACTGGGATGAAGGTTTCTACTGCTTTGGTTATCCAGTTTTGTAGTGTTTTAAAATTCCTTCTGATAGTAAGGTTTCTAGTTTATTGTGATGGTGTCTAGACTCTTCTAAAATTATTTTGGGTACCTCCAGATTTCCTGTTCCAGCTTCTCTTGGTCGGTGGTTGTTGGTCCTTTGAGAGTCGCAAGTAGATGCAAGAGCACGTAAATAGAAAAAGGGGAGAGGTCGTTGATGGACATTCTGCACAAAAGATTGTATCAAAGGTGTGGCCAGCAGTGTGTCACTTCTTTCACCATTTGTTTGATTTGAAAGCTGACCATGTAAGAGCCCAAGATTTTGGGTGCGCTCTGTTATTCAAACCAAATGTTGAAGTCTCTCATGACAGTTAAATGTTGTGTTGTATCGCTAGGTAAGCAATTACGTCTACGAAAGTTGAGTTGTGTGATGGTGGTCTGTAAATGGGTAGGATGGGGAGGTTGGTCTGATGGTTTAATAAGAGGTGGATAAGGAGTCCTTCACAGTCCAGGAGATCCATGTCATGTGAAGTGAAGATTTTGAGGTGTTCCTTGTGTGCCACAGTGATGCATCCTCCTATTTTGCCAATCTGCTTGACTTGGATGAGTTAGAAGTTGGTGGGGATGTATTCACACCATTGCCTTGCAGTTGTCTGACAACCAGGTATCTGTTATAAAGAGCATGTCTGTTCTTCTTCCGCTGGGAATTTCATGGCTCTTCATTCTGCATTTGGACAAACTACCATCAAACTCTGTCAAGGTAGGTGGTAGAACATTTAGACTTCAGGGAATAAGGGGGTGGTGTAATGGTACAATGAGACACACAGAGCACTCAAACCAAATTAGACAGCAAGTGAGATAATGACTATTTATTAAACCTGAACACACTCTCCACACAAAAAATAACCGGCAAGTAATTTAGTAAAACACTACAGAAATGTACATTCAAAATTGGTGATCTCACTATAGCTCACCTAAATGTTAATTTAAAGACGGTTAAGTGATTTCATTGTGATACAAGGAAAACTGTGTAGTAAAGTAAAATAATATAATGCAAAAGTTATTGAAATTCAGGTAAACAAATGTAATAATAAATGTAAAAGCAATAGGAACATTTGTACATAGGAGATTGAGGTAGATTGCTGCTTACTGACCACACACATTCTGGCCCTACTCGTATGCTCTCACTCTGTCTTTGCCTGCTTACTCTACTTTCACTTCAACAATCTCTCCATCTCTCACTCCAACCATATCCCCTTGCTCCGATCCTACTCTCTAGTGCAACTTAACTCTCTCCCTGGCCCCAGCACTTCACTGTGACCAACTAATCTACTCCTGCATGCCACTCTGTTCCTTCTTCTTTCTTACTCATCCCTCCCCCACCAAACTCTACACCTTTTACAAAAATCACTCTGCTCCTATCTTTTCTCATTTTGGTCCTACTGTCTCAGTCAGCCTTTATCCTCTCAGTCTGCCCCTTTGCTGCTTTGTCTTTACTCTTATTGCTCCTGTTCACTCACTCAACATAACACCTGCATACCTAGCCCCTTATTCTTCCCCTATCATCTCACTCTGATACCCTTGCTGCCTCACTCTGCCCCACACCCCTCAATAACCCTGCCCCTCTTTCTTCCCTCTCCTCTCTTACCCTAGTATGCCTTCACTCTGTTGCTACCACCCTTCTTATTCCTCTCTGCCCACCGCTTCTCACTGTACCATAACCCCCACTGTGCAACAGCATCACACTGTTTTACTACCTTATTCTACCCCAATGTGCCCATAGCCCCTCTCTGCTCCTACCCTCCTCACTGTGTTCCCTCGCTCCCCTCTGTTGTTACATAGTCATTGCACTCCCACCAACTCACGTTATTCCTGTCTCATTGTGCTCCTACCATCTCTCACCATTCCCCTCGAGCCTCCCGCTCACCCTTTCCCTATGCTCTGTTTTTGCTTCTTTATCTGCTACTACCCCTCACTCTGCCCCTTCACTCAAGCTCTGCCCCTTCTGTCACAAAAAAACAGCTGAACCTGCAACACTGGTGCAGTTCATGGAGAATGTACGATAGGGGTCAGGGCACCAAAATACATTTAACCCAAATGCACCTGATGGCATAGTGGTGAGGCACAACCAAGGGGCTCGCTGGGTGAGGAGTGGACCGCTTTCCTGGCCCTTCTATTGAATCTGGATCAGCATCAAATCTATGTAATGCTTAGCAGTGAGGGTGTCACCCACATGGCATCTAGCTGTGGTTTCTGTGGTGGGTGTTGCCCAGTGCCAGCTCCCAGAGTACTGCAGGCCTCAATCTGGTTGCAGCGCCCAGTGACTTCCAGGTTCCCTTTCTCCTCTGCTTCACCACAGGTTTTGCTGGTGCGGATGTCTATTGGTAATGGAAAGCAGTGGCCGGCCTGTGAGGCAGGAACTCCACTTGACTGGTGAAAATCAGGGCGGTACCCCAGATATGTGCAAGCAGAAAGGAGGAGTGAGCATTGATGATGTGGAAAGACTGCTGACGGAGATACAACCACTATAAAAGTGGAGCACACGAGAAGTCTGATCCGAGATTTAAGCAGTGATATTCAAATTTTTTTATGCCGAGCTCCTCCTTGAGTCAAAATATTGTTTCGGCTGCCCCACCTAGGCGAACCAAAGGCTGTCCAGGGGTCCCCAGACAAGCATTGGCAATGCCAACAGTTAGGCATGGGAAAGGCACTTGCCAGACACAGGCTTAGTGGTATTACCCATTGCTGGTAGCAGGGGCAAAATGGCGTGAGTACCTGGGCAATAGCAGTGTCTGGTAAAAGCTTAAAACTTATGCACAATAAAAAATTGTTGGCTTTGTGAATGCTTGTTTTTAACAGAAATTCAGTTAAGGACACACATAGTGCTTATAAATCGAGTGGCTAAAGGCAGACCTGGTAAGACATGTTTATCACACCAGTAGCGTATTTACAACTCCAATTAAGTAATTAACTCTCAGAAGACTTCTTTGAACAAACAGTGGCAGGCACTTTGAATGCAAAGCCTGATGGTAAGGCTTGATTAAAGCAAGCTCAGAGTTCCCATGACGAGGTGTTTTTGTGCAGGCAGAGGAGGGAATGGGTGGGCATGGCCACAAGGATTAGCATGGCCATGGGCAGGCAATGGGTGGGCACATAACCAAACAACACATACTGAGTCTGTGCCGCACTTCATATGTCATTCCTCTGTGTCCTTCCTCATATGCCAGTTCTCCCTATCTGTACTTCTATGCAATAGTTTTGGTTTATAGGTGTCACAGGCAACACAGAATAGCCAATACTGAAAACAATTAGGGTGACTGCTTTTAATAGAAAATAAAGCATTGGAAAATCTGCTTCTACTTTTATTTTTCACTGCCTGGCTAATCCACCTTCTGTCCTCATGGAACTCAATGTTAACACCTCTACGACTGACCCTGTGAACACTCAAATCAAAGGTGCCTTAGTGAATGCCAGATCCATAGCCGCCCATTCACTTGAAATTAATGATCTTATAACAAGCAATAATCTCGACTTGCTAGCAATTTCAGACTCCTGGCTCCATGCTGCCTCAGACCCCTCCTTATTGGCCATCCCACCAAACTACACCATCTTTCGTAAAGACAGGGTGGACACCGGAGGCGGCGGGGTCGCCCTAATAGCTCAAAAATCCTTTTCTCTGAGTAGTGGCCACCCCTCCCTAACCACCTGCAAAATCCTGACCACTAAGCAAACATTGCTCCTGGGTGACCTTAACCTTGGACTAAACTGCCCTGATGACCCAAGTGCGCGATCACTTGCCAACTCACTGATGGACCATGGCTTGGCACCGCGCCTTCTCAATCCCGCTCTCCTTCCAAGGGCCGAATCCTAGACTGGTTGGCTGACATGAACTGCAACATAACGGTCACAGCCAACAAGCCCTGCCCTTGGACTGGGTTTCGGGTTGAAAGACTGTGTTAAAAATGTTCGAGGGAGAAAAGACTGAAGGTTATTTTTTCGAAATAACCTTCAGTCTTTTCTTCCTTGAACATTTCTGACTTGGCCAAACCCCTGCCCTCACCCCCACCCACACACACACACACACACACACACACACACCACCACCTCCCTAATACCTTGCCTCCGACTTGCTGGTCCCTGTGACGCCTGTTCCCTTTCACTTCCGTGATCGGGAACTGGCGCAGCAGGGTCCTTGCCTTTTTATTTCTTTTTTTTTCGGGACTGCGGGACAGCTGCGGGGGACAACCCTGCAGCCTCCTTTTTTTGGGGGGCTGCCAGCCTGCAGCAGGGGACACACCCGCAGCCCTTTTAAGTCTTTTAAAAAAAAAAATTTAAAAAAGAAAAAGTCAAACTTTTCAAAAGTAGAACATTTGGTAGTACCTTATTTAGGTCTTTTGGTTGGGTAGGTCATTTCTTTTCAATCTTTTTGGATGAAACCCTTGGACTAACCACAACATCCTATCCTTCACGCTACCCATCTAGAACCACCCCCCACCCTCAGCCCCTCTCCCGCTGCCCCCACTAGCAACCCATAGCTCCAAAAACATCTCTAAAGCCTGCATCCTGCCTTTGCTGGATGAGCTAGTCCACGCCCCCACTGCAACATTTGACCCAGCCCTCCTAGTGCATAGCTTCAATACCATACTCACTTGCACCCTCAATACTGTGGCGCCCCTCACCCAGAGAAAAGCCAAAGCGATCCTACACCATAACTTGTGATTCGAATGGATTGTGTCCTCCAACGTATTCCACATCTTTGACATGGAATGTCCACAGCTGTGCTGCTTCAGAAACATTTTGACAGAGAGTGTCCTGCATCGATAGCGTCCGGTTTATGTCCTCAAAGGCCTCTGTCGAGGGTGACGTCATCGGATGTTATAAATAGGACGCACGGCACCCGTAGCCTCAATTCCGTTTTTCCCGCAAACGTGTTGGCTTCGAGAACTCATCGCACCTCATGTTATCTTCGTCGAAAGAATGTCTTTGTCTTATACCCCACGACTCTGCGGTCTGGCTTTAAAAAATGCTGGGACTGTAAGTCCAAAATGTACATCACAGACCTGCACCGTATCTGCTTGTGGTGTCTGGGTGAAAACCATTATACCGACCACTGCTTGAAGTGCCAGTCGTTGACTGCCAAGGCCTTGCGAGAGCGTAAGGGAAGTTACAGGTAGATCGGGTTTCCAAATCCCGTAAAACCAAAAAGACTTCGGGTCTGTCTACTGACGACTCGAGGGATGACTCGCCCGGTCAGACGGAGTCCAGGGGATCTCGGTCCCGTAGTGGTTTCCACCACTCATCCTCCTCGTCGAGGCACTCCCGGAAGGGGCGTCACTGTTCGCCTTCCCCGTCCTCGTCGGATGATGGCCCTGCGAGGAAAGTAGCTTGTCCCACTAAATCCTCTACTCCAGAGGAATGGGAGGCATTCAGGGAGCAAATGGAGGCGATTTTTCAATCCCAGGGCACAGTTCCGTCCGTGCCTTCGGTGGAAGCCAGCAGGAAATGGCCTGGTACTATGCTCGCACGCCCTCGGGCCCAAGCACTCGGCACAATAAACATCGGGAACCGTCAAGGTCCTGTTCGGACAAGGCGCCAGTGGATCGCCAGAGACGTGCCAGATCTAGGTCACGGTCTTCGTCCCCAACGAAACCGATGAAATCTAGCAAGGTGTCGGCACTGTGTCCATTGAGTACGGCTGTTGGGGCTTTGCCTTCGGTCTGGCCCTCGGAGGCATCTGCACCCTGTCAACGCCAAAGCCATCAGCGCCCTCGACGCCAAATGGCCGGAATTTGCTGTTGGATGCCCCTTTGGCTGTGGATCCTCCGGGAAAGGCTCTATCTAAGACTGTGGGGCCTCTTCTTGACTCCAGGGCCGCTCCTGTCCTAGGAAGGAGTTATTTCATTCTCTGAAGGACATTTATGAGGATGAGGAGAGGTCTGATGTGGAGTTGGAGCCTTTTGATACTCCTGGTGAACCACCTGAGGCTCCTGACATGGTATTTTCTGAGGACAGTCAGTTGGAGGATCTGCGTCAGTCTCTACATGATGCCAGTAGTCTTGAAACATCTCCTGAGATGGAGTTTGGGAGACTAGAGCCTGGGGCTCTTATAAGAAGCTAATGTCGAGGGTTATGGAGTGCCTAGGGTGGTCCAGCCCTCCATTGATTTCACCCAGGATGACCTCACTGACATTTTAGATCAGGGTCCGTCCAGTGACCCAATGTTGCCATTTCACATGGCATTACAGAAGAGGGTGGCTGCTACTTGGCAGACCCCTGAGACTCTTCCGGCGGTCAACAAATCATTGACTAAGAAATACCACCCATCCAGTAGTGACCCCGGCTACCTATCCACTCCCCCCACTCCCGAGAGTTGGTGGTTTTGGCGGCCACAGCCACCTCAAGGCAAGCTGCGTATCCTACCATCCCTCCTGATAGGGACGACAAGCGCTTTGATTGATGGGCACGTAAGGTATTTTCGGCTGGGAGTATGGCACTGAAACCGGCCAACTCCATATGTGCCTTGGCAAAATGTTCACACACTCTGTGGAATTGTCTTTCAAGCGGCTGAACATTTTCCCAAAGGGGAAGAAAGGGCTGGTTTTCTTGCTATTGTGCAGGATGACAAGGATGCCATGTGTGAATCCCTTCAGTCTCGGTTGGACACGGCTGATAGTGTTAGCCTGTCCATGGCTGCGAGCACCACGATACGCAGGTTTGCGTGGTTGCGGAAGTCGGAGTTTGCTCCGGATGTGCAGGCCCGTCTTCTCAACATGCCCTTTGATGGCTCTCATTTGTATGGCAGCAAGGCTGACGAAAGCCTTCAGGGGTTGCAGACCTCCAAAGCTGCTGCTAAATCTTTGGGTGCAGCTGTGCGTCAACCTCTGCCTTTTCGTCCTAGGGGACAGCAGTGGAGGGGGGTTCCTGTCGTTACTACTCCTCTTTTGGTAGAACGAGAGGAGCATCCAGTCAAAGTGTACACCGTAAATCTACCCATGGTGGACGGGGAAGAGGTGCCAAAGCTGCTCAGGCAGCTGCCTCTTTGCCTTCAGGGGCTGCCGCAGTCGCTCCAGAACAGCTGAGGCCAGGTCCCATTGTTTGCCGGTTGGGGGCAGACTGTCGCAGCATCTCGAAGAGTGGCGAGCCATTACTTCAGATGCCTGGGTTCTGGAAACAATAGCCCACGGTTACTGCCTACCCTTCCTATGTTGCCCTCACGACAATCCACCGGGGAAACTCTCTTTGAAGATTCCAGACCCGCTCCTTGTGCAGGAAATCTTGACCCTGCTGGAGAAAGGCGCTATAGAACTAGTGCCTGTGGTGGAGAGGAACAAGGGATGGTATTTCCCCTATTTTTTTATTCCAAAGAAAGACGGAGTACTGAGACCCATCTTGGACTTACGGTGCTTGAACGAGTTCCTCCGAAAGGACAAGTTCAAGAGGGTCACTCTTTCTCAAGTCCTTCAGGCCCTTCGACTTCAGAATTGGTTGGTGTCTCTGGACCTACAGGATGCTTACTTTCATGTGCCGATACATCCAAAGCACAGAAAGTATCTGAGGTTTGCGGCTGGCAACTCGCACTTTCATTTTCGGGTCCTGCTGTTCGGATTGACCTCCGCCCGAGGGTCTTCACCAAGCTCATGGTGGTGGTGGCAGCGTATCTCGGGAGAGGGGGGATTCATGTCTACCCCTACCTGGACGACTGGCTGATCCGAGCGCGTTCTCCCGAACAAGCTTTGGATCATCTCAGTTTCACCTGCCACTCCCTTCACAAGCTGGGCTTCTCCCTCAATTTCAAGAAGTCGCATTGGACACCTTCCCAACAGCTCCAGTACATCGGGGCTGTGTTGGACACGTCCCATGGGATGTGCTTGCCAACCACGGTGTGGGCTCATCACATTGAACAGATGGTCAACACATTTCAACATGCCAAGAGTCTTCCGGCTTTCGAATTCTTAAGGTTGCTCGGCCTCATGGCATCCTGCATTTTCCTGGTGCCAGATGCCAGACTGAGGTTGAGATCCCTTCAATGGGCTCTCAAGACGCAGTGGTCACAGTCCTCGGGCAAAATATTAGATCCTCTTCAGATTCCGCTCACGGTCTCACAGGATCTTCTGTGGTTGGCCAGCGAAGGGAATATGATCAGAGGGGAGCATTTTTGGCAACCGTGGCCAGACTGACAGTGGTGATGGATGCTTCCCTCACAGGATGGGGAGCTCATGCCAACGAGCTGTCCCATCAGCGGTCGTTGGTCTCCGTCAGAGTCCAAATTCCACATAAATCTTTTGAAGTTGAGGGCCATCAGGCTAGCCCTAAAGGCTTTTCTGCCGTCGGTGCGCGGGAAGAGTGTCCTGATCATTATGGACAACAGTGGCCATGCATTACCTCAACAAAAAAGGGGGTGGGGCTTAGGGTCACTCCCCCGCTGTGCAGAGAGCCGATGCAGCTCTGGTTCTGGGCAATACAGCAAGGAATCTTACTCTCGGCAGTTCATCTGGCCGGAGAGGAGAATGCAGCAGCGGACCGCTCTGAGCAGGAAGATCACGGTCTCCCACCAGTGGGAATTGGCTCAGGAAGTCCTTTAAGAGATCTTTGCCCTTTGGGGAACCCCTCAAGTGGATCTGTTCGTAACCGGTGCCAACCGATTTTGCTCCAGAGAATTTCCTCCGAGAGGAGCTTTAGGGGACGCGTTCGTTGTGAATTGGTCATTCCCGCTTCTGTACGCGTTTCCTCTGTTCCCAGTAATTTCTCAGGTTCTAAGGAGGTTGCGGAGGTTCGGGACTCATCATCCTAATTGCTCCAGATTGGACCAGGAGAGCGTGGTACCCGGACCTTCTAGAAATGTCCATCTGTCCTCCTTGCTGTCTTGCACGCAAGGTGGGGTGGCGGAGTTGGGTTCTCCTTCCAGAGGTCGGGACTTTCAACCCTCACGCTTGGTTTCTGAAAGGTTTAGATAAAAAGATTGGGACCTCCCGGAGGACGTGATGCTTTCGGCCAGACGTCCAGCAACTAAATCCCTGTACCGTTGGCGTAAGTTTTGCGACTGGTGCAGAGGATATTGTCGATCCTTTTCAGTGTTCCATTCCAGTGGTTCGTTCACAAGGGCCTTCAAGTGGGTACCATTAAAGGTTACCTGGCAGCGCTGTCTATTTTCAAGCACTCGTCTGAAGAATGTTCTTATTTTAAGATTCCTTGGGTTTCCCAATTTCTAAAAGGGCTCACAAATGTGTTCCCGCCATCCCCTTTTCAGGTGCCGGTTTGGGATCTGAACTTGGTCTTGAAATTCCTGATGGGTGCTCCGTTTGAGCCTTGGCACTCTTGTCCTTTGAGACTGTTGACCTTCAAGATGGTTTTCTTGGTTGCAGTTACATCTGCTCGCAGAATGAGTGAATTGGAGGCACTTTCATCTAAGCCAACCTTTACTGTGTTCCACAAGGATAGAGTTGTACTGAGGGTACGTACGTCCGTCCTTCCTAACAAGGGTAGTGTCTGAGTTTTATTTGAGCCAGAAAGTGGTACTTCTGCTTTCTATCCTCCTCCTCATCCTGGTAAGGAAGAGGAGAGACTCCATAGGTTGGACCCTAGGAGAGCTTTTAGCTTTTATGTTTCCAGGATGTCCAGGGTCAGAGTGGACGAACAGCTATTTGTGGGATACACTGGACACCGATTGGGCCATGCTGTTACCAAACTGACCTTGTCCAGGTGGAATATCCTCACCATTACTGAATGTTATAGATTGGCTGGCAAGGACCCTCCTGGGGGTTTGAGAGCTCACTCCACCAGGGGCGTGGCTACATCCACAGCCCTGCAACGGGGTGTTTCTATTTAAGAATATTTGTGATGCTGCAACGTGGTCTTCCATCCACACCTTTGTCAAGCATTACTCTGTGGATACTTTCCATTGTCAGGATATGACCTTTGGTAAAGCAGTGCTTTATTCTGCCATCTGATTTGGTATTTCTAAATTCTTGTCCCTCCTCCAATCACTGATACTGCTTTGGGAGTCTGTCAGAGATGTGGAATATGTTTGAGGACACAATCCATTCGAAGAACAAATTACTTACCAACTGGTAACGTTCTTTCGACTGGATTTTCCTCAAACGTATTCCTCATTGCCATCCCAGCCTGCCCCTCTGAAGAATTTCCTATTGCAGCTTGCGTTCTCGCAAGGCTATGTGCAGTCAAGCAGGCATTGTATACGAGCATTGTATACGAGCATGTCACACGTTGTGGAGGGGAAAAAACATGAACTGCGGCTACGGGCGCCGTGTGTCCTATTTATAACTTCCAATGACGTCACCCTTGCCGGAGGCCTTCGAGGGACATCGACCCAACGCCATCGGCGCAGGACGTCCTAAGCCGAAAAATGTCAAAGATGTGGAATACGTTGAAGGAACATCCAGTCGAAAGAACATTACCAGTTGGTAAGTAACTTGTTCTTCTTACCTGAACTTAATACCCTTCGCCTTCTTAAACATCAGGTGGAAGTTAAGTGAAATGACTATCCTCAGATTTGAACAGATCCAGCTTCACTTTGGCAGCCAGTGCCTACAAAAAAGCAATCATTCTGGAGAAAATAACAGCCTACAACTCAAGGATTGGCAAAGCTAAATACAGCACCATGCACGAGCTTGACTTGCCGGTGTCCTCTAACTGCAGCCAAGATAGTACCTGGTGCTGCAATATCCAAAACTTCCTTTTCCCCAAAATTGACACTCTCCAAAAGAAGATTAACGACAAAAAAATGCTGTGGTAACCTTCGCACTCGACACCTTAGGAATACAACCCTTTCGCCTTGAGGTTCCCCCTTCAGCATCAAACCTATTTCTGGCTTGGAGGTTACTGAAATCGTCAAAAGCCTCAAACCAACTCGTTGCCAGGGAGACATCTGCCCAGCAGCTGTCATTAAAGACTGCAGAAGATCTTGCACCCTTCTTAGCAACCTTGTTCAACTCCTCGTTTACCTCATGCGCTGTACCCTCCAGCCTCAAGGACACCTGGGTTCTCCCGTTTCCAAAAAAGCCTACGGTGGATCCCAAAATCCCTACCAATTACCAGCCCATCATAACCATTCCCTTCCACTAAAAATCCTCAACAGGGTTCTGTATCTTCAGATACAGAGTTTCCTGGAATTGCACAATCTCCTGGGCTTATGCCAACCTGGCTTCCACTCAGGCCACGGTACCGAAATCGGTCTTACTAGACCTAAAGATTCAACTAGATGACCTCAGAGATGCCGGCAAGTCAGCCCTCCTCTTGCTACTCGACCTGTCTGCAGCCTTTGACCTGGTGGATCACCAAATCCTATATCAACACTTGGCCTCAGCAGCACACTCCTCACCTGACACCATTGCCTGGATATCATCCTTCCTATCCGAGAGAACCATGTGGGTGTCTTCATCCAACGCTGCAGCCCCTCCTGCACCTGTATTGTGCAGTGTCTCTCAAGGTTGATGCGCCTCCCTGACACTTTACAATATATTTACTAAGCCATTATTTGACCGGCTTTTACAACAAAGGAATTGTCTGCACACACTATGCAGACACACAGATCCTGCACCCCCTCACAGGGAACTATGCCACTGACTCTCGCAATCTTCTCTCCATCTACCACACTATCCAGGTGTGGATGGCCTCCCACCATCTCAGTCTTAATGACAAAAAAACGGAACTCCTGCTGGTCGGGACATACACCACGCTCAAGAAGCTCTGGCCTGCCTAAGAATCCTTTACCATCAAGCGCAATTGCATCCAGGTCTTTAGCAGCCTTAAAACCTTGGGTGTCTACCAGGATGCCACCCTCTCGCTCACAAGACAGGTTAATGCAGTTGCCTTCTCTGCAGCACACATCTCATAATTAATCCACGCATGCAGACCATTCCTGACTGCGGAAAACTGTGTCACCATCCCCAGAGCTCTGATGGGCTTTAGTCTGAATTACTGCAATGACCTTTTTGTGGTGACCTCCTCTCACAACACCAAAAAAAGCAAATCGTTAAGAATAACGCCCTCAGAGCTGCACTTAACATATCTTCGCATGAACACAGCAGTGAAAAGAGATGCACATTGACTTCCCATTTGGGAGCGCATTATCTTTAAGTCTCTAGCCATCACGCCCAAGTGTCTTTCCAATACAGCTCCAAAGTATCTTTTACAAGAATTCTCTAAATCCCAATCGTCCAGACCTACCCACTCAGCCTATACCAACCTGCTGACCATCCTGAGAATCAGAATAGCGATGGAGGCTCTAGCTTCCTGTTCTGTGCTGCTAATAACTGGAACGCTCTTCCTCCCCACCTCTGATCCGAACAATCATACTGGACCTTCAGAAAACACCTTAAGACTTTGCTATTTGCCACTTCAGAGGGCCTGCCTTTTTGACCAAGAATCTGGATCTGTCATGCCTGTAACCTTTTATCTTAACCTGTAATCAGCGCCTTGATGCCTCTGGGTTTAGTGCACTTAACAAATGCAAATTAAATAGATTAAAAACCGTAATCTTAATCCCTTTTAAACAGTCCGCCCACCACAGGCATCCATTTGTCTACGCCCCCTCGAACCCTCCTCCAACCCCTGAGGTTGAAGACCACTGCTTTAAAGGCACAGTAGTAAATACAACTATCACTGGGAAACAGTAGCTTATCTGTTGTGTTGTGCCCAAGATTCAAGGAATCTATACTGGGTGCTCCAGATATCATTGCCATTTCCCACTGCCATGTGTCCCTCCAGTGGTCAAAATGTGAATGTCTGCTAGGCAACAAATCATGTTGCCTTTTGATAAATATAATGTCAGGCCTGATGCAATGAGCACCTCATAAGATCTGCCCTGCCTGCTCAGACGACTGTGGCGCAGAAGAGCTCCAAAGTGAAAGTCTTGCTTGGGGAGCTGATGAACAGTATAGATGGAATGCTTTCAGAGCGTGATATATTGACCAAACAGCAAGGTTGAGAACATCCAAACCAAGATGGTCAAATATGCGAGCAGACTGAATGAAGCAAATAAATGTCCTTTTTGGAAGATAACGCAGAGGACATGATACATTTCTTTTTTTTAACAAATCTTGATAAAGAAGTGTGCCAGACACAGACCAAAAGCTAGAATTTAAGAGTGGAACACCCACCATGGCAATGGGCATATAGTGAAAGGGCAGAATCCACAACCCATCCAGGACATGGAGCTAGGCCAATTCCCCCCGTCCCACTCCACCCCACATTTATTGTGGAACATGCACATTGGTCTTGGTCCCTGGGACCTAAACCTACTCCTCAGCAGAGTCCTAGAACCATCTTATGTAGTCTGCCAAATTACAGGGATAGGCATACAATATTGAAGGTAGCACTTAAGTGGGAGCAATACAATATCAAATGCCCAAGTGGTGTTCATCTCAGATTTCACCACAGCTGTTCTACCAGCACGTAAATACTTTTTGGAAGGGAAAAGCGGCTCAGAGCTAATGTGAAATGTGCAATGTTATTTCATGCAAGGCTAAAGATGGAGTCAGAAGGAAAAGTACATTTTTCCCACACACTGGATGCATCTATAGAATTCATAGGGGGCTGCAGGTGGCTCGGTCTGAGCTGGTCTAGAGAGAGCTCTTGTCTGGATAGGGTGTGGGCTTCCCCACTAAGGGATGCAAGCTGAATGCGAGAAGATGGTGCAGCCTTGAGCCTGATGCCTGCACAGCGCTGCGCAGGTCCTCTCAGAGATCGGAGGAGCAGTGAATGTAATATCATAGCCTTCATCATGCCTGATGGGTGCTTTAAAAAAGGAGCTAGGTGGGAGTTGATGGTCTTCACCTCTTCCTCTTTCTGCCTGTTTCAGGCTGACCGTTGGTTCCCCATTGCAGCCTAGTTCAAATCTAGGAGAAGAGGGCTAAAGGCAGGCACCTGACTGCCGACCCATCTTTGGCTGCAAGATGGTGGATAGAGAACTGACCCGGATAGCCTCATCACCTTGACCTAGTCATTATAGGGTAAATCTCAGAGGGGATGAGAGGGTGAAACTGTGCATCTAGGTGGGCGTGTAGCTTTAAAGGGCAGGGCTGCCAAGCCTAAGAAGAACACATGACCTTGAAAAGGTCCCCCTACCCTTTCCTACCTTATTATCCTCTCTGTAATTTATCTATGCTCTTGGATGTTGCTTTTTATCACTTTATTCACACCTTCTTGTTGCAGTTGATGACTTTACTCGCAGAAGGGGCTGTTCACTCCCCCCCCCCCAGCTCCCCTTTTTGACAACTACACGTTTGACAGCTGACATAATTGACACTAGGCAAAACAAATTGCAGTAGACTTTTGCCCAAATGTAACTCACCCTGAACACAGACAACTGTTGTGGATATCCGCGTCACTTTGCAGGTGTAGAAATAGGGTGTGTGGTCACCCAGGAGGTTCAAAGAACAAGATGGCACCTGCTAGGCATGCACTGGTACATGGGGCAAGTTGAAGATACACGCAGGGTTGGTCGGCTGCAGCCAACCTGAAAGGAATGCAGAGATGGGGCAATGTGGAAGTGTGCACAGGGTGAGGAGTGTGAATGATGGGCGGATTCCTCTGCATTGAGAGGGGTAGTGGACTTGGGTCTGTGGCAAGAGCAATGTGGCACCAGTGAAGAGTGGCTAAAAGAGAATGGGGTACTGATCATGTGTGAAGTGATGGGGAAAGTGTCTTCCGGCTCGACTTGGCCTACTAATCCATTCAAGGTCTTGAGCACTGCATGGCTGTGCTAGCAAGCGGTTTATTAATGCACTTTAATAAATCGCTGGTTCCCCATTTAGAAAGGGAGCTGCAAGGTGTTGAATTATTCACTATAGAGTGTGAATATCCTTTGCTGTTCACATGACAAGGGAGCTCATGAATGTATCAGAAATACAAAAAATGTCCATTTAGGAATGTGTCTTGTGTATGTAAAATATATATAAATATATTAAGATTTCAATATCTTAATAATGGTTGGATTTTCATGGTTTGTGGACTGTATCAAAAACCTTGTGTTTTTCTCTTTTTCCAGCTTGAAAGGGAACTTACCTATGAAAAATTTGCAGATTGGACAAACCCAGAAATGATGCACCCGCAAGAAGTGGAGTTGTCATTGCCACGATTTAAACTGGAGGAGAATTACGACTTGAAGTCGTTCCTGACCAGCTTGGGAATGTGTGATGCATTCGACCCACAAAGAGCCAACTTCTCAGGAATGTCAGAAAGCAACAATCTGGTGGTATCCAAGGTGGTTCACAAGGCTTTTGTGGACGTCAATGAGGAAGGCACAGAGGCAGCTGCTGCAACTGCAGTCATCATGATGCTGCGCTGCGCCATGTTTACTCCCCGTTTCACTGCCGACCATCCGTTCTTGTTCTTTATCAGGCACAACAAAACCCGCAACATCCTTTTCTGCGGAAGGTTCTGCTCACCCTGAAAACGCCATAAAAATACCCTGCCCTCCACACCAAAACAAGACATTCCACTGGTGACACAATTTCTTCTTTTGCACAGAAAACATCTAATTCCTCATATTAAAGGACATTGTAATTGTGTAATGCAGTGGTGGGGAAACTGAAACCCTCCTAATGTTTTGCCCTTCCACTCTCATGTACCACATCTTTGACTCCATTGTCTAGGGTTGATGGGAGGTGTAGGCCAAAACATCAGGAGGGCCACAGGTTACCTAACGCTGGCATAATGTCTAAAGTAGTCTTAGGGATCATTTTGACGATAGCCGTGCCAGTAGCTACTGGCACGTCTGCCGCCGGAGTCATTAATTTATCCGGCAAAGGGGACTTAACGGGGCATTATAGCCCCGGCGGATACGGTAAATCCCCATTGCCGTGTGCTGGTAATTATTACTCCCCATTCCCATTTGAGTCCCATTGGACTCAATGGGAATGGGGAGGCTGGATGCACGGCACCATTTGTGCATCCGTCGAGGTCTGCTCACGGGTACCGGTCTGCCCGCCAGGTCAGACCTGGCAGGCAGAAAGGCTCCCGCTCGTGGGACTCGTAGTTTGCCAGTCCGGCAAACTTGTAATGAGGCCCTTAGTCTCCAAAATAATATCACCCAGAATGTTTTTTTTATACTTGTATTATTGACCTATTTGACCACAAAACGTGCTATTTGCGATCACCATTTGTTTCGCACTCCATCATTTTTCCTCTTAAGTGAAGAAGGTAACTTTCCTTTGTGAAAAGTAAGGCATCCAGTATCCTGGGATAGAGACATGGCAAACCTGTTGGCACATCACTGCTCATGTGAAAAGGAAACATGGGTTTTACGGATTAGGTTTCCTGGCTATCAAGGGGTTGGATTACTGTCCTTTTCAGCAAATTGAGAACTCTTATACAACAATGAGCTTCAATCGTTTCTACTGACAGTACCTGTGCTGCTGTCTGCTAGGACTGCACCATTTAAACCTTAGAAACCTCTTTTGTGGTTTACAAAGAAGATAGGATTTTTCGTGCGAAGTGTCCTTGTAACCAATGTGGCTTGTCCTCTCTTTTCCACCCAATCTGAATAAAGGCAATCTTATGTAAAATGTTGTTGGTGTGTCGTCTGTGTTTGTGTTATTGCTTTCTCTGATTTTCAGCAAGACATTGGAATAATGCAAGCAGTTAAACTCTCAAAATCCTCTTCCTTCCAGAATCTCGTTGATGCGCCTTATCTGAGGTTAAAGCGTGCATCCTCTATGCACTTATTTGAATTCCTCTCGTCCCTCTCCGGTGACTCCAGCTTCCACCACTCCAAAATCTCGGACTTCATGCCAACTCGCCTATATCCCTTGCCGGAGGCATGACTGATTGCAGTGTTTTGTTATATTTGGTATACTATAAATTTCCAGACTGCCCAGTCTTCCGATGTCTTTGGGACAATTCCTTTTGACTGCTGATTGGTTACATTAACCTGAGCACCTCCCACCTCTTCCGAGCTGTCAGAGGCCAAAGCAGCAGAGTACTGAGCTGCACTCTGTTGTGCAGTAGATAAAACACTGTTCATGCTGAAAGAAATCTTTCTATTAACAGCTTCATGAAGTGGCAGCTTCTTATTCTAATGAAAAGTTGCACTTAATGAAACACTTCATAAGGCTCACAGCCTTGCATGTTAATGACAAGTTACAGCCTAGTTTAAGATACTTTTCAGAAGACTCAAAACGTTCAGTTAATGGAACACTTCTTATGGCTTGCATCTGAAGCAGTGAAGTACTGAGCTGTGCTCCATTGTGGTAACAGGTAAAACACCTTTTATTCTTAGATGAAGCTTTCTATTGACAACTTGCACTGGTAACAAAAACTTCAATGTCTGATGCTTGTGGATCTGCTTAGAATCGCATGCTGTGCATATAGTCCGACATCTAGTGGAAATCGCGGAGTATTGCATCTTTCTTTCGAAGATTGAAAGGGATGTTGACATGGGCATGACTGTAACACTATCCATGACTTGTAGTGTACCCAAAATCATTCGTGCGTTGAGGTCCCTCAGATTGTTTTTTTCCGCCAACCTAGTTGGTCGCTTATGCAGAGCTTGTAAGAGTTTTATAATGATAATGGGTTTCCACGGCCTACGGTTGTCTAGTCCTCTTCGACAACCTTCTCTGCTACTGCTTTGTGGGTTTCCTGCCACTGATGACATCTGCAACTGCTCGACTGTCGACCGCCTGGCCTCGGCCCTCTGGCCTGGCCCTTACAATAGGGAGAGTGGGGCCCTGGGTTTTTATTTCTCTCTCTGAGAATGTATTTCCTTCACCCCTCTTTCTCTTCTTGGTCTGGCTGCGGCCAACGTCTGCTATGGAAAGGACTCTGTTTAAATTCTGCCCCTCGTGTAACGGCAAATTTCCCTGGAAAGACACCCATCGCTGATGCAATCAGTGTCTTCCTCATGACCACGGCAAGCGCTCGTGCAAGGCTTGTAAACTCTTTCGACCAAAAACATTGAAAGACAAGCGGACTAAACAGCGGGCGGCCTACGCTATGCAGGATGAAAACCTTTCCCCCGCCGGCGCATCGGACAACAAGGAATCCGTCGGCAGCCATGGCTCCGAATTGGATGCCATCGTCCTCTCAGCGGAGCCTGCGTGCTCCCAGATGCCTGTCCCTGCCCCCGACACAGGCCACTGGCACTGTTATAGGGAGATCACAGTGACAAGGGCACCCACGCACCACGTGTACTCCAGCACACAACCCCTAAGGCGTCTTTGACGAAATTGTCGAAGAAGCAATCAACGGCCACAGGACCACCGACGATTTCGACAGCCCCTTCGATGCCCTCCATGCAACCACATTCGCGGCATGTGACTGTATATCCTTCTGGAATGGATATTACCCCTAAAGATACACACTGTCTTCGACACGCCATCCAAGGGCACACAAGCATCCAGTGGAGTCACCGACAACGACTGTGCCTTAAGGCGTGTCGGGACCTTCAATACAGCCACTGAAGCTCTGCGAGAGCCTTTCAGAAATCATGTTGGCGGCCAAGGAGTACAAAGGCGCCTCCTATTTTGAGGCCCCCCAGCCTCTCTCTAAGGCCTTATTGGGGAAATTCTCCCCCTTTTGGGCAGCCCTTCCCTTCTCTCCTGACCATTCAGCTTCCTCTCTATGAACTAGGGAAAAGTTTGAGCAATATATGGACAAAGTGGCCCAGTTCATTGACTTTTCAGACCGAGACCTAGGAAAGTGGACTCCTGCCCCATCCCCTCCAAATTGCAGAAACTCCCCACCTCTGCACAGGGACACCAAGAAGGCATCTTGAATGTCCCATATGACCCAACCCAGGAGGATTCTTATGAAGAGCTTGACCCAGCTGATCAGGACCCAGATTGGGATCAGGCGGAGGACCAGGGCCCTTGGCTTATACCGATGCATACCGCTGACCCAGACGTCATCTGTCCAGATCCCCCTTCTACTCCTCCACAAAGAGACTCGTCGCCTGTTGACGACCAGATGCTGTTCAACTCCTTTTTAAAAAGAGAAGCCGACCATTTCGAAATTGTAACGCACGCTGCCGTTCCAAACTCCGACTTTATGGAGGATATCCTCAAGGAAAAGCTCCAACTAGCCAAGCCATTCCTTTGCTAAATTCTACAAAGAGGCGCCTGGCCCCTTCTTTGCTGCCCCCGTCTCTCATACGGGCAGTTAACCCCCAGGTTGAGAAATTATTTTGCCCATCACCCTCCGACCCCCCTCTACATCAGGGGTCATGCCACACTGGACTCCTTGGTCGTTGCAACCACTTGGAAGAGGGTGGGGGTACACCACTGTCCTCCGCAGAATCCCCTCCGGACAAAGACTGCAAGAAGCTTTACGTCCTGGGTAAGCAGGTCACCGCCACTGTGGCCTACTCCGTAAGGATTGCAAATAACACCACGCACCTGGTGAGTTACAGTGATGTCCATTGGGGCCTAGTGCAGGATGGTCGTCGGGATGTTCCAGAGCCCACATGATAATGCCTGCTGGCGGTCGTGGCTGAAGGCAGACCAGTAGCTCAAAACATACTGAAAAAGACACTAAACTTGGCTGAAACTGCTGGACGCACACTCGCCGAGGGTACACTACTTAAAAGGCATGTCTGGTTAAAAAACTCTGGTTTCAAACCCGAAACTCGGGCCCCTCTAATTAACAAGCCAGTGGAGGATTCCAACCTTTTTGGGAAATCGGTTGATGACGCCCTAGAGACGGCAAAGAAAGAACACAAGTCACTTAGCCAGATCATGGCTAAACCCTTTCACCAGCGTGGAGGCTCTAACGCACGCTGGTCCTTTCGTGGCCATTCCTTCTCCCGCTCGCCCCAGGGCCAATACAGCTCAGGGAATACCCCCGGGTCCTCCAGTCAAGGCTCCTCTGGTAACTGCCAATACCAGCAAAGAGGCTCTCGTAGGGGCAAGGGTAGAGGCAGAAACTCTACTCTTGAGTCTCCCCAGCCTCCTCCTAGTGACTCGGAGGTTCAGGTCCCCTCCCACGCTTCCCTGGTCAGCCAGGTATAGGACAAAATGACTGAGGACAAAAAGTCTGACCCCAAAAATTCCAACCCCCATTTTTCCGCAGATATATATGTGGGGGGGTAAAGTTAATAAAAATGTATAGGGGTAAGGTGGTGGGGCTGTGTGTGGTCTCCCCCCACATATATATTTCCTGAAAATTGAAGAAAATTAAAGATCAGATTTTTGGTTGTCTGACTTTTGCATTTGGTCATTTCACGCAGTTCCAGTCAGCCATGCCTGGGAGGGAATCACTTCAGATCAGTGGGTACTAAAGACCATGCCCCACGGGTGTTGTATCGAGTTTCTCCGACCACCTCACTACCACCCACCGAGAAGCAGACGCCTGTCGCCAGAACACCTGCGCATCCTGCTGGAAGAAGTTCAGGTCCTACTGGAAAAGGGCACCATCGAAGGCATCCCCCTTCTCCAGGTAAACAAGGGTATTTATTCAGTGTACTTCCTTGTACCCAAAAAGGATCTCCCAATGCGCCCCGTTTTAGACCTGCGCCCTGCAAATAAGTGATTCAAATCTCAAAAGTTCAGGATGACGACACTTCAGGAGGTAATCCCACTGCTGCAACAGGGGGATTACATGGCCACATTGGACATGAAAGATTCATACTCTCATATTTCAATGTTGCAAGCGCACAGAAAGTACCTCAGGTTCATGATGGAGGACACCCACTATCAGTTCAAGGTTCTCCCCTTCGGCAACGCCTCAGTCCCAAGGGTATTCACAAATGTACTGGCGGTAGTAGCGGCTCACCTGCGCAGACAGTCCATCCTAGTCTGTCCCTACCTCGACGACTGGCTCATAACAGGGGATTTGTACGGAACATGCCAGACAAATACCCAGACGGCGGTAAATCTCCTCTTCAGCCTAGGATTCTCTATCAACAATAAAATATCCAGTCTAAACCCCAGCCAGGTCAAACAGTTTCTGGGGCTCTAATTCAGACAGAAGACAGTCTTCTCTGTCCCTCCAATGAGAGGGTTCAAAACATGCTGTTCCAGATCCCTCGCTATGTAGCTAGTCACCAGGTGACCGTATGCAAAGCCATGCGACTGACGGGGATAATGGCTTCCTGCGTCTAACTAGTTCCTCATGCTCATCTGTGCATGCGCCCCATGCAAGAGTGGCTCTCATGCCAATGGTGTCAGGCCAGTGGGACGATCTAATGATTGTCTCGGCAGCTCTCGTCCAGTCTCTACAGTGGTGGTCAAGGGAAAACCTTCTGCAGGGGAAAACCTTCACCATCCCCGCAGTGGAAGCCACTCTCACCACAGACGCATCTCTGACTGACTGGGGAGCTCACCTCCTGCACAAACGGTGCACGGCGTGTGTTCTCCGAAAGTAGCATCCAATCAGATCAACCTGTTGGGAACTGCTAGCAGTGTTTTAGGCCTTCCAGACACACCTCCAGGGGAAAACCGTTCTAGTCCTCATGGGCAGTACTACAACCATGTACTACTTAAAAAACAAGGGGGCACTCACTCTTTAGGTCTGTCCAAACTGTCCCAAAACATCTGGAAGTGGGCACTCAAACACAACATGTTGCTCCTTTCACAACATTTTCCATGGGAACTCCATCTTCTGGCAGACGTAGTTAGCAGAGACTTCCCCCTACCCGTAGAGCAGGAGTGGCAGCTACGGAGGACCTTTTACTCAGCATATTCGCAGAATGGGGCTTACCAGAAATCAACATATTCGCCACTCTCGAACGGCCAATGCCCAGATTACACCTCCAGGTACCCACAGAACCGCTCCAAAGGGAGCGGTCTTTGGATAACATGGTCCGGGAGATTTGTCTATGCTTCCCCCCCCCCTCGATTCACCTACTCAACAGAATAGTGCACAAGATGCACCAAGAACCAGTCATGATAATCCTAGTGGTCCCTATGTGGGCCCGCCAACCTTGGCTCTCCGATCTCATGGCAATGTCAGTCCCCACTCCTAGGAAGTTGCCGTGCCCGTAAAACATGCTGTCTAAAGAACAGGGAGAGACACTACACCCATGCCCTCAAACTCTCAACTTAGCAGCCTGGCTCCTGAGGTCATAGAGTTTGGGCACCTTCAGCTCCCTCAGAGATGCATGGACATACTCGGAGAGGCACAGAAACCTACCACCAGACATTGCTACTCCAGCAAATGGAAGCGCTTTATCTCGTGCAATGTCAAGGGCATCAATCCTAGTGATTGTTCACCTAAAGATATCGTCCTTTACCTAACTCGCTTGTGAGATTCAGGTAAGGTTTTCAATTCTGTTAAAGTCCAATTAGCAGTGCTTTTGGCATACACCACGTCACAGAGCAAGGTTTCCTGGTGGACAATTCCGGTAATTAAAGCCTTTATGGAAGGGGTAAAGAGACTTCATCCCCCATCTCCAACCCAGCTCTCAAGTGGGACCTTAATGTTGTTCTTACCAGACTAATTGGTCCTTCCTTTGAACCAATGCACAAGGCTAGCCTTAAAGCAATCACCTACAAGACTGCCTTCCTGGTGGCGATCACCTATATAAAGAGAATTAATGAACTGCAGGCCCTTTGAGTTCAGGACCCATTCATCACGATTCACAAAAACAAGGTGGTTTTGCACACACACCCTTGCTTTGCACCCAAATTTATCTCAAAGTTCCATGTAAACCAGTCCATAGAACTACCCGCCTTTTTCCAAAACCACAATAACGTGGCAGAAAGAAGCCTCCACACACTGGATGTAAGGAGAGCGGTTATCCACCATCTGGAAAAGACAAAGCCACTCAGAAAAACAAATCAGTTCTTCGTTTCAGTGACAGCTGGTAGAGAAGGGGATCCTATCTCTAAATCAGCTATTTCCAAGTGGATCGTAAACTGCATC
Organism: Ambystoma mexicanum; assembly: GCF_040938575.1. Taxonomy (NCBI): domain Eukaryota; kingdom Metazoa; phylum Chordata; class Amphibia; order Caudata; family Ambystomatidae; genus Ambystoma; species Ambystoma mexicanum. The sequence goes on along the minus strand of NC_090930.1, from coordinate 1,046,607,388 downwards.
ACACTGTTACACTCTTGCCAAGAGAGAGCTACCCTTCACGCCTAGAGCACACTCGACTCGGGGCACAGGGGCTACCATAGCATTCATTGCAAATGTTCCTCTAGATTCTATCTACAAAGCAGCAACCAGGAGTTCTGTACATACCTTTACACAACATTGATGCCTGGATACTCACTCTAGGTCTGATTCTCAGGTCAGACAAGCAGTGCAAAGACATCTCTTTGCTACTGTTCCTCAACACATCCCACCACCATCTCTGAGTACTGCTCGCTACTCTATGCACAGCATGTAATTCTAAGCACACCACAAGCATCAGAAGACATGCATTACTCACTGTAAGAGCATTTCAAGGGGATTGGGCCTTCGACGTATTCCATATCTTTGACAGTAATCACCACAGCTGCGCTGCTTCGGAAATTTTTCGGCATCTGCATCCTACATCGCTGACGTCGATGCGCCGTCCCCGAGGACCTCCTCCGACAGCCGACGTCACCCGATGTGATAAGTAGGACGCACGACGCCCGTAGCCTCAGTACCTTTTTTTCCGCGAACGTGTTCGCTTCGTGAATCTCGGTACGCCTCGACTTTTTGGAGTTTCTGTTGTAATCTTCTCGGTTCTTTGAACCTGTTCGGTTTTGTAAAAAAAGCCTGTTCGTGACGATGTCTACCTCGTCTTCAACCCCACGTCTGGGCTTCAAAAAATGCAGGGACTGTGGGTCCAAGATGTCGGTAACGGACTCGCATGACGCCTGCCTCTGGTGCCTCAGGGAGGCCCACGACACACACGACTGTGTCGACTGCCAGTCGCTTACGGCCAAGGCCTTGCAGGAGCGCAAGAAGAAGTTGTCGGTAGGTAGGGTGTCTAAGCCCCGGAAGTCGAGATTTGCGGGGCTTTCGACGGATGAATCGAGAGGCGACTCTCCGCGTCATCGTCAGAGGTCCAGTGGGTCTCCTTCCAGGAGTCGGTCTCGCCACTCCTCTGCCTCTTCGAGGCATTCCCGGAAGCGCCGGCATCGGTCGCCTTCCCTGTCCTCTTCCGAGGACTCCGCATGTCGGCGGGTCGCTTATCCCACCATGCAAGCGACACTGGAGGAATGGGCTTCCTTCGGGAAGAAGATGTTAACGATTGTCGAATCGCAGGGCACCGGTCCGTCCGCGCCTCCGAGTGGGGTCGGTCGTGATCAGTCGAGAGACACCGCTCGCACGTCTTCAGGCTTGGGTGGTCTTCACGGTTCGCGGGAGAGGTCCCGCTCGGACAAGGGTAACCGTTCTCGCCATGCCCGTTCCAGGTCCCGGTCTTCAACACGCTCGAGACCGCGTGATCCTGTGCAGTCTTCGAGGAAGACTACGCCTGTGGCGCCGAGGTCGTCGACGGCATCTCTCGAGGCTCTGCCTCCGAGGGGGTCATCAACGCTGTTGGTGCGTAGGTCGTTGAAGGACACGCTCGGAGCTCTGGCTTCGAGGCCTGTGTCGATGCTGGCGGCGCTGCGGCTGACGTCGACGCCGATTCACTCAACGTCGACGCCAATTCTCTCGACTCTGGCGCCGATTCGTTCGGCGCCCTCGACGCCTTTCGAGGCGGTGGTGTCGGAGTAGCCCCGTGGCACGGGGGAAGCCCCTAGAAAGGCTCTGGCTAAGGTCAGGCATAGCTTTGGTCCCCAGGTGCCTTCCTCTCACTGCCTGGAGTACATTTCAGAGGTTGATGAGGGCTCTGATGAGGGCTTGGTTCCGGATAGGGTGCCAGATGAGCTTATCTCGGGCCATAGCCAATTTGAAGACCTGAGGCAGTCACTGCATGATGCCAGTGGACTGGACACCTCTCGGGGAGGTGGAGTTTTGTAGGCCTCAGCCTGGCACTCATGCCGATTCTTCGTACCGGCGCCTTATGTCTCGGGTCACCGAGTACTTGGGATGGTCGGTTCCCCCAGGGGAGTTTGTTCAGGATGATCTTACGGACATCCTCGATCTTGGTCCCCCCACTGACCCGGTACTGCCGTTTCACATGGCTCTGCAGAGAAGGGTGGCGGCGGCTTGGACTGCTCTGGAGAGTCTCCCGGCAGTGGGCAAGTCTTTGTCGCGAAAATACCATCCAGCCAGTAGCGACCCCTGCTACTTGTCCAGGCACCCAACTCCGGAGATTTTGGTGGTGCAGGCGGCTACGGCCCCAGCAAAGCAGGTGTCGTATCCTACCATCCCTCTGGATAGGGACGACAAAGGTTTTGATGGCTGGGCGCAGAAAGAGTTTTCTTCAGGCGATATGGCGCTTCAGGCAGCCAACTCCGTATGTGCCTTGTCTCGTTTCACACACACTCTGTGGAACTGTGTTGCATTAGTGGCTGAACATATTCCCGAAGGGGACGAACGGGTTGGTGTCCTTGCTATGGTCCAGGATGGCAAGGATGCCATGTGTGAGGCCGTTCAGTTGGGTTTGGACATGGCAGATTGTGTCAGCCGGTCCATGGCGGCGAGCACCGTAAGACGCAGGTTTGCGTGGTTGCGGAAGTCGGGGTTCGCTCCTGATGTGCAGTCCCGGCTCCTCAACATGCCCTTTGACGGTGAACATCTTTTTGGCAGCAAGGCTGACGAGAGCCTTGAGAGGTTGCAGACCTCCAAAGCTGCAGTGAAGTTGTTGGGCGCTGCAGTTCAACAACCTCTGCCTTTTCGTCCTAGGGGACAACAATGGAGGGGAGGTTCCTTTTTGTTATTACTCATCCTTCAGTAAAGCGAGAGGAGCTGTCAGTCAAAGAGGCCACAGTAGGAGTACCAGAGGTGGAAAACGGGGTACTCGAGGTGCCAAAGCCTCTCTGGCAGTTGCCTCTTTGCCCTCAGGCAACGCCGCAGCCGCTACCACTCAGTCATGAGGCCATGTCCCATGGTTCGTCGGTTGGGGGAAGGCTGGCGCAGCATCTTGTAGAGTGGCGTGCCATTACTTCAGATGTGTGGGTTCTGGAGATCATAACCCACGGCTACTGTCTTCCCTTTCAGCAGAGGCCTCATGACAATCCACCTGGGAACCTCTCTTTGAAGAGTCCGGATCCGCTCCTTGCGCAGGAAATTCAAGCCCTACTGGAGAAAGGCGCCATAGAACTGGTGCCTGTAGCGGAGAGGAACAAGGGATGGTATTCCCCTTATTTTTTGATTTCGAAGAAAGACGGGGGATTGAGACCCATCATGGACTTGCGCGGTTTGAACAAACTCCTACGGAAGGACAAGTTCAAGATGGTCACTCTCTCTCAAGTCCTCCAGGCCCTTCAACTTCAGGACTGGTTGGTGTCTCTCGACCTCAAGGACGCTTACTTCCATGTGCCGATCCATCCCAAGCACAAGAAGTACCTGAGGTTCGCGGTTGGCGACTCGCACTTTCAGTTTCGGGTCCTGCCGTTCGGATTGACCTCCGCCTGAGGGTTTTCACCAAGCTCATGGTGGTGGTGGCAGCGCATCTCAGGAAAGGGGGGATTCACGTCTACCCCTACCTGGACGATTGGTTGATCAGGGGGAGCTCTCCCGAGCAAGTCCTGGATCATCTGCCCGTCACCTGTCCCTCCCTTCACAAGCTGGGCTTCTCCCTCAATTTAAAGAAGTCCCATTTGACGCCAACACAGCGGCTCCAGTACATCGGAGCAGTGCTCGACACATCCTTGGGGCTGTGTTTTCCTCCCCATGTGGGGGCTCTTCACATTCAGCAGATGGTGCACAAGTTTCAACTTGCCCAGACGCTCTCGGCGTTCGAGTTCTTGAGGTTGCTCGGCCTCATGGCATCCTGCATTCTTCTGGTGCCAGAGGCTCGTCTGCGGATGAGATCTTTGCAGTGGGCACTCAAGACGCAGTGGTCGCAATCTTCCGGCAGGATGTCGGACCCTGTTCAGGTGCCGCCCTCGGTCGCCCAGGACCTTCTGTGGTGGGCCGTCGAAGGCAGTCTGGTGAAGGGGGCTCCTTTTTGGCTTCCCTAGCCGGAGGTGATGATCGCGATGGACGCATCCCTCACAGGATGGGGAGCTCATGCCAACGAGTTGACAGTCAGCGGTCGTTGCTCTCTGTCGGAGTCCAGACTCCATATCAATCTGTTGGAGCTGAGGGCCGTCAGGCTAGCCCTGAAGGCTTTTCTGCCGACTGTGCGAGGAAAGAGTGTCCTGATCCCGACGGACAACATGGTGGCCATGCACTACCTCAACAAAAAGGGGGGGCAGGGTCACTTCCTCTGTGCAGGGAGGCGATGCAGCTCGGGTTCTGGGCCATCCAGCAGGAAGTTTCGATCTCGGCTGTTCATCTGGCCGGAGACGACAACGAGACGGCGGACACTCTGAGCAGGCAGAGCACGATCTCTCACGAGTGGGAGCTGGCTGAGGAGATTCTCCTGGAGATCTTCGCCCTTTGGGGGACCCCGCAAGTGGAGCTCTTCGCCTCCAGTGTCAACCAGAAGTGCGAAAGGTTCTGCTCACGGGAATTTCCTCCAAAAGGAGCCTCAGGAGACGCGTTCGTGGTGGAGTGGTCATTCCCGCTGCTGTACGCGTTTCCTCCAGTCCCCGTCATCCCGCAAGTACTGCAGAGGTTATGGAGGTTCGGTTCCCGGATGATCCTCATTGCTCTGGTGTGGGCCCGGAGGACGTGGTACCCGGACCTTCTCGACTTGTCCATCTGCCCTCCACGTCGTCTTCCCTACCGAGACGATCTGCTCTCACGGGAGGGGGGGGTCAGGTTCTCCATCCAGAGGTCAGATCCCTCAACCTTCACGCTTGGCTTCTGAAAGGTTGAGGTATAAGGATTGGGACCTCCCTGAAGACGTGTTGGAGGTGTTGCTCTCGGCCAGACGGCCGGCAACAAAGTCTCTGTACCGTTGCCGTTGGCGTAAATTCTGCGACTGGTGCAGAGTTAAGAATGTGGAACCTTTTGAATGTGACATTCCCATGGTTCTGTCTTTTTTTTGCTTTCTTTGGCCCACAGGGGCTTGCAAGTGGGTACCATTAAAGGTTACCTGGCGGCGCTGTCCATATTTAAGCGCTCGTCTGAAGAATGTTCCTATTTTAAGATTCCTTTAATTTCTCTGTTTTTGAAAGGGCTCACCAATGTGTTCCCTCCGTCAACTTTTCTGGTGCCCGGTTGGGATTTGAACCTTGTTTTTAAGTTTCTTATGGGTGCTCCGTTTGAGCCTTTGCATTCTTGCCCTTTGAGACTGTTAACTCTTAAAACTGTGTTTTTGGTTGCGGTTACTTCCGCTCGCAGAGTGAGTGAGTTACAGGCACTTTCAGTTAAGCCACCCTTCACTGTGTTTCATAAGGACAGGGTTGTCCTTCGAGTTCGTCCTTCCTTTCTTCCGAAGGTGGTTTCGGAATTTCATTTGAGCCAGAAGGTTGTTCTTCCGGCATTCTATCCTCCTGCGCGTCCTGGTAAGGAAGAGGAGAGGCTCCATAGGCTTGATCCTAGGAGAGCTTTGAGCATTTATATTTCACGCATGTCCCGGGTCAGAGTGGACGATCAACTCTTCATTGGTTACGCTGGAAAGCGTTTGGGACAAGCTGTGGCGAAACAGACTTTGTCTCGTTGGATTATTTTGCTTATCTCCGAGTGTTACCGCTTGGCGGGTAAGGACCCACCGGCTGGCTTGCGGGCCCATTCTACCAGGGGTATGGCTGCATCCACTGCCTTACAGAGGGGTGTTGCTATTTGTAGCATCTGTGATGCAGCCACCTGGGCTTCTGTACATACTTTTGTACGTCACTACTCCCTCAAATCCATCCGAGGACAGGAAATGGCCTTTGGCAAGGCAGTCCTTTATTCCGCAATTTGATTGGGCATGCTAAATTTGTGTTCTAAATTGTTTTCCCACCGCCTTGCTTTGGTACTGCTTTGGGAGTCTGTCAAAGATATGGAATACGTCGCAGGACCCAATCCACTCGAAGAACAAGTTACTCTTACCTGGTAACTTTCTTTCGATGGGATGGTCCGACAATGTATTCCATATCGCTCCCTCCCTACCTTCCCCGCTGCAGAATTTCTTATGCGATTGCAGCTTGCGTTTCCGCAAGGCCTTGTGTGTCTGACTAGCAGAAGACTGGTGGGACACGTTCTAGGGGCAAAAACTACAACTGAGGCTACGGGTGTCGTGCGTCCTACTTATCACATCGAGTGACGTCGGCCGTCGGAGAAGGTCCTCGGGGACGGCGCATCGACGTCATCGACATAGGATGCAGACGCCGAAAATTTTCCAAAGCTACACAGCTGTGGTGATTACTGTCAAAGATATGGAATATGTCGTCAGACCATCCCATCGAAAGAACGTTACCAGGTAAGAGAGTAACTTTTTCTTCTGATGATTGTATCTGTTTAGATTCACATGCGCCCACCCTTCCTCCCCTCGTGGAGTAGAAGGAACGCAGCAGAAAAAAATCAACCAGAGGGACCTCGACATGTGAGGGATTTTGGGTACACTACACGTCACGTTAGGGATAGTGTCACAGGCACGCCCATGTCGACGTCTCTTTCGATTTTTCAAAAGAAAGAAGCAATACTCTGCGATTTCCACCAAATGTCAGACTGTATGCACAGCATGTGAATCCAAGCATATACATTCATCAGAATTGCTGTTACGGTGAGTAATGCATGTCATACAGCAGTAGCAGAATTGAGCGGTGCTCCGTTGTGGCAAAAGAAAAAGCCCATTTCGTTCTGAGAGAAAGCTTTCTAGTAACAGCTTCCACTGGTGATAAAAGCTTCTAAATGTGCTCAGTGGCAGCATCTTAATAAAAAGTTACAGTTTATGGAACGCTTCTTAATAGTTGTGGGCCATTTGTAATTCCGTAGGATTTTGAATGAAAGGAAGTTATGAATACTCAGAGTGCATTGCAAATGAAGCATATAATCATGTTTTACCAGGTGTTTTGTCTGAATTTGTGGCAGACTGCCTGTGTGACATCCTCAATCCAAGATGGCCGCTGCTACCATTTATGAATCAAATTACAAAATGTTATGAAAATGTTTTACAGTTTATTAAGAATAGAGCAGAGTGGAACAATAATGAATACTTGAACATAAGTCTATGATTAGGCAACTTAACAGCTGAAGAACTGAAAAATGAAAGTATCGTGGCATTCGGAATGCAATGTACTCATAATTATAATAGTTTTTTTTTTTTTTATAACGCGCATAATACCAATGAGTGGTTTCAAAGGGTGAGATTGGGATTTGAACCCGTGTTGCGCTGCGTTATTTTTCTCCAAGACAAATGCGTTGCTTATAAGGCAAACATGGATCGAAGCAAAAGAATGTATGGCGAGCAGTTATGTGAACCAAAGCCCCCTATCTCCAGCCATGAAGTCGAGCAAGACGTAGAACGAAGCTACACTAAAAGAATACCTATGTACGACATAAATAAATGCTTCGTTAGCAATAAAGAAGGAAGAAGAAATCAATTATATTTGATAGCAACTGATTCAGCAGGCATCAGTTTGAAGAGAGCAGCAGAACTGTTAACAATGACATTGAATATTTGTCTTATGATTGTACAGATCCTGGCGACCCTCACACAAGGGAAATTGTATATCACAAGCTATGTTGGAACCTTCAAGTAGTGAATGGCTTACGACGCAAGCCTACACTAAGTAGAAAGATGCAGCCAAATGAAGAATTTGTATCTTCAATAAGTGATTTTCTCCTTGAAGGCAACGTAACAACATTGGGGGAAATTGAAAAGCATTACAGGAAAAATGCAGCTAACAATGGTTTAGAAGGACAGATGAAAACAAGAAAACTAATCAAAAGTTTCATTGAAGAGGAGCTTGAATGTATTGGCATTATTTTTAGCAATCACAAAAAGGGTAAATGACCCACGAGGAGTCTCACTGAAAGAGAAAGAAACATCAGATGTTGCACTCATCTCATGCAGAAGAGGATATTGAGAAAAATATGAGCACCCTTCTTGAAGTAGATGAGATTTTACGGAGAGCCATATTAACTTGTAAAAAATGGAAATTCACTGGATGCTTTGAAGAAATGTTGTTCCAAAGGCAGTTGTTCTTTTTACAAGTGGTGCTGTATGAAAGGTAATTCAGAAAAGCTGGATACCACTGTAATGAACAGGGCTCATAAATTGTCACATATCTATATATGAAATGCTATCACCATGGCAATCGTCCTTTGCGAGCACTTCTACCACACGGCATATCCGCGAAAATGCCCTTGCTAGTGGCAGTTGGACTCACAATGCACACAGCTACCCACAGCAAATTCCTCATTCAATTTCTGCATAGCATGGGAGCTCCTGTAGATTACACCAGAGTCCTTCGGTTTGAGATACAGATTGCCACAGAGGTAATAAAATCATGGATGAGTGTGGAGGATCTTACGTTTCCTCAGAGTTTGATGTGTCTATTGTGCTGCTGACAACATTGACTTCCTAAAGGATACTCCATATGGTAAAGGAACTTCACACGGTACAGTTAGGGTGGTCTATCAAGAGAAGGAGGAGTCCGATGTCCTAAACCCATTTGAAATATCAGGACCATCATCACTTCAAATACTGCAAAAGATTGCCCAGTCCCTGTCTGAGGCCATGACTTGCAACATTCCCAAAGGATGTAGACCACAGAATCCTGTAAGCAGTCAAATTGCTGATTTATACAGTGAGGAATAAGGTTATTTTAAATTCCAACAGGCTTGAGGACCTACTTTGGATGATGGTGGAAGTCTTGCCATTGAGTTATTTTCAAGAATGTTTCGATGAAGTATTGCTGGATACTCTTTTGTAATCTCATTGAAGAAACTCGAGACTGATGAATGTGAGAGAGTCAGAACCACTCACTACAGCTCTGACTTGGTCAGCTTACAATTTCATTATAAGTGATCCTCCAACTAAAGAAACTAGAATTTTGAATACTCCCACTCATAGACACCAGCCCAACAAGCACACAAACACAGCTCACATTCATGGAGAGGTTGGAGAAAATAACATCTGTTGTCACCCCAGAATCAAAAATGATTGAAACATTGGATCTTGGCCTTCACAAGCCTGTTTTAAAATTAGCTGTGGTTAAAAAAGACTTTGCAGCTAACTGGATGATTAGACCAGGTCATCTACATATAATGTTGATGCTTCAAGCTATTAGTTCTTTATTGGATGGTACAGGGATTGAGGCCACCATAACTGTACTTTATGATGTGAATGTTGTGTCAAAGGTTCTATCAGGGAAGTGCATAAGGAGAGCAGTTGAAGCATGCACATCACTAAGGCTTGCACTTTTCAAATGCATCATCACTGAATTCTACAAAGCGCATGTTGAAATCAGGGAAAGGATGGAACCTGCCCTTAAGAAGTTACTTAAGTTTACAAGTCGATGATTCCCAAGAAACAAAATCAGTCCATGATTACTTGTGACAGTTCTGACAAATTGTAATGTGATGGCCAAAATGGAAGCATTTTAGGCTAAAGAATCTCGAGAACACCCAACACTCAGAGTTGCTCTTAAATACATTCATATGGTGGACATAATGCTTTTCTTTATCAAATCCGTCTGAACTCCAAACTGGGATTTGCACCTTGCATCACTTGAACTTGAAGAGATTTTAAAGTATTTTTTTCAGCCTCAATTTGATAAACTACGCACGTATGAAAGCATGGTACTTAGCAGAAATTAAACAGCTTGAAAGCAAACACCCTGGAATTGTGGAGTGAGTTTCAAAAAGGCAAGTGGGTACTGAGCAAGACAAAAGTACCCTTTTGTGCTTTAGATTCAGAAGAAACTCTGGAACATCAAAACAGGACAATGAAAGCACTTGTTAGTGTGGTTAATGTTACTCAAAAGAAACAGGCTCTAGCATGATTCTTTTTAATCTCTCCTGAGCTGTCAAACCTGCCTACAGAAGCAAATGAAATTGCATGAATAACAGATTAGGACCGGTCAAAACATCACCACTAACAGCATCCAAAGCAACACACCAAAAGGAAGATGCTCAACAGATCTAAAACCCAATAATATTGAATAATCCTGTGTTCTTTTCCATCATAATTCACATCAACATCTCAGCAAAGGCAGTTTTTGATGAAAATATTCAGAAGGACACATCAATAATGACAGAAAAAGGTTGCCAAATTTACAACAGTTTTAATAAGACTGTAGTAGCCTGTAGGCATCAATGAAGAAAGAGAACCTTCAGCTGTGTAAAAGTGCACGCACAGTTAAGATAAAAATATCAGACGCCATAGTGCAGTTGAAGGCCAATCGTTCCTTATTCAGACATTTGCTTCACAAAGTCGAACTGACATTGATCTACAGCAATGCTTGAGTAATTATGATGAATTCTCTGCAGTAAGTATTTCAATGTTCATCTTAGATGTGTGACAAATCCTTGGATGTCGTTGCTTCTCTGCGAGGTGGAGCCCCTTCCCATGAGGCCAAGGATGTGAGAATGTTACCCGATAGTCCCCCTTGGGGTGGTACGCAGCGGGAGAATCTCATCGGGATAAACTCCTCTGGGGACCGAGACGATCATCCAAAGGAAACATGGTATTCGCATACTCACTCCATCACACCTTCCCTTACCCTCCTATCATACACATGTCACACTTCCTCGTCACATTGGGACAAACCAAATCCTGAAGAACGAAAGATACTGGGTGAGAAGGCATCCTAGCAAAAATCTACTGAGAGAAACCAACCATACTTGGCAGGCGAGTAAACCAAGTTGGCGGAACTTGGAGAAGGAGACATACTCGAGGATTATGAGGGGGAAAAGGTAAGCTAGAAGGAAGTAAAGATTGCCCTAGGTTATGCAAACTGTCATATGAGGATAGCCCTCATAATTTTAAGAGAAATATTAATTCAAGGCTAACCATATCTGACAGGCGGGAAAACCAAGTGGGTAATGTTTGGGGAGAAGGAAAAAACCCATGGCCTTGAGAGATGATGAGAAGAACCAGGGGAAGGGAGAGATTCCCTCTGGCCCTGTGAGTTGTAATAAGCCTGCAGAAGGGAGACATTCCTCCTAACGTTGGAAACTGTAGCAAGAAGGCTGAGGGCCAGGGGACGAGAGCAATTCCCCTGTCAGTTGTGAATCGTAATAAAAAGCATGAGAAATGCCAGTGGAAGGGAGACAGTCCCCTTGGTGTGGTGAACTGTGAGAGTAAATCTAACAGTGAGTGCGAGAACAACACCAAGGGAGGCCAGGCAGGGGAAGGGAGTAATTCCCCTTGCACTGTGAAAGTACTGAGCTAAAGATACCTGGAGAAGGCCGGCATTCTCCAGGAACCCAATAGTGAAGAAAACTCTGGGCAATAAGGAATGAAGTTTGAGCTGGAGCTGAAACTTTATCCTTTTGAGGTGAACTGAGAACATTGCTACTTACTGACTTTTCAGGCTGGAAATTTGCTTTGTACCTTGAGAAGGGATTAGAACCTGGGGAAAGAAGCCAATCCTTCAGGCCAATGTCCTGACCACAATTGAAACTGTGAACCACTACCTCTTTAGTTTAGGTACAAGTGTAAGGAGCAGAAGCAGGGCTCTGATGCAGGACGGTGGACTTTTGGGTTAGGCAGGCATCCTGGCTGAATACTTAGCAGTAAGTTAAAGCAGGGAAACTACTCTCATAAGGCAAGATAGGGTTTCTCTTGATTTTTAAGACAATAAAAGTTTATGCCAACAAGCATGCCACCTGTGTGTCAGTCTTCTTCTGCACCCTTACAGATGGTACAATTTAGCTGCAAACAAAAACAAGCTGATGAAGATGCTGGAAGAGGAAAGTTTCTTACAACATGACGAGGTCTCTTCATTTGTTTCTGAGGACACATTAACTGTACCAGAGCAAGCAGTCCTTGACAGAATGGCAGAATTGCAAGCACTGCAGAAACCGTCATATGTGAAGTCATGCCATGACCTTGCAATTGAATTCAGCAAGAAAATAGAACCTTATCTGCTCAAGATTAATGAAACACATCAGTATTTGATACTTCCCTAGAACATTCACTAAAGAATTTCATGCAAAGGAAAAGAGCAGGAAAAGCAACCCTGTTGACTACAAAATCACAGATTCTAAAAATATTGAACATCTTTCAATGAGAACCCTCCTACTGCATTCTAAAAAAGGTTTTCCGTGTGTTCATGTCTTGCACCCTGATGCCTGCTGGATTTTGGCACAATACAAGCAAATAAATAAAAGATGAGTAAACGGCTTACCTCTCAAAGCAATTCTGCATGCTGTAAGGGAGGCATGGTATCACAAGTATGACACAAGAGTTGCACGTTTCAAAACCTTTATTAGATTCTTGCGGTTTGGAGAAACTCCTACTTTGCCATATAGCTATGATGGGAGTAAAGAGAAAACAGTCCTAGTCCGTCTCTGTCAAATCAAAATGGCCTACACAAACAAGACCTAATGCCTGCCCTATCTCTCATACAAAAAGTGTGTAAAGGGGAATATGTATGCAAAGGAAAATCAGTGTTATAACATAAAGGATCAAACGTGACTGAGTCAGCTCTGCTCTCCACGTTGGACAGCACAGCGACAGGATGACGCACTCTGGCTCAGGATCTCAAAACGAAGGCAGTTCAAAACAAGGATTGAGGCCTGCCTGGCCTTCCACGTTAAAGTAACTTATTCCAGCGAACCAAAAGTTCACGTAGGTCTCCCTCCGTCGGGCTTGGACCTCTCAAAGATTTAACAGTTCAGATAGGTATCCCTCAGCCGTCCTCCAACCTCTCAATCAACAAGTACCTGATTAAAAGAAGATCTCCCTCAGCCGGGCTCAGACCTCGCAATAACAGCACTTGCAGGGGTTCCCTTCCCCAATCTTAATGCTCATTTGTTATGGGCTCCCTTCCCCTAACTTATCACACTTCCAGTCTTGCTCAGTCGGGCTCGGACCTTTTACTGATGTCCAAGACTTTCAAATGTGCAAGGCTTTTACCATAGACCTCCGCAGGACCACTTCGATTTTCTCTCCAGTTCACACTCTTATGTTATTTGCTGCAGTGTCTCTTGGTCTTAGTAGTTGTGTACCATAAGCACAAAAATTCAAAGAAATCTTTCTCTTCAAGCATTCACCTTTTCACTTCCCCTTTTGCCGGGGTTAATCTTGACCATTATGCATTTCAGAGTTCGTTCACTAACAAAACATTTCCCGGAGACTTGCAAGTGGGCTACTCCCTTTCGCCCGAGCACTCCGCTACTCTGTATCACTGACTTCACAGTTATCAGCCACTTAAAAGTTTATCACTGGTTAGCGTTCTTTCTCATCTCATCAACATGTGCGCAACTTTCACTTGTGAAATACACTGTTGCGGCTTCAATCTTTCCTTGACACAAATCAGCCTTTCACGTCTTTCACTAACTCACCGTTTGGGTGTGTTCCTTTCTTGTCTCTGCAGCTTTGATTCACGAGTCAAGGTTAATACTACAGAATTGGCCTCGCCTCCCATCTCTGTCATTCACCCGGAAGGGTCACTGGTGTCCTTGAAATACAATAAAGGTTTCTTCTTGGCTTTCTCTGCGTCTCCTTCATGGCTTCCCAGAAGCAACAACCTCCTGCAGGGATCGTCAGGGTTTCCCTACCCTTTGCTCTAGTCCCTTGATCGGTCGTCCTGCTTCAGTAGGTTTGCCTTCGCCCCGGATGTTCTGCTCCTTCTCGCGTTCCACCTTGCTCAGAATGCTTCTCTATGTTCCGCCTTTTATCCGTGTGGGGAGAGCTAATGGGTATCAGATGTATGTGATTAAAGCCAAGTGCCTGACTTTGTCTGACCCCATTAGCGGGACATGTCTAATGAGATATATACGTTTTAGCCTTTTTACTCTGTCGCCCTCTTCCTCGGCCCAGTGTTTGTGCAGAAAGGGGGTGGGTTGGAATGTTGGAGGATCCTGTAAAATAGGATGGGGCATGGGTATGGGAAAGGGGGGAATACCACCTCTCGCCATCGGTTGCCTCACCCAGGTGATACTCCTGCACTGGTCCACCCCCAGGGTCTGGATCCAAAGGCGATGGCTGTGCCCTGGCACCCTGAGAGAGAGATCCTTGGGTACTAGCAAGTGAGACACCCTTTGGATTCTCACAACACCCTGCAAGTGATACAAAATGATGCCATTCGCATAATCGAACAAGTTCCACGAGGAGAACACATTACAAACCATTGAAAATCCCTTCACTGGCTGCCCATCAGGGCCAGAATAGTTTTTAAGATGTTGGTCTTTGTATACAAAGTAGTTTCTGGTATAGCCCCAGACTACCTGAAAAAGAGAGTTCTCCTCTATCAGATCGAGCAACACTAATCTTTTAAAATGTCCCCACATTCAGAAAATGAAAGCTAATGGCACATCCTTTTCTTACACAACCTCTTTGACTAGGAACTCCCTTACACCAAATTCATATTTGGAAAGTAACCTTTTACCTTTTTTAAAAAAGTTGAAAACCCATTTCTCCAGCATGGGGTCTGGCATGGATTCACATGCTCATGAATATTCCCCGTCGTCAGGCTGAGAATCCTCGGTAAAGAAAAAATCTGTTTTGTTTCTGAACTGTCTTTCTACTAATAACCAATCACTGGTCTCTGGGTCATACTGCCCTCAGCCAATGACTGCCCTCTACCTAAGACCCTCCTCTGGCAGCCATCTTCAGATTTTTACAGCACGTTCAAGTGTTGGGAGTCCTCGTGCTTAGCTCTCAAGCTTTTACAGCGTATTGCGTTTTTCAATGAGTTTACTCTTATTTTTTCGGTCAAATCGAGCCTCAAGCCCGTTGGATCCAAGCTGTTTAGGATCTGCCCAGAATGTGGACTACAGAATGTCTTCAAGGAGGATGAGCACTCCCGGTGCCTCTATGGCCTGCACTCTTGACAAGTCACACGTGGAGGATTGTGCGTTCTGCAAGAACATGTCTGTCCGGAACATGAAGGACCGTCGTACACGACTCGCTAACTGGCTGGAGGCGAAAAGCCCAGCAGCAGGTGAGAAGAAGTCTGAGTGGTCTTCTAAGACTTTTGAGGGTGCTCCAGCGACGGGGGTCCAACAAAAGGCAAAGCACTGCGAGTCCGCGGGCACCGGGAGCACCGTTGGTTTGGGATCCTCAGATGCCAGGCCGGGCGCAACATCGCAGACGCCGTCCACCACGAGCCAACGCTCCGGCTCGAAGAGGAAGTCGGACAACCTAGGTAAGCTTCGGGAGAAACCCCGGTCGGTCCCGATGAAGAAAGCCAAGGGGGAGTGAAGCGATGACCCTCCCCCCACGGTGAAGGCCTCAGACGCGCCTACGGTCGTGAAGGCCCAGATTCACCCAGCTAAGGCCTCGATTAAGGGAGTCGTGACGGCACTGGCGAAGCCCACAGAGGCGACCCCAGCGGAGATGACCTCCAGGCCTAGAGTTTCCCTGCCATCCCGGAGGTTATCGTCTTTCCAGCCTATCGAAAAGACCCCCATGAAACTCCTGGCTGAGAAGGAGGGGAGGTGCGCGATAGACCTAAAAGACTCAGTTACCTCCTCCGAGGACGAGCTGTCTGGCCTCAAGTCAGTCCTCGACAAGAGGTTCGTCGAGGTCAGGGCCTACGGGGAAGATCCCGACTAGGCGGATGTGGAGAGCGAGGGTGGAGCTGATGAAGAACGGCAGATCGATGAGGAACCGGACACCACGCCTCTGCCGACACTCCCGTCGCAACCGATGCCACCACAGACAGATAGGTCAGATGTCATTTTGTTGGCACTGCACACCTTGTGCACAGAGATAAGGGCATGGTTGCCCCTACCACCGGCGGACGATCCAGCGGCGTCTGGACCGTCGGGGAGTCCTCCAGCCAAGCGGAGGCAAGTCCATCCTCTCCCGCCCTTCCCTCCTTCACCTCCATCCCCTCCGCTGAGGGATGAGACGGAGATGGCGATGACGGGGATGGATGACGGTGGTGACGACGGAACAGCATCGCCCCCTCCCCGGGTTTTCCCTCCTTTATCAACAACGAGAGGCCAAGAGGAAGACCGTCCTCTCAGTCCTGCTGTTGGACGACATATGGGATGAAGGGCTGTCCCTTCTGAAGAACACGTCCACGGCCCCTGCAAAGAGAGACCGGTACGAGAAGTAGTACCAGTTCCCAGACTCCGCTCCTATGTGCCTCAGGGCGCAGCCATCCCCGGACTCAGTGGTCTCCGTGGCAGCAAAGAAGAAATCAGCAGGGGCTAGGGCATCGGCTTCCACTTCTCCGCCGGACAGCAAGGGGAAGAAGCTGGTTGCCATGGGACATTGGGTCATCTCATCGGCATTGACGAACATCAAGGCGGCCAACGCTCTCGCTATCGTGGCCCGCTGCGATAGGGACCTGTGGTTCAAAATCACCCCCTTCCTGGACTTCCTTCCAGATGACAAAAGGGCGCAAGCCCTTGAAATCCTGCAAGAGGGCGAGGTGGTGTCGGACCACGCCATCAGTAGCCACGGACATCGCTGACACCAGTTTTCGCCAGATGGGCAACAGTGTTTGTCTTTGCCGGCGCAGTTGGCTGAGGGCCACCGACTTCCGTCAGGATGTACAGAGCAGGGTACTGGACATGCCCTTCGACAGGAACAACCTGTTCGGCAAGGCAATGGACGAGTCACTGCAGGCCATCATGGCAGACACCGAGACGGCCCGTGCCTTGGGCACTCTACATCAGCGACGGCCGTCCTTTCGGACCTCCGGAGGCAAGTCTCAAGGTGCCTCCAAAGGCGGCCCGCTGTTCATCGCAGGAAGCTTGCAGAGGCCACAACAAGGCCGGTGGACATCGTCGTCTGCGCCAAGGGGCCCAAGGTGGCAAGGCCTCGATGAAGCAGGACTGAACTGGCCGTTGCGTCGGGCCCCCACCCGAGCACCCCAGTGGGAGGCCGGCTGGCAAAATTTGTCAGCGTGTGGAAATCCATCTCCAACGACCGTTGGGTGCTGGATGCCCTAGCCCACGGGCAAACTCTGGAGTTTCAAAGGAAGTGCCCAGACTTTCCACCGGTGGCCAGGAAAGAAGACTACATCCCACAACTGTTTCTGGAGGTACGAGCGATGCTGGCAAAGAGCGCGATAGAACTCGTCCTGAAAAGACTCTGAGGCTCCAGAGTATACTCGCGGTACTTTCTCGTCTGAAAGAAGACCGGCAGCTGGTGGCCTATCTTGGACCTCCGCCGCCTCAACAGATCCATAAAATCCCACAAATTCTGGATGGTCACCCTTCAGCACGTGCTGGGACAACTGGAAGAAGGGGACTTCCTATCGTCACTGGACCTGGAGAATGCATACTTCCACATCCCCATACACAAAGGACATCGAAAGTTTCTACACTTCGTGGTCCAAGGGCGGCACTATCAGTTCAAGGCACTGCCTTTTGGTTTGAAGTCGGTACCAAGGGTCTTCACCAAGTGCCTGGCACCGGTAGCAGCACGGCTGCGCCTGCAGGGGATCCACGTCTACCCCTATCTGGGCGATTGGCTCATCTGAGCGAAGTCAAGGGAACTCACCATCGACCACACAGCGAGGACCGTCCGCATACTCACGGAACTGGGGTTCTCGATAAACTTTGCGAAGTCCTGCTTGGTGCCATCACAGGATGCCCTGTTCCTGGGAGCCAGGCTCAACACAGTGGTGCGGCTGGCTTCACCGTCAGAGGAGAGGATATAGGCCATCCTGGGCAAGGTACAACGGCTGTTGACCATATAAGTAGCCGGGGTGAGGTCCATCACGTCCCTGCTCGGCAGGATGTCGTCATGCATCTACCTCATGCGACTGTGCAGGTAGCGGATGTGGCCGCTGCAGGAGTTCCTCGACACCCGGTGGATACAAGTGGCGGGAAGCTTTGAAGAAAAGATCTCCCTCAACAGGACTTTCCGTCAAGCGATCTGTTGGTGGGACACCCGCGCGCATCTCATGGTGGGCATGGTCTTCCAGACCCCAGTGCATCAGAAAACCGTGACGACAGACACCTCCCTGGAGGGATGGGGCACGCACACCGGAGATCTCCACGCAAGAGGCCTTTGGCTCCCGGAGGAGGGGTCACTGCACATCAATGTCCTGGAGCTCCGGGCCGTGTTCTGGGCCCTCAGGTCCTTCCTTCCGTCCCTCAAGGGCAAAGTGGTAAGGGCCTTCACCGACAACACCACCACGATGTTCTACATCTGGAAGCAAGGGGGGCACCAGATCCCCAGCTCTCTCCAACGAAGCATAGGGTCTGTAGCACTGGGCCGTCGCCCATGGGATGTTCCTGGTACCCTTTCACCTGGCAAGAGTGAAGAAAATTGTCGTTGACTCGCTCAGCAGGGAGCTGCGCACTTGCCACGAATGGGAGCTTTGGCAAGATCAAGTAGATCTCCTATTCTGACTATGGGGCAATCCCCAGATCGATCTGTTCGGGATGGCGACGAACACCAAGTGCCGAAAGTTCGCCAGCAGGTTTCCCCAGTCGGTGAGCATGGGGGATGCATTCTCTTTCCCCTGGGACGGCCTGTTCCTCTATGTGTTCCCACCGTTGGCGTTGCCCCTGCATCTGATCAGTCAACTCAGACGGTCCTGGTGCAGGATGATCCTCGTCGCACCGACGTGGTCGAGGCAGATATGGTTCCCGGACCTTTTGGACATGTCAGTGACCCCTCCAGTCAAGCACCGACCAACGCAGATCTTCTCGCCAGGGAAGGAGGCGCGATCCTGCATTACAACCCAGGATCTCTGGACCTGCAGGCCTGGCTCCTGCAGCACTAGAGTTCGGAGGCTACGACATCCCGGTGGACTGCAAGGAGGTACTTGCCAAGGCCAGGGCTTCCTCGACTCTTAAGTGCTATGGACATAAATGGAAGAGGTTCTCTGTCTGGTGCCATGCACAGAAGATCAACCCTCTACGGATTACGACCCCTCAAGTGCTGCCGTACTTGCTGTCACTGGCCAAGGCGGGGCTGGCACATGCCTCCATCAAAATTCAGCTGGCGGTTATCTCCCGCTACACCAGAACTCCGGAGCGGTCGTTGTTGTGGTCTCACTGCCTGGTGAAGGAGTTCATGAAAGGACTGTCCCGCTCATTCCCGCCGGTGAAGGCTCCGGCCCCGGTGTGGGAGCTCAATGTGGTGCTGACCAGGCACATGGGCCCAATATTTGAGCCTTTGCTTTTGGCGCTGCTGAAATTCCTATCGTGGAAGACGGCATTTCTTGTGTACCATCACCTCTGCATGATGAGTGGGAGAGATCCAGGCCCTCTCCTGTAAGCCTCCATACCTGACATTCCACCAGATGAGGCTAGTGCTGAGAACGCACCCCTCCTTCATGCCCTCTGGAGTCCAGAGTCGGCCAAGCAGTGCTGCGCAACCTGTTCGCTTGAAGGTGAGCCTGGTGAGGAGGCAAGAGATGCTTAATGTTGAGTCGTTGAAATGCTTAATGTTGAGCCTTGCCACCTCCCGTGGTTGTGCATGTGTGTACTGCTATGTATTCTTGTATTCATGAGCATGTGAATCCATGCCAGACCCCATGCTGGAGAAGGAACAAGTTACCCCTCCCTCCAACCCCTCTGTGGCTCTACTCTTGGTCCTACTGCCACTTTACGTGCTACCAAATCTGAAGATGGCTGCCAGAGGAGGGGCTTAGGTAGAAGGCAGCCATTGGCTGGGGGCAGTATGACCCAGAGACCAGTGATTGGTTATTAGTAGAAAGGCAGTTCAGAAACGAAACTGAAACTGATTTTTTCTTTACCGAGGATTCCCAGCCTGACAATGGGGAATATTCATGAGCATGTGAATCCATGCCCAGACCCATGCTGGAGAACAAAAGTTACAGGTAAGTAACTTGTTCCTTATTTGAATGTTTAACAAATGAGGATTTTACTGTTTCTAGTCTAGTTGTCCTGTGTTTTTGTGTTGTATTCTGAGTTTTTGTGTCATTTTCTCCACACGCCTTGATGCTTGTCGAGTTATTGGCATGTAATAAAACATAATAAAATAGTCAATGATATGGCTGTCAAAATGCGTATAGATTCTGGCTCAGAGTACACAATCATAAACTGTGATGTCTGGCAGAAAAAAATTCACAGTACCAGCTTCAGACCCTCACACATAAGGGCTGGCGCCTCTTGTGGCTCACCAATTGTAATTCTGGGTTGGTTCTTATGCAAAGGGAAAAATACAAAAAACAAGGTTTATGTTGCTGACTAGGGAGGTTGCTTGCTGGGGTGGTATCAGCAAAGGTATATGGGCCTTACAATAAACCCAAAAAATCCAGGTTGTGTGTCCAGTATATCTTCCACCCCTGAAAACCAAATCACTATGACTTTATTTTTTATTTGTATCTATGGTCAAAATTTGACCTTTATATTATACAAATCAAGTAAAACAAATCATCATACAATCAATAAAACATTTAAAATGAACTAATAACATGTTTAGAAAAAAACAGCAAAAGAATGACATTGACATTGCATTTGGGCCAGATCTTTATTCTTAACAATTGGTCTGGGTGGACACCTGGCAGTGGTTTCAGTGAGTTTCACCGCATAGTGGAGAGGTTTAACCGAACGTTAATGCAAAATAACATTTGTTTAAACCTCTCCACTATGCGGTTGGTAGCGGGATGAAAGATGGATAATTTGTGGTGTTCAACCCCCCTATTTTCCAGGAACATTTTCATCAGTCTTGAAGTGAATTCTGGCAGATAATGGGAAAATTATATTGATAAACATGCATTAACATATAGGCACACACTGGTCTAAAACCGTCTGAGATTTTGAGGTGAAGGAAAGCAGCCTCACATGTTTGCCCCCCATGGTTAGGGAGAATTACATTTATTGAGTGGGATGAAGAGGTTCTAAAAGAAAGGAACAAAAATAAAAATGAAGCAGCAAAATATATTTATGATAGAAAATTGAATACAAGGTTGACAAGAGTGGAAAAAGGGGACATGGTATGGGTCCACAATCCTGTGGGTGTACTCAAAGGCGAAAGTAAGTTCAGTGGTCCCTTTAAGGTGGACAAGCTGGATTATGCAGTAATATTAAATGATTGTAGAACATGGACTAAAAGCAGGAGTGATGTGTGATAACAACCCCAACTCTTTACTAAGGATATAGGAAGGGAGGTGTTATATCCTGTGAATTAGCACTTCTCTTGTGTTCGCTTTATTTCTTTATATTGATGCCTTATATGTACTCTTACGTCCCATCCCCTTACCTCCATACTGAATGGGCGTCCCTTCCAGGGTACGGGAGACATAACCTTTTTCACCAGAAAAAAACTTCTTCCCCTTTAAATTTAGAGGCGCGTGGGGGTGCAGCCCAGGGAGCATGCGCTGCCCTGACTCCGCCCTCTGGTGCCCACCTCAGTCCCCTTTTTCCGCGTCGACGGGCCGAATTCACCAGCGCTCCTGGGTTGGCTTCGGCCATGTAATTCCTCACGCGGATACTTCTTCTGTCTTCTTTTTTGTCTTTATATCATTCAGGTACTCGGTCCTCAGGCATCACACTCCTCCCCGGCGCATGCCAACTTCTACAGGGTTTAGCAGTCGTCCATCCTGCAACAAGCTCTTCCCTACCTCAGAACCCCACGCCCTCTGCCTACGTTGCCTTGGGCCAGACCACGGTTGGCAATCTTGCTCAGCGTGTGATTCTGTAGAGGAGGTACCAGACATGGCCTGCACCCCAGCCCCCCATTTTGAGGTACCAGGAACATACTAGCCAAGCATTGTGACGTATGAAGAACAAATGAACCAACAGAGAGCAGCTCTAGGTCTCTGCCCAGTGCCTATCAGAAGAGCAATACCTGTTGAAGTGCCTATAACCAGACAACCATGGGCAGCTCAGTACCCGCTGAGACAACCGTACCAGCAGCTGACACGAAATGAAGACTACTTACAGACTGTCCCCGAAGAGATCCAAAGAGCCTTAATGGAAGGCAAATGGTGACGACATAAGAGCCCGGACAGACGTACAGATGAACATCAACGACAATCGAAAGGATAACACACAAGATGAAAAGTTATGAATAATGGTGCGACAGACTTAAAAGAAGAAACAACGTTGCAGCACGAAG
The DNA here is from genome assembly GCF_040938575.1 of Ambystoma mexicanum. Lineage (NCBI taxonomy): Eukaryota > Metazoa > Chordata > Amphibia > Caudata > Ambystomatidae > Ambystoma > Ambystoma mexicanum. Next base: position 1,046,585,412 of record NC_090930.1, on the reverse strand, counting down.
AACGTTACCATGAAGGAAGGATGAAAATATGCAACTAAGTTAAATGCCTGTAAATAGGCTTGCAACGCAAGAAGCTAAGGAAACGATACTGCTTGCACTGCTTAGTAGAAGGATAAAGTGGCAAGCGCCAATTATATATCTACCTCGATGAAGCACATTAAACGAGTGCGACTCCATTTTGTAAAGGCAGAATGAAGCCCAGGTTGCAAGGGGCTAACAAGGCCAAGATTCATATTCCAGCTAAAGCCAAAGGAAAGAGCGGAATCGAAACTCAGTAAGAAGCAGCTCATGCCTGGGAATTCGAGGTCAACCTAAGGAAGGGAGTAGAGCGGCAACCTCAAAGAAGCGAAACTTCAGAGCATAGCAGCCAGCCAGTGAAGGTCGAGATAAGGAGGCCCCAGGCAGGTGGGGAGGCTAAGTAAGAATCAAATAACACGAAAAGAAGGAAAATGAAGCAGATTCACGGTGAACAGACATGTGACCAGCCAAGGGCGAAGAGGTACCAACGTCTTATGTCACCCAGAACCCGAGGATGCCATAACTTTTCCTGATAAGAAGCTACAGTTTCGAGGCCATCCTCAGCCAACTAATTGACACATAGCCCTAAAGTACTGATTGATGGAAGGGAGGCAGGGTGAATCTTGGGGCACTCTGCATCTGGGTGTCCTTTCTGCATGCTGCTAATTAAAGTGGAGATTTATGTCAAGGGGTGTAACCTACCCAATCACAATGGACCAAATAATCTAGGGTCCTATAGCTAGTAGAACCAATTAGACGTTGTACTTGTAGTGACGTCTATCACGAGTAATGTAGAGGGATGAGCATAGACGCCCACCCGATAAGAGTTATCCAATCCTCACGCTCCGTTACCATATACACATATAGCACCTAAACTTAAGTTACCTTTTCCAACCAATAGAATTGCATGACAAACTTACACCTCAATGATGCCAAATTTTGGGTATAACTGTTACTGTTTGAATGAAGATTGTGGGAGTTGAAGCGAAACAGGCGATTGCATCACTGTTGATTTCTATATGTTTCCCCGTTTTTTGTACTTGTCATTAAACGGACTTCCCTTTGCCAAACCGTTGACTTGGAATTATTGATTTGTGTTGGAGTAACAGTAAGAGAATCCTGCACCCCATACTCCTCAAGGTGCAGCTATCTCGTCTTAAAAGTACTTGAGGGTGAGCTCTGATCCCATGGGCCCATCAGAGGTTGCTCCGCCCTCCTGTACAACTCGCTGTCCCCAAAAGCGCTGAAGAACAGACTAGCCAAGTGAAGGGAGCTTTTCCAGAGGTCGCCTCCAGAGGACTTCAAGAACTTTGTGAAACATCAAAACAGGCACAAGGTATGGCCGATATTCTCCATCACACCCCGCAAGGGAGAATCCTTCCCAGGGACTCTCCTGCGCAAGAGGGACCGCTTAGGTCCTTCTACCAGCACATGCACCAAGGCTGCTACAGATACTGGCCCCCAGGCAGAGTGATCTGTGGATCTTGCCGGTGTCACTGTTGAGGGACCGAAAGTTTCTTTTACTGGGTCTTCACCCGAGGTGCTCCACCCTTATACCAGCACCATGGCCGAGGGGCTACGGCCTAATACCGGCAATACGTCCGAGGGGGCACCTAAACGCTGCTCTACCGACCCCCGGGTCGAGGGTGTAACACCTACCGGGCCTAGGCCGGAGGAGCAGGGTAAGCCTTGTGATCCACATGCAAGAGTTTTGGAGGAGGCCGGGCCGAGCAACACGTTACAGGCACGCGGCAGGCAGCCTGACAAAATGGCCACTGCACCAGAAAACTAGGCACCTGTCCGACGCCATTCTAGGAATCTGGCGAGGAACGAGTGTCAAGGTGGGACTGGCTTCAACCAGGTACGTGGCCTACAGCCTACCCCTCTTATGCGCAGGGCAGCTTTCCTTTGCATCCGTATAGACGGGGTGTGCAGCAGCCACAGCAGCCTCCTGCTACCCCGTCAGCATCCCCTGCCACTGCTTCAGTCAGTGAGGAGGTTTTCTTCGAGAGGTTCCTCGGCCTCATGAAGTCACCTTGAAGTCACCTTGGATGGGCGTTATCCTCAAAGATGCCATCAGGGAAGTTGTTCCTGCCATGCTAGCGGCACCACAGACGCCTCCGTCGGTGCCCCAGGCCCTGGCGCAGCCACCTCCTACGGCTCCACAGCTGACTCCTCAACCTTCACCGCCTCTTCAGCCTCCGGCCGCAGTACCTGTACCCCAGCCTTCAGCGCCAACTACTCCTCCTCCTCTGCAGGATCTTCCAGATCCGCAGGATACGGATGAGGAGGAGGATCTGGACACGCCATCCTCAGCCAGGGCCTTCCATGAACATCTTGCTGGTCTCGCGGAATATCTGGGCCTACTCCAACCCAAGGTCGAGCACCCGGAAGAGGGGGTTGTTTCTGAAGTCCTCACACAACGCCCCTCTGCCAAATCGGGGATTCCTAGGCAGACTGATGTAGTCGCCCTGGCCAAGAAGGTCTGGCTCAAACCCCACTCGGCCCAGCGGGTTAGTCGACGCCTGGACGCCAAGAACAGGCAGATGGGGGGGGTACACTCTTGCTCTCGTCCCATCCTCAGCCGCATTCCTCGGTGATGCTGAGGCATCACTGGACTTCAAGCCTCAATTGTCCTCAGCCTCCTCCTCTGTGGCGCTGCTAGGCAAGGAGGAGAAGATCTTGGAGGCATACGGCAAGAAACTCTATTCTAAAGCATCCTTGCATCTTTGTCAGGGCAACGCAGATGCCATGCTGGCTGCCGCCAACCAAAGATTATGGCGGGAAATTGCGGACTTCCTTCCGGAACTCTGTGCCCAGAGCCAATCACATTTTAAGGCGGGGCTAGCCGAGGCTAAGATGGTGGCGCACGATCTCATGGAATCCACAGTGGCCCATATCGACACCTCTGGCCTTGCCATCTGCATTGCCACGGACATGAGAAGGACAGCCTGGCTCCGGGCAACAGAATTCAACCCAGACGTCCAGGAACGCATACTAGATCTACCGTTTGAGGGGCGGGGGACCTGTTCCACTCCTCCACGGGTGAAGAGCTGGACAAAATAGAAAAACAGCTCACAAATGGCCATGTCTTTATCCATCCTTACAAAGACCACGTCCAAAGCGTACACCCAATCTCATCAGTGCTCCGAGAGGGGTCATACGTATGGAGGCTTCTGAGGCTTCCAGGAACGTAGATCCATGCAGCCGGACTGCTCGCTGCCTCAGAACCGGCGCAAGCAACAAAAAGTCGAGGGGAGTAAGGGCTTTTTCCAGTCCCCCTCCTCCACGACAGCCTCCGAGGGAAAGAAGGCAAAACATGCCCCTTCGGGTCCACGTGTCTCCGGTGGGGGGCAGGCTTGCTCTCCATGCACATTTCTGGCACCAGAATTTCATGGACGCCTGGATCCTCTCCGTAGTATCCACAGTGTATCATCTTCCTATCCCACCCTTTCCTCCCTCCGCTCCTCCTCTCCCACGGGTTGGGACATCAACTCTTTTGGAAGAGATCTGGATGCTCGTAGAGAGCCAGGCAATGGAGGAAGTCCCAGCTTCCCAGCGAGGCTTTGGCTTTTACTCCAGGATTTTCGCCATTCAGAAGAAGAACCAGGCAGGTCTGAGAGTTGTGCTGGACCTTTTCACCCTCAACCTCTCCTTACCCATGCAAAAATTCAAGATGGCTACACCAGCTTTCATAGCGGAGACATTGGACAGGGGAGACTGGATATGCTCCCTGGATCTGAAGGACGCATACCAACACGTCCCTATTTGGCAGCCCCATCGTTCTTTCCTACGGTTCAGGATCATGGGCTTCCATTTTCAATACAAGGTCCTCCCCTTTGGCCTCAACTTGGCCCTCAGGGGTCTTTACCAGACTCATGAATGCGGTGGCGGCCCTCCTCAGAGCACAGGGCCTTCACATCTACCCATACCTCGATGATTGGATCGTCAGGGCTGCATCTCTGGAAGTGGTTCACCACTCTTCCCATGCCCTTATGAACACACAGCACGATCTGGGCTTCTCGCTCACCTCAAGAAGTTGCAGCCTATGCAGACTCTGACATTCTTGGGCCTTATCTGGGACACGTGCTCCGAGAAGGTCTTCCCATAGGAGGACAAAATCTCGGCCATCAAGAGAGCCACCACCCACGTCCTCAGCAGAGAGGTGACCTTGGCATGGTGGTACCAACATCTCCTGAGTCTACTGGCAGCGGTCCTATTATCCGTGCCGCACACAAGACTAAGGATGAGGAGAATTCAGCTGCACTTCGCAGCCTCATGGAACCAGGAGCGGGGCTCTCAATCCAAGATGATAAACGTTCCTCCATCTCTCCACCCGGACCTGACTTGGTGGTCCAGAGACTGCAACCTACGGATGGGCAACCCCTCCAGCTGCCCTGTCCGCAGGCCACCATTACCATGGATTCCTCGCTCGAGGGCTGGGGAGCCACACTGAGCGATCTCTATGTCCACAGCACCGGGACTGTCGCTCAGGGAATTCCCACCACTTCTCAAGGGCAAGGTTGTCCTCATCCAGACGGACAACTCGACCAGCATGTACTACATCAACAAGCAGGGAGGTACCAGATCCCCTCCTCTGTGCAGACTGGCGATCAGCATGTGGGAAAGGGCCCTGGAAAAGCACATTTACCTCACGGCAGTTCACCCCAAGGGGGAATCCAACCTGGAAGCAGGCAGACTGGGAGCGGACAATTACGGGTGGCAACTAAACGACCTCGTTATTCAGGAGATCTTCAACAGGGAGGCCACCCCCAGGTGGATCTCTTTGCCACCTGGTGCAACAAGAAGTGCCTCCAGTACGTATCCTGGCAGGGTCAAGGCCCCGGCTCTCTGGGCGACGCATTTCACCTCCAGTGGTCTGGCATGAAAGCCTACGCCTTTCCGCCCACTCCCCTGCTTCACTTGCAAGATCAAGGAGTCTCGCCAGCTCCTCATCATTCTAATAGCTCCGTGGTGGCCGGCCAGACCATGGTTTTTGGAGCTCCTCAGCCTCTCGGAAGTGCCCCCGATTCAACTCCCGATGGGCCCAGCACATCTAGTGGCACAGCAGGGGGGCAGGGTCATCCACCCTGCGACAGAGAAACTAGCCCTCACAGCGTGGTACCTGAGCAGGTAACACTGCAACACCTTAGCCTCTCACAGGCCAATCTGGAGATCATACAGGAGCCAGTAGCAGAGCTACCAGGGCCCAGTACAAAAGCAAATGGACCAGATTCTGCTGCTGCACAGACTCCAATGGAATCGACCCCCTGGCATGCACCTTGGACGATGTGCTCTCCTTTTCGGCGCACCTTGCCCACTCTGGCATGCAGGTGGACACCTGCCGCACATTCCTCGCAGCCATTGGAGCTTACAGGAACTCAGAGGAGGGTATTTTCTCCTCCTCCAACCCTATAGTCATGAAACATCTGACTGGGCTTGCAAGGCTCTACCCGCCCGTCAAGAGACCACACCCTGTGTGGGACCTTAACATAGTCTTGGGCGCACTAGCACACAAACCGTTCGAGCCAATGGTGTCTGTGGACATCAGGTTGGTCACCATCAAGACGGCCTTACTAGTCGGCCTCATCTCGGCTCGTAGAGTCAGCGAAATACAGGTGCTGGTCGCCTCTGAGCCATATACTTCCTTTCACAAGGACAAGGTAGTCCTGCGGACACACCTGGCAATTCTGCCCAAGATTGCGTCTGCTTTCCCTTGAACGAGGAAATAGTCCTTCCTATGTTTTTTCCCGATCCCAAGGATGAAGCACAGAGAGGGCTGCACTGCCTGGATGAAAGGCGTGCCCTGAAGTTCTACTTGGACAGGACCAAGGGCTTCTGTAAATCGGTCGCCCTATTTATCACTTTCGGAGGCTTGAGACCAGGCTATGAAGCCTCTAAGGCTTCCATATCCCGCTTGATGGTCTCAGCTATTAAAGAAGCGTATGAGGGCCAGCACAAGCTGCTCCCGGCCAACATGCATGCCCAGGCAGTCGGGGCCAAGGCAACGGCCATCGAATTCTAGCGCCAGGTACCTTGGCAAGTTATAAGTAGGGAGGCCACTTTGGTCTCTCCCTTCACTTTCTGCCAGCATTACTGTTTGGATGCCGGCTCTAGATCTGATGCGGCCTTCGGACAGGCGGTTCTCAGGAACTTATTTGCATAAGGAGGGTCTCCTTTCCACCCTGGGGCTACAATCAGTTGTAATCGCCCATACAGTATGGAAGAAAGGGGACGGTACGTAAGAGTAATTATAAATTACTCACCATAGTGACTAACGTACTCTTAATCCATAGTCCCCTTTCCTCCATACGTTCCACCAACCTCCACCCTAGTAATACCTGTGTCATTAAGCAATGTTAAATCTATTGTTGACGCGTCAATTGGGACTGAGGTGGGGCTTCCTGAGGGCAGAGTCAGGGCAGCGCATGTTCCCTGGGCCGCACCCCTCTAAATTTAAAGGGGAAGAAGGTTTTTTCTGGTGAAAAAGGTTCTGTCTCCCGTCCCTTGGTAGGGACTCTCATACAGTATGGAGGAAAGGGGACTATGGGTTAGTCACTACGATGAGTAACTTATAATTAATAGCAGTTGGATATATGTTATTTCAGGCATGTATATACAAAAGAAACTGTAATAAACATGTTATGGTTACCAAAACCTTATAAGGAGATAAACACTTTTGCTAACCACAGTAATCAAACATGTTATGAGTCCCCCTGTAACAGCTTTCTATAACGTGTTGTGATCACATGTATCTTTTTAAATGTGCATGTATTGTTGTTGCCATTCTAGTCACAAATCATAATAAACTTGTTGTGTAATGTCCTTGGAAACATGGAACACCTGCAAGGTTCCGACAGGAAGCCCTCTTGATATATGGAAATAAATATTTACCAGAAAATGTACCTGTTGTCCTGGGAGTCCACCACTTAAGTTGCCTCCTGATTGGGGAGGATTGTGGGTCCTCATCAGAACTGCACAGCCCCACCTTGATGGTGCCCTGATGCCCTTTGATGACCACCTGGCACTGCTAAAATGACGAAGGATGGAAGAGCAAAAGGCACAAGATAGGGGGGTACACACGCTGAACAGGAAAAAATGCAGTAGTAATTACTGGCCAGTCGAATCCTCCCTGAGTCTGGCTGCTATCCCAACACACTTTAGACTCTTCAAAGGCTTCTGCTTCTTTGCGCCGCTTTGCTCCCCGGGGTCCAAGCAGCCACTAATGTTAAGTGGTGACAAGTGGCAAGATATGGCATGCTGCAACTTGCCAATTGAACTGAGAAGGGACTCAATGCACTGAGGGAAGAACTTTGTGAAGTGAGACTGGTGGCACTTGAGAATCGCTTTGTGTTGGATAGGTTAACAGCAATGGAGGGTGGCATATGCCATAGAATAGGGAGCAGCTGCTGTACAGTACGCCAGCAAATGATGCAGCCAATGGGACACTAGCAGAAGCCATCAATGAAATGTTCACACTCCATGAGAAAATGATGAAGGAAACACAAGATGTCTTATCGGGCAATTGGTTCGACTCACTGTTTGCCTGGGTCCCGACGTGGTCAGCAACCTATTTAAAGTGACTGCCTGGTGCTTTTTCTGTTGCTCATCACCTTCTATGCAGGCCAGCTGATTTTACAACACTAAATGCAGAAGGGGAAGAAAAAGCTATATAATGTCTTTGACTGATGGTGGGGAGGAGGGTAACGAGAAAGATAAAAAGGTGAGGATCACACCCTCTGAAGCAAATGAGTGAACACACAGTTTTTGCAGTACCATCTGCCAACATGGAAGAGTATGATGCATTTTGGGTGGTGTTCCCAGCCAGTGGGCAGGACTGGGCAGGACTGTATGATAATAGACTCATCCGTGGAAGTGTATGAGGCAGAAGGGGGAACATGAACAGGTAACAAGAATGTGGATGCCCAAAACAGTAAGGAAAATGGTGGTGGGAAAAATAGTGTTGATCAATCAGAGGGGGGAATGAGGTAAAGGTGCAGATTCAGCGCTGTGATTACCAGCTGCATGACTGGAGGGGAGGGGGCACTCCAGAGAATGGGGATATCATTGACAGCTGCACAATGTACAGGGCGCAGGTGCAGCTAGTGAAGTCCAGGGGAAGAGTGGGGTGGAACACACAGAGGGACCTGGGGCAAAAAGGCCCTTGGGTGAAGGGGAACCAGGAGCAGGGATAATGGGCACAAGGGGTAGTATAACATAGTATGAACCACTGGGCAGCCATTTTGGAGCATCGGCTGCAGGTAAGTAAACAATCTGTCTCCTCGACCATTCCGAGGAGACAGTGGTCATTGGGAAAGGGGGCCAGCAGATACATTCAAGGTCAGCGAGCCAGGCTCCTGGGCGCTCACTGGGAAATGCAAAATTCAACGAATAAATGCAAGCAATTGGTAGTTGAATCGCGCTGGGTCCAGCAGTTTCAAATTGCAGCTGAGCCTGGGAAAAGGGTTATGGGGCGAGAGGGTGAACCCGGGAGGGAACCAATCAGTAGGAGAGTTTCAGTACCCCTAAGATGCAACAGTGTTTTGTGTCCTCCCTAATGCCCATGAGGCACCCCATTGGTTGAATGCTGTGTCAATGTTTGCCAAGCTCAGGTTGTATTGTGTGTCTCATGAGAACTGGCTGCTGGCAGATTAATAAAGTGCCAGTGATCAGCACAATTACGTATTGCCAATGAATGTCATTTGTAGGGCAGTGTAGGAAGGTTTGTGACATCACGACGGGTGGTAATAAGCAGAGGGAGTCAAGATGGTTTGCTTCAATCTTGAATGGTTAACATATTCTTAGTTCTAGGGGACTGACGTAGTCCCACCAATCAGCTTTGTAGGATGTCTTAACACTTGCTACAGTTTCGGTTTATGCTAATAATTTGAGCCGGTATAAAAGGTTTGGCCACAGTGTGCAGCGTTGACTGCTCTTTTTGACCAGTTCTCTTCCAACATGCTGTTTGAACCGTGCACTCCCAGCTACATCTGGGCTTTTTAATAAACTGTGTTACTTCTTGCTTGGTACATGCTCCTTTTGGATTACTTTGATGTTCCAGTCATTACCTGCCTTGGGAGGACCCCTGATAATATCTTAAAGGCTGACCAGTTATCTTTTGTGCGCGAAGCTGCAGGAGATTGAAGTCGCCACACCACATCTTTCATCTATTGGCCTTTCGCTGGTGCACCAGCAGCTGTCCAATGCTGCAATATACCTTGTGCCAACAAGAAGCACAGATTCAGCAGCCTGCTATCCTGCCAGGATATTTCTTCATATTGTCCAAAATTCTAGAGTTGAGGCTATCTCATGCCAAAAACTAGAGAGGCGGGGGCACGCCCAGAGCATGTATATGTGGTTAGCATCTGCAGCATTACACATCGGGCACATCCCTGTGTAGTCTCATCAAAACATAGGCAGTCTGACAGGTGTGTAGTGCCATCTGTTTAGAATTTTCAAGTGGAGCTGACGGAACATCGACTTGAGTAATACTTCTCGCGTTAAGGAGCATATTGATCACCATATTTAATTTGAGATTTTGATATCTAAGGCTCTAGACCACTTCATGTGCAGGCGAGAGGCCTGCTCAGGTGTCTGATTCAATCCCATTTTATATAGAGCGGACGCTACATGGCCACTCCCTCCTGTATTGACTATATATGACAGGCACGGGTCAGATGGCGGTTCATCTGGGAAGCTGTCCCAGCATTATTGAAAGGAAGCTCTCAGCCTATAGTATTGCAACAATCTTAGGGGGTGCCGATGAACATCCGGGATAGCATTAGATTTAGGGATGGATTTCCCATTATCGTACATGTCCCCCAGTGCCCGATCATTCTGTCGCTTCCAATGTGCGCCTATACCCTCATTCATCATAGGTGCCAGTGGATTACATTTCCACAAGGGAAATGTGCTGCTACATGGTTATAATGACTCCCATGATGCCATATAGTTTCTTCCAGGCCATGAATGTAGCCTAGCCCTAACCGGGTCAAACTGACACCTATCAATGCATGCATGTGACCACAACCACGATATCAACTCCCCACCACTAACCAAACATTGTTCCATCTGTACATCTGGGGGGAGGGGTGATTTTAAATCGAACCAATAAACTGCATAATGAACTTGTGCAACTATGCAGTATAGTCGAAGGTCAGGGGCAGCAAAGCCCCCTCTATCAAAGGGTATGGTAAGATCCAACCATTTCATCCGTACGGTGCCAGAGTGCCACATGAATTTTTGAATTGCTGAATCCAAGTCTCTAAAGAAGGCTTGCCCTGGCCACATCGAAATATTTTGGAGCAGGTATAGCAAGTCCATTAGTACCACCATCTTCAGTGAGGGGATTCTTCTGGCAATCGTGAGGGGAAGATTCAACACCGGCAGGGTAACCGCCTGACCCGTAATGAGCCAAAGTGTCTTTAATTACGAACCAAACGTTCCACTAGACTTTTTTCAATCTGGCAATGTTACTTAGTCATTGTAAAAAAGGTAAGATGTCATTTGTATAAAGAATGTGTGCTTTGATAAATATATTCGCATCACAGGGTAAAAGGCGTACTCTTAAATTCTTTGAATGTGGCTCATTCGACTGCTTGCACAATACCGAGATTTACTTAAATATGAAATGCATTCGATTTGGAACACGCCCTGGGTCTCAGTCCTGTGCACCAGGGAAGGGATGCCGCCAACCTGCCAGAACCAACAAATGATGGGGCCTAATACCCACGGTACCTATGTGAGCAGCGCTCATGGTCTTTAAATTACATTCTCATTTCAAATTCCGTTTGAATGCTTATTTTAATTGCAGATCATTATGGAAAGTAAACCCCCTACGAATTTGGAATGCACATATACACTGAGCGGGAGTTCCAATGTATCGCTTTACAATTGTAAAGCAATTACAATAAATCTTCCAAAAATGATCAACATATTATTTATTTATTCTTCTGTTTTTAACGCGCTGTTGTGGTGTAGCTCCGACGTGGTTCTGAAATGATGATCCGCTGCTTGATGGGGAGTGCACCCACCCGGGGCCTCTCGCTTTAAATACACTTAACCATGATTTATGTGCATGTGAATTCTTCACCAATGCACAACAATTGGCGAGGAGGAAGCGAGAGCCTCCAGAAAGAGAGCGGACCACTGCCGGTGGTCCCACGAACACACGGTTGACAAGGAAGAAGGCTCTGCCCACCGCATTAAGTAAAGTGAACAAGATAAAACACAGCGAACCAACCACAAGTACACGGTGTGGCGTGGCCCCTTTTTGTGTCTCTGTGTACACGGGGGTGGGGGGCTCACGGGGGCGGCGGGATCGCCCGCTAACACACGGCACGACGTGGGTGGGTCAGAACAAATATATGTTAAGCTAAATTGAGGACACTCACCAGACAAAACGAAGGGACATCACTCAATTACAGGGCCCGGCACGTGCGCAATGTGCAATGGTTGCATTCACACAAAGGAAAGCGCCATGCATTTAATGCTGGACTGATCTGCCGACCGCTGGGTCAAGCCAGGAAGGGGTGATCAGGAGCCTTGCACTTTTATGGTCCAACTCTGTTCTAGACAAACTACACATGCAGAACCTCTTTATGTGCAAGCCTAACTTAACCCCAGTTTAACGACAGCAGCACAGGTGGAGCAAACTGTCTCCTGCCGAAGGTCAGATAGATGTCAGTGGGACGGGTGTGACAAAGGCATCAGGTTCTATTGCTCTAAACCCCAGACCTTAAAAGTGGGACAGGGGTCCCCTCTCTCTTCTAGTTCAATGCCAATTTTACTTTGAGGGATTGTGGTTTACGTAACTTTTTGTCCCAAGGCCTACATTCTGACAAGTGATTTTATAAACCACTTGCCACTATAGCCAAAAGAGAGGACGGACATCCACGGCCAGATTTCAGATGGAGGCGGACCCAATTTTGTATCTAAATATCACCTACCTTTGTTACTCAAGCGACAAGGACTCCTGTGCGCCCCAGCCAGTCTTGTGCTGTCCAATTACTTAATTGATGCCCCCCCCCCTGCTCTGCATCTGCCAAATGATGGGGGGACAAATGCCACAAAAGTTGGGGGACTTGTCCCTCCCCACCCCCTATAATTACACCCATGCGTGGCGGCGATATCTTTTCCACAGGATTGGGACTCCATGGAGGCACGTTCTCATCACCAGGCCCAGCGTCTGCAGACCCTACCCCTCCTTCCTCATTCTCTGAACCAGGCCAGGGGTGGGGCTGGCACTCTGGCCCCATAACTGGCCAGAGAGAAACGTGGGAAAGGAGTAGTAAAGAGGCATTTGTTTCCTGCAAGGGCTGGATTTCCAGCGCCCACATAGGGAAACAAATGCTGGGACGCCAGGGGACATCTTCCTAATGTGTTTCATAGGGATGCAAATAAGACGGTGCAGGGAGCCCCTGCCCTGGGCACTGGGCTGCCCTATGAAAGAGAGGGGGAAGTGGGAACACCACCGTTCTTTACATGTGCAAAGAATCCTAACATGTTTAGATTATTTGCAAATGCAAAGGCTGTTTGCATTATGAAATGTTAAAAACATGTTTTTTAATTTACAATTATCAAAGGGTCAGGGTGGCATGGTGCCCTAACGTCCCCTTTTATTGGACCACCCCTGGTGGAAGAAGAGAGAAATGATTATGACCAATGACCGCAGTATTACCACTTCATGCTTGAGACAGGAAATAGATCATAGTGCACTGGATGTTGGGTTGATGTTTGAAAGTGGTCAGGTTGGAAATAAAAGGCAGCGGGTGAATATTATAAGGGTATGGAAAACAGACATATATAATATACAAGGCCTCAACTAGAAATTTTGGGGCCTATTCATGGAACAAATGTGCACTGAAAATTGTTGCGCAAGCGTGAAAAAGCAATCGCATGCGCACGCGTGCGATTCATGGAAAGCCCTGTGCGTGTTTTCCCCAGGATGTACGCCAAATCCGTGGGTGGCGCACACAGGCGCACACGTCACTGCAACATCCCGAACGCTGTGCGTGATGCGCACAGGGAAAGCTCACAACGTGTATTGCACACACCAAAATGGGGGTGGAACACGCAGAATGGGGAACAATGCATGAAAATGAAGGCGTAACTGGGGAAATACTGCTGGGAAATATACGTGACGCCCACAGGCGAGCGAACAACACGTATTCAAGGAATTGAATACGGGAAACAAAAGACACGCACAGGCATAAACACGTCTGCCACAGGAAGGCAGGCGTAAGCGTCCCCGCGCAGTATAAAAGTGTGCACAAACAACAAACACGCATATACAGCTACGATGAATGTCCCATTTCTCGCAGCACTGATCTTGGGACACCGCAGGAGGAGGAGAATAGCCAGGCCCCGCATTTTTTTGCCCAGGACCAGCCTTTTTGGAATGCCTGATGACTAGGTCCATGGTGTCAGGTTTCGTGGGATTTGGTTGAATGTGGTGGAATGAGGATATGATTAACATAAAGTATGGTTTGGGCCTTAACTTTCTGTGCAGAGTGTGGAGAGCTTCCCAAGCCAAAATGGAGACTTCCAAAAGGATCAGTGATTGGTCAGAAGTAAAGGAAAGGCATTGTTGGAACATTCTAAACCGCCTTTCATTGTCAGAAGCCCAGCTGGAAGGTCTTATGTTTGAAGCTCTTAAGATTTAGAAAACTTTAGTTAGGCCGTTGTGCCTAAAATTGTTTATTTGGATCAGGAAAGTGTTGGAGAATTAAGAAGAAACTTAGAAAACGTTCCAGTGAAAGAAAGAAGCAAGCTAAGTGAATTCTTTATATTTTACGGAACTTTGTGATATTCAAGCAGGAGTTAAATATCAATACCATTAATTAACTTGTTCCTGTTTTCTCAGTTTTTGTTTAATTAGTAGTTCATTTCGTTCTTTCAAGAATTTATTTTAGAACTCCTAGAACTGTATTTAAATTTATTGAACTGCGTCACATTTTTTGCACCTGGCAAGTTGGAGTGTGGAGGTCTGTTTATCATTTTAGCGTCGTGTGTTTTTTCGGCCGTATAAAAGATTATTGAGTATTGTTCCATTTTACGGTAACAGTGCTTTTCTTAACGTCGGACTAGCGTTAGAAATCTTACACTGTCTGCGCAAGTGACAGTGTGGTAGCCACGCCACTCCGAGGCGTTATGTTTTATTTACTAACATTCTAACCTGGCGCGTGATCATCACTGGGCTGCCTCTTCAAGGATTAGTGTCCGGAACTGAGGAATTTCTTCTTTCCAGTTTGAACAATTCACATTAAGAAGAGTGAATACTATTCCATTACGCATGCGCCCATGCCAGTTTCATTTTTGAACTCTATTCCTTGTTCATGAGCGCATCCATTTTAGAAGGAGAAAACAATGTCTTCACGCATGCGCATACTCTGGTTAAAAGAACGCTTCTTTTATGAGCGATCTTCTTTGCAAGCAGAAGATCCAATTAATGAACACTTTATATATTCAGGAAACAAACAATTTTAAATTGAATAGCCAGAGTGTCATTTTTGGAATTTGAGTTGAAGCTAGAAATTAATACGAACTACAGGTATAATATTTCCAGCGGGTTGTTTGGGTAAACGACATCTGAACTGCTAGAAGATTAACTCATTAAACTGAGAGAGATTAGCAGTTTTTCAATTCCGAATTGAAGAAATTAGTAAGAGCATCTGAGACTCTATTTTTCTGTTTTCTTCAGTAGAATTCACTCACGTCCTCTAAGTTATTCACAGAGGATAATCAGGTATGGTGGCGTGTTTATTTACTTAAATTGATAAAGAGAAGTCAGAGCCAAGGAATTCAAAGGTTAGTGACTAAAGTGAATTTGTTGTTATTTTTACCAACAGGTTGACAGATAAAGAAGCTGAGCAAAACCTGAAGTTTATTATTTTGTCCCATTTTCCCCCTTTCCCTTGGGGGTGCTATCAACTGAACTGTTTGATACCAGTTAAGAGGTTAGCATCCAAAGGGGACTGCGGGGTTTCAGCAGCTTCCGGGGACAACATCAGATTTGATAAAGCCTGACAGTATGAAAGGCCAGAAAAAATAGTCCTCCTAAGCTGTCATGAACCCCGAGTTCTCAATGGAAGCGTTAAGTGTTTTAGTGAGGGAATTACAGGAGGAATTAAAGGTGGCATATCAAGAGAATAAAAAATTAGGACAACGAGTAGATGAGTTATGTGAAAAGATGGCACAGACGCAGGGAATTGGGAGAGAAGAATTCCCCCCGGAATTGGTAAGGGCTGGTGAGGAGAGAGGTGTGGGTAGAGGTGACGGGGCAGAAGGAGGTTTTAGGGCATTAGTTATGCCAGTACCTTTGGCAGCTCCAGAGCGTTACTATGGAGATTCAAGTAAATTTCAGACATTTGTAACCCAATGTGAGTTGCACTTTCTTAGTAGGCCCGAACTATTTCCTTCTGATGCTTCCAGAGTTACTTTTATGATGTCTTATTTATCAGGAGAGGCTTCTACTTGGGCAAGTTTATTGGTCAGGCAGAAGAGTTTATCTTTAAAAAATGTTTCTCTTTTTATGGAAGAATTTAAGAAAATGTTTGATAAAAGACAAATGTCCTTAGAAGTTGAAGGGGAATTATTAGATTTGCGTCAAGGAAACAGAGACTTGGTCACATATATCACACAGTTCAGGTCTTTGGTTTTAGAATCCCAGTGGCCAGCAGAGAAGAGGTCTTCTCTTTTTTATCGAGGCCTCAAGGAGGAGTTGAAGGATGCCTTGTCCAGTGTAGTTCAACGCCCTTCTTCTTGTGAGGAATTGATTGATTTAGTAGTTCAGTTAGACTATCGTATAAGTGAAAGGAAAGCAGAAAGGCGTCGTTGTACTCAGGGGGAGGTGAGGTCAGTCCTTAGAGGAGATCGTTCAAGGCTTGAGGTGGGTAGTAAAGAAGTGAAACCAAGGGTAAATGATCAACAAATTAGAATAAAAGGTCCTTTATCAAAAGAGGAAAAGACTAGGAGGCGTGAGAATAATTTGTGTTTATATTGTGGTAGGAGCCGTCACTTTTTAGGAAATTGTCCCTTTACACCCAAAACATTTTTATCAGCCGGAGGAAAAGGACAGCAAATTGCAAATACAGTTCAGTCAGCGGTTCCACACATAACTGTAAATGTATCCTTGTGTTTGAAGGAGGAAAGGAAAGGGTATGGACCGGTAGTGATTGATTCAGGAGCCACCGGGAACTTTATGGATTGGGGAGTAGCTAAGGCTTTGGGAATACCACTTGTGAGGAAGGAAGTTGTGGAACAGGTTCGGGCTGTAGATGGAACTTCTCTTTCATCAGGTCCTATAACTCATGAAACTGGTGTCTTGGTTATGGAACTACTTGGAGGTCATAGAGAAGAAATCTCATTTGATTTAATTGATACACCAATTCTGAAAATAATTTTAGGCATGCCATGGCTAACCTTGCATAATCCTCAAATTGATTGGAGTAGCCGAGTGGTAGAATTACAGTCTAGTTTCTGTTTAGAAAACTGCCTTTTGAAAGGTAATCCTGGGAGGGAAGAAACACAAGGTTTGGTTTCCTTTTTTCTGACTGACGCAGGTATTACAGGACATAATATAGGAGCGGTGTTAGGACATCTTCCGGAGTGTTATCATGGGTACAACAAGGTTTTTGATGAAAAGGAGGCAGGAGAATTACCTCCACATAGGAGTTTTGACTGTAAAATTGATTTGGAGCCCGGGGCGGTTTTACCAAGTAGTCGAGTGTATGCATTAACGGAAAAGGAGAATGATTATCTTAAATAGTACCTCGCAGAAAATTTGGCTAAGGGTTTTATTCGTCATTCTCAATCTCCAGCCGCATCTCCATTATTTTTTGTACCAAAGCCAGATGGGTCTCTCAGAACATGCATTGATTATAGAGCTGTGAATAGGATTACAATCAAAAACAAGTATCCTCTCCCTCTAATTTCGGAAATCTTGAATCAGGTCCAGGGAGCCACAATTTTTTCCAAATTAGATTTACGTGGTGCCTATCATCTGGTGAGAGTCAGGAGGGTGATGAGTGGAAAACGGCATTCAAAACCAGATTTGGGCTTTATGAGTACTTGGTGATGCCTTTCGGGTTATGCAATGCACCAGCTGCCTTTCAATTCTTTATGGATGAAATTTTAAGAGATTTTTTAGATATATTCGTAGTAGTATATATTGATGATATTTTGATTTATTCTCAGGATTTAGAGTCTCATAAAATTCATGTGGGAAAGGTTCTACAAAGACTCAGAGAGAATCATTTGTTTGCTAAATTAGAAAAATCCCAGTTTCATACTAATTCTGTGGAATTTTTAGGATACATTGTTTCTCCCAAGGGGTTGGAGATGAATCCGAACAAAGTTCAAGCCATCACGGATTGGCCAACACCAACGAAAGTAAAAGAAATTCAAAGCTTTTTAGGTTTTGCAAATTTTTACAGAAGGTTTATTGAAGGATTTTCTCGATTGATTACTCCCATAACAAAACTCTTAAAGAAAGGTGCCAAATTTGTGTGGTCGACAGAGGCAGAGGAGGCATTTCAAGAATTAAAGAAAAGGTTCAGTTCGGCCCCTATTTTAATTCATCCAGACCCATCTCAGCCTTTTTATGTAGAAGCGGATGCATCGAATCTTGCCATGGGGGCTGTTCTTTCTCAGAGACATCGAGAGACAGGACAACTTCATCCAGTGGCTTACTATTCTAAAAAATGTTCTATGGCAGAACAAAATTATACGATCTCAGATCGAGAATTATTGGCAATCAAGTTTGCTTTTGAAGAGTGGAGGCATTTTTTAAAAGGAGCAAGACATACAGTGACTGTGTTAACAGACCATAGAAATTTGCTTTTTTTGAAATCAGCCAAGACTCTCACACCAAGGCAGTTAAGATGGTCATTGTTCTTTGCTGATTACGATTTTGTAGTGACATTTAAGCCAGGTAGGCTTAATGGAAAGGCTGATGCTGTATCGCGTCAATTTCCTGGAAGTGAGATGGAATCAGAGAAGGAGATGATATCCATTATCGATCCATGCTGTTTTATTTCTGCCGGAATACAGAAAATTGAGGATGTTGAGGAAGAAGTTCGAAAGTCAATGTCAATTGCACAAATGGAGGAATGGGTTCGAAAGGATCCGGTTCGAAAAATTGAGAAAGGATTGCCGTTTTTTGAAAATAAACTTTACTTACCTATTTTGGAATTGAGAGAGAGAGTAATAAGAGACTGTCATGAATCTATGCTGTCCGGACATCCAGGTTTTAGAAAGACGCTAGAATTGGTCAGGAGGAGCTTCTGGTGGGAAAAAATGCATCAGGACATCTTAAATTTTGTAAAAACCTGTGCTATTTGCGCTCAAATGAAGAATCAAACCGGAAAACCAGTCGGGTTGTTGGAGCCGTTGCCTATTTCACCTCGTCCTTGGCATACAATCTCCCTGGACTTCATTACAGATCTTCCTTGTGACAAAGGTTGTACATCTATTCTAGTTGTTGTGGACCTCTTGTCAAAAGAGGCTCATTTTGTTCCAATGGAGGGAGAGGTTACTGCAGACAGTTTGGCCAAAGTCTTTTTGCGAGAAATAGTTAGACTGCATGGTCTTCCTAATCAAATTATCTCAGATAGAGGTCCTCAATTTATTTCTAGATTTTGGAGGGTTTTTTGTAAGGATTTGGGTGTGGAAGTCAGTTTAACATCAGGTTACCATCCCGAGACCAATGGACAAGTAGAAAGGGTAAATCAAGAACTGGAGAAGTATTTGAGGTGTTATCTACAGGCAGGGGAAGAATGGGTGGATTTGATTTGGTTTGCCGAATTTGCTTATAATAATTGTGCTAAAGATTCAACTAACATGTCTCTGTTTTATCTTGGAAGAGGTTTTCACCCACGGTTTTTAAGTTTTGAAATTACTGAAGAGTCAGAGAATCCTGGAGTTGAGGTTCGATTAAAAACTATGAGAAAGAAAGAGCTAAAAGAGTACTTTTCGATAGTAAACAGAAGTACAAAAGATTTGCAGATCAAAAAAGGAGGTTGGGTCCTAAATATAAGGTTGGTGACTTGGTTTGGCTTTCGACGAGACATTTAAGAATTAAGGGCAAAAACAAATTTACTCCACGTTTTGTAGGTCCATTTAAAGTAGAAAAGGTGATCAATCCAGTGTCAGTACGGTTAAAACTACCTACTTCCTTGAAAATACATCCAACCTTTCACATTAGTCTATTAAAACCTGTGATTCAGGGGACTAGAGTTGTACATCCACCTTCACTAATTCAGTTAGAGAATTCATCTGAAGAGTTTGTGGTGAAAAGAATTGTAGACTCCAGGAGGTTAAGAGGGAAACTACAATATTTAATAGACTGGGAAGGTTTCGGATCTGAGGAACGTACATGGGAGGATGATGTGAATGTGCATGCACCACAATTAGTCGCAAAATTTCATAGAAAGTATCCTTCTAAAGTTGGCCCTGGGACAGGGCATTAAAGGGGGGGTACTGTCAGGTTTCGTGGGATTTGGTTGAATGTGGTGGAATGAGGATATGATTAACATAAAGTATGGTTTGGGCCTTAACTTTCTGTGCAGAGTGTGGAGAGCTTCCCAAGCCAAAATGGAGACTTCCAAAAGGATCAGTGATTGGTCAGAAGTAAAAGAAAGGCATTGTTGGAACATTCTAAACCGCCTTTCATTGTCAGAAGCCCAGCTGGAAGGTCTTATGTTTGAAGCTCTTAAGATTTAGAAAACTTTAGTTAGGCCCTTGTGCCTAAAATTGTTTATTTGGATCAGGAAAGTGTTGGAGAATTAAGAAGAAACTTAGAAAACGTTCCAGTGAAAGAAAGAATCAAGCTAAGTGAATTCTTTATATTTTACGGAACTTTGTGATATTCAAGCAGGAGTTAAATATCAATACCATTAATTAACTTGTTCCTGTTTTCTTAGTTTTTGTTTAATTAGTAGTTCATTTCGTTCTTTCAAGAATTTATTTTAGAACTTCTAGAACTGTATTTAAATTTATTGAACTGCGTCACATTTTTTGCACCTGGCAAGTTGGAGTGTGGAGGTCTGTTTATCATTTTAGCGTCGTGTGTTTTTTCGGCCGTATAAAAGATTATTGAGTATTGTTCCATTTTACGGTAACAGTGCTTTTCTTAACGTCGGACTAGCGTTAGAAATCTTACACTGTCTGCGCAAGTGACAGTGTGGTAGCCACGTGACTCCGAGGCGTTACGTTTTATTTACTAACATTCTAACCTGGCGCGTGATCATCACTGGGCTGCCTCTTCAAGGATTAGTGTCCGGAACTGAGGAATTTCTTCTTTACAGTTTGAACAATTCACATTAAGAAGAGTGAATACTATTCCATTACGCATGCGCCCATGCCAGTTTCATTTTTGAACTCTATTCCTTGTTCATGAGCGCATCCATTTTAGAAGGAGAAAACAATACCTTCACGCATGCGCATACTCTGGTTAAAAGAACGCTTCTTTTATGAGCGATCTTCTTTGCAAGCAGAAGATCCAATTAATGAACACTTTATATATTCAGGAAACAAACAATTTTAAATTGAATAGCCAGAGTGTCATTTTTGGAATTTGAGTTGAAGCTAGAAATTAATACGAACTACAGGTATAATATTTCCAGCGGGTTGTTTGGGTAAACGACATCTGAACTGCTAGAAGATTAACTCATTAAACTGAGAGAGATTAGCAGTTTTTCAATTCCGAATTGAAGAAATTAGGAAGAGCATCTGAGACTCTATTTTTCTGTTTTCTTCAGTAGAATTCACTCACGTCCTCTAAGTTATTCACAGAGGATAATCAGGTATGGTGGGGTGTTTATTTACTTAAATTGATAAAGAGAAGTCAGAGCCAAGGAATTCAAAGGTTAGTGACTAAAGTGAATTTGTTGTTATTTTTACCAACAGGTTGACAGATAAAGAAGCTGAGCAAAACCTGAAGTTTATTATTTTGTCCCATTTTCCCCCTTTCCCTTGGGGGTGCTATCAACTGAACTGTTTGATACCAGTTAAGAGGTTGGCATCCAAAGGGGACTGCGGGGTTTCAGCAGCTTCCGGGGACAACATCAGATTTGATAAAGCCTGACACATGGCAGGTATAGGTTTCCACCTCGTATCATCCTAGACCTGGTCACTGAGTGGGAGGATGACCTCACATTACCCACCTTGTGCTCCCAAGTACTGAGCCCCTTGGAAAAGGTGCTCAATGTCCTGTATTATTTGGCCACTGGGTCATTTCAGCGGACAATTGCCACAGTTGGGGGTGTCTCACAGGCCACGCAGTCACGCTGCCTACAGCAGGTGTTGGCAATCATGACTGCACGCCCCTCAGTCCGCAGGCACATATACATGCGCAGAACACCAGCAGAAAGGCAGGCCGTGGTCCAGGACTTTTACAGGGTGGCACACTTCCCCAAAGTGTTCGGTGCCATAGATTGCACCCATGTGGCCCTACGTCCACCTCGGGCTACTGAGCTCTTCTATTGAGACCGCAAGCACTGGCATTCCATCAACGTACAGGTTGTATGCGATGCCCATGGAATCATCACCTGTCTATGCAAACTATCCTGGGTCTACCCATGACAGTTTCATATACAGAATGTCCGCCCTGAGCCGGGACCTGGAAGCTGAGAAGCATGGCGACACATTGCTCATTGGTGAGTACAAATGTCTCTGCACATGCATGCATGTCACACACAGACAAATACACAAACCCAACTAATGACAACCATCCTCACCTCCCCAGGGGACAGTGCCTATCCTCTGAGCAACCACATGATGACGCCAATACGGAACCCCACCACACCACCCCAGCTAAGATACAACACTGCCCATATTGCAACTAGGGGCATAGTGGAGCGCACATTCGGAGTGCTCAAGTCACGCTTCCGCTTCCTTGACCGCTCTGGCGGGTAGCTACTATATGTACCCCCAGTAGTGTGCAGGATCATTGTGGCAGCCTGTGTCCTGCACAATATTGCAACATGGCAGGGCGTACCGGTGGACATGGTGGTGCCCCCACATCCCCAACCACAGGGACAGGCGCTGCTCATGGGAGGGCAAAGGGCATGCGGCGAGGTAGCCTGGACCCAGCTTGTGGGCACATTTTTCACCTAAACGCCCACCCCTGCGGAGTGCACACAGGCCTGGCACATACCAGGTGACAATCGATGATGACAAAGAGAAAGTCAACTCTCACAACCTTTTTAAAACCAACAGATGTCCACACTTTTGTGGAACTCTCCCGTCCCCTGCACAGCCAATCAATTGTGAAAACAATCAATAATTTAACGATTGTAACAATATGTTTTTGAAAAATGTTTGTAAAAAACAATTTAGGACAATGATTATGTTAAAAAATAACCATCAATTTAATGTTGCTATCAAATACAAGCTACACATTTGCATATTGATTCATTAGATGTTTATCATCTATATTGATGCGATTTCAACTTTGCTTATTAAGCGTGAACATACACATTTATCAGTCACACTCAATTTAGGCGCAATATTCTTCGTGGGCACACAGTATGTTTAACACATTTTCTATTGATCGTAGAGAGCGTTAACATATATTACTCGACGCGTTTTGGGGTTGGTTTTGTCCCCTTCTTCAAGAGTTGTTTGCCCTCTTTCTATTTCTTCTTTTGTTCTTCACCTATAATATATAATACAATATTCAGTTTTCATCTTAATTAATCTCTGTCATGTTCTTTATGTTGACCATATCTATAATAATAATCACCTGGATGTTCAATGTCAAATCTCCTATCTTGGTAAAGATGGGAGTCTTTTCAAAAATAACCAAAATGTTGTATTTAGAGCATGGTTGGTATGCAACCTGTAGAAATAATAGAAAAACGGTAGAGAAAAACTAAATTAAAATCGGAGAATGAGTCCTGAATTCTAGTTAAAAAAGTTCTTATCATGCAGCATGTGCATCAAAATTTAACTGCCGTGTCTTCATCTGTGGTGCCACACAGTAAGTTGGTTAGTGTCACTATTGGACCGCCAGGTAGATCCCGTGGGGGAGAAGTATTTTGGTTGAATGATTTTCCAAGATGTATCTGTAAAACACATATATATGTGTTGTAATAGATGGTCAAGGTATAGCCATCTAGAGCTTAAATTAAACCATGGATAATAGTTAGAGAAGGATCTACGAAACTTATGGGCACTGGTTGTAAACAACTGCTTCTACGGAAGCAGTGGGTCTATGTTGTCTAGCACGGTCACATCCCATGTTCAACGGGTGTAGCCAAATCGGTCGAAAAAAATAGCTAATATTCTCATGGTGTTTATCCGCTGACATATGTAAACACAGTGTGTATGCTCGAGGCATCTGTTTTACCTTACTCTGGGAAAGGACGTTCCAGGATTAGGTACGGCTTATCGCGTTGCTCCTCGCGAGTAACACTCAAAAATGGATGCTGTTTATGTGGTGATAGCATCACGTACGAGCGTGATGACGTCATTGTATTTACACCTTCAACGTGTGATGTGAAAATCGTCATGCCTACGCATGTAAATACGGTCTGTTGATACAAGTACTGGTTGAATGTAAGTATTTGTGAGTTGATAAATCAACTTGTCACTAGCTATGCACAATGTGTAGTATATCATATTGATTTCTAGAGGTGGGTGTTGGAAACACCTAGTATTTTTCATAATGATGTTAAAAGACACCTGGAGCTGCCTAATTTTAGCAGAGCTAGGCGTTTGGCGTCATGTATGTGCGAGTCCCATGGGGGGAGTGGTATTGACCATCCATGTGCTTATTCCTCCAAACAGAACATGCTCACATTCTCCTTTATGTTATCCTTGAACCATATTGAATAATTCTCACAGTCGAAAACATCTCTATATGAGTTATCATCACAGACGTTTCGTGTACCCCAAGCGCGTAAGTTGGGTTCAAATCGATTGTCTTATGTGCAAGATTATTCATTGGATATCACCATGGCCTCTTATCTATAAGAATGCAGCTAGACTGTAGTCTTCGTTCATCCCGTTGGGAGTTAGGCTGTTCAATTTTTCTATCCAGAAGATCTCCCTCTGGTTCATGCACCTGGCATGATTCCCCCCTCTTTGACCTTTCTCTACAATCTCCAAGATCACCACTTTTAGTTGGGCAATATTATGTTTCTTTTGGGCAAAGTGTTTGGCTACTGGTGAGTGTGTGTTATTAGTTCTTATGTTGCTTTTGTGCTCATTCCAGTGCTCTTTGGCTTTCCTTTGAGTCTGTCCAACATAGTAGATGCCACACAGGCAACTTAAAACGTAAATAACAGATTTTGTGTCACATGTTGCGAAATCTTTTAGAGGAATTTTTTGTTCGTTGGATGGGTGTCTCACATAGCTTCCCTTCTTTATGTTGTCACAATTACCACAATTCAAGCAGGCATAAGTGCCTGTTTTCTTCTTAGTGAGTGTGCGCTGGCTCTCGGCTTGAGGTCTTTCGGCTTTCACTAGACTGTCCCTAAAGTTCCGGCCTCTCTTGTAGGCAATAATGGGTGGTTCTGGAAATAGTCTCTTTAATTGGGGATCCAAGCTAATTATTCTCCAATTCTTTTTAATCATCCTTGTTATGTGATGGCTCTGTGCTGAGTATCTCAGTGCATAAAGAAATGGGATTTCTTTTGATTTATTCTTAGGTGTGCGGAGATCCTTTCTTTCCAAGTTATGTGTTTTCTCCTCTGCCTTCTTAATGACGGTTTCAGGGTAACCTCTTTCTTTGTACCTTTCTGCCATGCATAGATTCTCATCCTTAAGGGTGTCTGGGGTCGAGATAATCCTTTTCACAACCTTACCACCCTGAGAATGTTGCCACGGAAGTGCTACATTGTGTGCATCCCTAGCTACTTACACATAACACATAACCAATCCTGTGTGACCAAAAGGAACACATGCAAGGTGTATATCATACCACGACCCTGCAAAACAGGCCATGACAATCAGTGGTATGTCACCCAAACCCTCCCAACTCACATCACCCTTGTCGGCCACACCATGACATGGCATGCAACAGCAAAAGAGCAAACCAAAAGTACAACACATGACCAATTAGATACGAAGTGACACGTGATAAATGGAAAGAGGCCTTAGACAATCACACCTGACATGGAATCAGATGAAACGACTGACCAACAACCTCCCACAGATACAGAGTCATACACAAATGCATGCCATCAGCGGTACCATCAACAAAACACAGAATGCCTGTTGGCATGCAGATTGGCCAATCCAAATCCGCAAATCCCAAATCTGTGTGCTGTGTGTGTCTCCTGCAACACACCGCTCAGCACACAGCACAGTGAGCAGCCATTGTGTTGGGGATACACCTTGAGCATCATATAAAAAGGACAAGCAACAAAAATAACCTACTGACGCATTTACACGATCCCCAAATGGTAAGTGATCATGCGCTGCAGGGACACAGCATGCCAGAGAAGGCAATCTGTGTGCACGTGTGGGCATGGAAGGGTGGTTGTATGTGTGGTGGAGCATTGTGTGTGTCAGTAGGGACATGCACTCAATACATGCATGTGAAATCAAGTGACCCTCAGTGTCCTGTACACATCACATGTGAACATTGGCCATGTGTACACCCCAGTATGTCAAACCACAACAATCCCCTGACACCTGAAAAGTAAACCCAACACAGGAACAGCCATTGACCAGCAGAACACATCATGTACATAGTACCCCACAATGAGAATGTCAGAGAGTACCCAAACACTGTAGCCCAAGCGTACTGTCCGACAACAAAAGGCCCTCCCTCATTTACTCAACACCATCACCTTCAGAAGAACTGTGTCTGGGGTCCTTTGGCTGCTTCCTTCTAGTCTACCTGGCTTCACGATCCCCCTATACCTTGGTTTCCGTGTTCTACCTTTCGTGTAAATAGGGTCCAGCCCCCTCAGAGACCACCTTGACTGGTAAAAATACCAAATCGCAGAGAACTCCAAGGAGCCAAACCCCCAAACCAGGGAAAAATCCTCTAGCCACCAATAAACTCTGGACGAGTCTCCAGTAGATGACTTGAATTCGCTGAAAATGGCCAAGCCCATGTCCAAGCATAATGATAGAATAACTACCAAGGTAGCACAGTTGAACAATGGTTCAACAGGATGGGTAGCAATTTCAGTACACAATAATAAATGAGGATGCAACAACTGAAGGGTAGTGTCACACTCTGGTCTCCAGGCGCAGGAGTGGCACGAACCAACCACCCCCTGCGCGGTCTGGGCGCCTGCAAGGTAAAATGTACACAGGCCTCCAAGACCCTGGCGGGGAAAGAGGGTTAAGGATCTGTTGGTTGGATAGACATCAGTATTTAGGATAACCGGAAAGAGGGTCAGGAGAGGGGAGGTGGATGGGCAAGGGAAAGTAGTGAAAATACAAAATACAACTATTGACAATTACACATACTCAATCAGGGAAACCATGTACTTCATGCACATTGTACAAAATGGTTCAAAGGCGAGCAAAAGAGAGACTTATCTCTGGGGTGAGTGCTGGCCTCCTGCCTGCACACTCTCCGGTCCGGTAACAGGAGCAGTTCAATGCTGCAAAGAGAGCGTGAGTTACTATTCTGTGTGTGTGTCTTTATGCTGCTTGTTACTGGCCCATGTCTGAGACCTACATCTGACCTCCTCTCACACAACCTCAGGTTCTGTACCCTGACAGGTAGAGCTGATACTTGAGTAGAAAATAACCAAGGAATCTGGCACAAATGGATGGTTGAGCTGAAACCCAATCAATCCTTGATAGGGTGAACAAAGAAAGGCAGAGACAGTATAAGTCTGGAAAGGCACAGAGAATGCGAGATAGCTGGAAACAGCTGACAGCAAGTTAAAAGCCACAACAGTTGAATAGCATTGGTAAAAGCCAACAGTCAACATAAAGGCATGGATGTAATAGATGAAAGACAGGAGGAGCGACAGAGAGATGCTGTTGAACAAAAGTGTACTGAGGCAAACCGAGGCAGTGTAAGAGTACGTGGAAATAACAGCCCGAGAGACGGGTGGACAGATCTGGAACAAGGACAGTAGTAGGAAGAAGAACAGGGACTAAAGGCGCCAGAGTGTGAAAAACAAGCAAAAGAGCAGTAGTCCAGTAGGAAAACTGCGCAGTTAGGCAGCATCAAAGTCCAAGAGGGAAGACAGACACAACGTGCCGTCCAAAGAGAACAGAGCATAGTAGTAGTATAGGCGGACATCTCAGGTGAGGACTGGACCGTGAGTTGTGCCTCTTGGGTCACATTCCTAATACATCCTCCTTTGCCACAATCCCCAAGGGCTGAACTCAACACCTACCAACCTGACATTGTCACCACCCGGCCCCCTCCCACCATCAGTGTGACTTTGACAGCGAAATGGTGCAGGCTACCGTCTACAGCATGAAGTGCATCAAGCACGTATAGAGGCAAGAAAAGAACATACATCACAGTCAACATCAATAAATGGACAGTTCAATAATGTACTCACCAAAATTGATTGATTGATTGCAGACATGCCGTGGAGAAAACATCCATAATCCCCACTAGGGGTGTTAACACAAGTAGTACAGCAGCAGCCAGGCCACAGATATGACGAAAGTCCAATGCCCTTGTGTAAATGGTTGTCACACCGAACCATCCTTGCGAGCCCATGGATAGGGGAAGCAGGAGTGGCATATGTGTCAGGACCCTAAACCGCAAACACACACAAAATAAGCTTGAATGGGCCCAGCTGGAACAGACAGTGGATGCTTTCAAAAGCCACAAAGCACCACACTGTCACATGAATGCACAATAGACAAACCATTTTAAACTATATTAACTAATTAAACTAACTAATAAAATAAAAAATGGCCACATAAGACCGGGGGGTGGGGGGGGTAAGGCACCCAGCAGGGGGGATGTACAGGGTGCACCTCAACACCCACATGTGATGATGTTGAGATTAAAAAAAATAACCTCCATGGGCTCAACGCCTGCACGGATCGACCTGTGTGGGAGATAAGTCGTCATCCGAGTCACCCTCTGGATGTAAAGCAGAAGGTGGATGTGGCACAGTACCCTGACCACGCCTATGTGCAGCTTGCCCCTCATCGGCAGCAAGTCTGCGGGACTGGTAAGCCTGGTCCTGTGCGGCGATGACACGTAGGTCAGCATGCAGAACCTCATGTGATACACGTGCTTCCTCTTGCAAGGTAGCATGTGTAACACATAGTTCTTCTTGCATGGCCTCGCATGACATCCGGAGCACCTCCCGGCATGCACGTAGCTCAGCCGAGATGGTATTCTCAAGCTGCTCCAACCTCTCCTCTGTCTGCTGCCTCTGAGTCAAGTTGAGCACACCCAGAGCTTGATCTGAGGGATTCAGGGTCATCCCTCAGGGCCTCCCTGTGTTCCTCTGCGTGAGCAGCAAGTGCTTGACGCAGAAACACCATTTCAGCCTGGCTTGCCCTGTCTGAGGCCGCCATGCCCAGCCTGAGTAGGCAGGCCGTGGACAGTGCTGCCCGCTGCTGGAGTTCCACCTGCCTAGCAGGGGGGAGCATGGATTGGGCCACATGTTCCATGCTCTGAGTGAATTTCTCCCACTCAGTATACCCCAGTGGTGCACGGCCACCGCGTTGCCGGGCTTGACACCCACGGGGCCCAACGAGCCGTGGTCCTTGCTGGGTTGGCAACGCCCACGGCTGCAGGACTACATCCCTCTGTCAACGTGATGCCCCAGGCACATCATCAACATGTGTGGAGTGTGACTGTGCGTCCCGATCCACCACAGGCGGAGGTTCCAACACCGTCTGGCCCATCAGTGCAGGTGTCGGGGACAGTAGATCGTCCACATCAGAATCACTCACCGTCGAAGAATGGACATGACGTGCATCCAACTCAACATTGTTGTCAGAGTGATCATCTGAGCTAGACTCCTGGCCAGCCCTGGACACGATGGTCTGGAGCACAAGTGGGTTCTCGTGACCTACCACCCCATGACCCCCACTTGTGCCGGGTTGCCGATGTGATAGCAACCCCGTGTCAGGATTGACATCACCATCCTCTGGCTCCATTGCGTCATCATCTGTAATGTGGAAAAACAAACATGAGTACACATGTCAGAAGCACATAACCCACACATAGACATCACATCGACAGCCAACACATGAAGCAGACATGTGTCACACAAATTAAATTCCGTCATGCACCCAGTGGCATTGATATGCAAACACATCCCAAAAGCAGAAATGGATATGTGTAAAAAGCAAAGCCTACACATGTACAGAATGTAGAATATAACCTCCATCACACACCACCTCTGTCAGGCACATGTCACAGGCAGAAATGACAGATGGCAACAAAGAGATGGCACCATACCATAAGCATGTCTGAACTGCAAAATGGCCACAGCTGTAAATGAATCCAACCACACCATGACACACGTAATATGCATGTACACATGCATCACTAAACCATCATCACCAATATAGCTTCATCCATCTGCAGCTCGTCCCGTACCGGGCATCATAGGCCATGTAGACATAGTGAATGTCACGAGCAAAGCGAGGACCTGCAACCAGGCATGAGGGACCATAATGCCCAGTACGGTCCGAGCTGCCGGCCATGAAGCCTCCAGAACACTCCTCAGGGCCTTATTGAGCACATTGTGCATTGATTGTGCCCTAAAACATTATTCAGTGTGTCAAATCATCACGGTCAGGCCCCACCAGATTAGCTAAGTGGGCCTTGGCTTACACATATTGCACCACAGTGCACCTTCAGGATTGTGCCAGTTGAACATAACGGGCGGAATGCTGAAATTGCAGCAGCATTAACGTTAATCAACTACATTTTAGTCATTCAACAAAAAAGCTGCAGAGAACACATGTGTAAATGAACACCTTCACACACACATAAGTGAGTAGCTGCAATGTTGCACTACACAACGTTGAAGCTGCTTGCATATGTACATGTGAAAGTGTTCAAGAACACCGTGTTCATATACACCCGTATGGTGATTATGAACAGCGACCTATACAGCAAAGCAAGCAGCTACAACGTTGCTTGCTTCGATGTATGTGAAAGTGTACACATACACACATGAAGGCAGCTCCACCGTCATTACAACCCGATTGTCAGGCTATAATCAATCTGCGGCCTATACCATTTGGTATAGGCCGCAGATTGACCAAGCAACTTTGGTAAAAACCCACTAGGGTGTTCCAATACTGAGTACATGTGTCACAGGATGCACCTGTGCCAGTGCCTTTCATGACAGTGAAGGGATGACAATCTGACCATACATGCCAGGTCACTTTGACATTGCAGCAGTGACTAGGCATGTAGAAAGGTGCAACATGGCTCAGAAGTGGGTTGGTGCAGTGCAGAACATGTGTACGTTACCAACTATCTACATCAACAAGTACATCATGATGTCAGTCAATAAACATGAAGGCAGAGTAAGGGCAAGTTCAGGCATCACGTGCAATGTGCATGCAATGGGTTGCCTGGCTACAGGCAACCCCCGTCCCCTTAGTGACAATGAAGGGAGGCATTGCATGGCAGTGAAAGGTTGACCAGAGAACTGTGTATTGGCAGACAGTGTTGTCTAGGGTCAATTGCATCATCTGAGTCAACTGAGAACACAGCAGATGAGCATGGGACAGTAAGCAGGACACACGATGAACCCTCAGTAGTACACCCATTTGTGCAGAAGCCACTACACCAATTGAACAGAGTCAGGGGGCCTGAAACAGGGGGTTGGCCTGTGCCCCACACAGACTATGACACCCTAAACATGTGCATGATGCAGCACTGAGCCAGAGTAGGCATGGAATGGATGATTAAATGCTATTAAATGTATGTCATCCTGGACACGTACTACAATGATCATCCTGCCAAGGACACATAGGGGCATGCATGGAATGCACATGGAGCATGAATTGGCACTCATGTCCCTGCGGAGTATCTGCCATCTGCCCAGTCCGAGTGAGACACCCTGCATCAAGGACAAAGGATGTACCCCACAGTATGTTTCTGGTAGGTTGGCAGGGGGAAGTGTGCATGTACACAGGAGCGTTGAACAGGCCATTGCAGTAGTCCAACATGATACCCACCAGTGCCATGGTGAAATTGAGGTGCAGGGGGGTGGAAGGGCAAGGGAGAATGCCTACGGGGAGTACTCGCATGCAGGCAGAACATACATGCACGTCAGTCATGCGATGACATAGTCCGAGTGCTGAGTGGAAAGACACCCCAGGCTACATGCAGCCGGGTGACTAGCATGTGAGTAGGGTGCAAGTGTGGTGATGAGGACAGTCCCCGTCTGCTCTACATGTCCAGCATGCTGCACAGCAGGCGCGCATCAGTGAATCATTGCATGACTTGCACATGAGAAGCATGTACACATAGCATGTAGTGGCAGTCAAGCACAACACATCACACAACCAAACCACACATGGGCTGGACAAACACGCCACAGAACTCACTGGAAGGGGAATCAAAATCCAGCTTCTCTCCCACTCATTTGTACAGTTCTGCCGGTATGAACTCCATAGCGATCAAATCGTGCGAAGTGAGATCTTCCTCCTCAGGTGGTGGCCCACTGCCAGTCACCCGAGTCATTGCATAATTGGAGGCACGCTTTAGCTTAGCACAGAGTAGGAGGTCATCCCAACGCTTTTTCCACTCCTGAGCTGTGCGTACCTCATGTCCGAATGCACTGACACACTCCGCAACATGCTTCCAGTGGTACAAACGCTGGGCAGCCGTAGTGTGACAATTTGAGCCCACTAGCATATCACGGTCTTGTCCCGACTCGTAGTCCACAAGGAAGTCCAGTTCCTGCTTGCAGAAAGGCTTCTTCCTCAACGTGCCGGAGGCCGGAGCTGTGTCTGGGGTCCCAGCCTCTTGTGCAGGTGCAACCTTCCTCCTCTTGGGCAGTGATACGGAACCCTGATTGGCAAATGCCGCCCTGATCAGTAGGGGCAGTGGCGCTGGTGGATTGAACCGAGGGTGTGGCAGGTGGAACTAGGACGGAAGCCCTGACTTGTGTCAGTGGCTGCTGGGTGCCCTTGACTGGACCCTGCACAGCAGCATCCGCTGTGCCATAGTCATTGACCGAGACTGCCCTGGATGGCAGACTCACAGCCGGGGTGGTGTCGGCTGCATCTGCCCATGCAGTTGCCAACACCCGTCTGCTCGGGGCAGCAGATGACAATGCTGCCCCAGGGACATGTGCCTCGGTCAGGGCAGCCCTGTGTGCACTTACCACATGCCTCCTGACCACCTGGAAATCATCCTGGGACTCTTCAGGTGCCAACGCAGCATGTGCTGGCAGACCCTGAGCCTGGGTGGTGGTGGCCACAGCTGCACCTGCAGCTACCACTACCCCTGGGCCCGTGGCAGTCGATGAAACGGACTGCCGGGTCAAATGGGCACCAGTGCCAGATACAAGAGCTGCATCTCCCAGAACCACAGGGGGTGGTGGCATGACTGCACCAACACGTGGCAGAGCATCCTGCCGAAGTGGCACACCTCTGCCTCTTCCCCCTCTGCAGCCACCCTGGACACCCTGGAGTCCCCCTACTCCCTGGTCACCCCGGCCACATCCCTGACCATGCCTGCCACGTGGAGGAGGCCCAGCTGAGGCGCCCCTCACCTTTGCTGGCCTCCCAGCCATGGCACAGATGTAGTAGTGCCAATGGGAGGTGTACACGACAATTGTCCTGGGCAATTGGAGTGAAAGGGGTGGGGTACTAGATGTTAACAGCACCCCTGTGCGCCTGCAAGGCTGTATGTGACCCCGGTGATAAAGTGATGGGTCATGCAATGCTCAGGCACCCCAAAACTGCAGTAAAACCATGCAGGCAACCCCCGGTAGCCCGCGTGTGTGGAATTAACCTCCCGCAGTATGCAGTGGCACCCAGGGACACGAAAAACACATATACGTGGGACACGCAGGGTACTATGACCTCGAAAACGGGTACTCGATACACAGGGGGACCCGCAGTGGGAAAAATAGCGTGCACAACTCACCGTCTGACTAGTGTGGTAATGAAAAACACGCATAGCCAATACCCCCGCCAAAAGAAGAGATACGTCCTTGATCTGCTGTGAAGTAGTGATGGTGCGTGAAACAACCAGAAGTAGCAACACACACGTCGGTCTCCACGAAAAGCACGTACAATGAACTGCTGGCCCTGCTCACCTTTAACCCGTGCTGAGGGTAACGCCCGCGCGCATTACGTCACTTACGAGCTTAGGCCCTTTCCTCGAGTTACACGCTTTAACACGAGGACGTGCTGTTTTTTCACGTGCTGAATCAGTATGCACCCGTGCCGAGGGAAACGCCTGCGCGTGTTACGTCACATACACAGTTATGCGCTAAGGGGCTTTCCTTGAATTACACGCTGACGTGCTGTTTTTTCATGTGCAAAATCACTCTGTATCAAGCTGGCCATGCGACAACACACGGAAGACCACACTCCTGCCCAGAAGGCAATTTTTCTGCCCCCCAGATCCCTGAGGCAACTCCCACCAGCCATCTGCTGCTGCCTGCCTGCCTGCTGGCCACATGTCCTGCTATTTGGTGCTTGCACGTCAGCCATTTGCAGGGGTCCAGTTGCTGTGACCACCCCTGCTGGAACAGAAGACTCTTGACTGCAGTTCCATCGCTCCACAGCTCAGCACCACAACCCAGTTGCCCACCCACACCTGCCTCGGAGAAGCAGAGCGCTGCCAGCTTCACAGCAGGAGAGATTGGCATCCTGGTGGAGCAAGTCCTGGTGCATTATGATGCCCTCTTCGGACGAACACGTACCGACAAGGATGGACGGAGAAGGATCTGGATGGACATCGTGGTTGCCATCAACACAGAGGGGGTGGCAATCCGCGACATACCACACATCCATAACCGCTGGGAGGACTTCAGGTCCAGGACCCTCAGAAAGGCAGGCACCTCTTTGATGCAGCGGATGCAGAAGGGTGCCGGATCCGCCTTACCAACGACCAGATGAGGGTCCTGGAACGCATACACCCAGCGCTTCACCTCCAGGTCCTTGAGAGGCAGACCCGTCCGGAGTCGAGCGGTAAGTGTTCATGTGTACTGATTAGACGCAGTGCATGTTGAGGTGTGCCAGGAGTGTGCAGCTTGGACATATGTCTGGAAAGGCCCATGTATGGATGTGTATGTGCAGGGACATGAGCCTGTCGCATGTGAGTCCAGTCATGTGTGATGCACATCAATGGTGTATGTGTTCCAAAGCATGATGCACAAATGCATGTGGAGACACACACATGTTAGCATTTCTGTGAATGTACTATGCCATGGTTGGGGTGTGACACATGGATGGTGGTTCCACCTTCATTTACGTTCACAGTGTACATGTGCGTGTGTGTGTGTTTGACATGTGTGCGACTGTGATACGCCATGGATGCATGTGACACAGACATGTAGGGAACCGATTGGCAGATGTGACATGGTTGCCGGTGATTGCACTGTGACAGGTGATGGAGATGTACAGATGCATGTCTGTCTGGTGGCGTGTGTGCATGTGTTTGGCACTCCACGTGTTGCTTGTGACGTCAGGCTGACCTTCGGATGTTCATGCTGTTGTGTGTGCATGGATGCTGCTGCCTGCTGCACCATTCCTGTTAATTTGTGCATGTGTGTGGGTTCAAATGGTATGTGTATTGGGGAGTGTGATGCCAGCTGTGAAGTTTGACACTGCCACTCATGTGCAACTGTCATGTGTGTACATGACCATTATACAGTGCCCTGTTGCCTGTGTTCTGTCTCTCCCTGTCTGTAGCGTCAGCTGATGAAGAGGGCAGAGAGGGTGCTGTGGAGCACAGCGGCAGGGATCCCACAGCCAGCCAGAGACGCAAGGCCCAGCGCCCCTCCCAGGTAGTCATCTCTTCGGGGAGTGAGGAGTTTGGTGCCGCGTCTATGGCCGCAGCTGCCGAGGGAAGGTCCAAGAGGTGGTGTTTGGAGGTGGACTCCTCGGCAGCAGTAGGGGCAGCTGCTCCCCCACAGGGGCCTATAGAGGAAGATGGCACGGAGTCATCCAGGTTGGTGGGGGGTTTGGTTGAGGAGAAGCCAGCGGAAGACCCACGCACGGGGCTTGGAGGGGGGATTCCACTGGTGCTAGGGGTGCAGTCCAGGGGCAAGGACAGGAGGCAGCACAGGCCACCACGGAGGTGCCTGTGTGTAATCCTGTCCCTGATCCTGTGACTGCATCATCCAGCACCAGCAGGGATGCCTCCGTCCAGACCCGTTTTCAGGGAGGGGATGCGCATACAACAACTGGCCTTCCTCTCTCTGCGGACATTGCAATCCGTGACCGGATAGAGCCTGTCCTAGCTAGGGTGGCGTTGCGCCAAAGCGGTATTCGGGATGACGTGCAGGGTTCTCATCTGGACAATGCACGTCATTTTGAATACCTCTTTGGCCGTGTCAACCTACTAGGACAGGTCGTCAGCACTGGGTTCATCCGTGTGCTGGAACTTCTTGCGACCCCCTCCTCAACTGAGCCCCATATGTGCCAGTCATCCTCCGTGCCATCTTCCAGTCCAAGTATGACCTGGGCCCCCTGTGGAGCTGCCCCTGAGCCAGCGGCCAGGCTGGTCGAGGACACATCCCTGCCACAGTCAGGAGTCAGAGGTCCAGCAGGGGTGGCCACCCCACCAACTGGACCCCAGCAAGAGGAGGACGTGCAGGCATCAACAGGCAGGGCACGTGCACGGCAGCAGCAGGCTCAGGGTGGGAGCGATCATGACTCGGGCCATCAACATCACAGGGGCAGGCATCGGCCTTCGGGCAGGAGGACCCAGGATTGGGAGTGTCTTCCGTGTGGCAGCGGTTAGGCCAGCAGATAGATGCGGAGCGGCGGCGGGCAGAGAGGGCACGGCTCATTATGGTCAGGGCAGAGAACTCCATGCGCCGGGCATTGAGGCAGGCTGCGTGCCCGGGGCAACTCGCAGGGAGTTGGAGGAGGCCATGGCTGCATCCCTGCGAGACCTCAAGGCCACGGAAGAGGCCTGCCTCTGGGACATTGAAGTGGAGTTCGATGAAGCCCTGGCCCGGTACATCAATGAGTGAGCCGTCGGACTAGCCCGCTGCCTTTGTAAATAGTTATGTAGGTGTAGGTTTCCTTTTTGTTATCTTTTTTTATTTGGGGCGCATGGACTATGCCCCGCCTTTTTGTATATAATTATTCATTAGGTAGGATTTTGGTTAGGTTTCCTTTGGATTGTTGTGCTCATGGACCCTTGGATCCTTGGATGTTCCTTTGTATATAGTTCTGG
Organism: Ambystoma mexicanum; assembly: GCF_040938575.1. Lineage (NCBI taxonomy): Eukaryota > Metazoa > Chordata > Amphibia > Caudata > Ambystomatidae > Ambystoma > Ambystoma mexicanum. The sequence goes on along the minus strand of NC_090930.1, from coordinate 1,046,549,105 downwards.
ACCTGGATTCACAGAATTTTGTTTTACCCATGGTGGAATACTTTGATTTTCTTTTTTACTTTGGATTTCGTTTCATGGATGGACCCATTGGAACCATTTTACTTTGGATTTTATTGGTTACTGCATTCATTTTTCTTTATCATTTTGGGAGTTCCGGACTTTGATTTTCTTATTTTCTTATTGTGTGCTTTTGTTTTATTCATTTAGTTTACCATTTAATACATTATTTTTATCTACTTTAATGGTGTGGGCTTCTCTGATACATTTTGTGCATTTCACAATTTGGGTTTTCTCAGTCATGGGTCTCCATTGTGTGGGTCTGAGGCACCCGTCAATGGGGGGTGGGAGGGATGAGTCGGGGCCTGCTGGCAGGTGCCCGTCAATGGGGCTGGGGGAGGCATGAGTCGGGGCATGCTGGCAGGTGCCCGTCAACGGGGCTCGGAGGGCATGAGTCGGGGCCTGCTGGCAGGTGCCCGTCAATGGGGGGTGGGTGTGGGGGGGGCATGAGTCGGGCCTGCTGGCAGGTGCCCGTCAATGGGTGGTGGGGGGCATGAGTCAGGGCCTGCTGGCAGGTGCCCATCACTGGGGGGTGGGGGTATGACTGGGGGCTCCCGAGTGCATGGTGACATGTGGCCTGCCTGCGGGGCATGGCCAGGGGTGATGGGCTGCCTGCGGGGCATGCCCAGGGGTGATGGGCTGCCTGCGGGCCATGGGGAGGGTCACACCCGGGAGGGCCCACTCTGCCATATTGTGTGTGAAACTTCCCGCGCACGCCTCGGAATACGTGTATCCCGCTCGCGCCAGCGAAATTGCGGGTAAAACTCCCTGCGCACCCCTGGAATACACGCAAGCAGCCCATCCACTCTCCCCATGCCCCACAGGCAGCCCATCCCCCAGACCATGCCCCACAGGCAGCCCATCACCCCTGGGCATGCCCTGCAGGTAGCCCATCACCCCAGACCATGCCCCGCAGGCAGTCCATCACCCCTGCGCATGCCCCACAGGCAGCCCACACTGCAGAGGGGACTTTTTCCACACAATTTACCTGGCACGAACAGGGTACGTATAATCCAGGGGTGCGCTGGGAGTTTTCCACGTGATTTCACTGGCACGAGCATGGATAGTGTATTCCAGGGGTGCGTGGGGAGTTTTACACGCGATTTCGCTGGCGCGAGCGGGGTACACGTATTCTGAGGGGTGCGCATGGAGTTTTACACGCGATTTCGCTGGTGCCAGCGGGGTATGCATAATCCGAGGGGTGCGTAGGGAGTTTTACACACGATTTTGCTGGCACGTGAGGGCTGTGTGCCATCTTTAGCGCATTTTCGTGGTTGGGGGGGACTGTATGCTGGTCCACTGGCCTTTGCACCATGTAGGGGATTTGTGCAATGTTTTTGGCACACGGGGCAAGGTTGAGGGCGTAACTGGCGCTGCTGCAGGGTCGCTCCGCCACTCTGCGCCATGGCTGGTTATGGATGTTAAGTATCCATGAATACGCTGTGTGTCAAAATGGGTTTTGGCGCACGCGGCTGGCGCAAGCTGGTGCACGCTCCCTCTGTGCCCCAGCTGCGTGCGCCACTTCTGCGCTAAATTCTATGAATTACCCCCTTCATATTTACAAAGTGGTGAAACAGGATTTGAGAATTAACTTTTTTAATATGGATTTGGGTATGAATGATAAACGTGAGTGCAGTTTGATTGTGAGCTGTACTGTAGCCAGATGTATTTTGTTTGTCTTTTCAGAAAAACCTAAAGTATGATGTGTTTTTAGATACAATTATTTTTATGTGAAAATGTATGTATCTATATTTTTTGTGACAGATAAACATTTTTTTAAAGTGGATAAGTATACGGTTGAATTTCTAGTGTCCATATTACCTCTACATGGTGACAAGAAAAAGGTTGATCATAGGGACTAAAGGACTGACTTCATGGATTTTTCCTAGGGAACATTTGTGTTAATATAGTGCCAAAACGCACTGACAACATAGTGTAGGACTGGGGTAAATTACTGATCTAACGCCAGTCCTGGCATTTTTGGGGGAAGTGCTGGATGGTGGTCAGGAAGCCATTAGGGATACATATTGTTTCAAAAGTGGAATATTTTCAACCCATGTTCTCACTGGATGCTCACTTTAACAGCAGGTTGCTGTGCTGATAAAGGTTCTGTCTCCATGCATACTCTAAGCCTAAATCCATGTTTAGACTGGGTATCCATTATTTTAACTCATCCAAATATCCTAATCAGGCTTTACCCTCTGCTCCTGGCTCTGGATGTCTGTCGCCGTAGCATCCTTCCTTCAACAGGCTTTTTAAAACGAATCTTTTCTGTTGTGCGCTCCTTTGACTTGAGAACTGAGTTCCATGGTTTGGTTCTAATGGGTTGTCTTTTCTCAATCAGTTGTTATTAATATTGTTTACTTCCTGCTTTCTTCCTTTCATTTTCTTTTTCCTTTGCTTTGGTTCATCTGGTTATTCATTGATCTCATTCTTCAAATTGTCGTTTTATTTTTAAATATTGCACAGTTTCCAACTATCCTTTAAACTGTTTGGTTACCCTCTATATATTGGATAAATAAATACATTTTAAAACTGGTGGCGCTTCTTCAACCGACCTTGAGGCCAGAGTCCCGACAGGATAAGCATTGACCTGCAAGAGGGAAACCCGTGCGAGCAGGGAAAGGGGATCTTTTCTGTCGGAGACAAGCATAGGCTCAGCTAGGAGCAAGCGAAGCCATTTTCACAACCTTTAACCTTATTACCATAAAAGGATTCTCAAAGTGTAACAATGTAGGAAATGTAGTGCAATTAAATGAGAGGAGAGGGAACATTGGGTTTGTCAGCAGACGTCACTTCAGTCATTTCCCTGTCTTAGAAATTAATTGAAATCAAATGAATTAGTTTAGTAGAATAAGGACTGAAGAGCCTCAGGATGTGGTATGGAATCAGCCTCTAGGTCCCTGATAGGGACAAAAGGAAGAGCCTCAGGATGTGGTATGGAATCAGCCTCTAGGTCCCTGAATGGGAAGGAAGAGCCTCAGGATGTGGTATGGAATCAGCCTCTGGGTCCCTGATAAGGACTGAAGAGCCTCAGGATGTGGTATGGAATCAGCCTCTGGGTCCCTGATAGGGACAGAAGAGCCTCAGGATGTGGTATGGAATCAGCCTCTAGATCCCTGATAGGGACAGAAGAGCCTCAGGATGTGGTATGGAATCAGCCTCTGGGTCCCTGAAAAGGACTGAAGAGCCTCAGGATGTGGTATGGAATCAGCCTCTAGGTCCCTGATAGGGACAGAAGAGCCTCAGGATGTGGTATGGAATCAGCCTCTGGGTCCCTGATAGGGACTGAAGAGCCTCAGGATGTGGTATGGAATCAGCCTCTGGGTCCCTGATAAGGACTGAAGAGCCTCAGGATGTGGCATGGAATCAGCCTCCAGGTCCCTGATAAGGACTGAAGGCAAGATCCAGGTGTCGAGTCATCTTCCCCTTAGCTTTGCCAATGCACTTGTGCCAAGAGGCCAAACACATGAACAAATGCTTAAGAAATAGTTTTTAACATATCACTACTGAAAAGTCACTACATGTAAAAGAAATGAACATAAAAGAAAAATTTGGGACTTCATGTGCCTGGTTCAATTTTATTCTTTCACTTTATAAGCAAACGTGTGGGATTCCCTTGAAGAGAGTGAGGTCCCTGATCCAATCTCACTGGCAGAATATTTTAAAACCCCACCTAGCTTATTACCCCGCCTATTTGCAAGATTCTTCTTTTAATTCATCAGACCCCCCCACCAATTTTTACCAAGTTGAAAATATGAACGTTGGACAGGAGAACCCTATTAAACAGATGGAAAAAAAAAGTCCTTCGACCCCAGAATTAGGCCCCAATGGGACCCCAGTTTTTCATTTCATAGAGGTGCATCATGTACACTGTGATGAGGGAGGAGAGGGCGGTGACTGTAGAGGAATTCATTTGAAATGATGTCTGAGAAGAGTGCACATGAATTAAAATGTATTTAAATTGCTCAATTTCCATTCAGCAGTATTAGGCTGGCAGGGACTCTGAGAGTAGAACACTGATGATGCCACTGTTGCAGCTGTGTGATGTCACGAGGTATAAAGAACATGAAGACATAAGAGTGTGCACATGAGAGACATCAACTACAGTAGAGGGAAAAGGAGCATCAACGAGGCAGGGTACATTAAGCAGGCAGCCTTCTATTCCAGTTCAAACATGGCCTGATAATGTTCAGTAGATTTGTAAGTGGTAGATCCTGTTTTCGGTTTTTCTTTTGCCCCCTTCAGTCAGGGGGCATATGGTATCACCCACACTGTTGTGATGTCATGATTACACATGATATGTTCCTCACTGTGACACGCCCCCTGATATAAATGTCTGATCACCAGGGAGTTTCAGCATTCAAGACCGGCTGAGTTGGTGGCGATTGCATTGGCGATCGATAGGGTGTGCGAGTTGGGGTTTGATGCGGTGGTGATATTTTCAGATTCATTGAGTGGATTGCAGGCGATTATGGCAGGGGATGGTGATAGGAAGGACGTGATTATGGACATCAGGAGGAAGAATGATCGGTGCATACACGGCGGAATGGATTTGGAGTTGGCGTGGGTCCCCAGTCACAGTGGTATTTTGGGTAATGAGTTAGTGGATCTGGCGGCGGGTGAGGGTATGAGAAGGGGAGCGGTTGATGTGAGATTACCTTTGAGTGTGGATGAGGTGAAGGCGGTGGTGGTGAGACGGGTCATAGATGAGTGACAGGAGAGGTGGGTGAGTGGGGTGAAGGGCAGGTGGATGTTTGGTGTTCGTGGGAAAGTGTTGGTGAAGGTGGATGCGGGGAGTCTGGAATGGAGGAGGGGGGAGGAGGTGATGCTGAATCGGTTGAGGATAGGGCATGCAGGACTGAATGATTGTTTGTTTCGAGTGGGGAAGCGTGAGTCGAGGGATTGTGCGGTGTGTGGGGTGCCTGAGACTGTGGGACATTTCCTGCTTAGGTGTGAGAGACATGTTGAGGAGAGAGAATTGATGAGGGTTCGATTGTCTGCGCTGGGTGTGGCTGAGCTGAGTGGGAAGGCTTTGCTGGGAGGTGAAGGGGAGAGAGGCAGGAGGAGGAATAGTGTGATGTTGGATTTTGTGAGGCAAACGGGGCGGTGGGAGGAGTTGTGAGTTCATGTAAGCTAAGTATTGATTGGTGGGTCTGGTGCACATCATCCTTTAGGATGGGGAAGCGCCTGCGTGGGTCCGCCCATGCATCCGATAATTAAGAAGAAGAAGAAGAAGAAGCATTCAAGACCAGGACCTTGGTCAGGGAGAACCAATTCTGGAGCAAGCAATATAAAGGTGACCAGGACCAATGAACTGAAGAGGGTAAGGGGTGGGGGCCTGGAGGATAAGGTGAGTATAAACCAAATGGAACTGAACTGAACACCAAACTGAATGCCAATCTGAAACCCCCTTTCACCCTTACCCTGGAATCCTGCTTCCCACTGAAGCCTCTCAATCCCATAATATAAACCTATTTCAGAATCATCATTCTAATCAAACATTCAATCTTCAATTCTCACATTTAAACCGATTTTAAACCCTCCCTTGCTGGAGTTTGACCTTTTCTCCCTATTCTGTTACATTACTCCAATCCTATCGCAACACAACCCCAATCCTTTCCTGCTCCTTTAATCCCTATTCTCCCTGTGAGCCCCATCAACCCCTTTCCCAGGCATCCCTTTCACTCTTCCCAATCTAACTTCCATCTCTACCCTCCCATTTCCTCTAGCCTCTCATCACCTTCACCCTCCCTCTCCTCATGTCTTCTACCACTTGCCCCATACTCCTAGCTCCTTTTAAGCTCCTCCCCCTGCTCCCCTCCGACAATCTCACCTTCCCCCTGCCCATCTCCTTCTTGGCACCTCCCCCTCTCCCTGCCCAGTCTTCCCCCTCTTGATCCCCTACTTCCAGTTTGCCTCTCCCATTTTTTGCCATGCACTCCTCCCCTCTACGCTTTTCACTGTCCCTGCTCCCCCCAACCCTGCAAACCCTACCCAATTTCCCCAGCAACCAATACCCCTCTTTTTCTGCCTCCTCCCTTCACTCCATCTTCTCCCTTTTCCTATCTCACTTCCTGATCTAGACTCATCTCTTTGTACCTCCTCACCCTCTACGCCACTAGTCCTCTTAGACACACCCACTCTCCCTCCCCACTCTCCTCTCTGCCTACCCCTTCTCACCTCTCCCCCTTGCCCTCACCCCATGCTTCCTCCTGACTCCTTCCGCCCCACTCTCTACCCCCTCCCATTTCCACACTTTCCACTTCCCCTCTTATTGTTCCTGCCAATTCCCCACATGCCATCTCCCTCCTTCCTTTCCCCCCTGCATCCACCCTCTTTCCTCTGCCTCTCCTCTCCACCATTGTACCTCTGCGCCCTCTTCCCCACCCCTCCTTACCTCCCATCTACATCATATATTCTCTCCCTGTCCCCCTCTTTCCATTGCCTCCCATTCCCCCTATTGGCTCATCCCTCAATCCTCCCTCTTACACCTCCCTGTACCCCTCCTATTGTCCCTTCCTCCTCGGCCTTGCATTGACATCTTTCGCCTACTAACCCTTCATCCACTTTACCCCTTCCCCTGGTCCTCAAACATATACCCTCCGAATGTCCTCCTACCCACATCCCCCTTACCTTATGCCCCTCTCCTGCCTTGCCCCAAACCCCTCGCTCTCTGTACTTATTCTCCCCAACTACCTTCTCCCTCAACCCAAATCCCCTCCCTCCTTACACCACCAACGTCTCAGATTATGACCCCCATTCTGGCTTTCCCACTTCCCTTAATCCTGTTCGGTATCGTAGCAAAATGCTGCAGCTGAAAATCGCAAACCCGAAAATGCCAAAGCTTTTTGCTGCGCATTTCACGCGGGGGAGGGGATGTGGGGGGTGGAGGGCTAGGGTAATACACATTCTAGGGGCATTCTAGGGAGGGCTGCGGGGGTCTCTGCCGCATATAATTATGGTGACATGTGCACACAAACATAATGGGCATTTGTTTTTTATTTTTTATCTTACTTGTAACATTTAGTTTACATTTAAACTTCAATTACAATTCTCTTACATCATACTCAAGTAGCACTTAAAATACTCAAGTCTCAATTAAAATACAATTCTTTCATATCACTCTGTGCAAGGATTGATTCACTAAAATAGTCGACATTTTTAGTATTCATAATTTTCAGTTCGCAGCAATCACGTAGTTCCATCCCGTTCCACTCTCCTGTCACTCTCACTTCCTCTCACCCCTCACCATTTCCCCATTCCCCCTCCATCCCCATTCGCTTTCACCTCTTAACCTCTTCTACTTCTTCCACAGGCCTATTCTCCCCTCACACCCCTCTCCTCAAAACTCCCAACTTGCCCTTTCCCCTCCTTCTACCTCCTTCCTCTTCCATACCCTCCTTATCCGCTTCTCTTCCCTTCTCCTGTTTCCTTCCTCTTCCTTTTCTCAAGAGCCATTTCCCCCTTTCCTTCCTCCCTCTGACATCTGGATTTCCCCCATCACCCTCTTCTTCTGTACCCCTCTCCCTGAAGACCATTCTCTCCCCTCTCCAAACTTCCCCATCCTCTATCCCCTTCCCATTCCCTTTTACCCGTGCCACCTCAATCCTTTACTACTCCCCATTCTGGTATGCTCTCCACAACACCGCTTCTCTCCCCATTAGCCCTTACACTCCACCCACTCCTCATCCCTCCCTCATCCACTTGTCACTCCTCTCCCCCTGCCCTCACTCTGAACCCAATTAATGACCCCAACCACTCTCCCATCCCCCTTTAACCTCAACCCTTATCCCTACTCCCTCCTCCTCTCTCGCACATGCCTTTCTCTCTCACCTCCCTCTCCCCTAATTCTCCCATCCCCATCCTCGGTCCCCTCTCCTCCGTCTCACCCTGTACACCCCTCGTCACCTCTTTCACCGCCTCTTTTTCTCCCTCGTATCCCATTTCCCATTTGACCCTCTCAACCCCTTGCCTTTTCTTCCCCTGAATTTCCCCCCAAGTCTGTCTTCCCCATCCCTTTCCATCCACAACATTTCTTCTTCAATTCCCCCTCATTCTTGTCTCCACCTCCTTTCTTTGTCTTACCTCACCCCTATCTCCATGCCCCCACTCACTCCTCTGTCATTTCTTTCCTTTGGCCCTCACCCATTCCTCCCCTTCCCTTGCTCTCCTCTCCTAACTGTCCCAAATAGCTTCCTACCCCTGTCCCTCGTCCCCTCCCATCACCCACTTCCCCTATCTCCATCTCCACTCCACCCCTATCCCACCATTCTTTTTCCCAACTCTACCCCTTCCATCGCTCCCATACTCCCACTCTACTCTGCCATCCTCCTCCAACTCTCTTCCCTTCTCCTCCTCTGCCTCCTCACCCCATCTCTTCAATCCTTTTCCATCACACCCTCCCTTCCCTTTCTGCCCCCTACCCTGTGTCTTCTTCTCCCCCTGCCACCTCTCCCTCAACTCCTCGGTCCCCTGACTCTGTTCACCATTAATATGTATTTTTATTTATTTATTGGCTATTTATAATGTGCCTATACACAATAATGGGCCTCATTCCGAGTGGGGCGGCAAGGGATACCGGGCACCGGTCTACCAGTGCCGGTAATCCCTTACCGCCCTACTACGACGTCCCTTAGCGGGTCCCTCCTTTAACACCTGGTCTGACCAGGCATTATGGACGGGACCCGTTAAGGGACCCTGACGCTAATAACGGTACTGCAATTTGCGGTACCATTATTAGCGCCTTCCCCATTCCCATTGAGCCCTATGGGGGCTCAAATGGGAATGGGGAATGGCCTTTACAATGGGGACTTATCGGTCCCGCAAAGGTCGGACTACACCGGTAAGTCCCCATTGAACCAAGGCGGAGTCGGTACCGGTATGGGAGGTAGTCATGGCGCAAATAGCGCCATGACTACCACCATACTCGGAATGAGGCCCAATGTGTTTCAAGGTGCAACAAGACAAGAGGGGAAGGGGGAAGAGATGAAAAAAACAAAACCAGTCCTACTAGGCCTTGTGACATTCGGATTGCAGTAACAAGAAGTATGGGGCAGAGTGGAAGGGGGAAATGCTTATCAGGGTGGAAGGACCTATGGGTTAAGCGAAGACCAGGGGAGGCCAAGTGGACAGAGCCAGGGGAATGCAGGGAGTGCAGGGGAAGAAGATCCAGGTGCTAAGTGCGAGGTACATGGCTGGAAGGGCTCAATGGGTGCAGGCCCAGCCAGGCTACTGCAGGGGGAGGTGGCCCACAAAGGCATGTGCAGGGCGGTACGTGGTGAGGGGAGGCCAAGTGCAGGGGTAGACTGGTCAAGGAGGGACTGGTGTCCTGTAGAATCTGAAAGGACCATGCAGCCAGTCAAGAGGCAGAAAGGGACATTAGAAGAGGAGGGAGGGAAGGAGGAAGAGAAAAGAAGGGTCTTTAGAAGGTTCTGGAACTTAAGGAGATCCAGCTCAAGTCTGAGAGGGGCATGGAGGCCATTTCAGAGAGAGGCACCTGCATAGGAGAGAGATCTACCCCCCACTCTCTGCTTGACAAAGCGTCTGATCCGCAGAGAGTTGGAGCTAGAAGACTGAATGGCTCTGGCAGGGAGGTATATCTCACTTTCTGGTTTTTCCATCCTCTCCCCTATCTAACTCTTCCCCATTCCTCCACTCGCATTTCCCTCTCTCCCCTCACACTCATGCACCCACTCCCCATATCTATGCCCCATTTCCCTCTCCCACCTCACATATGCCACTCTTCTTCCTCGCCACCCTCTCACCCATCCCCTCTCATGTCCATTCCCCTGCTCCTCTCACTTTTGTCCTCTCTGCCTTTTCTCTCCACCTTTTCCCTCAGTCCAACCCACTCGCACCTTCATCTACTTTAACCCCTCCCTTTCCCTCTACTCTTTCCCCCGCTTCCCCATCTTCTTGACCACTGTCTCTCCTTCATGCTCTCATTTTCTTCCCTTTCCCCATCCTCCATTTAGCATCCCACTTCCACTCCCCATCCCAATCCCTACTTCTCGTTTCCCCTTATCCCCACTCCGTGCCCCTCACTGTCATGCCCTACTCCAGCCTACTTCCATTTCTTCACCAGTCTCCCTCTTCCTTTTCCCTATCTCCTCTCCATTTCCCTTCACCTTCACATCTACTCCCCCACCCTTTGCTCCTCACTCCCACCCTCCATCTCCCCATCATGCACCTTCTCCATACCCAGGTACCCCTTCACACTTATTCCTCACCCCATTGCAGCCCTCCTTCTATTCCCCCTCTACCCCTCCTTGATAACCCTTCCTATGCTCTGCTCCTCTCCCACCAATTGCTCTCCTGCCCACACTCAATCGCCCCTTTTGTTTCCCCTTCCATCCTCTTCCCTTCAACCCATCTTCCCCCCCTTTCGGCCCAATCATTTCCCTACACACCCCACTCCCCTGACACACCCCCATTCCCCTGCCTTTTGTAGCCCCCGTCACTTTCTCACCTTCTATCCCCTCAAGCCTCCATTCCCACAATTTACCTTTTCACTTTCTACTACAACTTGTGTACCTCCCTCTTCAGCTATTGACCACGCCCCATTCCCCATCACCACCCTCTTACCCCATATCCCCTCATCTCTCCCGCCTTAACTCATTTTATTTCTCTATATCACCCTCTTCACCAATCACTTTTACTACCATCCCTCTCCATTACTGTCCCTCTCCCTCCCACCTCATGCATCCATTCTCCCCCTTTCACGCCACCCGCATCCGCCACTGCCCAGTCACCTCTCCCTTCACCCATGTCCATATTACTCAGCCCCCCTGCTCTCACACATACTCCTCTTCGCTATCTCCATTCCCTATCACCAGGCCCTGTTTCTCCTTCACCTGCTATTGATGCCTCCGGCCATTGCCTCTCTCCTCCCTAATCTCCATTTCCCATTCCCCATCCCCCAACACTCCCTCTTTCCCCATCCCCTCTCTCTCACCCTCCTTGCCTGTTTTGACACCTTTTGTCCATGTTCCCTGTCCCCATCACATTCATCACCCACTCCATCATGCTTCCCTCCCTCCCCTCATCTGTTCTCCCTACCCGCATCCACCCACTTCCTCATCCAATTTCCTTGGCCCCACTATCTTTCATCTCCTCACCCCACTTCCACCAACCCACTTCCCAGGCCACCATTTCTCTCTCCCTTCTACAACCTCTGTTACCCTCTTCCTCCTCACTCACCCCCTCCCATGCCTACCCACCCCCTCAGCCATCACCTCCCTTCTTCCCAACCCCTTGAATTCCTCCCCTCTTCACCAACCTCTTCTCTCCCTATTCCCCACCCACTAACACGAATACTCCCCCTCTCTCTTTCTCTCTCCCTTTCTCTTTCTCTGTTTGCTTTATTCTCTCCCGCTCTTTTCCATATCTCTATTCCCCTTCCCATCCCAAAATCCCCCTCCCTCTCTCTGGCTCCCCTCTCCCTCCCTACACCTGGTATCCCCCTCGTACCCACTCCCTCGTATGTTCCTCTATCTCATGCCTCTCTCTCGCTTTCCCTCTCTCCACTTAATTCCCCCTACCTATCCAACCACTTTTCAATCACCTTTCATCCTCCTTTATACCTCTCCCGTTCACTCCACCCATTTTCCCTATCCCTGTCCCCCTTTCTGATCTCCCCTTCTCTGTCTCTCCTCACCACTCGCTGATCACTGCTCACCACTATCGTCTTGTCCTCTTGCGCCCTCCCTTCTCAATCACCCCATTTCTATTTGCACTCCCCTACCCCTTCGGTACACCCTTATACCTCCTTACCCATCCCCTTTCCCCTACCTCCCTCTTCACCATCCACATCCCTTTTCCACCTTTCTTTCCTCTCACCCTGAACAACCCTCATTCCCTTCTACCCTCTTAAGATATGCCCTTCTTTCTGCCCTTCCCTTCCTTTTCATATCCCCTATGCCCCCACATCCCTGTCACTCCACATTCCATCCCTTTCTCCTGTCCCGACATGGCTGCTCTCACTCATATCCTCTCCCCATCATCCTCCACCTCTCCCTTCACTCCTTTAATTCTCCCCCTCAGCCTATCCCCTCCCCACCCATTACCACATGTACTCCCTCCTACTTCTCATTATTTCATCCATCCCCTCCCCTTTTATGATGCCTCCCTCACCCTCTCTCCTCCCTATCCCCGGTCTTCTGTTTCTATTCCCACACTTCCCCAAGTACCTCGACACTCTGCTCTTCCTATATCCCACTCTTACACCTGCCCCGTTTCCATCACCATCGTTTCCCTCTGCCTTCTAACTCCACCTTTCCCACTGCCTCCCATTCTCCTCTCGGCATCCCCACCCCATTCCTCCATCTACCCACTGCCCCTCCCCTTTTCTCCTCCCAACCGCCTTCTGCTACTGCAGCTTTCCACTGCTGCTGCCCCCTCTACTGCTTCCCCCCTGCCTGCTGCTTCTGCCCCCCTCTGCTGCTTCTCCCCTGTCTGTCCCCCTCTGCTGTTCCCCTCACTGCTGCTGCCCCTATGCAGCTTTTCCCCTGTTTTCTCTTTTTCTTTTCTTTTTATTTTAGGCATCCTTTAGGCTGGTGGGCACTGAACATGAGGGGAATGAGGCATTAATGAGAGTGCTAATGAAAGGAGCCAGGGGTTCAGCACAGCCTTTGATGATCTAAATGACGTCAGTTTCCGAAACTGGTTTCGAGTTAAACAGAGGTAAGTTTGCATGAGAAGCCGGGGGCTCAGAATCAGAAGAGACTGGAGTGTTTTCTTATGAGGATCTTTTTTAGAGCATATCAATTTTTTGTAGCGGGGCATTTTGAATGTTGGAGCACCGAGAGCTCCAACAAAGAAGAGGGGGGAGCAGCAGAGGGGAGAGCTGACAGGGGAAAAACAGCAGATGGGCAGCAGAGGAGGGCAGCAGCAGAGGTGGGTAGCAGCAGAGTTGGCAGAAGAAGAGGGGTCAGCAGAATAGAGGGGAGAAGCAGAGGGAGACAATAAAATAAAGGGGGCACTAGAAAATGGGAAAACTGTAAATCTAGAAAACTTCAAAGGTTAAATGGAAAGGCTGATGCCTTATCTCGAAAGTTTCCTGGTAGAGTTGAATCAACAGCCTTTAATTCCTTCAGAACGCTTAATTGTGGCTGGAACTGGAACCTTGAATGATGAAGGTATTTCCAAGGAAATCCAAGATCTTATGGATCCGGAACAGATGTAAGTATGGAAAAGACAGGATCCAGTCAGGGAAATTAAGAATGGATTACCCTACTTCGACTCCAGGCTATGTTTACCTTCGGTGAAACTCTGTGAAAAGATATTGATGGAGTGCCATGAATCTGTTTTATTTCTGGTCACCCGGGGTTCAGGAAAATGTTAGAACTGGTTAGGAGACATTTTTGGTGGGAGACAATGAGAGTGGATGTATTAAATTTTGTTAAGGCTTGCAAAACCTGTGCACGAGTTAAGTGTCAAGTGGGAAAACCTATGGGCCTTTTAGAGCCGCTTCCTATTCCGCCTCATCCTTGACATACCATTTCCATGGATTTCATTGTTGACCTTCCTAAAGATCAGGGTTGCTCGACAATCTTAGTTGTGGTGGATTTACTTACTAAGGAAGGACACTTTATTCCTGTAAAAGGGGAGGTTTCCGCTGAAAAAGGAGCTCAAAGTTTTTCCCAAGGTATAGTTTGGCTGCATGGTCTACCTAGTCAGGTAATTTCAGAGAGGGGTTCTCAGTTTGTGTCAATGTTTTGGAAAGCATTCTGTAAGAAATTGGGTCTATAAATAAAGTTAACATCTGAATATCATCCCAAGACCAATGGCCAGGTAGAGCGAGTAAATCAGGAGTTGGAGAAATATTTGAGGTGCTATTTTCAGGAGGGTGACAGCTGGGTGGATCTTATTTGGGTGGCTGAGTTTGCGTACAACAATTCGGTTAAGGATTCTACCTTCATGTCCCCATTCTTTTGTAGTCGTGGTTTTCATCCTCATTTTCTTAGAGAATCAATGGGTCATCAGGTTGATTGTCCAGCAGTTGAGATCAGGTTGCAAGCGATGAAGGAGAATTTGGAAAGGGCTGTTAAAGCACTTCAAATGAATAAGGTAAATTACAAGCGCTTTGCTGACTTAAAGCACAGACCAGATCCAGTTTTTCAGGTTGGGGATAGAGTATGGTTGTCCACCAAACATCTGAGAATTAAGGGAAAAAATAAGTTTAGCCCACGTTTTGTTGGGCCTTTTGAAGTGGAAACAGTAATTAATCCTGTAGCTGTAAGATTAAAACTACCTACTAATCTAAAAGTATATCCTACTTTTCATGTAAGTCAATTGAAACCTTTTCAGGTTGGAAAAAGATTAGGTAATCCTCCCATTCCAGTCATTCTAGATGATCAGTCTGAACAGTTTGAGGTTAGAACAATTTTAGAATCTAGAAGTCTTGGGAGATTGCAATATCTGGTTGATTGGAAGGGTTTTGGGCCTGAGGACCGATCTTGGGAGATAGCTAGTGATGTTCATGCTCCTTTGTTGTTTTCTAGGTTTCATAAAAGGTACCCTTCCAAACCTGGTCCTGTGGGGGAGGTCTTGAAGAGGGGGTACTGTCAGGTCCCTGGGAAAATAAAAGAAAATAAAACCCTACTCTTTATTTGTTTTGTTCTTCATTTACACTTCAGGGGGGTTGTTTTTACTCTAACATTTGTTTTTTAGTTTAGTTCCTTTCTTGATTTGGTTGGGCCTTAACTTTTGTTCTCAGGATGCTGGTGGGAGCTGTTGGGTATTTTGTGGATATTTGGGGCTTTGCGGTATTTTCTTACCGCCAAAATACCTTTAGCAATAATCACTCTATGTATTCATATTGGGTCACACATAACAATAATACATTGCATTATTTCAGAATTCAGACCTATTTAGATAATTTGCGCGATAATTTGCGTGGTTGGTTGGTATAGTGGTTGGTTTATTTGTGGCCCCAATATCCAACAAATATCCCTTGTTTTTTATCTAGATTGTTCTTGATCACTAGAGAGACCTCAGGCCTACATTTTAGGGATACCACATTTTCAGTGTTAGTGTTGTGTGCCACCATGGGCTATTGTGGTATTTTTGTGGTAATTTCCACTACCTTATATACGGTATGGAACTATGTCCAGAGAGTCTCTCTTCCCTTTGGCTCATGTACCTCCAACAAGCTATGCTACAAACAGTCACTCACAACTGTCCATACTGAATATAATCATGCACACATCTGTTTTAAAATGACAATTGCACTGTTTAAAAATCTACCCACGTTTAAACCTTTTCCCATGCAAAATGAAAGAGAGAAATAATACACACTAGCTATCTGTTTTCAGATATTTTTGTATTATAGAAATTTCCTTTAAACACAGTTTAACCTTTTTTTACAGAAATAAATGAAATGGTACAACATTATTTGTGATAAAATGAACAGAGAGCTGCGAGAATATATTCAATTGGTAACATTAAATATGCTGATAAAGGACTGGGACTCCCTCGAATACACTGACTGAACAGTTTCGCACACTTTCGCACAGCTCCCACACACTTCTGTAATTACCTTATCTGTTCAGCATGAGTTTTCTCCGGCTATTCTCTTTCTGAATTTGGCTCCCTTGAAGATTAACCCCAGTGAAAACAAGCGTCTGCCGTTCTCAAACCGGGGTTGTTGCCTGGAATTCTCAGCTTTTGCAGCAGGAATGCTTCAGCCAGGAAACAGGTCCTTCTCCCAGCTCTGCAAGATCTCGATTGTTCTCCCCCTCTCCTCAAGCTTCCCCAGCAAAACTCTAATCACAGCCTCTAGCATGATACTTGCTATGACACTGCTCCAATCAGAATCAATCATGTCATCTCTTCCCTCACTACACAATGGCTCATTTCTACAGTAAAAATTGTAACAAACTGATTTCCTGTTCCTTCGAGCTCTTTGCTTCCTGTAGTTATGTGGACAGAGAGCAGAGAAAAAAAAATGAATGTGCATTTAAAAGTTCACTTTCAGAGTAGGCCTAATTCTGCATTTATTAGTCAGGTTAGTTATTAATAAGGTTAGTTATTAATTTTCAAATGTGTCTCTTGCAACATAGGCATTTCAGTTGAAAAATAGTGTGCATTTTGAATGTGCACATGTGTGCTTTTAACTGTAAAAATAGATTTGCATCTTATATGTAAAAATCGTTTTTGACTGAATAGCCTGTCTTTACTTATATGTCCATGTTACTCTGGCAACACATATAGCAATGCACCACACCCATGTGGTGGTGCTGCATCAAAAAAAAAATGCTACCTGTGCAGTAGTGCTGTACTCTGTGCTGTAATACGCCAAATATCCTTACATACCCTCCTTTTGTTTTTAGAACTTGGTTACGATCCAAGCCAATTCCTAAAAACAACTTGTTCTTTTTCTTCTTTTCACAATATAGCAATCCAACAAAATGAATATTCATGTGCATCAATGAAAAAGTTGCAATCAACACAGTATTCATCTGAGTTCATTAGTTTACAAAATGTTCTACATTTGCCTTCTCAGTGGAAGTGGCATTACTCTAAGTTTCGATTTTACAAGTCAATTAAAAACAATAAAATAAAACAACTAACTAAAACAAATAATTAATATAACAAATTAAAATAAATAATTAAAATAATAAATACGTGGAACTCCATATGTCAGGACTCTTGTCTGCCTCTGATATGTCCCGACCAGCGATGTTATTTGGGTCATTCGAGTACACTTTCATCTTGGCAATCTTGGATCCATAGGAGTCATCTTTTTTGGCATTCTGGTTATCTTGTCTTCACCTCCACCTGGAGGCAGGCATCTTTTGGTCTTCATCCAGGGGACTCCAGGACTCCATCGTCTCCCGTGGCCTCTGATCCCGGAACCTCTGACCAAATAATGTTAATTTTCTAAATCAAATAGAAAAGAAACAAATTAAGTACATAGCACAATACTAACTTCACCCTTTTGCCAAAAATAAAACATGCTTGGTAAAAACATTTCGTTTTTTTTTTTTTTTTTTTCTGAAATTAAACACAAGTTAAAAAAAAACAAGCATATATAAAACAGCATTCAATATTTAATACATTTTCTCTCTGCACACCAACCATGAGCTTCCATTATTTATATATTTATTTATTTATTTATTTATTTATTTATTTACTTATTTTATATTATATATTTTTACATATATTACAGTGTTTATGTGCCGTTATAACAATCAACGTTTTAACTTCTCTGTCACTGCCTCCTGATTGTACCCATTTATTTTCTCTTTTTGTGTTCAAGGGACTTTATCTGCTTCTACATGCTCAAGCTGCCTGATCTCATGTCTGGGATGGCATGGGTTGATTTGATTTACATGGACGAACTGCTCTATTGCCGTTTCACCTTCATTTTTCAAAATTTTATAAACTACAGGAGAGACCTTATCTATAATTCGAAATGGCCCCTTCCAGGCTGCTAGAAATTTAGAATTTTTCTGTTTACTTTTTCCAAAATGAAACTTGTACACCTGATGCCCAACACTGTATTCCTTTACTGATGTCTTTTTGTCATAATAAGACTTTGCACTGTCAGCAGCTCTTTCCAGATTTCTCTGCACAAAAGCAAATGCATGTTGCAAATGCCTCCTCAGTTCATCAATATATTCATGAACTGTGGATGCACTCACAAGTGTTTGCTCATGTGTTCTGTATAGTAGGTGTTGTGGTAACACCATTTTCCTACCTGTCAAGACCTCATGGGGGCTAACACCTGTTGCTTTGGCAGGAGTTGATCTGATTGCCATCAAAACCAACAGTAAACGTAAATCCCAGCTGGAACCTGCTTCTGCCACGAATTTCTTTAAAATATCCACAACAGACCTATTGCTCCTTTCACCTGTACCTGAAGACGCTGCCCAATATGCGATATGTAGTTTCCTTTTCACACCTAGTATTTGCCATACCTTACTCATTAGAGTACTTGTGAAATGACTTCCTCTGTCTGACTCAATTCTTTGTGGCAACCCAAACCTTGAGAACACATGGTTCACCAGCAATGTGGCTGCTGTTTGCGCACTACAATCTGGTGCAGGAATGCATTCAATCCACTTCGACATCAAACATAGCACACTTAAAATATAACGGTTTCCCCTGCTCGACCTTTTTAAAGGACCTACATAGTCCATTTGCAAATCTGACCATGGGAGAGTTAGGCCTCTTTTCATCAATGGTGCTCTATGCATTGGTAAAGCAGGTTTAAATTGGGTGCATACTAGACATCCCCTAGTATATAATTCCACATCTTGGGACATATGTGGCCAGTAAGCATAATCTTTTAGTATTTCTAATGTTTTTTGTGAACCTCTATGGCCTGCAGTTATGGCATCATGTGCATGGTGTAGCATTAGCCCTCTGAATGAAAGGGGTACCACCCACTGTATTTGTCCTGTTATGGACTTTCTAATCATGAGTCCATCCTGTAATCTAATTCGTGTTTTGTTCTTTAATAGCACCCTCAACTCTTCTTTTCCCATACAATCATTTTCTGTTAAAGGATTTTGTTCAGGATCTATCAAATGATTATAATAGATTCCCAAAATTCGATCATTCTTTTGTGCCTCAATCAAATCTTGATCTGGCGTGTCATGACTCCACTGTACCACTGGTTAATCTACCTCCTTTGGTGCTTTAGAACGTGTTACTGCATCAATTTGTATTTCACCCATTAAATAATCAATATGTAGCAATTCTCCCATCACAGCCCCAATCTTAGCCAGGTGGTCAGCCTTATCATTTCCCTCCTTATCCTCTCCTGGTGTTTTTAAATGCCCACAAATTTTTCTCCAGTATATTGTTAAATTATTCTCTGACACCAATTTGTCTATGGCTTGTATCATTTTTCCATGTTTAAGTGGCTTTTTGTTGTATGTAACCATGCCTCTTGCTTTCCAACCAGGCAAATACTCCACAAAGCTATTCCGTGCATAGTCAGAATCAGTCACCAGGACAATTTCACTGAACTTTTTATCAACTGCAGTAGCAATTGCTTTATAAATGGCTGCCAATTCCGCCACCTGACTGCTCCTAGCTCCAATCCTCATCCCTATACTGGGGACGCCTTCACATTTCAACCAGACATTTCCTATTCCTGTCACTAATTGTTTATTACTGTCATTTTCAATGTGAAAAGCACAACCATCCACATATACAGTTGACAAATCCTTGCATGTTTTTTCATCAAAAGCTTTGTGTGGTGATTGTTCAAATTCCTGCAAACTAGTTTCCACTTCCATTTCATTTGGTATTTGTTCAGCTGCGCAGTCATGTAAGTCAGCTAACCCTTGAGCAATTGGGTTCTTTTTATTTTGTCCATATCTCACTTCTACAGGAAAACCTTGTAATGCCAGCGTCCACGAAGTGATTCTGGACTGCGCTAGATTACCTGATCTAATTCTTTTACTCTCTAAAAATTGCAAAGGTTGATGATCTGTTTCAATAATCACCTTTTCTCCCTGAACAATGGGGCGGACATGTTGTAGCGCCCACACAGTGGTTAATAGGGCCTTTTCACATTCATTAAATTTCATTTCAACTTGGGAAAATGCCTTACTTGCATAGGCAATGATTTTGTGATTCAAATCGTGTTTTTGTGATAACACTGCTGACATACAATGTTCAGAAAAACCTATTTCTATAAAGAAATCCCTGTCCTTTATGGGGTATGCTAAACATGGTGCCTTTACAAGACATTCCTTTAATTTAGCCACTGCATCAGACTGCTCTTTTTCCCATTTCCAGGGAGTATTCAGTTTAAACAGTTTAGTCAATGGTTGAGTGATTTCTGAATAATTTTCAATAAACTTTCTGTTATAGCCTGTCATCCCTAATAAACTTTTTACTCCTTTCACATTTTTAGGATCTTTTAATCTTTGTATGGCCTCTATTTTCTTCTTTTGTGGATTTAGCCCATGTTCAGTCACTTCATGCCCTAGAAAGTTCACTTTTTTCTTGCACCATTGTGCTTTTTGCAAATATACTTTGGCGCCTGCTTTCTGCAATTGGCCAAGTACATGTCTTATTTCATCAAAATGGCTTTTCAGGCTTTCATTTTTTATCAGGACATCGTCCACGTAAACTATTGTTCCTCTTTCCGCTGCATCCGGCATGGCCTTTCTCAAAAATATGCCAAATTCACTCCCACTATTGATGTACCCGAACGGAGCTCTAAGCCAGGCGTATTGAGTCCTGTCAAATGTAAAGGAAAATAAATTCTGTATCTCCTCTGCCAATGGCACGCACCAATATCCAGAGGTGAGATCTAATGTGGTAAATACATTTGAACCATGGACCTGAGCTAGGCCCTGATCAATGAATGGCCGCCATTGACCATTTGGCTTTAACACACCTAAAATAGGTGTATTGGATGTGCTATGAATGGGCCTGATGATTCCCCGAGATTCCAAATTTTTAATAATCTCTGCCAATGATTCTAAACATGCCAGCGGTAGTCTATACTGGCGTACAAACACTGGATTTCTGCTACACCGTTCTGGTAGTGTGGCCACATGTAAATCAGTTAAACCACAATCATCTTTTGCAAATACATCCTTAAACTCCATAAATATCTCCCTCAGATTGTCCCTATCCTCATTGCTTTCACACGCATCCGCTAAGGAGATCTGCTCTTCTACCATTTTGGAAAATTCTGGAAAATCTTCTGTTAAGGGAATCTCGGCGCTTTCCTCTAACTGTGTGGCTGTGTCTTTTTGTAAAGCTGGCACTTTTAAAAATTTTGGCTTATCAGCTTCCACTTCAATGGGCTGATTTTCTGTTTCATTTTCATTTAAATTAAATATTATGCAATCCTCTTGATGGCAGCACACTGTCTCATTTGAATCATAAGGATACACAGAATTAATTTTAAATATTCCTTTGGGCTGAGAGTCCAGGTGTTCTGGCAACTCACCCTTGGCATCTACATACTTTTCAGGGATATTTCCAATCACCATGTTATTTAAATCCGCTGTATAATGTGATTTTTGTATGGCCATTCCTAATGGGGAGTTTTCCTCTAAATGAATATCCTGACAACCTTTATTATTTACCATAATTTTGACAGATCCTTCACCAATGTCTACCAATGGAATGTATTCATAATACAGGCCTTGCTGTTTTATGGATTCATTCAGGCATACAAATGCATCAGAGCCTTTCATCTGCTGTCCATTTTTGCATTTCAGTGTTATTGCAAACTGTTTTGTAAATGCAGGAATAATAGTATCTTTCCTCATTTGTAATTGGTTGCATAAGGAACCAGTTGTGCACAATGATAAGCCCTTCTTTTGTCTTCAAGTTCAGGTGCCGGACCACCTAGGCGTGACCATATTTTTTGATTAAGGAAATCTAACACCATACACATTCTGTGCATGATGTCATTGCCCATGTAAAATTCATTTTGTGCTCCATTCACTATCCATACATTATGGTAAATTGTTTTCTGCCCAATGCTAATTTTAAGCATGCATCTGCCTGCAATTCGGTTTTCAAAGTCTGGTCTGTCCAACCCAGAAACATATTGGTTTTTAATCCTAAATTTCGGGATTTCTTCCCTCTTCATTATTTTTTGCAACAATTTCTCATTAATGAAACTCCTTTCATGTCCAAGCGCTAAAGTGGCTTTTATTGTTTTAAAATAGTCATTTATATCAACATGAACCCATGGTTGCTCATCTTCCATGTGTATTTCTGCCAGAGTGGTAATGTGTTTTTCTGAATCTGTTTTAGGAGCAATATTCTGTTTGCATGTTTTCTCTTTTAAATAAAAACGTAATGTGTGCTCATCTATGGCAGTCTGCCAATTTTTCCTTGGGTCCTAGTATATTTGTACAGGTAGTTTTTCATTGTCGCTCTGCATTTTGTCTTGACACATTAATATAACAGTGACACTAGGTATGCAGCTATTCTGGAGATATACCTCCACAGCATCATTTGGTTTGGCAACGGTGTGACATTCATTTATATTGCTGTTTTGTGATTTTAGTTTCTTAGGCCTCAATGGTTTTTTGGTTAAGGACCACAGCACTCCATTCACCCCATCTATGAGAGGAGACAATCTTTTCAGGCAATCTGTCCCCATCAGAAATGGAATTTCACAAATAGATGTGATCAATACCTCTTGTTTCATTCTGTGCTTTCCTATTTTTATGTCAACCTCAGTTACACCTATGATGGGCACCTCCTCCCCATTAAAGTTATGCATTGGACCTTGATTTTCCTTCACTGTGATCTGACTCTGTGGGGGTCTCCCTTCATTGATACTCTTTACCAGCTCCTTGGACATAATTGTGGCCTGTGCGCCAGTGTCAATCATAGCAAAGGTGTGGCGTTTTTCTTCTACAGTGATGGGTGCATAATATCTGTCCTCAACTTCCTCTAATACACATAAGAAGTGTGAATTCTTTCTGATTTCAGGGCTCACCTTTCTCAGGCCTTTTTCACTTTTGGCTAAGCACAATGGTAAATGGAAAGACATTTTTCCCTCCTTTTTACCCATTTCTGCGCGAGAGACTTTATTCATTTCTCCATGATCAGAGGTTTTTTGGAGTGTGGCCACTGTTCGCCCATCCATCTGGGTAACATCAGAGACCATATTACAACCTTCCAACTGAACATGTGTAACAACATCATTCAGCAATTTGTCATTTTTTAATTCTGTGCATTTGTGATCATTTAGTGTGATACCAGCCCTTTCAGCCTCTTCAAAAATATGTGGCTCAAAGAATTCTTCAGGTGATTGACTTGTACCCTCCTTTTGAGTATTTCCTTTTTCTGTCTGTGTTTGGTCATTGTTTTGCTTGCCCAAGGAAGGAGATATAGCATCCCCACTTACTCCCTGTTCACTGGTATTCCCCATACATGAGTCATTTTTCTTAAATCTGTCCCTTTGTTCTTTTGGAATTCCTAATGTTTCTTTTTCATTTGTGCAAATCTTTACTGTTTTATTTAGCTCTAGGTTAAACCGTACCTCTTTTTTAGAAGTATTTGCACTTTCTGTCACAAGTTCATTTACTGGCACTTTCATTTTTAATCCATTAGGCATCTCAGAGTCGTTATGCAAAATTATATCAGAGCAATCTGTCATTTTGGCACTGCAGTTATCATGAGTCACTTTTCGGAAGCCCCCCGGTCATTGCTATGGCCATCAGCCCCCTCTTTGGAAGGTTGTTTTTGCACTGTATAGAGCTTTCCTATTTGCTCAGCTAACATTTTCACTTGGGGCTCAAGGCACTGGAACCTTTCCATCTCTCTAGGATCCTCTTTCTGTGGACTAGGTCGATATTGGTTGTTTTCCCCCTGATTGGATCTATTCTGATACCTCTCAGGTGATTGATGTCGGTTGGGATGGTTTCTGAACTCTTGATTCATTTGTGGAGGGGAGCGGGTTGCACCCATCCTTTGATTATAGTCCCCTGGTGGGGAATCATTGTACTGACGTGGATTGTAGTTCACGTTTTACCTCATGTCCTGTCTCTCAGATTGTGGGTACTGGCCCCTATGTTGATTTCCATTATCAGTAAATCAATCCACATATCGGGGTCTATCCTGATTACCATATATCATGGTGTTGGGATCAAATCTGCTCTGTGTCCCCAATGACTGGTAGGGACCATAATTTCTTTGATTTTGATTTTGATTTTGTCTCTGGTTATTGTTCATACCTGCCATATCAGGCCGATATCTGTCCCCTAAATACCTAGGGCTGATGTAGCTCTCTCTATTACTAGGATCATGTGATTGGAACATTGGTACAGGAAATGGCGATCTTTGTTGATTACCCCTTTGTTCAGGTGCCACATTATTTTTACCTTGGCTTTGAGCAGACTCAAGGGACATTTTGGCTGACCTGATTTCCATTACTGTGGCTGAGGGTTCTTTAGATTTAGGTCTAGTATCTTTCATTTTATCACTTTCTCTACCCTGACAATAGAGTACCTCATATAGTTTTGTGCTTTGATGTACAATCCATTCAATGGACTTGTCACGGTCAAATTCACGGACCAATTGGGATATGATGTCTTTCTGTAGCCCATAGAAGTATGCAGTTTTAAACTCATTGGAATTTGGGTCAAAAGATACATCAAAGCGAGAAAATGCTCTTTTTAAGTCTTGTAAAAATTGGCGAGGGGATGTATTAGGTCCAGCAGTAATTGTGTAAGCGACTTTCTTTGCCTCCTGCAATGACTGAAAAGGAGAAAAATGACGCCTAATTTCTTTTTCAAACTCCAACCAGGTCATATTCTGCTGTTCATTTAATCCCCTTATGATGCTGGCCGTCGGGGCATCTAAAGTTAAATGAAAATATTGTCTGTACTGTTCCTTAGGTATCTGGAGTGCTTTAAAAATGTCATGCACCGCTTCTAAGTGATCCTCAATGCAGCATTCACCTCCCTTTTTAAATGGTTTGATCAGGGCTTTGATGGATTTCATTATTTTTATGGGGCTACTTGTTGCAATGCATGGAATTGCACTATTTTGTGATTCAATCCTGTTTTCAGGTGTATGAGATTGGTGGCTGCCCCCAATGGGAGTATGAAATCCCCCAAGGGCGCTGCAACCAAGTTCAGTCACCGGCCCAGTCACTGGAGCACTAGCTCTTTGGGCAGAGCTAGAATTCACCTCCACTCCATTGAATGTGGTACCCTGCCGCCTCTCCTGGGACCTGGGAATGCACATTTGCTGTTCTAAGTCCTTACACTTTTTAAGGAGTCTGTTTGCTTCATTTTGCAAATAGTTGTTTTCATCACTCATCTTATTAATCACCTCCTGCATGTCGCACATTTGCATTTGGCATTCATTGAACTCTTTATTTCTCTTGTCTCTTTCTTGAATCATTTTAATCATTTCTTGTTCTGCACTCTGGAGATCACATTCTTTTTCACAATGTTCTTTTTGTAAAATCTGCATTTCTGAAACAACCTCATCTTTATCCTGTCTAATGTGGTCCACTAAGGCTTTTAAGTGTACCAATTCTTGCTCACTATCCTCAAATTGTTTCTTGCTTTTGGATAACTGAGCATCAAAGTCTCTGCATTTTAATTGCATGTCTTTTTTGGCATACATCCAATTCTGCTCTTAACATTTCCTGATTTTTACTTGCCCCATCTAATTCAGTCTTTAACCTGTTAATTAGCTGGGTATCATTCTCCTGCATTCGCAGGGACTTATTCAAAATAAACCATATTTTGCCGCATAGCCGTATTAAACAGTCTTTCTCTGCACTTTTATCAGCTGCATTCAATAATCTTGTAAGGCAGACCTGAATTATGCTGCCTTCTGCAAAAATATTGTCTAGTTTTTCTTTCTGCACCTCACCCTGAATGCGGTCACGCCATTCTAAGGTGCTGTTCGACGACCACGTCCCATGTGCAAACAACTTTGCCTCTAAATATTGCACTAGGTCTGAAAACGTGGTTTCCCTTTGTGACATTCTGAAATTCGTTTTTAGTGGCACACTGCTATTATAAAATGGGTTCCCTTTAATGTGCAAATGGCAGTGTGAGACACGCTTGCCACGCGCAGTAGGTACTCTATGATCACTTTCCCGGCCTGCAACGCACCATAAATATGTTGGGTATTTTGTGGATATTTGGGGCTTTGCGGTATTTTCTTACCGCCAAAATACCTTTAGCAATAATCACTCTCTGTATTCATATTGGGTCACACATAACAATAATACATTGCATTATTTCAGAATTCAGACCTATTTAGATAATGTGCGCGATAATTTGCGTGGTTGGTTGGTATAGTGGTTGGTTTATTTGTGGCCCCAATATCCAACATCCCTTGTTTTTTATCTAGATTGTTCTTGATCACTAGAGAGACCTCAGGCCTACATTTTAGGGATACCACATTTTCAGTGTTAGTGTTGTGTGCCACCATGGGCTATTGTGGTATTTTTGTGGTAATTTCCACTACCTTATATACGGTATGGAACTATGTCCAGAGAGTCTCTCTTCCCGTTGGCTCATGTACCTCCAACAAGCTATGCTACAAACAGTCACTCACAACTGTCCATACTGAATATAATCATGCACACATCTGTTTTAAAATGACAATTGCACTGTTTAAAAATCTATCCACGTTTAAACCTTTTCCCATGCAAAATGAAAGAGAGAAATAATACACACTAGCTATCTGTTTTCAGATATTTTTGTATTATAGAAATTTCCTTTAAACACAGTTTAACCTTTTTTTACAGAAATAAATGAAATGGTACAACATTATTCCCCAGCAAAACTCTAATCACAGCCTCTAGCATGATACTTGCTATGACGCTGCTCCAATCAGAATCAATCATGTCATCTCCTCCCTCACTACACAATGGCTCATTTCTACAGTAAAAATTGTAACAAACTGATTTCCTGTTCCTTCGAGCTCTTTGCTTCCTGTAGTTATCTGGACAGAGCAGCAGAGAAAAAAAAATGAATGTGCGTTTAAAAGTTCACTTTCAGAGTAGGCCTAATTCTGCAGTGGAGACACATTTTTATTAGTGGGTTATGTTAAATGAAGTTTTATTAGTCAGGTTAGTTATTAATAAGGTTAGTTATTAATTTTCAAATGTGTCTCTTGCAACATAGGCATTTCAGGTGAAAAATAGTGTGCATTTTGAATGTGCACATGTGTGCTTTTAACTGTAAAAATAGATTTGCATCTTGTATGTAAAAATCGTTTTTGACTGAATAGCCTGTCTTTACTTATATGTCCATGTTACTCTGGCAACACATATAGCAATGCACCACACCCATGTGGTGGTGCTGCATCAAAAAAAAAAATGCTACCTGTGCAGTAGTGCTGTACTCTGTGCTGTAACACGCCAAATATCCTTACATAGCCCAAGGCAAGATGGTGGAAAGAAACAGGAGACATGATTGGGCGAAGGGAGAACAAAGGAAACACCTGAACATTCTAAACCGCCTTTCATTTAGTTTTCTCTGTGAGCAGGTCATGTTTTTGTGTTCTCCTGAGTATTTTAGACCAAGATTTATCTGAGAAGAAATCTGAACTCAGAAGAAATCAGATTTGAAATTTCAGTTTCAACTTGCAGAAAAATAAATATTGCTTCTGTGTACTACGCTTCAATTCAGTTCATAACAAAGAAGATTCTGAGATACGTACTTTATTTGTGGGCAACTGAAGATTTCCTTGCATGTTTGTAAATTATATTGTTTGGGACTGAAGACGTTAGGCTGTGAACCCGGTTGATTAAGGGTTAACATTTATTTCCTGACAGCTGGTGCGAGACCGTTTATGTGCGCTTTGTTTTCTGAGTCGTGTGTTTCCTCTCTCATGAATACGCTTACCTTCACAGGAAATCCTTTGCTGAAGCTTCCGTACTGGTGAGGAGGCAGTTCACGCGTTGCGTTCGTCGGATCCTGAGCTAGAGATAGATCGAGTCGCGGAAGTTCGTCGATCATCCCTATTAGGTGAGAGGGTGAAAGTTCTTCCAGGAGGCTTTCTTCATTGAGAGAAGGTAAGCGGACATGCGTGAGTGTTTTTTCAGTCGTTCTGCATGGTTCCTGTTATTTCTTTAAAGTAAGAGTCGTTCTGTATCTTCACAGACAATTCGTTTTTGGTGAACTCTTTCCTTTCAAGGAGTGCGCGTGCGCAGCAACAGTTTGACAGTAAAGATTATAGTTAGGATTGTCTGTTGCAAGGAGATCATTTCAAAAGTACACACTAGCAACACTATAAACTTTTGAATCTCCTAATTAAATGGGGTTTGCTTAAAGAATTCAACTGAAAGCAAAAACATAAACTTTAACAGTAATATCATTCAAGCAGCTTATTCAACCATATAGTTCATTGGAACAAAAAGGGCAATTCACCCCAGGTGTACAAACAGGAGGATGCAGATGTGAATCAGCCTGAGCGGAGTTAAATACGTTCTTTCTGATTTGTTTTGACATTTCAACTGGGCATCTCTAAAGAGAAGAACTAGTGTTTGGTTGACATTTCAGTATTCTAAGAAAGAAAATAATTCACTGTTCAAATAATCTACCCTTTTATGAGAACAGTGTTCAATGTGCTAACTGATGAACTCTTGGAGTCTGAAGAGTCTCTTTTCTAGCCAGCTTCTTGAAAGGGTATTCATAAATAATTAAAGGGTGCACACTTTAATTCTGAAGAGAGTAAAAAACTGACAGTGAATTCTCAGCACAACCATTCTTTGTAAAAAAACAACTTTAAATTGAGTACAATTAGTTTATACAAGGAATTATATCCTCTAGGCAGGAGCAGAGGATTTCTCAGGTAACTTAGTCCATGTGTGATGAGGTATAAGGTTGGCAAAGAGTGTAACTGATATTTACATGTAAAACATTTGTGACTCTCTCGCCTATGCAGATACGGTCGTCCAGAAGGAGATCCAGTTCCTGTGTCTGATTTTATTATTTTATCCAATTTCCCCTTTCCCCCGTGGTGTCACGAGCTCAACTGGTTAAATAGTTAGTTGAGAACGCTATGCTTTGGTGGGTCCTTGGGGTTCAGCAGCTCCTGCGTTGGATTGAAGACCAGTCATGACAGGAGGCCCGAATAAGGGCTTTACATGCATCATAGATCCCTTGCAAAGTCCAGAAAAGTTTGGTGGCCTGTAAAACATGTCAGAGAGCTCTGAATGTTTGAAAACTTTGCATCCCAAAAAAGACCTTAAAAGGCATCCTACACCCCTGAAAGTCCCAAACACATTTTCAGCCTGAAAAACGCATAGTAGACCCCTGAATGTCCAGAAAACTTTGGCAGGTCAACAAAGGTCTTAAAATGCATCCTAGGTCCCCAAAAATCTAGAAAAATGGTGGAGGGCCAAAAAAGGGCTTTACATGCATCCTAGACCCTCCAAAATCCAGAAAGGTTTGGTGGCTTGTTTTAAACATGTCCGAGAGCTCCAAATGTCCCAAAAACCTCAGAATCCCGAAAAAGACCTTAAAAGGCACCCAAGACCTCTGAAAGTCCTGAAAACTTTGGTGGCCCATCAAAGGCCTTAAAATGCATGCTTGAACGCCGGAAATCTAGAACATTTTGGATGCCTTTGAAAGGGCTTTAAATGCATCGTAGACCCCCTAAAGTCCAGAAAAGTTTGGCAGGCCGGAGAAAAACGAGTCCGAAAGCTCAGAATGATCCAAAAACATCGACAGCCTGAAAAAAACCTCAACACGCATCCTAGAACCCTGAAAGTGCACAAAAACAAGTCCTAGACAACTGAAAGTCCAGTAAACTTTGACGCCTAAAAACCAGCCTTAAAATGCATCCTAGACCCCCAAAAAACTAGAAAACTTTGGAGGCCCCAAAAAAGGGCTCTGCATGGATCCTAGATCCCCCCATGCCCCCAAAGTCCATAAAAAGTTTGGTGACCTGTAAAATATGTCAAAGAGCTCTAAATGCCCGAAAAAAGTTGGCATCCCAAAAAAAGACCGTAAAACACATCCTAGACTCCTAAAAGTCCAGAAAACTTTTTGGGCCCAAAAAGTGCCTCCTTGACCCTCCAAAAGTCAAGAAAACTTTGGTGGCTCAGGAAATGCCTTAACATGCACCATAGGCCCCCAAAAATAAAAAAAAACTTTGAAGCACTGAAAAAGGGCTTTAAATGCATACTAGACCCCCTAAAGTCCAGAAAACGTTGGTGGCCCGAAAAATTAGTCAGAGAGTTCTGAATGTCTGAAAAACTTTGGCAGCCTGGAAAAGGCACTAAAATGCTTTCTAGACACCTGAAAGCCGCTAAAACGTTTTAGACTTAAAAAACGCATCATAGACCCTGGTAGGTCCAGAACATTTTTGGCATCCAAAAAAAGGCCTTAAAATGCATCCTAGGCCCCCGAAAATCTAGAAATCTTTGGATGCCCAAAAAAGGGCTTTAAATGCACCATAGACCCCCCAAAGTCCAGAAAGGTTTGGTGGCCCATAAAACATGTCAGAGAGTTCAGAATTTCCCAAAAACATCAGCATCCCAAAAAAGACTTTAAAACACATCCTAGACCCTTGAAGGTACTGAAAACCTTTTTGGCCTGAAAAATGCCTCCTAGACCCCCGAAAGTCCAGAAAACTTTGGTGACCCAATAAAAGCCGTACAACGCATCCTAGGCCCCTGAAAATCAAGAAAACTTTGGAGTACCGAAAAAGGACTTTAAATTCATCCTAGGCCCCCTGGTGCCTGTAGCCCACCATATCCAGGGTCTCATACCATACCGCACCATGATATTCTGGTTCCACACATGTAGAGTTTAAATCTCCTGCTAGTTTCACTTGTCCATTATTATTCTCACATTGCCACGATACCACTAGATTGGTAATACTGCTCAGGAATATATCCAGGTCGCCAATACCCCTATGCCAGTACACATGTATCAAATGAAATGGATAAAATAAACTCAACTTAGATAGTTCTACTAACAGCACCTCACAGGGGAGGTTTACAACCTTACTGGTAGTTATCCCCTGGCCTGATCTAATCACTGTCAGCAGTCTCCCAGCAGGGCGGCCCCCTGAACTCGGTTTTTCTGCTTGAGTGAAAACCTGGTATTCATCTACCACGGGAGAAGATATTAGCCATGTCTCTTGCAGAAGGACACAACTACACTGTTTTAGAAGGATCATGACCTCGGTATTGCTAAATATACTAAATAAATTTGCACTGCTGCGGAAGTTTCAGGAGACAATTTTAAACTGTCCATCAATGCTAAAACAGCAATCGTGCATGGCCTTCGTCGTTAGCGCCATTTCTCCTTAAGGGTGCAACAACCCTGGCCCAATCCACTTGACTCCCTCCATTGTTACCGCTTCCACTAGCAACTTCCTGCTTCGAACCATCCTTAACTTTCATGAGAACCGTAAGACCTTTAGGGTACCCACTCTTGAGTTGCTTTCCAGAATATTCCTCTTTGTGCACCACCTCGAAGCCTAATTGGTACAGCCTATATTTTTCCATTAGGATTAGGTCCCTAACAACTCTCGAACGAAAGCGGAGGACCCTCCTATCAGTTTGTATCCTGTCCACGAATTCTACACGCTCAATGTCCAGGGAAGAAAGGGCTCTAAGACTAGCAATTTCCGCAAAGATAGCTATAGCGTTGGCTCAATTTAGGCATATAGGTATTTCTTTACCATGCAAGCTTGAAACAAGATTTTATTATGTTGGTACTCAGACGCTGATTTATTGGTAACAAATCTGTAATCCTTGCACCTTTGCACTCCTGAGGACACCAAAAGGCGTTATCTCTGCCCCGTCCCATAGTCACTCTTTCATACCTTCACTCTTTATCATTGTACCGTGGCTAATCAAGGCCACAGCCCTCCTTCCTATATGGCCCTCTCGGTAGATGAGCTCTGCTCAAACCCCTCCCTTGATGTTTGTTGTTTTTCTCAAAATCAGGCCAGAATAGCTTCCCCAAGAGATCCCTATTCAATTCCTGGTTATATCCAGTCGAGGAGTGCGCCATTGTGGCCCCATCCTGTGAGCAAGCCAAATTTCCCCTTGCAAACCTCAAGGCGGGACCTATCGTGCTCTCTGTTTGCACTACCAAGGGGGTAATAGCCCGCTACGTGAATGTAGTACTTGGCTGTGGGTTTCCCTCTGTACTCAGTCCTGCTACCCGCTCAACAACTGCGTCAGTCTGTACTGACGTGCTGATGGTCACACACACATTCCACGAGACTGTTCTGCAATTCCTCATACACTCACCCCATTCTCCGTCCCCAAAGTCGCTGTAGGTAAAATAGGGAGGGACCCCTTTATACCAGTCCTAGCCGTTAAACAATTAAAAGTCTCAACAATGGTCAAATTACACAAACATTTTCTTGATGATGCCCTTTATATTTGCAGGTGTTAACATTTTTCGATTTTCTGCTTTTCTTCCCTCCCACTTTGGACCCCTCCTTCAACAAGCCCCCTAATGGGCATTCCAAAGGGTCAGCACTGTCACCACCTTGAGCGGCCGGCCCCACATTTTTTCCCCACCCAGCCTCTCTTTTTGTAGAGAGACTAAAGCCCCCTCCACCCTTCCCCTTCTTTCCATCTAAACACACATCCCTCTTCCATGAAATCATAAAAAGCAACAATTGAATCAGAGTCCACTACTTCAGCAAATTCAATCATGCTGAGGTCATTTACTGGAAGCAAAGTAAGGGCCATTGCACAAAGAGAGTTCACAGCTCTTATTTCTGTGCTAGATCCAGATCTAGTGAAGAAATCGCTAATTGTATGCCCCACAATGGTGGAGTTTAGTCTTGTTGGAGGCATTACTATTGTAATTGGTTATTTATAACGTGCTTAAGGGATCGAACCTGTGTTACTCCATGTCACCTTGCTTCCAAGGTGAGCGCATTGCCCCTGAGTTATCCTCCTGAGACTTTATCATATAAGGTACAATTAGATCTTACTTTCCTTCCCAACAAGGCCAGAGGCACACAAATAATAGCAGGGGGGGACGGGTTTAAATAAAGAAATAATGGTGGGCGGGAAGGGGTTAAATGAATAAATAATGGCGGGTGTGATGGGTTTAAATAAATAACAAACCCATAACAAATGAAATACAAATAGAAATAAAATAAAAATCAAATAAAAATAAAATTGATATTGATATTGCTATTTTATTTCTATCGCGCTCGTACACAAGTGTTTCAGAGCTCAACAAGGCAAGGGAAGGGAACAGGGGAGAACAAAACAGCAATCTTACTAGATACCCCTTAATATTTGCAGGTGTTAACATTTTTCGATTTTCTGCTCTTCTTCCCTCCCACTTTGGACCCCTTCTTCAACAAGCCCCCTTATATTTGCAGGTGTTAACATTTTTCGATTTTCTGCTCTTCTTCCCTCCCACTTTGGACCCCTCCTTCGACAAGCCCCCTAATGGGCCTTCCAAAGGGTCAGCACTGTCACCACCTTGAGCGGCCGGCCCCACATTTTTTCCCCACCCAGCCTCTCTTTTTGTAGAGAGACTACAGCCCCCTCCACCCCTCTCCTTCTTTCCTTCTAACCGCACATCCCTCTTCCATGAAATCATAAAAAGCAACAATTGTAACATGCTTAATACCCAGAGGTTTCTAAACACGGACACGGGGATCGAACTTGTGTTGCTCCATCGTTGCCCCTGAGCTATCCTCCTGAGACTTTATCATATAAGGTACAATTAGACCTTACTTTCCTTCCCAACAAGGCCAGAGGCACACAAATAATAGCAGGAGGGACGGGTTTAAATAAATAAATAATGGTGGGCGGGAAGGGGTTAAATGAGTAAATAATGGTGGTTGTGATGGGTTTAAATAATTAACAAACCCATAACAAATGAAATACAAATAAAAATCAAATAAAAATAAAATTGATATTGATATTGATATTGCTATTTTATTTCTATCGCTCTCATACACAAGTGTTTCAGAGCGCGACAAGGCAAGGGAGGGTAACAGGGGAGAACAAAACAGCGATCTCACTAGCTGCTAAGGGAATTCAATATTTGGTTCGATGTCCGATATAACCCCATGACCCAACCAATCCTGGACAACCTGGAAGCCCTCCACATGACTTAACTGGTCTCAGGCCCCACTCACTCCGCTGGCCACACCCAAGATGCAATCTTCAGTTTTTCCTAATCTCCATGCTCCCTCCCCGACCACTAATCTGGAAAAACCACACTCCCATCTTCTTCACACTTGATAGAAGACCCTCCACCCCCTTGACTAACCCAGGACCGCCCAGCTGTTTCTCACTATGGAACAAGGTCAAAGTAACTATTGATATGGCTGACTGCCTGTTTGCTTACCTACCCTCCCTCTCACTCCAGGTAGGCCAGCTCTCCAAAAAAAAGGACCGTCAAGCTGTTTCTCACTACGGAATAAGGTCAAAGTAACTCCTGACTTGGCTGACTCCCTGCTTGCCTACCTACCCTCCCTCTCACTCCAGGTTGGCCAGCTCTCCATCAGCCATTTTGATCAATGGCTCTCCAATTCTCTTAGCCCTCTCACCTCTATCAGATCCTCCTCCAACCGCCAAGGCCCCTCCCCCAGATTTTTCACCCTAACCCTCAAATCCCTCAAAACCCCAAACCACATCCTGGAAAACAGATGGCGGGCTGACCCCTCCCTTAGAATAGAACTTAGGATGCCCAACAGATAAAAGCCTACAGGGCAGAAATTCGAAAGGCCAAGGAATTCTACTGAAACAGAATCTCCAGCGCCCCCAACACTAGCAGGGTACTCCTCAAGATCATCTCAGAATTCATGAACCCTCTTTGCACATCCTCCTCCTTACCCCACACTGAGCACTCTGTGACGCTCTCTCTGACCACTTCCACAACATAGCCATGGATAGAAACTGCACATCGGCTATGAATTAGCATTGCTCCCTCCCTGCTCCCTTGAACCCATGTCCAGGCTCACAGACCTACCCACCATCCTCCCATTCTTCTCCACCTTCTTTCCCATCCTGAATTCCTTCAGCTACCAGGCAGCAACCATCCTTCAGGATCTCCTGGAAATCCCTGTCCTCCATCTCTCCTAAAAGATATCCTTTCCTCAACAAGTGCCGGCAGCATTTCATGATCTATCATGAACACATCCCCCTCACCTCAGGCGCGTTCCCAGTAGTTTTCAAGACATCCCACATCAAACCCCTGCTCAAAAAACCCTACATTGACCCCTTCTGCCAGCCAACTACAGACCTATCTCTAACAACCATTTCATAGGCAAACTAATTGACTGAACAGACTACACCCATCTATGTCTTTTTACTGAATCTAACCTCCTCTTTGACCCCACTGAGTCCAACTTCAGGCCCCTAGTAGGAACTGAATCATGTCTTGTCTCCCTCAGGAATGATCTAAGACTCAGAAGGTTGTGGCACACTTATCCTTCTCAACCTCCCAGGGCCCTTTGACACCACTGACCACCGCACCCTCACGGACAAACTCCACTCCCTCAGCATCAGAGATGAAGCTTTGAAGTGGATATACACCTTCCTCTCCAACAGATGCCAAATTACGCACTTGCCTCCCTTCTCCTCGACACCATGCCCTGGAGCAACACAGGGAACCTCTCTATCACCCCATCTCTTTAACCTGCACCTGAGCCCCTCCCTGCTCTTATCTGTTCACACGGCCTGTCTTGCTAAAACTACACAGATAACACCCAAATCATCTTGATGATCCCAAAGGACACCACCAACCCCTCCCCCGACCTTGCTTCCTGCCTCACAGAATCGACCACTGTACATACATACTGACGCACAGACCTCACGGTAAGTACTGCGCTACTGTTAAAAGACGCCAGCCCAAATGTTGGCTACCCACACTCTGTACATCACTGTGCTGCACTCGAACTAGATCCGTGCTTTAAACAAAAACATCAAATTTAAAAATAAAATGACAGCTAACCACCTCCTTCTCAACCCCTGGAAAACTGAAATCGTGATCTGCAGGAAGATCGCCCTCTTTCCCCACTCCACCCCATAGCCATCCTCGCTAGCCTCCCTCACCCCACCTCCAACACAGTAAAGAACCTTGGATGCACCATAAATGCAGATCTGACAATATCACATCACATCAACTTGGTGTCAAAATTC
The DNA here is from genome assembly GCF_040938575.1 of Ambystoma mexicanum. Classification (NCBI taxonomy): domain Eukaryota; kingdom Metazoa; phylum Chordata; class Amphibia; order Caudata; family Ambystomatidae; genus Ambystoma; species Ambystoma mexicanum. The sequence goes on along the minus strand of NC_090930.1, from coordinate 1,046,513,485 downwards.
TGCTATCTACACCTACGCATTCTCCGATGTAAAGTCCCCTACCTCACCTACCCTCACAAAGTTGTTGCAATCATGGCCATCGTCCTCTCTTGCCTAGACTATTGTCAGGTACTGTCAGGTTGGAGTGACATATTCTTTACATACAGTATCATATACTCATTTACATTGGGTCAGGGGAGACACATATTTAGTATAGAAAGGTTTTAGGAAGTTATTATGGGTTATATTTTTAAACAGCCAATTTTGTCCTTAACCTTCATTGCAGTCTATGGAAAATGCCCCAAGCCAAGATGGAGGTTCTCAGTCTAAATTCTAATTGGCTGGAGATTGTTTATAGGGAGGACAATGAACATTCTAAACTGCCTTTCATCGTCCTTGCCCAGCTGAGAGGTCGTGTGCCTTGCAGCTCCTGCTTAACTTGGTCAAGGGTGACAAGTTTCTAGCAGTTGAGCGGAAAATCTGAAAGTATAACAGGAGTCGTGTATGGAGTTTGGTGGAGACACAGGACAGGAGTCAGAAACTTCCAATTTTCTGAGAAAAGAAGTTTTCAAGTCTCAATCACAAGATAAGTGACTTTCCATTTTTGTTGAACTTTGTAAAAAGGTTATATTTATTTTAAGGGATTGAAATCGCAAATCTCTATCTAAAATGACTGAAGCGTGTACGTTTGTTTTTTATCGCTACGTGTCAATTCAAACTAGCGCGTGAGTTTTTTCCCGTTACTTTGAGCCCGCGCGTGTGTCTCTGCACGTGAGAGTGAAGCGCGAGCGTGAACTTTGGACTCGCGTTTACTGTTCATTTACGCGAGGGTTTTTTCTACGTGATAAAATAAAAGCGCGTGTGTTTTTTCCCGCGATTTGTTTTTTTGCGCGTATGCGTATTTATTCGTGGGTTGGACTTTAGCGCGTGTAATTTTTTATCGCGTCTTGGACTTTAGCGCAAGTGCGTTTTACCCGCGAATTGGATTGTCAACGCGTGTGCATATTTCCCGCGACTTGGAGAAAAGCGCGTGTGTTTTTTCCCGCGATTTGGATTGTCAGCGCGTGTGCGAATTTCCCGCGACTTGGAGAAAAGCGCGTGTGTTTTTTCCCGTGGTTTGGATTTTCAGCGCGTGTACGTCTTTCCGCGACTTGGAGTAAAGCACGTGTGTTTATTCCCGCGGTTTGGATTTTCAGCGCGTTTGCGTTTTACCCGCCGTTTGGATTTTAGCGCGTGTGCTGGCTTTCCTTGTGAAGATTTCATCGCAAGTTTAAAATTCGTTCCTGAGTAAAAGACACTCTACAAAGAAAATATAAAAACAAATACAAGAACTTAAAAGAACTTCCTTAAACTTATTTGAAGAACTTTAGACCTTGTTCAAGAATCTTAGGGTTGAGCAGACGAACTACAAAGTTAAAAATTACATTCATGGACCTACTGAGAAGGCTGAATGATCTATAAGATTCTGGTCCACAAGTAAGGAAGTCTTGTCTGCTTGTCACTTCTCTGGGCATACTGCAGAGAAGTACCAGGTATGGTTATTTAACTATTTTGGTAAAGGATATAGAGTTTAAGGTTAGTATAATAACCCATGAGTAATGAGGTGTATTGCATGTTTATGTTTTAACTACAGGTGAAGAACCAGCGAGTTGATAGCTTCCAGCCTGGTGTTTGTTTCTTTGTCCCTTCCCCCTTTCCCCTGAAAGTGAGGTAAACTGAGCAGTTATATATGTCAGCTCAGAGTGCCACATTTTGGGTGGATTGTCGGGGGTTCAGCAGCTTCTGCAGACACCAGGTTCTCAGCATGACAGTATGAAAGGCCAATAAAAAAAAAGTGTCTGCCCAAGCTGTTATGAACCCCGACGAGACAACCATGGAGGCATTGGGAGTAATGGTTAGGGAAATGAGAGAAGAGTTACGGGTGGCTCATCAGGAGTATTCAAGTCTTTGTCAAAGAATGGATGAGTTAAATTTAAAGGTAACTCAAATACAAGAAAGAGAAGTTGAAATTTCGGAAGGTGCAGGAAACCCACCTGAGTTGGTGAGAGTAGGAGAAGAACAAGAACCTAGGCTTCCCAGAGGGGCAGAGGGAGGTTTAGGAATTTTAGTTATGCCTGTTCCTTTAGCCGCTCCCGAACGTTTCTTAGGAGATTCTAGAAAGTTTCAAATTTTTCAGACTCAGTGTGAATTGCATTTTTTAAGTCGTCCAGAGTTGTTTTCCACAGATGCTTCAAAGGTAACATTCATCTTACCATATTTATCTGGAGAAGCTTCTGCGTGGGGAAGTCTTTTGGTGAGTCAAAAGAATTTGGCTTTGAATAATTATTCCCTTTTCCAGACCGAATTTAAGAAAATGTTTGATAAGAGACAGTTATCTTTAGAGGTTGATGGAGAATTACTGGAACTGCGCCAGGGAGGAAAGGAGTTGATTTCTTATATCACTCAATTTAGAACTTTAATTTTAGAAAGTAAATGGCCAGAGGAGAAGAGGGCTTCCTTATTTTATAGGGGCTTAAAGGATGAGTTTAAAGATGCTCTGGCTGGAGTTTTGGAGCGACCAAATACTTTAGATGCCTTAATTGATTTGGTAGTTCAGTTGGATTTTCGTTTAACAGAAAGACGTTTAGAGCGTAGACGTACTCAGGGAGAGGTTAGGTTTCCAGGAAGAATGGAGAGGCCTAAAGTTGAGTTGGTGAACAGAGAAGTGAAGTCAAAGATAATTGACCAGCAGAGCCGGGTGAGAGGTCCGTTGTCCAAGGAAGAGAAGGCAAGAAGAAGGGAAATAATTTGTGCTTATACTGTGGTAGGAGTGGTCATTTTCTTGAAACCTGTCCTTTTACCCCCAAGAAGATCTCCAAATCTTCAGGCAGAGTACAACAAGTGGCTAACGCAATACAGACAGCGGTTCCTCACATAACTGTGAAGGTATCCTTGATGTTCGAAAAGGTACTTTTAGGTTCTGGGCCAATTATTATTGATTCAGGAGCTACGGGTAATTTTATGGATAGAGGATTGGCAAAAACTCTAGGTGTTCCTATAGTTGCTAAGAAAGAAATGGAGCAGGTCAGGGCAGTTGATGGGACATCTCTTTCTTCAGGTCCAATCACTCATAATACAGAGTTACTTGAGATGGAGATGACTGGAGGTCATAAAGAAAATATCTCTTTTGAGTTAATTGATGCGCCAATCTTGAAAATTATTTTGGGTATGCCCTGGCTTACACTTCATAATCCCAGAATTGATTGGAGTGCAAGAATTGTATCCTTAGAATCAACCTTTTGTCAGGAACATTATCTTTCAGGAAAATCTTTTGAAGAGAAAGAAAAAGTTGTAAATTCCGTTTCATTCTCGCTTGCAGAAAGAGGGGCAATAGGTTTTGACATTGGAGCAGTTGTGGGTGAACTTCCAACTTGTTATCAGGATTTTTGGGATGTTTTTGATGAAAAGGAAGCTGGAGAGTTGCCTCCTCATAGACCTTTTGACTGCAAGATAGAGTTGGAGCCTGGAGCTATTTTACCAAGCAGTAGGGTTTATGCCTTGACTGAAAAAGAGAATGATTATTTGAAAGAATATTTAAAGGAAAATTTGGCTAAGGGATTTATTCGGCACTCTCAATCGCCGGCAGCCTCACCATTGTTCTTTGTGCCTAAAGCTGATGGTTCTCTCAAAACTTGTATAGATTACAGGGCAGTAAATAGAATGACAGTGAAAAATCGGTATCCTCTCCCTCTCATTTCAGAAATGTTAAATCAAATCCAAGGTGCTACCATATTTTCTAAGTTGGATTTACCTGGAGCTTACCATCTTGTTAGGGTCCAAGAGGGGGATGAGTGGAAGACGGCATTTAAAACCAGATTTGGCCTGTACGAGTACCAAGTGATGCCTTTCGGTCTTTGCAATGCCCCAGCGGCTTTTCAATTTTTTATCAATGAGGTTCTTCGGGAATTTCTTGATGTTTTTGTTATCGTCTATATTGACGACATTTTGATTTTTTCCCAGAATTTGGAGAAACAGAAAATTCACGTTCGACAGGTCTTAAGGAAATTGAGAGAGAATAATCTTTACGCTAAATTGGAGAAGAGTCAGTTCCATACGGATTCGGTAGAATTTTTAGGATTTGTGATCACTCCTTGTGGCCTGGAAATTAATCCAAAAAAGGTGGAAGCGGTTTGTGATTGGCCTACTCCAACTAAGGTGAAGGAGATCCAGAGCTTTTTGGGATTTGCCAATTTTTACCGAAGATTCATTGAAGGCTTCTCCAGTTTAGTAGCTCCAATTACTCGACTTTTAAGAAAAGGAGTTCCATTTGTTGTTTGGGAAGCTAAGGCTGATGAGGCTTTTCAAATTTTCAAGGAGAAATTCATTACCTCTCCTATCTTGATTCACCCTGATACTTCCAAACCATTTTTTGTAGAGGCTGATGCTTCCAATGTGGCAATGGGAGCAGTGTTGTCTCAGAGGCATAATGTTACAGGACAATTGGATCCAGTGGCCTACTTTTCTAAGAGATTTTCACCTGCGGAGGAAAATTACACCATTTCAGACCGAGAGCTTCTTGCTATCAAAGCAGCATTTGAAGAATGGCGACATTTTTTAAAAGGAGCATGTCACACTGTGACAGTATTAACTGACCACCGAAATGTACTTTTTTTGAAGACAGCAAAAACTCTGACACCTCGACAACTTAGGTGGTCATTATTTTTTGCGGAGTATGACTTTATAGTTACTTTTAAGCCAGGTAATCAAAATAAAAAGGCAGATGCTCTCCACGGCAGTTTTGTCCAGAAAGTGAGGTTAAGTCGGTCTGTGAACCTCTTCCATTGATCGCTCCAGAACGTTTTGTTCTTGCTGGGATTGAAAAGGAGAACGAAATCTTCAAGAAAGTACGGGAATCCATTTCTGAGACACAACTTGAAGATTGGGTTCGTTTGGATCCAGCTCGCAAAATTAAAGATGGTTTACCTTATTTAGATGACAGACTGTATTTACCATCAATTGAACTTAGAGAAAAAATGTTGAAGGAGTGTCACGAATCAGTCTTGGCAGGGCATCCAGGGTATAGGAAGACTCTTGAGTTGATCAGAAGAAATTTTTGGTGGGAAAAAATTTGACAAGATACCCTTAATTTTGTTAAGACCTGTGAAGTTTGTGCTAGATCTAAGAATCTCATCGGAAAGCCTTCTGGGTTATTGGAGCCGTTACCAGTTCCACCGCGGCCTTGGTACTCAGTGTCTTTAGATTTCATCATGTATCTTCCACAAGATAACGGGTGTACTTCGGTATTGGTTGTAGTTGATTTACTCACTAAAGAAGCACATTTCATTCCAATGAAGGGAGAGGTTACCGCTGATAGTTTAGCTCACAGTTTCTTGCAAGAAGTGGTAAGATTACATGGAATTCCCAGTCAGGTCATCTCAGATAGAGGGTCTCAATTTATTTCTAAGTTTTGGAGAGCTTTTTGTAAGAGATTGGGAGTTGAGGTATGTTTATCATCAGGTTACCATCCCGAAACCAATGGGCAGGTAGAAAGGATAAATCAGGAGTTGGAAAAATATTTGAGGTGTTATCTGCAGACAGGTGAAGAGTGGGTAGATTTGTTGTGGGTTGCAGAATTCGCATATAACAACTGTAGTAAGGATGCCACTTCTATGTCTCCGTTTTATTTGGGACGAGGTTTTCATCCTCGTTTTCTTAGTATTGAGATTAATAATGATTCAGGAAACCCAGAAGTCGAAAGGAGACTAGAAGTCATGAAAAGAAATTTGGAAAAGGCAAAAGGGGTGTTGGTGGAGAGTAAACAAAAATACAAAGGGTTTGCTGACCGTAAAAGAAAGATTAGTCCTCAATATAGTGAGGGAGATTTGGTGTGGTTATCAACCAAGTTTTTGAGAATTAAAGGAAGAAATAAGTTTTGTCCTCGTTTCGTAGGACCGTTTGTTGTTGAAAAGGTGATTAATCCAGTGGCTGTTCGTCTTAAATTACCCAGTCATATGAAAACTCATCCAACTTTCCATGTTAGTTTATTAAAACCTGTGGTTAAAGGAACTAGATTAACACCTACTCCTTCGGCAGTTGTGATTGAGGAAGATGCTTCCGAAGAATTTCTGGTTAAGAGAATTCTGGACTCTAGAAGAGTAAGAGGAAAGCTACAGTATCTCATTGATTGGGGGGGTTTTGGTCCTGAAGAGCGCACTTGGGAGAAAGCAAGTGATGTGCATGCTCCTCGTTTGGTTGAAAGATTCCATGAAAAAATTCCATTGAAAAGTGGCCCAGGAACTGGGCGTTAGGAGGGTGGGTACTGTCAGGTACTGTCAGGTTGGAGTGACATATTCTTTACATACAGTATCATATACTCATTTACATTGGGTCAGGGGAGACACATATTTAGTATAGAAAGGTTTTAGGAAGTTATTATGGGTTATATTTTTAAACAACCAATTTTGTCCTTAACCTTCATTGCAGTCTATGGAAAATGACCCAAGCCAAGATGGAGGTTCTCAGTCTAAATTCTAATTGGCTGGAGATTGTTTATAGGGAGGACAATGAACATTCTAAACTGCCTTTCATCGTCCTTGCCCAGCTGAGAGGTCGTGTGCCTTGCAGCTCCTGCTTAACTTGGTCAAGGGTGACAAGTTTCTAGCAGTTGAGCGGAAAATCTGAAAGTATAACAGGAGTCGTGTATGGAGTTTGGTGGAGACACAGGACAGGAGTCAGAAACTTCCAATTTTCTGAGAAAAGAAGTTTTCAAGTCTCAATCACAAGATAAGTGACTTTCCATTTTTGTTGAACTTTGTAAAAAGGTTATATTTATTTTAAGGGATTGAAATCGCAAATCTGTATCTTAAAAGACTGAAGCGCATACGTTTGTTTTTTATCGCTACGTGTCAATTCAAACTAGCGCGTGAGTTTTTTCCGTTACTTTGAGCCTGCGCCTGAGAGTGAAGCGCGAGCGTGAACTTTGGACTCGCGTTTACTGTTCATTTACGCGAGGGTTTTTTCTACGTGATAAAATAAAAGCGCGTGTGCTTTTTCCCGCGATTTGGTTTTTTGCGCGTATGCGTATTTATTCGTGGGTTGGACTTTAGCGCGCGTAATTTTTTATCGCGTCTTGGACTTTAGCGCGAGTGCTTTTTACCCGCGAATTGGATTGTCAACGCGTGTGCGTATTTCCCGCGACTTGGAGAAAAGCGCGTGTGTTTTTTCCCGCAATTTGGATTGTCAGCGCGTGTGTGAATTTCCCGCGACTTGGAGAAAAGCGCGTGTGTTTTTTCCCGCGATTTGGATTTTCAGCGCGTGTACGTCTTTCCCGCGGTTTGGATTTTAGCGCGTGTGCTGGCTTTCCACGTGAAGATTTAATCGCAAGTTTAAAATTCGTTCCTGAGTAAAAGACACTCTACAAAGAAAATATAAAAACAAATACAAGAACTTAAAAGAACTTCCTTAAACTTATTTGAAGAACTTTAGACCTTGTTCAAGAATCTTAGGGTTGAGCAGACGAACTACAAAGTTAAAAATTACATTCATGGACCTACTGAGAAGGCTGAATGATCTATAAGATTCTGGTCCACAAGTAAGGAAGTCTTGTCTGCTTATCACTTCTCTGGGCATACTGAAGAGAAGTACCAGGTATGGTTATTTAACTATTTTGGTAAAGGATATAGAGTTTAAGGTTAGTATAGTAACCCATGAGTAATGAGGTGTATTGCATGTTTATGTTTTAACTACAGGTGAAGAACCAGCGAGTTGATAGCTTCCAGCCTGGTGTTTGTTTCTTTGTCCCTTCCCCCTTTCCCCTGAAAGTGAGGTAAACTGAGCAGTTATATATGTCAGCTCAGAGTGCCACATTTTGGGTGGATTGTCGGGGGTTCAGCAGCTTCTGCAGACACCAGGTTCTCAGCATGACAGTATGAAAGGCCAATAAAAAAAAAGTGTCTGCCCAAGCTGTTATGAACCCCGACGAGACAACCATGGAGGCATTGGGAGTAATGGTTAGGGAAATGAGAGAAGAGTTACGGGTGGCTCATCAGGAGTATTCAAGTCTTTGTCAAAGAATGGATGAGTTAAATTTAAAGGTAACTCAAATACAAGAAAGAGAAGTTGAAATTTCGGAAGGTGCAGGAAACCCACCTGAGTTGGTGAGAGTAGGAGAAGAACAAGAACCTAGGCTTCCCAGAGGGAGGTTTAGGAACTTTAGTTATGCCTGTTCCTTTAGCCGCTCCCGAACGTTTCTTAGGAGATTCTAGAAAGTTTCAAATTTTTCAGACTCAGTGTGAATTGCATTTTTTAAGTCGTCCAGAGTTGTTTTCCACAGATGCTTCAAAGGTAACATTCATCTTACCATATTTATCTGGAGAAGCTTCTGCGTGGGGAAGTCTTTTGGTGAGTCAAAAGAATTTGGCTTTGAATAATTATTCCCTTTTCCAGACCGAATTTAAGAAAATGTTTGATAAGAGACAGTTATCTTTAGAGGTTGATGGAGAATTACTGGAACTGCGCCAGGGAGGAAAGGAGTTGATTTCTTATATCACTCAATTTAGAACTTTAATTTTAGAAAGTAAATGGCCAGAGGAGAAGAGGGCTTCCTTATTTTATAGGGGCTTAAAGGATGAGTTTAAAGATGCTCTGGCTGGAGTTTTGGAGCGACCAAATACTTTAGATGCCTTAATTGATTTGGTAGTTCAGTTGGATTTTCGTTTAACAGAAAGACGTTTAGAGCGTAGACGTACTCAGGGAGAGGTTAGGTTTCCAGGAAGAATGGAGAGGCCTAAAGTTGAGTTGGTGAACAGAGAAGTGAAGTCAAAGATAATTGACCAGCAGAGCCGGGTGAGAGGTCCGTTGTCCAAGGAAGAGAAGGCAAGAAGAAGGGAAATAATTTGTGCTTATACTGTGGTAGGAGTGGTCATTTTCTTGAAACCTGTCCTTTTACCCCCAAGAAGATCTCCAAATCTTCAGGCAGAGTACAACAAGTGGCTAACGCAATACAGACAGCGGTTCCTCACATAACTGTGAAGGTATCCTTGATGTTCGAAAAGGTACTTTTAGGTTCTGGGCCAATTATTATTGATTCAGGAGCTACGGGTAATTTTATGGATAGAGGATTGGCAAAAACTCTAGGTGTTCCTATAGTTGCTAAGAAAGAAATGGAGCAGGTCAGGGCAGTTGATGGGACATCTCTTTCTTCAGGTCCAATCACTCATAATACAGAGTTACTTGAGATGGAGATGACTGGAGGTCATAAAGAAAATATCTCTTTTGAGTTAATTGATGCGCCAATCTTGAAAATTATTTTGGGTATGCCCTGGCTTACACTTCATAATCCCAGAATTGATTGGAGTGCAAGAATTGTATCCTTAGAATCAACCTTTTGTCAGGAACATTATCTTTCAGGAAAATCTTTTGAAGAGAAAGAAAAAGTTGTAAATTCCGTTTCATTCTCGCTTGCAGAAAGAGGGGCAATAGGTTTTGACATTGGAGCAGTTGTGGGTGAACTTCCAACTTGTTATCAGGATTTTTGGGATGTTTTTGATGAAAAGGAAGCTGGAGAGTTGCCTCCTCATAGACCTTTTGACTGCAAGATAGAGTTGGAGCCTGGAGCTATTTTACCAAGCAGTAGGGTTTATGCCTTGACTGAAAAAGAGAATGATTATTTGAAAGAATATTTAAAGGAAAATTTGGCTAAGGGATTTATTCGGCACTCTCAATCGCCGGCAGCCTCACCATTGTTCTTTGTGCCTAAAGCTGATGGTTCTCTCAAAACTTGTATAGATTACAGGGCAGTAAATAGAATGACAGTGAAAAATCGGTATCCTCTCCCTCTCATTTCAGAAATGTTAAATCAAATCCAAGGTGCTACCATATTTTCTAAGTTGGATTTACCTGGAGCTTACCATCTTGTTAGGGTCCAAGAGGGGGATGAGTGGAAGACGGCATTTAAAACCAGATTTGGCCTGTACGAGTACCAAGTGATGCCTTTCGGTCTTTGCAATGCCCCAGCGGCTTTTCAATTTTTTATCAATGAGGTTCTTCGGGAATTTCTTGATGTTTTTGTTATCGTCTATATTGACGACATTTTGATTTTTTCCCAGAATTTGGAGAAACAGAAAATTCACGTTCGACAGGTCTTAAGGAAATTGAGAGAGAATAATCTTTACGCTAAATTGGAGAAGAGTCAGTTCCATACGGATTCGGTAGAATTTTTAGGATTTGTGATCACTCCTTGTGGCCTGGAAATGAATCCAAAATAGGTGGAAGCGGTTTGTGATTGGCCTACTCCAACTAAGGTGAAGGAGATCCAGAGCTTTTTGGGATTTGCCAATTTTTACCGAAGATTCATTGAAGGCTTCTCCAGTTTAGTAGCTCCAATTACTCGACTTTTAAGAAAAGGAGTTCCATTTGTTTGGGAAGCTAAGGCTGATGAGGCTTTTCAAATTTTCAAGGAGAAATTCATTACCTCTCCTATCTTGATTCACCCTGATACTTCCAAACCATTTTTTGTAGGGGCTGATGCTTCCAATGTGGCAATGGGAGCAGTGTTGTCTCAGAGGCATAATGTTACAGGACAATTGGATCCAGTGGCCTACTTTTCTAAGAGATTTTCACCTGCGGAGGGAAATTACACCATTTCAGACCGAGAGCTTCTTGCTATCAAAGCAGCATTTGAAGAATGGCGACATTTTTTAAAAGGAGCATGTCACACTGTGACAGTATTAACTGACCACCGAAATGTACTTTTTTTGAAGACAGCAAAAACTCTGACACCTCGACAACTTAGGTGGTCATTATTTTTTGCGGAGTATGACTTTATAGTTACTTTTAAGCCAGGTAATCAAAATAAAAAGGCAGATGCTCTGTCACGGCAGTTTCCAGAAAGTGAGGTTAAGTCGGTCTGTGAACCTCTTCCATTGATCGCTCCAGAACGTTTTGTTCTTGCTGGGATTGTAAAGGAGAACGAAATCTTCAAGAAAGTACGGGAATCCATTTCTGAGACACAACTTGAAGATTGGGTTCGTTTGGATCCAGCTCGCAAAATTAAAGATGGTTTACCTTATTTAGATGACAGGCTCTATTTACCATCAATTGAACTTAGAGAAAAAATGTTGAAGGAGTGTCACGAATCAGTCTTGGCAGGGCATCCAGGGTATCGGAAGACTCTTGAGTTGATCAGAAGAAATTTTTGGTGGGAAAAAATTCGACAAGATACCCTTAATTTTGTTAAGACCTGTGAAGTTTGTGCTAGATCTAAGAATCTCATCGGAAGCCTTCTGGGTTATTGGAGCCGTTACCAGTTCCACCGCGGCCTTGGTACTCAGTGTCTTTAGATTTCATCACGGATCTTCCACAAGATAAAGGGTGTACTTCGGTATTGGTTGTAGTTGATTTACTCACTAAAGAAGCACATTTCATTCCAATGAAGGGAGAGGTTACCGCTGATAGTTTAGCTCACAGTTTCTTGCAAGAAGTGGTAAGATTACATGGAATTCCCAGTCAGGTCATCTCAGATAGAGGGTCTCAATTTATTTCTAAGTTTTGGAGAGCTTTTTGTAAGAGATTGGGAGTTGAGGTATGTTCATCATCAGGTTACCATCCCGAAACCAATGGGCAGGTAGAAAGGATAAATCAGGAGTTGGAAAAATATTTGAGGTGTTATCTGCAGACAGGTGAAGAGTGGGTAGATTTGTTGTGGGTTGCAGAATTCGCATATAACAACTGTAGTAAGGATGCCACTTCTATGTCTCCGTTTTATTTGGGACGAGGTTTTCATCCTTGTTTTCTTAGTATTGAGATTAATAATGATTCAGGAAACCCAGAAGTCGAAAGGAGACTAGAAGTCATGAAAAGAAATTTGGAAAAAGGCAAAAGGGGTGTTGGTGGAGAGTAAACAAAAATACAAAGGGTTTGCTGACCATAAAAGAAAGATTAGTCCTCAATATAGTGAGGGAGATTTGGTGTGGTTATCAACCAAGTTTTTGAGAATTAAAGGAAGAAATAAGTTTTGTCCTCGTTTCGTAGGACCGTTTGTTGTTGAAAAGGTGATTAATCCAGTGGCTGTTCGTCTTAAATTACCCAGTCATATGAAAACTCATCCAACTTTCCATGTTAGTTTATTAAAACCTGTGGTTAAAGGAACTAGATTAACACCTACTCCTTCGGCAGTTGTGATTGAGGAAGATGCTTCCGAAGAATTTCTGGTTAAGAGAATTCTGGACTCTAGAAGAGTAAGAGGAAAGCTACAGTATCTCATTGATTGGGAGGGTTTTGGTCCTGAAGAGCGCACTTGGGAGAAAGCAAGTGATGTGCATGCTCCTCGTTTGGTTGAAAGATTCCATGAAAAAATTCCATTGAAAAGTGGCCCAGGAACTGGGCGTTAGGAGGGTGGGTACTGTCAGGTACTGTCAGGTTGGAGTGACATATTCTTTACATACAGTATCATATACTCATTTACATTGGGTCAGGGGAGACACATATTTAGTATAGAAAGGTTTTAGGAAGTTATTATGGGTTATATTTTTAAACAACCAATTTTGTCCTTAACCTTCATTGCAGTCTATGGAAAATGCCCCAAGCCAAGATGGAGGTTCTCAGTCTAAATTCTAATTGGCTGGAGATTGTTTATAGGGAGGACAATGAACATTCTAAACTGCCTTTCATCGTCCTTGCCCAGCTGAGAGGTCGTGTGCCTTGCAGCTCCTGCTTAACTTGGTCAAGGGTGACAAGTTTCTAGCAGTTGAGCGGAAAATCTGAAAGTATAACAGGAGTCGTGTATGGAGTTTGGTGGAGACACAGGACAGGATTCAGAAACTTCCAATTTTCTGAGAAAAGAAGTTTTCAAGTCTCAATCACAAGATAAGTGACTTTCCATTTTTGTTGAACTTTGTAAAAAGGTTATATTTATTTTAAGGGATTGAAATCGCAAATCTGTATCTTAAAAGACTGAAGCGCATACATTTGTTTTTTATCGCTACGTGTCAATTCAAACTAGCGCGTGAGTTTTTTCCGTTACTTTGAGCCTGCGCCTGAGAGTGAAGCGCGAGCGTGAACTTTGGACTCGCGTTTACTGTTCATTTACGCGAGGGTTTTTTATACGTGATAAAATAAAAGCGCGTGTGCTTTTTCCCGCGATTTGGTTTTTTGCGCGTATGCGTATTTATTCGTGGGTTGGACTTTAGCGCGCGTAATTTTTTATCGCGTCTTGGACTTTAGCGCGAGTGCTTTTTACCCGCGAATTGGATTGTCAACGCGTGTGCGTATTTCCCGCGACTTGGAGAAAAGCGCGTGTGTTTTTTCCCGCAATTTGGATTGTCAGCGCGTGTGTGAATTTCCCGCGACTTGGAGAAAAGCGCGTGTGTTTTTTCCCGCGATTTGGATTTTCAGCGCGTGTACGTCTTTCCCGCGGTTTGGATTTTAGCGCGTGTGCTGGCTTTCCACGTGAAGATTTAATCGCAAGTTTAAAATTCGTTCCTGAGTAAAAGACACTCTACAAAGAAAATATAAAAACAAATACAAGAACTTAAAAGAACTTCCTTAAACTTATTTGAAGAACTTTAGACCTTGTTCAAGAATCTTAGGGTTGAGCAGACGAACTACAAAGTTAAAAATTACATTCATGGACCTACTGAGAAGGCTGAATGATCTATAAGATTCTGGTCCACAAGTAAGGAAGTCTTGTCTGCTTATCACTTCTCTGGGCATACTGAAGAGAAGTACCAGGTATGGTTATTTAACTATTTTGGTAAAGGATATAGAGTTTAAGGTTAGTATAGTAACCCATGAGTAATGAGGTGTATTGCATGTTTATGTTTTAACTACAGGTGAAGAACCAGCGAGTTGATAGCTTCCAGCCTGGTGTTTGTTTCTTTGTCCCTTCCCCCTTTCCCCTGAAAGTGAGGTAAACTGAGCAGTTATATATGTCAGCTCAGAGTGCCACATTTTGGGTGGATTGTCGGGGGTTCAGCAGCTTCTGCAGACACCAGGTTCTCAGCATGACAGTATGAAAGGCCAATAAAAAAAAAGTGTCTGCCCAAGCTGTTATGAACCCCGACGAGACAACCATGGAGGCATTGGGAGTAATGGTTAGGGAAATGAGAGAAGAGTTACGGGTGGCTCATCAGGAGTATTCAAGTCTTTGTCAAAGAATGGATGAGTTAAATTTAAAGGTAACTCAAATACAAGAAAGAGAAGTTGAAATTTCGGAAGGTGCAGGAAACCCACCTGAGTTGGTGAGAGTAGGAGAAGAACAAGAACCTAGGCTTCCCAGAGGGAGGTTTAGGAACTTTAGTTATGCCTGTTCCTTTAGCCGCTCCCGAACGTTTCTTAGGAGATTCTAGAAAGTTTCAAATTTTTCAGACTCAGTGTGAATTGCATTTTTTAAGTCGTCCAGAGTTGTTTTCCACAGATGCTTCAAAGGTAACATTCATCTTACCATATTTATCTGGAGAAGCTTCTGCGTGGGGAAGTCTTTTGGTGAGTCAAAAGAATTTGGCTTTGAATAATTATTCCCTTTTCCAGACCGAATTTAAGAAAATGTTTGATAAGAGACAGTTATCTTTAGAGGTTGATGGAGAATTACTGGAACTGCGCCAGGGAGGAAAGGAGTTGATTTCTTATATCACTCAATTTAGAACTTTAATTTTAGAAAGTAAATGGCCAGAGGAGAAGAGGGCTTCCTTATTTTATAGGGGCTTAAAGGATGAGTTTAAAGATGCTCTGGCTGGAGTTTTGGAGCGACCAAATACTTTAGATGCCTTAATTGATTTGGTAGTTCAGTTGGATTTTCGTTTAACAGAAAGACGTTTAGAGCGTAGACGTACTCAGGGAGAGGTTAGGTTTCCAGGAAGAATGGAGAGGCCTAAAGTTGAGTTGGTGAACAGAGAAGTGAAGTCAAAGATAATTGACCAGCAGAGCCGGGTGAGAGGTCCGTTGTCCAAGGAAGAGAAGGCAAGAAGAAGGGAAATAATTTGTGCTTATACTGTGGTAGGAGTGGTCATTTTCTTGAAACCTGTCCTTTTACCCCCAAGAAGATCTCCAAATCTTCAGGCAGAGTACAACAAGTGGCTAACGCAATACAGACAGCGGTTCCTCACATAACTGTGAAGGTATCCTTGATGTTCGAAAAGGTACTTTTAGGTTCTGGGCCAATTATTATTGATTCAGGAGCTACGGGTAATTTTATGGATAGAGGATTGGCAAAAACTCTAGGTGTTCCTATAGTTGCTAAGAAAGAAATGGAGCAGGTCAGGGCAGTTGATGGGACATCTCTTTCTTCAGGTCCAATCACTCATAATACAGAGTTACTTGAGATGGAGATGACTGGAGGTCATAAAGAAAATATCTCTTTTGAGTTAATTGATGCGCCAATCTTGAAAATTATTTTGGGTATGCCCTGGCTTACACTTCATAATCCCAGAATTGATTGGAGTGCAAGAATTGTATCCTTAGAATCAACCTTTTGTCAGGAACATTATCTTTCAGGAAAATCTTTTGAAGAGAAAGAAAAAGTTGTAAATTCCGTTTCATTCTCGCTTGCAGAAAGAGGGGCAATAGGTTTTGACATTGGAGCAGTTGTGGGTGAACTTCCAACTTGTTATCAGGATTTTTGGGATGTTTTTGATGAAAAGGAAGCTGGAGAGTTGCCTCCTCATAGACCTTTTGACTGCAAGATAGAGTTGGAGCCTGGAGCTATTTTACCAAGCAGTAGGGTTTATGCCTTGACTGAAAAAGAGAATGATTATTTGAAAGAATATTTAAAGGAAAATTTGGCTAAGGGATTTATTCGGCACTCTCAATCGCCGGCAGCCTCACCATTGTTCTTTGTGCCTAAAGCTGATGGTTCTCTCAAAACTTGTATAGATTACAGGGCAGTAAATAGAATGACAGTGAAAAATCGGTATCCTCTCCCTCTCATTTCAGAAATGTTAAATCAAATCCAAGGTGCTACCATATTTTCTAAGTTGGATTTACCTGGAGCTTACCATCTTGTTAGGGTCCAAGAGGGGGATGAGTGGAAGACGGCATTTAAAACCAGATTTGGCCTGTACGAGTACCAAGTGATGCCTTTCGGTCTTTGCAATGCCCCAGCGGCTTTTCAATTTTTTATCAATGAGGTTCTTCGGGAATTTCTTGATGTTTTTGTTATCGTCTATATTGACGACATTTTGATTTTTTCCCAGAATTTGGAGAAACAGAAAATTCACGTTCGACAGGTCTTAAGGAAATTGAGAGAGAATAATCTTTACGCTAAATTGGAGAAGAGTCAGTTCCATACGGATTCGGTAGAATTTTTAGGATTTGTGATCACTCCTTGTGGCCTGGAAATTAATCCAAAAAAGGTGGAAGCGGTTTGTGATTGGCCTACTCCAACTAAGGTGAAGGAGATCCAGAGCTTTTTGGGATTTGCCAATTTTTACCGAAGATTCATTGAAGGCTTCTCCAGTTTAGTAGCTCCAATTACTCGACTTTTAAGAAAAGGAGTTCCATTTGTTGTTTGGGAAGCTAAGGCTGATGAGGCTTTTCAAATTTTCAAGGAGAAATTCATTACCTCTCCTATCTTGATTCACCCTGATACTTCCAAACCATTTTTTGTAGAGGCTGATGCTTCCAATGTGGCAATGGGAGCAGTGTTGTCTCAGAGGCATAATGTTACAGGACAATTGGATCCAGTGGCCTACTTTTCTAAGAGATTTTCACCTGCGGAGGAAAATTACACCATTTCAGACCGAGAGCTTCTTGCTATCAAAGCAGCATTTGAAGAATGGCGACATTTTTTAAAAGGAGCATGTCACACTGTGACAGTATTAACTGACCACCGAAATGTACTTTTTTTGAAGACAGCAAAAACTCTGACACCTCGACAACTTAGGTGGTCATTATTTTTTGCGGAGTATGACTTTATAGTTACTTTTAAGCCAGGTAATCAAAATAAAAAGGCAGATGCTCTCCACGGCAGTTTTGTCCAGAAAGTGAGGTTAAGTCGGTCTGTGAACCTCTTCCATTGATCGCTCCAGAACGTTTTGTTCTTGCTGGGATTGAAAAGGAGAACGAAATCTTCAAGAAAGTACGGGAATCCATTTCTGAGACACAACTTGAAGATTGGGTTCGTTTGGATCCAGCTCGCAAAATTAAAGATGGTTTACCTTATTTAGATGACAGACTGTATTTACCATCAATTGAACTTAGAGAAAAAATGTTGAAGGAGTGTCACGAATCAGTCTTGGCAGGGCATCCAGGGTATAGGAAGACTCTTGAGTTGATCAGAAGAAATTTTTGGTGGGAAAAAATTTGACAAGATACCCTTAATTTTGTTAAGACCTGTGAAGTTTGTGCTAGATCTAAGAATCTCATCGGAAAGCCTTCTGGGTTATTGGAGCCGTTACCAGTTCCACCGCGGCCTTGGTACTCAGTGTCTTTAGATTTCATCATGTATCTTCCACAAGATAACGGGTGTACTTCGGTATTGGTTGTAGTTGATTTACTCACTAAAGAAGCACATTTCATTCCAATGAAGGGAGAGGTTACCGCTGATAGTTTAGCTCACAGTTTCTTGCAAGAAGTGGTAAGATTACATGGAATTCCCAGTCAGGTCATCTCAGATAGAGGGTCTCAATTTATTTCTAAGTTTTGGAGAGCTTTTTGTAAGAGATTGGGAGTTGAGGTATGTTTATCATCAGGTTACCATCCCGAAACCAATGGGCAGGTAGAAAGGATAAATCAGGAGTTGGAAAAATATTTGAGGTGTTATCTGCAGACAGGTGAAGAGTGGGTAGATTTGTTGTGGGTTGCAGAATTCGCATATAACAACTGTAGTAAGGATGCCACTTCTATGTCTCCGTTTTATTTGGGACGAGGTTTTCATCCTCGTTTTCTTAGTATTGAGATTAATAATGATTCAGGAAACCCAGAAGTCGAAAGGAGACTAGAAGTCATGAAAAGAAATTTGGAAAAGGCAAAAGGGGTGTTGGTGGAGAGTAAACAAAAATACAAAGGGTTTGCTGACCGTAAAAGAAAGATTAGTCCTCAATATAGTGAGGGAGATTTGGTGTGGTTATCAACCAAGTTTTTGAGAATTAAAGGAAGAAATAAGTTTTGTCCTCGTTTCGTAGGACCGTTTGTTGTTGAAAAGGTGATTAATCCAGTGGCTGTTCGTCTTAAATTACCCAGTCATATGAAAACTCATCCAACTTTCCATGTTAGTTTATTAAAACCTGTGGTTAAAGGAACTAGATTAACACCTACTCCTTCGGCAGTTGTGATTGAGGAAGATGCTTCCGAAGAATTTCTGGTTAAGAGAATTCTGGACTCTAGAAGAGTAAGAGGAAAGCTACAGTATCTCATTGATTGGGGGGGTTTTGGTCCTGAAGAGCGCACTTGGGAGAAAGCAAGTGATGTGCATGCTCCTCGTTTGGTTGAAAGATTCCATGAAAAAATTCCATTGAAAAGTGGCCCAGGAACTGGGCGTTAGGAGGGTGGGTACTGTCAGGTACTGTCAGGTTGGAGTGACATATTCTTTACATACAGTATCATATACTCATTTACATTGGGTCAGGGGAGACACATATTTAGTATAGAAAGGTTTTAGGAAGTTATTATGGGTTATATTTTTAAACAACCAATTTTGTCCTTAACCTTCATTGCAGTCTATGGAAAATGACCCAAGCCAAGATGGAGGTTCTCAGTCTAAATTCTAATTGGCTGGAGATTGTTTATAGGGAGGACAATGAACATTCTAAACTGCCTTTCATCGTCCTTGCCCAGCTGAGAGGTCGTGTGCCTTGCAGCTCCTGCTTAACTTGGTCAAGGGTGACAAGTTTCTAGCAGTTGAGCGGAAAATCTGAAAGTATAACAGGAGTCGTGTATGGAGTTTGGTGGAGACACAGGACAGGAGTCAGAAACTTCCAATTTTCTGAGAAAAGAAGTTTTCAAGTCTCAATCACAAGATAAGTGACTTTCCATTTTTGTTGAACTTTGTAAAAAGGTTATATTTATTTTAAGGGATTGAAATCGCAAATCTGTATCTTAAAAGACTGAAGCGCATACGTTTGTTTTTTATCGCTACGTGTCAATTCAAACTAGCGCGTGAGTTTTTTCCGTTACTTTGAGCCTGCGCCTGAGAGTGAAGCGCGAGCGTGAACTTTGGACTCGCGTTTACTGTTCATTTACGCGAGGGTTTTTTCTACGTGATAAAATAAAAGCGCGTGTGCTTTTTCCCGCGATTTGTTTTTTTGCGCGTATGCGTATTTATTCGTGGGTTGGACTTTAGCGCGTGTAATTTTTTATCGCGTCTTGGACTTTAGCGCGAGTGCTTTTTACCCGCGAATTGGATTGTCAATGCGTGTGCGTATTTCCCGCGACTTGGAGAAAAGCGCGTGTGTTTTTTCCCGCGATTTGGATTGTCAGCGCGTGTGTGAATTTCCCGCGACTTGGAGAAAAGCGCGTGTGTTTTTTCCCGCGATTTGGATTTTCAGCGCGTGTACGTCTTTCCCGCGACTTGGAGTAAAGCGCGTGTGTTTATTCCCGCGGTTTGGATTTTCAGCGCGTTTGCGTTTTACCCGCGGTTTGGATTTTAGCGCGTGTGCTGGCTTTCCACGTGAAGATTTAATCGCAAGTTTAAAATTCGTTCCTGAGTAAAAGACACTCTACAAAGAAAATATAAAAACAAATACAAGAACTTAAAAGAACTTCCTTAAACTTATTTGAAGAACTTTAGACCTTGTTCAAGAATCTTAGGGTTGAGCAGACGAACTACAAAGTTAAAAATTACATTCATGGACCTACTGAGAAGGCTGAATGATCTATAAGATTCTGGTCCACAAGTAAGGAAGTCTTGTCTGCTTATCACTTCTCTGGGCATACTGAAGAGAAGTACCAGGTATGGTTATTTAACTATTTTGGTAAAGGATATAGAGTTTAAGGTTAGTATAGTAACCCATGAGTAATGAGGTGTATTGCATGTTTATGTTTTAACTACAGGTGAAGAACCAGCGAGTTGATAGCTTCCAGCCTGGTGTTTGTTTATTTGTCCCTTCCCCCTTTCCCATGAAAGTGAGGTAAACTGAGCAGTTATATATGTCAGCTCAGAGTGCCACATTTTGGGTGGATTGTCGGGGGTTCAGCAGCTTCTGCAGACACCAGGTTCTCAGCATGACAACTATGCCAATACCCTATACCTGGACACCCCTGCTTTTGAACTCCGTAAACTCCATTGAGTCCAAAACATTGCAGCCAGGCTCCTCCTGGACCCAAGCCCTAGAGAACACATCACACCCGCACTCCATATCCTGTCAGGCGACGGTGCACCTTCAAGGCCTTGTGCATCACACACAGTGCCCTGCACAACACAGGCCCAGAATATTTATAATACAAGCTCACCCCCTACAGACCCAAAGGAAACCTGAGATCAGGCACAGTTCTCCTCCTTGTCATTCCTTCTGCCAAATCGACTAGAATAGGGGGATCCTCCTTCTCCGTCCAAGCACCCACAATATAGAACTCTATCCCTGTTAGCATCCGCTACATAGAGGATCACCTCACCTTGTGCAAAGGCACTAAAGATCTGGCTCTTCCCTTCTGCATCTTGACTGACCTAGTCCACCTCCCGGGTGAACTATCACACCCAGACAGGTAGGCAGGGGCATCAATGTATTCACATGAGGAGATTCCAAGAAAATACTGAGCACGCACAGAAAGGATTCCCGTAGACCCACATGACAGGACCTGTACTCCGTCATCGAAACAAGTAATCAGCCATGACTAACGGGTATGTATCGCACTCCATCTCAACGGAATATAGCCGGATCCCTACCAAGGCACAGACACCCACCCGCATACATCTGCAATCATCCACTACTTCATCTCATATCGCACATGTCATGTACCAACTGTTTCTTTAGTCCAACGCAGGAGCTGCTGAGCCCACCAATCCCTCAAAGGTGTCTAGTGCCCAACGGAGAATATACAATTGAATTCTAGACTACTCAGGGGGAAAGGGGAAAGTGGATATAATAATAAATGAGACACTGGATCTTCCTTCTTCTTCAGGTCTCTGTGTAAAAGAAGTTTAGTTACAAATTGAATTCTCTTCACAAAACTTTCTCATTCTCATTCTTATATCATTTTCTAGAACATCACATATCTCACCTGAAAATCCTCTGCGAAATGCTAAGAGGATGTTACTGCTTTCAAATATTTTGTTTGTAACTCAGAAGAGTGATAGTGTCACTGTAAACTCTTAACCAACATTAACTTGAGATTACCCTTTTTGATGAGTAAGTTCTGAATTCCTAAAAAGTTGAGTCTCCCAATCTTAAGAGTCTCTTTGTTTTGACACTTGACAGTTTGTTCAGGAAGTAACAGAAGAACTCTTGGCAGTAGAACAAAGATAACCTTCTTTTTTAAAACGAATAAAATTATGACTCAAAATATGACCTATGTGTGCACACACAAAAACTACGTGTATATTCAGTTCTATTCTTTCTTTCCTAAAACACTTCCTTGTATTTCTTGCCAATACAATGTAAAAAGTTTATATCAGAATATTTCTTCTCATTAATTAAAACTTTAACCTTTTGGTTCTTTGAAGATCGTGGTTTTCACTTTAGAGATGAAATAAACATTAGATGCAAGAAATGCGCGCTTGTGCAGACTCTGCTCTTTAGCCTTTTTCATTTAGAAGTAGTCAATGAGCGCAGAGAAAGAGTTCTGTATTTTGAAATATGAAAGTTCGAATTTAAATAAAATATCTTAAACTCTCTTACCTTGGCTTTTCTGGAAACGTAGTAAAACGTCTTTGTTACCTTCAGATGAAAGTTCTAAGTGGTCTTTCTTCTTTTTCAGCCACTGCGAAGATTACACGTACTACGCGGGAACTTCCGGGAACAAGAAAGATTACGATGTACGACGCTGACGTTGCTGTTCTCCGCTTCAGCTTCCAAAAGTGACTAATAAGGTAAGTGAATACTGTTTGTTACTTGAAGTTGCACGCGTGCGCATGTACTTTAGTTTTAACTCTGCCGTGCTGTTCACCATTCAGTTCATTAACTTGGAGCCGCGCGCGCGTGTACCATTTAAACTCTGCAGTCTCGTTAGTTCGAACAGACACGTAATCATAACATTGGGAAGACGTGCTGTTCACAATGTTGTTTATTTACTTTGGAGTTGCGCGCGCATGTACTTTAAAACTCTGCAGCTACATAAGCTTGAACGGACACGAAACCATTACATTTGGAAACGTGTTGTTAACAATGCAGTTTATCTACTTTGATTCGCGCGTGCGCGCGTGTTGAAGAACTGAAACTGTCTTCACCAAAACGGACACGTTAGCTTCTAAATTAAGAAAACGTTCAGTCCAATCCAAGAAACATGAATTAATACTACTATGGCACTTCACCAAAGCAGATTAAATTAACACAAACCTTTTTCCCTTATTTTAACACAACTGGAAACTTGCAATTTTTTTAAAGGTTCCTATTCTCTGCCTAAATTTAACTGAAAATATAGTCCAAAACTAGTTATTCCAATATGAAATTTCATGAAGTATACTTAGCTTAGGGTTCTGTCATAAACTTGACTCTTTGATCTTATCTTCTCTTGACTTATTCTGAAGGAGTTGAAAGAGACTTGACTCAGTTGTTTCTTCCTCTCTTTTCTTCAATACTTTTCTCAGAAAATTCTCACAAGGACCCAAAACATGAGAGAGAAATAAAACATGACCTGCTCAGTAGACTTAATTGATGAAAGGTAGTTTAGAATGTTGAGAATCAAACCTAGCCCAGTTCATTACCCAATCAGAACTCCTGTTTTTGCCCTCCATTCAGTTACCCAATCAGAACTCCTTTTCTAAACCTCCATCTTGGATTGGGGTTTCCTCATTACTCTGAAAACAACAGTTAACAACTCAAACAATCAACATAAAGTAAAGTAGAAACTATCTAACTGACTTCCAATATTTATTAAGGAACGTGACAGTACCCCCTCTCCAAGCCCTCCCTCCAGGACCAGGTTTGAGAGGAAACATTCTATGAAATTTGGCAACTAAAATTGGAGCATGGACATCATTAGCAGACTCCCAAGAACGTTCCTCAGGACCAAATCCTTTCCAATCAATCAAATACTGGAGTTTCCCACGACTGTTCCTATAATCCAAAATGGCTCTGACCTCAAATTCTTCGGTTTTGTCTTCAACTAAAATTGGACTAGGAGGGGTTCCTAATCTAGTACCCTCAAGAAATGGTTTTAACTGACTAATGTGAAAAGTTGGGTGTACTTTTAAATTTTCAGGAAGTTTTAGTTTTACTGCCACAGGATTTATTACCGTTTCTATCTCCTAAGGTCCTACAAATCTTGGACAAAATTTAGTTCTGCCCTTGATTTTAAGATTTTTAGTAGATAACCAGACCTTTTCCCCAACCTTAAATTCTGGGCCAGATTTGCGCTTGGAATCTGCGAATCGCTTATAGCGAGCTTTACTAAGTTGAAGAGCCTTAACCGCTCTGATCAAATTCTCCCTCATAGCCTGTAACCTAGTTTCAACTGCTGGACTACTGACATCTTTCTCAACCTAATCTCTAATGAAACGGTGATGAAAACCACGACTACAGAAAAAAGGTGACATAGATGTAGAATCTTTTGTAGAATTATTGTATGCAAATTCTGCTACCCAAATTAGGTCTACCCAACTGTCTCCAGCCTGTAAATAACATCTCAAATACTTTTCTAATTCTTGATTTACTCTTTCTACCTGACCATTACTCTCTGGATGTTATCCAGAGGTTAGATTTATTTCCACTCCTAGGTTCTTACAAAAAGACTTCCAAAATATTGAAATGAATTGAACCCCCCTGTCAGAAATCACTTGACTAGGTAATCCATGCAATCTTACTATGTCTTGTGAAAAATGTTGTGCTAATTTATCTGCAGTAACCTCTCCTTTAATTGCAATAAAATGGCTTTCTTTAGTAAGTAAATCTACCACTACCAAGATGATAGAACAACCTTGATCCTTAGGGAGATCGACAATGAAATCCATAGAAATGTTATGCCACGGATGTGGTGGTATTGGAAGAGGTTCCAAAAGTCCCAATGGTTTTCCGACTTGTGATTTGGAACGAATACAGGTTTCACAAGTTTTTACAAAATTTAAAATGTCCTTTCTCATTGTATTCCACCAAAATCCCCTCCTAACTAACTCTAAGGTCTTTCTAAAACCTGGATGACCAGAAAGTTTGGATTCATGGCAATCTATTAAAATCCTTTCTCGAAGTTTCTCTGAGGGAAGATAAATCTATTATCAAAATAGGGTAATCCATCTTTTATCTTTCTAACTGGATCCATTCTAACCCATTCATTCATTTGTTCAGGAGTCATACACTCTAAAATCTCTTTAGATAAACTTCCTTCTTCACTAATTCCTGCTACAGTGAAATGTTCAGAAGAGATTATAGGTTGCTGATCAATTTCTTTCAATTGTTCACTACCTGGGAACTGACGAGAAAGCGCATCAGCTTTTCCATTTTGTCTTCCGGGTTTAAAAGTAATTACAAAATCATAATCGGAAAAGAACAAAGACCATCTTAATTGTCTTGGTGTTAAGGTTTTGGCTGATTTTAAAAATAAAAGATTTTTATGATGCGTTAAAACGGTAACAGTATGTCTGGCTCCTTTCAAATAATGGCGCCATTCCTCAAAGGCCATCTTAATAGCTAAAAGCTCTCGATCCATGATAGTATAATTGATTTCAGCTGAAGAGAACTTTTTGGAAAAATAAGCAACCGGATGAAGTTGTCCAGTGATTTCATGCCTTTGAGAAAGAACCGCTCCCATAGCCAAATTGGAGGCGTCAGCCTCAACAAAAAAAGGCTTAGAGAGATCTGGATGTAAGAGAACTGGTTTAGTAATGAAACAATCTTTCAAGATGTGAAAAGCTTTCTCAGCTTCCTTATCCCAAACGAACTTAACTCCTTTCTTAAGAAGTTTAGTAATAGGAGTAATTATTTGAGAGAAACCCTCAATAAATCGTCTATAAAAATTGGCAAAGCCCAAAAAACTCTGCACCTCCTTAACCTTGGTTGGAGAAGGCCAGTCTCTAACCGCGTGAATCTTCTTGTTATCCATCTCCAGACCACCAGGAGTTATTACAAAACCAAGAAATTCAACTGTAGAAGTGTGAAACTGACTCTTTTCTAGTTTTGGAAATAGATGGTTATCTCTCAACTTTTGTAGAACCAATTTAACATGATTCTGATGTTGTTCTAGATTCTGCGAGTAAATCAAAATATCGTCTTTGTAGACAACAACAAAAATGTCCAGA
Source organism: Ambystoma mexicanum (assembly GCF_040938575.1). Lineage (NCBI taxonomy): Eukaryota > Metazoa > Chordata > Amphibia > Caudata > Ambystomatidae > Ambystoma > Ambystoma mexicanum. The sequence goes on along the minus strand of NC_090930.1, from coordinate 1,046,488,209 downwards.
AACTCTCGTAAGACTTCATTAATAAAAAACTGAAAAGCTGCTGGAGCATTACATAAACCGAATGCCATAACTAAATATTCAAATAATCCATACTTCGTCTTGAAAGCTGTCTTCCATTCATCTCCTTCTTTTACCCGAACCAGATGATAAGCCCCCCTCAAATCCAACTTAGAAAACATTTCTGCTCCTTGTATTTGATCTAACAGTACTGAAATCAAAGGAAGAGGATATCTATTTTTAACTGTTACCTTATTAAGTGCTCTATAATCTATACAAGTTCTTAGTTCCTTCTTTCTTTGGGACAAAAAATAAAGGTGAAGCTACCGGTGATTGAGAATGCCTAATGAATTCTTTTGCTAAATTTTCTGAGAGATATTCCTTAAGATAATCATTTTCTTTTTCAGTTAATGCATACACCCTACTACAAGGTAAAGTTGCTCCTGGTTCCAAATCTATTTTACAATAGAATGATCTATGAGGAGGAAGACCTCCTGCTTCAACCTCATCAAAAACATCACAATATTCTTTATAACAATCAGGTAACTATCCCATAACAGCTCCAATGGTGTGTGAATGTAAAATTGATCCCACCTCTCCTAATAATCTGGCACTCTTCTCATCTTCAGCTTGCAACTTACTTGAAAATTTCACATCAAAACAATGTTCCTTACAAAAACTGGAGTTTAAATCTATCACCCTTCTTCCCCAATCTATTAAGGGATTATCAAATGTTAGCCAAGGCATGCCTAAAATTATCTTCAATTGCGGAGCATCGATAATCTCAAAAACCAATTCCTCTCCATGGTTATCTGCCATAATCATAATCAAAGGAGATGTTTCATGAGTGATTGGACCAGAAGTTAATGCAGATCCATCAACAGAACTACCCTGCTCAGTCAAAATCTTTTTAACTAGAGGGATGCCTAAACTTTTCGCTACTCCCCAATCCATAAAATTTCCAGTCGCTCCAGAATCTATAACCACAGGACCCCTACCCACCAAATTCTTTAAAAAAAATCAAGGATACATTTATTGTAATATGAGGAACAGCTGCCTGTAGAGTATTAGCCACTTGATGATTCTTGCCACTGAAAGTTTGTACCTTTCTTGGAGTATAAGGGCAATTTCCAAGAAAATGTCCGCTCCTTCCACAATAAAGGCAGAGATTATTATTCCTTCGTCTTTCTCTTTCTTTTTTTGAAAGAGGTCCTCGATTCTTTGTCGACCCCTCAAATCCTTTAGACTTAAATTCCCTATTTACAAATTCTTGTCTTGGTCTATCTGATTTAAAGTTAGATTTACTTTCTTCTCTAATATCGCCCTTCCTACGCTCAATTCTCCTTTCATTTAAACGATAATCAATTTGTATGACTAGGTCCATTAGCGCATCACAAGAGGTGGGTCTATTTACAATTCCCGATAAAGCATCTTTTAATTCATCCTTTAATCCTCTGTAAAACAATGAAGCTCTCTTTTCCTCTGGCCAATTACTTTCAATAACTAAAGTTTTAAACTGAGTAATATAACTCACTAACTCTCTGTTCCCTTGTTTTATCTCCAGTAATTCACCATCAACTTGTAAAGATTCTTGGCGTTTATCAAAATTTTACTAAACTCTTCCTTAAACAACTTAAAATCATATAATGCTGGTTCTTTTCTTTTTACCAATAGTCCTGCCCAACCAGCCGCCTCTCCTGAAAGATATGATATCATAAACGTGGTCTTAGATAAATCTGAAGAAAAAACATCTGTTCTACTTAGAAAATGTAATTCACATTGGGTGATAAAATTTTGAAATCTTTTAGCTTCTCCAGAAAAGCGTTCAGGAGGAGCCAAAGGTACAGGTAAAATCAAAGATTTCAAACCACCAATTGCTCCTAATTCAGATTCTCTAATCTGTCCAACTCCTTCCCTCTTTAAAACTGGAGGTTCCAAAATAAGTTGTTCTCTTCTTTCTAACCTCCTTTCTTCTGACATTTCCTGAATATGAGTTACTTTTATATTTAACTCCTCTATTTTCTTATTTAAAATAACATTTTCATTTATTGAAACTCGCAATTCCTCTCTCAACTCCTTAATCAAATCCCCCAAGGCTTCCATGTCTAATTTGGGATGAGGTCTCTGCAGCTCAGGCGAAAAAATAAACTTGGGCCTTTCATTCTGTCATGTACCAACTGTTTCTTTAGTCCAACGCAGGAGCTGCTGAGCCCACCAAACCCTCAAAGGTGTCTAGTGCCCAACTGAGAATATACAATTGAATTCTAGACTACTCAGGGGGAAAGGGGAAAGTGGATAAAATAATAAATGAGACACTGGATCTTCCTTCTTCTTCAGGTCTCTGTGTAAAAGAAGTTTAGTTACAAATTTAATTCTCTTCACAAAACTTTCTTGTTCTCATTCTTATATCATTTTCTAGAACATAACATATCTCACCTGAAAATCCTCTGCGAAATGCTAAGAGGATGTTACTGCTTTCAAATATTTTGTTTGTAACTCAGAAGAGTGATAGTGTCACTGTAAACTCTTAACCAACATTAACTTGAGATGACCCTTTTTGATGAGTAAGTTCTGAATTCCTAAAAAGTTGAGTCTCCCAATCTTAAGAGTCTCTTTGTTTTGACACTTGAAAGTTTGTTCAGGAAGTAACAGAAGAACTCTTGGCAGTAGAACAAAGATAACCTTCTTTTTTAAAACGAATAAAATTATGACTCAAAATATGACCTATATGTGCACACACAAAAACTACGTTGTATATTCAGTTCTATTCTTTCTTTCCTAAAACACTTCCTTGTATTTTTTGCCAATACAATGTAAAAAGTTTATATCAGAATATTTCTTCTCATTTATTAAAACTTTAACCTTTTGGTTCTTTGAAGATTGTGGTTTTCACTCTAGAGATGAAATAAACATTAGATGCAAGAAATGCGCTTGTGCAGACTCTGCTCTTTAGCCTTTTTCATTTAGAAGTAGTCAATGAGCATAGAGAAAGAGTTCCGTATTTTGAAATATGAAAGTTCGAATTTAAATAAAATATCTTAAACTCTCTTACCTTGGCTTTTCCGGAAACGTAGTAAAAACGTCTTTGTTACCTTCAGATGAAAGTTCTAAGTGGTCTTTCTTCTTTTTCAGCAACTACAAAGATTACACGTACTACGCGGGAACTTCCGGGAACAAGAAAGATTACGATGCACGACGCTGACGTTGCTGTTCTCCGCTTCAGATTTCCAAAAGTGACTAATAAGGTAAGTGAATACTGTTTGTTACTTGAAGTTGCACGCACGCGCATGTACTTTAGTTTTAACTCTGCCATGCTGTTCACCATTCAGTTCATTAACTTGGAGTCGCGCGCGCGTGTACCATTTAAACTCTGCAGTCACGTTAGTTCGAACAGACAGGTAATCATAACATTGGGAAGACGTGCTGTTCACAATGTTGTTTATTTACTTTCGAGTTGCGCGCACATGTACTTTAAATCTCTGCAGCTACATAAGCTTGAACGGACACGAAACCATAACATTTGGAAACGTGTTGTTAACAATGCAGTTTATTTACTTTGATTCGCACGTGCGCGCGTATTGAAGAACTGAAACTATCTTCACCAAAACTGACACGTTATCTTCTAAATTAAGAAAACGTTCAGTCCAATCCAAGAAACATGAATTAATACTACAATGGCACTTCACCAAAGCAGATTAATTTAACACAAACCTTTTTCCCTTATTTTAACACAACTGGAAACTTGCAATTTTTTTAAAGGTTCCTATTCTCTGCCTAAATTTAACTGAAAATATAGTCCAAAACTAGTTATTCCAAAATGAAATTTCATGAAGTATACTTAGCTTAGGGTTCTGTCATAAACTTGACTCTTTGATCTTATCTTCTCTTGACTTATTCTGAAGGAGTTGAAAGAGACTTGACTCAGTTGTTTCTTCCTCTCTTTTCTTCAATACTTTTCTCAGAAAATTCTCACAAGGACCCAAAAGATGAGAGAGAAATAAAACATGACCTGCTCTGTAGACTAAATTGATGAAAGGCAGTTTAGAATGTTGAGAATCAAACCTAGCCCAGTCCATTACCCAATCAGAACTCCTGTTTTTGCCCTCCATTCAGTTACCCAATCAGAACTCCTTTTCTAAACCTCCATCTTGGATTGGGGTTTCCTCATTACTCTGAAAACAACAGTTAACAACTCAAACAATCAACATACAGTAAAGTAGAAACTATCTAACTCCTATATTTATTAAGGAACCTGGCAGCACATCACCTCTGCCACTAGCATGCAGCTAAGTCCAGCAATAAAAATTCAGTCTAACTGGACTTGCATACTCTCCTGGTAGCCCATTACAGCTCCCATCCACAAGCCAGTTCTCTATGGGTCAATAGCAGGGACTTAGCCACCCCTTCATACTGACTAAAATGCACACACACATTCTGAAATCCTCTTACCAATCCCTCATACCTCAGACCTCGGTCCTCCAAGGACGTTCACCAACAGCGCTTTGAAGCCATACCAATGGCACTAGGTGCTATACAAATGTCAGATTACATTACATTCCTTGCAAATGGGCTAAAAAGTGGCAACATTAGCATGTGTAAGATGTTACTAAGATCCTAGCAAGGTACAGGATTTGATACTGATGGAAGTATTCTCTAAACCCCTTTCTTTAATGCTTTGACCATTGGGCTTCGTCACCATGTGACTTCATGTTCTGATTTGGTGTATGCAGATAAGTCTGCTAAGAGAATTTTTAGAGAATTGGATATGAGTTCACTGCATGAGGTAACGCATGTATTTGGAAATATGTGGTTCAGTGCTGTGTATTGGACTGATTGTGTGTTTTTGGCACCAAATAACACATCTTTTCAGATAATTAAAACAGAAGGTTGATGTATTTGATTTTCATGGCTCCCTTAGAATGTCCACACAGCTCTAGGTGGGGTACATGCAAATGTCCAAACTATTGACTGCAGGAGCCAGGCTGACAAGTAACCTTGGGGGTCATTACGAGTTTGGAGGCAGCCATGGTGCTAACAGCATCATGGCTGCCTCCAAACCTGTGTCTGGTCTGTGGTGTCGGAATGGGGATTTACCGGGACATTCCAACCTTTGTGGACCCGGTAAGTCCCCATTCCGAAAACCATTCCCCATTCCCATTTGAGCCGCCATAGGGCTCAATGGGAATGGGGAAGGAGCTAATAACGGGCCCGCAAATAGCGAGCCCGTTATTAGCTCCCTGGTTCCTTAACGGGTCCCGCTAAGGGTGGCTGGTAAAACCAGCCGGCCCTAATGGGACCCACTAAGGGACCTCAGAATGTGGCAGTTGGTGGTTAACGGCACCGGCATCCTTACCGCTGCCGTTAACCCCTTACTGCCGCACTCGGAATGACCCCCCTTGTCTGACTATCCACTAGTGCAGTTGAGTCGATAGGTTTGGAACTGGCTGAACCTTTTGTGGTGTGTAAGGGAGGCATGGTATCACAAGTAGACACTGACACAAGAGCTGCACGTTTCAAAACCTTTATTGATGGTTTAAAAGTGGTTGGACAACTCCTATCTTGCCCTATAACTAAGATGGAAGTATTCACAACCATTAAACAAAAAGAAAATACAGTCCTAGTCAGTCCTTAGTCAAAATAAAATGGCCTATACAAATACATCTAATGCCTGCCCTCTTTCCAGTACAATACATGTGTAAAGGGAATGTGTAATGCAAAAAGGAAAATCAGTGTTCAAAAGAAATGTCCGTATGGCTGAGTAAACTCCCTTCCCCACGTTTTGTAGCACGGGGTAAGGTGACACACTGTGGCTTCGGACACAAGGATGCATTTTGTTTTGTGGACCAGGGCCCACTTGGCCTTCTACGAAAAGTAACTAATTTATCTGCTGGACATCTTGCTTTCTCTCAGTCCAGCCCAGGTCACTGTTTAGCTTGTGTTACAGTTCAACACAAGTTAGTTTCCTTCTGGTTACCACAATTCAGTACAGGTTTCCCTCCGCCTGGCTCAAACCTTTCAATCACTATTTGTGGGGGTTCCCTTCCCCATGCTTCAATCACACCTTCATAGGCTTCCCTCCATCGGGCTCAAGCCTCCTTTCACTTTCCTTCCACTGTCAAAAACTTTAGAAACTGCAAGGCTTTTGCTCTTACCTCAGCATCACCACTTAGACCTTCTTTCCTCAAATGTCAGTTTTTCTCTCCTACACCAAGGCCTCTTGGTAAATGTAGTTTCCAGCACAGTACATATTTCAAAGTTTAAAGATATCTCTCACATCCAGGTTTCCCTCTGCCAGGATCAATCCTACCAACCGTTCAAATCTTGCATTTCAGTTTCTTTCTCTTCCCGGTGCTTCTATGGCAACAGACATTTCACAGAGACTTTCAATTGAGCAATCTTCTTTCGCCAGACCACTCTGTTACTTTATATCTATAATTATTTACAGTTCTTTACAATGCTTTACTTTCTCTCTTATCTTATGGGCACAGTCGCAACCTTCATTCATCAGAAACTGTTGCCATTGACTTTCATTTAGCACAGACCGGACTTTCATTGCTTTTATCAATTCGCTGTCTTTGTTAATTCATTTGATCTTTCGCAGCCTTGATCCTGAAGTCAAGGCTGATACCACAACTGCTGCTGCACCCCCCCAACTCTGCTGTTCACCTGAGAGGCTGGCTGGTATCCTTGAAACACAAAAGGCTTGTCTATGCCCTCTGGCTGGGCTTCCTTGCACAACCTTCAAAGCCCTTCGGAGGTAACGATCTCTCGCTGGGGTGTCCAAGGTTTCTCCGTACATCGGTTCCGTCCCTCGGCCCATCGCTCTGCTCCACCGGGTTCGCCATCGCCCTGGAAAAACTGCTCCTTCTCGTGCATTGCCTTGCTCCCACCTTTAAACCATGGGTAAGAGCTAATAGGTACCAGGTGTTTACAATTAAGATCAAGTGCCTGACCCTGCCTGATCTTATTAGTGGGACTTGTCCAATGTATTGCATGGGTGGTACTCCTTTCACCCTCAGACCTCCCTTTCCTCGGTTCAGTGTTTGTGTGGGAAAGGGGGATCTGGGAAGTTGGAATATCCTATAAAATATGATCGGATAGGGGTATTTGGTAAGAGGGGATACCATGTCTCGCCAGCGGGCATTCCTCCACCACTGCCTGAGGACCCCTCACCCAGGGCATCCTCCCACATTTGTCCACCCCCAGGGCCTGGATCCGAAGGCAACGTCCATGCCCTAGCCACCTGAGTAAGGGATCCCCGGGGTCTTGGTAGTGAAACACCCTCTGGTTTTTCACAGGTGGCACTACTGCTTTGGGAAATAGTTGTGGGCACCACACTTGTTTTGATCATGTTAGAGCGATCACAATGAAAGTCAAACTCTTTCATAATAGTTTCTGCACCATTCTGTGAGTTAGTAGTGCTGGGGGAAAAGCAGAAGCTAATTTACCTGACACTGACATCCACATGGTAATGCCCACTGATCCATCCTCTAACATGGAGGCAAAGATCTGGCATTTTGTGTTTATACTTACAGATAAATGAAATTTGGTTTTTCACAGATTGTGAAAATGCGAGTGTACTTGTGTTGAGTTCCAGCTTGCTTTGTTGCAAAACACAGTAACTGCGAGTGTCTGCTTAGCAGGCGTCTATCCCTGGCACGTGTTGGGCTGAAAGAATATATTTCGGTTTAAAGACCAATGCAAAAACAGTTGTGCTGTTTGTGATAGTGTTAGGAAGAGAGTGTCTCCCTCCGACTATGTGGAACATTGATGTTGTGTTGTCTGTCTTTATGAGGATAATTTCCCCCTGTATCTGTGTGTGAAAGCTTGGTAAAACTAGGCAAGTCACATTGAGCTCCAAGATATTGTGTAATTGCGTCTCTAGATGTGTCATTGTCCTTTGAATTTTGTAGGACTGTCATGGAGGCATTGGTTGTAATGGTAACTTTAACTGGGGAATTTGGAAATAGATGCACTCGGTCATGTTTTGTTTGTTCAGCAATTAAAATGCTTGGACGAGTATGTGTGCCATTACCATCTACCCAAACCCCAGTTGCTTGTGACTATTGTGCACAGAACAGTTCTTAAAATGGTCTCATTGAGGCATTGCAGGTCGAACAAAATATATGTAGGATGCCATCATTCCTAGCAGTTATGTTTCTTACTTTGCTCTTGTGTGATGGCTGATGAAGGGCAACTGTTGCCATGAAGTCCGGTATGGTGTTACTGAAAAGCCGGTACCTGATTCCTGTCTATTTATGCTGATATAAATGTGTTTGTTCTTGGTGGGTTATTCTTGATTTTGGTACATTGATTGAGAATCCAAATCAGTACTAGAGTTTGATTGTGAACTCTGTCTTGGCACTGTGCGACACTGTTACCCATTATCAGCCAGTCATCTAGGTGGTGGTTAATATGAGCCCATGCTGCGACCACTGATATCACTTTTGGGTAAGTGCCTGGTGCTGATGTTATCCCAAACGGAAGTGATGCTGTAATATACTAACTTTCAAGCAAAGGTAGATTCTGTGCTTCAGGAACATGGAAATATGATAGTATGCATCTTTAATGTCCAACCTTGCCATGAAGTCTCCCTGCTTCAACGGTATAATGACATCCTCTAAGGCCATCATCCTGAATTTTTGTGGCTTAACAAATTCATTGGTTGGACGCCATTCTAGAATGGTGCAAAATCCTTTGCCCTATTTTGTTAATAGGAAATAGTTTGGATATATTCCCTTGCCTTGGTGCATTAAATGTACCTCTTCTATGCCGCTCTTAGCAGGACAGCTGTGACATCTCCCTGGAGGAGTTGAAGGAAATGTTTTTGAATATGAGATTTCCATGGTGGAAGTTTGTACAGGGAAATCAGTTACATCATCTATACCTTACTTAATCCAAGACCCCCTGATCTGTGGGGATTGACTCTGTTTCTGGGCAAATCGTATTGTTTCCCCAACTGGGGACAAATGCGAGGGCACGTTGTCGGACGAGTGATGGTTTTTGGGGCAATTTGACCCTTAGTAGGCCACCTGGTCCTTGTGCTCGTCGCCTAGGTTGGTAGTATTGACCTTGCTGGAAGTTAACCAGGGACCATTTGGTGGTTTGAACAACCTGAATGCTTTTTTGGTATGCAGATGTTGGTTTCTTGATCTGTAACCTCTCCTTATTCGAGTGCAGCCTCTTTGTCCGCATGTCCCACCTGACAGATGTGGAAGAGCGCAGACCCAGTAAGTAGTTATTGAATGAAATCAGAAGAATGAGGAGGGGTTCTTTGCAGGAAAATATATACATCTTGTCCGCCAGGATCATCGTCACCAGATACCGTCACCGTGGCCTCTGAATGCTGCTATTTGTGATAAGTATTACATGTGCTTAAAAACTGCAGGAATAACCCTAAAGATCAGTAAAATGTTTTCTATGTCCTACATGTTGTTACCACTGTTAATGTTCTTCTGTGCTTAAAAAAGCCCCATGTATCACTTGCAATCCTGGTAAACACCAACTTAATCTCAAATTAAGTTAAAAGCCATTGGAAATTCAGCTAAATGAAGGGTCCCAAGAGTTGCTCCTGTTGGAGTTCACCCTACCAAACCAGGGAAGGGCACCGTCGTTCAATGTATACAACAGGCTGAAGGATAAGTCAAGCAGCAATGCTGTGCAGTCCATGTGTAATGTATTTGAGCGGCTGGGGATGTCTACCAGGGGTATGTATCACATCATCCCCCTGGGTGACTTAAATAGTTCATTGGAACTGCCAAGATCTCTGGAAGGCCTATGGGACGACCACGATGAGAGGCCTGGGCAATCCCTGAAGTTGTGGCAACCTCCAAGGGGAGAGCCCACACTAAGACCTTGGAGCTGGTGAGGAGAATTCATAATATCAGCCTGAGGTGTTGCAATGGACCGTTTGCTAGCGACCAGCCAGCAAAACGTACATATTACAGCCCTAATGGCTTTTCTAGAATAGATTATGCACTGGTCTTGGGATCGGACTAGCATAAAGTCGAGGGGTTTGAGGTCCTGGAGCGTTTAGAAAGTGACCATAGACCGATCACACTTACCCTTAAGATCTTGGTACAATCGCCCTCTGTAAAACCGGTTAGAGCAGTCTGCATGACAGTTCATGGCCATGCAAGACGCTGTATCAAATGGGCGAATGTGAACCTGCAGGACCTAAGTCCGCCCCTGTATGGTAAAATCCTGGGGCAAATTGAAACAATTTGTGACCCAATTACCCCATTAGAATGTATATGTAAGAACATTGATACCATGCAGGAGGCTGTTGGGCCCCAGTAAAGTGAAATAGGATAGGGTCCTGGAAAATTAACACTTGGTTTGACAAAGATTGTAGAGCAGCTAAGTGGGCTTTGATTACTTATGTAAGGGGGAGTGGCCCGGTAGACAAGCTAAATCTTCAGGTATTGAGGAGATCATATAAGAATACCTTAGCCACTAAAAGGTCCCTGTACATGCAGGGTAAATGGGCAGCCATCCAGGACTGTGCCCAAATCAAGCATCATGTAGGCTTCTGGAGGCTGATCACTGATTCTGATTTAAAAGGGGAAGTCTGTGCTTCCAAAAGCATAACCTCGGCTAGGTGGCGTAATCACTTTGAGACCTTATATAGTTATCCACCCAGGGACATAGAGTTACCATTGATGATAGACCCAGGTCCTAGCGCAGTAAGGGAGCCCGGGGGCAACAATCATCTAGTCCTAACAGTAGAAGTGGCAAGTGCCATAAGAGTGCAGAAGGGGGGAAGCTACCAGGTCCGGACGGGTCCCGGTTGATCTTTACAAAAGTGAACTGTCAGTCTGTGCGCCAGTCCTCACAATGGTGTTTAATGCCATCTTGCAACAGGAATGAGTACCGGAAACCTGGACATTGGCAGTGATTATCCCCATATATAAGAAGGGGGACAGAGCCGACTCTGGCAATTACCGGCCCATCTCACTGTTGGATGCAGCAGGTAAGCCCTTTGCGAAGGTCCTTCTAAAGTGCCTAAGGGCATGGGTTGAGGAAACCAATCAACTAAGGCACCTACAGGCCAGCTTCCAAGCGGGAAAAAGCACAGTTGATCAGGGCTTTAGGTTGCACCTAGTAATTCAAAACCACCTGAGGAATACTAAAACCAACTTGTATGTCTTTGTGGACCTAAAGGCAGCTTTTGACAGTGTGCCAAGAGACATTCTCGGGGCTGTTTTACATGCCAAAAAGATCCCTGAGGAATTGCTGGCCCCGATTCAACTGCTGTGTGGAAACAATAGGGCTGCTGTTCGATGGGGATTGGGGTGGGAACTACAGGTCAGTTCAATGTGGCTAGGGGGTGCAACAGGGTTGCATTCTAGCCCCCATTCTATTCTGCCTCTACATTAACTCAATAGTGAGGCCATTGGAAGAGAACGTGGATACTCCGAAAATGGGGGGGGGGGCGGCATCCCGGTCCTTTATTTTGCTGTGGTCCTGTTGACAGCATCACTGATAGGTCTGCGGATGGCCCTGGCTGCTTTTCAAAAGGAATGTGCTGGGTTGGGACTTGAAATCAATGAATCAAAAACCAAGTCCATGTTTTTTTCAGCAATCAAGGCAAGGACAAAACCGCTAAAACTTGCAAGTGAAAAGAGCAGGTGGATTGGTACGATTACCTGGGGATCCGGTTTTCAAAGGGGGAGCTCTGGGAGAACCAGGTAACCAAGGCCAACACAGTGCTACAGAAAGCAAGTGGCGCGGTAAAAGCTTTCCATGCAAGGCATGGTTGGGGGGGCATAGGACCTGCATTTAACCTTTATTGGGCTAAAGCGAAGGCGTCGGCTATGTATGGGGTCGAAATATGGGGCTATGCAAACACTTCACCATTGAGGACGTCTAAAAATAAATTTTTGAAAGCGCTTCTCCTGCTCCCCAAAAGTAACCCAAGCAGTCCCACTCGCATGGAGTGTGACCTTCCCACGATTGATGATGAGATAGCAACTTACAAATAGAGGTTTTTCCGATTGTGCGTCAACGGAGTCACCATCTGGCATTTAATGCCTATGAACAAATACAAACAGAGCATACGCCACATCAAATTGAATGGTTGAACATACACTTTATGGATAAAGACAACAGTTAGGGCAATTACCAGGGTTATATAAATGCATCCAATCTTGAAAATCATTTATATATATTTATTTTACTTTATTTTTCTGAAATGGTGAATCAATAAGGGTACTTCCTGCTAAAGTCAATAATTTAATTTAGATTATTTAAAGGGAAACGCTTTTTGCGGAAATATTATTTAAAAGTAACCTAAAATACCTACGGTCAATATATCCCTATTTAAAATGTCCAAGTTGACCCCAAAATATGGCGAACAAAGTAGAGAGAGAAGAAAAACAATAGCGGTAACCACGGTAGTAAAAAAAAAGGTAGTCTAGTTCCCGACTGCATAAGAACGCGTGAACAAATGGACGTGAGGGGCACTGAACTTTGTAGGTAAGCCCTAGGGTTGTAACAGACCCCTCGCTAGGCTTAACCCGTGACAAATAGATGCACCTGTGACTAGATAATAGGAGAGACGGGTTTTCTTGCAGTTTCCACCGCATGCTTAATGCACGAAGCCAGAAACCAAAAGACAGAGGGCCTCATTACACGGAAGGTGGTAAGGGTTAACGGTCACCGGTAAGAGTACCTGTCACCGTTAACCCTTACCGCCTTACTACGAGGTCCCTTTGGGGGACCCGAACTGAACGGCTGGTGTAGACCAGCCGTTAAAGTTGGGACCTGCAAAGGTACCTTGGTGCTAATTACGGTACCGCAATTTGCGGTACCGTATTTACCGCCTTCCCCATTCCCATTATGCCCTATGGGGCAAAAATGGGGAAGGGCCATGGAGAAAAGGGGAATTACCGCCCCGCCAACCTTGGAATGGGGTGGTAATTCCCCTTTTCTCCATGGTGGTACCGGTATGGTACCGGCAGCAACCATGGTTGCTAATAGCACCATGGTTTACCGCCTTTCGTGTAATGAGACCCAGAGTGTATTTATATTTCTAAACGTTTGCGCGCATAATAAAAGGTTACACGAGGGACTGCAACTATCAGGAGCCTTCTATTCACGTTGCCCTTATTTCACGCATTTTGAGCGAGGTTGGGTTTACTGTAAGATAATAAATATGCCCGATATGTACTGAAAGAGGAAACTTTGTACTTTATATACATTTGACTCAAGAATGACAAAAACGGGCATCCGTAATTTCGTGCATGCTTTAGCAAGTTTGGGTCCTTTGGAAGTAAATGAACATTCAAAATACCCAGTACGCATCATAAGGGGAAATCATAAACATTTTACATATTTGATTAAAGACATACAACAACGGGCAGGTTGATCATAGGAATAATACACTACAATAAACTTATTTTCGAACTAACACTAATGATGGCTATGATTATACCTAAGAGGGATTTAACCCATGGCGCATCATTTTTGACTTTAAGAATATATGACAATACGCAACAGAATTTGGGTAAGAGGTGGAAACCCACCAATAGGACATTCTTGCAACATATCTATTGATGATTAAATTCAATTAACCATTAGAAATAGACACATTGCCAAAAATGATCCATAATTATTTAATTTGCCAATTGTATTTACAGTCTTTCCACCATATCTGCATATTTACTTTTTCTCATTTTTCTTTTTATTGTGTTTTCTCCTTAACTACCTTACCTTGACCCCCTCCTGCATCTCTGTGGACTATTTATTAACAAATATGAAATATTGTATTTTCAGATTATCCATCGTATGACATGGCAATCTAAATGGAACAATATGATGGATAACTGTTGATTGGCACATGGAATATATGGCATATGGTTTGGCACATATTTTTATAACTACAATGACTATATTTAAACTGACCAAACGATACAATGAAATTCAAACAATTGATATTATTTTCTTTGTTTAATTTCTATTTTTATTTTTAACTTTCATAAAACAAAAACATTTTGTTTGCTTTAGATTTGCCCTGATTTGACAAAGGCATAGTGTATGCCGAAACATGTATTATCACAGAGGCCCAACTGAATGACATGAGTACCACTCAACAATAACACTTTGGTTGGTTTTAACCATATTTTGGCATCAAACAGCTTTTTTGTGGCGTGTGTATGTATATATGTGAAGCAATGCTATACGAAATTGTGTGACACGAGTAGAGGAACTCACGTCTCCGCTTATGTCTTCACACACATGCAACACTTTTACAAGACTTTAAAAAATACATAGGACGCATAGGCCAAGAAGTTGATATCCCCAAATAAGTTCCTCATACTGTCTCAGAGATAGTAATAAGGCCTGTATTTTATTGGGTTAGGGTGTGGGGAAACTGTAAGGGTGGCCCTAATTAAAAGGTTATCCCTAATTATAAGGACGTCCCTTAATTACGCTCAAACCAGACTTAATGACACCCCTCTAGGGAAATAAGGCCGAGAGTCTGTCTAGCAAGGATAACAAGTTTATTCTTTACAGAAATGAGGATAGGAGCAAAGAACTCTGCTGCATGAATGGTCTTTTGTACTTCTTCCGTTCCTTTCTCCTTGCCAAAATGATGCCAGGCAGGGGCTTATATACTCTTGGCTTGGTCACTGGATATGGGCATGACTCCATCCCAAACCATCCTCCTTCCATACAGGGGATGCTGGAAAGTCTTTCTTTCTTCATTATCAGTGATTTCTGTCAGGACATGCTGCTTTACATATTGCTAGCATATGCAAAAATGCACTGTAGCTCATGCTTTCCTTCATTTTGTTACGTATGAAAATGTATATATAAAAACATTTTCCCGCCATTCGCTCCATACTTCACTCATTCTACTCATGTTTTTATGTGATCATGTAATTTCCTTTAAACCTTGTTTTCATAATTCTGCATGTTGTGCATTGAGCATGTAAAAATCCCCTGTTCTTAGCATGCATGTGCTCTTAACAGACAATAGACAGCTGGTCACTTTGTGTGCTCGTGCTAGCACAAACACCACGAAGCCTTAGTCCAATTTTAGCATGCCTGCACTCTTTCCGGGAAGGGAGGTGGAGTTTTTGACTCATACCGTGCTAAGATTTTAGAACTGCATAGAATTTGACATTTACAAATGTATTCAGCTAATAGATAATTGCACCTTATATTTAAATAATACCTGACTTCTTTTAATGCCTGCCCATGTCTGTGTATATGATTATATTTGTATGAGAGAGCTTTCCCAGTGCCCCTCGCCCCCCCTGGTCCATTGTAGTGCCTAGAAGCAGTCAAAAGAAGTTTTGCCAAATTCTAAAGCGCTTGGGGGTGCAGAAAGGCACTAGCTCTTTCCCAACAAAACCAAGAGTTAAAGTACCACTGCAAAGCCCTGGACCATATGCTAGCTCTGGGGGGATGGCAAAAGATTGCATGGCTGGTTCATGTGAAAGGATGGCTAGCCCAGTTGGGTCTCTCAGTATACTGGCAAAACCCTTCCCAAATTGATGGTTATGCTAATTCTAGGGTGAAAGAAGCCTTTGACAGGTATAAGGTGTTGAGAGCAACAACAGTTACTATGGCCTTGGTGATGGGCCTGAGATATTTGTCTTTAAAACACTCACAGGGATTTGAAAACTCATTGGATACACTAAGCTCAGCATATGCTTGTGCCTTGTTTGTGTGCCTGCGCTTTGTCTTCCTTCCAGTACGAGATCACACTAAAAGCTGGTCCGGAACAGAAATCACAGTGTGCCCCCTGTGTGACAAGGGAGTGGAAACAATGGTACATTTTTTTTAACGTTGTACGAAAAACTGAAAGATTTTAGAGCAACTTATTTGATACCCCTGTTCCGTTTGCATGGTATTTTAAGAGCCGGGGAAGCCATGCAGCTGTGTAAGTGATGTACGGACTTGAACGTGGCCTATTTTGTATGCAAATACACTGATAGAGCTTGGCTAAGAAGAAATAAGGCTCTTTCAATTAATGGCTCAAGGCACTGATGAATTCACAATATCCATTTGATGCATTGATTGACTTTTTAGAACAGTTCCTTTAAAAAAAAAAATTGTATATCGATTTCAATATTTGAATGTAAATCTCTGTAGCCAATTTCTGTGGCTTTGTTACGTAAAGTAAAACTTTGCTGTCATTTTAACCAAAACGGCTTACACCGAATAAAGGTTTTAACAACAAGAACATTGGAAATTCACCTCGACTAGATTTGCACCTCAACTAGTTTGCTTTAATTACTGCACATTAATATTCTATTTTTAACATTCAATTTTTTTTGTTATGTCTGGTGTGGCAATCATTTTGCTACCGCTTGAAAGACAGTGGGCCTCATTATAACTCCGACAGTGGCCGTGCCGGTAAAAACAGCAGGCTGCTGCCGGAATTGTGTTTTTTTTCCGGCGCCTGGCTTTGGGGAATCACCAGGGCATTACAGCACCGGCGATCCGTGAAACCAGGCACCGGAAAATGTAACTCCCCATTCCCATTAGAGTCCTATTGGATTCTATGGGAATGGGGAGGACGTAAGCACCGGCGCCGTGTGCAACAGTGCTGGTGCTACTGTCAAAGTCTGTGAGACGGTCCCATTCTGCCTGTCAGGTCAGACCTGGCAGGCGGGAGGGCATCGAGCTCGCAAACCTGTAGTCTGCCGGTCCAGTGACAAAGGGTGCCGCTGAGCCTACCGGCACCGTTGTTACTGGACCGGCAGGGTCGTAATTAATCCCAGTATCTCCATTTGTGGCATGAATGTTGCCCATCATTTCCTTTGATAAGCAAATGTTGCTCATTTCCCACAGAAGGTTCGAGGACTTTGGTATAGCACATCTGTTTCTTGATGCTTTCCATGATTGGGATACATTGGGCTATTTGTGGTCATCAAGGGTTTCATTTATGAAATTAGTTCTTTCCACTTCCTCCTGCTCATGAATGTTGAAGCGTATGACGGCTATCTTAAAAATGTCCACATAAGTGGTCTGAGGTTCAGTTGGGGAGTCAGACATTGGAGGTTTTTTCCTCTAGTGATTCCATAGAATGTTTATCAAAATCCTCATCCCCCATCTCTAAAGTGTCCTGCATGAGGCTCTTCCTATACATCATCAGGGCATATATAAAACCCGTATAACTTTGGAATGTGGCTTACCTATGCCTACATAGAATGTTTCTTGGTTCTTTCCTTTTTCTTTTTCCTCTCTCCCTTGATTAGTATGCCCAAGTCATGCTAGGTATCAAGCATGGAGGCAATGTTATATTGGTTGTGTTCTTGGTATGAGAAATGAGACAATGAGCCTCCTTACGAGTTTGGAGGTAGGCATGCCCTTAATAAAGGCAAGGGCCTGTTGGTAGCATGCTGGGCCGCTCGCTGGACCAGCAAAGGACGTCTAGTAAAACCAGGCGTCCAGAGCGGGTCCCGCGAAGAGACCTCATAATAGGGTGGTAAGGGGTTAACGGCGCCGGCACCTTTACCAGTGCCATTAACCCCTTACCACCAGGGTCCTAATGAGGCCCAATAATTGTAAAATCATCTTCCTCCTCATAGTCTTATTATCACCTTTTGGGTGTGAAATAGGAAAGTAGATTATTCCCTCTCATGGGTATGTATTGAACTAGAGAGTATTTCCTATCTTTGTGTGTTGGTCTGGGGTTTACTCTCTGTCACAATGACTTCAGTAAGAAGCACAAAGAGCCTGGTGCAAATATGCAGTTCAAAACAGACAAAATATTACTTGTATAACCAAAACAGTGATGGACCTCATCTTCTGAAAGGCTAAAAAGTCTCTTACAGGGCTTTTAGGGTTAGCTCCATCTGACCACAGCCCATTTGGGTACCCTGGTCTTTGGCTTCAATTTGCAGGTTTTCAGGGTTCTGCAAACTGCATCTGTATAATCCGTAGCAAATACGCTCCGATATCCACGAAGCACAGCTTAACAGAACTTCAGGTTTTCATCCAACAATTTTAGTCAAAGGTGGATTTTCTTCCATATGGATTCACCTCCCTAGGATTTCAGGCGTGCACTTTGGTAAGGTTTATCTGCCTGACCACCTCCCTCCTCTTGAGCCTATGTCCATGGGCCACTCCCCTTCTCTCTACACCCGACGTAGCTAACCTGCCCCTCACTGAGGTTGCATCATCTCATTCCTCCTCCTGTCTCTGAAATCTGCCCTGGACTGACAGTCTGCTGGAACCTCCCTGGTTTAGCCATCTAGTGGTGGTGCCTGGTCTCCTCACCTTGATTCTGGCAATGCAGCCCTACCTCCCTCTATAGCCAGATGGTCCACCTCCCACTTTTCACTCCCATATGGTGACACTTCTCAGTCCTTCTGCTTATATGGTAATAGCTCTCTCCCTCCAACCTAAATAATTAATTCAATGATTCTATGCCCTTCCCATCTCCTAATACTATTGTCCAGATGGTAACAACTCTCGCCCTCCAAACTCCTCACAACATTCTTCTTGAGATCATAACAACTCTCTCTCCTTCTAATCTCCAAAGTCCTCCAACAATCCCTCTACTCAAAACCCCTATTGCTCACCATCAAACTTTTCAACTCCTGATCGAGCTCGCCACAATGCCCGACTGAGGTAAACTGGACCTTGGGGAATGGTTTGCCCCTGAGGCTACCACGTATGTCTGTGCCTTTTTTAGGTAGGGTAATTTGGCCCTCTTTTTTTTAGGAGCGTTAATGTAAGTGGCCTCAGCACCTGACCGCGTGATGGACTGGATGTTGCCCCATTTGGTAGTCTTCAGCAGTGATATGGACGTTGTCCCTGCCACCCCTTTCTCCTGTTCTGCCTTTTCAGAGGTCCATTTGGAGCTGGGAAGTGAATGTGTAGTAGCTGTGTTTGTTCCCTTCAACTTTGGAGTACTTTCAAACTTGGTCTCCTTGGAGTCTGGCTCTTCCCCCTGATTGACCTCAATGATCTCTTCAATCCCTCCTGCTGAGGTATCCCCCATTGGCAGTCGCTATAGAATAAGTTGCCCAACGATGTTGCTTTGTGATTTTTAAAGTCTTTAACTTGAACTTTTGCCAAACCTTGCACGTCTGTGACATCTTTTCTGTGCAAACAATGGCTACACACCATTTGGGCATGTAGCCACGAGAATTTGGTGTTGCGGGTTGGGCACAATTTAAAGAGAATTTCCTCTGTCGGGACAGTCGGGACTAGGGCCTTTGAACCATACATTTTTATAAAAGATGAATGTCATGTTCTTTACAGACTATCTCTACATCATATAGTGAGACTATTGGGAAGTGTACACAAAAAGCTTTCTCTCATTGGCGTTATCTCGTCTCACTCCTCCACTCCGTGAACTGAACCAATGGCAGAATCTGTGGATGTTATTTTAAAAACCTTTGTGGGTGCTTTTGCACATAGAATAGGTATAGGAATTTAGGAATGCTACCATCAACGCCTACCTTTTAAGAAACACCTTCTCATTCTCTGGACCAGTAACTAGCTGGTGCACTATGCATAGAATGTACATCTAAAACTGATCCGCAAGCCCCAGACATAAATGTTGATGAAAAGTCAAATCTTGCTACATTTTGTAAAGATTTAAGCTACTATCTTTGATTTATTAAACCACACCTATGTCATATACATATTCCAGCGATTTGGACCACAGCACTATCTCATTGTATTTCACTTTTTACAAAAGTTCTCACTCTTGCGAGTATTTGTTAAAGATGGGGGGGGCACTAGGAAGAGGTTGAGCAGGGTGGAGTTCAGAAGAGTACAATAGGGACCACAAAGGGTAGAGATTCCAGTAAAATGTGTAAATCAGAGATGAAGTGAGGGAATGATGAGGATAAAAGTTGGGTAGGATGAAGGCTGAATGTCAGTGCTAGGTGAGGGGGTGGAAAAGGTGACCCCGTCGATCATGAGTTCAACACCACCAGCTCCCTCACCCAGAAGAGGCTAGTAAGAGAAGGTAGCAGAATTTCTGAAACGAGCGGCAGGATTGTTTGTATCATGTAGGACAATCCATGCTTTTGCAAAGGATTAAGGAAGTCAGTGATCAGTGAGGAGGTAGGTTTTATTGCAGTTTCATTAGGAATTCCAAGCATGAACGTGAGCTCCATTAGAGGATGAGGAGTAGGGGAAGTTTCTACTCGAGAGTGTAGATACAGTTGTAATGGGTCTGGGACAATGGCCAGAGTGCCTTTTGAGGGAAGTAGGAAGGACAACAATGGGATAAAAGGGTAGAAAGCAGAAGCAGTGGAGATGGTGTGTCAATAAGTACCTGGAAACCTCCAGTGAAGGGCTATGAGACGGTGGATAGAACGAGAAGGGCACAGTAGCACATTGAGAGTACACCTATATCAGTAGTGAGGATATAGGCATGTTAGTGGGCAGCCTGCTCAGTATATTGAAGATGTAAGCAAGTAGTATTTAAGAAGTTCTAATGTACAGTCAGTAGCAATCAAAAAATGAAGGTAATGTTAAGAGCCTACAAAACAAAGTTAAATTGGACAGGGACCATGGCGTATTGTAGGAACCATGTTAGTGCTACTATCTATGTGTATCCAAACCATGAAGACAGAGCACCTAAGGAGTATAGTGGCTGAAGCTTTAATGGCCTTAGTAGTATAGGCATTGCTGGGGTAAACAAGTCAGAAGTGAATAGAGGATAAATGTACAAATTCAAAGTCAAGAACAGTAGAAAAGGTACAAAGAACAGATACCGGACATTCTGAATGGTCATTTCTATGGGCTAGGAGCTCAGCAAGGAATTTATCTGTAGTATGTGTATGATGCTGGAAATCCCTGGGGGGAGCGGAGGGGGCTATAGCCCCAGGTCTTTTGGTTGTAGCCCCGGCTAGAAGCTCAGGAGTAACAACCAAAGAGGCTAGCTAGCCCCCAGTCCTGACAATCCCAAAATAAGTGTAGCCCCGGATCTTTTCCAGACTAGAAACACCCCTGGTTTTCTCTACGTTTTCTGCCACTGAGGTCCAGCCTGGACATCTGGGAGTGCAGCTCTTCATGTTTTCCTTTTGGTGAACAACATCCATGGAATGCCCTCATGGCACCCATGGGTGGCGGGGTACACCATTGTGTGTTTTTGGACATGTGTCTGCTGTCCACAGAGCATGGTATGGGCTGGTGGCAACTACATGCAGACTTGGCAGTGGCTCAGAGTGTCCTCAGGCCCTGCCATGGAATCAAGGGATTACTGCAGGAAGGCAAGATGTCTCTGGGGCCTCTTGGTTTCTACTGCCTTTTACCTTGTTTCCCAAAGTCCTGGGGAGCACTGACTCTGTCCCTTCCTCCTGACTGGCTATTGGGTGGAAATACCATATATGGCTCTGGGGCCTCCTCCTGTGAAACTGACTGCAGCCTTGCTAGGGGCTGTGTGTTGTGGGTACACCCTTAGGGTTGTTAAGGATATCTATCAGGCGACACACATCTTGGTCTCTCGGCCAGGCTGGTTGGTAAAATACAATATTTGTTTTAAAATTCCAAGGAAATCATACATTTTTTAATATGGGGCAGCAATCACCAATGGGGTGATAATTACTATAAAAATGTGAGCAATGCACTGGGTTTAACCTTCTAGTGGAACATATACACAGCACAGTGGAATAGGAACACTTTTTGGTTTAGGAAAGATACCACCCAACTTAGAATTTCCTCCTGCAATGTTCCTCAACCCACAAATAATCAATTTGAAGTGGATAAACAGAAGCAGCAGGTAATCAGGAATAAGAAACAGGAAACCGAATCCAAATCTGACCTTCCCTCCCCAAAAAAGAGAGAAAAACAGATTTTAAACCCCTTGCAATGTTATGAAATGACACTCGGAAATGAACAAATAATTAACGTGTGTTAAAAACCTTGAAGCAAAAATAATTCCTCACTAAAGCAACAATGCAAAGAACCTAACAATCACAAAGAATGGATTACCAAAAGCATACATTTCGAAAATGAGTAGAAAGTTTTAAACAGATTGCAGCAAAATAACACGTTGGGAACTTTGCAATTTTTCAATTCCCGCCTGAAATGACCCAAATGGTTTTTAATAGAAATGGGTGAAATACACCGATTTGGAGTGTAGAGATATATAGCAGGGGTATTCTAGAAGTGAAACTATGTCTCTAGCTGGTAAATTGGGTGAGTTATTCGAGATATAAAAAGGTGTGCTTTGAGTAAAATGGAGCTGTGAAATATTAAAGGAAATCAGTTGTGACAAGAACAGTTTTACTTTAAACTAGAGCATTCAGGCTAGGCCACCAAAGAGGGACACATTAAGAGCCAGGGTTGATTCGCGACTTCAACCCCGTCATCCCAGCACCCAACCCTGGCGGAAACCAGTCTGATTACTCGAAATATGACTAATGGTTTAGGATTTCACAAGACAAAATTACTAAAGAGATGACGCTAGCAATAGAAATCAAGGACAGGGTTGCAAGATTGAGTCTCACAGTTTCAACAAGTTATCAGGATAAGGATAGGATGACTTAGAGAGTAGGATAAGGACAAATGCATGACAGGATAGGCTAAGGGTTTCTATGGGGTGGCGATTATACTCACAGTCTACTTTTTAGTTTTGGGATTTTTGGGCCGTCAACGGTTCTGGTCACTACACGGCAGCGCGTCTGACAAACAGCTGGTCAGTTCTGGTCACCGGATGGCACTTCTGGACTGGCAATTCTGGTCACTGGATACTAAAGATTAGCTGGATGGCAGGATGGTAGTGGGCATGCAGTTAGGGGGCAGCAAGCCAGGCTGGTTCAGGCTGCTTCCCAAAAGAATACCACAGCTTTCCCCTTTTTAATGGGAGATTAGTGGATTTTCAGAATTGAGGCCTTGCTGGGAATAGGATCAGCACTGCTTGGGTTTTGCAGTGGGCCCTGGAGTAGGGTCAGCAATGCTTTTGCCTTGTAGTTGGGATCTGGAATCTGGATGGACGGAACAGGAACGCAGCGCAGGAACTTCAGGAAGAGTGTGTGTATCTACAGTTTTGTCAGGGACTCTTATTTATAATACATAGTGACATCATAGACTATATTGCTGGGCCGGTTTAGCTAAGCCCGCCTCTAAACAACTTGATTGGACAATAAATGTTGGTTGCCTCCCCTGGCATGTGACTCAGTTCAGGAGGTTGCATTTTATGATGTAAAAAGACTTCCCACAAACCTTTTTGCCAAAAATCTGTCATACCAGAAAGTACACATTTGTACAGTTGTGGCACCTTAACAATTGATGTAATCAGGTTACATATTTTATGTAGAGCACAGCCATCCAATCCTGCAATCTGTCAGACATTGTTTTGTCCTTTTATACTTTTTTGGTCATTTTCAGTGTGAAATATTCAGCCTAAAAATCCTTAACTTTATACATGGTTGTGGATGATCATAAGGGATTTATGTACAAAACCTTGCATTTGCAACATGGATGCTTTTCTTGTAATCCGCAATACTTTGCAATTTCTGTCCCCAAAGTGTCAGTGAATTCTACCATGTCTTCAATGAAAGCCCATAAAATCATATTTAAACTATAAACTTTTCACATTTTTACAAATTCTGGCTGCAGAGATAAAAAGTCTTTAAAGTTTATTTATGAAATGGTCTCTAGAGGCAAATGGCAGTCCTTTGTCTGTCACTGGACCAGTTTTTTTTCTTTCTTCAGCTGCCACCAACTGTCCCTTCAGCCCTGTGTGTGGTGGAGGTTCCCAGTTTGATTGAAAGTTTTATGGCCCCCTACACTTCAGAAGTTAGTGTCCCAGGACTTCTATTGTCCCAGCCTGGAGCACAGACGAATGTCTGACGAGCGTGTGAACTTTCTTTGTCTTGGTCCATTCAAAGTTTTTCAAGCTAGCAATTATCACTTTCGTGTCCTGGAAGTTTATGGTGTGGCTCCCTTCCTAAGGGGAAGCTTTAACTCTGCCAACCAGAATAACCTGTTTATGGCAGCTTGCAAATCCAGCCAAGGTGGTTTAAAACCTTTATTTTCTGATATTTGGTCCTGAATTAAAACAAACCTGTGGAATAAAATAACCCATGTATGTAGTTTCACAAGCCACAAAACCCCTTCACATTGCTAGGTAATGGCAGGCTTTCCTTCAACAGTTTACTATTTAAACAGGCATTTTTCTCCTTTAGTTTTGCAAAAATCAATTTTTACACATATGTTGAAAACTTCTAGCATTTCCTTTCAAATTCGATTTCGCCATCTGACTTCCCAATATTGCCTTGCAGCCACAGTTATTTTCTTCTAGGCAGTTGTTTATTTAAAGCACAGAATCATTGAAACTGACATGGCTCAGATAGCTGGAGTATTTTTTGAACTACTGAGCTTTGATACATTTGTAAAGAAATTAACGTGTTTTCCCGTGTGAGTAAAAGTGAAGTTCCTTGTTGATTTCTCTCAGAGTTGGTTTGACAGGGCCTGTCATTCAGAAATCATGCCTGGTTTTACTGAGGTACTGGGCATGGCAGGGCCTTATTAATCACAGTGATTTAAGGAAAAACAGATGGGAATAGCATCAGCAGCATTATTTTAAAGGTGAAAAGTTTCCTTTATAATGGAGATCTTGGGCTTTCAGCAAAGCAGTGGTGCCTTTTCACTCCATTTCTTTTGTACAGGTAAGAACAGACTGGCACGCTCCCTTAGTCTGTCCCCTTGTTCCATCCTGCCCCTGTATGCTTGCCAAGAAGGTGCAGCCATCTTTTTGTTGCTGCAAACACGCAGGTTTGAGGCCATAGCGCTCACAGGAGCCAGCACAGCCATTTTGCTGTTCCTGCGCAAATGCAGCTTGGTGATGTGGGGAAATACTGTTGAGTGGGTCAGTATATCCCACAG
This sequence comes from Ambystoma mexicanum, assembly GCF_040938575.1. Taxonomy (NCBI): domain Eukaryota; kingdom Metazoa; phylum Chordata; class Amphibia; order Caudata; family Ambystomatidae; genus Ambystoma; species Ambystoma mexicanum. The sequence continues at coordinate 1,046,463,399 of NC_090930.1, read as the reverse complement.
GGTGGGACCTGTGTAAATGGAGTCTGAAGTGAACTCATATTCTGTGTTGTGGGTGTCTGGTTTATGTGTGTGACACAATGACTGAGACAGCCCTAATAGAAACTGACACAAATGCAGTGTAGTGTGCTGAAAGGCTGGGTGCGTACCCAAATCCACATTCTTTGTTATGGGTGTCTGAGTGGAGTGAACGGCCTGAATGCCTGTGAGCCTGCCTACCTGCATGAATGCCCTTCTGCTTTATTGGTTGACTAAGCCTGGCTCAGCTCGAGTGAATGGGAACCAATGTGTATAACAGGGGACCTCTCACTCACCAATTTGTTCAGAAGCTAAAGTGGAAGCTGAAGCAAGAAGCTGTTCCTTGAAGCCCAGATGGAGAAGTTTGCTGCTGCATTTTATTCATGTAATCCAAAAGCTGCTGTGTTCTTCAAAGGACTGATCCAGAGAGGACCTGCAAAGGACACCTCTTCCAGAGCTACGAGGAACCATCATGCAAACCTGCTACACTTCATCCCAAGTGCCCTGGAAGCCAGTCCTGTGTGCCTGCCGTCTGGAGAAGGGGTATTCCTGAGTCCTGAAGAGGAGTGCCCAAACATTTCCAGTTAGAGAAGTCCATTCGTGTCATCCAGGGTCTGGAGTAGTGTGTTGTGACCGCAGTCTACTGCCCAGGAGAGGGGGTACCGTGGCATAGTGCTGCTAGACACCCGCAGCTGCAAAAGTTACAAACTGACAAAGAATACTTCAAGGGACAATCTTGCCATCATCACTGACCACTCTCTCCCACCATAGAAGGTACAGGGTTGTTGCGTGCAGAGGAAGGTCCACCTGTGGGTTTCTCACCACCAAAATCCAACAAAAACGTCCTGAGGGTCCAGACTTTGTGAGAGTCTGAGGTCCACTCCAGTGATCGAGTACAGGCCACCATAAGTTGTCCAGACGTCTGTACTGCAGCTGCAGCACCAAAGCACCAAAAGTCAGAAAACCATGATATTCCAAAATCCGACACCAAAAGTGACCTATGCACCCGTCACGGCCAGCAGTCATCAAAGGGTCCCAGGGGTCTTACTCTCATCTGCCAAGCCTTTAAGGAGCCCACAGCAAGTTTCATCATCACAGGACTTCTACAGTCGGAGAAATCGTCGACCAACGGAGAACACTGCGTATAGCTAAACTACTGTAATTCAGAAAGACTTTGGTTACATTTTTCTTATTGGACTCAGCATCCCAGTGGGTCCCATCCTCGAAGGGAAGTGTTGAGTGAAACCGATAAACTCAGCCACTTCTCCTGCCAATGCACCAAAGTACTGTAACGAGGAATAGCATCTTCTAGCCTCAAGGGTCGTGCAGAGATCCCAGGTTCGTTTTAGATCCTGTTCTCCTGTGGCCTCTTAGGTAATTTGGGTTGCTAGAACCTTTTTTTTAAAAAGTAGGGTATTGGACATTTTTGGACTGGGCTGTAAAAGGCAAGATAAGTTACTCCCTAACTTTTCCATTACATGTTGCCCAGGTGGGGGGGATCCTCACAAAGAATTATGTATCTAGTCTAAAGAAAGCATTCTGCCACTGTTCATAACTAACCTGCCTTTCTTCCCTAATCTATGCTGTTAAACCTCACTTAAGAATTCACATGTCTATTTAAAACTGCAGTCAGTTAGTGCATTTATTATGAATGTAAGTATTGTGTGGTACCGCAGAGTGTATATAATTGCCATTCTTTGGATAGTATTCGCCAGAGTACAAAGTGTTATTATTTATATGTATTTATTTTGGTAGCAACCTTTTTTTATAAAAGGAAGCTGTATTAACACCTAACATAGTGTGTGGACATTCCTTTGTGGGGGCCTGATGATTCACTGTACTTAAGAACCTCCCTGTATCACTGCCTGAGAGCTTAAATCTTGGTTGCTTGTCCATTCTACCATATAGAGAACCTTGGCTGGGGTTGCTCTGTGCCTTTGTCCCAGCCATGAAGAGGACAGAAGTACAGATACTCCCCTCCAGTCATTACAATGTGAAAGTAGTTGTGGCCATCTTTGAGAGGGTGGAGGTCTAGTAAGGTTATGAAGCATGATAGGTTCACTTATGTTTATGTATGTAGAAGTTTCCTGTGAGTCTTACAAGGATAAGCGCATCTGTGAATTCACAAGTAGAGATGGGTGAAATCTTTGAAGTAGAAGAGGCCGATTCTGCCTCTTCAAGTCCCACCAGTCACTTTTTTTGAAAGATCGCCCATGTGCACAGCAAATCAAACCCGAGCAGCATGGAAACATATTGGCCAATCAGGGGGGCAGAATGTTGAGCATTTCAGACCTTCAGCGCACACCGAACATATCCTACTAATTGTCTGAAATGTGTAGGCACCAGCCCCTCACATGATTCTGATTGGGCAGTCTACCAAATAAGACAGAGGGGGTTCTAACAGGAATTCCATACATCAGAAGCAGGTGACAGATTGTCTATTCTGCCATCCACATTTAATGTACTATTGGTGGAGTATGAGCTTATCCCCATTTGCAACCCCTGATATGCTTGATGACACACATATTTATAGAGGGGTGGCACAGTAAATTGAAAGTACAGCTCTTTATTGAGACAACCACAAAAACAACAGTTATTGAATAGGTTTTAGTTGTTCAATTTATAATCAAAGCATTCAAGAGTTGGGTCATTGAGGAGATGAATATCTGCCAAAGAAAAGCAAGCTCCTTGTTGGGTTATGCCGGATGAAGAACAAGAAGGGATGATCAGCCCGGAACTCTTCTTCTCGCAGCATGCAAAATGTTGCGATGCCGGCAGTGGCAGCAGCTGCCTCAGTGCCTTCTTCATTTACCTCCACAAAGGATTTGTGCACCACTTTAGAGAGATAGAGGTCACGTGACCCTGACATTCCAGATAGGTCAGCCCTACTGCTATCAAAGATATCCGTAAGGCCCAGGCCAACCAAAACTGTTCTCAGTTCATAGCTGTCTTCCAGCTTGAATTTAGGCAGATGGACATGCACATCAATGGCACCCATATTTTCAGGTAGAGTCCATTCCTGGACTGTTTCTAAGGTAAGTTGTTTTTCCAGCTGTAATTTAAAACACAAACAAGCAGTTACTAGGAGAAAATCATTCTAACATTGGAGGGCAATGTAACAGTGCGAAATTGCAATTTTACATCAAAGCGACACGTCTAATACATTAAGTCAGGCAAATTGCAATCAAAGAATTTCCCCATAAACCAGATTGAAAGCCAAACCCAATTTCTACACATGGGAAATGAGGCATACACATGATAGAAGGATATCCCGCATTCCCACAACTGGCCAACAAGTTCTCCCACTTATGCTCGAGAGCAACTATTGCTGCACATTCCTGTAAAATAAATCTCAAACCCAGTAGATACAAGCTGTTTGTCAATGCCAATATGTTACAATATGTTGATTTATACTGTGCACCGCTACCATTTGCATGCTCTCCAGGCGCTCATGTGGCTCAGTAAGAAAGTGGGTGGGGTAGGTTAGTGAGGGAAGAGGGAATTGGATAGAGGTTTTACTCTTCTGTTGAGGCTTGCAGAACCAGGAGAAACTGGTGTCTGTGTGAGTCGGCTTTCTGATTGTGTTTGGATAGTGTGCACTGGTGTAATTGTATCCAAAGGGGCAACGTCCAGTGTCTGGGTAGTGTTTGTGGCAGTTTGTTCATTTGGTGGATGTGTGGGTTGAGTGTTCTGTGTGTAGTAAGGTTTTGTGTGTAGTAAGGCTAGCTTATCAGGGTATGTGAGGTATGCTGGAGAGGAGCAAGGAGCAGGGGTAGTTAGTAGATAGTACAGTGTGGTGCTTTATTGTCGGTTCCCGGATCCGTGCTGTCGACTGATTGCCTTGAAGCAGAGGTAGGAGTAGTGCGAGGTTCCTGTTTTTATGCTAGTCTTAGTGAGTTGAAGAGCAGGGTTTTCAGTCATTTTACCAACGTTAGGTGATCTTCTGTTTTTCTTATATGCTCCAGAATTGAGTTCCTTAGGTTGGCTATCAAATGTGAAAATGCGGTTCCTCTGAATTTCCCTTTCTCGTATTGTTTTGTTTCTATTTGGAGGTCATTGCTCAATCTTAGGTTTATTCCTGGTTGTTAGCAGTTGATTTTGGCTTGGAGTAATTTGTCTCCTCCTTCGTGTAGTGATTTGTGAGTGATGCAGAGGGCTTTGAAGTGAATCCGTTATTTTACTGGGAGCCAGTGTAGGCTTCTCAGTCAGTGAAAGGTCCTTTCCAGCAAAGTTTCAGACAGGAGTCGCTGCTGAAGTCTTTCAAGTACACCTGATCTCCTTGGATGGCACGCAATTTCCTCTGACCTGGGACAGGCTTAGCTTCACCGACCTGTGAATGTAATTTACTTATGATCAGGGTCCAGTCTTTAAAATAAGCAAGAACTGTTTCAACAGTCTGAGCCAGCGACTGTGGGGACACTGAGATTTACAGTGGCCCATTTTCTTACAATAGGCACGCTGGTCTGGGTGAAGCTGGGGACCTGACTGGAACCAAAAAGCTGATGTCCTGTCTGGGGCATAGACTGGTGGCCGTGAAGTGTCTTGCTCCGACTCAATGTAGTGTGTGTGCGAAAATGAGTTAAAACATTGCGCCGGTGCAGAGCCATTTTGGACATTCACTTGCAAACCGCAATGAAAGTCCACGTTTCTGTGAGCTCAGTTAAAAGGCAGACATGAGTTCTGAAACATTTGCGATATTTAAGTGTGAAGCAGATGAGCTTATTATGGAGGACAGTTTTTTCATTGTTCACTCAAGGACGAGCCGAGAGGGGAGTTAGTGATGTGCAGGTGCATTAATAAGAGGTGCCGGGAACGAGCGTGTGAGACACGACCTGGGTTTTTCCACTACTGTCTGGATTTTTTCCGCTCTTGCCTCCCATGCTTGCTGTCTGTCCTTCGGCCGGGGACAGTCGGCAACTTATGAGGGGCGAGTATTTGTCCCCCTTAAGAAGAGAGGTTTCTCGAGAGGAGACAGAGAATTGGAACCTCTGGTGATGAAGTCTCGCTGAGAGGGAGGACGCTCTGCTCCAGGCCCCATTAGTTGAGGTGTGGTCTCTCTGCCTACCTGCCTTGAGACTGGATAGTATTGTCGTGACCAAGATGAAGTTTTCTCCTACAACGGTGATGTATATCTATCATTCCTGTCCTTGTTCATGTATCCATGTATAACTAGTTGCATTTATTCTACAGCTATATATATATGTTCATTTTAGTGTGAATAAAGGGCCTGTAAAGAGCCAAATACTTTCTAACTAATGGTCTGAGTGTGCATTATTGCCTTCCTGTGTCCAAGAACTTTTAGTCAGTGTAATAAGGTAAGTCATTCTAAGTTCATTACACGCGTCTGAAAAGTAGAACACGTGATCACCTCAACATGACTGACCTCTAAAATTACCATACTGCATTTAAGAGGGCATGTATATCATCTGGAGGGCACGGTCACCAAAGTCTATTAGAGCTTGCAGGACAGCAGCATTTGCTTCAGTCTGCTGTTCAAGACTGGTGACCTGTAGGTGCATCAGTCTATCCTTAGTTTCCTGGTGCTCTTTCTGGTGGAGATTATAATGTCTTGCCTGAGCTATAATTGCGGAAAATAACATGCTATCCCAACCAACACATAACCTTTAATAACTGTGTTAGCCTTTGGGTGAAGTCCCTCCACAAACTCAGTCACAATCAGGGGGCTGACAGACTCGATTGGGTCTGTCATGCCAGAATACTTCTGGGATGCTTGTTTAACCCTTTCTAAGTAATCAGCCACATGATCTCATTTGTTTACAAGATTTTATTCGCTCAAAGTCTGCGGGTACAAGGCAGTACTGGCTAGGCTATTTCCTCAAGCTTAGCAGAAAGGGCAGGGTTAGCAGGGACTACTTCATCATTATCATTTTTCCCTCCTGGTATGTTCCCAAGCTCCATCTCAGTAGTCCTGTTCGTTTGAGCCATGCCAGTGGCCAGCTGGTCAGAAGACAGTAGACTCCTGAGTAACTGTGTCATGTCTGCTAATGATGGGGCATAAGTAGCAATTACATCACACAGTCACACCACACATTTCTGCTGACTCTTCCTGACACAGGGGAACTGACTTTTCAGGCTCATCACTTCTGCTGTTGACCAGGGATGGTGTGCCATAGTGAAAGGCTTAGGGGGTGCAATCAATCAGGACATCAGCTTCTCTGGGCTTGGAATAGGACAGGGTCTGAGCTAGGAAATCCTTTGCCATTGTTGTGGGCTTGTTCAGCCTTTTTAGAATATTGTTCCACAATGGGATTTTCTATCCAATACTTCTTGGTGAAAACCCTGGTCCTACCCTGGGTGGTGCTGGGAGGAAATGGGTCTTGCATATGGGCAGCTAGGTGCTGAAGGGCTTGCGCTTGCTTATAAGTGAGGGCAGGTGACTCAGGAGCAGTACAGACACAGCTGGTGCAGGTGGAGCTGTATGGGCTGGGGCAGAGTTAGTGGGCAGGCATGTAGGAGGCAGACATTTGGAAGCAACTTCAGGGTGTCTTGCAGGGACAGGGGCAGGAGCTAGTGGTGCGGTGGGGTCTTTTGCTGCAAATGGTGAGGAATAATTTGGGGATGGATCCAGGACAGGGAACTCTGACACATCTTCTGCAGGAGCAGAGTTCAGTATGGGGTACAGGCAAACAGCTGATTTAGGGACGGGTGTTTCCCTAAGTTTCTTTAGCTATACGTTATTCGATTCTAACTTTTTCTCCAAATTCTTCTGAGGATTAAGCATTTTTTTGTTTCACTTCAGTGGCACTTTGTTGAGACCATAAATAAAGCCCTCCCATTTCTTCACTATGGGCTTACCACTACTCTTCAGTTTCAGAACAGTTTAGACAGCTTCGATATGGTCAGGATTAAAAGACCCCTTTTGGGGCCACGCTAACACATTTTTACGCTTTGTAATTTTTTGCCACAATGGTGACCATGTGTTAATCTCAAGGCCATGATAGAGCCTGGCGAATTAAGGGAAAAACCATCTACCTCACAGGAGCTTCCGGCAGAATTTCCCATTCTGACAGAAAGATTTAACTAAAACTATTCTACAAAAATAAATTAATATGTTCTGGGTAATCTTGTCAACCCATTAGGGGAGTGGTGAACCATCTGGGAATCGGGAGTTAAGCAGGGGTTTTAGGGTAGCAGTCACTCCGAGCAGCACGTCACACTCAGACACACAAACTCACCTTCACACACACACTTGGACAAAGACCATGATGAGCTGGAAAGGTTTCCAAAGGCACAATTTTGTACTTTATCTATGTTATCCAGTTCACAGAACTGCAGGCGCTACGTCCTAGGTGTTGTGGCGACAAGGAATGAAGAGACTGACCAAGTGGTGCCGTAGGGGTTACTATAGAGGTTTATTAAATGAAATAAACCAACCCTATCTCTCCAGAAAGCTATGCAGATGTCCTTACCTAAACTAAAGAAACTCGAATGCTCATCAGGAAGTCTTGTGTGAGTAAAAATAAAAGGCACCATCCTAGTCACAAATGCTCCTACTCTATCGCTGTGACAACAATAAAACACCATTAAGCCCAGATACAGTTTGTAATGCAGGAAAATGACTCCCTTCTCCTGGATGTAAAGCGTCAACACGCCTTGTGTGTTGTTTAAAGCAGAAATTCCATAAAGGTTTGGGTTCTCCCTAACCCAACAGAATATCAAAATCAAATATTTACATCAAGTGTTTTGGGGTTAGGGAAGTGACTGCTTTCTCTGTCTTTCAGAGTTCTTAACAAGGTTTGTAATTCCTGTATGGCGTTTTTCACAATCTCTGGGATTTGCAACTCTCTTGCTCTGCCCCCACTAGGACGATGAAGGCATTCCTGGAGTCCCTCTTGACTTTCCAGTATCGCCCTTTTGTGGAATTGACCTGGGAACTGTATCACAAAAAGATTTATGTTTTTCTCTCTTTCTTTATGATTTACAGTCTCAAACGATTCTTGCTTCTCTTAGTTTATCCAAGCAAAAGGAAAATGGCACCAAAAAATGTTTTTTTTATTCTTCTCTTAAGGAAGTCAAAGTTAAGATCATAAACTAAAAAGATTAGATTCTTGGCAGGACCTAGTGTCGACCAATCAGTGTGGGTAACAGACTGATGGCAGATGATAATTGGGGTTTGGTCTCGATAGACCAACCCTGGATGATTCTGAGGTGTGCCCAGGAGGACCCCTCTGTCTCTATCAACAACTGCCCTCATGAGAACTCTTTTCTCATCAATGATGCTCCCCAAGACCTGTTGACGGGGTTCAGTTTCTTCAGACTGTACTTGAGAAGGCAACCCCATGAATATGATTCATGTGGCATCTGGTTTCCAGAGCAGTACTGACAGACTATAATCACAACTGCCACGGTGAGAGTTAGCTTTTTACTGTTCTTAATCTTTGTACGTGTTCAGCTAACAGTTGTATACACCTCCTGGTGTAACTAATGTCCTCTGAGGTTCTCTTACGCTTCCCTTGGCCATCTCCCAGACTTTAATCATTTCTGTTACCTGGTACCTGGTGTCGGGAGTTTCCACCAGTTCGGCCTGGGTTTTCATGATGCTCAATCACCTTTTCCCACTATCATCACGGCTCTCCTCCTAGGCCCTGTACAGCTGGCTGTCAGGAAGCTGACCATGGATTCAAACTTCCTTCACTGTCTAGAATGTCCAGCCACCTCCTCACTGGACATTGTTCTGGTCTGTGAAAGTGGCTGTGCAAACGGGTAGGCTTAATGGTTTCGGCATAGTTGTTGGCACGCTCGGTCCACCCACTGCAGGTCATGCCACTATGACCCAATCTCTATCCTTCTGTTGGGCCGAATCTCAGCCGACTGGTGCAACACTTTCCAAGCATCTTACTGAACATTTATTTCTGGTTAACCGGGGTGTGCTGCCACTCCTCCTCTTGCTCAGCTTCACTCTCACCCACCAGCCACCAGGTTTCATCTGTAAACTGTTTGGCGTTCTACCTCCATGCAGGATGACTACTGTCTTCTTTGTTTCTTCTCTCTCCATGACCATCGAGATGTCCTTGCGCGTTCCTTTGAACCACACCCTCAGCGTCTCTAGCTCGGGCTTCTCGAGCCTGCCTTCGGCTGTTCTCTCGGCTTCTATCTCTTTCTGGTTCCCAATGTCTTTCTCCCCCCTCAACTGCTCTCTCTGTCTCATTTCCTCTCTCCGGTACTCTCCCTGATACCCTTCTGACTTTGTTTGTTTCTGATACCCTGATATAGTAGGGCCCACCCTCTAGAGAATTGGACAGGGGAATGATCTTGAATGCAGCAAAGCATTTCTAAGATGAGAAGTTATCAGCAGAACAGCAACGTTTCTGAAAAGAAGAGAGGCAACCCATAAATCTGTGAGTTAAGTGTGTACAATTTTGTATTAAGGAACGCATAAAACTTGGATTACGCATCTCCTTAAAGGCCTTGTTGGCCTGGAGATATCCTGAAATCCTTTAGAAGATAAAATGGCTGATCGCTGTGCTCATGCAATTTTCCAGACTAAGAAGGTGATATATAAACCACTTCTGTGCTGCTAAACTGTGGAATCACAGGTAGATTACTGACATTACAATCTTGAGCGATGCTGAGGGGTCCAATATATATGGGAGCAGAAAATGAAAATATTTGAATTCTGAATTCTTTTTTTAAAAAACTAAATGGGTGCAGAATCTCTCAGCTAATCTTTTCAACAACAATATTTTGCTTTGATTTAATTCCCATAGCTCTTCCGTTAGGCTAGGGAAGATCTGGAATGCCCACTCGCCCCTGAAGACGGAGATATTGCAATTAAATCTCGCCCATGGTAAAAAGATACTGGTCTGGATGATTTTTCGAACCAATTCGACAAATGTTACAAACACTTTAAATCCTTTTGTATCCCCCCCATTGACCAAAATTCTGAATTCTACTTTAGCCCCCGGTTCCACACCACAGCAGATGTGAGAATCCACAATAGCTTTGTTATTAAAGTCAGGGTTGGAAGCATCAGACTGTTCTTTATGTTGCCCTATAGCTCAACTCAACTGGGAGGCAAAGATTATAAGATGTTTTTATAGAGCCGCAACTCTCGTGGACATATTCAAAGGGCATTTAAAGTAATTGACTGGGGGTACGCTTTCTAGACAGAAATTGGCTTTCCTGGCACTCACTGCCCACATGGTATTGAACAGAATTGATTGGTCATGCATCAAATTATTACTCAACATTTTAGGTTTCGACCATAGTTTTTCAAATTTATACTGCCCAATTTCCCCTGTATAAGAATTTGGCTCCCTCACTTAAAGGTTAGTAATAACTGGGGGCACTTAGGAAGGCTACCCTGCCTCCCTTTAATTTTTTTTTCTTGTCTATGGAACCCCCTCGCTGAAGAACATAGCACCTCAGATGATGATGTTTTGGGGTCTCCCGCAAAAATGGCCCTCTAGGCTGATGAAGGTTTCCTCTTTATAATCGATTTGGTAGCATCTCTGCCAAAAAAGGAGGTGGTACTGGATCATTTTCATATCGGTTCATGATTCAGGGTGAACCATTTGAAATATAAAGCCTTAAATATAACAGAATACCATGAGATATTTAAGAGTCTACAACATTCTCTCCAAATTACCTGGGTTAAAGATTGGCTTGAAAATGTAGGGGTAACTCACCTCCTCAAATAAGTCTCTTTAAAAAGTAAACATCATGACCCTATGGAAGCAAGCAAAGGAGATCACAAACGCTGGGCCATGAGGGAAATCTGTTGGATGGGGCAGATTTCAGCTGTTCTAGGTAACCCTACTTTCTAGACTTCTCTTATTTCCTTACCTATAGCCCCAGAAGTCAGAATCAATAGATTGAAGGGGAAAATACCAGTTTTCATTTAAAGCAACAAGCTCCTAGGATCCAGTATAAAGTTCAAATGCAAATCTACTCTACTGATTGGCTTTGGTGTCCTGCCTATCAAGAGGAATCTTATTGCTTTCAAATTAGCTCTACATGCAATTGGTCCCAGACTACTGAGACTGAATGCGGAAAATATATTGAACAAGGTAGCACCAAGCTCCCATTATTTAGCTTGCCATACCTTTCCAGCAGATTCATGCATAAGGGAGACACCCTCATCCATTCTATGGGGTTCTCCCTGAGCTATTAGGACAGTTTTCTCTAACGGCTGTGGTTCCACCTGAGGCAAGGGTCCCTCATGCCCATATTAAACCTTCCTGGCTTCCCTCCCTGGGATGATCAAGGGATACGGGTCTGCCTGGGAACACCCAGAGCCCCAGAAGCTTCCTCATCTACATTCCGATGCGAAGTCCCTGAATTTTATTTTCATATAAAACTACATTTCATGTGGGGGAGAAGGAACGGTTATGATATGCATAATTAAGCCACTGTTTGTAACGCCGAGAGGTTAGGACAGGGATGTCCTGAATTTAGAGGGGCCTAGAACTGTTGATTTCTGAAGGCATCTCAGTGGGTCAAATCTCCTGATAGTGCATGATTCACAACTGTTCAGGCTCTTTGGACGTGAATCTGGCAAAGAACCCATAAATCATCCAAGTGCACTAAAGAATATGCATAGAACATTTGCTTTGCCTGGTGCAGAACTCCTCTGAGAATATGCAAAATCCACACCATTTCTTCCCTGATTTTTAGAGTAGGTGCAACAAATATAGGGACCCCTGAAATATGTTGTGGAGATGTGTCATATTGGAAAAAGATATTGGGGCAAATTAAGGAGAATGCAGGGCTTCTGCAAACTAAAAGGGTTACAATCCTAATCAAGGGTCTGAGCTGTCATTTATATTTGCTGCACTACCTTTTCAACTGGAAATGAAGCAGGCACAGAACTACTGCTCCACAAGAGATTTGAATCTGCATCAGCACAGGCGCTGACCCACATTGACACTGGCACTGCCTCTCACTCCTAGAATGCTGCAGGGTTGCCAGTCTATTTAAGTGCTCCCGCTACCTCTAGCTCCTAGAACAGATGTATATGGTATGCGTTTTGGCCGTGGCACAATTGGATGCGACCGAATTGACCGTGGTCAAATCGGCCGCGAAGCCAATTTTGCTGTGGCCAAAACTGCCCTGTTACAACCCCATCCTACCCTCCCCTTGCTTACCTTGTCACCCCCGGCCTTTTATGACCCTGCATTGTCGGATCCGTCCCTCCTACGCGGGTCGGATCCGATGCTGCAGGGTCTGCTTTTTTTGGTCTTTTTTTTTGTCCCCCGCCTCTATACCTCTGGAAGCGGGGACAACCCCGCTACCCCCAAAGGCAATCACTACCAAACATGGGGAGCGGGGGATACCCCCGCACCCCATGTTTGGTAATGATTAGCCAAATTGATTGTTTCAAAAACAACCAAATAGTACTGGCCAAATTCGGCCAATTGTACTATTAGGCCAATTCGAAGCGATCAATTTGGGTAATACCCCTAGAACGCTGTGGCATTGACGTATTGCATACAGATTTATCAGATATAAACCAGCTGACCCCTTTGCCTAAAACATTTACTCACTAATACCATGGAAGGCAAACGTGAAATCCAGGGCTGAGCGGCTCTATCATCTGCATTAACTTCGCAAGCTGCCTTCCTCTGAAGACCTTTGCCATTTCAGGTGCACCCACAGCAAGATTGTGGTCCAAGGAGGGTTGAATTGTTTGAAGAATGTTCATATCTTATAAAAGCAGTGGGAGTTACGGCACCTGAATTAGTTGTCATTTTTCACAAATCTAGTTAAAAGGGTGCCAAAGCCATTATTAAGACCACCTGCAGATGCAACTCGAACATGATTACCAAAGATATGCATTAAATCAATGTATTTAGCTAGACCACACAAACAGTTGATTGATTTTTTACCAGACTGCAAAAGAAAGTGAGATACTGCCAATTTGCCAATTTTTCTCATGAATAGGCTATGTGGTTATGCATCATTGAAGGGTGCACATAATCCATATTTCAGAAACATCTATTGAAGAAACCATGGCCTTTAGACAAAATCATTGACCTGGCACGAATATATGCGAGAGTTGACATCCAGGCAGCAGCAACAGAAGCTGCTCCAAAGAAGCTAGAAACAGTGGTGGCATTGCAAACAAATAGGTGCAATACAAAACAACCCTTACAACACCTATGCTACAGGTGGTCATCCCCGCTCCCACACAAATGAGCATGTCCAGCAATGGGCCAGCGATGTGACAAATTTGGCCGTGACTATCTCTTTCAGTCAGTTTGCTAAGAAGGGAAGCCATTTCCGCAATGACATCACCTACAACATATGGCGTATAGACAGCACCAGTATAGGCAATGATATGATATGACAGGTTATTAATACCCAGGCGTTTCTAAGCGCGGACACCCAGGGAACGAACCTGTGTTGCTCTGTGTCGTCTTTCTTCCAAGGCGAACACGTTGCCGTTGAGCTATCCTACCGAGACAATGGAAGACTCGCAGCCTGATCACGTATATGAACATTTGATAGCTACAACAGATTATACCCATGAATATGTATATTTAATGGATGCTTCGCTGGATGACAAAAGTAGCCCAAGACTCACCCTAACAATTAGTACTGTAAGGGTGCAGAAGTCGGACAAAGTGGCGGCATGCTTGTTGGCAAAGACTTATTTATAAAAGAAAAGAAATGGAAAAACCTATCTTGCGCTATTACTATGAGGGGTTGCCCAACCTCAACAAAAACACAAAGGACTCAGTCAGGATGTCTTCTAAAGTAAAATGTCCACCGTCCTTTTTCAAACCTATTTCCGTCCCTTAAAAACCAGGTGTCTTTTTGATCCAGAAGGAGGCTTCTCTCCAGGGGTGGACTGGCCTATAGGGAACTCTGGAGATTTCACCCTGGGCCTCTTTTGTGAGGTATTCTCATAGGAAAAACATTGGTCTTACTGAAAATGTGTCATATGGGGCCACTTTGAACTTTATTTCCAGGGCCTCTTATGGTCCCCAATAATTATTTCCAGGGCCTCTTTTAGTTCCCAGTCCACCCCTGCTTCTCTCGTTCTGGTAACAGATTTAAAATGTTGAATGCTTGATGAGAAAATTCAATGGCCCTCATTATGAGTTTGCCTGGATACCAGCAAACTTCCCTTACCGTCTCCTCCACTCGATATCCCAGTATGACCGGGATATTACGGGCACTGAAGAGCTGGTAAGTTTCCATTCCCATGGAATCTGATAGGACTGTGTGGGATGAGATTGCGTGAATCACTGGCACCGGTATTACAGGTGATTCACCTATTTCTTTGCTTTTAGGGGCCCAATCTACTGGCAGGTCAGGCCTGCTGGGAGATGCATGGTGCCCACCTGCAAACTTGAAGTGGGCCGGTCTGGAAAAAATGCGGGAGCCAGAATTACCGGCCTTTGTTCCAGACCGGCACACTTGTAATGAGGCCCAATGGCTGATTCTTCAAACAGTTACCTAGTGTCAAGGGAGAAGTCTCTTACCCTTGTTCTTCTCTTCATTTCACAGATGTAGTATTAAGTTTGGTTCACTATCCTGCCAGACTCGACTGTAGACCTTCTTATCGCAAAACATAATTCCCAAGTATCAACGGGGTACGTCTCTTCCCCTTGTTCTTTCCCTGTCCCAAGATTGCAGCGTTAGGTCTGGTGCACTATCCTGCCGGAATTGACAATAGATCTTGGAATTACAAAAAGTGTTTCTTCCTTTGATATTTAGTACTCAACCTATTGTTTTAGGTGCTTCTTACACCTCACTTTCTTTTGTGAGTCCCAGGTCGCCCAGGGCTCTCTCTGCTCTTTCTGACTTATTCTGTAGCATCTTTCTCTTTTGTGTGGGTCCCAGACCCCTTCATATTATCTTGGGCTCTCCCCAAACTTGCTCTGGGCTCCAGCCCCTTTACTATGTGTTTCTTTTGTCTTGTATGGGTCCTTGACCCATGTTTTTTACTTCGGTGGAGGCTGCCCGACCTCACATGGGTCCCAGGCCCTGATGTGCTGTTTTTGCGGGTTCTCTAACCCTGCTTCACTCAATGTCCAACTGAACAGACCTACTGTTCTCTCCTGCCAGGTACTGTTCCTCATAGCAAACTTTGTAAAATGTGTTCCAGCTTTTACAGTTTGCTTGCTATCCCTTTCTGCCTCTTCGGATTTTGGTTTGTGTCTTTCTATCTTAATTGGTGCCCTCCATGTCCCACCAACCGACTGTCCCTTTCTGTACCTTGGGGAAATGTTGTTGCAGTCTCTGGTCAGTCCTTGCTGTTGATCGGGCTTCTGCACTACTTCCGCATTCAGCATCCTTCTCTCGGTAGCTCCACAGCAGTAACCACTCTCTCGCAAAGTCGGATGCCTGTCTTCTCTTTTTTTGGCTTCTCCGGTCAGGTTTTCTCTCTCCCTGGCAGACTCTTGCTCAACGGGACCTCTGTAGATGCTAGTCCCTCCTCAACAGTGTCTCGTTCCCTCGGGTTTCTCGCCACAGAACCAGCAGCTGGTTCCTTGCTCCTCCAGGGCTGACTTGAAAATCTGCAGAGTCCTTCTTTGCTTTTTATGGCCGGAGCTGTCTTTAAGAGACTGTATTGCGTATGTTGGTTCCGCAGTGGGCTTTTGCCTCCTTGTCTGTTCTTCTTCATGCCAAAGATGGTATGGACTCCACCTGTGCAAGCCTCCCTCTTCCTTGTCCCAATATAATCTGCATTAATGAACTACTCTACTATGAACTACTCTACTATACAGAGGTACATAGAGGTGTTGGGGAGCCCAGGTAACTGAGTGGGGTGAATAGATGAAGGTGGTGAATACCGCGTTCTCCCAATGCTATCATCACTGGTCCCATGGAGGGTTTCCCTCCCATAAGATCTGCCTGCTGACTATCGGGTGATGGCCTCACCTCCTGGGCCCCATGCAATGGGGCTGCTCCCAAGGAAGCAGTGACACTATCCTGGGATTAGTCACAGTACCCATACACAGGGCCTCATCACGGGTTGGGCTGTATTCCCGACTGTAATACCGCCGACTGTAATAGCCCTAGCACCGACCGGCCCGGTGGTATTACCACCGGATCATGGGTTGGGCCTTAACGGTAAATCCCCATTCCTAATTGGGTCCATTGGATCCAATGGGGAATTTTCGGTGCTAATACTGTGGGCTAATACAGCCGGCTGTAATACTGCCGAAAACAGGGATTTTCACCTCCTGAAAAAAGCTGGAGGTAAAACAGCCGATTTAGCGCCCAACTCGTGATAGGGCCAGCCCTTAAATGCAGCGGTAATACCGTTACCACTGCATTTAAAGGCTACAGCCCAAATCCTGATGAGGCCCACAATCTTTTATCAACAATATGGGTGCCGTTTTTAATACAATGAGTGAAAATGACGCCCAACCATATCCAAGTCCATTTGATACCATCCTCTGCACTGATCTATCACTCAGGCGCCAAACATCCACTACCATCTATAGGTCGATGCATGTGCTCTCTGAGTCAAAGAAACTGATCTATATCAGCTGTCATTCATGCAATTACAAGATCTATCACAGGGTGTCGGGTACTCAGCTTTTGCCCTGCTTTTGCCCCGCTTGATCTCAATGATCACATCTCAGAGGATGTCACATGCTTGTCAAGACAAACGTAGTTAGAGAACCTACCAACAACAATGACAGGTCAAAAGGAATACTAAAATATTTCTTTCCAAAACTATTTAATGTATTAGGGAAGTTAAAAGACACCTTTGTGAAGCTACATATTGACTACAAAGTCAAACCCGTTCTTCAAAACTCACAACAAATTTGAGTTCATAGTCAACATTGAGTTTCAGCTGAACTCTGCAGGCTACTACAGTCTGACATTATGGTCCAACATTATGGGTGTCACTCCTTGTAGTAGTTCTCAATGTAGCCGTATCATCATCAGGGACCACTTCCCTCCTTCACATCCAAAGGGTGTGACAGGCCACACTCAACATAAAGAAAGGGAGGATAGTCTTAGTTAATTAAGACTGAGAAACATGAAATTATAAAGATACATATTTTAATAGTTATCTTATGAAAAACACATCTTTCTAAAAGACATAAAAAGCACACAAAATGATGTGTACCAGCAGAGAATAAATTCACAAAACACATAATTCATCAAACCCTCTCATATTGTTTAGAATGGGAGTGAAGTTAGTATAGGAAAGTGCGGGGAAGTTACATTCATCGACCCCTTGAACAATTCTTCCCAAATTTAAGGCTTGTATCTCTATGCGTCAACACATAATCGTGTTTCTAGGTCCACCAGAAAGAACGTGTCTGGATTGATCTCAATCACATAGTTCAATGGGCCCGTCTTCCGGACGTTTCTTGTTTGTACAACTTATTCAAGACGAGATATATTGCATAACATCTGTTCTTGTTCGTGTGATAGACTATAAAAAACCAAAAAGCTTTATTGGTTACTAAAACTTAAAACACATTCACATCTCCCTATCTTGTGCGTGATGGATGTGTCACTAACCTTTGATTTGTTGAGTGGCATGTGAGGAACGTTTTATGAAAATTATATCGGCACAGTAGACCAAACAGTGACAGTGATTGCACACTCTGGAAAAGAACCATGTATAAAAAAATGTTTGGCTCTCTTTTATTACTGTGACGTATTTCAGAAGACAACACTATTTATGCATAGTTGATGCCAATTTCACTCTGTCGATATTATTAATCAATTTATGATATTTATCCAAAATCCAATTATTTTGAGTTTTTAAAAAAAAACTCAACTTCATTGTGTCCATTCAATTACCTTAGTTCATTTAGCTTGCATCTTCAATATTTATTTCAAATCTGCATCTTCTTGATAGTATGTTCACCAATTATGGTGTCATATACTTTGCGGCTGCCTGTTACCAAACCACAAGTGCACGAAAAGCACTGTTCATTATTAGAAAGTACCCATCAGTACAGGGTATTAGTTGTTTGTTAGTTGTAACACCTATCATATTGTGGTCAATTGTTAGTCTGTTACCTTCACAAAGTTCCCGGGCGTGTAAGCAGTTTTTCAACTGCGGTTTGCTCTCTGCAGTGTTTACTACGGCAGATGAACTCTCTGCGCCGCACTCGCGTAGATGGTTTTTCACAGAGGGCTGTTTCCTGCTTAAAACGCAGACCGAAACGGCAGATGTAACCCAACTTGTTTTTTAATCAGTTTTTTAGATTACTTTTAACTGATATAAGGGTCTTTTACTTACTTATGTTAGACAACCACAGGCGTTTTCTTAAAAAGATCCACAAAAAGCGCTACCGATGCCACATGATACATGTCTTTATATGTTTCATTTGAAGGCTGCAACATTTGTTTTCGCTAATCATCCGTCATCTTGGGCGTACTGAACTATTTCCAAGAAGGGCAGACATATGTTATACAATCGTCTTGAGATAAATGATTTATTTATGGTCCCTTACACGGATCTTAAAATATTTAAGGGTGCATTTCTTTGGTATTCAATGAATAGTTTTTGTTTTGGGCACGAAAATAGCGGAGGCGCAAGTGATGGCCCCGCTTATATTTTCTGCCCCTAAACTAAAACATCAGAGAATTTATTTACTAAAACATCAGAGAATTTATTTTCTCATCAATGATAGGATGATTGTGACAAGTTTTGTTTTTCCAACGATGATGGAATGCTTGTGAATGGGTGATTATTTTGTTGGTAATAACCTAGTTATCATAATTTCAAACTTATTCTCATATAAATTCAATGTTGCATAATACAATGTTTACAGTTGCAACATCTGGTATATGTTATTTTGTCGCAGGAAAAAAGGAATTAGTGGACAAATAGTCCCCATTCAATCGCAATGTTTAAGCCTTCTTTCACAGAGTTTAGCTCGAAAATCCATTTTTTTTCCAGCTTTTGTAATTTCAGTTCTCGATCCCCCCACTGAGGTGAGATAGGACAGTTTCAATGATGAACCAATAAATGTCTTCTTGATTAAGTTGTGCTAATTTATAATGGGCCACTAACGGCTTGTCGGGACTTTCATTTTTGACACAGGACCAGTGCTCACAAATCCTTGGTCGTTTTTGTTGTCTTTTATAGCAGCCCACACCGGAATTTTATGCCATAAATGGCCCATTTTGTGTTACAATTGGGGAATGTTCTGAAGCACTATTTTCTGCCCTTGAAATCTATGTCTTTGATATTGCTGGTAAGTCGGAAAACCGAGAAATTGACACATTTAAAGTGGCCAATAACTTGTGGAAGGCCCCACAGTGTGGTTTGTGTTTGAAGTTCTTTTTCCTTTGTTATTGGGTAAGTATGAACTAACTTGTCATTCAAATTTGTCATCCATTTCAATGCAAAACAGGGGTTGGTTTATTTTAAACTCCTCTGTGGTAATCATCCCCCAATTTTTTAGAATGATTCTTCGCAAATCAAGACTAATTGGTGAGAAAGTAGATACACATGTGATCTTCTCTTCCACAGTTTTGGTTTGTTTGTTTAACTAAGCAGTCTTGTCTATTTGTGTGTCGTGCTCGTTTCAATGATCTGTGGATGATGTGCGCAGGATATCATCCTTCTTTGAGTTTGGCACTTAGATGTTTACTGTTAATTTCATAGTCGTCTTTAGTGCTGCATTTCCGTCTAATTCGTAGGAACTGACCATACGGTAGATTTTGACATTGGGATTGGGGGTGAAAGCTGTTATATAGTAGTACAGTGTTTTTGTCTGTCATTTTTTTTAACAGAGTAGTACTTAGTTTATTCAATTGGGATTTATATATTTCTAAGTCCAAAAAGGCAATCCTACCTTTATTGGATGACATAGTGAAGTTGATACATGCCTCTTGAGCATTCAACCATTCTAGAAAACTCGACAGACTATTTTAACTGCCTCCCCATAGCACAAAGACGTCGTCACTATAACAGTGCCATGACTTCATTAGCTCCTTAAACTGATTATTGTCTGCATACACCGTCCTGTTTTCCAAATCATCCATAAAGAGATGGTGCCCTGCAATTGTTGGGAAAACACTCCTTCAACCATAAAGAAGTTGTTAGTGAGAGCTACTTTAATGCACTCAGCAATTAAATCAGATGGAACTGTTTTATTGGACCTCTTTTCAAGATAAGAGTGCATAATTTGGACACACTTGAACTGAGGAGGGCTAGTATATAAAGATTCTACATCTAATGTTACTAAGATGTCTTCCTCATTTGTCACAAGAGTATCTGGAATCTTTATCATACTGGTGGTATCTTGAACAGATGATCTCATCTTTTCTACAAAGGGTCTTAGGAAGGTATCCACATAGATCGACAAAGGTTCGAAAAGTTAACCTATAGCAGCCACAATAGGGCGTCCTGGTGGGACACTTGCATTTTTGTGCATTTTCAGGAGGCAATAAAAAGCCGGAGTGATCAGGTTATGTTTAATCAAGAAGGATTTTTCGTCTTCGTCGATCCATCCCTCTTCTAAAGCATAAGTCATGAGACTGATGATTTCTTCTAGAATCCTACTGGTAGGGTTACTAGGAAGCCGTTCATATAATTTTCTATCGTCAAGTTGTCGTTTGACTTCTGTATTGTACAGTGGTGTTGCCCAAAGGACTACTCCACCTCCTTTATCAGCAGGCTTAATCAAAAACATGTTATTGTCCTCCAAATTCTTTAATGCGCATCTTTCTTCTTTTGATAAGTTATCTCTGCGGGCTGTTTTTTGTATTTAACAAAAGGTTGACTTCTCTTAGAATTGTATTCTCAAAACTAACAATTTCAGGAGAAACCATTGTTGACAGAGGGGTAAAGTAAGACGGAGGTTTTAACCCTGATGCATTTTCTTGTCTTGGATCTTTATCTTTGGCATCTTTGAAAAAATACTTTCATCTTAGGATGCGAAAGAAGTTACACAGTTCAATTTCTGTTTTAAGGCGGTCTGGCTTTGACACAGGGACAAAGGTTAGTCCTTTACTGAGCAACCCAATTTCGAATTGAGTTAAGACATGGTCACTTAAATTAAAGATAGGTGTCACCAGGCTTGGGGGGACGGTTGGCATTGGCGTGTTCTCATGCCATGGTTACCTGGCTGGTGGGATTTGCCTCGTTTGCCCTGTCCTTGAAAAGAATTTACCTCCTTCGGCATTGCGCCTCTGTTTGTTGGCAGGCTTTTGTTGGACCCTGAATCACTACTATTTGATGAGTTGGAAAAGGTTACACATTTCCTGTATGTTCTTGGATGGTTCTTTTCCAGAGTGTGCAATAACTGTCACTGTTTGGTCTACTGTGCCGATATCGTTTTCAGAAAAGGTTCCTCACATGCCACTCAAGAAATAAAAGGTTAGTGACACATCCATCATGCACAAGGTAGGGAGATGTTAATGTTTTTTAAGTTTTAGTAGCCAATATTGCTTTTTGGTTTTTTATAGTCTTTCACACGAACAAGGACAGATGTTATGCAATATATCCCGTCTTGAATAAGTTGTACAAACAAGAAACGTCCTGAAGTTGGGTCCATCGAACTACGTGATTGAGATCAATCCAGACACGTTCTTTCTGGTGGACCTAGAAACACGATTAAGTGTTGACACATAGAGATACAAGCCTTAAGTTTGGGAAGAATTGTTCAAGGGGTCGATGATTGTATCTTCCCCGCACTTTCCTATACTAACTTCACTCCCATTCTACACAATATGAGAGGGTTTGATGAATTTTGTGTTTTGTGAATTTGTTCTCTGTTGGTACACATCATTTTGCGTGTTTTTTATGTCTTTAAGAAAGATGTTGTGTTTTGTATACGATAACGATTAAAATATTTATCTTTATAATTTCATGTTTCTCAGTCTTATTTAACTAAGACTATCCTCCCTTTCTCTATGTTGCGTGTTGCCTGTCACACCCTTTGGATGTGAAGGAGGGAAGCTGTTCTGTGGATTTTGTGTAGATACAATTATTACTTGGCCCTCATCCACACAGCCCCCGAAAAAAGAGGACCACCCAGCTCTCTTGTAGTATATTATTCTTACATCATCAGGGACCCCACTTTGAAAACATGCTTGTCTGGCCGGCTAAACCAAGCTTTGAAGTTCTCAAAATTGAACTTGAACCAAGGGCATCACCAACTTGGGCTGCGTCCAGGGTGATACTGGACTCCACACATAGAGGACTACAGAGGTACAAAAGAATTAACTATGGTATTTTATCCATCGCAGAAATCTTTGAGGAAACTATTAGGTGGATCCTCTTACCATTCAATAATGCTTTCAACGATAGCGGTGGCATATTTGGTAAGACACAAGAAGCACATAATGAAGAATTGGATGAGTGGGCCAGACACCCCAGAGGATTAGACTGACACTGAATGGTGATAAGTGTGAGTTAAATAAAAACCATCTCCGGTTTTATGGGCACATCTTTTCAGACCAAGAAATGACTGCAGATTCTTACAAAGTGCTTACAGTTCACAAACTACCTCCAACCTATCACGTATCCAAGGTTGGATCCTTTTTTGGGGATGGCAGGGCACTGTGTGCGATTTATATTAAATTATGAAACGCTTACAGAACCACTTGCCAACTCTTAAGGAAAGAGCTCCCTTTATAGTGGATGCCAACAGATATTTGAAAACATAAAAACAGCACTGTCATCCACTCAACATTTAGCCTATTCCGCTATGGGACGCTGAAAATAGAAGAGGTTATAAAGCATTACCAGGCATGTCAGAACACAGCCAAAAATAATACATTGTACCATTATGTGCCACTGAGCTTCCAGAAGGGGTATGGCACAATATTGCTCTGGATTTCTATAGACCCATATCAGACGGAGCCTACTTATTGGTGGCCATTGATGAGTAGTCAAGTTTCCCAATTATGAAAGCAGTCAATTGAACAGCGTTCACTCAAATAGTAGGAACACTGAATGAACTCTTCAGTGAATGGGGAATTCTGTCCATTGTGAAGACAGATAATGGACCACCATTCAATGGTAATGAGTTCAAATGGTTTGCCCTCCACATGAGTGTCCAACACCAAATAATCATGCCACTATGGCCTCAAGCCAATAACATGGCAGAAACGTTTTTGTTAAACTTTAAGAGAACAAAATAAAGAGCAGAGAACAAAATAGAGTGCGGTCATTGGGGAGATGTTGATACAACAGACTCCATGCTGCATGCTACGTCATTATCCCATTTCACTGCATGACTCAATGGGTGTTATCCAGACAAACTCATGATAAGATACACTTTCAGAACTAGAACACCAAATTCCCAGTCAATATTGATACTGCGATTAGGATCAGAGACACTGGAAAAAACAGATGGATCAAAAGCGAGGACTAGAATTCCCAGCTGGCGATGACATCATTGTGCGGCAAAAACAAACAAGAAGTCTGACTTTCAAAATGCTAGCATGCCCCTGAGAATAATAAAGCAAAAGGGAACCATGGTGACTGCTGCATCAGAACAGAAAGAGATCACCAGGAATGCCGGATACTTTAAGCTACTGAAGAAATGAGTCACAGAAACAAGGCTACTGAGAGAAGACATCCTATAGATATGAGGTTGAGGAAGTGGCTAGTGCTTCTGGCATGGATAATGCAAAGGAGCTCCGGATCCAGATAAGATAGCGGACCATAAAGAAACCCCAAAGATTCTTGGCAGAAATGTTGTGAGACCATGTAATGAGATAAGTGAGGGAGAGATATTATATCTTTAAGAAGAGGTAAGTGCTGATTGGTGATGCTGCCAGAGTCCGAGAAGAATACCGAAGGCGAAGGGTCTAACCGGGGCAGTGGCAGAGGAGGACAGGAAAAGGGACACAAGCGAATGCTGTCGGTTTTGTAAAGTAAATACAAAGTTTACAATCTTAATCTAGTATAATCTAGTATCTGTGCTGTCATTTATATACGTTGCACTACCCCAATTACACCACAAAGGACTATGGTGTCGAATTCATGAAAGTTTCCGGATTTGAGAAAACTACACTGTTTTGAACCATGCGAACCAATTCAACTTGTGTTGATAGTAATTAAATTAAATGCTACTGGTTTAATCTCAACAGTTGCCACCTTTGTATGTACACAAAGCTGGTTGCTTGTCCTGTCAGTTGACAATACCTGTTTTAGGCCAGTTGTGTCATCGCTGATGTCATCAGGGAGCAAGATGATCATGCTGAGGTCATCCCCGACATAGGGAAGCTCCAGGGCTCGGCAATTGGCTTCCATGATGTAGCGGAAGGGAAGCTTCTTCTTCTGATACATCATCTTCACTGTCTTCTCCTCATTCTGGCAAATGAAAAGGGACAGACCAATCAGATCTTTCATGAATCCAACTACTGCATGCAGACAAAATAAACACAAACAAACATGGGTGTTTTAATTCATTTTGCAAAAAAAAAAGGAATATTTATTGTTAAACGGTTTGATCCAGAGGGCGATCAAATGAACTAAATATTTAAATGAATAAATTGTCAAAGGTGGGGATTAGAAAGATAATCGGAGAAGACACAAAGGGAATGCAAATGATGGCACGTTTGCAAAGTGGGGATGGAGTAGAAGTAGAAATGGATGCGATCACAATATTATTTCTGTCTGCTTTTTTAAAATGTATATAGAACGTTTTCCAAAGTACTAAAAAAGTGTACAACAGAGTTTACAAACAACCAGGCTACTAAAACACTGGGCAGCAAGAAGGGAATGAAAGGACAGTTACATGGGAGCAAATGGGATGTTCTCTCGAGGGGAGGAACACACTTGTTTTTTATTAACATTTAATTGGTTTGCATTCCTGCCACCTTGAATAGTAGGTAAGAACATGATGTTGGCGTAAATCTCGCCAGAAAGAGAGCAGACCTAGGGTGGAAGGAGGCTGGAAGCATTATTTACAAGAGTGGCCGAATTCTCCATCGAGCAAACATTCAAGAACAGCATGTCAAGTTTGGAAGAGACAAGGAATGCATCCAGTATTGAGTCAAGAGGTCAAGCAAGTGATTCAAAAACGGTGACTACTGTCTTGAGAACAGGACAGCTGGAGCCATTCCATCTTCCACCAATTTGGAGGGATATAAATTCTGTGAGAGAGAATGTCATCAACCTTCCATTGGATGTGTCTACCTGCCAAGGAAGTCCAAGTCGAACAAAGCGACAAAACCTTTTTAAAGTTCCTTTGGCATGTTCAAATATATTTGCACCCAAAAGCAAGCATCTATATGTATTTGGGGGTATCCAAATAGTATTTAATTCGATTAAAAACAATTTTAAACATATTTTCATGAACATTTCACACTCAAATAAATGATCTTGCTGATATCTATCTCAATGTGCTTCGGGTACATTGCGACTTTGTTTTCAGGAGAAAATAATCGATCATTTAAAATGCAAATATGTCAAATTCTACATTTTTCTTGCAATGTTCATATCAGTACTATAAATAAAATGCCAATAACTCTCTTGCTGTGCAGCATAGGATTCTTACACGCCATGGAGTGTTGGATGTGTGGGGTCTCATGGTATCATTCCAGGAGGCTCAGATTCTATATACTCTGTAGATACCAAAAATGTCATACATTACCAAAGAAAATCCTCCTGTTGGTGGTTTGTACAAATAAATGCTTACTAAGAGAAAATATGAGAGTAAAGAACTTAGAAATAATATTTGGAATAGAGGTGAAGTATAGAAGGTTTGTCATATAGTACAATACAACGTTACAATCCGGGTTCCAAATGAGAGTACGTGGCATGTGTGGGTAAGTAGTAAAGGACAGTGATAGGATCAGGGATAGGACCTTGTCAAGGGGGGATCCCTCTCAACATTTGGCTGGAGGCTTACCAGGATTTTTGCTAGAGCCAGTCCTACCCAGAGGCAGGGTGAGGGAGTTGGGAGGGCCCAGTCTCTGTCACTTCTACCTATGCCTGGTTACAACTGTTAAGTACCACCTATCACACCGTAGCTAACTGCTTCAAGGCTGGCCAGTGTTCTTTCTCTCATGTTGTAGGACTGCCACATCCAGAAAATCTTGTGGAGCAGGGCAGCAAAGAAGTCTTCAGCGGTGAGGAAGACTGCAGCGCACAGGCAGTGACCAGAACATTACTCACAGAGGACAGGAAGTCAAGAACTAATCTCATACCAAAACAAGCTATAAATTGACTTTCCACATAGCGGCTGCCATTACAGAACACCAGCAGACCCTTCCACCTCTGTAACTCGCCAAAGCAGAAAAACAAAGCAGCAATTGGCGAGGGGAATCAGCTGAGCGGAATGGCCAATTGGAGGGGTGAGGGAGCAAAATAAAAGAACACTGGAAGAACAGGTCAGTGTGGGTTGTTTGTGTGAGGACAAGGGAGAAGAAGATGGGCCGAGAGACCAGGCAGAGGAAGGGCAGTGCATTGGCATGTGGAGGATTACAGACAATGTGTGCAAGGTAAGACATTGGTTTGTGGGAGATGGTGGTACTTGGGTTTAAGAGTGCATGCATGGTGAGTTCAAAGTAGTGGCTGAGGTTACGTGGAACAGTAAGGGAGAGTAAGTGAGATTGAGTTAACCAAGTGAATGGGAGAGTGAAAGGAAGATGTCTGTGAGAGGATGAGGGGTAGAATGTAGTGTGGAGAGGGGACTGGAGAGTTGGGGAGTGGAGTCGAGTGCACTGGTGAGGGATGTAGAGTTAGAGTGGAGAGGGAAAGGGAGAGATGTGGAGTGGGGAGCAGATAGGGGTCTAGAGTGTAGCATGGAGAAGGAAGTGAGAAGTGGAGAGTAGTGGAGAAGAAACAGTAGTATTTCAGAAATAAGTAGAGTAGAGAGTGAGGGAGAGTAGCAGTAGATAGAGGAACATCAGAGGGACAGAGAGGAATCCAAGGGAGAGAACGGAGGAGAGTAGAAGGCAGAAAAAGGAAAATAAGAATATCAGGGTAAGGAACCTGAGGGACAATCAGGGTTTTTGGCATGAGGGACAAAACTCAGTGAGACCTGGGCAATTTGAAGGCATTAGTTCTTGATCACATTCCTATTGTGGGATCCAAGGTTAAGATCCACCCAGATTGACCCCAGTGGTAGTGAGAGAGATAAGGCTGTGGTCTTCAGATCGCCACCATTAGCCAGCCATACTTTTAGGGATTACCGATCTCGGGACGGCTGGGCTAGGGAAGAGAAAAGCCCATGGAACATAAGTGTGTGGGGCGCCCTTATAAAGACCCTAATCAAAGATCTGAAAAAAACCTTGAACTGTGCTCCAGAGTTGGTGTTTACTAAGGCCATCTGTGACAGTACCCAGTTCATGCCTCTGTAGCTATCTTCAGGACCTACACAAGAGATGAGAAAACCCATTAAATAGAACTTTGAAAATCAGTTACTTTATTCATGCCAGAAGGGCAGATCTCTTCAAAGATCTTCTCCAAGGTTGCCACCTCACTGGTTTTATGAATTGTTACAAATTGTATTTGGGCTACATTATAACCCTTTCAAGGTAATATCCTCCATTAGACCTATGTTTCATCCATATTGTTTTTGCTAGGTTGGTAGTCTGTTCAATGTAATCAATGCTACAAGGGGACCATGATGTGTGCATTCTACTGCTGATACCTAGTTGTTATCTAGTGACCCAGACAGTTTTGCTATTACAGCATTCTGTCAAATGCAGATATCCTCATAAAAATATATTTTGATGCAACCTGCATCTCCTCCATCATGCTTGCCAGTCCCAACTACCTGCCATTTCCCGCGTAGGCCTTTAATTGATCCACCTATCCCACTTGAAAGTCAGCACAATCCCATTCCTCAAAATCAAGCCACTGCTGATTTATTAGAACATTCCTGGGGATTCTGTCAGCTGCGTAGCAGAGTTCCATTTGCAAGCCATTACTGTGGGGGTTAGATGGAGGATGAATATTTACAGTATACTGCTGTAAGAAGAGACTAGTTGCTCCCCAGTGCAGGAAGGGGGCATATGTTAAATGGTGCAGACAGGCCTCTGATTCAGGTGGGAGGGTAATGTATTTACGTCACAATGCAGGGAGGTCCTCCCAGACTGCCATATAAGGAGGACAAACTAGCATGAGGGAATCTTCGGAACCAGGATGCCATTCGGGAAGGGCCATTCCTTGTTTTGTTAAATGGGCAATTCCCTTTTCCTAGGGACATGTTTCTTAAACGCATCTCTGGCATGATCCCCAGGTTAGTGGGAACTTGCTTGAGGGCTATGGTTTGGCATTTTCTCTTCCACGCAAGTGCTCTTAACTGACTCATTTGTTTCGTCATATACAGTGCCACACCTTGCTAGTGTTTTGCGCCCTCGTGCTGAGAAACCCTCCACGCCTCTAATCTGTCCTAGGAGAGGGTTTGGAAGAAGCCTCATTCAATGGCACTGCCCATTGAGCTCCCATCGTCCAGAATTGATCTGTTATCACCCATGTTGCTACACAAGTAAGCAAGCATGGGAAAAGCCAAACGCTATGACTCTAGAAATGCAGTGGGTATGATGTTGCTGTGGAGCCCCCAAATTAAAGAAAGCAATTACCATCTGCATTTTCAAAGACAGCCATCTTGGATTTTAAAATGCAAATCATTGTAGATTTGCTCTTGAACAGAATGCATTTTTCAGAAATGTATGCACCAACTGGTTTAACTTTGTTTAACTTGTTTAACTTTAGAAAAGTGTGTTAAGTACATGTGGGGGCACTCGGAATAAAGAGTACAACACAGTTTGGTGCACAATACTTTCATTTAAATAATAAAGGGTTGGGAAAAATGCCTCCCTTGCCCTAACTCTATGAGGGGTTTCCCTGCCTCAACAGGACCCGTCCTTGTCAGGTTGCCTAAAATAAATGTCCACAGTCCTGTGTCCAAAACACTATTCTGACCCTCAAACTTAATTGCTGCAACACTGCGTCAAGGGAACAATAAAACATAAATGGTTGTTCTCTTACATCCTACTGGTATTTCCTAGTATACCACTGTAACAGGTAAGTCCTAAGTTAAATGTATTTTAGTATTTGCCAAGGGACCAATCCACTTCCTTGGTCTCGTAGAGCCAGGGGGACAATCCCCTTCCCTGGACTTGGCTGTCCCGTATTTAGTTCCAAGGGGGACAATCCCCTTCCCTGGACTTGGCTTCTGTTTAGGTCACGTACAGTTAATTCCCACCAAAGTTTATTCTTGTTATTTTATGTTAACTAGTATAGGACTGTTTTGTATACAGGTCTTTGCTATGTGTAGTTCACGGATGGCCTTGTTATGCATAAACAATTATGTTATTCCCTTGGTTCTGGCTGGTTGTTATACTCTGTGGGTTACTGCCAGGGAATATCCCTATGTCACTCATGGTCACTGGGCCGAGCAAGAGCAGAGTTATTCCCTGGATCCGAACGATGACATCAGGTCACTTAACTGCCACTCTCTTCTTATATTTTATTAGGCTTCCTCTTTACTTAGTGCCCCTCTTCTTTTGGCACCCACGAGGGAAACCGACGGACTCCTCTGAAAATGCCCAGCGGTCTATCGAACGGTCGGCGGTGAAGTGAGCCCCCCCTGCCCAATTTCTGGCAATGCGCATTCACCGCACTTGAGGGCAGAAGTCCTCCATCCCCGCTGTGTTGTTGCTCGCCTTGCCGCAGGACACCACCGGCTTTCAGATAGCATCGGCCCCTTTAAATACGGGATACTTTGGTGATATCTTCCTTTTTTCCACACACTTTCTTCTTCTTTCTTTCCTTTTTGACACGTGTTTAATTTCTCTTTGTTCCTTCTTTCACGTCTCCAACTATCAATCAACTTACTTTCTCCTCCTCTACCACATCGCCTGCCCCCCCATTGCTGGTATTACCACTGCTTTTTCCACAACAACCAAATTCAAGTCCCTTTTCCCTTTTATCTTCTTGCCTCTACATGTAGTTTCCTCGTCTCGGCACCACTCACATGTTGTAGTACTTGATCTTGTATGTGTTGTGTCCCTTTTCTATTGTTATCTGACAATCATTTGTCATGGAGCCAAGTCTCCTTTCTATTATTTCTGTTATGGTGGGCTGCGCACCACGTGTTAATATAGAGGCGGGGTTACCGTCTGAAGCTCAGTTTCGCTCTAAAATAAATAAGATCAGACGCATCAGCCAGGCTCTGTGTGATTCATTGAATGGACTTATTATTATTGTCGTATTTGCGTGCAACATCATTCTGATACACATCACAATATAACAATGAGCGCTCAACATGCATCCAGCTGCAGGCAAAACACTGAATCTCAGCGTTCGGCGACGGCCACAACAACGCTATCGTGATGACCCACGGAGGATTACATCTCCATGCTTCATTTCAAAGTCGGTAGACTTCATTCACTTCAACGGTGCCGCCATGGAGGAAAGCAACTTCACGCAAGTGTTTCCGGCCCACGCTACTCGCTGCCTCACAACAGGCCCCTCATTACAGGCACTGCCACGGAGGAAACTGACAAAAAATTCATACAAACGTTGCAGTCAGCACGAGGCACGAGGCGCACGCTGAATTAAGGCAAGCATTTCATTTCTTCCGCAATGACCAAATAATTACTGCAACACATGTTGCGCCTCAAGCAACATAAATAGAGACGTACTATTATACTGGTGACACCGTTCACGGCCAGCCTCTGCAATCATCATGTCAGAAGGCAATTCAGACAGCGGCCTTCAAAGCCCCCAGGCCAGCTCCACACCACGACATGCCAACACCAGAGAAGAAGGGAACACAGAATATCTACAACTCCAAGCCATGCCACATTTTGAAATGTCAGACACCAGTAGCCTGGCACCCAGATGGGCCAGGTGGTTGAAAGAACTCCACATCTACATAGAAACCCCTGGAGTGAGAGAAGAACGCTGCCTACGTGGCATCCTGCTACATTCACTGGGACCCACAGTATGTGACATTGTATTTGAGATGCCAGAAGCTAATACAGATTCATTTCAGGACATAATTGACTCATTGAATACTTACTTTGCGCCTTTAAGAAATGTTGACTACGAAAGACACATTTTCCACACCACAACGCAAGAAAAGAGTGAAAGCATGGACAACTTTATAATGAGATTGCAGAAAAAAGCTAAGTATTGTGACTTTGATAGGTACTGAACTGATGAAGCTCTTAGGCACTGATGAAGCTCTTAGGCCATTGGAGGATGTGGGTCGCCAGAATTTCGCAAACAAATCCTACAGAAAAGCAGAACATTGGAAGAAATACTCCAACTGGCAAGAGCCGACACAGCCCTACATTACAGACTGAATCGCTCGGCAACATCACAATCACGCAGACAGCCACAGCAGCCACGGTGTGCCCCATTCGCACCCTGAGTGACTCGACAGCTCAAAAGAAATGCTACAGGTGCACATTCAGATTTCCTCACTTAGGGCCATGTCCCGCAAAAGGTCATCACTGCGACAAATGTGGCGAAGAAAACCACTTTCAGTCCGTCTACAAAAATATAAAATCCTTCCAGTCAACTGACTCTAGCAGGGAGTCCTGGAGACAAGATGGTCGCAATTCAAGGTGGGAAATTTTTCACACCCAGCAGGCGTCGCTCGCACAGCTCCTCACGTGACCAGGCACCCACAGCCTGGAGACGAGAAGAGAAGAGAGACAGCACCAGCACCCACAAGAGAATTTCCCAGAGAAGAAAAGCGAGACAAAGAATCAGATATTTAGATGAATCACCGCAGGGTAGATGGGTCTCTCACTCATCGTCATCCAGCGGGGATCAGAAAAGAGCTTACGTTCATGCCATCGGCAACAACACAGCAGTCGAATATAGCCTGACATTATTCCTTCATCTAAATGGACAGAATCTAGAGTTTCTAATCGACACTGGCGCAACAGTAAATATGATCAACGACGACGTCTACAGATCCCTCGCTGTGAAGAAAGAATTCAAACAAGCCGACACACTAATATACCCGTATGGCTCCAACAAACCACTCAATTGCCAAGGCATGTTCACTGCCACGTTCAAGGACCGGCGTCAGAAGGTAAAAATGTACGTCATCAAGGGAGAAGTCCCAGGAGGAAGCATACTAAGCTTCAAGACAGCCATACAAAAGGAACTCATTCACATAATGTACCAAATCATGTCTGCTTACACCACCAACTCGAAGGACATGATAAAAAGATGTTCCCAGCCCTCTTCAAAGGGATAGGCAGATTAAAGGACAGGCAAATTAAGCTACACATTAATCCACAGATACCACCAACCACTCAACACTATCGGGGCATTCCCCTCAACATCCAGAGACACGTTGTCATGGCCACTAGTCAAGGGGCTAGTCCTTCCTCATCCCCAGGGTCCCATTGGCGCCAGGCTCATGTAAAAGTGTGCTCTGCACACTCTATACCAAGGGCGTGTGCAGCTGGGCCGGGCGTGGCCATAGAACAGAACTGGAAGGCACTTGCTACAGTCCCAAAGAAGGGCAAGGTGGAGCCAGTAGGCGGGGCTAAAGGGAGGGGCCTGAGCCAGCCTATAAGGCCAGCCCATCCACGTGCCTTCGCTTCACATTATTCCTGCAGCCTCAACCTGAAGATATCCCAGAGAGCGCTCCTTACCTGCAGTCTACCGCTACATCGCCGCGCACTCATCCACCCCACCTACTCCATCGCTGAGGGCACTCCTTACCTGTTGCCAGCCACTACAACGCTGGGCGTGCATTTTACCTGTTGCCAGCCGCTACAACGCTGGGCGCGCATGTTACCTGCTGCCAGCTGCTACATCACTGGGCACGCATCTTACCTGCTGCCAGCCGCTACATCGCTGAGCGCGCATCTTACCTGCTGCCAGCCGCTACATCGCTGAGAGCTCTTCTTACCTGCATCGCGGCCGGAGTCGGACTATTCCTCTTACCTGCATACCATCACGGTCGGAGTCAAAGTCTTCTTTCTCACCGGCATTCCATCACGGTCAAAGTCGGAGTCTTCATCCAGCAACCGCGAATCTTCATCGAGAATCCAGACACCGTTCTTCATAGTCGGCCTGCACCTACGAGGAAATAAGAACACAACAGGTTAGAACTCATATGCATATCGAACGCACGGCCACATCATACAAAAGACTAGAGTTCCCTTATAAAGACCAACTTACCTGTCACTATTGAAACTCCATCAGCCTCTCAGGTCTTCCGGACTCTCTTCAGCCCCGATTTACTTCTCTGTACCTATGAAAATGGAATGAGACATTGCAAGAAAAATTATTAGACGAAATACAGACAGCCTAATCGAACAATAGTTATAACCAAAGACTAACCTTCAAAGTGGATTGGTCGCAGCTGGTCTGGATCAACACTTCCACGGACCAGTGAAGCAACTTGGTCCGTTCTACGTGCCCCTGCTGGTATAAGGAGGATGGATAGCTCAACATTACAAAACTACAGGTGAGCTTATATCGGAAAGTGCTTGCACACCATATTTTGGCACGAAAGGGTTGGGGGAAGTCACGATATCTCCACTCCATTTTCATTGCCTCTCCTCTTTACTCAGGGGCAACACCCATCTCCCGAGCCACAGGTCCAACCACTATCTGGAGGGGAAGGCAATTCCGAGAAGTCAAATCAAGGGAGGGCTCCAACCGTGCCCCAGCGCCCCCGCGGAGACCAAGTGAGCATAACAGAAGGCAAAGCCTCTCTAAATTTCTGCCTGGGTGTTATGGAAACTTCTGAAACTGACTAATTAGCCCAACTATTGGGAGAGCTACGGGCCGAGGTGCATGCCTCAAGACAGGAGACTAACTCCCTGAGGAGAGACCTTATTATAGCCCGAGAACAAACAGATGACCTGGCAAGACAAATGCTTCAGGCACACACAGGACAAGTCCCGTTACTCGGAATTACACCAACTCTGTTGCCGCAGCCCTCACCACCAGTACAGGTGGTACTCCCAGGGGCGGTTCCACTTGCTCCACCCGAACGCTTTTTTGGCTACCCAAACAAATATGCAGTGTTCAAGAATCAGTGCCGCCTCCACTTTTTGTGTGGACCAGGAGCCTTCCCTAATGACAGTGCTAGGGTCGCCTTTGTGCTTTCTTATTTGGGAGGCTGCGCAGCTGATTGTCCATACCATTAGTGGCTCAGGATGATCCTATATTTCGGAACTTTGCAGAATTCCAACGGGAATTGGAAAAGCTGTTTGCCAGACACACTCCAAGAGCAAGCATTAGACAACGAACTACTGTCTCTGAGGCAAGGAAACCACGACTTATTGACTGATATTGCCACCT
Source organism: Ambystoma mexicanum (assembly GCF_040938575.1). Taxonomy (NCBI): domain Eukaryota; kingdom Metazoa; phylum Chordata; class Amphibia; order Caudata; family Ambystomatidae; genus Ambystoma; species Ambystoma mexicanum. The sequence continues at coordinate 1,046,429,231 of NC_090930.1, read as the reverse complement.
CCAATCGCTTTGCAGCACAGACCAATTGGCCAGAAGAGGAAAGGACCACACTGTTTTACAGGGGGCTTCGTGGAGAGTTAAAGGACATACTAGCTCAACTTGTTAACCCACCCGAATGCTGTGCAGACTATCAACCTAACTGTGCAGTTAGATCACCGGTTACAAGACCGAAAAATGGACCGCACAAGAGCCGGAGGGCGATCAGTCTACATAAGACCTCGGGACACACAGACCAGGGGTCATGAAACTCCAGAACCTATGCAACTAGGGGGATTATGGGCTCCCATTTTTAAGGCTGAAAGAGAAAAAAGAAGAGAACAGCGGCTCTGTTAATAATGCGGAAAAGCTGGTAATTTCTTGTGGGATTGCCCTACAAAACCCCCACAAGAAGGTGGTAGGTGCCACAGACAATGACAACAAAGACAAGGCACAGGAGCCGCAAAACTCGGATGCCCGGCAAGTGTAGAGGTCCACTTGTCAAGCGGAATCAATAAAGTTGTAACAACCTCACACCTGGTCATTCCAGTATTAATAGCCCATCCCCAACAACCATCGAGAGTACATGCTGTAGAAGCCTACATCCATAGTGGTGCGGTGGGAAATTACGTCGACCAGGGGTTGGCTGCACAGATAGGCCTTCCGCTTCAGCAAAATCCGCTTTCGGAAAAGGCCACTGCCGTGGATGGCTCTCAGCTGTCTTCGGGGCCAGTAACTCAACACACCGACGAGGTAATGCTGACATGTCAGGATGGTCACCGGGAAAGCATTTTGTTTGATCTCATAGGGGCCCCCCAGTTCCAAATGATTCTAGGAATGCCGTGGCTGGAAACCCATAACCCAAGGATCGACTGGCGCACAAGAAAGCTGACCTTTCCCCGAGAATGCACCAAGAACTGATACCTTAGGGATGTGAGGTGATTACAACACAAGGAGAAACCCATCCTGGGAATGTCGGGCTCATTGTCTTCTGAATATCAAGACTTTGCAGATGTGTTCCAAAAGGAACAAGCCAACACCCTACCACCACACAGAACTTACGATTGCCAAATCGATCTGGTCCCCGGGGCACAAGTTCCCTGCAGCAGAATCTATGCTCTGACTGAGCAGGAAAATCAGCATCTACGAACATACCTAGATCAGTACTTAGCTAATGGGTTCATCCGCCCAATCAAGTCCCCAGCCTCCTCAGCTCTTTTCTTTGTACCAAAGAAAGAAGGGGACCTCAGGACCTGCATAGATTATAGGGCGTTAAACCAGATTACTGTAAAGAATAGGTATCCTCTGCCACTCATTCCTGAGCTACTCGACCAGGTAAAGAATGCTCAAATCTATAAGAAGTCAGATCTACGAGGAGCTTATCACCTGGTCAGAGTGAAAAAGGGCGACGAATGTAAGACAGCATTCCGAACCAAATATGGGCTTTTCGAGTACCAAGTTATGCCCTTCGGGCTATGCAATGCACCAGCCGCATTCCAGTTCTTTATGAAGGACGTACTCCACGGACTGCTAGATGTCTGTGTCCTTGTTTATATCGATGATATCCTCATTTGTTCGGCATCCAAGGAGGAGCACATGGGCCATGTAAGAGCCGTTTTGGAAAAGCTCTGTAAGAACCAATTATTTGCCAAACTAGAAAAATGTTTTTTTCACGTTACAGAAGTTGAGTTCTTGGGCTTTATGCCTACCCCACGAGGGGTACACATGAATACTCGTAAAGTGGAAGCAATTCTTCAGTGGCCATCTCCAACATCAATCAAAGGAGTGCAGAGCGTACTCGGGTTTGCCAATTTCTATCGGCTGTTCATTCAGGGATTTTCACAAATCGTCCACCCTATCACCTCTTTGCTAAGAAAGAATAAAATGTTTTCTTGGTCATCCGACGCTGAAAAGGCATTCCAGGAATTGAAATCGGCGTTCACTTCAGCCCCAGTTGTCCAGCATCCCTGACCCGATCTACCTTATGTAGTTGAGACCGACGCCTCCAATGTGGCCATGGGGCCGGTGTTATCACAGAGAGACCCAGACACTGGACAGTTACATCCTATAGCATTTTGGTCCCGCAAGTTTACAGCACCTGAAAAGAACTATGCTATAACCGACAAAGAACTATTGGCAATCAAAGGAGCCCTTAAAGACTGGAGACATTACCTCGTGGGAGCTAGGCATACTGTCACCGTTATCACGGATCATCGCAATTTGCAGTATTTAAAGACAACCAAGGCCCAATCATCTCATCAGTGTTGCTGGGCTCTCTTCTTCGCAGAGTATGATTTCATAATCACGTACCGACCTGGAGTGCGGAACGGAAAAGCTGACGCTCTGTCACGAATGGGCGATAACCAGGATGCATTCATAGCATCAGAACCAGTACCCATTACCCCGGAGGAACAATTTCAGAACCAGATTGCAGTAACCGCCTGTTGGGAAGAATTAAAGACCGACCTCCAATCACAAATGGATCAAACCGCCTAACAAGAATGGTTGAATAAGGCAGATCATTACTTTGTCATGGACAACTTACTCTATTTTCAGGGGAGACTATAAATTAAGGCTAAAGAAACCCAAAACAAGATCATCGCCAACTACCACGACTCACTAGTGGAGGGACACCCCAGGGTTACTAAAACGCGGCCCAATATCAGGAAGAATTATTGGTGGCCAACCTGGAGAAAGGATGTGGCCCAATTCATTGTGACCTGCGGAGTCTGCGCACAGCAAAAATCTAAAAAAAACAGCCCTGCAGAATTATTACGTCCCCTAAGCATACCACCGGTTCCTTGGCATACTTTGTCCATGGACTTTATTACAGACTTGCCTCCTTGTGACGGCTTCAACACCATTTTAGTAGTAGTGGACTTATTCTTTAAAATGGCACACTTTATTCCCCTAAAAGGACTTCCTACTGCTGGAATCATGGCCACTGTGTTCCTGGAACAAGTAGTCAAATTACATGGCTTCCCCTCAGTACTGATCTCTGATCGGGGGACACAATTTGTCTCAGCCTTCTGGAGGAATTGTTGCAAGATCGTGAAAATTGATCTCTGCCTTTCTACCAGTCACCATCCCCAGACCAATGGTCAAACTGAAAGGACTAATCAGATGCTGGAGCAGTACCTATGGTGCATGCTGCAACAGACCGAAGGATCCTGGAAAGATGTTCTTTGGCTAACGGAATTTGCTTACAATAACTCTATCCACGCTAGCACAGGACAAACCCCATTCTACATCATGAATGGTCGGCACCCACAGACATCTTCCTTTCACCCACTTGATGAGCTAGAAATGCCAGCAATCACCTCCCTACATAAAACTATTACTCAAACCCTCAAGGAAGCAAACAAGAGCTTAACCAGAGCCAAAGAACAACAAAAGAAGTTAGCTGACCGGCATAGAGGGAAGCTCCACACTACCAAAACGGAGACAAAGTATGGTTAGCGGCCAGAAATAGCCCACTAAAAGGACCTCGGGTCTTCCGCCCCAGGTATCTTGGGCCCTATCCTGTCAAAGCTATCATCAACCCAGTCGCAGTAAAGCTAGAGCTACAACCTGACAATAGGCGCATCCACCCTGTATTTCACATTTCCCTCTTGAAGCCTCTGAAGCCTGAGACAAGAATTACACAACCACCGGAACACAAAATTATCAAAGGAGAACCTGAGTAGGAAGTTAAGGGCATCTTAGATTCTAAAATAGTGAGGTCACAATTGCACTACTTAATTGACTGGAAGGGTTATGGACCTCAAGATCACACTTGGGAGCCAGTGGAGTTCTTCCATACGCCTCGACTAATCAGACGGTTTCATCGCAATAACCCCACCAAGCCTGGACCAGGGAGGAGGTCACCCGTGAGAGGGGCCTTGTGGGGGAGTGCTGTCATGGCCACTAGTCAAGGGGCCAGTGTTTCCTCATCCCCAGGGTCCAAGGCTCATGTAAAAGTGTGCTCTGACACTCTATACCAAGGGGCGTGTGCAGCTGGGCCGGGCGTGGCCATAGAACAGAACTGGAAGGCACGTGCTACAGTCCCAAAGAAGGGCAAGGTGGAGCCAGTAGGCGGGGCTAAAGGGAGGGGCCTGAGCCAGCCTATATAAGGCCAGCCCATCCACGTGCCTTCGCTTTGCACTATTCTGCTTTCAGCAGCGTAACGCTCTCCGCTGTGCTTACCTGCGCATCACTGGAATCCTGCAGCCTCAACCTGAAGATATCCCAGAGAGTGCTCCTTACCTACAGTCTACCGCTACATCGCCGCATGCGCCTCCCCCCCAACTACTCCATCGCTGAGGGCGCTCCTTACCTGTTGCCAGCCGCTACAACGCTGGGCGCGCATGTTACCTGCTGCCAGCTGCTACATCTCTGGGCACGCATCTTACCTGCTGCCAGCCGCTACATCGCTGAGCGCGCATCTTACCTGCTGCCAGCCGCTATATCGCTGAGAGCTCTTCTTACCTGCATCGCGGCCGGAGTCGGACTATTCCTCTTACCTGCATACCATCACGGTCGGAGTCAAAGTCTTCTTTCTCACCGGCATTCCATCACGGTCAAAGTCGGAGTCTTCATCCAGCAACCGCGAATCTTCATCGAGAATCCAGACGCCGTTCTTCATAGTCGGCCTGCACCTACGAGGAAATAAGAACACAACAGGTTAGAACTGATATGCATATATAACGCATAGCCACATCATACAAAAGACTAGAGTTCCCTTATAAAGACCAACTTACCTGTCACTGTTGAAACGCCATCAGCCTCTCAGGTCTTCCGGACTCTCTTCGGCCCCGATTTACTTCTCCGTACCTATGGAAATGGAATGAGAGATTGCAAGAATAATTATTAGACGAAATACAGACAGCCTTATCGAACAATAGTTATAACCAAAGACTTACCCTCAAAGTGGATTGGTCGCAGCTGGTCTGGATCAACACTCCCATGGACCAGCGAAACAACTTGGACCGTTCTACGCGCCCCTGCTAGGATAAGCAGGACGGATAGCTCAACATTACAAAACTACAGGTGAGCTTATATGGGAAAGCGCTTGCACACTGTATTTTGGCATAAAAGGGTTGGGGGAAGTCACAATATCCCCACTCCATTTTCAATGCCTCTCCTCTTTACTCCGGGGCATTACCCATCTCCTGAGCTGCAGGTCCAACCACTATCTGGAGGGGAAGGCGATTCCGAGGAGTCAAATCAAGGGAGGGCTCCAACCGTGCCCCAACGCCCCCACAGAGACCAGGTGAGCGTAACACACGTTGAGGATGAAATTCAATCACTTCTTCAACAAGACATTATTGAGCCAGCATGGGGCCGACGCCATGGGTATCACCGATCGTACCCAAAAAGGTGCCCAAAAAGGACAACAAAACCAGCATACGCATTTGCGTGGATATGCGGGCCCCAAATGTGGCCATTGAAAGAGAACGGCATCTCGCGCCCAGAATGACAGATATGATGCGCCTCTTAAACGGCGCCAAAGTGTTCTCAAAGCTTGACCTGAACAAAGGCTATCATCAGCTTGAATTGCATCCCTCATCAAGATACATCACCAGTTTCTCTACACATCTGGGTTTATTCAGATACAAAAGACTTAGGGGTATCATCTGCTGCTGAAATTTTCAAAACGAGATCCATCAAGTAATCAAACATATTCCCAACTGTCAAACTATGGCGATGATATCCTAATATTTGTCACCAGTTAAGAAACATATGACGACACCCTCAGAAGAGTATGCATGGCACTTGAAAATGCACATCTTACATTCAACCCGGACAAATGTGAAAATTAGCAAAACCACGCTAAAGTTCTTCAGACACATATTTTCGAACAATGGTTTGCAACTAGACCCCGAGAAAGTACAAGCACTAGTAGATGCTCCCACCCCTACGTCCACATCAGCGGTATGCTCATTTCTAGGGATGGCAAGTTATTGCATAAGGTAATCCAAGATTTTGAATCGGTGAGCACCTCTCTCAGACATCTCATGGGAAAGAACCAAGAATTGCAGTGAACAAGTGAGTGCGAAGATGCATTCCAAGAAATCAAGCAACGCATTGCGTCCGCCTCATGCATGGCCTACTACGACCCTGAATATGACACAGAACTCACTGTAGACACCAGCCCCGTGGGGCTAGGAGCAATTCTGGCACAATCAAAACCAGGAGCACCGCCCAAAGCACCGAGACGCTTTGTGGCCTATGCGAGTCTCAGTTTATTGCCCACCAAATGCGCCTACTCCCAGAAAGAAAAGGAAAGCCTAGCAGTAGTGTGGGCCTGCAAACACTATCATCTTTTCCTATACGGCTTCCCATTCACCATTGTCACGGACCATCAGGCGCTCACCACCATCTACGGCAAACCCACTGCCAAAATGCCACCTCGAATAGCCAGATCAACATCATCCACCGACCAGGAAAAAACAGCAACCCTGCAGACTTCCTGTCCAGATACCCACTTCCGGCCAAGGAAGAACATCAGTCATGAAAGTAAATCAGTACATCAACTATCTCATAGACAATGCACTCCCAAAATCCATCACCGCAACCCATCTACTAGTAGCAACGCAGGGTGACAAACGGATCCAAACTGTTCAGGAGTGTCTAAAGTCTGGTCTGTGGCACAGGAGACGCCACAACAAGCATAACCTATCTACCAAAGAAGAAGAGCAGCTACACACATTCAAGCTCATACAACACACTCTATCCACATCCCCTGAGGGATTACTACTGAAAGAAAACAGACTTGTCATACCATCTAGTCTGCAAGACCAGATTCCAGCCATCGCTCACTCTGGACACCAAGGGGGTGGTATCTACGAAGAGACAACTCAGGACCAAAGTGTGGTTTCCCAAAATGGATGAGAAGGTAGAAAAGCTTTTCAGAAAGTGCATCGCATGTCAAGCAGTCGCTCCACGCATGTTCCCAGCGCCACTAAGACCCTTAGAAATGCCCTTACAAATATGGGACGAAGTGATATGTTCGGACCACTGGCACACGTGAAATATGCACTAGTAATCGTAGACAAAATGTCCCATTTCCCAGAAGTGCATCTCATCCACTCCACAAGCGCTCAGGCAGGGATACCAGCACTGGATAAAACATTCACAGACTATGGGATTCTATCGACGGTGAAGTCAGACAAAGGACCACCTTTCAGTGGTCACGACTTTGCAATGTTCACAGAACATCTAGGCTTCCAACACAGAAAGATCACGCCACTGTGGCCACAAGCCAACGGGATGGCAGAAAAATTCACAAGCAGCCTCAAAAGGACACTTCAAATCTGCTCCATCACCAATGGGTCGTTTATGCAAGCCATCTGCACGTTGCTCCAGGAATACCGAAACACGCCCTACAGTTCCACAGGCGAGTATCCATCAGCCTTAATGTTCGTCTGGGTCATATGGACAAGAATTCCCCACAACCCAAGGACCACACTGCCTGCCACCATCATTGACAACACCCTGGACAAAGACAAGGCGAGCAAGATGAAAATGAAGGAATACTCTGATCACAGGAGACAAGCAAGACTGAGCCTCATCCAAGTAGGTGATCAAGTACTAATTAGACAAACTCAGAATGCCAAGGACACCCTGGCATTCAACCCTGAACCTATGACAGTAACTCAAATAGGTGGGTCCATGATAACGGCAGCTAACCCGCAAGGAACTGTCACAAGGAATTCCTCATTCTTCAGAACACTTGAAGGAGATCAAGAACTTGAGATCCCGACCATAGCTGCAGCAGACAAATCATCGGACATAGACTCTGAGTACAGAGGAGAGGACCGAGACGCAGATGACAGTGATAGTGACACCACTCTCAGCTTGGCCCCTGTGCCGCCACACAGCCCTTCAAGGAGAACAATACGCAAGCCCTCCAGGTGGATAGAAGAGATGAACTGATGATCCCAACCAGCCATTTAAGTGGGGGGAAGATGTTGTGTCCCTTTTCTTTTGTTATCTGACAATCAGTTGTCATGGAGCCAAGTCTCCTTTCTATTATTTCAGTTCTGGTGGGCTGCGCCCCACGTGTTAATATAGAGGTGGGGTTAGCGCCTGAAGCTCAGTTTTGCGCTGAAATAAATAAGATCAGACGCACCAGCCAGGCTCCGTGTGATTCATTGAATGGACTTATTATTATTGTCGTATTTGCATATGCAACATCATTGTGATGCACATCACAATATAACAGTATATATGTTTTGGGGGGTGGCCAAAGTGGTTTGCGCTGGTTTCAGAAATGCCTAGCGCAGTCTCTGCTTTGGGAAAATTGTGGATGTACCCCATTGGTTCGTCACATAAAACACACTGATGGCAAATATCACAAATTACTTTAACAAATGTCCACTCCTTTCCAGAAGCTTTTTAAAACTTGATGGACATATTTCAAGCGGAAATCAATGTTTTTTCTGTAGGGCCGGATGTACCTTACAAACATTTCATGGTGAGGTGGAATATCCAAGGGGCAGTTAGGTGGGATTTTTGCACTGAATTCTCTTTTTTTAAACTGGAAAAGAAATGTATTTTGAGATGTATTTATTGACTTCATTGCTCTATTTTTAACTTTAAAATATGTATTACATTTTCTTAACAATGTAGCATTGTCTAAGAAAAAGGTGCAATCTTTCATAGAAACATAATGGGCCTCATTTGTTTCCGGCACCTGGCAATGGGGACTTACAGGGGCAGTACGGCCCCGACGGTCCCGGTAAATCCTCATTGCCTGGTGCCAAAATATTTTTCTCCCCATTCCCATTCGAGTCCCATTGGACTCAATGGGAATGGGGAAGACGGATGCAGAGGGACCATTCATGAATGGTGCCGGTGCATCCGTGGACGAAAAGACACCCACTCGCAAAACTCATAGTTTGCCGATCCGGAAACAACAGTACCGGCAAGCTTACCCGTACCGTTGTTTCCGGACCGGCAACCTTATAATGAGGCCCAATTAAACCATTGCCTAACTTAGGCTACAGAAGATTACTTTAGGCCCTTGGTCAACAAAACAAACAGCTATTGACACTGCTGTCAAGTAGCTATTTGCAAGTTTAAAAGTAAAGTAGCTATGTGTAAGTTTAAAATCTGTTTTGACCAGTTTGCAGAAAGCAGACAAGTTGCCTGTAGGTATAGGGGTGCTATGGGTCATTTTATGTTGCAGAGAGTAGGAGCATATTAAGTGAAAGCTACATGCCTCTGGTAAAAACACGCTACAGGTTTGGTAGATGCTGGGCTTCATTTGCAGGACAGTTCATTGGGAATGATGGGTTGGGTTGAAGAGTACATCCCACACAGGGAGGAAGGTTCCTGCACATCCTCATGTGTCATGTTTCAAAAGACAGCTTTAGAGCTTGGAGTATACCGTTTGGCCAAGATAACAAGACTGCTCTGCAATGATATATTCACTTTCCATTGCTGACTGCGTCCTTTTCTCCGCTAGGTTGCAATGCCAGAGCTCTGGGTATAGTGTTTGCCCAAGATCAGAAAGTTGTAATGAAATGGGTACCGCCAGCCGTAGTATTGACTCCTTTGCCAATTGCTTTCTTTCCCACGGCTCAATCATACGAGATCGGAATATATGGTTCAATAAATAGCTTAAGGAAGCACCAAATTCAATCCCTTCACCTCTGTGTGTTGATTCCTTTACTTTCTTCCTCATGGTAATCACTAAGGGCCCCATTACGACTTTGGAGGTAGCCATGGCGCAATTAGCGCCATGGCTGCCTCCAAAATCGTGTCCGGGTCCGAACTGGTGGAGTGGGGACTTACCGGGACATTCCGCACTTGGCGGACCTGGTAAGTCCCCATTCCAAATGCCATTCCCCATTCCCATTGAGCCCCCATAGGGCTCAATGGGAATGGGGAAGGTGCTAATTACGTGACTGCTAATGGCAGGCCCGTAATTAGCGCCCTGGTCCCCTAACGGGACCCGTAAGGGACGTGTGGCCTGACCACACGTCCCTTGTGGTTCCCGCTAAGGGACCTCGGAATTGGGGGTAAGGGAATTACCGGCATCGGTGCCCGGTATCCCTTACCGCCCACCTCGTAATGAGGCCCTAAATCACAGCATACTGCTTGACCATGATCACAGGGCACGACGGTAATGAATCCTTCCATCTTCCCTTGCTGATTGCTTTTCTTTTCCCACCAAATATCACAAGGATACACTGCAATGGGCCTCATTACAAATGTGCCATTATGTTGGTGGTAAATCTGTCAAAATACCGCCAAACAGAATTGCTGTTACCACCACTTAGTCCTGCGGATTTACTGTGGAATTACAAGTGGTGGTTGGCGGGGTAAGGCCCCATTTTCTGGAGACAATAGGATTTCAATGGAATTACTGCAAGAAGTAATTATGGTAGCAGAAATTCCACCGATTTTGCAGTTTTGTTGGCAGTAAGATGAAGGATTTACTTCCAGCATTTTTGCTGGATGAAAATCCTCCACCTTACCACCAAACTAGTAGTACGGCGGTGCAGCAATTCCACGGTAATGCAGTGGTAACATTGTTACCACTGCATTACCTCAATGTTTTCATGCACCGCCATACTCTTAATGAGGTCTAATGAGTTTGTCTGTCTCAGTATTGATTTGCCTCAACACACCCCATCCAAACATATGTGGGAAGCGAGCCCCCAGGGACTCGGCTGATACGGCTGCTAGTCGAATTGCCTCCCTGAAGGTGGTTGAGGAAGGCTCATTATCCCCACAGAGATGCAATATACCCTTCCTAGAAGACACCCTTCATGCCACCGAGACTGAAGACCTATTTTACAAGAAGGCATTTCCAAAGGTCCTAGCTGTTCCCGATGTCTCAGTGTAAAAAAATAATTTCGAAGGGTCTTAGGAACTTCTGAATATGCAATTCAGTGCAGAGGGCCATCACAGACTGTGAAACAAAATGGCAGGTGTCCTACAGCACAAGGTAGTCTGGGTGCGAACCCACAGAGTTCATAGACACTGAGGAAAGAATGAATGATCCCACCTTACTTGAAGTTACATGCCTCAAGAAGTTGCCCAAAAACGTATGTGCCTTCACACATGCCATCAACCAAATGCCCACAGTGCCCCTGCCTTAATTCGTCTTTGGCTCCTTAAGACTGAAAACTGATGGCAGTTTACAGTTCAGCTAAAATAATTACCTTATTTAGCCTGAACGGCATGTCCACTGTGTCTTCTTTATTAAACTTATCCGCCCATTCGCCTTTGAAATAAATAGCATTGACCAGCACCAGTATTGTGGAAGAATCAATGGTACCTTCGGGCAGCAAATCCAGAATTTTACCTAAAAGAGATGCAAAAATAGAAAGGCAATGCACAAGTTAACAAATGTGCAAGATGGCCACCATACTGTACTGAACCTCACATGCGTTGGTACCATATATGTTTTTGGCAATACAACTCTGAAATATAGCGTAGAGCTCTTGGAACGCCTTCTCAATCTTCATACCACCAGTCTTACAGATTTGGCATGTTTTTCACATTTGGTACTGTGTTTTTTCATGTAACATTTCTATTCAGGGAAGAACAATGATTTTTTGATTGCAAAAGAATGTACAATAGATAGGATATCAGATTTGAAGGGAAGCACAGTGCTACTTACAATGGGGTGAGTTTGAGTGGTATTCAGACCAGGTTGTGGTGGGGGTAAATGCTACACTCACCAGGGAAAATACATAGATTAAGGACAGTCAACATTAGACATTTTTAAGTGTAGGTAGGTGGTACGGCCAGCTATGTTAGGGCTGCAACCATGAAGGGAGAGGTTTTAGAGTGGAGGCAGAGAAAGGGACGGACAAAGGCAAGTTAGAGGCGAGGGAAAAATGTTTGCACAAAGACAGATGAGAGATAGGTTAAGAGGATAACTCAGAGACAAGGATGTAGGCTTTAATTTTGGCCCAAATCAGTGTAGACTGTATCTCTAATGTCCAGGGGAAGAGAATTCCATGCAGGAGGATCAAGAAGAGAGAAAGAGCAGAAGCGTGAAGAAGCACAGGGAGGGCAAGGCACCACTTGGGTAGTCGAGGAGGCAGAGCAGAGATTACAAGAATACTTGTATAGTTGGATAGAGGAGAATAGTTAAGGTGGTGCCTTACCACGGATAGATTTATGAACTAAGAGAATACATTTAAATCTGGCCCTTTTCTTGCATCGTCAGCCATCCAGCCTGGTGATGTAAGAGGCAATAGGTGTGAAGTGAGGCAGTTCAAAGAGAGTCTGGTAGTGAAGTTAATGATCTTGTTGAGAAACCATAGTTGGGGAGACCAAAGGCTTGCACAATAGTCACATTTAGAGAAGAAACAAGTGGTTAAGATATGCTTGGCAGTCTTGAAACAAAGGAGGTGCCTGATTTTCCAAATATTTAGGAGGTTGAGGTGAGCTGCCATTGCAGTTTTGGAGATGAAAGTAGACAAGGTGTGAGAAGAGTCATAGATGGCGCTGAGGTTTCTAACTGAAGAGGAGTAGGGGAAAGTGTCAGGTGGGAACTGGGAAGGCAGGGGGGGGAGATGAGAGAGCATTTGGCAAGGAAGAAGAGCATCTCGGTTTTGGAAAGGTCTAACAACAGAGAGTGCAAAGTCTTCCAATGTTTTATGGCAGAGAGACAATTTGACATTTTGATAGAAGGATCAGAGGAGAGTTCAGAAAAATAGATGATTTGGGTGTCATCCACAAAGAGTTGGTACAAGAACTCAAAGGAGGAGATTAGGGCCCCAAGATCAGCAGAGTAGAGTTTAAAGTGGAGAGGACCCAAGGCAGAGCTTTGTGGAACACCTACAGTAAGATCAGTGAGTTGAGATGTGGTTGTTGCACGAGACAGAACTATAGAGGTGCTAGGTAGGATTCAAGGGCTTGACCGCGAATCCCAAGAAGAGAGATTATTAAATAGAACAGACTGATCAACAGTGTCAAATGCACTGGCCAGGTCAAGGAAAATTAGGATAAATTGGAGTACTTAGCAGAGGTGATGAAGTTGGAGGCAGTCATCAGAACAGTTTCCGTGAAGTGACACGAGTAGAAACCTGTCTAGAAGGTTGTGGATCTCTAAGAAATTAATAAGATGTTTGAATACAACCCTTTCCAGCCCATTAGAGTGTGCTGGCTTACCTACAAGGGAGAACCTCGAACATGAGGCGCAGGGATTTAGGCACCAACAGGCAGTCATATTTAAAGCAATGGCGTACATCAGCCTCTGAATTGGAATCCATCCAGAGGACTTCCCATTGCTTCTGCACCCCTGCTAAGCCGTTGCCCTGCAGATGATCAAGAAAGGATTGCCCCTTCTCTGCTTCTACCTCTTCTTCACTTTCCCTCTTTAAAATACCTCTCCTTCACTTTCCTTCTTTAAAAGCAGCTATTTTACCAATCCTTAAGAAACCCCTGACAGACACCAACAATCCTGCCTATCGGAGTGTATCTCTCCTCTTTAATTACTCTAAAATACTTAACTCATAATTAACAGGATACCCTCCTACCTAGACTCCAATGACCTCTATGACCCTCTCTAACCTGGATTCGCCAGCCGTCACTCTACAAAAACAGACCACAGATAGTACTTTGTTGTCCAATGCATAATTCCTCCATGACTGAAGTAGCCTCCCTCCCTACCTCAAATACCCCTCCCATCTACCTCTCTCCCTACCTGGCAACTTCTTTGTGCTTTTTATTAGCAATCTCAACTTACACTAGTACATTAAAACCATCTCTACTGTAGCCGGCATTGGCCTGCAAAATATTCGAAAAATCTGCCTCTTCCTCACTTACAAATCTGCCAGAACCCTCATACTGAACCCAGTATCCTCGATTACTGTAGCCTCCCCATTTGTGGCCTTCCCATCTACAGGATCCTCCTGCTTGACAAATTATACAACTGCACTATTCATACTCTTTATAATCTTACCCTTTCCTCTCCCAGCTTCAAGTACCACCTACAAACCATTTGGCATTCAATAAAAACACGGTACCCCTTCAAATTCCTGCAGCTTGTTTTCAAATGAATGCATGAGTGTTATAATGTAAGGAATGTTGTGCTGGAGATTCCAGAGAATCTCCTGCACAACATATCCATTACAGAGTGTTATTGTGAGACATAGTTGAAGGGAGCCATCAGTGCAGTAATTGACTGGCAGTGCCAACATGAATACAACTGGTTCCATTCAACCTCTGAAATATCATCACTACAGTGTTTGTCGATGAGAAAGGCCCACCAGTGCACAGACCCATGCATCCAACAAGGAAATCCATCCACAAAGAGAAAGCAGCGTTTCGAAGGTATATGTTGTGATGCACGACCTGACACAGAACAGGAGTGAAGGCAAGGAAAAGTGAAGAAATGCTGTCCATCATCTGCTGTGCATCTGCTGAACTGAGGGAAGCAGGAATCTACTCCCTTCAAGACCTCTTACCACCCCAAGGCCCTGCCCACTGTATATTTTAAAATTCTACTGGGCCATTAGCCATGGCCTTTGGCTGTGTCCACTGTACAAGTTCCCCCAATATGTTTCGTTTGAACCCACTAGGTGGGACACTATACATGTCTTTCGGGCCCACTAGCTGGGGCCTACGGGTCTGGCCAGTGAGCACGGTCTTTGGTCATGCACACTTTTAAAAATAAAAACACTGCAGAGCCGTCCACTGTACATGTTCCCCCAATATGTTTCTTTTGGGCTCCCTAGTTGGCCATGGCCGACTATACATTTCTTTTGGAATCCACTATCCAGGGGCTTTGGTCCTGGCCAATGAGCATGGCCTTCGTGCTCACTGGCCAGGGCCATATTGCACCCCTTGACATTTTGCCCTAATAGGTTACCCCACACCTCACTTTAGCTGTCAAATTCCACTTTTTTGTATTAATCTCAAAACCTTTTTTTCCTGTAACCGCTGTTATATAGCAATTAACTACAAATAACCATGAATATTTGGGAAATATTTACAGTTATTATATAACCCTGAATATGCAAAAATGACCCCAAACTGAGCTAAAATGTTTAAGATCTGACCTTGGCTCCCAGCCCTGCCCCCAACTCCCCAATTTCAAATGGTGTCCTCTTTCCCCCTCCCTACCTCTAGCCTGGTGCCATTTCATCCGCTGTCCTCTATCAAAAGGCATTTTTTCCACTTTTCGTTTTCGGATATTCGCAAACATTTTAATAAAATGTGCAAACATTTCTTGCATCAAACAAAAAAAAAAGGAAGATTTCAGTTCCGAAGAGCCACTCTGACTCTGCTGCAAAGCAACATGGGAGATATAGCAATCATTTTGGAAGAAGGAGGCCCCCCATTCTCCGTCAAATATTTTAAAAATGACTGGATGCAATCATCCCAGACCCCCTAGCCCCTGAGAAATCGAGTTAACGCTTCGTGCCAAAGTTGTTACGTACCTGGTCCAATTCCACCCAGCGGTTTTGGCTGCGCACTGGAGCAACAGTGTTTTTTAACTTAATAATTTTTTTATTTTGTAACTGATCTTCCCGAAACTCTCAACACTTCGGGGGTGGGGAAGCGGGCAGGGGTGGCTGTGACAAATCTTTTTGTTTTCATAATTTAAGCCAAATCCGTCATTCAAATCAAAAGTCATTAGCCATAATGCAGCGACTGCCGCACACTAATATACACCTAACAGAGATTGTATTAACTATTCATTTACACAACTGCAGATTTGTGTTTTTATATATTGCAACCGTGTGATTTACCCTTATGTGCATCTAGCACGCAGTGCATGACCCCTGGATCCTTTGTGCCGATTTAATTAGTGCCAGGCTGTCAAAAATAATCAGATTCCATGAGTCCAGCATGCCCATGGACTGGGGTGCTCAGTTCATTATGTCGACTTGACTGATGTAATTACAATGACTTTTATATGTTTTGAAAGGTTTAATATTTTGAACCAGCCAAAATAGAAAATAAATAAAATTAAAATTAAAATTGCAATAATAATTACCATAATCCACTGCCCATTGAGCCCAGCATGGCCAGATATCCTATGCCCAGTTATCTCAGCAATCTCTTATTGGCTGCCTATCCTGGCCAGATGCATCATACCTAGTAAGCCAAGCATGGAAAAATTCCAACAAACCCAGCATGGCCAGATTCTGTTCGGCCTAGATGTCCAGTATGGCCAGGTATCATCAATTCTGATTTATGAGGCATGCTATGTGTCCATTAAGCTCAGATTTCACAGCAGAACCAGATACCATTTCCCCCCATTAGCCCAGAAATCTATAATGTTTAGTTAGCCCAATCTGGCCAGATACTATTGTGTACAGTTAGCCCAACTTGGCCCGACTGAGATATGCCATTTAGCCGAACCTAGCCTGATTGCATTAGTCCCAGTTATCTAAGAATGGCCAAGCTTAATTATGGCACTATGACCACACTCCAGACCCTGTTTCCCCAGCGTGCCCATATACCATTAGACTCAGTATGATGCTCTTGCATTAATCCCATTTTGCCCAGCATGCCCCTGCTTTTCATGTTTACCTTATGTCTTCGGTATGTACGTCTTAGCAAGCAGGAACAGGTAAGGAGTGGTATCTTCTGGATGGTGTGGGAGGAGTTGCAGGTTGACCATGGGCTTGTGTAGCAGTTACCAACTGCCACAACACAGCTCCAGACAGATACTCAGAATGAAGCCTCTGGCCTGAGGAGCTTGCCCTGCAACTGCTGCCACCAGGACCTGTTGCAACTGCAGGTTGCTGTGGTCTCTGGTGTCCCTGGAGCTATGGCACAGCATGGAAAGACTGCACAGGGCGCATGATGGCAGGTCAGTCCTGTGTCTCTTCCAGGCCTAGGTGCTCACCCGGAGGGACTACACCAGACAAACACACTACTCTGTACATACTTCTCCAGGAGTGCTGGTCAATAAATAGACTTGGCTACTTGGTGGAAGGTGGGAGCATGAGGCACCTGTGGGAAGGGGGTGCAGGCAAAGATTAATATGTGAAAAACAATTAACACATAAGACATGACTCATGTCATTCATTCATAGCGCATCGGGTTGACTTGTGCTCGAATGTGGGTGTGTGTGCGCGTTGGGGTGGAAGGGTTACTGGTTCCATTTCTGAAATCAAGCATCCTGTCCTGAGGTTACCAGCTCAAGTACAAAATAAAACGGTGAATCGGACCAGCCCACACTGGGCTGTCGAGCTGTCTTATGAGAAATTGTTGATTGCCCAAGTGCCCGTCTGAGTCTACCAGCTGGCCCAGAGGATGAGGGAAAAGAGGTGAAGGACGCACTGGAGACTGGCCCAGCATGGAGGCCGCTGCTTTTTTTGAAAATGTTAAGACTCCTTAAGTCTACCTCTTTGTAAATGTAACATACGTGTCTGTGTGTGTAATGTGTATAGCAAAGTGCACCTTACATACTATACATATAAATTACTAATGAGAAAGAAATAGTGAACATGTCGAGGAAGTGGCATGCAATGTAAATGATGGCGTATACCCATAAAGGAATAAATGCATCAGCAGTTTTGTCTCTTCTCAAAAGACTGGCAAAGGATTTTCTCCGAGTTCCCTGGAGAAAAGTACTGTTTGTTCTACCTACTGTAAGTGTGGAATTGGAATGGGAAAATGTAGAGAAAGCGTGGTGTCCATTTTTTCTTTTAAAAATATGTAATTTTGTTTCTGCATTGAACATTTTTTCTTTTTACATATTCATTTTTCAATGTTTCACTTGTCTATGTGTAATTAACTGCCTGAGTCATGAGGCCCTGGCCCTGTTGCCAAACTGCTCTATGGTTTCTTAAATCAATAACATGTACATTGGTAAGGGATTCCATATGAAATGTATGCATGTAATCTATGGTAATGTTTATAAATCAAGAAAAATTACCAGGATGAACATCTGTGGCAACAACACAATTTATGAAGCATTTGTACTCGGTGAAGGGCGCTCAGCCAATCAGATGGCTGGAACAGCGAACGAGAACATACTGTGTACCAGCCGCTATTTCCACCCACTGAGGCTTTCCCCGCGTGGTGCAATCTTGATTGTAGGAGGCAACAGGGAGCCTCTCCATGTTGCCCCCCCCCCACGTCCCCACCGACAAAAACAAACCTTATCCTTTCCCCACCTCCCTCTATGCCTCCCCACTTACCTGCTGGACCGGAGATTGGTGCTCTGGTCTGGCGCTTCTCCCGCCCGTGGTTGCAACCAAAGAAAGGGTCTAAGTCCCTTTTCCTATGGCAGCAGCCATCTTGTTTTTATTTATTTTTATGGGAGTTTGGGCTCGGACGACACGCACGTAGCCCAACTCCTATAAAACAATGCAAAAATTAAACCATTTTCTCTCCGGATGAACCCTGGAGTGCAAATGGCTATCACCCCTTTTTTCGGGGGAAGACATGGCCGGCAACGGCCACAGCTCTCGCCAAGGCTTGAGCCATTGCCAGCCACGTCTGCCCCCCCCTTTCCCGACATGGGGGTGATTGCCATATTCAATCATAATACCAAATGTAAAACAATAGACCTTTAATTTGCAGTGCAGCATATTCTTATACATAGCTACGTCTGCACACAAGATGCACTGTTTTACGGCTCTCCCCACTCAAAGTCAACCTTGCCCAACATTCTTGTTAGGCCTGACCCTGCACATCATCCAAGGATTATTCTTGCCCCTTGGCTGAGCCTTACAAAAGACATATCACTGTGAGGCCTACCCCCACCTCAAGGAGTATATTTGGTCCAAGGTCCATCCCAGCCTGAGGTCTCATCTTTGGCCAGAGGGCCATCACTGCTACAAGGCTGAGGTCATTCATTGTACTAAGGATCACCATTTACTTTGCTCATTTTTTAGAGTTTCAGAAGGCTTTGAGTGGCACATTTAGGGTGGTGCATTACATTACCTTTTGTCTGCTCCTCCACCCACTTGTTGATGTCCTGCCGTGCTCCCTCAGCTGCACCTTTGAAGTCAACAGTGGATAACTCTGCACCATATAATTTTAGAGAGGAAGCCAAATATTCCTGGAAAAATAAAACCGAAATGATCAACACAGGTTTTATAGATGTGAGTCACTGCTCTGCAAAATGTGGTGGCCACACCACATTGCTCAACAAGCCTAAGTGCTTGCATACCCTCACTGGTAGAGGATAAGGCTGAAGGAATATTGGACCCTGCCCTGTCTGAATATAGTTGCCTGTCTTGTAGTGTGCACTGGTAGCAGTTGCAGTCATCCAGAGGCGTGCAGGATTCAAGTGTTGCACACTTGTGTGCTCTGCCGGCCAGAGGATTGTACATGAGTGCACAGGGTTGTACTTGTCATATGCATGCAGCTCTGCAGATTGCCAATGCTGCTGGTGGGTGCTGGGGCGGGGCGTGGCGGGGGAATTATCAAAGGTTGGCCTTCGGTGGGAGTGAAAGAGCAGCAATGAGGTGGTGGCTTCAATGGTGGGTTCGATGGGGATCCCAGAATAACTAAAAGTAATGTGTGGTGTATTTATGAAGTGTCCAGCAGTTCAACAGTGGGAGCAGTAGATGTCAATCACAATTTGGAAATCAATATACAAATCTGCCACTCAAGGGACAATGAAGTGTGATAAAAGAGCAACATTTAGCATGGGGATCCCTGGGAATGGGTGGGCCACAGGAATACCTGACCCCCCCCCCCAATCCAGGTGGGTGAAACAATCTGGAACACCAAAGTCACTGTGATGCCAAATTTCCCAAAGGATCTGGTGCTGGGGAGTAGATTTCCAGGATTCAGGGAATGGAGCCCTTATGCAAGCATAAGAAAAGCCCTAGGACATGAGCGCTACCCCTTTGGGTGACCAAAGCAACCCGGTGTTATGCCTGCTGGGCTAGAAGGCATATCTCTTATCATTATCCCAATAGTCCTTTCTCATGTTTTACAGGTCAGTCAGTTGTGGAAATGTATGGATAAGAGAAAGTCCCAAACAACATCTCGGCACACGTATATAGCTGGGGAAAAGAGGAGGGGGTCTTTGGAGAAAGGGTGGAGATACGCGACAGGGTCGGGTACTGGACCCTGTATAAGGGGGCAATGGATCCTACCAGACCTGGGGCAGAGGGCCTCCCTGGGTGAACTCAGCGCCTTTCCCAGATGCGGGGGGGTTGAGGTGGCAGTTTCTGAAACCCCCTCATGTGCCTTGAATGATAATGTGGGTACCACCCTCTGTCAACAATGCCTCCCAGTTCTTTCTGGACAGTGTTCTCTTTTGTCTTTTTCAGGGCAGCACTTCCCAGAATACACATGGGATCAACCAAGAAAACCTGGACCAGAATAGGGAAATAAAATTGTGAATAGAAATGGAATAGACTGGGATTTGTCTTGCGAAACAGAGATGAGACACCCAATAACCAACTTGAGAACCCCAGGTGGACCCACACAAAACGAATTGAGACTAAGGACAGACTTCAGGGGAGACACAGAAATCTTCCCCAAACCAAAGTGGAAGCAAAACTAACCAGCACATGAAGAAACCCATAGGGAAATTTAGCGGCTAGAGCACCCGGCTGCTGCTCTGCAACTAGGGCCTAAAATGAGGACTTAAAAACATATATAAATTGCCCTTGTGTAACCTCACCCCTGGGGAAAGAATAGCCAGAAAAAGAGTACTATTTTTTGACAATGTTTTTAATAGCTAGAAAGGAAAGAATATTATCAATATTTAAGGCCCGTTTATGTACCATAATCATCCGTAACTTCAACACTGTCTGGGTTGTAGAATTATAGCATCCATATTCTGAATCTGTATAAAATGGTTGATCAAATAAATCTAAATTCATGTGTTCATAAATGTATATTTATCCATATAATCAACAATGATGGGTACAGTCATTTTTCTGTAAGCGTAAGCTAGGTTACAATTGTTAAGTCTTTAATTTCATTTTCTTCTCATTCTACAAACTAAGGAACTCATAGACCCAAACTGATCTGTTCTCTGGGAGAAATGGCACAGTAGCCTCACCCCTCCTAAAATTATTGTTATTATGATGGTATTTATTGAGCACGTAACTAGCTTCGGCAAGCAACAGGGTGCTTAACAAATCATAAGGGGATGGACTAGGTGAGGGAAGCATAGATACAAGGCAGTGGGAGCTAACAACGGGTGAGGGTTTGTAATTTGGCAGCAATAGATCTACAAGCAACTAGGGAAGGGAATGGGGAGCAGATCATTTTATGATAATAATTATAATTATAATAATAATCACCCAGTCTTAGGCTAGGTGGGGAGTGGAAGGGGTATGGACCTAGTTGTTAAGCAGGGACATTTCTTGAAGAGGAGGGTCTTGATCTCCTTCCTGAAATGTAGTAGCAAAAGGGCAAGTCTGGTGTTGACGGTGAAGAGGTTCCAGAGCCTGGGGGCATACACAGAAGGCCTGCCGGATGGGATGGTTCCTTCCTTCCTGTACCAGCGGAGTTCAATTCCGCACATGTCCTATGATCCCCGGATCGTAGGCCTCCCGGGTGCTGAAATGAGTCAAAGACACATACTTGAGGTTCCCCAACTATTTGCATTCCACTTGAGTTGCATTCCCAGGGACATCATTTAGGAGTTGCCAGGGGTCGCAACTGTGACCCCTGAGGTCTCCCTTGCTACCCCTATGGTCTCCCTTGCTACCCCTAAAAATAAAATTAAAAAAATACGATTTTATTATTATTATTATTTTTTAAATGGAAGTTCCTGGGCTGTGACCAGTGCCATGTGACTCTTTGCTTCTGGGGTGGCTGGATGTCTTGTTCAGGTCTCTTAAAACTTTTTTTTTCAAAAGAACAGAGGGTCCACAAGTCTTAACACTTTCAGCAGTGCCCCTAAATAAGAAAGACTAGGAATATTAAATAATGTGTCTTTCTGGAATGCTATACAATAATTGCTAGACTCATTAAAGTTTTATTAAAGGCACACTTCAGGGGGTCAGTCATTGATTTAGTCTGTTCTTAAACACCTCAACACAGCCTTTCATCCTTCTGAGGTCGATAAATGAGTACCAACACAGGTTGTGTGGTATTGAATGTATATTTTTTCTATACAAAGCGATTAAGCGTAAGTGTTATACAATAACACATCATTATCATTTGGCCATGGACGTCTGTTTACATTCACAGTAATTTGGTAATATAGCCCTATACACACTGATCTTAATGATCCATTCTTGTATGAAGTGTATATCACATTCTAGTGATATCGTAACCATATTTTTCGTAGTGTACTTAGGAACAATGCTATGTGATGCCACTTCCTATTTTGTCAAGGGGTGAAAAGTCATGTTCCATCGCTTTTCACGATATCACTTCGGAGTGGGGTCAAATTACATCACTTCCTGTGATGTCATCAGAGGTCAAGGGTTGTGTGATGTCACTTCCGCTACCGCTGGCATTTTGGTGAAATGATGTCCCTGTGCATTCCATTTTTCATATGTCTCTCTTTGGCCCCCACTTTAAAATACCTCCAACATATGCTATCCTGTGTCCTCCCGTTGTTCAGCTGCTATGTTTATCCCACCTGACACAACCTCTTACCTTGGAGGATATAGCAGATCCGCAAGTAGCTCAACTAATAAGCTCTCACAGGACACCAATTTGAATCCAAGCTGAGCTTACTTCATTAAATCTAAGTAATAATAAAAACAGGATGAAGTATGAGTAATCTACTACTTCGCTTACCATTGCAGTTGTAAAATTCTTGAGTCAGACTGGCCTAATGAACCTTATATGGTAAACTGTACTTTTTACAACCTCAAAGGATGGACCATCCTCTTCACATTTTTCTACCATTTTCTACGTTTGTATTAGCTGAAGATTTTGCAGTTTTAATGATCGCCAATGTTTTATTGATGTATGAATTATGTTTTAATGATGTGTGGAATACGTGTGATTTCAATTTTAATAGGGTTCGATGATTTCTAAGATTCATTTTTTATTGTGTGCGGTTGACTAGTTCTAACCGTATCACAATGAAAATAAAGAAATAAAAAAGAATCAACCATGAATCGTTGTTTACAAATGTGTTATTATCAACATTGTCTGATTGTCAAAATGTATCTTTTACTTTATTGACTAAAGTTTCAAATCCTGAGGAAATCGGGAGCACCTTCAAGATCTTCATGTGCAAAAATAATTCCGGGATTTGCTCAATCGCATCTTAAAGATGGACTGAATGTCTCAATATGCACTTTCAGATCCACGGTTCCTCCTGTGCAAATCATTCAAATTTGAAAATGGCGACTGGGCGAATCAGAATTGCAAAAACAGAAGTCATGCTTGCATCTGCACTCGTTTGAAACATTGTGCCTTACAAGCTTGACAATACGCAATAATACATGGTATTTGCTGGAGCTGCAGAAATATATATCGTAGAAAGACTCCAAAGAAATTAAACGAGTAAGTTACAAATAATATATCTCTGGTACACTTATGGTAGTGTAAGGCTGGTTTAATGTTCGAAATATTTCTGGAGCAGTGGAGGGCACGCCTCCAGTTACAAGGGATTATCAGGCGATTTGCAAGATGTGACGGTGTAGGACTCGTAGAA
This sequence comes from Ambystoma mexicanum, assembly GCF_040938575.1. NCBI lineage: Eukaryota > Metazoa > Chordata > Amphibia > Caudata > Ambystomatidae > Ambystoma > Ambystoma mexicanum. Next base: position 1,046,405,749 of record NC_090930.1, on the reverse strand, counting down.
TGGAGCTACTTAATGAATAGCTCATGAGAGCAAACACAGTATGTGAAACCTGTGGGCCGCCGAATTGAGCTACTATTTAAATAGCTCCTAAGAATAAACACAGTATATAGAACCTGGATGTAGACTGTGAAGGTCAATTGTATAAATTGTGTCAATACTAATTGCTATTTGGTGCAATAAGATTGGCAAATGTGTTTACTGCACAAAGTCACTCCATGGGATGCACTCGTCACTTCATAGACTTTTAATGACGATGAATATTTTAATAAAATGTGTATATTTTCCATATGTCATTGGAGTTTGAGCACTAATTTGTTTGTGCTAGCTTCTAAACGTGTGTTGAGTACTATAATAACTGAAGAACATCAGTCGATTGATGAGGGACTCTATGCCATAGATGATATAGGAAGAGGTATCATAAAGTATGAAGCGCCAATGAACATACAGTGCTGTGCCCGTGGCCTGCCCATTCTCATTGGTGAGTTGGTGGTACTTACTGGAAGGAAAGTGTACGTCTCTTCTCCGTAGAGGCGATTGGCCAGACTCAGCAGGTAGGGAGCGCCAGCTTTGTTGATGTCTGCTGACAGAGCCCGAAACCCTGGGTGAACATCTTCAACAGCGCCCAAATGTAGTGCCTGGAACACAAACAGATACAGCGCTATCAAATACCATTCGCTTAACAGTATAAATACATGCTCAGGTGTCCATATAGATCTACAGAACAGTACATAATAGCGGTGTATTGAACTCAGTGAAGAGTGGATCAACGACCATTCCCACTTCAAGCCAAGGCACAATTAACACAGGAGAGAAACACCTCTGGGCCAGCTCTATTCCAAAACGGGCGCCATCGTAGGCATTCTCTGCTCCAAAATGGTCACCAGACAAGAAATCTTAGGGGTTCTCTGCTCCTGTACAATTCAAAGTAAAATTATTTCGAATTTTTATTTCCAGAATATGCCTATTCGTTCAGAAAATGGCCGCATCTGCACCGCATCATAGATTTCACTGGAAAAGAAAAAGTAATCATGACTCCTGGAGAATACGCCCTCTTGTTGATTCTTAAAGAGTCAGAACCTGCCACCTAGATGATAAATTGCAAATTCTTCATTTCGCGACTCTAAAGAGTTCTTTGTGAATTGCTCTAGTCTAGGGCAAAGGTCACTGTAAGATTGACTAATGGCGCTTCATAAACCGGTTCCTCTCGCATGCCCAGGGCTGACTGAAGCCATAAACCCGCTGATAAGAGGAATTACTATCCTGATGTTGTTGGCCTCTTAACAGCACTGCAATTAACAGCAGGGGAGAGGAGCACCTGCGTATCCAAGGTTTTTCCTTGAATCTACACAGCGGTTAAACTTTACCCCACACTAGTTTATGGTTCAGCCTAGAAACCTACAACATTGTTCCCATTAATGCATTCATTCTGATGACTTGAAACAGGTCGCCTTGATGTCTGTGCCTCCACTCCTAGGCCGGGAATTTGCGGTTTAACCCGACCCACTTCTGCTGCACAGGGCTGGGCTGGAAGTGCAAGGCTCAAGCACGTATACTCGGTATTTATAACGCCAACACCGTACATCTGCTAGATTCTAGGCGCCATGGGCAGAGTGAGAAAGGGTTAAGGGCCTAATAGAGCACGTGCATTTAGAAGGGTTCACTGGTGGGGATTAGAGTGGTTGTGGGCTTGACTCGGGTGGGTTCGTAATTCCAGAGGAGGGAAGCTGCCGTTGCAAAGTGTCTGTCCTGGCCAGACGTCACATTTGGAGCGTGGCTGACTGTGCTTAGTTTGCGATCTCGCTGCAGTGCCTGGAAACTATTTTAAAGTCTCGTGGAGCTAAGCTATGAATTCTGAAATTCCTTAGAATTTCCTTTGAATGCTCTACCTCCCTGATCCCATAATGCGCGTCTGGAGGGGATGGGTTTGAATCAGTCCGATTGGTTATATGTGGCTACATTCATTTGCTTAGAAGACATGCTTGTCCATTTTTTACTTGGTAATACCAATGGTATGCACCATGCATGAAATGACCCATTATTTAAAGGGACAGTATGATTGCAGCATTGCAGTGCGAAAATACATTTACATATTCGCCAGTTATAGGTCCTAATACTATTATGACACCACCATCAACACACAACCAACACTCAGGCCATGCCATCTGCTGCTCATGACTTCTTTTACTGCATTGCTTCTCATGGCTTATTGAAAATAATCCTTCCAGTTTATTTCGACTTAGCTTTGTGTTGCTGGTCAATGAACTTACCATAAGCAGTATGCTCTCCTGATGTGCTCTTTGGCTGTTTTTGCACCATGTGTTCTGTAAGAAGGGTGTGTATCTGCAGTACTAGTGCTGGCATGTGCCATGTCATAAGTAAAACAATGGAATGGGTTGACGCACACCTGGATTCTTGATCAAAGTACTGGTTTCATACAAGTATAAAGTGGATACAGTTCAATTTTCGGGTGCAGGGGAGAAAAAACGTCTCTGACACCACAAGTCGTTGGATCGATAGCAAAAGGGCCTCAGCACGAGTTGGGTGGTATCCCGGCGGAAACCATGATTTCCCTTTGTATGGTCAACATCATGAATATCTGGTGCATGGTGTTGGTGAACTATGTGATGAGAAATACAATTTGGCCCATTATAACTTGTCGCAGCAGTTATACATCTTTAATACAGTCTCCCAATGGTTGTCTAAATGATGAGTTTTCACACTACTATTGAGCTGGTCTCTGTTTAGGACAGTTTTTCTGTTTTTTACTGTGTCATTGCACCTTCGCTTTGAACATCTAACCACACAGGTGATGTTCATTTAATTACCGCCTCATTACTTATTATCAAATATGTAGAAAGACACACTGGTCACTGATACAACCTTTCCTTTACCTTGTAGATACTGTTGGGGTTTGAAGAATCACTATGTGCTTTCCCGAAACGCGTTGTGCTTTGTATATATATTATTGTTTACACTTTATATTGATGACTAATGAAATACTTCATGAATTTCATAATCAAGTTGAATGAATACAAGTGATACTTTTTTTATCATTAGTTTGACAGTCATAATTATACCTACTATGAAAGATCGAATGGCCATTAATTTCCTTAACTTTTGACTGGTCTTTACCAGTATTAAGGGTGTGCAGGGGACGGGAGTGTCTGTCAATTGAGGACACTAAGAGCCGGATTCACAGAAGGGTTTTATAATGGTGCCATCCCATAGGAAAACGCTCTGTGAATCAGGCCCTAAGTCTTTTTGCTATTGGTCCAACAACCTGTGGTGTCAGATTCGTTTTTTCTCCCCTGCACCCTAAAATTGTCATAAGAACTACATGGCAGGGAATTAGTTATGGCTGCATTAGAACGAGGGGGGATTTATGGTTGCCTTAGGAACAATGACATGTGAGTTAGTGGGGTTTTTTCGTTTTGCGCTGCAACCATGACGTCCCTTCAACAAAGTTTGTCACTGACTTTCAAAGGCTTTTTTGTGATGTACATTATTAGACCTTCTGTGCATGCTGGGTGTTGCCTGTCGCGAAGCCCAGTGGACACTTCGCGCAGCGATAACAGAATGGGGGTTATGTACTCGAATGTACATGTTCCAGAAATGAAACAGACAAAGACTTCAAAGGAGCCAAAGGTGAGCCTGGCAAGCCCATAAAGATGGCATTCCCACCGTCTAGGCAAGACCATTATATTCCCTCTGGATCTCAAGCTCCAAGCCCTGCTGCCTTTCTAGTGCTGGACTTACTGCACCATTCACCTGACCAGTGCCACGTGGAACTTCCGATGGGAAGACACTGCATAGCAATAACCTACAAAGAAATGCTATGTCCAGCAACTCCAAGTGATTTTGAAACCCTTAGTACGTAGTACTTCAATAAACCTTTACTTAGCACCCCGCAAGATAACTCGGCTCATGGCAAACCTTTTTACTACGAGGAAGGTGGTCACCGGAATGGTTTTATACTGAACTACTGAAGCAAACGGTGGTCTTTACAAATATTATTCTATTGTGTTAGGCACCCGTTCCAAGGGCTCGAACGGGTGGTAATGGCCAGGCATCCCGAGTTAAAGGCCTGAGCGAAGCAAGGGCCTTTAACGCCATTAGCACCTGTCCCATGGGCTAGAAAGGGGCTAATTTAAAGATTTTTCGTTCTGTACAGAGGTCGCCTTGCGGCGTCCCGTTCACGGAACAAAAATGCTGTTCAAAGATGGCTGCCATGGAAAGGGATGGCAGGGCTCTGTACGGAGTCCCTTTTCTCTTTCCATGACAGCCTTCGAGAAGAAGAAGAAGTAGTGGAGAGTGCTGCCGCCGCAGTGAGGTAAGTGAGGATAGGGGATACGTTCAAAAGAGGTCTGGAGGTGGGGAAGATGGTGGATGGGGAAAGCGGCCACCAGGCGGTTTGGAACACAGGCTAACATCGGAAGATTCAACCCGCGTTCCTAGCCTTCTGATTGGCTGGCTCCCCTGCTAAGGGTACTAATGCGAAGCATTGCATCCTTCTTTGGAACCTATTTATATTTGAACCATTATTTCCTCATTTTGATTACTTCTGTGTCTCTCTCGACCTGTTCTGTAGTTCACTTGCAGTCACTAAGACATAACCTGTGTTCTCAAGCACCTTTGCTCTTCCTGGCTTGAGAGGTCTTGTTTGCAAGCTCTTTTTCCCCTGACACATTGGCATTACTATTTAAGTAGCCCCTGTCTCTCTAATCTTGCTCTTATTTTCACTATTTTACAAGCTCACACTGCTTTACACAATCTGTTGTCTCTTTCCTCTACTTTTGACTATTGCACTTTCAAAGGTCTACTGCTTTCTGGTGCATTGTGGTTATTCCATATACCAATATTTCGTTTCTGTTACCTTCGATCACACTGTTTGTCAGTAATTCGGAAATTTTCCAGGCAATTACCCCATGTTCATTTACCATTACCATCATTTTTTACTTGATTTTGAGTAGTGGCAATGTGGTATTGATCTCCATTTTTTAGATTTCATAGGACTCCATGAGGATTTGTGTTGATTTACTGTAAATCTACCGATTTTTTAAAGTAAAATAGAGGACTTACCCCCAGTTATATTGTAAATGTCATTACCCCACTTCACCTCCAATCTTGGAATTCAATGGGGCAGTAACAATTGCAGTAATTCTGTTACTACCCAAAAGAAGTAGCAGTAACGCAATTGCTGCCAAACATTTATTGCACCACCGAACCTGTCATGAGGCTTTCTCTTGAGAAGACACTTAATAGAATGAAATCTGTAGCATAATGAATAAACTAGCTTTTCCTATGCTGTGTGATGCACTACTTTTTGGATGTTTGTGATAAAATCGAATCCGATTTTACCACGGGGGAAATAACCGAGGCTGAAATGTTTGAATTACAAAAAATCCTGATGCCTTTATCCTCTCCACCCACCAATCCTTTACCCCTTATAGTTATCCTTAAATACGGCCGCTTACCTGCACTCGCCTCTCTGCGTTGGGCTTCTCCCTGCAACCTCAGTTCCTTCTCCCAATTATGGGTGGGAACTGACGCCGCAAGGTCCGGTTCTCATTTTTAAATTCTTTTTATTTATTGTCCCCCCACATTCCAAATCATGGATGGAAAGCGGAGGACACCGCCCCCGCCATCCCCGAAATCCCATAAAGTCAAAGAAGGGGAGCGGATGTTACTTCTTTTGCCGTGCCAAATTCAGTATTTTTTCCAATTCAGCTTTTTTCCGAACATTTCAACGACAACGCTTCTTTTTTGTCTACAATGTGATGTTTCTTATTTTCCTGTAGCACCTTATACCAAACAACACAAAATGTTCTTATTGATTTGCTCATAAAGATCTTATCAGAATCTTATAAGATCTTACATGAATCCTACTTCAAAATGATGTGATTTTACTAGAATTCAGTAAGTATTTAGGTGCCATATGATTTCTAATAAAGTTCTTATCATTGTTCCCAAAATCCCACTACTTTCTCACAAATTCTTATAAGCTACTTACAAGAATAAAATAAAAACATGTTTGTATAGAGGTCTATAGAATAACACCTAACTCTGGTGAATGAAGAACACCTTTGAGTAAACTATGGGTCGGCTGAAAGGAAGACTGTGTAAGATCACTGTGAGCAGTTAGTAGATGGAGTTCTTTATGGAATCAACATTAGCCGGAAGCAGGGTCTAAAGCTCTGTCAAATCATAATGTGAATATATAGGCCAAGGTCCAGGATTGCATAACAGTTGGAGCCATAGTAAGTTACCCAACGGTCCATCGTGCATCTAGACATGACTGTCTGCACCACGCCCCTTTCAGCACTGTAGTCAATTATTCCTAGAGACGTGATCACAGTATTGTGTACTGAAAGTTAAGACATCTTTTTGGAAATTCTGAAATTATAAAACAGACTTGGGCGAAATAGGCTCTGCTATACTTCCCACTGCCCACTCTGTTGGTGGAGCTGAGCACAGAACCCATTAACTGAAAATATTCTGTGCACTGCTGCTGAACCGCTAAATTGGTTGGGGGAGAGATAATGTAAAACACTAGCTTGTTTTAAGTTTGTGCATGTAGGTCATACTCTAAAGTACTGATTGATATTTAAGATGGGAAAAGAAATGGATACAACTGGCAGTTCAGTAATGTGGAGGGGGCTTATTTACAGAAGGAAAAATTCACCGCCAGAGAAGAATATTTGGGAATAGGTTTGTTCCTGTATGCTGTATTACTTGACATATCCTTACCTGTGGGCTGCCTGCAAATGGCCGTGTTAACTAACAGGTGAGACTAGAAGGGGAACAGCAATCCTGTCTGTCAAGTGGGATGGTTTCTCATGGAAACCCACATTGCATGTCTTCCTCATTTACCCCCACCCTATTATTTTCAAAAAGTGGTGCACTAGATCCGCCAGGATTGCCTTGCAAATGATATGCTCTCCTCCATCCAGAGTGGCTGAAATAGCAATTATTAAGTAAGGTGCCGGGATAATTCAGTCCAGGCTTATTTCAGCAGGAGAGTTGAATGCAAGGAGTTAAAATCTTATGAAGGAGTCGGGATATTATACATTAATTTATTGCAACACTGACTTCTTATTACAATGAATCTTATCTTTTTTGTATGCTATGTAAATGCTTTTGACAGAACTGGCTTTAGTGACCTTTATCTTTGTATCTTGAGGGCTATTAGCGAGATTACGATGTTTTTTTGACCGAGAATTAAGTAAAATTGTTTTTATTTTGCATGTTCATGTTGTTTTTAAGGCTATTTTGTTATATCCAAAATAAACATATGAATGATGATGCTGCTGATTGATACAAGGCCTGCACCAGCCTGGTTCCCTATTATGGAAATATATATGGGAGTTCCCATAAGGAGCTGCTGGTTACCAGGAAAGGTAGAGCTATTGCTCTCCATGCTTCACATAATCACCACACACAAGTGCCATGCTCTGGATTCATAAGGAAGAGCCAGCCCATTTTCAATTCTCCTTCGCAATACAGCTGGCCTGGCTGCTTCTTTTAAAAAGGCCTGGAACGCCAGTAAGTTGTCCCCGGAGGCCACATATGTCACTGCACCTGTGGCGGGTCTAAATTTGAAATGGGACACCCAAGACCACCAGGAGAACGAGGGGCAAAGATGAACATACAAAGATTGTTAGGTATCATGTCAATCATGCTTCAACACTCCCACGTAAGTTAAACAAATGGCCCAGCACTTCCCTTCACACTAACAGCCAACTCAAAATGCATCTTCACAGATGAAAAAGCATGAGCGGAGCTGCTGTCCATCTCCCCACTTGGTCAGCTATTATTGAAGAATAATGTAGTTGGGTAAAATGCCCAGAGAAGGGAGGGACCTGCACCCCCTAGAGCCATAGAAGCCCCTAGGCGTAGACTGCTCCTATTGAGAGAAACGTAGCTTGTGGAGGTGGGTAATCGTGCAGCTCAGCATGTTCACCATCAGCATAAGGTCCAGTTTACCAAGTTGCAGCTTGCATTTCTCTTTCACATCTCCTGTAGTCCCTCAACGAAACAAGCCGTCCACAGAACCCTGCTCTGCCCAATCAGATGAATGTTCCTTGAACATGCCCCCAGCACGTGCCGCCACATCCATCATCCAATCCGCATCAAACAGGTAACTGTGACACAGACTCACCCCACACATTCAGATGTCATTATTAATAAAAATAGTAAACTGTGACCATTGGCTCACTGCTTCACAAGACACACACATCATTAAAGGCACACTCCAGTCAAACAGGCCTTCGGTGGTCATGTCTCCACATGCGTGTTACACTTTGGTCTCTCCCACTAGCGAGATGGAAAGATTCCAGATTTGTCCAAGAGAGCATTTAGTGTGCGGTAGCAAGAAAATAAAGTAATGCCCTGCTTACCTTTGAGACCTGCTCTGCAGTGTTTCCTCTGGCTCCCAGATACACCATGGCTAAGGCAGCTGAGATACTTAAAGGTGAGAAGAAGATGTTTCCAGTTGGGTTGGCATCATTCAGCTTTTGAAAAAGATCCAGAGCAAAGCGGGTGTTTGCACAGCACAGGTTATCCATGTTCCAAATCTAAAAGGAAACATTGAACATGTCACTGGGGTTCCATGCAGAGACTAGAACCAACTGATCGCTTCAATTGAATGGATGATGATTGTGATACCCTAAATGTGTGCTAATTGCAGCAAAGGCTACAGCACAACAAAGGCAGCTACTGAACATTAGTATATTAGTCCATTAGTAAGTAAAAAGGATTGCACTGCTTCAACAAAAAAAAAATTAAATGCTTTCTTTATGAAATTCAGTTTAAGGGCTGGGATGTTCTGCCAGCCATGTGAATGTGCTCCAGGTCATTTATTTATTTATTTCTACATGTATAAAGTGCACACAACCCACAGGCATCAAGGTGCTGGTTGCAAGGGAGAGAAGGGGTGAAGGATGGGTGGAGGACAAGCAGTGGGAGGGAAAATGGGTTACCAGAAAGGTTCAATGTCAATGGAATCAGACAGTTTTCAACTGTTTTCTGAAAGGCCAGTACAAAGCCTCACAACGTAGGTGGAGAGGCAAGTTATTCCATAGTCGGGCAGAAATGACTGGAAAGCTAGAGCCTCCAGCTCTAGTGGGTCTGAAGCGCAGGGTGAATAGTCTGTGGCTGTAGATGGGTATTGTAGGTGTGGACGAATTGTTCTTGGAGATTCTCTGCGCAAGGTAGGGCGGTGAAGAGTTAGAGCGACAGCGATGAGTAAGGGAAAGGACTTTAAAGTTGAACCGTTCTCTGACGGGTAACCAATGAGCAGCTTTTCTATGCATTGAGGCATGGTCACGTCTGGATAAGCTCATAAATGCCCGGATGGCATTGTTCCGGATAGTCTGGAGTTTGTTAAGGTTACACTCTGCCGTGCCAGCAAGAAAGGAGTTACAGTAGTCGAGCCAAGAGCCAATTACTGCTCTGGCCATGGCCAGTTTGCTTGCATTCAAAGGTTTTTTAGTGTGGGCAGCTGAGGATGCAATATCGTTGACATGAGGGGGCGTGGGACAGGCTGAGGCTAAAGTCTAGATAGACGCCTAGCGTTTTGACAGAAGAGGAGACCAGGATGGAGCAAGCATCAATAGTGAAGGCGTAGTAGGCAGGGTCAAGTTTAGTTAGAGGAGAAGGGGGTCCTACAATCAGGATCTCTGTCTTGTCATCATTAAGACAAAGCTGGTGTGTGGCCATCCAGCTTTGGATGGTGTCATACATTATTTTTGTGTGGCTGGAGTCTTATTCATAGTTGTCTGACAAGGGGATGAGGATTTGGGTATTATTCGCTAATTAGTGTAAGATATACTCAGGGAGTCGAGATGGTCGAACAGTGGTTTTGTATAGATATTGTATAGTGTTGGTGACACATAGTAACCTTGTGTGACTTCACTGGGAAATAGAGTTGGGTGGACAGCTGCACTGCCGCATAGACGTGGGCTGTTCTGTCGGCCAGGAATGAGGCAATCCGGGAGGGCTGGGGGGCTTTTGCAGCCCAGAAAATGGCGCGAATACCTAAAGCTACAGTCCCCACATTGGCTAAAGTTAGGAGCAATGCAGTGCTTACCCTTGTGTTAGCGGGTCTTCCACCGGATGAAGTGAGAAGAGATCCCTGGCAACGTGCAGAGGAGGAGCTCCCTCTGATTGTGATCTGCGGCTGGGTGACTGGAGGCCATGGCAGCGTGAGGAGCAGAGGCGGGTGAGGCAGTAGCCTTGATGGCGGGAGCTGCCCCTGCTGCGGTTTGTGGTCCGGACGACCGACGCAGGCTGGCTTGAGCTTGTCCCTCGGTGGGGGGCTGAGAGGAGGTGAGAAGGTGGCGGAATGGCACACTGCCACTGCTGCGCTCCTGAGGGAGGCAGTCACGGGCAGCAGGGCTTGCGGCAGTGATCAGCCTAGAGATCTGATAAGGAGGTTGGAGCATGGCCGTGAGAAGGCCCTTGTTGATGTCTACTGCTTGCTATCAGCAGAGTCCCCGGTGGCCATCTTGGAAGGGTGTTCAGCCTATATATATATATTACTGGGCCTGCGGTGGTGGCCCAGTAGTTACGGTTAAGTTGCTAAACCCATAGGAAGAGCACTTTTTGGCCAGCTTATCACTTTGCTCCCCATGGACAAATCCTCACCAAACCTTGCAAAAAAAGTATATGGCCCACTCTGAATTTATTTGCCAAGTTTGGTGAGGTTTCGTTAAGGGGGGGCAAAGTTGTAAAGGGGTCCCAAACATTTATTTTTTTCGATAGACATGATGGGAAAAACTTTGCTCACGCCTACAGCCCTAACCGCCGGACAGATTTTCACCAAATTTGCGACAGGTGTGGCGGCTTGGTCTCAAAAGTGTGCTTTTGTTAATTTGGTGTAAATCCATCCAGTCGTTTTTTTTAAAACGACCAAAATGTAAGTAAAAAAAATGTGTGACATCTGTGTCCTGTCCGCGGACCCATTTCCCAATTCGGTCCACGGACAGGACTCTGATTGGTTTAGAGGGCAATGGGGTGTATGCAGACATCGGACACGCCCACTGATTGGATGGTGAAAAGTGTGAAGTGCGTCAGATTTTTGGAAACGCCTGCCGTCTTGGATTCACGGACAAAAACAAATGAAAAAATACAACATTGCACTTGTCTAACTTATCAAATAATCTCTGGGAAGGTGAGGTGTGATGAGGATGGGATGGGATATGGCTGCAAGAAGCAAAATACAGGTGTTTTTCACCATGAAAGTCAATGGGTCGGTAAATAATCAAACAACACCTACAAGCATTGTGTCCCTCATACAATCTCTCCCTAGCTGTACTAGGAGGCATTAATTTCCGCATATAGGTGGTGCTAAAGCCCAACAAAATCCTCCTCATGCTAAATCTCTTCACATTCCTACTACTTTCAATGTGTTCAGCATGGGCCATAGGCAGTCAATGGGTGGCCAAAACCAAAAAGAACCTACTTCTACTGATGAATAGGAAGGCGAGTCAGGTCAGGAAAACAAAAAGGTTAACATAAGTTGAAATTTTATTGACATGATATACATTAAAAAGTGCCTAATATGTTCATTGAATAGTTCATCCGAAACATCAGGCATTGTTAAAAAGCACATGAGAAACATGAATTCCTTAAGGCTTAAAGTGCAAATAAGCTATTCAATAAATGCCAATGTATCATGTGAGAAGAACAGACCTCGTTCCACATGACCCAAGTGCACTTTAATTTTGATGAACTCTTCTGTATTTGTCCTGCACTTTATTATATGCCTTTGAGAATCACTGTCGTACTCTACGTGAACCTTGGATGAAAATGATTCAGTGCCCTTGGACAATTTTGCCCAAATTGGGCCTATTCTAAATAAGCCAACATCTATCCAGGCTGGCAAAAGAAAACTAAGTTCTATTCAGACACCCCAGTGGTTAACAAACAGGTCCGGAATGGGTCGGGAAAATGTAAATGTGTAAGACTTTCTAACATGGGGTGAAACAAGTCCCATTTGATAACTCTGTTGCAAAAGGTTTTAGACATGCTAGAGTAGTTTCTCGTAGTCGGACTGAGGTTAGGGGTATTAACCTGAATACGAGTTTGGCATCAGACATCTGTATTATGAAGCCGAATCCCCTCCCAAGTATTACCGGGAAGTTTAACACTCTGGCCTCCAGAAACTGTACAATATTAACAGAGCTTAGTTCTGTAGGAGCTTGAGTAAAGGTGACCCAGCGGTCTACGCTTACCTGGCGCCCCGCATTGGAGGAAAGCATGGACAGGTGGTGAAGCAACATCAAGTAGAAAGGAAAAGGGGAGTGACATTTAATGTCTTGGATTTGTCAAAGAGGAGTGGGATTCTGAAAGTGCGGGGAAGTATATCATCTAACTTTGACAGTAAGGCCCCCGTATTCTTTGGGAATTACTCTACTTCAATTACTAATCCTTCCCGGAAGGGTTTCTTGCCCATTATCCAGTTAGTAGGCACCTCTCAATCTAGGGAAATTGACTCTATCTCCGATCAGCGGGTAAATATCTCTGACCTTGCGACTTACCAATCAGTAACTATGGTTGAGGGTGGCCAAAAGCCAAGCCAGGGGGCTCCCAATACCGACTGAGAGGAGTGAAGTCAGCAAAAAACAAAAATGATCATCCCATCTCATGAATAGATGCGGATTGTAAAATAATTTCTTCTGTTCTTTTAGCACATGTAAGAGAATGGGCGTGGGCCACCGGCCGATTGAGCCCATTATAGACAGGCTTCTGCAAAGGACACTCAACAAACTTTAACGGTCTAATGGTGAAGGCCCTGAAAGTCTCGGCATGGAATAAGGCTAATGGATGTACGTATTTGGCATCCAATGACCTCTCCATGGCCTTTGATAAGGTTTCCCGAAATAGTCTCTGGAGTAAACTAACCGGAAGGGGGCTCTCAGGTGGTTTGTTGAGACGTTTGATGGCCCTATATGAGGATTCTAGGATTTGTGTCAGATTGAATATGGATGGTGACCTGTCAGAATATATTAAAACCTATACGGGTCTGAGACAAGGTTATAATTTGGCCCCATGCCTCTTCAATCTGTATGTTTCTGACGTGGTAAATTACCTGGCAGGGGCTGGCTTGATTGCACGCACTATTAGGGCATTGAGTGTGGTATGGCTGGCATACGAGGATGACTTTCTGTTGTTTGATAACTCCTGAACTGGCTTACAACGCTTATTGACTACGTTTTCTGCGTTTGCCAACGATAATGGTCTTGTGGTGAATCCAAGTATGACCAAGATTCTAGCCATCTCTCAGGGGAAAAAACAGAAATGTAGGGTCTGGTCTTTGGAAAATAGGGTGATTGGAACCGTGGACTCATTGGTTTACCTGGGTTTTCAGATTACTGCTCTGCCTGGATCCACAACCATCAAAGAGTCTATTTTAAATACAAAGAAATTCTTCTCTATTTAGGCACTGAAAATTAATAGGAAGTATGGGCGTTTTTCAATTAAACCAGCTCTTACGTTCTATGAAGGTAAGATTGTCCCGAAAACTAATATATGGTTTGGATTTGGTAGACGCTTTTATCTTTAAGGTTTTAGACATGATTGAAGCAACAAAAATTTGGCATAAAGTATTGAAAGTCCCAAATACGATACCACTAGCAGCCATATGATTTGAGTTGGGGATTGTCTCGATGAGGGCACGGGGGCAGTGGCAATTACTTGCCTTATTCTGAAAAATAATCAACCCAATTCCTCACACCTTTTATGAGTTATTGGGAGAACTCCTCTTATCCACTAAGAATAAGTGTAACTTTCTTTGCCATTTGGAAGAGAGGGCCCTTGCAATCTTGGATAACGTGGCGATGGACAGGGCTTTGTTGTTGGAGAACCCTGTGAGAGTAAAGAAAGCCCACTATGACTATGATTGGGTTTGCACAACAGATTCTTTTCATGCATATCCATCGCTGCATAATCTGAAATTTGATCATAGACGGCGGGGGGCCCTATCATTGAATCTCTCGCAGCTTCCTAATAATGATTACAGAATTATCTCATTACGATTAAGATGGAATCTTCTACTAACAAAAGAGATCTTGTTGAGAAGAGGAAGAATCTCTATGCCGTTTGTAGATTTTGTCACTTGGGCCCGAGCAAGACTGTGCGACATTTGGTCTTAGAATGTGAAGCATTAAATATAACTAAGATGCAATATTTCTCTAAGACCGCTGCCCGGGCCCTTCCTGGGAGCTCTTTGAATTGCGACTACATTTGGAATAGCTGTCTTAATATTAACTCTATTTAAGAGGGTCTTGCTGTGGCGGGTTTTATCAAAACTGGGATCTTGATGAAAGGAATTGGATGTATTAATGAACTGTTATGTTTTTAACCAAGTGGGTTGACAGCAAATTTTAATATACTTTTAGGAGTGTAACCTATTGCTTTTCGTTTATTTTCGATTTTTTTTAAATGTTTTTCTTCAATTTGATATATTACTGTATCTTTGGACTCATTATTTGTAATTTTTGTAAAACAAATAAATGGAAAAAAAAATATATATATATATATATATATATATAACCATGTTTTCGCTGCTGCCTACATAGGTAGTGGTCATTATCTGGTGATGTCACTTCCTGTGATGTTATCAAATGCAAATTAAGGAACCCCGTACTTAATTTGCCGCACTTGGCCCTGCAAATCCTTTGGCCAGCCCTAGTTCCAGGGCCTCTACGCCCCAAGGTACAGCAGGCAGCAGCCTGTCATTCATCAATCACATTCCTCCGTCCCTCGTGCGCAGGGAAGACAATGCTAATCGCATAGCACGATCAGTGCAAAGGCCAGCACAGGGTGCTTCCTCGCCAAACACACCACCTGCAGCCATACAACCTCGACCTGTTAGGCCACCAACGTACGTCATCATTCATTACATGCACAAACAAGCATGTAGCGTTTTCAAAGTCCTGCGTTTCCAAAGTAAAAGACTAAAACATTAAGAGCCAAGGTAAATGTAATTAATTCAATCCCCTTGCGGTTCCATTTGTAGTAACTTACTGTGCCATATTAGGGGTGTGGGGGGGACACCGCCTGCTGGCCACCAAGCGTGAACATACTACTAGGTGTGGGAATTGAGTAAAACATGCCGGGAGCAAGTGAAAGGGGCTAAATGCATTCATTTTAGTAACATGTTTTTAAAAAATTCTACAATTTCGTATACATACGTAATTCAACTGTCCACTCTCTAAGACATGGCACATACACAAACATGTAACCTTATCTCTTTGCTGCGACAAGACAAATGGTGATTCACCACATGGAAGACAAACACTTGCCATGAAGGCCCGCCCACTGCAGCCTATTAACCAATCGACAACACACTATAACAACCACATTTCATTCTCTGAAAGCCCTCTTCTATCTCTCACCTTACCTTTAGCTATGGTTTTGGCCCCTTATGGTGGTGCTTTGCGCTATTAAATGCGCCAAAAACAAAAAGGGGGATGGGAAGATTGAGATTGCCATCACCCCATGCGAATGTGACTATTTATTTTAAAAATCAAAGTGCCAGAGCTACCTGACCTGAAATTTTGCATCCTGCTATCCAAGTTGAAGACTTTTGGGTGATGTTCTGTGAGCGCACTTAAGGCAGTCGCGCAGGAAGGTAAGAGTGTTAATCTTACATTTTTTTTTAATATATAATCTTGGAAGTAAGAATTGGTCCCCAATCAAACAGTAGACAAAAACCAATATACACGAGGAAATGGTCTCAGATAATACTGTTATGGGGACTCCTTTAAGATGTGACTCCATTGAAGTGGTTTGTGAAAATCATAAAAGCCCTCTAGTAACGATAACAGATTACTTTCCAAAAACAAATGAACAAAACGAGGAAGCTAACGTGCATTTCCGGTATGGAATTGAGGACGACATAGAGTTGTTAAATGTTCCGGAAGATGAATTAGGAGCTTGATTAATTCAAAAGTGTATGAGCCTGGAAAAAGAATGCACGCGAACACTACATTCAGGATAAAATGCAGGAGAAATGTCACATTTACACTTACATTTTTCACAGGCCGAAAAGGGCTCTGCATCTTTACATAACACCCAAGTAGTTTGGTTACCTGCCCCAGCTTTTCAATATGCCAGCACCTCCTACTTTGGCCGCTGTTCATGTGGTGTTAAAAACTCTGGTTTGGCTTCATGAAAATACCAAGAGAAAACTTGAAACCAATACAGAGTTATTAAGGAATTTGTTTGAAATTTGCATAGACTCGAAAACTATTCTCAGCTTCAGTGACCACAGAAAGGCGTACAAGAAAATGGAGCCTTGAAGTATGTAGAAGTGTTTGGATGAGAGTTCAGGTTAACCTCCTCTAGGCTGAGGGCAACTCCAACTTTAATCAATGAAACAAGGGAGTCTAGATTGACATAAGAAGAAGTCATTGAGGTAGCATCAGTTATTTCTCATCATTCAACTACTATTGCTAAACAAAAACAACACCATTTGAGGAAACAAAAACCTGCGAAGAGGGAAAAGGAAAATATATTTTCCGGATTTGCAAGAGTGCAGCTCTCTATTGGATCTGATGAACTTATTGATATTAATAAGGAGTCAAGAAATGAGTGTTCAGAATATAAAGATGAGCGCTAGGGCACAGAGAAAAGGTGACATGCAGGGCGATATTTAGAGCTATTTAATTCCACCTGAACGAAAGAAATCGGAATCAGAAAGTGACAGGGACTCCTTCGTGGTGACCCGTATAAATGAATCAGTACATATGGAAAGTTTGGAGCCTGTTTGATCAGAGAACTTCAAGAGATCATAGGATCGAAATATGAGTTTGTATCCTCTGGAAGAACTATCACCATGTATTACAACAAAAAAGGAATTAGGGGCAAAAACCTCTAGCACAGTGGACGGACGGGTTGAGAGTGTGCAAAGAGTCCATTTTGGATAAGGGTGCTACTGTTTCTAATCACTCAAAAACTATTATTTGAAGAACTACCAAGACAGAGAGTACTATGACAAATCCTTGGATGTCGTCACTCCCCCCTGAGAGGGAGCCCTTTCCCATGTGGGCAGGAAGGTGAGGCCTCTACCCAATAGTCCCCCTTAGGGTGGTACTCAGTGGGAGGATCTCATGGGGAGAGACTCCGCCTCCAGGGACAGGGGTGAACATCCAAGGGAAACATGGTATGCCAAATCTCCATCACCTCCATCATCCTCCAATCGGCTCCTACACATCCACCTATCCCTTCATTCAACCCTCTGTGGCACACAATTCCATTTACTTTTGAAGCATTGAAAACCCAAGATTAACTGGGACGAGGAAGAGTGAGCTTAGAAAGATCTCCCTGGAAGATACCGGGATGAGGAAGAGTAGGGATGACTTTAGAAAGACTTTCATGGAAGGTACTGGGATGAAGAGACCATGTGGAAGCAATAAGGAGTCCTCAAGAGAACGTACATACGCGTTCTAGTTGTTTTGCTAGTGGGAAGATAAAAATAGATGAAGGACTTGCCAATGAGAGAAGCCCATCCAGGAGGAACTGCAGGAAAGAAGCGGTTCAGCGGAGTACAGAGACACCGGTGACTAGCGCAAGAAGGAGAGAGCTGGGAAGTCCCTGTTCAGTTCACCGAGGCAGAACCAAACGGAAACTCGGCAGACAGAGGATCTAGGCATGCGAGAAGCCTGGGTGGTGCGCTACAGGGCCAATGTGCACGCGAAGCAAAAAACCACGCTGTGGAGTCAGTCACTGCAGCTAGCCGAAAGAGCAGAGAACCCCGGAGAAGACCAAAGCCGAGAGGAAACTTTCAAGATCTCAAACGGTATCTGGGTTGCCAGGAAGGTTGGTGAGGGCGTAACAGAGTTGTGGAAAACTTCAAAAGAGTCCCAAACAGGGGTGAGGAGGGAAACCCTGGGAAAGAAACATATACAGGTCTGGGACCCGCACCCAAAAAGCGAGAACAGTCATTCAAGTCATCTTCTTCGTGGCGGTACCTGGCAGGAAAGTGAACCAGGTCTGCCAAAGCCTAGAGGAACTTGTGTATACCATCTTCTTCGTGGCAGTGCATGATTGAAAAAGGCCAGGGGAAGGGAGACATACATACCCGCTATTGTTGTGAACTGTAATAAGAAGCCTGAGAAAGGCCAGGGGAGGGAAGACATTCCCCCTGCTGTTGTGAACTGTAACAAGAAGCCTGAGAAATACAAGGGTAATGGAGACATACCCCCTGTTGTTGTGAATTGCAACAAGAAGGCTGAGAAAGGCCAGGGGAAGGGAGGCATTCCCCCTGACATTGTGAACTGTGAAAGTAAAAGCCAAGAAAGTGTAAGAACAAAGCCAAGGAAGACCAGGAGAAGGGAGTAATTCCCTCAGCATTGTGAAAGCGTGAGACCAAGTAAAGAGAGAGTCCAGGGGAAGGAAGTCATCCCCCCCTGGCTGTGTGTGAAGAAGGAACACTGAGAGTCAGACACCTGGAGAAGGGAGTCATTCTCCTGGTAATTGAGTCTACAAGATACCTGTAGAAGGGAGGCATTCTCCAGGAGCTCCATAGTGAAGAAGCAGTAAGGAATGTTGATTTTTTGGAATGTTACCCTTTGAATTGAACTGAGAACTTTGCTTCATATTGACACTTCAACCTGGAACCAGTTTAGTACCTTGAAAAGGGTTTGAAACCTGGGGAAGGGAGTCATTCCCTCTGGTGAAGGTCCCGCCGACAGTTGGAACTGTGATCCATTGTCCAGAAGAAGGGAGTCATTCTTCCGGACCAAGAAGATCCACTACCACTTTAGTTTAGTTATAAGTGTAAGGGACAGAAGTAGGGTTTTGAACTGAGGACGGTGGACTTTTTACCTATACGGACATCCTAACCGAGTCCTTAGTTTTTTAGTTGAGGTAGGCAATCCCCTATAAGAGTTAGGGAAAGGTAGATTTTCTCTTTATTTTTCTTGTCTAATAAACGTTTATGCCAACAACCATGGTATCTGTGTGTCAGTCTCCTCCTTCTGTACTCTTGCAGTACTAAATACTCTGGATATGGATTGGGTGTAGCCAGCAAATACCTGTTGTCTTACTATGGCATGGCATTCTATACTGGCTTTAAGGGCAAAGGCAACAGGATGATCGTGCTACATGGAGGTGAACGGTGGGTTGTGTATCCAGCAAAGACATGTTTTTGTACTATGGCATATCATTTATACTGGTGCAAAGGGCAAAGTCAACATGAGTGTTCTTACATTTTGGGGATGCAGAGGGTGGGGCATTTGTGTATCCAGGAAAGGCATGATGTCTTACTTTGGTATAGCATTACATTCTGGTGGTAATGGCAAAATCAACATGATGATTTTCTTACATAAGGGGGTTGGTTTGGAGCCAATGAAGGCATTTTTTCTTACTTTGGCACGGTATTTCAAACTGGCTTTAAGGGAAAAGCCCACATGATGATTGTTCTGACGGGGCATTTGAATAGCCAACACAGATACCTTACTATGGCATGGCGTTCTATACTCGCCTGACGTGCAAAGCCAAGGTGAGTATTCGTAAACATGGGTAAGGGGGTGGGACTTGTGTAGCCAGCAGATGGATGTTTTACTACTATGGCATGGCATGTTACACTGCGTGAAAGGCAAAGCCAACATGAGTGATCCTACATTGTTGGGGTGGGGTGGAGTCATTTTTGCAGCCACAAAAGACATATTTTCTAATTGTGGCATGGCATTTTATATTGCAGTTAAGAGCAAAGCCAACTTCATGAGTGTGCTTACATGGGGGGCTTGGAGGAGCCAGCAAAGATGTGGTTTCTTATTTTCACTTGGCTTTTGTTCTGGTGTTAAGAGCAAAGCCAACATAAAGAGTGTTCTTACATGGCCATACTGGTCTACAATGGTGCAACCAGTCTGGGTAGTTTTTCTAACTAGGGCATGGCATTTTCTTACTGGTGGTAAGGACAACCACAACAGGAGTATGTTCTAATGTGGGGATAATGGCATATATTGGCAGAGCCAGCGTGGACATGGTTTCTTTTAGTATCATACCTGGCATTTAAAAAAATACAGTGGTGCAGCCAACTTGGTCATATATGGGCGCAGTCAGCATGAACATGTTTTTTTACACTAGCAAATAGTGGGCAAAGGCATCATAAAAATGTGTTGGATAATGCTCCTGTGCACTGTAGGTGAGCGGTATCTCATGAATTTGTTTCTCCTATCTTACCCTGCAAAACTGATTGTAAACTGTGTGGCCTTTAACTCAATTGTTCACAGAAAGTCTGCTCTAAAATGCACCATGTTAGCACATTATTTTAACGTTTTAGTTGGAGGGGGGGAGAAGCCCCTAAACCTCCCTCGCTGGGTTTGGGATCGATCGCTATGCTCGGTCGCTCACAGATATTCATGGAAAATGTTTACACACCTAACATTTTAAATCCAATTCACCAGCCACGACTGACTTAGGCTAATGGTATATTCTAAAATTAGGTATCTTGATGATGGTGATGATGATGCTTCTAACATGGTGTTTTACTGGGGTTGCCCAAAGAAGGATGAAGGAAAAGACATCAAACGTAAAAATCACAAGCTGTTCTATTTTGAATGATTAAGTGCCAACAAGGAGTACCTTTCTTGTTCGCGGGAGGGGCCATTTTTGTGGCCACAGATTGTAAGAGGAAGATGTAGAGTGTATGCCATACGTATGCATGCAGGGGGTATTGAATCCATTTGGAGGTAGAGATGGGGCATGGAGCTGAATAAACCTTTACTCTGTGCATTCCTCCACCGCCTTCAAATGCCACATGGCTTCCTGTGGGCGTAAAAGCAATGAATTCCCATGGAATCCACTGTTTTTAGCACCTGCTAAAAGCAGGTGGATTCCATAGGAGTCCATTAACAATTCTGCCTGTCATGCGTCCATGGCAGGTGACATTTACATTTTTTGCTAAATGGAAGACAAAAACAAAGCGCAAAGAGGATTTCGCCTCTTTTTTCAGTTTGGTTTTACACTCCTGTTTTGCAAATGACGAAAATTGCACGAAAGGGACGCATCAGAACGTAAGTGCTGGCAGTGGGAGTCCCCCCCATCACTGATTATCACTGCATACGAAAGGAGCCCGGACCTCCCCAATTTCGTCAACCAACCAATGCACGATCCGGCTCTCACATTACAGGACCCACCCAGAGGACACATATTTCAGAAAAGTTAGATAGAAATATGGATATTAGCATCTGCCACACTTAGATGGAATTGTGAATATTAACATGTGCCCGACCTAGATGTAATCATGAAAATCAGCCTGCGCTGCATCTAGATGTGATCGTGAATGCTAGCATGTGCCACACTTAGAACTGTGAACATTAGCCTGCGCCGCATCTAGATGGGATCATGAATGCTAGCATGTGCTAGCATGTGCCATACCTAGACAGAACTGCAAATGTTAGCATGTGCCACACTTAGATGGAATTGTGAATATTGGTATGTGCCACACCTAGATGTAATCGTGAACATTAGCCTGCGTCGCATCTAGATAGGATTGTGAACATTAGCCTGCGTCGCATCTAGATAGGATTGTGAACATTAGCCTGCGTCGCATCTAGATAGGATTGTGAACATTAGCCTGCGCCGCATCTAGATGGGATCGTGAATGTTAGCATCTGCCGCACCTAGACAGAACTGTGAATGTTAGCATGTGCCATACTTGGTGGGAGTTGCAATGCCAATTAACCAATCCACTAACAGTTTCACCGCTCTGCATACACCTCTAAAACTCTAACCAAACACAACCCTATAGCACAACAATCCGCACAAACATCACTACACTCCAAAAAAAAAACAAACACACATACTCGCACAACAGCAATTGAAAGCGACCGACCGAAAAAACACCCCAAGCCCAGCCAACGTGTGTTAACCGGGTGGAGGCTGCCAACAGCACATCACTGCTCTCTTGCACTTTTGCCTGCTTATTCCCACTAACACACCCTCCCCCTTTTCAGAGCCTCCAGAGCACCAGGGCAGCACTCCGGTGGTGATAGTGCGTGGTACAAATATCCTTTAACATTAACATTAACAAAAGATATAAATGAACGCCTACAATGATTTTCTTTTACCTCTGGGACGACCGGGCACAAATGTTGGGGCTTAACAAATAAACACTAAAAGGCTCAGTGATGGACCCGGGGACTGGCACTTCTTGGCAAAGCTGACATGTTTTTAATGCAGAAGGAAGCAGCTAAACTGTCACATTCCTTACGCACTAGGCATGTTAAACATAACTCTGCAAGCTGTTTATACTTCATGACCACGAGACGTTTTGTATAAGCAATGGCCGGGCCCTGCTAGAGCCTAGCAGAGGGGACTCGCGTTTACTGTTTTCAGCGTAGTGAATATAAAAAAACGGTGCTGGCTCTTAGGACACACAGGCTGCTTCCAGTCCGTGGCAGGCACACTGAGCTGCCCGGCTGTTCCCCTAGCCCGCCTAGCCGCCTCCTCGGGCGCACTTACCTGAGGGGTGCACTGTTTCCTTCAGGGACGGGAGCTGTCGATCTTGTGCTGCGCGCGTGCTTTGCTGCCTCAGGGAAAGACGTTAGAGGTAACCAAGAGCTCAAGGGTTTGCGCACAATGACTGTTCATTAATCATTAACAGCTCTGCCTAAACCCAGGAAGGTGAACATAATTGACATGTTGAGTCATAAAGAAACATGTGAACTTCCCACTGCCTTTTACATTTTATTTTTGCTAGTTTCCAGTGATTTAAATGTATACAGTGTTTCATGATTCTTTGGACCAGCTATTTAAATTACAAGATACAATAAAGGTACGGCTGCCAAGTCACCTTGGGGGGGAGCTGAGCGAATTGGACACACGCATCTCCTTCATTTGATAAAAGGTTGCATTTAGAGGGTGCTCTTTTTTAATCAAGAGGTTATTATTATTCCTTTTTAAAAGAATTTCAAAACAAGTAATGGAAAGCCATCATACAGAAAATATTGAAGCAATGATCATAGATAACAAAATCGAAGTAGGAACTGCATCCCCACCTTTTTCTCCCATCTTTCCTACCTCCACATGTCACCGTAAAATCAGCAAGAACTCCAGATAAGGTTATTCGTCCCACAAAACTCATTTAACAATATATCAGCTCAATAAAAACCATCAACGAAGAGAAATCTGCTCCCACTCGCACTTTGCATCTCGTATTACCCACCGCTCCCAGTCTTGTTGAACAAGTAGAACCTTGAGTGTCTTTTTCACATATTCTAAAGAAACATGACTACTTTTCAAAAAACGTACAAATGCACTCATGCTGTATGTAGGTCATATTTTCCTTAAGGGGGTAGTTCGCTCAGAAATATTATCGTCCCAATTGATCGGGCATGTGTTTTCGATCGTGTATCGATCCATCTTTAAAATAAAATCCAAAGCACCTTACTTTAGTTTTCCTCACTTTTATAGCAGCGAAAACGCCTGCCTGAGCACCGCCATCTGGTGGAAATCTTATCTGTTGATCCATTGCCCTAAGTTCAAGTGCCCTTGCGGCATTAAGTCATATCACCCGCCCCTCTAACTGACATCACTTGTCATAACAATATGCTCCACCTATTTTCATTACGTTGGTGGTCAGCAAACGTACCCTTTCATCACCAATGTTATAACGTTATCTAACGCAGAACCTGGAACATAAACAGACACATTGCCCTAGTTGGTGAGACCGTTCGTTGTCACTAAAAGGTTGAAACATTTATATTTAGGATAAAACTGTGATAATCGGAATGGCTAAAGTACTTTTATTTTTGTTAGAACACTGAAAAGAGGACATTAGGTCCACGAAAACATCTTACAATGCCGATTCCCTTCATCGATCGATTAATCACAGTCTTTGTATAGTTTGCAGAAAGTTTTTTTCAATTGACGTACATTGCAATACCTTAATGAGAAGGACAGAGTGGATTCAGTTCGAAATGCAACACTTTCAAATCAGCACATTTTCATAATCTATAGGCTGCCATATTGCTCCTTGTTACTGCAACGGCGAAAGGACAGATTGTTGTTGGGCGATCGTCCCAGATAATTGTAATTAACGATGCAGTGTTCACTAGTATTGTCCAATTTAGGATTGAAGAAGCCATCCACAGGAAATGGCAATCCATGACGTGCACATATGGACTATGTAACTGTAAAATCGAGAATATAAAAAATCACAGTACACATTTTTTATTATAATATACACAATAAATAAATACGTTAACTATGATTTCAAGGTATCATTATTTATTTATTTGTATTTATTACATTTTTTTGCATTTATTTCAGAGCACAAAGCCCAGCAGCATTTAGGTTTAGGCGCTAGTTACAGAAAGTGCATAGTACATTAGTGAAGGGCATGAGTACGTATAAGTTAGCAAACAGAATAGGTGCGAGTACACAGAATGCCAAAGCCACACCTCATGGTACGGGGAGCTACATCAGGCATGCAGATAGGCATACGAGTCGAAATAGGTGTGGGTACACAGACTAGCTACATCAGGCATGCTGTTGTTCTGTGGCCGTGACCGGGTGAGCATGTGCCATTGTGTGCGAGGTACCACCATTTTGAGCAAAGTCTGAGGGCAATCCACATTGCCAGGGCCCCTGGAACACCCTGTTTCACTCCTCTTCCCTCCCCGCTCCCTCTTCCTGCTTCCTCGAGCCCTCCCGCCTCCCAGCCCGCCCCCGTGCCTCCATTGGCTGAACACCTGGAGCTCTGCGGTCTAGCAATCCGCACTTGTTTGAGGCCGTCTGTTGTTCTGTGGCCGTGACCAGGTGAGCATGTGCCATTGTGTGCGAGGTACCCCCATTTTGAGCAAAGTCTGAGGGCAATCCACGTGCTCCCTCTTCCTGCTTCCTCGAGCCCTCCCGCCTCCCAGCCCACTCCCCCCCTGATTGGTCCTGACAAGAAGATCTGCACTCATTGCCAGTCCTCCCAGGGCAGCCCTCTACCCGGCAGCCCATCTGCTAAGGACCAGAGGCAAAGGACGGCTCCTGCAGAGACAGCCCCAGATCGTATCTACAGGTACCCGCAGGAGAAGCAAGAAGCCAGCAACAAGTAAGTGTGGCAAGGGCGGGGACAGAAGCAATTACTTCTTGCCACACTACCCTGCCTCACAACCTTCAACATTTCGAGTGTGTGCCCGATAGCCTCTCTGTAGAAAGTTGATTTAGAAGTGTGCCCAATAACTGCTCTTTGAAAGTTGATTTAGAAGTGTGCCCAATAGCCTCTCTGTAGAAAGTTGAACTTAAAAGTGTACTCAATAGCCCCTCTGTGTATTTGAAGTGCACCCAATAGCTGCTCTTTGAAGGTTGATTTAGAAGTGTGCCCAATAACTGCTCTTTGAAAGTTGATTTAGAAGTGTGCCCAATAACTGCTCTTTGAAAGTTGATTTAGAAGTGTGCCCAATAACTGCTCTTTGAAAGCTGATTTAGAAGTGTGCCCAATAGCCTCTCTGTGGAAAGTTGATTTAGAAGTGTGCCCAATAACTGCTCTTTGAAATCTGATTTAGAAGTGCACCCAATAGCCTCTCTGTGGAAAGTTGATTTAGAAGTGTGCCCAATAACTGCTCTTTGAAAGCTGATTTAGAAGTGTGCCCAATAGCCTCTCTGTAGAAAGTTGAACTTAAAAGTGTACTCAATAGCCCCTCTGTGTATTTGAAGTGCACCCAATAGCTGCTCTTTGAAGGTTGATTTAGAAGTGTGCCCAATAACTGCTCTTTGAAAGTTGATTTAGAAGTGTGCCCAATAACTGCTCTTTGAAAGTTGATTTAGAAGTGTGCCCAATAACTGCTCTTTGAAAGCTGATTTAGAAGTGTGCCCAATAGCCTCTCTGTGGAAAGTTGATTTAGAAGTGTGCCCAATAACTGCTCTTTGAAATCTGATTTAGAAGTGCGCCCAATAGCCTCTCTGTGGAAAGTTGATTTAGAAGTGTGCCCAATAACTGCTCTTTGAAAGCTGATTTAGAAGCTTGCCCAATAGCCTCTCTGTAGAAAGTTGAACTTAAAAGTGTACTCTATAGCCCCTCTGTGTATTTGAAGTGTACCCAATAGCTGCTCTTTGAAAGTTGATTTAGAAGTGTGCCCAATAACTGCTCTTTGAAAGTTGATTTAGAAGTGTGCCCAATAACTGCTCTTTGAAAGCTGATTTAGAAGTGTGCCCAATAGCCTCTCTGTGGAAAGTTGATTTAGAAGTGTGCCCAATAACTGCTCTTTGAAATCTGATTTAGAAGTGCGTCCAATAGCCTCTCTGTGGAAAGTTGATTTAGAAGTGTGCCCAATAACTGCTCTTTGAAAGCTGATTTAGAAGTGTGCCCACTAGCCTCTCTGTAGAAAGTTGATTGAGAAGTGTGTCCAATACCCTCTCTGTGGAAAGTTGATTTAGAAGTGTGCCCAGTAGCCTCTCTGTAGAAAGTTGAACTTAAAAGTGTACTCAATAGCCCTGTTACGCTCACCTGGTTCCCACAGGGGCATCGATCGGACCGGACAGCTGCGGTCTCCACCAACGGGATGCGTAGTGAAGAGATGACAGTCTGGACTGGCCCGCCTAATCTTGTCTGCTGGACTCATAGAAGTATTCTCCTGCAAGTGGAGAAAGGGATTTAGCCACCCGTGGACTTTAGTGATGCCCCCCCCCCAACTGTTCTCGTTCTCCCCACTTATCACCTCCGATATCCCCTCTTGGTAACCTCACCTTATGTTTTTAAATGATGAGCTCTCCATCCTGCATGGCATGCAGGGGCGCGTAGATACCAGTTACTTCACTGGTTTGGAGGTACTGGAGGAGTTCCGGAGGAATATTGACTCCAGTGTCTATTAAGTTCAAAGAGTTCAATATGTCCGATGTTCACTCTTGTGCCATTCCCTCGTTAGGTTGCAGCTGGGTCCAAAAGAATATTGCCTGGAGGCAGCTGATGGCGTTCAGGTAAGAGTCTGTATTACCAAACACTGTCCGGTAAAAGTTGCATGAGTTTAACTTGCTGTTTTCTCTCCCTTTATAGGTGCAGCATAGAAAGATGTAGCAAATTAAAGGATAATACCTCCGGTGGTAAAGCAGGTAAGCCTATGGTGGCAAAGAGATTGTCTTTGTCGGTTTTCTCGGCTCACCTTGTTATTCCTTTTGTTTTCCCCCCAGGTGCTGGGTTTCGACGAAGAAAATGATGGAGGAGCGCCGAGTTGAAAGATGCGGTGGACTGGTGAGTATAACGCGGCGCTGCTGCTGGCGAAGCGACGCGTGCTGAAATAATGTCCTTTCCAGGCTCGGAGATGTGCTGGGTCTAGAATCAGGTAAAGAACCAAATAATGTCCGTGATCTAACCTCTTCTCCTTTCTTTTCCTTTTGTCTAGGAGCTCCGGATTCGAGGGGGGCGTGGCAGAAGACTGGATTCTGACTTGCAGACACAGTGAGCGTTACGCTGCTGGATGCAGAATAACACGAAGCATGAGCTGCTGTTCGGGCGTGGTTGAAATAGCCTGCAAAGTAGTCCCAGGTAAGAAGATCCCCAGAACCACACCGAGTAAAAAATAGTCCCTGTAATAAAATAGTCCCATCCAGGCCTCACGTTGGCTTGGACTCATTTGCAGCATGGTCTACATAAGGTAAGTAAAGACTATGAGCCTGGCGCCTAAGGCGCCAGGACTGATTTCTATGATGAGCCTGGCGCCTAAGGCACCAGGACTGAATCCAAACAGCCCCCAGCCGGGGCTGTTGGGGTTTTAATGAGTATCTGGATGCCTGCTCCCGGAGCTGATGGACTCGATCCGGATGCCCGGGGGTAGGCATCATGACAAGCCCCTCTGTGTATTTGAAGTGTACCCAATAGCTGCTCTTTGAAAGTTGATTTAGAAGTGTGCCCAATAACCTCTCTGTGGAAAGTTGATTTAGAAGTGTGCCCAATAGCCTCTCTGTGGAAAGTTGAACTTAAAAGTGTGCCCAATAGCTGCTCTTTGAAAGTTGAATGTAGAAGTATACCCAATAACTTCTGGGTGAAAGCTGGATTTAGAAGTGCATTTGGAAGCTGAATCTATAAGTGTTCCCAATAGCATCCCTCTGAAAGCTGAACTTAAAGTGTACCCAATAGACTCTCTTTGAAAGTTGAATTTAGAAGTGCATTAAAAGTTGAATTTAGAAATGTGCCCAATAGGTTCTAGGTGAAAGCAGGTCCTAGAAGTGCATCTAGAACTTGAATTAGAAGTGAATTTAGAAGTGTCCTGATTGTGCCCAATAGCTTTTACGCGAAAGTTGGAATTAGAAGTGCACTTAGAGGTTGAATTTAGAAGTGTCCTGAGTGTGCCCAATAGCTTTTATGCGAAAGTTGGAATTAGAAGTGCACTTAGAAGTTGAATTTAGAAGTTTGTCCAATAACCTCTCTGTGAATTTAGAAGCATGCCCTGTACCACCTCTGTGCAAAGTTGAATTTAGAAGTGTGGCCAACTCCCGCTCATTGAAAGTTGTATTAGAAGTGTGCCCAATAGCCCCTCTGTGAACTCGAAGTATGCCCTATAACACCCCTGTGCAATGCTGAATTTAGAAGTGTGCACAATAGACTCCCAGTGAAAATTAATTTATAACTGTGCACAATAGATTCTCGATGAAAGTTGAATTTACGGCTGTACTAGAAGTTGAAGTTAGAAGTGTGCTCAATAGCCTTTAGGTGAAAGTTGGATTTAGAAGTGCGTTTAGAAGTTGAATTAGAAGTGTGCCCAATACACTCTCTGTGAAAATTGATCTAAAAGTGTGCCCAATAGACTCTCAGTGAAAGTTGAATTTAGAAGCGCATTTAGAAGTCGAATTTAGAAGTGTACCCAATAGCATCTCTGTGAAAGCTGAAGCTAGAAGAGTCCCCAATAGCCTCTTCGTGAAAGTTGCATATAGAAGTGTGCTCAATAGACTCTATGTAAAAGTTGGTTTTAGAAGTTGAATTTAAAAGTATGCCCAATAGACCCTCTGAAAGTTGAATTTAGAAGTGCATTAGAAGTCGAATTTAAAGTGTACCCACTAGACTCTCCATGAAAGTCGAATCTGAAGTGCATTAGAAGTTGAATTCAGAAGTGTGCCCAATAACCTCTCTAGGAATTTAGAAATGTCCCAATTACGCCTCTGTGAAAGTTGAACTTAGAAGTGTGCCCAATAGCCACTCATTGAAAGTTGTATTTAGAAGTGTGCCCAATAACCCCTCTGCGAATTTAGAATGTGTGCCCTGTAACACCTCTGTGTAAAGTTGAATCTAGAAGCGTGCCCTGTAACATCTCTGTGCAAAGCTGAATTTAGAAGTGTCCCCAATAGCATCCCTGTGAAAGTTGAATCTAGAAGTGTGCCCAATAGCCTCTCTGTGTAAGCCGAATGTAGAAAGGCCACCAATAGCTTCTCTGTGAAAGTTGAATTTAAAAGTGCACCCAATAGACTCCCTGTGAAAGTTGAATTTAAAAGTGCACCCAATAGACTCCCTGTGAAAGTTGAATTTAAAAGTGCACCCAATAGACTCCCTGTGAAAGTTGAATTTAAAAGTGCACCCAATAGACTCCCTGTGAAAGTTGAATTTAAAAGTGCACCCAATAGACTCCCTGTGAAAGTTGAATTTAGAAGCGCATTAGAAGTTGAACTTAGAAGTGTGCCCAATAACCTTTGTCAATCTAGAAGTGTCCCAATTTTCTCTGTGAAAGTTGAATCGGAAGTGGGCCCAATATCCTATTAGCCTAAGACTGTGCCTGGTTGAATTGACTAATCTCCCTAATAACCTCTCTGTACAAAGCTGATTTTAGAATCATGCCTAATACCCTCCCGGTATAAAGTCGAATTGTGAGAAGTGTGCCTAATAGTCTAATAGTCTGGTTGAATCGACTAATCTCCCTAATAACCTCTCTGTACAAAGCTGATTTTAGAATCATGCCTAATACCCTCCCGGTATAAAGTCGAATTGTGAGAAGTGTGCCTAATAGTCTAATACAAAATTGAATCTAGAGATAGACCTAATAACAACTCTATACAAAATTAAATTAAATCGAATTGAGAGAAGTGTGCATAATAGACAAATATCCCCATCGACACAAAATTGAATCTAGAGATAGACCTAATAACAACTCTATACAAAATTAAATCTTGAGGTAGACCTAATATCATCGCAGTGTTCAGTTGAATTTAGAACTGCGCACAATAGTCTAATATCCCCTCTGTGCAAAATTGAATCTAGAGGTAGACCTAACACCATCTCTGTGTGCACTTGAATTTAGAAGTTTACTTAATAGTACCTAATAGCCTAATATCATCTCTGTGTACAGTTGCACCCAGAAGTGCACCGAATAGTCTAATATCATCCCAGTGCAAACTGAATTGAACTTAGAAGTGAGCCTAAAAGCGTGCCCCCACTGATCTCAGAACTACAATTAGAAAGCCCTCCTAAAATCCACCTAAAAGCTTGTACCAAGCATGAGTACACCCACTCCACCAGGGTTTGTCAGAAACAACCACAGTGGATTGCCCCCACCCCCCTTCTACCTTCACGCCCGTCCCCCACTGCCCAAATCATTCCACCCCCCTTCGCATTCCCTACCATTTCCCTTTCCAAACACCAAGCCAGAGGGGCACGATGGTGAGCCAACCACCCTATGACCACTCCTCCCCCGAGCCCCTCCACAGACCAACCAATGTTAACCATGCCCGCTCCAACTGGTACCCCGCGCCCTGCAATCATCAACCCCCCGCCTTGCCCACAAACCCCCGCCACCTTCCCCCGACAGCATCCTTTCCCCTCCCTAAAATCTGCACGCCTAGCCCTAGCAAGAACCGAGGCTGCATCCCTCTCTCCCTCCATTCCCCCTACCCTCTCTCATACTCCAATTGCCACAAAGAGACTAATGAGGAAATGTACATGGTCCCCTTCAATCTCTCAGCACTCCTCACCTCCCCTGTCTCGACCCATCACCTCACTCCCGCAATCACCTCCTTCCCCCGTGGCTTCACCCTTCCTAAAACTCCTCTCCCTCGATTTCTCATCAACTGCAACTCCTAACCGCCCACACCCCACCTTCAAATCCCCCGAACCAAACCCGGTCATCCCGCCAATCTCTCTGCTTGCCCACTATTCCCTACCCCTCTCCCTCCCCAGTCTCCACTCTCTCCGCCACACCACCTTCCGCTCCAGCCCCAAGACCAACCTCGCCTGCCGATGTAAACTGCATCCTATTTAATGCCCGATCCGTAGCGAAAAACAGACACTGCATCTTTGACCTCCTCGCCTCTGACAAACCAGACCTGGTCTTTATCACCGAAACTTGATTCTCTGACGACTTTGCCCCGATCGCTAATGAAGCCTTCCCCCCTGACTACTGCCTCATCCCATTGAACCGTCCCTCCAGAGGAGGGGGAGTAGCATTCGTCTTCAAGTCTCTCTTCCATGCCTCAATCATCGGCAACCGACCTTCCATTCCTTCCTGCGAATCTCTCCTCGTTAGACTATCCCTCTCCCCGTCGCTCTCACACAGCTTCCTAATAATTTACATGCCCCCCGGCTACGATAGAAAATTCACAAACAACCTCTGCGACTATATTGCGACTATATTGCCACCCTTCAATTAAACCATCCCAACCTCACCTTTCTTGGAGACTTCAACATATGGCTCGATATCCCCACCAACCCTATGACACACTCTCTGGTTGATGGTTTGGACACAATTAACCTCCAAACCCACATAAATGGCCCGACTGACTATAAAGGACACACTCTTGATGCCATCTTTAGCTCCAACACCCCGATTCATTTAAAGCCCCCCACCCTTATCCTCTGGTCCGATCACTTCATTCTCTCGTTCGCCATTCACTCACCCGACCCCCTTCCTGTACTCGAATCTCAACCCCCGAATCTACGCAAATCCTGGAAAAAAATAATAATCGTCCCGGACCTAGCCGACGCACTCCTCCACTCTCCACCACCTACCTGCCAACTCAACAAACAACTAACCCCCCGACGCCTTTGACGTATGGCTCAATGCACTTCTGATGCTGCTCACACCCTCCTGCAAACCATCAACCCGCCGTGGCCTCTTCCCCAGATGGTTCACTCCTGAGTTGAAGATCACTAAACAACTATATAAATATCTAGAACGCGAATGGCAGAAAGACAAAACTCAGGAGAACAGGGCCACCTTGGCCCGACACGTTTATCAGTACAAGGCCGAAATCCGGAAAGCAAAAAAAGCCCACTACAACTCCCGAATCCTAAACTGCAAAACCCAAGTAAAGAACTCCACAAAATCATCTCCGAATTCACCAATCCGACTTGCAACACGACCGTCCCGATCCCCTCACAATCACTGTGCGACTCACTCTCCCTCCACATTTACACCACAGCTCTCGAAAGAACAAATACTCCAGCCACCAAACTGGCTCTCTTACATCCACCAAGCAACTCTCCTCCCATACCAGCCGGCCTACCAGCTGCGACCACTATGCAACCAACGTTCGAATCCTTTAGTCCAATGTCACCAGAACAATTTCGCAAACTCCTATCTGCCCGCAAACCATCTGGCTCGCCGCTAGACCCTTGCCCAGCCACAACCCTCAAAGAAATGTTCGCTTCCACATGCGCATGAGAACATGAAAGATCCATCATAAATGCCTCCCTTTCCTCTGGTATCTTTCCCGACGCATTCAAAACGGTGCACGTCAAACCCCTAATT
Organism: Ambystoma mexicanum; assembly: GCF_040938575.1. Classification (NCBI taxonomy): domain Eukaryota; kingdom Metazoa; phylum Chordata; class Amphibia; order Caudata; family Ambystomatidae; genus Ambystoma; species Ambystoma mexicanum. Next base: position 1,046,373,080 of record NC_090930.1, on the reverse strand, counting down.
AAAAAACCTTCGCTCGACCCTCTCGAGCACAAAAACTACCGCCCCATCTCAAACACCAGATTCCTTGCCAAACTCATTGACCGAACTGCCTACTCCCAACTAAATGCCTTTGTCGAAGCCAACAATCTCCTAGACCCCGCTCAATCAGGTTTCAGAGCCCGTCACAGAACTGAATCCACCCTAACGTCTATTTAGGATGACCTTAAAATGACGGCAGACTCTGCGGGATGCGCAGCACTAATCCTTCTTGACCTATCCGCCGCCTTTGACACAATCAATCACTCAATCCTCCTAGACCGCCTCCACTCCCTAGGAATTTGTGGAACCGCTCTTAAATGGATAGCCTCATTCCTCAAAGATTGGTACCAAACAACGATACTCTCCACCTATACCTCTCAAGAACGACCAGTCGACACGGGAGTCCAAGGAGCATGCCTATCCACCCTCCTGTTCAATCTCTACTTGATCACCCCCCCACCAATAATTCGTTCACACAACATCCTGTGCTACAACTACGCCGACGACACTCAACTAATTCTAAAACTCCTGAACTCAAAACCCAACTCCCGACCTGACCTAGCCTCCTGCCTTGTTGACATAGAACTCTAGATGACCCAAAGTCGCCTCCTGTTAAACCCCTCCAAGACGGAAATCATGGTATGTGGCAACTCTGAACTCCTTCCGCACCCACTACCCTGGCCATCCGCCATGGGCAACTCACCAACCCCCTCCAACTCAGTGAAAAATCTTGGCTGCACCCTAGACTCTGACCTAACACTCTCGCGCCAAGTCAACAACATATCAAACTCCTGTCACTACCACCTTAAAACCCTTAGGTGCATCTTTCCATATCTCTCCTTTCCCAACAGACTCTCCGCGGTCCAATCAATCGTCATATCAAGACCGGACTATACAAACCCCCTATACCTCGGAGTTCACGCGTACCAACTGAATAAACTCCAAAGAGCACAAAACGTGGCAGCCAAATTGCTACTTGCGCTCGGCCCAAGGGACCATATCTCCCCAGCCCTTAAGACGCTGCACTGGCTTCCAGTAGCCCGAAGAGTGACCTTCAAAACCTTGTGCATCTCCCATCGAGCACTGCATAAAACCGGACCTCAATATCCTCAAGACAAGCTAAAACCCTACCTCCCCCCACGCACCCTAAGATCAAGCTCAGCTGGTCTCCTAGTCATACCGAAGACAAACTCAATCAGGTTAGGCGGATCATCTTTCTCAGCCTTGGCCCCGTACGCTATGGAACTCACTCCCACCCCCACATCCGCCTAACTGAGGACTTAATGTCTTTCCGCAAACTGCTGAAAACCTGGCTCTTCCCCTAAAACCAACCCGTACCAAACTAACCCAAACAGACCAACAGCAACTCAAGGACACCAATCCATCAAACCACCTGATGCGAGAAACTAACAGCTAACAACCCCTGATATAAACTAGAAGGGCAAACAGAATTAAACGAATAAAGCAGATGAAAGCAGTGAAAGGATTAATAAGAGTAAATCATACAGAAACAGTAAAGTAATTTAAACTCCTGAAATGAACAGAATGCATGCGTAGTGAACGAAATGAATGGCGCGGATGAATTAGTTAGAATGGATAAATCAGGTAGAACAAAGGAATGCACTGAGTGGAAGAATGCATGAGTGGAAGAACAGCGTAAAACAGATGAATGTCCGGAACGGATGAGCGTACAGCGGATAAGTGTGTAGAACAGATGTGTATGTGGAGCGGATGAGTAAGTAGAGCACATGAGTATGGATAACGGATGAATATGGAAGTACGGAGAGTGTGTAGATCGCTGGAGCAGATGAATGTACAGACCTGGCGAATGCACAGAGCGGATGAGTGTATAGAACAAATGAGTGTATAGAACAGATGAGTGTATAAAGCCGATGAATGTATATGGCGGATAAATATATAGAGCGGACAAGGAGATAGAGCGGACGAATGGATAGAGCGGACGAATGGATAGAGCGGATGAGTGGATAGAGCGAATGAATGTATAAAGTGGATGAGTGAATCGAGCGAATGAGTGCATAGAGTGAATGAATGTATAGAACGGACGAGTAGATCGAGTAGATGAGTGGATAGAGTGGATGAGTGGATAGAGTGGATGAGTGGATAGAGTGGATGAGTAGATAGAGTGGATGAGTGAATGAGTGATTAGAACGGATGAGTAGATAGAGTGGATGAGTAGAGAGAGTGGATGAGTGGATAGAGTGGATGAGTGGATAGAGCGGATGAGGGGATAGAGCGGATAAGTCGATAGAGTGGATGCGTGGATAAGTGTACAGTGAGGATGAGTGTACAGTGAGATGAGTGTACAGAATGGTTGAAGGTATAGAACAGATAAGTGTAGAGATGAATATATGGAACAGCATATTGCTGTTGAATGCGTGTAAAGCACAAGTGCCTAAAGCGGATGAGTGCGGGGAGCAGATGAGTGCCTAGAGGGGATGAGTGCCTAGAGGGGATGAGTGCATAGAGGGGATGAGTGCGCAGAGGGGATGAGTGCGTAAAGGGGATGAGTGCACAGAGGAGATGAGTGCGTAGAGGGGACGAGTGCGTAGAGGGGACGAGTGCGTAGAGGGGATGAGTGCGCAGAGGGGATGAGTGCTTAAGGGGATGAGTGCACAGAGGAGATGAGTGCGTAGAGGGGACGAGTGCGTAGAGGGGACGAGTGCGCAGAGGGGACGAGTGCGCAGAGGAGACGAGTCTGCAGAGGGGACGAGTGCATAGAGGGGATAAGTGCGTAGAGGGTATGAGTGCGTAGAGGGGATGAGTGATTGATTCCACATGCGCATGAGAACATGCAAGATCCATCATAAATGCCTCCCTTTCCTCTGGTATCTTTCCCGACGCATTCAAAACGGTGCACGTCAAACCCCTAATTAAAAAACCTTCGCTCGACCCTCTCGAGCACAAAAACTACCGCCCCATCTCAAACACCAGATTCCTTGCCAAACTCATTGACCGAACTGCCTACTCCCAACTAAATGCCTTTGTCGAAGCCAACAATCTCCTAGACCCCGCTCAATCAGGTTTCAGAGCCCGTCACAGAACTGAAACCACCCTAACCTCTATTGCGGATGACCTTAAAATGACGGCAGACTCTGCGGGATGCGCAGCACTAATCCTTCTTGACCTATCCGCCGCCTTTGACACAATCAATCACTCAATCCTCCTAGACCGCCTCCACTCCCTAGGAATTTGTGGAACCGCTCTTAAATGGATAGCCTCATTCCTCAAAGATTGGTACCAAACAACGATACTCTCAACCTATACCTCCCAAGAACGACCAGTCGACACGGGAGTCCAAGGAGCATGCCTATCCACCCTCCTGTTCAATCTCTACTTGATCACCCCCCCACCAATAATTCGTTCACACAACATCCTGTGCTACAACTACGCCGACGACACTCAACTAATTCTAAAACTCCTGAACTCAAAACCCAACTCCCGACCTGACCTAGCCTCCTGCCTCGTCGACATAGAACTCTAGATGACCCAAAGTCGCCTCCTGTTAAACCCCTCCAAGACGGAAATCATGGTATGTGGCAACTCTGAACTCCTTCCGCACCCACTACCCTGGCCATCCGCCATGGGCAACTCACCAACCCCCTCCAACTCAGTGAAAAATCTTGGCTGCACCCTAGACTCTGACCTAACACTCTCGCGCCAAGTCAACAACATATCAAACTCCTGTCACTACCACCTTAAAACCCTTAGGTGCATCTTTCCATATCTCTCCTTTCCCAACAGACTCTCCGCGGTCCAATCAATCATCATATCGAGACCGGACTATACAAACCCCCTATACCTCGGAGTTCACGCGTACCAACTGAATAAACTCCAAAGAGCACAAAACGCGGCAGCCAAATTGCTACTTGCGCTCGGCCCAAGGGACCATATCTCCCCAGCCCTTAAGACGCTGCACTGGCTTCCAGTAGCCCGAAGAGTGACCTTCAAAACATTGTGCATCTCCCATCGAGCACTGCATAAAACCGGACCTCAATATCCTCAAGACAAGCTAAAACCCTACCTCCCCCCACGCACCCTAAGATCAAGCTCAGCTGGTCTCCTAGTCATACCGAAGACAAACTCAATCAGGTTAGGCAGATCATCTTTCTCAGCCTTGGCCCCCTACGCTATGGAACTCACTCCCACCCCCACATCCGCCTAACTGAGGACTTAATGTCTTTCCGCAAACTGCTGAAAACCTGACTCTTCCCCTAAAACCAACCCGTACCAAACTAACCCAAACAGACCAACAGCAACTCAAGGACACCAATCCATCAAACCACCTGATGCGAGAAACTAACAGCTAACAACCCCTGATATAAACTAGAAGGGCAAACAGAATTAAACGAATAAAGCAGATGAAAGCAGTGAAAGGATTAATAAGAGTAAATCATACGGAAACAGGGGCGTGGCTACGAGAGCCATGTAGGAGGACGCGTTCCAGCGGAGCTCCCGAGATCCTGAACAGATCCGGGCAAATCAGTGCGGTGTGACGGATTATTGAACACCGACGATACGCATGCCAGCGTGTGAAAGTGTTACCTATGCACTGTGAACTTTTGGAGGACATAGTAGCCACGGCGGCGAAGATTGGAAAAGAAAAGTCGGGAGACGTTGAGGACAAAGGGCGACTCAAAATGGCCGACATGGCCCGAGACGGAATAGAAAAGAGTAGCAGGTAGACCTAATAAGGCCAGCGAGCAGTGCGCCCACTCCTCATTCGAAAGACCTGCACATCCCCAGAACCATGTCAAGTAAGGCAGTGCGACCCAAGGCGAAACAGCCCACGCTGGACGACTTCACCAAGACATCCCCAGGCCCGGACGCCACCAAGAACAAAGACGCATTGGCCGTGAGTGGCGCGACGCCTTCGAACTCTAATCAAGAAATCCTGGCGGCTATTGCGGACCTGAGAGCAGCCTGGGAGTCGAAATTAGAACAGGCCGTCTCCGAATTAAAAACTGCATTGGACCTCAAAGTTGGGGAGGTCCAGGAGGACGTCAATTTGCTGAGACAGGACGTTAGGGTTCTGGCAGAGCGCACAGAGTCTCTGGAAAAAGAAGTTGGCCCGAATACGGCGGACTGCGCCACCCACAAGGCAAAACTGCACGCCCTAACTCAAAGGGTGGGCAACCTGGAAAGCAGAGCGGAGGAGGCGGAAGGACGAGCCCGTCGCAACAATATCCGCATTGTGGGCCTACCGGAGGGGACGGAGGGCCGAGACCCTACTGACTTTGTGGAGACCATGTTACTGCAGGAGATATCCGGAGGGGCCTTATCCCAAGGCTTTGCGGTGGAACGAGCGCATAGAGCCTTAACGAGGAGGCCGCCTCCCGGAAACCCGCCCAGACCCATCATTGCCAAAATTCTTAACTACCGCGATCGGGAAAGAATATTGGAACATTTTCGAAAAGGAGGCACGATCAAGAGAGGAGCAGCAAACATCACGGCGTATCCGGATTACACTCTAGCGGTGCAGCGGAGTCGCATGAACTTTGGGACTGTGAAACGGAGGCTGAGAGAGGCTGGTTATAAATATATGCTGCTTTATCCTGCAAAGTTGAAGGTTATACAGGCGCATAAAACTTTATTTTTCGAGACCCCAGAGGACGCCATGGAGTGGCTCGACGCACAGGGGTGCCCCCAGGAATCGGCGGACCGGCCCAAGAAGGACTTGGAGGAGCTGCGGAAGGCGTAAAATGGCGTCGCAAGATGGCGCGACTCATGGACTTTGGGACTTGATTATAGTCGACTCGGAACCTTCGGTATGGAAGGTCAGTTGGTTGCACTGTTTGTCGCAAACATTGGGAGCCCCATGGAGCGATACTCTTTCCCCACAATAGTTTAGGTTAGGTGGCCATTAGGGCGATCTCACCCTACTGGGCTCCGTGCACTGATTGGTGATTACGGAACTAGATGTGGGGGTGCCTGAGCTCTGTTGTTGAAGCTGGGCAACAGTTGGGGCGTGTGAGGTTGGGGACAGGGCGGGTGAGGGAGGGGAAAGGGAGTTGGGGTTTGGTTGTGTGTGTAGTTAGTTGGGGAAGGAGCTTATTCGCAGAGTGGCTGCAGTGGGACACTTTCTGTGTCATGCGAACTGCCGGAGTTCCCTGTACATGGGGTGGGAGGATACATAATTGCCATGGGAGACCTTAAGATTGCCACCTGGAATGTCCGAGGGCTCAATAATTACTTGAAAAGAAATAAAGTCATGTTGTATCTTAAACGACAGAAGATCGACATTGCCCTATTGCAGGAAACGCACCTGACCAAACAGAAACTAGACCTTGTCAAGAAAAAATGGAGTGGTACGGTGGTGGGCTCCCCATACTCGGCCTATGCCAGAGACGTGCTGACCTGGGTGGCCCCGCATGTCCCGCTTAGAATAATACAAGAGGAGGTAGACACGGAGGGTAGGCTGGTAATACTAAGGGCATTGATTGAGAACAGAGGACTGAATATTATTAATACATATGCCCCCAACCAGAATACTGCTATATACTTCAGGACTTTATGTACACGTCTGGGCCTGTGCGCAGAGGAACCGATTATTTGAGGGGGGGACTTCAACTGTGTTCTTGACCCCAAGACAGATAGGTCCGATAGTAAGGTGGACAGGCCCACCCCGGCGGCTAGAGCGCTACGGGTACTATTAGACGATTTTGGACTAGAAGATGTCTGGAGATTGAAACACCCCACTGCCTTGCAATATTCTCATTATTCGGCCCCTCAAAAACTGCATACGAGACTAGACTATTTCTTTGTCACGCCAGAATTGGCGATAGCAACTACTCAAATTGAATACAGAGCGAGGGTCCTGTCGGACCATTCGCCCTTGGTGATGGCCTGGCAATATGGCCGCCCCAGGGGGAGGATACCGACATGGCGCCTTCGGGCGGAGGCGCTAAGAGACCCGGTCTTCAGAGAGGATATTAGAGAGGCGATTATACGGTATTTTGAGGAGAACACGGGTAGTGTAGATTCGGCTAGTACACTTTGGGAGGCCTTTAAGGTGGTATTGAGGGGCGATGCTATTTCCAAATCAAAGGGCCTGCAGGGGGGGGTTCTGGCTGAGCTAGAGAAAGTGGAGAAAGAATTGGAGCGTGAATGTACCAGAGCGGGGGGGGACGCAGATTTAGTACTTGAATTACAGCAACGATGCTCGGAGCTTTGGGAGCGGCTTTGTCACCTCAACTACAGGAAATACGTGGAGAGGCAGCATGCAGGCGGTGACAAAACTGGCCGCCTGCTGGCATGGCTTTACAAGAGGGAGACCCCTAGGGCCCCGATCACGATGATAGAAAAGGAAAATGGGGAGGAGGCTCACACTCAGGAAGAGGTCAACGCTGCTTTCTTAGATTATTATAAAGCGCTGTATGAGGACAAAGGGGAAGACAATCTAGATAAGATCAGGGACACACTGGAAGATATGGAATTGCCTAGCATTAGTGCAGAGGAAAGGGAGGAGTTAGATAGTCCCATTACACTAGATGAACTGGAAGAGGTGGTGAAGCGGCTGCCTACTTGCAAGACCCCGGGCACTGACGGACTCCCGAGTGAGTTCTATAAAACATATAGCGCAGAGATACTTCCCCCGATGCTGGAGATGTATAATGAATCATTTGAGGAGGGCCGATTGCCGGACACGCTCAGAGAAGCGCTGATAGTGCCGCTTCCCAAGCCTAACAAACCGAGACAACACTGCGGGTCGTACAGACCGCTGTCGATGTTGAACCAAGACAGCAAGATCCTGACAGCGGTCCTGGCGGACAGGCTACGCAAGGTCATCGGCAGACTGATACACTTGGATCAGACAGGTTATGTTCCTGGAAGGAATATAACCCATAACCATAGGCAGCTCCACAGGGTGATCGAAGAAGGGAACAGAAGGGATGGGGAAATGGCAGTGATTTCTTTAGACGCAGTCAAGGCATTTGACTTGGTGAGGTGGCCGTGGTTGTTTGCAGTCCTGGGAGAATACAGGTTCGGGCCAGGCTACATCAGATGGGCGAAGCTGTTGTATAGCCAGCCAACGGCTAGGGTACGCACGGGATCGGTGATATCCGAGAAGTGGCGCCTTGGTAGGGGTACTAGGCAGGGATGTCCTTGGTCCCCGATGTTATACATATTGGCCCTGGAACCCTTAGCGGTATATCTTAGACAGCAATATGACCTGGTGGGCATCGAGGTTGGAGGAGAGAGCCACTTGATATCCCTATATGCCGATGACTTGTTGCTGTACCTAAAATCTCCGGAGGAGAACCTCCAGTATGTTTTGGAGGTCATGCAGAAGTATGCTGAATTGTCTGGCATAGCGGTTAACCCCGGCAAGTCGTGCATGTTCCCCCTAGGGTGTTATACTAGGATCGCCACGGAACGTTTACCGGTATTACCCGTGCCTTGGGCGACCGAGTCCTTCCGATACCTCGGAATAGACATATATCATACTGTGGTAAACGAACATCTGCATAACACTGTAGTTGCTGTGGATAAAATCCGTGCATCCATGCGATTTTGGGAGAAGCTGCCGCTGGCGATGATGGGGCGGGTGGCGTTGCTTAAAATGGTTGTCCTGCCGAGACTGTTGCACTTCTTCAGCAACATACCATACTTAATACCTAGGAGGTTCTTTACTAATCTCGACAGTATGTGCAGGGACTTCCTATGGCACGGCACTCGCAACCGAGTGGCACTGTGGAAGCTGCAAAACTTTCACGATAAAGGAGGGATCAGATTACCGCATTTTGAGGCCTATTATGTAGCGAGTCAATTGCAATATGTTACACAGTGGCTCTCTGATGAGGAATCTCCCGAGTTTAGGTTGGTTGGGTCGGATTGCGCCCCGTTCTATTTGAAGGAGATCATTTGGGTCCCTAGACAGAACTTAAATGTACGCCCTGGCATGTTGTTACTTGGGTGGAGAATGTGGCGTAGAGCATGTCGGCTGCTGGGAAGCCCGGACCCGTGCTCGCCGCTGGCGCCGCTGGTCGCCTTGACTGCGGGAGATAGCCAACTTAGGAAAACGATCAGAAAATACTGGGAATCGGTTGGGTTGGCCACGTTAGGAGATATATGGCGAGATGGGGCCATCAAGGATTTTGCAGACCTAAGAGAGGAGACTGGGCTGCATGGGGGCCAATACGTTACATACCTCAGGCTGGTACGGATTATCCGAAAATCTTGGCCTGAGACGGTGTTCGCGGAGGATCCGGACGCTCTGATTAATACGATATATGATATATCAGAGGGCGGACACGAGATTTCCAGATTATATGAGGTGGTGATGTCCCGGGTGGGAAAGGACCTGATGGATTTGAGACTAGAATGGGAAACGGAGGTGGGGACGCAGATGACTGATGGGATGTGGGAACGGGCTATGGGATATCATAAAAAAGTGTCCAGAAATGCTAGATTACAGCAAATCCAACTATATATCACGCACAGAGCGTACATGACCCCCAAAAGGATAGCCAAGTTTCCGAACACAGGCAGACAAGCATGTCCGAAATGTAACGAGGAGGACGCGGATATGACGCATATGTTTTGGTCCTGCCCAGTAATCGAAGTGTTCTGGGGAGAAATGTCACAGAAGTTAGCAGGCAAGGGGGTCCTGATAAGCATTGACACAGCCTGGGCTTGCCTCCTAGGGGGGTTCCCCAGACCGAAAAACACCAGACATCTGGAGAAACTGAGAGACTTAGCGTATATACTCGCTAAGAGGAGGATAGCCATGAACTGGAAGCAACGCTACAAACCCAGGATAGAGATGTGGTGGAGGGACTTGCAAAAATGGGCGGAAGCTGAAACCGTGGTCTGGCAAGAAGCATGCAGTAAATGCGGGGAGGGGGATGTGGGCAACCTAGTAGCCTGGAGGTTGTTAGTTACTGGTCTGTTTGGGGTGCAGGGGGAATCCACTGTCTCAGAGGAGGGAGACACCCGGCCACTCCAAGTCGAAACAGAACCACCCTGTTGAAAGGCTCTTGGGGGGGAGGGAGGGAGTGCAGTGCTGTGTTTTTTTTTTAATTGTCAACTGACTTGTACATAATACTACAAGTTTGTTTTGTATTGTTTTCATTTAAAATAAAAATATTTAAAAAAAAAAAAAAAATCATACGGAAACAGTAAAGTAATTTAAACTCCTGAAATGAACAGAATGCATGCGTAGTGAACGAAATGAATGGCGCGGATGAATTAGTTAGAATGGATAAATCAGGTAGAACAAAGGAATGCACTGAGTGGAAGAATGCATGAGTGGAAGAACAGCGTAAAACAGATGAATGTCCGGAACGGATGAGCGTACAGCGGATAAGTGTGTAGAACAGATGTGTATGTGGAGCGGATGAGTAAGTAGAGCACATGAGTATGGATAATGGATGAATATGGAAGTACGGAGAGTGTGTAGATCGCTGGAGCAGATGAATGTACAGACCTGGCGAATGCACAGAGCGGATGAGTGTTTAGAACAAATGAGTGTATAGAACAGATGAGTGTATAGAGCCGATGAATGTATATGGCGGATAAATATATAGAGCGGACAAGGAGATAGAGCGGACGAATGGATAGAGCGGACGAATGGATAGAGCGGATGAGTGGATAGAGCGGATGAATGTATAAAGTGGATGAGTAAATCGAGCGGATGAGTGCATAGAGTGAATGAATGTATAGAACGGACGAGTAGATCGAGTAGATGAGTGGATAGAGTGGATGAGTGGATTGAGTGGATAGAGTGGATGAGTAGATAGAGTGGATGAGTGAATGAGTGATTAGAACGGATGAGTAGATAGAGTGGATGAGTAGAGAGAGTGAATGAGTGGATAGAGTGGATGAGTGGATAGAGCGGATGAGGGGATAGAGCGGATAAGTCGATAGAGTGGATGCGTGGATAAGTGTACAGTGAGGATGAGTGTACAGTGAGATGAGTGTACAGAATGGTTGAAGGTATAGAACAGATAAGTGTAGAGATGAATATATGGAACAGCATATTGCTGTTGAATGCGTGTAAAGCACAAGTGCCTAAAGCGGATGAGTGCGGGGAGCAGATGAGTGCCTAGAGGGGATGAGTGCCTAGAGGGGATGAGTGCGTAGAGGGGATGAGTGCGCAGAGGGGATGAGTGCGTAAAGTGGATGAGTGCGCAGAGGAGATGAGTGCGTAGAGGGGACGAGTGCGTAGAGGGGACGAGTGTGCAGAGGGGACGAGTGCGCAGAGGGGACGATCCTGCAGAGGGGACGAGTGCATAGAGGGGATAAGTGCGTAGAGGGTATGAGTGCGTAGAGGGGATGAGTGCGTAGAGGGGATGAGCGCATAGAGGGGATAAGCGTGCAGAGGTGATGAGCGCGCAGAGGGGATGAGCGCGTAGAGGGGATGAGCGCGCAGAGGGGATGAGTGCGCAGAGGGGATGAGTGCGCAGAGGGGATGAGTGCGCAGAGGAGATGAGTGCGCAGAGGGGATGAGTGCGCAGAGGGGATGAGTGCGCAGAGGGGATAAGTACGCAGAGGGGATGAGTGCGTATATGGCGGATGAGTATATATGGCGGTTGAGTGTATAGGGCGGATGAGCGGATGAGCGGATAGAGCGGATAGAGCGGATGAGTGGATAGAGCGGACGAGTGGATAGAATGGATGATATATGGCGGATGAGTATATATGGCGGTTGAGTGTATAGGGCGGATGAGCAGATAGAGCGGATAGAGCGGATGAGCAGATAGAGCAGATGAACAGATGAATGTATAGACCGGATGAGTGGATAGAGCAGATGAGCTGATTGAATGGATAGATCGGATGAGTAGATAAGTGTACAGTGAGGATGAGTGTACAGAACGGACGAACGCATAGAACAGATGAGTGTAGAGATGAATATATGGAACAGCATATTGCTGTTGAATGCGTGTAAAGCACAAATGCCTAAAGCGGATGAGTACGGGGAGCAGATGAGTGCCTAGAGGGGGTGAGTGCATAGATGGGATGAGTGCATAAAAGGGATGTGTGCGTAAAGGGGATGAGTGCGCAGAGGGGATGAGTGCGCAGAAGGGATGAGTGCATAGAGCGGACAAGTGCGTAGAAGGGACAAGTGCATAGAAGGGACGAGTGTGTAGAGGGGACGAGTGCGTAGAGGGGACGAGTGCGTAGAGGGGACGAGTGCGTAGAGGAGACGAGTGCGTAGAGGGGTTGAGTGCATAGAGGGGATGAGTTCGTAGAGGGGATGAGTGCATAGAGGGGACGAGCGTGTAGAGGGGACGAGCGCGTAGAGGCGATTAATGCGCAGAGGGGATGAGTGCGCAGAGGGGATGAGTGCGTATATGGCGGATGAGTATATATGGCGGTTGAGTGTATAGGGCGGATAGAGCGGATGAGCGGATAGAGCGGATGAGCAGATGAGTGGATAGAGCGGACGAGTGGATAGAACGGATGAATGCATAGACTTGATGAGTGTATAGAGCGGATGAGCTGATTGAATGGATAGAGTGGATGAGTAGATAAGTGTACAGTGAGGATGAGTGCACAGAACGGACGAAGGCATAGAACAGATGAGTGTAGAGATGAATATACGGAACAGGATATTGCTGTTGAATGCGTGTAAAGCACGAGTGCTGAAAGTGGATGAGTGTGGGGAGCAGATGAGTGCGTAGAGGGAATGATTACGTAGAGGGGTCGAGCGCATAGAGGGGATGAGTGAGTAGAGGGGATGACTGCGTAGACTGGATGAGTGCATAGAGGGGATGAGTACGTAAAACAGGTGAATGCATAGTGCATGTGAGGACATAAAGCAGATGAATGCCGGAACGAACGAGGGCCAGAGTAAACGGACGTGTTGCGTAGAGCGGACGAGATCATAGAACGAACAAGCACAGATTTCATCTAATACTGATGAGTGCGTAGAATGGATGAATGCGTAGAGCTGCAGAATGTGTAGGGCATAGGACAGACAGGAATGCATGCGTGGAGTAGACAGAAGTGCATGCGTGGGGCAAACAGGAGTGCATGCGTGACGCAGACAAGAATACATGCGTGAGGCTGAGAAGAGTACATGCGTGGGGCTGACAAGAGTACATGCGCGGGACAGACCAGAGTACATGCGTGGGGCCGACTGGAGCGCGGAGCGGACTCAAGCGCGAGGGTCGAGCCGGAATGCATGAGTGCACGGAACGGACCAGAGTGTATGGAGCAGACTGGGATGCATGGAGTGGATAGGAGTGCATTGAACGGACTGGAGCACATAGAACTGCGTGACGTATATAGAATGGTTTGGAATGCAGAGAATGTTTGAAAGACCATACAACCCATCATATCACATCACCACGCTTACTCTCTCCTTTACATCACCACTCAACTAGAACACAGAAATACTATGACACCATTCGGTATAACTGTTCTCATAGCAACATCCGCCGCTCACTCCACATCATTCTAAGTAAACACTACTGGCTACTCACCCCCAGCCAGGCGTTCTCCTCAGGCCTAACGCAGCCACATCCGTTCTGGATAAATCCTGCCAGAACGAACACATACTCCTGATCTCTCAACCACCACAACTACGGCTAAGAAGCAGCTATTACACTGATACCGCACGAGCTGCACACATACTCGGTGCTCACACGCACCTTTTGACTCTCTCTACTCTCTCTAGTGATCTGAACTTCGGTTCCCAAGGGCGTTCAACCTACCAGCGCCTTCAGACCATACCAATGGTATATAAGGCGCTATATAAATGCAAAATAACAATAACAATAACAATGCCATTGCTGCCAGGTGAAATACAACATCAAGTATGGGGGGGTGTGGCCAAGCGCTGATAACGACAGCCATCTGCATCATTGTGCTGTGGCTCCGGTGACTTTTTCCTCTCTTTTATATATTAAGTAAAGTACCTTCCCAAACCAAATGTTGTAGCTACCTTTTATAACCCTTGTGATCCATGGGGTTGCCTCCGGACTGCCGCAGTGCCGGGCTCGCTCAGCTCAGAAACTTCGGTCGACAAGGCCCTCGACAGCGACGTCCAGTGATAGACGTTGCTGATGCTTCCTATCAGAGACTCGGATCAGATGCAGCGCGTGTAGCGCTCATTCTCCAGTAACACGTTTTCTTCACAACACAAACACTCTTTAGAAACGAAACCCCAGTGAACCTGTGTATCTCTTCTATATAACCCTGAATGCTATATATGGAATTTTCCAACGTCTAACCTTAAAGAAGTATTTTACTTCCACTTTGCTGACTATAACTTTATAAACTGCTGTGTTTTAAACAAGTACTCTTTTGATGAAACCAGAACCTGGCTTGTTTCAATCACTACACAAGCCACAGACATGCATATGCTTTACATTCTTACACTAATAACACTGTTTCTATCCAGTTTTTTTTGTGAGGGAATATTCATCATACCATTATATCTATTTATCCAAGACATCACTTTACACAACTTTGGTGGCTGCATACTATTCGACTGCACTACTCTGCTAAGTGACTAGCGTCCCATTGTCTAGAGCTTGGATGTATTGCAAGTTCAGCAAGGGAATTTTTACTAAGTAGTACGTCATTAGCTCACAGTGCAGCGGGCTAACATACTATCAAAATGGCATCTAAAAAAGGACCAACTAAAGAATACCCTAATCTCCGTCTAATACCCTCAAAAGGCAGAAAAGTGAATCACCCACACCAAAAGATGATGCTCTGGATCCTGTCATGCAAACCATTTTGACAGAAATTAGGGCCCTGAAACCTATCATGGAAGCCACTGATTCCAAACTGCAAATGCTTCATGGCGAATGGTCTACCTTTGAGTCAAGAATAAGTGAGGTAGAAAGACGAGTGAATGATGCAGAGGATGTTACCATCAGAGTACACTCGCTGGAGTCTGCTATTAAATCTCTACAAAAACATTGGGAAAACTTAGAAAATAGAAACAGGAGAAACAATCTGTGTATCGTGGGACCTCCGGAAGGAATTGAGAAAGATAATCCTATTCTTTTTTTGAATACTCTACTTCCCAAGCTCCTAAACTTACCCTCGTCAATGCGGTGAATATCCAAAGGGGGCATTGAATTGGTCCAATCAACCCAGTGCATAGTTCTTACAACTCCCCCAGAACGCTTATTTTTGCCCTATTGGACTACACACATGTTATATCCATAATGGATAAAGTGAAGCAAATTAAACAGCTGGTCTGGCAAAGCAAGAAGATTTTCATAACTCAAGATGTGTCGAATGTGACCGATGCCAGAAGAAAAGAGTTGCTTACCTTTACACCTGCCGTAAAACAGCTAAATGCTAGATATGGCATTATACATCCAGCTATTCTTTAAGTCACACTCAATGGACATTACTTCTACATTTCAAAATCCAATGGACTTGAGACATTTTATTCAGTGTCATAAAAGAGAGGAAATGGATACGTCAAAACCAATGACCCGAATATGGATAATACATTTGATTCTTAAACACATCAAATGATTGTTACAATGACTATTCACCGGAACGAGGTGTAAGAAGGCCTCCAACACTATTTGCTATTTCTTTCAACATGTATATAGGCGTGACTGTATCCTGTTAGTCACTGCTCTTATGCTTTTATGGTTTTATTACGTGTGAAAATCTCTCTATGCTTGCTTATTCTTGGCTACCAAAATATTTTTCCTATTATAGCGTTATATCAAGCCTTAATATTATAAAAAGCATCTATGGTTCCTACTACCTGGTTTTATTGGCTCACCTTATTGTAGACTATGCCACTTAACATAACATCTTGGAATGTTAAAGGACTACATAACACTGTTAAAAGACAAAAAGTACTTTCATACCTTAATAGAGCAAAGCCTTCGATCGCCTGTATCCAAGAAACACATCTCTCACATGAAGAAGCGGCCAAACGTAAACACCTATGGGTAGGATAAGTATTCTCTAGGGTATTGTACCAAAATGTCAAAAGAAAAAAAAAGAAAAAAGCACCCTGCAGCGTCAGCTCCAAACCACATTAGTGGTAGGAGCTGGCATCACAGGGATCGCAGAGTGCGGGCAGCACACTTCTGCGTGTGCCACACTAAAGGTGAGTGGGGGCTTGGGAGGGGTAATGCAGGACAGGGGAAGCGGGCACAGTGATCCATATGATCATTGCGTTGCGCCGTAACTGGTGTCGGCATTTTCGGCCGTCACAGTTACGGGGGGCGCAGTGATCACATATATCCTTCTCTAGCGCAGCGGATGGGAAAAGAATGGAGTTAGCATCCCCATTAACAAAGCTTTTAATTGTAAAATCATTGCAACTCAATCTGATGGCGTAGGCAGGTTGGTACTGGTCAATATGTTAGTTAAATATCTATGGCCCAACATCTCCTGACCCTTCCTTCTGGTTACTGTTAAGAAACCACATTCTTCAATTAAACCCCCACAATCTTATAGTATGAGGGGACTGCAATCAGATTATGGACACCTTTACTGATAGGAAATCAAGTGTACATTTCAAACATACCAAATCACACACACAATTTACTAATTTTGTATATGAGCTTAGGCTGGTAGACGCATGGCATTGAACTCATCCCTCTGATTCTGAATATACTTTCTTCTCTATCCCCCACAACTCCTTTTATAGATTAGATAATATTTTAATTTCTAAATCTATGGCTCACCTTCTCTTAGATGCTCATTTTGAATATATATCCCTTTCAGAACATGCGCCAATCCATATTCAACTCAAAACTTCAAATCCTCACAATTCTAGTAGATGGAGATTTAATTCGGCCCTTCTGAAAGATGAACTATTTTCTCCCTGCATTACTCATCAGCATAATAATTACTTCTTAGAAAATAAGAGTCAAGACACGTCCATCACAAACAACTGGGATTGCTATAAGGCTGTACCCGGAGGCCATATCATCTCTTTTGTCACCAACAAGAAGAAAAAACTCAAACAAGAATCAGAAAATATTCTTACCCAGCTCAAATCCCTTAAATCCCTCTATTCACGTACTAACTCCAAGCCCATTCTTAATGATATTATTAAGTTTAGGATTTAATAAAATAAAATGGTTACACAATATTCCTGTGCAAATATTTTTAAATATAAAGCAAAAATCTACCAATTCTCTAACAATTTGAGCATATCACTCACATCATACCTCAAGCTCAAAAGATATAAAATTAAGATTATAGTTATCAAAGACCAGATTGGCAATAGGTTATTCTCAGACAAAGAAATTATGGAAGTCTTCTCTAAATTATATCAGAAATTATACACTTCTGAAGCTCCTCCTGGTAATACTCAACCTCAAGACTTCCTACAACAAGTCCCCCATGATACATATACAAAGGTTTGTTTTCAATCATTGAACACTCCTATATCTTCTAATGAAATCCCCAATGCTATAGAAGACTTGAAAAAAGGTAAAACTCCTGGCCCTGATGGCTTTCCTATGATTTCTTTTCTCACTTTAATAACCTATTAGTACCCAAACTCAATTAACAGTTCTCTAATTTTATAACAATTAAAAAGGCTCAAGGATCCTCCTCTGAGGCCATGCTAATTGTTTTCCCCAACCCTAATAAAGACCCTGAACTTCCCCAGAGCTATAGACCAACCTCCCTTATTAATACAGATTGTTAAATGTTCGGAAAAGTTCTGGCGAATAAACTTCGCCCGATACTACCTAATCTACTTAAAGATTATCAAGTTTGATATGTTAAAGGTAGGCCAATGTAAGACTATTCTTAGATGCTTAGACAATATTCACAAATCCAAGGATCCCTGTGCAGCAGTAGCTTTGGATGCAGAAAAGGCTTTTGATAGGGTAGAACGGGACTGCATGTTTGAAACCCTAAAATGGCATGGCATTGGTGCTCCATTTCTATCCATGATCAGTGTGCTCTACTCCAATCCCAGAACTGCTGTATTCATAAATGGATAAATGTCCCTGTACTTCCCATTATATAGAGGTACTTGCCAGGGTTGCCCTCTTTCTCCTCTTCTTTTTGTTTTAGCCTTAGAACCCTTCTTAGAAGCAATTAGGCAAAAGCATCATATTCAGGTTATAGACTGTGGAAGCATACAGGTGAAAGCCGTGGCGTATGCAGATGATGTCCTACTGCTTCTAAGGAATCCGGAGACAGGCCTACAACACCTGTTAGATATTATTTCCCAATTTTCACTAGCTTCAGGCTACAAGCTAAAAATAGATACATCTGAGATCCTGCTTCTTAACATTCACTGTACTAAACACCATACCCAGGCCTGCGTTATGAGATGGTGTCCTAAAGTTATTAAGTATCTTGGCATTCATATTTCTTCATCAATTCAAGATATTATAAAAAAAAAACATTCATACTCTTCTAGCAAGAGTGAAAGAGATAACACATTCCTGCCCCCCATCTCTATTTATCCTGCTGGGGCCATTTAGGATCTATTAAAATGATGATTTCTCCTATTATTTTATACTTCTTATATATGCTACCAATTCACATTCCCTTGTCCTTTATTACATCTATTGACTCTTGTTTAGTTAAATTCCTTTGGTGGGGAGAAGAAACATAAAATATAATTATTCAAACTGAAAAAACCACGTGTTGTAAGTTGTGTGGGCTTTCTGGATTTCAAAAAATATCACATAGCTTTTGTTCTAAAACAGATGCAGTTGTGGTATATGCAGGTTGATTGCAATAATACACCGAATTGGTTGCATATGGAGAGAGTGATGGTTTCCTCTTTAATCCTTGCTGACTGCTATAGCATCAAGGGGAAAAATAGATTAACTACCCAATTATTAGTTTATCTGCTCGTTATATTAGAACATATATGTTCCCCTCCGTTACAAAATCCTTCCAATTTATTTCACAATACATTTGGCTTAACTCTTTAATAAAAAGTGAATAAAAGATCTATTTTATGGAAGCCATATCTCTCTTTTGGTATTAAATATCTTAACCAACTATTTGTGCAAAGAGCCCCATTCACATTTAATGAAATTGCTGCTAAATTTCATATTCCAGCTTTTTTTATACAACAATATTTCACAATTATTGACGCAGGTATGGTAATCTATGACTCATTAATATGCAAAGCTATTGCTCCCAATACAGAGAAACTCCAACACATGCTCAATTCAGACTTCACCGCCACCCTGTTTTACAAGGATCTTTTCATAGCTCCTGCTTCTGAAACTCTGTGGGCTTGTCATATTGCTTGGCAGCAGGAGTGTACCCTATCGTATAGTCAATTACAATGGTCTTTCGTCTGGAAGAACCTCTCTAAAGTTACCACCTCAGCAAGTCTCCTACAAACTTTATTTTACTTTCATCATAGAGCTTTTATTACCCCCTCTCACTCCTCAAATGTGGGATTGATCAGAATGGCAGATGTTGGAGATGCCTGAATGCGCAGGGCACCTTCAAACATATGTTTATTGAATGTGACAATGTTAAAACATTTTGGAAAAACGTAAGGAATAACTTTAAGCTAATTTTTGACTTGAAGCTTGATTGAGTTATGTTTCAAAATTCTGTGTCTAGGCAGTACTATGGTTCAATATGTCTTGGATGGTAATAGCTGTTAGTTGTTTGATCTTTTTATTTTGGGCGCTGTTCAATGAAGCACTTGTGCATAGGCGCGTTATAAATGCCATATCTTATCATATCAAAACATATCATATCATATCATATCTACAGCATCCTATTGGAAAAAATGAAATCGCCTCCATTCCAGATTGTAGTGGAACTGTATTTGTAACACCCATATACTGGAAATATGTAATGCTTCCTCTCCTTTTCTACTACTAAAGCATGCTTTCTAAGATTTTTATCAACTGACAATTCAAGTAATGTTACATGCTTAATTTCTCTGTCTCTTATCCCCTTCCTCCCCTCCCTCTTGTACATGTCTGTCTATTTCTGTCTTGTACTTTTTGTGTCATTGTTTGTCATTTGTATATACTTACTCAAAAGCCATTTAGTTTTGTAGATAGAGTCTGCATCTTCATACATATCCCTCAACTAATCAACTCGGATTCCTTTATCAAGAAATGGTTTACCACTACTATTTATTACAATTATTTGTGGTATTGTTTATTTGCTATGTATGCTATATAACTCCAACAACAACTTTTGCAAACAACATCAAGTATGCAGTTGTAGGTAATGCAGGTGCACAGGTTAGGCAGTACAAAGCTGTAGAGTCAACAAAACAGATGTATTGTAAATAGATTACTTGTACAATGCTAGTAGCCATCTGTGGAGAGGAAGGAACTAACATGGTCAGTACAGAAGGCAGTCAAATATAGAGAGAGTGGAGGTGGTGACACTTACTTGAGCGCTAAACACAGCCTTGCTCTGAAGCTGTTGGAAAGTGTTTTCTGGGTTCACAGACCAGAGAGAGCTCCCAGATGGAGGCACACAGCCCTTAGACATATGTGGCAGGCCGGCATGCAGGGCTCTTAGGACATAAATAGGAACGGTGGTGCAATGAGTCAACAAGCATAAACCAGAAAGCCTTGCTCTGTATGACAGGGGGCGACGTCGGCAGAGCCAGCGAAGGCTAATAATGACAGTAGGAGATAGTGTTCTGGGCAGTAATAAAGTCTGGGAGCGTCACCTTCCAGACGTGGTAGGAAACACAGGTTTTGGGTGGTGAAGGGGCAAGTAGCAAGTTCTGTTAACTCACACGATGTCAATTATTTACCTCGAATTGAACATTCATCCGTGACATGGTTAATCATATAGCATACACCACACTTCCCATCCACAATTGCATAATTACGTACATTGTGCTTTGAGCCTCCATTCTCTCTGTCACGGGAGGCAAATGCTTCATAATACAGATTTCAGAAATAGAAACCGAACTTTGCTGTGTCTGCTTTTAATACAGTGAATCTTATCAATTCTTTGTGGATATTCGCAACATTGTGTCCTTGAAGTTGCTAGTGTGGTGGAGTCAAGGCCAAAATAACAATGAGACCCTTCATGCAGTGTTTAAAGCGAGTTTCGTTTATGCAGGTATGCATCCCACAAAAATGAAAAATATTCTTGGGAAGCTGTGCACTGAAACGCAATGAAATATTTCCAGTATTCCGCATACAAAGATATTTACTAGCATTTTAATGGTAAAAATGCACCTGGTGACACATTTACGGATTGTTTCACAGATGTGCCAAGTCCAGGTGCAGACAGGACACGGTGGACCTGGAAGTGGGCACAAAGGGTGTGAAAGGTGGACAAGTGTGCTATTTTGCATCAGGACGTGTGGAATGTTGCACCCAGGGCCACACGTGCAATGAGCAAGTTGAAAAATAATATATTACATCGCTATAATTAATGTATGTCTAGTGTGAGTTCAGTTTTGAATGGCTTACTTGGCTTATTTGTGCATCTATTTCAGCAATCATCTTCATTTCTGCATCGATTTGACTTGCATTCGATGAGTATTTGGAATCCGCCTATACAACAAATAGTGGTGCCAAAAACAAAATGGGTAGGTAAACGAGTGGAGTAACTAAACAATAGCAATAAATAAACAGACACTGTGCTACTAGGCCCTGTCACATTCGTATCGTGCAGGTTATGTTAGCAGTGAAGGGGAGAGTTAAGGGGTTGGGTGAAGGGTGGTGGACCAATGTATGGGCAAGTGCTGGTGGGAGACCAGTATGGTATGTGCCATGGTGTGCCATGGGAGGAGGCTACTGTCTAAGTATTTCCGCTGAGGTGTCTCAAGGGGTGGATGCCCAGCTGCCCTGAAGTAATGCAGGGGAACAAGAGGCAAGTGTTGATGGTGGTGGGTGCTGGTGTTAACTGGGCACAGGGCTTGGTAGCCTGTAAGACTCATGAAGGACCAGGCCCGTAGTCACAGCGGCTGTGGGCAACCAAGGGGCAGTGGAGCGAATTTATAGTGGTGTAGATGTTGTATGTGGGCTTCAGGCCATGGATAAGCCTTGCAGCCCTTTTCTGTAATAGTTGATGGGGGGGATGAAAGAGCAAGATTGTGGAAGAGGCTCTTGCACTAGACAACCTTGGAAAGGGCCTGAGTTCTGAAGACATTGACCTTCTTGGGAAAGATGAGGAAAGGGAGAATGCATTGAAGGAGGCAAGGTTAAAATGACGTCTTCCTGGAAATGTCCAAGATGTCAGGGGGGAATGAGAGAGCGGAGTCTTAGATCACTGAAAGACTTTTGGCCTCACTAGATTGTGATGGTAGGGTGCAGAAGTAGGGCATACAGAGTGCTAGAGGCAAACATGGTGCAGGCTCCCCTATCAGAAGGATCTCTGCTTTACTAGCATCAAGACACAGATCATTGGCTGCACACCAAGTATAAATAGCGGTAATACAATCGGGAAAGAGAGAGGTGTAAGAGGAGGTAGTAGAGTGAAGCTTGAAGGAAAGGGAGGGAAAAGAAAAAGGTTGGAGGTGAATTGATAGGGGAACCCAAAGGGGGGGGGGAGTGCAATGGAGCCTGTTTAGGAAACAACATGTAAGTTTCAAGGCTATGACAGCCCTGGGAGGGGATGCCAGCCGCCAGACCAGTAAGTGTAAACATGACCTGATACAGTTACACAGGCAGGAGAGGGCTTGAAGGCAAGTGCAGGGGTGGCGGATGCTGGAGTTGATTGGGCAGAAGGCCATTACCCGGTAGGACTCATAAGGTACCTGGTCGCCAATCTCTGTGAATGAGGGAAGCACATAAGGGAGAGAGGGAAGGAAGAGGAGAAGAGGACATTCTTGAGAAGCTTTCAGGACTTGAGGAGATCTGGTTCAAGATGGAGAGGGGTGCTGTTTCAATGGAGGGTGCTAACAGAGGAAAGAGATCTGCCACCAGCTCTATGCTTTGAGAAGTGTTTGTCCAGCAGAGAGTTGGAGTCATAGGATGCAAGGATATAGAATGAGAAGATTTAGTAAGCACCACTGGCAGGTATCATGTCCCCAGAGCACAGGCCACACACCGCAGACAGCATTGGGTACTATGCAGAGGGATATGAATTTGATCGTTGCAGCAACCTTAAGACAGTGGAGACATTTTAGGGCTGGAGAGATATGGTCCCTGTGCTTGAGACCAAGGATAAGTCGCACAGCCCTATTCCAGATTATTTCGAGGGGTAGTAGAGAGCTAGAGGGTATATTAATGAACAGGCTGTTGCAGTAGCACAGTCTGGAGAGGACCAGAGCTATAGAGACATTGAGCTTCTGGGGAAAGGCAAGGAAGGAAAGGTGAGAATCCGTCTAATGAGGCAAAGGTGAAAGTGGGTCTTCTTGGCAAGGCCCAAGATATGAGGAATGAAGGTAAGAGAAGAGTCGAACAACACCTCAAGACGTCTGGCTTCAGAAGAAGGAGAGGTAGAATAACACATTGAGAGTGGCCCAAGTGCAGGTGGGAATTAGGGGACCGGAGTCCCGATAAGCATGATATCAGTCTTGTTAGCAATGAAACAGAGATCATCAGATGTTCACCATGATTGGATCTTGTTGTATTCGGACGTGGAAGTGCAATTAGTAGTAGTGCAGTGGATGGGAATGGATGGAGGAGCACACTAGTGGACAAGTGCTGTAGAAGGGCCCTGGAGGGAAAGGCTAAGGGAGCCAAGGAGGAGAACCTCAGGCTAATTGCAAGTACAGGCGACTCACAAGGGTGAGATATGGATCCACCAAGCAAGGGCCCACAGTGCAGTGCTGTGGGGGAATGGAGGAGTGCTGGAAATTATTGGGAGGAAGGGCCTGGGATGATGTAACATTCCCAAGGGTTCAGGCCTTCAGTCATAGTGGCTGTGTTTTGATTCACAGTGAAGGGAAAGAAGTAAAGCTTGTAGAGCAGAGAATAGTTTAGAGCTCTTTCTGGAATTAAAGGAGGTGCAGCTGAAGTCTGTTGGTGGCCGGGAGGTGCTTCCAAAGGAATGCACCATCTGAGGAGAGAGACCTGCCCCCAACTCTGTGCAACCTTTGGTAGAATTAAACAAATTCCAAACAATGTGTAAACGGTTCAAAAAGGCTTTATTTACATGAAAGAAGAATTGTGAAGAGAGACGCACATCATTTGAATCTTGAAGTCAACCTTTCAACAAGTTCAAGTGTGGGAGTGCAAACCTCTTTGGCAATGTTCTGTGGCATAGAGTGGGCCCTGGTAACAAAGTCAGGAGCTATTCCATGCATTTGTATGGCCGGCAAATTCAATGCCAGATCTTCAAAATCCATCGGCTAGAAGATTTACTTTGCCACCCACTGTTCGCTTCTTTTCGTAAACTCCTTATTGTAACAGAGATCCCCAAATGTTCTGGCAGTTTTTGATTGTTCCCCTACCAACGTTCTCATTATGTGCAACTACAGTTAGTCTTGTTCAGGCCTCTATACCGTCTTTAGAAAAATTTAACTTTTTAGGCCTGTACTAGCAAAATACTGGCAGAATTCGGTGAGTCCCCTCATGTCTCTGGGAAGCATTTTGTCATAGACAATCTTCTCGAGTCCTGTGTGAGCAAGGGATCCTGGCACCAACCACCTTTTCTTACGCTCATGCTCCTCGCTCAATGGTCCATGTGCACATTCGTGGGAATGTTTGTTTTCTTCCCACAAGTGTTTGTTTGAACAATGGTGCATCAATGAACGCCATTTTTCGAGCAGCATATCTGCTGATCCATCACAAGGTGTTGAGCTCCACCAAAGATGGTTGCTGATACAATGTGACCAACTTAAAATGTTTTCTTTCAGCAGCAGTGACTTTTTTAGAAATTGATTTTGCAACATGCCATACATCATACTGATGCTGTATTACATCTGAATTGGGGTTTACCTGCCAGGGTAGATATTTTTAAGATGACGGGCATTTGGTTTCTCCACCAGATTGGCAATACCTTTGATCCTCCCCTCCTTAGACTGTGTCACGAGCAACCAGGATTCCCCCAGCCTTTTGTTTGGTCTCGGGCAGTCCACAATCCGTATTGGACCTCTCACGCTGCAACTACAGTACTACACTGTGTATTGGACTCCTCAACAAGAGGTACTAGCCCAGTGTTCACACTCTATTCTCTTGCATACCTTCAGTGAATAAGACTCCACTCTTTCAGCCTGACAAGTACTCAATTTATAAAGCATCTCTCTCAAGCCATTGCTTTTCTCTTTAGGTGATCCTACCCACCTTTGTCATAAGGTGGAGGTGCAGTTTTTTAACATGGCGCTGTGCTAGATGTCGTCTTTTTGACACCATTCATTCCATGACTACACATCCTCCATAACCAACAGGAAGGACCTGTGATACATTCGGATGACCTAACCTGTTTGTGACCCTTGGAGGTCCGTCCTGTATAGAGTCTTGATCAGACAATTGTAACTTGTTATAGACTGGCTTAGTCTTTAATCTTTTTTCTCCCCTTCTAGTATTTGTGGTAGTTATATGTTTCTCCTTTAATAGAAATTCGTAGACAACCCTTAGAGTCAAGATATTAGGACGATTCCTCATGCTCTCACACTCTTACTCCATAGCTGCTCGGATCTGCACCCTCCAACAGAATTAATATCTCTATCCATGTGGTGTCCAATCTGATTTATATAGACGGGTTACCCCCTTATCCACTTAGAGATTTATTCTTAGACATATGGATAGTTACACCAATGTCTACTTATTTTTGCAGCGGATGCCTATTGATTGCAGACCTTGAATGGACCATTGATGGGCTCTCTACCACCAAAGTTTGTTGTTTGATTATCGTAGTGTTCTATATGTACCAATACCATTGAAGTTTGAGTTCATGTACAGTTCTCAATTGTGCTCAGTTTAATTATTGCCTTTTTTTTCATTACTGTGCAAATGACTCCTTGTTGTGTGTCTTTTTGTAAGTGCTTCCAGCGGACTACAGATAGCCCCTGACGAATTTCCTACTAACCTCTTTTTTTACTTGGAATAGGAAAGAAACATGTTGGTATATTTGGTTATCAGTAAGAACGAGTATGAGTGATTTCAGAGTAGTATGAATGAAGTGTGTGATTGTGTTTGACCGATTGATTTTGCACGGCACATCTCCCTTTTTGTGGGATATCTATAAACTAATGCCTATGGAACCCACATCACATAACCCTATCTGTTTCCCTGACGCACTGACTGACCGACTCATTATCTACTAATGGTCTTTTATTAATTGTATAAATTTGGGCAATTGTATTGCTTTTTTATATTGCTGCTTTATTGTGATTTAATACAATTGTTTACATTTGTATGTACAGCATTAGTGTTTGTTTGCGGTGGTAGGCTCTTCTTAGCTGCTGCTCTTCTGTCAGGCATCTGGCACATGCAGTAGATTGTTTCACACCCTAACATATTTGTTTGCATATAAAGGTTTTTCGACCTATACTGAGGGATTGTTAGGCATGAGTTTTGCTTCCCTTGCACCTCTCGTTGTTTTTCTTGCTGATAGAATGTAACCAACTTAAAATGTGTTCTTTCAGCAGCAGTGACATTTTTAGAAATTGTCTAGAAAATAATGAATGTCAACATTACAGATGTGATTCAATCTTTGGAGCTTGACTTGAAGAGATGGAGTGCGCTTAAATTGAGTCTCTGGGGGAGAGTGAATGTTATCAAAATGACATCAACACCACGCATCAACTATGTGCTTAGTGTGCTTCCCCTGGACGTTAAAAAGGGCTATTGGAAGAAAATGGATAGTTTAATCCAGTCTTTTCTCTGGGAGAACGAACAGCCACGCCTCAGTTTGTGGAAACTGCAGCTGCCCCAAGACTGAAAGATCTCAGAGACTGTACAATGGGTGAATACAGGAAATTGAGAGGTTTGCTACGGAACCAAAGAACTGTTAATGGCGGTGGTTGGCAGTTATGGCTGCCTGAATATAAGGCAAAAGGTGGTATGGCGTCCAAGGTATATAGACCTCTGGGCCAACAGTATACGCCAGCAGAGGGATTACTATGTAAGTGGTCTGAGATCCTTGGCTCTGATATGACTGTGGGGAGGTGGAGGTTTCTTTGTAAAAACGTGACCCTGACTACCATTAATCTTGGAGAACAATGCCGACAAATCAAAATTCTTAATAGAGTGTTTTGGACTCCCCAAAGACTTCATGCAAGAGGAATGATTGCCTCAGAGGCTTGTTGGAGATGTAAGCATGAAGTTGGCTCCTTTGAGCACTTGATCTGGGACTGTTATGAACTGAGGTCATTTTGGAGGAGTGTCACTGAGAAGATTAATGAGGTTCTATTGTTGCATGAGAATTTTGATTACAACACTATCATCTTAGTTGAAGATGATAAAGTGGAAGAACTCACTTATCCACAGAAATGCTGGTTTTTTAGGGCTTAAAATTCAGCGAAAAAATCGTTTTGAGAAAATGGAAATGTGAAGAGAGGCCGACCTGTTCAGAATGGGTGGAGGACTTGAGGCAGGTTGCCAGGATTGAGAAGGTCATCCTTCGCAGAAACAAAAAAATGAAATTGTTTGATCAAATGTGGGGTGGATTTTTGGAAGGCATGTAATACTAAGTTGGTCTGTTTTACATTTTTAATTCTGTGAAGGTTGGGGATGGTAGTGGGGGTATAGATTATTTGCGATGAATTCTACAGTTGCAATGCTGATAAGCTTGATGATCTGTATGTTTTTTTGTAAACTTCAATAAATTAATAATGAAAAAAGAAATTGATTTTGCAACGTGCCATACATCATACTGATGCTGTATGTGTGGGAATTGCTCTCTCATGGCCTTGGCTATTGAAACATGCCTGTCATTGGCTACCAGGCCTATTTGCATTCCTCTGGATTTCAGAAGTTCAATGGATTTAATGAACCTATATTTTTCCATTGCAACCGAAGATCTACATTCAGACACTTGCACCACGACTGAACTCACAACTTTTTTGGTTTGCATGTCTTGGTAGTGGTAAGTGCAGTATTTAGCTGAAAAACCAGAACTGTCATACTGTCCATCACCCGCAAGCCTGAGCCTTTTTCCATGGAAAACATAGTCCAAAGATATGAGTTCCTGTGTCCATGCCTGGCTAACGGCTGGGTACAAGAATTTCTTCTGATATCTGTAGCATTGTTTTTTTAAGGAACTGAAGTCCCACAAATGTACAGAAACTTGCAATTTTGCTGAACATTGATCCGCTAACAGCACAGCAGATAAAGCAAGTACATTTCCAGCAGGCACTTTTCCAAATATAGGTTGAGCAGACCATGCAAATGTGTTATGGTTCTGTACGCAGCTACCCTTGATCTTTACGTCTGTGCCTTTAACTACACAAGTAAAGTTAACCAATGACTCCCCACAAACCCTGTGATGTAATTTATGATCAAACCTTATCATTTTCATAATCTCAATCGGGCAGCAGTCGAATACAATGTATTTTGGCTCCTGCAAAAGCCAAATCGTCCTGCACTATTGTGGTTTGCAATTCAATGGTGGTGGATAAGTCATCAACACAGAGAAGTCCTGATCAATGGCACAATCGTCGATCACTTGCGAAGTTGCTTGACTTATTTTGGTTTGTGACGTTTCAGGATTTTCCAAATGTATTGGTGAAAGAGTGATTGTGCATAACTTGGTTATACCCTGCGACAGGACCTACCCTGTCCCTAGCTCTCCCGGATAACTACACGATCATCAGAGCTGATAGAGGCACTGGCAAAGGTGGGGGAGTGGTGTTCATAGCCAAATCACATCTGGGCCTTAGAGAATTCGCCAAAGCCGGCTTCCCTTCGGCTGAACTTCTGTCGGTCAAACTCCCTATCTCAGCCACCCGCACGCTTCTACCGGCCCAATCTCTTACTTCGAGGAAGACATCACCTTCCTCTTGACCCAAAACACCAAGCCTGATTCCCAAATCATTTTATTGGGAGATCTCAATTTAGGCCTCCATGACCTAAATGACTCTAACGCCACAGTCATAGAAAACTCTATCTCACAACTTGGCTTCAAGCACTGTATCAATGAGCCCACACATAACAAGGGCAGAACATTGGATTTGCTAGCAGACCTGAATTGTACCACTCCAATCCTTAACAATGCACCCTGTGCCTGGCCAGACCATTATTGCATCACCTTTAGCATTCAGGAGAGCATCCACCCTGATTATTGCACCCCCATCGCCCCTCAAACCTTGTCCAGGAACAATCGTAACATAACACTAGACAACTTATTACCATTACTTCAACCCATTACTGATCCTACAAATAACCTAGATAAGGACGCGTCCTCATTGGTAGACCTGTAAAACCATACTCTAGAACAAGCCCTAAATAAAATTGCCCCATTTAAATTAAGACAGGCCAAACCCTTAGCCCACTTAAACACATGATTCACAGCTGAGCTAAAAACCTTCCGTAAATCTAAAAGATCCGCTGAAGCCACTTGGAGAAAAACACCTTCAATCTCTAGCAAGGAAATGTTCACAATTGCTGCTACCACCTATAAAGCAGCCATTCTTAATACCAAAAGAGAGATCTACAGTGTTAGAATTCAGAATGCCAAATCTGGCATGAAAGAGCTCTTTCCGATACCAAGGGAATTGGAGTCCCATGCACCACCTACAGAAGCCTGCATCAAGGATGCGGCTTGGTGAGCCAATATCCAGAAAGCCTTACATGACAAAATAGCCTTACTTCAAGCTACAATTAAGACCATAAAGAACAGGTTTGCTTTGAGTTCCCACTCATGCAACCTGTCCGACCGTCAATCTCTTCCGTGTCACCATTTCTACTTCTCTCCAGTCACCATAAAATAAGTGGAAATATGATTGTGGGTCTAAAACCATCAAGACACCAGGGAGATACCTGCCCAGCTTCAATCATCAAAGAAGGAGCAAAAGATCTATCTCTGTTCATCACTGCCTTGATCACCCTTTGAAAGCTGCTCAGTACCTAATAATCTTAAGGAAGCATGGGTTATGCCTCTCCTCAGAAAGCCTAACCTAGATCCAAACGTACACACTATTTATAGACCTATAACAACAGTCCCTTTCCTCCTGAAAATATTAGATAGAGCGGCCTATCTACAAATACAAAAAAACCTGGAGGTCAACAATCTCCTGGCTTGCGTCAATCTGGTTTCAGACTCAGGCACGGCACCAAAACCGCCCTCCTGGATCTTAAAATCCAAAGGGATGAAGCCAAAGACAAGGGCAATCTGGCCATTCTTCCACTACTGG
Organism: Ambystoma mexicanum; assembly: GCF_040938575.1. Lineage (NCBI taxonomy): Eukaryota > Metazoa > Chordata > Amphibia > Caudata > Ambystomatidae > Ambystoma > Ambystoma mexicanum. The sequence goes on along the minus strand of NC_090930.1, from coordinate 1,046,342,941 downwards.
ACCTCTCAGCAGCATTTGATCTTGTTGATCATCAGATCCTTACCAAACATTTGACCATTGCTGCAGAATTCTCCCCGAACGCTGCCAGTTGGATCCAATACTTTCTCTCGAACAGAACAACAAGGGTCTTTGCACCTACTGTGTCTGCTGATCCAGTACCAATCTATTGTGGGGTCCCTCTGGGTTTGTGTGTTTCCCCCACACTGTACATGGGTGGCACCTACACGAATTATGCTGATGACACCCAGGTCCTCATTACACACTCTGGTTGCTATCAAAAAAGACTCAAAACTGCTAAATGACAGTTAGCTCAAAATTCAGGTATGGACGGCTGCCCACAGCCTTTGTCTAAATGATGACAAGATGAAGCTTCTGATAATTGGTTCCCAAGCTCGTCTAAACAAGCTTTATGCATGTTGCAAGACTTTCAACATTGATGGAAACATCATTAAAGTGGCCAATGAAGTCAAAACATAGATTCCACGCTCTCTCACTCTCTCTAGTGCCTCAACTACAGCATACACCAACAAATTGATCAATGTTTGCAAACCCTACCTGTCCGCTAACAGCTACCACTAACAGCTACCTCACGCTTGCCCCGGCACTGATTTTATCTAAGTTGGACTGCTGCAATACCTTATTCTTAGGCTCCACAGAACACAATCTGAATAAATTAAAAGTTCTCCAGAACAATGCTCTCAGATCTGCTTTAAATATCCCACATTCTAACCACATCTCTGCAACCAGACGGGACCCACGCTGGCTCCCAGTGCGTGACAGAATCTTGCTGTGCACATAAGTCATCACGCATAAATGACTGTCTAACACAGCCCCTAAATATCTGGCTGACAAATTCACCAGACCGACAAGATCATTCTACTTACACTGTCTCAATATTCCTAAGGATAAACTGAAAACTACAGGTGGGTCAAGCTTCCCTGTGCTAGCTGCAAAGTGTTGGAACTCACTCCCCTCAGCCATCAGGGCAGAACCCTCCTTCTGAATCTATAGATCCAAAGTGAAAGCTTAGCTCTTTGTCCAGCAACACTAAACTCACCCACTACCGAATTTATCTGATTTGCTCCCCTGCCATTTCAGCTTTGCTTTATTATTCATGATGTTGGTACGTTGACTAATTTTGTAACCCTGTCAACAAGCCTTATGTCAACTGTCTCGATGTTGGTACGTTGAATAATTTTGTAACCCTGTCAACAAGCCTTTTGTCAACTGTCTCTCTATGTATGTATTTCTAACATTCACCTAGGCTCAAGCGCCTAGATACCTCAGGGTTAGGTGCGCTCTACAAATAATAAACTAAACTAAACTGTCAGCGGTTCCGCAAGCGATTCCAAAATAGGGTCTGTTATTTCTGTATCTTAATGTTGGCTTATTTTGCTTTAGCGATGATCCATGGTTGCTTTACATGGGTTACTGGTGACATAATATTCAAACTCCAGACAATGGACATATGCATCATGGCTATGAATTCTGATAGGAGCATGATGAGCAACAAAAAGTAGCTGCTCCCAATTGGTTTGGCAAGCCACTTCATTAGTTTTGATTGGTTGCTGCTGTTTTGTAGACATACATAATATTGCAATTATACCATCAAAATGTAAACTCAAAATAATAGATCGTAAACAATTCATTTTGATAACCTTTTATTTTTTTATTTACCCTCGTTTTCTGTATTTTCTTTGGAATATTGGATTCTGATTTGCCAACCTCAAGACCAAGTTGAAAGCCAACATTTAGAAATGGTATGAACCATCTTATTTTATTTTTTAACTGCAGGATAGGGTTACGGCATGGAGACCGCTTTGCTTGAACTAGTCTAGGCTTTTGGAACAGGTGGATGAATGTAAGCCTTCCATGCTGATGTTGCTGGACTTATCAGCCATTTTCGACCTGACAGACCACTCATTTCTGATCACCAGGTGGAAGAAGTGACAAACCGCTCTACCTCTGCCTCTTGTTGGACAGCTTCTTTTTGGGAAAATAGGGAAAGTAGAGTGTTCTATGGAGACTTAGCTGCTATACCAGTTACAGTTAAATTTGGCGTGCCGCAGGGTGCATGCATTTCTTCTTGTCTTTATAATGTATTCACGGCCCCATTCTTTGCTCCTCTAGAGCAGGAGGGGATTGTGTTTACAAATTACACAGATGACACGCAGTGTGTCGTCCCTCTTGAGGGACTACATGCATTGGATGAAGCGAATCTGAACAGGATATGTGCGATCATCGAGGATTGGATGGTGCAGAATAACCTGGCACTGAACAGGGGCAAAACAGAGTGGCTGATTGTTGGCAATCAATCCATGCTAACAAACCTCAGTCCATTTTATGTGATCTTCCAGTTAGGAAATGTTGAACTTACCCCACTTAAGAAGGTAAAAACTTTGGGCGTGATCTTTGATCAACAGCTCACCATGAAAGCCCACGTGGGAAATATTGTGTCTGCACCAGCAACCTAAATTAAACTCCTAGCACACCTTAGACCGCTCATTAGTCAAACCAATGCAGAGACAATTGCTAGAGCGATTATCAGATCTAAAATTGACTACTGTTGCAGCCTCCTCCCTGGGATCAGTAAAACTGACTGCAACAGGTTGCAGGTAATTCAAAACGGGGCAGTGAAAGAGGTTTTGGGTTTATCCCGAAGAGATCATGTCTCAGCTGCCAGGCAAGCCCTCCATTGGCTTGCCATTGATGCCCGTTTACTCTATTGACTATTAGTCATCACTTTCAAAAGCAGACAAGGCCTAATGCCCAGCTACCTTCAAGATCTTATCTCTGATAAAGTTCATTGGAGAACCCCTAAATCCAATAACACAGATTTATTGATGCTTCCTAGGTGGAGGACCGTGAAAGTGGAAAAGGGAGTCTTCCACATTGCAGCCCCAAAGGCATGGTACAACCTACCTCTGGATCTCAGACATCATAGCTCCTTAGATAACTTTCCGAAAAAGTTGAAAACCCTGATGTTTGCCTGACTCTGCACTTGGATTGTCCTGGACTGTTAATGCTGTCATGTTGGAATCTGTCTTTTTATTTTTTGTCCGCGACCTAATGCCCACGGGTCTATTGATTGTGCATTATAAATATTAAACTAAACTAAACTATAACAAGATTCATATATACAAATGTACAAATAACCGATTTCACTTGTAAATATTATACAAATTTAAAATATTACGTGAGTGTTATGAATGTGGATAAAAAATAAATCCTGTTGAGGAACCTTTCTCCAAGGGACACTTATCAAAAATGGACCTCAGCGCCCTGAGGTCTATTACAGAGATATTTCGTGTCGCATGAGTTGCGCAACAGCGGAGAAAATGTGGTTCCTCCACTCCGCTTTATAAATCAAAGAAGAAAAACGTTGTTGCACACTCTCTTTCATGCGCCACTTAAACAAAGAAAACTCCACTCAATTGGAATATAGAAATACATTTCTGTATTGGTGCGGGTAAGTGCCCTTTGTGATGACACGTGTTTCAACGGACCACGCCGTCTTTTTCAAATCAGGGCCAATATTATAAGTTGCTTAATTTGGAACACAAAGGATAAGTCTTGCTGAAAAGCAACGTTCCAAATTAAGCAACTTATAATATTGGCCCTGATTTGAAAAAGACGGCGTGGTCCGTTGAAACACGTGTCATCACAAAGGGCACTTACCCGCACCAATACAGAAATGCATTTCTATATTCATTTGCCTCAAGCCCAAGCTCCATATCTCTCCAGCCCTGAAATGTCTCCACAGGCTCCCGGTGACTGCAAGAATCAAGTTTAAGAATCTCTGCATCATCCACAAGCATTCTTGGTGGTGGGGTTCGCACTACATCCAACTCTCTTGCAAAATACCTTCTTTCTATAGCCCCTCGCTCTGCTACCTCCACCTCTTATGAGGGTCTGATGCTTCTGTAGACAGAGAGTGGGTGATAGATCTCTCTCCTCTGCAGGTGCCTCCCTCTGGAATGACCTCCTTGCATTTACCCTGAGCAGCTCTGCTCTGGCTGCACTTAATCTGTGCCATGTTGCCCTGATCCTACTTCCCCCACCCTCTCCCTCTCAATTCCCCCTCTCCCTTCACCATGCACTGCGCATTGTCACACTTACAGGATCCGAATGTCACAATCCCTTGTAGGATCATTTGTCTCGTCTTCCTCCTATCTTCCCTCCGTTGTCTTGTGGTTCCTTCAAACACTTGTGCATTGTAATTGACATATCTTATCCTCATAGCACATAACATTACTCAGTATTGCTTCCAAATCTAATATTTTGTAGGGCATGTTCGCAGTTTGCTGTAGTACTCACTGTGACATTATTTTGATATTGATTTGTTGTTGTTTTTATTAAGAGATCATAAGGACAATCAAAAAATGCCTTCATGTAGTGGGTTTGGTTGCCCCAATGTTAGCCATGCCAAAAGGGAAAATACAGACCTGCATGTCTTTCCTAGAGATATCTATTTAGTAAAAATATGGCTTTCAAATTGCAGCTTTCCAATGTCCGAGATTAAAAGCAGAGCCAGCGATGTCTTGGCTGATGTGAGGGGCAATCGATTCTGCGTCTGCAGCATGCACTTCTCTGAAGAAATGTATGAACAGTCCAAGTTCACTAAAAGGGTCGCCTCAGACTCCATCACAAATTAATACCCAATGCTAGACCTACTGAATTTTAACACACGCTGAAGCCGTTGAGTAGTTTATTGGGGCGCGATTATTGTAATGCATTGCACTATTTAGTAAAACGTGTGTGTATAATATGTTTTCCAAACGATCATCCAATACATAGTAATAGTATGTGAATGGGTAACATAATGAATGATTTGTAATTTTTGATGAATACTTCTATTTATATTTCACTGCACAAGTTTCCATCATTGCACAGTCTACTGTGGTTTATACATTTATATATGTAGATTACTTTGTGTATACCTTGTTTATGGATACATTAATAGTTCTGAGCAATGTGAGACTTCTCAAAAAACGGTGTCTTTTACAAATTGGTTAGTTTGTTAAATGTGTTCATTAGCATCTCTGTCTTTGCATAGACCGCACTAACGGCAGTAAAGACCGTTAACATGGAGGAAACCACATCCACATCAAACATCCAAATAATGAGGCCGATTGACTGGAACATAAACTTACTTGATCCCTTTTCTAGTTGTGTAATTCATAATACAAATGTACATTCTCTATTTACGAATGGTGTAAATATATCTATCAATTAAAGCATATACATTGTACATCTACCACTATTCCTTCATCTACAGCCGCCACAATCAGCATTCAGGTAATTTTTGGGAAAATGTACTTCTGATGTGACCATTTCAAATGATTTATTTGTTTCAGTGCATAGCAACTCCGAATTCCATCAAAGTGGCATGTAGGCTTCATTTAAAATATTGTCCATCATGATTTTTTAACAGTGAATTTTTGTTTTATATTTTCCTTTTACATCTTTATTATTGCTATTACTTTGATATAGTTGGAGGCTGGAACTTCAACAACATACTATTCTTGTGCAGAAACCGTTCTGCAGGATGCGGTATGACCAGCGATAATTTATTGTTATTTGATTTTTTTTATTTGCAATACCATCAGCAAACTGAAATGCATTAGCTCAACAACCTCGATGTATTTGTCACAGAAACAAAGGCCACAATTAAATTTTAAGCAATTATAACAGTACATTACCTTATTTATACTGCGGTCGTGTATACAGTGATCGTGGCTTCTATAAAAATGTAGATTGCATCTTTTACAAAATGTTCATATTGTTCAATGTTTTCATTGTCTTTACACAGGTGACACCGATGGAAGTACAGACCATTACCATGGAGGAAACCACAGACACTTCCAACATCCACATGGTGACGACGAGTGACTTGCACATAAACTCACATTCTCTACTTTGGATTTTGTCCAGTTTATAATGAAAATGTACATTGTCCATTTAACATTGGTGTCAATATACTATTCCTTAGTCAACATCAACCACAATCAACATTCAAGTACTTTTTTGCTAACAATCCTTCGGATGCGACTATTCAAAATATTTCATTGTTTCGGTGTATAGCAACCTTGAATTCTGTGTAAGTGGAATGTAGGCTTCAATTTAAACATTGTCCATCATTATTTTAGGTTTAATATTTTTTTAGATTTTACTTTTACATCTTTATTGGTATTAATTTGATATAGGGTGAGGCTGGAACTTCAACAACGTATTATTCTTATACTGCAACCGTTCTGAGGATGAGGTATGACAAGTGAAAACGTATTGAACTAAATAAAACTTTTATTGTTGGAATTTGCAATACTGTCTGCTAATTGCAAAGCATTATCTCAACTACCTCGAAGTAACCATCAGTAAGTAATAACACTAGTAAAGGAGAAATTCCCAAAAACATAATTTGTTACTGAATGATAGACACTTCCACTTACTATATGAATGGAGTATGTTTTTGATCATAAACATTATCAGCTTTTATATAAATCTAATGGCTATACAGTAAATATTTAATGCATGATGAACTGTCTTAAGATGTAGTTTGTGAGATCAATTATGTTAATATTACAATATTTAACAATCTATTCATTTTCATTAAATTGATTATGTTCAAGGAATGTACTACTGAAGTGGTTGAAATTGAAGATACGTATGGCCCAGAGGTATTCATAAAATTTTAATACATTTGAAGTCATCCACATTTATATCTCCACTCAATTGGAATATAGAAATACATTTCTGTATTGGTGCAGGTAAGTGCCCTTTGTGATGACACGTGTTTCAACGGACCACGCTGTCTTTTTCAAATCAGGGCCAATATTATAAGTTGCTTAATTTGGAACACAAAGGATAAGTCTTGCAGTCCTGATCTGGATTAGTTGCAGAGGGCAAAGAGTAGAGGTGGGTAGATTGAGAAAGAGGTTGGTGCAGTAATCCAGCCTTGTGAGAACCAGGGCTATCGAGACAGTGAGTTTCTATGGTAAAGTGAGAAAAGGTAGAATACCACTGCAGAGATACATCTGAAAGTGGTCCTTCTTGGCACGATCCATCAAGCGTGGATAGAAGGAGAGAGTGGAGTCAAAGATGACACCTAGGTTTTTTGCCTCACAGGAAGGGGAAGGTAGAGGGCCCAAGGAGGGCAGCCAGAAGGAGAGATGGAAAGGTGAGCAGGGGTACCAATGAAAAGGATCTAAGTCTTACTGGCAATAAGGAAGAGATCATTTGAGGCGCAACAATCCTGAATGGTGGACAGACACTCAGGAATGAGAGAGGGAGGAGAGGAGACTGAGGGGATAGCCTGAAAGAGAGCTGAGTGTCATCCACATAACACTTAAAGTTAGAAGTGAAGGTATAGATGAAGTGGGTCATGCCCTAGTTGCAGAGAAAAAAGTACATAGGAAGGTTAATAATGGTGTAGACTTTTTGCATATATTAAATTGAGAATATGGTGTACATTGAGTATAAAGCAATAGAATGTGGCAGAGCAGATAACTTTTGACACTAAGGAAAACAATAGTGAAAGTTGACTAACCGTTATTTGGAAGTGCAGATGAGCCGATTCAGCAAGCAATGAAAAAAGTGAATAGGTGGCGATATCCTTACTCGATTTCAGAGATGTTTTCTTGGTAACTTCCACTGTTTTGATAAAAGCTTCCAGAAGTGGGTGTCTATGTGAATGCGTGACATGTTCTTTCACACCCACAAGGCATCTATGACAAATTTGGACCCCCCACATCCCACCAGTGAAGTCCCCTTGCGAGCGCACAGCCAAAGGTGCAAACTGCCATTGATACCAGAGAGTGGATGGATGTGGATGAGGGGAGGGCAATAGGAATCGAACATAGTCATAGGACACATAGGACATAGTCATAGGACACAGAAATATGTTGATTTCAGGGACGGGTCTTGCAAGGGGAGTACAGAGACACCAGATCTGGGGGGGCCAAGTGGTCAATGGACCCTGTGCCAAAGAGCCCTTTGTGATGTACTACTATTAGAGACCTTCAGCCTTCCCACCCAGCCAGCCCTGTTGCGAGCGCATGGCCAAAGGTGCGAAGTGCCATTGATACCAAAGGGTGGATGGATGTGGATGAGGGGAGCGCAATAGGCCAGTAAACCTGTTGAAGAACACCAATAATTCACATGTTTGTACGTGTTGTGTACTTACAAATAATTTCCACCCACTTTTCATATCGACTCATTTTAATATTTTTTTTTATACATTTTGTAAAGTGGGTTTCAATGACAAACTACAAATTGAACTGCTGCAGTCTTGGTCGTGTATGCATATATTTGCAGTACTGTCCTGAGTCACTTGGGAAGTTTTTCATGAATGGCACAAACCGCATAAGCAGGTATCACTCGTCGAACACGGAATCCCAGACTTCCATGAATCCACCATGTAAATGCATGCCAGGCCACACAGTAAGCCTGTACCACCTGAGAAAGATACAGAAAAAGTTTACTTGAATGAACCCAATAATTGCATGTATTATGTTGTAAACACCTTTTTAAATGTAAGGCAATGTGAGCCAATAAAAAGTACATTTCCAACTTCCATCTGTTTCTAAGGCTAGGCAAAACATTCTTAAATATACAACAAATTTTAACTGGGAAGTGGCCGCAGCAGTCCCCTCTCAAATAATCTGATCTTTTGATCAGCCAGGCCTTTCCAGAAGAAACTCATCTACCTTGGGAGACCTAGAATCTGATACAAAAGGCAGCCAGATCGTGTGATCACCTTAAGGGGTGGGACGGACTAATAAATGGCCCTTAGCAGCAATTTCAAAGAACCTTTGGACACTGGTCCTATAATGACCGCATTCTCAGGAATCATGAATAACTCAGCCCTCAGATGCAAAGGAACTAACATTATATGCCACCAGATGGTCTATTTTCAGGCCAGAGGAACTGGAGATGCCATTTAATATTTTGCAAAGCGGAAAGAAAACTGCAGTTTGAATGTGACATAGGGAATCATATTTCTGCTTGTAACCTTTGAAGGGAATGTCCTGAAGATGTAATTTATTTTTAAAAAATGTTCATGTTGAAAAGCTCCTTCAGATGAATGTAAAATGATATTTTTTTGGTAGATGTTTTGTTATGTAAATTAGGTGAATGTGGATATATTGATGCAGAAATAGCACACACTAGGGATTCATATATCCTAGCATTCGTGTCAGTGAGCTAGTAACTCTGAGATGGGAACATTATTTTTGTATCCAAATGTCAGAAGGAAACACTTGGTGCCGCAATGAAAATCACATTATTTGGTTCATCTAAGTGAGAGTAATCTGATGAACAGATTAGTAACATGATCACTTGAGGAACATGCCGTTTCAGAAAACTACAATTGCTTAATGTAGAAATCTTCAAGTTGATATCACATCAAATGGGAGTAAAGACGTGTTTAGAAGTCACTCCTGTTAGACTGCCCTCTTCAATAATATACCTAAAGAGCATGGAGGGGATGGTTTAGCGTGATGTCACTTTTGAAACACTGCCCAATCACATACATTGACCAATCAGAATAGAGAATTTACATACACCTCTAAAGGGAGTGTGGTGTGTGAGCTATAAAAGTCCAAACCAATAGATTCTGGTGACTCACTCAATCACTGACTGGCTGACGGATGGATGGGAAGAAGGAGAGAAAGAAGAATTGGTAACACTAGAAATGAGAAGGAAATAGGTTGTTTTACTTTGGACCCATTTTTGGATTATTAGCAACACACTGTATGAAAGACCAACCTGGAGTTAATGAAGTAGGCCTTCTTCAGTGGAAGAGACAACAGACATGCCTAAAACAGAAAAAAGGGATCCAGAGTACAGAGGGAAGCTGATCCCATCTTGCTGACTGATGCGCACCTAATCCTAGAAAGGGAGAACTGAACCAGTCCTTAAGAGGGTTCCCACCTGTCTGGCAGGCAGCCAAAATAAATTCTTGTTTATGTATAATACCAAGGGGAAATATCATTCTGATGGCGAAAATGTTCTTTAGAGGAATACATTAAATCCCAGCCCCTTTGATTTGTAAGCACTGAGGGGCTGGGTCATATAAATTGACTGGTATATCATGGGAAATAAGGAAATCTTTCAAAAGCGCAAGTGCTCCTGGAATTGTAGATTTGATCAAATAAATCCTATACTCTGTCTACATGGCGAGATCCTCCGATTCCTTGTGCAGGTGCACCAAGCAGAGTCCTGTTATTGGTGCTGATACATTCAAGACAACGGGGAAAGGGTAATTAACAGCTACTTTTCTCATCTTTAAGGGCAAACATGTTTTAATTTTGCAAGTGATTCACATGCAGGAATGTTAAGTAACTTGTTGTTACGGCCTGCCGGGGTGACGCGCACCATCAACGCCACTCAACCTGTGATTTCTTGGAGGCTGTACCTTCAGTGGAGTGGTCAACAGTGCCTTTTGGTGTATGATGTACGGAGACGGCGGGGGGCACCATGGTCTTCAGGGGCACATCTGGATTTGGCTCTACAGTGCGCCAACGTCACAGTGTTGCCGCAAGTGACTAGGTCAGATGACACAGCCCACAGAGTCGGCGTTTCAGATGCCTTGTTCAACTAGAGACGCTGAAAGCCCACTGTGCTCACTATAAAGAGCAGATGGAACTTCCTTTTGGTGCATCTAATTGCTCCTTCTGGACCTTGCCGGCTTTCCTGCTCTCTGGTTCACTAAACTATAGCGCTCCTGGGTATACAGTGTTAAGAACGACTAAGAAAATATTGAAAAATATTCAGTGAATTAATAATTATGACATTTCTTTATTGAATTATATTAATAACGAATTGTGGATACATTTTATTAACATAGAAAACTTTAACGCTAGTATTTTATTTTGGAACTGCGAATCTTCTTTCAACACTAGGTGTCACTCTTTCTATGGCTTTCTTCTATTTACATAGACCGTAAACGTTCTAAGGCCATGTTTGGCTTCTTCTTTAGAGGAGGTCGGTTTGATTTTGTGGTGTTCCATTTCCTCTATGGATTTTTCTATTATTTTTTCCTGTTTTGGGGGAATTTTTCACATTTTGGATCCTGGATTGTGGATTTAAACTGGATTCTTCTTTTTTTCAGATGGGTTTCTTTGCTGTTTTTGGATTGTTTACACTGGATTATTTTCTTCATTTTATCGGTTTTTGTTATTTTCCAGGCCTTGGATAGGGATTGTAATATGTTCTTGGTGTTGCCTCTGATTTTGTTTACATTTTTACTGGTTTTTCCCATGTTTTGGATTATTGATATGGATTTTGGGGAATTTTTATGGGTTGCGGATTCTTCCGTTGATTTATTAGGATTTGTGTTCCAATGGCTGCAGGATATATCGGGTTTACAGACTTCACTTGATACGTTGAATACATTCTTTTATACGCAATTGGGAGTCTCTAAACTTTTTCCTTTGTATTCCTTTCTTCCTCGAGTCGGTCCTTTACTCATGCACCTTACACAAGTTTCTTTGTATATATATCTGTTGTTGTTTACATTTTGTTATATTGACAACATTGAATACATTCAATAGTCTCAGGAAGATAGCTCAGGGGCAACGTGCTCGCCTTAGAAGCAAGACGAGACGGAGCACCACAGGTTGTAACCCTGGGTCCGCGCTTCGAAACCATTGGGTATAAAGTGCGTTATAAATAACCTATCATATCATATCACTCAATGTATTTCGTTATTTGGGGTTTTGTTAATTTCTTTTAATCATTGTTTGTCAATATTTAATATTCGTTATTAAGACAGGAAACCGCGTTCTTGTCTGCTGCTGTCATTTCTGTCTTCCTTCCTTGCTTCTCCCCTTCGTTCTTCCAGTTATTCTGCTTCCTCTTCCTTTCCTTGGTTGTCTGGTTGGCCCCTGGCAATCCGTTCGCACATCAGCCTTCCGGTGCAGTGTGACCCCTGTGATTCCACTGCCATGCACCACGTAAAAAACGGAAGGCAAGCCTGTGGTGTGGGGGAACTGGTGCCCGACTGAACCCAGGTTTCTTGCCTTCTTGGGACAGAAGGGGGTCGGGTCTTGTGCCTACACTGACCTCGTATCATCCTGGACATTCAGCGACCCGCTGCCTACAGGAAAAAAGAGAAAGACCACCAACACCAAGGGACAGTAAGAAACACCACAGTGATTTAGCAGTTGACAGATTAAGACGGCAAGAGACCAAACTCGAGATGGAGGCACTACAAGAACTTCAGACTGAGCTGCAGGCGCAGCAGTTGGAGGTTGCGCCTCTAAACCAAGAAACCAACACTCTTCAATCAGCGCTATCTCATGACATTGCTGCCTCTGAAAAAACGTAGGAGAAGAGCCAATCGATAATGCCTGTATTGTGGTTCTTCAGTCCATTTCCTGGGTACCTGTCCTATCTGACCCCCTAGACCTTCGGAAAACTAGCAGGCCTGCTCTTGGAAGGGAAGAAAACAGCAAGCCCGACTAACTTATCATCTCTTCCCAATACTGCCAAGGGACTGATGCCAGCATCTCGTTTTTAGTCTTGGAAGTGCATCTGTTTAATAAGAAGATACGTCAACAACTTAGTGCCATGGCATTGTTAGATTCCGGAGCTTTAGGTAACTACATTGATCGAACATTCATTGCTTCTCATAACATTCCTTTGGTGGAGAAGCAATGTCCGGCTACTGTGGCCCTTATTGACGGTTCATTGATCTTTTCCAGACCCATCACTCATCATTCTGTAACCCTTGTCATGAAGATCAATCAGCACCAGGAACAGATAGCTTTCGATGTCCTTCAAACACCATCATATCCCTTAGTTCTTGGTCTTCCCTGGCTCACACACCATAATCCCTTTGTGAACTGGGCTACTCAGACAATGATATTTGGTTCTGACATTTGTACCACCCAGTGTTGCTGTTCGGTGCAAACTAGAGGGGTTCCGGTGGCCACAACATTGCTCAAACCTGATACCCTGTTTCTAGTATCTGTTCCCTGGTGGGGGATCCACCAGTATATCAGAACTACGTAAACGTCTTTTCAGAATTGGAGGACATTCCCCTTTCTCCACCTTGACCATTTGATTGTGCCATTAACTTCCTTCCAGAGAAATTTATAGCCCATGGCAGGATGTATTCCTTGTCTCCACTGGAATGACATGAACTACAACAATATCTATAAGAATGCTTATGAAAAGGGTATATCAGTCTCTAGCATGTGCACCTCTTTTCTTCGTACCAAAGAAGGAAGGCTCCTCAGGCCCTGTGTGGACTATCGAGAAATGAATAACATCACTGTAATAGATCGCTATCCTCTGCCTCTTATCCGAGACATTCTGGAATGACTGAAAGACGCTCACTACTTGACAAAACTGGATTTACGTGGTGCATACCATTTGGTCTGGATAAAGAAAGGTGATGAGTGGAAGACAGCATTCAAAACACCACAGGGCCATTTCGGGTACAGAGTGATGCCATTCGGGTTGTGTAATGCCTCGTCAGTCTTCCAAAGGTTAATAGATACCATCTTTTCTGATCTCATAGGATTGACCATGTGGGCATACCTAGACGATATCTTGATTTTCTCCCCAACTCTTGAAGAACATCAGGAACATGTGTCTCAAGTGTTGTATCGGCTGGAATCTAATCACTTTTATGCTAAACCAACCAAATGCCTCTTCCATCAAAGAACAATCGACTTTTTGGGCCCTACTATAAGTGATCGGGGTATCCAGATAGACAAAAGCAAGGTACAAGCCATTAGAGACTGGCAAAGCCCCAATAATCGTAAGGCAGTAGAGCGATTCTTGGGTTTTGCAAATTATTAGCGTGACTTCATCGCAGATTTCGGCCAGATTTCTTTGGATATCACCCAGGTGTTGCGAATCAACCAACCCTTTTTTGGGGGATCACGAGCCGAATCGGCTTTCCAGAAGTTGAAGGAAGCCTTTATGTCTGCACCAATTCTGCGTCATCCTGATGATTCTGCTCCCTTCTATATCGAAGCTGATGCCTCTGAAAGCGCCATTGGGGTTGTCCTGTTACAGACCGATCCCCAGACTACAGTGGAACACCCAGTTGCCTATTACTCCAGCAAATTGACATCCAGTGGGGTAAACCATTCTGTGATTGAAAAAGAACTGCTGGCCATCAAAGGAGCATTCGAACAGTGGATACACCACATTCATGGGGCCAGACATTCTGTGACGGTTCGTACTGATCACTGCAACCTTCAACATCTCATATCCCTACAGTGTCGTAACAGCCAACCAGCCAGATGGGCTTTCTTTTTTTCACACTACAACTTTGTCCTGATCCATATCCCTGGATCCTCAAACATACGAGCTGATGCCTTGTCTAGGTCTTTAGGGCCTGACTTTCTTCTTGGCTGTTATCCAGCTACCATGCTTCACCACAAACACTTTGTGGACATTGTCCAGTCCTTCTTGGATCAAGTCTGTTTAGCCACTGGTACGGATCCAACCACGGCCCAGCTCTTGTCTCTTCCAGGAGTCACCACCAAACACGGGTTAGTGTTCTATTCCAAGCAACTGTATATACCTACTTCTGAATTGCGCCAACATATTTTGGTAACTGCCACAATGCTCTCAAAGCCGGACACAGAGGCATAAAAACCACTCTAGAGTTGATATCACAAACCTTTTGGTGGCCCGACATAAACAAACAAACTTCAGAGTATGTAAAGTCTTGTCCGGTTTGTGCCCAGACAAAATCCTCACGACAAAGGGCAGTTGGTCTACTACATCCCGTTGAAATACCACCCAGACCATGGCATTCCATTGCTGTCAATTTTATTGTGGATCTCCCTGATTCTAACGGTAATGCCTGCATTATGGTTGTGATGGACGGTTTTTCCAAGTTGCCTCATTTCATACCCATGCCTGGCTTATCCACAGCAACTCATAAGGTCAACATCTTCCACCATGAATTATACCGCCTGCATGGATTACCATCTAAGATCATTTCCGACTATGGGTCTCAGTTTATAGCCCGTGTGTGGACGCAATTATGCATACATCTGAAAATACACTGAGGACTTAGCTCTGGGTACCATCACCAGACCAATGGTCAGACCGAAAGGACCAACCAAACCCTGGAACAATACTTACGCTGCTATGCTAATGCCACCCAGGACAACTGGTCATCTTGTTTGGACATGGCCAAATTTGCCCACAACAATTCTTGGCATTCCTCCATTCAATGCCCACCCTTCCTCGTTACCTATGGCCTCCACCCTCGTACATCTCCCATGGAGTCTGTCATGGACAGCCCTATTCCTTCTGCTGATGTCTTCGTACGCGGTTCATCGCATGTATCTTCTTACGGTTTCTATCTTACATGACACCAAGGATTGTATGAAACGACAGGCAGATCAATGTCATTGTATGTAACATGCATACCACGACTGGGATCAGGTTTGGTTGTCATCTAAAAATCTACCTTTACGCAACCTGCCTGTTAAACTGGCCCCCAGGTTCCTGGGTCCCTCTTGAGTCCTGCACAGGATTTCTTCAGTGGCATACAAGTTGGCTTTGCCACCCTCCTGGCGCATTCATCCAGTATTCCACAACTCCTTGCTGAAACTCTTTGTGCCAGGCCCCATAGACGCCGGCCTCCTCGTCCCACTCCGTTGGATGTCAATGGTTTTCCTAAACTTGAAGTCTGCACTATCTGTGCCTCCCGCTTTCGCAGAGGTCGTCTATACTACCTGATTGACTGGGAGGGCTATGCGCCTGCGGATCGCACTTGGGAACCAGCCTTTCAGGTTCATGCCCTGCGGTTGGTTCGTCAGTTCGATCTACATTATCCTTGGAAGCCTGCCATTCATTTGCCCTTGTTGGGGGTGGGGGGCAGAGTGTTACGGGCCGCCGTGGCCACGTGCATCATCAACGCCACTCACCTGTGAGTTCTTGGAGGCTGTAACCTCAGTGGCGTGGTCCACAGCGCTTTTCGGTGTATGATGTACAGAGGCGGCAGGGGCACCGCGATCTTCAGAGAGGCTTCCGTATACGGCTCTACAGTGCACCAACATAACAACGCCACTGCAAGTGACTAGGTCAGGTGATCTGCCCCACGGAGTAAGCATTCGGTTGCCTGGGCAAGTAGAGAACGCAACATGCTCAGAATAAAGAGCAGACAGGACTTCCTTTCGGTGCATCGTAATGCTCCTTCTGGACCTTGCCGGCTTCCCGGCTCTCTGGTCCCTGGACTCTAGCGCTCCTGTCTGTTGCTGCCATTTCTCTTTTCCTTCCTTGCTTCTCCCCTTTGTTCTTCCAGTTGTTCTGCTTCCTCTTCCTTTCCTTGGTTGTCTGGTTGGCCCCTGGCAATCTATTCTCACAACATCAGCCTTCCGGTAGAGTGGAACCCTTGTGGTTCTGCTGCCCTGTGACCAGAAGGCAAGCCTGTGGTGTGGGGGAACTGGTCTCCGACTTGACCAAGGTTTCTTGCCTGCTTGGGACGGAAGGGGGCCAGGTCTCCTGCCTACACTGACTTGGGATCCCCCTGGATGTTCAGCGACCCGGTACCTCCAGGAAGAAAGGAGAAAGTACACCACTATCTTTTCCAACTGTTTCTCCATTGACTATCCTTCTCTTCTCACTAAGTCTGGTAGGACGAAGTTCAAAAAGGATATCTTGGCCTCCAACCCAGGTCTCCCTATAGCTGACACCTTTTCCAGCGCTTCCTACAGACAGACCCTCACTGAGATCCTTTTTGTTGTTCCTTTGCCAGATCTATGGACTCTTCATATGATCTCTGTGCTCTGCCCTTTCTCCTCCTCTCCCATTAATGGTGGCACCCGCTGGGAAGCCCTCATGGCCCACTTCAACTCCTCTAAGGTCATCATTAATGTCTACCTAAATGGCACTGTCATGGTCCAAGGTCCTCATGACAATCTCCTACTCTTTGATAGGCACTTCCCTGGCCTCATCAATTTCCTTTCATCTCCTGCTGTCGTCTCTGCAGGGGGTACCTCAAATGTGAACCCCTCCTCGGAAGGCCTTTAAGGCTGGCAACCTCCTTCATCTTGCCACCTTCAATTCTCGCTCTGCTGTCAAACACTCCTCTGACATCTGCCACCTCCTTGAAGATTTCGACCTCGATGTCCTCCTTCTCACTGAGACTTGGTTGCCAGCCACCTCTGTCACAAGCTTTGACACTCTCCTCCCTGATGGCTACAAGATCTCCTGGCCACTCTTACTGTGGCTACTATCTATCAGCCTCCTGGACAGATCACCTCTTTCCTCTCTGAGTGGGCGGACCTCTGCTCCTCCCTCCTGTCCTCAACCACTCAACTCCTCCTTGTTGGTGACCCATCTAGATTCTCCCTGTTCCTCATCTGAACTCTTTCGTGATCTCTGCGATTCCCTCTCCTTCTCTATCCTCCCTTCTGGCCCGACTCACTCTTCAAGGCACATGCTTGATGCTTTGATCTCCTCGGACCTCCCCCTCTCCATCTTTCTGACCACTTCTCTTTCCTGGAGTGATCACTCCCTCCTCTCCTCCCATCTCACCATCTCTACCCCCCAGGCCAAGCCAACCCCAACACAGCCACCTACCTTCTCAGACATCCGGACCATGAAGCGTGGGTCAGTTGAGGCTTTCGCCGCCACCTTCTCTCCCCCCTCCTCCTCTGACTGACTCACATCCTGACACAGCCCTTTCCAAGCTCTACTCTTCTATCTCTGATACTCTTGATGCTCTTGCCCCTGTTATGAGGATCCGTTTGAAGCCCAAAGCCAAGTGCAATTCTTGGTACGACTCTGACCTAGCTACCCTTAAACGTAAGTGCAGGGTGGCTGAGAGGAAATGGAGGGCTTGTTGTTCATCCTCTGACAAACTGGCCTGTTGCCAGCTCCAAAGGCAATGCCGAATCTCTGTCCATACTAAGAAGAGAGCCCAGATCCAAGCCTGTGTCTCTGCGGCATCTAAAAACTCGTCCGAGCTCTTCAAAATCTGCAAGGTGCTGGCCAACCCTGCTGCAGTCTCTACCTCTCCTGTGGCCTCCCAGGTCCTTTACACGGCCCTTGCCTCTCACTTCATCTCCAAAACCCAGGACATCCTGTCCACCCCTCCTCTCCCTTCTTCTGTCACTCTGGCCCTCCTGCAGATGCCCCCACCCTCTTTCTCTTCCTTTTCTCTTTTCTCCCCTGACAAGGTTTCTAGACAAGTCTGATCTATGAAAGTCTCGTCAAAACATGGTTCTGCCCTGTTCCTCCAAAACCATCAAGGACCACATTGACACCCTTGCTCCTGCCCTGGCCGATTTCTACAACCTCTCCTTTGCCTCTGGAGTCTTCCCCTCCCCCTGAAGCACTCTGTTGTGCACCCTCTTCTCATGAAACCCACATCTGACCCTTCTTGCCCGGCAAACTATTGCCCGAACTCCATCACACCTCTTGGAAAAGCTGGCCATCTCGCAGCTTAACCTCGACTCCGATTCTGTTGGTTGTCTCCATCACCATTAATCTGGCTTTAGAGCTGCCAGAATCACGGAAACCGCTCTCCTGAACATCTGTGAAAACCTACTCTCCAACCTTGACTCTAATATCCCTTCTGTGCTCATCCTACACGATCTCTCTTCTGCCTTTGACATGCTCAACCATACCATCCTGCTCAACTGTCTCCATGATAACCTGGGTATCACTGATCAGGCTCTGGCCTCACTGACTTAATTCCTCTCTGATCGACCCTCCCAGGTCCAACTTGGGTCCTTCCTTTCCTCTATCTCCCTCTCTACCTGTGGTTTTCCCCAGGGGTCTAACCTCTCTCCCTGGCAACTCTCGCCCATCTCATTGCCTCTCTCTGCTCCAATTTTCAGTGCTATGCGGATAACACTCAACTCATCTTCAGGCTTCCCTCTGCCACCTCTTCTCCTTCTCTCATCTCTGATTGCCTGTCTGCTATTCAGGAGTGGTGTGCCGCCAACGATCTCTGCCTTAATGCCAGTAAGATGGAGATCCTCTTCATCGGCACACCTTCACCCTTCTTTTTCTGTTACTCCTTTGGCTCTCCTTCTACCCCCACTTGTGAGGCTAAGAACCTCTGTCTTTTCCAACTCCACGCTTTTGTTTCTGCCCACATCTCCGACGTCTCTAAAAAGTCAAACTTCCAACTGCACCTCCTCAGAGGTATTCTGCCTTTCCTTTCCTTCCACCAGAAGCTCACTGTATCTCGAGCCCTGGTTCTCTCTGGGCTGGATTACTGTAACAGCCTCGTTCTAAATCTATCTGCTTCTACTCTCCGCCCTTTGCAACTCATCCAGAACAGGACTGCAAGATTTGTCCTGGGCCTCAAGCCCTGGGATCGTATCTCTCCAGCTCTGAAATCTCTTCATTGGCTCCCAGTGGCTGCAAGAATTAAATTCAAGACCCTTTGCATTGCCCATAAGGCTTTCTGAGTCCAAAATACCTTCAGCTCTCCCTCCGCAAATACCTTCCCTCTCAAGCTCTTCGCTCCTCCTCCTTCAACTCGATCCGGGTCAGTCGTTTCTCAAAGAAACATGCTGGGGTAGATCTCTGTCTTTGGCTGGGGCCTCCCTTTGGAACAGCCTCCCTGCCATTCTGAAACTTGAGGAGAACCATCTCCGGTTCCGGAAGCACCTCAAGACCTTCCTCTTTGCTTCTGCCTTCTCTCCTCCTCTCCCCTGTTGATCTGTTCTGCTTTGGCATTATGCACCTGGCTACCCTCTGATTTCAGGCCCAGGTACTTGCCCACCCTGCCACGCACCCGCACTGCCTCCAGGCAACCCTTGCACTTTGGGTCTGTATCTGTAACCCTACAGTCCCCCCTTTCCCTGCACTTATCAGACACGCCTGGTCTGTACCTTTAACCTAGCACTTGCCACTTGCTGGCTGCACTTCCATTTGTTGTTGTCTCTCATTCCCATGCTCAGCACTTTCTACTTCACCCTCACCCCCTGCACTTTCCCCCTCCCTCTCCCCTGCTCTTGCACGTTATCACTGTCACTGGGCCTAGTAAGATCATTGATTTTGTTCTCCCTTGTTCCCCTCACTTGCCTCGTTCCGCTCTGAAACACATGTTTATGAGCATGATACAAATAAAATATCAATATCACCAACACCAAGGCACAGTAAGCAACGCCGCAGTGATTTAGCCGTTGACACTTGTCTAGCAATTGAGTTTTCTAGAACACTGTTTGAATTTCTGAAATGTCCATTGAATGGGGGCAGGAGGGATTTTTATTTGCAATATAATAAGAAGTAGAGCGATTTAGATAGGAAACCAAATTAAATCAAAGCATCTGTCTATCAAATGGAATTTTATCCGGAGCCCTCATACACTGTTCAACGCATGGCGGTTGTGCGCTCAGGATAAGTTTAAAGTACATATGGTGATGCATGTGCTTTAAAAGTAAATTTTCAAGTTAATGCCGTTTTGGCTATTTAATTGACCAATGGATGGATCATTCTTTGTCGTAGTGATAATTAACATTGGGATGTTCATAGATGTATCATTTGTTTATAGTTACATTGTTTAAATGATTCCTATTTTATTAATAAATAGGCATTCTGTGCAACACTATGTGTTTCTTGCCCCGAAAGGAGAGGGAAGCTATAGGGAATCAATCTTGTTAAATTGGGGGTTCCAGGTTCATAAAAGAACTTTATTCAATAAATTAAAATTGTGCGCCCCTGGTTTGGGGTGGGTGGAACATTTCCCCCAATTAGATGTAACCTGATTAAAACATCCTACAGGGCATAGCAATATTTGTAATTATTAGAGCCTGATGCAAGTATTTACACATTTACAAATTACAGAGTGGTCCTAAGGGCAGAATGCATGAGAGGTGGGTCGTGCCGATAGTATGGTTAGTGAGTCGTCAGTTGTTTGGTGTCTCTCTATATCTAGCTCTCTAACTCTCTCTCTCTCTCTCTCTCTCTGTCTGTCTCTCTCTCTCTCTCTCTCTCCATTTTCCTCATCACTGTGCCTTAAGTCTATGCTTTCATTATATCTATTTTCATAACATTGGAATGTGAGCTCTGCCTGCTCTGAGACAGCAACAGGGAGGGTGCCCAATGCACTTAATAAGGAGGAGGACCTGTGGCACAGGTTTTCCATTGAGACAAAGGAAAACTCGGGAAGGAAAAAACTCAAAATGCACTAGGAGTCCAGACCCCCTCTTTCTCGAATCAGGACACTCCCCCTTTGGCTGGATCACTCCACCGACTTTCAGAGCAGACTTGGCTACTCTTCTACCTGTTCTGCTAAGCTATTTTTAGAGAAAATGTCGTCATGTCCTTATCTGAAACCGAACCTCATGTTGAGCTCCGTTAACCACTTAAAGGGAAATCCTGACTCTCAATTCTGGAAACAAGCCCTCCACATGCTCAGGGTAATACACTGATGGGGATTCTGTTTAATGCCTTTGTCTCTAAAGCTGTTTACATGAAGAACTCAACCCTGGGTAAGATACTGAGCATGGTTGATCAATGGGTTGGGAGCAATTGGGATGGTATGCAAATGTCAAATGCTCTATAATTTAAAACTGCAATGAAAGGGAAACTGGTCTCTCTCAAACGAGAGCAAATGGTTGTTACTCTGGCTGCTAAATCTACTGCAGCCGTTTTTTTTCTACATACTTGAAAGACAAATAGTGCCAACTTACATCTGCCATTTTGTGAGGAATTACATTGCGTGGGACGATCTATGAATAAAATTCAATGTAGAACGCACCTTTGAAGTTGTTGGACGATGGTCCAAAATTCTGAGGGGGACAAATGTTGCCCCGGCTCTGTGGTAATGGTGAGTTGGAAACTGTACAACATCTTTTGACTAACTGTGATGCACGGGTTGTGTTGCTTAGAAGGGCCCTCATGTCATTAGGTTTGGATTCTAACTACCCCCCCGACACCCTATGGGGGCTCTTAATGACTGGCTCCCATGAGGGGCTGATTGTCTTTCTCACTATGCTGTGGAGAGATGTATATGGCATATGTATGTGGCATATTTCGAATTTTAACCGATTGAATGTGTCGAATCCAATTATTTTCCTTTTTGGGTGGAGGAGGATTTGATTTAATTAGAGGGATGGTCATTCTGTTTTATGATGCCTGTGTTAATTGTTTAACTACATGACACACACATAAAAAAGAAAATTAAAAAAAAGAAACAAGCCCCCTACCAGCATATTGAACACTCTTACACTTTCAAATGTTTTGCTTAAAATTCCTACGAACACCCAGAGGGTGGGTGCAAAAGGCTGTCCTTTTCCCTTCTTATGTTTAGCTTTTACCTTCAAAATAATGTAAACCCTGAAATTAAACACATGTTACAAAAAACACAGTAACCAGCTATGGATCTGTGCAACGGCCAGAAAAACGCTTCCGAGAAGGTGTGATCTATGGCCCCCACCTCTTCACCAGCTGCAACATATTCTTCATTAAATCCTGAGATGGTTCAATCTCTTTGTGCACATAAATACGATGACCTATTTTTGACAGATGGCATCATCCTACCTGTAGATTTCTGTACTTCTCACCATTATGCCAGTGCGTTCCAAATATACCCCCAACCACATAGAATAGTCCATTATCGCCCCATTCACATACTGCTGTCCTCTGTAAATATGAGATGGTATTCTGTGCCCCCTCCAGACCTTCCTTGGCAACGACACACTCCATACCACCAGTATCCAAGTCCATCGGTCCTTCATTTACCTCAAATCTTAAGATCTTTCGATGTTTATTCAATGCATGAAGCAATTCACCTCCAGGTGGTTTATCAACATGTCCAGCAGCCCTCTCTTACACGGATGCTGAACCACCGCTGGCTTTTGTTGCCCCCAGCCCTTACCCCCAAACCATGATACTTCACACTGTCCATATTTCCTTTGCTTTTGATTTCCTTTATGACCTTGTATCTGTGTACACAGCAGCCCACTTCATAATGGAATGGCCACAGATTCATGCGTGCTTCTTTCGTCCCATTGTGAAAAACTGTTTCTCACATCCGGGTCAGCGACTCTTTCACCTCCACATTCTTTCATGGCATCACACAGACCTTGTAGTAAAGACACCTCCACATATCCTGCCTCAGTCTCCTTTACAGACACACCCAACTGAACCCGATCTGTGGCTGCGTCAAAACAAAACAAATGTGACCAAAGTGCTTACCCGGAAAGCTCAAGATCAGAAAATACTTCCACAAAACGGCCAGTACCCAGTCACGCTTAAATGCTTCTCCTTCCTCGTACTACAAAAAATTGCTGGCCCATGGACTCTTGAGTTGCAAGTATTCCCTTCTCGGGGGATATTGTCCCCTGCATCAACCTGCCCCACCCCTCTCTGATCTTTCCTGCAACACTTCATCAATATTGTCAGCCATCCCCACTTGCTACAATGCTGCCACTTGCCCCTATATCTTCAATATTGTCAGCTATCCCCACTTGCTGCAATGCTGCCACTTGCCCCTATATCTTCAATATTGTCAGCTATCCCCACTTGCTGCAATGCTGCCACTTGCCCCTATATCTTCAATATTGTCAGCTATCCCCACTTGCTGCAATGCTGCCATTTGCCCCCTATATCTTCAATATTGTCAGATATCCCCACTTGCTGCAATGCTGCCACTTGCACCCTATATCTTCTATATAGCAATTCAGAGATCCAGAAGGCTCCATAAAATAGCTATGCAAATACAAATCTAAATAAGCCACCCTCGAACCATGAGAAACAAACTAACTCCAACACACTGGCCATCAAATAGAATAAGGCCATAGAAATCGTTCTGTTCACCCTTCCAAACACCCCTAGATCTTGCCTAAGATTCCAGCACTATCTTCACTAATTCGTCCAATGCAGGCTTGCATCCCCAGAACCACATCCAATTAAATGTTAGCCCTGCCAACTTGGCACTAATCATGGAAGGGACACGGTCTCTTTCAGTTAACACCAGCAACAAAGCTGTGACATCTTCTGTCCTCTCCTGGACTCTTGAAGCCCTTATCAGCCTTCCCTAAGCGTGTCAATACGCCCTTCTTGTGGTGTCTGCCAGTTCCAGGAGTTGCAGAAACCTCATAGACCTTGCCACCAAAAACCATCCTGCATCCAAGTTGGCTCCTGGCATGCACCTGGAGCCAACAAATGCAAGTTCGACCACTGTGTATGAGAGATGTCTGTTGCACAGTTTACAAAGCCCGGCACATGTTGCGACTTGAAAACCACATTTCAACACAAACATTGTAACACAAACACTCTCGAGACAAAAGCATCTTTCATCTGCTGCTTTTTCACAATCACCACCAGAGTCTTTTTATGCACAATGAACGCCACTGATGTTGCCTTTTAGCACGTCTGTCCCTACAGGACTACTGGCAGTAAAACTGGAAAGGAGTGCAAGAATGCAATGCTGTGATTCATTAAAATGGCGACTCCACTGCACACTACTTCAACTGCCAAAAGGCTTACAAACCTATCACACCAGCTGCGTCAAAGTAAATATGCACATTCTAAAACCCTTGCTACTCTGACATAGACACACCATGATGTGCAGTGGTGGAAATGGAAAACATTTAAAAGGGGATCCCCAAAATGGCCGGGGTGGAGTTTGGAGGTGGTGGTGGAATCCCGAGGGGGTAGAGCTGGCAGTTGAACTGCGCTCTAATGAAATGTTCAAAATAATAGTTTTAAAATGGTGCAATTTACTTCTTGCTGCTTCTTCCCAAGCTCCACACTGTACATCAATTCCACTTTAAATCATTTCCTTGGCAGTGGTGCACCCAAAATACAGTGATATTAGTACATTAAGGGGTCCATAGACACCCTCTACAGTAGAAGGCTAGATGGGTACCCCTGCTGGTTGAGAGACCGTTGCTGAGATGTTATTTATTAATAAACTGGTTGTTAATCTGTGACTTTTTTAAATTCCTTGTAAAAAAAAAAACAATTGCTATAAAATGTGTTTCACCGGGGGATGGGTTGAGCTGGTCGCTTGCTTATATTCAGGGTGGAGGAGGGGTAATTTCTGCCCCTGTGGTTCATCTCCTAATAACGGCTGTCAGCATATCAGGAGCATTTATTTGTGATTAAGCAGTTTGACAAGCATAGAACATCTTTATAAATATCACCTGTGATAAAACACAAAGGATGGGGCACAGAAATTACAGGGTATTTGTGTGGTAGTCTGACAAAAAAAAAGAAACACATTCCAAGGAAAACGAGTGAATTTTATATATCTATTTTATTTTTTACATTTATAAAGCGCACAAAGCGGCCCTGGGGCATTGTGGCGCTGTTACAGCAGTGCTTACTTAGTTACAAGGAAAGTAGACATGAGCGCCTGTCATTACATTGAACCTAATACCTGACAGGTGAATGTTACATTGATACAGAAACGGCATAGTTACAGACTCAAAGGTTGTGGAAAGTTGCACGTTTAAGCAGCACTTTTGAGTTTGGAAATGACTTTTTTTCCTGTGAAAGTGTAAGATGCCCATTTGGGGAACAATAGTGTGCTCAGCATGTAGAAAGCATGCTTTAAAACAGACTGAGCTATAGCCTGCAAACGCGCGAGTGATGTCTGGGGAAAGGAGGCCACAGGAGATTACTGGGCTCAGTAAATGCTAGTCAGGGCTGACGCAGGCCGGGTCCGAGATCCGACCAGACATCTAATGACGGATCTCAGACGCTGGCCCATTCACCTGCGCTGATTACGTGAATCAGTAAGCATGCGCTACATTACCAACATGGAGATTTCCTTACACCATTGGTCTGGTTTGTAAACTGGTGATCAAATATTCCACTAGTATAAAAACCTCTCAGGGGTTGTTCGGAGATGAGCAGGCTAGAATGTATTTGCAATATATGTGCCTGGTCTAATTCATACATCATTTTTTATCCAGTGTGTGCTTGTGCGTGAGGAAGTGAGGGAGAATGTAGCCCCCTTCTGAAGTACAGCTTTTCATGTCTAGGTTAATGCATACATGAGCACGTTCACCTACTTGTTCTCTTCATACAGTAGTTAGAAAATATGCAATCTACTATAGATGATAGGCCCTGTGATGAAAAGTACGTCATCGCAGCCAGAATGCTAAAGCTGCAACTTCAATTTATGCCGATTTTCTTTCAACATGCTTGCTAAGTGCCGATCCCAGATGTTGGCGCATATATGATATGATATGATAAGTCATTTATAATGCGCCTATACACAAGTGTTTCAAGGAGCGACGAGGCAAGGGCAGGGAACAGAGGGGAGACAGAGACAACGATCTTACTAGGCCAGGTGACATTGAGATCACGCAAGTGCAGGGGAGAAGTGGAAGGGGGGGGAGGGGCAGGGGAAGTGCAGTAGATAGGAAAAACAGTAAATAAATAAAAACAATAAATAAGAACAATAAATACGAAGTGCGGGCAGCTGGTGGCAGGTGCAAGGGTAAGTGCAGACATCAGGTGTCACGTGCTGGTAGGGGGCTGTAGGGATACAGAAACAGCCCCAGAGTGCAAGGGTTGCCAGGGGGGCAGTGTAGGTGTGCAACTGGCGGGAGGGGGACCTGGGTCCAAGAACATAGTGTAGCCAGGTGACCAGTGCAGTTTCAGTTTCAGCCAGTAGTTCAGCAGGGGAGAGGAGGAGAGAAAGCAGAAAGCAAAGAGGAAGGTCTTGAGGTGCTTCAGGAACCGGAGATGGTTCTCCTCCATTTTCAGAGAGGCAGGGAGGCTGTTCCAGAGGGAGGCCCGAGCCGAAAAAATGAGAAAAACAAAAGAGATCTAACATCAACTCATTGCCTGGAGAAGCCACTGACCCTGAGGGATTTGGAGGCGGATGAGCAAAGAGCCCGTGGCGGAAGATTCACTATTGCACTGCAGATGAGGTCGAAGAAGTAACATTCTCATCAATATGTTTGCTAGTTAGTTTAGAATTGAAATATCTAATTTCTTCACATGATTACTTTTCAATTACACAAAACAAAATTCCCAAATGCTGACATCTTTTTCAAGGCATCAAAACTATTAACATACAGTTAGTTATAGGTGAATAAGTGAATAAGTGAATTATCAAAATTAAGAAAACTTGATCCACTTGTTCATTAGAGTAGTGAGCTTTGATGTCCCTTCATTCTGTCTGCCGAGAATGTGTAAACCTATGATCACCGTTGTAAGGAATCAGGAGTAAGACTCGGACACAAAGGCATTGTGTTGATTGCTATAAACTTTTATTCATAGAAAAGAGTGTTGGAGAAAGACCTATCTCACCCTATCACTATGAAGGGTTTCCCTTCATCAAGGAAACTAAAGTATGTCAATGTCAGAATGTCCAAATGCAAAAGAGTTCTCTGTCCTGTGTCCGAAATCCTAACCTGACCCTTACATTCTAAACCTAAGATAATGTGAAAAAGCGGTAAATAGTCGAAAGTAGTTGAAGGTGGTTCCTTCCACAATTTCAACACAAAGTTCCAAAAGGGTGCACAAACAAACAAAATAATCAAAGTTTCACAACTCTCGGGAGGGGAGCTCCCTGCCCCCGAGTTTCTCAGCCTTTGGATTATATAGTTCTTCAAATCTAGGGGGTATGGCTCCCTTCCCCTCGATTCCACAAACTTAAGGGATTCTCTGTTGCTCCTTGTTTACACAATTTACTCAAGTTTCTTGATCAGGGGGTATGCTTCCCTTCCCCTAGAGTTTCCACAATCTTATGAGGTCACTTTCCCTCTTCCCAACTCTTACACTACATACACATTGCTTGGTGTAGTATCCTGCCATAATTTCACAATTTTCACTTTGTACTTTTCACCTTTCTCCTATATCTGGTATACTCTATGGCCAAGTCTTCCTACATGTTCTCGCATGTCTTCCGTGCTTGGTAGACTCTCTAGCCAGGACTTTCACAGTAGGTTGCACCAAAGGGGTATGAGTCTTTCCTTGTGCCTCTACAATATTCACTTTGTATTTGGGTGTGGGCCCAGACTCACAATCTCGTTGCCTTGTGTACTCTCCGGCCAGTACTTTTACAATATACACTTTTGGTTGTGGGCCCCGACTCACCTCACATTGCCTGGTATACTCGCCTGCCAGGTCTTCTTCAACATATGTCGGTTTTGCTCAGTTATTCTTGAGATCCTCAACCCCTCTTTACTGGTTTCCCATCTTAATACTTTCAGCATTCCCGTTCCCTTGATTGGGTTCATTTACACACTGCTTCTGTGTGCTGCGTGGTCTACGCTATGAAGCACCCTGGTGTCACACTTTCGTTGCTGGGCTCACCAGCATCTTGTGGCGGCTTCAGCATTATCTCCGGTCCTCGCTTCCTTCACCGGGGAACCTAGTCTTGCTGATGGAGTCCCGTCAGCTCTTCGGTACCTACTTCAATGTGGCCTCCTCCTCGCATCTCCTGCTGCAGGCTCTCGGACAGTGTACCTACCTTCCAGCCTCTTGCGACGATGCCGTCAGCCTCTGGCCTGCACCCTTCTCTGGCTGTCATCTGCTTTATTACCTAACCCGCGTCAGCTAAACTGCATCTGCTTCCCCTCGATCTCCATCTTCTTTGTGGTGCCAGGCTTTTGAATGTCCCAGCACCTATCGGATACTTCCAACGACTAGAGCGCGTCTCTAGTTTAGTGCTCTGCATTACTCCCGTGATCCTTCTCTTCTGAGTCTTTCCATAAGGAGAATGAAAAAAAACTCAGTCAGTAATGAGTGCTGATCGCCCACTCAGCACAGACTATAAGGCTTTTTTCCATTCCCCATATGGATAGACTGAGACGAGAAAGATCTGAGTCCTATGTCGCAATATGCAATGCAGGTTGAGGGATTAAAGAGTAAGTGGCATAGCTTGAGTGGAAAGGGGGATACCAGATTCCTGCCAGTGAGTCTCCTTCGCTGCCATGAAGGTTGTGTCCCCCCATGTGATCCTCCCTTAAGCAGCTACCTCCAGGGTTGGGATCAGGTAGTGGCTGCCCTTCCCTGGCCACACAGGACGAGAACTTCCCCGGAGAGGGCGTGATGACATCACTGGATACACCACATCTTGTTTCCCCAATAAAAAGGTTCCCTAATAAAGATGCTGAGTCCCATGGTAGAATTCTTTTCTCATTAGTCATAATATATACAGCTTCAGAGATCTTTGAGCCATTAATAAGTGTCTGATCAGAGAACATAAATGACCACATTGTTTTTCTAATATGGGATCTCTCACTTCTGGGAATACATCTTGTGTCACTTCCCAAGTGACCCCAGGGGTGGTGGATTTGTGGCCCAAAGATTCATTTGCTGCTTGTATTTCCCCCAAATCTTGACTCTTAACAAAGCTGAGATCTTGCTTATACATATTTTGCTTGTAAAAGCTTGAGCTATTTCCGGCAACAGTGCTAACGTGGAATTTGGATTGTCCCCCTCTACTGCAACCAGGAGTGTTGTGCTGTTAGTTTAATCAGGGGCTTTATATTACCAATTCTTGGTATCTGTCTCCAAATGAAGAGTATGCAACATCTGATGCCTCCAAACAATCAGAACCTGGAAAGAGGTGCATTCATGGTCAGAAAGAAAGACAGGTTAAACATCCTCTTTGGAAGGTATTGGGTAGAATGGCTTTTTAATTATTAGCACCCTAGAGCAGTGAAGGAGCCAATCAGGTTGCTCTAAACAGGGGATGGATGGATGGCTCCCTCACCTCTCCATCCCTTTGCCTGAATGACGGTTCTTACTCTGATTCTTTGCTCACTCTGCATCTCCATTTGTGATATGGTCTGGCTATAAAAATGGAAAAGGCACTCCACTTATTGCTCCCTTTGCCAGTTCCATAGCAGCCATTTTGGAAGTATTTTTAATGAGCTGTTAGCCGTCCCATGTGTTATGGTGGGGTTCTAAGGGCATAATCAATGCTGCAGCAGAACGTACTGGGTGGTAATAGTCCTTATCCCTCAATACATGTTCTTGCTTTGCTCGGTTCTGTTAACTTAGGTTGCCAGCTGTCACTAGCATGTATAACCCACTGCGATGTGAATGATTGCATAAGTTAATAGAAACAGGACAAATGTGGCTGGCTAATTCTAGTACTCAATTTTCAAAGTGTAACACACCGCCAAACATTCTACTGGAAAGAGATGCATTGTTAGTGTAGAGAAACCCCTCAATGCTCACACCAGAGAAAAAAGACCCAGCACACCTCTTGCAAAAAGAACAAAATTTTAATTCCACAAAAATAGAAATGTGCCAGCAAACAGCTCTGCTGCATTGGAACGTTCTCCCAAAATTGGTACGAGCAACACTTTCTAAAAGGCACACAGCGTCATCAGTGACAATATTGCATACAGTACAATCCAAATGGCAGGTTGGCGCGACCCTATACATAGGCTACCTGCTCCATATGGGATGCCAAGGCATTGGTCCCAGTTCCGTCTGTCCTCCACGTGGACTCGTCCTCACACATTAGCAGGCACAAAGTTACAATTAATTGCTCGTTAAGCAAGAAAAAACACAATAAATTCTCTATCGCTAACCTTATGTGCACCTGGTACTGCAGCCATGGGCTAAGAGACCTTGAGGCCATCACTTCTAACTAACTACAGCTTGATTCCAGACACGTTGGTGCCCTCCCAAAGCTTCCCACCCTAGTTTCGGCTATGTTGTTTCATCCCTCCCACCAAAAATCATGTGACTCAGGGTGAAGGCAACTAATCCCTGCCTTCTGTTCTATCTTGATCGATTGAGGGTCCAATGGTCGTGGTCTGGGGGCTGGCTGGCACCTTAGAATGCAGTGGGTCTTGGGATGGTGGTGCTTAGGTGCTTTTACTTAGAGTTGGGAAAGGGAAGGTTGGAGGATCGTGCCCTCCTTCTCGTGGGATCGCTTTTTACAGAGAGCTCTCAACCCCCTTGTGGCCTTGCAGTGCGCATTCCTTCTAGGATACAAAATGTTAGCAACATGAGACAATGGAGGGCCTATGAATCTCTGCAGCCTTGGCCTTTCTCACTGGTGCCCGATCAACAACCTATTCCCTCATGCATGCACTTTATTTTTATGTGTGTGCCTCCGGCCAACAGCTCTGGCTTTAGCACAGAACTGGACCTTGATTCCAATATGGCTGCTACTATCAAAGATAAAGTTTGGTTCTCCATGTATACCAGAGTAAAACATGCACCTCCCTCCCCTCTGTACCCTCCCAACCACCTATTGCACACATATAGGCCTCTGCTTCATCCAAAAGTGCTGGGGGGAATGGGATGAGCGTCCCTCCTTCCCAACATTCCCCCCTTCGTTAATACTACATTAACAAACTCAGATGTGAGTCTGTTACCTCTTTCACCCCTTCTTTCCCTTTCTAATCTTTCAGCTTCTACATATAGAGGTGACCCTTCCTTTGGGACCCATGCCCTGTACACATGTTGCAAACTCTCCCCCGCTTGGGCAGACTGTTGAGAAGTACATTTAATGTAAATACACCCTCCATCCCCCACTAAATCTACCCAGTGCTCAGTGTAGTGCCCAGGGTCAGGTGGAGGAACTGTGGTGGTGCCTGGCGGGGTCCAGGCGTTGCTCTATGATGACCATGCATTGCTTGTTTGGATCATCAGTTTGTACTGCACTGTCTTTTGTACAAGGTGCCTCCTTTACCCAATTGAGACCATCATCATTGCGCTGCTAGGCACTGCTTTGGCACGAAATCAAAGTCCCAGCTGGCAGGTGCAGAATATTACCACTACGAACACAAGCACAGGAACCAGCATGTTTATGATAGCCCCCACCCAGGATGGTGCCCATGAGAAAAAGCTGTCAAACAAGTCAGTCTCTTGTATGCCAGCTTCTGTTTGCATGTGAATGCAGAGGACGTGCAGGGCCCCTATTATGTTGGCGAGGGACCAGTTTTTGGCGTCATTGGGGAGGACGTACGTGCAACCTGAATCGCCAATCTTTTTGCAGACCCTCCCTCCATGGCCGTGTGGAGGTCTAGCATGTATCTTTTCTGCAGTGTCATCAACCGTATGGCACACATTTCCATCTTGATTGCCTTGATTCCTTGGTCTGTGTCACTGGCCAGCTGAATCACTTCCCAGCACACGATTTGCAGCCATTTGGCATTTGCAGCTGCTTGCACTCCGGGAAACAATAGTGATGCAAAAAATGGCTCTTCCTTGCTGTAAAGTTTATATTCATCTGGCAATTCTGTTAGTAACTCTGAGGAAGCCTGCAATAAATAGTTGGATCTTCTCCTCCTCTGCAATTTTTCTCTCTTCCCCTTTTCAGGCAGGATACAAAATATAGTCTTCTGCGGTAGCACTGTGGTGAGGATGTCAGGCCCTAGTGTAGTTGTTGGAGCCGACAAACCACCTGGTCCCACTATCGGGTGTTCTTCAGGGACCACCAAGAGCGCTGAGTGCAAAGAGGCTAGCGATCAAGTGCCCCTTCATGATGGTTATCCATCACAGCAGCTGTCCTTTTCTTGAGATCCAGAATGCATCAAGTCTTGTTTCACCTGTTATTGACCTCTGCAAGAACGCTTCCTTTGATGTAAAAGCAGAGTTCGTATTCTTCCTGCTTTTGCACTTTCACTGGTTTCTCCATCGCTTCAATCCATGTGAGTTTTGTCACTTGTTCATTCCCGTACCCGCAGCATGCACCGTTCACTTTGTCTATCACTTCTTCTCCAAATCCTACCAATCCTCCTGCCATGCATTGTGGTTTCTTGCCATCTGTTTGCCACAAACTTGATGCCTTCCTGCTGTAAAAATGGTCTTTGCAGGCACTGCACACTTTGGGGTTTTGGGCACATTGCAGTTGATCAGGGTATGCCACTTGTAGTCGCACGCTTCGTGCCTGTAAAGTGCTTCGCAGCCTACACAATGTCAGATGGAGTAAACATTACGCCTCCACAAGAGGGATTTCCTGCGGCATGGGGGCCACCGACACGTATGGAATCAAGGAACAGATGTAACAACTTCCATTAACTTTTGTTTTCCTCACAGAGCTCATGTCTGCGTACCATGTGTTACTCAATTTACCATATGTTGCTGTGTATCAATAAGTGTATCATGTATTGTGGTTGTGGTATTTGTTTTAGTTGCATTTGCAGTTATATTTGCGATATTGTCAAACATAACAAATTCTTCAGAACCATTAGTAAGTGATCCAATACTGCTAGTTGCATTTCCTTCAACCCCTTTTGATATCCTTACTCCCTATAAAACTACACCCTCAATAAATCCCTAATCCAAACATAAATATAGCAACTAAACCAGCTACACAATGCATAACATAAGTATACGTGGAGGAATACCCTGTTATAAGAGAATATCGATGCCACTAAGAATTTTTCTTTTTATAAATGGAAATGTTTGACACCTGCATTTCCATTGTAAAAAAAAGGAGAGAAGGAAAAAAGGAAGAAGGGAGACAAAGAGAGAAAGAGAGAGAAATGGGCACACCCTTTTTGTTCAAACAGTACATAGCAGCTTTTTATTTGTTACTGAGGTAGTTTAATTTTTAAAGTTCTCTTTTTATGGGCAAAAATCAGGGGGGTGCAGTGAGTAAGTGCAGAATTTAACATGCACAGGTCATTATTTACTAAACGTAGGTGTTAGGTGTAGCCGGGGGTGCCTTGCGAACATCAGATAGATGCACCCAGTGTCATAATTCACTAATTTTCACTGCAAGAGGAGTAGCATAGACAACCTCAAAGGGGCCATTCTTTCGGGGCGAGTTCCATCAGCAAACAACATTTTTGACAAAAATAAAATCGCATAGAAACAGCTGAAGAGGGGTGACGTGAGCTGAGCATCCGATGCAGTGCTGGTCGTTTCCTCAGTCCTTGGCGGTGCAATATGTTGAGAGATACATTTTATTGATTTTGTCAAAGCATGCAAATAACTTCCAAATTCTCCCCCCAAAACAGACACAGCCATGTGAGCATCAGATGCTCTCCTGATTCGAGATAGGGACATGTGGCATTCGCTGCCCCATTACCAGCTTGTAGGGTGATAAATGATGATCCTTACAGGGTTGGGTATGCATGCTGAACGGGGCAAGCAGTGCACCCAGTTATTTTTTAGCTTTGTGCAAAACCTGGACAATTTGCTTTTGAGGAGTCCATTGAAACTCTCCACAAACCTGTTGGCCTGAGGGTGATAAATTGCACACATCTGATATCTAATGCCCAGCAAGGCAGTAATCTCCTTGAAGAGCTAATTTAAAAAGTGTGTGCCATTATCAGGCCTTAAAACTTTGCACACACACCATCAAGGAAAAACCTCTCTGACCAGAAATTTGGCCACACATTTTACATCAGGCCATGCACATGGGCCAGCCTCCACCATCCGTGAGAAGGGACATACAACAACTATCAAGTATCATGAACCATTACACCTTTCAACCATGTCCGTGTAATCTATATGCAACTCGTAGAGTTGCCCAATAGGGCGGGTAAGAAGCCTCAAATTGTTCTTAAGGTGAGACCAGTACTGTAAGTCTGACTGGTGATACAGTTAACAAACATTTTAGTAATCGCTTCCTGCAGATTCGGGGCAAACCAGTCCTCCTTTATATCTGCAGCAATATGTTGTTTGGACACATGGGATGGATGATGCAATTGGTCAAAAGCAACCTGCAGCAAGTCTTGTGGCATAACTGCTTTGCCAGATGTTTCTTGTCACCACAACAAATCTGTAGGGGACTGCTTGCATCTTCTTTTTAACCACAAGTCTTTCACTTCCTGGGGAGCTCGTCCGTGCAATTCAATCAGTTGTGCAATGGGCAATGAATTGTATGAATCTGGCAGTTGTACTCCGCCCTATGCTACCACATCGGTATTCAGGGACACCATGGCATCGGTAGATATGCAGCTTGTTTTGGCCACTGCTCCTGGGGCACCGTTTCCGAGTGAGACCTTGTCTGTATGGTTGGTGTGGGCGGTGCATTTTACCTTGGACATGTTTTCTTATAGTAACATTTCTGGCATTGCGCACAAAGCAAACATGAGTATGTTTGTATATGGGAATACTGGCATATATTGGTGCAGCCAGCACAAAAATGTATGGGCACAGCAAACATGAATATGTTTTTTATACTGTCATATATTGTGGTGAAAGACATGAAAATGCATTGGGAAATGTTCCTGTGCACTGTTGTCCATTTGCATTTCTTGGATTTGTTAATGAACTACCCAACAAAACCAACTGCACACTGTCAGCTTTTTACCCACTTTCAATCACAAAGTGTGCTTTATAATGCACCATTTGAACACATTATTAAAGAAAATATCTTGGGGCGATCCCCCCCTCTCCTCCTCCAAGCCCTGCTTCATTGGCTTGGGCTCTATCGCTACACTCGATCGCTCTCGTATACTTGTGGCAAATATTTACGCCACTCCAATAAAAGAATTCACCAGCCGCCGATGGTGGCTAGTACATTTGGGTGCCAGAGGCCAGGCACATCCCCTTGTTTCTACACTATGTGAAAGACTTAAGTTTTGATTAAAAGACATACATCTTTAAGATGGCCATGGCTAAAAGCGGGAGAGGGCACAAACGAAGTACTCAATACATGGTTCGATGTGGCGGAAGGAGGTCACACAGTGTCCAGACTGTACGAGTTGCTCCTGCACAATTATAACACCACGATATCACCCGCATGCAGCAAATGGGAAAATGAGCTGGGGAGAGCACTAACTGACACAGAATGGGAGAGGGCCCTATTGCATATTTAAAAGGTCTCCAGAAATTCTAGATTCCAACTAATACAATTATATGTAACACAGAGAGCATATCTAAACCCAGACAGGCTTTCCAAAATGGGTTGCAAGTCAGGGCAAGCATGCCCAAGATGCGCCGCAGAAAACACAAACATGCTACACATGTTCTAGTCATGTGCGGTGATCGGGAAATTCTGGGAGGAGATCAAGGCCAGAACAGCTGCACGTGGCATTCAATTACATGTGTGGCAGCCAGACGCCTACCTGCTGGGACTATTCCCAAGAGGAAATCAAACACAGGTCCAAAGTTAGAAGCATGGTGGAAACACTGGTCGCTGGCCGAACCAGAAGTATGGCATAACGCACTGCAAAAAGGAACGCATGAAAGCAGCGTGAGGATCGAAGCTTGGAACACACTGGTACAGACAATGTCCTCCTCCCCCAGCAGAGCCCAACCCAGGAAACCCCAGTGAGTAAGTTCAAGACACTGTACCCCCCACCCACCCCATCGGACATTGGGCGCCCACCCGTGCCTGCCTACAGCCGGGGATTAATGAACTGAGGGCTGCCCCCCCAACTCATGTGAGGCACCTCTGGGACCTGCACAGGATAATGTATATATTGAGAGGTAATGACCTGAAATGCGCTCTTGAGTCACCATATCGAGCTGTATGACACACCCGCCTTTGCGTGCATGACTGTTTTGTTTGTTGTCAATTGTAACCAAAGACACAAAAAAGTGTTTTTAAAAAAACATACACCTTTCACCTTGCGCAGTGCGAGTGCACCCCTAAAGCTGCATGATCATCATGGACATTGTGACCGCATGATGGTCCAGGCCAGCCCGTAGTGTGGCGCGTTCCATGCTTTGTTGAGGAGCTTGGAGCAGGGAGGAGGCCCCCAGCATGGCTCGCACGTCGCAACTGGTGAGACTGCATGTAGTAATGCTTTTGCGTGGAGTAAATACTGGCACAAAGCTGGTTGTCAACAGTTTCAGTTACAAAACTGGTCATTTGCTAGAGCAGTAAAACATCCAGTATTTAGAAATACCTACTGGTTTACCACTACCACCAAACTCGTATGTTACCTGATTTTATTGCCACTAGCATTCCAGAATTATTGCATTTAATGGAACTGGGGCAATCTTGAGTTTCCTAGAAATGACTACATCAGATTTACCCTTTCTCATCATAACTTTTGATCTGAAGGAAAGGGGTAATATAACACACACTAAATGGAGAAGACACAGATAATTAAAGAGGTGCTCACAAAAGCTAATGAGGATTTAGAAATAGTTTCTTAGAACACCAGGAACTAGAACCCCCAAAAATGCAAAAAGGAGGACCTGACTGTAAATAACTTCAAAGCTGTCATGTGGCTGACGTGTTGCAAAGGCACGCTACTCTAAAAAAGGAAAATGTCTTTTTGCTGGAAAATACAGTTGAATCTTCAAAACTTTTAGATCATCAGCACAGCTCATTTTCTGAGCCTTTATGTAATTTGCTATGTAAACTAACAGGAGATTTCGTTTTAGTGGAAGACTGGAATGCTCCCCTGTTTACACCTTGGACGATTGTTCCATGGGACTCATTTTCACTGAGCCGTAATATAAATGCACAGCGTATAAACCTTGCCTAAGGCTTTTTCGCATTTCTGCCCCTCCCTTCCTCTGCGCCATACAAATACTCCAGCATTTGCGCCCCAATGCACTTTCATCGGGTCGGAAACACTGGGGATCCCTATGTATTCTGGCTGACTCCTTAGGAATCCATTGTGAACGCTGCCCATACATACATGGCAGCGTTTACTTCACTTGCACGGCGCAGTACAAAAGTGCAGGGCTAAAGGTGGTGTGTACACCGCCTTTAGCCCTGCACATTTGTACTCCACTGTGCACAGGGCTTTAAGTGGGGTAAGAAATCGAGGGGGGGCCCTCATTTGGGGGCATGGCTTGTGGGAGGGGCGTGGCCTAAAAAGTACGCAAATCGTAGGGTATACACACAAATATATATAAATGTTATATATTTGTGTGCGTACCTTACTATGGTTTGT
Organism: Ambystoma mexicanum; assembly: GCF_040938575.1. Taxonomy (NCBI): domain Eukaryota; kingdom Metazoa; phylum Chordata; class Amphibia; order Caudata; family Ambystomatidae; genus Ambystoma; species Ambystoma mexicanum. The sequence continues at coordinate 1,046,305,256 of NC_090930.1, read as the reverse complement.
GATCTATGCAAGCCATCTTTTATAAACAGAAATATGTAACATATTTCTTTGTTTATAAAAGATGGCTTGCAAAGAACACAAACCATAGTAAGGTACGCACACAAATATATAACATTTATATATATTTGTGTGTAGACCCTACGGTTTGACTAGTTTTCAAGCCATCTTTTTTAAACATTTCGGGTTTATAAAAGATGGCTTTGAAAGTACACAATTCAAGCCATCTTTTATAAAGCTTTGACTACGGACAAAATTGTCCGTCGGCAAAGCTTTATAAAAGATGGCTTGAAATGTGTACTTTCAAAGCCATCTTTTATAAACCTCGAAATATGTTGAGGAATCCCCAGGTTCGCCAAGGGTTAAAGACGCCTCGGCGACCTGGGGAAACAAAGGGACAGTAAATCAGTAACTGCCTCTGGTGACCTCTCGCGCGAGGGGTCACCAGACGCAGTTACTATGACTGACGGAAGTGGCAGCCAGTCACAGCGTCGCTGTGGCTGGCTGCCACTTCTGTCAGCTTGCCTGACTTCATTGCAGGCGCATCTCCCGTCGCGGCTGCGACGGGATAATGCATCCCGCGATTCCCGCCAATGTTGCTGTAGGACGGGTGCCCCGGCAGTCCCACTTTTTGGAGACTGCCGGGGCCCGGCCCCGGCAGGCCCCGGCCCACTTTAAGCACTGACTGTGCAAATGCCCAAAGTTTGGCATGGGGAGCCGTTAACATTGCAGTACCAACGTAAAGGCTAACATTGCAGTACCAACGTAAAGGCTCCTCACCACCAAATTACGAATTACAAAAAATGAGCTCCAATGTGTTTTACGGCAGAAATTTCACTGCATTTTTTTTTAACTCATTTCTTTCAACATTTTTTTCTCCAAAATGTGGGGGACGACCCCTCACACACCAACACCCTCACGCTCCACCGATCCCATATTGACACACCCAAGCCCCCCCCTATACTTTGCATACACAATTAAGTACAAAATAAACACAGAGTAAAATAAATCTGTGGTGAACTTTCTGCAGTGAAATAACTGTATAGCACCCCCGATGCCATTCTTAACTCCGTCCTTAAGTGGCTTGTTAAAAAAATAAAGCATTTCCGTTTTACTGTTGGCTCAAGGGTCGTAGTTTTGCAGCTAGGCAAGGATCATAGTGCAGAGTTAAGTTATCTCTATTACCAATTCGCAATAAGTTCCAAATGACCCTTCATCCTTATCTCATAACCTCATCGCCTTCACAGAAGTGCAAGACGAGCTGAGATCAGGTCCTGTGCACAGTCCCCACACTGGTGAGCAGTGGAGGTCAGAGGGTAAACCGATATATAGGTTTGGCAAGCAGTTGTGTGTGAATACATGAAGCAGAAGGATCTGGAACATTTCTAAAGTGCAATATACATTTTGGAGAGGTGATTTATATGTATTTGGAGCATTGGGATACGATTAGAAACACAAGAGGTGAATCCAGTACAGAGGACAATCCTGCTACCAGGAGCATTACTGGTAGAAAGCATGTACTGAAATCCATTTTCTTCGGGGCCCACTTCCGGTGGGATTTGGACCTGGCAAGGGTACTGAACTAGTGATGATGTCAGCACTCCATTACAATAGACATGAATTAACCAATGGGTGGATGATGGATGCCGCACTGCTCCTATTAGGAGTTTTAAGCAGCATCTGTCATGCCACCTTCCTCGACAGACTTGGATCAAAGTGATTCTGCAGGTGGAGTCGAGATACATACCAAGGGTTTTGAGGCTACTGGAGACCTGGATAGGGATGCCTTCAATGTTGAAAGATTTGTATGCCGGATCTAGTTTGTTCAGGAGCGTTGGAGAGCCGACCAGGAGCAACTCAGTTTTGCTGTCGTTGAGACCGAGCATATGTGTCGCCATCCAAGCTTGGATAGTTTGGTACACTGATCTCAACGAGACAGAGTCTCTGGGGTAGTCGCATGTGATGGGTAGTTGAGTATCGTCAGCATAAGTTGTGTAAGAGATTCCCTCGGCGTCTAGTACATCAAAAAGTGGTTTGGTGAAGATTTTGTACAGTGTGGGTGACATGCATGACCCTTGACGAGTAGAAGAAGCCGAGCTGCATGTGGAAAAGACTCATTGTTCTGTTTGAAAGGAAGGAAGCGATCCAGGTAGTAGCCTCAGGGGAGAAGTAGGCTGATGAGTGGAGGTGCTAGTATAGTATTTGGTAGTCCACCAAGTGAAAGGCTGCTGAGAGATCTAGCAGCAGGAGGAGGGCTAGTTTGCCAACATCTTGGGATTCATCGAGTTGATTTTTTAGGTCGAGTAGGGCTGATCAGTCCTGCGCCAGGTCTGAAGACTGATTGGTGCAGGCCTAGAAGGTTGTGGGATTTCAGGTGCTGTTGAATCTGGAGATAGGCAGCTCTGTCCAGTATTTCTACCCGGAATGGTACAGTTGTGATGGGGCGGTAATTAGTGGGGATGTCTGGAACTGTGTTTTTGTTAGGAGCGGAAGTACCCAGGCATCTTTTAGGTTGGCTGGCACAATGCCTGAAGAGAAGGAGGCATTGATGAGGGAGGATATGAATGGTGTCAGGGCTTCAGCGCATTCTTTAATGATTGGGGTGGGGCAGATGTCTCCTTGACATGTTGAGGGCTTGAGATCCTTTATGATTGTAATGACAACGCTACCAGAGACAGGTGAATCTCAAATAGTGGGACCTTATGCTGATTAACTTTGGGTTTCAGGTCAGGGATGTCATTAGTGGTGTGTAATTTATTTTTCTGATGCAGGATCTTTTCTTGCAGCATGGATATTTTGCTCACTAAGGCGTGTTGTATGTTGGTGCGCCATGTGGTGTCTTTAGTGCAGTTGGTACTGGGGATTCAAATTCCTGTAGTATGGAGAAGAGCTCTCTGGTGCTTGAGTTGGCTATGGTGATTCTGGTGTTCCAAGTGGTGCTTTTTGCTTGGAGGATGGCATGTTTGTTTGCTTTATTGCAATGAATTGGGCTTTGTTTTGCTGACTGGGGCTGTTTTTCCAAGAGGTTTCTACTTTACGTTTCAAGGTACGAAGTATTTTCAGGTCTGGGGTGAACCAAGTATTGATGTGGGCAATGGGCTTTGCTTTGCGAATAGGCAGTGGAGCTACAGTTTCCATAGCCAGGGTTTGTTTGTAGTTGTTGACCAAGATGGTTGGGTCGCTGGTGGGAGTAGCTTGCTCTATGAAGTGTAGGATATTTGCAGGGGTTATGTTTCAGGCACTTCTTGTTGGTGCAGCAGCCTGCAAAGGAAACTTGGTGTGCTGTGCCTGTGATCTAGGTAGCTGGAAAGTAGCAATATGTGGTCTGACCAGGGGCAAGGCATATTGGATAGGATTGTGATGCCGCAGTTTAGGTTGGCAAGCCAGTCTAGAGTCCGCCCTTTGTTGTGGGTAGGTGTTGTGATGCACTATGGGAATCCAGCGATATCCAGTGTGTTGGCTAGGGCAGGGCGTTGGGAGTCAGTGTGATCATTGAATCCTAAATTTAAGTTGCCAAGGATTATGATTTTTGAGGTAGGTTTACAATTGGCAGAGAGGATAAGTGAGATGTCCTCGAATGTGAATAGGTTCTCTGGGGGCCAGTAACACTGGTAGTAGTGATGCAATGTACTCAGGTAGATGACGCTATCACGGAATTAACACAAACAGAAACCTGCTGTGGTACAACTAAAAAACCATTCGATCACATGCAAGAGAGCAATGCACAAGCCTTAAACAGACACTGTAGCACCCTGCCATGACATTCTCAGACCCTGCAAGCAGTAACTGCTGGCTGTGAGCTTGGTGCATGGTGTAACAGAACAACGTGAATACTGAATGATCCCACATGCAAGTACTGTGAATGTAAGAAATGTTGTGCAACGACACTCAGAATGCATGCAGGGAATGCCCATCAACATGCTGTTGTGAAATGGCAGCACTTCCACGATGCCCTGTGACTTACGCCTCTGACTTGTGTCCTTGCAGGAGACTCTGTATACCTCCCGTTTATGACACGCATGTAAGATCCACAGACGCCACTACAGCTGGCCTACAATGAGGCCCGCATACAGACCAGGTTCTGAATTGAGCGGACCTTCGTCCTCCTGAAGGCTCGTTTCCCCTGCCTGGACCGGACTGGAGGGGCACCGATGTATAGGCCAAACAAAGTTGGCGAAATTGTGCTTACCTGTGCCATGCTGCACAACATGTGGCTCCGGAAGAATGTCCCTCTACCCCCTGATGTGGACATGCCACCCCCTGAAGATACGGACACTGTGCCCGTCGCTGAAGCAGTTGCACGTAGTGGCCAGGAAGAGGTCAGAGCTGGATGAATGGTTCATTAAAAACTCATGGAAATAAATAAATTCTGAGCACATTTCTTTCAACAGCGTTTATATTGTCACGCTAAGGCTAAAACACATGTACACAAAATGGAATGTCCTGGCATTGCTTCAGGTAAACGGTTTAATGTAGAAATGGTCAGACACCAAACACACACCTCTGCACCTCCCCCCTCACAACACCATCCCCAAGACAGCCTCTGCCCCCCTACCCGCAACACCATCTCCAACCCCGCCCCCACAACATCCCCAACCCTGCCCCCATACCCAAAACACCATCCCCAACACACCCTACTGCCTAACAACAAATGTCTGGTCACGTTCATGGTCTCTTCCCCTTATTGGTGTCCCCCCAACACCTTCGGGACTAGCATGCATGCTGAGCGGTGCCCACGGGTGCTGGCCAATGAGCCCTATGTGGTGGTGACGGAGCTGGATTGTTCAGATCCTGTCCCCCGGGTTTGAGCTGTAAGGTCAGCTGTATGTTGGCCTGCATGGCCTCAGTGAAGGCCGAGATGCCTTCTGACCTTATGTCCGAGCAACATTCTGACTCCTGCCCATGATGCTGGTTGCCCCGCTCTGTTGTAGACTCCCTCACATGGGCCTGTTGGGTGGTCCTGCATACCTGCCAGAAGCTGGCTCCCTAGCCACATCCACAGTGGCTGGCTGTTGGGTAGCAGTCACAGATGCTAGGGGTGCAGTCCCAGTGGCCATGTTCCCATCACTGGAAATGGGTGCAGTGCATGCCCTGGCACTGGTGGGAGTGGTGCAGTTGGACACCGGAGTCGCTTTCCACCCACTTCGCCTGCCCTTTCTGTCACTGGGTGGTGCAGGGGTGGTGGCCGATGGTGTGCACCTGGAGGCCTAGCCATGCGAGGTTGATGCCCCTTCACCCTCCTCCTCCTGAGTTGGCAGCGACCCTGTTAGGTGAACAATAACATGCAGTCACTCAACAGGCATACTGGTACTTTGACTCACTAGTCACAGATGCTAAATGGTGGAGGGACAATTCACACATGTGGATTATAGTGCATGGTCGTTTGCAAGCCATTGACTATGAACCCAGCGTGGTGGGTGAAGTGGCTGCTGAGGGTGTACTCTCCATTGATAGGTGCTCTTTGTACCTCGTGCTGCCAAGATAGACATTCCATGGGGTGGCCTGAGGGGGTTTGCTATGGCACCTGGCTTTACTCAGCACGCCATGAGCACTGCACAGGGCCAGCCATGGCTGTGATGCCACCCGGGGCAACATAACTGTGATTTTGCCCTCAACACCCTGGTGTCAGGAGGCAGGCGGGGTGACTTTATGCCTGGCATCAGAGCTCCATATCAGTGTTTGACTCCCTGTTCCCCATGCAGGAGTGTGGAGTTAAAACAATTTAATAGCGGATTGTTACTACACCAGCATGGGCAGTTGCCCCATGCTTGTCTGGCATCAGAAGCCTATTGTCATGTGCCCTGCTCCCATGCTGGAACACCGGGCGCCAGCATGATAGCATAGCACATTTCCTTTAAATTGGGTGCCTTCACCTACCACACGAGCTCGGACGAGCCCTTGAATGATTCACCAGAGTTGCCGTGCCAGGGGACATATGGGGGGGCTGATGCCAGCCCTGGTGCTCCACATGGTCGCATGTGCAACCATGCACATTCATACTGCTGTGCATGGTTACGTGCACAGTTGCCCATCTACCCCTGCATGCAGTGATGGCAGCAGCCTAACAGCGCATGGGGAATATTGATGAATTGTGCACCCCACCCTCAGTGCATTGTCTGGGCAAGGGGGGCATTCGGAGTCACCAGATTGGTCTTGGATGCTTGCTCCTGCCTCAGCTCCACCAACTCCCCCTATCTCCTCCATGTCCAGGATGGAGTAGGCCTTCTCCTCCCTCCCACAGGGTCAGGACAAGGTGCTCCATGGTGCCACCTCCAGACAAGAGGCTGCGCACCCTCACCTTGAGGCAAGGGTGCTGGGTGTTTGCATCCCACAGAGGTGTTTGCGGCCTGCAGGGGATTGCTACCTGTCGACTGAGAACAACCCTGCCTATTGCCGGGGACCGCTTCCAGCTAAGGTCTGACCTGCCGTTCCCGTTTTTGGTCTTCGTTTTTGGTCTCTGGCTCTCGCAGTGTGGGACTTTCAAGGTTAGGGGATTCTAAAGCCGGGAACACAACAGCTGAACCTATTTTATTAATTTTGTAATTTTTGGGAAATCTAATCTAAATCACCTAAACGCTCATTGACACTATTACTGATATTGGCACTGGTAACTTGGAAACGCGGCCATCTTATTCTTTCTTTGCTTCTTTTGCTTCCTTCCCCCCTGCCCCATTTATATATATCATGTCTGAGAATTCAGACCTCGCCCACGATTCTGTGGAGCAACCAATTCCCCTTCCTGTGTTGGGACCCGGGCCGGGCCTTGGTTTTGGACTTGGCATAGGGCCCAAAAGGATAATTCTGTCTCTAAAGCGCAACAAACAAACTAGAAAACCCAAACCAACCATCTTGATCCACTCAGGCGGTGCCGACCCTATACCCTGTCCCAGATTGGATAGGGCCAGCATTGCTGGAACTTTTGGGAACAAACTTTTACTAATCCCTGAAATCCAACAATTCCTTGGTACTCCCAATGCCTTTAACAGTTTGCTTCAAGGAGCAGGGACAGCTGCTGGAACTGCTGCTCTTACTGATACTGTCATCAACGTTCCAGCTCCGGGTGTTAAAATCTCTGGCATTTCATATGGCATCTCATCCTGTCCATTGGATCAGCAGGTCCAACATCTGGGTACATGGAGGCTCCCAAACATACAGGTTCTGGTGGGCCAAGCCTTTATTCAGCCCCTTAGCTGCCCCGGCCCTACGCAGAGGGAGGCCCCAATTGAACTTCTTTCCTTGATGGACGGGCAGGAAGATGTCCGCAACCCTGGCCCAGGTATCTACCAAGGAGGTCAAGGCCAAGCAATCCACAACCGGGACAAAAGATCACACGTCTTAGCCAACAACTCCTCCTGTCACCAGCATGTGTGGGTAACGAGGCTACAAGGTGCCCGGCCAGTGCCGTGGCTGCAACCAATGTAGATCTGATGAGATTTCTGCCTTGTCTAAGACCCAACTCGAAAGAAGTGCCCAGCACCACTCTTATGGCCAATGGGGAGGGGACTTTGGAGGGGAGGGAAAATTGCCATACTTTCAGCTTGGTGCTGCCTGAACTCCAGAAACTGAAAAGCCTGCTCCTGTTCCTTATTGAAATGGTCGGGAAAAAAAGAAAAACCAGCCAGGGCACCGGTTAATTTGGGGGGCGAGAATGAGACCCTGCCCAGGTCTAATGTACCAAGGTCAAGATGATCTCATGCCCATGGCATTTGCCCCACCCTCCCTGAGGCAAACAAGGGGGCGAGCCGGAGCCTAGTTGGGAATGGAGCACTCCCCACTAAACCAATTGTTTCAAACGAAAAGAAGCCAACTAGTGGATTGCAGGTTGGCAAAAACCTACGGATCATTAAAACACAAGGGAATGCAACCAGGGGTTAGGCCGAAGAGCTGCCCAACTCTTTCCATAACTCTATTGTGCGACCCTCCCGTAACTCAATATTTTTACATGGGGTGCCAAAACTGCCCCCCAGACAAAATGAACCCAACGAGGCGCTCCGAAACAAATCTTTACATTGGTTATGCTCTCTGTGAGGGGGTGCCTCTTTGTAACTATGGACCATATTGTGGATTGCACCAGGATACCCAAGACAGGGGAGGACGAGACTGACTCCGTCAGGATAACATTAAGAAATCCAAGTGGCCAAGGACCTATTGAGTTGGAGATGGCAACATAAACCCCCAGCCCCGTCAAACAGTACGATTGTGATGAGCTCTTCTGTCTGTGGAAACCCACCCTACCGGTTAGTCCTGACGGGAGCAAATGCTGCTCCCCTGGGGGTAAGGCATGAGGGGTTTTTGTGGCACACATTCACTAGTGGGTGTTACGATCTCACCTGCAGGAGCTATCCTTGCATTAGCCCAATATGCCCTTGGTCCCTGAGATTTCTGTGATTTATGCCATTTATTTATGTCTATTGATATATACTGTGATGCCTATAATTTGTGATGCAGAAACTCTTATGGCTTATTTATTTATTGGTCGCTTATACAATTAGCAAAACTGTTTCAAAGTGCCCACAGGGCAGACAGGGTGGGGAAAGTAGAAGGTAGAAATGAATTACAACAGGATAAATAATTGCATTAATAGTGTAAACAAGTAATGAGAATAAAGGGAAGAGGAAAAACACCTACTATGCCTTGTGAGTGTTCAGGATAAGGTGCTATGATGCTCATGGAGAAGTGTTCAAGGTAAGTGCTAAGAGGAGAAGAACCTAAGTGCAGCCACCCATGGGTAGGGTGAGCCCAAGTAAGTGCAGTAGAAAGACAGCGGCTGGAATCAGAGATGTGGGGAGTCAAGGCCCCGAGGGAGTCGGTCACGCTGCTGTAAGATTAGCAGGGAAGAGAGGAGGAGAAGAAAGAGGTAAAGAGAAAGGTCTTGAGGCTTTTTTCAGAACTTAAGTAGGTCTTGCTCAAGACGGAGACGGAGAGAGACGCTGTTCCACAGGAGGGAGCCAGCAGAGGAAAGTGATCGCCCACCAGCCCTCTGTTTTGCAAAGCGCTTAACACACAGGGAGTAGGTGCTAGAGGAACAGAGGAGTATGGAAGGAGAGTATTTGGTCAGGAAGCGTTGAAGAGAGTGGTCCACAGTCCCAGATAGCCTTTTGCATGATGCAGGAGGATTTGAATTTAATCCGTGCTGGCCCGGGTGCCAGTGAAGGTTTTGTAGGGCAGGAGAGATGCAGTCCCTGGGCTTTAGGCCAAGGATACGTCTCTCTGTCCTGTTCTGGGTTAGCTGGGGGGGTCGCAGGGTGGAGGAAGGAAGATTAAGGAAGAGGCTGTAGTCTAGCCTGGAAAGAACCAGAGCACAGGTAATCTTGAGTCTCTGGGGAAGGTGAGGAAGGTAAGAGTCTCTTTGAGAAGAAAGAGCTGAACGTGAGACTTCTTAATGTCCTGAATATGAGGGATGAAGGAAATGGAGGGGTCAAAGATGACTCCGAGATTCCTAGCTACATTGGAGGGAACAGAGGGGGGCATGGAGGAAGACCGGGGTGCAGGGAAGAAGTATGGTGCAGGGGACCCAATAGGGAGAGTCTCTGTTTTGCTGGCATTGTGGCAGAGGTTATTGGCAGTGCAGCAGGCCTGGATAGCAGAGAGGCAGACAGGGATGAAGGAGGGTGCAAGGGCTTCAGTGGGAAGTTTGAAGAAACATGCATCATCAGCATAGCACTGGAATTTGGGTGAGAAGGAGGACATGAGTCGTGCCAGCAGAGAAAGGTATATCTTAACGAGCCAAGGCGAAAGAATGGAGCCCTGGGGGATGACACAGGTAGCGGAGGAAGAAATGGAGAAGACGGGAGGGGAAAGGGTTCAGAATGGTTTTGGAGGAACAGTCAGGAAGGAGGTAAGCCAGTCCAGTGCCCGCTCCAAGATGCCAAGGGTTTCATGGTGCCTTTTTATGAGGGTGGAATGATTCACTGTTTCAAATGCAGAAGAGAGATCAAGGAGGATGGGGACAGCAAGGGAGCTGGAGTTAAGAGATGGAAGCAGTTCTTCACAGGTGTTCAGAACAGCAGTTTCCGTGCCTCTGGATGCTCGGAATCCAGACTGGTGGTCATGTAGGCCGCCAACAAGTTCGGTATGAGAATTGAGTTGGGGGAGGGCCATCATCTCAAGCAGTTTTCCCAGGAAGGGGGTGATGGAAATGGGATGGTAGTTGGCTGGGCAGGAAGGGTCTCCCAAGGGTTTTTTATGGAGGGGGCACACAAGGGAGTGCTTGAGGGAAGATGGAAAAGAACCAGTAGCAAAGAAGTGGTTGCAGAGAACAGCCACAGCAGGGGCGAGAGAGGCAGTATTTCCCTTTGATGGTTCTGGAGGAGCAACTGTCATGATGCCTACCTCTAAAGAGCCAGGCCGGGCCCAGCAACCCCAGAGGCAGACATCATTTTCCCCAGGGAAGTCTCAGCGGGCCCAAGTCGGGGCCCTTTGGACTCAGTCCTGGCGCCTTAGGCGCCAGGCTCATAGCGGGCGCCAGGCTCATAGAAGAGGATATGTGTTTAAGTGCTTGGGTGCACACTTACCTGATGCAGACCTTGCTGCTTCATCCAGGCCCTCTTGAGGCCTGAATGGGACTACTTAACCTGTAGGACTACTTCACCACCCGGGTGTGGTCGGGGAAGGATACATACCTGATTGGTGGAAGGATACATACCAGGAACTTCTTCCAAGGCTATTTAAACCCCACCCGAACAGCCACACATGCTTCGCGTTGTTCTGCACCTAGCAGCTGGACGCTCACCGTGTCAGCTCCTGCATCCTGACTTCAGCCACGCCTGCCAGCACCCTGGAACACCTGCAAGGGGAGAAAGGAAGAGAATAGGAGAAGAAAAGCCCTTACCTGCTAAATCTGCATCCCGGAGTCATTTCTCCAACGGCCCTGAAAAGGAAGACATCATTTTAAAGGCATTTCGTTTCGATCGCTGCAGCGCTGTATTTTACTCACCTTTGCAAGGCGCTTCCATCTTCAGCAGCGATCTTCCGGATTCAGCTACGCCCCAGCGCCTAGAGGAAAAAAGACAAGAACAAAGGTGAGAGGGAGAAAAGGAATAAGGAAAGCTCAGTTTCCTTTTAAGTCTTACCTGTTGGATTATTCCCACTGCATTTCGGGTCCTGCCGCTTTCTGGCATCTCCGGACCCCAGCCCCTATGGGGAAAAAAGAAAAAGACATTGAATGAGCGAATGCAAAGACATTACCTGAGCGCTCATCCAGAACTGTTTCACTTCGGGTCGGTGCCATATCTCCGGCACTCCGAACCCCGGCCCCTAAGGGGAAAAAGACATAAGCATTAGCGCTTGCTGCAATTAGACAACGAACATTATTATTAAGCTTGAACTTTTGAACAGAACTTTTACAGCGCCTTACCTGAACAGTCAAGCTTACCTGAACTCCCATCAATCCTCAATCCAGTGAAGTAACTGGGTTTCAACGCGCCCCTGCATCAGTAGCAGGATGGAGAGCTCATCCTTCCAAACCCTAAGGAGGGTATCCAACGAGCCAGGGAAGCCAGAATAGAGGGGCCCTTCCTGTCCATCTTCAGAGTTCTGCGCCTTCGACGCCGCGCCTCCGTGGGAACCAGGTGAGCGTTACAGAACGCGAAGCCTTACCACAATTTCCCACCTGGGCGCTATGGAGACTTCCGAGACAGATCAGCTGGCCCATCTTTTAGGGGAATTACGGGCAGAAGTGCACTCAGCCCGCCAGGAGACTAATGCTCTCAGAAGGGAACTAATCCTATCCAAGGAAAGAACTGATGATTTGGCCAAAAGGTTATTGCAGGGCCAGGCAGAGCACACTCCTTTACCTGTTTCCGGAGATATTTCTACAACAATGGGTTCGAATAACCCGGTACAAATCAATCTACCTGGACACATGCCTTTGGCCCCGCCGGAACGTTTTGCGGGGGATCCCAAGAAATATGCCGTTTTTATGAACCAATGCCGTTTACACTTTTTATGCAGGCCCGGGGCCTTCCCCAACGACCAGACCAAAGTAGCCTTTGTACTATCTTACCTCAGTGGCTGTGCTGCCGATTGGTCTATTCCATTGGTAAATCAGGATGATCCCATTCTCCGGGATTTCCAGGGCTTCCAGGCCAGCATGGAAAGATTGTTCGCTCGACACTCGCAGGGACAGGCCCTTGACAACGAACTGCTATCCTTACGACAAGGTAATCAGGATCTTTTGTCCTATATCGCCACCTTTAATAGACTAGTTGTGGAAACCGGATGGCCTGAAAATAAAAGGATCACATTGTTTCATCGAGGCCTGCGCGGAGAGCTTAAAGATGTTATAGCTCAGATAGTAGATCCACCCCAGGCCTGCGCAGACTACATAGACTTAGTGGTTCAACTTGATCACAGACTTCAAAATAGAAAAGCAGATCGGCTCAAGTATGAAACCAGAGTACCTATCAAGACCCACGTTAACTCCAAGAGTACTGACGTTTCCGAACCTATGCAAATTGGCAGTGTTAAAGGACCATTAACGCAGAAGGAACGAGAGAGAAGGCGACAAATGCAACTTTGTCTGTATTGCGGAACTTCCGGTCACTTTCTTCAAAGTTGTCCAGTTAAACCACCCAAGAAGGTGGTTGGAGCCACTGATAACGAGTTATTGACACCTGTTTCGGGAAACGACCTAGCCCGACAAGCATAGGGGTCCGCTTGCCGAGCTTGAAAACAAACTCTTTGACCTCGCCTTTTGTCATGCCAATGGTGCTTGTGAACCCAAAACAGCCTCAGCAGTTGCATGCTATAAAAGCATACATAGACAGTGGAGCTATTGGAAATTACATAGACCGTGAATTGGCTTCCAGGATTAAGCTTCCTCTCCGCCCGAAAGTAACCCAAGATGTAATTACTACAGTTGATGGAACCGAAATAGCCTCAGGGCCTGTAATGCATTCCACAGTTGAAATCACTCTGGTGGGTCAGGACGGATATCGGGAAGCAATCATGTTTGATGTGATCAAGGCCCCACAATTTCAAGTAGTTCTTGGAATCCCTTGGTTAGAAACACATAATCCGAGAATAGACTGGCGAGCAAAGAAGATAACTTTTCCTGATTGTGAACCAACCTGTTACCCAAGGAATCCAGCTATGGGTCTAGCCTCTGTAACTTCCACCCCTGTACAGCTACCATCTGAATACCAAGAATTCTAAGACGTTTTTCAGAAAGAGCAGGCTAACACCTTACCTCCCCATCGATCTTACGATTGCCAAATCGACTTGGTACCCAATGCACAACTACCTTGTAGTAGGATTTATGCTCTTACTGAACCTGAGAACCTGCATTTGCGCCAGTATTTAGATCAATACCTGGCCAATGGTTTCATTCGCCCATCAAAGTCACCAGTCTCTTCCGCTTTGTTCTTCGTACCTAAAAAGGAAGGAGACTTTAGGGCCTGTATTGACTACCGCGCCCTAAATCAGATAACGATTAAGAATCGTTACCCTTTGCCCCTGATACCTGAGCTTATCGACCAAGTAAAAGATGCTCGTGTGTACACCAAGCTAGATCTCCGAGGAGCTTACCACCTGGTACGTGTAAAAGAGGGCGACGAGTGGAAGACTGCATTCCGCACCAAATTTGGGCTCTTCGAATATCAAGTAATGCCCTTCGGTTGTGCAACGCACTTGCCGCCTTTCAGTACTTCATGAATGATGTTCTTCGGGAACTTATCGATGTTTGTGTCATCGTTTATATTGACGACATCCTGGTGTATTCCTCCTCAGAATCTGATCACAGAAACCATGTTAGGGTAGTTCTTGAGAAATTGCGCCAGCACAAATTATTTGCCAAGCTCGAAAAATGCGTTTTTCATACCACAGAAGTGGAGTTTCTCGGATTCATCCTGACACCTCAAGGAATCCGAATGGACTCGCGGAAAGTGGACGCCATTCTCAAATGGCCATCTCCTAGCTCTGTGAAGGGAGTGCAAAGCATGCTTGGCTTTGCCAATTTCTATCGAAGGTTCATCCCGGAATTTTCTCGAACTGTTCAACCCATCACAGCTCTCCTAAAGAAAAACAAACGCTTTGAATGGACTCTTGAGGCTGAACAAGCCTTTCAGGACCTGAAAACCAAATTCACCTCTGCACCTGTATTGAAGCACCCGCGCCCAGATCTCCCTTACATCGTGGAAACCGATGCATCCAGTTCGGCCATGGGAGCTGTCCTGTCGCAAAGAGACCCAGAAACTAACCAACTACACCCTGTAGCCTTTTGGTCCAGAAAATTCTCTCCACCTGAACTCAATTACGCAATTACCGACAAAGAACTACTGGCTATTAAATCAGCTTTCAAGGCTTGGCGTCACTATCTTCTCGGTGCAAGACACACCATCACCGTAATTACGGACCACAGAAATTTGCAGTATTTAAAGACGGCCAAAGCTCAATCTTCGCGACAACTCCGATGGGCTTTATTCTTTGCGGAATTTGATTTTGTAATTACCTATCGCCCTGGCTGCAAGAATGGTAAGGCAGATGCCTTATCCCGGATAGGCATGGAAGAACCCAATTCGAGTTTAGAACCTGTGCAAACCATTGAGGACATCCAAGCTCAAGTAAAACAGCTTTTTGACTCTTCTGCCTTACTGGAATGGAGTCAAAAGGGTCCTCACTACACCGTTAAGGATGATTTACCCCACTTCCAAGAGCGGTTATTTCTGCCAAGTAAAGAATTGCAGGAACTTGTCATTACCCGTCATCATGAATCATTAATGGAAGGACACCCCGGTATCGCGAAAACAGAAGAAAAGATCAAACGCCACTTCTGGTGGCCTTCTTGGAGAAAAGACATAAAGTCATTTGTGTTGTCTTGCGGAATCTGTGCCCAAAATAAGAGTCAAAAGAAAAGGCCAGCCGGCCTACTTCAACCTTTGGACATTCCACCAGCACCTTGGCACACCTTGTCAATGGACTTTATAACTGACCTGCCTCCTTGTGGTGGTTACAACACGATTCTCGTAATAGTGGACCTATTCTCCAAAATGGCCCATTTTATCCCTTTAAAAGGATTGCCGTCAGCTTCCACCTTGGCCAATGAATTTATGGAAAATATAGTGCGGTTACATGGTTTCCCTTCCATATTAGTCTCAGACCGTGGAAGTCAATTTATCTCCCACTTTTGGAAGAAATGTTGCCAACTAGCACAAATAGACGTGTGGTTATCCACCAGCCACCACCCCCAGACCGACAGATAAACCGAGAGAATCAATCAGACTCTCGAGCAATATCTGCGGTGGATGTTACACCAATCCGAGTTGAATTGGAAGGACATCCTTTGGATTGCAGAATATGCATACAACAATTCAGTGCATTCTGGAACCGGACAGGCTCCTTTTTATACCCTGTATGGTCACCATCCTCGGACCTCTGACCTAGATCCACCTCTGACCCTGGAGATGCCTGCAGTAAATTACCTACATTCCACAATAACCCAAGCCTTCAAAGAAGCTACAACCCACTTACAGCAAGCCAAGAAAAAGTATAAAGAAAACGCTGATTTGCACCGAAGTAAAACTCCTCCTTACCAAGTAGGAGATCAGGTATGGCTAGCAACTAAACATCTACCCCTCAAGGGTCAGCGAACTTTTAATCCCAGATTCATTGGGCCTTACCCCATCAAAGCTATTATCAACCCAGTGGCCTTTAAACTCGATTTACCATCCAACATGCGGATTCATCCCGTTTTTCACGCATCTCTTCTAAAACCAGTACAACCTGGAACCAGACTGTCTGAGCCCCCAGGCCCTGTCCAAATTGATGGAGAATTAGAATTCGAAGTGAAAGACATTTTAGATTCCAAGATAGTTAAGTCGAAACTCTTCTATCTTGTTGATTGGAAAGGATATGGACCTCAGGAAAGATCTTGGGAACCCAGTAACTATGTTCACGCACCACGATCGATTCAAAGATTCCATCGAAGATTCCCGCACAAACCAAAACCCCCGGAGGAAAAGACCTTGGGAGGGGCCTTGAGGGGGGGTACTGTCATGATGCCTACCTCTAAGGAGCCAGGCCGGGCCCAGCAACCCCAGAGGCAGACATCATTTTCCCCAGGGAAGTCTCAGCGGGCCCAAGTCGGGGCCCTTTGGACTCAGTCCTGGCGCCTTAGGTGCCAGGCTCATAGCGGACCCCAGTCCTGGCGCCTTAGGCGCCAGGCTCATAGAAGAGGATATGTGTTTAAGTGCTTGGGTGCACACTTACCTGATGCAGACCTTGCTGCTTCATCCAGGCCCTCTTGAGGCCTGAATGGGACTACTTAACCTGTAGGACTACTTCACCACCCGGGTGTGGTCGGGGAAGGATACATACCTGATTGGTGGAAGGATACATACCAGGAACTTCTTCCAAGGCTATTTAAACCCCACCCGAACAGCCACCCATGCTTCGCGTTGTTCTGCACCTAGCAGCTGGACGCTCACCGTGTCAGCTCCTGCATCCTGACTTCAGCCACGCCTGCCAGCACCCTGGAACACCTGCAAGGGGAGAAAGGAAGAGAATAGGAGAAGAAAAGCCCTTACCTGCTAAATCTGCATCCCGGAGTCATTTCTCCAACGGCCCTGAAAAGGAAGACATCATTTTAAAGGCATTTCGTTTCGATCGCTGCAGCGCTGTATTTTACTCACCTTTGCAAGGCGCTTCCATCTTCAGCAGCGATCTTCCGGATTCAGCTACGCCCCAGCGCCTAGAGGAAAAAAGACAAGAACTAAGGTGAGAGGGAGTAAAGGAATAAGGAAAGCTCAGTTTCCTTTTAAGTCTTACCTGTTGGATTATTCCCACTGCATTTCGGGTCCTGCCGCTTTCTGGCATCTCCGGACCCCAGCCCCTATGGGGAAAAAAGACAAAGACATTGAATGAGCGAATGCAAAGACATTACCTGAGCGCTCATCCAGAACTGTTTCACTTCGGGTCGGCGCCATATCTCCGGCACTCCGAACCCCGGCCCCTAAGGGGAAAAAGACATAAGCATTAGCGCTTGCTGCAATTAGACAACGAACATTATTATTAAGCTTGAACTTTTGAACAGAACTTTTACAGCGCCTTACCTGAACAGTCAAGCTTACCTGAACTCCCATCAATCCTCAATCCAGTGAAGTAACTGGGTTTCAACGCGCCCCTGCATCAGTAGCAGGATGGAGAGCTCATCCTTCCAAACCCTAAGGAGGGTATCCAACGAGCCAGGGAAGCCAGAATAGAGGGGCCCTTCCTGTCCATCTTCAGAGTTCTGCGCCTTCGACGCCGCGCCTCCGTGGGAACCAGGTGAGCGTTACAGAACGCGAAGCCTTACCACAATTTCCCACCTGGGCGCTATGGAGACTTCCGAGACAGATCAGCTGGCCCATCTTTTAGGGGAATTACGGGCAGAAGTGCACTCAGCCCGCCAGGAGACTAATGCTCTCAGAAGGGAACTAATCCTATCCAAGGAAAGAACTGATGATTTGGCCAAAAGGTTATTGCAGGGCCAGGCAGAGCACACTCCTTTACCTGTTTCCGGAGATATTTCTACAACAATGGGTTCGAATAACCCGGTACAAATCAATCTACCTGGACACATGCCTTTGGCCCCGCCGGAACGTTTTGCGGGGGATCCCAAGAAATATGCCGTTTTTATGAACCAATGCCGTTTACACTTTTTATGCAGGCCCGGGGCCTTCCCCAACGACCAGACCAAAGTAGCCTTTGTACTATCTTACCTCAGTGGCTGTGCTGCCGATTGGTCTATTCCATTGGTAAATCAGGATGATCCCATTCTCCGGGATTTCCAGGGCTTCCAGGCCAGCATGGAAAGATTGTTCGCTCGACACTCGCAGGGACAGGCCCTTGACAACGAACTGCTATCCTTACGACAAGGTAATCAGGATCTTTTGTCCTATATCGCCACCTTTAATAGACTAGTTGTGGAAACCGGATGGCCTGAAAATAAAAGGATCACATTGTTTCATCGAGGCCTGCGCGGAGAGCTTAAAGATGTTATAGCTCAGATAGTAGATCCACCCCAGGCCTGCGCAGACTACATAGACTTAGTGGTTCAACTTGATCACAGACTTCAAAATAGAAAAGCAGATCGGCTCAAGTATGAAACCAGAGTACCTATCAAGACCCACGTTAACTCCAAGAGTACTGACGTTTCCGAACCTATGCAAATTGGCAGTGTTAAAGGACCATTAACGCAGAAGGAACGAGAGAGAAGGCGACAAATGCAACTTTGTCTGTATTGCGGAACTTCCGGTCACTTTCTTCAAAGTTGTCCAGTTAAACCACCCAAGAAGGTGGTTGGAGCCACTGATAACGAGTTATTGACACCTGTTTCGGGAAACGACCTAGCCCGACAAGCATAGGGGTCCGCTTGCCGAGCTTGAAAACAAACTCTTTGACCTCGCATTTTGTCATGCCAATGGTGCTTGTGAACCCAAAACAGCCTCAGCAGTTGCATGCTATAAAAGCATACATAGACAGTGGAGCTATTGGAAATTACATAGACCGTGAATTGGCTTCCAGGATTAAGCTTCCTCTCCGCCCGAAAGTAACCCAAGATGTAATTACTACAGTTGATGGAACCGAAATAGCCTCAGGGCCTGTAATGCATTCCACAGTTGAAATCACTCTGGTGGGTCAGGACGGACATCGGGAAGCAATCATGTTTGATGTGATCAAGGCCCCACAATTTCAAGTAGTTCTTGGAATCCCTTGCTTAGAAACACATAATCCGAGAATAGACTGGCGAGCAAAGAAGATAACTTTTCCTGATTGTGAACCAACCTGTTACCCAAGGAATCCAGCTATGGGTCTAGCCTCTGTAACTTCCACCCCTGTACAGCTACCATCTGAATACCAAGAATTCTAAGACGTTTTTCAGAAAGAGCAGGCTAACACCTTACCTCCCCATCGATCTTACGATTGCCAAATCGACTTGGTACCCAATGCACAACTACCTTGTAGTAGGATTTATGCTCTTACTGAACCTGAGAACCTGCATTTGCGCCAGTATTTGGATCAATACCTGGCCAATGGTTTCATTCGCCCATCAAAGTCACCAGTCTCTTCCGCTTTGTTCTTCGTACCTAAAAAGGAAGGAGACCTTAGGGCCTGTATTGACTACCGCGCCCTAAATCAGATAACGATTAAGAATCGTTACCCTTTGCCCCTGATACCTGAGCTTATCGACCAAGTAAAAGATGCTCGTGTGTACACCAAGCTAGATCTCCGAGGAGCTTACCACCTGGTACGTGTAAAAGAGGGCGACGAGTGGAAGACTGCATTCCGCACCAAATTTGGGCTCTTCGAATATCAAGTAATGCCCTTCGGTTGTGCAACGCACTTGCCGCCTTTCAGTACTTCATGAATGATGTTCTTCGGGAACTTATCGATGTTTGTGTCATCGTTTATATTGACGACATCCTGGTGTATTCCTCCTCAGAATCTGATCACAGAAACCATGTTAGGGTAGTTCTTGAGAAATTGCGCCAGCACAAATTATTTGCCAAGCTCGAAAAATGCGTTTTTCATACCACAGAAGTGGAGTTTCTCGGATTCATCCTGACACCTCAAGGAATCCGAATGGATTCGCGGAAAGTGGACGCCATTCTCAAATGGCCATCTCCTAGCTCTGTGAAGGGAGTGCAAAGCATGCTTGGCTTTGCCAATTTCTATCGAAGGTTCATCCCGGAATTTTCTCGAACTGTTCAACCCATCACAGCTCTCCTAAAGAAAAACAAACGCTTTGAATGGACTCTTGAGGCTGAACAAGCCTTTCAGGACCTGAAAACCAAATTCACCTCTGCACCTGTATTGAAGCACCCGCGCCCAGATCTCCCTTACATCGTGGAAACGGATGCATCCAGTTCGGCCATGGGAGCTGTCCTGTCGCAAAGAGACCCAGAAACTAACCAACTACACCCTGTAGCCTTTTGGTCCAGAAAATTCTCTCCACCTGAACTCAATTACGCAATTACCGACAAAGAACTACTGGCTATTAAATCAGCTTTCAAGGCTTGGCGTCACTATCTTCTCGGTGCAAGACACACCATCACCGTAATTACGGACCACAGAAATTTGCAGTATTTAAAGACGGCCAAAGCTCAATCTTCGCGACAACTCCGATGGGCTTTATTCTTTGCGGAATTTGATTTTGTAATTACCTATCGCCCTGGCTGCAAGAATGGTAAGGCAGATGCCTTATCCCGGATAGGCATGGAAGAACCCAATTCGAGTTTAGAACCTGTGCAAACCATTGAGGACATCCAAGCTCAAGTAAAACAGCTTTTTGACTCTTCTGCCTTACTGGAATGGAGTCAAAAGGGTCCTCACTACACCGTTAAGGATGATTTACCCTACTTCCAAGAGCGGTTATTTCTGCCAAGTAAAGAATTGCAGGAACTTGTCATTACCTGTCATCATGAATCATTAATGGAAGGACACCCCGGTATCGCGAAAACAGAAGAAAAGATCAAACGCCACTTCTGGTGGCCTTCTTGGAGAAAAGACATAAAGTCATTTGTGTTGTCTTGCGGAATCTGTGCCCAAAATAAGAGTCAAAAGAAAAGGCCAGCCGGCCTACTTCAACCTTTGGACATTCCACCAGCACCTTGGCACACCTTGTCAATGGACTTTATAACTGACCTGCCTCCTTGTGGTGGTTACAACACGATTCTCGTAATAGTGGATCTATTCTCCAAAATGGCCCATTTTATCCCTTTAAAAGGATTGCCGTCAGCTTCCACCTTGGCCAAGGAATTTATGGAAAATATAGTGCGGTTACATGGTTTCCCTTCCATATTAGTCTCAGACCGTGGAAGTCAATTTATCTCCCACTTTTGGAAGAAATGTTGCCAACTAGCACAAATAGACGCGCGGTTATCCACCAGCCACCACCCCCAGACCGACGGACAAACCGAGAGAACCAATCAGACTCTCGAGCAATATCTGCGGTGGATGTTACATCTATCCGAGTTGAATTGGAAGGACATCCTTTGGATTGCAGAATATGCATACAACAATTCAGTGCATTCTGGAACCGGACAGACTCCTTTTTATACCCTGTATGGTCACCATCCTCGGACCTCTGACCTAGATCCACCTCTGACCCTGGAGATGCCTGCAGTAAATTACCTACATTCCACAATAACCCAAGCCTTCAAAGAAGCTACAACCCACTTACAGCAAGCCAAGAAAAAGTATAAAGAAAACGCTGATTTGCACCGAAGTAAAACTCCTCCTTACCAAGTAGGAGATCAGGTATGGCTAGCAACTAAACATCTACCCCTCAAGGGTCAGCGAACTTTTAATCCCAGATTCATTGGGCCTTACCCCATCAAAGCTATTATCAACCCAGTGGCCTTTAAACTCGATTTACCATCCAACATGCGGATTCATCCCGTTTTTCACGCATCTCTTCTAAAACCAGTACAACCTGGAACCAGACTGTCTGAGCCCCCAGGCCCTGTCCAAATTGATGGAGAATTAGAATTCGAAGTGAAAGACATTTTAGATTCCAAGATAGTTAAGTCGAAACTCTTCTATCTTGTTGATTGGAAAGGATATGGACCTCAGGAAAGATCTTGGGAACCCAGTAACTATGTTCACGCACCACGATTAATTCAAAGATTCCATCGAAGATTCCCGCACAAACCAAAACCCCCGGAGGAAAAGACCTTGGGAGGGGCCTTGAGGGGGGGTACTGTCATGATGCCTACCTCTAAGGAGCCAGGCCGGGCCCAGCAACCCCAGAGGCAGACATCATTTTCCCCAGGGAAGTCTCAGCGGGCCCAAGTCGGGGCCCTTTGGACTCAGTCCTGGCGCCTTAGGTGCCAGGCTCATAGCGGACCCCAGTCCTGGCGCCTTAGGCGCCAGGCTCATAGAAGAGGATATGTGTTTAAGTGCTTGGGTGCACACTTACCTGATGCAGACCTTGCTGCTTCATCCAGGCCCTCTTGAGGCCTGAATGGGACTACTTAACCTGTAGGACTACTTCACCACCCGGGTGTGGTCGGGGAAGGATACATACCTGATTGGTGGAAGGATACATACCAGGAACTTCTTCCAAGGCTATTTAAACCCCACCCGAACAGCCACCCATGCTTCGCGTTGTTCTGCACCTAGCAGCTGGACGCTCACCGTGTCAGCTCCTGCATCCTGACTTCAGCCACGCCTGCCAGCACCCTGGAACACCTGCAAGGGGAGAAAGGAAGAGAATAGGAGAAGAAAAGCCCTTACCTGCTAAATCTGCATCCCGGAGTCATTTCTCCAACGGCCCTGAAAAGGAAGACATCATTTTAAAGGCATTTCGTTTCGATCGCTGCAGCGCTGTATTTTACTCACCTTTGCAAGGCGCTTCCATCTTCAGCAGCGATCTTCCGGATTCAGCTACGCCCCAGCGCCTAGAGGAAAAAAGACAAGAACAAAGGTGAGAGGGAGAAAAGGAATAAGGAAAGCTCAGTTTCCTTTTAAGTCTTACCTGTTGGATTATTCCCACTGCATTTCGGGTCCTGCCGCTTTCTGGCATCTCCGGACCCCAGCCCCTATGGGGAAAAAAGACAAAGACATTGAATGAGTGAATGCAAAGACATTACCTGAGCACTCATCCAGAACTGTTTCACTTCGGGTCGGCGCCATATCTCCGGCACTCCGAACCCCGGCCCCTAAGGGGAAAAAGACATAAGCATTAGCGCTTGCTGCAATTAGACAACGAACATTATTATTAAGCTTGAACTTTTGAACAGAACTTTTACAGCGCCTTACCTGAACAGTCAAGCTTACCTGAACTCCCATCAATCCTCAATCCAGTGAAGTAACTGGGTTTCAACGCGCCCCTGCATCAGTAGCAGGATGGAGAGCTCATCCTTCCAAACCCTAAGGAGGGTATCCAACGAGCCAGGGAAGCCAGAATAGAGGGGCCCTTCCTGTCCATCTTCAGAGTTCTGCGCCTTCGACGCCGCGCCTCCGTGGGAACCAGGTGAGCGTTACAGAACGCGAAGCCTTACCACAATTTCCCACCTGGGCGCTATGGAGACTTCCGAGACAGATCAGCTGGCCCATCTTTTAGGGGAATTACGGGCAGAAGTGCACTCAGCCCGCCAGGAGACTAATGCTCTCAGAAGGGAACTAATCCTATCCAAGGAAAGAACTGATGATTTGGCCAAAAGGTTATTGCAGGGCCAGGCAGAGCACACTCCTTTACCTGTTTCCGGAGATATTTCTACAACAATGGGTTCGAATAACCCGGTACAAATCAATCTACCTGGACACATGCCTTTGGCCCCGCCGGAACGTTTTGCGGGGGATCCCAAGAAATATGCCGTTTTTATGAACCAATGCCGTTTACACTTTTTATGCAGGCCCGGGGCCTTCCCCAACGACCAGACCAAAGTAGCCTTTGTACTAACTTACCTCAGTGGCTGTGCTGCCGATTGGTCTATTCCATTGGTAAATCAGGATGATCCCATTCTCCGGGATTTCCAGGGCTTCCAGGCCAGCATGGAAAGATTGTTCGCTCGACACTCGCAGGGACAGGCCCTTGACAACGAACTGCTATCCTTACGACAAGGTAATCAGGATCTTTTGTCCTATATCGCCACCTTTAATAGACTAGTTGTGGAAACCGGATGGCCTGAAAATAAAAGGATCACATTGTTTCATCGAGGCCTGCGCGGAGAGCTTAAAGATGTTATAGCTCAGATAGTAGATCCACCCCAGGCCTGCGCAGACTACATAGACTTAGTGGTTCAACTTGATCACAGACTTCAAAATAGAAAAGCAGATCGGCTCAAGTATGAAACCAGAGTACCTATCAAGACCCACGTTAACTCCAAGAGTACTGACGTTTCCGAACCTATGCAAATTGGCAGTGTTAAAGGACCATTAACGCAGAAGGAACGAGAGAGAAGGCGACAAATGCAACTTTGTCTGTATTGCGGAACTTCCGGTCACTTTCTTCAAAGTTGTCCAGTTAAACCACCCAAGAAGGTGGTTGGAGCCACTGATAACGAGTTATTGACACCTGTTTCGGGAAACGACCTAGCCCGACAAGCATAGGGGTCCGCTTGCCGAGCTTGAAAACAAACTCTTTGACCTCGCATTTTGTCATGCCAATGGTGCTTGTGAACCCAAAACAGCCTCAGCAGTTGCATGCTATAAAAGCATACATAGACAGTGGAGCTATTGGAAATTACATAGACCGTGAATTGGCTTCCAGGAATAAGCTTCCTCTCCGCCCGAAAGTAACCCAAGATGTAATTACTACAGTTGATGGAACCGAAATAGCCTCAGGGCCTGTAATGCATTCCACAGTTGAAATCACTCTGGTGGGTCAGGACGGACATCGGGAAGCAATCATGTTTGATGTGATCAAGGCCCCACAATTTCAAGTAGTTCTTGGAATCCCTTGGTTAGAAACACATAATCCGAGAATAGACTGGCGAGCAAAGAAGATAACTTTTCCTGATTGTGAACCAACCTGTTACCCAAGGAATCCAGCTATGGGTCTAGCCTCTGTAACTTCCACCCCTGTACAGCTACCATCTGAATACCAAGAATTCTAAGACGTTTTTCAGAAAGAGCAGGCTAACACCTTACCTCCCCATCGATCTTACGATTGCCAAATCGACTTGGTACCCAATGCACAACTACCTTGTAGTAGGATTTATGCTCTTACTGAACCTGAGAACCTGCATTTTCGCCAGTATTTGGATCAATACCTGGCCAATGGTTTCATTCGCCCATCAAAGTCACCAGTCTCTTCTGCTTTGTTCTTCGTACCTAAAAAGGAAGGAGACCTTAGGGCCTGTATTGACTACTGCGCCCTAAATCAGATAACGATTAAGAATCGTTACCCTTTGCCCCTGATACCTGAGCTTATCGACCAAGTAAAAGATGCTCGTCTGTACACCAAGCTAGATCTCCAAGGAGCTTACCACCTGGTACGTATAAAAGAGGGCGACGAGTGGAAGACTGCATTCCGCACCAAATTTGGGCTCTTCGATTATCAAGTAATGCCCTTCGGTTGTGCAACGCACTTGCCGCCTTTCAGTACTTCATGAATGATGTTCTTCGGGAACTTATCGATGTTTGTGTCATCGTTTATATTGACGACATCCTGGTGTATTCCTCCTCAGAATCTGATCACAGAAACCATGTTAGGGCAGTTCTTGAGAAATTGCGCCAGCACAAATTATTTGCCAAGCTCGAAAAATGCGTTTTTCATACCACAGAAGTGGAGTTTCTCGGATTCATCCTGACACCTCAAGGAATCCGAATGGACTCGCGGAAAGTGGACGCCATTCTCAAATGGCCATCTCCTAGCTCTGTGAAGGGAGTGCAAAGCATGCTTGGCTTTGCCAATTTCTATCGAAGGTTCATCCCGGAATTTTCTCGAACTGTTCAACCCATCACAGCTCTCCTAAAGAAAAACAAACGCTTTGAATGGACTCTTGAGGCTGAACAAGCCTTTCAGGACCTGAAAACCAAATTCACCTCTGCACCTGTATTGAAGCACCCGCGCCCAGATCTCCCTTACATCGTGGAAACCGATGCATCCAGTTCGGCCATGGGAGCTGTCCTTTCGCAAAGAGACCCAGAAACTAACCAACTACACCCTGTAGCCTTTTGGTCCAGAAAATTCTCTCCACCTGAACTCAATTACGCAATTACCGACAAAGAACTACTGGCTATTAAATCAGCTTTCAAGGCTTGGCGTCACTATCTTCTCGGTGCAAGACACACCATCACCGTAATTACGGACCACAGAAATTTGCAGTATTTAAAGACGGCCAAAGCTCAATCTTCGCGACAACTCCGATGGGCTTTATTCTTTGCGGAATTTGATTTTGTAATTACCTATCGCCCTGGCTGCAAGAATGGTAAGGCAGATGCCTTATCCCGGATAGGCATGGAAGAACCCAATTCGAGTTTAGAACCTGTGCAAACCATTGAGGACATCCAAGCTCAAGTAAAACAGCTTTTTGACTCTTCTGCCTTACTGGAATGGAGTCAAAAGGGTCCTCACTACACCGTTAAGGATGATTTACCCTACTTCCAAGAGCGGTTATTTCTGCCAAGTAAAGAATTGCAGGAACTTGTCATTACCCGTCATCATGAATCATTAATGGAAGGACACCCCGGTATCGCGAAAACAGAAGAAAAGATCAAACGCCACTTCTGGTGGCCTTCTTGGAGAAAAGACATAAAGTCATTTGTGTTGTCTTGCGGAATCTGTGCCCAAAATAAGAGTCAAAAGAAAAGGCCAGCCGGCCTACTTCAACCTTTGGACATTCCACCAGCACCTTGGCACACCTTGTCAATGGACTTTATAACTGACCTGCCTCCTTGTGGTGGTTACAACACGATTCTCGTAATAGTGGATCTATTCTCCAAAATGGCCCATTTTATCCCTTTAAAAGGATTGCCGTCAGCTTCCACCTTGGCCAAGGAATTTATGGAAAATATAGTGCGGTTACATGGTTTCCCTTCCATATTAGTCTCAGACCGTGGAAGTCAATTTATCTCCCACTTTTGGAAGAAATGTTGCCAACTCGCACAAATAGACGTGCGGTTATCCACCAGCCACTACCCCCAGACCGACGGACAAGCCGAGAGAACCAATCAGACTCTCGAGCAATATCTGCGGTGGATGTTACACCAATCCGAGTTGAATTGGAAGGACATCCTTTGGATTGCAGAATATGCATACAACAATTCAGTGCATTCTGGAACCGGACAGACTCCTTTTTATACCCTGTATGGTCACCATCCTCGGACCTCTGACCTAGATCCACCTCTGACCCTGGAGATGCCTGCAGTAAATTACCTACATTCCACAATAACCCAAGCCTTCAAAGAAGCTACAACCCACTTACAGCAAGCCAAGAAAAAGTATAAAGAAAACGCTGATTTGCACCGAAGTAAAACTCCTCCTTACCAAGTAGGAGATCAGGTATGGCTAGCAACTAAACATCTACCCCTCAAGGGTCAGCAAACTTTTAATCCCAGATTCATTGGGCCTTACCCCATCAAAGCTATTATCAACCCAGTGGCCTTTAAACTCGATTTACCATCCAACATGCGGATTCATCCCGTTTTTCACGCATCTCTTCTAAAACCAGTACAACCTGGAACCAGACTGTCTGAGCCCCCAGGCCCTGTCCAAATTGATGGAGAATTAGAATTCGAAGTGAAAGACATTTTAGATTCCAAGATAGTTAAGTCGAAACTCTTCTATCTTGTTGATTGGAAAGGATATGGACCTCAGGAAAGATCTTGGGAACCCAGTAACTATGTTCACGCACCACGATTAATTCAAAGATTCCATCGAAGATTCCCGCACAAACCAAAACCCCCGGAGGAAAAGACCTTGGGAGGGGCCTTGAGGGGGGGTACTGTCATGATGCCTACCTCTAAGGAGCCAGGCCGGGCCCAGCAACCCCAGAGGCAGACATCATTTTCCCCAGGGAAGTCTCAGCGGGCCCAAGTCGGGGCCCTTTGGACTCAGTCCTGGCGCCTTAGGCGCCAGGCTCAAAGCGGACCCCAGTCCTGGCGCCTTAGGCGCCAGGCTCATAGAAGAGGATATGTGTTTAAGTGCTTGGGTGCACACTTACCTGATGCAGACCTTGCTGCTTCATCCAGGCCCTCTTGAGGCCTGAATGGGACTACTTAACCTGTAGGACTACTTCACCACCCGGGTGTGGTCGGGGAAGGATACATACCTGATTGGTGGAAGGATACATACCAGGAACTTCTTCCAAGGCTAATTAAACCCCACCCGAACAGCCACACATGCTTCGCGTTGTTCTGCACCTAGCAGCTGGACGCTCACCGTGTCAGCTCCTGCATCCTGACTTCAGCCACGCCTGCCAGCACCCTGGAACACCTGCAAGGGGAGAAAGGAAGAGAATAGGAGAAGAAAAGCCCTTACCTGCTAAATCTGCATCCCGGAGTCATTTCTCCAACGGCCCTGAAAAGGAAGACATCATTTTGAAGGCATTTTGTTTCGATCGCTGCAGCGCTGCATTTTACTCACCTTTGCAAGGCGCTTCCATCTTCAGCAGCGATCTTCCGGATTCAGCTACGCCCCGGCGCCTAGAGGAAAAAAGACAAGAACAAAGGTGAGAGGGAGAAAAGGAATAAGGAAAGCTCAGTTTCCTTTTAAGTCTTACCTGTTGGATTATTCCCACTGCATTTCGGGTCCTGCCGCTTTCTGGCATCTCCGGACCCCAGCCCCTATGGGGAAAAAAGACAAAGACATTGAATGAGCGAATGCAAAGACATTACCTGAGCGCTCATCCAGAACTGTTTCACTTCGGGTCGGCGCCATATCTCCGGCACTCCGAACCCCGGCCCCTAAGGGGAAAAAGACATAAGCATTAGCGCTTGCTGCAATTAGACAACGAACATTATTATTAAGCTTGAACTTTTGAACAGAACTTTTACAGCGCCTTACCTGAACAGTCAAGCTTACCTGAACTCCCATCAATCCTCAATCCAGTGAAGTAACTGGGTTTCAACGCGCCCCTGCATCAGAAGCAGGATGGAGAGCTCATCCTTCCAAACCCTAAGGAGGGTATCCAACGAGCCAGGGAAGCCAGAATAGAGGGGCCCTTCCTGTCCATCTTCAGAGTTCTGCGCCTTCGACGCCGCGCCTCTGTGGGAACCAGGTGAGCGTTACAGCAACCTGTTTGGACGAGACCTTCATGGAGTTGACAACTCTGGTGACTTCTTCAGGGGAGACAGGAGTGAAGGAGGGGAAGGAAGAAGGAGGAAGGTGAATGACGGGGGAGAAGAGGGAGGGTTGGGTTGTGAGAGTGAGTGACAAAGCTGTTCAGTATGTCCTGGGTTTTGGAAGTGAAGTAAGATGCAACTGCATTGCAGAGGGCCTGTGAAGGAGTAGGGGCTGAAGATACTGCAGCTCGGTTGGCTAGTTCCCTGCAGTTTTTGAAGAGTTCAGCCGTGTTGTTGGACGCATTGGATACCTGTGCCTGAATGTGGGCTCTTTTTTTGGCACGGATGTAGAGTCTGTAGTGTCTCTGGTTCAGGCCAATTTGTCAGAGGGTGAGCCTGAAGTGTGCCACTTCCGTTCGGTAGTGCTGCAATTCTGTTTTCGGTCTGCAAGACTGGAGTCGTACCATGTGTTAAGCTTGGAAGCAGGTTTCATGCAAATCCTCATGACTGGGCAAGGATTTCAGGTGTGTTAGTGATGGACAGATAGAGGTTACTGAGGACAGAATCAGCGGAGACGTCTGTGTTGGGTGGGCAAGGGGAATGAAGGTGGAAGAGAAGGCGGCAGCTGACACTCGTTTCGTCGGATGGATGTTCATGAACGAGGTTGGCAGAGCTTTGTGAGGGGTTGTCCCAGGGCCACAGAGACCCAAGTGGGAGGCGAGGAGACAATCGTCAGACTAGTAGAGATGGGTGACCAGGGGAGAAGAGAGAGTGAGATTGCAGTGGATAATGGGATCTAGCATGTGTCCAGCAGAATGGAAGAATGGAGAGGGATAGGGAGGAGCAGAGGTCAGTGAAGAGGGTGGTAGCTTTGCAAGGGGAGTCTAGGTGGATTTTGAAGTCACCTAGTAGTAGCATGTTGGAGGTGGTAGAGAGTAGGGGGGAACAGAAGTCCACCCACTCAGATAGGAAAAGAGAAAAAGTGCCAGGGGGTCGATAGATGGTAGAAATAGTTAAGGTTGAGGAAGGAGAAATGACCAATTTGCACACTAGGCTCTCAAAGGACAAATAGGGCTCACTGGGTAGGATGGTAGAAGGAATCCATTCAGGGAAGATTAAGGCAACTCCACCGCCAGCACTGTGGGGTTGAAGTTAAGAGGTGATCTTATAGCCGTCTGGGAGGAGTGAGTCAAAGGAAGTTACTGAGCTGGCATTGAAGAAAGTTTCCGTGAGTGCAAGTATGTCCAGGTCAGTGTCTTCAAGGAGGAGGCAGATGTCAGCAGAATGTTTGATTGCTGATTGTGAGTTAAGGGTTACCAGATGGAGACGGTTGTTGCCTTTGAAGGTTTTTTAGGTGGAGTATCAGGACGTGGGGCGTCAGGAGGGTGTAGAACAGGGAGGGGCAGGGGAAAGAAGTTGATGAGAGAAGGCAGGAGCTGGTCAAATAGGAGAAGGTTGGCCTAAGGGACTTGACCCAGAACTGTGCCCATGATGTAAACATTGATACAGCAGCGAGAAGAGAAGAAGCCCGCAAGGAGGACTTCCCACTTGGTGCCACCATTATTGGAAGTTGAAGAATAAGGTGGGAGAGTGGCAGTGAGGTGAGAGGTCCATAGGTCGGGGATGAGACGGAAAAGAGGGTGTCAGTAGAGATTTCTCTTGAAGATGCACTGACATAGGTATCTGCAATTGGGAGGACTGGGTTAGAAGCAAGGATGTCTGTTTTATGCATTTTCCGTCCAGATTTAGTGCGAGAGGGAGGATAGGTGATGGTGCAACAGTTGGAGAAGATAGGTGAGACCGAGAATGACATCTCGAAATGAGGGAGGAAGAGAGAGGCAGAGAGAGAGTGAGGTGAGGTGGGAGTGAGTATGCTGCAAAGCACAGTTCTGAACCTGAGCCACATGGCACAGTAGGTCAAAGGGTATTAGGTGTAATATCAAACAAGTAGGATGGAGGAAAAAGGATTTTCACACAAAAAGCAGTTTCAATGCAGGAAGGTGGCACAGCTAAAAATTATTTTCATACAAACAGCAGTTTCAATGCAGGAAGGAGGCACTGCTAAAAAGACAGTCTTGGAGGAATGGCACGGGAAGTGCAGCACAGCTATACAGCGGTTGGTGTTAATGAGAATGAGTCACAGTGAGTGAAGGCAGAATGCAGAGGCACCGAAGAACATGGGGCATATGCAAAGGGTTGATGACTTGAGAGGTAAAGGAAATGAATTCAGTTGAGCTGATGCAGCCACTAAGTAGCACTACTCACGTGATGGCGTGAGTAGCGAAGACACAGTCAAGAGGACCGTTGATTGTAAATATACCAATGAGGGGCATTTTCACAGAAGATTTCAGAGAGTGCGGCCCGGAGAATGGCAGGCACTGACAGGAACGGACAGGGCCTTTGAAGAGGGGGCTGGCTAAAGCCTGCCGGTTCCCCAATAGGCCAAATGAATGGAAAGACAGCCTGTCGGGATGAGTGGAGGCAGTGATGAGTGACTCCCGAGGCCTTCTCAATGCATGAAGGCGGCGGCCATCTTTGAATTGCTGCATGGTGCCAGTAACAAAAGGCACTTGGATGAAATAAATAAGCCCCAGCCACAATGCCACTGCCCCAAGTGCAGGTAGATGCACCTACAAAGCAACGGAGTGGTCGGCATGCTTAAAAGGGCATGTAAGTAAAATAAAAGCGCTTTCTCATTCTTTTTTAAAAAAAAGAAATTTAAAAAAAATTGTAATTCACTTTTTTTTAAAAATTCTCCTACGGCATGTGATCTTGGTAGAATGAAGGCAGGCAGGCAATTGAAGCTTCTGGGGCGAGGTGCAGCTTCCAAGTATCAATAGGGCTGGCAAGGAGTCCACATCCTTGTGACTCTGAGTGCAGGGACGAACAGCTGATGTTGTCAGGCCTAGATGTGGGCCTTTGAAGAGGGGGCGGGCTAAAGCCTACCGGTTCCTCGATAGGCAGATTAATGGAAAGGCAGCTTATCGGGATGAGTGGAGGTGGAATAAAATTTAATGATGAATGCCCCTTCCTACAGTCCTCCCCATCCGAGGAGACTGTGCCCACAGCCGTGACTTTCTGGGGGATGGACACCCAGATGGCTGAGGTGCACTGGCCTATGGTTTTCCTGTGGCGGCTGCTACACAGTTCATCTGCATGTGTCACCACCTCATCAGTGAGGACCTCCCGCTCACTGAACTTGGGCTTTCGAAGCCTGTGTTCTGGCACCTTGGCTTCGACTCGGTCATGGTACATGGTGTCTGTGAATGGCTACAGGAAGTGGTATATTGAGATTGGATTGAGTTTTTAAATGGCTGCCACCATGCGTCCCAATACAGTGATGACGCTGTTTTCGCCGGCAGAATTAGCGGTGATTGCAGGGTGGTAACAGTAATTCCACCAGATAGCAGCAGATTTACCGTCGGGAGGCCTGTTTTTGCTGTAATTCTGCCGGAATTACCTTTTCTGTCAATGGTGTGTGCGCGCTGCAGACAGGTTGTAATATGATGTTAATTCCGCCAGACACCATGGCAATAATGGTAATACTACAATAGTACTACCCTACTCGTAATGAGGCCCTCCGTGTAAAGTGGTATATCCTATTCCCAGTGTCATAGGAAAAAAAACTGCCCTTCTCAGTGAAACTCCTCATCCAGAGGTGGGAGCATACGGTAAGCTCCTTATGCCGCCACCCCCACTCATTCTCACCAGAAATACTGCTTAAAGCTGTACTGTATTAATAAGGCCCTCCATCAAGGATTATTTGTGCTGCCCCCCCAACCTGTGCTCCAGGCTGCCTTAAAATGGACGGTGTAATCAGAAACCTTGGCCCCCATAAGCTTAACGGCACCGTTATTTCTGGACCGGCAAACTATGAGTCTGCTGGTGAGTGCCGTTCTGCCCGCCAGGTCTGACAATGATGGGCGGAATGGCACCCGCCAGCAGACTTTCACAGAAGCACCGGCACCGTTTTTAATGGTGCCGGTTCTTCCGTGGTTCCCATTCCCGTAGAGTTTTATGGGACTCCACGGTAATGGGGATCAACATTTTACAGGTGCCTGACTTACTGGACCACCAGGGCTGTAATGCCCTGGGTTTTTCCGGCAAGTCAGGGGCTGGTAAATCATTCCGGGTCCAGCAGCTACCTGCCGGTTTTTCCGGCATGGTTACCGCCGGACTCGTAATGAGGGCCAATGTGTCTTTTCACTGAGACTGTCTCTCTGTCTATATTTTTTCACACACACAGATTGTAAGGCAAATTCAACTCTGGCGACATCGAAAGCAATCAACCATGTCTCATCCTATACCCTGGGGAAAAGAAACATTGCACATTTGGGACCGGTACCAGCAGACATGGTGCTCCATGAATAAGGCTGTGCCCATTATTCCTTCAAAGCTTACTACAGTAAATGCCTCCATGTTATGGGGCCTCATTACAAGTTTGGCGGTACCCTTGCTGGTAAAACCGGCAGGCTGCCGCCAAATTTGCAAATTTTTCCAGCCCCTGGCAATGGGGAAGTACAGGGCCATTACAACCCTGGCGGACCCTGTTTTTCCCTATTGCCAGGGGCCAGAAAGTTTTACTTTCGGGCTCAAATGAGAATGGGGAGGTTGGATGCGGCAGCGCATCCGACATGCTCTGGGTGCTGTTCTGCCCGCCGGGTCCAACCTGGCGGGTGAAAAGGCACCCGCGAGCAGAACTCATAGTTTGCCGCTCTGGTAACTAAGGTACCGGCAAGCTTACTGGTACTGTAGTTACCGGACCGGCAAACTTGTAATGAGGCCCATGGACTTTCATAGGGTGCGGGTGCTCCGACTAGGGTTTACTAAAAAGGTGCTCTCTTCCGAAACACCATTATGGTGCGAGGCACGTCTCATCCATTAACAGCATGTCTGAAGCTCTCTTATGGCTTCAGCTCTGTTTGCATGAAATAAGCGCTTCTCCTTATTTACATCACAGTTTTTTTGTATTTTTTTTATTTGAATTGATTATTTATAACGTGCTTAATACCCAGAGGTTTCTAAGTGAAGACCCGGAAATCGAACCCGTGTGTCGTCTTACTTCCCAGGCGAGCACGTTGCCCCTGAGCTATCCTCCCGAGACAAGTGAGCACGTTGCCTCTGAGCTATCCTCCTGAGACACGTTCATAGGTGACAGCCTAGAACATAACAAGCACACAATTTGTGCACTGTGTATGTACAAGCAAACCATACTAAAGAAGCTCAAAATGAAAGGCTGCCTTTTTATCTGCTCAGGTTACAACCCATAACAGCTCCAACCTCCTCAGTGCACCTGGACTCGATTATTTCCCCAAAAAACACACTAATACTGTACTGCAAATAAACAATGTATATCAAAGTGTAAGCTGCTTTTTTACTACCCCAAGTTACAACTTGTTGCCAGGTGATCCAATGAAGTCAAGTGGTACCCTGCACCAAATCAAGTGAGTTGTGAGGCATGCCTTACTGTACTCAGAAACAACTTTACTAAAACACACGACAGAACACCACACCACTCAGACAAGGGTAACTCTAACATCAGAATCGAGTCACAGTTTGCTAGTCCCAATCCAGAGATTGCCAAGCCTGGTAGATGACTCAGTTAATAACCTGAATCCGTTAAAGAGAGGTAAGAAGAGATTGAATCAGGGGCACAGTTTGCTCAACGTCTTCATTAATCGGGGAGTCAATGATCCCAGCCACGTTCCAAAAAGTACATGAATGGAAAATAAAAGGGAATGTTAGTGTTCAGAAACATAAAAATTAAATTACAAAATTGGACATCCTGCACACAAGTGCGACCACCATACATGCCAGATTTTTTAGAATAGCCAGATGAGAGATTTTGGTAACTGGGAGAAAGTGAATTGGTAGGAGTGATATTTTGGCAGGGACATAGGAATTAGAAAGTAAACACATCTATGTAAAATATCAGTATTTTTCTCTGTAAAATCAGCTGTCTCGTCTCCGTAACAGGGAGGAATGTCCCAGAGGACATAATCGTTGCAAGCTGATTAAACAATCTACACACAGTTACCAATTGTGGTTAAGAGCACACCATAGTCTTAGAATAGTGCAACAATGAAAATCTCTTATTCTGGTGAGTGGGCAAACTGATAGTCTTGGGTTTTGAAGTTCAGTCAATCATAAACCTCCTGAAACAAGTCTACTGCGTGCAGCCTGTAAAGCAGATTGGGTGGCATACATCAGGAGCACCATAGGGTGGCAGCCCCCCCCCCCACAAAGATGATCACATTTGACATGACAGTCAGATGGGAGTACAGCAGAGGGGAAGACACCATAATAGGTATCATTAAGATGCTTAAAATCTCACACGCTCCGGGTACAGATGGTTTGTGCAATGCCTTAATTGAACTTAAACCTCAATGGTGGGGTATGCAATTGCACTCCCTTTTTGTGCTCATTAGCAGTAAGCACCCATCATCTTGGCTGTGGAGTATCATTAATCCGGTACACAAGAAGGGCTCACATGCCAGTCCAAAAAACGATTATAAAATAGCAATGTTAGACCACCGATCAAAATTCTTTGCACGTATCTTACTTAGCGAACTTAACAACTGGCCTCTCGACCATAACATTATTCCATTGAATCAAACTTGCCTCCATAAGGGCTCTGGCACCTCCACCAATCTCTTGGCACTTACCTCCATTATAATATACTCTTGGCAGGTGCAAAGTGTCTACGTGTCTTTCATTGGGCCTCATTACACAGAAGGCGGTGAACCATGGCGCTATTAGCGCTATGGTTCATGCCGGTAAAATACTGGCACCGCCTTGGTGGAAAGGGGAATTACCGCCCCATTCCAAGGTTGGCGGGGCGGTAATTCCTCCTTCCACCATTGCCCTTCCCCATTCCCATTTTTGCCCCATAGGGCTCTATGGGAATGGGGAAGGCGCTAATTACGCTACCGCAAATTGCGGTAGCGTAATTAGCTCCACTGGTCCCTTTGCAGGTTGTTTTTTAACGCCTGCAAAAAGCAGGCGTTAAATTCCCCAACCCGCAAAGGGACCTCGTAGTAAGGCGGTAAGGATTTACCGATACCGGTAAAATACTGGTACCGGTAAACCCTTACCACCTACCGTGTAATGAGGCCCATTGACTTCAGTGCTGCTTTTGACACTGTGCAGTGAGACACTATTTGGCTCAATCTCCTCAACTGGGGAATTTCCCTCGGTCTACACAGAATGATTATGCTACTGCATAGCCAAACCACTATTAAAGTTATGACATCTGCAGCCGGTAACGTTAGCGATACTATCCCTATGTTTGTTGGCCTAAAGCAGGGGTGCATTCTTGCCCTAATGTTGTTGAACATATATCTAGCCGATTTACCTCTTGCAATCAATGATCCTCAAATAGCTAGGCTGAGGTTGGACAAGAATCAGCTTCAGTGGCTTGGCTAACCGCAGACAATCTGGTCTTGCCTGATGGTACAGAAAACGAGCTCCAAATACAACTAGGCAGACTTGCAGCTTTTGCCCATAACAATGGGTTGTCTATTAACACATGCAAATCTAAAGTCATGATCTTCAAATCACATAGTAAATGCCCGAAGAAGAATTTAAAGGTGGAAATTAGAGAAATACCTGCTTGATATAGTCTCGCCCTATGAGTACCTACGGATTACAGTTGATTATGACTGACGTGGGCACCCCATATAGAGAAACCTGAGACTAAGTCCTGGCAGCAGCTTGGCAGTATCCTACAGTTTGCTCAGGAAGATGGTGGATGCTCCTTTGGCTCCTTTGGCTCCAGTCTCCAGGTGTACAAAGCCAAAATCAGATCATTGTTATATGAATCTGAACTTTGGGGGCGAAAGCATCTATACAAGCTAAACAAAAAAAGATTGAAGGAATGTGTCTTAAAGCCATTACAAAAAGCGCAAGACATACATCAGCAGAACACATAACAGCTGAATGTGGGCTTCTGAGCATGGGGGGCGCTATTTCAATGAAAAGGGTCTCTCTTTATTGGAAATAGGTAAACAATGCTGAGAATACCTTGCTTAATGTCTTACAGCAGGTTAATTGTATTAATGTTGGTGGATTGAATGGGCATGCGCCTGAAATCAATGATGGACGAAGGCGTCACTGGAGAACGCATCTCCATGTTGACCCCACTTGCACCTCCTACTCCCACATCAAGCAGGCTACCACAAGCGCTTGCTACGCTATCTCCTGGAGCAGACCAGAGTTCATATGGCAAACAAATCACACAACAATGCGTTGATATCACAGCTTAACAAACGTGATTCTCTTCCCCACTATATAACTGACTATCCCAATAAACAGATCATCACCGAATATTGATGGTCGAAGTTCAGTCAGGTCAACACTCTTGAAGTACTTGGGTCCAGATTGGGTCTGGGTTAAATAAACTCAGATCTTGCAGATTGTGCGGAAAAAGATTGCTGGAGACTATCAAACATTTGATGCTCCATTGCAAAAGTTTAGCTAACTTAAGAAAGGCTATACTCAGGTGCATGGGAATATGGGACTCCAACCCTGCAACACTTGAATGCACTTGAGAATCTTTATTTAGGGGCAGCCAAGTGTAGGTCATATACCATATGACTAAAATGTGGATCACTGTTGTCAAAAAGGTCTTAGATGTCTTTACCTTTAAATTATGCTGATGATTTACTAGATGTCGTCACTTCTCCCCGAGGGGTAGCCCTTTCCCATGAGACCATAGATGTGCGGCTGCTACCCGACAGTCTCCCTGGGGTGGTACAATGCGAGAGGATCTCATGGGGAGGGACTCCCCCTTGGGGGGTAAAGGCTGACCATCTCAGGTACAGTCCTTATAAGAAAATCACACCCCACATACTTTAGCCTCTTCATCACCTGCTAACCTCTTTGTAGACAGTAGACCTATGTACTATTATAAGGCAGAGTACCTCAAGATTCTTGAAGATACTGAGACAAAGAAGAACAGAAACCTAGCTAATCCAAGTACTGGGACGAGTTTTGCCGCACACAGATATTATGATGAAACCTGGGAAAGAGACAAAGGACTTATATACAATGGCCACAGACACTGCTGGCAGCATTCTATACAAATCGACAATGGACTAAACACTAGGTCTCAGGTAGCTGTGGAAGACTGCAGGTGTGCTGCGCACCAAACGCAGGAGATACAAACCTGCATTGCTGATCCAGAGAGAGAGCTCCAAGGATGCTGGCAGTCTGCCGCATCTGATGATTGGAAGGTCTGCAGGTGCAGAGCATTGTCGCGAGGAGTAAGGAATGCGGACAGCTTGCTTGGAATGCAGGCTCACAGCCACAGGGAAAGCAAGATGCCGGAGAAGCCAAACCGAACACCTGCCATCCCAGGAAGCCCCCGCGACATGGCGAGAACCCCAACAAGATAAAGGATGGTAAGGGAGATCGGGAGGGGACACAAGGCATCTCACAAGTAGGGCACATGCAGTTGTCCCTAGGCCCCTTTGCAACCATAATGCTTGGGTGGCACGGCAGGGGCAGAAAGCCTACACACCACCTCATAATCGTGGTGGTAGAACGAAGCCCGTTGGTCACCAGGGAAGGGTTGAGGACCCCAAGAACCATGAAGAGAACCTGAGAGAGATAGTCCCTCCGGACAGGGATTAACCCCCTGGCAGCCAAACCAGGGTCTGGGACCCAAAGCAAGAAAGAGATTTGAGTCATCTTCCTCGTGGCAGTACTTGGCAGGGAAGTGAACCAAATGGGCTAGTTTAAAGGAGAAGAGAAACCAAGGTCTGGGGCCCAAAGCAAGAGAGTGATACGAGTCATCTTCCTTGCAGCAGTACTTGGTAGGGAAGTGAACCAAGTGGGCCAGACTAAAGAAGGAGAGACGCCAGGGTCATACACCGTCCTAAGAAAGGTTGGGCGTTGTAGGTGTGAAGCCTAGTGGAAAGAAGACCAGGGGAAGGGAGTCATTCCCCCTGATTGTATGGAACTGATAACAAGATACCAGGAGAAAGGGACCAAAACAGTACTGGCTTATTCTTGAGTTTCTAATATAAGGGACAGAAGTAAGGTTTTCTTGACACAGGATGGTGGACCTTTTGAGTGGACAGACACCTTATCTCTTTAGTTGAGTCAGGGAATCCCCTCTTGATAAAAGTCTGTACCCCCATACATGCCACCTTTGTGTCAGCCTCCTTCTTCTACACTCTTACATTATATTGATCGATTTAACATGTTTTTCATTTGCTGAAGATTAATTTCTATTGCTCTGCTTTAGCATTGAATTATTTTTCAGCTGATTGGACTGACTGAGTTTAATGTTATTATTTATTGATATTTTAATTTTATTTTAATTTTATTTTTAATATATTTGTTCTTGGTTTAAACAAAACCTTTAGAAACATTTACATAAAACATTTACATAAAATCTTCATTAAAACCCATATTTGTTTAAAAAAATACACATTTTACATTTAAAAAATATATATTTTTATTTGTTTTCAACGATACAATCATGATACATGTTAGCTTCACAGTATCATTCAATGACTTTATGTAAACACAATTACTAAACAAGTGTGAAACAGTGTCCTTCGTGAAACTTGTGTTTCAAACCCTCCTCCACCATCCTCCTCCCCCTTCCCCACTCAACTCTTTTCCCTATTTGAAGAACAAGAATGAAGGACAGAGAAATTAGTAAACAGTCAGATTCGTGCACTGCACTGGATACCAACAGTGCTTATTGCGCTTCGGTGTATGCTATGAATATGTAGCGCATGGTTATGAGATGACAGACTTCACGGGGCTGTGTCTTTGGCTTAGCTTGTTAGTTAATTGAGGATTCAATCGATTAGTCTATGGATTCCCAGTATGCTGTGTAATATTCTAGAAAGGGCAACCATATCATGTCTATATTTCTATGGGATTCCTGCACAGCGGCTGTGAGGCTTTCCATTTCGTATATGGCGTGTGCCTTAATTAACCACTCTTTCTTTGAGGGGAGTGCTGCTGATTTCCATTTGATGGTGAGGCATACCCTAGCTGCTGGTAACAGGTTTCGCAGCATGTGTGTCAACAGGTCGTATGAATCTTCCCCTTCTGCTTCCACCCCAAACAAAACCAGGGTCAGTGTTATTTCGCTGGCATACCTGTCTATGGCCTGAGTCCATCCCAGCACCTCCTTCCAATAGACCTGTGCCTTACAGCAATTCCACCACTGGTGCCAGTAATCGCTACGCTCTCCACAGTCTCTCCAGCAGTAGGGAGATGTGCCTGTGAACATTTTGGATAGCCTTGAGGGAGTGTAATGCCATCTCATCAGTTGCCGTGCATTATGCATTTTATATTGCATGGAAATGGATGACGTTTCAAACTGCTTTATATTTGCCTCTCCATATTTCTGGGTGAGTTGCTATTGCCAACTCCGTTTCCCACTTTGCTTCTGATGATGGGCGCTGGAGGTGTCCTCTTGAGATTAATGATTTGTACATGCGTACTATGAGGCCTTTTGTTGTTTGGGGGGAGCTTAATATTTGTTCAAACGGTGTTAGGGTGTGTTTTAGGGAGTCGTTCCAGCGAGCATCATTCAGAACACTCCTTAGCTGAAGAAAGAGCATGGGAGGCACTTCTATACCCTGCAGGTCAGTTATTAGTTCTTCTAAGGTGACAAATGTTCCTTTTTCCACAGCTGCCCAGCACGAATAAAGCCTGCTTTGTACCAAGACTGAAACCGGTGAAACCTGCTCAACAAGTCCCGGATGGGGCGGGGGGGCCAAATGCAGCTCAGAGGGGAAGGCCAGGATGTAACTCCTTGCATGGCCCGAATTGGGTGCCAGAAGTGCCACAGCACCCTAAGGATGGGGTGTTCCTTAACTCTCCGTGTCATGGCTGATAGTGGGACCCATAGCCATTCTCCTAACGTGACTGGTGCGAATATGTCATTTTCTATCGCCACCCACTGTTTTTCAGGGTTTTCCCATAAGTGGTCTGGGAGTATCCAGAGTTGAGTGGCCCTTTAATATTCCTCTAGGTCTGGTTATCCCATTCCTCCCTCTTCCTTGGGCTGCATTAATGTGGAATACTGGATTCTTGGTTTCTTATCAGCCCATAGGAATCTCAGTAGTGTGCGTTTCACCTCGGCTAAAAAGGATTTTGGGATGATGATGGGGAGAGATTGAAACAAAAATAAGAACCGTGGCAGGATGTTCATTTTTATGGTGGTAAGTTGCGCCGCCCAAGACATTGGCAGTTTGAGCCATCTGCTTATATCTTTTCGTATAATACAACACAGGAGTGTATAGTTAGCCTCAAAGAGGTTTGTGAGAGAGGTTGTAATATTTACTCCCAAGTACCGGACTGCACAGCTCTGAAAGATGACATTTTACGGGCCCGAAGAGGGAGACAGTGGTTTATACGACCATCTCGTCTGCGCCCCTGGTGGCCTCCCACATTTAACATTTTTTTGTCACATGAGCTAATATAGAATAAGGCGAGATGCTATCTGTGCACAGTCAGCAACATCATAGGTACAATACATATCAGTGTATGGCAACTTGTTCACTATTGTAATTGCACCTTCTGAGCAGTGATAACATTTATTAGCATTGCCAAGTTATAGCAGAATGATCAGATTTTTATGATGTTGCATTCTACAAGATGCCTTCAAGTAACATTTATCCACAGTCAAGTTTTGATCTGCAGGACATCAAAGCCACCCCCTGGTGCGGTGCGCAAATACAGAGAAATATATGTCGCAATTGTAGTTTGTTGTGTAGGCACATTGCATCCTTCTTAATGCTTACTGTTTACATGATTCATAAGGCAATTATTGCTACGGTAACCAAAACCTTGGCCACGTTACAATCGGCCAATATAGAGTGCCAATTATCACCCTTTCCTTTGATCACACTTTGTAAACTATACTCTGTTGTTGCTTGCTGACCCAAAGCAATTAAACCAACATTAACAACATGTAATATATATACCAGAAACAAAACATACCGTTATTAGTGGTCTCATGATTATGATTGACAACCATCTAGGACCATTGTCCCAGGAGGATAGCTCAGCGGCAGTGTGCTTGACTTGGAAACAAGACAACATGGAGCAACACAGGTTTGATCCCTGGGTCTGCGCTTAGAAACCTCTGGGTATTAAGCGCGTTATAAATAACCTATCATACCATATCATTGCTAGATGTTCATTTATCTGTTTAAGCAATCTGGTCAATGTTAAGATTAGGGAGATATTTTCGACCCACATTAACTTTATCCATAACCACTCTCTTGATTGTTCAGTATCTCCTATGCTCAATTTGCCAAATGACTTCATTCTGACCTGTTCGAATTTTGGACCGAAAAGAACCAAATGTTTTAGAGTTTCCTGATTTGCATTCTCAGTGCAGAATCAACATTGATCCATTTTCACTTTCTCTGGTTATTTATGCCAGTTATGGATCCGTTCCTGGGTGTGAAATTGATTCAGGCGGAATCGGAGGTATAAATTGCATGGGAAACATACAAGATATTTCGCACGTGGTTTTCTTTTTTGCCGATTTTCGCATATGCGCTATACGTTTTGGCCTCAACCATGACAGTCCAATCTAGTTCGAAATGGTTCTTTTTAATATATGGCAGGCGGGAGACAAGATCACGTGGACTTGCATTTATGTTTGTTAATAGGTTTGTAATCCTCTTCTCAAACCTCACAATAGATTTGGGGTGCCCTACTTGAGCATGTTGGCCAGATCCTGGTACATCGAATTACTCGCGGGATTCAACATTTTGGCCTAACTGTTAAGCTTGCGCCAGTGAAATTTGGACGCTAGTGAACTTAACCCTAGCTCATGCCTTATGATGTAGTTGGGTATTGCCAGGGAAAGGCCCAGAACCTGTTTTCATACCCTTCCCTGTACTCTGTCGAGTATCCTATCTATGTTCAACAAGCAAAAGTCTAGTCCATACAGATATTATGGGCTCGACTTTTAGGGAATAGAATTCAATCACTGGCATCAAGGAATATTTACAATACTTTCTTCGTATGATTTTCAGCTGTGAAAGGAGTGGACTCATTTTCTGGTTAATATTCAATTCCCACGTTCTCATAGAGGAGCTATCAGAAATTGTATATCCAAGATATTTGGTGTGATGGATCTTTCAATCTGTGTGTCTGCAATGGTCTATTTGCATATTGTGGTCCTTTTTCTATTGGCAAAAATCATTATATTTGATTTGGCTAGATTTACTAATAAATTGTATTTGGA
Organism: Ambystoma mexicanum; assembly: GCF_040938575.1. Taxonomy (NCBI): domain Eukaryota; kingdom Metazoa; phylum Chordata; class Amphibia; order Caudata; family Ambystomatidae; genus Ambystoma; species Ambystoma mexicanum. The sequence continues at coordinate 1,046,262,376 of NC_090930.1, read as the reverse complement.
GGCATAGATATCAAATTGCGTTAGTTTGTTCTGTAACCCAGTTGCAGTCTTTTCAAAAAAGATGAGATCATCTGCAAAGCCCATCCAATGCAATCGGTGTGGGCCAAGTCTTATCGCAAATATATATAGAGTCCAGATCGCAAAGGTACAGATTGAATAGTGTTGCAGCTAACTTGCACCCCTGTTTCACCCCGTGAATGTAGGTATGGGAATGGTGAAAGCACCCTCTTGAGTGATTCAGACTTGAAAGTTAGTATTTTGGTGTAGCATTACTATTAAGCGAACCAACATGGGCGGCAACCCCATCTTGAGCATTTTATTCCAGAGCAGATTTCTAATAACTCTGTCAAATGCAGCGGACATGTCCAACGAGGCCATGTAGATGGTGCCTGCATTTGATTGCTTAGAATTCTGTAATATATGAACTAAGATGGTTGCATTAAGAGGAGTGGCCATAAACTTGCGAAAACCAACTTGGAATCGCGATAATATGTTGTGATGCCGAATGAATTGCTCAAGTTCTGGCAAATTTAAAATTGAAAACACCTTAGAGGATGCATTCGTCAGTGCTATAGGACAATAGTTGTCTGGGAAATTGGGGTCCCCCTTTTTATAAATATGAATTATGATAGCACTGAGCCACAACTCCAGGATTGTGCTTGTTTGAAAAATGTGATCACATTTTATTTTAAGAGTATATGCCCAAAATATGGGGTCTGATCTTAAGAAACAAGCAGGAATGCCATCCGGGCCAGTCGCTTTTGAGAAGTTAAGATTTTCAATTGCCCTTTGTAACTCTTCAGTCTTTCAAGGACACTTTGTTAAGGGTGGTAGATTTGCAATATTAAATTCCACATCTCTATAATTTCAGGGGAAACTGGTATTTTTGCAAAATGAACCTGGGCCATTGTGCGGCCATTATCGATATACTTACCACATTTGTGGTTGTAACCGTGGCCCCTCTCAGGAGTGCCCAGATATATTTGGAATTACTTTTGCATAAATTGACAATTTTTTGATTGTCTACATTATGTCGATGATGTTTAAGCATTTTAAGTTAATTTCTATGTGACTATTTCTGTATTGCCAGTTTGAAAGAGCTTGATGTTTGAAATCCCTAATATGTTTGTTCTTTTCACGTTTAAATCTTGCCACTAGAGTATTTTGAGAGTGATTGTGGACTCTTAGTTTGTCTTTTTCTGTATTTGCAAGTTTGTTCGCATGATATTTTATTACTGACGCATTCCATGCATCTAAGCATTCACCATCTGTCCCACTAGCATTTACATCGCCAGGGCGCATAATTGCCCTACTTATTCTGTAAGTTAAGTCTCGACAGAGCCTGGGATTCCATTTGACAGAAATGGAATGCTGATCGACTTCTGACATTGCCAGTGATGGTTCTATTTGATGCATGCAAAGTGATTTATTTATTTTTTAAGTTATGGCCTCATGATCCTCTAGGTTCCAGTTCTCAACTGTGACCAATTAACAGAACCCACGCATTTTATCAGACACAAAAAAAATAATCAATGTATGATTGTGAACTGCCAGTGTGGGAGCATATAAGCATGTCAACTACGTGCATTTCCCAATTTTCTAGATATTCGCACCACAATTGACCTGTTTGATTTAACAGAGTTGGATTTTTAGATACCGGTGGTCTGACTGACATTTTGGAAGTATTGATGCAGGAAAAGTTAAAATCACCTCCTGGTATGATACCAGCGTTAGGAGAATGACAAAACGCCTCTTCAAGTAAGGAGTCTATTTGGTTGCATATCGAGTTAATTGAGAGCTTAAGCGGGTTCGCGTATATGCATATTATTATAAATACCTTTGACATTTGATCACTTGGTCTCATTTCTATTGCCAGCAATTCGTCTGAGCTTAGTATCAGGGTAGAGTTGGCTTTCAGATTGTTATTTACTAAGATTGCCAATACCCCTGAAGGTCTTCCTGCTATTCCCATTTTAGCTGCGTGTGTATGTGTATTATAGCTGCGTGTGTATGTGTATTATAGCCATTAATGTTAAAATACGTAATCATCATTGTTTCCTGAATTAGTAAAATTGAGGGCTTGAAGGCAAGAGCCAGGGAATTTAGCCTGGCAAATAGGTTATAATATCTGCATGAATTCCACGATTGAATAGAGAAGTTTTGCTGGCTACGGCTTTAGGGAGGCTTTTTGCAATTGCAGAACACTATTCATTAGCGGTTCCAGCCAGGCCCAATCTTTGACTGAGTTATGGTGGACAGCTGCGCCTTCAATTCCGAATTTTGTGTAACTGTTGGTGCAATTTGCGATGTCTTAGGTTGATATGGTTCATCTACAGGTACCTCAGTTTCAACAAACTCAAGTGCATCTGCCTTAGAGTTAAATAGAAATGGTGTTAAGCCCAATTGCACCAAGTCCGATCTGTGGTCCCATAGTAATTTCATCACTGTATGTGAATGAAGGCCACAGATCATGCGATAGTTATTGCTACCATGAAGAGTTATCCAGTCTTTGGGACTCATTACGAGGTTGGAGGTAACCTTGCCGGTAAAACTGGCACCCGGGTCTGGCACCCGCGAATGGGCAATTACCGGGCTATTCAAGCCCAGCTGGACCCGGTAGTTGCCCTTTCGCGGGTGCCGGGCCCGGTACATCCCATTCCCATTTGAGCCCCATTTACAACGGTGCCGGTGCATCCGACATGCTGTGCTCGTGGGTGCCGCACTGCCTACCAGGTCAGACCTGGTGGGCCGACAGGCACCCGTGAGCACAGCTCGCAGTATGGCGGTATGGTAGCAACACCGTTATTGCCTTACCGCCATACTTGGAAAGCATATATGTGCGGTTTAGCTGCCTTCTGTTAATTACAGGGTTGCTCAACCACCCCATGATATTTGGGAGTTCGTTCGACAGTTTCACTGGCGGAAACACATGTGAACACATGTTGCTTAATTAGCGTTTCCTCTGATTCCCCTACACTGTTTTCATCACTTTCTATTGGGTGACACTGCTCATCATTTGCTTCCCGTGCAGCTTGTGAGCGCCCCTGTTGCTGACCACCATAACATTGAGGTTGTTGGTTTACAGGATTAGCTTCATTGTCCCCCTGTGCCATTTTGCCCTCCTGTCCGATTCATTGCTGGGTGCTGTAAGGCTTTCTATATTAGATTTACGTTTACCAGACGTTGATTTCTCTGCAAAACTCTTTGCCGTCTTGTTGGCAATTAATGGATACAATTTAGAAAGCTGGGATTGCTTAGTTTTGTTTTCGCTATTTATTACATACTGTGGAGCCGTAATCAAGCCATTGGACTTTACTTCATTAGGCCGGTTTTCAGGGGATTCCTTTTTTCCAGGCCTCAGCCTGCCTGTTGAAGATTCTTTGGATGGAGTACTTCCTGTCAAAGTCCTTGGCTCTGTTTGTTTTACCACCTTTTTCTTGATATTTAAGTGTGCTTTTGATTCCTCATCCAATTGATTTCGATCAATTATCTTCTCTTCATTAGATAAGTTACATATCTTTTCGATATTTGAATTACGCTCACAACTTTTTGGCATTAGCTCTTTTTTAGTTTTTTTTCCTTTGATTTTTGAGTTTTTTCCTATTTATTCTTCTTTTTTGGGCTTTTGCTTGTGATCGTTTCAGCCTACGTGAGTACTGCACATCAGCAGCTTCCCGAGCTTGATTTTCCTGGGGACTGTCCTCAATTTCAAGCGAAACGGGACATAAAGCAAGATTACCAGCAATAATGTCTGTCAATGGGGTCAGGCTATCAGGCGTTTCAAGAGATGTCTCCGGGCCCTGCTCATTGGGATCGGACGCGGTTTAATTTGGTGCTCCTTCCCCGTGAGGATTTCCCTCTTGGTTCTTTATGTATAGCAGAATATCTGTTATCTGCTCCGCATTTTGCGTGATAGCTTGAATTCAAGTGTTTGAGGCACCTTCAGCTCGACTTTCTTTGTCCAATGTGGATTTGCGAAAAGCATCTGCATATGATTTATTTATTCCTATCACTGAGTCATTCTTCTCTGTTTGTGAAGCTTTGTGGTTGGACCTATTCCTGGTGTCACTAAATGTAACCCCATCTGATCGCCAGTTCATATCATCACATTTCAAGGGACTTTTCTGATGATTGTTCTATTCATGGTCATACATGAAGCCCTCCAGTTTATGCATTTTCTCCATAATGTCTGAAATGGACCCCTTAATATTCCTTAGCTCAAGGTGAGTTCATTCATGTCCTCTATCCTAGAGGTTGAGGATACGCGTAAGAACTGGAAACGAAAGGTCATCAGGTTCGTTCAAATCATGAGATTGCATACTGATGTTAATTTCACGTCTAATCTTTGTTGCTGATACTTTTTTGGCAGCTCCGGTTGCATATGCACATTGCTAATATTGCCCTTTGTCTTCTTATTTAGCTCCTTAGTGATTTGGGGGAAAGACTGCATAGTTAGAAGTAAACATTTGGTTTCCCCTGTGGGGTGTTTTTCCATGAAAATTTAAATAATCAAGGCGACTTGGGTGGGATAGATTGAATAAGCAGACTTCCTCTGTATTGGGAGGCAAGAGTGATACTGGAGTGGCTGGGCCAAGAGACACCCTAATTCGTCTGCCTGGTTCCGCTTGTACAGCCGGAGCGAATATGGACACATCTGAAATATGGTTAGTAAACCGTTCAGGACTAAATGCATGCATAGATGAATTAGACATGTGAGTTGAATTTAGATTCTTTGCTGTGGGAGCCAGTGCATCTTCTATCTCGTTTAATGAATAGTTGGCGGCACCCACCTGACTACATAACTGTGTGCGCGGCTGCACATTGGTTATCGTCAGAGAATCAGGTGGGCCACTCGCTTCCTCCGCACTGCCTTCCCGATAGCCGTCAGATTCCGCTGGCGCTATCAGGGGTTGTTCGTGCAGGCATGGCCGTGGGGTTGGGTTTTGGCTACCCATAAGGGCAAGCGCATATGATTGTGAAGCCTCCAGGGCTTCCATTTCTGAATCGCTATGGGATTTATTTAGCCGCTTACCACTTCGTAAACCCCTAACTATAATGGGGAGGCCGCTGATCGGTGATCAGATGGTATTCGCTTTTTACTGTCGGTCAAGGATGCCTCCTGCGTCCCGGCTGGGATCACACACAATTCGATTTGAAAGACACACTTATCTACTGTGTTTACTAGAGCTATTACCTCCACGCATTTGATGTAAATGATACAATTTGTGCCAAATATGTGTGAGTTAATAGCAGTTGTTCAAGCTTATTTTTGCCTCCTACCTCTGGGGAACAAGAGCAGCCCGAGTGTGCTCCCCCCTCCAGTATTCAACCAATGATCGCTGTATACACGGACAAAACCAGCTGGCATGGTGATAAAGCCAAAAAGCAGTTGCTGTGTGGCGTCTGGAAACGGAGCCACAGAGCGGGACCCTCTTCGCCACCCACAGACAAACAGGCTCAACAGGCACTTGGCCGCGCGTAGTAGGGCGCGCGCGTGCCTTTTTGTAGGGAGGTGATAGCAGGGGGCTTGGCCTCTATTAAGAATACAAAACAGAGCGTTTAAGTACGCTATATTACTACTTTAACACAGTGTTGTGTGTAAATGGATGAAGCTAAAGTGCGGATAAACAATAGTATAGTCCATAAATCCACACACACGGTTGCACATGATTTTGAGAACGTGGGTCACAGGAGCAGTTCCCAGCCCAGCAGAGTGTCAAGGCTCAACAGGCACTTCTTCTTCTTCTTAATTATCAGATGCGTGGGCGGACCCACGCAGGCGCTTCCCCATCCTAAAGGAAAATGTGCACCAGACCCACCAATCAGTACTTAGCTCCCATAAACTCACAACTCCTCCCACCGCCCCGTCTGCCTCACAAAATCCAACATCACACTGTTCCTTCTCCTGCCTCTCACCCGTCACCTCCCAGCAAAGCCTTCCCACTGAGCTCAGCCACACCCAGCACAGACAACCGAACTCTCATCAATTCTCTCTCCTCAACATGTCTCTCACACCTAAGCAGAAAATGTCCCACAGTCTCAGGCACCCCACACACCGCACAATCCCTCGACTCACACTTCCCTACTCGAAACAGACAATCATTCAGCCCCACATGTCCTATCCTCAACCGATTCAGCATCACCTCCTCCCCCCTACTAAGGCAATTCCGCTGGGCGGGCGTGGGCCTTTTTGTAGGGAGGTGATAGCAGGGGAGGCGTGGCCTTGTTGCAGATAATTTTGAGAACGTAGGTCACAGCAGCAGTTCCCAGCCCAGCAGGGTGTCCAGGCTCAACAGGCACTTACGAGGGCACTCCCATATTTGTATGAAATGGTTTTAATATATGTTGAAATCCTTATTGACTGATGAATACTAAACACATTTTAAACAAAATAAATCAATAAAAGCGGCCTAAATAGAAGGGCACGTTTCAAAAAAGCAGTAGGTTTTCTTTTTTAATTCTTGAAGTAGTTAAATAGCGTGGCTGTTTGTGGAGTGGTGAGGAAACTAGAAAATGGCACTGGCTGTCTAGGGGTTTGCGCCCTGCATGGTTCATCCATATTTGTCCAGCATCACTGCAGAAGCTGCATCAGATCCACTACCGTTTTCAGGATGGGAAATCCAAAAATAGAACTACAGAGGCCGGTAATCAAAAGCAACATTGGTTAGATATCAAGGGGGATTCCAACAAAATTAAAGAAAATCAAGGCATTGGCAGAGTTAAGATTCAAACTCATCTCGATGGACTGCTCGTTCTTCGGAGGCAAGCAATGAAAGCACTTCACAACCATAGAAGTGTTGATAAGCTTTAGCACAGCCAGGCTCCGCCTCATACATCACCAGCCATCAAAAGAGTTGGGAGTTGCACTTAGTTTCTCTTTTGTCCTATGAAAATAGAAGAAAAAAATGATAGGCTGCTCACAAGTATGTACTGGAGCAAAGGGTACATAGCTTGTCAGACGATATTACAAACGTCTATGACAATTGCCTTCTTTCAGTTTGGGTGGTAAGTGGGAGTACTTTGGCTATTCGCATTTTCTGGTCTTCTCAATAAACATTGGGCCTCATTACAGGTCTGGCGGTAACCGTGCCGGTATTAACGGCGGGTTGCCGTCAGACTCGTAATTATTTACTGGCACTTGACTTGCCGGTACACTGGGGGATTACAACCCCGGCGTTCCGGAAAGTCAGGCGCCGGTAAATTGTAATTCCCCATTCCCATAGCACCCCATTAGACTCTATGGGAATGGGGAACACGGAAACACCGGCACCGTGACAGTTGCTTAGCGTTGCTGCTGTGCCCGCCAGGGTCAGACCTGCCCATACGGCGGCTCTGTCAAGCAGACCTTTAGTATACCGGTACGGAAACAGGGGTGCCGGTAAGCTTCCCAGCACTGTTTCCAGAGCGGCAGGCCCGGAATGAGCCCCATTGTCTTAGTTTGTCGCATGGAGTATTAGTGCACTCCTAGCTACGTGTATTGACTTGTACGTTGTTTGCAGAGCTTCTTTTGTTTCTTGTTTGTGATATTGTGCTGGGGAAAATTTGGGGCTAGAATAGGCTTTAAAATATAAATAAAGGCGATGGCACAGTGTAATCTGCATCATGATATTCCTGCCTCATTAAATTCTACATTTGTTATGAAATTTAAATGGTCTTCTATGCCAAGCTTTTATTTATAGCTGTGGAAAAGATGAAACAAACCATGAAGAAACCAAAAAATAGGCAACAGACAGAAAGGCATGGAAGACTTGGACTTCTAGAAATGCAAGTATTGTTGAAAGAAAGTCTCTTAAACAAGCCATTATAAATCTATCTCTCTGATCAAACAGGCATAGTGGTTCAAACAATTGACGTTTTGCCTTTATAATGACTTGTCCCCCCCTCACTATCCTGAGTGGTGGTTCAGCGGCGTAGCACAACATTTAGGTGCCCCCTGTGAACCATGTGAGGGCCCCTACCCTCCCCTCCGACGCCCCAAGCTCAGCAACAAATTATGGGTCGCGCCACACTCCGCAATGGTCTAGACTACCACGCTTGCGCAATACAAACCATGATCATGCTGCTGCATGGGCACGCCACACAGTGCACTAGGAGAAAGATATAAATATGTTTTTTAATGCACTATACAGACCACTTTCTGAGAAAAATTGTCTAAAAAGCCAAAACGTTTGCAATTGTTTTGTAGGGTAACACCAATGTAAAAATCCAGTACATCCAAGTCACGAACAGTGCACAGGAACATTAATGCTTTAATTGATGTAATGCTTCGCTATTAAAAATGCCATGCCACAATGAAAACATGTCCAACTGGATGCACAATGTAGACCCGCCTAGACAAATAACCAACATATTACAGTAAAACATGCCATGCTACATTAAGGCATACCTAGACTGGTTACACCCAAATGCCAGAGTAAACAATGATACTTACCATGGTTACTCCATTAAAGATGACAAGCAAAATATACAAGGACACGGTAAAAAACGTCTACACTGGATACAACCAAATGCCAGGCTACCTAGGTAATTACACTTAGCAGGACTGCTTTATCAGAGATGCCCAGTAAATAAAAGGCAAGCCATAGTAGGAATTGACTAGACTGCCTGCACCAAAATGCCAGTCTAGCCACAAATAAAACAAGCCTGCTTAGCCTGGACATGGATGACTATTACGATTTAGCTCACAACCACTGCCCCACCCCCACATAAGTCCTCTCCCCCTCTCACCCCCTACTCCTAAATCAGCTCCTCGGACCAGAATTACTTCCAGGTCCCTCTTCCTTGTACTTATGCATGAGGCACCTTGCTACTGTGACAAGGAAGAGTAGGGCTAGGAGTAATGAAGATTAGTAGTAAGTCATTCAGGCACATCCTACCCCATTGCATGGGGGACTCCAGCTCCTCTGTGCATGATGGGAACACATGTTCCGCTGCAGGAAGCTGGAGGCCTAATTTCTCGGGCCAACAGACTCAAAAAGGTAAGAATGTATTTTGTGTAAATCTGTTTTTGTGCATGTGTGTGTGTATAACGTAATGTGTGCGAGTGAGTGCATGATGTATGGGTGGCTGCCTGGGTGTATATTGAAAAGGTGCACATGTAAATGTGTGGGCGGATGGGAGTGCGTCTGTGTGATTGTGTGGTGAATGGTGTGTAAATGTGTGCGTGCTTGCCGCAAACACAATTCAAATGTCATCCTAATATCAGTTTCCATTCAAAGATGCACATCTGGAAGAAGGCAGGTGGCGAGTTCACCGGGAGACCAAACTGATCACGCAATTACACTATTAGCACTCAGCAGGTGAAGTGAGCAGAATTCCCAGGGTTTCGTTTTTAAACCGATTCCAAATCTTCCAGACATGTAGCAGCATGCCTTTGCTGTAACGAGTTATCTAACAGAACTGTAATGTTCCACATCAGCCTCATTAGGTTAGAGGCGGGGATGTGGAGGGAGTTTGGGTAAGGGAAATGACGGAGCACAGGAAATCCTCGGTTAAGAATAAAGAGAGAGAAGTTGAGGCAAGTTACTCTTGTGCGCCTACGATATTTATAAACTTAGTGTGGTGCCTGTTCGCACCTCGACACTGGCGACAAGGGACCCACATCGACCATGGGCAAGCAGTGGAGCATGAACAGGTTTTCAGGTGTGTTAGGCAGAATTATATGCAGTCCCCTTTGGGAACACTACACACAATTAAGACTACAAGTGACAGTACAATTTCACCTTTGGTACAAGCCTGTACTACACAGTTATAGTGGTAGTGGTAGTGGTAGCAGTAGCGGAGCAGCCAGACTTATCTCAGGAGTAAGTGAGCAGTACAAACAGTTACACAAAGGACAGGAATTACTTTGAATCAGGCAAACACTGACTCAAGGTTTCTAAGTAAAAGAATATATATTTAGTCAACAGTTGTATAATATTTCACTATTCTAAGCAAGTAAAAATCACAATCATAAATACACCACCACCACTTCCCTTAAATTCCAGACAAGTTAAGCTCACAAAATGAAATGGGAGCAAAATGGCACTCCAGCAATTTAAAAGGGAGGGAAAGAAAGTTATTAGAAATTAGGCAAAACCAACAGGCAATTGAACAAGAGAGACTACAGTGAGGAGATCAGCTAGAAAAGGCTTAGGGCCAAAGCCAATGGGTCAAAAGTATTTTGCTCAAGATCACACAGTTCATGGTAGTTCGCGGTAAAGTTCGTGGCAGATATTCTGGGCGAGGTTGGTTGGCAGAAAAGTTAGTTCAAAGAGAAGAGAAGGACAAGCCCTCAGTTTGGAGAAAGATTTCAAACACTTTCACCGAGGTTGAACGAAACGGACAAACGGATTTGTACAGTACCTTAAAACGGAGAGGGAGCTGTAGCTGAGGCGGACATTCCTGGTGGTTCCTGCAGGCTCACGGTTCCTGAAGTGACTGTCAGACTGACGTGATGTAGGAAGACTGGAGGGTCCTGCGCCACCCAGGGAAGAAACCAGCAGCAGAGCAAAACAAAGAATAAAAGGTGCGCTCCTTAAAACGCAAGCAGGGTCCTACCTTCCTGGCTATCCGGCCTACTGTAGCTCTGTACAGCGGATTCGACCAGAGGAGGGGTCCTGGCTTGTTGTTTGGGAAAACTGGTTGGTCCCACCAGCTCAAGGGAAGAAGTTTCCTGGAGGATCTTCTATGTCATCGGATACTGGCGATTCGGACCTGCAGCAGGGCTTCACCGGGCGGTTCAGTCATGGTAGGGGTCCTCTTCTTCCAGTTCCCCATTGGTTCTTTCGTTCCAGTTGCAACTCTGCTCTTCCAGTCCCAGAGACCTGCTTTTTATGCAGGTTTCCCCCATTCATACAGCCTGGCTGTCAATCACAGCAGGGTGGCTGGCCTAGCAAGGCCAGTCCCCTTAGCCAATCAGACAAGAGTGCGACTTGGGTTACCAAGGGAACCCATGGCAGGGGTCCAAAGATCCCTCCCTCACATCCTACCTAGACTATCAGGCGCCTTAAGCAGGGCTTCTGTGCAGAAGCCCGTGAAAAAAAACAGCAAACAAAGGAGTCATCCCCGGTTTGGCACGCAAAGAAAAACCTGAGAAAGACTAACAAAAAGAAATGGCGAATAAACCCAGCCGGAACCAAAAAAATGTATTTGGTCAAGCGGGTTTATGTTTGAGGCTAATATAATAGCCTAAAACATTACCACGTTTATATAAGATAATTGCGGTAGAAAGGTTAGGGTAAATACCACTGCCGCCAGCCAAGTCTGAATGTTAAGGGAGCGAAACAAGGCTCCAAGAGGCACAGACGAAAAGGGATGAGAGTTAACCCTTTCCAATACTCCATGTAAGATGGGGTGTGCTGGGTCTGTGGTTTTAAGTGACTATATAAAGTTAATGGCAACTTTACCTGTTTCTGGGAGACAGTAGCCAGCCCCAAAAAAACAGTCAGTGGGAATTCTCAAAGACAACCCTGTGTCACTGCACTGAAGGTGCTGTGTAACACACAAAAAGTGGTGCACGTGGAGTAGATGAGGCTTCAGTGCCCAAGATCACACAAAAAGTGAAAACACACACAGACAGCAAAAAAGGCTCACACTCTTACCAGGTGAAAAATATAAACCCTAGAAATCCAGCAAAGCTGCTGAGGGACTCAGTCAGTAAGGGAAATTAACCATTTATGAGAATTCTCCTTAACAAGGTGGTTCCTGGCCACTCGGGTGGCGATGGTGTGGTGTCACAAGCAGGGCCCTGGGCAGCCCGACACACAGGAGCGCCGGCCTGCTACCCTCAGGAATCCCGATGTGTGGCAGCATTGGGTGCCCGCCAGTGTGCATCACACGCAGCAAAGCGGCCGCATTCAGGACGTGTGGCACCTTCTAGCTATGTGTGCGCCCAGCAGGGGCGGGTGCATCCAGCACTAAGGGCTCGCTCAAGGCCACAGAGAGCCTGTGCTAGATAGGCAAGACAGGGGGGCACCCTGTCAATGCTATTTGTCTGCAGCTACGCACTGTCGAAGCGAGCAACAGCCTGGGCCCTCCATCAAGAGTACATCTGCTAGGGTACATGTCATTTACAGGTACCACCAGTGCAACACAACCAACCTCGGCAAACCCAGTGTCTAAGGTTGGTGGGGGAGGAATAATTCAGCGCCTGTTTCATCTGAGCAGGGTCAGAGGCTGAGACCCATCCAGGGAGGATCACTCCTTAACGGCTAGAGTAGCCAGGATCACTGGTGGCCGTGCCATGTCAGAGGAAAACGTGCCAGCGATGGTGCCTGCACGCCCATCAGACGTATTCCATGGCACAGGGGGAAGCCTCACCATGCGAATTGACCACCACATTTGACCTTATTGACATGAGCAATTTGGGCACATTGTGGACAAGGACTTCAAAGTATACATTGGTGCCATGGGCCTCATAGACGAGGAAGAACAACATTAACCCTGGCAGTAGCTACATCTGTTCCTATATGAGCTGGTTGGCGAGAAAAAGGCCACATTTGGAGGGATACAGATAGCACTAGCAACATACTTTGCCCCACATACCAATGTGGATTATGAAAGATACATAATCCACACCACCATGCAGGAGAGTGGCGAAACGTTGGACAGTTTTGTTATGCGCCTCTGCATTCATTCGTATAAAACACTGCGCATTCCAACGGTACTCCAATGAGGTCATTGCAGAATGCAAATCTCCTGAATTCAGAAAAAAACGACCACAGAAGCAATGGTGCCTAGATGAAATCCTTACCATGGCACGCACAGACTCCGCCATCTCACTGCAGGTAGTCAACATGGGCAGGGTGAAAGTGTCCCCAGCACCCAGAGACCAGGAATCTGTTAAGAAGCTAGCGTTGGCATCTCAAGACAGCGCAAAAGTCACCAACAAGACATGCTTCCGGTGCGGACATGAATTTCCCCACGAAGGCATGCGCCTGGCGCTCGAACAAAAGTGCGCAGCCTCTGGCGGAGGGGGGGGTTGGAGGGGGGTGGTCCACTTCCGGGCAGTGTGCCGCAAGGCCCCCATTACTACACCACAGAGTGCGTCGCCGAAAAGGTTACCGGAAACACAAGCCAGCAGGGGGCAAGAGTGACAGACATCAGACCCGCAGGTCATACAGATTCCCGAGATAGAAGAGGGTCATACAGGACCCTGCGGAACGTGTGATATGTGGAAGTGAGATCCCAGTCGGGAAGTGACTTCTTCTCCAGACGACAAGCGGAAATGGGGATACGTGTGGGCACTGGGTAACAAAGTTGCAAAGGAACACAGTCGAACATTCGTCCTGCAGGATCACAGTACACCAACTGAATTCCTAATTGACACAGGTGCGATGGTGAACCTGATTAGCGAAGATGCATACCACCGGCTCCCCCACCCGCCGAAACTGAGACCGTTATCAGTGGACATATACCTTTACGGCTACAACACGCCATTGCCCAGCAAAGGAATGTTTATGACAGCATGTGCGCACAAATCCCACACAGTACACATCCACCAACATGTGTTATCCACAGAAGCCAACAGTGGGTGCATCTTGAGTTTTCGGATCGCAATTGCTATGGGCCTCGTTCATATCCTTGATCACATTATTGCCCACACATACCTGACCCCAAGGGCAACATAGTGCAAGCCTTCCCTAACCTCTTCAAGTGTCTAGGCAAGCTATGTAACTGCAAAGTACATCTACACATCGACCCAACGGTCAAACATGTCGCCCAACACTACAGAGGAATCCCATTTAATATTCAGAAACAGGTGAAGAAATTTGGCGGCTTATAGACTTAATCATTGAACTGGCGGTTTCACCGACAGTGCCAGTCCCAAAAAGTAAGCAGATGGACCCATCGGTCTCTATGTACACATAGAGACCGATCTAAGTAAGCCATACAACAAGAACATAACGAAGCCCCCAAAATCACTGATATGATTCATCTCCTCAACGCGGTCGACAGTATTCTCCAAACTAGAGCTCAACAAAGATTACCACCAGCTGGAGCTCACCCCAGAGTCACAATACATCACTACGCATAAGGGGTTATATTGCTACAAAAGACTGAACTTTGGGATATCATCCACAGCATAGATATTCCAGGAAGAGATACACAAACTCATCAAGCACATACCCAACTGATTCTATTATAGCAATGACATTTTTGTATTTTGCAGATCAACAAAGGAACGCGATGACAAGCTGAATCGTGTCTGTCTGGCTTTAGAGGCAGCCAGGGTGACCCTCAAAGAGAAATTTGAATTTAGCCAAAAAAACACTGAAGATTCTCAGCCATATATTTTCTGAACAGGGCGTGCGCCCGGATCCAGACAAGGTTTCAGCTCTCAATGGGGCCCGACAAATGTTTCCGATGTAAGGTCATTGATCGGCCTCGCTAGTTACTACTCACAGTACCTGGACAACCGTGCAACAGTGAGAGCCCCACTCCAAAAGTTTACAAGAGACAAGCAAGAGTTCATCTTGACTCCTGAAGGTGAGAGGAGCTTTGAGACTATCTGGGCAAACATTGCTTCCGTAACTGACATGGTTCCCTTCAGCTCGTCCAGGTAGATGGAGGTGACAGTGGGTGCCAGCCCAGTGGGCTTGGGCATCGATCTGGCATAATAGGTCCCCACACATCAAACAAGTTGTCTTGTATGCTAGTCGCAGTCTGTCGACTACAGAACAGAAATACTCACAAGTAGAGAACGAGAGCTTGGTCGTGGACTAGGCCTGCAAGTACTTTTACCTCTTTCTATTCGGAAAGGCATTCACGATTGCCACAGATCACCTAGCACTCCTCACCATCTACGGGAATCCAAAGGAAAGGATGGCCCCTCGTATAGCAAGATGGGGACTGCGGCTTCAAGACTACAAATTTACGATCTGCCACAGGGCGGGGAAAGACAAAAACCCTGCAGACTACTTATCTCATCTGGCCTGTGGCTTTGAGAAAAAGAGCAAAATGAAAGCAACAGCAGATTCAAGGCGGGGCATGCAAGACAGTGCCCTTACTATAGGGGATAGAGTGGTGGTCCGGCAGCCCCAAAGCCAGAATGAAGACCCCATGTTCACACAAGGTGTGCTCACAGTCACGCAGACGAAGGGCACCATGAGCACGGCGGAAGACATGGAGGGAAAGATAGTCACAGGGAATGAATCCTATTTCAAGGAATGCTGAGGGGAGCATGAAGAGAGGGAGGATGTGCGACCCAGAAAAATCCTATCAGGGGGACAGAGAGGCATGCGATGAAGAGTAGGAAGCTCCAGAGTTTACCTCGCCAAGAAGGAGCCCTGCCCAACAAAGGGAAGGGCAGCCGGTCCAGGCCAAATTTAAACATGTAAGACTTATTGAAGAAATGGGTTAAATTAGAAATGTCGGGTATAGGGAGGCAGTTTGGGTAAGGGAAATGACGTTGGGGGACAGGAAGTCCTCAGTTAAGAAAAAAGCTGAGTTGAGGCAAGTTATCGTTGAGGGCCTCCGTTATTTATAAACATACTACGGTGCCTGCTCGCAACTCGACAGGAAGTTACAGGAGTGTTTGGTTTTCTCTGCAACATGTGCGGCCATTGTAAACTGAAAGGGCCCAAAACTCATCTTCCCAGCAAACAGACCTGTGCACGCCTGCTAGAGCAATGTACTTCAACGGGGGCATGAAATGCTGGCACAGTCGGGCATCCTCCAAACCACAGCTGATCCCATTGGCCCCACAGCCAGAGTGATCCCTTGACTGCTATACATATGACGTTGGTGACTTAAATATGTAAATAATTTGAAAAAACAGGATGTCAGTGTTGCCCTTTTGTTCATGGTGCACTCCCTATGTAGGAGCATGCACAGGGTTTGATAAAACATGGTCTTGTATCCAATTTTCCAAAGTGGAAGCAGGAGACCTGACTTCTAAACCTAGCTTCCCCACTTCACCAAAATGTGTAATCCTGCCCACACCACTTTCTCTGTATCGGCTTGGCTTGGCACAGTCTAGACGCAAACGTGTTTCATACGGAGCTTTATCTGCTTCCCTTAGCTTAGCCGACCTCCCCTATCCTTTCTGAAACACATGGCGCTTCCCCAAAGGGGCTTGAGGTGCCAAGGTATAACTGGAGGAGGGGGCCGAGCCCACCCCGCCTTCTACCTCACTGCTGAGGCACAGGAAGGAAAAGGAAGTGGGGCCATATACCATGGACCTATACATGGCACCTGCGCAAGGGGAGAAGCCTCTTTGCACGTCTGCTCCCCCTGCAGCAGGATCAGCATTGTCCGGCAACGCTTTTGTGGAAATTAAGTTGCCGCATATAGAAGAACAATGGCATACCAGAGCAAGGTTTAAGCACAATCCTGCCAGAGATCATCCGGACCTGGATCAATCATCTTCTCAGGCTGTGGAGGAGGACTGCCGTGCACGGTACAGACTGGCTGTTGAATAGGCCCAGCGAGCCCCCGCAGGACATCCAGCGAGGTGCAGAGCAGATTTGCGGTCGGAGGATCAGCTGATGGAGTGTTGGTAGCATCGAAGAGCTGATGGCAGGTCCCTGGGGGAGCTCAGCATGCCAAGTGAACCGCGGCCCAACGGGGGACACAGCTCCAGTCCGTGAAATCATCTGAGGAGTTGCGAGTGCCGGAGAGCGGACAGCGCGATGATGGCCAGGCGGTGTTCTGTAATATTTGGTATCCCGTACCACCTTCTTCTTCTAAATTACTGAATGCGTGGGCAGACCCACGCAGGCGCTTCCCTATCCAATAGGATGATGTGCACCTACCCCAACCATTCATGCACATTGCCCTCACAATCTCATAACTCCTCCAACTGCCCCGTCTGCCTCACAAAATCCAACAACACACTGCTCCTCCTCCTGCCTCTCACCCCGTCACCTCCCAGCAAAGCCTTCCCACTCAGCTCAGCCACACCCAGCGCAGACATCCGAACTCTCATCAATTCTCTCTCCTCAACATGTCTCTCACACATAAGCAGAAAATGTCCCACAGTCTCAGGCACCCCACATACTGCACAGTCCCTCGACTCACGCTTCCCCACTCGATATAGACAGTCATTCAGCCCCACATGTCCTATTCTCAACCGTTTCAGCATCACCTCCTCCCACCTCCTCCATTCCAGACTCCCCGCATCCACCTTCACCGACACTTTCCCACGGACACCAAACATCCACCTGCCCTTCACCCCACTCCCCCACCTCTCCTGCCACTCATCCATGACCCGTCTCACCACCACAGCCTTCACCTCATCCACACTCAAACGCAACCTCACATCAACCGCTCCCCTCCTCATACCTTCACCCGCCGCCAGATCCACCAACTCATTACCCAAAATGCCACTGTGACTGGGGACCCACGGCAACTCCAGATCCATTCCCCCATGCACACACCGATCAATCTTCCTCCTGATGTCCAAAATCACATCCTTCCTATCACCATCCCCTGCCACAATCGCCTGCAACCCACTCAATGAATCTGAGAACACCACCACTTTCACATACCCCAACTCGCACACCCTATCAATCGCCAATGCAATCGCCACCAACTCAGCCGTACAAATAGACACATCATTCGTCAGTCACCCCACTTTATACTCCCCAGTGCTTTCCAGATAATATGCCATACCCACTCTCCCAGACAAAGGATCTTTCGAACCATCCGTGAACACCTTACATCCTTCCTTCCCTGCCACATACGCCTGACCCAAAACCTTGATCTCACCCTGCAAACCCTGCTTCTTCGACACCACATTCGCCAACTCCAAACACACCTTTGGAGACCCCATCCTCCACTTCGGCCATCTCATCAAATCCGTGCCCGTCACAGCCAACAACTCGCCCACACCCCACTGCACCCCCTTCTCCCACATGTGAAACCCCAAAGTGCTCCCCTTCCGCGTCCACAGGTCCCTCTAGTAGTCAAACCTCCAATTATACTTCAAACATTCACGCACCGGATGAGCCACACTCTTCGCACTGCACTTGACCCACCACCTCATATTCAATGCATCCCTCCTCAACCCCAACAGCATCTCCCCCACAAGCACCTGTACTGCATTCACTGGAGAGGACCTCATCACACCCGAACACACCCTCAATGCCCTTGCCTGCACCCTATCCAACCGCAACTTCTAACTCGCTGTGAAACCCACTGCCACCTGACATCCAAAATCCATCACACTCAAAATCAACCCCTTATACAACATTCGTAAACACTTCTGCTGTGCACCCCATTCTTTCCCAGACACTGCCCGCAACAAATTCAACCTACGTTTACACTTATCCACCACACCATCCACCTGCAAAGGTATCCCGTACCGATCCGGTATCCCCTGGTCTTCGGCTGTGTTCGGCTCATCGCTGATTGGCTGCATTGAATCTTAGCACCGCCCCCTGAGGCTGAGCACTGGCCCCTCTTGCGAGCTGTCACAGACATAAGCAGCAGAGCACGGAGCGAGCGGCCTCCGCTGCTGTAATAGATAAAAACACTGTTCATTCCGAGAGAAAGCTTTGCATTAAAACACGAGGGTGCCTTTGAGGAAGCCGCTGATGTAAAGCTTTCTCTCAGAATAATCTATACCCACAACGGAACGAAGCTCGGCATTTCATAAACTTTAACTTGTCATTCAAATACGAGGCTTGAAGCCATTAATGACTTGTTACAGTTCATGAAATGTCGAGCTGCGCTTTGTGGTAATAACAAGACAGTTACATCTCACCAATATGATTTTGTCATGAAGATGTATATTACTGCAAGTACATGGTTTTGTGTATGATCTTTGTAAAAGTTGATGTATGTACCCCATACGCACCCCTCTATGCAGTGTCAAGCAAAATAAAATAAAGGTTTAAAAAAAAAAGATAGTTACACCTTATGAAAAGCCTCCCTATATTATGCTGTAAGTGGAGTATTCAGCATTGCAAGATGTGGTGAGGGGGACAGCCATGGGTGTTGCTAGGTCTGGAACAGATCTGGGGCTACACTAATGTCGGGATGGTCGGGACTTGGGGCTTGCTAGCCTTTTGGTTGCTGACTCTGAGACTTTATCCCTAGCAACGCCTCTGGGGACAGCCACGGTGAAACTCCTGCTACTTTCCCCTCAAATGCAGTCCACGCAATTCCAGGTTGTCTCATTCACGCCCACAAACCGCCCACCCCTGCCCCAATCTATTTTTTTGCTAACATTACTAGTGGCATCTCGCATTTTAACACAACAAAAAAAACGGCAGAATCATTATAGATGCAGGGAACTCATCTATTAGAGCTCTGTCCAGGCGCTCTGGGGCAAAATACATACACATCAACGAATTTGCATATGGATTGCACCAACAGAAATTACTTCACAGAAAGCAAATCGCAAGGAGCATCATCAGTCTTTGATACTTGGAGGCGCCATGCAACTGACTTTAGAATAAGTTGTCATAAGTAAGCCAAGTGGCAAATAATTTTGTGGTGCAAAATACCTAAATTACACTGTTATATATGGAGCAAGTCAGGCTTTCTAAAAAAAAAATAACAGCATGATATATTAAAGCTTTGAAGTGAATCACTTAGAGAGCTGCAGATAAGACACAGTCTGATTACATGGTCTGCCCAGGATCACACACTTTGGTTAAATGATGAAACTGCGATGCGGACAATTTAAGCAACTGAGCACATCTTCACAGTTTTAGTTTATATAGATATTCATTAATGTTTCCCTTTGCATTTCACCTGCTTAAATAATTCTTTATTTATAGCAATGCCTTGGAAGCAAAGCACATTACATAAGAAACTACCCTTTCATTATTAACTTTAACTATACATCATTATAGAAATATGTTGAGCAATAAGAGGATGGATTTAGTTTTATTGTCCCCATCCTGCAGGCAAAGTCACAATAGCATCATGCAGATTAATGTGAGCCTAACAAACCTCCCTTGGGTAAAGCCATGCTCATTATTTCATAAAGCCTGCAGCATTATGCAACCCTCTCACACCTGATCACTCCCTCCCATGCACATTTCTAAAGGGACAAAAGTTCCTGCTAAAAGTCCACCCTCCCATCCATCAGTGCCTAATGGTTCACATTGAAATGCTCTGTTGACACAGAGCAACTTGCGAGCCCCTCTGCTGCTGCCTGGAGCTCCTTGGGACATTATCCTGCCAGAGGCTTCAGGAAAGGGTAAGGTGTCCTGCTGCCAGGACAATTACTGTGCTGAGCAGGAATTACTCAGCACACATTGTCCTGCCAGGGGGACACCTTTCCCGTTTGGGCACCTTCATTGAGGTGCCGAACAGGAAAGGTAGCCCACTGACGAAAGTCCCGGTCAGGCTCTCAAAAGAGCCTGTGGGGTGGCAGTGTGCCCCCCAGCCTCCGCTCGGTACGCCACTGTGTCCAGGTGTTCTCCAGCCGATCAAGATGTGAAGCTTTACAGTCCCTGGTGCCACATCTATGAGTTTATGAACCACCCTTGTGCATTTCACCCATCCTACGGATTGAAGGGCTTTAACACACCACATAAGACTTCCTCCATTAGGTTCTACACTTTTTTTGTCAAAATGTTATATTCAAGAAAGAGCGTGAACAGTAATTTCAACAAAGTGATACATCCTCATCATATACCGCCACAGATTCCTTACATAAATCAAGAAATGCAACCTTTCAAATACAATTTTCCATCAAAGAGGCACTGATAAAAACAACCACAAACAGCAATACATAAGGAAAGTTGGTGGGTACAAGATGTGTTTGTGACAGACAGCAGCAGGAACATCGACAAGACGGAGCACACTGATACAAGCATTAGCAATGCAAACAGTTTGGGCTTTTTTGTAGGCATGGCAAAGGCACTTGTCAGGCACAATCATATTGGTATTAACTGCCCGTTGGTAGTTGCAGGTGCAAAATGGTGGCAGTACCTGGGCATCTAAGCAGTGCCCGGCAAGTTCCTAATATTATACACAAGCCAAAACTGTTGGCTTTGCCAATGCTTGTGCTTAACAACACTTCAATGAAATAAACACAGAGTGCTTATAAATTAAGTGGCTGAATGCAGACCTGGCTTCAGCATTTTTATTACACCAGTAGCGTGTTTACAGCAGCAATTAAGTCTGCAAGCTGTGTGACCCTCCTCATTTGCCGACACCTGAAGGGTTTCTGTCAAAGAGGCTGATACCTTAAAAGTAGGTACTGGGACAAGGAAGAGGAACATGGAGGTAATATGCCTGAGAGATATGTGTAGAAATGAGCATTTCTACACAAAGTTGACATATGACTGTGCCGGCCTGGTCAGGTGGCACAGCGAGTAGAGCGCCCGCTTGACATCGGTGCAGAGCCTGCTGATGCAGGTTCGAATCCCGGCGGGGCCAAACTCAGCCTTTCATCCTTCCGAGGTCGATAAATGAGCACCACACACCGTGGGTAATAATAAGCAGTGCTCAGATACCTGAGGGTTTGTAGCGCTATATAAATGAAAATTATTATTAACAGCGGTGCCGGTAAGCCTACCGGCACTGTTGTTACCGGACGACACAGTACGACTCTGCGGGCAGGTGCCGTCCCGCCCGCAGAGTTTCACGGCAGCACCGAACTGTTATTAACGGTGACGTTGCTTCCTTGGTCCCCATTCGCATTGAGTCCCATTGGACTCAATGGGAATGGGGACGAACAGAATTACCGGCGCCTGACTTCCCGGCCACCGGGGTTGTAATACCTTGGTGTCACTGGGAAATCAGGTGCTGGTGTTTTTTGTCGGGTCTGGTGGCAACCCACCGGTTTTACCGGCAGGGTTACCGCCAGACCCGTAATGAGGCCCATAGTCTTGTTATTGTTAACAAGATACAGTATTATTCTTCATAATGTACCTATGCTGCTATCACACCCGGCTGGTGTGCATAGTGTAGTTCACTCCACAAGCAGGAGAGCTCCATGGGAGCTGCCGCTCTGTGCTTTTCTGTGCAGCGCCCTGCGAGACCCTCACACACCTCCTTGACCACGAACGGCGTGCCCTTGTGGCGTCGGGCAGAGCGATGCGGGCAACACAGTATGCTGTGCCGAAACATCAACACAGTAGGCATACATGGTTGTGCTTCTCACCCCTTACAGTATCTGCAGGTAAGAAGCCCTCAATTCCGAACACAAGTGGGATACTGCTTTGGTGCATGGGTGCAGCAGGCACGCATTATGTTGCCTCCCTTTTACAATGGCCTGGGATCAGACCCTGAGTAAGGAGATAAGTGAGATGTTGTGCTGCTGCAAAGTGCCACCTCTTCTCTCCTGCATGTTCTTTGGTCTCACGTCCTTAGTTCAGAAGATGTGCATGAGTGGAGTACTGTACTGATGTATTCCTCTTTTGTGCAGATCAATACAGAAGCCCTGCCGGATTATTTGTCAGTGAATAGGATTGATACAGCCTTCCCTTTCAAACCCCACTGCCACAAGCTTGTTAAAGCATGTTTGCTGCTTCTAGTGCAGTTCTTGGTGTAATCCCCTGGTTTAGCAAAGTCTTCCACACCAGATGATACTCTTAGAAAGTGGAACTGTTCCTATTTCATCAACCTTGCGGCAGTGGAAGCTGCCAATGTTGTCAACGCTGTGAGGCCTCATTAGAATATGTTCATCCAAAGGGCTTGGCTTAAACGGTTTGGTCTAACTTGGCGACATCTTATAGCAATGAAAGAGATTCAAGTAGCTTCATTCAGTATATTGAGTCGCGTCTCACCAGGTGCAGGGATTAGCCAAGTAAAAGACCCCTTGAGAATCAATGTAAGGTGTGAATAACCCGGAAAGAGACTGCGCCAGATATTTGCAGAGAATGTTTAATACTCAAAAATGCCCTTAAAAAGATGACACGTGTTTCGGTCCTCCAAAGACCTTTTTCAAATCAGGGCTAAGGGTCTGTCGTAGCACCATATAGTCATAAAACATATGAAAACATAAGAGGATAATCACATTGATAAACATGTGTATATAACAAAATAAAAGTGACATAAAAAGGTTAATTGCGCACCCAAAATTAAGGTACAAATGCATGAAACAAATGTATAGAATAACAATAGAAATAAAAAACCAGACAAAAATAGGGTGGGGAAAGGAAGTGGAGAACGCAAGGGGTGACATTGGAGAGAGGTAGATACAAAACACTTATTAGTTGAGATACGGTGTACTTTGATTAATCATTTATGAAATCATTTATAAAGGCTCATGTCAAAAAGTGTAAAATTGTTTACCTTGAAGTCGTCTAATGCCCCTGTCACACAATGTGACATTAAACTTCCATATAATGAACGGGTTAAATCCCTGCAAATGTGAGATATTATCAGAATCAAAATACTGTCATAGGTGATCTGAGAATTCAGATAATGATAATAACTGAGCATTAAAGAAATAGAAGACATTCACCTACTTAGATCAATCGCAGAACCAATGGACTATGATATCACCAATGTACTAAGAGACCTTAACGTGCAACCTGATACGTTACCAATTAAGGAACTGAAACCAACATCCAGATTTGTATCCCAATTAGCAGCTGACAACATCATTGACACCTTCTATAAGGCAGTATCTCAAGATCTCCATAGAAGGGACCAGAGGCAATTAAAATTAAGGATAAAACCTAATCTCACTCGTAGAGAACAAGAAGCCTTACATCAACTGGAAACTGACCGTTCAATAGTAATCAAAGAAGCGGACAAGGGAGGGAACATCGTTATTATGGACCGGGACAACTATTTGGAGATGGCTAAAAGACACCTCAACACCCCAGGCTGCTCTGAAAAATTGCCGGCTAACCCAACAAAGGAGATTGTACACGAATTGGAACTCAAAATTCTGGAGTGGCATCGCAAAGCTTTTCTCACAGACAATGAAAAGAGCTTTCTCATAATCAAAGATCCAACCATATCAATCGTGTATTTTTTACCTAAGGTCCACAAAGAATATGACCTGATACCAGAGGGCAGACTTATTGTTAGCGGGATCGGCTGGGCAACTGAGAACGTCTCACAGTATTTGGATAACATCTTGAGACCTAGGGCCACAACATTGAAGGCATATCTCAAGGACACAACAGATGTTGTCATGAAACTGCAATCTTGGAATTGGGCGGAAGATTGTCTTTTAGCAACCATGGATGTGAAAGCATTGTACACATCGATTCAACACTCATGGGCCTTGAAAACTATTGACCACACCTTTAGGGAGGACTCAGCTTCGATGTACCATCAAATTGCAATGATCAAGGAAATGTTAGAACTATCTTTAGAGTGCAATATTTTCAATTTCAATAATGTATACTATAGGCAAACTAGAGGTGTTGCTATGGGCACAAAATATGCCGCAGCCCTAGCAAACCTCTTTATGGGCCTATTTGAGGACACAGTTATCTGCCAGGATAAAGCTTATCAGAAGGAACTTGTACATTGGTCAAGATATATTGATGATGTGTTGATACTATGGAAAGGCACAGAGTTGGAGTTCATAGCCTTCCAAAACAGAATCAATCTTAATGCAATAGGCATCCAATTCACTGGTGTCTGCGACGCAAAGAGTATAAACTTTCTAGATCTCACAATATATATTGAACAGAATCTGATTAGAACATGCACATTTCGAAAACCCACTGAGGTCAACGCTACTTTACACGCTACAAGTTGCCATCATCGACCAACAATTCTTAACATTCCAACAGTGGAATTTCTAAGAAACTGTCAGACCAGAGAACATTTTGAGAAAGAATGCAAGCTTCTGCAATCAAGATTCCTAGCCAGAGGATATTCTAAACAATGCGTCAACAAAGCCTTAGCCAAAAGCCTGCTAGTAACACAGGAAGAAACACTGGCTACAAGGAACAAGATATTGGAACAATCTACCATTGACTTTATCACTAAATTTGGCAACGACCATAAATATGTGAGAAAAATTCTGGACAAACACTGGCACCTTTTGAAATTGGATGACAACATTTCCAACTTTGTGGACGAAAAACCCAGAATCATCTTCAAGAGAGCACAGACACTGAAGAATAAACTAAGCCCTTTGAACCTACCAGATGTAACGGAAGCAACACATAATTGGTTAAAAACAACCAATGGATTCAGGAAATGCGGGACTTGCACCATGTGCAAATTTGCACATGTAAAAACAGACTCTTTCTCGAGCAGTAATAATAAGACTTTGAAAATCAAACAACCCATAAATTGCAGGACAAAATATGTGGTTTACGCAATTATCTGTGTGTGTAATCTGGTTTACATTGGCAGTACTATCAGAGAACTCAGGACAGAGTACGTGAACATCTTGCCAAAATCAGAAGTCAAGATCCGAGACTGCCTCTTGCTTGTCACTGGCAAGAGAAACACCAAATGGATAACAAAGCGGACGTCCAGTTTATTGGTCTCCAAAAAGTGTCACTGGGAAGATGTGGAGGCGACAGAGAAAAGAAACTCAGACAAATAGAGGCGAAAATAATTTGTAAATTTAATTCTACTGTACTTGGCCTCAACACAGACAATGAAATGGTGTCCTTTCTATAGGAACGGGACTAATAATTATGCAATGTGTAATGTGATTCCACATATCTCTACCACCTCGCTAATGTTATGCAATAGGGACTCGTCCCTACACAATAGTAGTATGAGAAGTAGAACTCCATAACTTGATATATTTACCCTAGATAGATTTCTTTACTTTACTTTATATTCCTAATATAGTCACACAACTACTTGTAAACGTTTAACTTGACCACTCTCTTAGTACTTTTACCATACATGGTATAGTGCCGTAATGGGTACTTGTTATTATATTTTTTCGGTGCCTTGCAGCAACTGTTATTTAACTTTTCACTACTTTGTCCCTTCTTAGTTCTTGTTAGGGGCTCTATTTTGCCTAAATACATGCACACTTTATGCGTAAATAGATACTTGACCTGGTCTGGCCGTCTTCACTATCTAAATATTGCACACTACTACACTGCTTAACTTAACTAGACTCCTTTTAAATATGGCCGACTTTGAAGCACACGACTAGACATTGAGGAAGGACTGATCAGGGTACTGATTACCATAGCAACTTATACAATCACAGAGAGGACGCCAAATGGCGCCCCCTCGGGATTCTTAGCAACTCGCGATCAGACGCTCGAAATGGAAACAGCAGGTAAGAGACCGTCTGGCATTTCACGGCCCGCTACACTCAGTAATACGTGTAATTTCGCGCATGCGAACGTGCGCTTTTACTTACTTGATTCAGTAACAATTTAGCCCACACGCGTATGAATTTTTATGCACCGACATACTGCTTATCCCTTTTGGAATCGGAAAGGACTATTCAAATACCGTTTGAGAAGCTTAATTAAGCACTTTTGCTACATTTGCTATTATTATCCTTTTCAACGCTTTCATTGTCGCTCTAATGAGAAGGACGTATTCTTATATCAATTTCGATCACGCCACGACCCCATCATCTGAATTCTCAGATCACCTATGACAGTATTTTGATTCTGATAATATCTCACATTTGCAGGGATTTAACCCGTTAATTATATGGAAGTTTAATGTCACATTGTGTGACAGGGGCATTAGACGACTTCAAGGTAAACAATTTTACACTTTTTGACATGAGCCTTTATAAATGATTTCATAAATGATTAATCAAAGTGCACCGTATCTCAACTAATAAGTGTTTTGTATCTACCTCTCTCCAATGTCACCCCTTGCGTTCTCCACTCCCTTTCCCCACCCTATTTTTGTCTGGTTTTTTATTTCTATTGTTATTCTATACATTTGTTTCATGCATTTGTACCTTAATTTTGGGTGCGCAATTAACCTTTTCATGTCACTTTTATTTTGTTATATACACATGTTTATCAATGTGATTATCCTCTTATGTTTTCATATGTTTTATGCCTCATTAGAATATGTTTCACCATGAAAATATTTTAAATAAATAAAATAAAAATTGTACCTACTCCTTCTCAAATGGAGATCATGGTAGCAAGTGTATTAATCCTCTCCACAACAATATTACCAGTCTAGCCATCTTATAGGCTGTGTATATCATACATTTGTTAAGAAGGAAATGCATACAGCAGGCGCAGGCAGTATGTAAAAACAGATTAATTGGCATGCTTATTAATGCCGTTCAAGGGTGCCCCAGTGATTGGTGGTGTTCCACAGGTGGGGATTATATTTATAACATGTGTTTATCCCTTCCATGATGATTTTCTGGATGCCATATTGGGTGCTGGAATGGTAAGTGGGGAGCAGATGGGGAGCAGATGGGGAGCAGGGAGCAGGTGCAAGTGGATCTCGGTCACCTGGCCTAAGCTCCGCCCACCTGGTGCCTTCCTGCCTGCCGCTCTTTTTCACCACTTAGCAAGCCCCGCCCACCTGGTGCCTTCCTGCTTGCCGCTCTGTTTCCCTACTTAAGGAGCCCTCCAGCCTCTTTTCCTTTGCAGATGGGGAGCAGGTGCAAGTGGATCTAGGTCACCTCGCTTAAGCACCACCCACCTTCTTAGCCCTGCCTCTTCTTTCCTGCTCTTAACTATTAGATCAAGGATGTCTCTCGCCTGGGCGTCCTAAGCGAAGGGCAGACAAAGAAAAGGGCAATTCCTGTTTGGGCCTGCTCAGACCCGGATGACCCAGGGCCCGACCCCCTGCTCAGACAGCAGGTACGCATGCACCAACATGTGTCCCTCTGTCCCCACAGGCCATCCCCACCCCTTCCGGTCCCCCTGTGATGTTCCCTTGTGCCCCCACCCTTCTCGCACACAGGTGTTGCCTGTTTTGCTTGATTCTTCTACCCTGCTCCCCCTACCCCCTTCCAGGCTACTTCTACAGGAGTCTGTCCTGATAAATTCTGGTTTCACCATCACCGTCTTGTCGCCAATGCTGGATTTGACTTTTATGGACTTCATTTATTCACGGTGCGTCACTCTTTCTCAACTCTCATGCTGGATTTCCTTTGCATCTTGTACTCATGGTGGCCCTGAATCATGCTGTTCCCATCTTCATCTTGTATCCTGGCTTGCAACATTATGCGTTACTACTGACTTCTGCAATTTTATTCGCTCTCCACTCTTGCTTCTCCACTCTTTTTGACTGCTTACTCTCGGTTCTCTCCTCTTTTCCCTTCTCCCTTTTCCTATCTCCTCCCCTTACTTTCTTCTATGCACTTACTCTATCAGAATTGTCCCTGGACCTAATATGATAGCAACCTCGTCTGTTTCCTCCACCCTTCCATTACTGTTTTTTCCTCCCCACTCCACCTCCAGCACTATCTAAAATGTCGTCAGGCCTAGTATGATAGTCGCTTGTTTTGTTCCTCCCCTCCCTTTATGCACCCCTCTCCCTCACCTTTTGTTTTTCTCCGGCTCTACCAAAAATGTCGTCAGGCCTAGTACGGTAGTCGCCTGTCTGTTTCCATTTCCTTCACACTCTCCCCCGCCCTTCCTTATCTATGTCTTAGCTCTTGCACTATCTGAAATGTCGTCAGGCCGAGTACGATAGTTAATTTCACATCCTTGCTGTTCATGGCCTGTAAGAATGTCATTGTATTTTCCCTTGTTCCCTCCCTTGCCTTGAAGCGCTTTGAAACACATTGTGTATAGGCGCTATATAAATAAACTATCATCATCATCATAAGTGTTTGTCTTCATCTCTCTCTACCTGTCTCTCTCACACAATCTTTGACAAAACACCCTCCATAAACTAAATGCACTCTTGCCACTTCAATAATACACCTGGGCCATGGTTGGCAATGATTGACTTGGGGATAGGCAACTGTGGTTGGTTTGGACACTGGCGAATGTCAGCAATGGCCAACTGTGTTTGGCAATGGTAGCCTGCTGTCTGATCCTAAAAAACGTTTGGTAATATGAATAATGCAAAACGCAAAACCTTTTAACTGCAGATAACCAAGACAAAAGACAGTTCAGCCAAACAAAAGCCAGACTCTGTATCTGTCTCTGCCAACCCTTATGTCATGCTTTCGCCTACTTGGCGCTTATCTGATCAGGTTTCATTTTGGAAACGCTTTCAAACTGCGTCCAGATCCAAGATGGCTCCCAGACGCTCTTGCCACGCGGTGACATCATCGCGTTCACGTGCTCGGCAACATCTGATACCCGTAAATAAATAGAGGTTTTCAGAAGGCTTCTCGCATTGCAATTGTTTTGTATTGCGGAACGCTAGTTTGCCTTGCAACCTCGTGTTTTCTACTTGTTCCTGGTTCCTGTAAAGACAAATTCCCAGAATAACAAATGTACCTGGAACGTCTTCTCAGCACCTTGTTTTTTTTCCCCCTCAAGGTTTTTTTCCCCCTGGGACCTGGCTCCCAGGGTAGCCGTAGTGCTTACCGGTTATCCTGTAATCGGGTTGCATGGTGACTACCTGAAAGGACAGGCCTTACCTCTTCCCAGCAAAGGAGTCCAGAAGCAAAGAGGTAAGGACTGAACCTGACGCCTTATCTCCTAGTCATCATTTAGGGCATTCATTTTGGCTCACAAGCAGAGGGGAACTAAACCACCACCTCATGGAGCCAAAACTTATACATTCAAATGTAATCAGTACTCAAATAATTCTACTAAAATAAAAAGTCAAATAAAAAATGAATCAAATAAGAGATAAAAGTAAGTTTGAGTCCCTGTTTGTGATTGCCCGGATACAATTCCCTTTCACACTTTCCCTTCAACATAAAAAACATACAGTAGTCACTCAGTGGCCGATTAAAGCTTGCACCCTATGCCTGTTTAACTGCTGTGAGAAACCTGAAGGTGTCACCCTGGCTAAATCCCGGAGATCTGTTGTCCAGGTGGCCAGGACATGACCATCGCTATTGGATCCTGTGGGTGGACTAGTGAGGGAGGATCTCCTGGATGGGGTGTCCTCGGGGAGTGGGACACTGACGGATGAGACGTGGTATCTCCCTTCTTTCAACACCTTTTCCCCATCCTCTTCCGTAGGACATTCAAAAACACTGCCACCCCCCTTTTCCGACACGAACACTTTCGCACAACATGAAAGACAATGGACTAACACCAGAGCCGTTTACCTGACTTGTTCCAATACCAGGGGCAGGCAATTTATCAGAATCACACACACCTGACGGCCCTTTCCCTTCCCCAGAGGGATAAGAAAAGGGAGCAAGAGAGCATAGAGAGCACAGTACGAGCGAGGCAGACCGCACAATGAGACAGCTATCAAGACCAGGCAGTTCAAGAGGAGGAGAAAGGCGACAAACATCGAGAGGCAGACGAGGAGAGAAACGACCTTGCCCTTCTTGACAAAACCCAGCGAAACCTCTGCAAAAGGAATCGTAAGACCGAGGACAATAGCCCAAGTATCCTGCAGCAGATGTCAAAGGTACATGACGCTGATAAACTGGATCGAGGGAGACTCCTGCTACCATGGTACCGGCCTTGACTCCATTTGCGAAGAAAACCAAGCGGTTCATCACAGCCAGTGAGTCGAAGGAAAGACTGATCAGAACCGGGCTGTGGGGAATGAAAGTGGCAAAGTAAAAGAAGTTCAAAGAAAAATTGTAAAGGGGAGACCAGCTGGAGAAGGGGACCAGCACTACGTGGGTGCTGCTTCGAGAAACTCTGGTCGACTCTGATTGATCCCTGAGTGAAACTACAGATACCAGAATGCCGTAGGAGAGCCGTCGAGATAGCTCAAAGTGGTCATACAGGAGGTCAAGCAAAATCCCTGTACAGTCAGAAGCCTTTGGCCTAAGAACTATAAGAAAGCAAGGGAAGTAAGGAAAAAGTTACTTACCTGTAACTGTTGTTCTCCAGCATGGGTCTGGGATTGATTCACATGCTCATGAATATTCCCCGTCATCGGGCTGGGAATCCTCGGTAAAGAAAAAATCTGTTTCAGTTTCGTTTCTGAACTGTCTTTCTACTAGTAACCAATGACTGGTCTCTGGGTCATACTGCCCCCAACCAATGACTGCCCTCTACCTAAGCCCCTCCTCTGGCAGCCATCTTCAGATTTGGTAGCACGTAAAGTGGCAGTATGACCAAGAGAAGAGCCGCAGAGGGGTTGGAGGGAGGGTTCACATGTGAATCCATGCCAGACCCATGCTGGAGAACACCAGTTACAGGTAAGTAACTTGTTCCTTCTCCAGCATGTGGTGTGGCATGGATTCACATGCTCATGAATACAAGAATACATAGCAGTACACACATGCACAACCATGAGAGGTGGCAAGGCTCAACATTAAGCATTTCAACAACTCAACATTAAGCATCTCTTACCTCCTCACCAGGCTCACCTTCAGGCGAACAGGTTGCGCACCACTGCCTGGCCGACTCTCGACTCCTCCTTGGAATCCCAGTCGACGCGGTAGAATCTTGTGAAGGTGTGCGTCGACCTCCACGTAGCAGCCCTGCAGATGTCCAGCAGGGGCACACCAGACAGGAACGCCATGGTAGCAGCAATCGCTCTGGTTGAATGGGCTCTCGGACGGCCGGGTAACGGTCGGTTTGCCAACCGGTGACAGTGCATGATGCAGCCGGAGAGCCATCTGGAAATGGAAGCCTTCGAGAGAGCCTTCCCTTGGTTCACAGGTCCAAAGTTCACAAACAGCTGTGATGTCTTCCAAAGACTCTTTGTGCGGTCCACGTAGAACTTCAGCGCTCTAGCCACATCCAGCGAGTGCAAAATCCTCTCAGCCGGAGACGAAGGCGACGGGAAGAAATCAGGTAACACCAAAGGCTCGTTGAGATGGAAGTCCGACGGCACCTTGGGCATGAAGGAGGAGTGCATCCTCAGCACTACCCTCCTCTCGTGGAATGTCAGGAATGGAGGTTTACAGGAGAGGGCCTGGATCTCCCCCACTCGTCGTGCAGAGGTGATGGTCACAAGAAACACTGTCTTCCACGACAGGAACTTCAACGGTGCTGAATGCAGAGGCTCGAATGGCGGCCCCATGAGCCTGGTCAGCACCACGTTGAGCTCCCACGCCGGGGCCTTCACCGGCAGGAACGACCGGAACAGTCCTTTCATGAACTCCTTCACCAGGCGATGAGACCACAGAGATGACCGCCCCGGAGTTCTGGTATAGCGGGAGATAGCCGCCAGATGGATCTTGATGGAGGCATGTGCCAGCCCCGCCTTGGCCAGCGATAGCAAGTACAGCAGCACTTGAGGGGCCGTAATCCGCAGAGGGTTAATCTTCTGTGCACGGCACCAGACAGAGAACCTCTTCCATTTGTGTCCATAGCACTTGAGAGTCGAGGACGCCCTGGCCTTTGCAAGCAAGCACCTCCTTGCAGTCCGCCGGGTTATTGTACCCTCCGAACTCTAGTGCTGCAGGAGCCAGGCCTGCAGGTTCAGCGATCCTGGGTTGTGATGGAGGATGACGCCTCCTTCCTTGGCGAGAAGATCCGCGTCCGTCGGTAGTTTGACCAGGGGGACGCCTACATGTCCAGAAGATCCGGGAACCAGATCTGCCTCGGCAACGCCGGTGCGACGAGGATCATCCTGCACCGGGACCATCTGAGTTGAGTGAGCAGCAACGGCAATGGAGGGAACGCATACAGGAACAGGCCGTCCCAGGGGAATGAGAAGGCATCGCCCAAGCTCCCCGGCTGGGGAAACCTGCTGGCGAACCTCCGGCACTTGGCATTCATCGCCGTCGCGAATAGGTCGATCTGGGGATTGTCCCATCGTCGGAATAGGAGATCCACTTGATCCTGCCGAAGCTCCCACTCGTGGCACGAGCGCAGGTCCCTGCTGAGTGAGTCGGCAATGGTTTTCTTTATTCCTGCCAGATGGAAAGGTACCAGGAACATCCCTTGGGCAACGGCCCAGTGCTACAGATCCTGCTTCCTGATGTAGAACATTGTGGTGGTGCTGTCAGTGAAGACCCTTACCACCTTGCCCTTGAGGGACGGAAGGAACGACCTGAGGGCCCAGAACATGGCTCGGAGCTCCAGGACGTTGATTTGTAGTGACTCTCCTCCGGGAGCCAAAGGCCTCTTGCGTGGAGATCTCCGGTGTGCGTTCCCCATCCTTCCAGGGAGGTGTCCGTCGTCACCGTTTCCTGACGTGCCGGGGTCTGGAAGTCCATGCCCGCCGCTAGATGCGCGCAGGTGCCCCACCACCGGATCACTTGGCGGAAAGTCTTGCTGAGTGAGATCCTGTCTTTGAAGCTGCCTGCCGCTTGCATCCAACAGGCGTCGAGGAACTCCTGCAGTGGTCGCATCCGCAACCTGCATAGGCGCACGCGGTAAATGCACGATGACATCATGCCGAGTAGGGACTTGATGGACCTCACCCTAGCCACGTCCATGGTCAACAGCCGTTGTACCTTGCCCAAGATGGCCTTCGTCCTTTCCTCCGACTGCGAAGCCAATCGCGCCACTGTGTCGAGTCTGGCTCCCAGGAACAGGGCGTCTTGCAACAGTACCAAGTGGGGTTTTGCGAAGTTGATCGAGAATCCCAGATCCGTGAGCAGTTGCGCGGTCTTCTCTGTGTGATCGACGGCAAGTTTCCTTTGACTTTGCTTCGGATGAGCCAATCGTCCAGGTAGGGGTAAACGTGGATCCCCTGCAGGCGCAGCCGCGCCACCACCACCAGTGCCAGTCACTTGGTGAAGACCCTGGGTGCTGACTTCAATCCGAAGGGTAGGGCCTTGAACTGATAGTGTCGTCCTTGGACCACGAATCGTAGGAACTTTCGATGTCCTTTGAGAATGGGGATGTGGAAGTAGGCATCCTCCAAGTCCAGCGACAGGAAGTCGCCTTCCTCCAGCTGTCCCAGCACGTGCTGGAGGGTGACCATCCGGAATTTCTGTGACTTGATGTATTTGTTTAGACAACGAAGGTCCAGGAGGGGTGGCCAACCACTGGTCTTCTTTTGGATGAGGAAGTACCGCGAGTACACTCCGGAGCCCCGGAGCCTCTTCGGGACGAGTTCTATCGCGCCCTTTTTCAGCATTGCTCGTACCTCCGAAGTAGCTGTGGGACGTGGTTTTCCTTCCTGGCCACAGGTGGTAGACGGGGACACTTTCTTTGGAATTCCAGAGTGTGCCCACGGGCCAGCGCGTCCAGCACCCAACGGTCGGTGGAGATGGACTCCCACACGCTGACGAATTTCACCAGCCGGCCTCCCACCGGGGTGCTTCAGTGTGGGCCCGATGTCGTGGCCGGTTCAATCCTGCTTCGCCGAGGCCTTGGCGCCTTGGCCTCCCTGGCGACGACATCCTCTGGCCTTGCCACGGCCTCTGTAGGCCTCCTGTGACGATGAATGGGCCGCTTGGCGGTACGACGAGGAACCGCCACCAAATCCTTTGGAGGCACCTTGAGACTTGCCTCCGGAGGTCCGAAAGGGCGGCCATCGTTGTTGGAGAGAACCCAAGGCATGGGCCGTCTCGGTGTCCGCCTTGATGGCCTACAGTGACTCGTCCACTGCCTTGCTGAACAGGATGTTCCAGTCGAAGGGCATGTCCAGTACCCTGGTCTGCACGTTCTAATGGAAATCGGTGGCCTTAAGCCAACCGCGCCGACGAAGGCAAACGCTGTTGCCCATCTGTCAGCGATGTCCGTGGCCACCGTGATGCCGTGGTCCGAAGCCACCTCACCTTTCTGCAGGATTTCAAGGGCTTCTGCCCTCTTGGCGTCTGGGAGGAAGTCCAGGAGGGGAGCGATCTTGATCCACAGCTCCCTGTTGTAGCGCGCCACGATTTCGAGGGCGTTGGCTGCTTTGATGGTCGTCGCCGCCGACGAGATGACTCGTCGCCCCATGGCGTCCAGCTTCTTCCCCTCGCCGTCCGGTGGGGAAGTGGAAGCTGATCCCGTCGCCCCTGCCGATTTCTTCTTGGCCGCTGCGCAGACCACCGAATCCGGGGACGGCTGCGCTCTGAGGCACATCGGGCAGAATCTGGGACCCGGTACTTCTTCTCATAACGGTCCCTCTTCGCAGGAACCGTGGACAGGTTCTTGAGTAGCGACAGTCCTTCGTCCCAGATGTCGTCTAGTAACGGTACTGAGAGGACGGTCTTCCTCTTGGCCTCCCATCGCTGGAAGAGGAAGCCCTCCTTCTGTTCTTTGGTACAAAGTTGGAAGAGCTGCGAAGCCCTGGCGATCATGGCGTGGAAAGAGCCAATTTCATCGGGAGGGGAGGCCTGGGCAGGAGGTGATGGGAGATCCGTCCCGTTGTCACCACTGTCGTCGTCCGTCCCCGTCGTCACTGTCTCCGTTCCAGTCTCATCCCTCGGTGGAGGGGAAGGAGGTGAAGGCTGGAAAGGAGGGGGAGGATGGATTCACCTCCGCTTGTTCGGTGGGCTTCCCGACGGTCCAGGTACTGCTGGATCATCTGCTGGGGTTAAGGGCAATCTTGTCCTTATCTCCGTACACAGGGCCTGGATAGCCATCAAGATTGCTCCTGAGTTGTCCTGTGGCATAGGCACCAGTTGCGACGGCTGGGGAGTAAAGTCCTCTATCTCCTCCAAAGTCTGCGGCTCCTCGTCGGCTCCACCGTCGCTTTCTACGTCCGCCTCGTTGGGATCCCTCCCGTAGGACCGGACTTCCTCGAACCTCTTGTCCAGGATCTTTGCGACGCCAGCCAGCTCATCTTCAGAGGTGGTATCTGTGTCCGTTATGGCTACCGTGCCCCCCTCTTTCTCCACCCGGGGTTTCACGGGTCTTATTGATAGGCTGAAAAGAGGATTCCCTCTGGAGTGGCAGGGAAACTCTAGGCCTGGATGTCGTCTCTACTGGGTTAGTCTCCACAGGCTTCGCCAGGGCCGCCACGACTCCTTCGATCGAAGCCTTAGCCGGGTGAATCAGGGCCTTCGCGACTTTGGGCGCGCCTGGGGCCTTCACCTTGTGGGGAGGGTCGCTGCCTCCCTCCCCCTCGGCTGTCGCCGTCTGGTTCGACCGGGGCTTTCCCCTCCAGCCAGTTGGCAAGTCGGGTACGACGATCCCTCATTGTCCGTTCCGCCATGTTCTTACAAAACGCACGGTCCTTCTCCACGTGCGATTTGTCGTTGTGAAGGCAATAGACGAACTGGGAGTGCTCATCTTCCTTGAAGACATTCTGTAGTCCGCATCCAGGGCAGCTTCTGAACAGCTTGGATCCTGGAGTCGTGTTTCCCTTGCCCTGGGCCATGATCACGCGGTGCAGGCCTCAAAGGTCTTCCGGAATCCTCCAAGAAGTGAAAACTCGATGAAAATTTGCCCTTGAGGGGCGTAGAAAATTCCAAAACCGAAGTAAACTCTTCAAAAAATCGCAAAATGCAGTAAAAGCTCGAGAGCTATAGCACGAGGACTCTTGAACGTGCGGTAAAAATTTGAAGATGGCTGCCGGAGGAGGGGCTTAGGTAGAGGGCAGTCATTGGTTGGGGGGGCAGTATGACCCAGAGACCAGTGATTGGTTACTAGTAGAAAGACAGTTCAGAAACGAAACTGAAACTGTTTTTTTCTTTACTGAGGATTCCCAGCCTGACGACCGGGAATATTCATGAGCATGTGAATCCATGCCAGACCCCATTGCTGGAGAAATCCTGCAAGCATTGAAAGTAAATGTGAATGTGAAGTTGGACAGAGTGAACCTGGAAGAGTGATGCTGACTAAGAGGGGACAAAGTCTAAAGTCCCAAAAAACAGTGCTTTGACAAATGTGAACCTGGTCGAGGGATGTCCACTATGAACTGTTAGAAAAGACATTAAGATTTGGGAACCAAGAGAAAGCCATAGTGAACCCGGTGGAGGGAGGCTGAAAGCAAAGAGGGGTCTGCGCCCGGAAGAGCGGGACCAAGGGGTGAAGCCATCACCCGAAAAATAAGCCATAGTGAACCCAGTGGAGGGAGACAGAAAGCAACGAGGGGTCTGCGCCCGGAAGAGGGGGACCCAGGGGTGAAGCCATCCCCTGAGGAATACGTAGAACAGAACTTTGCGTTTGTTAGTCATTTTTGTAAACCTATCAGGCCCTCGGAAACAGGAGACTCAACCACTGAAGGCCTTGATATCGATAGGAACTGTTTTAGGATCCAAGCCCAGAAGGGGGGGTTCATGGGGTGGAAGTCATCACCCAAGACCCACTGAGAGGGGACTGTATATATGATTTGTGGAAAGCGATTGGTACATGAAAAGGAACTTTGTGTTTGTTATTTTACTCACCCTAGAAGGCAAGAGACTTTTTGAAGATAAAAGAGACTTGGCCATCGAGGCTCCTGATAAGCTAAAACAGAACTGTCGTCTCATGCTGGGAGAGCTCGAGACTGTGCTGTGCTCCAAGATCCCACCTTACCCCGTGCTCAAAACGTGGGCAAGGAAGACCCAGGCTACCATATCCTGACATATTATTTGTGAACATTTCTTTCTTTTTTTGAAAACTATCCCACTCCCTTTTTCTATTAGTTAGAAGGCTTAGCAATAGGTTTCTTAGTATAGGCCCTTTTTCATTTGACACAAGGACTGCCTTATTTTCTTTTGATGGTCGACGCTTGCTCCTATCTTAGATTTAGGTTTAGATTAGGCGTTTTTCCAACCTGCATACAGTTTAATAAACACCCTTGAACTGTGATCACTTGTTTCTGTCTTTACTGTTGCCACCATGAGTTCCTGACACTGCCCTCCCCCTTTTTCTATCTGCCCCCTCATCCACAGAACTTCCTGACAAGAGTTCATATCTGCCAACTAGATATATGCCAGCACACGTAGTGCTATGGGTCTATAGGAGGCACAATTAGTGGGGTCTTTCCTGGGCTTCAGGATTAGCGTAATCATGGCTTCACCATAGAAGGAGGGAGGGAGCCTTGCTGGAAAGCTTCTTGCCAGACTTTCAACAAGTGCATGGACACTTTAGGACTAAATTCGTTAAAAAAATACAGTCGTTAAACCATCCGATACCAGGACTTTTGAGGTGGGTAGCGCTGCAATGGCATTCATTATATCCTTTTCCGTGATTGGGGCATTTAAGAGTATAGGGTGCTCTGATTTAACTTGTGCATTGGCATATCGCATAGGTTTGCTTTGAGTTCCGTAGGGAATTGTGTATGCTTCCTAGCATACAGTGTCTTGCTAGAAGTATGAAACTTATACACTAAGTCACTCAGATCTGACATAAGTGTCCCTTCATCGTTCAATATGGTCGCTATGTTGGTAGGCCCCTGTTCAGAATGCAAAACAAAAGAGGCGATGGCTGGAAGGTTTAGAATTAATCTTAACTACTGGCATTGCTCTGGGCAACCCTCCACGCCATTGTTCTTTGCCTGGCAAGCCATTACAAAAGGGGAAAGACCATATGCAAATCAGGCTTGGTCCCACCCCAAAAGGGGCAGTCTAGCCTGAACTACTAGGTCACATCCCTTCTGCACGAGACCACAAGCATCCACAAACATGTTTTGGTCTTGTTAGGCCTCATCAGTGAGGAGTAGCTTGGGTCTCTCGGCCCAGCAGTCACAGTACCCATGTCTGGGCATACCCGTCCCACTCGGGGCGACTACAGCAAAACAAAAGAGGTGATGGCTCTTTCAGAGCACAACAGTAAGGCTAGTAAGCGGCAGGTCTTCCATCCTCTCCATATTTTGTGTCTGTGTCTGGGCAGAAACTAATTTCACCTCCTGATCTGCCAGTGAGCAGAATTGGTCCAGTTGAACTTTTATGGATGGAAGCAGGATTTTATTGCTGGACCTGATCCATTTCAATCTCAAGTTGTCTGATCTCTACCTCGAGTTCCGTCAAACTCCTTATGGCCTTATGTACTCCATTCTCTATGCCTATGCAGCATGAAGATAAACCTTGACTGTGTCCCAGATAGTAAATATTCAGGGGGACCAAGCCGATATTAGTTTAAAAAAAGATGTTAATGACCACGTTGATGTCACTTTTAAATGCTACATCTGACAGTGCATGCAATTTAAAATGCCAGAGAAGTTGCTCAATCACATTCTCCTCAAGAAGAAATGTCCACAATAAGCAGGGGTGTTCTGATAGAGTCCTGAGGAGCAGAATACACTCTCGAGACCTATGTAACAATCCCGTCCCGATTAAGATACATTCAATCCGTGACTGCATTTCATGGACTGAAGAGTAATATGAATATTCACCAGCACTTGGATGGAGTGTCCTCCACAGGTCTAAAAGCTCAAAATCATACATGCCCTTGTGAATTTCCTGTGCAGAGAATGAAAGAGCTCTAGCAACTTTGCTGGATCTACCTAGGGAGGTGCGTAAAATAGTGTTGAAATCTCCTGTCTTTATAAACTGGGTATGAAGATGATTAGCACATTTACTGCTGTTTTTGCTGCCTATGCTCACGTGAGGTGGAGGAGGAGCGTTTAACCCCAACACAAGCGCGAGCGTGGCGCGGAGGTGAAGTCAAGGCACAAGTGATTATTGGTGGGGGACTGCCAGCCTTTCCAGTCTGTTTTTGCTGCCTATGCTCCTGTGAGTGGAGGAGGAGGAGCATTTAACCCTAACACGAGCGTGGAGTGCTGCACAGAGGTGGAGGCACAAGTGGTTATTGGTGGTTCGTGGTGGAGCGGCATGGAGGGGGTTACTCCAGTCACTAAGGTCTGCAAGTAAGTCATTGGCCGACCTCCGTTGGTAACCCGAGTTTCCTCACCCCTCTGCACTTTGGTGCTTCCGCATGATAGTGGAGTGCGGAAAACCTGTAACCCGAAAGTGGGAAAGTGAAAGCTAGACTGTTGAAAAACTGTACATGAATATATTTGCACTGCCCTCCACTTTTGCCTGCTACTCTACGTCCAGACAACTGAGTGGCTATTTACGTATTCCGGCAATTGGATAAGGAGGAGTGTGCCAAGCTAGAATCCCTCCCGTGAGCCGTGCTACTGGTTGACTATTGATTTGCACTGAAATCTATCGCTCTCCAATGCCTCTGACTGTTTCAAGTTTTGTGTTTATGAGAGTGGGGTTAGGGGGAGACAGACAGACTTAGGCTGCTCCTTGAGCCATCAGGCGTTCCCTGTCCCCCCTCTCTGGGTCTCTGGAGGTTTTTCCTGAAGACTGGATGCCGGTGGCCATCTGTGACCGTGGGTGTTGTGGCTGCCTTTGGAGCCGAACAGTCCTTACTAAGCTATCAATCCAGGGTGGCGGGTGGCTGTATTTGTCCCGTAGATGGTTGTGGTCCTCTGTGGCCAACAACCCATTACCATTTGTTTCTTATGCTCTGGCGCATGCCAGAAGCACTGCATAGTCACCATTTAGACATTGACGTTTTAGCGGTCTGTTTCCTCTTTTTAACCAAATTTTATAATGGCTGAATTTTACTGTTCTTAGGTGCATTTCCACCATAAGCAAGGGATGATCAGAGACTGGGGGCGCTGACAGAAAGGGCAAAAAAACAAAACAAATCAAAATGGACCAGGAGCTTGCCAAGGTTAAGCCCCATCTTTTGCAACACTCCCTTGATTCGTATTTGGAAGACATGGCCAGCAAAATAGTGAATCGCGTTACTGTTACTGGAAAAGCAACATGGGATGCTATTTCAGGTTCAGGAGGGAATCCCAAAGGTTGCACCACTGAAAAAAATAGTTGTATTGAGGGGATGGGGGCATTAGGGGGCACAGTGGTTCAGGCAATGGCTCTACAGGAGCAGTTGCTTGGGGTGTGTATGCCTCAGGATCCTCTGCACCCTGGTATGGAGGCAGATAAGGAAGTGGAAGGGGAGGGGATGAGACTAGGGATGGGGCACAGGATGGTGAGTGTTAGAGGTTACAGTTTATCATATTAGAAGTTATTATATTTAAATGTCTATGTATTGATGGGTTTGTGTGTGCAATACATCTCACCCATAACTTGGTTACTGTTGTCATAATATGTTCACTGACATCACCTCCTGTAATGTGGAGTCTCAGGATATGGGAGACTCCACATTCCACTAGGTCAGTTGCGAAGATTTCCCCTGGCTGGGGGTCGTTGCTGTTACTAACTCAATAAAGAGTTCATTATAACTTTTGCGCAGTGTGGACCCATCATTATGTGTCTTAACAGTGAGGGGGTGTAGTAACGGATCAATTGGTGAATAGCCATATGGGTGGGAGCCCGGAGAGGGAACTGAGACAGGATCTAAATTCCTCCTCCAGGGGGGAGGAGGATAAGCTTTGGCTGGAATCACTTCTAGATGTAAAGCTCAAGCCCCTTTGGACCACCCTAGAGTCATTGCAGATGTTTAAGTCTAGGGTAATGAACACACTGGCTATCCTGGATGACTCAGAGTTATAACAAAAAGAGTGGCAGAAATAAGTACGGTTGGGGTTGGGGCAAAGCCAAATGGTAAGATACTATCGGGGGTTGAGTGGTGAGCATCCTGGCCCGGTCACTGAGGTTGGCGGGCTGGTGATGCCGGCAAAGGATAAGGCAGTAACCACACAGTTAAACTCAGTAACTGTTCATTCAAATTTTACGGGTACTGGGAGGTCCGACTTAAGATTTAGGACTTTCATAGGGGACATTGGGGCTAACATGCATATAGAAGGGCTGTAGAAGAGCATTTTGAATTTACTGCCTGCAGCAGCCCCTCTTATGGGGATTATCATGGGTGTACCGGGGCTCCCTAAGTGTGGATTTGAATTAACTATTTCACTAATGAATAAAACGACCTATTGGATCAACACCAACCTGATTGGACCGAGCATTGACCCAAGCCTTATATTAATGGCAAGAAGGGTAGGCCAAAAACCCAAATGTATCAAGGGGCACTGCATAGTAGTTTCCTTCTCGGATGCAACAATGGTTTGTTATTTGGTCAACTCTAATTTATCCAGAGGCCTAAAACCAAACAGCTACAGTCTCCATAGTAGGCTGGCCTCTCAGGATTTGTTTTACGGTTGTACAGGGAGGGTGGCTGATTCAGGGAACCGCTTGAGCAAATTTGTTAGGAGGAGGGTTACGCCATGCACAGGGGCCTTTGTATCCACCTCTTGGCCACAGATT
This sequence comes from Ambystoma mexicanum, assembly GCF_040938575.1. NCBI lineage: Eukaryota > Metazoa > Chordata > Amphibia > Caudata > Ambystomatidae > Ambystoma > Ambystoma mexicanum. Next base: position 1,046,220,513 of record NC_090930.1, on the reverse strand, counting down.
ACCCTTGGGTTGGAGGTCCAACCCTAATTTAGAAAGATTGACCCCACAGAAAGGAGAGGCGCATACTATTGGGGTTGAGCTAGCTAATCGGTATGAGGCCCTAACCTCCTGTGAAGATCTGGACTGACGTACGGCTGACCGGCCCAGCCCAGTCGACTGGGAGCTTTGTGACGGGGGGGGTGGGTCCTGAGATTGGGGGGTACACATGTTATCTAAAGCAGCCCCTTTGGTAGCTAGCTTGTTGTCCTGGAAGCCAGCCAGGCCTGGGGAAAATTCAAAGGGGAAGTCACTGTGGAGATTTAAAAAACCCACAACTAGAAGACCCAAGAGTGGAACAGGGTACCCCGCGTGCCCAGAGGCCTTCCGCTGACCCTCGGAGGCGCACGTAGCCCGGTGCCTGGAGGAGAAGTAAACCACGAGAGCGAGACCCGACCACAGGAGACAGAGAGTTCCCCCTGAACAGAGGCAAAGGTGCCCCCCATGCTTCATTGGTGAGAGAGGCCTTCCCGGGGAACCCTCGGTGCCGTGTAGCCGAGAGAGGACTTGAAACCATCTTGTCGTTGAGTGGGGAGGCAGACGACGGGCGGTGGCCGCGGGGCCTCAAAGCACACGGAGGCCTCGCACCACACGGCCCAATGCCGCCTCGCCTCGGAAGGATCCAGAAGAAGAGGGGAGGAGGTCGCGGGGGGATGAGGAGGCCCAGAGGAAGCCAAATCACGAGCCAGGCTCCCCCCCACACCTGGCATATATAAATGCTCTGAGACACGCTGGAGGGAGCGGGGGCCCGAGAACTCTCCCAGACCCTCTTTTTCGGTGTGCACGGGCCCCAACGTTGGAGGGGAGGGCAGCTCGTGGACTCCGGGGGCATGGAGGGGGATAAAACAGCGGCCCTCTGGGGCTTCCACATCAAACCCCGGGGTGCCAACAAACGGGACCCCGACCCGTTCCAGCGCAGAGCCCGGGAACCCCTCTGGAGACTGAAGCAGGCGCAGAAAATAAGCAGGCAGCAGGTGCTCCGCCATCCCAGTCCTCGGTGGAGCTCCGCGCCACGCAATCCAGCCCACCCATGCCAGGGAGAGACAGAGAACACAGAGAACATGGAGGGAGCCTAAGGCCAGAAGCAGAAGGCTCAACACGGGAGGCCCCACCAGAAACTGGGCCCCAGACCTCATCTGAGGAATCTCTAAAGAACTCTGGGCTTGCAGTGGGGCTCCTCCAGGGCTAAACCATATCTGGGCTCAAGACATACAAAACAAAGGAGTCTGGAATGAGGTGCCAGGGTACATATAGGGAAGCATGGAAGTCTGCACCAAACTATTGGAACCCAGGGGACCGGAAACCTGGAGCAACCATTGATAGGCACCCCTGAGCAACAAGCACTTACCCACGCAATCCTATCCCTCCAGCGTTTCTGTAGGCCTCAACCAACACTAGGAGCAGTGCCTGGCGACACACACTACAATATGGCCACAGGAAGTGCCCCCCCGCACCACTTGCCAGGGATGATCTTAAAGACATTCTGCAGGAAATCAAGGCCATAAGGGCAGATACACAGGCCTCGATAGTGACTCTTAAAGGGAGAGTTGACACTCTTGAAGAGAAAATGGAAGGTATGGAGAATAACCACCTCCAGACTGATCTGCTGGACATGAAATATGAAGCGAGGCTGACAAACATGGAAATGAGAGAAGAGGACATGCTTTTGAAGATGGACGACCTTGAAAACAAGGAACTCCGATATAACCTGCGTATTCTAGGGGTGAGCCAACAAAAGAGGGAAGACAGCGGCGGACGTTGGGAGGATAGTCCTAGGCTTAATAGAGCCACTCTGCACCCTGGAGTTGGGCAAGGAAACCCATCTGGAAAGAGCTCAAAGGGGTGTTGGAGGCAGAGGGAAAGGCCCAAGATCCATTGTGGTGCGTTTCCTCCGCTACAGAGAAAAGATGGAGGTCCTAGAAAAGGCAAAGAGACTGGGGAGCTTCTCCTTTGAGGGGGACACAATCAGGATTTATCAAGATCTCTCCGCCCTCACACTTACCCACAGAAGGGAATGCCGTCCCCTCACACAATGGCTTACTGGATAGGATATACGATATAGATGGTCCTACCCATTTGCCCTCGCATTTGAACGGGATGGAGTGGATTATCGAGTCACGGGGGAAGGAGGCTTTACGAAGGGACCCTAACGCCCCAGGAGCATAGACGAGAACCACAGGGCCCCTGGGCCAAAAATAAGAAGATGAAGGGCAAGAGAAAATATTAAAAAAAACACCCCAATGCATGATCTAGAGGAGGATTAAAAGATTGGGGCTGCACCAGAGGTGCAGGAGTCGGGAAAAGTTAAAGGACCCCAGCCGGGGGTGGCGAGGAGATAAGAAGGACAGCGAGGGACGGACGGACCTCTTCCCCGAGTGGCTTGCCAACTGGCAAGCGTTGCAGACAAGGATGGGAGGGGGGTCGAGGGGAGGGAAAGGGTTGGGAATGTATGGGGTCAGGCACAACATAGATCGGACTCAAGAAGTGAGCTGAGCGGCTTCCATATGGCCGGAAGTGGTGTGAATCCAAAAATGTCATTCAATGACAGACAATGAGAAAAGGGGCCGGGTCGAAACTTTAAGGCTAGGATCGCTTAATGTAAAGGGCCTTAACTCACCAACAAAGCGCTCACTCCCGGGGAGGGAAATGAAGAATGCAGGTCTGGGTGTATTCCTAGTACAAGAAACTAGAACAGTTAAAGGGGAAGAAAGGCGCATTCCAGGTTCACATGTGGGCCAGATATTCTGGGCATCGGGCCCCACCAAAAAGGGAGGTGTGGGATCCTACTCCGCAGAAACCTTAGGCTAGAGTCGTCAGTTTGGGGCAGAGCAGATGGAAGAGCGGTGGTGGTCTCGGGAAACCTGGAAAACTCCAGAATTACCATAGCAGCCATTTATGGCCCAAATATGGGTCAGATGCCATCAAGGAGGCACTGAGGGAGGTGTTGGATAGGGCCAAGGGGCTCATCCTCTTGGGAGGCGATTTTAACATGTGGGTGGACCGGGGATTGGATCATAGTGGGAAGCCGATCCCCACAGGTAGTGGGGGGGGGCAGCCATACAGAAGGTTCTTGGACTTAATGTGGAACCACAGGTTGGTAGATCTTTGGAGGGAGACTCACCCAATTATGAAAGGCTATACATTTTACTCTGCAGTCCATGGCTCCAGAACCAGGATTGATTATATATTTCTGGAAAACCAACATATGAGGAGAACTGATGCTTGTAACCATCACCGGGTTAGCTGGTCAGATCATGACCTGGTTTGGGCAGACATTATTATATCGGGTTTAAAACCGAGGGAATCATTGTGGAGGTGCAACAACCTTCTATTGAGGGATGCGGTTTTTAGAGAGCAGATGATGTTTTCAGCCATTAGAGAGTACTTTACTGGTGAGGTTCAGTTGGAGACAGTATGGGAGGTGGCTAAAGCTACGTGGCGGGGTATATTAATTAGTGAAGGGGCGGCCAAGAAGAGAACTAGAACGCTCTTGGCCCACAAACTAAGATCTGAGATACGCCTATTGGAGAGAGTCGAGGGGAAGGAAGAGGAAGAGGAAGAGAAGGAGAGATACCTGGGGATCACCAAAACCAAGAGACAGGAACTTAGAGAAATGGAGATGGGTAAAATTGCAGCAGGCCTCCAACACCTGAGACAGAAATATTACGAAAAAGGGGATAAGGCGGGTGCCATGCTGGTGGCGAAGCTCCGTGCCCAGCGGCCAGATAGATGGGTGGCAAAGATCAAGAATGGGAAAGATCGGACCCAGAGGCGATATCAGGAGAATTTGCCAGTTTCTATGAGATATTGTACGAGAAGGAAGGAGTTATAGGAGGGGAAACATTAGAATCCTATTTGCAGGGAGTGACCCTCCCGACCCTTAGACCTGGAGAAGTCTTCACCCTAGAGGCCCCAATAACAGATGAGGAAGTCCTCTGGGCAATATCAGGTTTGAAGCTGGGGAAGGCCCCGGGAGAGGACGGGTTCACGGCAGGCTTCTATAAGGCATTTGCAGGCCAACTGGCGGATTCCTGGCAAATCTGTTCATGAATATATGTCCACAGGGCCCCTCTGTCGTTTGGGAAAGCATTAATCACGGTCATCCCCAAAGAAGGAAAAGACCCTGCAGACTGCCAATCTTATACACCAATCTCCCTCCTGAGCATGGATGCAAAGTTGTTCACCAGAATAATTGCAACAAGACTAGAGGGCCTCCTTCCGAGGCTCATCCATTCTGATCAGGTGGGCTTCATACAGGGGAGGCAGGGAGCAGACACCCTCAGGAAGACTCTCCATTTTATGAGGGAGGCAGCACCCGGGGGGGGGGGCAACCCAGTCTTGGTGGCCATAGATGCCGAAAAGGCCTTTGACCGAGTCAACTGGGAGTTTCTACATGGGGTACTAGAGAAATTTGGTTTCGGTGAAGGTGCTCGACGAGCGATCAAGGCTCTGTACGCAGAACCGTCAGCCAGAGTTACAGTAAATGGGTGGCTATCATGTAGATTTAATCTTCAGCGAGGGACCCGGCAGGGCTGCCCCCTCTCGCCCCTATTGTTTGCAATGACCATGGAGACTTTGGCGGAATATCTGAGGGGGTCCCCTGATATGATGGGTATAGATGTGGGAGACAGAACCTTTAAACTCGGTCTCTATGTAGATGATAGAATGCTCCACGTGAGGCAACCAGCCCAATCTGTCCCAGCCGCCTTGCGGGTGATAGAGGAGTTCGGGCATTTTTCAGGATTGAAGGTGAATGTGGGCACATTTGGTCCCCACCGGTGAGGGACGCGATCCCTGGCCACAAACATTATCAGTCCTAGTTTGAAGCGGGGCTTTGCAGGGTGGGTCAGTTGGTGAAAGAAAATACATTCATAAGCATCCAGGAACTGGAGGAAGCATTGGGCATTGTCAGGCTGTCCCCACTCCTCTATCTAAGATTGAAGGGGGTATTCATGGCAGGGAAATGGAAGCAGCATATACAGAGGCCACTCACCCCAGTAGAGAAGGTCTTGGACACGCATGTAGATATGAAAGGTCTCATCTCCCTCCTGTATACGGCTCTTTTGTCCCGCCCTGAAGGAGCAATCAGAGGTCTAAGAACGAGATGGGAGAGGGACTTGGGCTGTGAAATTGGGGACAGTTTATGGGTGCGACTCTGTAGTAGGGCATTTAAGACCTCAATTTCGTGTCAATGTAAGATGCACGCCATAAAACTGCTTCACAGGTGGAAATATGACCGGGTAGTACTCTCCAAGAAGTTTCCAGCTGTGATGCCCCATTGCTGGCATGGATGCAGGGAAAAAGCAAATTATTGGCATATGTGGTGGACATGTCACAAGGTGTGCACATATTGGACAGAAGTGTTGAGCTGGATCAAAGAGGCGGACGGAGGATCCCACCCACTAGACCCAATCTTAGTATTATTTGGACTTGAAAGAAGGGATGAGCGGTTGGACAATCTTCCACACCTGTCACATTGTTTACTTTTAGCGGCCAGAGCCTGTCGAGCTAGAACTTGGAAAAGGGCCTGCCTCCCCATGAAGAACGAATGGGTGGCAGTGGCAAGGGATATTTATCTTATGGAAAAGATCACAGAAGCTATACAGGGATCCAGCGTTCTGATAGAGACTGAATGGCTCGGGTTCTTTAGTGCTTTTAGTAACATGGAAAGTACTGGTTGAAATTCCCGGAGAACAGTGACTCGGCCCCACCAAATAGTTAACTCAGAAAACACAGACTTTAATTCAGAGGAATCGGCCCATTTCCGACGATCTAGTGCCCGGTCGGGACTGCCGACAATGGATTGAACAGTATAAGTGAAAGCAGCGATCAGAGACTGTGCCTTGAAAGGGGGTTGCGGGGAGGAGGAAGGGGAGGGTGTATACGCCAGGGAATTATCTAATTTTTTTTGTATAAGGTTTATACAAGTCCCTTTCATGTTTGCTCCGCAGGGTTCTCTGTTATTTCATAAAACCAATAAAAATAAATAAATAAAATAAAAAAAACACGTCATCCTCCTGCAAGAGACCTGGGCCTTGGAGACCACACTGTTAGATGGCTACACATCATAGGGGATCTCAGCGAAAAAAATGCTAGAGTAAGATGTTATGGGGGTCTGGCGATTTTGATTGAAGCCTCCCTAACCTGTAGGTTTAGGGTAGTGGAGACTAACATGGACTACCTACAGGTGCTCCGTATTTTACCCTCTCGGGGGACCCGTTAATCATTTTGAACCTCTATAACAGCCCCCATAAGGCTGAGGCAGACAGGTTAGCCAAAGTCAAGGCGTTTATTGATGAGTTATTTCTAAACAGGAGGAATCGTAATGAGCAATGCATATGGGGAGGAAATTTTAACCTCAAAATGGGTGTAGATCTGCCAAAGGATCTGTTAGATCCGCTGGAGGACTAGTCACTGAACATTCCCTTGCCCACAATGAAATATGGACGGGTGTGTGCAAAGGGTCTCCAAATGTGTTTATGGCTCATCGAATAGGGGTTGCGCACGGTAAACGGATGCACAGCACCCGATATACCGGGTAACCTTAGCTTCAATAATCACCAAGGTTGGAGGGGGTGTGGCCAGCAAACGGGCAATGAGGACGTGATTCCTCACTGCTCCCAGTCCGCCAGCTAGATCCTGCCTTTATCCTGACAATTCATGTTGTTAAACTCACGAAAATAGCTTCCAAAAGCGGCGGAACCCTTCTGCAACGGGTCGCTGCACTATGGACCTGAACCGACGTGTGGTTCCGGAGATACGCGCTGTGGAATCCAGAAGCGGCTGACTGCGTATGCCAGACAAGATGGCCGCCGGGACTGCAAGGTGCGCATTATGTTAAAGGCTCCACTGAACCAAGCGCCCCGCGACAACAACTGCCATCACATCGCTGAGGGCGAAATCAGGAAGACTGAAAACTGATCCCGACCCCAAACAACACTGCGAGTAGGCGGCGAGCGCGCCCATGAAAGCAGGCGGGCACTGGCATCCCCTGCTCCGATACGAGGTGGAGCAACCCTGCTTGAGGATGACAAAGAGGACCAGCCGACGTTACGATACTGATCACTGCAGCAACAAGGTGAGCCGCGCTATGGGTCCTCCCCCTAATGGGATCTCCAAGTGCCACCGAGGCTCGGCTCCTACCTGCTGCCCCGGCGGTCAATGGGGCGGTCCCATCTGAGGCTGCGAGAAGCTGAAGTGGGCCCTTGGGAACGACGCGACCCGAGCTAGCAGGCAAACCGAGGAAGGCTGCCTGAAGGCGCTCCGGTTGCAGGAGAGCCAGGCTGACAGCGAAGCGAGCAGCGCCTGCGACAAGGAGTGAGCGGGGGCAACCAAATCAAACACGTCTCCTACCCAGAGACTGTGCGAAAAAGCTAAACTGCCTACCAACAACGATACACAGCAGAATTATCCCTGGACCCCAACCGCTCACAGTGGGACCATGAAAGTGGAACGCGACACGTGGATTGCAACACACGTTCCACAAAGCAAACGAGAATGGAAGGTAAGCTGCCTACGCTGAGGGCATGGCTGTTATAAGGTGAATGAGAACTGCGCACTGAATCTACAACGCTCCGAGCTCCCAATAAAGTAGTGATGTGGCTGAGTGCTGAGTGTCCAAGGTGAACCCAATAAGACTAATATCCTGTGAATACATCACCTAGCCGCCATAACACGCAGCAATAAACCTGGTTTACACACTTAAAATCGCTTGTGATCCCAGACCGTTATCAAAAGCGACCACCTGCTGGGAGGCGAGCTTGTACACAACCGCTGCGCCGACCTGAGTGGCAGCACACACTTCAGAAGCTGAAGGGATTTGAGAGAGCAAAACAACATTCTGATATCACGGGCCCCGATCAAAGACTACTACTGAGGACAACTGAAACAAGAACGTCTCCCAGGAAAGTAGGCAACTGGAGTACTGGCCTGCTTGTCCGTGGCGTGAAGCGGCAACAGGGCCCCTAATCCTGCACTGTATGAGTCTAAGACACACGTTTGAACGGAGACTAATAGAAACACCTCCTTCCCGAAAGATAGGGTGCCGACCAAGCCAATCCTAAGGCCAACAAAACAAAGGAGGGAGAGGGCATAGGTGATAACGCAGCAGACTTCTACGAAGAAAACCACAAAGTGGACAGTGCATATAAAACGTAAGAGAAACCAAAAGGAGGGAAGAGGTCTTAGAGATTACAACGGCACCTCCCTAGTGAGATAGAAGCCAAGGCGTGTGGCTCTGCCGTCTTCGGAGTACCGCAGCCGGGTGGTCACGGACAGCACCATTTGGTAATAAACGCTGGACAGTGCACCTGCGAAGGCGGAACAAGTGTCTCTGGTGAACCACTTGACCAGTATCCACAAGTTCCTGAACCAACAGCAACAACTGGATGATGCCTTGCCAAATCGTTGCACCCGAAGCGAGCACCCCACTGACCTAAACAGCTGCACAAACATTGGCTGAGAGGGAAGGGAGCAACTGCAAATCAACACGGGCTTGACCACCATGGGGAAAGACAGGGCAAAGAACGCGACAACGCAGAGCACAATGGAGCAGTACACAATCACTACCCAAGTTCCCCCGCAGGAGCAGGGCAACTCTGGCGATACATTGGGACCGAAGGATGACAATATATCCCTTAAAGACATCATGAATGCTATCACCAACTCAAGGACCTCCATGGAAAAAAGATGGATGGCATAAGTACTGAGGTGTCGCTATTGCGCCATGAGCTGCAAAAATTCACGGCTCGTACCGGGGAAGCAGAGGGCCGCATGTCGGAAACAGAGGACAGCCTGAGGACTGTAAATCACCAAATGACCGGAGTGTTGGCACGCCTTAAGGCACTGGAAGAATGAGTGGAAGAGGGTGAGGGCAGAGCAAGACGGAACAACATCTGGATCCTTGGATTGCCTGAAAACTATGAAGGCCCGAGCATGGAGCTATTCCTAGAGCAATGGCTTGCAGATCTATTCACTCCCAAGACCCTATCAAAATTCTTCTCAGTTGAACGTGCTCACCAACGGGCAGACAAATACCCGGAGCGCCCCCGCGCACGGTAATAGCAAATCTCCTAAACTATAGGGATCGGGATGCCATACTGCAGATGGCCAGTACTAAGGGCTCCATAACATTTAATGGCTCCCGAATCGCCTTTTTCCCAGACTTCACCAGGGAGGTTCAGAAAGCGAGGCAGTCCTTCGACCCACTCAAGAAACAGCTTCAAGCTCTTCACATAAAATACGGACTTCTGTTACCAGCACAACTGAAAATATACCACAACGGTACGACAGTGCAATTCACGGATCCCAGAGAAGCGTGGAGCTGGGTGGAAAGAAACCTAGAGGGTGACTGGAGGCCGAATCGGAGGCAAGACATCGACAGGAGTCGCCCACTACCAGAGAGAGCACCACCTGAGCTCCCACAACAGGACATGGAAGCACTGCCAAATGAAGGCAATGACTTCTGGAAGCAATCTCATCCTTTTTTTGAAGTCGCTAACAGACCACATCCGATTTGTGTTGTGCCTTATGGTCGCTAACAGACCACATTTGATTTGTGTGGTGCCTTATGGTCGCTAACAGACCACATTTCATTTGTGTTGTGCCTTATGGTCGCTAACAGACCACATCTGATTTGTGTTGTGCCTTATGGTCGCTAACAGACCACATTTGATTTGTGTTGTGCCTTATGGTCGCTAACAGACCACATTTGATTTGTGTTGTGCGTTATGGTCTCTAACAGACCACATTTGATTTGTGTTGTGCCTTACAGTTGCTAGCTAGTCACTACCTGAATCCATATCTGAACTATGCCAGCCTGGCTAGTATTCATCATGTTCCGCTTCTGCATTATGCCCGATTGCACCCCATGTAGTAGAAATAGCTATATCCCATTCAGTAATGGACTTGCCAAGCCTGGCTGTCCTAGACACTACCCCATTCCCTGCCCCACACCCTTCCTGCCCTCCCTACCTTTCCCCTACAGTGCACCTACAGACCACAGTACTAAAATTAGCGTTACGTTAGGTAACCCTCCACCTAACCTTGCCACAGATGACCATCCAGACAACATCCAGAGCTCACGCAATTTGCTTGAACATCGCCCTACAGCCTACCCCAACCTCATGTCCTGTAATGACAGGCTAGGTTGTAGACTCCCCGCTTTACTTAGCAAAATGACCAACAATCCTACAACTAAAATTACTAATAAAAACACCTTTGCAAACTCTGTGCCATTCAAAGGAGCCTTACTCAATGTTGGATCCCTTGTTGCCCACCCTACGGAAATTGCCAATATCATCCGTTCAGCAGACCTGGATTTCCTCACCACCACAGAAACCTGGCTTCATGCCGCAGCAGGTCCCTCTCTAACCCTCCCGGTTCCAGACAACTACTCCATCCTCAGGGCCGACAGACCCAATGCCCGTGGAGGAGGTGTAGCACTTATATTCAAATCCTCGCTCGACATTAGATCTGTGACCTCCCTTCCCCTAAATTCCTGTGAACACCTATCCATTAAAATTCAAACCACCCCTAAGAACATCATCACCCTGGAATTAATATACAGATCCCTTGGTCCCATAGGTTCCTTTGAGGAAGATATAACTTCCCTCATAGCTGAAAAATCTAAACCTCTATCACAGAATATTATTCTAGGTGACTTTAACTTGGGATACAACGACCCCCCCATGACACTCCAGCATCGTCCCTTGCTAACGCACTTTGCGAACACAACTTCATTCGACTTAACACGTTACCTACACATCAGAAAGGCAGAACTTTAGACTGGCTCGCTTGCCACAACTGTAACATTATCTGCAAGCATGGCCGTAATTTTAGGGGGGGCGGGGGTGTTTGTCCCCCCCAACTTTCATGGCACATTATTTTGTGTCCATTCATTTGAATGGGGCACCTTTTCTTCAGAGGTCATGTCCCCCCCAACTTTTCCAGCAAAGTTTATCCACTGTCTGCAAGGACCCCCAGCCACTTATATGGACTGACCATTTCCTACTCTCATTTGACATTAGCACTAATAACCCACACCACACACAGTGCCCACCTGCGCCACCATGTCTGACGAGAAACAAGCGGAACATCACCGCTGAAGCCCTCATACCACTGGTTCTATCCACCCTAAATATGATCCCCAACACATCGGACCTCAACTTACTAGTAGACACCTACAATAACGCCATGGCCAAAGCTATCGACCTTGTTGCCCCTCTAAAACTACGCAAAGGTAAACCCAAAGCACATCTTAACTCCTGGTACACACCAGAACTTAAAATACTAAGAAATAAAAAGTCCAAAATGGAAACCCTTTGGAAATTGAATCCATCAGAGGAACACAAAATCAATCCCACAAATGCATCCTCCCATTATAAAAAAGAAATAATTCATACTAAAAAGGAAGCCTATAATATAAGAATAAGCAATGCTAGTTCCAGCACTAAAAAATTATTCACCATCCTGAAGGAGTTAGAAAACCCCAATCCTCCTACGGACCTGTCCGTGAAGGACCAACTCTGGTGCACTAGTATCCAAGATGCCCTTGCGAACAAAATCACTGGCCTACAAATAAAAATCGAAAATAAAAGACTACAACTGTCCAATAGTAGCCCCACCCCTAGCCCCCCTATCCCTAGCCTATCCACCCCCCCTAACACCAACCATGGCTTCACCTTCAAAAAAGTAACCGTACTAGAAGTGCAAAAAATTATAACATCCCTTAAACCATCAAACTGCAAAGGGGACAGTTGCTCCGCACAGATCATAAAAGATGCAGCAAGAGACCTCGCCCCCTTCATTTCTAAGCTCATAAACGCATCATTCTCCACTAATTCGGTACCCAACAACTTGAAACAGTCATGGGTCCTCCCGCTACTAAAAAAACAGACCTTGGACACAACTATCCCCACAAATTACAGGCCTATCACAACCGTTCCCTTCCTGTTAAAAATCCTTGACAGAGTTGCTTACTTGCAAATTCAGCATTACTTAGAGTCCAACCAACTACTCGGATTGAGTCAGTCTGGCTTCCGGCCTGAACATGGAACAGAAACTGCCCTTGATGATCTTAAAAGTCAGATTGACGAAATTAAAGATAAGGGCAAGGCTGCCATCCTACTCCTCTTAGATCTCTCAGCAGCCTTCGACCTGGTCGACCATAAAATGCTCTGCAACCACCTCTCCTCTGCCACCCACTTTTCCCCCTCTGCTGTCACGTGGATACAGTCCTTCTTGGCCAACAGAACCATGAGAGTCTTCTCTCCGGTGGCAGCAGCAGACCCTATCCCTATCACTTGTGCTGTCCAACAAGGATCATGTGTTTCACCCACCCTATACAATATCTTTACAAAGCCCCTCTTCGATAAACTGGATCGTCTGGGTGTCACCTACACAAACTACGCGGATGACACCCAGATACTCATCACCATCTCGGACAATTACAATACTGATGTAGCCAGGATCAATGAAATCTTCTCCGTCATTCAGGCATGGATGGCCACCCACGGTCTCTGCCTGAATGACGAGAAGACTGAACTGCTCATTTTTGGCTCACCGAACAACTTACAAAAACTAAGTCCCAATTATTCCAACATCATAATTGATGGCAACATCATCCCGGTCGCCAAAAACGTGAAAACACTTGGCTTCTATCTTGATGCCAATGTTAACCTCACTAAGCAAGTCAACTCGACCGCTTCTGTCACTGCCTATACTGGAAAACTAATCAGAGCCTGTAGACCTTTTCTTTCCCCTAACAGCTGCCTCACGCTAGCTAGAGCTCTTATACAATCTAAGTTGGACTACTGCAACAGCCTCTACTGAGGCGCCAGCCAAGCGCTAATTAGTAAACTCCAAGTCCTTCAAAACAATGCGCTACGGGCAGCGCTAAACATTCCCCGCCGTGAGCACATCTCTGCCACTAGAACCACATGCAAATTGCTCACTATCCAACATAAAATCGATCTAAAAACACTCTGCCTCACTTACAAAGCTCTCAACCATCTAGCCCCCCCTACCTGACTAACAAATTCACCATGAAATCCTCCATCAGAACCACGAGATCTTCCAATACCTTATGTCTCACAGAACCTAGATTTACCTCCAAAAGAGCCGGAGGCTCCAGCTTCACTGTCTTTGCCTCCCAACTCTGGAACGCCCTGCCACTGAATATTAAGTCATCCAAATCCTTCCAGTCGTTCAGGAAACTTGCCATCGGGTGGCTTCTGACAAAAGGTCGACTTAGCGATAAACCGTACTTATTGCACATGCCTCATTTATGTCACTATTGGTTGCTATCACCTCCACTGCCTGTATATCTTGTATATAACTGTTGTTTACCATGTACTATGCCTTGTAACTTGTACTAAGCGCCCTTTTACTCCCGGGTCCGGAGCGCTATAGAAATAAAATAAACAAATAAGCCTACAATGTGACAGCTTCTGCAAGCCATCTCATCCTTTTTTCGAAGGGGATACCAAATATTACAGCTAATATAGTGTTGTAATATTTGGTATCCCCTTGATTTTGAGGGGTAACATTTAAAAAGCACTACTTGAACTATCCCTTCCATTGGGAAGGGGAGTACATCATAAGCCTACACTGTGATAGCTTCTGGAAGCCATCTCATCCTTTTTCTGAAGGGGATACCAAATATTACAGCTAATATATTGTTGTAATATTTGGTATCTCCTTGATTTTGAGGGGTAACATTTAACAACGCACTGCTTCAACTATCCCTTGCATTGGGGAGGGCAGCACATCATAAGCCTTCAATGTGACAGCTTCTGGAATCCATCCCATCCTTTATTTGAAGGGGATACCAAATATAATGGCTAATATAGGGTTGTAATATCTGGTATCCCCTTGATGTTGAGGGGTAACATTTCACAAAGCACTGCTTCAACTATCCCTTGCATTGGGGAGGGCAGTACATCATAAGCCTACACTGCGACAGCTTCTGGAAGCCATCTCATATTTTTTTTGAAGGGGATACCAAATATTATAGCTAATATAGTGCTGTAATATTTGGTATCCCCTTGATTTTGAGGGGTAACATTTAACAAAGCACTGCTTGAACTATCCCTTGCATTGGGGAGGGGAGTACAACATAAGCCTACACTGTGACAGCTTCTGGAAGCCATCTCATCCTTTTTTTGAAGGGGATACCAAATATTACAGCTAATATAGTATTGTAATATTTGGTATCCCCTTGATGTTGAGGGGTAACATTTACCAACGCACTGCTTGAACTATCCCTTGCATTGGGGAGGGGAGCACATCATAAGCCTTCAATGTGACAGCTTCTGGAAGCCATCCCAATCTTTTTTTGAAGGGGATATCAAATATAATGGCTAATATAGGGTTGTAATATTTGGTATCTCCTTGGTGTTGAGGGGCAAAATTTAACAAAGCACTGCTTGAACTATCCCTTGCATTGGGGAGGGCAGTACATCATAAGCCTACACTGCGACAGCTTCTGGAAGCCATCTCATCCTTTTTTTGAAGGGGATACCAAATATTACAGCTAAAATAGTGTTGTAATATTTGGTATCCCCTTGATTTTGAGGGGTAACATTTAACAAAGCACTACTTGAACTATCCCTTCCATTGGGAAGGGGAGTACATCATAAGCCTACACTGTGATAGCTTCTGGAAGCCATCTCATCCTTTTTCTGAAGGGGATACCAAATATTACAGCTAGTATAGTGTTGTAATATTTGGTATCTCCTTGATTTTGAGGGGTAACATTTAACAACGCACTGCTTGAACTATCCCTTGCATTGAGAAGGGGAGCACATCATAAGCCTTCAATGTGACAGCTTCTGGAAGCCATCCCATCCTTTTTTTGAAGGGGATACCAAATATAATAGTTAATATAGGGTTGTAATATTTGGTATCCCCTTGATGTTGAGGGGTAACATTTCACAAAGCACTGCATCAACTATCCCTTGCATTGGGGAGGGGAGTACATCATAAGCCTACACTGTGACAGCTTCTGGAAGCCATCTCATCCTTTTTCTGAAGGGGATACCAAATATTACAGCTAATATAGTGCTGTAATATTTGGTATCCCCTTGATGTTGAGGGGTAACATTTAACAACGCACTGCTTGGACTATCTCTTGCATTGGGGAGGGGAGTACATCAGAAGCCTACAATGTGACAGCTTCTGGAAGCCATCTCATGCTTTATTTGAAGGGGAAACCAAATATTACAGCTAATATAGTGTTGTAATATTTGGTATCCCCTTGATGTTGAGGGGTAACATTTAACAAAGCACTGCTTGAACTATCCCTTGCATTGGGGAGGGGAGTACAACATAAGCCTACACTGTGACAGCTTCTGGAAGCCATCTCATCCTTTTTTTGAAGGGGATACCAAATATTACAGCTAATATAGTGTTGTAATATTTGGTATCCCCTTGGATTTAGAGGAGTAATATTTAACAACGCTCTGCTTGAACTATCCATTGCAGAGGGGAGTACATCATAATCCTTCACTGTGACAGCTGCTTCTGGAAGCCATCCCATCCTTTTTTTGAAGGGGATACCAAATATAATGGCTAATATAGTGCTGTAATATTTGGTATCCCCTTGTTTTTAGGGGTAACATTTAACAACGCTCTGCTTGAACTAGCCCTTGAATTGGGGGGGGGTACATAATTTCTGTGCACTGTGACTCTGGGCCAGCCCAACAGGTGCTCGGGGCACCAACACAAAATTAATGTGGCAGGGATCACCCTGATCGTCGTGGTCACACAACAAGACTGCAGCTGCCGTGGGCTCCCGGACAAGCAGCTGCTCTACGATCACACAGAGGGCCAGTGGCCTGGAGGCATCCCGTTACACATGCTGGTCTGGGGCACCCAGACCGCACCCAGACTAGCAGGGCCGCAGGCCTGTGATCACAAGGGGTAGGCCTGCAGGCCCTACACAGTGAGACACAGAGACAGAGTGCCATTACATTTAGTCTACCACCGTGGCATTGCACCTGCATGCAGAGGCTCCTTCTTCCAGTCAGGTATGAGGCTGTCATGACACATCCTTAGAGGGTGTGAGAAAAATGGTGCGAGACCCTCTTTTTTGTGTTGTGAGGGGGCCTGACTCTAGAGGGTGTAGAGAGGAATGTCAAGAGAGGATTAGAGTCAAAGGCCTAGAACAAGGGTAGGTTTTGACTCTAATCCTCTCTTGACATCCTTAGAGGGGCAATACATGTTCTTAAAAGGGAAACACCACAAATACTCCCACTATGCTATGAGATGTGTAATATATATATAGTCAGTCTCGTGTGATTTATCTGCGTTTCATGTCAACCCTGTAAAATGAAATATTATTTGTATGTGTTTTACGTGCCTGCCATGATGACTGCACCGCTACACAACACCCTCTACAGTGAGCCATCTATCGGGTCAATTTCCCTAAGAAGGTAGTATTCCGGAGTATTTTTTGAATTTCCAAGCGTAGTTTGTGTACCCATTTCCATCAGTGGTGGCAGCTGTGATTTATTCAGCTACTAATAACCAAATAACCCACCAAGTGTTGGCAGCTGTGATTTTTTTAAGCTACAAATAACCATATAACCAACTAAGTTTCATTTAACTCAATGCAGTTCAGCTGACTGATCAAGTAACAGTGGCGTACCGAGCCAGGGGTTAGGCTGCCACCCCACAGGCTCTTTTGAGAGCCTGACCGGGACTTTCGTCAGTGGGCCACCCTTCCTGTTCGGCACCTCAATGAGGGTGCCCAACGAGAAAGGTGTCCCCCTGGCAGGACAATGTGCTGAGTAATTCCTGCTCAGCACAGTAATTGTCCTGGCAGCAGGACACCTTACCCTTTCCGAAACCTTTGGCAGGACAATGTTCCAAGGAACTCCGGGCAGCAGCAGAGGGGCTTGCAAGTTGCTCTGTGTCAACAGAGCATTTCAATGTGAGCCATTAGGCACTATTGAGAGGGAGGGGGTACTATTAGCAGGGACTTTTGTTCTTTTAGAAATGTGCATGGCAGGGAGTGATCAGGTGTTAGAAGGTTGCATAATGCTGCAGGCTTTATGAAATAATTACTATGGCTTTACCCAAGGGGGATTTGTTAGGCTCACATTAATCTGCATGATGCTATTGTGACTTTGCATGCAGGGAGGGGAGAATAAAACCAAACACATCCTCTTATTGCTCAACATATTTCTATAATGATGTATAGTGTAAAGTTAATAATGAAAGGGAAGTTTGTTATGTACTGTGCTTTGCTTTCAAGGCATTGATATAAATAAAGTATTATTTAAGCACATGAAATGCAAAGGGAACATTAATAAATATCTAAATAAACTAAAACTGTGAAGATGTGCTCAGTTGCTTAAATTGTCTCCATCCCGGTTTCACTATTAACCAAAGTGTGTGATCCTGGGCAGATCATGAAATCAGACTTTTATCTGCAGCTCTGTAAGGTATTCACTTCAAAGCTTATGTGTTAATATATGATGCTGTTATTTTTTTTTAAAAGCCTGACTTGCTCCATATATAACAGTGCATCTTAGATATTTTGCACCACAACATTATTTGCCACTTGGCCTACTTATGACAACTTATTCTAAAGTCACTTGCATTCTGGCTCCAAGTATCAAAGACTGATGATGCTCCTTGCAATGTGCTTTCTATGAAGTAATGTCTGTTGGTGCAATCCATATGCAAATTCGTTGATGTGTATGTATTTTGCCCCAGAGCGCCTGGACAGAGCTCTAATAGATGAGTTCCCTGCATTTGTAATGATTCTGCCGTTTTTTTGTTGTGTTAAAATGCGAGATGCCACTAGTAATGTTACTAAAAAAATAGATTGGGGCAGGGGTGGGCGGTTTGTGGGCGCGAATGAGACAACCTGGAATTGCGTGGACTGCATTTGAGGGGAAAGTATCAAGAGTTTCACTGTGGCTGTCCCCCCATTCCCTCTGGCAATGCTGAATACTCCCGACTGGCTAATATGGAACTCGGGCGTCATGCCGGTGTTGTGCAACATTTGGTACCCCATACCGAGGCTCGGAACTCTCCTACTTTGGTCTGCGATCTACGAAGACAGCCGAAGACAGGGGGTACCGGATCGGAATGGGATACCAAATATTACAGAACAGCGGCAAGAACCATTGCACGGCCACAGAGGTTTACAAATTATAAGGAATCTGTTAAGAGCCTGCCTGCAATCCCCCGTACGCGCAACCATCATAGCGCTAGACCACCACAGTACCAGCAAAGAGAGGTCTTGAAATACCCATGAGAGTACCGGCTGCACTAGCGGAAAGCCTCCACTACTAGTCACTAGTGTGAGGACAACATGGTGGCTATCTTTGGAGTAGAAATCCGAAGGACAATTGCAATAAATAAAGAAGAAGTACTACCAGGCGTGGGACAATGCGGCAGCCATTTTTGTAGGGGCAGAATAACAAAGAAAATAGAAGGACCCCACCACATGGGGGTAGCCTGGCGGCCATCTTGGTAGAGATACAGAACACTTTAACTGCAAGGCTTTAACTACCTCGAGACAACGAAAACTATTAGTCTCATTGGTATTGGGGACACAGTAAATTGGGAAATGCAAGGATGCTTGTCAGCACAGCGACAGCAAAACGACGGCGCAAGTAGATGCAGAAACACTCAGATTAGGGTGACTGATCACCCTCAGCGCCCATCTTCCTCGTCACAGTACTTTTTGTTTTAATTTTTTTTAAAAAGGAAAAGAGGCAATTGCTGGCTTGCGAAGCCTTGCACCTTGCACCACAATGAATGCGAGGCTAAAAATGGGTCCAGATAAACAGGCCAACCTACTGAGCAGAATCCGAGCAGTTGGTCTGGCCTCAGTTATGTAGTCGAGGGAGGACTACAACAGGATTTATGTTTCTTGACAGGTGGGGGCGGGCAGCACTTGACTGCCCATGTTAGCACATGGCGCCGCCCCACAGGGAATTGAAGCACCAAGGCATAAAAGGGCAGAGGTGCCCAGCCCCCCAACCCCACCTGCTGCCTCACTGGTAAGGCACAGGCAGGAAAAGGAAGTGGGGCCATATACCATGGCCCCTATATATGGTACCTGCATAGGGGAGTGGCCTTTTTGCACGTCCGCCCCCACTGCAGCAGGATCAGCGTTGTCCCACCCGAACCCACCCTAACATGTAATTTTCTTCGCAGGTTATCGAATGAGTGTGTTTTTTGTGGCATGCCGTAACTCATTCGATCGAGCAGTGCCTAAACTAACCCCCTGAGGGAGGTTTAAAAGGACCAAGGGTCACTGGCCCCCCGGTAGCCTAACACGAGGAGGGGCTGCACAGTATAAAGACGATGGGCTCCCCCGTGGTAGTCAGCTTCCCGCTTGGGCTGGTGGAAAAGAAAAGCATAACGGCACTCCCTGCAGCCCATCAGCGACGACAGCCAATGTGTGTTGCCCAGACCGAGGCTCTGGGAGGTTCGAGGAGTGGTGGCCTAAGTATGCTGGAAGGAATGAATGAATGATAGTTTGTTTGCATAGCGCCTATACACAATGTGTTTCAAAGAAATGGATAAGTAAAAGAGTGATGACTAGAAATAAAGGAAGGAACCGAGAAAGGTGAAAAGGGGGTGCCAAGTAAGGTGTAAACAGAAAGGTTCTGCCGATCGTCTGGAATTGTAACAATGTGATAGTGTCAAATGTTTATAAATAAATAAACTGCGGCCTTGTTATGCCACAAATGAGAAAAACTGGTCTGGCCTCAGTTAGCCGGGCGGGGGGCTACAACGGGATTTATGTGTCTTAACAGGTGGGTGGGGAGCAGTACCAGACTGCCCATGTTATGAGCGTGGGCAATACATATCCCAGATGGATTTATATCGTGTCACAAGCAGGAGCTTGCGCAACATGCACAAATTGTAAAATCTCATTAGACGGACCCAGTGAGGGTGGGGAAACTTGTGCTGGCCACACATGGTATCCTGTCATTAAGAAGGGGCGTTCAGCTAGATGATCTCGGTCGGAGGGGGGAGAAGACCCCCCCACCCCCCTCTCTGGGTGAAGTCTTTCCTTTTTCATTATGGCATGTTTGCTGTGGAGCTTTTTAGTTCGAACAATGCACTTTTTTTTAATAATAAACACTTTGTACACTAGGGGTGCTCTACATTTTTGTTCGACATGGGTCTACAAAGAGACTTGGGGTGAAAGGTCGATCAAGCGAGCATGGCCTTTCCCCTTGCCTTTGCTTGGTCCGCAGCCTGCACACCTTTCTGTGGCTCCTGCCGACACACGTTGTGTGCCGAGCCCCATAATGATGTTTAGGCAAGCTGTGTAAACCGAGATTAGCCATCTGAAAGGAGGGCGCACAATGCGCCCCAAATGTTTTACTTCCCTTTCCGTTCTCACACGTTATAAACGTGTTGGCCCAGCAGTGAGGGGGAGCCCTATGACTTAAAAAATAACTCATTTCTTTTTGAAGTCACTGTGACATTGTAAAGAAATGATTTCCACTATGGAACCAAGCCGTAACAGAAATAATTTCTTTATGAAGTCAGAGTCACTTCAAAAAGAAACTATTTCTTTTATAAGTCTGAGGGCTCGCCCACCCCCAAGAACGTGCCGGTAGGGCCGCCCCACGCACCGCAGGAGTTGCGGGGGTGTACGCTGCACCAATGTGGTGGTTTCAGTTCTATTAAAGACGCAGAGGCGAGTATGTCATCCAGCACCAAAATATTAATTCAAGCAAAATACTTTAAGATAGTTTAGTAACGGGAGGGCAGGGGCGGGACAATGACGTGGGGAGGCAAGTGACGTGAATGGGGAGTGGCAGTATGTTACTTGGAGGTGTGTAATAAAGACATGGAGAATTCAGCTCCGCCTCCGCCTGGTTTGTTCCAGCGCAGCGAGGTGCGCTCGGATATCCATTGAAGACTGGAGGTCCCAGTCTAAACAGGGGGCCTGACCCAACAACTGGTGACGAGGATGGCGGCCGACGTGTGCGGCTGTAACCACGGCAATCCACCCGCACATACGTCCGTTGAAGCAGGAAGCTCACGACCAGTGGAGGCACACTGTAGAGGACGGCGCCAAGCCCAGAGGCGGTACTTCAAGGCCTAGGGCCGCAGCGGTGCGAGAAGAGTGCTTGAGGAAACACGTGGGAATGTGTCAAAAGGCAAAAGGTGCTTGTGTCTCAAAGAGGCGGCCATTTTGCCCACCAGTGAGAGATTAAAAAACAAAAAAAAAGAAGAAAAATTTGGACCATCCAGTGGAGGAGTGCATAGGAAGCACTGGGGAAGTGCAGGAAGTTTCCTGGGGAGCATTGCTCGTTCCTATTCAGGCAGCCATGTCCAGTGGGTACTACCCACAGTGGGTAGGGCAAATCCATACACCACTAATTATGGGAAGCACAGCTGTCTACCCACAACAGGTCGGATCTTGACATCCCGGACATGGTACCAGTCACCCCACAACAGGGCCATCAGCGAATGGCAGACTCCCTGGCTGAGCAACTACCCGGAACATTCGATGTCATTGACACTAGCAACATGGGGCCAAGATGGACCAGGTGGGTCCAAGACTTTGACCTTTATGTAGGGGCAATTGGCCCAGTGGAAGATGCACATCAACAATGCCTATTGAAACTATCGTTGGGCCTAGCCACCAGAGACATAATTGATGAGTTCCCAGCTGACTCCATCGTCACGATCCAGGGCCTCAAAAAAGCTCTAGCCACATACTTCACGCCCCACATCAATGTGGACTATGAGAGGCATCTCTTCCACACCATGAAGCACGCAAAAAGGGAGACGATGGATGCTTTTGTAATGAGACTATGCAGCAAAATGAAACACTGCGGTTTTGGCAAATTACTCTAACACCAAATCACTCAACTCGCAGATCATTGCCGGGTGTAAGTCGCAGTAATTCAGGAGAAAACTACTACAGAAGGCATGGCCCCTGGAGGAAATCCTCATGCGAACAAGGGCGGAAATGTGGAATCATTTGGGAGCCAAAAAGGTCATATGCTGCAACCCAACAGTGTGCACAAACTAACGGGAGCCTCCAGGGCAGCGGGTGAAACTTTCTGCCATCGGTGTGGTTAGGAGTGCCCACACGAAGGCTTGTGCCCAGCAATTGGACAACGTTGCTTAGACTGCGGAGAAGAGAATCACTTCAAGTCAGTGTGGCGCCTAGCGAGAAGTCTCGGTCAGTAGAACGATGGACGCACATCCAGCAGGTCGTGCAAGAGGCCCACTATCACGGCCACTGAAACCTCTCACATGGCTGCGCAGTCTTTTCAACGGGGAAAGGAAGGAGAGAGGAGAGACCGCGGATCAGGTGAGGAGAGGCACAGAAGAGGAAGGAAGGAAGAAAGATCAGGGAAGGAAAGCAGGCATTACCGGACATCCTCGACAAGACCAGTGCACCATTCGAGGCGTCACATCCACTACCTAGATGAACACTCTCCGACAGACACCAAACAGAGTTCCTCAGAAGGGGAGCAAAGAAAGAAAGACTACCTCTACGCACTAGGAAATCAGAACTCAACCACGCACAGTGCCACACTACTAATGCAACTGAACGAGAAACAGAATTTCTCATAGACATGGCACAACTGTGAAGGTCATCAGCGAATAGGTGTAACGGTCCTAGGTTATGCCTGGCGGAAGTAGAAATCTACCCGTATGGCTGAGAAATCACCTTCAGGTGCTTGGGGCAGATCGAGGCCCACTGTCGGTACAAAACACAGACCATGGACATACTAGTACACATGATCTCCACCCCTGCAGAATCCTGGTGCATCATGAGCTTCAAGACAGCGATAGAAATGGGACCATTCCACAAATAGAGGACTCAAACAAGGATGCATTGTAGCATCTACTCGGTTTAACTTTCACACAAAGGATATAATCAACCATTTACTTGCATAAAACATTTTTCCTCAAAAATTACGTCAATGCAAAGTTGCAGCTTTCCTATATGCAGATGATCTTGTCCTCTTGGACCAGGCCTAGGCTTGCAGAGACAACTAGCCGCCCTATATGACTATGCATGCACAAATAAAATGGAGATAAATGCGCAAAAAACAAATATCATGAAATTCAAAAATAACAGACGAATTAAAGAAAATCAAAGAGTACAAATGGAACATAGGTAAGGAACGCTTAACAACAGTGGATGAATACAAATATCTTGGAGTAAACCTCAATAACAGCCAAAAAGAAAAGCTGCATATACTGGGAACTTAAAGAATTAAAACACTAGCCTCGCAAGCCAAGATGATGCACTCGAAGTAAGGCAAATTTTCATGTAATTCCATTGTGATATATTATAATCAAAAGGTCATTCCGACTGTTACATACGGTGCTCAGTCTAAACTTCAGGAAGGTCAATCAAATTGGGAAAAAGCAGACGGCCTATTTTAGAATCGTCTACTACCCGTACCAAAGAGTTTCCCAATTGCATTGATTAGATACGAACTGGGGTTATCATCCCTGCATGCAAAAGTATCATGTAACACACTGATGCTATATAGAAAATGCTTGATGCCAGAAGACCATGAAAATACAGTAATATCTTCAATTGCGATCTCACTAAAACAAAAAGTGAATAGACATTTATCCTCGTGGATAACATACTGTAAACAGCAGACATTGACATTTCGCTGCTGATAGAAAATCCGGAGAGAGCAAAACGCAAATTACTAGACATGGATAGGATTAAGACGTTGAAGCTTTGCAACACAGAGGATATTTAAAACAGCAAGGCTACCTATGAAAAGGAGAGACCAAACGCCAAAATATCTGCAAAAATATCCCGATGGAAGATACTTTGCTAAAATACTGAGAATGAGGTTCGACCTTTGGCCCACAAGAGCACTTATCGCTAGACGCAATAAAGGAGCAGCTATGGAAATGACATGCCGTTTCTGTAAACTTAAAGACACAACTGAGACATTGTAACATTTAATGATGCACTACACAGAATTGAGCGCAAGGAGAAATGAATATTATGGAAAATTCTCCAACGAATACAAGTTGATGACAAAAGACGAAATGTGGCATACTCTAATTGATGCAGCCTATGTGTCTATGAATATAGCGACCATATGATTTTTAGACAAATTGAATTTGTAACTAGATTATTCTATGTGATTTTTAACATAAAAGCACCATTTATTAATTAAGAATTTATTGTAAATAGAGACATTGAGAAATAATTTTAAAAGTATGAAATGTATCTCAATGATGAAAATTGTGAAAGGTTTAATAGTAACCAAACCACAATAAAATAAATGTTTTACAAAAATGTGACTAATTCCCATCCTCCATAAGCTCATGGTCCATAAATATAATGATACCGTGGACAAGATAGAACAACTCTACCCAGCCCTGTTGAAAGGAATCAGAAGGCTCCAGAATCGCCAAATCACATTTCATTTTGACCCCGAAATACGACTGGTGGCGCAGCATTACAGGGGAATCCCAGTGAATATTCGGCATCAGGTGGAAGAGGAGTTACAAAAACTTTTGAGCCAAGACATAATTGAACTGGTGTCAGGGCCCACACCATGGGTGTCGCCCATCGTGCCCGTCCCAAAGAAAGGATCAGATACCATCCGGCTATGTGTGGACATGACAAGGCCCAATGAGGCCATCAAACAAGAGAGGCATTTAGCCCCCCTCATCACGGACATGGTTCATATACTAAACGGCACAAAAGTCTACTCTTAACTGGACCTGACTAAAGGGTACCATCAGCTGGTCTTAAGCCCGGAGAGCAGGTACATTACAACATTCGTAACCCATCTAGGGTTATACAAGTACAAAAGGCTAAGTTTTGGCATCTCGTCAGCAGCCGAAATCTTCCAGACTGAAATTCACAATGTGATCAAGCATATCCTGAACTGTATCAATTACAGCGACAACATCTTGGTCTTCGGCACAACAACGGAACAGCACAACAATACACAATCATGAGTATGCATAGCCCTGGAGGCAGCCAACCTCACATTAAATTGCGAGAAGTGTGAATTCAGGAAAGGTACTGTCCGGTTCTTTGGTCACATCTTCTCGGTGAATGGGATGACACCTGACCCAGAGAAAGTACATGCACTAAACGAGACATCTCCGCCAACTAACGTGTCAGGACTTCGATCTTTCTTAGACCTGCTGAGTAATTGCGCTTGTTACATCAAGGACTTCACAACAATAAGTTAACTCCTGAGGGCACATATCAAGCCACATACCACCTTTTCAGTGGTCGACAGATTGCCAAGTAAGCATTGCAGTCATTTTTGAGAGAATAGCGAGGGCGGAAAACATGGCCTACATTGACACAGACAGGGAGGCCGAACTGACGGTCGATGCAAGCCCGGTGGGTCTGGGAGCTATATTAGCACAGTAGAGCCCTGATGGCTCAGGACAGGGACACATTGTCTCAAGCAGAAGCTTGTCCAAAACTGAACAAGCCTATTCCCAGGTGGAAAAAGAAAGAATGGCAGTTGTGTGGGCCTGCAAACATTTCCACTTGTTCTTATACGGAAAGCCCTTCACAATCATAACGGACCACCAAGCATTAATTGATTACTCTGGCAACATCATTCACAGACCGGGTAAAGAGGCCAACCCGGCTGACTTATTGTCCCGCCACCCCAGACAAGAACACACCCCGGAACCATCTGTGGCTGATCGATACATCAGATACCTTATCCAGCAGACCATTCCAAAAGGCATAGAACCCCTGTAGCTAGCAAAGGCGGCAGAGGATGACATTGCATTGCAGATAATAAGGGAGGGACTGAACGGCAAAGGGAAATGGAGACAGGGAAATGGTGATCAGTTAAAGAAAGTAAAGGGGAGTCGGATGGAACAAGGAAGGACGTAGACAGCCTACTACTGGTCAGAGACAAGCTAGCTCTGTTTCAAGAAAATCTACTCTTAAAGGGGAACAAGAGCGTCATACCAAATCAACTCAGGAGACAAGTGCTAGACCTTGCACATGAGGGACACCAAGGGATAGTCTCAACAAAAAGAATGCTACGCCAGAAGGTGTGGTTTCCAAAACTGGATGGAATGGTGGAAGACTTATTGAGAGATTGCCCCACGTGCAGCCTCATCACCCCTACTAGGCACCCTGTACCACTGAACAAGTCACCGTTACCCGAAGGAGTGTGGGAGGAGGTTGCCGTAGACTTCTTTGGGTCGATGGAAGGGGGAAATATGTTGTGGCTGTGATGGACGAATATTCCAGGTACCCAGAGGCACAAGTGATCTCATCTACAGCGGCCCATTATGCCATTCCTGTGTTAGATAGGATCTTCACTGCTTATGGCATTCCGCTGCAGGTCAAATGAGATAATGGGCCACCTTTCCTGGGTCAAGACTTCCGCGACTTCGCAGAATACATGGGCTTCAAACACAGGAAGGTGATGCCATTGTGGCCCCAGGCAAATGGCATGATTGAACGATTTATGGCCAACCTGAAGCGAACATTACAAATAACCCAATTGACAAGGCAACCTTATGAGCAAGTGCTTCATCAGATATTGAGGGATTATAGGAGCACACCCTCAGAGCTCGACAGGGAAGTGCCTGCCAGAGTAATGTTTGGACGGAGTGTTCACACCAGCCTGCCTCACCACAAAGGGGCCACTGAACACCATGAGAAAGACCGAGAGATGAGAAGCAGGGACACCCAATCAAAGGAAAAGATTCAGGCATACGCCGATAACGGATGACAAGCAAGACCGTCCACTTTAGGGCGTGGTTTTTGTGAAACAAACAAGGACCAACAAAGAGGACATGTTCTTTCATGAAGATCCACTCATCACCAGGAAGATGGGTTCACTTGTCACCGTGGAGGGGGATCGGCATCAGGTGATCAGGAACTCGTCACATTTCAAGAGACTGCCCGGGACACTTCAAGGGCCACGACAGGGATCACAGGAAGATGAAAGAGAATATTCATCAGACGAGTCATATCAGGGAGATGGAGAAGTGTCCAATGCTCCAAGACAGGAGGAAAGTGGACCAGACAATCCAAGAGAGAGGCCCGAACCAGGGAACCCTCGTCCACAAAGATCTCGAGCCAAACCCTGCAGACTCTTTGAAGAAATGGGATAAAGGTGTGTTGTTGCTGTCGTTGTTGGCATTTAAATTGGAGGGGGAGGTGTAGTGTCGGGTGTTGTAGTCCTGGGAGGGCATGTGCGGGACAAGGGCGTGTGAAGGGAAGTTACATAGATGGGAACAGGAAGGGGCAGTATGTTACTTGGAGGCATGTAATAAAGACGTGGAGAATTCAGCTCCATCTGGTTTGTTCCTGCACAGTGAGGTGCGCGTGGGTGTCCATTGAAAACTGGAGGTCCCGGTCTAAGTAGGGGGCCCGACCTGACAGACAGGATATAAGATAGTGCCCATAATGAGCTGGAGGCATGACCCTTACACTAACCAATCACAGTATGTCCAGCAGATAAAAGGCAATGTAACTAGCCCCTTTTTCACTTCTTTAGTTCTCTGAGAACATTTTACAATCTCTAAAGAAAATACAGGATCAGAAAGGCAATGTACAGCCACATCTAGGACCAGGGCCAAGAGGGATACCCAGAACACTTTTCACATCTTGTCAGCCAATGTTACCTCCTAAACTTATGTCAGCAACCGTCCTTTGAGAGAAAAACAAATCAGAGGGGGTTCATACATGGTACAATACTCAACAGTATGTCTTTGACAGAATTTAAACCCCTGCTCGAGGTAGTGGGGGGTATTAGTCGCTCTGTGTCAAGACTGGAGGATTCCCATTAATTCTCAAACAAAATATCAAAAGCAACATGATGGGCACATTTAAGGTGGCGATTCCCAACCCACCAGAAGGAAGAGAGAAAGAGGAGGCCACAGCAATATCTGCTGTCTTGATCTCTCTATATGCTAGGATACTAAATACAGCAGAATGTTTTTGGCAAGAACAATGTAAATAGTAATTATGGTCCTGAACGTTTGCGATTTAATAAGAGGATAGTTTTGGAGGACAACTATCGATTGTATTGCGAAAGCTGTGAAAGGTGTCAAGCAGTAACCCGGGAAAGGGTGCAAAGAGCAATCATAGGGAATCAACAAGTGGTAACAAAACGTCTTTGTTACCTTCAATATATATATATATATATATATATATATATGTATATATATATATATATATATCATTTATTCTATGACAAAGAAGAAAACAGAATGTTTCCAATTGATCAACAATCATTGTAAAGCGAGTCCAAAACCCTGGTGAAAGAGAGGAAAAATATGTATTAGAATGTTGTGTGGTGTCCCTTTGTCAACAGGTTGCCTAGGTGTCACCTCTCCCATAATGTGACAGTCAGAAGATTGACTGAGATCTATTGTAAGGTGGGGAAACTAAACCTTATAGAAGAGTTGGGTTCTCTTTACCCTGCTATATGTAGTAAGAAGGAAATATGCCCATATCATTTACTTAGACATTCCTTTCAGATTTGTAGGACTCCCTCTATTCATGTGGATATGGTTTGCCTCTATTAAAGAGCATAGTAGGTAGGTAGCATAGTAAGTATTTTCCTAGAGGTTGTCCAACCCTCAAGAGTTGCAACACAGGACATTGGTGAGAGCACTCTGAGGTATGGTCGATGTTGATTAAGAACTAGCCGGGGAATCCCAAGCAAAGAGAATAATATGGAAATCCTAAAATGTATGGAAACATTAGATGCTCAATCTGAGGGATATTTATTCACTGCTTATGGTGGAGTTTGTAAGTGGGCATACAGGACAGAATCCCACAGAAAGAGACATGGTGGCAGAACAAAGATGCATCCTTACACTAGAAAGTCCAGCTCACTGAGCACCTTTCCTATAGTCATGGACCTTTTCAATGAAATGAATTGTATTACAAATTGAATGAGGGGTATCTAGTTTTTGAACCAGATGAAAGACTACGATCCATGCCATGTGGGAGTGTGCACAATTGCACAGATTTACTGCTTGTGGGAGGCAATTGGACAAACTTAATATTTTGAGGGAAAACCATTACCCCAAACTAAAATGCCAAGTGCTCTGATAGCTCACCCAGACCCTTTTAAATAATGGTAACTACTAAATTAAGCAATAAAGAAAACATATTGCCCCTGAAAAGGGGGGAGGTGGTGATGGTGGGAACTTGAACTCTGCAGTTTAGCAACCCCAGTCCTTGTTAATGGTATTGGGGTAAATTGTGATCTACTGTGCTCACTTTATTCACCAAAGACTTCAGCAATGTATCAGTGTCAGTATTGATGAGGCTCCAGTGAGGGGACTTGATTTGCAATGTGACAAAGAAAACACCTTTTGGTACATATCCCAATACATTCCAATATTTAATTACCATGGTGTCTGGGAATATCAGAATAAAGGAACCAGTGTCCATCTTGTTAAAAGGGTAAGATGGTTTTGGAACCTCTGTGATGGGCGACAAGGACACATAAGTAATGTTTAATTGGAGTTCTAAAGGGAAAGGAAATGGGAAAACGTATCGGGTATATGTTGATTTCTTTTTTTTTTTAACTTAGTTTTTATTAAGCATTAAAACACATACACAGGGCATCAGGAAAAAAGAAACCTGGCGCCAGTCACAATGTGCACATAATAACAATGCTAAACTTTATTTCCCCAAGCTTAACCCCCCTTCCTCCCCTCCCTCCAACATATAACGTTACCAGATCAGGTTGCATGCCAGGTACAGGCAAACATATGGAAACCAAAGCAATCATGGGTTAAGATAAGGCAGGTCGACTGACGTGATGAGGTCCGCATTAACAACCACATTTGTTACCGAGTTCCCAGTGTAGGTGAGTTAGATGGTAAAGCACTCATCCATCTCATTCGGGTATTAACGTCTCAGGGAGCTACAATCCTCACCCAGGAGAACGCATATGTTGATTTCTTAACACGACTATTACTCTAACTTGGGGTGACCGAAGGAAGATGTAATGAGAGTGGGAGATAAGGATAAAATGTGAAATGCTGATCTTCTTAAAGTTGTTTGACAGAAAAAAAAAAACTAAGATATATGCATTGATATTTCAGCTACATGCACCGGAGTGCAGTTGCTGAGTTGTTTGGAAAACGTGTCAGACTCCTTAGTTAGACCTAATTAATCCAAGCTGTGCCACCTGTATGGAGCTGATGAATAAGTAGGTTGTGTCCCTATTAAATGTTTTTTTTATTTTAATAATTTTTATTGTTCAAGGTAACAATATAATTACATGTGTTAGCACATTATAGATTTTGAGTAGAGCTGGTAACCATACATAATGAAACAGAGAGAACAGTTTTTAACATGGGAGGATATTAGCTGTATCCAAGATTTATAAACATTGAATTAGCTTGAAGTGTGAAGTTGCACAAGAATGAAGTAGAAATTAGAGATAGTACTAGTTCAACCTGGATTCATTTAATGCATATCTGTAATGAGTAACTATTATGGAGATATGGGTAGAGAAATGGGGAGACATAACAGGGAAACAGACAGCATACATACTGGATACAGAAGGGAGCAGGGTGATAGGGGGAAGATGGGTATAATAGGTTATTTCATAAAGCTGATTTTTCCATTGCTGTAATAATGAAAAACATGCATTTGTATATACATATGGTCATTCGGTTAGTAACGTAAGTATAGGAATGCGTAATCAGGAGCCATGAGCAGTTGCATTGAAACAGTTGAGATAACATGTGAAATAGTACCATTTAGCGTTATATTTAGGAATTGAATTAAGATTTTTAGCCATGCACATTTCCAATTTGTGAGTTTGACATATAGCGTTCCACCATGCTCTGGTAGAGAGCAATCGAAAGTCTTTCCAGTTTGCTGTTATACATTTTAAGGCTATGCAGATGAGTAGGTCATATAATCTAGCAGAGTTCGGTGGAATATATGTTGTAATGGCCACACTTCCTAAAAATATACTTACAGGAGAAAACGGTACATTTACGGAGAAGATGCGTTGAATACAATTCCAAGTTTCATAACAGAATTTGACAATATATGAACATTCAAAGAACATATGCATATAAGTAGCAGGAGATATGCCACATGACCAACATTTGGCGCCATTGTTCTGGTTGGCCTTCGCTAATTTGGCCGGAGTAATGAATGCTCTGTGAATAAAGAAATAGTAGTGTTGTGTAATGTTGGCTGAGACAGATACTTGTTTGATTCTAGAAAACAGGCGGAGCCATATGTGATCTTCAAACTTATATCCTAAATCATGTTCCCATTTCAACCGAATTGGGCACATATTAAATGTTGTGGATAGCATATTATATATTTTTGAGGCTCTAACCTCGCCTGTCATGGTTAACTGTAGTATTCTAAGGGCGTCTGGAGAAAGAATCTTATAGGAACTATGATCTAGTGCATCAAGACATGAGTTGATTAAATTATTGTAAAACTGAAAGTCAGTTTTGGGTATGTTGAACATGGTAGAGAGTTGTTGGAAGGAGAGAATAGAAGGACCATCTATAATTTGTTGGATAAATCTAATTCCTTTCCCAATACATGCTTTGCGATTGAGGGTCTTTTTATTAATAACTATATTCTTATTATGCCATAGTAAAGGGGATAGATATTTATTGGGGTTTTTGGTATGGGGGAAAAGTAAGGATTGTAGAGCTGAAACGGATGCTTTGATAGGTTCCGAGATGTTCTTAGACGTGTATTTAAAGATGTATATGTGGTCAGTAATATTGTGTGGATGAACTATATGTTTCTCTATTGTACAGCATATAGGGATATCGGCAAATTCGGGATTGGTGTACCATTGGCGAGATTGTTTTATGAGAAAGGCAGAGTGGTATAGCTTAAAATCAGGGAATTTAACACCACCCATTTCATAAGGTGCTTTGAGTTTGGTTAGCGCAATTCTTCTGCTTTTTCCTATTCCCCATAGAAAATTTAGTAGTATGGAATATATAGATTTAAAAAAGGTAAGGGATAGAGGAACGGAGAGAAGCTGAAGATAATAAAGTACAATAGGGGACAGCATCATTTTAATTGTGTCCAAACGGCCCCGCCAGGAGAGGTATAGAGGGGACCATTTGGCTGTATGGTCTTTTAGGGTATCTAATAGCGTTTTAGTGTTGAGCTTGATGGTTTCTTGAATTGTAGGGGCAAAACGAAGTCCTAGATATTTTATAGATCCACTACACCATTTGAGACCAAAAGATGCTATGTCATGCTTGAGGCAATAGGGATTTAATTGCATAATTTCTGATTTTTGTCTGTTAAGTTTACATCCTGATACATGGCCGAACTGAGATAGAGTATCTAAGAGGTTTGGTATGTGAAGCTTAGGGTTTTTTATTAGGATAAGACTATCGTCGGCATAAGCAGCAATTTTGCTTATTGAGGTGCCTGCTAGAATCCCAGGGATATTTTTGTTTAATCTTATTGATTCCAGTAGTGGTTCAAGTGACAGAATATATAGTAGTGGTGAGAAGGGGCAGCCTTGACGTGTCCCTCCGAGTAAGGGAAAGAATGAAGATGTTTGTCCATTTAAATAAATAACAGATTTGGGGGCTGAATATAGAAGTTTTACCAGCGAGATAAATTTCTCACCAAATCCATGCCAGCGTAGGGATTGGAACATAAAATTTCAATCCACATGGTCAAAAGCTTTTTCCGCGTCCAAAGCAATGGCAGCATATCCTTGTTTGTCTTTTTTGTCCTTGGCTACTAGACTTATGGCATTAAGTAGGAGTCTTGCATTTGAGGATATGTTACGTCCTTTTACATAGCCTGTTTGGTCCGCTTTTTTTAAATTTGGGAGGGAAGATTCAATTCTATTTGCAAGTACTTTAGCGAAAATGTTGCTTTCTATATTAATAAGAGAAATGGGTCGATAATTGCTGGGGAGGGAAGGGGCTTTGTCAGGTTTAGGGAAAATGATAAGTAGAGCATCTGACAATGATCCAGAGGAGGATTCTTGTGATATGAAATATGAAAATAGTGTTTTGAGCTTAGGTGTTAATATTTGGGCTAAATTAATGTAGAATTCGGTTGATAATCCATCTGGCCCGGGTGCTTTGCCTTTGCCTAGGCTATGAATAGATTTTGTGATCTCTGAGGAGGTAATATCGCTATCAAGGTGATAAAGGTCTAATCTGAGGTATGAAGTGCGGCTAATATTTTTAAAGAAGGAATCAATTTCATTTTTTGGAATAGATCTTTCTGGTGTGTATAAGTCTGTATAAAAGTTTTTGAAGCATTCAAGTATTTTGTCAGGGCGGTGATGAGATATACCTAGAGAGTCTTGGTTTTTAAATATGAAGCTAGCATTTTGCCCGCTTTATTTGAAGTTTGGTATATTTTTGTTTTATATTTAAGTATGGTTCCTGCTGCAAGTTCTGTTATTTCTTTATTAATTTCAAAGCGTAGTTTAATAACTTGTCGTAAGTTTGTTGAGTTAGTGTCCGCATAATAGCATTGTTCTGCAAGGGTGAGTTTGGAATAAAGGTCATCTAGGTGTTTTTTTCTAATTTTCTTGTTCCTACCGGAGAGGGCCATTAAGTGACCTCTCAAAGCGGCTTTGAATGCATCCCAATTATTGACAACCGAGGTATCACTGTCAAGATCATTAGCAAAGTATTGTTGGACGAACGCTTGAACCGATTGATTAAACTGTTTAGAAGGAAGCTGTTGAGTTTCCATCTAGTAGCAGTTTTATTCGTCTCTGCCAGGCAAAAGGAAGTAATAACCGGTGCATGATCTGATATAATTATATTAGCAATTTTAGAGTCTATGATAGATCCAGATAGGGTTTTGATTGCAAATATATAGTCTAGTCGTGATAACGTATTATGTGGAGGTGAGTGGAAGGTATAGTCAAGTTGTGTGGGATGGGATAGTCTTCGCTAGGCAATTAGTAAAGGATTTGTGAGTTTTATTAGACATGAACATGCAGCTGGATTTTCGGTCTAAAAACGGATCCAAGACCTGATTGACATCTCCCCACATTATCAAATTAATGAAGTTATTTGTGAGTATCATTTGTTTGATAGCGGTCCAGAAGGGGAGGATCTGGTAGTGTGGGACCATAGACGTTGAGAATAGATACTTGTGTAGAGTCAATTAACA
Source organism: Ambystoma mexicanum (assembly GCF_040938575.1). NCBI lineage: Eukaryota > Metazoa > Chordata > Amphibia > Caudata > Ambystomatidae > Ambystoma > Ambystoma mexicanum. The sequence goes on along the minus strand of NC_090930.1, from coordinate 1,046,186,375 downwards.
GTTTTACCCAGACCCATCTGCCATTTGTATCAGCATCTTGATCAAGAATTTTGCAGGGTTGTTTTTTACTAATTAGTATAGCCACTCCATTTTTCTTGGAGATAGCAGGACTGAGATAAGCTCTTTAACCCAGAGAGATTTAAGTTTCATAGATTCTTTGTTAGATAAGTGTGTTTCTTGTAGGCAAGCTACCGTTGGCTTAAATTTGTTTAGATGAGATATTACTTTGCATCTTTTGATAGGATTTTTACATCCTTTGATATTCCAGGTAATACACTTGAAGGTCATTTAGTCAGATATATAATGATAAACATGCAACCTATGACTGTGAAATGATAATAGAATCAGATCTTTAGTAGTGTAGATAAAAACATGTATACCCAAGCATTGAAACATAAGGATAGAACATTGAGGGTCAGGGAGGGGAAAAAGGGGTTTGATCATATTTTGGAGGAATTCAGACAATGTGATACAAAAGGTTATAGAGATCAAACAGGAGATGGGAGAAGGATTAGGGATAAAAGAGATACCAGGGATAGGTAACGCCAACTGGGTCGTCAAAAGGAAATGAGCGACCATCACTGGAAGAAGGACACCTGAACGGTACCCACCTCATGTATATAGAGTAACTTCATAAAAGCTGCATTAGGTAATTGCTAGTATAATCAAACATATAATAAAACATTTATATCAAGAATTTAGACCGAGATTTCAGGTAGTGCTTGATGTTGAGGTACTCGGCGGATTGGATGTATCCATTCTGTCACATTTTAGAGATTGTATGAAGGATCTCAAGTCAGCTGGTTCATCAAATATAGCTGTACGACATTCATGTGTTATCTTAAAGGAGCATGGGTGGTATAAGCCATATCGGATATTTAATTGTTTTAGAGCAGGGCGGAAGGATAGGAAAGCCCTTCTTCTCTGAGCCGTGCTTCTGGCTACATCCTGCGAGATATATAGTTTACTGCCATGCCAGATAAGTGATTTACGCTCCCTTGCTGTTGAAACAATAAGTTGTAGTTGAGAGTATTCCAATAGGTAGAATATCATTATTCTGGGCAGCTGACGAGATGTGGAGGAAGCTGAAGGTTGACCTATTCTATGAGCCCGTTGTATGTTGAATTTTGTGTCGAAGGGCAAATGTAGAATAGCTGGTAAAAAATTTTGTAGGGAGGCAATAGGGTCGGATCCCTCAGCTCCTTCTGTTAAACCTGAAATGCGTAGATTATTGCGCCTGCTGCGATTTTCCAAATCTTCATTATGCCTTTGGAGGTCTTTAATAGATTTTTCCAACTGTGCTACTTTAGGGGATATATCTTCAAGCACTCCAACTCTTTTCTCTACCTCTTCCACTCTGTTATTAACACCCATCCACTTTTCGTCTAGTTGCTGTAGCTTAGTGTTGGTGTTTTCCATGAAGGATTTAAGTGCCCTAATTTTCGCTAGGATGACTTCAATAGCAGGATCAGAAATTCCTAGTGGGGGTGGTGATTCACTTTTAGGTCTTTTCAGGTTCGTTGTGGAGGAGGTGGTGTCTTTAGTAGAGGGTGCGTTTTTTTGGTTAGCTTTATTTGCTGCCATAGTTGGAGATTGTAAAGTAGACTTTGTATTTAGAGTCTTTATTGCTGTGTGGAGTTGTAGATGATTTTGAATATGTCAGCTCAGTGGATGGTTTGCCTTTGTTATATTTCCTCCTTATTATAAAAAGATAGGGAGGTTTGTTGATTTGAAGGCTTGCAGGTGTTTAGCAGAAGCTTTTTATGAATATCATTTAAGACGGCCTGTAGTATACAATTATTACATCCATATTGTTTGTACTATGTTACTCTTATGTAAAGAGACCAAAATGGAAACATAGAAGAACAATAAGGCGTATACTACAGAAACTGTTTGAATATGTTTTACAGGTATAGTTGGCAAAATAAGGGAGTCCAGAAGCAATCTTTCTGTGCAGTATATAATTTAAAGAGGAGTCTGTCAGTTTAGTAATGGAGGTGAGGAGTTTGGGGGCTGGAGAACACTAATCCAGGCTGTGGTGCTTGCTGATAGGGATTGTTGAAGTAATTGTGGCAAAACATTCGAGAATTCTGTTTTTATTTGTAATAATTCTCTAAATATATTTCTCAACTAATTGCTTTCTCCCCTTTTAACAATCCCTTCCTCCTCCACTCCTCACCTTTTTATTTCCTTTCGTTTTGTTTCTTCTTTTTTCGTCCCCAGCAATCCTTTGTTCTGTTTAAATATTATTTCCTCCTTTTCTTTTATTCTTTTTTTTTTTTTTTTTTTTAGAAATGCCCACCAGGTGGCAGCGTCTTCTTAGGCGCCCGTTGTATTAGGCCCAGGCCGGCGCGTCACGTGAAGCGTGACGCCAAGCTTTTCTTCATGCAGGGCGGCGCTCCTCCCACGTTTTCTCGGAGTTTCGTTGATGCGCGGTGCTGCAAGCCGAGCGGCACCTCCAGCTGTTCGGAGCGCCGCCGAAAAACTCCCGGTTGTGTTCCGCGCCTCTTCGCGGGATATTTGCAGAGGAAAAGGTAAGTTATATTTATATTTGAGTGTGCCTAATGCATTTTTTTAAAAAGTTATGAGGCGGAGTAGCGCTGTCAGGCAGCCTTCTTCTACAGCGCTTAGCCACGCCCCCCCTATTAAATGTTGCATAGTTTCACAGAGCAGGTTGACCAGGAAGGCAGGGGATAGGCCTGTACCCTCTAAGTTCCAGTGGGGGTAAAATGCTTGGATAGCGCCACTCCAGTGGAAACAACTAGCGGACGTGTGTCTTTGTTCCGCATGAATGCAGATGCAGAGAGAGAACCTGTGTCACAGGAAAAAAAGAGACTGTGCGAGCAGGTGCTGCCGTGGGAGCACGGCCACGAGAGCCCCAGGCCTGCTGGGGGCAACGGGGCAAAGGGAGCGTGTGTTATGTACGCAACAAAGAGTACAAGATCAAAATGTGAATGTGCCACAGCACAGAAGAGCTCCGGTAACAGTCACCACAGGCTCTGTTGTTCGGAAGTTCCCCAACAGGTAGCACAAGAGCGCACACTGGGGCATGCCAGGGAAAAATGTGACGAACATCGAAGAAAGGACTAGCTACACAGCCTTTTCCGGATCTACTGTGATTTGATGGCACAGGGGGTCACGGCCCCAGCTCATTAGGGTCTCTGTTCAAAAGCTATGTAGTATGACTCGATTTAAAAAAAAATATATGTTCGATGATGCTGGATGAGTAAAGAGAGTTCTTGCAATATAGGAACCCTCTGGTTTTGACTAGAAACGGAGTGTCACTCACACTTCAACCATGACTCAGACACACTTAAGTGTAATGATTAAAGGAGAGCTCAGTGTAGAAGACCATAGTGCAAAAGGTCGGTTGACGCATACACGTGGCTCCAGGTTTCTACTAACTGCTTCACAAAATGGCTCCTTCTATTTGTCTAAGCTGGTTATAAAAAAAAAACTGCCAAGGCTTTACTACTGATAAGAAGCCAGTCTAATGGCGAAGCAAATGTGTTTCTTCCTGTGATACGCATCAGTCATTTCAGTGTCGTGCACAAATGCATGCTTTTTTTGTGTATACATTAACTTGCTGAAAGAATACCAAGCTGAAAGAAACTGCGATTGGTATCCACAAGCCACATGCAGTGCATGCTTTTGTTCCGAGCTTCCTTAAAATACAGATTCTTGCTTAGTGACAATGAGGCTTACTATGGCTGAACATACATGAAGGGGCATCTTTGAATAATATTGGGATGTGGGGATTCCGAGTCTATTGACATGTGTCTATTGAGGTGTCTCTGCTTGGTAGTGTATCCACATAGCCACGTGTTTGCTTTTAGCTTTTGAAGGAGGACCCACTTTTGGTCCTTTATGCCGACTCTCGCAGTGTTTGATGTTGATCAACGGTGTATGTAGGGCGACCCGCAGACAGAATTTAATTGCGCGATTGAAGCGATAAATGCAACCCATGCCTGTTTATTGGAAAAGTACGTTTTCTCAATTCTCATCTTCCCTTTCTGTTCAAATCTGTGCTGAATGTTCATCTTTTACGTTCCCCATGGGTCACTGTGAGTAATTGCTTTGTTATTGCACTTGACAGATTTTACATGTAGATGGGTTTGGCCATCTCTCATGAAATTCTGATGCCCTGAGGAAGGCTGGACCATAATGAGGGCCTCTTTGCAGCCGAAACTCGAGCGCCTTGAAACAAGTCTACCTATCCCGTATAAATCCACCTTAGGGGATAGAAACATATTAGGTTGTGGCATTTACCCGTGATCTAAACAGACCCAGTCACACGTATGAACAGTGGGTGCTGAGCTGACATACAAATGCAGCGCAAGGTGTACCTTGTAGGCAGGATTAAGTGATATTTTGTTGCCTTAGATAATTCTCCTGTACCTTTGAGTTTGTGGTGGTGGTGGTAGCACATGTGGGTGTTGTCTCCATAGAGAGATGGCCACAGTGTTGGTGTTTTCAAGCTTTTTGATACGTCAGTTTATATGTACTTTTGCCTTTCCTTTTTTATAGAACAGATCGATTTGATATGTCTGTATGTACCTAATTATGCACGGTTCTATTGTGTGATGCATATTTGTATTTTGTGTGTAGGTTCTAGACGGTACTATGAAGTTTATTAATACATGTTTTCAAACATGATTGGGAATATTTGAAGTCGATTTCTGAAACTGTACAAGGATTCCATTCTTTATGCAGTATGCTTATGATCCCACTTAGGAGTCCGTGGTCTTGCTAATTCAAATTTTGGGTTATCTCGTGCGTGTTTTGGGATTCAGGAAAAGGCCAATGCCATCAAAGAGATCAGCTCGAGGAAGTTGAACCAGTCACATGACAAGTGGGCAAGGCGCGGTCATTTATCTCTCTCAAGGTGACAAAATGAAAACAACTGAAATAGGTAATATAGTATGTGAAATGTAATATTAAAAATTGGTACATCTGACACTCCGCTAAGGCTGAGGAAGAATCAGTAACATTGTGGGCTTGCCTTACTAAAACCATTTTCCTTACGAGGGAAGTCCAATGAGCACCTTTGAATTCCCTACCAAAAAAAGTAAATAAATCAGGATTGGAAGTGCATTACTACTGGATTTTTCCAATCATTTAAATGGTCTTTAAATCCTCTTTCAATGGAAAAATGAATATTGTATTATTGGATTGCATTTGGCTTAATGCACCCAAAACAAGTTAATTAGAAATCATTAGTGGTTTAAGAGTTTAAAAAAATCCAGAAGCAATGCATTCCCCAAACAATTCTCTTCAAATCGAAATGCAATAATCCTTACACATTGTTTTGGTTTAGGCAACGGATTAATTAATTTTAAGAATCAAAATCCCAAAACAATTTGAATTGTAATACTGAAAACAATCCCTTCAAAATGGCAAGGTTAAAAATGCATACTGTTGGAATGGGGCTCGAAAATTAGAAAACTTTTTTTTGAGCTGTGCAAGGCTGTATAGGCTCAAGCAGATCACTGTGGCTTGAGGTGCAATTTCAGAGAGTTTCATTTTCAATCTTAATCCTGCTTTTAGATTGATGCTCACTAATAGAACAATAATGATTACAGTGTATTGGGTCTTAATAAGCATGCAGGAATGTAGGTAAAATGGCCATGAAAGAGGTGCAAGGGTAATTGGATTCATCTATATTAAATTCATAATTAAAGTGTTTTCATTGGTATTTATTGAAAAACACAAAAGGTTTAACCAGAACCTGTCCATAGCACAAGCAGGACTGTGGCAATCCCAGAACGGGATGCTTTACAATTTGTCAACATGCCGGGATGAATGGAAAACATTAACTGATGCTTAGAGGAGGTGTGGTAAGAGGGTAGAAACATACAAGAGAGGGAAGGAATCCAAATCCCACCCAGGGATGGGAGGGTTGGGACGAAGGGAGCCCATAACCCACCAATGGGTGGGAGGATTGGTAGGATGGGCAGCCCAGAACCTGCCAAGGGCGCAGGGGAGAACGCAGAACCTAAAACGTGCCCAGTAAGCTAGAGTGAGGGGCACACAGAACCAGTCAAAGGAGCAAGGGCGTCAGCCCCAGCCTAGGGAGAAAGGGAATCAAGTAGGGAGTTAAATGGCCATCCAGATCTAGCACAGGGACCAAAAGGGGATGGGGGATTCAAACCCAGCCTAGAGATCAAGGGGGTGGTCGGGCACAGACCCAACCCAGTGAGCAGGAGCAAAGGAGTCAGGTGGGGACCCAGGATTAAACCCAGGGAGCAAAGGGGATGGGGGATGCAAACCCAGGCCAGGGAGCAAAGTGGTGGAAGGCATGCAGACCCAGCTCAGGGAGCAAAAGTGGTGGAGGGGCCCAGAGAGCAAGGGGACGAGGTGGACACCCTGAACCAGCATAGGGAGCAAGAATAAGGGAAAGATGGGGGTGACGATGGGGAAAGGAGGGCAGCATACCGTGCCCCCACTGAATAAGGTAGTGGGGGGGTTGGGCCAACCCAGAACCAGCACAAGGAGAAAAGGGGAGGAGGGTCTCAGATCAGGGAGCAAACTGAGCTAGGTGGGGATCCAGAAGTAGCCATGGAGAAAAGGGAAGATGGAGACCCAACCTAGGGAGTAAATGAGGGGTGGGGGGTGCCGTCCCCAGCCCAGGGAGCAAAGGGGAGGCATGATGCAGACACCAGCTCAGGGAGCAAAGGTGGGGAGGGAGAGCCAGAGCTCAGGGAGCCACAGAGTAGGGTGGGTACCCAGGATTAGTCTAGGGAGCAGAGGAGAAAGACGATGCTGACCAAGCCCAGTGAGAAAAGGGGAGTGTTACCGGGCCTAGTCAGTCAGAGGGGTTGGGATTCGGATTCAGACAAGGGTGTGGGAGGATCCAGCCCCAACACAGGGAACAAGGGGAGGGGGGGCCCCAGACCCAGCCCAGGAAGCAAAGGAGTTCCCAATAACCAGCCTAGGTAGCATTTTATAATACAATAACTAAATGTTTTGGAAAATAAAATACATTTTGCATTCCTTAAATTGAGACTAGACTTGCATAGAAAAAGGCAAGCCTGGTGCTTTTTGCTTCATTCAGTAGATCCCGATACGGTTTGGCATTGCTTTTCTGTACTCAACAGCAGAGGTATGTAAAGCCCATTTCCTTTGCTTTGACTCGGATAAATTCTGAAAAAAGCAAGCAAAAGACATCTCACCTACAGGCAGATCTTGAAAGGAGGTGCTCCACAAGTAGTATAACATATTTGCTGAAGATGTGCCTTGCACAGGGATGGTTTGGTGAAAGGAAGAACAGTAGACAATTTACACTGCACAATCTCCAACTAAACAAATATAACATGTGTGTTCTGAACGGCATATATGTACCTTTTATAACTTCTTGGCAATGACAAACCAATGTTAATCTCCCCATTTGATGCCATCCACTAATCTTTGCGAAATTCAAAGTCCTGAAGTTTGTTCAGCAAGTAGCGTGCTAAGCTGCTTGTCTTTTTTTGCCGCCATCACAAATTTAGTTTAACTGGGTTCATTAAGAAATCTACAACTAGGAAAGATTAGGTTTCTCAAACCTGTGAATCAGAATGAAGCTATGGAAATGGTTTACATTACAATAGTTAATAAAGCCACATTCACAAGAATATTATTTATTTGGGGTGTTGCGGGCGGGGGGGAGAAATCGGTGTCTAGTTTTCCTACTTTTTCTTTTTTTGTATTATTGGTATTTTATTCATATTGTACCAACCTCATGCTGTGGTTGTACAGTGCTTTGGTGAAAGATTTATAAGCGCAAAAACAAATAGAGCAGTGTAGGCTTTGGCATATATACCTTCTCTACTGCAAAATCTACATGGGTATCCACCTACGATAGCAGTACAGGAATGTTGGGGGTGGGGAGGGTGGAAGATGAGGCAGGAGGAAGGCAGAAGCTGACTGGCCCATTCAGAAAATAAATCATTTCTTTTAATAGGGGGCGTCAACCATTTTTTTACTCAAGGGGTTCTTCTGATGCAGTTGCAGGAACAGGACTGAGAATCATCCAAATCACATACCCCTTATGTCTTTTCCATCACATGGTTATTTGTTTTGTTCAGTTGCTGATAAACCTTTTCCATGGTTACCGAGCGACATTCACCAAATTATCTTTCTATGTTAAGTGACTATGAGCCAGTGCCTGGGGAAGGATGCATAGCAAGGCTCAGTCTGGTTTTCAGGCATCGATGTTACCTCTGATTTTCTCCATTTCGGGACTGGTGTGGGCCTGGAGCAGTGCCCGACAACCTCCAGTAAGGCTGTGCTTGTTAGAGGCTGCCTCAATGGTGGAGGTGTAGTAAGCAGATTTGGTATCTGTAGAAAAAAACGAATCAGGAAAAATCAAGGAAGAAATGACTGAATTCTTGTGGCCGATTATTTTCTGAAATATTTGCACATTTAAATAAAAAAATAGATGGGGTTTGGGATAAGGGTATAATTAAGGTAGGGGGGAGTGGCTCAGTGAAGTGTAAGTGCAGGGTCTAGTGGGAAGTTGATAAGAGAATTGCAGATTTCAGTCAGAACACAAAAGTGTGGGGTCTATGCAGGTCTACAATAGGGTCACAATCAGGGACAGATGATGGTGTCCATCAGTCCAATGACCTGATGGGAGGAGGCGGCTGTGGATTCAGGATGAACATTAGAGTACTTCATAACAGAATTGCAGATTTCAGTCATAAGAAAAGTGTAGTGAAAAGAAAAGTTTTAAGATGAATTAAATTGAGTTTAAGATGTATCATGTTATGAATTCTTGTTAAAGTGATCTTAGTTACAATAAAAAAGTGCACATTATGCATTTAGCAAAGACAGAGCTCAAGACTAAGAATATTTGTTCATGTCACATTTCACACAATATGGAATAATAGTCCGGACTTCTTTCAATGCTGCCAGGATGGACTATTACTTTTCTTTCCTTCTTTCTTCAGAATGTGTCGAGAATTTTCTTCATGTGTCTGTACATAGGCTCATGCAGCTGGGTAATGTATTTTCAAAGCATCCTTCCACATGGTTACAGACACAGTTTAGAACTGAACTTGCTTGGAGTTTGGGGGCTCTATGTCTCTACAAGAGTTTCAGACATAAAAGGTCACTAATTGTACTAATCTGGGATTGCACATATACTATGCAATAGTGTGCATATTGCATATGGATTTGAATGCATAGGGCTGGGGTGTGAACAAAGGCTTTCAAACAGGAGACATGATCATGTGATACAAAATAATTTTATATTACGGTCTTGGTGCAAGGTCACACAATGAAATGAGACAGGATTTCTAGTTTGTAGTTCTGAAACTAACAATGTATCTGCAAGACACTAGGATAATTGCGAGTAAGCTTGGAAAGAGTTCTGGAGCTGAATCCATAGTGTGACGAATTCCATGGTATTGTCCCATCTTCCATGGGGAGGCCCTTTCCATGAGGCCGTGGAGGTGAGGAAGCTACCCGATAGTCCATCCGGGGTTGGTACTCAGCAGGTGGATCTCCTGGAGAGGAAAACCCTTCATGGAATTGGTGACGATGGCCCTGGGAGAATGCATTATTCATACACCCCATTGGTGTCCGCACCTTCCTTAACCCCCACTCCAGTCCCTCTGATCCCCCACACCACTATTTGTTATAGTTTAGCAGAAGATCACGGAGATGAAAAAGATGAAGCAAGGAGGCAAAAGCCCACCGCAGAACCAACACACACGATATAGCTGCCCAAAGGCAAGGCTGAGAGTAAAGGAAAGGAGGACTCGTACCGTGGTCAAACAGCCAGCCCTGGAGGAGCCGAGAAGGAGGCGCTTGTCCCGTACCGGGGAACCCAAAGACTGGGGGCTGGGAAGGCAGACCTGATCAGTAGCAGAGACACGGGAAGCCAGAGCAGCGAAAACTAACCAGAAACTGAGGCATGGGCAGCCGGAGGCGAGAGAGAGAGAGACACTCTGGAGATGCAGGGCGACGAGGGAAAGAACGCTGAGCGAGACCGGATACGCCTAAGAGTTCCCAAAGGTAGGGAAAGAGCCAGACCGGTCACTGGGGCATTGCGAGAGCTGATGCGGCTTATCAAAACATCCCTTAAAGCCCAATGGGGTGAAAGGGATCCTGTGCAATATTATACAAACTTTGCAAACTTTACAAAAACACCCAAAGATTAAAAGGGGAAGATGAGGGAAACTTACAAATAGATGCAACCTTTATAAATCCAATAAGAACATTCCGAAGAGCACATGGGGGTGATAAAGAGAATCTACAATATAATACAAACTGTGTGAAGCAGATAAGCACGTCCGGAGAGACACAAGGAAATAACAAACTAGGCATACAGACAGATATGAGCACTGGGAGTGCAGGTAGGTGGGACAGTACCTGGCAGGGGGGTATACCAGGTCACTGCAAGTGGACACTAGGTAACAAAGGGACAAAGATCCCATCAAGCCAAGGGAGCAGGGCCTGTGACCTATATGAAAGCGGGCAAAGCCCACCAGTGGAATTCATAAGGGTCAAGGGCCTACCACAATACAAGAAGAATTATAACCAGTGGGTGGGAGCCCAAAACCCAAACATCTTTAAAAGTGAAAATTGTGGAAATCAAGTCTGGCAGGTGATTAAACAGACGTGATACACTATTGGAAACGTCTATGGTGAGATTTGGCAGGTTAGTGAACCAGACCTGATAAGAGACTGGGAGGATCATCTTTGTGTTACGGACTGGGGAAGAGGAATTCCCCAGAGGATTTTTAGTAACAGTCTTTTGTGAATAAGAGGAACCAGGAACCCTGAACCCAGGGAAAAGATCCCCTCCCTGGACTCCAGGAGAGAGGGGATCAGGGTTATCTTTAAATTGGCGGATTTTGGTTAACATTGAACTATTCATAATTCTTTTGCATAAGAACTGTGCTTTGGTGTTGACATCCAGAATGGGAGAGACATCATCCTGCAATTAAGAAGACACCCCTTTTTCCTTTAGTTAGATTGAAAGTGTAAGGGATGGAAATCGGTTTAGACACAGGACAGTGGACATATTTGTTTGATGGACATCCTGACCGGGTCCATAATATTCTTTTGTTGCGGCAGGGCAACCGCTCATAGTAGTTGGGGACAGTTAGGCTTTCCCTAACCCCCTTTCCTTTCTTTTAGTGCAAATAAAAGTCTATAATACCCATTTTCACCATGCTTGTGTCAAGATTCCTACTTTGGCACCCTTACATATGGTGTCAGGGGTGGCATTTGACCTAGTTGATACAAACTGGGGGACACCAAGATTATAGAATAACCAAGAGAGAGACCAGTCTCTTAATTTCACAGCCAAGAAATAGCTTAGACAAATAATGTTCTTTTCCCAGAGGGACATTGAACCACTTAGTACCCCTGGGGTGGTTCTTGAAACAGTTCAATTCCCCCCAACCTTTCCCCTATGCTGATCATAGTTAAGGATTCCCAAGAAACTAACTATGACATATCCAAACTCAATAAAATGGGAACCAGAGAGTCAGAGAGAGGAGAAAAGACCACCAATAATGCGTGATAAAGGACCTTTAAAAATAGAGGCAATTAGAACACCTATACCTTTTCCCACTATTTCTCTTGTGGACAGATAGGGCATCTGGCCAGACAGTGCTCCTCTTATAGAAAAGAGGATACAATGGAGATAGGGCAAATGGCAGGTGAAGAATGGGGTGGACCAGAGTATCGCTTAGACCCCGACATTGAAGCAACCAGTAGTTATGTCTGCAAAACTTTCCCTTTCAAGACTCATGAACTGGTTACCATTAACGGAATCTGGGTATTGCTCTGCTGGATTCAGGGAGCAAACAGACAGTCGAAAGGATTGACTTGATTGACGTAAATGACCTTAACGAGGGTAAACCCATTAGGGTTCCCTGTGTTCAGGGGGATCAAGAAGTGTATCACAGAACCAACACAGTTATTAAAATCAGGGGGCGAAACACCTTGATAAATTCAGCAGTCATTCCTGGACTACTGGAAGAAACCATCATTGGAACCGATTTCCCAAAATTTGGTTAAAATATAAATGCAATTAAGAGACCAACGACAAGGTATTCTTCCTCAGACACCTGGGAGGAAGAAGAATTCTCACCGAATATGCCCACCTCCCTAAACCCCACCTGTAAAAATATATAACGAGAAATTAGCTGCACGAGGGAAAGGGTATGTGATGAATCCCCGGGTATTGCCACATCTTTAATGGGTGAGGCCCCTTTCCGTGAGGCCAGGGATGTGAGACAACTACCCGATAGTCCCCTTGAGGGTGGTACTCAGCGGGTGGATCCTATGGGGAGGGAAACCCTTTATGGATGGGTGACAATGGCCCTGGGAGAACGCAGTAGTCATACGTCCCTTTGGTGTCCCCACCTTCCTTAACCCCCACTTCAGTCCCTCAGAACCCCCACACCATTATTTATTATAGTTTAGCAGATGGCATCCCTAAAAAGACTGGGACAAGGAGACTCACCCAAGCCTGATGCAGACTATCACTGTAACAAGGAAGATGAAGCAAGGAGACGAGAGCCACCACAGAACCAACACACGCAGTACAGCTGCCCAGAGGCAAGGCTGATATTAACAAGGGAAGGACTCATGCCGTGATCGAACATCCAGCCCTGCAGGAGCAGGGATGGAGAAGCTGGTCCCATACCAGGGAACCCGAAGACTGGAGGCCGGGTCATTGTCTGCCACAGGTACCCAAGAGGTCTTAGTGAGGCAGACCTGATCGTTGGCAAAGACACAGGAAGCCAGACTAGTGAAAAACAACCAGGAACTGAGACACGGACAGCCAAAGCAGAAAGGAGAGAAGGAGAGATAGAGAGAGAGAGAGAGAGAGAGAGAGAGAGAGAGAGAGAGAGAGAGAGAAAGAGAGAAAGAGAGAAAGAGAGAAAGAGAGAAAGAGAGAAAGAGAGAAAGAGAGAAAGAAAGAGAGAAAGAGAGAAAGAGACACGGTAGAGCTGCAAGGAAAAGAACGCCAAGCATGGCAGGAGAGAAGCGTTGCACCAACCCCAGAAGAGACGGAGACCACCCCAGAGTTCCCAAAGGTAGGGCAAGGGCCCGACCGGTCAGGGAGACATTGCAAGAGCTGAGGATGCTCATGAAAACATCCCAAAAAGATGAAGGTGGTAAAAGGGATTCTGTGCAATATAATACAAACTTTGCAAACTTCATAAAAACACCTCGAAGATTACAAGGGGATGAAAAGGGAAACATACAAATAGATACAAACTTTATAAACCCAATAAGAACATCCTGAAATGCACAATGGGGTGAGAAAGAGACCCTACAATATAATACAAACTGGGTGAAGCAGATAAGCATGTCCCGAGGAACACAAGGAAATAACAAAAGAGGCATACAGACAGATACGAACATTGGGAGTGCACCTATGTAGGACAGTACCTGGTAGGGGAGTATACCAGGTCAGTCCAAGTGGAAACTAGGTAACAAAGGGACAAGCATCCCGTCAAGCAAAGGGAGAAGGGTTTGGGACCCATACGAAAGCGGGCAATGCCCACCAGTGGAAAGCATAAGGGTTGAGGGCCTACCACAATAAAATAAGAATGATTACCAGTGAGCAGGAACCCAAAACAAATATCTTTGAAAGTGAAAATTGTGGAAATCAAGTCTGGCAGGATCATTTTGTGCTACGGACTGGGGAAGAGGAATTCCCCAGAGGATTTGGTGGAACAGTCTTTTGTGAATAAGAGAAACCAGGAACCCAGATATATGACTCCATCCCCCTCCACTCTAGGAGAGCAGGGAACTGGGTTATCTTGAAGTTGGCTGATTTTGGTGAACAGTGTACATTGAACTATTCATAATTCTTTTGCATAAGAACTGCCCTGGGGTGTCACCATCCGGAATTGGAGCGATCTCATTCTGAAATTAAGAAGACACCCCTTTTTCCTTTAGTTAGATTGAAAGTGTAAGGGACGGAAATAGGTTTGCACACAGGACGGTGGGCATTATTGTGTGATGGACATCCAGACTGGGTCCATATGATTCTTTTGTTGAGGCAGGGCAACCCCGTATAGTAGTTAGGGACATTTAGGCCTTTCCCCAACCCCCTTCCTCTCTTTGTGTGCAAATAAAAGTCTATAATAACCATTTTCACCATACATTTATTTTTATTTATTTATTTATTTATTTGCATTTTTAAAGCACTCACACAGCCCGGGGGCATCAAGGCGCTGTTACAGGAAAATGTCTTAGTTGCATATTTTTAACTCGCTGAATACCCAGAAGTTTCTAAGCGCGCACCCGGGGTTCGAACTTGTGTTGCTTTGTGTCGTCTTGTTTCCAAGGCGAGCATGTTGCTGCTGAGCTATCCTCCCAGGATGTGTCGAGGGTCTTACTTCTGCACCCTTACAGTAGATGTGACCACAATGCAGATTGTTGGAAAATTGGTCATTTATTTCATTATTCTTTGTATGCAGGACAACAACATGGTAGGCATTTGCAAAACTATTACAATTAAAGGCATGCTCCCCTGCTCTTCTAGAACCATTAAGGACAACATCTCTCTCGCCCCGGATTTTGCTGATTTCTGTAACCACTCCCTCACCATTGGCTCTTTCCCGCTATCCCTCAAGCACTCCCTTGCACAACGTCTCTTTAAAAAAGGCATCTGCTGACCGCTCCTGCCCGGCTAACTATTGCCCTATCCCCACCAGCCACCTCGTAGGTAAACCTTTGGAGAGTTTGGTCCTCCCCCAACTGATCCTTCAGACTGAATTTATTGGCTGCCTTCATGACCATCTATCAGGATTGCGGGCATCCAGAGGCATGGAAACTGCTCTCCTGAACACCCGTGAAGTCATGCTCGCAAATCTTGACTCCCAACTCTCCAGCTGTTCTCATTCTCCTCAATCTCTCCTCCGCCTATGACACGGTCAACCATTCTATCCTCATAAAACGGCTCTGCGATATCCACAGCATCACGGAACAGGCACTGAATTGGCTGACCTCTTTCCTCACTAACCGCCCTTCCCAGCTGCAACTGGGCCCTTTCTCCTACACCACCTCACCCTCTACCTGCGGCATCCCCAAGGGCTCTATCTTATTGCTGTGGCTCTTCAATATATATCTCGCCCATCTTGAACACCTGATCTCCTCCTTCTCTCCTCATTTCCAGTGTTATGCTGATGACACACAGCTTTCCTTCAAACTTCCCTCAACTACCTCCTTTCCGCCTCTCTCATACCCCATTGTCTGTCCGTCATCCAGGCATGGTGTGCGCCTAATGATCTCTGTCTTAATGCCAGTAAAATGGAGATCCTTCTCATTGGGACACCTCCGCCCTGTTTCCATCCTACCCTCTGGCCGCCCTCCTTGGGCCCACTACCCTCACCATCCTTTGAGGCCAAAAATCTTGGGTTCATCTTCGACTCCTCTCTCTCCTTCATCCCTCACATCTTGGACCTTGCCAATAAGGCACACTTCCAGCTTCACCTCCTTAGAGGCATTCTATCTTTCCCCAGAAGTTCAACGTCTCCAGATCTCCGGTCCTCTCTAAGCTGGACTACTGCAACAGCCTCTTCCTCAATCTCCCCCTTTCCTCCCTAAGCCCCCCTTCAGCTAATCCAGAATAGGGCTGCAAGACTTATCCTTTGCCTCAAGCACAGGGACCATATCTCTCCATCACTAAAATCTCTCCACTGGCTCCCGGTGGCAGCAGGGATCAAATTCAAGAGCCTCTGCATCATCAACAAGGCTTTCTGGAGCCTGGGACCATGCTATCTCCAACTTTCCCTCCCCAAATGCTTCCCTGGTAGAGCCCTCTGATCCTCTAACTCCAACTCTCTGCTTGTCAAATGCTTCTCCAGCAGAGAGTGGGGGGCAGGTCTCTCTCTTTGTCTGGTGCATCTCAACAGCCTTTTCAGACTTGAGCCGGACCTCCTTAAGTTCCAGAAACATCCCAAAACTCTGCTTTTGTCCACCTCTTTCCCTTCCCTGATAATTACCCCACTCTCACTGAGACTGGTGTCCTGGCCCTAAATCAATCACACAGGTTACCAGGCCCTCTACCCAGTCAACACCAGCACCCCCCCCCACCCCTCAGCAATGCCCTTGCGGGGCTCCTGCCTGGCAGCTGTGCATCCCACCCTTGGAATTCCTCCGCCCAAGCACTTACCCAGTGGCCCCCCTCCCTTGGCTCCCCTTTACACTTCCCTACCATGCTCCCACCACCACTTGTCGATACCCTGCTCCCTCCCCCTTCTCCCCTCTTCCCATCCCTTTGTCCCACAATTCTCTTCACTGCACATGCACGTCCGAATGCCACAAGGCCTAGACGGACCACAATCGTAGATTTACTGTTTTTGCCAGTTATTTACTCCCCATGTTCCCTCCCAACTTTGTCTTGTGGCGCCTTGAAACAGCATTCTGTTGTATAGGCGCCTGACAAATGCTCAATAAATATGTGGACAATGGTTTTAAGATGTGCAGATAGGAAAGGGGATGGTTGCAGAATGTATGGTTTAAATGCCACCATTCTCGGAATTGTTCACTGTGGAGAGGATATACATAAGCAGCTACTGTTCAGCTCGAGTATGTGCCTACTAGAACAGCTGCACATGAAATAGGAGTGTGTGCAGAAATAATTCTATTATCTCTTGTTTTGTTTTAAGGCTGTCTTTTACAAATGTGTCTGAAGCCGCTTCAGTAGTGACGCTTACCTACAAATCAACAAGAAAAGCTGTAAAAGTATATCACAAGAAGAGTTTTTTACATATATATTATACTGTTTATATAGATATGCTGTTATCATAAGGCACTTGTTAATGTTCACATTCACAAAATATATACACAAGATTGTGATAGTTAACAAAATAATTGTTTACATGACTCTGGTCTAAACGATGCAGATTACCTCACAGTCTGCAAGTGAATATTTAGACTCAGCACAGCTAATTTTGGACTTGAAATACTGCCTGTGTATGCAGTCAACATTCTATCCGCAAATATACATTTTTGACTTGTACACACAATTGAGTATATGACACAACTTGCGTCATTTCTTTGCATTACACACCTATAATTCAAAAGGAAGAATGGACAAGTGTTTTGCCTACTTTCAAGGAGACCAGTGCTTTGCCTATCTAATGTGTCAGTGTAAAGACTGGACACATTAGATCTGTATTTCTGCCCCCTTTAGAGTTGGGGTAGAGGCACAGGGCACCCCAGCCAAGGTTCGCTATATGGTAGAATGGAGGAGCAAACAAGGCTAAGACTCAAGGGAGGCGATGCAGACCGGTTCTTAGGTACAGCAAATCCCCAAGCCCCCACAAAGGAATGACAGCATACCATGTTAGGTGCTACCCTAGATCTTTTATTCACTAACAGATTTAAATAAATCAGGTTCATATGAATATATATATATAAACAAATAACACTTTGTAATCAGGCAACACTATCCTAATAATGGTAAATATATATACACATCTATGTGGTATCACAATATACTTAGATTCAGTTAAAATGAACCAACTGCTGACAGATATTAAACAGCATACACATTACTAAACAGTGTGCAACTTCATAGATTACTGTAGGAAGGCAGGTTAGATTAGATTAGGAACATTGGCAGAATGGTTTCTTTAGAGTAGATAAACAATACTGTGTGAGAGCTCCCATACCCCCCCACCTGGGCAACCTGTAAGGAAAAGTTAAGGTGTACGTGATATTGTATATTACAGCCCAGTCCAAATATGTTCAACAATAATCTGCTTCTCTTTCTACATATACCACTACACTACCCCAAAGTACCTGGGAAGCCACCGCAGAACAGAATCCAAGAAAAATCTGGGAACCGGTCATGATCCCAGTAAATGAGCACAGTTCCCGTTCTGCATGCAGGAGAAGCAAGGGACCTCACATCAGTCAGCGGGTCAAAAGTGGGTACAAGCCTGGTACAAATGGCATTCATACCATTCATAACATGTGCCCCCATAGTCTCTCATAGTGCTTACAGTGGTCTTATACACTAAACATGACCACCGCCAGATCCATTGATAATTTACAGCACGCTCTATACTTATTGCAGAAGGAGCTACTTAAGCCCCGCCTCCGCTGGAGCGCTCGCTTTGCGTCTGCTCCGCTGACAGCGGGTAACGCTACCGGCGTCTCTCCTCAGAACCTGTCAAAAGGAGAAAAAAACAGACATTAGTTTTCACAGAAAAACAACAGAATTCCATAGTTATAGATAAGACTTAACGAACCGAAGTATTTCCGAAGCATTTATTCAGTCAGCTGTATTGTTTCGTAGCCGCAGCATCTTCTGTCAAAAGTTCTCTCACAGCCGCAGCATCTTCAAGCAGCAGTCTTCGTTCGCGGTTGCAGAACCTTCATTCAGAAGTTTGCTCAGCAATCTCTGCATCTTCTGAAGGTATTTCTTCCTCAGCTTTCTGAAAAACTGCAAACAATAAGGTATTTCATTAACGAACAAACTTAATAGAAATAGAAAAAAGAAGTTTAAATAAATTAGGTACCTGACGTTTGTTCAAGTTTTCACCGCTTAGTTATTACAGCGGACTTCTCTGAAGGCTGCAATTACTCTGTATAGACGAACTTACGTTTGTTAAACGTTTCTTCTTTCCAAGTAACGTCACAGTCATTCCGCAGCCATTAACCTTTCAAAATTCAGACCGCCTGCAAGAATAAGAGACAAAAATCAGAAAGAGAACTCTCCAACGTAGGGACTATTCAAAATCTAACAAACAGTAGTGTTTTCTCCAGATACTTACCCAAGACAATTCTGGAAAAACAAAGACATTATAAAGACAAGAGTTTATTGAACACCTCAGCCTTACAAGTTTAAAGTTTCTTCATTCCAACGCGCCCTATAGAATAACAGGATGGAGAGCTCCACAAAACAAACAGGTGAGAAGGAAGGGACTATCAAAAGTACACAGTTATACAGTAACTTCTCAGAAAATAGATATTATAGTTCTATTGTTGTTATTGTTGTTTACAAAGAAAAAGAATCCTAAAGTGTCCAAGTAACAGATCCACTGGCTGAGAAGGCATTACGCTCCCGAGGAGTCCAGGTAAGCGCTACAGAACCCCAGATAAATCCTCAGGATGGAAGATGCTCGCCCTCGTCACAGTACCTTGAGTGCCTTGGCAGATGAAGTTTCTTGGCTTTACTCAACGAGACTCCTCTAGGATGGACCCCCCTTGGAATGAGGAGTCGCTGGGATGTCGATGTCGAGAAGGGAACCAAGCAGTGTCAGAAAAGCAGCACTTTCGGTCTTCACGGTGGTCTCCATTGGCAGGTTGTTACTCCGGCTGTGGATGTCCCATGAAGGTAAAACTTGCTGTGGACCTCGACATGGCATGGGTGGCTGTGCATGACTTTCAGTGGCGAAGGGTGCAGTGGCAGAATTAGGTGTCTGGTTTTTGGATTTCGCGGTTTACCGCCTCTCGGTTTTTCGGTGCTGCAGCCGCAGCACAGACGTCAGGATGACTTCTGGCAACCTGGACACGACAACTGGACTGGATTGCCGACCATCACTAAGTCTGGACCCTTGGGACATCATCTACAGATTTTGGTGGTGGGAAACCCATCAGTGGATACTACACTGCAGGCAGCGACCCTTGACCTTCCGCGGTATGGACAAGTGAACAAATGTCGTGGCAGGGATGCCCCTTGAAGGATTCTTCAATGATTTGGAACCTTCTCAACTCCGGGTGTCAAGTAACACTATGCCAGGGTTCACCCTCTTCCAGCTGATACTCTGCAGCTTGATTTGCAGCAGTCACAAACACTCCTTCGGACACACATCCGGAGGGAGAGGCGTGTTGCAAGTACTGTGACAAGGAAATGTAAGACTAGGAGTAATGAAGATTACTGGTAGGTAATTTATGCATTCCCTCCACTTCCCTCCTCCTCGTCCCAGTGGCAAAATGCTATGAAGGTTGCTCAGCAGGTTTAACAACTGTAGCTGAGATCCAGTGTTCAGAAATGCTTTTAAAACCACATGCTTTTCCAACCTCAACGCACAACTTGACCCCCCACACTTCAACCCAGAGCCCCAAAATTAACAGATCTCCTCGCTCAAGGACTCCCACAACCAAACATCATCCAAGCATCTCACCTCAACCCCCAAACTCAGGGGAGAGAGTCATAGAAAAACAAAAAAACATTGAAAATGCATGCACAGTAAAACATAGGACAAGAGAAAGTAAGACATGAACAAAGGTAACTCACTACACAATGTTGACCCACCACTACCATATAATCACACAAACCACCATTCAACCACACTACAGTACCCACACTACGCCTTTGATGAAGAGAAAATTCATAGGGCACACAGTTGCAGACCTCAGGAAGTCAAGTGTGGCTATTTATCAGTGTTACACCCCATACCCTTTGTGAGGAGGTATCGTACTTGCCAAAATGGCCCACAGAAAACAGCAGAGATGCAGACAAGTAGTTCCTGCAGTTTGACTCAAGGGGTTGAAATCAAAATCAGCCCCTCAATTATGTAATCATGCCTCATAGGGGTTCAACAAAACACGAGTCTACAATTCCTGATTTTCAAGGCTGCCCATTTTTTTCAGTCTGAAAAGACTTGCCATAAAATCTATATCCAGCTCCGGAGCTTCGAAAAGAGTGAAAGGGACGACGCTCCTTATCCTTGTCTCTGATGGAACCGATTGACCATGCCATGTCAGTGTCCAACTTGATGCGTTTCAGGTGGCCATTCATCTTTTTCCCCAAAGAGCTTTTGGCCGTCAAAAGGCATGTCCATAATGTGTGCTTGGACCTCCGGTCTAAAGTTTATGGCCTTCATCCAGGCTTGGTGTCGTAAGACTGTGCCATGAGCCATTTGTTGAAAATCACAGTGATCCACATCCAAAGCGGCATCTATCATTGATCCAAAGTGCTTTCCCCGTCTGTGACTATGAACTTTGCTTCATCTTGAAATTTGACTGGTAGGTGTTTGACAAGTTGTGACATCCGCAGCCACAGCTCCCTATTTAATCTGGCCATCATAGCCATTGCATTGCCATCCCTCACAGCCAACGATGCTGCCGCTGGCACTTTTCGGCCCATAGCTTGAGTTTGCGTCCCTCCTTGTCAGGTGGGGCTGTGAGTGGAGAGGCCGGATTCTGCAGCCTTTTTGTTGCTGCCACTGTCACCACAGAGTCCGGCTTTGGATGACCTTCTATGCATAAAGGAGCCGAATCAGGGGTCTTGTACTTCTTCTTGGGTCTTGACACCAGCACAGGTGTGGAGAGCGGAGTGGTCAATATCTTCTTCCTCGCTTCCCAAATTGAGTCCAGAATCGGTATTGTGGTAACTGATCGTGACTTCGGTCTCTATGTTCATAAAGAACTGATGTCTTCTCCTCAGTAGCAACTTGAATTTGAAAAATCTCAGCTGATTTGGCAACGGTTAAGTGGTTAAGTGAAAGGAGACCATAGAATCTGTCAGGGAAGCCCCCTGTGCCCCCGCAGAGTTGCGCTTTCTCTGATTTTTTATGACATGGGTCTCCCATTCGTCCGGTTTCTCGTCAGGTGTAGCTCTGGGTAGCTTGCCTTCCTCAGGCTCCTCCCCTTGCGTCTCGGGGCAGAAAAATCCTTGAAAGGGTCATCTTTATCATCTGGTTCCATCCGATCCTCCTGCCATTCAGCGACTGTGATAGTAGAAGGTGCCCTGGGTTCCCGAGTCCTCCATGGTGAGGAACAGGGAGGGAGAATGCCTCCGTCTTTGCGGTGCTGATGGTGATCTGCGACTGGGGGATTCACTGTAGTGTGAGCCTTGTCTATGATGAGTGCTCACTGATGGTGAGGAGTGTCAAGTGCGGGCCACAGGGGAATCGGCTTTGTCAGGGTCGACGTTCCCCTTGCCTCAGTGGAGGGGTAGCCAATCTAGCTACCTATCTTCTCTGAAATCCCTCTATAATTCATTGCATGGACTGCATTAGGGCCGGATTGAAGGAATCCAACATGTCCTTCATGACTGGTTGTCAGTGTGGGCTCTGCTTTTTAGGCTGTGCTCGCTGTGGCACCTCCCCCCTCCGAGTACTCCTGCAGGATCATGTCTGGCAATTCTGCCATTCTGTTATGGGGGACAGTTGTGCAGCCCCTCCAATGTTCCCTAACTGTGGAATTTATGACTCGGGGTGAACAGGATCCTTCTACGGAAGAAGGAACTGGAGTGGAGGCTCATCGATGATTTCCGCTGCCGTGGACAGTGAAGCGCTAGTGAATGGGGCCTTTTCTTGTTGTCTGCTTTTTCGACAAATGATGTTACGTGGATGAGTGCTTCGTAGATTAATGTTTCATCGACGAGTCTTTCATCGATGAGGTCAGAATCTTCTTGGTCCACGAGTGTGCTTTTGCACCTTGAAGCATTTGTTGTGCTAGATAGAATTACCAAGAAAATACTTCAGACCCAATAACCGGACAGGCTCAAAGGAGATGGTAAAATATTGCTTTCATCTCAAGAAGCAAAGCAGGGCGGATAAACAGATCAATTCGATTCATGCAAGATCACACTGTTTTATCATTTTGTTCTAGTTTATATAATGCTAGATGCATCATCTACGACATCATCCTATGTGGCAAACATTAAAAACCTATCGAGGGGTGGGATTTGATTAGGGGGACCATCTCTACATACAGAAAATGCACATGCTAGTCCCTCATTGGTGGTACTATGCAACGTATGAAAAAGTGCATGGCAGGCTATTCTAATTGGTTGGCATCCCAAATTCAACCTTGGACATTCAGCTTGTTAGCAGCATGTCCATAGAAACGAAACTCAGGAGGTTGGAGATACGTCAGCTTTCCCTTTGTTTCCCAATTAGGCCACCCTCTCTCATTGGTAGGCCTCATGCCAGTGTCTTCTGTTTGAAGGTTGACCATGCCAGTCTGCACGGTCTCAGGACATTCGAGGGAGTGTAGGTGCACTGCTATCTTAGCTCCAGGCTAATAGCGCTTGTTTGCGAGCTCTTCGTCACATGTTGCAAGACCATGAAATTGTCCATATCGACAGTGCATTTAACATCATTTGATTCAATTATGCTCTTTGTAGTTCTTCTTTTGGCCTTTAGAAACTTGCTCACTCCATCCAATATTCACGCTGTGCCTTTAATCATCCAATATTTGCCATCAGTAAATGTTTGCGTTTCTCCTAATTCTTGGAAAATATGTCCTTCCGCATGGTCTGCACATATACTTCCTTTGTGCTTTTCCTTCATCTCTCGAAATAGTATTCTTGGTTCAAAGCCAATGTACTCCCCTATTTCGCAAGGAAAACATCATCTACATCGTCTTTCCAGGTTAAAACTCTGGTAGTCCTAAATGTGGACTATATACCTCCCATAAGCAAGCTTCTATGTATTCTTTCTACCTTGCGTTTCAGCGTATGTACAATTATTGACCAGGGGGCACTTAATTCTTCTTTGTATTCGTAAACATGCATCATGGAGTACATGTTTCTCTTAATGCTTCAGTTACATCGTCATTCTTAAGTATTTTCATATCGTTGCAGCATAGATTCATACATCTTCATTGGGACATTCTTTTGCTGTTTTTAGACTTTGTTTAAAATACATCCATGTCGCACACCATTTTATTCATGGCTGCTTTCCGACAACTCAGCAAGGGACACCCTTCTTGAGAACTCTCCTCCACTGTTTCGATGTGAGGATATCTTCTGAATGGCTGCCTGAGTGCATATCATTTTTCATATAGCCAACGTGGTGTGGACAAGTCGCATAAACTTGTGCATGGGTTCCCAATTGTAGCTAGTCGGTCATTCCAATAAGGTGGGGGTTAGGGGCCGTTGACTAGGGAGAATGTGTCTACTTGCTCCACTACATTCTCCCCTCTGGTCACATTCTAAACCACCCTCTCCGCCTCTTCTGCAATTCCTGTTTCATATTTTTCAATCATCTCATATTTTCTTTTATTTGGAACTATATTTATGACACACCGCTCAGGTGGCCAGCATTCTTTATGTGTTCATTCACACTCCAGGTGATCAAACAACAATCTCTTGCCGGTGCACAAAATATCTACTGTCCCATATATTTTTTTACCATCCTGGGGATAATAGAACTTTGTCCTGGAGGTGCAAGAGAACTCCTATTTATATTTTCTTGAGTACCTTCTTCTGTTTGCATCTGTTCTCCAGTATGTTTGTTAATGTCAATCATCATTTTAATTCCAATAGCTTTCTTGGCTGTTTTCTGGCATTGTCCCAAGAAAGATGATCCTTATGAGACAGAATCCCAACATTACTAATAGTAATATTGCTCCAAGTAGTTTAAAAGTATTTGCCAACTAAGATGGAATCCATCCAATCAATGATGAAAACCTGTAGTCTCCTGCTGTTGTATCAGTTTCATCTTCCATCTGTGTGTGTAAGGTTTTCAGCATCGTTATTGCCTCAATGTCCCATTTTCTCCATCATGAGCAGTATAAATGTACAGCAAGAAGGTCCTACCTTTGTGCACACGCCTATTCCATTCGTGTCATCAGATCCAGAACATACCTGTTCTCGAGAGTCGTCAGCCTGATGGCTCTCAACTCTTCCTTTATTGCATTGAATCCTTTTATTGTTGTATTCGATCGTCTGCAGCAGCTCCGATCTTGTAATCTGGAGCCACTTGGCATTCACTGCCGTTTGAAGTCCTGGTATGAATATAGGCATCATTATTATGGCGGTTTTGCTGAATAGTTTGTACACATCTGGAATGTCGACGTAAGCCTCTATCGACTTCAACGAGAAGTAATTCTCTCTCTCTCTAGTCGGCGAAGATTAAGTGATCTCTTCCTTCTGTTATATTCATTCATTTTCGGGAACTCTTCAATATGGAGGTTACTTTGAGGAATCACTAGTGCTGGGACATGTACATATACTGTGGAACACACTCCTCCCCAATCCTTAGGCAACTACATGTAGGCCCCGGATCCACAAGCCCAATATCAGTGCATCAGAATTGTAGTTCCTCTATTCATCCCTGGTATGTTAGTTAATTCTCCACATCATTCTTCAAGCAGGTTGTCGCATTCTTCACTTGCAATGTATGCACTGGTCCTGCTTCGTTTTCAACCCAGGTTAGTAGCCTTGCATGCTTGGTCCATGTTTCTAGGCATTCATCATTCACCTTCTGCACCTCTTGGATTCCTTCTTTCTTCAATAGGTGTGCAGGGCATGATATTAGGCCATCTTCCCATGCAGTGCTGGTTGCTATGCACCCATACACCAACAGCTGTGTTCTTTCCCAGCATACCGGCTCTCCTGATTTTTCCGTCAAGACAAGCAATTCATTCTCTTCATATCGACAACTTGCATCTTCTCTCCAAATGGGATGGATATATGGATTTTTTGTTTGTCCACCCTAATCCACTCTCCATCCTTTTTGTCTTTACATATGGATCTTCGTGTGGAAAAGTTGGTCTCAATCACGATCTTTAAGTTTCCCACTTCCCTTCAAATTGGCCTCTCATAGTGCAGGATGCTAAATGACTGATCACGGTTTACAAAAGTGGGCTCCCAAAATGTGTTGACATTCTGAACTGGTTAAATATTTAGACAAAAAGGTGACATTAACACGTGTGTGAAGAACCCAAAACAGTTGGGGGGAATGTCCCAAGTAGCATGCCTACCTGTGTGCGTTGTTCCTGAGAAGATACATAACCTTCTGGACTAAAGTGTGTATCAAAAAATATATATACATTTATTATATTTTTTTAGACAATACATAACATAATGGTGTCACACGGATGTGTGGAGCACAACATAACAAATATGGTGAGAACAAAAATGCATGAAAAATCAAAAGAATTTTAGTAGACACTGTATATTAAATACTAATGTGGTTTTTCAAAAGGTTGAGACTATGCAGGAAGTGGTTCCAACTTTGGACCACTGTCTGTCTAGCCCAACTACAGATTTAATCATATTTTAGGTCTACGTCAGAAAAATTAAGAATGAAACAAGTTCCATTTTTATTGCATGGTAGTGTTTAATGCACGCCGCTGGCACCGTGCGGCGGTGGCGTCTGCCAATCCATCTGTAAGGTATGACGGTTCAGCAATTTTCTCTTGCTCGACTGTTGCCTTCTTCAGGACCCAATTCAATTTCTTTGGAGGGGGACCCTACACAAACAAACTAAAACAGATATGTTTGTTAAGGTAAGAAAAAAGCAATATGATACCAAAAGTGTGGGGGTAGGGTGGGTTTGAAGGACACTGTGGATCAGTCAGGATGGAGAAAGTACTTACCTCAACAGCTTTTTCAAAAAAGGCGAATGGATGAACCTCTGGGGGTATTTGTGAACGATGGACTGTACTGCAGTGGTTCCCAATTGTAAACAAAAGAGAAAGGAATGTATGTAAGAGTGTATATAATGTGGCTAGTTAAGGGCGCTGTTTCTGCCCTCTAGTACCTGATGGCATATGAGCAGAACAGAAATGTAAACCTAACGTAGGTCATGCTTACCCAGGCTGGGTTAATGGAGCAGTGAAAATGCTCTGGCTTTTTTTCTTTCGGAGGGTTGTGGTATCTCCCCTTGAAGTCTTTCCTGGCTATTTGCTGGTGTTGTGTAGTGGCTTCCCGGGAAGTTTGAAGATAAGGGCTACTCCCGGTGCCAGAAATGTAAAGACAGATGCAGGTTTCTCCGAGTCAAAGTGCCGTGTTTGTAAGGTTCCATGGAGATAACTGTAGAAAAACAAGTAAAGGTCAAAAGAGAAAGAAAAAGCACAAGCAATGAGTGCCCTCGTGGGGTAGCACACTCTCCGGTGAGGGGGGGCAGTATAATGGCAGACCTTCATTGCCTGGATTATAAAAGCGGTCTTACCTGGGACGCTTAGCTGTAAGTAGATGCAGCGTCTCGGTCCATGTCTCGTGGCTAGTGCGAGCTCAGGCAGGAGGCAAGCTGCCGGGCAGCTCAGAACACACAGAAGTATCTTGTGTGTCTGCCGAAGCTGTGAATGTTCCTATGAAACCTATGGGGGCATCTCAAGGTGCTTGATGTAAAAAAAGAAAAGAAAGAAAAGAGGAAATTTCCGTGGCAGAGTTAATGGAGCCAGGCTGAAAGGAAACTATGGGGTGGTGTCTTCAAACGATCCATGGGAGGCATACTCCTCACAGTGCTGTGACCCTGTAGTAACAAGGAGGCGGAATGCCAACCTATGCAGAAAGGTATGCTCCTGTGCCATAAAGTCCTGGGCATCTACAGGGAGGAGCACGGTCTGCAAACTGGGTGACGCCCGTGTTCAGTGAGAAAACTGGCATATGTTGTGTGCCAGCCTGAGGAGGGGCATTTAGGAGTGTTCTGGAGTGTGGTGCTGAGTGGCAGTGTGGGTTGTAATCCAGCCCCAAGTGCCTATATGTAAGTGTCTCCCCGGCAAGCATGGTGGCAGTCCTATGTGTGCCTCGTTGATGCCTGCCCCCAAAGTGTTCGAGATGGATGTACCAACCCTCCATCGGTCCTGTAGATGGAGGGGTTCAAAGTGAAGGGCTGTCTTAAGACGTGGGGTGTAAAATGGCATAAGTAGTTACAATATTATGTGTGCCTCATTGAGGCCATCCCTTTGTGTGTTCGTTGTGTGAATCCACCATCCCTCTTTGTGGTCCAGTGAGGCATGTATATTGGGTGTGTTGGCAACCACTATGACCCACAACTGAATGTCCTTGTGTCAGTGTTGATGCCTTATGAAGTGGGTCACCATCGGGGCCGTCAGTGTTTCACACCTAATCAGACCGGTGTTCCACAATCATTTTGTGAATGGGTCTGCTTGTCTGGCCAACATATCGCAATCCACATGGACATTGCAGACAATAGATAACATTAGCCGTTTTGCAGTTCGAGACATGTTTGAAATGCCACATACTAAACACTGCTATAAGAGGCAGCATTTCTTGAGGTATAAACAGCTTGAATGCACCTGTTGCATGAGGTATCAAATAGCATACATAGCCGCTCGCGTTTGAACTCGCCCTCAGCACATTGCACACATGATTGTACCATGTTATCCGTTTCAGGGTGGTGCACATCCACCACGGTATCGAGTATCACCCCCTTATATTCTTATATTCGTTATAATTTGTCTCGGTTTCCCTCCTTATTCATGCCATCCCCAACTGCCCATCTGTGTCAGTGCTTATATCCCATTCGGTATCATGGCCATACCTCACTTTACATGCCCCAACCACACAAAATAACCACACAAAACAATATCGAAATTGCAAAAAGAAAACATATGCAACAGAACGTGCATTTTAAACAATGCTTGTAGTGTTGAGCCTGCAGTGGGATAGAAAAAACAGCAAAACATGCATAAGAAATCCAAACATTTAATCTCAATAGAAGCATTAATCATGTGTATGAAAGTAAAAATGTTTGTTGCAAGGTATATTTTCATATTACTCAGTGACAACTTCATTCTCGCGAGAATGGGGAGCAATGCTGGGTGCTTTCCGAACAACAGATAAGTGGACCCAGTACAGCAACTCCTTCAACCGAACTGCAAATGGGGTAGCAAAAACAATGGTGAAGCAAAAACAATGGTGAAAAGACCCTGGAAACTGTGGTCGTTGCAGCGCCAGACAAAGACCCTGATGACAATCTGTCCGCTGGGATAAAGTTGAGAAGCTGGTAAATTCAGTGGATCTGCTGGCAATGCTTCAGCTGTAGCTTCTCTTCTAGGAGCAATCTGGTGAGACAAAAACATTTCAAGTCTTTGTTAACTCCCTCAAATACACCTGCAACTCTTCCCCAAACACGCCTGCTGCCCTGTGAGCATCTGATGCTGTGTGGGTAGGTGTGAGAGGTGAATGCATTCTTCGCCCGTCACTATCTCGTGCAGGGACAAACGGTGATCTTTGCCTGACTGCATTCTGAAGTTAAACAAAACCAGAAGTAGACCGTGCAGCTAGTTCCTCCCTAACGTAGTACATATTTTTGACAATTTGCTCTTCATCAGCCAGTTCAGCTTTTTAACAATTACGTTGGCTCGAGGGTGGTATATAGTGTTTGCCGTATCCCCAATAGGGATGCAATCTCTTTAAAGAATTCATTAAAAAAGTGAGTTCCATTATCACATTTTAGGACCTTACATATTCCCCCCAATGAGGAAATACCTAGCGTACCAGAAATGTGCCTGTTGGGGGCGCTGTTGCGCATGTAGAAAATGGCCACCTAAACCCGGTGCTCCTTCATCACCACAAGATCCTGCGCTTGAAGATCCGCTCATAGGCCATCTAGAGGGCTAAAACCTACTGGAGCAGTTGCCGGTGGACTCAACCGCAACTTGTGGAAATCTGAGCCTGCTGCGGTACCGGACTGCTGAGATCTGGCTGTTAACAGACCCGCCGACGCGAGCAATGGTGTCGTGCCGACACGCGACACCAGGAGAATTCACCCAGCAGCCGTGGTTGCTGAGCGCTGCGGGCCACGAGTGGGCGGAGCCTATGCTGGCGGCTCTCGCCTCACCCTGCTATCTGGCCCGCGCTCTTCACAAGGTGGCGTTTGGAGGTGCCTGTATCTTCTGTGGATGGCCCAGCTCTACCCTAGCCCTCGGCGCTGACCTGCTTGATACTCGACCGCCTCCTTCCCCCCAATCGCGAGTATCAAAGCTCCCGCCCGCGCATGGACCTGCAGGCAGCGGAGCTGGACAACCAAGTAAGCAGCCAGCGAGAGGGGACAAGGGGGACGCGGTGTGCCGGTTCTGCCGCGGAGGCGGCTCCCGACGGCTCCTTGTCGTGTTTCAACATATGAAGCGCTTCTATGCGCCGGATGCCCCCAGCAGACATTTCACCCCCGCATTGTGATTTATGAGGGGTTCAGATTCCTCTGTAACTCCTGAAGCCTCCCGGCGCACCTGCAAGAAAATGCATGGGATCGTCTGGTAAACACACAGCAACCCGAAGGATTACACCCTGTGTTGACGTGTGGGTGTTCCACGGTTGGCACACGACTGCCATACTGCCGCATTCTGGACGCCCCGCAGACTCCTACACACGACATGCTACAAACTGGGCGAGGCGCCTAGGAGTGTTGTGGGCTCTTTTGACATTGTTCATGTGCGGGGGACACAATTCAGAAATATGCTCCGGAATGGCACTCGAGACCTGCTAATTTAGGGCTGTGGACTTCCTGATCCCTACCCACCTCTTTCGGCCTGCAAATACTCCGTGAAGCCGATTGGGTCGCACCTGGCAGCTCCGCGAGCTAAGCTCTGTGTTAATTGGGGTAGTGCCTCGCCACCACCATACCGCTGCTATGCGGCCTTCCTTTATACGCCCTGCAAGCTTGGACAAACCTGGTGGTGCTACTATACTAGCCGTGGTGCCTGGGAGTACTGCTGGATTCGCTTGACACTATACACGTGGGGGGACATAGTCCATTCGAGTTTCACAGACCTGCATTGGTGGCCTCCTGCTCTGGGCTGCGGATTCCCTGGGCGCTCGCCCATGGTCTGAGGTTTAGACCCTACGGAGCTTCTGTGACAAACCCAATATACACACGCGATTCGGTGTAAGCATGGGGGAGCCAAGCAAGACAAACAGGGCATCCAAAACCCCCAGTGGCAAGAAGGGCCCTATGGACACGTTTACCAACACGGCAAACCACGCTTTGACGGTGGACACACATCCGGATGAAGGTGCGCCAAGCGAACAAGAAGGGATAGATAGAGAAGATAAATTGGCCGCACTAGTCCAGAATGGATTCCTGGCAGTAAACACCAAACTGGACCAAATAGTTGCCACCATTGGCTCCTTGAGAGCCAGAATAGATAAGGAGAGTGCACGTGTCACAGAGACTGAGAACAGGATTAGCGTGAACCAAGATACTATTGCCCACCACAGCCGAGATATCTCCTACATCAAAGACACGATGAGCAAACTACAGAGCAAGTGTGAGGACCTCGAATCCAGGTCAAGAAGAAACAATGTCCGTGTGGTCAGAGTGGCGGAGTCCTTCGGCAAGGGCCAAATGGAGAAACATGTGGAAGAACTTTTCAGATCCTTATTCGGACCGGAATCGCTCTCGCAGCATTTCCTGGTGGAGAGAGCTCATCCTACTCTAGCACCGGTGTCCAAGCCAGGAGCCCCGCCACGTACAATAATTGCTTGCCTCCTGAACTATAGGGACAGGGACACAATCCTTCGGCTGGCAAGGGAGGCCAGTACACTGCACTATGAAGGTAACAGAATACATATATATCCAGATTTCTCCGCCTCTGTCCAGGCAAGCAGACGCTCTTATGAACCGGTTAAGAAACTCCTTAGAGCACGACAGATCACGTACGCCTTGATGTTCCTGGCCAAAATGAGGATTCAGCATGCAGGGAGGGCACACTTTTTTGAAAATCCGTCTGAAGCCATATCTTATATTGAGTCCTCTATACCCCTCCCCCCAATAGACCCCGGCCGGCAGACTAATATGTACGTACTTTACTAGCCTGGTTGTAGCAATCGCGGGCCTTACCTCTGGGTCCCTGGAAAACTGATACTATAGACGACCATGTTCTGTGATTTGGTGATAGTTAGGAACCTGGGACGGCGGTCATGTGAGGCAACATGACTACCCCGGGAATATTCCACAAGTTGAGGGACAGACATCGTCAAGTTGGGGGTGAGGGTGGTGGGCGGGTTATGGGTTGTTGCTGTTATAATAACCCATGGTTTGAAGTGGGAAAGGCCCCCCACCTTATGGCACTCAGGCCTGGGGAGGTTACCGGGGGAATTGGTTATAGGTCACTGGTTAAACAAGTGGTCTCTGAGATTCTGACACGATCCATGGTATGTGAAAGGTTCATCCAAGAGGTTGGTGATGTTATTCGAACGTTTCTATGTAAGACTTGGACCACGCATTGAGGGTTTTGTCGTGGAATGTAAGGGGATTGAACAATCGGTGGAAGACTAAGGTGGGAAATTACATTGTCAGACATGGCGCTCAAATTGTTATGCTACAGGAAACACATACTGTTGATACTAGTAATGAGTGCATATTCCCTAGTTGGGGCAAATCCCGGTTCTATACAAACTATTCATCTCAGTCCAGGGGTGTCGCCACGCTCATACACCCAAATCTAGGATTCCGGCTCGATGGCCATAAATCGGACGCCCTAGGTAGGTATGTTCTGGTGTGGGGCTCGATTGCAGGACAACAGATGCCACTGGTCAATACATATGGCCCGAACATTGATGACCCTGCCTTTTATACAAATGTATACCAATTACTTTTTGCCATTGATGTGCCTACTATAGGGTGGGTTGGGGACTTCAACATTGCTATAGACCCTAGACTGGATAGATCCAGCACACATGTTAGAGCACCGAGTAGGGCTGTTCTTACTTTGCGACACATCCTATCCCAGCTCTCCCTCGAAGATTCCTGGCGAGTACTGCACCCGAATGGTAAGGGCTACACATACTATTCTTCTGTTCACGATTCTGAGTCCAGAATTGATTATTGGTTTGTGTCCCCCACTATGATTACTGCAACGAAGGCATGTGAGATACTATCCCGTACACTGTCTGACCACTCCCCGATAACACTTGAGGTTGCATTTCACAACTGCCCTAGATCGCCCAGAAGATGGCGAATACCCATGGGGTTGCTAAGTGATTCTGGAGTGGTGGAAGGATTACACATTGAAATCGCCGAGGTCCTTGAGATCAACATGGGCTCAGTTGATAGATGTTCCACGGCATGGGAATCCTTTAAGGTCTGGGCTAGGGGGACTCTACTATCCAAATCTGTGGGTCTTCTAAAGAGGGTCAGAGCTGAACTAACCCAAACTGAAAATGAACTGAGGAAACTGGAGGACGCTTATACTCGCACACAGGATAAGGCCATACTAGCTGGGATACAGAAACATCTCCAGGAATTTGGCAGACTAGCTGCTAGGGAAATTCAGTATATGGCGGCCCCGGTCCGAGCCCGTAAATATGGCGAGGGTAACAAGGCGGGAAGGACACTGTCCAATTTATTGAAACAGGACAGGCACCCCAATCGAATTACTAGCATACAAACATCGTGGGGAGAGATTTTGCTGAATGAGAGAGACATCAATGGGGAGTTGTTAAGTTTTACCAACAGCTGTATAGCAATAGAGACAATAAGTCAATCACGGAAGTCAAGGCATACCTAGAGACACTGACAATGCCGAAACTCTCTGAAGAGACCCGCCTGGCAATGGACCAGCCTCTCACTGCTGAGGAACTTGCTGAGGCGATTAAGGACTTGGCATCTTTATTGCTCTCCTCTGAAAAGTGCACGGAACTACCATAAATCACCAATGCAATTATAGAGCAAATACTTCAACCCAAAAATAGACACAATAATTCACAGCCACGCACGCTTTAGAAGATAATCAGCTCTTGTAACGCTCACCTGATTCCCGTAGAGGCGCCGGTCTTGACTGGGCGTATACCGTATCTTCAAAGGTGATGTGTAACACACGGCTGGCTCTTTGGGCTGGACCTCTGTGCACTGTATGTCTGACTCGAAGGGTAAGATGTCTGCAGATAGAAAATATGAGATTAAGGAACTGGGTTATTGAATGTCTCTCTCTTCTTCCCTTTCTCTTCTCCTGTAGAACCCCAAAGATTAACGCTCTCACCTTAGGTAAGTGAACGCCGTGCTCTCCATCTGCCTCGGGGCAGGGTGCTGTAACCAGTTTCTTCACTGGATAAGGGGAGCAGGCCTCTTGACTTCAGAGGACTGCTGTCCGTCGTTTACTGCACGAACGGTAAGTTTCGAGTAATTCTAATGTCTTTAAAGTCTTTAGTAATGATGTTTCTTGTTTTGCAGGGTTCCGGCGATGGCGGATGACGGGCTGAAGTGAGTTGAAGATGGAGCCCGTGTGATGAATAGAAGCGCCTGGAAGCACGTAAGTAAGCGCTTGTTGCCTGCTTCACGATGCGCTCTGTCTTTTTAATTTTGCAGGTACAAGTTCGGAGCGGCTGCAGGGTGCCGGAATACCCACTGGGTTAGATGTGGAAAGGAGTAATGGCACGTGAGTATTAAAGTTCCCCAATGTCTTTAAACGCACCTTGTTTTGTCTTTCAGATGCGGGATGCAGCGCCGAAGGCCTCCGGAGCGTGCAAAGAGTTGGTAAGCTTTTGTCTTTCAGATGCCGGAATGCAGCGCGAGGCGTTGGTGACAGCCGATGGACCAGGTAAGTGAAGAGCTGTCACTGAAGACCGTAATGCTAAACTGTTCTTTCTTGTCTTTATAGGTGTTGCTGAAGACTGGATTCAGGATGGTAAGCCTTTTTCCTTAGGGCCAGGATCAGATGCAGAAGACACGATGAACGTTCTGCTGCAGAGGATGCAGAATAACGCAAAGCAAGATTCATCCATCGGGTGTGGTTTAAATAGCCTCCTGTAGTGCTTAGGTGTCTCCTTCCACAGCCACGCCTAGGTAAGAAAAGAGTTCCTGCTTTCCAGAAGAGTTCCAGTGTTCTGAATCTAGGGAGTGGCTCCTGCCCCACCCAACAGGAAAAGTAGTTCCAAACAGAAGAGGATCAGAGGCTCAACTGGCAGGCAAGTAAGCAGCATGGTCTGCTGCAGGTAAGTCCACCCAAGCATTATGAGCCCGGCGCTTCCAGCGCTGGGACTGGGCATATTTATGAGCCTGGTGCCACTGGCGCCAGGACTGGGTCCAAAAGGTCCCAATTGGGACTGGTTGGCACTCGGAACCTGGGTTATGGATCTGCTTCCAAGGGAGTTGGGAAAACCCTGACCTTTTGGAAGCAGAGATCATGACAGCTCTTTACGGCTATTTATTCAAATTTTACAAGTACATAGAAATAACTCATAAAACTAACATGGACATAGATCACAGAAAAAGTAAAGAAGTCAAAGGAAGAATACATCACCGTGAGCGTATTATCATTCTTCATCTCGCCCATTTACGGCTGGAAGACCCCGAGGACAGCCAGGACGAGAGTGCCACAGCTCACAGGAAGGCCAGACAGAGCGTCCTTCTCTGGCTGAAGTCTCACCTGACCCCTCCAGGTTTCCGCCTATATAGGCACTCCAAAAAAAAGGAGTTAATTCTCAAACCTTCTGGAATTGCACCTGCTGTCATGATCTCTGCTTCCAAAAGGTCAGGGTTTTCCCAACTCCCTTGGAAGCAGATCCATAACCCAGGTTCCGAGTGCCAACCAGTCCCAATTGGGACCTTTTGGACCCAGTCCTGGCGCCAGTGGCACCAGGCTCATAAATATGCCCAGTCCCAGCGCTGGAAGCGCCGGGCTCATAATGCTTGGGTGGACTTACCTTCAGCAGACCATGCTGCTTACTTGCCTGCCAGTTGAGCCTCTGATCCTCTTCTGTTTGGAACTACTTTTCCTGTTGGGTGGGGCTGGAGCCACTCCCTAGATTCAGAACACTGGAACTCTTCTGGAAGGCAGGAACTCTTTTCTTACCAGGAACTCTTTTCTTACTTAGGCGTGGCTGTGGAAGGAGACACCTAAGCACTACAGGAGGCTATTTAAACCACACCCGGTGGATGAATCTTGCTTTGCGTTATTCTGCAACCTCTGCAGCAGAACGCTCATCGTGTCTTCTGCATCCGGTCCTGGGCCTAAGGAAAAAAGCTTACCATCCTGAATCCAGTCTTCAGCAACACCTATAAAGACAAGAAAGAACAGGTTAGCATTCCGGCATCTGAAAGGCAAAGGCTTACCATCCTGAATCCAGTCTTCAGCAACACCTATAAAGACAAGAAAGAACAGGTTAGCATTCCGGCATCTGAAAGGCAAAGGCTTACCTACTCTTCGTGCGCTCCGGAGGTCTTCACACTGCATTCCGGCATCTGAAAGACAAAAGTTTACCAACTCTTCGCACGCTCCGGAGGCCTTCGGCGCTGCATCCCGCATCTGAAAGACAAAACAAGGTGCGTTTAAAGACATTGGGGAACTTTAATACTCACGTGCCATTACTCCTTTCCACATCTAATCCAGTGGGTATTCCGGCACCCTGCAGCCGCTCCGAACTCGTACCTGCAAAATAAAAAGACAGTTAGAGCGCATAGTGAAGCAGGCAACAAGCGCTTACTTACGTGCTTCCAGGCGCTTCTATTCATCACACGGGCTCCATCTTCAACTCACTTCAGCCCGTCATCCGCCATCGCCGGAACCCTGCAAAACAAGAGACATCATTACTAAAGACTTTAAAGACATTTGAATGACTCGAAACTTACCGTTCGTGCAGTAAACGACGGACAGCAGTCCTCTGAAGTCAAGAGGCCTGCGCTACCTATCCAGTGAAGAAACTGGTTACAGCACCCTGCCCCGAGGCAGATGGAGAGCTCGGCATTCACTTACCTAAGGTGAGAGCGTTAACCTTTGGGGGTCTACAGGAGAGGAGAAGAGGAAAGAGATAGGGACACCCCAATAACCCCAGTTCATTAACCCCATATTTTCTATCTGCAGACATCTTACTCTACACGTCAGGCATACAGTGCACAGAGGTCCAGCCCAAAGAGCCAACCGGGTGCTACACATCACCTTTGAAGATACGGTAGTCGCCCAGTCAAGACCGGCGCCACTGCGAGAATCAGGTGAGCGTTACAGAACGCAAAGCCGACCGCAAAACTCTCGCCCAGGCGCTATGGAAACCTCGGATACTGACCCCCTAGCCCGGTTACTTGGGGAACTAAGGGCAGAAGTGCATGCAGCTCGTCAGGAAACGAATGCTCTAAGAAGGGAACTAATTATTTCCAAGGAGAGAACAGACAATCTTGCTAGACAAGTGCTACAGTCACAAGCCGGACAGACCCCGTTACCCGCATCAGGGGCAAATCTTCCTTCAACATCCTCTATGAATCCAGTGCAGATCAACCTACCTGGGAATGTACCTCTGGCTCCGCCCGAACGATTTTCTGGTGACCCAAAGAGGTTTGCAGTATTTATCAATCAGTGCCGGTTGCACTTCTTATGCCGGCCAGCAGCCTTTCCAACTGATCAAGCAAAAGTAGCTTTTGTACTTTCGTACCTTAGTGGCAATGCGGCAGACTGGTCGATCCCTCTAGTTAATCAAGATGATCCGGTTCTCCATGATTTTCAAGCCTTTCAGCTTAGTATGGAAAAACTGTTCGCAAGACATTCACAGGGGCAGGCCTTGGACAATGAGCTTCTTTCGTTGCGACAGGGTAATCAAGACCTTTTGGCTTATATTGCATCTTTCAATAGACTAATAGTGGAAACTCAATGGCCTGAGGACACAAGGATTACGCTGTTTTATAGAGGTCTACGTGGAGAGCTCAAAGACGTTTTAGCCCAAGTAGTGAATCCCCCACAAGACTGTTCGGATTATATAGACTTGGTCGTTCAAATAGATCACAGGCTGCAGAACAGGAAGGCCGATCGTTCCAAGTTTGATGCTCGAGTATTTTCCAAACCGCCAACTCCTTCCAAAGGAGTAGACTCCGGGGAACCCATGCAAATAGGGGGTCTGAAAGGTCCTCTAACACAAAGGGAGCGGGAAAGGAGGAAACAGTTGCAATTATGCCTATATTGCGGAAACTCAGGGCACTTTCTTCGAGACTGTCCGGTGAAACCTGCCAAGAAGGCAGTAGGAGCTGCAGTTACCAAAGTTACAAACTCTGAGCAGGGAAACGACCTCGCCCGACAAGAATAGAGGTCCTCTTGCCGAGCGTGAAAACCAGTTCCGTGACCTCGCATTTCGTGATACCTATGGTCCTCATTAGCCCTGATAATCCGGATCGATTACATGCAATTGAAGCTTACGTCGACAGCGGTGCCATCGGCAATTATGTGGATCATGAAATGGTTTTGAGGATGAATCTAACTCTTTGTCCCAAGGCTGTAAAGGACGTCATTACTACGGTGGATGGTACGGAGATAGCCTCCGGGCCAGTAACGCATACCACTCAAGAGGTGACGCTAGTAAGTCAAGATGGACACCATGAGAAGATTGTGTTCGATGTGATCAAGGCCCCTCAGTTTCAGATTATTCTAGGAATACCTTGGTTAGAGAAACACAATCCTCTGATCGATTGGCGAGCAAGAATGGTCCAGTTTCCAGAATGTGTCTCTACTTGTCACCCTCCACCTGGTGTTGCACTGGCCGCAATTTCTTCAGAGACTCCCCAGTTACCTCCCGAATACCTAGAATACCAAGATGTTTTCCGGAAGGATCAGGCTAACTCTCTACCTCCTCATAGGTCTTATGACTGCCAGATAGACCTGATACCTGGATCTACTCCTCCTTGTAGTAGAATTTATGCCCTCACCGAGCCTGAGAACCTTCACCTTCGACAATACCTGGATCAATACCTGGCAAATGGGTTTATTCGTCCTTCCAAGTCCCCTGCTTCTTCAGCTTTGTTCTTCGTTCCAAAAAAGGAAGGAGACCTTAGAACTTGTATCGATTATCGCTCCCTGAACCAGATCACTGTTAAGAATAGATATCCGTTACCTTTGATCCCTGAACTCCTGGACCAAGTCAGAAAAGCATGCATATATACAAAGCTGGATCTTAGAGGAGCTTACCACTTGGTACGAGTAAAAGAGGGCGATGAATGGAAGACGGCCTTCCGCACCAAGTATGGGCTATTTGAATATCAGGTCATGCCCTTCGGACTTTGCAATGCCCCGGCCGCCTTTCAATATTTTATGAACGATGTCCTCAGAGAGCTCATAGATGTATGGGTTGTTGTTTACATTTACGACATCCTCGTTTATTCTTCATCGGAATCTGAACATCGGAAACACGTGAAAATGGTCCTCGAAAGATTGCGTCAACACAAACTTTTCGCTAAGTTGGAAAAATGTGTTTTCAACGTGACTGAAGTTGAATTCTTGGGATTCATATTATCACCTGGCGGAGTGCGTATGGATTCAAAGAAGGTCGATGCAGTTCTCAAATGGCCATCACCATCCTCCGTAAAAGGTGTGCAAAGCATGTTAGGCTTCGCTAACTTTTACCGCAGGTTTATCCCCGAATTCTCTCGAATAGTCCAGCCCATCACTGCCTTGTTAAAGAAAAACAAACGTTTTGAATGGTCTACCGAGGCGGAACAAGCTTTCCAGGATTTGAAGACTAAATTTATCTCTGCACCAATCTTAAAAAAAACCCTCGCCCCGAACTCCCCTACATCGTGGAAACTGATGCTTCAAGCCTTGCCATGGGGGCAGTTCTATCACAAAAGGACCCGGTAACCAATCAGTTGCATCCCGTGGCATTTTGGTCCCGCAAATTCTTGCCTCCTGAAATCAATTACACGATTACTGACAAGGAACTTCTGGCTATCAAGTCTGCCTTTAAGGCTTGGCGGCATTATCTGCTGGGGGCCCGACACACCGTTACTGTGATTACGGATCACCGAAACCTGCAATATTTGAAGACCGCAAAAGCCCAATCCTCTAGACAACTCCGTTGGGCATTATTCTTTGCCGAGTTTGACTTCATAATTACCTATCGACCTGGTACAAAGAACGGTAAAGCCCATGCCCTTTCTCGGATGGGAGTGGAAGAACACTTGGTCAACCCTAAACCTGTACCAATCATTCCCGAACAAAGAATTCTGGGTGTAATCGCCACAGAATCCATAGAGGAAGTTAAGGATAAAGCCAGGCAACTTGTAACTCCAGCAGACATACAGAATTGGCATCTGCAGGGAAAGGACTTTGCAGTAAAGGACAATTTATTGTATTTCCAAGAACGATTATACCTACCCAGCACAGATTTACAGAAAAAAGTAATCTCTTGTTATCACGACTCTTTAATGGAAGGTCATCCCGGTATAGCCAAGACCTCAGAAAAGATCAAGCGCTACTTCTGGTGGCCGTCTTGGAAAAAAGATATCAGAGACTTTATAATGTCCTGTGGAGTATGCGCCCAAAACAAGAGTCAAAAGGAAAGACCAGCAGGCCTCTTACGCCCTATTGACATCCCACCTCCCCTTGGCATACGCTTTCTATGGACTTCATCACCGATCTACCTCCATGCTCCGGATACAATACGATTCTAGTAATCGTGGACTTATTCTCCAAGATGGCGCATTTCATTCCGCTCAAAGGCTTGCCAACAGCAGCAACACTGGCCCGAGAATTTCTCGAAAACATCGTCCGACTGCACGGTTTTCCTTCGGTTCTAATTTCGGATCGAGGTAGTCAATTTATTTCTCATTTTTGGCGAAGTTGCTGTCGGTCGGCTCAAATTGATGTGAGACTATCGACCAGTCACCACCCTCAGACCGACGGACAAACCGAGAGGACCAATCAAACTCTGGAACAGTATTTACGCTGCATGCTGCAACAAACTGAAAAAACTTGGAAAGATATCCTTTGGATAGCCGAGTATGCCTACAATAACTCTGTCCATTCGGGAACTGGGAAAACCCCGTTTTTTCTTTTGTACGGCAGTCACCCTCGAACCTCGGAGTTGGATCCCCTCCAAGATCTTGAAACACCAGCAGTAGACTACCTGCATTCTGCAATCACCCAAGCCTTTAAGGAAGCTGTTTCTCACCTTCAAAGGGCTAAAGAACAATACAAGAAAGGAGCAGATCAACATCGGAAGGAAGCCCCTCACTATCAAGTAGGGGATCAAGTCTGGTTATCCACCAAATATCTATCTCTAAAAGGGCCACGCACATTCAACCCAAGATACCTTGGTCCCTATTCCATCACTACCATAGTAAACCCAGTAGCGGTCAAGTTGGACTTGCCCCCGCACATGAAGATACATCCGGTCTTCCACGTCTCTCTATTAAAACCCGTGCAACCTCAAACCCGATTAACCAAATCTCCAAAACCTGTCCTAGTGGATGGAAAACTCGAGTTTGAAGTCAAAAGCATTCTGGACTCCAAGATCTCCAAATCTAAACTATTCTACCTAATTGACTGGAAAGGCTACGGCCCCCAAGAGAGATCCTGGGAACCTGCTGAATATGTCCACGCTCCTCGCCTAATCAAAAGATTTCACCGAACATTTCCTGACAAGCCAAAACCCCCGGAGAAGCCCGGTTTGGGAGGGGCCTTGAGGGGGGGGTACTGTCATGATCTCTGCTTCCAAAAGGTCAGGGTTTTCCCAACTCCCTTGGAAGCAGATCCATAACCCAGGTTCCGAGTGCCAACCAGTCCCAATTGGGACCTTTTGGACCCAGTCCTGGCGCCAGTGGCACCAGGCTCATAAATATGCCCAGTCCCAGCGCTGGAAGCGCCGGGCTCATAATGCTTGGGTGGACTTACCTTCAGCAGACCATGCTGCTTACTTGCCTGCCAGTTGAGCCTCTGATCCTCTTCTGTTTGGAACTACTTTTCCTGTTGGGTGGGGCTGGAGCCACTCCCTAGATTCAGAACACTGGAACTCTTCTGGAAGGCAGGAACTCTTTTCTTACCAGGAACTCTTTTCTTACTTAGGCGTGGCTGTGGAAGGAGACACCTAAGCACTACAGGAGGCTATTTAAACCACACCCGGTGGATGAATCTTGCTTTGCGTTATTCTGCAACCTCTGCAGCAGAACGCTCATCGTGTCTTCTGCATCCGGTCCTGGGCCTAAGGAAAAAAGCTTACCATCCTGAATCCAGTCTTCAGCAACACCTATAAAGACAAGAAAGAACAGGTTAGCATTCCGGCATCTGAAAGGCAAAGGCTTACCATCCTGAATCCAGTCTTCAGCAACACCTATAAAGACAAGAAAGAACAGGTTAGCATTCCGGCATCTGAAAGGCAAAGGCTTACCTACTCTTCGTGCGCTCCGGAGGTCTTCACACTGCATTCCGGCATCTGAAAGACAAAAGTTTACCAACTCTTCGCACGCTCCGGAGGCCTTCGGCGCTGCATCCCGCATCTGAAAGACAAAACAAGGTGCGTTTAAAGACATTGGGGAACTTTAATACTCACGTGCCATTACTCCTTTCCACATCTAATCCAGTGGGTATTCCGGCACCCTGCAGCCGCTCCGAACTCGTACCTGCAAAATAAAAAGACAGTTAGAGCGCATAGTGAAGCAGGCAACAAGCGCTTACTTACGTGCTTCCAGGCGCTTCTATTCATCACACGGGCTCTATCTTCAACTCACTTCAGCCCGTCATCCGCCATCGCCGGAACCCTGCAAAACAAGAGACATCATTACTAAAGACTTTAAAGACATTTGAATGACTCGAAACTTACCGTTCGTGCAGTAAACGACGGACAGC
This sequence comes from Ambystoma mexicanum, assembly GCF_040938575.1. Taxonomy (NCBI): domain Eukaryota; kingdom Metazoa; phylum Chordata; class Amphibia; order Caudata; family Ambystomatidae; genus Ambystoma; species Ambystoma mexicanum. The sequence continues at coordinate 1,046,144,222 of NC_090930.1, read as the reverse complement.
AGTCCTCTGAAGTCAAGAGGCCTGCGCTACCTATCCAGTGAAGAAACTGGTTACAGCACCCTGCCCCGAGGCAGATGGAGAGCTCGGCATTCACTTACCTAAGGTGAGAGCGTTAACCTTTGGGGGTCTACAGGAGAGGAGAAGAGGAAAGAGATAGGGACACCCCAATAACCCCAGTTCATTAACCCCATATTTTCTATCTGCAGACATCTTACTCTACACGTCAGGCATACAGTGCACAGAGGTCCAGCCCAAAGAGCCAACCGGGTGCTACACATCACCTTTGAAGATACGGTAGTCGCCCAGTCAAGACCGGCGCCACTGCGAGAATCAGGTGAGCGTTACACCTGCGCAGTTGAGGGACAGCCGTTGGTTGCCAGCTGGGTCAATCGAGAGCTCCCCCCCAACGAATGCAGGGCCTCCCTGCTCTAAAAACATGCTCCACGGAGAACAGTTTCCCAGCATAAATGGCCTTGACTGCATACCAAGTTTGAAAAAAACATGTTTGTCTCAGCACTGTGAATCTAACACTTCAGCAAAATGTGTGCAGCCTTTCACTGCGGAGTGAAGTAAATATCCAACATGGCTCCGGGCACTCCCAGAATGCATTGTGCTCCCGTGCCATTTTGAACTAAGCATAAATTGAGCAGAACATCTCCACCCTTTGGATATTTATCTTCCATAGCCAGGTGGCACTGGAACTGGTCTTTGAAACTTACGAAATGTTAAAACTAAATTGGGAACATATTGAAGGCAACAACAAGCAATTACAATAGTCAATATAATAAAAATGCAAGCAAAAATATAACGTAGTGTACCACCAATATCAGGTATCCATGAAAATAACCAATCCCACCAATTTCTGTTTTGATTTTGGGATACTTGAGAAATTAGATCCCTCAAACCTCTAATATGACTTTCAATGGATCGTGAGTGGTCACTTAAATTGATAAATTGAAACAACACATACCTTCAAAGGCATTACACCCTAAATTATCGTTCAGCAATAAGTAATCAACAGCAGCTCTGTTCTGCAAAGTAGCTTTTCTAATAACTTGACTATCAAGGAGTAACTCTTCTAAAGCTTGCGAAGTATGATTAAGACTTAACTACTAAACACGCTAATTTCATCAAAGATTTTAAACTCCAGCAGCTAAACCCCAAACACCTACTAATGAAAGGGTTAATGCTAAAACCTCAGCTTCTGATAACAAATGTACATGTGAATCACAGTCAGGAGTTAATTCTCGAACCTTCTGGAATTGCACCTGCGCAGTTGAGGGACAGCCGTCGGTTGCCAGCTGGGTCAATCGAGAGCTCGCCACCTGGAATGCAGGGCCTCCCTGCTCTAAAAACATGCTCCGGGGAGAACAGTTACCCAGCATAAATGGCCTTGACTGCATACCAAGTTTGAAAAAAACATGTTTGTCTCAGCACTGTGAATCTAACACTTCAGCAAAATGTGTGCAGCCTTTCACTGCGGAGTAAAGTAAATATCCAACATGGCTCCGAGCACTCCCAGAATGCATTGTGCTCCCGCGCCATTTTGAACTAAGCATAAATTGAGCAGAACAGCATCCAATAAAGCTCCAGGGTTAGACCGCCTGGGTGCAGAATTTTACAAGGAGTTCTGCGAGGAGCTTGTTCCACTATTATTACAGGTCTGGGAGGAATCCCTCCAGTGTAAAATACTGCCCCCGTCCATGAGAGAGGCCTTGATAACTGTTCTCCCTAAACCGCGCCGCCCGCCCCAGGACATGTTGTCCTATAGGCCACTATCTCTTATTAACACTGATGCTAAGATATTTGCCAAAGTACTGGCCAATAGGCTTCTACCAGCAGTCCCTACACTTGTTCACCCTGACCAGAATGGGTTTATCCCTGTTAGATCCACGGCCCTTAACCTTCGCAGGCTCTTCGGTATCATGGCCCAAATAGACCCGGGTAGGAACGCAGTTGCCATATCATTACATGCGGAGAAGGCCTTCGATTCTGTGTCGTAGGCCTACTTGCTAGCAGTGTTGGAGGCATTTGGGGTTGGCTCGAATTTCATTAAATACGTGGAGCTACTATACACGGAACCTGGGGCTCGGGTATTGACCAATCAATCAATATCGGATCTGTTCCTATTGGGAAGGGGCACCAGGCAAGGCTGCCCATTCTCGCCCATACTGTTCGCCTTGACAATAGAACCAATGGCGATAGCGGTCAGGCTTCGAAGCTCCAACAGGGGCATCAATCTGAAGGGTGCTACTCAGCTAGTCTCCCTATACGCGGATGACACGCTTTTATATATCCGCGAACCAGAAAACAACTTCGCACCTATTATGGCGGAGATCCGAGTGTGCAGTGAATTCTCGGGGTACTCCATAAACACAGATAAGTCGGAAGTTTTCCCTCTTACACCGGCAACCAGCTGCCCCGGCTCTCTGTGTGGTCTGAAGTGGTCGGGGGAGTCCATTAGATATCTGGGGATACTTGTCTCACGTGGGAAACACACACTGTACACAGACAATCACGATGCCACACTACAGGCCTTGAATACTAAAGTGCTGTTATGGGACCGCCTGCCGATATCATTACATGGTAGTATAGCGGTTCTTAAAATAATAGTCCTGCCCAAATAATTATACCTATTCGTGAACATCCCAATATGACCGGAAAGACCCTTCTTTAATAAACTTAGGTCAATGGCGACAACCTTTCTCTGGAATGGGAAGCCTCCAAGAATAGGGTGGGAAAAAATGATTGAACCATACTCCCCAGGCTGCTTAGCAGCACCTGACTTCGAACTATACTATTATGCTGCCTAAGCCCAATTCTCGAAATATTGGTACTCTAAAGATGGGCCCCCCCCGCCCCATGTGGCCGTGGAGGAGCTCACCACTTCCCCCACGAACATACAGTCCGTAATTTATGATGCACACTACAGGGACACATGCGACTTCAACCCGGTGAGCTGCACGATTGGTGCATAGAGAGCTATATTTAAAAGACTGGGAGTGTTGGCTCCCTATAACCCCGAGATCTCCCTCTGGAATTACCCTGACATGCCACCCAGACACGACATCAGCCTCCGTGAGGCCTGGGACCCCAATGAAGAGATGAGACTGGGCGACATGTTTATCGATGGGACGTTTGCGACCCTTCAGGTGATTACGGAGGCGTTTGGTAGTGGTCCACTTAGGACACTGCAATACTATCGTATGAGATCTGCCTTCCAGAGGCGCTGGGCGTCTTTCCCCGATGAACCCCCTACGCACCCTTGTGTGCAGATGATAACGTCTGGGGACCGTTTGAGGATTTCCAGTCTGTATGCTGTAGTACAAGCACACTCACCCACGACTAATCTAGTCCAAAGACAAATGGGAAACCGATCTTCAAATCCCCATAGATGACAAGACCTGGGACAGGCACTGCTCCCTCACCAAGAGGGTTTCCCTAAACGCTGAATTGCGACTGATCCAGTTTAAAATTATAAACAGATTACACTACACCCCGGCCAAGTTTGTGTCAGATAGTCCAGGTGAATGTCCCAAATGCAAGGCGGATCAGGCTGGGTCGTTCCACATGTACTGGAGTTGTCCGCTGGTAGCTGGGTTCTGGAGGGAAGTGGCAGATATCCTTGAAGAAATTACACAAATCTCCCCGACATTAACCCCACAGAAATATTTGTTTGGGGACATAGGCAAGTGCTCTGAAAAGATCAGAAGGCTGTTTAATGTCTCCTGCGCAGTTGCCAAAAAATGTATTTTACTACAGTGGAAGAATACTGCGCCACCCACTGTGAAGCAGTTCCTTCAGGAATTGACTTATGTCAATGAAGCTGAAGAACAGTTTGTCCTACCCGCCCAGTGGCGAGCAGACCTAAAGATATATGGGGGCCCTTCAGAATGTTCTTGTGTGACATGATTTCCGATGATGATGAAGCTATGTAACCATACCACCTCGAGGAGATGTGTGATATGTGGACCGATTCTCTCCTTTGTCCTGTTTATTTCTGTCTGTAAGGTGAAGTTGTAACTGTGTTCTGTATCTTTGTGAATCTTTGTGACCAATAATAAAAAAATTTTTTTAAAAAAAAAGAAATGTGCCTGTTGACTTGACATCTGGTTGTGCGCAAGGCGCAGCCTCAATCCAATGGGAAAACAGATGCACTACAATATGCTAACAGAAATGACTGCACCTGTTAAGCATGTACACATAACCAATGTATAGTTCCAGAAGGATCCAGCTGGACGAGGTAATGTGCCACGCAACGTCCCGAGAGTTGTAAAGATTACATGTTTTACAATTTGTGACAAATTAACATTCTTGTAGGTTGTGGACAAATCAGTTCTCCTGGATACCAGCTTCAATGTGTTGTTTCAAAACATACGCTGGGTAATACAGTTGCTCAAAAAAGCGACCATAAGCAACTCCCGTGGCATTACTATTTTTCGCCACATCAAAACAGTCGGTGACTGCGAGTAACCTCACAGCTTTCTTCTTGGGATGCCGGAACCTTGTAGCTCAATTATTTGCATAAGCAGTACTGTAGTGTAAGGGAAAGCTAGCTGTAACTTTTGGTTTGCCACGTCAGGGTATGCAGTGACAGCTGGGTGCTTTAAATGTGTTGCTTCTTTGGCAGTCGTATCTACTGCATCATTACCAAGTGAAACAGGGTCTGTATTTTGAGTGTAGATGGCACATTTAAATCACTGCTACAAGTGTTGGGCAAGACAAAGCATAAATAAATCTCTCTAAGAAGACGTGTGCTGTACAGGCCATCTGCCCTCTGCGATTAATCCAGCAATAAAATCAACCACGCTCTAGGGAAACTCTCTTCCCATATAGCCAGGGAAGGGCATCCACAAGTGATCCTGACCCTGGGGGGTGGCTGACCGATGAAGCTTGATATGGGTGGGAGAGGTCCCTTATGAGAGCGAGAGAGACTGGATGCAAGAGAATACCTTTCCACTCCAGGTATCAACCCCCATAGGTTCCCCGACTGTCATGGCGTATTATGGTATTGAACCCATACAACCATTTTATACTGACAACAAGGTTCCTTCTGACAAAACATACCAAAGTACCGAGACCGGAAAGAAGACCGGAGTGATGAATATCACTAGAAGGAAGCCTATGCTGCGTTCTAGTTGTTGGTGGGAACTACATAGTAGCGGGAAGTATTAAATACCCTTCAGCTGTGCGAGAGAAGGAAGCTGCAGAGAGAGGGACATCGCAGAGAGACGCTGAAGCGACAACCTTGCTGCAAGTGAAGCCAGTCAGAAGCTGGAAAGCAAGCAGAGTGCTGCCTGACACTGAAGGCCTGCTGGAAACGCTGTCCTGGGGAAGCTGAGAAGCCATAGTTTTGCTTTGCTGAGTTCAGGGACAGCGCAAAGCTGTCAGGAGATGCAGGAGACCAGCTGAGAAGGGGCAGAACCATCTTCTGAGCCGCCGGCAAGTCACAGCAACTTCAGGATGACGTGAAGAACGCTGGAGCAGCCAAAACAAACCAGTGAGCCCAAAAAGGAAAAGCAGGACACTGCGGCGCTTCAGAGTGAATGTTGTGCACCATGGGGAAAGCTAAGTAGTCTGCAAAAGCGGGCGGAAAGCCCTATATTAAAAAGGGAAAGTAAACGATAAGGTGGAGGGCCACTCACCCAATTGATGAAAAGGGCATGGACAAGTTTGTTATCTAATAAAGTGTGCAAGTCTAAAATCCATCTACGTTGTGAAAGACTGTGAGAAAAGTCCTGGCAGGAGAGTAAACCAGGCACCGACAGTCTGGGACCCACAACCAAATATGTGTGTGGAACATTGTGAAGGTGAGTCTGTAGACCTGCACCTGAAATGAAAAGAAACATCTTGGTGTCATCAGTAATCATAATCAAATCATGCAATGGCGAGGTATCAAATTTGTAATTTGCCATTCATAATTTCTATGGGCTATGGCTTCATCTGAAATGTCAGCTAGGCAGGAATATTTGCTGACATCTTCAGGGGCATTTTCTTGAGAGGGGGGCATGGCACTCATCGCCTCAGACCTGCAAAATGTGCTACATCTCAGTACCAGGTTATTTAAGGAACAAGTTACTTACCTGTAACTGTTGTTCTCCAGCATGGGTCTGGCATGGATTCACATGCTCATGAATATTCCCCGTCGTCAGGCCGGGAATCCTCGATATAGAAAAAAATCAGCATCAGTTTCGTTTATGATCTGTCTTTCTTTGTAGTAACCAATCACTGGACTCTGGGTCATACTGCCCCCAGCCAATGACTGCCCTTTCCCTAAGCCCTGCCTCTGGCAGCCATCCTCAGATTTGGTAGCACGTAAAGTGGCAGTATGACCAAGTGAAGAGCCGCAGAGGGGTAGGCGGGAGGGTTCGCATGTGAATCCATGCCAGACCCATGCTGGAGAACAACAGTTACAGGTAAGTAACTTGTTCCTTCTCCAGCATGGGGTCTGGTATGGATTCACATGCTCATGAATATAAGAATACATAGCAGTATACACATGCACAACCACAGGGGGTGGTAACAGGCTCAACATTAAGCAATACCAAAACACTCAACATTAAGCATCTCTTACCTCCTCACCAGGCTCACCTTAAGCGAACAGGTTGCGCAGCACTGCTTGGCCGACCCTGGACTCCTCCCTGGAGTGCCGATCGACGCAGTAGAATCTCGTGAAGGTGTGTGTCGACCTCCACGTCGCAGCCCTGCAGATGTCGAGCAGGGCACACCAGAAAGGAACGCTGTGGTAGCAGCGATCGCTCTGGTCGAGTGGGCTCTCGGACGGCCGGGCAGCGGTCGGTTTGCCAACCGGTGACAGTGCATGATGCAGCCAGAGAGCCATCTGGAAATGGAAGCCTTCAAGAGAGCCTTCCCTTGATTCCGAGGTCCAAAGTTTACAAACAGCTGTGATGTCTTCCGAAAACTCTTCTTGCGGTCCACGTAGAACTTCATCGCTCTAGCTACGTCCAGCGAGTGCAGAGTCCTCTCAGCCGGGGACGAAGGCGATGGGAAGAAAACTGGCAACACCAAGGGTTCGTTGAGGTGGAAGTCCGACGGCACCTTGGGCATGAAGGAGGGATGCGTCCTCGGCACCACCCTCGTGTCGTGAAAAGTCAAGTATGGTGGCTTCAAGATAGGGCCTGGATCTCTCCCACTCGTCGTGCAGAGGTGATGGCCACAAGAAAAGCTGTCTTCTACGACAGAAACTTCAACGGTGCCGAATGCATAGGCTCAAATGGGGCCCCCCCCATGAGCCTGGTCAGCGACACGTTGAGCTCCCACGCCGGGGTAGGGGCCTTCACCGGCGGGAATGATTGGAACAATCCTTTCATAAATTCCTTCACGAGCCGATGAGACCACAGGGACGCCCGTCCCGTAGTCCTGGTGTATCGTGAGATGGCGGCCAGGTGTATCTTGATGGAAGCGTGAGCTAGTCCAGCCTTGGCCAATGACAGTAGGTACGGCAATACTTGAGGGGCCGTAATCCGCCGAGGGGTAATCTTCTGTGCACGGCACCAGACCGAGAACCTCCTCCATTTATGTCCGTAGCACTTGAGAGTTGAGGACGCCCTGGCCTTTGCAAGAACCTCTCTGCAGTCGGCTGGGATGTCTTACCCTCCAAACTCTAGTGCTGCAGGAGCCAGGCCTGCAAGTTCAGCGACTCTGGGTTGTGATGAAGAATGGCGCCTCCTTCGCTGGCGAGAAGATCCGTGACCGTCGGCAGCTTGACTGGTGTGGACGCTGACAAGTCCAGAAGGTCCGAGAACCAGACCTGTCTCAGCCACGCCAGTGCGACGAGGATCACCCCGCACCGGGACCTCTTGAGCTGGTTGATGAGCCGGAGCAGCAACGGCAACAGAGGTAACACAAAGAAATAGGCCCTCCCAGGGGAACGAGAAAGCATCGCCCATGCTCCTCGGCTGGGGGAACCTGCTGGTGAACCTCTGGCACTTGGACTTCTTCGCCGTTGCGAAGAGATCGATCTGGGGTTCGCCCCATCGTCGGAAGAGTCGATCCACTTGATCTGGCGTAGTTCCCACTCGTGGCACAAGCGCAGCTCTCTGCTGAGTGAGTCGGCGATGGTGTTTTTTATTCCTGCCAGATGAAAAGGCACCAGAAACATCCCTTGGGCGACGGCCCAATGCCACAGATCCTGGGCTTCCTTAGATAGGGCAGGGGATCTGGTTCCGCCCTGCTTCCGGATGTAGAACATCGTGGTGGTGTTGTCGGTGAAGGTCCTGACCACCTTGCCCTTGAGGGACGGAATAAAAGACCCGAGGGCCCAGAACACCTCGCGGAGCTCCAAGATGTTGATGTGGAGAGACTTCTCCTCCGGGAGCCAACGGCCTCTCGCATGAAGATCTCTGGAGTGCGCTCCCCAACCTTCCAGGGAGGCATCCATCGTCACCGTCACCTGGTGAGCTGGGGTCTGAAAGTCCATGCCCGCCGACAGATGAGAGCGGGTACTCCACCACCGGATCGCCTGATGGAACACGTCACGTTGAGTGGGATCTTGTCCTCGAAGCTGCCCGTCGACTGGACCCAGCGGGCGTCGAGGAACTCTTGTAAGGGGCGCATGCGAAGCCCGCAAAGGCGCACCAGATAAATGCAGGAGGACATCATCCCGAGGAGGGACTCGATAAATCTTACCCTGGCCATGTCCGTGGCCAGCAGACGCTGCACCTTGCCCAGGATGGTCCTGGTCCTTTCCTCCGACGGCGAGGCCAGCCGCGCCACTGTGTCGAGCTTGGCTCCCAGAAACAGGGCGACTTGCGACGGGACCAGTTGAGATTTTGGAAAGTTGATGGAGAACCCCAGGTCCGTGAGCAGCTGGACGGTCTTTGCAGTGTGCTCCAGGGCGAGCTGCCTTGTCCTTGCCCAGATGAGCCAGTCGTCCAGGTAGGGGTAGATGTGAATCCCCTGCAGGTGCAGCCACGCCGCCACCGGTGCGAGGCACTTGGTGAACACCCTGGGTGCTGACTTCAATCCGAATGGGAGGGCCTTGAAATGGTAGTGCCGCCCTTGGACCACGAACCCGAGGAACTTTCGGTGTCTTTTTAGAATAGGGATGTGGAAGTACGCATCCTCCAAGTCCAACGATGACAGGAAATCGCCCTCCTCCAGTTGTCCCAGCACGTGCTGGAGGGTGACCATCCGGAACTTCTGTGCCTTGATGTATCTGTTCAGTCATCGCAGGTCCAGGATGGGACACCATCCTCCTGTCTTCTTCTTTTAGAGGAAGCACCTTGAGTAAACTCCAGAGCCCCAAAGCCTCTTTGGGACTAGCTCGATGGCACCTTTCTTGAGCATCGCCCTTACTTCCAACAGTAGTTGAGGGACGTGATTTTCCTTCCTGGCCACGGGTGGAACGCGAGGGCACTTCTTCTGGAACTCCAGAGCGTGCCCTTGGGCCAGGGCGTCCAGCACCCAACGGTCGGTGGAGATGGACTCCCACACGCTGACGAACCTAGTCAGCCGGCCTCCCACCGGGGTGCTTCGGCGGGGGCCCGACCCCACGGTCGGTTCAATCTTGTTTGGAGGCCGCCTTGCCTCCTTGACCTCCCTGTCGACGACGACGGGCACCACCTAACTTGCCGCATCCCCTGTAGGCCTCCTGAGATGAAGATCTTGCCGCTTGGCGGTACGTCGAGGAGCCACTGCCGGATCCCTTGGAGGCACCTTGTCTGCCTCCGGAGCTCCGAAAGGACAGCCGTCGTCGTTGGAGCACTCCCAGTGCCCGGGCAGTCTCCGTGTCTGTCTTGATAGCCTGAAGGGACTCATCTACTGCCTTCCCAAACAGGTTGTTCCCGTCGAAGGGCGTGTCCAAAACTTTGTTTGTACGTCCTGGCGGAAATCCGTCGCCTTGAGCCATCCTCGTCGTCTCAGGCAAACGCCGTTGCCCAACTGACGGAAACCGGTGTCGGCGATGTCTGTTGCCACCGTGATGGCGTGGTCCGAAGCAATCTCACCTTCCTGTAAGATTTCAAGGGCCTCAGCCCTTTTGGCGCCCAGAAGGAAGTCCAATAGAAGGGTGATTTTGAACCACAACTCCCTGTCGTAGCGGGCTACGATAGCCAGGGCGTTGGCCGCCCTGATAGTCGTCGCTGCGGATGAGATGACCCGTCGTCCCATCGTGTCCAGCTTCCTGCCCTCGCCGTCCGGCGGGGAAGTTGATGTCGAGGCCGATGCCCCCCCAGCTTTCTTCTTTGCCGTCGCAGAGACGACCGAATCCGGGGTAGGTTGCGCCCGAAGGCACAAGGGGACAGCGTCAGGGACCCGGTACTTCTTCTCGTACCGGTCCCACTTTGCAGGCGCCGTGGCAGGGTTCTTGAGGAGGGCGAGCCCCTCATCCCAGATGTCATCAAGAAGTGGTACAGCGAGGACCGTCTTCCTTTTAGCCTCGCGCCGTTGGTAAAGGAACCCTTCCTTCTTCTCTTCGGGGCAGAGCTGGAAGAGCTCGGATGCCTTGGAAATCATGGCATGGAACGATCCAATTTCGTCGGGCGGGGACGCCTGAGCAGGGAGCGACGGGGGACATGTCCCGTCATCGCCTCCGTCGTCATCTGTACCTGTTGTAGCCGTGTCCGTGCCTGTATCATCCCCGTGGGTAGTAGACCGGGGGAAGGCAGAGCAGGCCGCAGAGGTGGGAGAGGTGGCGAAGGATGCGTCCTCTTCTTATGCGGTGGACATTCCGAAGGTCCCGGCTGCGGTTCTGCCATCGGGTCTGGCTCAGGTACCTCTGTTGGGGGGAGGGGCAACCTTGTCCTTATCTCGGAGCTTAAGGACTGAATCGCTGACAAAATGGCCACCGAAGTGTCCTGTGGCACCGGAAACGACGGGCGCGAGGGCTCTTGAGGAACCTCGTTGGCGGCACCTCGCTCTCATCATCGCCCTCGTCGGGATCCCTCCCGATGGGCTGGGCCTCCTCCACGACTTCGATGAGCTCTTCTTCAGAGGTCGTGTCTGTATCCACGATGGCCACCTGCCCCTCCCCCTCCTTTTCCAACGGGAATTTCGTGGGGGTCTTCTCGATGTGCCTGAAAGACGACTCCCTCCGCGGTGGCAGGGAGACTCTGGATCCTGAGGTCGCCTCCACTGGCGTAGCCTCCACAGGCTGAGCCAGGGCCGCTGCGACATCCTCCATCGAGGTCTTAGCAGGGTATATTAAGGCCATCATCACCTTCTGCACACCTGGGGACTTCACCTTGGGCGGGATGGTCCGAGCCTCGCTCCCCCTCTGCCGGAATCTTCGAAATCGACCAGGGCCTCTCCAGAAGCTTCGCCGGGTTCTCGGACTTCCTCTTACCCGAGCCAGAGCGTTGGCTCGTGGTTCATGGCGCCTGGGAGGATGTACCCTGCCTGGCAGCCAAGGTGCCCGACTGTTCGGCGCTCCCGGTGCCCGCGGACTCGCAGTGCTTGGCCTTTTGTTGGGCCCCCGTCGCCGGGGAGCCCTCACAGGATTTAGAAGACCGCTCAGACTTCTTTTTCTTCTTCTCACCTGACGGGCTCTTTCCTTCCAGCCAGTTGGCGAGATGGAGGTGGCGATCCTTCATGGTCCGCTCCGACATGTTTCCACAAAACGCACAGTCCTTCTCCACGTGCGTCTTGTCCTTATGGAGACAGTAGAGGCATAACGAATGCTCGTCCTCGAACACATTCTGAAGCTGGCATCCAGGGCAGGTCCTGAACATCTTCCCGGGCGTCGAGCTTCCTTTCTCCTGGGCCATGTCCGGAGTAGGCCTCGGAACTTCTGGAATCCTCCAAAAGCGTATCTCTATGAAATCTTCACCCTTGAGGGGCATAGAAAACTCTGAAACGGGTCTCCGTTGATCGGATGTAGAAACAGTGGAGATTGAGGCTCAATTTAACCAAAAAATGAGAAAAATCTCTTGAAAAAGCGCGAAAACGCAGAAAAAGCTCGAGAGCTACAGCACGAGGACTACCAAAACTTGAACGTGCGGTAAAAATCTGAGGATGGCTGCCAGAGGCGGGGCTTAGGGAGAGGGCAGTCATTGGCTGGGGGCAGTATGACCCAGAGACCAGTGATTGGTTACTACTAAGAAAGACAGATCAGAAACGAAACTGATGCAGATTTTTTCTATACCGAGGATTCCCGGCCTGACGACGGGGAATATTCATGAGCATGTGAATCCATGCCAGACCCCATGCTGGAGAATTAATGCTTAAATAGCTTAGCCTTCGTATGCAACTCTTCTGCTTGCTCATTGTGTTTTGCCTGCTAAGGTATATAGCGGATCATGTAGCTTTTCACATACAGTGGGTCGAAGGACACAGATCAAAAGATGGGGTGTTTATGCTGTATTGCTGTGAAAGTGACAGCAGAGGTTTAAACAATTCATATTAGTGAGGCATACCAGCACATAGCTGAGAGCATGGCGTTGGAAGGAGAGTACAATTACTGAGGATGCGGTACCTGGGAATATTCAACCGGCCTCTGTGTAACTGCACCATTCCATCATTTGCTATATTTCATCCATAGAAACTCCAATAAAGAACAATCAATGCCAATTGCTTGATATGAATACTGTATTCCCCTATTTCTTTTGGCTATCATTGGCACCCTTCCTGTGGTTGGCTGTTGACGTTAGTACTTGAGGCAATCCTTCGTGGTTTCTTGGCCTCTATTTAATAGTTTTCTCCCGAGCTGAGGTTGCTTGGATGTTGTACATGTCTTTCTTTAGAGCAGTGTAGCCTTTCCTGCTTTGCTGTTTCTGTTCTTTCTCCTGATTCTTCGTCGCAGCCAGGTCTTCTCTGTGCTTACCTTTGTCTAGGGCAGTGGTCTTCAAACTTTTTATGCCAAGGCCCCCCTGAGCAAAAAATAAATAGTTTGGGACCCCTCCCTGCCTGCCCCTCTGTGTTGGTGCTATTTATTTTTATAGAGATGGCTGCAGAATGCGTGGTGTCATAATTTTGAAGAGATATTGTGGGATATATTGACCCAACTCAGCTCTACTTCCCCCACATCACCAAGCTTCATTTCAGCAGAAACAAAATGGCTGTGCTGGCCCCTGTAAGCACCATTGTACCAAAACTGCGTTTTGCAGCGACAAAAAGATGGCTGCACCATCTTGCCAAGCATATACTGGGCAGGATGGAACAAGGGCCCACACTGAAGAAGCCTGCCAGTGTGTTCTTCCATATACAAAAGAAATCGAGTGAAAAAGCAGCGTTGCTTTGCGGCCAGCCCAAAGTCCCCATTGAAAAGGGGGTATTTTACCTTAAAATTATGCTGCTCTGACACTATTTTGATCTGTTCTTCCTCTGTTAGTAATAAGGCCCTGCCATGCCCATTCATATCCACATTGTGCGTCAGCAAAACCAAGCATGACCCCTGAACGATCGGCTCTGTCAAACCAAATCTGAGAAGAATCAACAAAGAAACTTCATTTTCCGCCGCACGGGAACAAGCTTCACTTTTAAGTTACAAAGTGTCAAAGATCAGTAATTCAAAGAAGCCCCAGCTCTGGGCTATGTCAATTTCAGTGCATAGGTGGTTCAAATACATTACTGCCCAAAAGAAAATAACTATGGCTGCAAATCAGTGTGGGAATCCAGATGGAAAGTCAAAAACTGTATTTGAAAGCAAAGTGCTAGCAGCTTACACCTCATGTGTAAAAATCGGCTTTGCAAACTAAAGGAGAAAAATGCTTGTTTGAGAGTACTAGGTTGAACAAAAACGTTTTCTTGCCTAGCAATGTGAAAGGGGATTGTACTGTGAAAATACAATCTACGAGATGGTTCTATTCAGCAGATTTTCTTCCAATTCAGAACAAAAATAAATACAAGTAAATTAAAATTCAGTGGCTGCATGGGGGGAAGAATCAGACAGGTTTCTGCTGAGAGGATGAGAGAAACAAAAGGGGCCCTCTCAGTAGATACTAACACCTCAGTGATAATTACTAGGTTGGAAAGAATCTGGTCTGGGCTGAACCCTCTGACAATGGAACTTCCAGGACACGGATGTGCGAAGTAGATAAGGGGCAATAAACCTTCAATCAAGTTGGGAAAACCCCATCCTCATTCTGGGGGAAGTGACAGTTGGTGGTATCTGAAAAGAAAAAATGGGCCAGTGTAGGACAAAGGATGCCCCATTTGTCTCAAAAGACTATTTTATTAAGAAACTTTGAAGACGGTTATCTTTCCAAAGGACTTTGCAAAAATGTAAACATTTAGCAGTTTAAATGTGATTTTTATGGCTTTCAAATAAGAGGTCTTGGCTGTCAATAGCATGTATGGGACACAAACGCCAGAAGAATGTGAATCATGGGGAAAGGACACATTTTGGAATGTTAAAATTAACAGAAATAGGCCCCATAATAGTATGTACGCAAGTGTAAAGTCACCGAATTTTAGGCCGAACATTTCACACTGAAAATGACCAAAGATTATTAAACGTACAAAATAATGTCTCACAGATTGCAGGGGAGGACTGAAATGGTCTGCATAAAATATGTAACCTGTTTATGTAATTTGCTGAGACTTCAACTGTATAAATGTACCATTTGTGGCAAAATTGGTTTGTAGCTAAAGTAACTGCGGGAGGTTTTTGAACATTGTAAAACTCATAAATCGGACATCCTGCCCTTGAAATCCAACCAGCTGAGAGCGAGACAGGGACTAGCACCCCTGACCAATCCAGTCGGTTAGGTGTGTTTAGCTAAGCCTGCCCAGCCATATACTTCTATGATGTCACTATGCATTATAAATAAGAGTCCATGACAGGACTCTACACACACTGTTCCTGAATTTCCTGCTCCTGTGTTCCTGATCTGCTCCATTCATCTTGCTGATTCCAACTACAAGGCCAAAGCATTGCTGACCCTACTCCAGAGCCCACTGCAAAACCCAAGCAGAGCTGATTCCTATCCCAGCAAGGCCATTTATCCAGAATCAACCCACTAAAAAGTGGAAAGTTGTGGTACCTTTTGCATCCTGAAATCAGACGAACTTGCTGCCCACTAACTGCCTCCAGCGGTACCTGTGCCATCCAGTGACCCGAATTGCCCAGCTGTTCACTACCCAGTGACCAGACCTTGCACAGCTGACTTTTGCCAGGCACGCTGCCGTGTGGTGACCAGAACCTGTTGAATGTCCAAAAATCCCAAAACTAAAAAGTGAACTGCGAGTATAATCCCCACCACGTAGAAACACATATCTTATCGTGTCTTGCCTTTGTATCCCACTCTCTAAGTAGTCATATTTACACCCTGGTAACTTGTTGAAACTGTTAGAATTATCCTTGTATCCTGTCCTTATTGTGTAAGTGCTAGCGCCATCTCTTTTCAATTTTGTCTGGTGTAAATTATAAGCCCTTAGTTATATTTGGAGTAATCAAACTAATTTCCATATATTTAATTGTTGGTGTTGAGCATTGGGGTGACAAGGTTGACCTCGCGAATCAACCATGGAGCTTACTGGGATCCTCTTTAGCAATATAGCCTAGATAATTTAGTGTAAGTAACATTTTCCTTTCTTTCAAAACTGATTTTCTCACTTTTAACTGCTCCATTTTCCTAAAAACGAACCTCACTTTACCTGCCAAATCTCTCTCAATTCACCAGCTAGAGACCTGTTTTCACCTCTTTATTGTTCCTGTCATATACCTCTATCCCCCAGCCCAAACACTGCACTCCAAATTAGAGTATTTCACCCGTTTTTCAAAGAAACCGTTTGACATTTTAAACAGGAATTTTTCAACGTGTCATTTGGCTGCAGCTGTTTTAACTTTCCTCTCATTTTTGAATTGTATGCTCCTTGTTGATCCATTGTGATTGTTAGTGTCTATGAATTGTTGACTTAGTGAGAAGTCAGATTTACTTCAAAATTTAACTGCTGCTTCTTTCCATCCACTCAGAATTCGATTATTTGTGGGTTGAGGGAACATTCCAAGGGGAAATCCTAACTTGGGTGCTATCTTTCCTAATTCCAAAAGTGCTCCTATTCAATTGTGCTGTGTATATGTTCTATTAGCATGTTAACCAAGTGCATTGCTTACATTTCTATTGTAATTATCACCCCATTGGTGATTGCTGCCCCATATAAAAAAATTGTATTATTTTTTTATTTGAAAAATAAATAAAATATTGCATTTTCACCAACCGGCCTGGTTCATGGTCCATTGTGACCCGGGGTATTTGAAAACAGGGGTGTGATACGAGTTGTGTCCAATCTCAAATAGAATTCGTATAAAATAAGGAGAAAGGCAACTCAGTTGTGCGCTACATACTAGGCTGAGACCAAGGTGTTTGTCGCCTGATTGAAATCCTTAACAATATGTTGTTGGGGAGACATTCCAAGACAGTAGGGCAATCACTTCCAATCCAAACATAGAAACCGTGCAAGTAAACACAAAATTGTCCATTAGGGATTTTATTTTCTCAAAATACATTCCTATTAGTATATTCAGCAGAAGGCAATTTGATTTTAGAGTGCAAGTGCTAATGGGAAGGGTGTCTCTCTGCAGAAAGGGAGTCAATGTGTGACTATTTTTGAGACCGCCACTCTGAGGTTGTCCTCCACTTCCAGCCGTGTGCGGTTTTTAGTTTTCAGTACAGCCAATGCTGAAAAGCCTATTTAACACAAGTAGGAAGACCCAAAGGGTAAGAGACTGTATAGCAGACCTTGCCAATGTAGGATACTCCAGGATTAGCTTCAGCCAAAAGTCACCCACTGCAATGTTCCTAAATTCAGATTGCAGAGTAGAGTACGATTGAACCTCAACTCAATCAGCTCCTCATGGGCATCAAATGGAAGATGCACCACCTTCTCTGCCAGAAAAGGCAGCATCACCCAGTCATTAATGCCATCATTTTCTTCAGGGAACTATTTATCAAAGCTGGACCTTAATGTTGTTAGGTGATTTGTGATTGGTTCTAGGACATGCAGTAAGTTGTACTCCGTTTCCTCAATTGCTTCTGTAAGCAATGGGAACTGAACTGTTACCCCAGCTCCAATTATTCTTTTCCAGAGGTCTAGCTTCTTCTTGAAAGCAAATACTTTTTTATTCATTGTAAATGAATTAGCATTGGCTCCTTGCAAAGACATATTGAGGGTATTTAGCTTAGCGAACATTTCAACAAGGTATGCCAAGAGTGCAAGCCAGCGGAGATCACACAGATGGTTTGGTTTGCTTTGCCAGTGTTCACATCCAAAAGGAATAGCCGGGACAAATAGCACCAATGAGGATTCCTGTATACTTTGCATTAAATCACAGAGCATTTCAGGACTATAACAGTGATCAGAGATCTCTACATTTAATAAACAAGTCTGTGTGATAAAAGGACTGTATGTGTGAATCTCTAAATGCATAACTGATGCATGGCTTGGTGCTCACATCACGGTTCACAATACTCACCCCAACATTAAAATGGTTGTAACCATGAACCATACATGCTCATTCGGACAGCTTACCTTTTTGGATGAGAGTATAAAATGGCTGCAAATCAGCCACTCAAATGGAGTAGAAGGGGTCTTTTGCTTCTTGTTTCTGAAGAATATTAGAGGAGGAAGGGCTGGGTCTCAGTGTGGGCATGCCCAATCCCAATACAGAAACATCTTTAGGGCATTATATCTACAGACAGGGCAGGATACAACAAAAGAGGACCCAATAAACAATGCACAGAAAGGCTACATAGAAAGGATTGTACCTCTTTCAAACTTTAGCCTGACCAGTAATAAGCGGAAGCATTTTAAACAAAACCGGCTTCTGATGCGTGGTATAGGACCCACAGTTCCTCAGTCACTACCTCCTAACCATTGCACAGGCCTTGTGGATTATTTCAGCAAAAAAGAGCAGGCCCATGCTTTACCTAACAGAGCTGGTATTAGGATCTTTTATTAATGCTGCCCTGCAGCTAGTGAAAATCATGCTGTGGCATTGTAGAAAGGGCGTTTGGCCTTGTGGATTTACAATTTGAGGTAACCTCTTCGATTGCTTTGTGTGTTTAAGTGTGGGCACAGTATGGCATGCTCGTCAGAGTCACATACATAAAACAGTCCAGTGTGCTCTTGTATGGACATTGGGCACATCAGACAAAAACAGGTATATGTGCCGTTACATAAGGGAGCACCACAGAGACACCATTAACCAACAGGGTGGCGACTTGTGCAGCGCACAAATCATTGCTGCACACATCACTGCCATGGACTACTGTATGCATGGTGACACAAACTCCACTTTCCTAACCAAGGTGCCAAGTGGCATTGAGTTGCCATCTGGTGTGCTCGGTAGGCAGTGGCCGGCTTGTTTAGACAATTAAAAGACCTTTGATGCTGAGAGGATACATTTAGTCCATGTCCCAAAGCAGCCGCTAGATTATGTAAGCAAGACAACTAGAGTTAACCTTTCCAGGGATGCCACATATGTAACTAAAAAGTAACACTTAAAGGTTTTGGTGTGTCAAATAAAGCGACACGAAAATAAAGAAAATAATTTTAAACTTTTCTGTGTGGCACGTTAATTCTCTTTTGTAAAGGTTTGTTCAGCTAACTGATACTTGTGCTGGCCTGGGGAATAAAAATGACCCATGTTCAGTTGTAAACACTGAAATGTTAAGCATATACTGTAAAAAAAACAATGGCTTGTTAAATGAGCCATCACTTATAAATCGCCCCACTTGAAAGGCTGTCAACAAAAAGAATGAGGGGCGCAAGTTGTGTGACTCGATAGCATCTAACATGCTGCGTTTGGAATATGCATTCCATTATTTGCATATTCTGAAGCAACCCCAGTCATCTACAAGTCAACAGAGATCAGCCAGCCGCACATCGCAGAGCAGTGCTCACCGGCACAGCAGGCTGCTTCATCTGTTGTCCGGCAGCTTTCTGTGTGAGCCCCTTACTGCGCCCACCTCCCGAGCTATTTTGTGACCTTTTCAGCCTGTGGATGTGCTCCCCCTGGGCATGAGGCTGCAGCACACCAGAGGGGTGCGCCCCACAGTTTGAATATCGCTGGTCTAGGGTGCAGAGGTAAAATGCATATTGGATGAAACAAGGATCAAAAGAAAGGTTGAAACGAAATTGCAATGCATCTGGTCCCCCACTGAAGAAGGCGATATGCTTTGACTTAATGGACAACTCACTGTGGTGAGCGCCCGTGGGTCAAGCAGCTTTTTGCATAGAGCGTGAAATTTTTATTTGGAGGATTGTTTGGAAAATATTTAAGACTTAGTTGTTCTTACTCGAGGACAGCCTTGCACACATCTCCTGCAAGTCTCAACAGGCAATTATAACCTGGAGAAAGCATCTCTACAGGGCCAATGGCTGGTTGCCCGTGGATTGGAGTGCAAGTTATTATATGGGATAGAGTGCACTTGTCATCAGACATTCCGCCCACACCATTCCTCCCCCCGCTCAATATTGGTGGACCCTGCCCTGCACCCATCAAGCTCACTTCAGCCCAAAACTCGGACATAACTTCACCCACACCGTCACTAGCCTAGGTGTGCAAACTCCTACAACACCAATATCTCTATATCTAAGGAACCATAGACTAGGATCTTGTTCCATCAGGATCACATCCACTTCGTACAAGTGCCCAGAAATAACATATCATATGCCCTCTGCCACAACCACTGTCACCTAGAGCCTTGAAACCAAGCACCTTGCTCTCCAAAATCACAACCATAACTAAAGCAAATGACAACACCACCATACAAATCCAACTTGCACTCATTAATGCAAGATCTATGCAAGCCCACGCTACAGAAATAAACGATCTGATCACAGACCTAGAGCTTGACGAACTAGCCATTACTGAGACCTGGCTACATGAAGCCTCTGGTCCAGCCATATGCCAATCCCTTGCACCAGGATACACCATCCTCCGCCAGTACAGATCTACTCACTCACAAAGGCGGCAGGGTTGCACTCAGTCAAAGAAACCCTCAAGGCCAGACAAATCCAGTCAGCCACGTCAAACAACATTGACGCTCTCAGTAAAAATATCCCTCTCACCCAATGACACTATTACACTCCACCTAGTTTATCGCCCACCAGGCCCTCTGCTAGACTTCCAACTCAACATCCTACATCTCATAGGTAATAACCTTAAAGCCAGTACTCGGGCCATTCTCTTGGGTGATTTTATGCTCGGATGCAACGACCCAAAAGACAAACATGGAAAAACCTTTGCTAAGTCTCTCCTTGATCTAGGATTCATTCAAAAAGTAGACTCCCCAACTCATATTACTTGATTGGTTAGTGGACCACAACTGTGGCATTGACATCAGCTCCAACACCCCTCGCCCCTGGACTGACCATCACCTCCTCCACTTCCACACACCTGCCAAAGTAGAAACTCAAAAAAAGCCTTCCATGCAAGCCGCTATGGCCAGATCCAGAAAACTGCTCACTAAGGACAGAATTCTCCCCCTCCTCAAAGCATCAGCGCTAGTACGCCCACTCCCTAACAACCCGACAGAACTGATCGAGCTCTATAATACAACTCTCAGTGAATCAGTAGACGCCATAGTCCCCTTAGAAAACAAAACAGCTAAAGGTATCAAACATACCAACTCTTGGTATAATCAAGACCTTCTTGATCTAAAAGCCATCAAAAAGCTAGCCTTGAAAAAATGGCACTCTAGCCCCTCTGGCCCCACACGTGAGGCCTACCTCACAATAGACAAACCATATAAAATATCCATTGCCGCTGCTAAAGCTGCTGCCTATAATATCCGAATTGACAATGCAAAATCTCAATCTAAGGGACTATTTGCCATCTATAAAGAACTGAGAATGCCTCCTTCATCTACACAACAAACTGTAAAAGATGCGAAATTGTGCAACGACATCCAACATACAATGCTTAACAAAATTGACCTACTGCAAGATAAAATCAAAGCTAACTTCAACAACATACCCATGGCCATGCTCCCAATACATAACGACCCAGAACCAATCTTACCCACCCTTCAAAACCTGAAACAACCAACACCTTTTTACTTTCAGGGGAGTAACCATACTTGGGGTCCTTCTAATCATGAAACGCATACAACCATCACTGTGAAAAGGTGACATCTGTCCAGCAAGCGTAATCAAAGACTGTGCAGCAACATTAGCCCCCTTAATCACAGCCTTCATTAATGCTTCCTTCACCTCTGGCATTGTACCCGCCTCCCTTAAGGAACTTTGGGTCCGTCCTCTTCTGAAAAAACCTACACTAGACCCAGACTCCCCAAACAACTACATGCCGATCATCACGGTGCCTTTCCTGTTGAAGATCTTGGACAAGGCGGCATACTTACAAATTCAGTCCTACCCTGAAATGCATAACATCCCGGGAAAAAGGCAATCTGGCTTTCGCCCACGGCACGGCACAGAGTCAGCTCTGCTAGACCAACAAAATCAACTTTTAGAAAACATGGACAAAGGCAAGGCTGCACCACTCCTGCTCCTCGATCTCTCTGCAGCATTTGAGCTGGTCGACCACGAGATCCTAGCAAGACACCTCAGACATTCTGCCCACTTCTCCCAAGAAGCCACCATCTGAATTACATCCTTTCTGGAAGTCCGGACCATGAGGGTTTTCTAAGACCAGGCCTCAGCCAACCCATCTCTTATTGGGTGTGCAGTGCCACAAGGCTCGTGCAACTCTCCCACACTCTACAACCTCTTCACTCTACAACTATTCAAAGGATTTAGAAGAATTCGGCATAATCTTCACCAATTAAGCCGACGACACACAAATTCTTCTCCCTCTAACCGTTGACTATGAGCAAGACATTAAAAAAACTAGACACCAAATACTGCAACTTCCAAATTGAAAGTACTATAATCCCTGCTTCAACCGCGGTAAGAACTCTAGGCGTCTTCCTGGACTCCACCCTCTCCACGGACAGACAAATCAACTATATTGCATCTTCAGCAGCATTCACAACAAAAATCATTAATGCCATCAAACCTCACCTCTCATCCAAAAACCGCCTCAATATCGCAAGAGCCACCATAGGGGCAAAATTGGACTACTGTAATGTCCTCCGCCTAGGTACTTCATTCAAAAACATTAATAAACTACAAATATCCCAACACAATGCCCTCAGAGCCACGCTCAGCATCCCTAAAAGAGAGCATATCTCTCAGGCTAGACAAGACGGTATCGGTCATATTTTCGAAAACTTATTTTCGAAAGTCCATTTTCTCGAAAACATTTTGCAGAAATGTTTTTTCTTCAAATGTATTATTTTTTATTTTATGTTTTTTTGTTTGTTTCGTAAGTTTAAAAAAGTGTTAAAAAAAAATAACAGGAGCTTGGGGGGGAGCCCCCCATTTGAAACATAAAATAAAATACATTTGAAAACATTTTCTTTCGCCAAAATTGATTCGACAAAATGGCATTCAAAAAATATGCCATTCGAAAATATCACTATAAACCAGACAAGACGCCAACTGGCTCCCTATCAAAGAGCGCCTTCTGTTCAAGGCTCTCACAATCACTCACAAATGCCTATCACAAGCTGCACCCCCTTATCTAACCGAACAAATACACCAAGAACCCTCACCTCTTTTCTCTGAGTGGGCTGACCTCTCCTCCTCCATCCTGACCTCTATCACTCAACTCCTCCTCCTTGGTGACCTCAACATCCACCTAGATTCTGCCTGTCCCTCATCTCTGCTCTTTCGCGACCTTTGCAATTTCCTCTCACTCTCCATCCTCCCCTCTGGCCCGACGTACTCTGCTGGACACACACTCAATGTCCTGATCTCCTCAGGCCTCCCCTTTCTATCCCTCTGACCACTCCTCTATCCTGGAGTGACCACTGCCCTCTCTCCTCGCATCTCTCACTCTCCCCCCCCCCAAGCCAAGCTCACACCTACACTGCCATCTACCTTCTCAGCTGGCTGACTCACACCCGGACACAACCCTTTCCCTTCTCTACTCTTCCATTTCTGCTACTCTTGATGCTCTTGCCCCTGTGATGAGGATACACTTGAATTCCAAACTCAAGTGTAATTCCTGGTAGGACTCTGACCTTGCTACACGTGAATGCGAGTGTAGGGCGGCTGGGAGGAAATGGAGGGTTTCTTGTTCATCCTCTGACAAACTGGTCTGTCGCCAGCTCCAAAGGCAATACAGACTCCCTGTTCGCACTAAAAAGAGTCCACATTCAAGCCTGTGTCTCTGCGGCATCTAACAACTCAGCTGAACTCTTTAAAATCTGCAAAGAGCTTGCCAACCCTGCTGCTGTCTCTACCCCTCCTCGTGCCTCCCAGGCTCTCTGCAATGATCTTGCCTCTCACTTTATCTCCAAAACCCAGGACATCTTGCCCAACCTCGCCATCCCTTCCCCTTCCTATTCCCCCTCAGTCTGCACTTGCTAACCCCCCTTTAACATCCCCCGACCCTCCTTCTCTTCCTTTCCTCTCTTCTCCCCTGATGAGGTCACTAGACAAGTCCGATCTATGAAAGCCTCATCAAAACAGGTTCATCCCTGTTCCTCTAAAACCATCAAGGACCACATTGACACCCTCGCCCCAGCCCTTGCTGATTTCTTTAACCATTCCTTTGCCTCACAATCCTCCCCCCCCCCCCCTCTGAAACACTCCCTTGTGCATCCTCTGCTCAAGAAACCCTCTGCGGATCCTTCCTGTCCTGCTAACTATCGCCCAATCTCCATTACTCCCTTTCTGGGCAAACTCCTGGAAAAGATGACCATCGCCCAGCTTAACCTTCATTCTGATTCTGTTGGCTGTCTCCATGACCACCAGTCTGGTTTCAGAGTGGCTAGAAGTACGGAAACTGCTCTCCTGAACATCCGTGAAGATCTGCTCTCCAACCTTGACTCTAACATTCTCTCTGTCCTCATCCTACTCGATCTCTCTTCTGTCTTTTACATGGTCAACCATACCATCCTGCTCAACCGTCTCCGGGAGAAACTGGGTATCACTGATCAGGCTCTGGCCTGGCTGACCTCTTTCCTTTCTGATCGACCTTCACAAGTCCAACAGGGGTCCTTCCTATGATCTATCTTCCTCTCTACCTGTGGTGTTCCCCAGGGGTCTAACCTCTCACCCTGGCTTTTTCAACCAATGCCTGGCAACTCTCACCCACTGCATAGCCACTCTATGCTCATATTTCCAGTGCTACGCTGAAGACACAACTCATTTTCAGGCTGCCCTCGGCCACCTCCTCTCCCCTCACTAATATCGGATTGCCTAACTGCCATTCAAGATTGGGTGCTGCCAATGATCTTCGTCTGAATGCCAGCAAAACTGAGATCCTCCTCATCGGCACACCACCTCCATCCTTTCCCCTCTCTCTCTGGCCGGCCTTGCTTGGCCCTCCTCCCATCCCCACCTGCGAGTCTAAGAACTTCGGGGTCAACTTTGACTCAACCCTTTCCTTCTCCTTCCACATCTCGGTTGTCTCTAAAAAGTCAAACTTCCTACTGCACCTCCTCAGAGGGACTCTTTCTTTCCTCTCCTTCCCCCAGAAGCTCGCTATCTCCTAAGCTCTGGTTCTCTCTAGGTTGGACTATTGTAACAGTTTTTTTCTAAAGTTACCTGCCTCTACTCTTCGCCCTCTTCAACTAATCCAGAACAGGACTACGAAACTTGTCCTTGGCCTCAAGCCCTCGGATCGTATCTCTCCAGCTCTGAAATCTCTCCATTGGCTCCCAGTGGTTGCAAGGACTACATTTAAAACCCTCTGCATTGTCCACAAGGCTTTCTGGGGCCTGGGCCCAAAATACATTCAGCTATCCCTCCGCAAATACCTCCCCTCTCGAGCCCTTCGCTCCTCTACCTCTAACTCCCTCAGGGTCAGTCGCTTTTCAAAGAAACGAGCTGGGGGGAGATCTCTGTCTTTGGCTGGGGCCTCCCTCTGGAATAGCCTCCCTGCCACTCTAAAACTTGAGGAGAACCATCTCCGGTTCCGGAAGCACCTCAAGACCTTCCTCTTTGCATCTGCCTTTGCTCCCCCTCTGCCCTGCTGATCCGCTCTCTTGGCACTGTGCACCTGGCCACCCCGTGTCCCCCGGGCCCAGGTACTGGCTCACCCTGCCACCCTTCTGCACTGCCTCCTGGCCACCCCTCACACTGGGGACTGTACCTGTAACCCCCACAGTCTCCCAAACCCCATTTTTCTTCTTTTATGCACTTATCAGACTTACCCAGTTCTGCTCCCGTAAACGCAGCTCTTGCCACTTGCTGACCGCATTCCCTTTGTTATTGCCTCATCATCTATTTATTTGATTTTATTATTATTTATCTGTTCTCCTCTGCTCTGCACTTTCCACTCTCCCCCTTCCATGCACTTTTCCCCTTTCCCATGCACGTTCTCAATGTTGCTGGGCCTAGTAAGATCGTTGTTTTGTTTCTCCCTTGTTTCCCCTCTCTTGCCTTGTCACGCTCTGAAACACTTGTGTACGAGCACGATACAAATAAAATTTCATATCATATCCCCAGACCCAAACGTGACTTATACTCACACCAACTAATAATCCCGCCTTTAACAGAGCCAAAGCAGGAGGCTCTAGTTTTGAAGTGCTTGCACCAAAATCATGGAATGCGCTCCCTCTCAGACTTAGGAAAGAAACTTCTCTCAAGGCCTTCAGAAAGGCCTTGAAGACCATTCTTTTTAAGTAGACCATACTCTATCTGTTGATATGCCTTGTAACCCTACCACCTTACTGTAGAACATGTATGACAAACAACAATGTACCTAAAAAGTAAACTGCATGTATGTAACAACTACACTGTATGCTTAACCTGACACCAAGACTTGCTCCCATGTAACCAGCACCTAAGTAAATATTCTTGTAACAGCGCCACAATGCCTGAGGGCCGTTGTGCGCTTTATAAATAGAAATAAATAAAATAAATAAAATTACCCCAGTTCCCAAAACCTCCAATGAAGAAACAATTCTAGTATGCAACATTTGATAGCATGGAGCACAGCGCCTGATCTAGGCGTTACATGACACCACACTGTCCCTTTGACTGATTACCTCATGACCAAGTACCTAAACATAGTATGGTACTGAAAACAGAATTACCTTTGACGCTAGCATGTCCGTAAAGGAGGGGTTTGTGCTCTTGTAGGTTCCATATGCTGTACATTTTCCAAACTAGGATGGCAATCTTACTGATATTATTTCTAACATCAGAAAAATCGGTGGCTATTTTACACAGAAAACACAAACACTGGGAGATCCTATAGTACTGACTTAACAGTTCATTGGGAGCCCTGATGGCATTAGATATCCTTTTGGGAATGTATTGCAAATGTCTTTTGATCAAGTGTGATTTTAAATGATTGGCGAAAACAACCTACTATATTGAAAATCAATTAAAAATTGTTCCTAATGAAGACCTCAAAAGAAATGTTTGAGAAACACACTTGTCGGTTTAAACTATTCCTCCAGAAGGTTTTGAGGTGTCATACTAGTGGTGATTAGCCTCAAAGGGGATATTTCAGTGTAGGGAAAATGCCGTTGGATGAAAGAAGGTTCAAAAGAAAGGTGAAATGCAGTTGTTCTCAAGCTGTTGTCCCTTATTGGAGGGCATAAATTGGCTATTTGCTGGTGGTCAGGGCTGCACAACTCCTACTGGGCAAAGCTTCTGGCCATCTGCTAAGGTGCCAATTATGAGCAAATGTACCCATTAAAGAATCGAGACAGGAACGTGCACCACTCACTTCAAATTGAATATGTGCAACAAACCGGTTTTTGGTGCACAACCGTCACAGCTCTTGCACCAAGTGGGCCAACACAGTATATATGAAACTCTCTCTGTACGTACTGGGAGCATGCTGGTGGCTAAGTCACAGCAAGTTATAGATTTAACAAAAGTTTAAGAAAAATGATACAACAATTAACATTTCATTTGAATAAAACCACTCAAATGTTAAGTTCAAAGAGGATAGCCTTTACAGAATTCAATAAATTCCATGAAGGATCTTCTGGTTCCGAAATGCACTGGATTCTGTAATGTCTGCCCACATTTAACTTTAGTAGATCTCATATGTATACTCATTAAAGACAGGCGCCAAAGCATTATTCGATTGTCACCATTTAATCATACAATGTGTGTGCCCTTTCTATTACACGTGTTTCGGCTATACGCCTTTCTCAAATCTGGGCATATTGAAATCTTTAATAGACTTGCGTCTTGTCTGTTCTGTAATAATGGGATAATTCTACTGCATCTGCATCTTGATTCCTACGTGTCGGCGGGACGCGTAGTAATCAAGAGGCAGATGCAGAAGGGGAATTATCCCATTATTAAATAACAGACAACGAGATGCAAGACTACTGAAGATTTAAATATGAAAGGGAGTCGCAAAGTGTGTACCAATTATGCTGGAGCCATGGCACTGTAAAGGCAAATTAGGATATGGCGTATCATGGAATTAGACAGGCCATTCTAATATTAGTTGAAGCTGTTCCGTTGAAGAATTAATGGCCAGAAAGGACTGATGAGCTCAGTAGACTGAAGGGAAGAAATTCACAGATTAATAACCCCTAAAGATTTGACCAGACCTGAGAAAAATATGCAGCCTTACAAATATGGTCTAGCAGGCAGAAGGGTCCGCAATATGAAAGCAGGCGATTGTATTAAGGGAAAGAGCTGCTGTTGCACAATGGCATCCACTACTTTATTATATGCTTTGCAAGAAACGTTCTTCCTGGTGTGAATGGCTAGGATATCCCAGGATAATGGCGGAAGTGTGCCAAGACATTTCTATGAGGCACCAGCTCTTGACATGGTTCAAATAAAGCTCAAGATAAAAGGAGGTGAAACGGAAGAGCTCAGGCAAAGCATGTGCAGTAGCACTATAAGGAACTAATAACAACATACACCCTTTTTGTACACTTCAATAGACGCCCTCCTTTCCTTTCCACTCTATCCCAGTCTTACTTTTTCCCTTCATCTCTTTTCCTCTTATGCCTATGTATCGCTCCATCTTTCTCTCGGGAGAGAGGCAGGTTGAGGAATTGAATACTAATCATCAGACCTGTGGAAGCCATCACCATTCCGAACCAATTGCTGATTCTATGAAGGGAGGAGACAGTAACATCAGCGTTGTGACATTACTACTTCAACTGGCCTCTTCAAGGTTGGATATCACCAATCGGCATACACATGCAACCTATAAACATCCATCGGTCTGATAATTTAAGAATTTTGCCCACGATGGAATGGAAGGTACAGCCAACAGACCTTGTGTACCGAGAGTACATAGCCAAGATATCATACTGCACACAAAGGAAGACGCAGATGGGATCAGTGCACAGAGCGCAATGAACTGCCCGTGAGTGTAGCCAGAAACCACCTCGTCACCAACATTTGCT
Organism: Ambystoma mexicanum; assembly: GCF_040938575.1. Classification (NCBI taxonomy): domain Eukaryota; kingdom Metazoa; phylum Chordata; class Amphibia; order Caudata; family Ambystomatidae; genus Ambystoma; species Ambystoma mexicanum. Next base: position 1,046,115,909 of record NC_090930.1, on the reverse strand, counting down.
TTAACACTTTACAATTAGCGAACAGAAGACTAGTCGCACGCTAGAAGAATTGGGGAGGGTTTTTTGCATGCGAAAGACAAATAACTGTCTCAATAAGGGCTACTTTGTCCTATGTCCTGACTATGTTCCCAACAGATGAGAAGTATCTCCAGCATATTCAGAACATGGAAGGAAGTATGCAATGGAGCAAAGAGCTGGCGTCTAGGCAAACCAAGTTCAAAGGACTACCTTGCCAAAATAGCATAAATTACATCCATCTGTCCGAATAATGGTGTTTATTTCATTACACATTTCTATAAATCTTTACATAACCAATCACTTTGAAATGGCATTGCCCAGGTTTTTATTTTAGACATGGCAAAGACTCAAAACTAAGCAAATTAAAAGAAATGCAAATTAGTGCTCATGTACTTCCATAGTACAGTTTTATGACTTATTACATTGTAATTACATTCGCATCTGCCGGGGAGTTGTAGCATACATCAAAAGCAGTTTTTTTGTAGTCTCATACATCAGCCCATTGTTGCTAAACCTTTTGAGTTGGAATAAAACACAAGATTGGGGCCAACAGCGTGCATCTTTAACATAAAAGCGTATTAAATATGTGTGTCACTTTACTTCTTATATTTGTACTCTACCTATCATACTGTACTTTATATAGTGCAAAATTCCAAGGCAAAAAATGCCCAATTGGGAGATACACATTTCCACGCAATGTTGTGTGTGTGATTGGGGGTGGTTATGGTAATAAAAGTTATAAAGGAAGTATCGAGAGGGGGGGGGATCCGGGTGGGTGCGTGGGATCTCCGCCCGCATATAAATGCGGGGCAGGATGCAGGGAAAAAAGAATATCAATATTTTCGCGTTCGCCATTTTTTCGTGCAGCAATCACGTAGATCCTTTAACTTTTGCCAACCTGTGCAGTTCATATATTTCAGGTCATCCCCATCTCACCTACACATTGATTTGTTTGGAACGTGTGGTAATCAACACGCGAGATAAAACCGAGATGCAACTGGACTGGTAGAATCCTAACGTGCTTTCTTGAAAAAGTTCATTCCTTTAAGCTCTTCAGGCAGATAGTCCTGGTCCACAGGGCCCTTGAACATGGGGTTGTACTTGTATCCTTGGCCATAACCCAAGCCCTTCATCAGCTTGGTTGGTGCATTCCTCAAGTGCAGCGGAACAGGTGGAAGTGGCCCCTTCTGGTTCTTCAGGCAGGCTTTAACATTGTTGTATGCACTATACACCTCAATGGACTTGGGGGCCCTGGCCAAGTAAACGACACATTGGGCAAGGAGAACCTGCAACATGGAAAAAAAAAAAAAATCACACTGTAAAAATAGGCTTCTCATCCCTCTAATAGCATACACAGACCAAACATCTTCCTGTATAATATATACAGCCACTTAACTGCTCAAGTAAACGTTACACATCATAGGGATTCTTGAAGGGGCAATACTTCAACGCCTTTCCTTTATATGCATGCTGCATCTCCACTGGTACAGAAAGGGACCAGAATGTTGATTAAGCCAATTGGGACTCCTGCAAGATCAGTTCTTCCCCCCTCCCGCCCCCCAGTCCCTTCTTGCCAGCAGCACGATTAATCAAGGCCAGGGAGCAGAGTATGTAAGGAGGGGAAATAAACTGTGAGCACCAAGTAATACCACACATCTTAGAGTGTTCAGATGAGCACAAGAACGCTGGAGAGGAAATATTTGTATTGATTTATAGATGTTTCACCAAAGCACTTTACACAATTAGAAAATGCTGTACAATAATGGAGAAAGTTGAGTAATCAAATGCAACGGCGTGGAGAGAGGTAGGTGTCAGATTGTAGAGAGAAATGGTATTTTAAAAACAGTTGCGAAAAATGTGTCAGAAAGGTGAGGTGTGAACAGTAAGAGGAATAGAGTTCCGGTTCTTGGGTTCTAGAAGGGAGAAGGAGCGAAAGTGAGAGAAGGTATATGGGTGTTTAGCAACGACAAGAAGAAAGTTGGACTACGAACAAAGGGACGAGACGGTAACTAGAATGAAGCAAGGTAAGAAAGGTAAGAATGAGCAAGTCCATGAAGGCAATAGAAAGTGAAAAAAGAGTTGAGATTTAAAGTGCAGGATGAAAGTATATCTTAGCGAGGATGAGGTAGAGGAGAGTGGGAAGAAGGAAAAACTGATGGAGAGAGGGTTTTAGATGAGGAGCTGGGAGAGCAATTAGGAGAGCTGAGCAGTAGTCGATATGGGAAATCATAACAGTTTAGAAGCCTGGAAAGAGGGGAAAGTTCGGAAGTGACAAAGATTGTATCAAAGAAAGTAGCAGATGAGTGCAGTGAGAAATGTAGCACCTAGTTTTCAGTCCTGGTCCAAGCAAGGGTGTCCACCTCACCCCAGACGAGGACAGTCCTCAACCGGGGCCAGATGCTGTGCCATCCCCATCCAGGTCAGGGATAGTCCCCATGGGAACCACCACCCCAACCCGCCAGGCTAGCCGTATATAGAGGTGGTGCTGCAAATGTAAAGTAAAATTGTTGTTAGCAGGAGATGGGCTACACCCTGAGGCCTGGTCTTACTTCAATTGGACACAGATACGAAGATGGATTTTTAGGGATCCGACAGGGCCCCCTTCTTATTTCTAAAAAAAAAAACCCTTTATCCTTTCAAATTGAACATTTCTATATTCATAACGCCTACTTTCCTTTCTAACGTTTCCCTGGCACAAGTTCCTTCCTTTCCTAGAGGGGGAGGGGGGGTCACAGGGAGACCCACAGGGTGGGACTGATGGAACAGACCCAGCACCTGGTACCACTGTTGGGGAGCGGGGGGAGGAAGTCCCTGAACCCCTCAGCGATTTAGGACGAGGCGATTGTAGAAGATGTTTGTAGGGGAACTGGGAGAATGTAGGGGGGTGGGGCGGTCACCCATAGAAGCTAGATTGAAGTGGAAATGTGGTGAATTTTGAAACCAATATGTGTGGAATAAGACTCAATTTTAGAAGTTACACCCCATTTTGAAATTGAGGCCTAGTGTCAAAGTCATGCCAGCACGCCAAATCCCGTCCCGAGGGTTAGAGGTATGTGCACACGTTCTTTACTCACAGCCCTGCAGAAGGTTAATTCACTGAAGACACACAGCTCTCCATTGTGTCTCATCGTTAGTGTATGTACCCCAGAAGGAATGCGCCCTGCAAGGCCAAGAGAGGGTCGAATTGACCTTTGAAGAGGTATCCCACTAGAAGGAGGGCGAGGGCTTTAGGCCTTCGCCAGTCCAGATCCTTAAGTTGTAGTGGCCAGGGATCCCCAGGTCAAAGCCCCAAGTATTTGAGTGTACTGACCAGCCCAAGACCCCAGGTCATAAACCTGTAAAGTGGCCAATTAATAAGGGAGATCAGATAGTAGTTACGGGTTGTCCCCACCATCGGTTCATGTGATTTGTGCTGCAGGGTATCAGGGGAAAAGTTAACAAATTTAGGCCTGCAAGTGGAAAAGTTGTGGTAGCGTCAGCCTGTCTGGGATAGGAGCGGGGGTTCATGTAGTTCTGAGAGGTTATCACGACCTCAAAAGTATCTGTCTCGCTCATGTCTTTGGTACCAGGTGCACTGTAGAGCTATGAAATCATGAACTGTGTAAATAAATTGCCAATTAAAGTCTTTGTAACCGATGATGGAAGAAGATACCCACGTGGAAGAAGTTGGACAGAATATGCTGGGACCTGGCATACCATATGGAGCAGTTGATGATGATGATGATGTTTGAGGACAGGGTTGATGATGGAGAAATAGAGTTAGCAATTTGCATACCCTGCGAGAGAATTATGCAAGGTTGTAGCGTACAGTGTTCCATTATGGCCCTTGCAATAACGTCCCCCTTTACTGAAAATGACCTAGCACAGGTTCATGAGAGGTTATGGACAATCAGTGCCCACGATGTAGGCCTCTTACAGGAAGTAACACCCATTTGAATTTCATAAACAAGGTGCAGTGTTGCCACGGGTGAGACAATACCCCTATCCAAAGAAGCAAAAGAGGGTATAAGAGACCATTTCCACCCTCCCGAATCAAGGGATTATTTTGCCCTCCAGCTCTCCATGCAAAATGGCTATAAACCAAATAAAAAAGTCAAAGAGGAAAAATTGGAGGATGATACAAGATATCCACCCCTTGAATGACATTGTACAGGCAGAATTTCCAGTAGTTCCCAACCATGCAACCATTCTGTGCAGTATCCCAAAGCAAGCAACACATTTCACTGTGTAGTTATAAAGAATGCCTCCTTTTCCATAACCCTGCACCGAGATTCTCAATATCTCATCACGATTACGCATGGGGGGGAAGCAGTACGAGCACACAAGATTACCACAGGGGTATTGTGAATCCCCCAATATCTTTAACAGAATACTACATGCAGATTTGGGAAACATGCAGGTACCCAGCACTATTATTCAATATGTAGACGACTTGTTAGTATGCAGTGACAATGAACAACAGTGCCGAAGACACTCTGTCACCCTCTTACAGCTGTTAGCACCTAAGGGATACAAAGTGCATCAGGCTAAGTTACAGTACTGCCTACAGGAGGTTCTTTACTTGGGCCAATTCATAAACGTCCATGGAAAGAAAATAAAACCAGAATGCGCTGCATCAGTGCGCAGTGCTCCCCTACCAAAAACTGTCAAATAAATGCAGAAGTTTCTTGGGCTGTGTAATTACTGCAAAGCATGGATCTTCGATTACGCTGCATATACTTGGCCTTTGTTGCAATGCCTTAAAGAAGCTCAAAAGACAGACAATAAGATAACATGGACAGGGAGCATGCTCACAGGATTTAACAAACTAAGAGAGGTTATTTCCACCGGCCCCGTGCTGGCATCCCCCGACTACACAAGAGTTTTGTTTGTTTTCCGATTCTGATGGTCAAATGATGACGGCAATACTTCCTCAAAAGAGCACTCTAGGCCACAAGCCATTGGGCTATTACAGTGGAGTGCTAGACTCAGTAATGCAGGGACAGTTCCCTTGCCAACAAGAGCTTCCTGGTGCTGCATTCACAATAGAAAAAAGCTCCACAATCACCATGGGGTGTTACGTAACAGTGCATGTGGAGCATGCAGTGTTTGCCATATTGGAACGATCTAATTCTGCGTTAACCACACAGCGAGTATCCGCACATGAGATTTTATCCAGCCCAAATATCCACTTAGTGCGATGCAAGACAGTAAACCCTGCTACGTTCCTGACAGAACTGTGTACCGAGGAAGAAAGCGCTATGCATGACTGTGTAGCATTTGAGGGGAAGAGGACATACCAAGAGCAAAAGAGCCCGCTTGAGGGGGTCGGGGGACACTTTTTGTTGACTGTTCAACGACTATTAACCAGGGGACAGGCCTGTGACATGCGGGAACGGCCGTTGTCTATTTAGTGGATGGTATATGTAAAGTACTGGTACAAAAAAGGCTTCCCATGCATTATTCAGCCCAGGCAGCAGAGCTCATTGTGCTTATTGAAGCACTTCTAGACAGCCAGGGGTGCCGGGTGACTATTTATTCTGACTCAGCATATGTAACACAATAACGGTGCTGAAGCAGAGGTCAAAAGCAAAATAGCCATCAAACTGGTATTTGTCAAAAAAGACAACACAGAGTGATTGTGGTATGCCAAATGCAAGGTAACCCAGCTTTATTGCAATATAGATTGGGGGAAAAAGCAAGATTAAAGATTAAAAGCAAAAATCTCCTCAAAAATGTCTCCACATCTTAATAGGAAACAGCAGGTTTTATAGGTAATATGATGCCACAGTTATGAAAACCTATCGCTCCTGGTCATTGGCTCCCACTACTAACCTACATATATAATTCTATATGTCCACAACTAGTGAGTGGACAATCCTTATCTAAGATCCCACCCATATCATCCCTTGAATATTATTGGTAAGCCCTAAAATACTTAGTGAAAAAAGACGTGCTCATCGGTTAACATGTTTTATGTAGATTGGAGGAGAGAGGACAAGCGTATCATCTTGTTCTTAATGAAATAAAACAGCCCATGTTATCTCCTCTGCCATGACGTCGCAGAGTCGCAAGGACCTATTCTCACAACAGTGATCGCCTCATCCTGTTCTTGACACATTTATGAATAACTATTTTGTGTGTCAAGCTGCTTCCACCCTGTTAAGATTTCATTGCAGCAATTAGTTGTCTTTTTAGTCACATAGCGTTCCTCTGTCACGCCTAGCCGATCACAGAGGCATTAATCTGCCAACTACTTATGAACTTCCTGGGATGTGCAGTATGTCCTATAGACTTGAAATGGCCTGCTGTGTTATTGTAACTTAATTTACCTTGACAGCTGGATGCACACAATGGTATCTTGTTCTGCCATTTAACCCTCCCCTACAAACCCTTGGGTTTTGACATTCCTTTGAGGCAGCTACCATCTAGCAGGCCACAGCATTTTTCTGAATTAAATGCATTGTTCAAGCGTGCTTAATTGGGACTTTTTCTTAAACCTGCAGTGCTCAATTGTCTGCTGTGCTGGTGCAATTTAAAAAGGCAGCCGCTTGTCACGTTGTTTTCCTTTGTAGGACACATTTGCTCTGCATTTATTTTACTATCTACTGAGTCCTGGTGCATGCCTGGCACACGATAGCTACCCATGGGTAACCGCAACCTGATCCAACCTATAACCATTTGGCCCTACTTGTGTAGTGCACCCCTATCTTGGTTACACGCCTCCCTGTCACATAGTCTATGCTATTTAAAAACACACTAATTGTGCTAGCAAATGCCTTATCTGTCCTCTACTAGTGTAGCAAAACCAACTATTCATTGTGCCAGCTGAATTTCCAGGAGAATTTAAAGTGCAGTTTCAAATGTGTCCTTTCTGATTTTATAATTCCGTTTCTTCGGAGGACGGCAGGGGGAGGCACAGGGCTTGCGAGGTAGAAAAGGAGAGGGGTTCGGAGGGCTGATGGGTCCCGAGTCCAACATGCAGTATTGCTAGATAAGCTGATTCAAGCACTTTCCCTGCACCTCCATGACAGCAGTGGTTAAATGCACCACCCATACAAATGATAACCTCAGTAACGCCACCGCGAATGTGGTGGCCAAACAGGCTGCTTATCTCCCAGTGCCCAACATCTCAGTATCCAGGAATAGCACAGGGACGAGAGCATTTGCAGCACCATACACTTCACTTCTGATGGCACAAATGATTGTGTTACAAGGACGTGCCCCACAGGAAGAGAAGGAGTTATGTCAGAAAGAAGGGTGTTCACAATCCCCCACAGACTTATTGGGGTAACAAGGAAGTACGGGTAGAGTTGTCATGCTGCACAAACTGTTGTTGGTCACCTTCACCCAGTTGTGAAAATATATTCAGTTTGGTGTCTCATAATGTATGCATGTTGGCCGCAGCACATTCGCATCACACCACAGTTGCCGCAGTAACAATGGCCACGTTGCCATTTTGTTTTGTCCGCCATCTTGGCTGCATTATTCAGTTCCTTGCTCCCTCTGCCATTTCTCTCAAAGCGCGATAGGAGACTGCTACAAGAACTTTCTGACACTTACAGACAGGAATGCACTTTCTGCTGAATGTTTTGTTTCTCCTTGGAGTAGCATAGCTAATCTGCAAGTTAGGTGCCTTCCTGTCTTGGCCATGTTTTCCCTGCTGAACTGTTAATTATAATAATGTGCATCTGAAACGTGCTCCTTCAGAGAAACCATATTTCCAAGCTATAGAGCATACTGACCTTAGGCTCTAGAAGCAACATAGATAAGCTGTGCAAAGAATGTTACCTTGTACTAGAGAACACAATATGCCCCCACGCACCGTTTTGCCCTGCTCCCAGTAAACTGTCTGCAGGAAGACAGGGAAATATGCATGTATGTTGTCATGGTAATACAATCTACGTGGAGAGGTCACAGACCCTATGGTCCCTATCACATGAAGGGGCTGGACAAACGTATTGTATGTTATTCTAAATGTATATATGCCTGATGTTTTTTGGTGACTCGCTCTCTCCCTCCACGGTGTTTGTGCGCATGCATCGTGGGATGCGGAGAGCACTTTGTGCAATTGTAATAAACTTTGTTCTTTGATCTCGTTACTGGCATGTTTCCATTTCTTTGTAGTAAACCTCATTTTGGTCTTTCAGATGGCGGCCGAACAGGGACCCTCCCGATGATGTCCATTCGTTATTTGGCAAAGATGAGGCTGTAGTACCAGTGAGTACAGGGGGTCCCTGCAAAAGAGACGTGTTTCCTCACAGACTGCTACTCCTGATCTCTGGCCGATTGCAGCGCCTAGATGCCATCACAGCGACAAGGTTTGAGAATAGAGGCTTTTTTGGAGTAATCGCCAGCCACGATGATTGTCTGTTGGACTTGATTAGAAATCAGGTGAGTCTATTTCAGACCGAAAATGTCCTAATTTGTTTGAAAATAGTATTTACGTGTAAATATTTTGGCCAGGTAAGACAGTGATTTTAGTATGCCTGGTAAATTGTCATCCTGTTTAGCAATGTTTTGTTGCCGAGGAAGACAATCTAGTAACTTAGAACATGGTCAACCCGCACCGTGACATGTACATTGGATACGGCCTTGGCGCTATTGTGTTTAATAGTATTTGGCATCGACAAACCAGACATGCTCGAGACCTTCAGTGGCCAGAGTTGGGTAGTTTTGAGGTGGCCAGAATAGAATATTTGGTGACTGTATTGTTACGTAAGAAAGCCAGACCAGCTGCATTTGACGCTCTTAGAGATTGGAGGAAGGAAGCCAACAAGAGACTTAAAAGTAGAGAGAAGCACGCATGTAGACATATGGCGAATGCCGAGAAAGCCTTAATACAGGATCAGCAGAAACAAGTAGAAGCCATTAGGAATATGGATACGGCCTTTCAATTAGATGTGCAAAAAATATACCCATCACAAGATTTGCATATATCAGACGAATTATTGAATAAAATTACTGAACAAGCAAAGGTCTGATTCAGGAACTGATCCAACTGCACTACCTCCTTATGTACATCCTCCTGTACCTCCATCTGTACCTGCACCCATTGCAATTGTAGCGGCTGTTATGTCAGTTGTACCAAATGCACCAACAGCGGTATTTCCTCAAATGCCTAGCGCACATGATTTACTTTTGCTTTCGTTGTCGACTAGTTCCACTCCACTCCTAGTGCATGTGATTGACGCAGATTCGAGAATAGTGACTCGTTGTATGATAACGGCAGAGAGAAAAAGGGAATTGTGTGAATGGGCTGAGACATACATAGAGGGGGTGACTAAACGGCTGTTGTAAGTGCAATGTCAGACCATGGGGGTATTCCTGAGCAGAACATATTGATAGTACAAATGGGGATACATCTTGCTGAAGTATGGAGTGATTTGACTGATTCAGCTATTCCACAAGAATTGCGGGATATGGATTTTTTGTCTCGTTCAAGGGATACCGTGACGAAAGTATGCAAGCACGTTGCAAAATTGTTAGTATATAAGAGGGAACTTGATCCTTTATATGAAGATAGATTGGATAAGAATAAGCGACAAATACGGTATGTGAAGAAACGATTTTTGCCTCTGTTGAAGCCCATTAGTGAAGAAATGCGTATTTGCACGAGAGACGTGCTTAGACAGATTTCAGATGTTTCGATTTCTCCTATTGAAGTGCATGATACATTTAGTCAGTATACAACGGCAATGCTGCGGAAGGTGTTACAAGTGATGGTTGAATATTTAAAAGATGAATGCATGAAGAGAAACTTGTGTTGTCCTGGAGATATGATGGTGATCTATAAGCAGGCCTTTTCACCCGACGCTGCATTAACTTCTTTGTCACTCGATCTGGCTCTATTACTTAATAAACGCTCTGAAATTCCTACAGTACAATTGCCAATGAGAGCGGTACCTCCAACACTCGTCCCCCAAGTAGAGATTCCAGTGGTGGGGCAGACACTATTCCAGCTCACTACATTTCACAATTTGTTCACGTTCCGTTTTCAAGACAGGAGGTGAATACTATTAAGCAATCTATTCCCGACATTAGGAAGAATCCTACGGGGTTCTGCAAGGAGATAGAATCAGTTTTGAATTTATCGGTTTTCACTTTGGGTGATATTGACCTTTTGTTTCCTGTGATCCTACCTTCAGATTTATGGAAGCAGATTAGGACCGTGGACGATTAAGTATGGGTGATACTTGGGATGCCTTAGCACAAGCTGATGTGGCTAGGAAAGCAGGCGAGAAACCGCCTCAGGTTATATTGATGTTACCGAATCACATAGTGACTAAACTAAAGACATTGGTGCCTGAGAAAAGGATTTTATGGGACAAACTGACAGCATGCATGCAAAGAAAGACAGAGGGTGAGACTGAATTTTTCAATAGGTTTGAACAAGCATTTTTGGATTTTAGTGGGCAAGATATGGGTACGGAGCCGAGGAAAATATTATTTGTTGAGACAGTTGTACGGGGATTGTTGCCTGACATTCAGACTCACATCATGACATCTGAAAGTGCATGGCAAGCAAAATCGCAATCCGAAGTACTACATATGGCCCAGTATTATGAGAATAGGGTGAGTACTGAGAAGGAGAAGGTGGAAAAGAAGAAAGGTGATTTGAAGACTAAAGTCCTTTTGCAGCAGATAGCAAGAGGATCGAGGGGTAGGAGTATACAACCACGGGTTCAGTTTGTGCAGCAAATGGGCGCACAAATGGGTCCTGTACACATGAACCAGTGTGTGTATTGTAGACAGGAAGGTCATTGGAGGGCAAAGTGTCCGTCTCTCCGACAGCGAACAAATGGTACATATGGTGGTACGCTAGGAAGGTGATCAAGGGTTCGCCCTGGTATAACAGGTCTTGGTAGAAACCAATTTGCACAGAATCAGCAGATTCAACCGCAAGATACAAATGTGAATAGTCAGGGAGAACAGCAACAGAATGTGAATATTGGGAATGTTTTTGATAATCCTACCCATGCTTACTTCACTGAAGACTTTACATCTGACGATGTATTGTTCCGTTAGGATAGCCCGAAGCAGGTTCTGGAACCGACCCCTATTGCCGAGATGAAGGTGGGGAATAGGGAGCATATGTTTTTATTATATACCGGGGCACAGACGTGTTCCATTGACCATCTGCGGGTTCCAGATATTCCACCATCAGGCCAGAGTAATGTTTCGATAGGGTTTTCTGATACGCCAGTGGTTAGTTCGGTCTCTCGGCCGGTGCCGATTGCATTGGGGGCGTTGACAGATTCATGTCCGTTTTTGTTAACGACGATTAGCGGCGAAAATTTGTTGGGATTAAATTTGTTGAAGAAACTGAATGCTGTGATTTATTGTTCTCTGGCTGAAGTGTATTTGACACTCTCTCCCCAACAAAATTCTGCTTCACAGTTCTTGTCTATGCCTTTGCTGAGTGGGTTGAGTAGGGTACCCACACATATATAGGCGGTAAATGAGAATTATGTAGGGATCATTAATGTCAAACCAGTTCGAATAATCCTTAAATCAGGTATTAAACTGCCACGTATTCCACGGTGCAAGATCTCAGTAGAGGGAGAACTTGCTTTGAATGAGTATTGTTTCGGATTTGATAGACCGAGGTGTAATTGAAGAGATTTCTGGGAGTGTGTGTAATAGCCCGATTTTGCCTGTCTATAAGAAAGGGGACAATGCTTTACCTTATCGTTTTGTGATCGATTTGCGTGCGATTAACAAGGTTGTTGCGCCACAGTTCCCAATTGTACCTTATGTTACCACTATTTTGACTACGATTCCGGCTAGGCCCACACATTTCAGTGTTATTGATTTAAAAAACGCCTTTTTTAGCATTCCTGTACACACTGATAGTAGGCACTTGCTTGCGTTTTCCTTAGGAGGACGCTCTTTCACATTTACACGTGTCCCTCAGGGTTATACCGAGAGTCCAAGTATATACAGTAGGGCATTAAAAGAACAGCTTGATATGCTTGAGTTACCGTCCACTTGCACGTTGCTGCAATACATTGATCTGCTTCTTGCAGTGGACTCTGAGGACGCTTGCAAGCAGGGTCCCGTGCTGCTGCTTATTCCTCGGGCTACGTATGGGCACAAAGCTTCATTGAAGAAATGTCAGTATTGTCGTTAGGAAGTCGCCTATCTAGGCTATCTCCTATCGAAGGAGGGTAGGCGTCTGACACCTGAACGTGTACAAAGCATGTCGGACATATCTGTTCCAAATACGCAGAAGGAGGTCAGAGCTTTTATTGGCATGGCTTTATGTTGTAGACGGTGGATCCCAAATGTTTTGCTTCCGATTAAACCTATGCTGGTACTGACAAAGAAGGATGTTCCTTTGCCTTTGCCATGGGACAGATTGCCAAAACGCTTTTGATCTGCTCAAAGCTGGGTTGTGCTCAGCGACAGTATTGGGCACACCAAATTATGAAAAGAGTTTTGTTTCATATGTGCATGAGAGAGAATGTTGTGCTTTGGCTGTGTTGACACAAGAACATGGGGGAAAAAGCAGACCATGCGGCTATTTTTCCTCCACGTTAGACCCTGTTGCATGCGCTTTGCCAAAAGAGCTGCGGCTGCTGCTGAATCGGGAAAACAAAGTGAGGGTATGGTTTTAGGTCACTCTTTAACCCCGATGGTACCTCACTCGGTTGATGTTCTACTAAATAGAACACAGACTCAGCACCTCACTTCTGCTCGAATAACGAGATATGAGTTGATTCTATTTGCACCGGACATCCAAATTAAGAGGTTCTGTACTTTGAATCCGGCTGAACTTTTGCTGTCTCCGCAAGAGGTAGACCGCAGTAATACAATGTCCCACGATTGCTTATATGTTACAGAACAACAGACAAAAGGTAGAATTGATTTGAGTGATACACCTTTGAAGTCTATAGATGGGGAACTATTTTGTTATGGTTCTTATTTCAAGCTACCTGATGGTACGTCCACTGCTGCCTATGCAATTACCACATTAGACACTATTGTTGAAGGCAAAAGAATACTGCATAATTACGCTCAGGCTGCGGAAATTGATGCATTGACCAGAGCCTGTGCGATTTCTGAAGGGCTTAGCGTAAACATCTACACTGACAGTCAGTACACGTTCAGAGTGGTTCACAATTTTGGACGATTATGGGCTGAGAGGGGATTTTTAACATCACACGGCACCAAAATCCAACATGGTATTCTGATAGTGCAAATGCTATCAGCACTAGCGCTTCCTACACAGCTGGCAATAATCAAATGCGCCGCGTACCAGAGGGTGACGGACGACATAGGGAAAGGAAAAGCTTTTGCCGATAGAATTGCCAAACAAACTGCTACCGATCCACACTCAGGGATGTATGTGTTGGATTCAGCTAGATGGGTTGCCGACAGCAGTATGATGGAGGAAGGGGTTAACAGTGTGAAAGAAATTCAGGCCGAAGCAACAGCAGAAGAGATTAAACAATGGAGTGAGGGTCCAGCTGGGTTGGATGTTGATAGTTGTTGGGTGTACAATGAGAAACAAAGATGGATGCTGCCCAATGGGTATGTGACAGCTGTAGTTACTATGGCTCATGGGCCAGCACACATATGTGCAAAGAAAATATGCCAGTATTTTGATCCTGTATGGCACAACGATAACATTGTGAAGATTGCTGAATGTTTGGTTGAGAGCTGTATGATATGTTTACAACACAACATTGGGAAGGGAACGCTGACGACAAAAGGTAGTTTTGAACCTCCCTCCATGCCATTTGAAGTGATTCATTTTTACTTCATCGAGATGGAGCATTGCCAGAACTATAAGTAGGTGTTCGTAGTGATCTGTGCGTTTAGCAAATGGGTTGAGGCTTTTCCACTGAAAGATAACGCTGCTATGTAGAGGGCCAAAGCCATGTTAAAGAAATGTTTTCCTAGGTTTGGCCTGCCGAGAGCCATTTGCTCCGACAACGGCTGCATGTTATCGCCGCTGTCATTCTGTAAGTATGTGCGGGATTACAGATCGATCAACGTTTTCACTCAGCGAGACATCCTCAGAGTGCCGGTTTGGTGGAACGCCACAACGGTATTTTGAAGAATAAATTTGCAAAGATGTGTGCACACAATAACCGCCTTACTTTCAATGCGGACATTCACACAGCCAAAGACAGAACTTTACCCATATGAAATTGTGATGGGAAGGCCTGCTAATGTACGGAAAGCAATGAGACCTAAAAAGTTGGCCGAAATTGAGCATCCATTATTTTCAGACTATCGTGACCAGTTGACTCAAAACTTGCGTTTGATTCACCAACAGGTTCAAGCACCTATGCCATGGTCCAGGCCATCAAATTCAGCCTGGGGACTTTGTACTGTTGAAAAACATTGAGAGAAATACATGCCTTGCACCTCGTTGGAAGGGGCCTTACCAAGTGCTATTGATCATGCAGACAGCTGTCCGTGTGACTGGCAAACGCCACTCGATCCACGCAACGCACATGAAACAAGTGCGATTTCCCTTGCCCTATGACAAGAGGGACGAAAAGGAGATGGATCATCGTGAACCTTTCCTGATCGACACTAAGAGTGGTACAAAACCACTTCCTGAGTCCGTAGCTATGTCTTCTTCTTCGACTGACATTGTTTCCTCGGAAAGCGACCATCCTTTGTTCATTGATCATTCTGTACCTGGAGCTTTGAGGTACAATTTTCATCCACGAAACCAGATTTAGTACAGGGATTGACATTACATTTTGTAATAGAATAGGAAGGTGTAGTAGGAATACTACACCCACAAGAAACTAACGCTGTGCCATTCCCTCGTCATTCCCCTTCAGACAGGATAAGGGGCAGGGAGTGGCAAAGAAGACTTCAGGCAAGATTGGCCAAGTGGTCAGGTGCCACCCACGGATGAATTTACAGAGCAAATCAGTGATGCTTCTTAACGGACGCTGAAGGACTATGCCCGCATTTGGGGCTGCTCGTAGGAATGAGGACATGGTACATTTCCAGATTGATGGGCCCGCCTACCAAGGGCCATGGTCCCCAAAGGCCAAATGGATAATAATTCTAGTGATAACTTGCATTATGTTCACATTGATAACTTTACTATGGTATCTGGAGAATGTACATCTGCTAGATACTCGTTGCCGACTATAAGTGCATCCACTATTTCTCCACTACACTTGTACGCACACACTCTTCGTCCACGTGACCTCAGCCATAGAGGGGGATATCATAACACCCTCATTATGATTATGAATGCCACACCTGGTATTTTGAATAAAACCAACTGTTGGGTTTGTGCTCATCTGCCTCAGCATGGTCAGAAGGGGTTAAGCTGGTATCTTCATCCTCTCCCTTTGTCCACTGCGTGTTATGCCTCATTTAGGGCACTGTTCTTCAGACGATGGAACGACAGTGCCACCAGTAACTTTGATGGTACGAACATTATTACACTCAACACTGCCTCTGTTAAACATTCTGACAAATATTCCAGACCATACCAGTCAATGAGCTCTTTCAAAATGACTCCAGTAGGGAATAAGGAGGCTGCTCCTCCATCGTACACTATTAATCAAGACCCTGATTCTGTCCTATTTTGTTTACGAAAAGAAGGTCCCTGACATATGGGCTCGTATGATAAATGCATAAACACTGCTGTTCTGGTAAAAGAGGATGGGCCTCTGTATATTGGAGGCTACATCTATTTTGTCTGTGGGAGTGGAGCTTATCCTTGGTTTCCTAAAGACTGGAAGGGTACATGTTATTTTGGAATACTTTTACTTGGGGTATACATCACCTCTACCGCCGATATACTGAAAGCTTATCCTAGGAGGGATGCAGAAGGTGACGCTCCCCTGCAGATATTGGGGGATATTGTTAAATCCATGGTTCCGTTTTGGGGACAAACAATCAATTCTCAAGACATCAGGAAACTGGCTAGAGTTGTGGAGAAAACTATCAATGAGACTACTGATATTATGTTCAATATGACATTGGATCAAAAGGCCATTAGGTTAGTGGCACTTCAGAATAGGATGGTCTTAGACGTCATCCTGGCTGAGCGGGGTGGTGTATGCAAAATGGTTGGGTCCGTGTGTTGCGTTTACGCACCTGACTCCTGCTCCACCATTTTCCAAGCAATCAAGAGACTGCACATGTTGGGTTCAGAAGTACAGATTCCTCGAGGGGACTGGGACCTCAGTACATGATTTTGGAGCTCATTGCAAACTTGGGGTTAGAAGATATTTTCTGTTCTAGCTGTTGACCTATTATCGTGTTATTCTGTTTTTGCTGCATTCAATGCTTACCTGCCCTGGGTTCTATATTAGGTGATTGTTGTGCCCGTACAGTGGCCAGATTGAAGCATAACCCGCTCCTGCCTATACATGCCACTAATGCACTGATCATGCAGGAAGTTGCTATAAAAGAGTGTATGGCCATCAGTGTTTAGGATAGTGATGATTCAGGGTGTTCTGATGACAACACTGCATCCTGGTCGTCTGAGGATGCAATGTATGGATGATGCTCTTGGCTTAGGCCAAAAGGAGGGTTTGTGAAAATATATTCAGTTTGATGCCTCATGATGTATGCATGTTGGCCTAAGCACATTCGCATCACACCACAGTTGCCGCAATAACAATGGCCACATTGCCATTTTGTTGTGTCCGCCATCTTGGCTGCATTATTCAGTTCCTTGCTCCTTCTGCCTGGTCTTCCACTGTAGAACCTTGAAGTCCTCGCAGAAGCATAGCTAATCTGCAAGTCAGGTGCCTTCCTGTCTTGGCCATGTTTTCCCCGCTGAACTGTTAATTATAATAATGTGCATCTGAAACATGCTCCTTCAGAGAAGCTATAGAGCATACGGACCTGAGGCTCTAGGAGCAACATAGATAAGCTGCGCAAAGAATGTTACCTTGTACTAGAGAACACAATATGCCCACACGCATGGCTTTGCCCTGCTCCCAGACAGTAAATTGTCAGTGGGAAGACAGGGAATATGCAAGTATGTTGTCATGGTAATACCATCTGCGTGGATAGGTCACAAACCCTATTGTCCCGGTCACATGAAGGGGCTGGACAAGCGTATTGTATGTTATTGTAAATGTGTATATATGCCTAATGTTTTTCGGTGACTCACTCTCTCCCTCCACAGTGTTTGTGCGCACGCATTGTGGGGTGCTGAGAGCCCTTCGTGCGATTGTAATAAACGTTCTTTGACCTCGTGACAGGCCTATTTCCATTTCTTTGTAGTAAGCCTCATTTTGGTCTTTCACAGTTGCATCATCTGTCTCATTTGTCAAAACAACATATCGCTGCAGATATACAAGAGGACTGGTTTGTCCCCAATCTGTAAGAAGTTCTTACCAAAATGGTATTGCATCACATGCCAGACCTCAAGTACTGGTCACATTCTAAGAATGATACAAGGTGCATTACCTTGTCCTACTGGGCCATTTCAGGAGCACCATATAGATTACGCTGACGTGGGAGAGCAGTGCAATGGGAGTAAGTATTTGATCATTGTAGTGCATCCCTTCTCTCAGTGGGTTGAGGCAGGTCCTTGTGTATATCCAGATGCTAAATGCGCTGCCAAATATTTAGTAAGAAAGGTATTTCCTCGCTGTGTGTTTGCAATGTGTTACTGGTGCCGATTTCTTCAACACATTTTTTAAAGAAGTGACCGTGTTATTGGGCATCAATCATCGGATTCGTACAATTTACCACCCCCGGGCCAATGGAGTTGTGGAGAGGATCAATGGATTACTAAAGGCTAAATTATCTAAGTTGTGTGCCACCCTTAAGAGAAACTGGGTGCACTGTCTTCCCTTTGTTCTATTCAGTTTGCTCACACAGCCCTGTAAAGATCATCACTTATCACTGCACAAGATTGTAAAAGGCTGGCTAATGCATATGCCCTTTATCTCCTGTGAGGAAGGCCTCTGATGCTCACAGGGCAGTGTCTGTTCTGAGCGAGGAATTTAAGGATTATTTGACTGTTTTAACTCAATCAAAATTTATTTTTCAACAAATAGCACCACGACGGTCTGAACAAACAACCAGCACTGCACCTGCTCCAGCGACATCATAGCCTCTTCAATTGTCTCTGGGTGAATGCGTTTTCATTAGGAACTTTGTCCACAGGTGGAGTGAAGACAGATACAGTGGCCCTTTTACCATTGTGTATGCCACTCGTTTGCATGGAAGGTTTGGGAGTTGTGATATTGGGTACACTTCTCTGATGTTCGAAAGGCTCCGAATACTGCAGCCCCCCCAGTGGCGAACACAATAGTAGCACATGAGTTTTGCCTAATATGAGCGAGCCTACATTTGCAAAGTAAATCACTGGATGTATGTATGTATATGAAGTACATGCAGAGTTTCACAAATTGTCTATTTTAACTGAATATAGTGTTCATTTGTGTTTTTATTTTATGCACTAGTATATTCCCACAGGTTTGAGGGATTCATTTTTTTCCTTCTTTTTTTTAAATAATGAAATTACAATTACTTATTGACGTGCATATTATTAATGTGCAACATGAAGCGCAGAGGAGACCTGATAATACTGTGTTTTATCTGCATATATGTGTATGATGCCTTTTACATTTACTTTTTTTTGTATTTTTATATTTGGTTTAGGTGTATATTTAGCATGTAATTGCATATGATTGGAACATATAAACAGGGGGGTATCCGAGGGAGGTGTACCATGGGCAGTTGTACATATCAGAATGGGGACAATAACACAATACTGGTAATTGACACCAATTCAATGATAAATGCGTGTGTACATATCAGAATGGGCACAATAGCAATAATGAGGAATGACCCCAATACGCTGATAAATGGAAATGTGATGAGACAAAAAATGAACACAAATATCAATGCAGAACGTTTTGGAAGGAAGACTAAAAATTAAAAAGTATGAATACAGAGGATTAGGTTTTGACATGATGGAGGACGTGCACCACCCAGAGATGAGTAAGAGTTGGTACGCGGACATGAGCTTGGTGGGGAAACAAAGGGTAAATGGGAGTTGTTATATTTGCTCATTAATATCACACACGTTGGAAGCCCCCAAGGTACTAATACAGCTTGAGGTTCCGCTCTTGGATGCTCAATGTCTCTCCATCTAGAACTAGCATGTTCCAAGCGCACAGCATACACTTTGTGATGATGAATCCAGATGAACAGCCGTGTGCCCGTAATACCAAAAGCCCAAAGTGCTTGCAAAGACTATACATGCAGGTGGAATGATTGAGGTTCGTGACCAATTGGTGGGAAGAGACTGTCATGAGCTGTATGGCAGCAGGATTCATTGGATATAGAAAATAAATGATTCAGAGGCTAAGACGAAGCATGTCAAGAGTACTGGGGAAGCACATAGCAAAGCTTACATGGACTGAAGCAAAAAAGAACCCAGTGAAGGTGCAGAAACAAGAAGAATATCAACTGTGATTCTGTAATGCAGGAGATGTCCCTGTGGGTACAAATGACAAATGCAATGTGACAAACATTCCAGGCCTCAAGAAAGGAACATACTCCGGGATGGATATGTACTGCGTCTGTGGCCAGCAGGCGTTCCTGTACCTCCCACCATCATGGAGGGGCATATGCTCGCTGACCATGCTGCACTCGGCTCTTCTCGTGGTCCCTGAAGCACACTTCACTATGAGACCAGGGAGCCTGGTTACCCCCATGTACCACCAGGGCCACCTGCCTCTGCAGCCCCCTGTCTTGCGGATCTTGCCAGAGAAAAAGGAAAAAGAGGTCTATTTGTTGAAAAACCCAGCTCAATTGCTTCAATACCCAATCAATATAGACTATATAATAAAGAAGAGGCATTTTTCACTTCTCTGTTACTGTCAGGAGTACAAACAGCAGACAACGCTGAATGGCTGCAAATAGTTAGGTGGGAACTGATGCAGCTGGCGAACGATACTGAACAATGATTTAATGCAATCAAGGTTCAGCCGAGAGCCATCCTGTTAATGACGTTGCAGAACCGGCATGTGCTCGATCTGCTTCAGACCATGGAAGGCGGAGTTTGTAAACAAATAGGAATCCTGCTGTACTTGTGTACCTCCAAACAATGCCGCAAATGGGTCTCTCACACAAATAGAGGATGTACACGGCGTCAGAGAACATAGGCAGACAGAAGCAGGGATTCATAAGAGTGATTGGTTCGATGACCTCTTCTCGTGGGCACAGTCGTGGATGAGAGCAGTTGTGAAGATACTAGTGCCAGTGGTGGTGTGCGTGCAGGTGATTTTCTGCACTTGCCAGTTGGGACTTGGGTGCTGTGCTAAAGTGGGATGATCGTTTCAATTGGGGTAAGCAACGCACCGTGCGGTACAAAAGATGGACAAGTACAAACACATGACACCAAATATGCCCTGTATGGTAAGAATAAAGTAGAGCATTGACCCCCATGGAACAGTTAATATGGCACCACCTGACCCTGAAAACTATGAGGAGCACTGGGTTGACAGACGGGGATACAGGCTGTATGCATCTTACTTGCAACCCGGAGTAGTACGCTCCGGCAGGAGAAAGTTTGTGGTCAGTTTGTAGAGTATGGGTGCCCAAGAAAGGAACATGGAGGTATGAGGAGGCTGAGAGGATGGCAAGGGAGTTTAATATAGATTTAATCAAAGGGGGGAGGGGGGAATGAAGGGGTGGATGTTGCAGGACCCTCAGCTATTTAGGACAAGGTGATTGTAGAAGATGAGAAGATGTTGTAGGGGAACAGAGAATGTAGGGGCAGGGGTCACCCATAGAAGCTTGATTGTAGTGAATTCTGGTACTAATATTACATGTGGAATAAGACTCAATTTTAGACTTTAGATGCCATTTTGAAATTGAGGCCTAGTGTCATAGCTATGCCAGCACACCAAACCCTGTCCCGAGGGATAGAGGGATGTACACGCTTTCTTTGCTCGCGGCCCTGGTAGCCCTACAGAATGTTAATTCACTGAAGAGACAGCTCTCAATTGTGTTTTATCATGAGTGCATGTAACCCAGAAGGAATATGCCCTGCAAGGCCAAGAGAGAGATGCAATTGATCTTTGAAGAGCTATCTCACGAGAATGCGGGTGAGGGCTTTAGGCCATCGCCAGTCCAGATTTTTGAATTATAATGGCCAGGCTCCCCCAAGTCGAGGCCCCAAGTATTTGAGTGTACTGACCAGCCGAAGACCCCAAGCCATAAACCTGTAAAGTGGCCAATCAATTAGGGAAATCAGAGCGAAGTGACGGGTTGCCTCCACCATCGGTTCATGTGATTTGTGCTGTGAGGTGCCAGGGAAAAAGGTAACACATTTAGGCCTGCAGGTGGGAATGTTACAGAGGCGCCGCAGTGTCTGGGGATAGGAGCAGGGGTTCACGTAGTTCTGAGAAGTTATTATGATCTCAAAAGTATCCGCCTCGCTCATGTCCTTGGTACCAGATGCACTGTAGAGATATGAAATAATGAACTGTGTAAATAAATTGTCAATTTGAGTCTTTGTACCAGATGATGATGGAAGAAGAAGATCCCACGTGGAAGAAGATGGACAGAAGATGCTGGGAACAGTTGCCTGGCATCCAATATGGAGCAGGCTATATGTGTATAGGGTCACACCAATCAGCTACAAAGACTTGCAACCTATGCAATGTATGTCACAGCAACATTGTGCATCTTTAAAACCCACTTCGTTTACTGTTTTTTGTCAGAGCGCTCCGTGGCAGCAGAGTTCTTTTTTGTCACGTACATGTATTTTTGTGAGATTAAACCTTGTTCTCCTTGTAGCAGGTGTGCTGGGCTTTTTTCCCCCCCAAGTGGGTTGTATTTATTCTGGTGTGTGCGTTGAAGGGTTACTCTACACCACCCACTGATGCATAAGGCCAGAGGATGGCAGCCAGGCAGCCATGGGTTGCCCCCCGCTCCCCCTCTAGGCAGCTTCAGGCAGGCTGCCACTTCTCCATGCTTCCTCATGCCAGGGTCTTTATCCCCTCTACTTCCAACTTCATACTTCTAGTTAACACTATATTCTATTCCTACTTAACATTGCTCATAAAAGCCCTCCTCTACTTAAACAATCCTATTCTTATACATAATCTTAACTATACAAGTGAATTTACAAATAAACAAATATACAAATGACAAACATGACAAACATATTGCATTCTGCTACAATGGGGGTGACTGCTGCAGTCAGTCAACCCCTGACAGTACCTTCATGGTCTGCCCTTGTGTGGCTGGGTGAGGTACCGGTCCCCAACCCCATCAAGGGGCATGATGAGGTTACAGCCTGGCCCCACTGTGTTTTGTGGGTGTCCCGTCCCCCACGTCGGGCCACATAATATCACTGTGTGTGAGACACGTGCCGTTCAAAGTCCCTGCACAGGCCCCTGACTGAGTGGAGGCCTGCCAGTCACAGCGCTGCAACCCATGGCCCATTTAGGCCTTCAGTGTGGCCCCAATGGCCTATGAGGAGGGGTGGGGGAGGGGCACCCGACATCCCTGCCATGACCTGCAGCCACTTTCTCAATCTTCGGACAGCTCCTCAACCTGGGGAGCTGCCCAATAACAATGTGCCACCTGTGGAACTGCCTCAGTTTTCACAGGCCTGTCCCTTCTGCACTGTTTCACAGAGATGAAGGTGTGGGCGTGGTTCATCTAGGAGCCCAGTCTGTTGTGCCGGAGCTCCCTGCTTTGCCCAGGCGGTTTTGTCGCAGCATCCCAGACTTCACTCAATCTCGCTCTTCACATTGTTTGTTTTACAGGGTAGCCCGGGACATCTATTCACTGCTCTGCCCAGTCTTTGGCGCTCTTCACCTCCCGGGCTGCCTAGCATGCGCCACGCTGGAGGACTTCTAAATAGAACACGCCTTGCTGGCCACGAGGTGGTCTGACACCAGGGCATAGCCGGGTTGCCAGGTTCAGGTCACCTGCCCCTACACATGCCCAGACTCTTTTCTTAGACCCCGGGCAGCACTGTGCACACTGCTCAAGCCCTTTAGTGTGCCAGGGCACTTTTGGTCTGGCTCCTGGGTACGTCGACAACCACCACACCTGTGGGTGCTCATGCTGCTCTGGGCACACAGCAGGCCCACGGTTCAAACGCTGGATACCGTTATTCATGGCGCTCGGGAGAGGGTTCTCTTCAAGACCTGGGGGCTGCGGCTTCTTTGTCCTGGGCAAGGGAGTTCTATCCTTTTATTTGCTTTCTTTTTCCAACATTCCATCTAGCCACATGTTGAGGTAGATAGATCCGTCTAAAATTCACAACACAGTAAATAAACATTCAATATATTGTATCCATAACATTGGTATCAGTCTTTTTCTTCCTATGTTTCTCTTAGGGAACAAGCATGTTGCCCCTTCTAGCTGGGCTCTTTTTGCGCTACAGAGATTAGGTGGAAAAATAAAGAGGAGTCAAAGATGACTCCAACATTGCAGTCAGAGCTGGTAAAAATAAAGAGGAGGAAAGGAGAGAGCTGGGGGAGGAGTAGGTGGGAAGGAGAAGAGAAAGGAAGAAAAGGGGATCTCTGTTTTACTGAGGTTTAAATGGCGGAAATGAGATGGCATATCTGGATAGCATGAAGTCATCAGGTGACTCTAGAGTGAAGGATGTCGGAGAGCGCAGATAAGGGAAAAATGATTTGAGAGTTAGCATAAAAGTGGCAGAGGAGGCCAGCTGAAGAAATGAGTGAGGATAGTATAGAGTGAGAACAGAAGTGGGATAAGAAGGGCGCCCTAAAGGGCTTCGCAGAGAAAAGTACAGGAAGAAGAAAGGTGACCAGGTAATGACAGTACGGTCGGATGGAAATATAGGAATGGAAAAACCTATGAACAGGACCCACAAAACCAAGGGAAGAGAGGGTGGAAAGAAGGGTGAGATGGTCGACAGCATTGAAAGTGGCAGAAAGATCAATGAGAATACGTATAGACAAGAGTTTGTATCGGGCGGTGAGATGAGTTGGAAACATTTCGAAGTGCGGTTTCAGTAGAGTGGGTATGACGAAAGCCTGATTGTAAAGGAAGGAGAAGGGAGTGTATGTGCATGCACTCCAACAGCGAATTGAAGAAACTAGTAACTCGTTCTTTCATGTCACCAGAGTACCATTACTAGTGGCAATGCATGGGTTGCTGACGTTTAAGCCAATACAGAGAAGACATTAAAGTTCTAGATTGTTAACAAGTCGTACAACTGAGGGAAGTAAGCGGAAGTACCCATCAAAATGATGCTTAACCTTATTTTAAGGAGAACTGTTATCAAGAGTTTATCAGCACCATCCGAGCAAAACAGGACCACAATCAACTTGGATGCCAGTTACTCACTATAGGGACAACTGAAACTCCAATTCAAAGTCCCTTTCCTCCAAACCTGTAAATGCCAACCTGTCAGTATGGAACAAAGAGGAGTGGATTTAGGAGTATGGATTAAATGATTAGCGCCAAATGCACTTTTACATCTAGTCAGCATGGATGTTCTCCTGACCACCCTGAGCATATTAATGATTTTTCAGGAGAGGCCCAACTATCCAAAAGTTAGCACCTCATGTAACATGCCAACTGTTACAACCAGATTCCTCCTGTCCTTTTGTAGGAGCCCTAATACCAGTTCCAAAACTAAGTTTGGGAAATCTAGTAGTCATCAGAATCATTCCTGGCAGAGAATTGAATGCAACAAAAGGCAAGTGCAGTAGTTACAACACTAATGGGAACAAGTCCCTGCACGCCACTTAGCGTAAGGGACCCTACGAGATTATGATTGTATAACCTTTTGCAATGTTTCCACTTGCATGAAGCATAGTGCTGTCTGAGACTTCAGTCTATGTTCCAAATATCAGGAAGGTGAAAGCACAAACGCTCAGTCATAATTTCCTGACCACCTGGCAAAGGAGTTTGACTTCTTCCAGTTTCATTTAGCTACCATGAAGGATCTCTGAGCAGGTACACACAGTTAAATGCTTGCATAAATGCATGCATCACTGAGCAGCCGACACAGCCTTGAGGCCTAAGCAGACATCAAATCTCATCAGGTCATGACAAATCTACATTATGCAACCATTCCAAAACTTGAGAAAATATTCTGAATTCGTTTTCTGGAGCAGCTACAAGGAGGTGAGACATCTATCCTGCAACAGGACAGTGGACCCTAGTTCCTAATACAGAAGTACAGAATGAGTCTGCGGTCGCCAGCCCAGGAACATCAGGGGGCGTCTGGTTTTAACACCAGACATGGCGATCTTAACTTAAAATTTCAAGTCCTGCGGCAGCAGTGTATATGCATGTCCTTTACATGGGACCCAACTCATCAGACCACTTTGGCAAGCACCTGGCACTGCACAGCCACTGGTTGGAGTGTGTCTGCTTAACTGGAAACGATAATGGTTGGATACCCAAGCACTGTCACTTAACCTAACCCAGCATCGTAACGCCCCCAAGGAATCCAGAATTATTAGCACCAGCTTTCTGCAATGGAACACATGATCTATGCTCACATCACCAAGACAAATAGACAAAACCTTTGAAGATCCTGTTTTTAGGTAATACACCACGCAAATTGTTCTAGGCCACTGGCAAAAAGGCTTTAAAATGCCTCCAACCTCATCCTCAAGGGATAGAGTGATGTCAGTGCTTCCATTAAACCCTCAGGATATACTATGTTTCAATTTGACATGCAGAACTCTTACTGGAATGAGTTTTGCCAGTTTTGCATCTTTTGCAAAGCTAATGCTTGGCCCTACAGCCACCATTTAACAGAGGTTGCCGTTAGGTGCCTAGGTTGGTTAACCCCCATACTTGGCCCGAACGGCAAACAGCATTTTGAGTTCTTTCACACATAACTGGTGTTACCACGCACAGGTACCTCTGACTCAATCTTGGTGATACGCCTCATCAATGAAGGGACAATGAAAGACTGAGTTAAAGTCTGGGGGCCTGTTCTCTTCCCGCTTCCTTCTTGTTACAAAATATAGAAAACCAAAGGCATATCAGCTGCCAGAAAAAGTTCAATCAAACTTTCAAGAACAACATGCTATCAACTCAGAGATATGTGGTGCATGTGAGATAAGGTCACACAAGGCTGTCGCAAGTAAAATCAAATTGGTTAATTGGGACACCTTCTCAACCTAAGCGAGATAGGGCATGGCAAATTACACGTATCCCTGCTTCAAGGCTAATCAGACCACAAGCCAAACGTGAGCTTTTTGGAACAAAAGTCATCATTCTCCCTGTCAGGCCTTGACTCAGGGCTGCAATATACCCCAACACTGTCTCAAGGCCTCAAAAACACAAAATCAGAGAGTTTACATTGATCCATCGGTCCCTGCTCCCCTCTTTATTTGAGTTATTTGCATTGCGCACCTGACAAAACTAAATCTAGGTGCGAAGCGAAAAATTCATAACAAATAGTAGCAGGCTGCCCTGTGCATAATAGTAATAGATAATAGTAATAGATAGGAGGAGTGAAGCAGAATGTGCCTTCTTGTCCTGGAGGACCTTTTCATTGTGCCTGTGAGTTTCTGCATGGACTCAGTTATGTGCTACACGGCTACTCTATAACTACCGTAGCCAGCGCGGTGTGAAGCAAAGTGTGCGGTCATGGATGGACTGGGCTGCGCCACGCATTGTGTTTAAGACGGATATACCAGGAGCGATATCTTTTGGTGATATCTAGGACGATGTGATTGCAAGATTTGATTTTTATTACTCAGTTGGTCTGCTAGTGGCACGTTTAAATTAGCTGGGCCCAAGTGAGCTGCGGGCGATATGACAAAAAATGGTGAAACAAAACTTTAATCTCCGGTGCAAATCAACGTGGGCAGTGAGCAAAGCTGCTATTACAACTATGGATAAAACTTTGTTAAATGACATGCCTAGCCCTTATGTAAATAGCAATAAACAATCTGAATACTGTGATGCATGAAGGGAAAATTACTAAGTACTACAAGCAAACAACACAATGACGGAGAATGATCAAACACAAACAGTTACAAATAAATCTATGAGTAAGATGTCTGCATTTGACCAGCCAACAGATAACTCCTTAATGTCACTCTCTGCAAAATGAGGCTATCCTCCAAACAAATCGGTGTGCGTTTGCAAATGTTACTAATGAAGGTTTGGAGGAAGAGCAGACCCCTTCTGCTTTGTCAGTGGAGAATTCGAGTGTGACACCAGACCTCTGGAGTATCAGAAACGGATGGAAATGGAAATGTAAATGGTTAAGAGGGGGAACTGGCGGATAATGTGGCTTATTGTGAGGCTGTGTTCTTTGCCTTGAAGATATTACGTAAGCTATGCAGTCGGATACAAGATGAGATCAAACACTCATATTTTGGAAGAACTTGAGAAGGGCTTAATCACTCCAATTCATCAAAAAATGTATTTGACGTGAATAATTAGCAGCTAGGAGGAGATCCCCTTCTCTTTTGGGCCTGCCCTGTGGTAGAATGGCTCAGTTAAATAGTGAGGCGTTGCAGTTTACGACAGTAGAGGACATTAAAAGAGGGGTAGATAAGTCACCTGTGCTGGGCACAGTATATGACCCCTTCATTTCGAGGGAAGAACGGCGTAGGCTAAAAAGAGCAAATAATGAAAGGTGAACAAAAGGAATACCTCTCAGGGTGAAGGTGGTGGAAAAGAGAATGGGCTGAAAGCCGACAACCCTAATGTGCACACGCATTCTAAAAAGCTTGTAAAACATCTAACCGCAAGGAAAAAAAGAGGAGCCAAGATCCCCAGGAGGTTGGCAATCTGTTGAATCAGCCAAATGCAATCTTCAGAGAAGACAGCGCAGTGGAGCCTCATGATAACTCTTCATTAATGGAAGAGGATAAGGAGGGCGAGTTAAGCTCCTCATTTTTAGGGTTGTCGGAGGATGTTGCGATAGAACAAAGCCAAATCAATTAGTAGCGCAGAGCCTCCCTGAAGGTAGTAAGGGAGGAATGTATAACACCTCAGGGAAGGAGACCCACACTATGGATTTTACCATTAGTAGTCTCTTTTCAGAAGAAGATACGGTTCCTTTGAACTGGGCCTGTCTTTTACAAATGTTGGAATATATTCCCACACAGAGATTTTGAACACGTGGAACAACTGGATAATAGAGTTCTGTGAGGAACCTGAGGGCGTCCTCACTTTCTTCCCCCTGGATCCTCTGCTCAGGTGGCCAGGGAAAGGCCATCGCTTTTGGATCCCAACTCTGAAGTGGACACGCGAGGGGGTGGGGGGGCGGTCACCTAGGTGGGGGAACGAGGAGTTGGGAGAAGACGTTCTTAGGTGAGACATGGTATTCCCCCATTCCCTTTCCAAAACAAACCTGTCCTTCAAACCTTTGTAGGCTACTGCCAGCTCTTTCCCTTTGCTTTCCTCCGAAATGTCCCCCAAAATTATCCCCTCAGCACTAGAACGAGGAAGAAACCAACTAGCAGGACACATCCTCATTTAGGTGAGATAAACACATTTTCCTTATGTTGTTAATGCAGACATACAACAGTCAAGTACCAAGACAAGTAGGAGACAGCACAGAGTAATGCACACTTCCTTTAATTCAGACCTCCTCAAACACCACTTTGGTACAGAGACAAAGAAGAGGACTATGGAAGTGTATTGTTGGGAAAGCCAGACGTCCAGCAAAAAGGTTTCATGAAGGTCAGACAATGGAACTAAATGGCCCACACCTGTGGGCCTTTAACAGTTCCAATGGGTATAAAAAGCCTGGCTGCACAGGAATTCGAAGAGCACAGAAAGGAACCCAGCAGCGGCTTGTTAAACAGGAGCTGGAGAGACGCTGGCTGGAGAGTGAGGGAGCGGGAGACACGAGAGCTGTGTCGGGCTGGAGAGAGGGACACTGTGGTACAGGCCTGACACAGGGGGTCTGGAAGGCCTGCCAGTCCTACTCGTTGGGTGCACGCAGCAGAAGCGGCGAGGCACTGAGGCACTGCAGTGGCTGCAGAATGCCAGGTGAGCGAGCAGTGCTCTCTACGGTCTCTGCGAAGGAAGATCAGAGACACGGGAAGCCAGACAGCAGTGCGAGGAGCAGGAGAGAAGCCGAAGGGAGTTGCTGTGTGGAGCTGGTGAGTTATAAAAGGGAACCACTCCTAGCGGGGCGCTCCGGGTGCTTGAAATATGCACTCTTAACTACTGAATTAAAGTAAAGTTGTTATAAGCACTTTGGAATGCAGAAACAAATGCTTTTAGAAAAGCGAACCAACGGGGGGTGTGGACAAGCAGCACCCAAGATGGCGGCATAGTTTAGAAGCTCCTCAGAACAGGAATAATTATCTAAAATATGGGCACTTTCTGAAATGTAGAAAATTCTAAACCTCTAACTGACATTTGCTAGCAAAAGAGCTTTCCATCACTGGGCGAATTACTGTTACCAGGTGACTGGAGCCCTCGTATGTGAAGAGACACGAGATCTGTACTGAGTGAGGTGGGCCCTCTTCAGTCAGCTTGCGGCCCTACAGGGAACTGTGGACTATCAGGGGAGTGCGAGGAGACTTGGAAGCCTCCGTAAGCACAACAAAGAGGGGAGAAACAGCAGAGCACCGGCAAGTACTGCCCAAACGAGCTTCTGTCCCTCACTGAGGTAAATCTCTGTTATCAGCTGTTCCCGGTATTGTAAGTCACTTCCCGGCTACCCGTTGACCCAGAGGCTCAGCAGAATTTGCTCTTCCATTTCCACATTAGACTCACGTTCTTCCAATATTCAAGACGAAATAAATGATTTCAAACAAGAAATAAAAATGTTTTCTGGAAGATTGGGTCAAATGGAGGAAAGGATTTCTTTTGTTGAAGATAGGGTGGAAGGCCTTGAACGTATGCAACAAAAAATCCTACAAAGGTAGGCGTGGCTAGGCAGCCATGTAGTAGGTTGCGTCCCCGGTTGTTCATGCTGTTCCGTCACCGATCCTGGGTATTCTGGTGGCTACATCGAGTGCAAACGCCAGCCGAGATAACATAGGCATCATGAAGGTGCAGTGCACAGCCAGGCGCTAATTTCAACGTTGTGGAAGAGACTGCAGCGAGGATCGAGCTGAAAGGAGTTTCTGACCTGGTCGGCTAATGCAGAGGCAAGATGGCGGCATCCCGAGAACAAAGGACTGCGCAAGCTGGTTGAGCCGAGAAGAGACTCGGCTACTGTGTGGGACGATGCCGAACCCGGAATGCCCAGCCGGTGACAACATAAGGTGGGAGCGGATGGCACGAGTTGAAAAGTGGCTAGAAGTGTGAAGTGCACAATGCCTGCGGAGCCTGGTCAGGAGATCCGGAGATCTAGCAGAGGACAGACTGGCACGGCTCCTTGTGCTACAGATGAGGCAATAAAGGCTGTACAGTAACAAACTCTGTTGCGGACACAACAGCAGAGCCCCTCTTCTAGGCTACAGGAGTGGCAATTGCACATGAGTGTGCACAGAGAAAACTAACGGAGCATGTACGGGCTGCAAAGAGGGCAGTGATTGCTGAGGCAGACAGAGAAGCTAGGACAACAGGGTTTGTATGCCCGCGCCACACAAGAGGTGGTCTCCCCCGCAGAAGAAGGTCCAAACTGTGGGACTGTATTGGGACTGCTGGCCCTGGCCGACTGTCGCACTGCCGCGCGTCGGGCCATGGAAGGCCCATGGTAAGGAGAGCTTAATGGGGCAGTGGGCCGGTAGAGGAGAAGCAAGGTAACTGGTGCGACATTCAGGAAGGCACCCACCCTCCTCATTGTAACATTGGACTGTGCTGTTGGGACACGCTCAACTTTGATTAATATTAACAGCGGGGGCGGACCACAGTGGAAGCCGACCCCAGACACTACGTGGAAGCGGACCGGGGAGGGAACTGGCCTTGTTCATCACAAAGAAGCGGACCACAGTGGAAGCACCCCGACAAGTGTATTAGACGCACGGGCGGACTGCAAGTTAGTAAACTGGCTCTAATACACCGAAGAGGCGGACCAAGCTGAGGTTGAACTAGGGAGCACAAAGAAGGCTGGAGAGGCCAGCGGAGGAAACAGTCCCAGGTAAATGCCTAAATTATCGGGTGCTTACCGGGATCGTCACCTAGAACCCTGCGGCAGCAATACAATGCAAATGATACGCTGATACAGCAGGGGAATCACTGTGTGGAAATATACACGAGGAAGCTCACAATAGTAAACAAGGAAAATAGCAGCACCATGCCCAGGGACATTACGCTGTAAGCAGTGTGTCCAATAACATTAGACAAATGGTGTAACATGTTATAAACCCAGTGAAAGGCAGAAACCTGATTAGTAGCACAGGAGTGCAGGTGCACAAAAACAAAAGAAGTGCCTGAGCAACAGTGCTTGAAGAGACCAGTTAATACATAACCCAGCCGAGTCCATCCTGCACATGAAGAAGGGCACGCAGCAAGAGCCGTGTGTGGGGATTGTGGAAGCATCCAGAGACACTTAATAAAAACAAGAGCAATAAACATTTAGATGCCCAAAGGTCCCCCTGTCCCAGAGACCCGATGGGGCATCATCTTTAGACCTGGATAGTAGGTGGACAGTCCTGGGGCCAGGAGAGGATAAATAGTACACCTGCAGGAGCCCTCTGCGGGACATATCAGATACCAAGGAACTGATGGAGTCACCAGGCGTTAAGCCCAACAACTGTGGGCTGAACAGACCGCAGAAACCTGCAATATAACTCTGAAAAAAGCAGTGTCCCCTATTGGCCGCCTGTTAAGCTAAGCCAGACAGAGCAATACAGAGCAGACCCACTCAGAGAGACCCAAGCACCTCCAGCAAGATAAAGTGCAGGATGGGGGATAGTTATGGGTATTGGCACCAGCAGCGAAGGTGGTAATCATACCCATCAAGGGCCGGTACGCTCCAGCAAGCAATTGATGGGACAGCGGCAACAACCACCGCTGAGGACTGACCGGTAAGCAGCAAATTCGTCATGGCCTGCTGATGCAACCATTGGGCAGGGGTGCTGAGAGAAACTCATAGAAGCAAAGGAAAGCAGCTAACTTCGGAAGCATGCACAAAATCTGCGCTCCCATCTTAAGGTCCTGCACAGGCAATTTTGCCATCTCAAAAGGAGAAGATGCCCGACAAAGGAAATAAACAGATCTTAGAAGCCATAGCATCACTGAAAGAGTCTCTTGAACCCAAAATAGATGCCATCACCATAGACGTGAACTTGTTACGTCAAGAACACTGGAAAAGACAGTGACGGAGAATACAAGTGGCCTGAAGGGCACCTCTGAAGCAGTCAGGACACTGCAGCAACCGGTGCATAACCTGGAAGACAGACCCAAAGATGCATAGGGCAGAGCAAGACGTAATAATGTAAGAATTATTGGACTGGTGGAAGGGGAAGAAGGAAACGACCCCACTAACTACATAAAGACCCTACTGCTATCCGGCTAGACTGAAAGTGTTTCAACAAAGGTCGCACAGTTTTCTTTGGTAATACGGAAGACGTGAATAAATGGATGGACACACAGAATTTGCCAACCGGAGCAGAGGCGGGTCCGAGTGGCAGCAAGTAGACGCACTTCGGATACCAGGTCCACCGTACGGCTGCAGAGGTCGATTAATACATGAGTCAGCGGCAGTGCGACCCAACAGATGCAAGTCCCAGGAAAACAAGTGTTGCTGAAATGCAGGACTCAACAAAGTGGTGCTTATTTAAGATCGCACCACCTGGAGCGTCCTACACCCAAGAATGGATTTGTTTGTTCGGATACTGACAGTTTCATATACGCCTACTGTGCCCATGTACCAGGACAAAATCCAGGAGCGAGGGCGAGCATTGGGGATGCCTGGGCACAAGGAATTGAGCTGGGCAATTGTTGGGGGAGGAGGGCAGGGGAGTTGGGGTAGTTAGTTTGGAGTTAGCCTATGAATCCACACTGTGTATGCTGTATTTGAACATTGAACTGTTGATGGATAGTAGGACTGTTAAGTGCGATGGGGGAACTTAGAATAGTATCATGGAATGTCAGGGGTCTCAGTTATATTAAGCGTAACAGAATTATAACTTATTTAAAACGTCAGAAAATTGATATTGCGATCCTGCAAGAAACTCACCTTACTAACGAGAAACAAAGCGTACTTGCTAAAAAATGGCATGGCACGACACTGGGTTCGTCATACTCTGCTTATGCCAGGGGTGTGGCGATATGGGTGGCACAGTCGGTAACTTTGATGGTGCTTGAGACCTTCCGAGATAAAGAGGGCAGGATGTTTGTATTGTGAGGTCCGGTTGAACACAGAATTTTGCATTATCAATACGTATGCACCAAACCAAGATACAGCGGCTTATTTCCGCAAGTTATACCCACTAATAAGTCCACACATAGATGGTACATTGATATGGGGTGGAGACTTTTATTGTACGCTCAACCCTATACTGGACAGATCAGATGACAAATTTAGGCAGGCCGGCCCCTCTGCCAAAGCCCTGTCCACATTGTTGCAAGCATTCAAACTCACAGATGTATGGCAGACTCTTCACCAGCAAGCCCGGGGTTACTCACATTACGCCGCACCCCAGGACTTGCACACTAGATTGGATTACATTTGTACGGGAGAGGACACTGAGTGAATTCAAGGAGGCAGAATATAAAGCACGGGTGTTGTCAGATCACTCCCTGTTGATGATTACATGGCAGGATTCCCCACTTCCCCCGAAAGCATGCATCCCGGCATGGAGTGAGGCTCTAAGGGACGAAGCATTCTGCGAACGTTTAAGAGAAGGGGTTTATTTGTACGCATAATACCGGAAGTGTAGAATAAGCAGGCACGTTATGGGGGGCCTTCAAGGTGGTGATCAGGGGGACTGCGACTGCTAAAGCGAACAGGGTCCAAGCCTCAATAGAGAATGACTTTCGTAAGTCAGAGATGAAATTAGAAGCCATGAACGGGCAGTGAGATTCACCGAGCAAGAGTGCCCGAGAAACGGTTGCCCTCCGACAGGAGTGCTTAGTACACTGGGACAGATTAAGTAAACTGAGTTATAGGAAATATGTGGAAAGGCAACATTCCGTAAGGGAACAAACCTGGACGATTGCTAGCCTGCTTGCACAAAAACCTGTGAGACGCAACAGGACATAAACAAATGTTTTTATGATTTCTATAAGACATCAGTAACCCATGAGTCAGAAATAGAAGAAGCCTTAGAGCTGATAGATCATCCACAGTTAGATGCAGAAGAGGCTGACCATCTACAAGTCCCCATAGCCAAAGAGGAGTTGGAACAAACAATAAGAGGGTTGCCATCAGGAAAGGCTCAAGGGGCGGATAGCTTGCCTAGTGAGTTCTATAAAGAATTCATGGCAGAGATCACGCCCTCACTGTTGGCAATGCTGAATGACGCACTAGATAAAGGCATTTTGCCGCCGTCATTAAGGGAATCGATCATAGTTCCATTATTGAAGCCTAACAAACCTGATACAGATTGTGGCTGTTACAGACCCCTCTCACTGCTCAAACAAGATGGAAAGATTCCAACGGCTTTGATGGCTAACAGGTCGAAACCAGTAATTCACAAACTCATGCATCCAGATCAATCAGGTTATGTCCCAAATAGGAACATCAAATGTAATCAAAGACGTCTGAACCATGTAATAGACCAAACCCAAGACATCGCCCCCGGTTTATGGCAGTGACGTCGCTAGATGCAGTGAAAGCATTTGACTCGGTCAGGTGGCCTTGGCTACTAGCGGTATTGAAAGGTTTTGGTAAGGGCCGCATATATATTAAATGGGTAAAGCTACTGTACAGCAACCTAATGGAGAGAGTCAAGACAGGCTCCACTACATTGGAGCAATGCAGGTTAAGCAAAGGCACGAGACAAGGATGCCCCTGGTACCCTATATTATTTAGATTAGCCTTGGAGCTGCTAGCGGTGTAGCTACAGAAAGAATACCAGGATGCCGGTATCAGAATACTGGGCAACACGCACTTGATCTCCCTGTATGGGGATGACATGCTCCTTTACCTAAAACAACCGGAGACCAATTTAGAGTACATATTAGACGTGTTTGAGCGTTATGCAGACATTTCTGGGATTACAATAAATGCACAGAAGTCAAGCTTGTTCCCCCTTGCATGGTACAGGGGGGAGGATTGAGGGTGGGTTACCAAAGTTACCAATTTAAATGGGAAATTGTTACATTCAGATACCTCGGAGTAGACATTTTCCATGACCCTAAAGAAGAACATGTGCGAAGCACGTTGAAGGCAGTGAATAAAATAGAGAACTCATTGAAATTTTGGGCCAAGCTGCCATTTTCATTAATGGGAAGGGCAGCGCTGTTGAAGATTGTAGTGCTTGCGAGGCTGTCTCGTTATTTTACTAATGTTCTATGTAATATTCCCAAAGACTTTAAGACAGTGAACATGACTTGCCGGAGCTTCCTGAGGCACAACTCGAGGTGTAGGATGTCGCTGGAGAAATTACAGAAACCATACGAACAGGGAGGGATAAAAGTGCCAGACTTTGAGGGGTACTTTGTGGCATGCCAACTACAGTTTGTCACGTACTGGCTGTCAGATGAACAAACCCAAGACACTGGGTTATTAAAACCAGCATGCACCCTATTCTTCCTAAAAGATGGTGTGGACCACAGTGACACGCGATCCCAAACCCCTCTCTGTTGCTGAAAATAGGCATGGTGATGTGGCAAAGAGCCTGCCATTTTCTGGGCAAAGAAACACCCTTCTCACCCCAGAACTCACTGGTGACGTTAAAAAGAGAAGAGGAGCAACTTAGGCTGAATGTCAGGAAATACTGGGAGACCAGAGGGGTGGCGACATTGGGGGATAAACTGAAAGAGGGACGACTGATGACCTTCAGCGAGATCGAATCGGAATCAGGAGTTCAGGAAGGCCAACACATATCCTACACTTCACATCTCCATACAATAAAATTGAAATGGCCAAGAGTAGAGGTAATATGGGTAGAAGATGAAACAATCAAAACACTTTATATCTCTGAAGGTGGTCACACAGTATCGAGATAATATGAGATACTGACGGTGAGACCAGATAGCAATCTAATACGGACTTGGCAATCTTGGGAAGTAGATTTGCAAGAGCAGCTGTCGGACTATAGGGTACCACAAGAAAGTGTCCAGAAACGCAAAACTGCAGCTGATCCAGTTATATGTCACTCATAGAGCATACTTAACTCTGAAGAAAATTGCAAAATTTGGTAACGCAACAGAACAAGCTTGTCCGAAATTTAGCCTGCTCAACGCAGATCTGATACTTATGTTCTGGGCCTGCAGGGTAATTCGCCAATATTTGGACGAAATGGCCCGGACCCTAGCTAAGGTTGGCTTGTCGTCAGACTCAGTCTCCCCCAGGGCGTGAATGCTAGTAATTTTTCCACGACTGAAGCAGGCCAGACATGCGAGTAAACAGAGATCTAGCATACATCCTGGCAAAGCGCAGGATAGCAATGGGGTGGAAAGCTTGTCATGGCCCAGTGATAGGTGTGTGGTTGAGGTACCTCCAGAAATGGGTAGTAGAAGCTACTGTGTGGCAAGAGGCATCCCGTCAGGGTCAGGAGGAGCAAAACATGGATTTAGTGGCCTGGAAACAGTTGATACAAGAACTGGCTCCCCCTACACAATCTATGGGATAGAGATACAGGGAGAAGTTCAATTAACGGAATACATACCAGAGGTTGACACAGCAGGTGGAATAGGCTGGGTGGAGAGAGATTATAGGGTGGGGGCGAGTTGTGAACAGGCGAATGATAGACTGTACCATTGGAAATGCTTCACAAAGTCTATGTTATTTTGTTATGTTTAAAAAATGCATAAAACACATTAAAAAAAAATATATCCTACAACTTTAATGTGACAACATAGCTTTGGAAGATAGAAATCAGAGAGACAACCTTCGATTTTATGGGATCCCAGAGAACATGCATTAGGAATTACTTTCTCACCCCCACTGGAATTACAATGTGCGCACCGAATAAGGCCTCGATCTGCTACTAAAAAGTCAACGTCCAGACCACTTATTGTTTGCTTTCTAAGACATCAGAAAGTGTGCCAAACGTTGCAAGCTGCAAGGAAAAACTCTTCTGTTCTTTTCCAAGGACATAGGATCTTCATATCCCCAGATTTCTCCAAATCCAGCCAAATCAAAAAGGAGGAAATTCCTTAATATGAGACCTCTGATGAAGACCCTTGGTATTAGATACGGCCTGCTTGAACCGGCAAAAATCATCATCAGCATACCAGATGGTCCAACCACAGAATTCACTGAACCTAGTGATCTCTACAACCTGCTTCAATCTCTCCAATCCATCCCGATGGAAACCACTTCATCAGAACCAACTTTTTAGTCGGCCAAAACAGACTCCCATGCTCAAGTATCTACTTACAGAAGAACTCAAAATCAACTTACCAAGTTTATCTCGAAGCTTAGCAGATCTGTTTCACCACTTCCCCAAGATTCTTCTAATCCTCTGTGCCCCAGAGATAAATCAAGATCACCCATTAAACCTTTAGACTCTGCTCTTTCCACTTTACAAACTTGATCATACTGACTCCAGCCATCTTGTGTCTATGGCTTCTCTTACAAATTGTCTAATGCTTACTAATATTATAGCATCATTTTTATTACTGTATCATTCTAAATATCGCCAATTTTGCCTCTCTTCACATTTCACTGGGTATCATCTTTATCTCCTGTTCGTTAGCTCTTCTTCACTCTCACCTCACTCTTTGTTGTGCTCTTGAATCCCCCATGATACTCCTTATCGTTTCTATAGCTCTAGATGAACTTTCACCATTCTTACTGCTTTTACTCTCACTTTTTTTTCATCGTAACATATTCCTCACTATCTTTTACCTATATTCTTTCCTCGTGTTATGGACCCACTCTTATGTTCTTCCCCTTATACCTTACTGATGCTTCACTGCAAATATGTCGCAATGCCAGTTGCTCTTCACTCATTTTAACACCATATATATTGTATACTCTCTCCACTGCATCCTATTTATAGTATGCACCTTGGTCATTTAATCAACAATTCTATGCTTACTAATGTTTATTAAGTTGGTTACCTGGAATTTTAAGGGGCTCAATCACCCCAACATAAAAAGATCATTACCCAACTCTCAAAATTCAAAGCGGATATGGTTTGCCTCCAAGAAACCCATCTAAACTCTGACAGTGAAAAATCTCAAAATCAAAGCACCATGGATTAGTCATATTTTCTTCTTAAATGCACTAGACAAGGAAGGAGGAGGCTCCATCCTGATCAACAAACACTTAATCTTCTACTTAACCAATGAAGAAAAAGACCCTGATGGCCGCTGGATCATTATTGAAGGTAGTATTCATAATCTACCAGTGACTCTAATCAATGTTTATGGCCCGACCGCTCCTGACCCCCTGTTCTGGTCTAACTTTCAGAACATACTTGTACAGAAGAGTGGCAATGTTAACCAAGTACTTGATTTCTCCCTCGACCGTAAGTCTATGTTCACTTTTATTAATTCCAAATCCTGCAACAATTTTCTCAATCTAATACATAACCTCAATTTGATTGACTCTTGACGCTTCTGCCATCCTGAAACTATACACTTCACGTTCTATTCTCCACATCACTGTTTCTGTGGACTATACTACATCTTTACTAACCCTTTGCTTTCCCCAGCCATTTTAGAATCTAATATCGGACCCATAACCATCTCCGATCATGCCCCTGTCTCTACTGTCCTTGAATGGTCACATATTGCTAAATTTTCCCCAAGATGGAAATTCAATTAATTCCTCCTCAAGGATAAAAATTTAATTGAAAAAACAAACACTTTTATTGACGATTACTTCCTTCTTAACCGACCTGAACATACTTCTATCCACAATAATTGGGATGCCTTCAAAACCACCCTTCGGTGGCTTTGTTATTCAATTCTCAGCAACCAAAAAACGACAATCTGAAACTATTCACAACACATTATTAGCCTTTGTCAAAGACCTTGAAAGATCATATTATGCCAATCCGGATCCCATTATTGTAAAAAAACATTATGAAGAAGCGCATTGAATTCAATAAATTGTGCACTGACCAGGCTTCCAACTCCATTCTGAGCTCCAAATCCACATTTTATGTGAATCGAACAAAACCGGGAAAATGTTGGCATCATATTTAAAAAGGAAAAAAGAAAAATCACTCATCACAAACATTTCTTCCTCTGATGGCAGGACTAACCTAAAAGATATAGATGGTGCCTTTTTGGACTTCTACTATACTCTATATTCCTCTGAAACCCCCGTTAAGGATTCTGAAATTCATTCTGTTCTTGAGAAAAATAAGAAAAACCTTTCCGATCCTATAGATCTCTCTCCTCTCGATTCACCCATATCCTTAGCAGAAATCAAACAAGCTATCTTAGACCTTAAACCTAATAAAACCCCTGGTCCTGATGGTTTTTCCATTGACTTTTATAAAGCATTTATTGATTCCATCTCTCCAAAACGTTGGCCAATTGAGTCCAGGCTCCTTTGGAGAAGCCCTCCTTGTTTTATTTCCTAAACCTTACTAAAACCCCTCTCAAGTTAAAAATTATAGACCTATTTCTCTTTTTAACTCTGAATCTAAAATACTTGCCAAACTTATAGCCAAACGACTAGAAGAATATCTTCCTAAACTCATACACATTGACAAGTCAGGCTTCAAAAAGGTAGATATGCATCCTCCAAAACCAGACTACTTTTTAATATTATATCCTATTCTCATAAATCTAATGACCCCTTGGCCCTTCTCGCTCTTGATGCAGAAAAAGCTTTTGATTGTGTATCCTGGCCATTTATGTTTCACCCCTTAAAATGGCATAGCTTTTCCTTTCCTCTTACTTTATCAATCTTATCCAAATTCTTTACTCCTCCCCGGATTCTTATCAATTCTCTTTCTCCTGCCTTTCAAGTTAAAAGAGGTACCCGCCAAGGATGCCCCCTCTCGCCCTTATTATTTAACCTGGCATTACAGCCCTTTTTGCAGAGAACTAATCCCAATATCAAAGGTATTACCATGGGATACACAGAAGCTAAATTATCTGCTTATGCTGACAATGTTTTACTTTGTCTTTCCGACCCTGCCTCCTCCATGTAACACGTGATATCCTTCATTAAAAACCTCTCCATCAACTCTAGATACAAATTAAATCTTGATAAATCAGAATTTATGCCATTTACTAACACCTGCACTTTAAATAATACCCCAATATTTGGTATGACTTGGCAATCTTGTCATATTAAATATCTAGGACTTTATATTTCTAGAGACATTAACACTACAATTCATCTTAACACTAGCCATTTAATAGACAAAGTTACAAAAATGATATCAGGATGGTCACCGCTCTTCCTATCCTGGTAGGAACGCTTGGATTCTATAAAAATGATCACTAGCCCCATAATTCTTTACACTTTAGCTATGATTCCTGTAGCAATTCCAACCAAATTTATTAAAAACATTGATTCTCTACTCCGTAAATTCTTATGGAATCAGAAAACTCCTAGAATTGCCATTGATAAATTTAGATTACCAAAACTCCTAGGAGGTGTAAAATTCCCAAACTTCCACATATATCATAAAGCCTTTATCCTCAAGCAACTAATTGTTTTTAAACAAGAAAATCATCTTAATGGATCCCCTACTTGGATCAACAGACGCAAATATCGCGCCATTCTCTCTTGCATTTCTTAACCGCACCCTCATGGCCTAATATTGCCATGTTCCCATCTCTACATCTCTTCAAAACCATCTGGAATAAACTTCCTTCCAAATCTTATCGAAACTGAACTGGGAGATATATTTCTTTGGTTCAATAAATACTACTCTAACAGATTCAAACCTGATATACATAGATGGTACTCTTCCGGTGTCAAACTAGTTACGCATATTTCATAACTTTGCACCAATCCCTTTTGCACAACTGCAATTACAATGTAATATTCTTACGTCTGATCTTCCCCTTCATCTCTCTCTTCTCAAACCATTAACCAAATCAGCAGCTATTACTCAAAAATCCCCATCCCTCTACTAACATTTCTAATCAATAGTCCCCCTATGAAAGCTGCCAAGTAATATACTTTCTTAAATGATCCTCGTTCTCTTAATTTGCTCAATTCTAGCATTAATACACAATGGGAACTTGATTGGAACTTCCAATCCACCCCCGAGGTGTGAATTAAAATATGGAAACTTTATTACTCAACATTTATTGCTGCCAATTTAACTCAAACTAATTTCTTCTTCCTACATTGTGCATTCCTCACGCCCATGAGAATTGCTCCTAACGTATCTAATAACTGTTAGTCATGTCTTTCATCAAACGCTGACTTTCTCCACGCAATTTTTGATTGTAAATTTGTGCATGCATTTTGGGGAAAAAATTGGATTCGTCTACAAAA
The DNA here is from genome assembly GCF_040938575.1 of Ambystoma mexicanum. Taxonomy (NCBI): domain Eukaryota; kingdom Metazoa; phylum Chordata; class Amphibia; order Caudata; family Ambystomatidae; genus Ambystoma; species Ambystoma mexicanum. Next base: position 1,046,074,538 of record NC_090930.1, on the reverse strand, counting down.
AATGTTTCTTTTTAAAGAACCTATGTCTTTATGTAATATCATGACTGGCACTATTGTTAATCCCAAAAGGTCAAAGTAGGAGATTGGTTACCCCTCCCTTACTTGGTAAAGAGCATTCAATGCTCACCCTTCTCGGATTACTTATTAGCTGTTATTTATGCTCACGGTATACGAAAAAGAGTATTATATTACTCAGCTTTTGTGTTTCAAAATAATTTTATTAATAGGATGCACAACAAAGCCCAAGAAACTGCTTCATCAATGAGAAAATGATTAACATACCAACATAAATACTTAGGCCATGTATATGTAGTTCTTAGACAACATATGTGCTAGGTATTCAGTTGTATACATGTAGTGCTTCGACAACATCTATGCTAAATACATAACATAATCAGTACAGCAAAATGACACACAGAACAATTGTTGTAACTGGGATTAGTATAATGGTGATATCTCTACTATTTTGTTAAGACACATTGGTGTAGGTGTGTCTTTTCTATTCTGAAGAGCACAGAATAGATGACCCTCTTCGGTTTGCTTATTCAGATTGTCGACACGCGTTTCGGCTCTCAGTCTGTGTTACACTGTACACGCGTGTACACTGTTAGTTGTGGAGCCATCTTCAGGACATAAAGCTCATATTGGTGCTGCGCTAGTCAGAGAAACTTCCCCGTTGTTTATACAGCCTACAATACATAAAACAGTGCAGGCGTTTGTCTACAGTTTCTTAAACTTCATGCAGGGCTTTCTTGTGTATTATAGTAATCCAAAGAAAAGGAGACTACCTTACAACAAGGCAGGCACAGTAGGGAACTTGTAAGGGTGATAGGTTCCGGTCCTAGGTACTTGGATGCCAGATTTCTTCAAGGTATGAGCGAATATATGTTGCTACTATACAAGGGCAGAATGAAGACCTACAAGTCGTCTGGTTACTCCTGTTTGTTTGTGGACAGGTATGGTCACTATTGATCAAAGATGAATGATTCCAAATATAAGTGTCCTACCAGTTGTTGGGTCCTGTGGGAGAGCAATACCCTCAGACGATGAATTCATAGTGCTGATTTTGCTTGTTTTCTGCTCTGTAATGACAGACATAAAAGGTTCATATATGGTTGACGCGTCGCATCACAACTAATGAAGACTATGCCAACAAAAGTAAAATCATGCTGCTCACATACTTTTAATTTCATGGTAGCAGTGGAGTCTGTACACCCTCTATGGTGAACATGAGCACAAAATAATAAATAATATGCTGTTTCACTTATTTTTAAAAAATTACGAGGCTATCTGCTCTGTAATCACGGACAGGAAGAGGTTAAATTAGTTATTTGGAGTCCGCGTTGCATCGCCACTGATGCAGGCTATGTCAGCAGGAAAAATATGAAAAATATATATAAGTGAAATCGTGCTGTTCATATACTTCTATGTTAGCGAGAGCCGTGGATTCTCTATACTCGCTTTAGTGAGCTGCATTTAAAATGCTGAACATGTGTAGGTACTTTAGTCAAAGCCAGGCGTGAGAGCATAGCTCAGCAGGATTGCTGTTATCGGCTCCTTCGGGTGCACTACAACAGATCAGAGACAATCGGATCGCATGCTAATAGGGGAAGCACAGTATGATGTGAGCGGAGCTTACCGCTTGCTTCCGCGAAGTAGGTTTCATGCCAGCCGTATGACTGAAAGGTTTTGCGGTCGTGGCACTGTAAGCATAAGCTTTTAGGAGTTGCCTTGGTTACCGGGCACGCCACACCTCGTTTTGAAACCGAGGCCTGGACGCTAACCCATGTTGATGGATGATGCCATGGCGATGGAGCTGTCGTCACCGAGCCCAAGCGAAAAGCTTTCCTTTAATGGTTATTACTGCTGAAATGCAAAAAAGACTACAGAACATCGCTGATGGTTATACCTCTTCAAACATTCTCACAAGGAGTATTCTCAAAGAACGCTATATGTGTTTTTGCACGGTTAAGTGAGAGGCTAATAACAGAGCACACCCCGCCCACACACTGATGGCCTGCCCCCAGGGACAAAGTCACCAAAATGTTAATGTGAACATAGAAAAGTGAATCGACAATAAGACTGGCCAAAACCTATGCCAGAAACCGAGTATGATACATTTTGTTTTAGGCTTGATCAGTGGGGTTAGTAGTAATGGAATGTCTATGTCTGGTTGAGCGTTGTTCTTTGTACTCTGTAAATGGTTACCAAGTTGATGGTAGTTTTGTAGTTGGTGGTAAGTTTGGTGAGTAGGACTTTGTCTCCCTCTAAGTTATCTATGGGGCAGGCTCTTAGTTTAAGATGGGTTCTAGCGATGATGGCTACCCCCCCTCCTACTGAATTGGGCCTATCCGTTCTAAGGATAGTATAATTAGGTGGCATGGCAATGGTAAGAATAGGTCCAGAGGCTTGGTGGAGCCAAGTTTCTGTCACTATGAGCATGTCAAGTCCCTGATCAATTATATAAAAATGTATCTCAGGGGCACGGGCAGCTATGGATTGTACGTTGATAACTGCTAGCTTGGGTTTAGTAATGGGCTGGGTCTGTAGCACAGGTAAAATATTGGGGTTGTCTACTTCATTTTGGCTGTTACAAGGCTTACTGGAATTAGTGGTAAGTTTCTTTTGGGGTGTAAGTAGGGGATCTACTGTGGTGGAGGTGGACGTGATCCTAGTTTGTCTGTGGGCAACAGATAAAGGGCAGTTTAGGGTTTGCGAGCTAGGTCATTGCTTACTGCTGTTGAGCTGTTTGGAGTTCAGTTTGCATGGTTTATTGTTGGAGTGGTCTATCTTCAGATAGGGAGGGACAGTGTGTGTTCGTGATCCAAGTCAGTGGCATCACAGAGTACCTAAGCTTGGGTAGGAGCTCCTTATGGACTTATTAGTTGTGGTGAGGGTGTAAGGTGTGGGTATGAAGCTAGTTTGCTGGTTACTACTCTGCGCTATTGGGAGGTTATTATAGTCCTGGTAGGGGTGGAAAGGGCTCAGCTTAGGAAGGAATGGGTTAGGACAGGGGATGGGATGGTGTCTGGGGCACGCTGGTCTGCTGAGACCATTTGGATGGACAAGGAAGTGAGATCCTATACATGGTAAGTCAAGGGGTACAATACAAAATGGAAACATAGTGAGTATTAACCAGGTTATCATTACTGCTTATATATGATAAACGGTGTGCAGTCATTTTTTCGAATGCAATATTTTCGAAAGTCAAAATGTCGAAAATATTTATTCGAAAAAATAATGTCGAAAATACAAAATGTCGAATTATTTTATATATTTTTTCGAAAATATTAATAAATGCATTGCAAAAGGTAAGCATATGTACTATATTTTTTCTAAAATATTAATACATGCAATGTATAAGGTAAGCATGTGTATTTTTTTTAATGTTTAACTTTACAATGTATAGTACTAACTTAATAATTATGATTTACTAGACTATTTTATTTAACTTTAAATAAATATTAAACATTAAATAAGTAGCATGCTATTTTCAAGTTGAACATCTAATATATATTTTGTCCATTAGATGGCGTTATTGCATTACAAATTTTCATATAGCTGTTTTTGTGATATTTGTTTTTGTTTTTGTACGTATGTTACGTGTGTGTACGTATACATAGGCGCCATTTTTAAAGTTCATTTCCAAACCGTTTCCTTAGCGTTTGCATCTCCGTTGCTCCGTTCATGGATTTTGTGGATTTTCATGTTTTTTCCTGGATTTTATTTTTAACCTAATGACTTTTTTTCCCATTGGATTACGTGGATTTTATGGGTTTTTTTTTGTTTCATTTCCGGTGCATCGTGGAGTCTGGATTTTTTTTCTGTTTTTTTTGGAGCTGCACTTATTTTTCGTGCTGGATTTTACTGTTCGAATTCAATGTTTGGATTTTTCTTGGGTTCTTTTTTTGTAATTTTTTCATGGATTGTTTCTTGCACATTTGGATTCATGGAGTTTCCGGTGGGCGTATTTGGATACTTTTCTCTTTTGCCAGATTGGATCGTAGATGCTTCGGAACCGTAGGTTTTTTTAACATTTTAAATTAGATGCAACTGAATTGAGGAAGTTTTCTTTATTCTGCTCGTCAAATTTGCGTATCAGTTGTTCCAGTTTTTGTTCGTACTCTCTGTATTTTTTACTTTTGGGTTCCTGGTTTGAGATAGGCGAAATTCTTGGTGGTGTTCCTCATTCTGGAATTCTTTTAAAAAATGCCACAAATTTTGGTTGTTGATATTGAAATTTTTATTTAATCTGCTATGCCATCCTTCTAATGCATTGTGGGTTCGTGGTTTACCTTCTAACGTTGCTTGGTAGCAATTCCACAACGTTACAGGGAATTTTGGCCTGCGTCTTGTACCACTATGTGTCAAATGTCCTATCCAAGTGTTCTCCATATAGTCTAATAAGTCTGAATTTTCCTCCTCATGATTCTTATATTCACTGTCAATCAAATGTTCGTAAAAATGTACAACATGATCCTCTTTTACAAAAGCCAAAGCAAAACGTTTTTTTATGTTGTATTGATAAGAACTGTCCTCTGTATATTTCATGCTTAATCCTAGTTTTTGTAATTTTCTCCATATGCTCTGTGTAAAATGAAAAAAACACCCTTGTACCCTTGTCTCTTTGTATACTGTAGAAAATGCCTTAATTTGTGCGATTTCGTAGTCCATGATTATATTATTTGGATGTGAATCAGGTGCAGTCTCTTTAATTTTGTTGAACACGATTTTATAAGTTTCCTCACTTTTCCTTGGCATCAAAACATATACAAGTGGTATGACTTTGTTATTAATTGTTCCATGAACGGTGAAAAATGGTTGAAACGGTTGTGGGCACACTTTAAATGTGGCGTCACTTTGCCAATGTTGCCTTTGACTGAGATGTTGAAAGTTGCTAGCAGTTGGAAATAATATTTTTTCATTGTTTATCTCCAGTGTGGCATGGTGGAAACGGTCTCCTTTTGCAGTCATTTTAAAAACGTCTGGTATTGTCATTTCAGTATATACCATTGGTGCAATTCCAATAAGTGCGTTCCTTTTTTCAGCTTCTTTATAGAAAATATAACCATTCAAAACCATCTGTTTTCCTCCTTTTTGTGAGGTGATATACTCCACCTTGTTCTCCATTGTTTACTCTAAAATAACAGAGAAAATAAACTGGTTTTATCATTCCTGTCACACATTTTTATATAGTAAGATACCTTAATGTCTAGTTACATGTTAGTTATGCTAATATTACCTGTTTTAGTCTGAAGTAACTCTATTCAATTTCCTGCAGTCCGATCTCAAGTGTGGTTCTGTCAGGTAATGCCGGTTTTCCACAACCATTATTTGTTCCTTGGTACCTAGGCAAGGTTCTTTACTCGTGGTGGTCACCTATTTGCTTAACCCTTTCTATCCTTTTGTGTTGTGTATGAGGGGTGGGAGGGGGGGAGTTTACACGGGGGGGGGCGGTGTTGGGTGTCTGCGGGGTGTCGGGTGAGGGACAGTTGGGGGGAACCCCCCTATTAAATGGTACTATTGATGACACTTTATATTGGTATATTACTATTGTTAGTCTACTTTTTTTTCGACATTTATTTTTCAAAAAATTGACTTTCAGTTATATGTATATGATTTTTTAGTTTGATATTTTTTTTCGACATTTTTGTAGTTCAACATTTTTTTGATATTATCACTATAAACCATGGTAAACAGACACTTTAGCAATGGTAATTTGCTAATGCATACAATGCTGACACATGGGTACGTTCAAGATTATGCGTTCAGTGTCAAATTGGACCACTTATATAGTAAGAGGTAGTCTAGGTTACTTAGCTGCAGAAAAGGTACCTAGGGATGTGGTATACAGTTCCTGCTTAGGATGATAAGTACATAGCATGACCATACCTTGCTAAGACGATGCTTGACATTATAACGTATACAATTTAAAAAAAAAACATTTTTTTATACCTGTGCATAGATATATTACTTGCTACTAATCCAGCCAATTATGTGCAGCCAGGGCGGCAGATTGAACGCACTGTAAAGTGCTAGTGATGGATGATACAGTCTATCTGTATGGTGGGTCTGTATGCCATGCAAATAGGAGCATAATGGTAGTAGTAGGAGGATGTGCAAGGATAGTGAGAGGGGGAGGTTCTGCGCTCATACTGGACGAGATTGCCACCTACTTCCAGAGTCACTCCCTGCGAGAGGATATCAGATACTATGGGGTGTCACTGTAACGGGTGGGATAGAGTGCTTAAGCGCTAGTTTAAAAATGGATGCGCAAACAGTCAATTAGGGACGGCTGAGGTCGCGGCTAGTCATCCGGTGGGGACATCGCAGTTGGCATTCAGTATCTTATACAGTTGGGCGTGTAATGTTCAGCTATTTTACCGTACGCTAGCCAGGTCACAGACATACAACATGTGCACAATAGGGTTGATTAGCAGGGCAGCACGTATTGCAATATAAAAGGCACAATACAAGGGGCATGTACTTGACATTAATGGAGGCTAAGGCAATTACGTGTACATTTGTCTATGATAAGTGACCGTAGCTACCGGTCGCAAACATAAGGTGGAAGTTCGGAATAGACATTCGTGGTGGTAGCGCTCTATAGCTCACCAAGTAGGCACTGAGAACAGGAGCGGTGCAGCACCAAAATCTGGCGGTGAAGTTGGGCAGAGTTCCGGGCCCTGGGCTCCGAATACTCTAGACAGGCTACATACAGGAAGCTGCCTTGTTGGGTGGCCTTTGTGGGTGCGCAGGCGTTCACCTGCCGGCGATGGGATTTGTGTAGAAAGAATCTGATGACCAATCACAGGTGGCTCGGCCTGAAGGGGGCAGGGGATGCGAAGGCGAAGAAGCAGTCGGCCATCTTGGAATTTTAGTACCCTCGTGGAGCCTAATGGAGGCTGATTACAATCACAAATCCCTCAGCATACACAGCGACCTTGCAACAAATACTGTTTTTCAAACCGCTTGCATCGAAATAATGGCCAAATAGCAGCGTTTGAATCTGCTTAGATAAAGAGGCATTTCAAATGGATGCAGCGTCCTGGATGGAGGGGGAGAACATCCCTGGCCTCACCTCCAATGAGAGAAGCACTGCTCCAGCAGTGGCATGGGGCCCTGCACTTCCGAAGTCCAGGATCAATGTAATATCGATCCGCGAGAAACCCCTATGTGCTGCCGAATAATGGGTGTAAGATTTATCCTCTGGGTGGAAGAACCGTCAGGTCTCTATTAGGTGTAATTCCCTATGAAGGCAGGGCAGAACGTGTTGATTTTTACTATCATTTGGGGTAGCCGGGAGAGTCATAACCATTGGTGCGTCCATTACGCAATTTAAGTCGTCCCCTATTAGGACCTGACCCCTACACCATTCTGCGAGTTTGGCTAATAACCCTATCAAGAACCGATCCTGAATTTTGTTAGGGGCATAGACCACCAATAGAGTGATCTGTTGCCCCATCAGTCCCCTCCCCCGCCCCAGCACCAGCTATCGATCCTCCGTTTCCCTCCTTATAAATTGCTACTCGAACTGTACCCCTCTAGCCAGCAATGTGCCCACTCCTTTTCTTCGTCCGACTAGAAGCCAGGCATTGCGTGGGGAAGGCCCTGTGTTTTAACCTGTGTTCATCCCCTGGGAGCAAGTGCGTTTCCTGCACCCATACCACTGAGGCTTGTAATTCAATCTCCCCATGATTGACTTCCTCTTGACTGGAAAGTTCAGCCCTTGTGCATTCAATGTCACAAATGTGAGATCAGCTATAAGCAAAGTCCAGTAGCATTCCCCCCCGCCCCGTCCCCTAATCTCATCCCATCCTTGGTGCATAACTCTTGCCTTGTGCGTTTCCTCAGTCTTACTTTGAATCCCCCCCGATTCCCCGTTTTCCCCAACATTCAACTTTCCCATTAACTCAACCTTAACTTTCACCATGGCAATAACATAGTGAATCACTGCGTCTCGTACCGCACCCGGGAAATAAAGGGTCCGAATCCCCCCTCCCCCACCACCCCACCCTCTTCCATGTGGTCTGCCCCACCTTCATGCCTGATATTGTATTGGTCACTTCCTCATTATTAGGGACAGGCCCCACCATGTAATGGTCACCCCCACTCCAGCAGTTCTATCTTACTTTCAATTCAACGCAGTATCAGCAATTGGGTTATAGTCAAAGGTTCTCTCCCCCTATATGGTACGCTCATGTGGGGTCTGAGGAGGTCTTAGTCTCTACTACGTGCTTTCGGCAAGGGCGCCCCGGCCTCCATTTCTCCTCCTCCAGCCTCGTCTCCTCGCCTGGGCTCCTTTTTTGAGGTTCCTTCCCAGACACTGCCTCCGGCGTCATCCTCCTCCCTCATAAGAACTTCTATTTCTTCCTCTTTCAAAATCATGTAACGCTGACCCTTCCATTCAAATCGAAGCCCATGTGGGAATATCCACCGGTACCGCAGTTACTTGGATTTCAACCAGTCTGTGGCGACTGTCAGACATTTCCTCTTCAAGAGTAGCTTGGGCTAAGTCCTGGTAAGGCAGGATGGACGCCGCTTGAAAGCGCAAATTGGTTCCATTTTAGGGGAAGCCCGCATAATATCTTCTTTGAGTTGGAATAGGTAAAACCTGGTCAATACATCTGGCATCAGGTTTTTCTTGAGCTGGAACGAGGAATACACCCTATGCATCCGATCCAATATGACTTCTCATCTTCCGGGCCCAGGATGTGCTGGAATAGTCCCACCACATGTTGCTGCAGGTCCTCGTCTGTTATGGATTTTGGGACCCCCGGATGCGTATGTTATTATCGACCTGTTTTCGGCATCCTCCTGCTATCACTGTACGTGGTCCATCTGCTGTTCCAAAGCCTGCACCCTCTTAGCCAGCTCGTTGTGTTCGTGCCCTTGTTCTGTTACTGTGGTCTCCACTTTGTCGACCCTTAGTTCAATCGATAGGACATTTCTGTTAAGGTCCGTAATTGACTTAGCCAGATTGCAGGCACTTTCTTTGATGTTCTTTTTTAATTCCAGTAGCATCACCGTCATGTCCGATTTCCTGATGGGTGGATCCTCTATCTCATGGCTGCTTTCATAAGGGGGTGAGTATATTTGGATGGCTATTTGCTGCTGGCTGCATTTTTGCACTTCTGCGACTTGCATTAGGGCTTTTATGTCCCCCAAGGCCTGCCCTTTCTGTTTTGCTGTTTGTTTAGCCATTCCTTCTTCCCGGGGGATTTAGGGTCTCCTCCAGCCCTTAAATCGTTATTATGCTCTGTGACACATATGTCCGTCTTTAGCGCCCAGCGACCTTAGCTTTCGGTGTCTGTGGTTCAGTCCAAATCCTTCTGCTGGTTTCAGGTGCATGGGCTGTCACTCTCTAGTCCAACCTCACAGGTTCTCCCCATCTCACTCGGCCCCCTCCGGTCTGGGGAGGGGAGGGTCAAAGCCTCCAAAGCCTTCTGCTATATGGGGCCTGCCGGGGTCCCTCAGGGCCTTGAACAATGAGGTTGCGCCTCCTCTACCCACCTTCAGGCAGTCAGCCCACTGGGCATCCCTATGGGCATTCCATTATGGAGGTGATGTGCACTGTGGGGTGGCCTTTGGAAGTTTACTGGAGCAAGTTCTCCATATCAGGGCGCTACAGGGTTTGCCCAGACCTCAAAACTGGCGTTCCTTTTCTCCCCCAGTGCTTCCTTCTTTTAGAGGGTCCCAGTGGGCCCAAGTGGCCTGGGTAGATTGCCTCCTTTCAGTGTCCTTTTACCTTCCAAGCATTAGAAGCATAAGGCAGAGTGTTGGCAGAGTGTGGCTGACTACTCTACACTACGGTCTGCTTCTGTTCCTAGAGTATTTTCTCCATTGCCATTGAAGGAGGAGGTTCTTGCCTACATAACCTACCCCTAGGACGCAGAGTGTTGGAAGAGTGATCGCAGGTGGGTTCCTGTGGGTTTCATAGAGCCAAAATGGTTCAGGCTCAGACTAACCCAGCCCTCAAAACACGCAGCCGCATGAAACTCACTGATACAGACTTAGATTGGAAATGCAAGCAGCCTTCATCAATTCTGTCGCTGAATCCACCAAAGCAAACGACGCCATGCGCTGCGATCTCTAGATTTGTCTCCACATACTATAGAAGCCAGCGACGGAGAATAACTACCTTTGCGGCAAGATCCCCAGGAACCAGAGGACACAATGGAGGAATCCAGAGCGGTTACTGAAGCTCATGGCAAAAGGTATGTGGTTCCCCTTGTCCCCTCCGTCCCCTGCTCCATCAGCCCTCCTCCTCCCACCAGCCCCTTCTCTTATTACCGCTAGGCTGCCGGCGGCTGCACCTCCTCGTCGTCCTCTCCTCGCCTGTCGCTTGCAGTGGAGCTCGCATGTGCACATGCGTGGGGTTCCCTCGGTCGTGGTGAGATGTGTGATTCGCAAGACCGGAGGAGAACTGTGGGCGCGGGAGGGAACCAGAGCGACAATCTTGACGAGGCCACGGACAAAGAAGACATGTTCGAGTGCCTGTCGAGCAGGGACTGTACATCAACCAAGAGTGAAAATGATGGAAATAGAAACGTACGAACATAAAATGAGGCAGGTTCCTGTTATGAGCATGGAATCTCCCCTCTATGTAGACGTTGCGGGATATTTCGTGGAAAACATGCATGAAAGAATGCCAGCCCACTTCACTAAGACTACAACTACCATAATACATGAGAAGCCAACGACAAACACATTGAATTGCCCAGAAATACTGCAGAGTCTGCCATTAAGTACGGCTATGACTACAAGACCAGTTCACCTCAACCCCTCGGACTACCCAGAAATCTGCGCCAAAGAAAACTGTAACCAAAGAATAACAAACACTAAAAATAATTGAGAAAAATGGGGGCCTAAAGATCATCCCGGTAAATGGCCCTGCCCTACATCACCAAAAATTAAATGAAGCAGGGCAAAAACAAAGAACAAAATCGCTGTCGGATCTGAAATCGATCAGATGGCATTTTAAGCCAAAGGATAAAACCCAAATCGATTTAAGAAAGTCAAATGAAAAACAAAAAGCTGTGACCATGGTCCAAGCCGAAAATAACATTTGGCGAGAGGTAACAGGCAAGGCGCTCTTATCAGCTTCGGGTCGGTGTGATAGTGGAGTGCCTTTGCACAATACTGACACACTCCCCTTGGTTATTACAATTGTTGAAGAACGAAAATTACAAACTGAAAAGATTTATATAGAAGAAACAGCAGCAACAAAAAGATATATTGGGAGAAGAATCAGAAAGTTTGCAAAAGGATATCACACTTGTGCCCGACATACGGAAACACCAAGTTGGGGACGTTCGTCCCACGACGCACCATCTGATTAAAACCTCTATGCCAAACGGCCGAAGGGAAAAACGACTATTAGCAGAAGTGGATAAATCCACAACCCAAGTGACACTAGGAAAAAAGTTACAAAAGCAAAACCTGGTGTAAGTGATGAATTGAATTTGGCAAATTCAATCTCAGAGCAAAGTTTACCCGCAGAGACAAATAAACAGACTCAATTATTACTACAGTAGTCACAGAGACCCAACAAAGAGGAAAGTCCTTATACAACACAAATAGAAGACTCAGAAAGTGTTGACTCTGATCAAGAATTTAAATGAAATAATCAGAGACCAGAACGGACTACTAGGACAAATAGAAATGTAAAAAAACAACAAAGGCCTCAAAAAAGAAAGGAAAGACAAGAAACACATTCTCAAGTGGAGCAACTTGCAAATTTCCAAGCAGCGGTGGGCTCAATGCTACGAATTACGCTGGCACCTTTCCTGAAACTTTATGAGGCCTTACTTGAAAATTATAAACACCAAACTACCGTGTTGGCCCTTGTGCAATCAAAATTGATTTATATAGAGGGATATATAGAGGCAACAAAGGAACGAAGAAGTAGAGAGAAATATTATGAAAATATAATCTTCAAGACCCTGATCGACCTCATGCAGGACGCTTGCGAGGATAAACGAGCAGCTATAAACAGGTTCAGTGACATTGTAAATCTATTAAGACTAGATGTAAATAAAAACAATCAAGACGGCAATCATACAAGGGCAAAAAAGTGCTGACCGTGAGAACATCTCGCTCCCCCTAAGCATATCCGGAGGAAATCCAATGGAGTTTGCCCTCCGAAAGACATCAATAGAGGTGGGAAGTATTCCACACATGCAGACCATACCGGGAAGAAAATCCAGGGATGAGGATTAGCAAAAGGCACAAACAGGAGAGATTGTGGAGCCTAAAGAGCTCCCACCCCTACAAGCTAATGGTTTGCAAGTAATAAAAATGATCAAGGTCAACTAGCAACCTCTAATGTGGTCCTAGAGCCGCAGATAACACAAGATGAAACCAGACCGGAGGAAAGGCAAGCCGCCAAACACTCACAAGAACTATATACCTTATTTGAACCAGACAAAAAGCGGCCGGATCGAAATGGAAAAGACATGGGAGCCAAAAAGAAAACTGCTGAAAGTCAAATCAAAAAAACAAAACCTACCGCCGAAAAAAGTACCCTCCAATAGTGGAGTAGAACAAGTTACTCTCTTACCTGGTAACATTCTTTCGATGGGATGGTCCGACGACGTATTCCACATCTATGACAGTAATCACCACATCTGTGCTGCTTTGGAAAATCTTTCGGTGTCTGCGTCTTGCGTCGATGACGTCGATACACCGCCCTCGAGGACCTCCTCTGACAGCCGACATCACTGGATGTTATAAGTAGGACGCACAACGCCCATAGCCTCAGTTGTAGTTTTTTCCCAGAACGTGTGGCACCAATCTTCTGCCAGAATGACTACAGAAAGCCTTGCGGAAACAAAAGCTGCAATCGCATAAGAAATTCTTTAGAGGGGCAGATAGGGAGGGAGCGATGTGGAATACGTCGTCGGAACATCCCATCGAAAGAACGTTACCAGGTAAGAAGTAACTTGTTCTTCGAAGGGATTGGTTCCTCCAACGTATTCCACATCTATGACAGACACCCAAAGCAGTACCAATGTAAGGAGGTGGGAAAGAATTTAGAATTTTAGAATGCCCAATTAAATTGCAGAATAGAGGACCGCCTTGCCAAAGGCCAGATCCTGCCCATTGATAGAATCCAAGGAGTAGTGTTTGACAAAAGTATGGACAGAGGCCCATGTGGCTTCTTCATAAATGTTACGAATGGGAACACCCCTCTGCAGAGCAGCAGAGGCAGCCACACCCCTAGTAGAATGGGCGGGTAAACCTACCGGAGGGTCCTTACCCGCCAAGCGGTAACATTCAGAAATTGTCAAGATAATCCATCTAGACAAAGTCTGTTTAGTAACAGCTTGTCCCAAACGCCTTCTAGCGTATCCAATAAAGAGCTGATCGTCCACTCTGACCCGGGACATGTGTGAGATATAGAAACTTAAAGCTCTCCTAGGATCCAACCTATGGAGCCTCCCCTCTTCCTTACCAGGATGCAGAGGAGGATAGAACACCCGAAGAACAACCTTCTGGCTTAAATGAAATTCTGACAACTTTCGGAAGAAAAGAAGGACGAACCCTAAGGACAACCCTGTCCTTATGGAACACCGTGAAGGTGGCTTAACGGAAAGTGCCTGCAACTCACTCAATCTGCGAGCGGAAGTGACAACAACTAAAAATACAGTTTTCAAGGTCAACAGTCTCAAAGGGCAAGAATGTAAAGGCTCAAACGAGCTCCCATGAGGAATTTTAGAACCAGGTCCAAAGCCCAACCGGGCACCTGGAAAGGTGACGTGTAAACACATTAGTGAGCCTTTTGAGAAACTGGGAAATAAAAAGGAATCTTAAAATAAGAACACTCGCTTAAATATGGACAGCGCCACCAGGTAAACCTTAATGGTACCCACTTGCAGGCCCTTGTGGGCTAAAGAAAGCAAAAAATACAGAACCACAGGAATGACACATGAAAAAGGATCCACATTCTTAACCCTGCACCAGTCGCAGAACTTTCTCCAACGGCAACGGTACAGGGACTTTGTTGCGGGCCTTCTGACTGAAAGCAACACCTCCATCACGTCTTCAGGAAGGTCACAATCTTGGCTTCTGAAGGTTCAACCTTTCAGAAGCCAAGCATGAAGATGGAGGGACTTGACCTGTGGATGGAGAACCTGACCCCCCCCCTCCCGTGAGAGCAGATCGTCTCAGTAGATGGTCGAGAAGGTCCGGGTACCATGTTCTCCGGGCCCATGCGGGAACCGAACCTCCGTAACCTGCGCAGCACTTGCGGAATGACGGGGACTGGAGGAAACGAGTACAGCAGTGGGAAGGACCACTCCACTACGAACGCGTTCCCTAAGGCTCCTCTTGGAGGAAAGTCCAGCGAGCGGAATCTTTCGCACTTCCGGTTGGCACTGGTGGCGAAGAGATCCACTTGTGGGGTTCCCCAAAGGGCAAAGATCTCCAGGAGAATCTCTTGAGCCAGCTCCCACTCGTGAGAGACCGTGCTCTGCCTGCTCAGAGCGTCCGCCACCACGTTTTCGTCTGCAGCCAGATGAACTGCCAAGATCGAAATTTCCTGCTGGATGCCCCAGAACCAGAGCTGCATCACCTCTCTGCACAGAGGGAGAGACCCTGCCCCCCCCTTTTTGTTGAGGTAGTGCATGGCCACTGTGTTGTCGTCAGAATCGGGACATTCTTCCCCCGCACAGACGGCAGAAAAAGCCTTCAAGGCTAGCCTGATGGCCCTCAGCTCCAACAGATTGATATGGAATTAGGACTCTGACGGAGACCAACGACCGCTGACTTAACTCATTGGCATGAGCTCCCCATCCCATGAGGGACGCGTCCGTCACGATCGTTACCTCCGGCCAGGGTAGCCAAAATGGAGCCCCCTTCATCAGATTGCCTTCGACGGTCCACCACAGAAGATCCTGGTCGACCGAGGGCAGCACCTGAACGGGGTCCGACATCCTGCCGGAGGACTGCGACCACTGGAGTTTGAGAGCCCATTGCAAGCACCGTGTACATTCTCTTCAGGCGTCACAGCGTTTGCCGGAATGGACAATGCTGACTTGAGGATTGCTACTCCAGTTTCCCATATTGTGTCCAGGATTGGAATTGTGACAGTGTGTCGTCATTTATCTCTGTGTCCATTGAGAACAGACTTTTTCCTCCGCTGAAACGTGAATGCCAATGATCTCTGTAGGTTTTAAGATCATTGTGTGGGAGGAAATAGTCTGTTGGTGATGCTCCACCTGGAGAGTCATGTTTCCACTACTTGGGGATAAAATAAGTCCTACCACTAGTCTTCCTGTGGGGAACCTGGTGAAATGCCCTTTTCTTCAGGCTTGTCTGTTCCTCTATGGAATGTTACTGATCTGGATCATTGAAAAGGGTCCTCAAATGCAATGGTCTCTGTGATGCTTTGCAAGAGACACGCATGCGATGAGAAAGATCAAACTTACCTGCGAGAAAATCTTCCTTCAAGTAGCAAGGAAATCGATGGTTGTGCGACATGGCTTTTCTCTGGGATCTCCGGTTCATAGAGGGTATTGTCTGTTCTACACAGGTAATTTCCTCTTTGAAATTCTGAAATGACATGTAGGGACCACATAATGGCCTGGTTGATAATAGTAATCTGGGTCTTCGTCAGCCAAAGGCTGATTGGCACATCAGGGTTCTCAGCCCCATGGTACGGTGATAGAACTGCAAGCTCCAGTTTGTGATCTGAAGGCTCCTAGTCCACTTGCAGGATCAAGTCTGGGAGGCCCAACTTCTTTTTATTTTTAGACAACGTAACAATATGTAATCCTGTTGACGAGAGACTTGTGGAAAGGGTCATAAACAAAGTGCGATCTGAAGGTGATGGCAATGGTATGGGAGAGCGTTACACTGCACTCGTGGACTTGGGGCTCCTCTGTCATAAAGGAGTGCTTTATGTCGATGACTTACTCTCTCATGATGAGCACCAGTGGGCGACAGTGTCAGCTAAGTTGTGTTATGCTGTCGAGGATTTAGCCTGGGATGGGCTCATGGGCAGGGTCTTCCAAGTGGACACTAGTTCCATGGACGGCACATGCTTGTTGGTCGACGAGTGCCTATTCAATGGTTGCCCTGCCAATGATTGTTCTGTGGCCGGCTTGTGCTTGGATGATCGTCCCAACAAAAAGGCAGTCGATGGGTACAAACCCACAAGTGTTTTACAGACAGTTTTTTTCATAATAGGAAGTCCTCTGGGGTTCAGGAGGAGGATGGTCTTTTCCCAAGGTTCTTATCTCTAGAGCAAGAGAGTATAGTCTTTAAACTGAAGAGTACCTCTGATGAGGAGCAAGCTTTTCAAATGTCCTGGGGGTGAAGAGAGACAGGGGCAGGCCCAGTCAGACTCTTTGCCTGAGATGCCTTTATTTTCCTGCAAAAAAAAAAACATCACACCTCTATGACTGTCTTAGTGCGTTTTCTGGATGACAGTCCGGCAGATCACAGGTCTCAGCTTTGCAAGGATGCAGGCAATAACGCAGTCCTAATCTGGATTCATTAATAAAACTTGTATTCCCACAACTGCTATAGTCCATTGGCAGATTGAACAAGTACAGTGCTGGAATGCCAGGCCCATTGTCATGTCAGCTCCAGATACAGTTATTGAATCAGACACCAGTAGGAAAGGAACAAGATTCAGTATGTTGCAGTACCCATCGGAAAGAAATGGTCCTAAGGGGAAGTAGGCCTACATATAAATAACTCTGAGTTTTTAGTGGGCTCTATTACGGTACAATCATTTGTCAAGGACAGAGTAGACTATATTACATTCTCAAGCAAGCCAACATTATCAGCAGCACAGTATATCCACAATCTGGGAGGTACTCTGCCATGCTATTAGCAGTATTGGAGAACAGCTACCGGGATTAATGCTTGGAGACTCCCATTAAGAAAGGCGAAACACGCGGATAAAGCCATTTCACCTGTTAAACGAGATGCACAAAGGTCTTTCAAGAGGCCATATCTGTGGCTGTTCCTTAGTGCTGAAGAGAAAAAGTCAGTTGATCACATACATTAGAAGGTGCACCTGGACACTACAGGCTATCCGAATGCAAATGTACTATAAATCCAATACTAAAAAAACTCTTCTGGGGTGTAGAACTTTGAAGCTGGTTAACAAAGAATCCAGATGCAAACAACCTTTTCAGGAAAACATCAGGATGTCTTCAGTAGAAAAGATGTTGGTATATCAACCCTTTTCTATCTTAAAGGGGAAGTTCACTCAAAAATGTTATTCTTTATAAATGTTTATAAATTATTAAAATTACATTTTCGACTCCTGCTTTCCATGCACTTGGAGGCAGCCATTTTGTAAGCAGACCAAGTTTCATGGGCCTGAGTTAATGCTGTGCTCTCGTGCCAACAATCCAGCAAATGCCCCCTACTGGGAGCTTTTGCTTATTGCTGCCGGAGAGCAGCAGTTTTCAGCATCCACTCTGCAGGCCATACCTGGCTTTGGTATAAAGCGCTATATCAGCGCTTTGGTATAAAGCGCTATATAAGTCTAATAAATACAAATACCCCCAAAAGCAGGAGAGCAGGAAAAACGGTTGCTCATGACCTCAGCATCTCTTCATTCAATGAAGCACACCACTGCGGACCTCATGGCTTGCGGCACAGGTAAGGTCATTCAAAAGTACAGGCTGCCTGCTGTCTCCATTACAGCAATAATGTTGAACTTGGATGTCTGTGGGAGATTTCCTTCCCTGGCTAGTGTGTGTGGCCTCAGGTTACTCCCCTCCCCCAGGCCTGTGGTGACCAGAGAGGTGCTGCCCCAGGTTGGACATCCACCGAGAGAGCACATGCTTCTTTTTCAAGTTTGAGAGCAGATTTAGGAGAGCAAGTGAAACATGATTCTATGTGCAGGACTCAGAGTGTGCTGCTGACACATTGCAATATACATCGGCACTTGAAATGCACTGAAAAAAATGCTTATAATTGACACATGGCTAATTAATGCCCAGTAGAGAACAAAGCGCCTACCTTCCCGAAAGCTTGCACAGTGAAAGCAGCCAAAGTAACCTCCTGTTGTAGTCCCAGCAATAAATAATTCCAGGTGACGATGCTGCTGGGCTGCTCAATATCCGAGCATGAGCGAGTGATCGATAAATGAGCCTGTCGCAGGCTGCGACTGACTGCTCCAAATTGGTTCCTGCTGTGGTGGAGGTGTGAGCGGTTGCAGCCATTCTGTGCAGAGGAGCAGAGCAAGGGAAGGCGAGCAAAGCTTGTTCCTGGGGGCAGCACTTCCACACCTCCATGGTGTGCAAGTACATGGCTGTCTTTTCACAGTGTGTGTAGATCTGGTGCATGGCTCGGGTTAGTCCTCAGCCCGCACTGGCCCATGGGAGGCTGGGGTGTTCAGCAGGCATGCTCTGCTTGGAGATGCTTGCTCGGTGCAGGTGAATGCTCTATGCTGCTAGTACCCAGGAGATGTCTGCGTAGGGGGTGGTCCTCCCAGTGGTTCTCATTCTCCTAGGCGACTGATCGCAGTAGTGCTGGCGTCAGGGCTCTGCAGCCTAGTTAGATTTCTTTTTGCCTCCCTTCCCCAGAGCGCTTCTTTGGAGGAGACTGCTTTGCTTCGGGCATCCGTTCTGTGCTATTGACTACCCGCAGGGTGCTGTGGGTTTTTGGGAAGTCACCATTGCCTGCACTACCGAACGGGGTTTCTCCCTACATTTGAGCTGACTCCAGAGTGATCCTTCTTTCCTTTGCTCGCACCCTGGTCTGTCCCAGGCTAGCGCCCAAATCCTCCCTCGCTCTGTCGTAGACAACCACTTCCCAAGTCCACTGTTTTGGATTCTGAAACTGCTGTGTTCTCCGGGAGTAATAAGAAAAAGCTACCAGTAGGGGGCTTTTGCCCGATTGTTGTCAAGAGAGCAAAGCATTAACTCATGCCCATGAAACTGGGCTGCCTCCAATTGCTTGCAAAGCAGGACTCGAAATCTCATTCACACATTTTTGTTCCATAGGAACCTTTTATAAGAATCGTGCTAATGTAACTTTTTTATGGCCAACATGTTTAAAGTATACCATTTTTGAGTGAACTTCGCCTTTAAATATTAAACTAACCATTGAGACCAAAGAAGTCAATGAATTAAAGAAAAATGTTAACAAATACATAAAATGTTTCACAAATGGGTGAATACGTTACCTCACACTCTGGCATGCCAATCAAATGACACCCTTGAAAAGCAGCAACTGCCTGAGGTAAGGCTGATGGATCTGCAAGCCCTGCAAAGAAAATTGGTAGGATACGGATGGTGAATCAAATCAGCAACTAAGTGACACAAACAAATGCTAAACAATACGTTCATTTTTCTCTAAACCTGACCCCTTAATACTTTAGCGCACAAAACAGACATCACTAATGTGGGTAAATACAAACAGGGAAACCTTCGGTTGACAGTTTTTTAATTTTTTTATATGAACACATTTTATGTAGTGAAAGCATTTACCACTGAGTCAAAAGACAGAAAAAAACCTGTTTTATACCTCCAGATTTTTAAACTGAATTAAAATATATGGCATAGCTAGGGCTCTATAAACAAAAAAGTGATGGCTGGAAGGTTTTAATTAATCTTAACCAATAGCAGTGCTTGGAGCAACCAACCTTCCTTACCACCGTTTTGAACCCATCTGTAACACTGCAAGAGGGGACCAAGCATATGCAAGTCAGTCTGGTACTGTCACCAAGGGCTCTTTCCCAGTCTTTAGTGGTTTGGCAGGCTGAAAAGCTGAAAAGCGATGGTCTGGAGGGTTGCCCATAGCAGTGCCCGAGGTTCTGATCAATTCAAAACCTTACAGCCATCAATCTTCAGCTTTGCTTCAAGACTTATGAACAGAACATGTTTTTGAAATACAACGATTCAGTTTTCTAAAGTCTGTATTGTTTAAGACAACTCAATGACAACACAATGTCTACATTTAGATTAAATCTAGCAATGAAGAATGATTGAACAAAGTAGATAAGGATTAGATCAACATGATGTGAGAAACCAGAGGGGAAGGACGAGCGAGGGAGGATCATCTGGGTAGGGGAACCCAGGGTTATGCTCTGGGAAATGCCCAGGTGAGACGCAGTATGATATGATAGGTTATTTATAACATGCTTAATACCCAGGGGTTTCTAAGCGCGGACCCGGGGATCGAACCTGCATTGCTCCGTGTCGTCTTGCTTTCGAGGCGAGCACGTTGCCCATGAACTATCCTCCCGAGACGGTATTCCACCAGGGAGGAGGACAAAGTCCTTGAGGCCTTTATAGGCTATTCCAAATTAAACCCCTTTTCCCACAGTCATTCTCCCTTATCAAAATCCAACAACCCCTCCTTGTCTGTGAAACCAATTTAGGAACCTGAACAACATTCCCATGGGTCACTACATCTCCCTCTTTTCCGGTTACCTACCCGAGTACTCCCAGTCATTCTTCTCCCAGTCCTTCTGATTATCATTTTCCGAACTCCTACTCGACTGACAAAAATCTATAATTCCCACAATCCCTCCTACTCATTTCACAAAACCATTCCGAGCTCACCAGAAAACATGGGACGAGTATATTTACAAACTCTACCCCTGCCCCTTTTCCAACACAAACACTATCCCATACTGTGAAAAACAACGGACTAACAGAGCCGTTTACCTGACATGTCGCAACACAATGGTAAGATAAGGGAGGGAGAGCCCTACCCAGACTCAGGACTATGGGCCATTAACAAATGTGTACAAAGAGGGGGGGTGTCCTGACTGGAGAAGTCTCAGCTGACTGCCGCTTATTGATTGCAGTCTAGGTTTAAAGACAATGCGTTATCGTTGGGTGTCACAATTTGTTTATTTACCAAGGATAGCAGTACATGAGAAAACCATAATAATCCACTTGTGCTAGATCATTAGTCTGCAAAAGAACAGCTTTTAAGTGGCTGTCCTTGTTCTTTTACATATTTTTGTGAAGAAATTGTAAGTACAAAATATATGGGTGTACATTTTTTCACCAAAGTCACACATAGAAAAAAGACATGTAGCAAAGGATAAGACAAAGTCATACAAGTGCATGCTGACAGAAGTATAAAGACATTCTGTTGCTACTAGTACATTCTGTTTTTCTAATTGTAGAAAGTTATCCTCAAGAGTAAAAGTCCTTGGATAGGTCTAACTAAGCCAGGCTAAAGGGTGACCAAAAAGTAGTTGATCGACATCACTGAAGTAAATCTCAACTGGGATTTAGGGGGGACCCCGCCACACCGCTAGGGTAAAGGATTCCCAGGACGTTTCGGCTTTAGTGGGTCACAGCCTTCTTCATGGAGCCAAGGAAAGGAGTCCCCTGTGGAAAATTAAGGGAGCTAGGGTTACTGAAGTGAAGTAACAAGAAAGTGAAGGGCACACAGTGGTAAAAAAGGGGGGGGTATGTACTCAGATCGACCTGGATTCTAGAAAAATGACACAGGCTGGTAGAAATAAAATCAAATGTGTTAAATACTCCTATGAAAATTAAAATTAGAAAGGGCATGCTGCCCAAATACACTAGATGGAGGATACGTACATTGGAAGAGCTCTAGTGCCAAATCTTACCCAACTACCCCTTCATTGCCCAATCCAAAATACGTGGGGTGAGTAAAAAATTGAGGTGAAGGGTAGTACCTTTAGATGGTGCTGCAGAGCAATCCCATGGAGTTCTGTAGCTGCTATGCAGTGCGTGGGCTAAAAAAAAAATTGTTGGCGTGTTGGACGCTGCACGTGGAGCTGAAATGAGCAGCAAGCGACTGCCTGAGCAAGGAAATGGTCAAAATTAGAAAAACTGCATGACTAGTGCCTGAACTGGAGGAAGGATGGTCAGACAGTGGCTAACTGACAGGGCAATGATTTACCTTTCATTCGGGAGCCAGTCAACAGTACGGTGCTCCGGCTGCCTGTGTCAGTTCGAAAAGGAGCTGTGCGACATTACAGGGCTATGCGGTGCTGCACATGCGCCTTATTCTATGCGCTAGTCCAGTGCGCATGCACTGTGGGGCTCTGCAAAGCCGGCGTCTTGGTCACCTGGCAACGTGTACACGGAAGTGTACCGTCATGAGTATAGAGACTAGAGCTCTCCAATCGGCAGCTGGCATAGTGGTAGGTGGTGCGCGTGCAGCTCCGAAATGTTGAGTAAACGTCTCCTAAACAATCCTGATGGGAGGAGTGTGGGCCCAAACCTGCGCTGGGTTGAGACGCCGGGCATGGGTGCCTATAGGTAATGGTAAACAAGAAAGTTGGAGACAAGAGAAAGAATGGAAATTACTCACAAAATGGCTGTACAGTAAATGTCCCTGTAATGGTTAACTGTCAGGTTAACACAATGGTCAGTCAGAGTCAGGCAATTAATAATAACACATACCCGACGGCCCTTGCCTTTCCACACAGGGATAAAAGATGGAGCACAAGAGCACACTGCGAGAAAGGCAGACCCCATGACGAGATAGCTGTCCAGGACGGCAGTTCAAGAGGAGATAATAAGTGGTGAGAATGGAAGGGGCAACAAGGAGAGAAGTGCCATTTTCGGCCCAGGCCCGCAAAGCCTCCCAGAAAGATAGATTGATTATTTGTATAGCACCTATACACAATGTGTTTCAAAGTGCTTCAAGGAGGGGAGGGAACATGGGAAAAAGTACAATGAACATTCTTTCAGTCCTTGAAACAGTCAGAATGTGAAAAGAATAAAGATCAACTATCATAATCAGCCTGACGACATTTCAGATAGTGCAAGTGCTAAGGGGATGGGGAGGGAGAGTGAAAACAGACAAGCGGCTTCATTACTATGCCTGAAGGCAATTGAGGTAGTGCCGGAAAGTAAACAGGAGGAGGGTGGGGCGGGGGATTGGAAAGAGGGAGAGGAAAAGAACAAGCAACAATTTTACTATGTCAGACGACAATTCAGATGGTGCTGGAGGGGGGGGGATCAGGAGGGAACATAAAGGGAGGGGAGGACAAACAAGCTGCAACAGATATGTTTGGGGGACATATCTGAAGAGTAAAAACAGTGATTGGGAGGAGGGGTAGGCAGGAGAAAGACAGACAAGCAGCTACATTACTATGCCTGACGGCAATTGAGGTAGTGCCGGAAAGAAAACAGGAGGAGGGTGGGCCGGGGGGATTGGAAAGAGGGAGAAGGAGGAGAACAGAACAAGGCAACTATTTTACTAGGTCTGCTGATGATTCAGATAGTGCTGGGGGGAGGGTAAGAGAAGGACGAGGGGGAGAGGAAGACAGGACAAGTGTCTTTCAGAATAGGACATGAAATTCCACATTTTGCAAAACATAAGTACTAAGGAGGAAGGGAGCAAAGGAGGGGGGAGGGTGTAGAACAGGGGGAGGGACAAAGGAAGATAAAAGACAGCATAAAACCGCGAACAATAGCCGATGTGTGCTGTAGCAGATGTCAACGGTGCAAGGAACCCTCCTCTGCTGATAACCAAGACAGGGAGAGAGGCTTGCAAGTGTTGTACCACAGTGAACCCGATGGAGCGAGGCTGATATTTGAGGAGTCTGAGCCCGGAAGAGGGGGATCCAGTGGTTAAGAGTCATCACCCAAGGTACATACGGAAAGGAACTTGTTTTGTTATTTTGAACACATTAGGCCCTCGGAGGCTAGAGGATTTTGCAGAAAGAGACTTAACCACCAAAGGTCCTGATGTCGTTGAAAGGGACTGTAGTCCTGTATGTGTTGAATGGAACTCTTTGTTTTATTATTTTGATACATCAGGCCCTCAGAGCAAGAGACTTTGTGTAAAAGAGACTTGACCACCAAGGATCTGGATATCGCTAAGAAGAGCCACACTCTCATGCTGGAGAAGCCCAGTTGTGTGCTGTGCTCAGAAGTCCTGCCTTGTCCCGTGCAAAAAAATGTGGAGAAGGGAGACCCCCCCCCCCCCCCACCCCTCTGGCTAGAACATCCTGACTTCTCATTTGTGAACATTTCTTTCTTTTCTTGTGAACACTATCCCACATTACTTTTGTATTTAGTTGTAAGGATTGGCAAAAGTTCTTTTTTTATTTGACAAGACACCACTTCGACTGCCTTATTATTTGATGGTCGTAACTTGCTCCCATTTTAGAAATAGGTTTAGATTAGGCATTTTTCCAACCCTAATATAGTTTAATAAACACCCTTGAACTGCGATCCCCTGTGTCTGTCTTTACTGTTGCCACTATGAGTTCCTCAAAGTGACTACAATGAACACCACATCACCCCAATTTACTTCCCCAAGATACACAAAGACCAATATATTTTGATGCATATCCCCATCGTCCGTCTTAGATCTAAGAGCTCTTTAATGAGTATCAAAACTGGGTTACACTTTAGAGGTAGAAAAGCACAGACTGTCACACGTGTGGGGTCATGAAATAATGGGGACACTGCATTAAATGTATTAGAATATATCTAAGGTAAAACCTTACTTTTTTCGATATTGTGCCTTTAAGTATCCAAATAAGAATCCATTGCTGATAAGGTTTCCTGGCCACATTTTATAAAACAGAGGGCTGTGGAGATGGGCACAGCTGAAGTAGGCATGCCCACATCCCCAACCATTGTCGATTAGATGAGCTTTGTGTCACAGGTGGCTCAAGGAACATGCCAACGGCCATAGATGGTTCAGGGGTTTTGATTATTGAATTGAGCAGGGTTTTAGGGAAGCCCTACCCTCTGCCCCTCTCTAGAAATAGCTGCTTCCACCATATCCCAGGCCTCCCTAACCACTAATATTATCCCCTACTACCAGTGGCAGCCGGTCACTATTTTAACTGGAGGGTCGCGGGGGGTGTGGGTTATGGTTCCCCCTGACCATTTTTGAATAATGGGTTAAATTGGTGCACTGTACTGACATGGCCCCTAGGGGACCCTCGTGCATGGAAACAAGGCACAATCACCACACACAAACTGATACGCCAGACACTAGGTTCAATTTCCAAAATCTAGGGAATAATGCAAAGCAAATGGTCTCAGTCGGCCGACTGGGTCTCACGTCCCACCCAGACCTCGTGAGACGCAAGAGAGCGAGCATTATACATCAGTTACATATATACAAAATGACCATCATATTATCAGTAGTGACATTCAAAACCGCCCATAATGTATCTTTCTTTGCAATGGTTCGATGATTGACAATTATGATGAATATGACACCCTTAAGATATTTATTCAGCAACAGTTGCAATCTTGCAAAGCTGCAGACACGATTCTTTGTTTTAGGGAACATAGTACTTTTGTTCTACTAGCAAGCTGTGGTCGTTGGAGACACATTGCAGGCCTCACTATTTTCGAGTTTCTATTCGTGAGCTAGAGGTCAGCTCGCTCTACAGGGGCTCAGTGAAGGGGGGCCGCAAAAGAGTATAATTCAAGCCATTAACTGCCTATTTCTACAGTTTGTGCCATTTCAGCAAGACTAGCTGGCACCTGCATAGTGATTAAATGCCTTACTGCTTACTTCCAAGGACTTGTGAGGGAGGAGACCGGGGCATCGCCGTCTGGGCTGTCTAGGCTAGTTTTTTCAACATGTAACTTGTGGCCTTGCTCTGTGTATGAGCAAAACGAAATAGAATTCACTTACAGCAAAGCATTTTGAACAGAAAAGCAAGGAAAGCGAAAATTACAAAATGGCGAATTCTATTAATTCAAAATGGACGCTCTATGGTTATGCTGATGATTCTGTACTGGCGATGCTAGATGTATGATGCGGTTGGTTTGCGGCCAACATAATATATCGTCTATGCTATGGTAGGGCATTTTCTAGACTAGCAGTAGAGCAAAAATTCTGCCAAAAATTTGGTTAAAAACCAGTTTGCAATTGGTTAAGTAGGGTAACTCCAATCCACAAATGCAAGTCACCAACAGTGCACAGGAGCATTTCCCAACACAGACTAGTGGGGAGGGGAGAGAGTCGAATACAGCCACCTAGAGGCTGGGGTTGGGAGATTGGTAAAAGGAGCTGCAAATGGGAAGGTAGTGTTCAAAGGAAAGAAAAAGTTACTCATTGTAGTGACTATTGCAGTCCTAGTCTGCCCATTCCTTTAAATTTATTACATGCACTGGCGTGTCCAACCAGGCGGACTCCTCCAACTAGACTCGCCCATCGGTCCTTAACCACTCGTTGGCTAGCACCATATTACCGATTTATAGGGACGGAGCATGGGTCATATGCATTAAAGGGGACAATGAATTTGAAGAATAGACACTACAGTGAGTAACCTTTTTACTCCAACGTCCCTTTTCCTCCATCCTGATGGGAGATTCCACAGCAACAAATAACCTTTGTGCTGACAGAGCTTGGATCTCACTGATTCCATGCATAGATGTGACAGCCATCAAAAGTGCCACCATCCATGACAAAATTCAACTCCGTCCAAGTCAAAGGTTCAAAGATTTTGAGCGTCAATGAGGATAGGACAATGTTCACATTCCAAGGTCTCTTCACCAGAGGATAGAGTCTGGTCAGACCTTCGGGTGCTTCTGCACAATCAGGTTTGAGATAGAAGAACAAGTTACTTACCAACTGGTAACGTTCTTTCAATTGGATGTTCCGCCAATGTATTCCACATCTTTGACATGTAATGTCCACAGCTGTGTACTTTGGAAACTTTTTAGGCAGAGGACATCCTGCGTCGGGTAGAAGTCCCTCGAAGGCCTCCATCGAGGACGATGTGACCGGATGTTATAAATAGGAGGCACAGCGCCCGTAGCCTCAGTTTATGTTTTTTCCTCCATAATGTGTGGCACCTATCCAATGCCTGCTTGACTGCACATAGCCTTGCGGAAACGTAAGCTGCAATCGGATAGGAAATTCTCCAGAGGGGCAGGCTGGGAAGGCGATGTGGAATACGTTTGAGGAACATCCAAACTTACCAATACCAGTTGGTAAGTAACTCGTTCTTCGAATGGATTGTGTCCTCCAACGTATTCCACATCTTTGACAGACTCCCAAAGCAGTACCAGAAAATGAAGGAGCGAAAAGAATTTAGGGTACCCAATCAGACGGCGGAATAAAGAACCGCCTTACCAAAGGCCATATTTTGACCATGGATCATATCCAGGGAATAATGTTTAACAAAGGTGTGGCTAGAAGCCCATGTGGCTGCATCACAAATATTCCTAATAGGGACTCCCCGTTGGAGGGCCGTGGAAGTAGCCACGTCCCTTGTGGAATGAGCTCACAACCCTTCAGGAGGGTCCTTACCCGCCAATCGGTAACATTCCGTAATAGTGAGGATAATCCACCTGGACAAGGTCTGTTTGGTAACAGCCAGGCCCAATCGGTGTCCAGTATATCCCACAAATAGTTGATTGTTCAATCTGACCCTGGACATCCTAGAAATATAAACACTCAGAGCTCTCCTAGGATCCAACCTATGGAGTCGCTCCTCTTCCTTACCAGGATGGGGAGCAGGATAGAAAGCAGGAAGTACCACTTTCTGGCTCAGATGAAATTCAGCCACTACCTTAGGTAGAAAGGAAGGACGTACCCTCAGTACAACCCTATCCTTGTGGAACACAGTAAAGGACAGCTTAGATTAAAGTGCCTGCCATTCACTCACTCTGCGAGCGGAAGTAACCACAACCAAGAACACTGCCTTGAAAGACAACGATCTCAAAGGACAAGAGTGCAAAGTTTCAAAAGGAGCACCCATCAGGAATTTTAACAACAAATTCAGATCCCAAACCGGCACCTGGAAAGGGGACAACGGGAACACAATAGTGAGCCCTTTAAGAAATTGGGAAATTAAAGGAATCTTAAAGTAAGAACATTCTTCAGACGAGCGCTTGAAGATAGACAGCACTGCCAGGTAACCTTTAATGGAACCCACTTGAAGGCCCCTGTGGGCCAAAGAAAGCAAGTAAGACAAAACTATGGGAATGGAACACTGAAAAAGATCAACATTTTGTCCTCTGCACCAATCGCAAAACCTACGCCAACGGTACAGGAATTTTATTGCTGGCTGCCTGGCCGAAAGCAACACCTCCAATTTCGTCATCGGGGAAGGTCCCAATCCTTATACCTCAACCTTTCAGATACCAAGCGTGAAGGTCGAGAGTCCTGACCTCTGGATGGAGAAACTGACCACCCTCGCCTCCCTCCATCGAGAGCAGATCCTCTCGGTAGGGAAGACGGCGTAGAGGGCAAATGGACATTTCTAGAAGGTCCGGGAACCACGCTCTCCTGGCCCAATCCGGATCATGTGGGATCCGAACCTCCGTAACCTCCTTAGCACTTGAGGAATGACGGGGACTGGAGGAAACACGTACAGCAGTGGGAATGACCAGTGCACTACGAATGCGTCTCCTAAGGCTCCTCTTGGAGGAAATTCCCTTGAGCAGAACCGCTCGCACTTCCGGTTGGCACTGGTGGCGAAGAGATCCACTTGTGGGGTTCCTCAAAGGGCGAAGATCTCCAGAAGGAATTCCTGAGCCAACTCCCACTCGTGAGAGATCGTGCTCTGCCTGCTCAGAGCATCCGCCGCCACATTGTCCTCTCCGGCCCGATGAACTGCCGAGATCGGAATTCCCTGCTGAATTGCCCAGAACCAGAGTTGCATTGCCTCTCTGCACAATGGGAGTGACCCTACCCACCCCTTTTTTGTTGAGTTAATGCATGGCCACTGTGTTGTCAGTCATGATCAGGACACTCTTCCCCCGCACAGACGGCAGAAAAGCTTTTAGGGCCAGCCTGATGGCCCTCAGCTCTAACAGGCTGATATGGAGTTTGGACTCCGGCGGAGACCAACGACCGCTGGCGGTCAGGTCGTCGGCATGAGCGCCCCCATCCTGTGAGGGAAGCGTCCATCACTACAGTCACCTGTTGCCAAAACGGCTCCCCTTTCATCAGGTTCCCCTCGTTGGCCCACCACAGAAGATCCTGGGAGACCGAGAGTGGAATAACAGGATCCGATATCTTGCCCAAGAACTGCGGCCAATGCATCTTGAGGACCGATTGCAGGGATCTCATCCTCAGCCGGGCCTCTGGCACCAGAAAAATGCAGGATATGCCATGCGGCCGAGCAACCTTAAGAATTCGAAAGCCGGGAGTCTCTGGGCATGTTGAAACTTGTCCACCATCTGCACAATGCGATGAGCCCTCACCTTGGGAGGCGAGCACTTCCCCAAGGAAGTGTCCAACACAGTCCCGATGTACTGGAGCTGTTGGGAAGGTGTCAGATGCGACTTCTTGAAATTGAGGGAGTAGCCCAGCTTGTGGAGGGAACGGCAGGGGAGTCCGAGGTGAGCTAATGCTTGCCTGTGAGCGCGCACGGATCAGCCAGTCGTCCTGGTAGGGGTAGACGTGAGTTCCCGCCCTCGCCCGAGATAGGCTGCCACCACCACCATTAGCTTGGTGAAGACGCTCGGGCGGAGGTCAATCCGAATGGCAGGACCAAAAACAAAGTGCGAGCCGCCAGCCGCAAACCTCAGGTACTTCCTGTGCTTGGGATGACTCGGCACATGAAAGTAAGCATCCTGTAGGTCCAGAGACACCAACCAATCCTGAAGTTGAAAGGCCTGGAGGAATTGAGAAAGAGTTACCATCTTGAACTTGTCCTTCCTGAGAAGTTTGTTCAACCAACGCAAATCCAGGATGGGTCTCACTCCCCTGTCTTTCTTTGGAATCCTCTCCGCTACAGGCCCCAGTTCTATAGCACCTTTCTCTAGCAGGGTCAAAATTTCCTGCACAAGGAGCGGATCTGGAAGCTTCAAAGAGATTCCCCGGTGGATCGTTGTGAGGCCGCTGTAGGAAGGGAAGGCAGTAGCCATGGGCTATTGTATCTAGAACTCACGCATCTGAAGTAATGGCTCCCCATTCTTCGAGATGCTGAGACAGTCTGCCCCCAACCGGCGAAACATGGGACATTCCCTCATGACTATTTAGGAGCGGCTGCGGCAGTGCCTGAAAGCAAAGAGGCAGCTGCCTCAGAGGCTTTGGCACCTATTTCCTCGACCACCACGGGCACTTTTACGCTGACCCCTTTTACTGGCGGCGCCTCTCATTCTACCAAAGGAGGAGTAGTAACGAAGAGAACCTCCGCTCCACTGCTGTCCCCTAGGACGAAAAGGTGGAGGTTGACGCACAGGTGCGCTCAAAGATTTAGCAGCAGCTTTTGAGGTCTGCAACCTCTCAAGGCTCTCGTCAGCCTTGCTGCAAAACAAATGCATGCCATCAAAGAGCATGTTCAAAAGATGGGCTTGCACATCCGGAGCAAAACCCGACTTCCGCAACCACGAAAATCTGTGAATAACGTTGCTTGCAGCCATGGACCAGCTAACACTGTCGGCCATGTCCAAACCCGACTGAAGGGATTCACGCATGGCATTCTTGCCATCCTGCACGAGAGCAAGGAACCCATCCCTTTCTTCCCCTTCTGGAATATGCTCAGCCGCTAGAGAAACAATTCCACAGAGAGTGTGAAAATCTTGCCAAGGCACAAGTGGAGTTGGCTGACTTCCAACACCATACTCCCTGCAGAAAACACCTTGTGTCCCCAACCGTCGAAGCGTTTGTCGTCCCTATCAGGAGGGATAGGGTATGCCGCCTACCTCGAGGTGGCCGTAGCCGCCTGAACCACCAAACTCTCGGGAGTGGGGTGAGATGAAAGGTAGTCGGGGTCGCTACCGGAAGGGCAGTATTTTTTGGTTAACGATTTGTTTACAGCCGGAAAAGATTCCGGTGACTGCCAAGCAGCCGCAACCCTTTTCTGTAATGTCAGATGAAAAGGTAATACTGGGTCAGAGGACAGACCTTGATCTAAAATGTGCATTAGATTATCCTGTACAAAAGCTTCAGGGGGACTGGACCAGCCCAGATACTCTGTGTCCCTAGCCATGAGACTCCTATAGGACGACTCGGCATGAGTCGCAGGCTCAGGCCTGCCAAATTCCACTTCCGGAGAAGTGTCCAAACCGCTGGCATCATTAAGAGTTTGCCTCAACTCTTCCAATTGACTGCCTCCAGAAAAGACACGAGCCACATCAGACTCAACAGGGTCAAGATCGAAATCAGACCTCTCCTCCTCCTCCTCATAGATGTCATCCAGAGGGAGGTAAAAGTCTGGTCTCAAACCAGCAGAGGGTCTGGAGTCCATAACAGGCCTCACAGAAGTAGCCTTCCTGGGAGGATTCACAGTACCAGGGTTCTCCGATGGTAAATTTCGGCCAAAAGGCCCCGACAGTCGAGTGCGCTGATGGCTTTATCGTCGATGCCGAAGTCGACAGCGTTGAGGGCTGATACGAAGACCTGGAAGCACGTCTCTTGCGACCATCCTGAGCCTTGTCCGAACAGGACCTCGAAGGTTCCTGATGAGGATTGCGCTGAGGACCCGAGCACGAAGGCGTGCGAGCCAAGGATTGAGACCATTCCTTGCCGGCTTCGTCAGAAGGCGCAGACGGAACCGTGCCCTGCGATTGGAAAATCGCCAACATCTGCTCCCTAAAGGCAGCCCATTCCGCTGGAGTCCAGGACTTAGTTGGACAAGCCACTTTCCTCGCAGCGCCATCCTCTGAGGAGGACGGGGAAGGCGACCGGTGATGGCGCTTCCTAGAATGCCGAGACGAGGAAGACTAATGGCGGGAACCACTCCGGGACCCAGACCCCCCCCCCCCAGGACTTCTTTCCAATGCGGACTTACGGGACTTACTGGGTTTTGAACCCCTACCCTACCTGTAGCTTTCCCTTACGCTCCCGCAAGGCCTTAGAAGTTAGCGCCTGGCATTTGGAACAGTCGTCAGTGTCGTGACTCTCACCCAAGCACCACAAATATGATGCGGGTCGGTAATTGACATTTTCGACTTGCAGTCCCGGGAAGTATTCAAGCCAGACTGCGGAGTTGGAGGGGTTGAAGAAGACAAATTCACGAGGAATACACGAGGTGCGCAGAGTCTCCGAAGCAAACACGTTTGCGGAAAAAACGGAACTGAGGCTACGGGCGCTGTGCGTCCTATTTATAACATCTGCTGACGTCGTCCTCAACGGAGGCCTTCGAGGGACATCGACCTAACGCCATCGACGCAGGACGTCCTCTGCCAAAAAGGTTTTCGAAGTACACAGCTTTGGACATTACATGTCAAAGATGTGGAATACGTTGGAGGACACAATCCATTTGAAAAAGACAAGTCTTGGGTGGTGCGGTAGGCTGCAATAGCTGAAAGATGGGATCGGCATGAGTCAACCGAGATACTGGAGGCTGCAAGATAGGAGACAAAGAAGAGGATCTTGTTTAGAGGGCAGGCCTATAGATTGATGTGCTTGTTCAGAGTACAGTAACAAAATGTGGTCCACTTGCTCTTGTACTGGGCTTTTGTAGATGTCTTCCTGGCTACCTGGATTGCTTCCATATTCTCAACCAGAGATGCCCTAGGGTCAAGCTGCTCAGGAGCCATGCTGCTAAGCTGCGGAATTGAGCGGAGGGGTGGAGGACAATATCCTGCCGTCAATTCAGATAATGTGCTGCCTGAAGGGGAATCCAGGTGGGAGGACCAGAAGCAGGCCACTGAGGGGCTAGCAGGATGAGCGTGGTGCTAATGGAGAAGGCCAGAGGGAAAACGTACTGGGTACGGAAATCCTATCTTGACTCCTCCTCTGTAGGCAAAGAGAGGTAACCTGCTGTTGTAGGCCATGACAAAGAGGTCAACCTGATGGTGACCCCATTGAGAAAAAAAAAAGTCTTGGGGATGTAATTACCAGATCACAGGGATGCCTCCGTATTGCACAGTCCCGGCAGATCGATGGCTTTCAGGGAAATGTTATACTCGATAGCCCACTCCCAAATCATCACTGCCAACAGGCACAGGGGGTGGGGTGTATCTTGTACCTCCCTGCTTGTTCAGGTAATCCATGGAGGTCAAACTGTCAGTTTGGATAACTCTCTACCCTCTGAGTACTGGAAGGAAGGCCTCCAGGTAATTGAATATCATCGCGGACGGAGCTGGACAGAGGTGGACAGTCCTGCAGTGGATACACCTGTGTGGCTGTTACTGTAGTCTTTCTACAGTTGTTACTTGCTGGAGAAGAGGAGGTGCTTATAACCAGCTTCCACAACGCAGAGCGTTCACGGACGGAGCTGGACAGAGATTGTTTATTTGTATAGCGCCTATACACAATGTGTTTCAAAGCGCTTGAAGGAGGCAGGGAACAAGGGAGAATACAGTTACATTCTTACAGGTCCTTGAAACAAATTAGAATGCGAAAGGAAAAACTATCGTAATCATTTTTGATAGTGCAAGAACAGTCAGGGGGAGAAAGGGAAGGGAAAAAGGAGACCAAACAAGCAGTAGCATTACTATGCCTGGCGACAATTGTTGCAGTGCAAGAATTACAAGAGGAGGGGCAGGGGAGGGGTTAGTGGAGAGAGTGAGGAGGAGCGGACACAAACAGGAGACTATCAAGAAGGTCAGACAATTCAGAGTAGCCTAGGGAGGGAAGGGGAGGAGAGGAACAAGGAGGGAAAGGCGGGTCAGACAAGCTGCTATCAGAAGTCAAGGGACAATGATAGTAGTAATGATATGATATGATATGGCATTTGTAACGCGCCTATACACAAGTGTTTATAAGAAGGAGAAGTGGCTGCAGGACAGGAGGAGGGAGTGAAGGAAAGAGGGGGAAGGGAGGAGGAGGGGCAGGTCGCTGATAGACAGGCGGCTACGACTTACTATGCCTGACGGAAATTGGGGTGTAGCCAGACTTAGACAGGAGGAGGGTAAAGGATGAGGGGAATAAGGGGCAACCAAGATAAGAGTGGGCAGTGGAGTAGGGCAGAGAGAGAAGTTAGGGAAGCAGGGACGGGGGCCTATCACAGCACAGAGGGCAAGGGGGTGAGGACTTGGAGGGAGGGGAGGCATGACACAAGGTAACGTGGGGAATGGGGGCACAGAGACGGGGCGGGGGGAGGGAGGCATGACAAAAGGTAACGGGGGCATGGGGTCACAGAGCCAGTCACGGGGAAGGAAGACATGACAAAAGGTAAGGGGTGGATGGAGGCACAAAGAGTCACAGGGGCGGGAGGTGGAAGGGGAGGCATGGCACACAGTAACGGGGGGCAATGGGGGCACAGAGAGTGACGGGGGAGGGAGGGGAGGCATGACACGGTAACGGGGGGCATGAGGCACAGAGACGGTGACGGTGGAGGGACGGGAGGCATGACACGGTAACGGGGCAAAGACAGTGACGGGGGAGGGACAGGAGGCATGAAACATGGTAACAGGGGGCATGGGGCACAGAGAGTCACGGGGGCGGGGGAAGGGACGGGAGGCATGACACGGTAACGGGCGCATGGGGGCACAGACAGTCACAGGGGGCGGGGGAGGGTTGGGAGGCATGTGAACAGTCCTGCAGTGCAGAGACCTGTGTGGCTGGTACTGGAGTCTTTGTACAGTTTTGCTGGAGAAGAGGAGGTGCTTGTAACCAGCTTCCACAACGTAGAGCGTTCGCGGACGGAGGTGGACAGTCCTGTAGTTCAGCAGACCCAAGAGCGGTGAGCACCCCTCACCTTGTTTAAGCCTTATTGAACCAACCATCCTCTGTCTCTGACTCTCAGTCTATGATGGTATTGGACACCAGCCCTGTCATTCCCATTCTACTACCTGTTGATTTACAGTTTGATGAGAGTAAACAAACTTGTGCCATTTCTGATGTTATTTCTGCTGTTCAGCCCCAAAGCGTCACACTACTGTGTAATACACAGAGTGAGGCAAGCGCTGATCTTACACGCGCTAGCTCAAATGTTTCAAAAATAGTGGAAGAAACGCTGTCCATACTGGCACTGCCTTTAACACTTTTTGACCTCCAAGGTCAGCCCAACTACTTGCCTCCCTTTAATGTTGATGTCAACATCACCGCAAGGACATGTTCTCATATTAATATTCTACAATCTCCTGCAACGGCACGTCACACATCACATACCTCCACAGAGAACAATGTGATAAACAAGGTCACGCTGGATAAAGCCAGCGAGGATGCCAACTCTAACGTGAATAATATTGAATGTCTGCTATCCGTGCTTGACAAAATAAACGCATTTAGAGCCAGCCCAGAGCGTTGCAGCAGCCCAGGACCTCCCATGCCTGTCGTGAGTATGTGAATCCTCTGGAAACAGAACCGTGGAGACTGATGTGGGAGGGCAATGTTTAGCCAAGGCGTGCCCTACCGAGCCATATCCTTTCACCTACACTTGTTTACAAAAGACCAATGTTCTTTTTTGCATGTGTTCTGCGCCACTAGTTCCTATAATTGATTCTAACGAAGCGCAGTACAAAAAGGCAAAACAAACTGCAGCATTTGACCTTAAAAGAAAACATGATGTAACGTTACATGAACAACGCGCAGCTACATTTTTTGTAAAGCGTGCAAATACTTCGAACATATGGAAAACCATGTCATTTAAGCCACCATGTAATAAATCAACTGATCAAATCTTCCATTATGCGAATACAAAATGGAAACAACTCCATACAGTTGAAAATAAGACTGACCAGGTCCAACAAATTAAGGCTTCTGAGTCAGTACGTAACATCGACACCAATGACTCAAATTTCAGACCAACTACTTTCAGAAACATCAATGACAATGGAGACTGGTGAAGAATCATGACAGCTGCCTCATAATTGAGGATAAAAACCAGAACACTACAAATTTGAAGTCAGGACCAACTAGTTGGTGCTGGACTCCATCACAACCCACATCATAATCAACCCCTAAACCACTTTGTAAAATCACGTATCCAGGCTTGAAAGTGGCACCCATTTATAACCAGCCACCACCTGGAGATCTCATGAAATCAAACACATAGCTTGGCACTGTTAACACTCCTAAAGCGATTCAAACGGATGAAAAAATCCTTGCAGAAGACAAAGTCCAAGACAACATCCCAACCAATTGCGGCTTTAACAACAATTCTATCACCATTTATGAAGCTGTACAAACAAATTGGTGAGCAATTAAAAGATCAGACGACAGTTCTCACCATGCTCCACTCGGGAAATGATACATGTCGAAGGATTTGTAAGTGGAGTACAACAAAACATCAACACAAGTGAAGCTAAAGTATCGGCTTTACTCCACACTATTTTGGATCCCATTATAAAAGAAAAACAAGCACACAGACTATCGTGATTGCTTGAACTGGTAGATCCAAATTTGTACCCTTCAATGTTGCTGAAGCATGTAACATCAACTACTGTACAAACGGACTTACTATTGCAACCGGACGAAACTAAAGAAAATAATACTAGCTCTTCTTCGCACAACAACATGACTTATCACAGCGAAAATCAACCAAGCGCTACAATCACGGAATGTGCATCTCACACTAACCCCCTTTCCTTGACAAATAATCATCAAATATGCTGGTCTCGGAAACTGAAAGACCCTCAAACTAATATTGCCTCCATCGATATTGCACAAGAACAAAATCTTGTTGAAAACGAACAGGCATTGACAACCCCAATAACTGAACCAAAGATGATGCGCCCAATTTTTGATAAACCAATAAAGACCAATTCACATACAGCTCTGTAAGCAGCAGTAGCAACGGAACTAAAGGGAAAACAAATGGACACATAAAAAAGGCAAAATTGACGAGATGCCTAGTCAAAAGAAGAAAAGCAAGAACTAACCACTAACAACAAAACAAAAATCAAATGGAAGTAAAACGTTTATCAAAACTATCACATTGCCTAACCCCATTCAACCAAAATTAACAAATGACAATTTTCGAAATCAAACAAACGACAGAGATAATACAAGTTGCTGATACCTCAAACATTGATCTCATGGATCCTCCAACATATTCAATTACAACATCAGAGCAGTCTGATTCAGAAGCCACAGATAATGAAGATTCAACGTGTGTCCCTGCATCATCTGAATCAGAAGGTGACCCTGATGAGATTTGTAAACTAAGGTGAAACAAGAAGCCAGTTGGCCCGTAACTTGTACATCGTCATTCTCAGGGAAAGTCTGTAAATCACACTGGTGACACAGTGACAGACACAAAATCATCATCGACTCGAATGAGCAATGAACCTCGTTCAGGGGTAGAACACAAAGCTGCAGTATACCCAAAGCTATTGACAATTATACAGGAAGAAATAGAACCAACTCAAACAGCTGCAAAATTTAGGAATTTGCACTCTAAATGCACCAGCAGGGGCAATAATGAGCACAAGAATACACATCTTGGACAACAGAAGTCATCAACTAATGACAGCTACGTGATATCTCCGCTGCGAATTATCAGAAGGAGAAAACCTCAAGAAGTCATCCATGAACCTCATATTGGAGGATCCTCGCCTGCAAATCCAGTAACATGATCTGAACCAATGTTCTGTATATTATTAGAACGTATCCTCACAGATGATAACTGGTTTTACTCTGAATCAAGCTAACGTCATCAGACTACTTCACCATCTTCCTGCACTAAGGTTGCTAACCACTAGAGAGCTGACAACAATTGAATTTGCAGAAGATGATGGAACGGACAAAGTGATCATCCACTTAACCAGCATACTTATTAAACATCTTTTACTGGAAGAGGCTCGATATGTGAGACCAATGGGTTTTGACTTAATTGAACTAAAAGACCTAGGGCAAACTATCAACCCGCCACCAAAATCGAGGTTCGTTGCAAAGCAGTTGCAGAAGGAATCACTGAACCAAAACGATAAAAACAAGAGATCGTGCTCCAGAGACCAAATGCAGAAGCCGAGTGACGAACATGATCAATTGTCCAAATGTTTGAATATGGCTTCAAATTCACAGATTGCAGTAAAAGGCACAGCAGAGAACTAAGAGTTCATCTTTGACTATAGCGAGCTGGAATATAAGAGGTATTACCCACATGACAACAAGCAAAGGTTCGGCAAAATTAAATCAGGACATCATTTGCCTACAGGAGACCTGGTTACAAATCTCTCCAATTGTTAATGGGTACTCTGTATTCTTGAATCCGGCTCCTAAGGGCCCCCGAAGTAGACCAACATCAGGACTTTTTATTGCCATCAAAAACACATTACAGTTTGAACTACTACAAATAAATCATCTGAATCCACATATACAATGCTTAGTGGGAAATATGTCTGTTAGCATCAAACAACCAATAACTAATAATTTTAAATTTATAGTGGAACCCAGCAAGAAAGACCTTAACCAGCTTTGTTAGTCAGAATCCTGAGCAGTTCCCTTAGGGAGCACTACACAAGATTAGGACTACAGGTGAGAGCAATAAATCCCCTTTGGTATCAGTCTGTACCACAAAGATTTAGTTGGTAGCTGTGGCTGAGCAGTCAGACTTATCTCAAGAGGGAGATGTGCAGTATTCAGGAAGTAATTATTATTACACAATAGGCCCACCAGACTAGGGAACAAGGAAACTCTGACCAAAGCTTTGTATTTAAAAAGTATATATATATTTATTTTATACACTTCTAATAAAACACATGTATCACAGTCATCAAGCAAGTTAAATTAAGTCAAAGGAAAAATATACACACTCCCAAGTTAAATTGTAGCCCAATTGAACCAGAGTGAAAACTGAGCAAAACGGCAGTGACAACTACACACAAGGGATCCTCTAAAAATTCCTCACAAGGGAGGGAAAGCACAAGTTATATAGAAACAGTTTCTTACACACCCTAGCAACACTTCCCATCAGATTGTGAACCAGTTTCAGCAAGGTAGTCCATCAGTATAAGTAATACATAAATGAAAACTGAGCAAAATGGCATTTCACAAGGTTTCAAAATGGGAAGGAAAGGGTAGGTAGAAGAAATAGGTGCACCAGCACAGTTCTCAGTGAAAATCAATCTAAAGAAGGCAGGTCTAACAAATGTGGCCAGAGTCAGTAGGCCTGTGCCAGAGTCAGTGGTACAGGGCAAGGGCCCAGGAGCAAAATGTTCTTGTAGCTGCAGTCGAGTCTTTGGTTAACTAATTTGAAAAGGTGGTTGCAGAAGTTGAAGACAATGTTAAGAGAGAGGGGCGGCCAACCCAACATGTAGGTAAAGGATTTAAAACACCTTTAGTGCTACCGCTAAAAAAGGGCGGCCTGGCGGAACAATGTACCTTTAAATGAAGAAGTGGCTCCTGCGGTGGCAGTTGTTCCTGGTAGTTACTGCAGTTTGGGTGATCCAGCAGAGGAAGAGAGGCTCTCGTTGTGGAGGAAGGTTCGAGTTACTGCACTACCCATGGATGAAACCAGCCGCGGTGCTGCCCGACTAATAAAAGGTACGCTCCTTTAAATCACGGTCCGGGTGGACTGGTGCCTGGCTATCCGGCCTCAGAGTACAGGGTACGGGAGATTCGACCAAGGCAGGTCAGGGAAGGCGATTGGCAAACTGGTTGGCCCCACCAGCTCAAGGGAAGAAGGCTCTTGCAGGTGAAGATCTCTCGTCGTGTGGAGAGAAGTGGTGCGACGCTGCAGCAGGGCTTCACCGGTGGTTCCGTCATTGCAGATGTCTTTGGCTTCTCTCCTCTTTGGCTTCTTAGTTCCAGTGGCAACGTCTTGCTCTTCCAGTCCTCAGGACCCTGCTTTTATGCAAAAAGATCCCCATTCATACAGCCTAGCTGTCACTCTCACAGTGGAGTGGTCATCTTGGCGGGAGACCCTCCAGCCTATCAGGATAGAGTGCGA
Source organism: Ambystoma mexicanum (assembly GCF_040938575.1). Classification (NCBI taxonomy): domain Eukaryota; kingdom Metazoa; phylum Chordata; class Amphibia; order Caudata; family Ambystomatidae; genus Ambystoma; species Ambystoma mexicanum. Next base: position 1,046,034,910 of record NC_090930.1, on the reverse strand, counting down.
CATGGGTTGTAGAGGCAACCCTGTCCAGGGGTCCTACTCCTCCTCCCACACAATGGACCCACCCCAGACTCAGTGGCGCCGAAAGGGGGGCTTCTCGGCAGAAGCCTGCCAAAAGGACGAACAAAGGATCCCCGACCTGGGTTAGGAGTTTAGAGAAAGAAATTATATTAAAGTTCTGGCAAATAAAACCAACCGGTGTAAAGTTAATATTAAAATGCACCGGCGGTATGTTAGAGGCTGTCAGAAAAAGTGGTAGCCTCGAACAATGGGAAAATCCCATCGGGAAATATTTGCGGTAGTAACCACTGCCACCAGCCAGAAACTTTTGAGAGAGGGACTGTACGGTACCCTCTCGAAAACGAACATATGGGAAAAACTATTAACCCCTTCCAGTACCTCCATAGTAAGATGGGTTGTACTGATTTAGTTCATAGGATTTGACTAGTAAAGTCAATGGGGACTTTACATGCCCTGGGAGACAGTAGTCAGTCCCAGGGTATGGAGTCTATGTTTGGGGGTCACTACGACACCCCTGTGTCATTGCACTGAGGGTGCTGTGTAATACATGTGAATAAAGATGGGTCCTATGGGGTTGAGAAAGATCCCATAGGCATTAACCACAAAACTAGCCTAGAACACACATAGCAAAAATGCCTAAAAGTGGGAAAGAGAGTCTCACTCTTAGCAGGTAAAAAGAAACAAACCCTTCAAATCCAGCAAAGCTGCTGGGGGACTCTATAGGTAAGGGAAATTAGCCAAAGAATGAGAGTTCTCCCTAACAAACTTCCCTGAAACAATTGGATTGTATGTGGACAAACTAAGAACAATTGAAGAATCCCCATATCATCTGTGGAGATCTAAATGCCCTCTGTTGGAACAGTGAAGGATATGACACAGATGAAGACCATGTAACACCAAGCGCGGCAAGACAAAGGCATAAATTGGAGACAAATATTGACAAAGAAATATAAGCCTTCTCACGGACCATCCTTCTGATGATAAACCAGGGTCAGCAACATGGAGGGGGAAGAAGCATGATCAAATCTTAGATTACATTTGCATATCAGAAAATGTAATGCAATATCCAATCACCAAGCAAGTGGTGGAGGAACTCCAAAGTGATCACAATCTCCTGGAGATTACTTGGGTTTGGCAAATTGAGATTGTAGCAGGATTTTATAACGCTCAGCCAGATGTAATGCCAGGCCGCAACAGACTACGAATATCATCTGCTCAGCTAACACACTTGCATAATAACTTTAAAGTGTTTATAACATCAAGAACCCAAACATCACCTGTTGACACAGTGGTATTCACAGGCTTACTAAAAACATTTGAAATAATAACCGGAAGCTCTAATAAACCGAGATTTGTTCACAGACACCATTTTGACTGCGTAATTAACAAAAAAAGAAAATGAATAAGGAGATACGAGCATTAAAACAAAGATCTGGCTCATTGACTAATATATAAAAACAAAATCAAACAAAAATATAGAAATTGGAGAAAAATCTATCAAAGAGTCATTATGCAAAATGACACAGAGCAGATGCTAAACATCAAGTCAAAAAATACTTCTCAAATTTGGTCGATGATCAATAATCTAGACACTCCACAAGACGCAGTGAGGTCGAATTCCATCACGGCCACAAACTGGATTGTCAATTTCTCAAAATTCTTCAACCCAAACTCGCAGCTGACATTGGATCGAAAGGAGAATCGAGAAAGATGGGGCATATTTGATATAAAATACAAATCTGTGAGAGAAGTAATAACCAAACTGAACAAATCCAGAGCCCCAGGGCCAGATGGCCTCACGAATGCCCTTCTCAAAGAACCCTGATCAGTGGGCTGAAATTCTAACGCTGCTATTCAGGCAGTTAATTAAAAATCAGAAAATCCAAACATCTTGGAAAACAGCAGTGATAATTCCAATCTTTAAAAAGGGCCTAAGAACTATACCAACCAATTATCGGCCCATAGCGCTACTTGATGTGATGGGGAAGATATTTGCATCTGTTGTCATGAAATCATTGGGTAGGTGGGGCATAGAATCCGACCATCGAGATAATTGGCAAAGTGGATTTGTGAAAGGAGTGGTACCTCCTTAAATCTCTTCATAATTAACATCTTGAAGGCACAAACTGAATGATCTAAGGGGAAAAAAAGGTTTATACAGCATTTATTGACCTCACTGATGCGTTTGACTCAGTTGACTGACCTAAACTTTGGCATAAACAAAAACAGTGGGGTTGCCCGATTCCAACCCGTCATGCAATCCAAGAACTGTATTCGAACACCTCAATACAGATACGGTTAGCCCAACTCTGGATGCTTACCAAACCAATTGCCACAAATAAGGGGCTAAAACAAGGCTGCCCACTGGCAGCTGATTTGTTTAACTTGTTTATCTCGGACATTAACAAAGCATTTAATCACATAAGTTTCCCGCCCAAAATTGGAGACACTAAAATAAGCCGTTTTTTGTATACTGACGACGTAGTGCTACTGGACCAAACACCAGTAGGACTACAACTCCAATTGGCCACATTGCAAAGTTACGTTCAAGCCAATTGGCTAAAAATGAACCATACCAAATCTAGAGTGATGGTCTTTGGAGAACAAACATGAAGGCTGAATGGGAGAAAGAACAACATCTGGTATATAAACGGGGAACAGATTCTACAAGTAACATTGTTTACATACCTAGGACAGTCGCCAGGACAGTGTCCACCCAGATCTCCTGTGCATGCGACCCCTGCATGCCTCTGCCCCTGACTTCATGACCATGACAATGCCTTAACACCAGCAAGACTGATAAACCAAGATTGGAATCGCCAAAGCCATACATCTTGCTAGCCAAGGTAGAATCCTGCTAAAACAATATTGTGAGTTCTCCCTTAAACCATTGATAGCCTTTTATCACCTTAAAGCAACTCCTATTTTAACATACGGTGCCGAAACAGTCTTCACATTCCGATCTGACAGCTGGACGGTTATTGAAGGACTATTTTGGAAGAGAGTGGTGCAAATTCCCCTTAGTACACCAATTCAGGCTCTGCGCATGGAATTAGGATTAACCTCACTAAAGGCGATCATAACATGGAAATCGCTAGCACTGTATCGCACATGCTTGGAGCCACCAGCAAAAAGCGGATTATCAGCAATAAGAAATGCGCTCACAAAAAGCAATGATCAAACTTTACAAGAATGGAAAATAATATGCCAAACTATCATTGCAGACCTAGATGAAATCGACCAAACAATCATGGACAACCCCGACAAGATCAAGAAGAAGCTCTACACGAGGGATTGGATTAACACACAAAATGCAAAACAAAAGTTAAAACTATATGGAAGACCAATTCCCGAAAGCAGAAAATTAAATACCATACCAAAATATCTAGTAGTCTTCCCGAACGCATTGTTTAGAGATCAATACCTGAGATTCAGGCAGAATCTGTTCCCTACTGGTGAAATCCTCAATCTAAGATCAAAACAGATAAATAAATGCAGATTGTGCCATAACGAGGAATTAAAAGAATCACTGAAACATTTGGTCTTTTTTTGCCCAGAACTGGATGCAATTAGAACACAACTAATGGTAGGGATCGCCAATAACTATGTGCGTAGAACAGCAGAAGACTGGTGGCTGTAATTACCGAAAGGACAACAAATGCAACCTACATTGGCGTTGGTGAAACTTCTGTTTGCAATCTTCAAGAAAATCAGTAACGCCAAAACCAATTAGTCGCCAAGCAATAACCAAACAGATCCTCTGTGTAATGAAAAATTAATGACATTTCTTTTTCTTTATTTAATTCTCGACTTTTCTTTTCTTGTTTTTGAATTGTAATTAAGCTGTGATAACTTCTTTTTCATCTAATGCCACTGTAATACCAAAGGCAAAAGGTTTGTAAATTATAAACCAAATAAAGCCTATAAAAAACAAAATATCATCTACAGCTCGAGGGTGTGGATATGGGGTAGGCTCTCCGCTTGGGACCACAGGCCATGTGTTAGGAGGCTTCAATGGAGCTCACCTACCACCAGAAAATTCTGTGGCGCACGCTCCTCTGGATCCAGCTCCTGAAAGGGAACTCTCCAAATCAGGTTGCTACGCTGATTCCATGTCAAATCCTGGTCTAAAAGGGCTGGGATCAAGATGCGGTTAGATTATCTTCCCGTAAATTGGTTCCACAGAAGCCACCAAGCGGACGTTGCCTGTCTTCACTGAAAGTGGCTCATGGTAACCGAGATATCCAGGATCCTCTGCTGGGATGAAAAAATCCACACAACCTGCGCCTCAGAAATCCCAGACTCTGTCATGGGACAAAGGTCGACCTTTGATGGTCGAGGGAAAATCCCAGATTAAAGAGTGTCCGTCACTGCTTGAGCCAACGCGGCTACTTGGTGCACAAATGGGGGTTGGCCAGTCAATCGTCAAAGTATGGGTTTTGTGAAGGCATCATGAAGCAAGACACAGACAACCATTTCACAGTTCAAACAAAATGTATTTATTTACTAAATTGTCAGGATTGTGTAAAGCCTAACTTTCCCTATGCTAAGGTGGGATTTCCCTACCTAAAAAAACAAAGGATAGTCTGGATCAGTAAGTTCAACTTAAAAGTCTGTGTGTCCAAAACCTATACTTGGCCTCACAGCTAAGCTATACAATGTGTAGGGATGTCCGGAACAACTGAAAAGGTGTTTCAAATAAAGTTCTGAGCTTCTTCCAGCTCTAAGCTTACTTTTCAGCTCCCCTTGCCCAAGTTCAAAGCAGTTCCAAAAAAGGCTCTGGGTTCCTTTCCCCAAGTAGACAACAGTTCAAAAATGGCCTTAGATTTCCCTTTCCTAATGCAACAATTCTTCCAGCTTGACAATGCACAATCCGTACAAGTCTCTTAATTCTCACAACAAGTTCCAGGTCACCTTTCAGGATCAGAAGACACAGACTATATTTCCATTCACTTCAGCAATCTAGGTTAGCAGTGAAGATTATTGATCTGGACTTTCCTTGATTTTTCCAGACAGGGTAGTTTCAGTTTAGGCGCAGTTGTCGCACCACATGGTCCAACCATCATAGGTCATGCAACCAATAATCTTAGGTTTCTTGCCCACACAGGCTTCTCTTTCATCACTCTTGTGCTTCAGTTTGCATTCACTCTGAATTCTCCTTGCAGTCTCTTGGCCTTGTCAAAAAGTGTTCCTTCACAAAATTCACTTTAAAGTTCAACGTTATGTTCATAGTATTAAAAAAAAAAAAAAAACATTCAGGTTCACAGCTACTTGCGCATATATTTGTGCATACAATATACCTTGCAATAGCCTCAGGAGCACCCCGGTACGAGTGATCCCTCTATTTCACTCACCAGTCTTCAGCGGCTCCTCCATGTGGTCGGTCTCTTTCTCTTCTCGGCTCCGCGTACACTTTCCTGTGGGTCTGCAAGCAGCACTCGGCTGCTACGAATCACACGTGGGTTGCCGGCAGCTTTGCCTCGGTCTCGCAGATGCTGCTGGTGGCCCGCAGCAACTAAATCCTCAGTGCCCCACAGCTCTGGCTGTGGTCACCAAATCGAGGACTCGATCAGCCCTGATCCTTGCACGAGCTGCTCTGGCCCCACTGTCACAACTTCCTGACAGCACACGCCGCCGTACTGGCCTCTAGGCAAGACCCTCCTCGGCAGCCTTCTCCTTGGCAGGACTTGGACCCTCTCAGGCTCATTTCTCCCAGCCTGCTGTCTCTCCTGCTGGTCTCCCTTTCCCTACAGTCGGCCCCACCTTTTATGCACCTGTAGCTCATTAACAGGTTGCAGGTGCGAGCCCTTGTGTGCAATTGTCTGACTACAATTACAGGTGTTCTCTGGACATGCATGACTTCACAGTAGTTTCAAAGCCTCTTCATCGTCCCAGTACTAGAGTGGTGTGACTGAGGGAAAATAAAAGGAAGTGATTGGCAACAACCTATAAAACGGTAGAGGGGGCAAGGTTTGCTCTCCCAATGAAAAGGGGGATACCATGTCTCACCTGCAGACACCCTCTCCCTAATACCCAAGGACCATCCACCCAGGTGATTCTCTCTCGCATCTCCACCCCCAGGATCAGGATCCAAGAGCAATGGCCTTTCCCTGGCCACCTGAGAAAAGGATCTAAGGGGAGATGTAAGGATGCTCTCAGGTTTCTCACAGTAGACTTGTATCCCCCTTAGACTAAGAGCAGGCAACTGTGTTAATCAATTTGCTCAATAATCTTGAAGCAGAGTTAAAAGAAAAAGGAGAACATTGTACTGAAAATGCCTCCCACTGACAGAGAACCTCAGGAATCGCCAATGTGGTTCCCAAATGAGAACGTGCATGTATGCGTCCTTGAGGCCAATTGCCCAAAACCAGTCATTCGCTTGAACTGATCCCAGGCATGACCATCTTGAAATTTTTGTTGGGGAAGAAAAGATGGAAGGCAGAGAGGTGTAAGATTGCCCAGAGGCCAGCCTGATTTTTCTTGGGCCCAGAAAATAGACAGGAACAGAAACCATGGTCCCTCTAGTCAGAGGGAATGCCTTCTATGGGCTCCAGGGAGATGAGTTTGTTAACCTCTTGCAGAAGAGGGTTGGTAGCCATCTGGATGAGGAGTGGAAGGACGATGAAGAGGAATAAAAGGACAGTAGCCCTTGGAGACTATGGACAGTATCCAGGGGTCCTGGGAAATGGTCTGCCAGCGAGAAAGGTGATGCAGCAGCCTGTAGCCAAATGGTGTGTGGACCTGGCTCGTCACGTCATTGTTGCCTTGGATCTAAAGTTGTAGAGGAAGATCCGACGAAGAAGCCCTTTGAAGAGAAGAGAGGCTGCTTACTTCTATGGCTTCTGGGTGACTTGTCTGGCATCTTTGGAAGAAGCAGACTGCTAAAAAGGCTTGTGAGCCATCTTGAGAGGATCGCTTGAGACAAACAAGTTACTTTCTTACCTGGTAACGTTCTTTCGATGGGATGGTCCGACGACGTATTCCATATCTATGACATGTAATCACCACAGCTGTGCTGCTTCGGAAACTTTTTTCGGCGTCTGCGTCCTGCGTCAATGACGTCGATGCGCCATCGTCGAGGACCTCCTCCGACGTCATCCGATGTGATAAGTAGGACGCACAACGCCCGTAGCCTCAGTTGTAGTTTTTTCCCCCAGAACGTGTGACATTAGTCAACTGCCGGTCAGACACAAAGCCTTGCGGAACGTAAGCTGCAATCGCAAAAGAAATTCTGCAGCGGGGAAGGCAGGGAGGGAGCGATATGGAATACGTCGTCGGACCATCCCATCGAAAGAACGTTACCAGGTAAGAAAGTAACTTGTTCTTCGAGGGGATTGGGTCCTCCGACGTATTCCATATCTATGACAGACTCCCAAAGCAGTACCAGAGCAAGGAGGAGGGAAAGAATTTAGAATCAAAATTTAGAATGGCCAATCAAATAGCAGAGCAAAGGACCGCCTTGCCAAAGGCCAGATCCTGTCCTCGGATGGAATTGAGGGAATAGTGACGTACAAATGTATGTACTGAAGCCCAGGTGGCTGCATCACAGATGTTGCGAATAGGAACACCCCCTCTGCAGGGCAGTAGATGCAGCCATACCCCTGGTAGAATGGGCCCGCAAGCCAGCCGGTGGGTCCTTACCCGCCAAGCAGTAACACTCCGAGATGGCCAAAATAATCCAGCGAGACAGTCCGTTTCGTCACAGCTTGTCCCAAACGCTTTCCAGCGTAACCAATAAAGAGTTGATCGTCCACTCTGACCCGGGACATGCGTGAAACATAAAAGCTTAAAGCTCTCCTAGGATCAAGCCTATCGAGCCTCTCCTCTTCCTTACCAGGATGCGGAGGAGGATAGAATAGCGGAAGAACAACCTTCTGGGCCAAATGAAATTCCGTCACTACCTTCGGAAGAAAAGAAGGACGAACTTTAAGGAAAACCCTGTCCTTTTGAAATACAGTGAAGGGTGGCTTAACTGAAAGTGCCTGTAACTCACTCACTCTGCGAGCGGAAGTAACCGCAACTAAAAACACAGTTTTCAGAGTTAACAGCCTCAAAGGGCAAGAATGTAAAGGCTCAAATGGAGCACCCATAAGAAACTTAAGAACAAGGTTTAAATCCCAACCGGGCACCAGGAAAGGTGACGGAGGGAACACATTAGTGAGCCCTTTCAGAAACTGTGAAATTAAAGGGATTTTAAAGTAGGAACACTCTTCAGACGAGCGCTTAAAGATGGACAGCGCCGCCAGGTAACCTTTAATGGTACCCACTTGCAAGCCCCTGTGGGCCAAAGAAAGTAAAAAGGACAGAACCATGGGGATGTCACATGCAAAAGGATCCACATTCTGAACTCTGCACCAGTCGCAGAACTTACGCCAACGGCACAGAGACTTCGTTGCCGGCCTTCGGGCCGAGAGCAACCCCTCCATCACGTCTTCAGGGAGGTCCTAATCCTTCTACCTCAACCTTTCAGAAGCCAAGCGTGAAGGTTGAGGGATCTGACCTCGGGATGGAGAACCTGACCCCCCCCTCCCGTGAGAGCAGATCATCTCGGTAGGGAAGACGACGTGGAGGGCAGATGGACAAGTTGAGAAGGTCCGGGTACCACGTCCTCCGACGAGCCCACGCTGGAGCAATGAGGATCATCCGGGAACCGAACTTCCGTAACCTCCGCAGCACTTGCGGGATGACAGGGACTGGAGGAAACGCGTACAGCAGCGGGAATGACCACTCCACCACGAACACGTCTCCTAAGGCTCCTTTTGGAGGAAATTCCCGCAAGCAGAACCTCTCGCACTTCCGGTTGACACTGGAGGCGAAGAGATCCACTTGAGGGGTCCCCCAAAGGGCAAAGATCTCCAGGAGAATCTCCTGAGCCAACTCCCACTCGTGAGAGATCATGCTCTGCCTGCTCAGAGCGTCCGCCGTCACGTTTTCGTCTCCGGCCAGATGAACTGCCGAGATCGAAACTTCCTGCTGGATGGCCCAGAACTCGAGCTCCTTCGTCTCCCTGCACAGAGGAAGTGACCCTGCCCCCCCCTTTTTTGTTGAGGTAGTGCATGGCCACTGTGTTGTCCGTCAGGATCAGGACATACTTTCCTCGCACAGTCGGCAGAAAAGCCTTCAGAGCTAACCTGACGGCCCTCTGCTCCAACAGATTGATATGGAGTCTGGACTCCGACGGAGACGAACGACTGCTGACTGTCAGCCCGTTGGCATGAGCTCCCCATCCCGTGAGGGATGCATCCGTCACGATCGTCACCTCCGGCCAGGGAAGCCAAAATGGAGCCCCCTTCATCAAATTGCCTTCGACGGCCCACCACAGAAGGTCCCCGGGGACCGAGGGCGGCACCTGAACCGGGTCCGACATCCTGCCGGAGGACTGTGACCATTGCATCTTGAGTGCCCACTGCAAAGATCTCATCCGCAGGCGAGCCTCTGGCACCAGAAGAATGCAGGATGCCATGAGGCCGAGCAACCTCAAGAACTCGAACGCTGGGAGCGTCTGGGCATGCTGAAACTTGTGCACCATCTGCTGAATGTGAAGAGCCCTCACCTGGGGAGGAAAACACTGCCCCAGGGAAGTGTCGAGCACTGCTCCGATGGACTGGAGCCGCTGTGTTGGCGTCAAATGGGACTTCTTTAAATTGAGGGAGAAGCCCAGCCTGTGAAGGGAGTGGCAGGTGACGGACAGATGATCCAGGACTTGCTCGTGAGAGCTCCCCCTGATCAACCAATCGTCCAGGTAGGGGTAGATGTGAATCCCCCCTTGCCTGAGATGCGCTGCCACCACCACCATGAGCTTGGTGAAAACCCTCGGGGCAGAGGTCAATCCGAACGGCAGGACCCGAAACTGAAAGTGCGAGTCGCCAACCGCGAACCTCAGGTACTTCTTGTGCTTGGGATGGATCGGCACATGGAAGTAAGCATCCTTGAGTTCGACAGACACCAACCAGTCTTGAAGCTGAGGGCCTGGAGGACTTGGAGAGTAACCATCTTGAACTTGTCCTTCCTTAGGAGTTTGTTCAAACCGCGCAAGTCCATGATGGGTCTCAATCCCCCGTCTTTCTTTAAAATAAAAAAATAAGGGGAATACCATCCCTTGTTCCTCTCCGCTACAGGCACCAGTTCTATGGCGCCTTTCTCCAGCAGGGCTTGAATTTCCTGCGCAAGGAGTGGATCTGGACTCTGCAAAGAGAGGTTCCCCGGTGGATTGTCGCGAGGCCTGTGCCGAAAGGGAAGATCTGCAGAACCCACACATCTGAAGTAATGGCACGCCACTCTACAAGATGCTGCCAGCCTTCCCGCAACCGGCGAACCATGGGACATGGCCTCATGACAGTGGTAGCGGCTGCGGCGTTACCTGAGGGCAAAGAGGCAACTGACCGAGCGGCCTTGGCACCACGGGTACCCTGTCGTCCACCTCTGGTACCCCTGCGTTGGCCTCTTTGACTGCCAGCTCCTCTCGCTTTACTGAAGGACGAGTAATAGCGAAAGGAACCACCCCTCCATTGCTGTCCCCTAGGACGAAAAGGCAGAGGTTGGCGAACTGCAGCGCCCAACGACTTTGCTGCAGCTTTTGAGGTCTGCAACCTCTCAAGGCTCTCGTCAGCCTTGCTGCCAAAAAGGTGTTCACCGTCAAAGGGCATGTTGAGGAGCCGGTACTGCACATCAGGAGCAAACCCCGACTTCCGCAACCACCAAACCTGCGTATCACGGTGTTCGCCGCCATGGACCTGCTGACGCCAAGTCCAAACCCGACTGAACGGACTCACAGATGGCATCCTTACCATCCTGGACCATAGCAAGGAAACCATCCCGTTCGTCCCCTTCGGGAATATGTTCAGCCGCTAACGCAACACAGTTCCACAGAGTGTGTGTGAAACGAAACAAGGCACAAATGGAGTTGGCCGCCTGAAGCGCCATACCACCAGAAGAAAACACTTTCTTCGCCCAGCCATCAAAACGTTTGTCGTCCCTATCAGGAGGGATGGTAGGGTACGACGCCTGCTTTGCCGGGGCCATGGCCGCCTGCACCACCAAACTCTCCGGAGTGGGGTGCCTGGTCAAGTAGCAGGGGTCGCTACTGGCTGGACGGTATTTTCACGACAAGGACCTGCCCACCGCTGGGAGACTCTCCGGAGCAGTCCAAGCCGCCGCCACCCTTCTCTGTAAAGCCATATGGAACGGCAGTACCGGGTCAGTGGGGGGACCAACATCAAGGATGTCCGTGAGATCATCCTGCACAAACTCCCCTGGGGGAGCAGACCATCCCAAGTACTCGGAAACCCTAGCCATAAGGTGTCAGTACGAGGAATCGGAATGAGAGCCAGGCTCAGGCCTACAAAACTCCACCTCCGGAGAGGTGTCCAGTCCACTGGCATCATGCAGTGACTGCCTCAAATCGTCAAACTGACTATGGCCCGAGACAATTTCATCTGGAACCCGACTACGAACCAGGCCATCATAATCCTCATCCACCTACGAAATATATTCGAGGTGGCGAAAAGAAGGCACCCGAGAGTGCTTGCTCTTAACCAGAGCCTTCCTAGGGGGTTCCCCCGTGCCACGTTGTACCTCCGACACCCCGGCGTCGAGTGAATCGGCGCCGGCGTCGAGAGAACAGGCATCGGCGCCGAGAGGATCAGCGTCGACGTCTAGTAAATCGGCGTTGACGTCAGATGCAGCGCCGTCAGCATCGACGGCATCGACACAGTCCTCGAAGCCGGAGCTCCGAGCGTTTCCCTCGACGACCTGAGCGTCGACGGCTTCGATGACTTCCTCAGAGCCGGAGCCTCGAGAAAGCCTGTCGACGCCCTCGACGCCTCAGACGTCGATGTCTTCTTCGAAGACATCACAGGTGCACACGGTCTCGAACGCGTCGAGGACCGGGACCTGGAACGGGTACGTCGAGAACGAGTCCCCTTGTCCGAACGGGACCTCTCCCGTGACTCGTGCCGACTACTCTTGCGAGCGGTGTCTCTCGACCTCTCACGACCGACCCCACTCGGGGGCGCAGACGGCTTAGTACCCTGCGACTCGAGAATCGCCAGCATTTTCTTCCCAAAGGAAGCCCATTCCTCCGGCGTCGCACGGCTGGTGGGGTAAGCGATGTTCCGGGCAGAGTCCTCCGGAGAGGACCTGGAAGACGACCGCTGTCGGCGCTTCCGAGAATGCCTCGAAGAGGCCGAGGAGTGGCGAGACGGACTCCTAGAAGGAGACCCACGAGACTTCCGACGATGACGCGGAGAGTCTCCTCTCGAATCATCCGTCGAAAGCCCCGCAGACTTCGACTTCCGGGGCTTGGACACCCGACCTACCGACAACTTCTTCTTACGTTCACGTAAGGCTTTGGACATGAGCGACTGGCAGTCGATACAGTCATCCGTGTCGTGGGCCTCCCCTAGGCACCAGAGGCAGGCGTCGTGCGAGTCCGTCACCGACATCTTGGACCCACACTCCCCGCACTTCTTGAAGCCCGGACGCAGGGTCGAAGACGAAGTAGAAGACATCACACGAAGGATTCTCTCACAAAAACGAACAGGTTCGAAGAACCGAGAAGAACAGAACTCCAAAGAGTCGAGGCGTTAACCGAGATTCACGAAGCAACACGTTCGTGGAAAAAACGGAACTGAGGCTACGGGCGTCGTCCGTCCTACTTATCACATCGGATGACGTCGGACGTCGGAGGAGGTCCTCGACGATGGTGCATCGACTTCATCGACGCAGGACGCAGATGCCGAAAAAAGTTTCCGAAGCAGCACAGCTGTGGTGATTACATATCATAGATATGGAATACGTCGGAGGACCCAATCCCCTCGAATTGGCTGTCTGGGTAGATTTTCTTTTGTATGGTTAATCTGTAGATGGATTAAAAGGATTTGGGCCATCAAAGGGCAAATCCAGTATTTGGTCTTTAACCTCTTGTGAGAATCTGGTTGCATACATCCATGCCACATTGCTCATATTAGCGGCCTAAGCCATGCCTCTACTGGAGATATCGATTTGGTGGACTGAAGCTTCAAGGTACTGGGCGATGACCTTGACCCATATCTTACCTGATTTAAAGGCTTGCCCGTTCTCAGTGTGAAGGGAATCCCTAAAATCATGGATCGCTCCCCAAAAGCTTCTCGTTTGCAGCATTCAGAAGTGCATCTTCATTACCCTGTTTGAAGTGTAAGGAGGCGTAGGAATATACCATGTGACTGTAGGCCTCCAGAAGCTTGTCCTTATTCAACATGGCTGGTGGCAAGAATGAGCTGCCTAAAGTAGAAGGCTTGGCGCAGAGCAATGCCGAATATAATACAGAGTGTGAATGTAGGTGTGTGGTGAGGCAATATCTCTGAAGTGAGGGTGCTGTACCACACCTCTAGCTTCCTACTGGTGGCACAGTGTGGGGCTTTGGCCAGATCTGGTTAGCGTCTGCCAAAACGTCCATCTGGACCTGTAAAGCAGAAGATCTGAGTGCCAGGACATCTGAGAGGCTGCCCGATTCTTGCTGCATTTCCTGGGGGACTGGAATTCTGACAGTCCAAGCATCCCATCATGGAAAGATTTAGCTGAAAGTGTAATGTCCTCTGAACAAAGAATCATTGTCCAAACGTTTAGCAAGAGCCAAAGTTGGAGCGGGTGGCTGCTAAGAAGTTGGCATACCGGCTGGCTGACGGAAGAAGGTCGGTTGGTGCTGGTGTGGTAGGTGGCTGTATGGGCGCAGACCAGGGAGCCTGGTGGAGGCTTGGTGCTGCTGTAGTCGCCGCTCTAATCATGGCCACATAGATGTGACTGAAGGCAATAAGGAGACTGAAGTTTCAGGCAGCTGAGGTATTCTCACTGATAATCCCCTGAATGTACTCAGTGATGGCTCTAGACCTCATAAGGGATTGAAACCTCTCGAAAATCTGTTGTCTGAGGTGGGGTGGTGTAAGGGTATAGGAGTAAAAGGTCGGCACAATGGTGGCATTGTTAATTGCTACAGACTTTTATTAAAGAAACGAAGGTTGGCAAATGCCTGCCTATCCCTAATACGAAGAGGGGTTACCCAGCCTCAAAGGTGTAACCAAGGGGTCTGTCAGGATGTCCAAAGAAAGAAAAGTCCACTGCTGTGTCCAACCCTATTTCCAGCTCTTACACTAAGAACTCATACTAAAGTGAATGGGGGATCTTCTGGATGTGTGATTCTAAAGTTCTTCTCCAGTTCGTAAAATTAAAGTTCAATAACTGGTGCCAATAATAAATTTACGAATTACAAAGAGAAGGTCTCCCTTCTCCTTGCCATTTTATAGTGTTCACCAACACCAGGGGGAATAACTCCCTTCCCCTGGCTTCTTTCCAACTCCTTCAAAGTGTCAAGAGAATGTCTCCATTCTCTCATCACGGCTTTCTTGCAACTGTCTGGTATACTCTGCTGCCAGGGCTTTCTTGAGCACACTTGCGACTGCCTGGTATACTCCCCTGCAAGGACTTCTCAAACACTCTTGCAGCCTTAATTTGTCCAATTAACCCTCCCGTCTCGTGTGGGCCTTGCACACACTTCCAACCTTGATGTCTTTCTGACTTTGCAGTATAGAATACAGATTCTGTCTGGTATACTATCCTGCCAGGGCTCTTATTTATTTATTACATTCAGTCACAGACTGGTTAGTCTTTAACTTAATACCTTAACCTTCTGTAAGCTACCACCAATATACTCCATTGTGGCATGAGATGCATGCACCATCTTTTAGGTTCCAGCAGTGGCACCTCAGAGCCCTTTGACACCTGCTTTTGGGGCCTACTATACCTCTGCTGGGAGGAAATCGGCCACTCTGTGATTGAGGTTCCATTTTACGGCCCAGTTATTTGGGGCAAATATCAAGGGGCTTCCAAGCCAAGAGCTTACCAATACAGGCACTGCGCCTGGCCCAACTCACCCTCCACAATACATCCATGTGCCATGTGCAGGACAACAAAGACTGTGTTCACTTCATGCCCGCCAGCCTTTTTGTTCACACCACTGCCCAATGTGCACCGCCAGAGAGACCGTTCCTCACCCCATCTACTAAAGCACTGAATCAGGCTGTGCGTCTCACCCATACAGAACCGCAGCAGCCACGGGCAAGAAGCTGGTCCATCGGTTCTACTTTCCTGGGCATCTCCCTCTCAGCAGACTTGCTGCCTCCTTTCTGACTGATGGGCACAGCACCCCCACAACATGCCAGCCCCAGCCTGTGACACACTAGGGATTCGAGCCACCTCACAAAGAGTCAGTTTGTTCCCAGACCGGACCAACAGAGACCTTTTCCTTCTGCACCAGCAGCAACGAGGGCCAGTGTCCATAAGCGTCTAAGAGCAGGCACGCCCTTACGCCAAGCCTGCCCTCCTGCGCCACATGGCTCACGTTTCAGAGAGAAAGGCCCCTCTTCAGGCATGTGCACTGTCGCCAGGAGCTTCCATCCGCTGCCACAGGGGATGGCACTGCCTCAGAGGTTCCCAAACACTCCTTCAACTTTCGCAGTTGGGAAATGGCAAATTACACCCACAGTTTTTGTCAAGTGGGTCGGGAGCTACAATTTACACAGCCATTGCTGTCCATGCCCCTTGGCAGTCTCCAAAGTTCTGGTTTCAATACATCATGGCTTGGTTTTCCATAAAAGTCGAGGTCTTGGGGGCAGACGGCTAGGTTGCTGCTTGAAGGTACAAGGGTTATGCTGTCTGTCTCTATTGTGTTGCAATGCAATAACCTGTGCCTCTTCACTGCCTTCTAATATATATCATGGGAG
The DNA here is from genome assembly GCF_040938575.1 of Ambystoma mexicanum. Classification (NCBI taxonomy): domain Eukaryota; kingdom Metazoa; phylum Chordata; class Amphibia; order Caudata; family Ambystomatidae; genus Ambystoma; species Ambystoma mexicanum. Next base: position 1,046,019,137 of record NC_090930.1, on the reverse strand, counting down.
CTGGATTTCTACAACAATCCGGCACCGTTACTGAGGAGACACCAGCAGATTGTGCACCACCTTCTTGCAACAGTCAGCAGTGCCAAAACCAAAATAGAAGAAGTCAATTGAAGCTCCAGAGGGGTGATTGAGAGGAGTCTGACTAAGTGTTTTCTTTGGAACAGCACAGGGGACAACAAACGTAGCAAGCTCCAACACAGAGGAGTCTGTAACTGAATAAAGGTCAGAAAAGAGTTGTGTCTGGTAAGAATTATGTGAGCGCACATGCACCTGGTACCCAACGCATATTACACAACATTAGTACACGGCGCGCTGTACACCGGGAACACTATGTGTGGATTGGCTCATTTCCGAGCCATACCACACGGTAGTCCCGTGTACGTTAGTGCGCCTTGCGCGTGCCGGGTACTTTGTTCCCGAGTGGCAGCCCCTTAGCCAATGAGGAGGCTCAAAACAGGGCAACTCTTGGTATGAATCCGAACTCGCCGCCCTGAAACGCAAGTGCAGGAGGTCTGAGAAGAACTGGAGGGCCTCTGGCACATCCTTTGACAAACTGGATTGCTGCATTGTCCAAAGGCAATACAGACTCTGTTCAGTTCAAGAAGAGTCCACATACAAGCCTGCGTCTCTGCGGCCTCTCACACGGCCAAACAATTTTAAATCTGCAAGGAGCAAGGAGCTGGTCAATCCTTCAGCAATCTCTACATCTCCTCAGTACAGCTCTGGCTTCTCACTTCACCACTAAAACCCAGGACATCCTGACCCCTCTCTCCTCTTCCTCTACCTCTCTCTGCCCCCCTTCACCCTCTCCTCCTCCTTTCTCCTCTTTCTCTCTAACACCAGACGATGTTTCTAGACAAGTCCGATCTATGAAGGTGTCGTCCAAACAGGTGATCCCCCAGAACCATTAAGGACCACATTGACACCCTTGCTCCAGCCTTGGGCGATTTCTGCTGTAACTCTTTCGCCACTGGATCCTTCCCTCTCTCTCCTCAAGCACCCCCTCATTAAAAAGCCTTCTGCAGACTACCTGCCTGGCAAACTATTGCCTGATCTCCATCACTCCTTTCCCGGGCAAACTCCCGGAAAAGCTGGCCATCTCCCGGCTTTCTCTCCGCAATGTATCTCTGGGATGTCTCCATGATATCAGTCTGGCTTCAGAGCACCCAGAGGCACAGAAACTGCTCTCGTGAACACCCGTGAATATCTGCCATACAATCTGGATTCCAGCCTTCCTTCTGTCCTCATCCTCCTTGACCTTTCCTCTGTTTTTAACATGGTCATTCATGTCATCCTGATCCATCGACTCTGCAAGTACCTGGGCATCACAGATCAGGCCCTGGATTGATTGACCTTCCTCCTGGACCGACCCTCCCAGGTACAACTTGGGACCTTTTTCTCCACCACCTCCCTTTCTATTTCTGGTGTTACCCATGGCCCTATCCTCTCACCCTGGCTCTTCAATGTCTACTTGGCCCCTTCGCCCCCCCGGATCTCTACCTTCTCCTCTAATTTCAGTGTTATGCAGATGACACTCTGGTCTCTTTCAGGCTCCCCTCAGCCTCCTCTCCTCTCTCACTCATTCTCTCTCGACTGTCTATTCGGGATTTAAGATTGGTGCGCCTCCAATGATCTCTGCCTTAATGCCAGTACGACGGGGATCCTTCTCTCATTGGGACCCTGCTCCCGCTTCCCCTCTCACACTCTGGCTGCCCTCATTGGGCTCTCTTCCTTCACCTTCCTGTGAGGCAAAAAACCTTGGTGTCATCTTCGATTCCACTCTCCCCACATCACAGACCCTGCCAAGAAGGCCCACTACCAGCTAAAACTCAGACTGTTTGATTGGCTGCCCCCAGAGTCTCACTGGGTACCAGGCTCCTCCATGGTGAGTCTCCCCTGCACTGCCTTTGGGCCAACTGTGCACTTAGGGCCTGTAACTATAACGTCTACAGCCCCCTGCCTACTTGCACTTACCCATAGATGTGCTGCCCTGGCTGCACTCACTCAGAGCAATGCTGCCCTGATTGAACTTCCACTTTCCCTCACCCTGGTACTCCCACCCCTGACTCCCTCCCTTGCCCCATCATTTTTGCACTGTCGCACTTGCACGATCTGAATGACACTAGGCCTAGTAAAATCGTTTGTCTTGTCACACCTAGAAACACCTGTGTACAGGCGCGTTATAAATATCATATCATGAAGGAAGTGTCAAGCCCGGAATGGAGTTAATCCACACACCCTCAAAAACGACAGAAACCAAATGGAGTATGACCCTTCCACTTTAACTGGCACAGGTTCTTGATAACTGAAACAGGTCACAAAGCAGCTAATATGAGGGAAGAGGGTAGGGACAGATTGTGGATAGGTAGGCGGATGTTAGGAAAACCGATAGTGGATTAGGGACCATAAGTGGATAGGGAAGAGTCGTTGCAGACCCAACAATGTAGCGGCAGAGTGCACCATGTGTATTCACATACCACTATGCCTCAGCAGTCGTAAAGCCTAAAACGGATCACTTTTGTTGGTGGCCAACCTAACCTATGATTAAACACCTCTACGTAGATGTACTCAACTTCTCATTTCAGCAGAACTCTTTGCATAAGTAAAACAACATGTAGCTCAGTATATAAAAGCTTGCAAACACCTCAGCTGATTATTTGAGCTAAGCATTGCTTATGCAGACACTAACATGGTCAATCTGGCAGCAGGACTCCGATAATACACAAAACAAGCTTGAAGCAGCATGAAGGACATAACATAAGCACATGAAGCAAGCACAACTTTTATAGTCCCAAGCCTTGTAAGGTTGTTTGCCTGAAGTCTCTAACAATCTGTTCCTTCACAGGTTGTTGTATGCAATTTCTAAAACGAAAAGAAGTGCACTGTATAAGTTATGCAGCCTTCATTGGACAACCACATAGTTAATGCTTCATACACATTGTACAGCTCTTTGACCTCGGACTCGCAAAAAATAGTTACAGGCGAATACTCTGTTACAGAGCAATGCACCACGTGAATAATGGCGCGGGTTGACTGCAAATCCCACATGGATTCCTGAAGGATGAGACATACAGCAGGCTGACATGGCCCTGTCCTGGACTGCAGAGGTTGCCGTGCAATGGGGACACAGACCTGAGGTTGCAGAGGAAGTTGATCTCCATCAGTAAAGTGCTGCACAGAGGGTCTACTACCTGTCCCATGCTACAATAAGTAATTACCAGCACCTGGCATGGGTGTAGTTTGAATGGATTTGACGGTGCACAGACAGCTGCCAGAACTCTGGGTATTGTAGTCCATGGCACCCCAAGACCACATCTTCAGGGGCTTGTTAGCCCGTTCATGATTGCGGCCACACAGCCCTCAGTGTCCCCATAAAGCCACAATTCTGACACGGAAGGAGCAAGAGCGGCTTGTTCTACATTTAATATCTGCAAAGCGGAGCCGCGATATGCGATATGAGCCGCGATAAAGGGACGTGCAGTTTAGACATCAGTTGCGATTAGCTGCACATAGTGTAGCATGCAACAGTAGAACATTCAGAATAGCAGAAAGCTCAATGTACTGGAGATCTTGTTGGGGTGGTTGGAAACAAGTGTACTATTTAAGCTGTCCTCCCAACGTGGTGGTAATGATCTCTTGTTGCGGGACAGGAAGGGCTTGGTGCTTGGAGAAGCAGGTGACAGTTTGCAGGTCCGTATTGTGTCACCCCTTTTATGTGGGTCACTGCTGCGTTGGATACGCCAAAATGAAGGACACAGACACGGAGAAGTGTGTATTACTTTATTCATTTTCTCCCATTCCCTGCTATAAACGCGGCATTGCGCGTGTGATAGCGTGCGCATTCCCATTTGTCCAAGGTCACGTGACAAGCCTCCTCGTCATGCTGCATTAACTGTGCCCTTGCTGGACACAACCGCTTCCCCTCTCAAGGCAAAAACGTGACGCATTACTCACAGTTTGTTTCATATTTCCTCAATCAGGTCTTACAGGCCTTGTGATGCATCGCTTTGGTCTTGCATGCATTTCCTCTGCACTCTCCTCCTCTTCATGCTCTTTTTCTCTCCCTGGCGGTAAAGCTTAAATTGAGACATTTCCTGTTATCACCCTTCCTGAAGATTGGGCAGTCACCATGGTCCCTTGATCTTCCGGTAGTATATAGCCATGTGACTCAAATCGTGCAAACTCCAGACTGCTGAACGGTGGTCCATTGTCTGATTTTAATACTTCAGGAATGCCCCACGCAGAGATGTTGTCCAATTCAGGGATCACGGTGCTAGCGGCTGTGGACAAAATCATTTGTACAAGAGGGAAACGAGAGAATTCATCTATCACCACCATCCAGTATTTTCCACCTCCCAATGGAGCGAAGAAGTCAACCACTACATGTGACCACAGAGCCTCCAGCATTTCTGACGTCTTGAGTGGTTCCGGGTTGTCAGGTTTTGATGTGCATTGACACAGGTGTCATCTTTTTTCTGTGCTTTCCACCATTGAGTCAATCCCTGGGAACCACATGGTATCTCTAATTTGTCGCTTAGTGGCCACCATGCCTCGATGACCTTCTTCAGTCATTGACATCTCATCCTTCACTTGTCTAAATGCCTGCATTTCTTGCTTGAAAGCCTCTTGGTTTTCACGTGCATACTCCAGGTCACTGTCTCTCCACCTTCTAGACACTACAAGTTATTTTAATTTCTGCAATATTCTGTCACTCATGGTGTTCTCTTTTACCATGCCCTTCGTAAGTGGTTTTGGAGGTCGTTGCTGAGCGAGGAAATTAATGTACTCCTCTGCCATGGACGGGTCACATTCCTGTTTCCTGAGTGAGTGCCAAAGACATGAAATCCACTGGGTTGTACTCTTTTCCTGGCTTATGAATGATTGCGAAATTAAAATCTTGGAATCTTAACCGCCACTTCTCAATTCTAGGAGGCATTCTGCATCAAGGGTTGCCGTAGATGGTGACCAGGGCTTGGTGATCAGTAACAACTGTGAACGGTTTCCCCAGCAAGAACATCTGAAAGTGCTCACATGCCCAGATGACCACTAGCCTCCTCCTGAGTATTTATTTATTTTCTAAGTCAGTTAGACTTTTGGAGGCATAGGCGACATTGGCTCTGACTTTCTCTCCCCGGTCTGTGTTGCACCAGGATGACACTCAAGCCTACTGGGCTGGCATCCACCTTTAGTTCAGTGCATTTAGTTGGGTCAAAATTAGCCATGCACTCTGCTGATCCGATGCCCTTCTTTATGTATGCGAACGCCTATTCACAGGATCTGTCACATTGAAATTCTTTTCTTTGCTTGGTGAGCTCTCTTAATGGAGCGCTGACGGTGGCAAAGTCTTTCAGGTACCTACTGCAATAGCGGACCACACTGAGAAATGACCTCTACTCGCTCATGTCTTGTGGGGGCGAAATGTTTGCGATGGCAGTTACCTTTCCAGCATCAGGACTCATTCCATTTTGGGAGAACAAATGTCCAAGGAACTTGAGATGTTTCTTGGGAAACGCACACTTTAAGGCGTTTAGTGTTAGCCCCGCCTGAGAGAGCGCCCAGACACACCCGATGCAGTGGTCGATTGTGTTGTTCAAAATTCACACCAAAGACCAAAATATTGTTGCTGTAATTGAAGCAGTTTTTTATGTCGAATTACTCTCCTGATGCTCTCCTGAAAGATTTCAGCAGCCGATGATATCCCAAAGGGTAATCGTTTGTATCAAAATAAGCCCTTGTGGGTCGCAAATGTAATTTACCATGACTGTTTGTCTAGTTGGATTTAGTGGTACCCTTTGTATAGATCAAGCTTGGTGAATATTTTAGCTCCATTTAGTAAACTAATCAACATCCAGGTGCATACCGGGATGTTGTTCCCGTTCAATTGCTCCGTTCGCTTGACGCATGCCCACACGCAAACGAATTTTGTCAAAGGAACATTGAGTACTGCCAACACATGCGAGACCCACGCATTGGGATCACGGGCAGGTTCAATTTTATCCTCACTCAACCAGCATTGAATCTCCTTCCCCACCTGTGGTTGCAGGGGAATGGGTATTCGTCAAGGGTGCTGCACTACTGGAGGTACCGACCCAACTATGTGAAGGGTGACTGGGTCTCCTTTCAGGCATCTAGTGCCTTTGAATAGTTCTGGAAAACGTTGCATCACAGGGACCACATACAATGTGACCCCCATGTTGCATGGTGTACACCACGGCTGCGATCTTCATTTCAAGAGCTGTGGGTCTGCCTAAAAGATTACTTCCTGGCAATTCTCCCTGAGGGACATGCAACTCTGCCATGGCTTGTCACCCTTTGTAGTTCAGTTGCATCGAGAATTTTCCATGGTTTCGAACTGGTCCCCTGACAGCCCACTGAAACACATTCAGCTCAAACGGTGTCAGCTTAGGCAGATGTGCCAATTTGCAAAACTCGGATATAAACATGATATTCAATGTGGCCCTCGTGTCAATGACGAACTTAGCCGGGTGTTGACCTACTTGGATGTCAATGTCTCCTTCCGGGGCAGTCACCACCACTTCATTCATCATGTACGCATACTCATGTTGGCATCTTTCCTGCACTGGTGGGGGGGACTGAGGTCGCCTGGTGACGTGTCGGACTTGATTCTCGCATTGGCATCTCTTCTGGGCCCTGGAGTGCGCATGTCATACTCCGGTCTGGTCACAATGCTGTTACTTCCTTGCGTCTGGCTCGGTAGTCCATTACATACTCTCACCATGTGGTTTTCCCTTCCAGAACTGGCACACTTGTGTCCAAATGCAGGGCATAATATGCCTTCCTCGTGGGGGAATGGTAGACCACACTTATAACATCTTCCAGTTGTGCCATATTTTCTTGAAGGAACATTACCAAGGTCAGTGCCTCTTCCACCTTGCCTGATGTGGTAAGCTTGCTCGCTCTTTTTTATACAACTATGAGAGACTAAAGGGAATATTTATCTGGACCTCTTTAAGACAACCCTCAAAACGTCAAGGACTAAATATACCCCACTAATGCTTAAAGGGTCCCTTGCTTCTGCAGCACCTTCTTCTGACTCAGTCATGCATGCTGTTTAACTCATTAGATAACATACTTTTTCCAAACAGTTTTTGTATCAAAAATATCAATTTATTTACTCTCAATAAAAACATCACTAAAAATGCATTAATTATTTTCTCGAATACAAAATATTGCACTTTAATCTGAATTCAATTATTGCACAATTGCCACTATTTTTGGCATCGTTGACCACGGACAAAACCTACATAACACTCATCTCATACCTATCTCTGCTGTTAAATAATTCATCAGTAGAGGACCAATTTTTCAGTTTTTAGTTTACTTTTTATGTCCTCTCCTATCACTGGGTATTCTAAATTCCCCAATGTAGTGTTCTACTCATTCACACTTGTGTCACTCATACATCTTTTTATTCTAAAATCCACACTATCCAACATGTTTCTTTCCTTTATCGATTCTCACAATTCTAGAAAATTCTTCAGGGGTTATTTTTGTATAGCAACAGTCTGTTACGTAGCGACCCTTCGGTCTTCTTGTGTTCTTTACACTTCTTGGTAACGGCTCATGTGTTCAATTCACATCTATTCCATTTCTGGGCCAGAATTCCAAAAGAAGGTATCTTCTGGCTTTAGCATGCAGATTGTTTATTTTCATCCATCCAGGTCTCTATCTCTGGGTACTTCTTTTATTCTCAACACTTGTGTGTTCCCTTTATGTGTTCACCTTAATTAAGTGTTCTCATTTTAAATCCGCCGCAAATGCAATTTCCAGCTTATCCCAACTCAACAAAGGTCTTTATCCGAGGTAGATACCTCCTTTTGCTTCAATAGTTATGACCTCGCTCACCCCGGGTTCCCATGTGATCTTTTGGACGACTTCTTAATTTTCTAAGCGCGGATATCTTCTGTCTTGATGACTTGGTCCGTCTGCCTCGCCGGTCGCTGCTGGCGTTCTCTCGCTTCTACCAACTTCTGTCGTCTCTCTTTCCACATCCGGAAGTGCTCGCCCGCATCACAGTTGGTTCTACTTTCTTGCTCTCTCACCTGTCCTTTACTTGCTTCCATCTGTGTAGCCTGGGAATCTTCTCTCGCTTCCATCCATGCCATTTGCAGAATGGTGGTAAGGAGAAGAGGTTTGGGGAGTAGTTTTGATCTGAACGTGGATGATAGACACCCTCCGATGATTCTCAATCTAATGACTTCTTCATTTGAGAATTTATGAAAGTCACAGCGAGCCAACAATTTGTGTAGTCGAGTCGCAAATGCATCCTTAGACTCACCAGTCACTTGACATGTTGTATTGAACATGTCTTTAATGGTCCGCATTGCGCTAATTACTCATATGTCTTTACCTCTTCAGTCGTAAAAGTAGGGATGAGATCCTCAACTTCATCTCCAACCAGGTTGATGAGCAATCTCCTGGCAAACTTGTCTGGAGACCTATAATAAGCCATGTAGTTCTCGAATCTCTGCAGCCCTCTCTCCCATCGCTGTCCCATGGCGTGCTGATCTCCCATAATCGCTGTCCCAGGGCGTGCTGATCTCCCATATCGAGAGCGTCGCGGAATGAGACGGAGTGTTTTGTGTGTTCAGAACACTATGCAAACCTGCTGCAGTCTTTCCTCCCCTTCTACAGCGGGCCATGACGTTCCTGAATTAGTTAAAAACATTGGGCCTCATTACACGGATAGCGGTAAGGGTTTACCGGTAAGGGTACCAGTGCCGGTAAACCCTTACCGCCTTACTACAAGGTCCCTTTGTGGGTCCCTACCTTAACGGCTGGTTTTACCAGCCGTTAAGGACGGGACCCACAAAGGGGCCTTGGAGGTAATTACGGTACCACAATTTGCGGTACCATAATTACCGCCTTCCCCATTCCCACTGAGCCCTATGGGGGCAAAAATGGGAATGGGGAAGTGCCATGGTGAATGGGGAATTACTGCCCCCACACACCTTGGAATAGGGCGGTAATTCCGCCATTCACCATGGCGGACTCGGTAAAATAGCAGCGGCAACCATGGCGCTAATAGGCCATGGTTACCGCCTTCCGTGTAATGAGGCCCATTGTCTCAGACGCAAAGCGTCGGAGTGAGATGGAGTGTTTTGTGTGCTCCGTATTGACTGTGAGGAAGGTGCGGAGCGATTTGCCTGGTCCCAGAGTGCCTGATAAGTCTGTAAAAAACCTATTTACAAAGGGCAATTACTCTGGAGTAAGTGAAGGTGGTGAATGCCCTGCGCGTTCACTATCTCTTGCACAACACACTGCTACTTTTCCTGGGACGCAACTTTGGATTTTTGCCAGAGTTTGCTGTAGATCATGTCGGGCCGCAAGGGAGAGGGAGGACAGACCCTCCCTCACCCCCAAAAGCAGACCAAACGCTCTGCCGAAGGGAAAGGCAACCTCAAAACCATACTACAAACCCCCTGGCTGGCACCGACATCCGCACTGCCAAGGAATCACTGGATGGACTCCACCCTTCATTTGGACACAAAAGAACTCCAGGATGTACCGATGTGGAAAGAGAATAAAACCGAGGGGTGAAAGTACTGAAAAGGAAAAGAAAAAAAAGAAAAAGAAAAAAAATAAATCACCCTTAACCTCAGCTTCATGCCCGATTCCAGAAAAAACTTTACAGACCCAGCAAAGGAGAAATAGGAAACTCGATGATACAGCCTAAAGAAATTAAACAGAAAAAGGAGAGAATGTCTACCATATATCTAACTGACGCTGAAATGTTAGAGGTTAAAAATACTGAGGTTAATCGAGACACAAGTACTGAAAAATCCCAGACCAATTGATGACAACCTGGCCACTCCCTTCAATAAAATGAAGAACCTAAGTCTCTTTCCCTTGGAGAATTATTTACTCCAGTCAGAAAAGAAGAGACATCCCTCCTTAGGAGTAATTGAAGGAGGGGAGTCAGAACACAATCTGTCGACAGCAGCGCAAAAACTAGAAAAAGACATAGCATATATCAAATAATTAAGAAGAGAATAAGCAGCCCCCAATGGCTGAAAAAGAAGAGTCGCCAATCAGGCACAGACCTATAGAAGAGAAGAATTTAGATGGAGAGAAGTCATCACATAAAATCCTGTTCAATAAGCAATACCTTGGAAAGGCTCAGATGTCTTCTTAACTCTAAATCCATCAACAGCATCGACCATAAATACCCAAAACAGTTTAATGTCAGCTTTGACAATATCTCTTGCACCATTTTTAAAACTATACAAAGCAATGCAGGAGAGCTTTAAAGATCAAGCTACCCTACTCGCAATGGCTCGCTTGAAAGTAATCTACATCGAGGCTTTCATTACCTCACTCCAGACAAGGGTCGACCAAGAGGCTGCGGCTGCAAACCAAGTACCAAGAATCATGCAGGTGACATTGGAAGCAGAACAGCAAGAAAAAATATTGATCTTAACCCCGCTGATGAAAATGGTACAGGAAAAAGAAGTGCATCACCTCAATCACCAAATACTGCAATTTCCCAGGCTTTGCCATCAAAACGAAACCCTTCATTAAGCTTGAATGGAGAGCAGGTGGTGGAAAAGGGCATGCATCAAAAACCCAAAACCCAGAGGGGATCAGGAGAAATACTGGATCCAAGGCACGGGAGTGAAGGAAGAAAATAAAAAACACAAGATAAATGCTTGCAAATGGATACACTAATGAAAGATCCAACAGGGGGCACCAGGAAGCTTTACCCTTAACTACTGGGACAACAACACACAAGGCTCATCTCTGCCCTCGGAAGCCCAGCATTTTTTCAATCTTCAAGAAAACAAACTTGGCTAACGAGAAAAGGCATAATCTCATGGAGCCAAAAAAAACAATCTTCTTTCGATCAAAAAAGGAAATCAAATGCAGCAATGAGTATTGTAAGAAACATCACAACCCCACCGGCCTTGAATGTAAGGAACTCTATAGAGCCCCTGTCAACAAGTCTAAAAACTATGGAAATTAAGGAATATTTACAAGAACCGAACCACTAGGATTCTACCTCCAATCAGGGGGTAAACCGTCTCTTGGACGAGGAGATACATTTATTAGACTTCTCACTCAACATATACTAATGAGGTAGAGGAGGCCGCAAATACATCCTGGCCTCTTGCCAATGAAAGAGAAGCAAAAGACCACATATATTAAGCAATGGAACCCTATCAAAGGGATCTGTATTGGGTAAAACCCCTACAGAAGTCTCATCGCACAATGGCCGAGAGGGAGGACAGAAGATCTATATCTCGACTGCAAAGAAACAGGAAGGATTCCTACTTTCTAACCTTGGAACAGAAAAGAGCCAGGAACAGGAACGAGAGGATTGATATTAAGGAGTCCAAAACCAGTATGGAGGAATCCTAAGGAGAATACTGGAGAAAATGCTTTCGATAGAGAGCAAAAAAAGTAAGAGAGTAAGAATGATAAAGAGAGAAAGAGCATGGACGACCACACAGTACAACTCCAAAGCCTCTTCCAGTAGAAGATCGATAAATCAATCAATCGTTTGAAAGTGATGAACCTCTACCAACATATCCACCTATTAAGGTTCATCAAATCGGTAGATATAAAAAAAAGTTGAATTTCCAAGGGAATCAGTGAAAGAGCGAGTAATTTTACATCTTCGTTCAGGGATGGTAAAAGCGTCTTTATTGGACCTTGCACATCTACTGCAGCCAGTGGACTTTGAACTATCAGACTGGTTCGAGGATGAAAAGCCAAGAGAGTGGGAGGATGTCTATTGCTATGATATATGGCATTTATAACGCGCCTATACACAAGCATTTCAAGGCGCGAGGAAAGAACGCATGGATCAGTACTTAGCAACAATGTTCGTAAAAGTAAAACAGCAGGAAAGACCACTACGGATATCACACAGGGAAAGACGAGTGAATCACATAACACCATCAAGTGGATCCAAAAGGGCTCACTTAAAGTGTCTTTTAAAAATAACGGAAAGATCAAACGTGAAGTAAGAGAAACAGAAGGCAATCTCTATAAGGAAGTGCAGAGAACTACAAACTATGGAACCACAAGCACCCTGCCCAGTCACATCCAGTTAACAACGAAAAAAGGCATGGGCGTTTGTCTGCTGGAACACCATGGGGCACAGACACCTACAATTTGACAAGGACATCAGTAGGGGGAACATGTACATTATATGCCTCCAAGAGACATGGCTAAGGGAACCCCCCCCAGTTTAGATGGCTATACCTTTTAAATCCTGCCTATAGTATTGGGAAGGGTAGACCTGCAGCAGGCCCACTAACTTTAATAAAGAACGGAACTGACATGGAGGTACTTAAGGTCAATAATCCAAATCCCTCCCTGCAGATGTTACACGTGACAATAAAAGACAGTGTGGCCAAACAACCCATATGGGGTCTATTAATAAACGTTTATTGGAACCCCCTGAGGATTAAAGCAGATGCCCGGATACATGAGGTAGCCAAAACCCTAGACTTCTTTGCCGCAATGCATAAGGACATATTTGTGATACTAGGAGGTGACAAATATTCCTAGCATTGATGAAATTGGGGGAATAATCGATGAAATATATGTTGGTGGACGAATGCACAAGCCGCCACATGGCTTAGACAATGTACTCGAAAGATCTCTACTTGCTCAATGGCCAAATCAAGGGAGATAAGCCAGCACAGGCGACTTGGTCAAATGGCACCCAATCTTCGATTCTAGATTACATATTTGTTTCTTCAAACATATTGGGAAACATACCTAACGGAGGTCATGCCAAAAACTAGAGATTACGCCCTTTTGAGGTCATCAAGGGGGGAAAAAAACAACAGAAGCGAGGAAAGATGGGGAAGTAGGATGGTGGTCTTCAACAAGAACCTAATTAAGAATGAGATGCCAAGAAATTCCAATCTTGCAGGAAAGTTTTGACAGACAATGGGAAATAGCAGATATAAATGACGCTCCCTTGTTATTGGAATTTTCCAGACCAGTTAAAAGTAGGAAGAATTTTACATCCACCCCATAATCACGTTAGTGACGGAAAGATCAGGCTGGAGAAAAAACACCTGAATAGAGATCTGAAACTGATAGGGAAGCTGGCAACAAAGGCCTGCTTTATGTTATTGAAAAAGAGAAGAGCCTCGATTTTTGCCCAAACCCCCAAGACAGAAGAGATAAATATCTAGCTCTCTGTATGCCATTTAATGAATTTTATGGTGAATGAGATCTTGAGGGTTGTCTGAATTTGGTATGTTTTGTTGAATTGGTGGTGAGGATTGAGTTGTTGCTCTGGGATCTTTGCGTTTGACTCTGTATTTTTGTTTGTTTGTCCAGTCTGTGGGAGTGTCTTCATACTTGTTTGGTGGTCGGTGTTTTGTGTACGAAAGATTTACGACTAGGTTAATATGCATAGGGAGGAGGAATTGATATTGTCTAAAAGTGATGTTAATGCTCTTGGTATACTGAATTGGCCTTGACATATTTACCTATGTAAGATTGTGCAATGGAAAGCATATGTTGAACTACTCATAACTGTACTGCCAATACTTTTTGTATTTGAAATCCTTAAATAAAAGTTTTTTTCTTTTAAAAAGAAAAGAGCTAGATACAGGAACTGGATGCGCGGCTACAAAGCAGAGCTAATTCAAAAAGACGCAGATGCTATGCTTAGGGCCCTAGCGAAGTAAGATATTAAACAGATCTGGCAATGGCGAAATAGCCTTACCACCTCAAATCGATCTGCCTTAATTAACATGGTAACTCAAGAGGCTTGGTGCAACTTCTGTAAAGAACTTTATGGACTGGAATCCTGTCTTCAGAAGGAAGTCAGGAATGATGCGCACCTACCATGGACCCTTCTTATGGATAGGCTTGATCTCGAGATCTTAATAAAGAAAACCAATGCATCTAACGCACCTGGTCCAGATGGACTGACAAATTTGATGATAAAAGACCTCAGAGAGGCTTGGCGGGCGTTTATTTTTAACCTCTTTACTCAGGTCATGAGATCAGGGACTATCCTGATCTCATGGAAAAGAACAAGTTACTCTCTTACCTGGTAACGTTCTTTCGATGGGATGGTCCGACGACGTATTCCATATCTATGACAGTAATCACCACAGCTGTGCTGCTTCGGAAAATCTTTCGGCACCTGTGTCCATGACTTCGATACGCCGTCTTCGAGGACCTCCTCCGATAGCCAACGTCACTGGATGTTATAAGTAGGACGCACGACGCCCGTAGCCTCAGTTGTAGTTTTTCCCAGAACGTGTGGCACCAAACTACTGCCAGTATGACCACAGAAAACCTTGAGGAAACGTAAGCTGCAATCGCATAAGAAATTCTGTAGCGGGGAAGGCAGGGAGGGAGCGATATGGAATACGTCATTGGACCATCCCATCGAAAGAACGTTACCAGGTAAGAGAGTAACTTGTTCTTCGAGGGGATTGGGTCCTCCTACATATTCCATATCTATGACAGACTCCCAAAGCAGTACCAATGTAAGGAGGTGGGAAAAGAATTTAGAATATACAAATTTAGAATGCCCAATCAAATTGCAGAGTAAAGGACCGCATTGCCAAAGGCCAGATCCTGCCCACGGATAGAATCGAGGGAGTAGTGATGTACAAATGTATGGACCGAAGCCCAGGTGGCTGCATCACAGATGTTACGAATAGGAACACCCCTCTGCAGGGCAGTAGAGGCAGCCATCCAGCTGGTAGAATGGGCCCACAAGCCTACCGGAGGGTCCTTACCCACCAAGCAGTAACATTCAGAAATTGCCAGGATAATCCATCGAGACAAAGTCTGCTTAGTAACAGCTTGTCCCAAACGCCTTCCAGCGTAACCAATGAAGAGGTGATCGTCCACTCTGACCCGGGACAAACTGAAATATAAAAGCTTAAAGCTCTCCTACGAGCCAGCCTATGGAGCCTCTCCTCTTCCTTAGCAGGATGTGGAGGAGGATAAAATGCCGGAAGAATAACCTTCTGGCCTAAATGAAATTCGACACCACCTTCAGAAGAAAGGAAGGACGAACTCTAAAACCCTGTCCTTATGAAACACAGTGAAGGGTGGCTTAACTGAAAGTGCCTGTAACTCACTCTGCGAGCGGAAGTGACCGCAACTAAAAATACGGTTTTCAGGGTTAACAGTCTCAAAGGACAAGAATAAAAAGGCTCAAAGGGAGCACCCATTAGAAACTTGAGAACAAGGTTCAGATCCAAACTGGGCACCTGGAACGGTGACAGAGGGAATACATTAGTGAGCCCTTTCAGAAACTGAGAAATGAAAGGGATTTTAAAATAAGAACACTCCTCAGACGAGCGCTTAAATATAGACAGCGCCGCCAGGTAACCTTTAACGGTACCCACTTGCAGGCCCTTGTGGGCCAAAAAAGCAAAAAAGACAGAACCACAGGAATGTCACATGAAAAAGGATCCACATTTTTAACCCTGCACCAGTCGCAGAACTTTCTCCAACGGCAACGGTACAGGGACTTTGTTGCCGGCCGTCTGGCCGAAAGCAACACATCCATCACGTCTTCAGGGAGGTCCCAATCCTTATACCTCAACCTTTCAAAAGCCAAGCATGAAGGTTGAGGGATCGAACCTCTGGATGGAGAACCTGATCCCCTCCCGTGAGAGCAGATCATCTTGGTAGGGAAGACGACGTGGAGGGCAGATGGACAAGTCGAGAAGGTCCGGGTACCACCTCCTCCTGGCCCATGCTGGAGCAATGAGGATCATCCGGGAACCGAACCTCCGTAACCTCCGCAGCACTTGCGGGATGACGGGGACGGAACAAGTTACTTACCTGTAACTGTTGTTCTCCAGCATGGGTCTGGCATGGATTCACATGCTCATGAATATTCCCCGTCGTCAGGCTGGGAATCCTCGGTAAAGAAAAAACCAGTATCAGTTTCGTTTCTGATCTGTCTTTCGTAGTAATAACCAATCACTGGTCTCTGCGTCATACTGACCACAGCCAATGACTGCCCTCTACCTAAGCACCGCCTCTGGCAGCCATCTTCAGATTTGGAAGCACGTGAAGTGGCAGTATGACCAAGTGAAGAGCCGCAGAGGGGTAGGCGGGAGGGTTCGAATGTGAATCCTTGGCAGACCCATGCTGGAGAACAACAGTTACAGGTAAGTAACTTGTTCCTTCTCCAGCATGGGGTCTGGCATGGATTCACATGCTCATGAATAAAGAATACATAGCAGTACACACATGCACAACCACGGGAGGTGGCAAAGGCTCAACATTAAGCATCACATCAACTCAACATTAAGCATCTTACCTCCTCACCAGGCTCACCTCAGGCGAACAGGTTGCGCAGCACCGCTTGGCCGACCCTGGACTCCTCCCTGGAATCCCGGTCGACGCAGTAGAATTTCGTGAAGGTGTGCGTCGACCTCCACGTAGCAGCCCTGCATATGTCCAGCAGGGGCACACCAGATAGGAACGCCGTGGTAGCTGCGATCGCTCTGGTGGAATGGGCTCTCGGACGGCCAGGCAGCGGTCGGTTTGCCAACCGGTGACAGTACATGATACAGCCGGAGAGCCATCTGGAGATGGAAGCCTTCGAGAGAGCCTTCCCCTGATTGACAGGTCCAAAGTTCACAAAGAGTTGTGACGTCTTCCGAAACCCCTTCGTGCGGTCCACGTAGAACTTCAGCGCTCTAGCTACATCCAGCGAGTGCAAAGTCCTCTCAGCCGGCGACGAAGGCGACGGGAAGAACACAGGTAACACCAAGGGTTCGTTGAGATGGAAGTCCGACGGTACCTTGGGCATGAAGGAGGGGTGCGTCCTGAGCACTACCCTCGTGTCGTGGAAAGTCAAGTACGGGGCCTTGCAGGAAAGGGCCTGGATCTCTCCCACTCGTCGTGCGGAGGTGATGGCCACAAGAAAAGCTGTTTTCCACGATAGAAACGTCAACGGGGCCGAGTGCAGAGGCTCGAACGGAGGTCCCATGAGCTTGGTCAGCACCACGTTGAGCTCCCACGCCGGGGCCGGAGCCTTCACCGGCGGGAACGATCTGAACAGTCCCTTCATGAACTCTTTCACCAGACGATGAGACCACAAGGACGTCCGCCCCGTGGTTCTGGTGTATCGGGAGATCGCAGCAAGATGAATCTTGATGGACGCGTGTGCCAAACCAGCTTTGGCCAGCGTCAGCAGGTACGGCAGTACTTGGGGAGCCGTAATCCGTAGAGGGTTAATCTTCTGTGCGTGGCACCAGACAGAGAACCTCTTCCATTTGTGTCCGTAGCATTTAAGAGTCGAGGACGCCCTGGCCTTTGCAAGAACCTCTCTGCAATCGGCCGGTATGTCGTATCCTCCAAACTCTAGCGCTGCAGGAGCCAGGCCTGCAAGTTCAGCGACTTCGGGTCGTGGTGGAGGATGGCGCCTCCTTCCCTGGAGAGTAGATCCGCGTCCGCCGGCAGCTTGATCGGCGGGGACGCTGACAAGTCCAGAAGGTCCGGGAACCATATCTGCCTCGGCCACGCAGGTGCGACGAGGATCATCCTGCACCGTGACCTCTTGAGCTGGTTGACGAGCCGGATTAGCAGAGGCAAGGGAGGGAACGCGTAGAGGAACAGGCCCTCCCAGGGGAACGAGAAAGCATCGCCCATGCTCCTCGTCTGGGGAAACCTGCTGGCGAACCTCCGGCACTTGGTGTTCGTCGCCGTCGCGAACAGGTCGATCTGGGGTGTGCCCCACCGTCGGAAGAGGCGATCCACCAGATCCTGCCGTAGTTCCCACTCGTGGCACGAGCGCAGCTCCCTGCTGAGTGAGTCGGCGATGGTGTTTTTTATCCCTGCCAGATGAAACGGCACCAGAAAAATCCCTTGGGCGACGGCCCAATGCCACAGGTCCTGCGCCTCCTTGGACAGCGCTGGGGACCTGGTTCCGCCCTGTTTCCTGATGTAAAACATGGTGGTGGTGTTGTCGGTGAAGATCCTCACCACCTTGCCCTTGAGGGACGGAAGGAAGGACCTGAGGGCCCAAAACACTGCACGGAGCTCCAGGACGTTGATATGCAGGGACTTCTCCGTCGGGAGCCAGAGTCCCCTCGCGTGCAGATTTTCGGTGTGCGCTCCCCACCCTTCCAGGGAGGCATCCGTGGTCACAGTCTCCTGGTGGGCTGGGGTCTGGAAGTCCATGCCCGCCGTCAGATGCGCGCGGGTGCCCCACCACCGTATCGCTCGTCGGAAACTCTCGTCGAGCTTGATCCTTTCCTCGAAGCTGCCCGTCGTCTGGATCCAGCGCGCATCCAGGAATTCTTGCAACGGGCGCATCCGGAGCCTGCACATGGGAATGAGGTAGATGCAGGAAGACATCATCCCGAGGAGGGACTTGATGGATCTCACTTTGGCCGCGTCGGCCACCAACATCCGTTGCACCTTGCCCAAGATGGTCCTGGTCCTCTCCTCCGACGGGGAGGCCAGAAGGGACACTGTGTCGAGCCTCGCTCCCAGAAACAGTGCGACTTGCGCGGGCACCAGGTGGGATTTGGCGTAGTTCACGGAGAATCCCAGGTCCGTGAGGAGTTGGACGGTCCTTGCCGTGAGGACCACGGCGAGCTCCTTCGTCTTGGCGCGGATGAGCCAGTCGTCCAGGTAGGGGTAGACGTGAATCCCCTCGCGGCGCAGCTGCGCCGCCACCGGTGCGAGGCACTTGGTGAATACCCTGGGTGCCGACCGTAGTCCGAAGGGAAGGGCTTTGAACTGGTAATGACGCCCTTGGACCACGAACCTGAGGAATTTTCGGTGCCCCTTTAGGATGGGAATGTGGAAGTAGGCATCCTCCAAATCCAACGACGATAGGAAGTCTCCTTCCTCCAGTTGACCCAGGACGTGCTGGAGGGTGACCATCCGGAACTTCTGCGCCTTGATGAACTTGTTCAGCCGTCGCAGGTCCAGGATGGGGCGCCATCCTCCCGTCTTCTTCTTCACGAGGAAGTATCGCGAGTAGACTCCGGAGCCCCGAAGCCTCTTTGGGACGAGTTCGATGGCGCCCTTTCTGAGCATCGCCTTTACCTCCAGGAGAAGTTGAGGGACGTGAAGTTCTTTCCTGGCCACGGGGGGGACGCGCGGGCACCTTCTTTGAAACTCGAGCGCGTGGCCCCGGGCCAGGGCGTCCAGCACCCAACGGTCGGTGGAGATGGACTCCCACACGCTGACGAAGCCCGCCAGCCGGCCTCCCACCGGGGTGCTTCGGTGGGGGCCCGACCCCACGGCCGGTTCAATCCTGCTTGGACGCGGCCTTGCCGCCTTGACCTCCTTGGCGACGACGGCGGGGTCCGCTAGACTTGCCTCGTCCTCTGTAGGCCTCTTGCGACGACGAGCGGGCCGCTTGACGGTAGGAAGCGAAACCGCCGCCGGAACCTTTGGAGGCGCCCTTGCCTCCGCCGCTCCGAAAGGGCGTCCGTCGCTGCTGCAGGACTCCAAGGGCCCGGGCCGTCTCAGTATCCGCCTTGATGGCCTGAAGGGAATCGTCCACTGTCTTCCCAAACAGGTTGTTCCCGTCGAAGGGCATGTCCAGGACTCTGGTCTGGACGTCCTGCCGAAAGTCCGTAGCTTTGAGCCATCCACGACGTCGAAGGCAAACGCCGTTGCCCAGCTGGCGGAACCCAGTGTCGGCGATGTCCGTCGCCACGGTGATGGCGTGGTCCGAAGCCACTTCACCTTCCTGGAGGATCTCAAGGGCCTCCGCCCTCTTGTCGTCCGGCAGAAAATCCAGCAGGGGAGCTATCTTGTACCAGAGCTCCCTGTCGTAGCGGGCCACGATAGCCAAGGCGTTGGCCGCTTTAATCGTCGTCGCTGCCGACGAGATGACTCTCCGTCCCATAGCATCCAATTTCTTTCCCTCGCCGTCCGGCGGGGAAGTCGATGTGGAGGCCGCACCCCCCCGCTTTCTTCCTGGCTGCCGCGGAGACGACGGAGTCCGGGGTAGGCTGCGCCCGGAGGCATAGGGGGGCCGTGTCCGGGACCCGGTACTTTTTCTCGTACCGGTCTCTTCTAGCTGGCGTAGTGGAAGGGTTCTTGAGGAGGGAAAGGCCCTCATCCCAAATGTCGTCCAACAGAGGCACTGCGAGGACCGTCTTCCTCTTGGCCTCGCGCCGCTGATAAAGGAAGCCTTCCTTTTTCTTCTCCTCAGGGCAGAGTTGGAAAAGCTCGGAAGCCCTGGAGATCATGGAGTGGAAAGATCCGATCTCGTCGGGCGGAGAAGCCCTGGTGGGGGGCGACGACGGAAAATCCTCGTCGTATGCCTCGTCGTCCGTACCCGTCGCTGCCGTGTCAGTCCCCGTATCATCCCCTCGGGTGGACGGGGAGGAGGGCTGGACGGGGCGCGACGGTTGAAAAGGAGGTGGAGGATGGATCCTTCTTTTCTTGGTAGGGGGAACACCAGAAGGTCCCGGTTCTGGATCCCCCGACGGGAGAGGTTCCTCCGTCGGTAACGGTAGCCTCGTCCTTATCTCGGTACATAAGGACTGTATGGCCAACAAAATGGCCGCCGAGTTGTCTCGCAGCGCTGGCAGAGGGGAATCCGACGGGCGAGCAGGGGCCCCGTCGGTATCCTCGACGATGTCGTCGTCGTCACCCGCGTCGGGGTCCATTCCGACGGGCTGGCCTTGTTCCACGCCTAGGCCGTGGCTTAAGACCTCGATCAGCTCCTCTTCTGAGGTTGAGGCCGAATCTACGACGACACCCTGCCCCCCCTTCTTCTTCCCCACGGAGGGTTTCACGGGGGTCCTATCGATGGGCACAAAAGAAGACTCCCTCCGAGGAGGCAGGGAGATTCTGGGCCCTGATGTCGCCACCACTGGCGCAGCCTCCACAGGCTGAGCCAGGGCCGCCGCGACCGTTTCAATAGAGGGCGTGGTCGGATGGATCAAGGCCTTCACCACCTTAGGTGCGCTCACCGCCTTATCCTTGAGGGAGGGGGCACTGCCACGCTCCTCCTCTGCCTTAGAGCTCGACCGGGGCCTCTCC
Source organism: Ambystoma mexicanum (assembly GCF_040938575.1). Classification (NCBI taxonomy): domain Eukaryota; kingdom Metazoa; phylum Chordata; class Amphibia; order Caudata; family Ambystomatidae; genus Ambystoma; species Ambystoma mexicanum. Next base: position 1,045,998,149 of record NC_090930.1, on the reverse strand, counting down.
AGGAGCTTCGCCGGGTGCTCGGCCTTCCTCTTACCCGACCCAGAGCGTTGGCTCGTGGTTGATGGTGCCGGGGAGGGTGCGCCCTGCCTGGCGCCCGTAGAGCCCGACCGTTCGGCGCTCCCGGTGCCAGCGGACTCGCGGTGCTTGGCCTTATGTTGGGCCCCCGTCGCCGGGGCGCCCTCAAAGGTCTTAGAAGACCGCTCGGGTTTCTTCTTCTTCTCGCCAGACGGGCTCTTACCCTCCAGCCAGTTGGCGAGACGTTGATGACGGTCCTTCATGGTCCGTTCCGACATGTTGCCGCAAAACGCACAATCCTTCTCCACGTGCGTTTTGTCCTCATGAAGGCAGTAAAGGCAGAAAGAGTGTTCGTCTTCCTTAAAGACGTTCTGCAGCTGGCATCCAGGGCAGACCCTGAACAGCTTTCCGGGCGTCGAGCTTCCCTTCTCCTGGGCCATCTCCGAGACCGGGCCTGAGAAGCTTCTGGAGTCCGAAGTGTAGCTCGACGAAATCTTCACCCTTGAGGGGCACAGACGAATCCGACACGGGTCCCCGTTGATCGGATGTAGGATCGGTGGAGCGTGAGGCTCTTTTGACCGAAAGAATTGAAGTTTTTTGTGAAAAAGCGCGAAAAAAAGCACTAACGCTCGAGAGCAATAGCACGAGGATCCCAACACATGAACGTGCGGTAAAAATCTGAAGATGGCTGCCAGAGGCGGTGCTTAGGTAGAGGGCAGTCATTGGCTGTGGTCAGTATGACGCAGAGACCAGTGATTGGTTATTACTACGAAAGACAGATCAGAAACGAAACTGATACTGGTTTTTTCTTTACCGAGGATTCCCAGCCTGACGACGGGGAATATTCATGAGCATGTGAATCCATGCCAGACCCCATGCTGGAGAATGGAGGAAACGCGTACAGCAGTGGGAATGACCACTCCACCAGGAACGCGTCTCTTAAGGCTCCTCTTAGGAAATTCCCGCGAGCAGAACCTTTCGCACTTCCGATTGACACTGGAGGCGAAGAGATCCACTTGAGGGGTCCCCCAAAGGGCAAAGATCTCCAGGAGAATCTCCTGAGCCAACTCCCACTCGTGAGAGATTGCGCTCTGCCTGCTCAGAGCGTCCACCGTCTCGTTTTCATCTCCGGCCAGATGAACTGCCAAGACCGAAATCTCCTGCTGGATTGCCCAGAACAGAGCTGCAACGCCTCCCTGCACAGAGGAATTGACCCTGCCCCCCACCCCCCTTTTGTCAAGGTAGTGCATGGCCACTGTGTTGTCCGTCAGGATCAGGACATTCTTTCCTCGCACAGTCGACAGAAAAGCCTTCAGGGCAAGCCCGACGGCCCTCAGCTCCAACAGATTGATATGGCGTCTGGCTCCGACGGACACCAACGACCGCTGTCTGTCAACTCGTTGGCATGAGCTCCCCATCCCGTGAGGGATGAGTCCGTCACGATCGTCACCTCCAGCCAGGGTAGCCAAAATGGAGCCCCTTCATCAGATTGCCTTTGACGGCCTACCACAGAAGGTCCTGGGCGACTGAGGGCGGCACCTGAACGGGGTCCAACATCCTGCCGGAAGACTGAACACTGGAGTTTGAGAGCCCATTGCAAAGATCTCATCCGCAACCTGGCCTCTGGCACCCGAAGAATGCAGGATGCCATGAGGCCGAGCAACCTCAAGAACTCGAACGCTGGGAGACTCTGGGCATGTTGAAACTTGTGCACCATCTGCAGAATGTGATGGGAGTGGCAGGTGACTGACAGATGATCCAGGAGTTGCTCGGGAGAGGGCGCCCTGATCAACCAATCGTCCAGGTAGGGGGAGACGTGAATCCCCCCCCCCTTTCCTGAGATACGCTGCCACCACCACCATGAGCTTGGTGAAGACTCTCGGGGCGGAGGTCAATCCGAACGGCAGGACCCGAAACTGAGAGTGCGAGTCGCCAACCGCGAACCTCAGGAACTTCTTGTGCTTGGGATGGATTGGCACATGAAAATAAGCGTCCTTGAGGTCTAGAGACACCAACCAGTCCTGATGTTGAAGGGCCTGGAGGACTTGAGAAAGAGTAACCATCTTGAACTGGTCCTTCCGAAGGAGCTTGTTCAAACCGCGCAAGTCCATGATGGTTCTCAATCCCCCATATTTCTTTGAAATCAAAAAATAAGGAGAATACCATCCCTTGTTCCTCTCCGCTACAGGCACCAGTCCTATGGCGCCTTTCTCCAGCAGGGATTGAATTTCCTGCGCACGGAGCGGATCCGGACTCTTCAAAGAGAGGTTCCCTGGTGGATTGTCGTGAGGCCTCTGCCAGAAAGGAAGACAGTAGCTGTGGGCTATGATCTCCAGAACCCACACATCTGAAGTAATGGCCCGCCAATCTACCAGATGCTGCGCCAGCCTTCCCCCAACCGGCGAACCATGGGACATGGCCTCATGATTGAGCAGAAGCGGCTGCGGCGTTGCCCGAGAGCAAAGAGGCAACTGCCCGAGGGGCCTTGGCACCTCGAGTACCTTGTTTTCCACCTCTGGCACTCCTACGGTGGCCCCTTTGACTAGCAGCTCCTCTCGCTTTACTCAAGGATAAGTAATAACGAAAGGAACCTCACCTCCATTGCTGTCCCCTAGGACGAAAGGCAGAGGTTGGCGAACTGCAGCGCTCAACGACTTCGCTGCAGCTTTTGAGGTCTGCAACCTCTCAAGGCTCTCGTCAGCCTTGCTGCCAAAAAGATGTACACCATTAAAGGGCATGTTGAGGAGCCGGGCCTGCCCATCAGGAGCAAACCCCGACTTCCGCAACCACGCAAACCTGCGTAGTACGGTGCTCGCCGCCATGGATCGGCTGACGCAATCTGCCATGTCCACACCCGACTGAACGGCCTCACACATGGCATCCTTGCCATCCTGTATCATAGTCAGAAAACCGTCCCGTTCGCCCCCTTTGGGAATATGTTCAGCTGCTAAGGAAAAAGTTCCACAGAGTGTGCGTGAAACGTGACAGGCCACATACGTAGTTGGCTGCCTGAAGAGCCATACCCCCTGAAGAAAACACTTTCTTCGCCCAACCATCAAAACGCTTGTCGTCCCTATCGGGAGGGATGGTATGATACGCCGCCTGCTTTGCTGGGGCAGTAGCCACCTGCACCACCAAACTCTCCGGAGTGGGGTGCATCGTCAAGTAGCAGGGGTCGCTACTGGCTGGGCGGTATTTTCGCGGCAAAGACTTGCCCACTGCCGGGAGACTGTCCGGAGCAGTCCAAGCCGCCACCATCCTCCTTTGTAGAGCCATATGGAACGGCAGTACTGGGTCAGTTGGTGGACCTTGGTCGAGGATATCCGTCAGGTCATCCTACAGAAAATTCCCTGGTGGAGCAGACCACCCCAAGTACTCGGTGACCCTCAACATAAGGCGCCGGTACGAGGACTCGGCATGGGTGCCAGGCTCAGGCCTACAGAACTCTACCTCCGGAGAGGTGTCCAGACCACTGGCGTCATGCAGCGACTGATGCAGGTCCTCAATCTGGCTATGTCCCGAGATAATCTCGTCTTGTACCGTCTCAGAGACCATCCCATCTTCAGAACCCTCATCCACCTCAGACATATAATCCAGATGGTGGAAAGTGGGCACAGAATGGGGGACAAAGATATGTTTGGCCTTGGCCAGAGCCTTTCTAGGGGGTTCCACCGTGCAAAGGGGTACCTCCGACAAGACAGCCTCGAAAGGCGTCTACTGAATCGACATCGAGCGCGGCGCGGACAGCATCGACGGCTTTGACACAGGCCCCGAGGGCGGAGCCCCGAGCGTGTCCTTCGACAGCCTGGGCGCCGATGGTGTCGACAACTTCCTTGGAGGCGAAGCCTCGAGAGAGTCCCTCGACGACCTCAGCACCACAGGGGTCAACGTCTTTTTCGAAGACTTCACAGGTGCACACGGTCTCGAGCGCGTCGAGGACCGGGACCTGGAACGGGAATGACTAGAACAATTCCCCTTGTCCGAGCAGGACCTTTCACGTGAACCGTGCCGACCAACCGAGCCCGAAGGCGTACTAGCGGTGTCTCTAGTACGGTCACGCCCGACCCCACTCAGTGGCGCGGACGGACCGGTGCCCTGCGATTCAAGAATCGCCAACCTTTTCTTACTGAAGGAAGCCCATTCCTACGGAGTCGCATGCTTGGTGGGATAAGCAACCCGCCGACGGGCGGAGTCCTCGGACGAGGACGGGCAAGGCGACCGATGACAGCGCTTCCGTGAGTGCCTCGAAGAGGCAGAGGAGTGGCGGGTCCCACTCCGGGACTGAGACCCATTAGACTTACGACGACGATGCGGAGAGTCACCCTCCAATCGTCTGTCGAAAGCCCAGTGGACCTCGACTTCTGGAGCTTGGACACCTTACCGACCGACCGCTTCTTCTTACGCTCCCGCAAGGCTTTGGACGTAAGCGACTGGCAGTCGACACAATCATCCGTGTCAGTCACCGACATCTTTGACCCGCAGTCCCCACACTTCTTGAAGCCCGGACGTGGGGTGGAAGAAGAGGAAGACATCCCGATAAACTTCACAAACGAGCAGGTTCGAAGAACCGAAAGAACAGAAACTCGAGTCGAGGCGCGCCGAGATCTCCGAAGCGAACACGTTTGTGGAAAAAACAGAACTGAGGCTACAGGCGTCGTGCATCTTACTTATAACATCCGGTGACATCGGCCGTCAGAGGAGGTCCTCGAAGACAGCGTATCAACACAGGACGCAGATGCCGAAAGATTTTCCGAAGCAGCACAGCTGTGGTGATTACTGTCATAGATATGGAATATGTCGGAGGACCCAATCCCCTCGAATGGCTATTATTGTCCCCATTTCTAAGAAGGGCGATAGGACCGATCCTTCAAACTACTGGCCTATTGCCCTTCTGGATGTTTTAGGGGGAACTCTTCGCGACTCTGCTATTAAAACCATTAAGGAAATGGATTAAAGAGACTAATTGCCTAGCCCCACAACAATATGGGTTTGTCCCGGGAGTGGGGACAGAGCTAAATCTATTTCTGATAAATATCCTGAAAAGGGAGAGCTTTAACAACTCAATCAAAAATATATCTAGTTTTTATAGACTTAAGAAAAGTGTTTGACATGATAGACAGGCTATAGATAGATATAGACTATGATAGACAGACTATGGGCAGAAATGGATGCTGGGAATTGCCCCAGGGAGATATTGAGACCCATAAAAACCCTATATTCCTCTACTAGAGTACAAATTAGACTGAATGACCAGGGAATATTTACAAAAGAAATTCCCACTTACTGAGGATTAAAAGAGGGATTGCCCCTAACCACTACTTTATTTAACCTGTTCTTAGCAGATCTAAGGACCAACGAGGACCAGACTAATACTCCCTCCCCCCCACAGATAAATGGCCATAAAATATTGCATATTGTATATGCAGACGATGTAGTCCTTATGGACCAAACGCCTATAGGCCTGTAGAGAGCATTAACAGATCTACATAAATACATGGCACGGAATGGCCTAAAAATAAATGTTGCCAAAACAAACATTCTAGTCTACTCCTCTAAGAAGGGAAGACAGAAGCAAACCTTTAAATGGCACTTACGCAACCAGGTCTTATCCCAGGTCATTTCCATAGTATACCTTGGTATACAAATACATTCTAGTTTTGGCAGACATTCAACGCCAGCAAGATCTGAAAATAAAAAAGGTAAAAGCTCCAACGGTTCAGTGCCGAATGATTTATAAGAAATATTTCTATCTTACCGATATTGTCCTTTTACAAAACAAAGGTTGTGGCATGCCTGACCTATGGAGCAGAGGCTTGCACATTTACCCCATGGAATATTTGGGGTAAACTAGAGACTTTTTTTGGAGGAAGATACTGAGACTACCTCAAAATGTTCAAATAGCAGTGATAAAATACGATCTTGGGCTGATCTCTATCTATGCCAGCTCGGTCTGGATATCACCATTGCTCTTATGAAAATGTATTTTGGAACCAAAGCATGTGCCTTATCTAACTCCAACACAGAAACAAAAACTTGAAATATAACAAGCTCCTAGACCAAAGGGGGAAACATGTGTAGCCCCGGTGGACTACTTGGGTACTTGTTTGGATACCCATCTAACAAACCCGGGGAAAAGTCAAAAAACCTTTGAAAGAAGATGACTGGATTGGGACTATGAAGGTAAGTGGATCATACATTTGTCAAAGTCATCTGAAGAATTAAATGAAAGCATATGACTCTGTGCCCAAATAACTGAAACACCACCCATCTGAACGGTATAGAACGCAATTCATGAGATATCATTTGGGATTAACTGAGATGCGCACGAGGTTCATTGGTAAACTTCTTGACGGTAGATGTAAGCAATCTAGTCTTGGATTAAAGTGGGAGAATTGTGTCTACTGATAGTTGCGATTATTGCATTTTTAAAAGAAAGTTTAGAGGTGACGAGCAATGTTTTGTATTAAAGCGTGAAAGGAGATTGAGAGAGGTACTTGTCATTTGATGACATGGTTGTCTTATTGAGAAGAACAAGTTACTTTCTTACCTGCTAACGTTCTTTCGATGGGATGGTCCGACGACGTATTCCATATGTATGACAGGTAATGTCCACAGCTGTGCTGCTTCGGAAAATCTTTGGCGTCTGCGTTGATGACGTCGATGCGCCATCCCCGAGGACCTCCTCCGACGGCCGACGTCACCCGATGTGATAAGTAGGACGCACGACGCCCATAGCCTCAGTTATAGTTTTTTCGCAGAACGTGTGCCACCAGTTTTCTGCCAGTCAGACACACAAGGCCTTGTGGAACGCAAGCTGCAATCGCAAAAGAAATTCTGCAGCGGGGAAGGCAGGGAGGGAGCGATATGGAATACGTCGTCCGAGCATCCCATCGAAAGAACGTTACCAGGTAAGAAAGTAACTTGTTCTTCGAGGGGATTGGGTCCTCTGACGTATTCCATATCTATGACAGACTCCCAAAGCAGTACCAAGCAAGGAGGTGGGAAAGAATTTAGAATACAAATTTAGCATGCCCAATCAAATTGCGGAATAGAGAACTGCCTTGCCAAAGGCCAGATCTTGCCCTCTGATGAAATCAAGGGAATAGTGACGTACAAAAGTATGTACTGAAGCCCAGGTGGCTGCATCACAGATGTGACGAATAGGAACTCCCCTCTGCAGGGCAGTAGACGCAGCCATTCCTCTGGTAGAATGGGCCCGCAAGCCAGCCGGAGGGTCCTTACCCGCCAAGCGGCAACACTCAGAGATAGCTAAAATAATCCAACAAGACTGTTTCGTCACAGCTTGTCCCAAACGCTTTCCAGCGTAACCAATGAAAAGTTGATCGTCCACTCTGACCCGGGACATGCGCGAAATATGAAAGCTCAACGCTCTCCGAGGATCAAGCCTATGGAGCCTCTCCTCTTCCTTACTGTTAGGGAGAATTCTCTGTTTAGGCTGAATTTCGTAATCTAGTGAGTCCCCCAGCAGCTTTGCTGGATTTTTGGGTTTTTTTTTTTCTCCTGCCAAGAGTGAGACTCTTTTACCCTCACTCTTGGGCATGATTTGAGTGTGTTTCTTTGAATCTAGATGTGTTTAATGGGCTATGGGGTCTTTTACTCCATAGGGCTTCATGTGTTTTTGTGAGGTGTGTTACACAGCACCCTCAGTACAGTGACACAGGGGTGTCATAGTGACCCCCCAGTATAGACTCCATACCCTGGGACTGACTACTGTCTCCCAGGGCATGTAAAGTCACCATTGACTTTACTAGTCTTAAATTCTGAACAGAACCAGTACAAACCATCATAATGTGGACGTACTGGCTGGGGCAATTCAATTGCCCCGGGGTCTGTTAGTCGAGGGGGCATGTCTCCGTCCCCCCCTGATCGAGTTTTGGCTGGTGGCAGTGGATACTACTTTTTAATATTCAACCGCGAATATTTTCCTATGGGATTTCCCATTGTTTTAGGCTACTATCTTTATTTAATTATTTACGGTAGCCTCGAACATACCGCCGGTTTATTTAATTAATATTAATTCTCCGGTTTGGTACTTTTTGCCAAAACTTGATTCTAAAATGGCGTTTGTGTTCTCTTCTGTGACTCCAACCCAAGTCGAGCCCTTTGTTCCACTTTTTGGCTGGCTTCTCCACAGAAGCCCTCTAAAGTGGTGCCACTCTGTCTGGGGTACTTAGGAGGGGTGGAGGGAAATTTAGGCACCCTGGACTGAGTTGCCTAGGCAACTCAAGTCGCACTCCATCCTGATTGGCCCAAGTGGTGAGCCAACCGGCTCACCACTTAGCATGTTTGAGTGACAGCTAGGCTGAGTGAATGGGGGTTTGTTGCATAAAAGCAGGGCTTTGGGGACTGGAACTTCGGAAGTCGCCACAGGACCTAAGAATCCGACGAGGGAGAAGCTGAGCCAACCTGCCACGGCGCCACCACCGGTGGAGCCCTGCTGGACTGCCTCACCACTTTTCCCAACGACAGAGGAGATCTGCCACCAGAGTATTCTTCCTTTGACTGGTGGGGATAACCAGTTTCACTGTCTTTTCGCTTTTCCGACGTATCTCGTGGCCGCCTTGCCCGTGCGAAGCACCCCGGCGACCGGGATACCACGTTTTACCACGACCGCGAGACAAAGATACCACCTTTAACCGGAAAACTATGCGGCTGGTTTCTGCCCTGGTAGTGCAACGACCTTCATCTTTCCTCCAAGTCGAGATCTTCTCTTCCCCTGGACGAGGACGCAACTTGCACCCACTACCAGGAACAACTGCCACCGCTGGAGGATCCTTCCCACTTAAGATACCGTGTCCCGCCTGGCTTCCCTTGCTACCGACTGTACGGGGTAGATTTAACCCCCGGCTTTCGAACCTGGGTTAGCCTGGGACACCTTGGCTAAACTTTTCTAAGCCTCTCTCAACGCTTTTCTGAACCCTCTGCAAGACTTTCTAAGCCTAGTGTAACTGTGTGATCTTGGGCGCATTTGTGCTCTGCTCTCTCTAAGAGTGGGCCCAGCCTTTGGACTTTAGCTCACCAGTGACCTTTTGCTCTCTGCCTTGCTAACAGTGTTCTGGAATCGTAGAGTGGTGTACCTCTTCATATTCTGTCTTTTTCCCTCCCTTTTTCACAAACTTGATTAGAGTGCAATCTAGTTAAGCGCTCACCTCTGTATGAATATAAGTGGTGTTTTACTGTGATTTTCTAATAGGGAAAAAGGGGTGTATATATTATAACAGTAACTGTGTTTAGAATATTTCACAATAAGAGTGCTGGAGTGTTTCAACTGTGTGTTTTTAAATAAATAATTATATACTTTGATGCCAAAGCTCGGGTCAGTGTTTGCTTGTATTATTGTATCCGAGTGCCTATTGAGTATACTTTGCATACTGCATAACTCTTCTTGAGGGAAGTCTGACTGCTCAGCCACAGCTACCAGGTAAATCTGGGTGGTACAGACTGCTACCAAGTGGGTTTACTGCCAACACCTCTAGTCTTAAATCTTTTGCAGTGGTCCCTAAGGGAACTGCACAGGTTTCTGCCTAACACTTACCAGGATGTGGAGGAGGATAGAACGCCCGAAGAACAACCTTCTGGCACAAATGAAATTCCGAAACCACCTTCGGAAGAAAAGAAGGACGAACTCTAAGGACAACCCTGTCCTTGTGAAACACAGTGAAGGGTGGCTTAACTGAAAGTGCCTGTAACTCACTCACTCTGCGAGCGGAAGTAACCGCAACCAAAAACACAGTCTTCAGAGTTAACAGCCTCAAGCGGCAAGAATGTAAAGGCTCAAACGGCGCACCCATAAGAAACTTAAGAACAAGGTTCAAATCCCAGCCTGGCAACAGAAAAGGTGACGGAGGGAACACATTAGTGAGCCCTTTCAGAAACTGCAAAATTAAAGGAATTGTGAAATAGGAACACTCTTCAGACAAGCGCTTAAATATGGACAGCGCCGCCAGGTAACGATTAATGGTCCCCACTTGCAAGCCCCTGTGGGCCAAAGAAAGCAAAAAAGACAAAACCATGGGAATGTCACATTCAAAAGGATCCACATTCTGAACTCTGCACCAGTCGCAGAACTTTCTCCAACGGCAACGGTACAGAGACTTTGTTGCCGGCCGCCTGGCCGAGAGCAACACCTCCATCACGTCTTCAGGAAGGTCCCAATCCTTATACCTCAACCTTTCAGAAGCCAAGCGTGAAGATTGAGGGAACTGACCTCTGGATGGAGAACCTGACCCCCCCCCCGTGAGAGCAGATCGTCTCGGTAGGGAAGATGACATGGAGGGCAGATGGACAAATCTAGAAGGTCCGGGTACCACGTCCTCCGGGCCCATGCCGGAGCAATGAGGATCATCCGGGAACCGAACCTCGGTAACCTCCGCAGCACTTGCGGGATGACGGGGACTGGAGGAAACGCATACAGCAGTGGGAACGACCACTCCACCACGAACGCTTCTCCTAAGGCTCCTTTTGGAGGAAATTCCTGCGAGCAAAACCTTTTGCACTTCCGGTTGACACTGGAGGCGAAGAGATCCACTTGACGGGTCCCCCAAAGGGCGAAGATCTCCAGGAGAATCTCCTGAGCCAGCTCCCACTCGTGAGAGATCCTGCTCTGCCTGCTCAGAGCGTCCGCCCTCTCTTTGTCGTCTCCGGCCAGATGAACCGCCGAGATCGAAACTTCCTGCTGGATGGCCCAGAACTCGAGCTGCATCGCCTCCCTGCACAGTGGAAGTGACCTTGCCCCCACCCCTTTTTGTTGAGGTAGTGCATGGCCACCGTGTTGTCCGTTAGAATCAGGATACTCTTTCCACGCACAGTCGGCAGAAAAGCCTTCAGGGCTAGCCTGACGGCCCTCAGCTCCAACAGATTGATATGGAGTCTGGACTCCGACGGAGACCAACGACCGCTGTCAACTCGTTGGCATGAGCTCCCCAGCCCGTGAGGGATGCGTCCGTCACGATCGTCACCTCCGGCCAGGGCAGCCAAAATGGGGCCCCCTTCATCAGATTGCCCTCGACGGCCCACCACAGAAGGTCCCGGGCTACCGAGGGCGGCACCTGAACAGGGTCCGACAGCCTGCCCACTGCAAAGATCTCATCCACAGACGAGCCTCCGGCACCAGAATAATGCAGGATGCCATGAGGCCGAGCAGTCTCAAGAATTCGGACGCTGGGAGATTCTGGGCAAGCTGAAACCTGTGCACCATCTGCTGAATGTGAAGAGCCCTCACCTGAGGAGGAAAACACTGCCCCAGGGACATGTCGAGCACTGCTCCGATGTACTGGAGCCGCTGCGTTGGTGTCAAATGGGACTTCTTTAATTTGAGGGAGAAGCCCAGCCTGTGAAGGGAGTGGCAGGTGACGGACAGATGATCCAGGACTTGCTCGGGAGAGCTCCCCCTGATCAACCAATCGTCCAGGTAGGGGTAGACGTGAATCCCCCCTTTCCTGAGATGCGCTGCCACCACCACGAGTTTGGTGAAAACCCTCGGGCGGAGGTCAATCCGAACGGCAGGACCAGAAACTGAAAATGCGAGTCGCCAACCGCGAACCTCAGGTACTTCTTGTGCTTGGGATGGATCGGCACATGGAAGTAAGCATCCTTGAGGTCGAGAGACACCAACCAGTCTTGAAGTTGAAGGGCCTGGAGGACTTGAGAAAGAGTTACCATCTTGAACTTGTCCTTCCTGAGGAGCTTGTTGAAACCGCGCAAGTCCACGATGGGTCTCAATCCCCCGTCTTTCTTCGAAATCAAAAAATAAGGGGAATACCATCCCTTGTTCCTCTCCGCTACAGGCACCAGTTCTATGGCGCCTTTCTCCAGCAGGGCTTGAATTTCCTGCGCAACGAGCGGATCCGGACTCTTCAAAGACAGGTTCCCTGGTGGATTGTCGTGAGGCCTCTGCCGAAAAGGAAGACCATAGCCGTGGGTTATGATCTCCAGAACCCACACATCCAAAGTAATGGCTTGCCACTCTACAAGATGCTGCACCAGCCTTCCCCCAACCGGCAAACCATTGGACCTGGCCTCATGACTGAATGGTAGCGGCTGCGGCGTTGCCTGAGGGCAAAGAGGCAACTGCCCTAGCGGCCTTGGCACCTCGAGTACCTTTGTTTCCACCTCTGGCACTCTTACGATGGCCTCTTTGACTGGTAGCTCCCCTCGCTTTACTGAAGGACGAGTAATAGCGAAAGGAACCTCCCCTCCATTGCTGTCCCCTAGGACGAAAAGGCGGAGGTTGGCGAACTGCAGCGCCCAACGATTTCGCTGCAGCTTTGGAGGTCTGCAACCTCTCAAGGCTCTCGTCAGCCTTGCTGCCAAAAAGGTGTCCACCATCAAAAGGCATGTTGAGGTGCCGGGACTGCACATCAGGAGCGAACCCAGACTTCCGCAACCACGCAAACCTGCGCATTACGGTGCTCGCTGCCATGGACCGGCTGACACAATCCGCCAAGTACAAACCCGACTGAACGGCCTCACACATAGCATCATTGCCATCCTGAACCATAGCAAGGAAACCATCCCGTTCGTCCCCTTCGGGAATATGATCAGCCGCTAATGCAACACAGTTCCACAGAGTGTGTGTGAAACGAGACAAGGCACTTATCGAGTTGGCCGCCTGAAGCGCCATACCCCCCCGAAGAAAACACTTTCTTCGCCCAGCTGTCAAAACGTTTGTCGTCCCTATCTGGAGGGATGGTAGGATACGACGCCTGCTTTGCCGGGGCCGTAGCCGCCTGCACCACCAAACTCTCCGGGGTGGGGTGCCTAGACAAGTAGCAGGGGTCGCTACTGGCTGGATGGTATTTTCGCGACAAAGACTTGCCCACTGCCGGAAGACTCTCCGGAGCAGTCCAAGCCGCCGCCACCCTTCTCTGCAGAGCCATATGAAAAGGCAAGACCGGGTCAGTGGGTGGACCGAGATCAAGGATGTCCGTGAGATCATCCCGAACGAACTCCCCCAGGGGAGCTGACCAACCCAAGAACTCGGTAACCCGAGACATAAGGCGCCGATATGACGAATCGGCATGAGTGCCAGGCTCCGGCCGACAAAACTCCACCTCCGGAGAGGTGTCCAGACCACTGGCATCATACAGCGACTGCCTCAGGTCATCAAACTGGCTATGACCCGAGATAAGGTCATCTGGAACCGAAACCGGAACCAGGCCGCCATCAGAGCCTTCATCACCCTCTGAAATGTACTCCAGGCGGGGAGAGGAAGACCTCTGCGGACCAAAGCAGTGCCGGACCTTAGCCATAGCCTTTCTAGGGGCAAACCCTGTGCCACGGGGCCCCTCCGACACCAGCGCCTCGAAAGGCGTCGAGGGCGCCGAACGAGTCGGCGCTGGCGTCGACAGAAAAGGCGTCGATGTCGAGCGAATCGGGGTCAGCTGCAACGCCTCCAGCATCTGCGGCGTCGACACAGTCCTCGAAGCCGGAGCTCCGAGCGTGTCTCTCGACAACCTGGTCGCCGACGGCGTCGACGACCCCCTCGGAGGCGGAGCCTCGGGAGAAATTGCCGACGATCTTGGCGCCACAGGCGTCGACGTCTTCTTCGAAGACGGCACAGGATCGAGTGCGTCGAGGACCGGCACCTGGAACGGGCATGGCGAGAACGGCTACCCTTGTCCGAGCGGGACCTCTCCCGCGAGCCGTGCCGACCACCCGAGCCCGAAGGCGTACGGCGGTGTCTCTCAACCGGTGCCGACCGACCCCACTCGGAGGCGCGGACGGACCGGTGCCCTGCGATTCCAGAATCGCTAGCATCTGCTTCCCAAAGGAAGCCCATTCCTCCGGTGTCGCTTGCATGGAGGGATAAGCGACCCGCTGACGGGCGGAGTCCTCGGCAGAGGACGGGGAAGGCGACCTATGCCGGCGCTTCCTGGAATGCCTAGAAGAGGCGGAGGAGTGGCGAGACCGACTCCTGGAAGGAGACCCACTGGACTTCCGACGATGACGCGGAGAGTCACCCCTCGAGTCATCGGTCGAAAGCCCCGCAGACCTCGACTTCCGGGACTTAGACACCCTGCCTACCGACAGCTTCTTCTTGCGTTCCTGTAAGGCCTTTGCAGTGAGCGACTGGCAGTCGACACAGTCGTCCGTATCGTGGGCCTCCCCGAGGCATCAGAGGCAGGCATTGTGCGAGTCTGTGACCGACATCTTGGACCCACAGTCCCCGCAGTTCTTGAAGCCCGGACGCGGGGTCGAAGATGAGAAAGACATCGCCACGAACAGGTCTTCACAACAAACCGAACAGGTTCAACGAACCGAGAATAGAAAACAGCAAACTCCAACGAGTCGAGGCGTACCGAGATTCACGAAGCGAACACGTTCGCGGAAAAAAATGGAACTGAGGCTATGGGTGTCGTGCGTCCTACTTATCACATCAGGTGACGTCAGCCGTCGGAGGAGGTCCTCGGGGACGGCGCATCGACGCAGGCGCCAAAGATTTTCCGAAGCAGCACAGCTGTGGACATTACTTGTCATTGATATGGAATACGTCAGAGGACCCAATCTCCTCGAAAGGTTGTGATGCCATGGGAATGCAGGAGTCCACTTGTTTTTGTTGTTTCTGGGTGGAAAGATAGAGGTTTGTAAAATTGAACGATAAATCTTTTTAAAAAACCTTTTTTTAAAAAGATTTGTAAAAAGATCACCTATATCAAAAGGGCTGGGCCGGCGAAATGCAGTTGCACTGGGCCCTTCGTCATCAGATGCTTCATCTGCTTGCCTCTGACTTTCTCTCCCTTCACTCTGACGTTTTGGCAGCAATCAGTAATATTCCAGACTTGCAACTCCAGAGAATGTGGTGCTCACCAGTGATATTTCTGTGGGGGAAGATGTATCAAAATCCCATCCGTGTCACCAGATATTGTGTGTCCCCCCCCTTTTATGTGGGTCAATGCTTTTGCTGCATGGGAACGCGCCAAAATGAGGGAAACAGACACAGAAGTGCGTATTACTTTATTCACTTTCTCCCATTCCGTGAACGCAGCAAAACCCATTGTGCGAGCATTCCCATTTGTCCAAGGTCGCGGGACGAGAATCCTCGTCACGCTGCATTAACGGTCCTTGCTGGACACGACAGTGCGGAAAAGGGAGTCCGATGAGTTGGTTGCTCAAGTTTATCTATCATTGTTCTGTTCCTTCGAGTGTCCGTTTCTCACAGCAAAAGAAAAAGGAAGGGGAAGGGCAATCAGAGTTTATGAGTACCAAGACATGGACATTGGTGGAGCTTGGTCACATGACCTGGGTCAGAGGTCTGCTATTTTGTACCAAGGAGTGCTGGGGTTACAGGAAGTTTCTTTAATCATGGTCTGATTCTTTTAAAGTGCTGCTCGAGCTTCTCTGTGCGTCTTTAATACAAGACTTTCTAATGCAAAGGGTTTCGAAAATCTCTATGGTCTACTTTTTTTGCATTTGCAATAGCTCACAACACCTTTTTGCCAAGCCTAATCCTGCCAGACCTCCTCCCAAACTATCATTTACCTGCCCTGATCTTCCTCTCCTCTCTGATCAACATTGTAACCTTTTTGGCCTCCCCTTTGTAAAGTGCTCTAAGACCCTCTTGGGTAGGGCCACAGCTGTCTAAAAATGAATTTAGTGGAAACAGGCAATAAAACAGAGTAATCAAGCATTAAATCAATTTGTTACAGTGAACGTATTTTGGAACAGACTTAGTGAGACATCACCTTATGAACTTCTACAATACAAAG
This sequence comes from Ambystoma mexicanum, assembly GCF_040938575.1. Classification (NCBI taxonomy): domain Eukaryota; kingdom Metazoa; phylum Chordata; class Amphibia; order Caudata; family Ambystomatidae; genus Ambystoma; species Ambystoma mexicanum. The sequence goes on along the minus strand of NC_090930.1, from coordinate 1,045,982,406 downwards.
CAGAAAAAAAGTGTTGAGAAATAATATCGCTACAAATATACTTGTGCAATGACAACAGTGTTCCATACCAGATCGGTAGAATAGAGTCTTGAAGGGAAAGACTAGGCTACTAAATGCAGATCTTTGCCTACCTACATCTTCGCTTGCAAATCTCACAAGCCGTCTTGCAACATAGAGTGGATCTTCACCGCCTTCAAGCATTCTGGCCAGCCAATAAAGAGAAGCATTTGCATCGGAGCCTCGCATAGATTTATGAAGTGCAGAGATGCAGTTGTAATGTTCTTCACCTTGAAATAAACAAATAATCTGTTACTGAATGTGCGGCTGAAAAAGATACTCAACAGGTTTGTGCATTTAGGGGATTCCGATAGCACAATGGAAAGAAAATCACAGCAACTGCCTTGAAGAAGATAACAAGAGTCAAAATATAAATAATAAAGAAACCGGGGTTGGCAGAGTTAGTAGTTTCAGTATTTGCAGTATATTGCATTTTTCATTTAGCTGCGAAAATATATATTTGTATTTATTCTGTTTATATAGCGCTTTATTCCAAAGCGCTTAACATTATAACAAAACAGAAATTTTTAACAGTAGAAGCAATTTACAATCATGAATCAAACCAATACAACAGTAAGTAGAGCAATTAATCTGCGAGGGAAGAGGGAAGGGGTGAGGAAGGGAAGGAGGAGGGAAACAGAAAAGGTATAAGGGTGAAGATGAAGGAGGGTAAGGAGGTGGGTAGGGAGAGGTACATAGGGAAGATGTGAGGGAAGGAGAGAAAATGGGAGGTGGGAAAGTTAGGAGGGTGGGGAATGGAGAAGGAGAGATTTCAGGGAAGCACGCAAGGAGGAAAAGGTAGGTATAGAGCGGATTGAGAGAGGTAAGGCGTTCCAGTGCAAGGGGGCTAGGAGCTGAAAGGAGCGGAAACGGGAGGAGGCACATGGGGAAGGAGGGTCGGTGAGAAGGAAAAGATCAGCAGAACGAAGAAGGGAGCAGGAAGGAGTGTAGAAAGAGAGGAGAGATAAGGGGAGCACGGAGCAGGGATAAGAATGCAGCAAATACCTGGGCTCTCCCATTCCCCACGGTTTTTCAGACACGTCTGCAAGTTAATGTTTGGAGACACAACATTAGTGCTAGACAAGTAGAATGACCTCTCACGGAAGTCTTTACTATGCGTATTATCAAGGTTGTGTGTCCGCCAACTACTAACTTTCAGGCATGTTGAAAACGTTTAAAGAAAGCATGGTGATTTTAGGGGTGCGCTGGTGGGGATGGGCATAGGGTGGGTGCAGTCAGAGGTTGGGGCGAAGTAAGGCAAGTGGGTGGGGGAAGAGGCTAAGGGGACTAGCAGACGTAGACGCTTAGTTGGTGGATGGGCAGGGGTAGAAGCTAAATTGGTCAGTGTTTATTTGGCACAACTTCAAAGTCTATGAACTTCGATGTCTTTTCTTCAGCGTCGCGCTAGTTTAATATTCTGCTCACGTCATATTACAGCACGAATGGCAGAAATGAAACCATGTAAGGGTGTAGATGGAGTAAGTGGGGCATGTACTGCGCAGGCTTCTGTTTACCATGGAAGTGAACAACTTTTAGTACTACAGACCTACCGCCAGATGGCAGAATATGAACATCATGCATATCTACACCGGTTCAGGAGTACAAAATGGTGAATACATTCTATGGACTCAATTTTGAAAGATAAGGTAAATTAAGAACAACTTTGCCTTGGTCACATAGCATAGTTAAGTGGAGAAGATCTGATTTGAGCCCAGTCAGAGATTTAGGTCAACTCACCACGTAGTTTCTCAGCTCTGGTTGTGAAAAATACAAACTAAACCACCCAGACAAATGAATAAATCCTTGTAGAACTAAGTTATGCACAAAGTGCACGATTGCAGTGTTCTGTTTCAAAGCACATAAGTGAGGGAACGGGGAGCGACCCATGCCTGCCCGGAGCATCTCACACTCTGCAAGGGTAACAGACGAGGAAACGATTGGGGCCCCTGGTTGACATGTGACAAAAAAGCTACACGAATCCGCAATGTGGACAAAATAAAGACGCAGTCACCGGTTCATAAAGAACATAAAGAGAATTTCGTAGTTCTGTTAATCCATAGCACAGCGTTGAGCTGACATGGCAGCCGTTCTGCTTCGCAACCCCCCTTTCGGCCGGGCATCCTTATAGCAATCATTTTAGCTTTTTGTGGTAGCTTCCAAAACCAAAAGGTGCCACAACGAATAGGAAGCAGAAGACTCAGAGCTTTAGCACTGGGAACAAACGGTGCAACAGTGCCACATTGCACCGAGACCACATTTGCAGGGGGCACACCTGACCATTTGAATAGGTTTCTGGGAGGTGGGTTGGCACAAAGGAAATGTTGGAATAAATGGGGCAGATAGGTGCGGTGTACTTTAGTGTGTACAGTCTCCCAGACTGATCAGCTAAAAGCGAATCAAATATTTCAATACTTCAAGGTCAGCCATCATACCCATCGACCAATTACGTGGCTATTTATATAAATTCTTTGACCAATAGAAACGTCTAGCTGAGAAGCAGGCAAATGCTCGTGCCACGGGAGAAGTATGCCCAATTTAACCAGCCTGAGCCCCCGGAATAAATCGACACCAATATAGGTATGCAAGGTGAAATAACTTATGTATCAAAAAACCGCACCAGGGTATAATGTCGTGACCCTGTGGCAGATAACCGCCCATCAAAATGTCCAGCAAAGACAATCGAATTTATGAAATCATATGCCATGGCACTCCCAATATAAACCAGAGTGGTTTATTATTCCAACGTGTGGTTAAGATTCCGCACAAGATGCCCGGGGTGATGCAACAAGGGCGACTGAATAGGTTCGGGAGGTTGTGCCATCTGGGCACTGATTAAGATTACGCATTATCCTCACGCCCCTGGTTTCAGTGCCTCATGCCGCAGCTCAGATAATGGAGCTATGCATCAGTTTCCAAATACTGCCAGGATTCCCAAGAAAAAAACGAAAAAAACATTGCCATGCAATAATATCCTTCTGTCTTTCTACTGTGACTTCTGTTTGGCGCCTTTTGCTACGAAGTCTACAGTTTGCAGAGGAGAGGTGTGAGAGTGGGCCGTCTGTGGCAGTCCCTCTCAGTCATTCAGTCTTTCTACTGTGACTACCGTTTGGTGCCTTTTGCTACAAAGTCTACGGTCTGCAGCGGAGTGGTGTGAGAGTGGGCAGTCTGTGGCAGTTCAAAGGCGGCTGGGGCGGATGGCAGCGAACCCCTGGACTCTCGACTTAACACATCTTGCCTCGATGAGGAGCCACTCAGGCAGCGAAGCTCTCGCACTGACAATGCCCCCCTAAACGCTTCTGCAGTGATACCTCCCATAAACAACCCTACTAAACTCCAAGTTGGCGCTTTAGCTGCTTCAGGCTCCCTAAAGCTGCCGGGAGGCACGTTGCAGAATCTACCTTCTAAAAGGGCGCTGGTTGCTAAACAAACACCGCATATACATAAACAAAAACAGAAAAAACTCCCAACGGGCTGGTTTCAGCCATCCTCTGGACTCACCTTGCCAGCTGATGTCGCCTGCACCTTGGATCAGACGGCGGGGGCCCATGGAGAGACGCCGCAGTGTCCGAGGCACCCGGAAGCTCTGGGAGAGAGCAGACTTGCGGCACCCTTGCCCCTGCCCCTACCTCTCCTCATAGAAGGCATGGAGGAGCCGTCCCATGAAGGAGGGGGGGGGGTAACCCATGCCAGGGGATGGGGGGCCGTGGGCGGGCCACGTGGGCATTCGGGCCGTAGCCTTGGAGGAGCGAGAGTCGTCAGAGGAGCTGGCTCGGATTTAAGCTCCCAGTAAACAGATCACTGACCTTCAAACCAGCAAGTGCGGGGCTGGCACGATCTTAAACTCGCTGGAAGCTAGTGGAGCCACCCCACAGCGCCTTCTGGCAGCCAACGAAGATAGTGCAACGGCACTGGTGATCATAAGTGCCCAGATCCATTATCCACCGGCATCTACACCTGCCACACAACCTGGCCACCCAGTTTTGACTACACATACTGGTTCAAGCCAAGGTCCGGTCCCCGAGGAAGACACCGAGGATGACACTTTGCCACTTGGCCACAATCCAGCCATTTATGATCCCTTACCAAACTCAGAGGACCTAGAAGTTCTCTATACTCCGAACGAAGAAATTAAAGAGGGAGCCAGGCGTGGCCCTCCAACTCGTCAATCGCATGGCATTCCTTTCCGCCTAATTACTAAAAAGTTTGATCTGCCAACTACAAACAAGAGACCATCTACAAAAAAGCCTAATAAAAAGGGTCCCTTGCCAAATGCATCTACAAGCACGCTCCTAGAGAATTCTCTGAAACATTTTTTTCAAAGGCAAGCTAAAAGAAAACAAAATGGGCTAGGTGAAGTTTCGGATGCCGACCTATTGGAAGCATTTCTTGAACCCTTGATCACTCCGACAATACCCCATTCAACGAGTGAACCTAGCACATCGGGCCAAGGTCCTCTACCAACTGCAAAAGAGCAAGGAATAGCTGCTCCTAACTTTGCGCCATTGGATCAACTACCTACTTTCCAATAAACAGGGGGGCACGGCCCAATTAACACCTTCAAACTCAAAACTGGTCCCACATTCAGAGCTCTCTCTTGCAAACTCATCGCCACATCCTATTGGCCAAGCTAGCTCGTATTCACTCGGAAGTCCTGTACCACATGTACAGGCCGCCTCTGCAGGACTGCCAGCAATACCCACAGGTCTGGTGCACAAAAGCACCTCTCGACCTCAGGACACCTTAACCTTACCAATCCGAAATCAAGGCCAGAGGAAGATTGATAGCATCCCCATCACTACTCCGGCGCCTGCTACTAGCTCCACCCAAAGGCCAACTAAAAGGAAGGAGCAAAACCGAGAAGCTCTGGTGGATACACATCCCTTGTCTGCTGTACCTCATCACAATTCCCAACAAACCCTGTGGCAGTGGCTGCCAACTTCACCACCAAGATCTTCCTCAAACAGAAGACTAAGTGATGCATCTTATAACAACCCGAAAGATTCTCCTTCCAAGAAAATTGATATCATGTCCATCATGTCCTCTGTGCTTATTGCACTATCACCATTTTGTAAGTTATATGAAGCGATTAACGACTCTCTCAAAGATCACACATTCATCTTTGCAATGATGAACTCTAAACTCATTTATTTGGAAGGCTACATCAATGCCCTGGAGAGACGGAGAAACGATCCAGCCACCATGCCGCACATGTGTCAATCCAACTGCTCTGAGACTTCCACTAACATCAGGAAAACTTTACACCAACGGACAATGGTGGACTCAAGCTCTCAAACAGACGCACAAGAAAAGCTCTGGGCAGACGTCCATCAGTCTGATTGTGGAACAAGACCAAAAACCTCTTCTGCTCGCTCTGGGGGTGTCATGATGCTTACCCCCAGGCATCCAGACCAGGTCCATCAACCCCCGGAAGCAGGCATCATGTTACCCAGAGAAAGCCCAGCAACCCCTGTTAGGGCATTATGGGTACAGTCCTGGCGTCTATGGCGCCAGGCTCATTTGTTAAAACTTACCTGATGCAGACCATGCTGCAAGAGATCCAAGCCCATGTGAGGCTTGGAAGGGACTACTTTACCTACGGACTATTTTGTTACTCGGTGTGGTTGTGGAGGAATACTTACCTGGAACTACTTTGGAGGCTATTTAAACCACACCCAAAGAGCAGCATATGCTTCGTGTTATTCTGCATCCTGCAGCGTAACGCTCACCGTGCCTGCAGCCAGCACCCAGCCTCTTGCCACGCCGCCTCGAGTCCAGAGCGCCTAGAAAGAAGGGAAAGAAGAAAGGTTAGAACAAGAACATTATTTGGTTTCTTACCTGATTCCGGATTCATCGCACCTTTGAATCAGAAACAGACTTTATTTTAAACACGTTGCATCGCCAGCAGCTGCACCGCGTCATACTCGCCATTCTTCGCAGCATCTCTACGATCCGGCGCTGTCACCATCATTATGTTGCCGCATTCCGGCCCCTAAGGGGGACAAGAAAACAAACAAGGACAATCTCTTGCCACCATACACTTAACTGATTTTACCGCCGGAGGTATTATTCACCAGCACGCCAAATCTTCTTACGCCGCACCTGTAAGAAAAGAGAAAGCAGCAAGTTAAACTTTGGCATCATTTAACGGACAGTGTGGGATAACACAGATTCTTACCTGAACGCTTTCAGCTGCCACAGGACGATCTTCTTTTGGGTCTAAGCTACAAGATAAACAAAGGAATTGGACAAGAGTGATTATTCAGACATTTTTGAACTCTTAAGAACTTTATACTTACGGTGCTTCGCCAGGAGGTTTGGAGCCAACATTTTTCTAGAACTCGTCCAATATCCTCAGGTCATTGAAGTAACTGGCCATCAAGGCGCCCCTGTGTTCCTCACAGGATGGAGAGCTCATCATTCAAAACTATAAGGTGAGCTTTGTGAACGGGAATATCAGAGGTGATAAATGGGGACGCAGTGAGGGGCTATTACTCAAATCCACGGGGGGCTAATTCGCTTTCTCCGCCTTTAGGAGACTACTTCTACGGGTCAAGCAGACGAAGCTAGGTGGGCCAGTCCAGTCAGTCATCTCTGCACTACGCATCACGTTGGTGGAGACCGTGGCTGTCCAGTTCCGCTCGACACGCCTGTGGGAACCAGGTGAGCGTAACAGCGGGCTCTGTCAGCTCAGCGTCAACCATACCTCAATTAACGTCTCGTAAACCCAGGGATAATGACGTGATGTGCATGAACGACATGCCCTCGGCTAAAGAAAAAAAGTAGCAAGGCTGACTCCGAAGAAAAAAAGTAGTACAAATGGCTCCTGTGGTCGCCAGCATGTAACGCTCACCTGATTCCCGTAGAGGCGCCGGTCTTGACTGGGCGTATACCGTATCTTCAAAGGTGATGTGTAACACATGGCTGGCTCTTTGGGCTGGACCTCTGTGCACTGTATGTCTGACTCGAAGGGTAAAATGTCTGCAGATAGAAAATATGGGATTAAGGAACTGGGTTATTGAACGTCTCTCTCTTCTTCCCTTTCTCTTCTCCTGTAGAACCCCAAAGGTTAACGCTCTCACCTTAGGTAAGTGAACGCCGTGCTCTCCATCTGCCTCGGGGCAGGGTGCTGTAACCAGTTTCTTCACTGGATAAGGGGAGCAGGCCCCTTGACTTCAGAGGACTGCTGTCCATCGTTTACTGCACGAACGGTAAGTTTCGAGTAATTCTAATGTCTTTAAAGTCTTTAGTAATGACGTCTCTTGTTTTGCAGGGTTCCGGCGATGGCGGATGACGGGCTGAAGTGAGTTGAAAATGGAGCCCGTGTGATGAATAGAAGCGCCTGGAAGCACGTAAGTAAGCGCTTGTTGCCTGCTTCACGATGCGCTCTAACTGTCTTTTTATTTTGCAGGTACAAGTTCGGAGCGGCTGCAGGGTGCCAGAATACCCACTGGGTTAGATGTGGAAAGGAGTAATGGCACGTGAGTATTAAAGTTCCCCAATGTCTTTAAACGCACCTTGTTTTGTCTTTCAGATGCGGGATGCAGCGCCGAAGGCCTCCGGAGCGTGCGAAGAGTTGGTAAGCTTTTGTCTTTCAGATGCCGGAATGCAGTGTGAAGACCTCCGGAGCGCACGAAGAGTAGGTAAGCCTATGTCTTTCAGATGCCGGAATGCAGCGCGAGGCGTTGGTGACAGCCGATGGACCAGGTAAGTGAAGAGCGGTCACTGAAGACCGTAATGCTAACCTGTTCTTCCTTGTCATTACAGGTGTTGCTGAAGACTGGATTCAGGATGGTAAGCCTTTTCCCTTAGGCCCAGGATCAGATGCAGAAGACACAATGAGCGTTCTGCTGCAGAGGATGCAGAATAACGCAAAGCAAGATTCATCCATCGGGTGTGGTTTAAATAGCCTCCTGTAGTGCTTAGGTGTCTCCTTCCACAGCCACGCCTAGGTAAGAAAAGAGTTCCTGCTTTCCAGAAGAGTTCCAGTGTTCTGAATCTAGGGAGTGGCTCCTGCCCCACCCAAAAGGAAAAGTAGTTCCAAACAGAAGAGGATCAGAGGCTCAACTGGCAGGCAAGTAAGCAGCATGGTCTGCTGCAGGTAAGTCCACCCAAGCATTATGAGCCCGGCGCTTCCAGCGCTGGGACTGGGCATATTTATGAGCCTGGTGCCACTGGCGCCAGGACTGGGTCCAAAAGGTCCCAATTGGGACTGGTTGGCACTCGGAACCTGGGTTATGGATCTGCTTCCAAGGGAGTTGGGAAAACCCTGACCTTTTGGAAGCAGAGATCATGACAGTACCCCCCCTCAAGGCCCCTCCCAAACCGTGCTTCTACGGGGGTTTTGGCTTGTCAGGAAATGTTCGGTGAAATCTTTTGATTAGGCGAGGAGCGTGGACATATTCAGCAGGTTCCCAGGTTCTCTCTTGGGGGCCATAGCCTTTCCAGTCAATTAGGTAAAATAGTTTAGATTTGGAGATCTTGGAGTCCAGAATGCTTTTGACTTCAAACTCGAGTTCTCCATCAACTAGGATAGGTTTTGGAGATTTAGTTAGTCGGGTTTGAGGTTGCACGGGTTTTAATAGAGAGACGTGGAAGACCGGATGTATCCTCATGTGCGGGGGCAAGTCCAACTTGACCGCTACTGGGTTTACTATGGTAGTGATGGAATAGGGACCAAGGTATCTTGGGTTGAATGTGCGTGGCCCTTTTAGAGGTAGATACTTGGTGGATAACCAGACTTGATCCCCTACTTGATATTGAGGGGCTTCCTTCCGATGTTGATCTGCTCCTTTCTTGTATTGTTCTTTAGCCCTTTGAAGGTGAGAAACAGCTTCCTTAAAGGCTTGGGTGATTGTAGAATGCAGGTAGTCTACTGCTGGTGTTTCAAGATCTTGGAGGGGATCCAACTCCGAGGTTCGAGGGTGACTGCCGTACAAAAGAAAAAACGGGGTTTTCCCAGTTCCCGAATGGACAGAGTTATTGTAGGCATATTCGGCTATCCAAAGGATGTCTTTCCAAGTTTTTTCAGTTTGTTGCAGCATGCAGCGTAAATACTGTTCCAGAGTTTGATTGGTCCTCTCGGTTTGTCCGTCGGTCTGAGGGTGGTGACTGGTCGATAGTCTCACATCAATTTGAGCCTACCGACAGCAACTTCGCCAAAAATGAGAAATAAATTGACTACCTCGATCCGAAATTAGAACCGAAGGAAAACCGTGCAGTCGGACGATATTTTCGAGAAATTCTCGGGCCAGAGTTGCTGCTGTTGGCAAGCCTTTGAGCGGAATGAAATGCGCCATCTTGGAGAATAAGTCCACGATTACTAGAATCGTATTGTATCCGGAGCATGGAGGTAGATCGGTGATGAAGTCCATAGAAAGCGTATGCCAAGGGCGAGGTGGGATGTCAATAGGGCGTAAGAGGCCTGCTGGTCTTTCCTTTTGACTCTTGTTTTGGGCGCATACTCCACAGGACATTATAAAGTCTCTGATATCTTTTTTCCAAGACGGCCACCAGAAGTAGCGCTTGATCTTTTCTGAGGTCTTGGCCATACCGGGATATCCTTCCATTAAAGAATCGTGATAACAAGAGATTAATTTTTTCTGTAAATCTGTGCTGGGTAGGTATAATCGTTCTTGGAAATACAATAAGTTGTCCTTTACTGCAAAGTCCTTTCCCTGCAGATGCCAATTCGGTATGTCTGCTGGAGTTACAAGTTGCCTGGCTTTATCCTTAACTTCCTCTATGGATTCTGTGGCGATTACACCCAGAATTCTTTGTTCGGGAATGATTGGTACAGGTTTAGGGTTGATCAACTGTTCTTCCACTCCCATCCGAGAAAGGGCATCAGCTTTACCGTTCTTTGTACCAGGTCGATAGGTAATTATGAAGTCAAACTCGGCAAAGAATAATGCCCTACAGAGTTGTCTAGAGGATTGGGCTTTTGCGGTTTTCAAATATTGCAGGTTTCGGTGATCCGTAATCACAGTAACGGTGTGTCGGGCCCCCAGCAGATAATGCCGCCTAGCCTTAAAGGCAGACTTGATAGCCAGAAGTTCCTTGTCAGTAATTGTGTAATTGATTTCAGGAGGCGAGAATTTGCGGGACCAAAATGCCACGGGATGCAACTGATTGGTTACCGGGTCCTTTTGTGATAGAACTGCCCCCATGGCAAGGCTTGAAGCATCAGTTTCCACGATGTAGGGGAGTTCGGGGCGAGGGTGTTTTAAGATTGGTGCAGAGATAAATTTAATCTTCAAATCCTGGAAAGATTGTTCCGCCTCGGTAGACCATTCAAAACGTTTGTTTTTCTTTAACAAGGCAGTGATGGGCTGGACTATTCGAGAGAATTCGGGGATAAATCTGCGGTAAAAGTTAGCGAAGCCTAACATGCTTTGCACACCTTTTACGGAGGATGGTGATGGCCATTTGAGAACTGCATCGACCTTCTTTGAATCCATACGCACTCCGCCAGGTGATAATATGAATCCCAAGAATTCAACTTCAGTCACGTTGAAAACACATTTTTCCAACTTAGCGAAAAGTTTGTGTTGACGCAATCTTTCGAGGACCATTTTCACGTGTTTCCGATGTTCAGATTCCGATGAAGAATAAACGAGGATGTCGTCAATGTAAACAACAACACACACATCTATGAGCTCTCTGAGGACATCGTTCATAAAATATTGAAAGGCGGCCGGGGCATTGCAAAGTCCGAAGGGCATGACCTGATATTCAAATAGCCCATACTTGGTGCGGAAGGCCGTCTTCCATTCATCGCCCTCTTTTACTCGTACCAAAGATCCAGCTTTGTATATATGCATGCTTTTCTGACTTGGTCCAGGAGTTCAGGGATCAAAGGTAACGGATATCTATTCTTAACGGTGATCTGGTTCAGGGAGCGATAATCTATACAAGTTCTAAGGTCTCCTTCCTTTTTTGGAACGAAGAACAAAGCTGAAGAAGCAGGGGACTTGGAAGGACGAATAAACCCATTTGCCAGGTATTGATCCAGGTATTGTCGAAGGTGAAGGTTCTCAGGCTCGGTGAGGGCATACATTCTACTACAAGGAGGAGTAGATCCAGGTATCAGGTCTATCTGGCAGTCATAAGACCTATGAGGAGGTAGAGAGTTAGCCTGATCCTTCCGGAAAACATCTTGGTATTCTAGGTATTCGGGAGGTAACTGGGGAGTCTCTGAAGAAATTGCTGCCAGTGCAACACCAGGTGGAGGGTGACAAGTAGAGACACATTCTGGAAACTGGACCGTTCTTGCTCGCCAATCGATCAGAGGATTGTGTTTCTCTAACCAAGGTATTCCTAGAATAATCTGAAACTGAGGGGCCTTGATCACATCGAACACGATCTTCTCATGGTGTCCATCTTGACTTACTAGCGTCACTTCTTGAGTGGTATGCGTTACTGGCCCGGAGGCTATCTCCACCCACCGTAGTAATGACGTCCTTTACAGTCTTGGGACAAAGAGTTAGATTCATCCTCAAAACCATTTCATGATCCACATAATTGCCGATGGCACCGCTGTCGACGTAAGCTTCAATTGCATGTAATCGATCCGGATTATCAGGGCTAATGAGGACCATAGGTATCACGAAATGCGAGGTCACGGAACTGGTTTTCACGCTCGGCAAGAGGACCTCTATTCTTGTCGGGCGAGGTCGTTTCCCTGCTCAGAGTTTGTAACTTTGGTAACTGCAGCTCCTGCTGCCTTCTTGGCAGGTTTTACCGGACAGTCTCGAAGAAAGTGCTCTGAGTTTCCGCAATAGAGGCATAATTGCAACTGTTTTCTCCTTTACCGCTCCTTTTGTGTTAGAGGACCTTTCAGACCCCCTATTTGCATGGGTTCCCCGGAGTCTACTCCTTTGGAAGGAGTTGGCGGTTTGGAAAATACTCGAGCATCAAACTTGGAACGATCGGCCTTCCTGTTCTGCAGTCTGTGATCTATTTGAACGACTAAGTCTATATAGTCCGAACAATCTTGTGGTGGATTCACTACTTGGGCTAACACATCTTTGAGCTCTCCACGTAGACCTCTATAAAACAGCGTAATCCTTTTGTCCTCAGGCCATTGAGTTTCCACTATCAGTCTGTTGAAAGACGCAATATAAGCCAAAAGGTCTTGATTACCTTGTCGCAACGAAAGAAGCTCATTGTCCAAGGCCTGCCCCTGTGAATGTCTTGCGAACAGTTTTTCCATACTGAGCTGAAAAGCTTGAAAATCATGGAGGACCGGATCATCTTGATTTACTAGAGGGATCGACCAGTCTGCCGCATTGCCACTAAGGTACGAAAGCACGAAAGCTACTTTAGCTTGATCAGTTGGAAAGGCTGCTGGCCGGCATAAGAAATGCAACCGGCACTGATTGATAAATATTGCAAACCTCTTTGGGTCACCAGAAAATCGTTCGGGCGGAACCAGAGGTACATTCCCAGGTAGGTTGATCTGCACTGGATTCATAGAGGATGTAGAAGGAAGATTTCCCCCAGATGCGGGTAACGGGGTCTGTCCGGCTTGTGACTGTAGCAATTGTCTAGCGAGATCATCTGTTCGCTCCTTGGAAATAATCAGTTCCCTTCTTAGAGCGTTCGTTTCCTGACGGGCTGCATGCACTTCTGCCCTTAGTTCCCCAAGTAACTGGGCTAGCTGGTCGGTATCCGAGGTTTCCATAGCGCCTGGACGGCAGTTTTGTGGTAGGCTTTGCGTTCTGTAACGCTCACCTGATTCCCGTAGAGGCGCCGGTCTTGACTGGGCGTATACCGTATCTTCAAAGGTGATGTGTAACACACGGCTGGCTCTTTGGGCTGGACCTCTGTGCACTGTATGTCTGACTCGAAGGGTAAGATGTCTGCAGATAGAAAATATGGGATTAAGGAACTGGGTTATTGAATGTCTCTCTCTTCTTCCCTTTCTCTTCTCCTGTAGAACCCCGAAGGTTAACGCTCTCACCTTTGGTAAGTGAACGCCGTGCTCTCCATCTGCCTCGGGGCTGGGTGCTGTAACCAGTTTCTTCACTGGATAAGGGGAGCAGGCCCCTTGACTTCAGAGGACTGCTGTCCGTCGTTTACTGCACGAACGGTAAGTTTCGAGTAATTCTAATGTCTTTAAAGTCTTTAGTAATGATGTCTCTTGTTTTGCAGGGTTCCGGCGATGGCGGATGACGGGCTGAAGTGAGTTGAAAATGGAGCCCGTGTGATGAATAGAAGCGCCTGGAAGCACGTAAGTAAGCGCTTGTTGCTTGCTTCACGATGCGCTCTAACTGTCTTTTTATTTTGCAGGTACAAGTTCGGAGCGGCTGCAGGGTGCCGGAATACCCACTGGGTTAGATGTGGAAAGGAGTAATGGCACGTGAGTATTAAAGTTCCCCAATGTCTTTAAACGCACCTTGTTTTGTCTTTCAGATGCGGGATGCAGCGCCGAAGGTCTCCGGAGCGTGCGAAGAGTTGGTAAGCTTTTGTCTTTCAGATGCCGGAATGCAGCGCGAGGCGTTGGTGACAGCCGATGGACCAGGTAAGTGAAGAGCTGTCACTGAAGACCGTAATGCTAACCTGTTCTTCCTTGTCATTACAGGTGTTGCTGAAGACTGGATTCAGGATGGTAAGCCTTTTCCCTTAGGCCCAGGATCAGATGCAGAAGACACGATGAGCGTTCTGCTGCAGAGGATGCAGAATAACGCAAAGCAAGATTCATCCATCGGGTGTGGTTTAAATAGCCTCCTATAGTGCTTAGGTGTCTCCTTCCACAGCCACGCCTAGGTAAGAAAAGAGTTCCTGCTTTCCAGAAGAGTTCCAGTGTTCTGAATCTAGGGAGTGGCTCCTGCCCCACCCAACAGGAAAAGTAGTTCCAAACAGAAGAGGATCAGAGGCTCAACTGGCAGGCAAGTAAGCAGCATGGTCTGCTGCAGGTAAGTCCACCCAAGCATTATGAGCCCGGCGCTTCCAGCGGTGGGACTGGGCATATTTATGAGCCTGTTGCCACTGGCGCCAGGACTGGGTCCAAAAGGTCCCAAATGGGACTGGTTGGCACTCGGAACCTGGGTTATGGATATGCTTCCAAGGGAGTTGGGAAAACCCTGACCTTTTGGAAGCAGAGATCATGACACAGCAGCAACATCTTGACAACGGAAAGCAAGACTAAGGCCTTTTCTCCGAAGGTGTGCCTCAAACCGGCCCCTATGTACAAGCCACTTGCACCCCCAAAGAAATCCGAAAAACCAACTGAGGGGTTTTTTCAACACAAAAGCCTAACTCCTGTTGTGGAAGACACAGATCCGAAAGAACCTTTAAGGCAACAGCCACTACCCAAACTCAATCCTCATTCTCCCAAGTCGATAAATGACTTCCTCACCCATAAGGAGTTGATGGACCCAAGCCAACATCTTGACGTCAGCAATGTCAGCCAGCCAGAAGCCGCTGCCCACCACTCTCCTAGTGAGACGCCTTTGCTCCAAACTGTCATCCGAGATCTTTCAAGCTTCTGTTCTCTGAGTGATCGCTTCAAAGCAAAGACTTGCGAAATAACCAAGGGTCCCAACCCAATAACCATAGCGAAGATCGAACACAACACAGACCTCTGCCAGATCCAACACCTCGACGGACAGTGGCCAAATACACTTCAAGGGTCCACACGCAAAGACAAACAGAAGTCTCGGACAAGGCTGCCAGTAGCACCCATAATCAGCACAGGCAACCTCATCATGACAACTACGTACAATCGAGATCCTCCTATAAAAAATCAACAGCAGAAGCCTCCTAACCAATAGCGTCTTAAGTACAGGTTGAACCCTACCTTCAAACTGCGTCAACATACAGGCAACCAGAAATACTTAGTGCTAAATAAATGCAGAGTGATGAACCTGATTCACAGTATCTCAGCTTTAAGAGAAATTAAATCAGAAGACTACAAGACAGTGGAACCTTCCCACGAAGGGCAAAAAGCCTCCTGTTTTCTCTACACTACATCTAACAGAGTGGACGCTCTGTTGGTAAAGGCAACAGACGTGATGTACAAACAAGGATTCGAATTAACACGTCTCAAATCAGACAGAAATGAGCAGACAGAACTTAAGGACTGAGGCATTGACTGCACGCAAACCGGTTCACAAAAACTTGAATCGTCGCCAAGAGAAGGGCTACACCCAGGGTCTTCGTCAGGCTATAGATCGGACGCAACACAGTCATCTTCTCAAAGGGAAGTTCTAACACCTTGTTCAAAAAATCAGGCAATACCTATCAGAGTACCAGGGGAGGTTGCTCGCAATTCATCTCCTCAAAAGAAGGCGGCCCCCTGTAGACCAGATGTTCAGTCCCAAACATGGTTGCGGCTTCCGAAAGCCCTACCAACTCGCCTTCATAAATAGCCACCATCGTATGCCACTACTTCTTGAGATGCTCAGCTACTTTCCTTAGCGTGCTGGAATACAACCCCAGGCGACATCAACCTAGGTGGATACGACATTTTGTGCTTACAAGAGTTGTGGCTGAAAACAAAACCAACGCTTGATGGGTTCGAAATTGCTTTCTCAGAGGCACTGACGGGGGAAAAAGGCAGGCCTTCTTCAGGATTGATTGCAGTTCGGATGGGTAGCGGCTTACAAATAGTAAAGACCATCTTGAAGTCCCCATTCGTCTTAGCTGTCCTCCTTTCATGGCTTCATAAAGAGGTTGCCGCAGAATCCTTTACATACACATACCTGCTACTTGCTCAGGCGGGGCTGGTGGCGCGGTAGGCGTCTCACCCCCCTCTGTGCATACGTTTAATATCCAGTCTGCGGGCCCTTCTTCCTCCTTCGTCTGTTCGAACATTTTCCACAGTTCTAGAACAGCGAGGCGTTTCACAAATGTTTTGCCTGTGCAAGTGGCATGTAGGTAAGTCGTCATGTGTTGTAAGATGGCTTTAGATAGGGACCCATTCTGTGGCCAAGGCATAAACATCTTGTGGGCGGTGCCCTTAACCCACTATGTGCTGTATTTTAAGTTTAGGTGCATGTTTGGGTAACTGCTTACACAGATGCGCAAGTGGGGTAACCTCCTCCATTCTCAATTTCGTTACCAACAATATTTATGCCGTTTTTATCCTCCCGATAGTATGAGCGAGCACCACATCCGCAAGCTCCAATCCAATCTTTTCCCCCCAAAATTATATACTCTCAATTTACTCAAGAACATCAATCCATTGGCGATTCCCTCTCAGTTATGAAACGCGTAAAACCAAATTTAATTTTAAACCATCAATGATACAGTTCTTCTTACATTCGAGATACAACAGAACACATAAAACAGACACTTGACAGACTAGACGGACACCAGCTGGTCACACATACCTGCCTTCTAATTAATACCCTGTCATGGGGTCTAAACGAACCCCATTTGTGCCGTCTTTAATCATCACCGTAGCGTAATCATCCCCTATTATGTGGGCTCTGGGTTCAAGTTTCTTCTGATCGCTCTATTAAAGCGCAGGAACAAGGCGAATCCTTATGTTTTTCTCTTGGGTGCCCCCCCGGTATCCTTTCCCTTCTTGTTCTAATGCCTACAAGACATTTGCCAAAGTAACAAGTATATTGTTTCACTCACCGATCGCATCTTTTTCCTATCTGGAGCTTCGGGATCACCGCCCCTTCCTCTTCAGCCTCTTGCAGTCTTTTCGTCCGATTGGCTGCCCGTGGGAATGAGAAGGGTTATGCTTGGAAAGGCAGGTTCCTTCAGACCCACTGCAGATTTTTTATGGACTTACACTATCATTGCCCACGGGAAGCTTCTCAGTCTACTCAGCCGGAATGGCGAAAGGACTCGTGATATTGCCGAAGGCCTAGAGTTACTTCATGCCGTCTGTCTATAGGTGTCTTAAAATGATATAATCAATAATCGATGGCCGAAACCATCCTCACGCTACCAAGTGTACAGGAGGGCGGTATTTCCACCGACGGGCCCATAGATCATTGCTCACCCTCTAGTACCTGTAAGACAAGATAGCTGCACCGTGTGAGGAATAGGGGTGCAGGATTCACTTACTCCAACACGACCCAATAAGGAGGACTCAGTAGTTTGGCAAAGGGAAGTCTGTTTAATGACAAGTACATCAAACAGGGAAATACTTAGAAATCAGCATTGTTGCGATCGCCTGTCTCGTCCCAACTTCCTCGAACTTCAGTTGAACAGTAACTTTTATACATAAAACTCGTCATCATTAATGTCTAACTCTAAAAAACTCGTCATGCAATATAATTGGTTAGGAAAGGTAACTTAAGTATAGGTGCTATATTTGTATATGGTAACGGAGCATGTGGATTGGATAACTCTTATTGGGTGGCCGTCTACGCCCATCCCCCTACATCACTCGTGATAGACGTCAATACATCTACGACATTTTATTGGTTTTACAAGCTATAGGACCCTAGATTATTTGGTCCTTTTTGATTGGGTGGGTTACACCCCTAAGCATAAATCTCCACTTTAATTAGCAGCATGCAGAATGGACACCCAGATGTGGAGTGCCCCAAGATTCACCCTTCCTCCCTTCCATCAATCAGTACCTTTAGGGATATGTGTCAATTAGTTGGCTGAGGATGGCCTCGAAACTGTCATACTTATCAGGAAAAGTTATGACATCCTCGGGTTCTGGGTGACATCAGACGTTGGTACCTCTTTGCTCTTGGCTGGTCACGTGTCTGTTCACCGTGAATCTGCTTCATTTTCCTTCTTTTCGTATATTTGATTCTTTGTTCAGCCCAGCCACCTGCCTGGGGCCTCCTTATCACGACCTTCACTGGCTGGCTGGTATGCTCTGTAGTTTTATTCTTCAGGGGTCCCGCTCTCTTCCCTTCCTGGAGTTGACCTCGACTTTCCAAGCATGAGCTACTTCTTGCTGAGTTTTGATTCCGCTCTTCCCTTCTGGCTTTAGCTGGAATATGAATCTCGGCTTAGGTGGCCCCTCGCAGCCTGGGCTTGGTTCTGCTTTACAAAATGGAGTCGCACTTGTACAGTGTGCTTCATTGAGGTAGATATATATATATATATATTTGGCGCATGCCGCTCTATTTTTCTACTAAGCATTGCAAGCAGTACCGTTTTCTTAGCTTCTTGCGTTCCAAGCCTATTTACACGCATTAACTGGTTGGTTACTTCCATCTTGTCTCATAGCAACGTTTCCTTAAGTTTTAACATAGTCTCTTTCCTGTGTCCATTACATCTATTTGCATAGCTACTTGCACTGGCATGCTACCTTCGATGTCGTTTTCGTTCATTCGTGAGTCTGTCCGGGCCCTTGTGTCATTTCCACTGGCCCTCCACTAAGGCTCTTTGGGTTTCTTCATGGACCATCTGTAGGTACTCTTCACTTTGTCTCAGCGGCCGGTACGGCTGTCTGATGGGGTACAGTCATGCCCAGGGCTGTCTGGTTATGGGCGCTTCAACAGGTATGGCTCTTCTGATGTACACTGGGCATAGTCCCAGCGCGGCTCTCTGTTGGTTCATTTGCTCCTCATACGTCACATACGTTGGCGAGTACGTTCCTGGTACCTGGAAATGGGGGACAGGGGTGCAGGCCTTGCTTGGAACCTCCTCTACACTGCTCTGGAGGGAAAATCTCAGCCCACACTTAAGAGGTCACCATCTAAGCATTTCTTGAAGCGTGGGATTATTAAGCCCATGGGTGGCCTGTCAAGTGAAAAGGTTCCTACATATACCATCTCTGGAGATAACATTACAGAGGGGTAGCCTCTCCCACCTCCAAGGCACGTTTATGCTCAAGCCCCAGTAACCAAACAGCCCAGGAATTGATCCAACACCCACAGCTAGAATGTGTAGTCTATGCATGGCTTAAAAACCAGCACATAGTAAAACTGCCAGAGTCTAAGAGTGGCTGTTCGAAATAAGAGTCTGTGGTGCCCGGAAAAAAACATGAAAGAAAAAATAAAAATAAGGAGCAACAGGCGCTTTGTGAGGCTCCGCCTATATAAATGATGTAATTTCTCACCAGTACACAACTACTTTTTTTGTGAATGCATTGAATTTGTATACTTGTTTTACAAAATATTTCTTTAGGTGAAAGGGTTATGGTCTGTTTAGTGTAACAAAAAAAAAAAAAAGAAAAAAACGATGCTATGTGTTCGTACCACATTTGTTAGGCTTTTCATTTCACTGGATACTAGGAGGCACTTTCATAATTGTCAAAATTAAAATAAAACCTGTATGCCGTTGCAAACTAGTATAAGAGGCATGTACTTGACCAACTGTAGCTTCCTAGGTGTTCACCACTATGGGACAATGACAACCAGAATAATATTGACTGGTCTTTACTCTTGAAAATCTAGTTAGATGGAATTATGTTTTTGGAACATTCGGTACATTCCAGGCATCTAAGCACTCGTAAACGTAAAGTTTATATTTTCAGAAGAACAATTAAACACTGCCAACTTCAAATATTCATCATTTCTGTTAGATTTTAAAAACAGCAGAATTATTTTTATTTTATTTTAATTTTTGTTCAGCGCTGGCTCTACCCAGAGGGTCTTGGAGTACCTTACAAGGTTAAAAAGTTAAAAAGGTGCATCAGAAGTTAGAAAATGTTTTCATGATAGGATAGAAAGCTTGGGATAAACAAGTGTTGGGAGGGGAGAATTGTGTGGGGAAACCGGTATGTTTTGAGCGTCTATCTGACAGTGGGGATGGTGGGTGCAGTAAAGATGTGTAGAGGTAGGGGGTCCCATGACTTGGATGCCCATGACTTGGATGTCATGTCCCATGGTCCCATGACTTGGATGCTTGCACTTGTGTGCATATCGGAATCGTACAAAAATGTCGACCTGGGAACTGCGACTGCCGAAAATGCAGACTTTGTTTTTTCTTTTTCACCCCTCCCTTACACCATATATGTGGGAGGTTAAGTGTATTATAATAATAATAATATTGGGGGGTGCGGGGGTCTCCCCACGCATATATGTGTGGTATAAAGGGTTAAAAGAAAAGTCAGCATTTTCGGCCGTCGCAGTGATCACATAGATCCTGCATATCAGTTTGCAGAGTGGAATGTGCAGGAGATGCTGGCTTGCTTGTCTGGTGTTTGTGTAGTTGATGGGTTTGAGTTTGTCGTGAAGGTAAAATGGGATTTTGTGGTGGATGGTTTTGAAAACAATGCAGAGTCCTTTGAATACAATCCTTTGGAGTACAGGGAGCCAGTGGAGCTGGACAAGAGCTGGGGTGATGTGTGAAAGTTTTGGTAGGTGGAGGAGGAGTATGTGTTTCGTATTGCTTGCAGGGAGGCAAGAGGATGCAGGGGAGATCCAGTGTTTTCTGCTGAAACAATATACGCCAGACAGCTATTTATATTTTTGTCCCTATAAAGTATCCTATGGCATGTCCTCATAAGCGAGCCAATCGAAACAATGTTTCTGTGCAATGTCATTGCACTCAATCTTTCAACATGAGCAACAGACAATCGTAAAACTAAGCAGCGGAATTCAATAAATGCCAACAGCAATGGCGTCACTTGGGCTTTCTATGGCAGCAGGGATGTCTGAAAGGTTTTGGCATGAAGAGAAGTACGGAGAAATAAGAGCTCTGCACGAGTAATTGAAAGCCTCTATTCCATGGCTGCAGCGTGAACCATGCCCAAAATCATTAACATTAAGAAGAAAAAAGTAGCTCTTCGGCAATGCAACATTTGTATTTTTAGGAACATTGCTTTATATAAAGTAACAGCAAATAAACAGTCAATAACCAACTCCACACCATCAAGATTATAGTTTATGATCCTCTTCCGTGTCTAGGGGGGAAGCCACAACTCCCCAGCGACCAACACAACATACCCGGGTTAATAACATATGAGAAGTATGAATGGCTTTTAACATAACATTTGCTCTATGCTGAAAATTGAGCAAATTGCACTTCGCACTAATTTTGTGTCTCGTGTAGTATGCAATGAAGCATTCCGGTTTTGTAGCAACTTTAGCTAAATATCTTTCACTATGCAAGAAGGAAGAAAAAAAATGAATGGTCCACCACTTTTCCACTCCACAATATTAGACTGAGTGAAAACATGTTCTTTGTACTCGTGAACACAGTAAAAACGTACTGCTTGATTTTCGCCCAAGTGCGTACATCGTTCCGTAATATGTATTTGGGTGGAACTCATTTGCTCCATACAATATTAGACAAACCGCAAAACTGCTGCTGAAGCGCATTTACTCAAATGTTAGCACTTCTACAAATGTTACATTATCTAGCCCTTGGTGGAAAGATTTAACAGCAGTTTAGAAGTTGGTAGTCGGTTGGAAACAGGCAAATCGGGATTCCAAAGACCGCAAAAGGGGATTACAACAACAGGACGTCTGAAGAATCGCCTGTGTCTCAGAGGTGCCACCAAGGGGGGCTACGGCTACCCCTATGAAACGTTGCCTCCCCCGCCGCCCACCCCCAGTGAGCCTGCTTCTTATGAATGCAACTTCGTGTGACACCCCAAGTGACCTCCTCATGCCACCCCCATGAAAAAGCTCTGGGGGGCCACTGCTGTGTCTAAGCATAAGGAACCTAAGAGACTGAATTGCATGTTAAACGCAGGGCGAAGCAGTGGCCTTACCTTTCTATGCTGAACTTGTAGGTAGGGGCGTCCGGTTCCTTCTGCTACCTTTTCCCCATAGGGATGCAATATGGCTCAAGCTAAGCAGTGGAAAAGGCGCTACGTTACAGGCAACAAGCCAGCAGGAATTAGGAAGAGAGGAGATGAACCAGGGGGGAGCGATGGGGGGGGGGGGGGGGGAGTGCACAGCAACAGGGAAGGGGACCAGGCAACAGTAAGCAGGAACTAACGAGAGAGCAAAAAGAGGAGGAAAGCAGGCACAGGAAGAATGCACAGCCATAGGTTACAGATCACAACATACACCAGAAACTAGGGGCACCAAACATTTGGATGATTAAAAAGGTGAGGGGTTAAGCACAACAGGGAAACTTCAAATGTTGCGGTGCTCAGAAAAGAGGCCTGCTTTAGAGTGGCCAAGTCCACAATTGGAGTTCCCGGGGCCAGATGAAACGCATCGAGTTGCAATACCAACAGACCAGGAAGTGCCATGTTGGAGCAAGCACAGTGTTCCAGCTTGGGTGTCTGGAGGATGCAAAGGACTCGTGCTGTCCCTGGTGACTTCCAAGACACACATACAGGCACCAGTCCAGACAAATTAAGGGTTTGTGAAAAGGTCAGACCCCCACACAGTACAATACGGTGGTCAGTTGCCAGCACACACAAAGGCCAAGGGGCGGGCAGTAACACCAACAGGCATATAAACTAATATAGGACACACCTGAAATGCTAAACAAAATGAACAACTTTGATATTCAGTGAATTCTTCAGCTACTGCAGTGCCTTCAGGTCACGTGATAATTCAAAAGGAATGATGTTTAGTTACAACACGCTCGTATTTAAGATGGCAGGAAAGCCAAAGGCTTACCTGTGAACTGCCTTTGCACAAAACCAACTGCAACCTTTCTACAGGAGTCTCGGAAGCCCCATTTCTCATTGTAAGCTAGGAAAGACCCTCTTAAAAAAATGACTTATGGAAATGCCCTAAACTTAGTACCTTTTGGAAGGAAGTGACTAATGCAGTATCGCACGTGTTCGAGGTAAGCTGCAGAAAGGAGCACTGGACCATTTTGATGCGACTGGCTGGAGAAGAACAGGAGCTGGGTTCGAAGGCCAGACAGAGACTTAATGGTACTAATAGCAGCAATGTTCTTCATTGCGCATAGGTGGAAGGCGGGGGGGGGGGGGGGGGAGAGGTGCCCACATTCCAGGCTGGCTGCGATAAATATGGAAATTCGTCACTCGCGATTGGGTTACTTATGCCCACCAAAACGAAAGGGCCCGATTCTCCACAGACTGGATGGAAGTGTTGGACATTTGAAAGCTGACTTCAGAGCTCAATGGTGCGTAGAGACACTAAACCTGTTGGACATTGGTTAGAACCGTTGCTTCTCGTCCTCCATTGGTTGGTACTGTTACCTGTGTTCTCTTCGCAGGGGGTTGGAAGGGGTGGGGGGGGTGCAGGGAACTAGACAAGGAACAAAGTTGTGACATGGGGTTTACTGCATATTCTTTCGACTGTTCCGTTACAAAATACAATAAAAAGAGGTTAAAACAATGGCTTATGGAAAAAGTAGGATTTTGCTACCCTCAGTTTCTGGAAATTATAGTTACGTTATACTGGCATTGATGAAAATGTCACAAAACTACTATAACGTGTCACAAATAAAAGAGCACTCAAAATATCCGAAAGGTTTTCAGATTAAAAGACTGCAACATTAATGAAGTCTGGGTAGTGTCACAAACCACAAAAAAGCAGAGTTTTAACTGAATTAATTGGCAAATGTTTGTTTAGTTAAAAGGGGCCTGCCCTTTAACACCAAGTTAGTGTGCAAATGTTCATACAAAAAAAAAAGATAACGAATGGCGGTGATGGCAGAGCTTCTAGACTGCTCTCCCAGCATATCCTACAGAATTCAAAGCAGGTAACCTGGTCATATATTTTTTGTGATGTTTGCCGAGAGCAAGCACTCCACTCCTGCCAGAAGACCTGCCAGGCAAAGAAAACTAAGGATAATGGAAACCAAAAGGCAGTTGCTTCTGGTAAGGAAGGAAGCGATTACTCCCGAGATGGTTCTTCACCTTATACATGACAGGGGTTACTTGTTACACATCGCCGCAGATGGTCTTTGTGGGCACGTACCCGCTTGTGCGGTGCTCTTCTTACAGGTAGTTCCAAGATGGATGCCCGTGGGATTCCCTATACTACCTGCAGCGGTCCAGTCTTTGCACGTCTCTCCGACGTACGGCCAAGCGCTCACGTGATCCTTTATCCGGAATCGAAGCGGACGATGCTTCGTGTCGCTACTGCTTTTGGCGCTCCGTGAGTTTGCTTCTGATACTTTCCACTTACTTATTCTAGTCCATTCTAATTGTGCCTATCATCTCTCCTAACCCTGTTCTTTCCCCTTATCCAGATTCATCCTTCGTCTTCCCCGGCTCATTTCTCCGTCAGACCAATCCGGCAGACCGGAGTGTTTCCCGTTCCTCCTAGACTTCCGTTAGAGTAAGTTTAGTCCCTTGAGAGCTCCCCCTTCACTTCGATTAGCATTCTCACCTGTTGATTCCTTCCAAAGTCTCTCCCGCTGCTCCACTAACCATCCGATCTTCAGTCCTGAATATTCTTCCTCCATCTTCATTCCTTTGATGGTGAGACGATTATTTTCTGTTTCCCACTATACCATTCTACTTTCTTCCCGTCTCTTACTTTCTCCTGTTTTTTCTTCTCCCGTGTACCTAGAAGAAGCCTCCCTGTGACTTCCTTGTTCTGCCATCGATCCGAGAGGCTTCTACTTCAGCCTCCCGATCCGCAAGAGTTTGGACTCGACCAGGGTTTTCTTCCCATTAGAGGGTTTCCCTGGCGGTCCTGTCCTCTCCCCTGGGTTATCCTATCCCGGGTCGGAGAGACCAGGGCTGTCTCAGGGGAGATTTCACTGCTGCATTGGTCCTCCCATTTGGATTCATCGATCTGTCAAGGTGAGCTTGTTGCAGACTTTGGCGGTAAAAGTCTGTTTGACAACAGCTTTATTAAATTGCATACTGCAGTATTAACAGTACTGAAGGAGTCTATGACCATGCTATAAAAAGCAAAACTGGGCGTCAATGACAATACCTAGGAAGAGAGTAAGGTTATGGGTGAAGAAAAGCACAGACAACTAGAGACCAGGGTTGCTCATGTAATCCCTGGCCCAACTGGGGCCTTCATAGATTGGGGTCACTGTGCCTTCACATAGTTAGGACATACCTGTGGTAAGAAACACACACACCATGTCTTTACCTCAATTTCATTAAGATGCAAAGTTTGTGAATGTTATGGTTATGCTTTCATTTAATTTGGGTAACTTCAACAGCTACATGAGAGCTGAAGATCTCTGCTCCAGTGTAGAGGCTGGATAGAATGTTAGGAGTGGGTTTATGGAATGGACGCCTCTGCAAGGTTGGCAAAAATGTGGACAGGCCCGAGGAATGTTTCAGGGGTGGTCGGAAGCAGAAGGTGGTTGTAGCCCCCTAGGGAGGTAAGTATCGCTAGTATAAGCTTTTCCAAGCCAAATAGGGCAAAGTCCTGGGCTGCATCGACATTAGAGCACCCTGGGTGCCCCAGAGCCGGCCCAGAGAGTGTGGGCATGCTGTGGTGAGGCGTGGTCTGCGTGAGTAGGGGGGGCAATGTGGGGAGCAGACATGTTGGTGGCAGTGGCATAGTGCAAGTGTAAATGGGGTCCAAGGCAGCCCAGAAGGTGAAGGAGAGAATCCATTGTAACAGAAGGCAGGATATCAGCCAATACCGCCAATGACCCCACAAGGAGTATGGTTTTCTGGGAGGCCCCTGCTCGCCTCATGACAGTACAGTAAACATCCATGCCTCCTTACAAATGATATGAAGGCACTGTTGTTTTTATGTTTATAACGATACAATATTGAGTCTCCATCCCTGAAGAATAACTGTTGCATGCGTTACACCCGCTACCCTTCTTTGGCCCAACTCCCCTCTTAGAGGGGATAGTGCTAGCCCACAGCGATAGTGGTTCCAGAAGGGTGGGGTCATATTTTGGGCGATGACAGGGGTGCAAAGAGGAAATTAGCTCTCCTCACCCGGTCCCATCCAAAAAGCGCACTACACTGTTTCACAGGTGAGGTTGGGCGACATTGACAATTCTGGACGTCCTATACAGTTTAGCTTATTGTTTGCACTGGTGTCACCGCTAAGGCAGTGCAGGGAAATCGGAGGTGACCGACTAATATTACCTGAAATGCCTCAGCTGTTCATATTTATTTTAGTTTTATAATGCGCTAGCTCACAGGGGTGCCCCTTCAAAGTGCCTGAAAGAAATAAAACGGGACGTCAGGGAAAATACAAAAAGGTGTGACACATACACAAAGAGTAGGAAGCATGGGGTGAGGTTATAAGCCTGTGTAATCTGAATAGTTACATACTATAACAGATCTGAGCAGACAGTTGGGTTGCATAGTGTGGCGGATGCTTTTGTTAAGGCACCATTGGTTACAGAAATTCTGGTGGTTACAGGTTGGTCATATTACAACAAACATAAAACAAGTGAACATATTAAACCGTTCAAAGGGCCAATTCAGCCAAATTCAAGGTTATCAAGTAACTTCTGTGTGTGCCCATGGGTAGGAAGGGATAGTCAATGTGTTGGCACGGTTGAGTCAAGTATACAAGCCATTGGATGAGTGAAGTATATTTGGTTAATGTAGGCTTTTGGGGCAAAGTTGCATTTATGGCTATCTTGCCTTGATTCATTGATGGGTTTTCCCAACCCTTGGGCACTGGTTATGGTTTAAGGGAACTCCAGATGGTAGCCCACTCCTGTTGACACTTATTGCGGCTTGCCGGACACATTTTCTTTTGAACTGGACTTTGGTGGTTAGGGGAGGAGGTTTAGTACAGAGTGTTCCCCCTCCATGGTTTTGCGGCATGTCAAGCCAGCGGGTAAGAGGATATAACAGGGCTACAAGAAGCTCACACAGGACTTGGCTATGACAACCAAAAGACTCACTGAGCAGGAAAACAACTTCAGGATATTGGGTTTTCAGGGCAATTATGAATCTGAGATCTCTGGATTTTCGAAAACACTACTCCCCGGTCTGCTAAAACTCCCCAAGGAAACAAATCGTGCAAGGAAAAGGCCTACAAGTCCTGAGCCACCAAGTCCTCCAACTGGCAAATGCACAGGGAAGGGGTAGTGAGTTGAGCTTTCAGCAATTGCTCATGGGGGCAGCAAGGAAAAAGTTGATGGTGCCCTAGAAAAGGTCAAACTACATCATAGTTTTGAATGACTGGAGCAAGGGCATGGTGGACAAGAATCCTTTTCTGATGTCCCAAAAAACTGCAAGGGAAAAGAATGTACCCTATGTCATTTCATATCTAGTATTGTTATCAACAAAAGAAGACATGGCAGACAGCTTCAAAAGGCCACAAATCTCTGGATTGTATAACGGATTATCAAAGAATGTAATATCTGAATTAATGTAACTGTTCTTGCTCTTTATTATTTTTGTAGTAGTTGTAATTCCATGGTTTGATTAGTTAAGGGTTTCTTCTTAGTGCAGGTATTTTACAGAGTTCTATGCTTAAACGTTCCTAATTGACTACTGTAGTCACAACATAGTGCTGAAGTACCACTGCCAGCTGAAGTTAGTGCAGGCTTCCAAGCCAATCTGTGGCGATGCAGTGCATGGCATGAGGGCAGTGAGGTGTGGCAGATCAGGTGGCTATGACTCAACCTTGTGAGGGAGAGCGAAGGGGTAAGCACGCTGCTGCCTAAATACTTCACTGTGCAGCATTACTATGTAAGCAGAAACCTTCCTTGTGAGGGTGGGGTAGGGACACCAAAAATGCAAATTCTGACCCAGAGGCTGGATGGTCCTAGAGAGACCACTGTACACCACAGCAAAGATTTCACGTGGGAGCAACTTGGAACCTGTGAGGGATTCGCCTCAGACAGAGCTTTTGATATTCATAGTTTATTTGTATAGCGCCTAAACATACACGCTTCAAGGCGAGGGAGGAAGGGAAAATACGAATGACATTCTTAAAAGGCCTCGAGACATTAAGAATGTGAAATTAACTATCGTACTAGGCCCGACGACATTTCAGATAGTGCAAGAGCTTTGACAATAATAAGGGAAAGGGAGGTAGGAGATGAGACTACTGTCATACTAGGCCTGACGACATTTCTGGTAGAGCTGGAGATAGGCAAAAGGTGAAGGAGGGGGGGGGGGAAGGGGGCTAGGGGATAGGAGGGGGAGAGAGGACCAAAACAAGCGACTATTATATTAGGCCTGACAACCTTTGTGGTAGTCCTGGAGATTGACAAAAGGTGAAGGGGGGCTGAGATGAACATAACAAGGGACTATCATGTTAGGCCCGACAACATTTCTGGTAGTGCAGGGGAATGACAAAAGGTGAGGGGGGTGGGTGGGAGAGGAACAAACAAGCGATTATTACACTAGGTCTGACAACAATTCTGATAGGGTAAGTGCAAAGAATATAGTGAGGGGGGGAGAGGAGAGAGGGCAAGGAAGAGAAGACTGAGAAGCAGTGAGTGCGGTGAAAGAGAGGAAGAAGCAAATCCGGCGAAATACAGTGTTATAGAGCACATAAGCAAGTGGAGAGAGCACATCAAGTTGCAGAGGTCAGTACTGAACACATAATGTTGCAAGAAATCAGCAAGTGCAAGCCAGGATTCAAGTCGTAGATGGGCAAAACATGACTCGTGGTCACCACGATTACGTGATGCTTAAGGAAGTCCAGCAGGAGAAGGATGAGATTCGAGATGGGTGAACCAACATGAGTCCAAAAGTCAAATCAAAGCATCAGCGACAAGGAGGTTATTGTGTCACCATAATGTGTCAATACAAACTGCCACAATGGGCAGAGAGGGATTGTTGATGCAGGGGGGGATAGCAGGAGAGGGCTGCCTTGGGTGTGCGGGACAGCAAGATGAAGGATTAAAGCATACAGGCATCACATGCATACAACAGGGGGACAGCGAAATACAAGAGGCAGGAAGCGTTACACAACTTACTGTGCCACGGAGCACCTGTCCTCAGGTCTGCAACTAATAAAAATGATGTTGGCATTGACTGAAGATGGTCGGGATGGCCTGTGGGGACATAGGTAGTAAACACACGTTGGTGCATGCTTACCCGCTGTCTGAGCAGGGGTTCAGGGTCTTGCTCCTCTTGGTCTGAACAGGCCCAACTGCCCTTTTCCTTGTCTGCCCTTTGCTTCAGACACCCAGGCGAGAGACACCCTTGATCTAAGAGTGAAGAGCAGGACCGAAGAGGCAGGCCTAAGAAGGTGGGTGGTGCTTAGGCCAGGTGACCTAGATCCATTTGCGTACCACAAAAGTGAAAGACTCATCAACAAATGAGTAAAGCAATTAACACACAAAGGGGAGTCCCCTAAATGAATAGTTTGATAATTCAAAGGTCTGGACAACACTGAAACCAGGCCACAATCAGACTTCAAATTTAGTCCAAAAGACAGCACACAATTGAATATAAAGAAACAATTATTTATTCAGTAGGCCATGGGTCCTACAACATGGACCATAAAACATTATTAAATCTGTTTTTAATTACGCAGAAATACACAGTCCTTAGTTCATCGACCTTAGAAGAACAAGTTACTTACCACTGGTAACGTTCTTGTGACTGGATGTTCCTACAACGTATTCCTCATCTTTGACAGACTCCCAAAGCCGTATCCATGAAAGGACGACGGTGACGAATATAGTCATGCAGAATTTTTTTTAATTTTTTATTTAATGTTAAAGAACTGCCTTAACAAAATCAACATCCTGAGCGTGGGAAGTATACAGAGAGTAATGCTTAGTAAACATGTGCATCGATGACCACATTGCCTCTGTAGGGCTGTCGAAGTGGCCATGCCCCTGGTGGAACGAGCCCGCAAGCCCTCAGGAGGGTCCTTGCCTGCCAACATGTAGCATTCAGAAATCGTGAGGATGATCCACCTAGACATGGTCTGTTTAGGAACAGCCTGGCCTAGTCTGTGCCCTGTATACCCTACAAAGAGTTGGTCATCCACTCTCAATTTGGACATTCTGGAAATATAAAAGCTTAGCGCTCTCTGAGGGTCCAACCTATGTAGTCTTTATTCTTCCTTACTAGGATGTGGAGGAGGATAGAATGTCGGCAGCACAATTTTCTGACTTGGGTGAAAGTCCCAAATAACCTTAGGAAGGAAAGATGGTTTCATCCTCAACACCACCCTATCCTTGTGGAATACAATAAAGGGTGGCTTGGAAGAAAGCGCTTGCAACTCGCTCACTCTACGTGCAGATGTAAGAGCAACCAATAGTATTGTCTTAAAGGTCAACAACCTCAACGGACATGAGTGCAAGGGTTCAAAGTGAACACCCATCAAGAATTTCAAAACCAGGTTGAGGTCCCAAACCTGAACCTGAAATGTAGATGGCAGGAACACATCTGTGAGCCCTTTTAGAAACTGAGTGACCAGAGGGATCTTAAAATATGAGCATTCCTCTGATGAGCGCTTAAAAATCGAAAGCGCTGCCAGGTAACCCTTAATGATTCCAACCTGAAGACCTTTATGTGCCAATGAAAGCAGAAAGGATAGAACATCCAGCGTTGTACACTGAAAAGGATCAACATTCTTGTCTCTACACCAGTCGCAAAACGTATTCCAACGGCAACAATACAGAGACTTAGTTGCTGGCCTTCTGGGCGAAAGCCTCACCTCCATCACATCATCCAGGAGGTCCCAATCTTTGTACCTCAACCTTTCAGAAACCAAGCGTGAAGGTTGAGAGTGTTGACCTCTGGATGGAGAGCCCAAGCTTCCTCTCGCAAGTGACTATCCTCTCTTTGGGGAAGACGTATCGGAGGACGGATGGACATGTCCAGAAGGTCTAGGTACCACGTTGTCCTGGCCCAATCCGGGGCAAAGAGGATCATGCGGCTCCCGAACCTCCTGATTACTTGAGGAATGCCAGGGACTGGAGGAAACTCACACATTAGTGGGAAGTCCCACTCCACCACGAATGCATCTCCGAGAGCTCCTCTCAGAGGAAATTCCATTGAGCAGTACAGTTCGCACTTCCGGTTGACACCTGTCGCGAACCGATCCACCTGAGGGGTTCCCCAAAGGGCGAAAATCTCTTGAAGAACTTCCTGAGCTAGTTTCCACTCATGGGAGACAGTGCTCTGCCTGCTCAGAGCGTTCGCCGCCGTGTTCTCCTCACCGGCAAGGTGAACTGCCGATAGGGAGATTCCATTGTGAATAGCCCAATACCATAGCTGGATTGCCTCTCTGCACAGTGGCAGTGACCCTACGCCTCCTCTCTTGTTGAGGTAGTGCATGGCCACTGTATTGTCACATTATCGAGACATTCTTTCCCCGTACAGACGGCAGAAAAGCCTTCAGCGCTAGTCTGATTGCTCTCAGTGGCAAAAGATTGATGTGTAGCTTGAACTCCGATGGAGACCAACGACTGCTGACAGTCAAACCGTTGGCGTGAGCTCCCCACCCAGTGAGTGAGGCATCCGTCGCTACAGTTGTCTCCGGCCATGATTGCCAAAAGTGTTCTCCCTTCATAACGTTTCCCTCGCAGGCCCACCACAGAAGATCGTGTCAGACCTTGGTCGGAATTTGAAGGCGGTCCGACATCTGTCCTGAGAACTGGGACCACTGCGATCGGAGAGCCCATTGTAGCGATCTCATTCTCAGACGGGCCTCCGGCACCAGGAAAATGCAGGATGCCATGTGGCCGAGCAACCTGAAGAACTCTAAGGCCTGAAGATTCTGCGCATTCTGGAATTTTGTAACCATCTGGAGATTGTCTTGAGCCCTCCTTTTGGGTGGCGAGCACTTTCCCAAGGAAGTTTCCAATAAGGCCCTGATGTACTGAAGCTGTTGGGAAGGTGTCATATGGGACTTCTTGAAATTGAGGGAGAAGCCCTATCTGTGAAGAGTGTGGCAGGTAACATTGAGATGATCCAAGGCTTGTTCGGGAGAACACGCCATGATCAACCAATCGTCCAGGTAGGGGTAGACATGAACCCCCCCCCCCTGAGATGGGGTGCCACCACCACCATCAGTTTGGTGAAGACTCTTGGGCGGGGATCAACCTGATGGCAGGACTCAAAACTGATAGTGCGAGCCGGCAATGGTGAACCTCAGGCATTTCCTGTGCTTGAGATGGATTGGCACATGAAAATAAGCATCCTGAAGGTCCAATTCACCAACCAATCCTGGTGCTGTCGGGCCTGAAGGATCTGAGAAATGGTGACCATCTTGAATTTGTCTTTCCTGAGGAACTTGTTCAAGTATCTCAAGTCCAAGATGGATCTCAGTCCCCCGTCTTTTTTGGGAATCAAAAAATATGGGGAATAGCAGCCCTTGTTCCCCTCCGCTACAGGCACTGGTTGTATATCGCCATTCTCTAGCAGGGTCAAAATTTCCTGTACAAGAAGCGGATCTGGAATCCTCAAAGAGTGTTTCCCCAGTGGATTGGTCTGAGGATTATAAAGGGAAGGCAGTAGATGTGGGCTACTGTTTCAATAGCCCAAGCATCGGAAGTAATGTCTTGCCATTCTTCCAGATGCTGAAGCAGTCTGCCCCGCACTAGAGAACTGTGACTGAAGCCCTCAGAGCGGTTTTGAAGTGGCTGTTGCAGAGGCCAATGCTAAAGAGGCTGCTGCTTGAGCTGACATGGCACCTCTTCCTCGTCCACCATGAGAAAACATTTGTTGGCCCCTTTGACTGGCCATTCCTCTCGCCCTGCCAAATGAGGAGCACTAGCGAAAAGATCTATCCCTCCAATGTTGTCCGCTAGTACGAAAAGGCTGAGGTTGCCCAACAACGGCGCCTAAAGACTTGGTGGCCGCCTTAGAGGTCTGCAACTTCTCAAGGCTCTAGTCAGCCTTGCTGCCAAAAAGACGAGACACGTCAAATGACATGTTCACCATGCAAACCTGCGTATCACGATGCTCGTAGCCATGGAGCTGCTGATGCTATCTGCAGGATCCTACACAGACTGGAGGGACTCGCACATGGCTTCCTTGCCACCCCTAACAATAGCTAGGAAGCCGTCCCTCTCCTCCCCTTCGGCAATATGCTCCACTGCCATAGAGATGCACTCCCACAGAGTGTATGACGACATTTTTCAAGCGCCTAAGTGGAGTTGGCAGATTTGAACACCATACTCTCTGCCGAAATACCTTCCGCGCCCATCCATTTATGCGCGTATCGTCCCCATCAGGAGGGATGGTAGGATACGCGGCCTGTTTCGAGGTAAGTGTAGCTGCCTGGACCACCAAACTCTCAGGAATGGGGTGTTATGACAGGTAGCCGGGTTTGCTACTGGAGGGGCAGTATTTTCTTGTAAGAGACTAGTTTCCGGGGTCTCCCAAATCTTGGCCACCCTTTTTTGAAGAGCCACATGGAAAGTTAACACAGCATCCATAGGCGGACCCTGTTCATAATGTCCATAGAATGATCCTGATCATAATGCGCTTGAGGTCTAGACCAGCCCAAATATTCAACAACCTTAGACATAAGTTGTCTTTACGAGGAGTCGGCATGCTCCCTTGGTTATGGCTTGCCGAACTCCAGTTCAGGGGAGGTATCACTACCACACGCATTATGCAGAGCGTCACAAAGATTGTGCATCCTACACTCCTCTGAAATAAGCCATTCAGGCACATTAGGAGTCCCATAGTGGAGCCCAAAAGGGGCATCCTCTGTATCCGAACGCTCCTCCTCCTCAAAAATGGAAGTGAGGTTCCTAAAAAAAAAATACTTTTTATGAAGAGGGACATAGATTTTCTCTGGTATGGAACCCAGAGGATTCGAAATCATCAAATGCGTCGACTTCGATTTAGCCACAGCCTTCCTCGGAGGGTCAACAGTCACTGGAGAATGAGCCAGAAAACTGGGCCCAGCTGGCGTCAACGGTTTCAGCGTCGATGTCGACAGTGGCATCGATGATACCAAAGGCCGGACAAGCGTCGAAGACCTGATGGGCACAAACGACAGCATCTATGACTTTGCAGGCTTCCAAGGCTTTGAAGACTTTGAAGGTGTCAGCGACCTTGCCTTCTGTCCACGTCTCGAGCGATCATTCGATACCTTGTCCGATGGAGGCCTCGGGGGCTCCCGATGTGGATCATGCGGTTTACTCAGGCTCGAGGGCACGCCAGTGTCCGGCAGAGACCACTCCTTGCCAGCTTCCGCAGAAGGCATGGACAGAGCACTGCCCTGTTTTTTAAAGATCTTAAGCATCTCCACACAGAAAGCCTCCAACTCTACCGGTATCGACTTTTTGGACGGGCATGTCACCCTCTCGAGGGTGCCGCCTGATGAAGGCGAGTAAGGCGACCAGCGGTGCCTTCTCCTGGAGTGCTTCAACGGAGACGAAGAGTGGTGGGAACCACTACGAGACCTTGAAAGCTTGGCCTTCTTCCGCCGAGGAGAGCCGCCTCTCGACTCTTTGGTCGAAGGCCCATCAGGTCGCGATTTATGGGGCTTGGACACCTGGCCGACCTGAAGCTTCCCCTTTCGTTCCTGCAAGGCCTTCCCTGTAATGTATTCACATTTGGAGCAAGTATCCGTCTCGTAGCCCTCACCCAGGCACCACAAACAGACCGGATGCGGATCAGTTATGCACATCTTGGAACCGCATTCCTTACATTTTTTGAACCCTGAACGAGGGGTCCTCAGAGTAGAAGACATTGACGGAAATAAAACAGCAAATAATTTCACAGGTACGGGGCATGCCGAGTTTCTCACGAAGCGAACACGTTTGCGGAAAAACAGAACTTTGGCCAAAGGCCGCTGTGCGTGCTACTTATTACATCTGATGTCACCCTCAACGGAGGCCTTCGAGGGACATCGACTCGACATCGATGCAGGGTGCCCTCTGCCGAATTTTCTTTCCAAAGCATCCGAAGCTGGACATTACATGTCAAAGATGAGGAATACGTTGGAGGTCACAATCCATTAGAACGACCTTTTATTACGTGTCACAAGGGATGCTGCGGTCCATTCTGTTTAGTAGGGGGTGTCCCAACCAACTTACAACAAATTATAATAGAATTTTAATCGAATAATAGAGCTTCAGTATGTTGGGGTATGGGGGGTGAACTACCTATTTATTTCTGGTGACCAAAGGGGTGAGGCAGGGATGTGTCCTCACCCCTTTGTTATTTTTGATGTACATTGACAAGGTAATATGGCACACCAGACTGAAATGTTTAGATCAGCCGAGACTTGGCAATGTGGCAATCCCATTACCTTTTTGCAGACAATGCTGTGCTCTTGTCAACATCTGTGAAGGGGCTTGAGACTACTTTGGTGTCATTTGTGGAGAAACGTAAGGAGTTACATTTCGAGATAAACATAGGGAAAACAAAGTTACTCGTTTTCTGACCCAAATTTAAAAAGTCTACCAAGCATAAATTGAGCATACATGAAATTGCTCTTGAGCTCTAGAGCAGGTGCGATGCTACGACTACCAAGGCAGATGGACATCTCAGAAGCAGAAACTCAAATTTTGCTCCATATCGGAAAAATATGGTGGAGCAATATGAAAATTCATACTCGCCCACGGCTTGGGTACTTCGCCTGCGCAAACAATGTATGCTGCCCAGGCCAAATCTCCCGCCCTGTATGGTGCAGAGATTTGGGGTCATTCAACCAGCAACAAACTGGGTCTGGGGGAAAGAAACCTTTTCAAACTTATGCACAGGCTGTCAACAGTGTGCCCTGGTAACCCCATCTATTTGGAGTTGCTTGTTAAGCTAATCCATAATGATGTAATCATTAGGCTGGTACTTTATTGGTTCATATTGTGGTTAACCCCAGAACTTAAAATGTTTCATGAGGCTTTATCCCATGTGTTGGACTCAGAACGGCAGCAGATCTTTGCCCTAGTTCACAGATGTAAAAAAACTTTTGTGAGAAATGAACCTTGAACTTTTGTGGTGTAATCCATCACGTATCACTAAATGTGATGTGGAAAAAGCGAAGAGAATTTCACAGGAGGCCGCAGAGGCCAGCCTGGTTAATTGGTTGTATGGGGCTGGCCATGAGAGTCACCTATTTGGCCAGCAAACCAGTATTGGGATTTGAAAAATATTTAGGTCTGGTCAAGCCGCCCCTTGCTCGTAGTCTTTACACACAATTTAGATTAGGGCAATCAAATTTAGGATATCGTACTGCAAAGTGGGATAACGCTGAAAGGGACTTATGCAGGTTATGTGGCGTTTATAGGGAAACTAAGCCATTTTGTGTGTTTCTCTCAGGGCTATTAAACGGCCAGGAATAAGTATTTAAAGACAATCTGTAATGCATATGGAATACGTTGCAGGAGCGATGCTCTTTCGTTGTTTAGGTGCTGTAATGATACAAATGTAGTATTCTTTGTAGCAAATTATATCCCTCAGGCTTGGAGTACAAGAGCAAGAACAATGAAAGAGGGGGGATTTGGGCATCAAAATGATAGCATTGCTATTAATATCACTAATCTTTAAATTAGCTTGACAGCGTATGTTTAATACAACGGAGGACACAACCCTATATGCAGTTACTACTTATATAATCTTATATGCACTTTATAGCTTTTTGCACTCCACAATATAATGCTACTCTATTTACAGATGCACTTATTTGCAAATGTTGCACATTTGACGAGGACTAGTTATGAACCATGATAGGTAGTATGGTCCATCTTTGTCTGACAACGCCATAGGCTTTTATCGATTATCCCCACCACAAGTGGAGGATTGGCTTAATTGATTTGGGAATATTGCTTGTACTTTTACACATGCCTTGTATTATTTTGTGGTATAGCATGTTTTTATTATAATGTTTTGCTTTCTTTATTTAAGTCATGTATTTATATTCCAATTTGTATCATATCTGTGGTATTATGTACTTTTGGCTAATGACAATTTGTTGAATAAAAGCCTTATAAAATTACATATGCTGATGACACCCAGCTGCTCTTCCGACTAAATTCGCCAACCTCTGCCTGCCTCCCCCTGCTCTAAGCTTTGAAATTGCTCATCGGCAAAAGGGAACATGGATTGCCAAAAACTGACTTAAGCTTAAAGGTAACAAAACCGAGATCATGATGGTAGTGCCCACCGGAAAAGACACTTCTTGGACTACAGAGTTCTGGCCTGGATCGTTAGGACAAAGTCCCGCACTTAGTAAATTGGTAAAGAGCCTGCAAAACTTCTTCCCTCTGGCTCTCAAGAACTACAGATCTGTGTGCAACACAGTTTTTTCTTTGAACGAAAACCTTTAAAAAAAACTAACTTTCCTTCCTCCAGGGCCCAGTGCTGGTGTGGTGGCGGCATCTATCATGGGGTCCCTTGATTACTGTAATGGACTCTATTTGGGACAACTGGCCCTTCTAATCCAGCAGCTTTAATTAGTCCAAAATGCTGCTGCACCTCTTGCCCTTGGTGTCATTCGTTTGGGCCATTTTCATGATCTTCTGTCCCCGATCCATTGGCTCTCGGTTAGCAGCTGCATCTAATTTAAGGTATTCTGCATTGTTCACCCAGCAGCTTATTCTGCAGGAGCGGGGTATTTTCCAGAAAAACTGACCCCTTAGGTCCCAGTCAGAATATTTCACTCTGCTTCACAGAAGTTGTTGGTAGTGCCTAGACCCCAGCAAGCCCGGGCAGGGAGGGGATTCGGGGGGTGAGCTTTTCCTGGTCTTGCTCCCTCAATGTGGAACTCGCTCCCATGCCAGCTTTGCAAAATTGTGGATCAGCTTGGATTGCAAAAAGCTATAAAGACTCTTGTGTTCTGAGTTTTTAACCTTTCTTTTGCTTTCTAGTAGTTCTATTTTTCTGTCCAGTCCGTCCGTCTCCTCCTCTAGAACCTAGATGCCCTGGGGCCATAGTCTGTGCTTTACAAACATGGTTACATACATTACATGTTCTTCACACAATGAATAGAGGTGGAGCTCTATTTTGACCTATGCCACAACAAACGACAAGATAAGTGGACATGGAAATGTACCCATCATTATTGAGATGTTTCCCAACAACTATTGAGTTGTAGTTACATGGAACTTCGGTATGTACCAAAGTTCCACGTGATGCAAAGGATTCTAGAAGCTGGAGAGAAGGCAGTTGGAGAAACATTGTGGAGATAAGCTAATGCGGGGCTTCACTTATGTAACCCAAACAAAAGTACCTTACTTACCTGGGTCTCCACTCATCCTTTCAATGGCGACTAACGGGAGGCAGTGGAATATGGAGCGGTGAGGCCATGAACAAAGGCTGTAGGTAGCAGAAGGCAGTGTGTATAAGGAGTTTGCCGTATGCTGGGTTTGCTATGGCACTGCAGAGAGAATCGGGGGGCTGGCGAGCCGTTGAGGTCACAGTGAGTAGTGGTGTGGCGTGCCATGGAGGATAAATAGAAATAGCGAAGAGCGCCCGCATTTTCGGCTTGTTTGATGCACGTGCACAGTGCAGGAGGAGGTGCGACAGGCGAGTCATCAGGACGAGAATGTACACGGTGGAAGGGAGCCGCCAAGAAGGAAACAGCCAATGTGCTGGGAAGGCATCAGGTGGATTGGGTGGCCTCATTAATACAGAGAAGCAGCCAGTTTCACATGACATCAAGTAGATGCATCGCATGCGTTTCCCCAGTTGAAATGTGTGCCAAGTGGAGGCATTTTTATGGATTGTCTTGCCAAACATTGCGAGACCTGTGTTGATATTTCTAGTGAATTCCTGGAGAGGCGGGCCTTGTTGAAGAATTGTGAGGGAGCCTCAGGCATACCATGATGCAAAAGTGGGGATCAGGGACATGACTATGTCAAAGTTTTGAACACGTATTGTATGCTTAACGAGCAAGAGCACTTAATAGTTTCACTAGTGTTAAAGACCATTCCTGGTGCAGAAGGTTAAAGTCTCAAGGCCACCCGAGATTTAGAAAAAGGCATATAAACAAGACCCGTTGTTGACAACCAGTAACCCTTATGTGCACTCCTTTGGGACTAATAGTCCCAAGGTTTTTAAGAGCATTTGTAAGTGATGTCCCAAAAGCTGGGCATTCCTTGACACGCCATTACAGTAACAAGTTCAGAAAGATACTTCTCAACAGTTCCTAGATATTAGGTATGAGTTCCATTTTGAAGGCATACACCTTAGCACTTGAGTAGCAGCTTCAAACATATGAAAACAATGAGTGATAAGATGTCGTCCTATAAAGAATACCATCAGTCATCATTGTGCTTCAAAATAATAGTCATATTGAAATAGTGTTCATTCATACTTTTATTCATGTAAAGCCAGAGGTTTTCCAAATCTCAAGGTAATTGTACATATATACCTCCATAAGCCGAGGTATCAATGTTCCTACAATGTGGTGTAGTACAGATCAGGCACAAATGTAAAATTAAAAAAACGAATCAGGTAGATTGTGTTACATCTCCACACAATTTTAGTCGTGAACCATATAGACCAATAAGACATTTGTAATCATCCAATAAACTCCAGTTGAAGTCAAAATTGCCAACGCGTTTTGGATTTTAGAAATCCATCTTGAGGGCTTGGGAGCTCATAGTTGAACTCTATACTAAACACCTAAAAGGCAATAAGTAGACTCCCTTAGCCAATTTACATATGATGGGCATGTTCCGTATATAGCTATAATAGTGGTAGTTACTAAAGCATTAACCTCAGATCCTTCAATGTATGGGATAGGCGCTGCCGCAGTTCCCTGTGTGTCAAGGACATATATATCAATCTATGTAAAATCTATACT
Organism: Ambystoma mexicanum; assembly: GCF_040938575.1. Taxonomy (NCBI): domain Eukaryota; kingdom Metazoa; phylum Chordata; class Amphibia; order Caudata; family Ambystomatidae; genus Ambystoma; species Ambystoma mexicanum. Next base: position 1,045,942,966 of record NC_090930.1, on the reverse strand, counting down.
GGTGAAAAGGTGATTTTCAAAAGGTTATTTACAAATATGGAATAACTCCTTCAGTTAAAAGCTCACTCACTTGGCCGACAAATTTAGGTCAACTGTTTCATGAGCGGTAAAACTCACCACTATAGCGTTGTAGGGAGAGCAGATAAAATGGTAAGGAGGAGCTAGGACAGCGTCCGTGATACACAAGTTAAAATGTGAAACTCAAAAGTCAATGCTATTGTGAAATAGCGTTCACACTGCATATCATGTCATTTGCTATGCGCAAGTAACAGATAAGAGTTGATTATTATGAGTGTATCTCGTTCACATCGAGGTAATACCGTAGCTCATATACTTATGCGAGTAGGACATTCCTTGTTGGTGTACATAATATAAATGCGAACAGCGCACTTACCCGAGTATGCTCTGTGACGGATAGGAGCCGACCGTCTACACGACAGGCGGCCCAAACCTCCACTGTATATACGGTCGCCATGGCACCGGTGCCCGTGTCCATCATCTTGATGTGGGACTCAACTAGTTTCTAAGGGCAACTGTCAACTCCTGGTACACTATCAGCCTGTTCCTCAACCTAATGATAGCGTACTATCTTTTAAAAGAATATACGGACAAACCGAAGATGTCACGCAATCTAAATACATGCAGTGTAAATGCCGTTTATACAGGTACCGGAACGTTACAGCCTCGTCTTTGGACTCTCACTAATTAAAGCGTAATGCTGATGGCATCACAAGATAGTCTGCCTTCTAGCAATTTAGTTTAATGGTGTATAGGGAAGTTATGCATGCAGGACATAGGGCAAGACAGTCGAAAGAATCCGGCTGGGTGCCCGACTCCTGTAATGTCTGATAGAGGTTTTAGACTCTCACTAGTTGCAGATTAATTCTAAGTAGATCTGCCTTTCATTAATCCAAACCAGTGGTGTATGAAAAGATTGTGTGAGCAGGACGGAGGGCAAGTCAGCCAAATCCTGCTGGGTGCCCTACTCCTGCTAGTGTCAACTAGAACTGTGATAGAGATAATTATCAGCTCGCATCATGTCCATCCAAACCCAATACTTGCAATAGCCCTCAAATCTGAGAAGATTGTGGTAGGCGGAAGTGACATGACACAATGCAATCATGTGATCAAGATCCTATCAGTGTTAGGCCGATGTCATTTACTATATCAAAAGTAGACCAACCATCTAAATGTATAAACGAATATGTAAGAATTAAGGGATAACTGTAACCTACCCTACTGGTATTATATACATTGAATTAGCCTATCCCCATATTGTGCTGCATTAGTTGAATTAGCCGGTTTTGCCCAACATGCGGCGTTAATTGAACTAGTCTGTTTTGTCTAATATGCTGCATATGTGGGATTATCCTGTTTCTGTAAACTGTTGCATAATCTGCACTAGCTTTGAACTGACCCACTGTTACTAGGCAACTGCCATTCATGTCGGGACAAACACCTCTGCTAACTAACTTGCAATCAAACATGGCCTCTCTAAGAAGAGTGACACTTACTATGGCCTCCATCCTCCCATTATTTAACAACATATCACCCTCTAACCTCCCACCTAACACTTGGGACAATACACTTCCTGCGATACCCCTCAGAGATATGCACTCTCCTCAGCCTATTCTGTCACCCTCAGAGTGGATTGCCAAATTTGCCACTCCTCCCACACCCCTCATCCCACCTATCTCAAACTTAAAACTAGGCTCCTGCCTGAACATGCCTAACATCTGGAGCCATCTTAACAAGGCATGTCCCGCGCCTCTAAGAAATGCTAGACTAAGATCCTGCACTAGCATGAAGCACACGCCGTTGAGAATACCCAAATTGCCACCCCCTGCCTTACCGACATTTTCACCCATTAATTCCAACATCATCAGCCCCCCCTCACTTGGTGACCATCGCCCAACAACCCAGTGGCCTTGACCACCACTGCAATCAAAGGTGCCCTTATCAACGCACGCTCATTAGTAGCTCATGCTCTAGCTATTGCAGATGTCATCAAATCTAATAATCTAGACCTCCTTGCAGTAACAGAAACGTGGCTACATGCCGCTGCCAGACCATCTCTATCTATTGCCATGCCAGAGAACTACTCTATTATTAGAGCAGACAGAACACGTGGGAAAGGAGGTGGAGTAGCTGTCATCGCAAAATCTAACCTGAATATCAAAGAAGTCACCAACCTAGACATATCCTCTGCTGAACTCCTCTCATTTAAAATCCCTCTATCCAACTCCAAAAACATACTTGCTCACCTGGTATACAGACCCCCAGGCGCAATCGCCTCCTTTGAGGAGGCGATCACCAACCTCTTGACCTCTAATACAAAACCAGGCTCTCAAATTATATTATTGGGAGACTTCAACCTGGGCCTTCAAGACCCCAATGATAAGAATGCCTCCTTGATCAACGACACTATCACACAATTAGGATTGACAACGCATCAACAAGCCCACACATGCTAAAGGTAGAACTCTAGATTGGTTGGCCAACGCCAATTGTAATATCTCATTGACAGACATTATACCCTGCGCCTGACTACACAAAAAAGCTCTTCCCTTACCCCCCATGCAATCGCTAGCCAGAAATAAACGCAACATTACCATTGAGAATCTCAAACCCTTACTGCACCCAATCACCACAGATGCATTCACTTCACCTGACACTAATCCCACGTTAGTCAAAGTGCACAATGACACACTAGAACTAGCCCTAAACAAAATAGCACCACTAAAATTAAGAAAGATCAAACCAACGGCACATGTGAACAAATGGTTTTCGGCAGAATTAAAAGCTCTCCGGAACCTCAAGAGAACAGCCGAATCGAGCTGGAGGAAAGCTCCCTCAATTGCCACTAAAGAAACATTTTCCTCAAAAGCCGCTACATACAAAGCCGCTATCACGAACGCAAAAAGATTTTTAATACAAGAATCCACAACGCCAAGTCCGGCACAAAAGAGTTATTTTCCATTTTAAGAGAACGGCAATCTTCCCCGTGCCCCCAACCGATGACTGCATCAATGACAAAACTTGGTGCAACAACAAGCACTCTCCAACAAAATTACGCTCTTGCAAGCCAAAATAGAATCCAAAAAAGCCAACCTTGCCAACAATAACCACGCAAGTTACACTCCTAACTCACCTCACACCATCTGCCCTCTCCCATTTCTCACCAGTCACAGAGGACAAAGTCATCAAGATTATTGCTAGCCTAAACCCTCTGTCTAGGTGACCTTGGTCCTGCTGCTGTCATCAAGGAGGCAGCCAAAGAACTAGCCCCATTAATCACCACCCTGATCAACTCCTCGTTTAAAAACTCGGAGGTCCCACATAACCTCAAAGAGGTCTGGGTCCTACCACTACTCAAAAAAACCAACCTGGACCCTAATACACCAACCAACTGCAGGCCCATTAAAACTGTTCCATTTCTCCTAAAAATAATAAACAGAGTAGCCTACCTCCATATCCAACAGCATTTGGAAGACAACATCCTCCTGTCATGATGCCTACCCCCGGAGCACCAGGCCAGGCCCAGCACCCCCGGGAGCAGGCATCATGCCCCCGGGTAAAAGCCCAGCGGCCCCTTATAGGGGCTCTTTGGACTCTGTCCTGGCGCCATAGGCGCCAGGCTCATAAAGGAAGGTGTTTTGTGCAGACTTACCTGATGCAGACCATGCTGCAAGATTCAGGCCTCCCTGAGACCTGAAAAGGACTATTTTTTCATTGGGACTATTCTGCCACTCGGGCGTGGTCAGGGAAGGATACTTACCTGGAACTACTTTGGGGGCTATTTAAGCCACGCCCAGACAGTAGCACACGCTTCGCGTTGTTCTGCATCCAAGCAGCTGAACGCTCACCGTGTCTGCTCCTGCATCTGGTCTCCAGCCACGCCCGCCTCGATCCTGGAACACCTGTAAGGAAAGAAGAGAAGAGAAAGGTGAAAACCAAGAATTTTATCAAACTTCTTACCTGCATCCGGAACCTTCACGCCAGCGTTCCTGAGAAAAGACTTTCATTTAAAAGCACCGCGTTGCTCGCTGCAGCGCCGCGCTTCACTCACCTGTCCTCGGGAGTTCTTCTGGCTCCACCGCGACTGTCTGCACCGGTCGCCCCATCTCTGCACCTAGGGGAGAGAAGAAGAGACAAAAGGTGAGCAGAAGGAACATATGAGGAAAGCCTAATTTTCCACCATAACACGTACCGGTCTTCTGTTGGTGGACCATTCCTCATTTCGGGTCGGCGCCGCTTCGTTGGCAGGTACCGCACCCTGGCCCCTATGGGGAAAGGACAAAAAGACATTACTGGAGGAATATAAATACATTAAGAGGGGTCGCCCCCATCGCTAACTCACCTGAGTTTACCATCGGCAATTCAATCCCTCAACGCATCGCCTTCATTCTGCACCTGAAATAAAGGACAGATCACAGGTTAGGAAGGCAACAGAAAAGGAGGCTCAACACTTGAACTTTTGTAATCTTCATACTTATGGCGTTCCTCTCGGAAAAGTCAAGTGGATTTTGCCAGCGCTATTCTGAAAACCAGTGAAGTAACTGGACAAACACGTGCCCCTGCACCAGAAGCAGGATGGAGAGTTCATCCTTTCAAACCATAAGGTGAGCTTCAACCGGGGATTTCGGAGGAAGTTAGAGAAGAACGAAGGGGGGAAGGGGGAGCAAGCACACTATTCTGCAGACTGTTAATCCCCTTTCTCATCTGCAGAAGGATATTCCTACGGGCCAGACAAGCAAGATTTGAAGGTCCTGTTCAGTCGGTGTTCCGAGTTCTGCGCATCACGCTCGAAAGGCCACAGCAACCCAGACTAGACCAGCGCCTCCGTGGGAGTCAGGTGAGCGTTACACCTCCTAGGTCTGAGACAATCTGGCTTTAGACCCAGGTATGGGACCGAAACAGCCCTCCTGGACCTAAAAATCCAAATGGATGAAGCTAAAGACAAGGGGATCCTGGCCATCCTGCTTTTTAGATTTGTCCGCGGCCTTTGACCTAGTCGACCACCAAATACTGACCAAAACCTCTTTGGCTGCTGCATTCTCCCAGGATGCCACTAATTGGATTATGTCCTTCTTATCAGACAGAACAACTAGGGTCTTCGTGCCGGCAGGGGTAGCCATGCCAGACCCCATCCTGATCCAATGTGGAGTCCCCCAAGGTTCTTGCATCTCCCCCACGCTTTACAACATCTTCACCAAGCACCTCTTCGACCGCCTTGACGACCTGGGAATCATATATACAAACTATGCCGACGACACTCAGGTCCTCATCGTGCTCACAGGGAGTTATGATGAAGATGTTGCTAAACTAAATGAGATGTACCTTGAAATCCAAGCATGGATGGCCACCCGTAGCCTCTGCTTAAACGATAAGACGGAACTGCTGATAGTCGGATCACAAACTCGACCCCAGATACTAATCCTTTGTCATTGACAGCAATATCATAAAAGTATCTAAAGAAGTCAACAAAACATTGGGTGTGTATCCTGACGCAACTCTCTCCCTCAAAAAACAAATGAATGCCACCATCTAATCCACAGCCTACACCAATAAACTTATTAATGCCTGCAAACCCTTTTTGTCCACTAATAGTCGCCTCACACTGGCCAGGGCCCTCATATCTAAATTAGACTACTGTAACACACTCTTCCTTGGATCTACAAACCACAACCGGAACAGACTACAGATACTTCAAAACAATGCTCTTAGATGTACCCTTAATCTCTCACGCAAGGCTCACATCTCCGCTAGAAAGGAATTTCACTGGCTACCCATTCGGGAGTCAATTCAACTACGAACACTGGTCATTACTCCCAAATGCCTTTACCGGACAGCCCACGCTACCCATCAGATAAATCCATGAGCAGAACTCTACCAGACCCACTAGATCTCCCTACCTACATCAACTGAATATCCCAAAGTTCAACCTAAAAACAGCAGGGGGAGCTAGCTTTCCTGTGCTAGCAGGCAAATCCTGGAATGCCTTACCTATGAGAATCAGAGCGGACACCTCTTTCTGGTTGTTCCATGCCGAAAGTAAAGGAACTACTTACAACCCAGCCATAGACTAACTGCACTTAGCTTTGATCACTCTATATTCAGTACCTTGCATCTAATAGATATTAACTGGTAGGCTACTTTGCCACACTTATCCCGCAAAGTACATGTCTGACCACAGTGTAACCTGGTCACTCAATCTAACTACTGTATTGTATTTCACTATGTTACTTTCTGAATGTGTATTTCGCTATGTTACTTTTTGTATGTGCAGCCTCTAACAATGCTTCTCCAAAGTCAATGCGGCCAGTTACCTCAGGGTTCGGCCGTGCTATACAAATAAACAAACTAAACTAATCCCTCTCGGACAAAGGTCCGCTCACAGTCTACTAGCCTCATATCCAATCAGAACAGTTATGTTTGACCAATATACAGATCATCCTCATGGGTTTTAACGCTATAACAATCTTGTATCTCCTATCGTTGTCACACGAAAGCTAGATCCTTGTTGAACTATACAAAACACAATAAATCAAATTCACAATTCATGCCTCGCTGATCGAGTCAAGCAGTCAAATCCACAAAATGTTCCTTTGTAACAGTCTCTTTTGCAGGTCCCCACCTCTGTTGCCTAATTTGATCTGTTCTAAAATAACACATTTCAATTGGGTTACTGTGTGCCTAGCTTCAATAAAGTGCATTGCAACTGGGGATTTTAAGTTCTTCGTGCGAATGTTAGACTTCTGTTCAGCCCATCTTATTTTTACTTTTCTCATGGTCATGCCTATGTAGTAAAACCCTCTAGGGCATTTGAGCGCATATACCACATTCGATGAATCGCACGTACATGAATGTTTAAGATAGATAACCTTCCCTGAATGCGGGTGTGTGATGCTGTTACCCAGTATAATATTGCTAGAATGTTGCCGCATGTGGCAAGGTTGTGTTCCTTTATACTTCATATTACGTGTTGGAACAGTGGATATTTCAGCTCTCACCAGACTGTTACGTAGCACCTTGCTATTCCTGTAGTCGCAAGTTGCTAACTGTTGAAACAATGGCTGCAATTGTGGATCCATTTGAAGCATAGGCCAATTCCTTTTTATAATGTTCTTAATCCTGCCACTTTGGATAGAATGTGTTGTCACGTATACCAGTGGTTCACTCTTCTTAGGAGGTTTAGAAGTCAAGAGAGTATCTTGATCGATTGTTTCTACTTTTCTCGCAATGTTGGAGATGAGGGTGGATTGTATCCCCTCATCAGGAATTTCCCTTGCAAAGAAGTTGATTGTCTCTTATATTGCTCTGTCTCCGATATGTTCCGTCTATTTTCAAGGAATTGAGTCAGGGGCACACTATCAAGGATGCGCGGAGGATGGAAGCTAGTGGCCAGCAATAAACTGTTCCTATATGTGGGTTTTGTGAAGATCCTTGTAGCCAAATTGTGACTGTCACTGTAAATCTCTTCATCCAGGAAGTTGATGACGGTATCACTTATTTGAGTTGTAAATTTAATTCTCTCATGCCTACCATTGATCATACCAAAAAATTCTTGTAGTTCCTCTGTGGGGCCCGTCCGTATGCCAAACACATCATCTATGTAACGTACAAAGATTGAGAGGTGTTGCATCCATCTCAGCGAGTTCAGCACATGTTCTGTTTCCAGATAGAGAATGTAGGTGTTTGCGTAAGTGGGTGCCATGGCGACTCCCATACTTGTACCAGAGAGTTGTAGAAAGTATCCGTCTAAGAATTTGAAAAATGTATTCATCAGGACCAGTTTGAGCAATGTAAACACGAAAAGTATATCCCGTTGACAGTTCTCTGATCATAGCATTAGCCATTCAACTGCTTCTAGGCCTGCTTCGTGCATTTTGTTTGTATAGAGAGAGGTCACATCCATGGTGAATAACGGGTCTGTCTTTCACAAACTGTATTTCTTTAAGCCTTAACACATAATACATAGTGTCCTTTATATTGGTAGCAGTGTCTTGAATAAGCAGTTTAATACTGTGCAGGGTGAGGAAGAAAGGGATTTTTCCAAAGTAATAGTGCAGAGTCAAACAATATCATGATGGTGAGGGATGAGGATAGTTAAAAGGAGGGCCTATTAGAGACCACTGCTGGCAGACATTGCTGTAGACAGTTACATGCGTATGCTAGTGGATTCTGGGTCACCGTTCAGATTGATTTCCCGTTCAGAGTACGAGGCAAAGTTAAAGAAAAAAGTAGGAGACAATGATCCCTCTACATATGGTGGAGTACTGATTCATATACTAGGTTATATATGTTACAATACTGTGGTGGAGGATTGGAGGATCAAAGGGAAACTATGTGGCTGAGAAGAGGAATATTTGCTGGGGTGGAGGCATCAAGGGTGGTTAAACATGGAATTAATACCCTGACAGGAGGAGCACATAGAGGTAACTGTAGGAAAGAATAAAACAGTAAGTGTGTATGGGGAGGAGATGGTGAAGGATTTTCCAGAGGTTTTCAAGGATGCCATTGTATGCTGACCAGATTTCGTCAAAACATTTAGTAAAAGGGGGAGCTGTTTCTGTTGTACATGTCAGACGGGTTCCTCTGAGTGTGAAGGTGGACTTGGAGCTGGAATTGACGAGACTATGTGAAGAAGGAATTATTGAACCAATGGAGGCGAGTGAAAGTGTCAGCCGTTGTGGTGACGGAAAATCCTGATGGGAAGATACAGCTATGTGTGGATCTAAGGGAACAAAGCAATATGGGTGGACCGATATCCTTTGCCCAAAATAAACAATATGTTGGCAACCATGGACAGGGTGAAGTGGTTTTCAATTATTGACTTATCGGCATATCACCAAGTGGATTTGCATTTACAGATGAGGCATATGACAGTTTATAATGCTGATGGGGGGATACTGATACAGAAGCATGCCATTTGGCTTGGCGTCCGCTAATGCAGTATTCCAGAGGGTCATGAATAATTTATTTAAAGTGTGAACATTGTTTCCAGGACAACATTCTGCTGTGTGTATGGGCGGAGGAGAAGAATGATGAGTTGCTGGTGAAGGTTCTTCAGACACTGCGGAAGGCAGAGTTGACAGTAAAAAAGGAGAAGTTTAAGGTGAATGAAGTCATGTATTTGAGACAGGTGATGACTGGAGAGGGGTTGAACCCTAAACCAGAGTTGGTGGAAGCTATTATGGAAGTGATAGAGCCGGAAGATACATAGCAGTTCTTGTCATTTCTTAGACTTGTAGAATTTTATGCAGAGTTTGTTCCAAATTTATATGAGAGGACAGCGGAATTGGGAGAAGCTTTGAAGGAAGGGAAAGAGGTTTCGTGATCAAGGTCCATGAGTAAAGCGTTCCTTGGCATTAAAGAGACTATTGCGAAGGCTGCTACGTTGTATAGATTTGAAGTGGGAGCAAGAAGGTTTCTAAGGGTGGATGCTCTTTCTCAACTACTGGAAATCATGGAACACTCGCTATCATGCCTACTTCCTAGCCAAAAAAAACAAAAAACAGCAGTGTTAACCAAAATATTTCAAACAGTAAACTATGGGATGTGTTGAAGTAAATCACCAGTGAAGAAGACAACAGTCTGATGTCAAGCCATATAAAAAAGCAGAAACTACATTGTTTCTGGAGGCCCATGATCTTGGATAATTAGATAAATTGCGATACTGCAGCTTTAATTTGACAGCAGCTGACTTTAAAGCAAAGTGTAATAATGCAATCATTGACCCAGTGACAGATGGTCTACTGCAGTCATTCTGTTTTCAGGAATAATGAATAGTAAACACGATCGACTTTGTTTGAGGGGAAACCCAGATTCAATAGTTGGTGCATGAATGGAAGCTTCACATAGGACAGCTTGCGCATCACTCTTACTTATTTCGCAAGGTGTACAGCCAGATTTACTTTTCTTTCATTATTCATCTCAAGACCAACTGACTAGGATCCCTCTCCCAAGAGATACAATTGTACTAAGGGCACCCCCTACAGAGAAGGCCACAACTACGTAGCTACCAGATTTCGAACTATGGTTGAAAAAAATCTGCCGGGTGTGTTGCTCAGGGAAGTAACTTAACTTCTGAAGAATTAGTGTTCACCACACTTCACAATAAGAACTAGTATTTTACTCCAATTGTGGCTATTATGCAGCGCAAGTCACAGCGCAAGTCACATTAAGCCCTTTGAAACCAGGGTCCTGCAGTTTCAATAAAATTGTTTGGATACTACTTTACCAAGCAGTGATCATTTCTCTGGCACCAATAAAACAAGTGGAACAGGCAGCATTTCTTCTAAGATAATACATAGGAATTAGTGATCAGCAAAGACCACAGGCCTCAAAGGACAATCAAAACTTAATTCTGTAAGTAATACTGCAGGTTGCTAGGCAGGCATGCAAAGGAACTCGCTTCCTTAGTACTCCACATACACAGCACGCCATTTCTTACTCGCCTTGAGTCAATTACCACTATCCAATGGTCAATGGCAAGAGTGTTAAATTCCTACCAATACCAACTATGTTGGTATCTATAGGACTGCTGCAAGACGTGTCTCAAAGGCTTTTGCTCTTTGGTCAATTATAGTAATGCAAACAAGTAGAATTAAGTTAGTAAATTGCAAGCCTCTTTTTGATACAGTAGGCGGCCATAGCTGGCGTTGTGAACTCTAACAAATGGTATATATTTTTAAGTGTTTATTAAAATAATCATCATTGCTTTCTTTTTATTCTCAACAATGATCTTAATGTAACCTTTCATCACTTCCTAATAAATCAACATGCATTGGATTAAACAAATACCAAACAATTATCCAACTGTTTGAAATTCTAATTATTTCAATCAGTTTAAAATCATTCCTGCCTGTCGTCTCTAGGTGCAATAGAATCATATCAACGACTGGGTTTTTTAGAAGGATTCTATTCTCATTTGCCAATTGTTCTAAACATAAACAGACTCCTAGCCATTCACTAGCTTAGGAATAAAGTATATTTCAAAATCTATTTGCATAAACTCATAAAAGGTGCAGGCTAATCTGTGCAATGTTCTGTTCGTATCAGTGGCTAGTTGTCGGTATTCAGATTATCTCTGGCCTAAATCCTCATTAAAAAAAAAATTATTTTAAACAAGCGGTTTCACCAATGTTTACTCAAAAACATTCCTGTTCCTCTTCAAGCTTCGGACCCAGACAGAAACATGTATCCAATGCCCTTATTTTAGATTCAGGAGAATTCATATCCTATCCTAGGATTCATAATTGTATTAGCCATATGCCTCAATAAAAAAAAGAAAAAAGAAAATAAATACAAAAGGATGTTGTAAAAACCACGTTTAATACTTGTGCTGCATTGGCTGAACGTGGAAAATCAAAAACCTGGGCTGGCTGCCTTCTATACCTTGTCTGCTGCCAGCATCGAATCAACTGATACCGTCGCCGTCCTCCCACACTTCCAGTTAGGGTAATAGTCTCTTCTGCCAAGCGTCAAAAGAGCAATGTTGTGTTAATTCTCTCCGATCTACCTCAAATCATAGAAATGTCATCTTATTCTATGTCAAGACCGGAGGCTCCCATTATGCTTCTCTTTCTTTTATTAAATATATAAATAGAAAGCTCAGCAGCAAGTGTTAATGCACCTTATTGACAGCGCAGGAGTGCGTGGCAGACAAAGGTGCATGATAAAACACAAAGAACTTAGTAAATATTAACGAAACAGTGTAAGTCCAAGAAAAAACTCCATTTCCCAAGATGCTTCAGGAAAAGGTCCAGCAAAGGGTCACTAACATGTGACTTAGTCCACCAATGAATAACAGGCTGTCCATATAAACAGTCATACAAATTATGTCACTTCCTCTTTCTTGCTGCTCACAGCAAAGATAAGTACCCATTTTTTATCTCCTTGTTCATAAAAAAAAAATTTTTTTTAGAAATTTAAATTTAAATATATTTTAATAAGGTGAATGATATATTTGCATATTTTATTTACCGTTCGTATCTATAATCAGTATACGCGCGCGTCACGCGCTTCATTGTCTGTCTTTTGCACTCGATCCTCCACGTGAGCAGCTTCGCTGCCGCTGGAGGATCTCTGCAGCTGACAGGAGCCCTTGCGTTCGCAGCGGCCCTGTTAATTTATTCACCCCTCCGTGTGCGGCCTCCGGCTCGCTCTTCACCCCCACAGAGCCCGGGAAAGTCGCACACGGAGTGCATTTCGCTGCGATGGCCTTCCGTGGCCACTAGAGGGAGTCTCTGCTCCCTGAGTCCTTTCCTCGAACAGCCGGCGCTCGCTTATCATTTCCGTTGCTTTTACAACGGATTTTGAAAGCGAGCGCCAACTGCAATTACGAGCCCCCTTTGAAAGTATCACAGATAACTTCCACAGAAACAGATTGATTTTTTCTGAAATTGAGTGGGCTGAGAGAAAGCTGTCTGTTGCCCACGAAGAGCATTTATATTTTTAAAAAAAAAAAAAAAAAAAAAAGGAGGTGCATTTTAAATTCATTATGGCAGCTCAGTACTTTCCCCAGACAGATCAGGATTGGTCTGATCATGAGGAGGAAGAGTATCACATAGATGAGGTGGCAATGGCAGACAGCCTCAAAAAGGTGCTGGGATCCTCAGTGGAGACCACCATCAAAAAAGCAGTATCTGAGTTGCTCCTGCCTATCCAGCAGCGCCTAGACAGTATGGAGGAGCATCTTCAGGAGACCTCCCCAACAGGGAGAAAGAAAACCCACAAAAGAAAGCACCTTATAGATGGGGGATGTAATCCGGCTCGTAGGAGCAAAGACTCCATGACCCCCCCGAGCCAGCCTACTCCTGCCACCGCTGCCGTCTCAGACGCCTTCTCCAGGCTTAAAAAAGCCTTCATGGACAAGAAGGACACCCCTTCCCTCGAAAGACCCTCTTACCCCGAGGAAGACAACAGGGGTATTAGACCCTCAAGCCCGGAGGGAGAACAACAGGGCACTGATGACGAAGATAGAGGGGTCTATGATAACTACCATCCCCTTTCATCCTCTAATGAGGATTCTCAAACTATAGGGTCGCGACCCTCTACCTCTGGGATTGTGGCAGTCCCCATCCCCAAGAAGGTAACGGAGGAACCCCCCACTTCCAGCGGGATTTTTGCTCCAGAAGATCTTGTGCACCCCAGATCCTCCGACTGGGAACCTTCGTCCAGAACAACCAACTACATCATGAACAGACTCCGCAAGCCTCTAGATAAAGAAGTAAGGGCCAGATTAAAGGCAGAATGCCCCCGTCCCAATATTCCTGGAAAAGTAGCCCTCACCCCGGAGCTAGACTCCAAGATGATCACATTTCTAGGAAAGAATGTGAAAGACCCGAGAAAGGGTATCGACCGCGCTTGGAAGTCCTGTCAGGACAGAGTCCTGGACATTACTGGCCCTTTAGCCAAGATTATGGACCTGGCCGAGGCGGCCATTGATTCCAGTGATCCCATCGATCCAACAATCCTTTCAGGTTGGGCGCAAAGAGCCCTCTGTCTAATGTGTAACGCCAGTTGCGCCATCTCGGCTGAACGCCATAAAGGTATTTTATACAAAATTGACGGCAAACTAACCGAGCTAGCAGATACAGAATCAGGAGCAACAGCCCAAGGTCTGCTTTTCGGAGACCCATTCATGAAAGAAATGTCGAAATTTGTCGGCACCTTTACAGCCTTGGACAAGGCTCAAGCCTCCATCAGAAGGGTTTTTGCTACTAAGGTTTTCTCCAGGGCCAGACGAGGCAGAGGTCGCTCCTCCGGCCGCTTCGCCTTTGATCGAAGACCTCAGCAATCCCGGGACCAATACAATTCTTGGCAGGAACGCTCAGACACTTTCTTCCCCTCAAGAGGGCGGGGAAGAGGTCGTGGATGGAGAAGAAGTGCAAGATATCCAGCCCACCAGCAAACTACAGGTCAGTGTACCCATAGCAGCGCCTGCGCCACAGACACCCGTAGGGGGGAGGTTAGCTCTTTTTGCACAGGCATGGGACTCCTTTTCAGGAGATGCTTGGATCAGGGACGCAGCGCGCGGCCTGCGCTTAGAGTTTTTCGCTCAACCTCATCAAACCACTTGTCCTGCACCATTAGTTATGTCCATAGCAGACGAGGAAGCGTTAGATGGCGAAATACGCAGTCTACATCTAAAACATTCGCCCCTGCTCAAGCCAAGGCGGGTTCTTCAGTCCCATATTCTTGGTTCGCAGGAAGCAAAAAGTACGCCCAGTTATAAATCTCAGAGCTCTCAACGACTTCATTGTCTACCATCACTTCAAGATGGAAGGGATACACATGCTCAGGGCCTGAGGCCAAACTATTGGCTTGTGCGCCTGGACTTGAAAGACGCCTACCTAGCAGTTCCTATTCACCAAGCCCACATAAATTATCTCAGATTTTCCTGGAAGAACCAAGACTGGGAGTGCACGAGTTTACCCTTCGGGCTCTCCTCAGCGCCTTGGGCCTTTACCAAACTTCTGCAACCCGTAGTGAGATTAATAGTTTACCTAGACGACATTATCTTCATGGCTCATTCTCAAGCCCTAGTAGTGCATCAGGCCAGAATAGCCATCGATCTACTGCACAGCCTTGGTTTCCTCATAAACTGGGAGAAATATGTACTCCGCCCATCCCAGAATCTAGAATTTCTCGGATTCTTGGTGGACACCTTGAACTCGCAACTTCATCTTCCCGTGGCCAAGATACATGCGACACGGAGGGAGATCCGCAGAGTCCTACAGAGAGACCTCATATCTCTTCGAGAGTTGGCAAGAGTAATCGGTCTCCTGTCGTCTTCCATTCAAGCAATTTTTCCCGGTCCTCTTCATTACAGAGAATTGCAAAGGCTCAAGGGTCAGCATTTGAGACGGAGCCTCTCCTACTCTCAACGTCTGACACTGTCGACCTCTGCGCGCACGGAGCTCAATTGGTGGCTCACTCATATGGAAGCTTGGAACGGCAGAGCCAGAGCCATTTTCGGATCCACCCCCGATATTATCATAGAATCAGACGCCAGTCGCTCCGGTTGGGGAGCGAGATGCGGCTCTGTAGCCACAGGAGGGTTCTGGTCACCTCAGGAGCTGAAAATGCATATAAACTGTGTGGAGCTTCTCGCCGGCTCTTTCGCTGTGCGCTCCTTTGCCAGAGGCAAAGCGAGTTGTTGTATCTTACTAAAGATGGACAACATCTCCGCAGTACGGTACATCAGTCACCTGGGAGGGACCAAGTCAAGACCTCTATCGGAATTAGCCAAGGATTTTTGGCATTTCTGTCTGGAACACCAGATCTCGGTGACAGCGGAATATCTTCCAGGGCTCACAAACGTAGTGGCGGACTGGCACTCCCGTCACTCCACAGATTTCAGCGACTGGAGGCTCGACAGAGAAGTCTTTCTCCGCCTCCAGCGAACATGGGGCCCCATGTCCGTAGATCTCTTTGCATCCCGTCTCAACTCCCAGCTACCCATCTTTTACAGTTGGAGACCGGACCCAGCAGCAGCTGCGACCGATGCATTCCTACAGCAGTGGACCCAGGGGATTCACTATGCCTTTCCTCCATTTACAATGATAGCGAGGACCCTGGCGAAGGCCCGTCAGGAGCATACGGACCTGGTCCTCATAGCCCCGGTCTGGACCTCTCAGACCTGGTATCCAGTTCTTCTGGAACTTTCTTCGGATTTTCCAATCCTTCTACCCCAGTTTCCAGATCTCCTTCTGGATCCGTCAGGACAGCGTCACCCTCTTCTCCTCAACGGATCACTGAACCTAGCAGCCTGGAGGATTTCAGGTCAAGGTGGAGGATTCCCGGCATATCAGCCATGGCAATCAACCTCATTGAGGAAAGCTGGGCCCCTGCTACCCTCAAGAGATATTCTAACTCCTGGAACGCCTGGAGTAACTGGTGCCGTAGGAACGGTTCACATCCAGTTTCAGCACCTATAGAGGAAATCCTAAATTTCCTGGCTTCATTAGTTGAAAGAGGCCTCGCCTATAGGACGGTTAACGCCTACCGCTCAGCTATTTCCGCCGGGCATGATCTCATTCAGGGGCTTCCAGCTGGAGAGCATCAGCTCGTCTGCAGACTCCTTAAAGGAATAAGACTTACAATTCCGCCCCCGTCTCGCTATGATAAGCTTTGGGACGTCAACAAGGTTCTGAATCTTTTTCTGTCATGGCCGCATAACAAGGACCTATCTCGGACTGCCTTGTCAGGCAAACTTACTACACTGCTCTGCTTAGTCTCCTGCAGGAGGGTCTCTGACGTTAGAGCTCTCGATCTGGCGGGCAGGACCTTTTCTCCTGATGGGGTGGTATTCCATTTGCACAGGAGAACGAAATGTAACTCGAGGGTTATTTCGTACCCCGCTTTCAAAGATCAACCTAAGCTTTGCCTAGTTAAATGTTTAAAAGTTTACGAGGATCAGACTGCCCCGCTTAGGACTTCCCCTAACGGGCAATTGCTAATAGCCCTGCGTAAACCGCACAAGGCAGTTTCGTCTCCAACCCTAGCACGCTGGGTGCGCTGGACTCT
Organism: Ambystoma mexicanum; assembly: GCF_040938575.1. Lineage (NCBI taxonomy): Eukaryota > Metazoa > Chordata > Amphibia > Caudata > Ambystomatidae > Ambystoma > Ambystoma mexicanum. The sequence goes on along the minus strand of NC_090930.1, from coordinate 1,045,926,430 downwards.
GACTCAAGCAGGAATAGATACCCTGCATTTCGGGGCCCACTCCGTTAGAGGAGCCATGGCTTCCAAAGCATTTCAGGTCGGAGTACGCCTAGAAGATATCATGAGAATGGCGGATTGGTCAGGTGAATCAATATTCAAGGAATTCTACCTGAAACCGCTAGAACAACCAGCATCTATCGTGGTAAGTAAGCTTTAAACAAGCATAATGGGAGCCTCCGGTCTTGACATAGAATAAAGATTTTCCATAATAACTTACTAGAAATTCTTGATTCCAATAAAGACACGGAGGCGAGCATTATCCCGCCCAGCAAGAGAAATAACAGCGCTACCACCTTTGGGTAATAATTGTGCGACTTGTTTGGGAATGTTACTGCTTCTTGGACTGACTTATGTATGTCAAGTTAACACACTATTGCTCTCCCACCCCCGTAAGGGGAACTAGGGTTCTCTGATGCATGAACTAATTCTAGTTACTTTCTCTTCTCTTACAGCGGCTTCAGACAAGCCCTCCTGGTCGCCTAATCAGCTCTGCTTCGGCTTCAGTCTCGAGATGACTTCAGCTACAGTTCTTCTTTTCACCGTTCTTTCAAGTTCAAGTTCGCAGTTTTCGAAAGAGGAAGTGACATAATTTGTATGACTGTTTATATGGACAGCCTGTTATTCATTGGTGGACTAAGTCACATGTTAGTGACCCTTTGCTGGACCTTTTCCTGAAGCATCTTGGGAAATGGAGTTTTTTCTTGGACTTACACTGTTTCGTTAATATTTACTAAGTTCTTTGTGTTTTATCATGCACCTTTGTCTGCCACGCACTCCTGCACTGTCAATAAGGTGCATTAACACTTGCTGCTGAGCTTTCTATTTATATATTTAATAAAAGAAAGAGAAGCATAATGCTCGCCTCCGTGTCTTTAATAGAATCAAGAATTTCTAGTAAGTTATTATGGAAAATCTTTATTCTTATCTATATGTATGTTTGCTCCCTAGACAACTCATTTTACCTTCACTCTCTTCGATCATGTACAGCACATTACAAAAAATAAAAGCAAGTTAAACCATACTTATTTAAAAATTGACAGTTAGCATAGGGTAGTTCTTGCATGCTGCCCTTTTGGAGGCCTGCATAACTATTATCTAATTAAAACTATGCAACACAAACGTTCTATCCACAACTGAGGCCCTTGTAAGGGTTTTGAAGAAGAAAGCTTACACACAGGTGGCATGGTTTTGGTTGTAGAATATTATTTGTGCAAGAAATATCCATCACTATCCTATTTCTAAGAGGGGTTTCTCTGATTCAAAACAAATACTATAGGGTCCATCAGAAAGTCTGTCAAATCAAACGCCACCGCCCTGTGTCATAACCTACTTCTATCCCTCACACTACAACTAAAGGATAATCTAACAGAACGTTCCTGAATGTATCCCTTCGCCTGAGGCTTGGATAATCAAGAATGTTCTCTTGCACCAAAGAATATGCCAGGAATGACTCCCTTCCCCTGGCTTGCAGGTTTCACACAGTCTTTACAAATACAGGAGAATGGCTCATTGTGTAGATCAATACGGTCTCCAATAAAACCAGGGTGAATGACTCCCTTCCCTGGGCGTCTCTACAAGTTCAGTACCAGGAGAGTTACTCCCTTTCTCCTGGTATTACTTGGCACGGTGCACAGCAAAGCCAAGGGGAATGACTCCCTTCCCCAGGCATCTTTAGCACATCCCCTAGTTCGGGACCAGGAGAATGACTCGAGTCTCCTGGTATTACTTGGCACAGTTCACAACAAGGCCAGGGGTAATGACTCCCTTACCTTAGCGTTGTTAGAGTATGTTTCAAGAGCTTTGGCCCCTTCTCCAAGAGAAGGGCTCCCCTTCTCCTGGTATCTGAAAAGTAATTTCTCACAACCCTCAGCTTGATTTACACTTTGTCACTCTGTTTTGTTGTTAGAAAAGTCTCAAATCCTTCTTTGTGGATCTCTGGGCTCAGTGTCACCATGACAAGGAAGTTCTTGTTGCTTGCTCAGTTCCCATGTGTTGAGGTTCCAGACCTTTCTCTGGTGGTCAGTGGGCTTATTGTTGCCCCTGCAACAAGGAAGCTCTCCTTGGATGCTTGGTTTATGCAGTTTAGGGTCTCCAACCCTTCTCTAGTGGTCAGTGGGCTTATGGTGACCAGTGCAGCAAGGAATTTCTATTTGGATGCTTAGTATGTCAGTGTTAGGGTTCCCTGACCCGTCTAACACCGAGCCCCGTGTCCCCTCTGGGTCTCTTGTACCTCCAGGACTGGGGTTCTTCTCTTCGGCACACCGGTCTTCTCTTCGATTTCCACATATGTATGGCGGCTACGTACTCCAGTCTTCTGCTCGGCTCTTTGCTTTCGGGTCTGCATCAGCTGGACCCGCTGAGAACCTCTTCCTTGCCTCGCCGGTGTCCTCTGTTCTTCTCAGACTCTGGTCTGCCCACAGCATTCGAAACTCCTGCTGGTTTCGGTCCCTGTTGTCTCTCTGGGTTTGAAAGCTTGGTTAGTCCGTCGTCCATATTTCTACAATGTTGCCAGTCCCACTGTGGCGTATTGTAAAAGTCCTTTGTTCTTGTTGATAACTTAATCTTCATGCCTCCCCTGGGTCACCTCGTACCAGTAGTAGCACAGTCAATAACCTTCATGTCGCCTGTGCTCTTCTTCGTCCTAGTACTTATCCCCTGTACTAGAGCAATACCACAGATTTGCTTTTAACAAAATGGTTCTGAACAATGTGGAAGGCTAGGGAATGTTGGGGAGTGACAAAATAAAATGGGCTGCACCCCAGGTGATCGTTCTTGTCCCCAAAGCGGAAGTCCCTCCCCATAAGGGCTACCAGCATAAAACCACTCCTATGGGTAGCAGTCGCATCTCCCTAGCCTCATGAAAAAGGGCACATCCTTAGGAAAAGTTATGACACCTTGTGAATCGCCACACCTTGCTATGCGAGGGTAATCTCATGCCATGGATGTTTTGATAGTTAATTTTGACTTATTCAAGTAGCTACAGCCGTGCGCCACCTCAGTCAAGAGCTCAGAAATGTGTTCTCAACTGCATTCGAAAAAAATAGACCTCACTGTACAATTGTATTTATTTATTGAACATCTGTATAGCACCAGTACAGCAACAAGTGTTTCCAGGCACCACAAGACAAAAAACAGGGCTTGTGGGGTAGAGGAGAGAAAGCAAAGATAATGGTCCTACTAGGCCTTGTGGCATTCGGATCATGCAAGTGCAGTAACATGAAGTGCAGGGGGAGGAGGAAGGTCAGGGGAAGGGACAGGGAAGGGGTTGAGTGAGCAGGAGGGATGAGGACCCCAGGGCGTGGGCAAGTGTCAGGGGGGCACCAAGAACACAGGTGCCAGGGTGGGTAGGGGTGCATAGTGCAAGGACGGGGATGACCAAACTCAGTGGCTATTTGGGGAAGGAACCCTGAGAACATGTGCTCGTAAAGGTGTGTAGGGGAAGACTAGTCGAAGAAAGGCCTGACACTGGAAGACTCATAGGGGTCACAGGCAACCAGTGACAGCGGTAGGTGGAGGCTATAAAGGGAGGGGCAGAGGGGAGGAAGATATTGAGAAGTTTACGGAACTTAACAAGATCTCGCTCAAGACGTAGAGGGCCTGGGAGACCATTCTAGAGGGAGGCTCCGGTCGAGCAGAGAGATCACTAGTGTAGCTATAGCACGCACAGCGCCCGTTAACTTCAGTTCCGTTTTTACGCTTTTTCAAGAGAATTACCGGCATAAGCGTGTCCAAGACAGTATCAGAACTTGAAAGAGCGTAAGGTGTAATGCACAGAAATTGTAGTGCAGGGTAGGTTGGGAGAGGCGATGAGGAATACGTGGGAAAAACATCCAGTCGAAAGAACGTTACAAGGGTTAAGTAACTTGTTCTTCGAATGGATTGCGTCCTCCCACACAGGGCTCCAGATAAGGCGAGTACCAGGCCTTTTTACGCATGAAAATCTTGTAAATACGCCAGCTTTATCATTTTCCTTGGTACATTTACACACACATTTAGAGCCGAGGGCAGTGCACAGGTCAGGTTACTTGACAAAAACCAGAAGGCTTTATGCGATTTTTATCTACATGGATGTAATTGCAAGCCACCTCTGAAACGGAATGTATTTCTCTGAAGCCTTTCAAAAAAATAAACTGCACACTGATAAAAGGGTCTTTCCATTCAGCTTTAGAAGCACTGTGCATGTTTTCCAAGAATTTTGGGATTGTATAATTAATAAGATGGAAAACTAAGTCGCAATTGAGAATTTCTTTTTTTTTATTTTTTTTAAAGAAGTTATGCTTTTTCTCCAGCGAAAGCAAACCAGTATTGCACAATTGTATTTTTCAGAGTTCCGGTGCTGTGTGCATAATCATGCAGAGGCAGATCATTTTTACACTTCTAATTTAATTTACAGTCTAATTATAAAAACAGTGTGTAAAATGATGACCATGCACAGTCTAATTTACATCCATTCAACCTTGCAGTCAATGGGGTACATTCATATAAATAGTCAGTGGCAGCAGAGTCTTTGCTCAAGGGCGAGTCATTTTCATTACACTGATCACAGGTGTTCTAGCCTCTCAAATCTTCAAGACTACAAATAAAACATCAAAAACCTGACTCAAGAAAGTGCAAGCGCTGTTCAAAAACAAACAAATGAAAGTTTCATTGGTAATTGAAATAGAAACTCAGCAAAACCTGTCCCTATGATAATCCAGATAGGTATTTTAACTTTATGTAGTGCTTCATAAATGGTTTGTCATACATCTAGGTACTGTGATCATTATACCTCAGTCGATACTCGGTTAACCAACCTCTGAAGGATGTTAGCCAATAAGATAGTGCAGCCGGTTGAGTACTCTTTGCTGCAATCTCTGTGGGTTCAAGTCCTGGCAAGTACAATTCAGCCTTTCATCCTTTCGAGATCGATAAAGGAGTATCTACTTTGGTTTGGCGATAAATATGTTCCATGTACAGCGCTTTGCCAAAACAGCTATATAAATAACCATTTGACCACTAGATTAGATATAGAATTTAGCATGGAGTCCTTGGCTCTCTGCACTGTTGTGTCATAACATTGGCATACTATTAGGTAGTAATAGCTCCAGGAAATTAGGACTTTCATTAAACATCAAAGGACAATTCTGCTATCGAATCTCAAAACACACAATACAAATTCATGTATACGTTACTATATAATTGGCATTGTGATTTCAACATTTAAATATATACAGGAGAGATCAAATGGCCAGAAATAATGAAAGGTGTGTTCTGTCACAATGCAGAAAGCTGCCGCATTGTAATGATTTCCATACAGTTTTTTCACACGTCAGCTGGATGTCGCATACATTTTCCTCTCTTGCTAAGGAGAAAAGTCATTTTCTCTCTCTTAAAATTACATTTCCTCTCAAAGTTTAAAAATAGAGTAAAATACTCCCACCTCAAAAACTTATCTAGAGCACTGCTCCCACATATTCCTCATCCTTAGATGGACTGCCAAAGCAGTGTCAGTTTTGGAGAAGGGACTAAGAATGTTCAGATTTTTAAGATTTGTCATGGACAGAATGTAAAACTGCTTTCCAAATCCTCCTTCCTGGCCTGAAGAAGAATCCAGGCAGTAATATTTTGTGAATGTGTGAATAGAGCAGGTGGCTGCCGCACAAATAGCCTTTATGGGGACTCCTTTCTGTAAAGCCTAAGATGTTTCAATGCCCAGGCCTTCTGGGGGATTTTTCCCAGCAAGCCTGAAGAATTCTGTGACGCCCAATACGATCCATCTGGATAATGTTTGTTTTTTAACTGCTAGTCCTTATTTGTGTCCAGTGTGCCCTACAAACCTTCATCTTGACGTATTTTAGCCATTCGTGAAATGTAAAAGCTAAGAGCCCTTTTGGGATCAAGCCTGTGTAGCCTTTCCTCTTCCTTGCCAGGATGAGGAGGCGGATAAAATGTTGGTAACACAATCTTTTGAAATCCAACAACATTTGGCAGAAAAGTCAGATTAACTCTAGAAACAACCTCGCCCTTGTAAAAGGTTGTGAATGGTGGTTTACTGGATAGGCCCTATAACTCGTTCGGTTTATAGTAATAATCCCGAATTTAGAAATCCCGGAAAAAAAAAATATCGAATTTTTTTTATGACGTTTTTTGTTCGAAATGGGGGTTCCCCCCAACCCCCCCTTTTTTTTTGTTTTTACTTATTTTAATTATATAACTAGAGCCAAAAAAAAATATGAAAATTCGATATTTTTTTTTTCGGCCTTTTTTATTCGAGATTTTTTTTTTCGGGATTCTGAATTCGGGATTATGACTGACCACCAACTCGTTCACCCTGCAGGCTGATGTTAATGCTAACAAGATGGTCTTAAGCGGTAGAAACCTTAATGGACTTGAATAGAGCAGCTCAAAAGGAGCACACAAGAAATTTTAATACGAGATCTAGATCCCAAATAGGGACTTGAAAAGGTGAAGGGTGGACCACGCAAGGGAGCCCTTTTAGAAATTGTATGGCCAATGACATCTTGAAATATGACACCTTTTCTGATGTGCACTTGAAGATTGAAAGCGCTGCCAAGTACCCTTTGATAGCTCCAATTTGGAGCACAGATTTGCCTAGTGTAACAAAGACAACACCATAGGTGTATTGTGCTGAAAAGGGTCCACATCATTTTCCCTGCACCAGCTGCAGAATTTGTTCCAACGGCAGCAGTACAAGGAATTAGTTGCCGACCTTCTGGCCGAAAAGCAAAATCTCCATTGTGTCAACCGGGAGATCCCAATCCTCATATCTCAACCTCACAGAAGCCATGCGTGAAAGTTAAGAGCCTTAACCGCTGGATGGAGAACCCGACCCTCCTCTCGCAAGAGAAGTTCCTCTCTTTGTGAAAGACGCACCGGAGGGCAGATGGACATGACCAGAAAGTCTGGGTACCACGTCCTCCTGGCCTAATCTGGAGCAATTAGGATCATGAATTTCCTGAAACTTCTCAACTTCCTGATGACTTGAGGAATGACAGGCACTGGAGGAAACACGTACAGGAACTCCCAATCCACTACGAGCGTGTCCCTTAAAGCTTTTCTTGAGAGAAATTCCCTGCAGCAGAACAGTTCACACTTCTGGTTGATCGGTCACGAACAGACCTACTTGAGGGGTTTCCCAAAGAGCAAAGATCTCTTGAAGGACTTCCTGTGCTAGCTCCCACTTGTGGGAGACTGCTCTGCCTGCTCAGAACGTCCGCTGCCATGTTCTCTGATCCACCTAAATGAACTGCAGATTTGTTCTAGAATTGCAAAGAACCAGAGCTGCAAAGCCTCTCTGGACAGTGGTAGTACCCTACACCTCTATTGTTCAGGTAGTTCACAGCCACTGTGTTGTCCATCATTATCAGGACATTGTTTCACCATACAGTGGGCAGAAAAGCCTTCAACGCAAGTAAGATTGTCCTCAGCTCCAAAAAGTTGATGTGTAGTTTGGACTCCGATGGAGGCCAACGACCGCTGACCGCCAGATTGTTGGTGTGAGCTCCACACCCTGTGAGTGAAGCGTCTGTAACTTACTGTTACGGCCAAAAAGGTTCTCCATTCAGGATATTGGCTTTGCGAGCCACCACAGGAGATCCTGTGCGACCCTGACTGGAACCTGGAGTAGATCTGACTTCTTGTCTGAGAACTGAGACCACTGTGTCCTGAGGGCCCATTGGATGGATCTCATTCTCAAGCGAGGCTATGGCACCAGGAACATGCATGATGCCATGAGACAGAGCAGCTTCAAATATACTGAAGGGCGGAAGATGCTGGGCACTCTCGAATTTGGTGACCATCTGCAGAATGTGTTGAGCCCTCATCTCGGGTGGTGAGGCTTTTCCCATGGACGCATTCAGGACCAATTTGCTGAACTCAAGTCTTTGAGATGGTATTATGTGGGACATCTTGTAACTGAGGGAGAAGCCCAGTCCGTGGAGAGCGCGGCAGGTTATGCTGAGATGTTCCTGGGATTGTTCGGGAGAATGGGCCCTGATCAACCAGTCATCTAGGTAGAGGTGGATGCAAATTCCCCCATACTTCCCCAACCAAGACTCGCTCCCACGACCCCCTTCAGTTTGGTGATAACCCCTGGGACGGAGATCAGTCCGAATGGCAGAACTTTAAACTGATAATGAGAACCACCAACGATACGCCTCAGGCACTTTGTGCTTTTGATGGATATGCACATGAAAGTAAGCAGCCTGAAGGTTCAATGAGACCATCCAATCTGATCTGAGAAAGGGTGACCATCTTGATTTTGTCCTTCCTTAGGAACTTGTTCAAGCATCTCAAGTACAAGATGGATCTTAATTCTCTGTCCTTCTTGGGAATTAGGAAATGGGGAGAGTACCACCCTTTGTTCCTCTCCGTCACAGGTACTGGTTCTATAGCACCTTTCTCTAGCAGGCTCAAAATCTCCTGCAAAAGGAATGGATCCGGAACTGAGTGAGTGGCTCCCCAGTGGATGATCCCGAGGCATTCTTAAAAAGGGGAAGCAGTAAACTTGGGCTACTGTTTCCAACACCCACAGAACTGAAGTAGTACCCCACCATTCTTGCAGATGTTGTGACAGTCTGCCTCCCACTGGGGTTTTGTGGGCTAAAACCTCAGATGTTTTGAGACAGCTGAAGCAGTGGCTGAGGGTAAAGTAGCAGTTGCTTGGGCGATTTAGCACCCACCCAACCCCCCCATCCGCCACAGGGGAATTTTCTCTGGTCCCTTTGACCAGTCAGTCCTATCGCAGTACCAACGGAGGAGTAGTAGCAAAAAGACCTACCCCTCCAAGCAAGTCCACTGGGGTGTGACGTTTGTGGCTGTCTTAAAGTGTCCCCAAGCTATTTGGATGCCGGCTTTGAGGTATTAAGCTTCTCCAGGCTCTCGTCAGTCATGCTGCCAAACAGCTGAGTGCCGTCAAAGGGCATATTAAGGAGTCAGATTGTACATCTGGTGCAAATCCCGACTTCCTCAACCACGCAAACCTGGGTATCACTGTGCTCGCCGCCATGGCTCTGCTGATGCCTTCTGCAGAGTCCAATCCTGACTGTAGAGATCACCTTTACGTCTCTTACAATATTCAGGAAGCCGTCTTTCTTGCCCTTCGGGAATGTGTTTAACCGCAATGGATATGCAGTCCCACAGGTTGAACGAAAGCTTTGGTAGGTGGCTTTAGTGGCATTAGCTGACTTTAACGCCATGCTTCTGTCAGAGAACACTTTTTTAGCCATGGCATCAAAATGCTCATCATCTCTGTCTGGCAGTGTTGTTGGATATGCAGCTTGTATTGATGTCGATGAAGCTGCCTGAACGACCAGGCTCTCTGGTGTTGGGTGCTTTGACAGATAATATGGATCACAGCTTGAGGTCCTGTACTTTCTGGAAATGTTTTCGGTGCCTCCCAGTTTACTTTAACCCTTCATTGTAAGGCAAAATGAAAAGGGAGTACAGGGTCCTCCTCGAGCCCTTTATCTAAAATATCTGCAAGGTCATCCTGCTCAAAAGGAGGAGCAGGCCTGCACCATCCTAACAAATCTATTACCCTGGTCATAAATGGCCTGTATGATGCATCAGCGTGTTCTGCCGGGTATGGTTTGCCAAATTTGAGCTCCAGTGATGTGTCTATGCTACTTGCCAAATGAAGATTCTCATAAAAATCCCTCATCCTGGACTCCTTGGAAATCAGGGCCTCAGGAGCACTGGGTGCCCCAAACTCCAAACCAAATTGAGTTGTATCCTGACCTAAAGGCTCATGTTCCTCGTAAATGGATGAGACATATTTGAAAAAATCCTTTCTAGGAAGTGGTTTATAGGTTTTTTTCAACCTCCATCAGGGGAATCAAGGTTTTTGCCAATGGTGGAGTGAATGTCTTCGACGCTGTCGACGATGGTCTCGACGCTAATGGCGTGGACGACTTAGACACTAATGGCGTTGGTGGTTCCGATAATTATGGCACCGATAGTGCCCTCGACGGGCTAGATCCCTGACTCGATAAGTGCTTGACGATGTGTCGAGACCTCAAAGGTTCGAGGGGTTTTAGGCTCGACAGCCAAGCTCAAGGGCATGCAGGATTTGGCCTTAGCCCTTTCCTTGTTAGCTTTTGACGGTGCAACTGAAGCAAGACTTCTTCGACTGGGTCGGGGCCTCTTTCTCGAATAATTGGAGCATTTGTGCCTGAATTTCTGTCATTCAGCAGGAATCGAAGAGTGTTGAGAACCACTCCTAGAACGTGATCATTTTTTTAGATCTCTTCCTTTGAAAAGTTTTGCCTCTCGACTCGTCGGAGGAATGTCTTTTCAATGCTGTCGTCGAGGGAGATTTTCTTGTGAATCTACCCGCAGATAATTTCCCCTTAAGCTCTTCCAAAGCCTTACCTGTCATGTACTGATAGGACCACAGTCTGCCATCCTATTCTCAATCCCAAGGCACCACAGACAAACAATGTGGATCAGAGAGACACATCTTGGCACCACGGTCAGAACTTTTTGAACCCGGTCTTCATGGTCAATGTGACCGATGACAAAGCCATTATTTTTCAAAATGTCAGTTTCAGACGAAACCAAATTGCGTTGTATTTCTCAAAGCGTTCGCTATTACGGAAAAACAGAACTGAGGCTTGCGCATGCTATACATACCAGTGATGACATCGACCTTGAGATGGAGGCCCGACGCACAGTACCCTCTGCCAAAATAATTTTTCCGAAAGCAGCTAAAGCCGGAAGGGAAGCTATCTACAGATGAGGAATACGTGGGAGGAAACAATCCATTCGAAAGTTGGAGATCAGGTGAGCAAGAGGGGCAAGGTAAATGTTGAAAAGCCATGGTGATGGGATAGAGCCCTGAAGTGGATGGTGGGATAGAGGAGAGAAAAGGGCCCAGTTGCACTTGAGAGGGCCGATTCATGAGGAAGGTCAACTAGTTCAGTGCCCGGTCCATAGTGCCCAGTCCGTGATGCCCTGGGCATCATGGAATCCATTTATGAGGGTAAAGTGATTGAATGTTTAAAAGGCAGAGAACAGATCAAGAAGGATGAGAATGGAAGGAGAGTTGGAGTCAAGGTTTGAGAGCAAGTATTCACAGGTGTTTAGGAGAGCAGTTTCCATGACACTGGCTGCTCTGAAGCCAGACTGGTGGCCATGGAGACAGCCAACAGATTCAGTGTGATGGATTAGTTGGGAGATGACCAACATCTCCAAGAGTTTGCAACAAAAAAAAAAAAGGCGTTAGTGGAGATGGGGCGGTAGTTAGGAAGGGTAGTTAGCAAAGGGTCAGCAGACAGCTTTTTTAGGAGTGGGTGCACAAGGGAGTGCTTGATGGGAAATGGGAAGGAGCTAGTGGCAAAAATTATAAGTTACTCACAGTAGTGACTAACATACTCTTAGTCCTTAGTCCCCTTTCCCCCGTACTGCATGGGGGTCCAAGGGAAGGGAGACAGAACCTTTTTCACCAGAAAAAACCTTCTTCCCCTTTAAATTTAGAGGCTCGTGGGGCTGCAGCCCTGGGAGCATGCGTTGCCCTGACTCTGCCCTCCGGCGCCACACCTCAGTCCCCATAGACACGTTGACAATAGATTAACATTGCCTAATGACACCAGTTTTATTAGGTGGGGGGGATGGTAGGTTGTATGGAGGAACAGGGACTAAGGACTAAGAGTACATTAGTCACTATGGTGACTAACTTATAATTACTCTTATATCCCGTCCCCCTTCCTCCATACTGCATAGGCGATTACAACTGAATGTAGCCCCAGGGTAGAGAGAAGACCCTCCTTAAGAAAACAGGTTCCTGAGAACCACCTGTCCGAAAGCTGCATCAGATCTAGAGCCGGCATCCAAACAGTAATGCTTGCAGAAAGCCAAGGGTGTGGCCCATGCGGCCACCCTGCTTATGAATTGCCACGCTGGAATGCGATGGCCATTGCCTTGGCCCTGACTGCGTGGGCATGCATGTTTTCCTGGAAGAGGCTTGTGCTGCCCCTCATATGCTTCTTTGATGGCCAAGACCATCCAGCGGGATATGGAGGCCTGATAGCCTGGTCTTGCACCTCCAAAATTGACAAATAGGGCGTCTGACTTGCGGAAGCTTTTGGTGCTGACAAGGTAGAATTTCAGGGCACGCCTGACATCTAGGCAGTGTAGAACTCTGTGCCTTGTCCTTAGAATCTGCAATAATTGTAGGAAGCACTACTCCCTCGTTTAGATGGAAAGCAGAGGGAACCTTAGGCAGAAATGCTGGGTGTCTCTGCAGGACTACTATGTCCCTGTGAAAGGTATTATATGGTTCTGAGGCAACCAGCGCCTGGATTTCGCCAACTCTGCGAGCCGAGGTGAATCCGACTAGCAAGGCCGTTTTAATGGTGACCAGCCGGATATCAGTGGACCCCATTGGCTCAAATGGTGTGTGTGCCAGGGCGCCCAAGACTAGGTTCAGGTCCCATACAGAGTGTGGCTTCTTGATGGGCGGGTGGAGCCTTGCGAGTCCCGTCAAATGTTTGACAATCGGATTGGAGGAGGAGAAGACCCCCTCCTCCGAGTTCCTGTAAGCCCGGATGGCTGCGAGGTAAGTGTGGCAGGTGTCCACCTGCACGCCAGAGTGGCCGAGGTGCGCTGAGAAGGAGAGCACGTTGTCCAAAGTACATGCCAGGGGGTCGATTTCCTTAGAGTCTGCCCAGTGGTAGAACCTGGCACATTTACTTTTATATGGGCCCTGGAAGCCTTGCTCCTTGCGACCTGTGCAATATCCAGATTAGCCTAGGAGAGGCTGAGATGCCTTAGCGTTATCTGCTCATGAACCACGCTGTAAGGGCCATCTTCTGTGGTGCAGGGTGGATGACCCTGCCCCCCCTGCTGCACCAGAAGATGTGCTGGGCCCGCCGGAAGATGAATTGGAGGCCTCTCCGAGAGCCTGAGCAGCTCAGAGAAACATGGCCCGGCTGGCCACCATGGAGCCACTAGAAGGATGTTGAGCTGGCGAGACACCTTGATCTTGCAAATAACTGTGAATCAGCGGAGTGTGTGGCAAGGCGTACGCCGTCATGCCGTTCCACTGAATCCGAAATGCATAGCCCAGCAAACTGGGGCCCTGTCCCAGCCAGGAGGCGAACTGAGGGCACTTTTTGTTGTACCAGATGGCAAAGAGGTCCACCTGGGGGTGAGCCCATCTGCTGAAGTTCTCCTGGAGGGTGAGGTTGTTCAGCTGCCACTAGTAATTGTCCGCTCCCAACCTGCTGAGCCTGTCTACCTCCAGGTTGGATTCCCCCGGAAGGTTTACTGTCGTGAGGTAAATGTTGTCCAGGGCCCATTCCCACATGTTGATTGCCAGTCTGCATAGCGGGGGGGGAATATGGTGCCTCCCTGCTTATTGACGTAGTACATGGTGGTCGAGTTGTCTGTCTGGATAAGGACAACCCTGCCTTGGATCAGTGGGAGGAACACATTGAGCGCTAGCTCAATGGCGTTCAATTCTAACCAGTTGATGTGGTACTCCTGCTCCTGTCGGATCCAGGTGCTGTGGACTGAGTGTCCAGGGTGGCTCCCTAGCACCCGAGAGAGGAGTCAATGGTGATGGTGACCTGCGGGGTGGGAGGCCGGAAGGGCTTGCCCATCCGTAGGTTGCAGTCCATGGACCACCATGTGAGGTCCGGGTGGAGAGATGGCGGAACGTTGATCATCTCGGATTGAGAGCCCCACTCCTGGTTCCATGATGCCACGAAGTGCAGCTGTATTCTCCTCATCCCGAGGATTGGGTGGGGGACGGCTAATAGGACCGCTGTCAAGAGACCCAGGAGGTGCTGGTACCACCAGGCCAAGGTCACTTCTCTGCTGAGGAAGTGAGTAGTGGCCTTATTTTTTTTAAATAAAATATTTTTTATTGTTTTGTAGGTACAAACAAAAACAACGTGAGGTAGTTGACATTTGGTCACTACACTTAAATATTCAAACATTCAAACATCTAAACACACAGGTATACACATCTTCCTGGCATCTGATTTATGTTTGCATATATTGTGAGGTTGTAACATCTGATATTTCTTGAGTTTGTTTCGATGGCTTGTATCAGTTCACTGCTCGGCGCTCAGTGTCCCCATGGTTCTTCCTTGTTTGCCTTCAGTTGTCCTCCCATCTTTGCCATATCTTGGCCGCTTTCTCTGGGCATCCTCCTTGTGGTGTACACTCTCGCTTCCATTGGGACACATATGTCCACGTCCGTTACCCATTTGGCATATTGTGGCGGTGTGGCTGAGCCCCATAATTGAGCTAGATTTCTTTTGGCGAGACGAGTGGTCGTTGCAAACATGAGTTTTTCAAATCTGGATAGCTCTATATCTGCATCTATTCCCAGTATCAGGAGTTTTGGGTCCATCGGTATTTCGCGGCCAAGTACTGTTGACAGCCTATCGCAGCATTCTTGCCAAAAGTCCTGTATCCGCGGGCATTCCCATAAAATGTGGAAGAAGGTTCCTCTCCGGTAGTGACATCTTAGGCAGTTGGGGTCCGTCGCCCTTCCCCATTGGTACAAGGCCTCTCTGGGATAGTAAATCCTGTGTAGGATTTTAAGCTGGACCAGCCTGATTCTGGCTGAGATTGCTGATTCTCGGGGGTACATAAGTGCCACTGTCCAATCCTCTGCTTGTATTTGACCCACATCTCTTTCCCATTTCTCCTTAAGTTCTATGAGCTCCTTTGTAGCAAATGAATTGATGGCATTGTACATTGTGGATGTTACTTTGTGCCCAATTCGTTCCATCACTATGTTCCTCTCGATCGGGGTGCATTCTGGCACATTTGGTAGGTCTATTTCACTTGCAGTGAGTGTGTGTCTTATCTGTATGTAGTGGAAGTGCTCCGAGATGGGAAGATTGAATTCGTCTTTCAGGACTTGGAATGTCTTGATTTCTCCATCCTGTACCAAATCTTCTAGTGTCTGTATCCCCGCCTCCTCCCAGGCTACCTATTTGGGAATTTCTTTAAGTTCTGGGAGGTGTTTATTACAACACAGGGGTTGTTTCAATGTGATCTTCCCCTCCCATCCCAGGTATTTATGCGCATCTATCCAAATCTGCGTTCTCTGAGCCACCATTGTGGGTATGGCTTGTCGGGTTTTTTTTTTTGCTAGAGGCTTCTAGCGGGGTGATTCCATGGTCCATCTGGGTGTCTGCTCTGTTGTGTGGTATCATTGGATCGGCATGCAGGATATCGTTCACCACTGACATTTGGGCTGCCCAGTAATACGTCTGTAGGTGTGGAAGTCCGATTCCTCCCTCCCATATTGAGCGCTGTAGGGTTTTAAGAGCAATTCGTGGATGCCCCCCTCCCCATAGCAGTTTCCTGAGTGATTCATCTATTTTTTGGAATTCTATTTTGGGTATGTATAGCGGCGCGTTCTGGAGAACGTATAGAAATCGGGGGAGGGCCAACATCTTGAATAGGGCGGCTCTTCCCAGTAGGGTGAGCGGAAGGGTCATCCAGTGCTTCACGTCATTTACGAATCTATCCCTTACTGGGTGCAGGTTTTCCCCTATATACTGTGTTAGGTCTGTTGAGATTTGTATCCCTAGATATCGGAACTGTTCTTTCTCGGTCTTAAATGGGCTGTTATCTAGAGTTGCTGCATCTAGACCCTTTATTGGAAAAATCAGGGATTTATCATAGTTTACCCTTAACCCGCTAAAGGTTCCAAATGTGTTTAGTATATTTGTTACAATGGGACAGGAGACTGCTGGGTCACTGAGGTAGATTAGGAGATCATCTGCATATAAGGACACCTTGTCCTCCCAGTTCTGTGCCCATTGGAACCCTTTCCAGTCCAGGGGCTCTCTTAGCATTATCGCTAGTGGTTCAATTGCGAGTGCAAATAACATTGAGGAGAGGGGACATCCCTGTCTGGTGCCCTTCCCAAGCTCTATGGTTCGTGAGGACCAGCCGTTGACTCTAATTTCAGCTATCGGGGCATTGTATAGGAGTTTCACCCAGTTTGTGAATTGCTCCCCAAATCCCATTCTGCCCATGATGAGCCACAGGGCCTCCCAATGAACTGAATCGAAGGCCTTCTCGAAGTCAATAGTTAGCAGGGCTAATGGGCCCTGTAGAGTGGGTGATCTTTCAATGGCAGAGTGTAGTCTGTGGATATTCATTTGCGTGGATCTTTGTGGCATGAAGCCGCATTGGTCCGGGTGGACCAGGGAGGGTATCACTGTTTGCAATCTGTTGGCCAGTATTTTTGCCAGTATTTTGGCTTCAGTGTTAATAAGAGAGATTGGGCGATACGAGCTGCATGCGTCTGGAGGTTTACCTTCTTTGTGTATCACTACTATGTTGGCTTTCCTTAGGTCCAGTGGTAGGATGCCCTTTTCCTTTGCCTGTAAGAACATTTTAAGCATATGTGGCGCCACTTCTCCGGTGCCAATTTTCTTCCATATTTCTACTGGAAGGCCATTGGGTCCTGGGGTTTTCCCATTCTGAAGCTGGGAGATGGCTGTCGTCAATTCCTCCTCCGTTATTGTGGCTTCAAGATTCAGTGCTGGGATGGTCGCTGTGTCTAATATGGTGGGGTCCAGCGGAATCGTCGTTGGGGCGTATAGACTTTCATAGTAGGACGCAAAGGCCTCCGCTATGTCGGAGTCCGTTGAGACCCATTCAGTGTTTGTGATGCCTATCTGACGCACCTGGGAAGTGGCTTTCCTCTCTCCTTTCCAGCCATGCCAGCATTTTGCTGGCTTTGTCTCCGGTTTCATATATCCTTGCACGTGTAGTTCTGTGCGCCTGTTTTGCGCATGTCAGCGCCACGTTGTATAGTTTTTTTTGTGCCACTTGTAGAGATGTGTTGTCATCTGCCGTTCCTGAGCTTATGAGGTTCTCCTCAGCACGTCTCACGTCTGCTTCTGCTTCTGCCACTTCTCGCCAGTGTGATTTTTTGTGTGCTGAAGTCCAGCTCAGGATTTCACCCCTTAGAGTTGCCTTATATGCTTCCCATACTATTCCAGCATCGTCCACAGAGTCCTGATTTAGTTCAAAGTACGTTGCGGTCGCTTCTTGGATTTTCTCCGTCAGTTCTGGAAATCCTAGGTAGTATGCATTCAATCGCCACCTCGGTGGGGGTTGTGGTCTTTCTGTCTCGAGCAGCATCGTGAGTGGGGAGTGATCCGATATCCCTCGGGGCTGCAGAGTTGCCTCAATTACTTTGTGCGCATTTACACCGGGGAGGAAGAAGTAGTCTATCCTGGACATCGACCCGTGTGCACCCGAGTGGAAAGAGAATTGTTTCTCGTTTGGATGGAGGTCCCTCCATGCGTCTTTCAGGCCAATGCTGATGCAAAGCTGGCCAGCTTGGTCGGTCTTGACGGATTCCTTCCTCTTTGATGTCTGCGATCCTCAGTGCTGCTCGTCACCTCATTGAAGTCCCCCCCATCACCAGTGTATCTGCTGGGTTGTTCACTATTATCGGCGTGATTTCTTCAATTAGGGGGCCATTAGTGCTGGGGGTGAATAGATCGCCATTGTAGCTATGGTTTGGTTCCATAATGTGCCATGCATAAACACAAATCTGCCCCCCGGGTCTTGAATTACCTTTGTTATGTCTATCGGGGTTCTTTTGTTTAACAGTATCAACACACCTCTCGAGCCCATGGAGAAGCCTGCATGGATTTCTGTTCTGTACTTGGTTCTCTTGAAGAATTGGCAGTTTGTGCCCGCTAGGTGTGTTTCGGTAAGCATCACTATATCCGGATCATGTCGATTGATGTATTGTGTTACTAGTCTTCTCTTTATGCTATTTCCCAGGCCATTCACGTTCCATGTCATGAAGGCAAGCTTTTTTTCCCTATGTCCAGCTGTAGCCATTGTTCACTGCGTTCCTTGCCATATGCAGGTGATTGAGTCTTGTCATCTTCAAGTATGTCATGTTCGAAGTGATCCTGATGGACCAGGTGTCATTTGGATACCTGTGTAACTCCCGGTTCCCCCTCCCCATACTCCTTCCCCAACTGAAGCATCTGTCGCCCATTAAACAAAACATTTGTCTACTCTAACTAATTTTGAGTGCTTAGGTCTCTTTGGTCTGAGTTTACTTCCGTATGCACTTGCTGTTGTGGGGTATCGTGGGCTGCCAGCATTTAATTTCCGGATGCTGTTTTTGCTGGGCAAGCTATGTTTCATCTATTGTTGTAGTTATTCATCTTCTCTCTGGGGTATCCCTCCCTGTTCTTGGTGGTCTGGTCCATCTGGTGGTTCATTTCGGCGTGACCTGTTCCTTCTTGTTTCGTGCCGTCTGTGTGGATTCCATTCCCCCTTCAGATTCCTTTCAGCCCAAGTCCATGCCTCTCTGGGGTCAGTAAAGTGTATTGTGGTGCAGTTGTGATATATCTTCAATTGCGCAGGGAATAGGAGACCATATTTTATGTTTAGTGTCTGTAGATGCTTTTTTAGGGGGTCAAAGGACTGCCTCATCTTCTGCACTTCCCTGGTGAAGTCTGGAAAGAAACCAATCCTGGAGCCGTTGTATGTTATCTCTCCTTTTGATCTGGCCATCTGCAGCACTGCATGCCGATCTCTGTAGTTAGGGATCTTTGCTACTACAGTTCTTGGTTGTTTTCCAGGTATTGGGATGCCTGTTGGAACTCAGTGTGCTCTTTCTATTGAGAATAGTGATGACAGGGTCTTAGGGGCAAACAAGTCGACAATCCATTGTTCCAGGAAGAGTGCCATGCTGTCTCCTTCAGCTTTTTCCAGCAGCCCAAGAATCTGGATGTTA
Organism: Ambystoma mexicanum; assembly: GCF_040938575.1. Classification (NCBI taxonomy): domain Eukaryota; kingdom Metazoa; phylum Chordata; class Amphibia; order Caudata; family Ambystomatidae; genus Ambystoma; species Ambystoma mexicanum. The sequence goes on along the minus strand of NC_090930.1, from coordinate 1,045,907,646 downwards.
TTTCTTCTTGACCTGCCTTCTCCTTCCTCCACCCTGCTTTCCAGTACTTTAATACATTCTAGCGCTCTGTTCATTTGCTGGCCCACACCTCTCAATTCGTCTTCTGCGACCGATATGCGGGTTTCGGCTTCTCCGGTGCGTGATGAGAGCTTCTGAAGGTCGTGCCTCAATAGGGAAACTTCTGTTGATATGCTGTCCATTTTGACTTCCATTGAGGTCCGTGAATTGGCAATGGCGGTCATCACGTCTCTCAGGGAGAGAGTTTCTTCGGGGTTTTGTATCTATCTGGTTCCGTTGGCGGAGGCAGGGTGGCAGTTGTGAATTGCTCCAAAGTGCTCTGGTTGCCCACTTTCTTTGTTGTTGTCTTGTCTTTGCCCATTTTGAGAGCTGTTCGCCGGCTTATTATTGTGTGGGAAGCGGACTTTGATGTTCTGTTTCGTCTTTTGTGGTGGTTCGTTCGTTATTTGCTTTGAGGTTGCTATCTCAGACACGTGTTGCATTGTGTGGCTCCCTGTTCAGTATGTATCACACTGCAGTGGGTGTCTTTGCTTGCTGGGCTGGCTATGGGATCTCAGCTTCCTTCTCCCCCCGTGTTGCAGTCACACGTGTTGCCTGGGGGGGTCTCCGTCGATCACTCTGGGTGTGGGGCCTATCTCTTCCCCATTTGGTCAGTTCCAGAGTCTATTCAGCCTCTCTCGTCTCACCCTAGAGTCTTTAGATTCTGTTCCTCTCAGGGAGCCATTTACTTTGGTGGCAGTTCGTTTTGATTTATTGGCTGTCTTTATGTCAGGGTCCGCCCTTTCACCCACTTCACTGTTTTGGGAGTCCCAGTTTGTTCCTGGTGCCTTCAGTGTTAAGTCGCGTCCCCCTCCTTCCCTTCTCCTTACCTACGTGAGCTGTAGGATGTCAGCGGGCGTTCGACGATAAAAGGAGCGCCCGCGATTGATCGTTTCCGTTCGGGAGGCGGTGGTACCGTGACGCCGCTCATCTGCGCTCGAGGCTGCGACCTCCCGGTTCCGCTCCGCTCCCCGTGTCTTGGTGTAGTCGCCGAGCAGGGAGACGAGGGCTCACCCGCTCGTATCTGTGACGGGTCTGCTGGATCTGCGGGCAGAGACCCGCTATTCTCGTGTGGCCTCGTCCGCCTCTGCTGCTGTCTTCTTGGATGTTGACGAGGCAAGCGGCTGGCAGGAGCTCACGCACGCCTCCTTAGGCTTCGATGCCCAGCTTTATCCACCTATGGGGTAATCAGTCCGTGTTGAGCGTTCGTTTCACTTAGCACACGGCGGGCATCTTGGGTTCTTGTTGGCGCTGGCACCCGTATTTTTGCTCGTAGATTTTCTCCGGATCTGATTCATGCACTGTTCTGAAACTTCAGGAGGTCGTAGCTGTAGTTGTCAGCTCTCATTTAATGCGTCTGGACGGCGTTTCTGTTTCAGCTATCCACAGGATTTTGAAGGATTCTGCCGGTGGCCCAGGAGCTCAAAAGGATTACGACTCCATTTCGAGCCCGTTGGCCACGCCCGAGTAGTGGCCTTCTTGATGGCTGTGATCTTGTCCTCCGACGGAAAAACCTTCTTGGAGCATGTGTGCCAGTCGAGGACTAAGAATGTCAGAGTCTGCATGGGTTGCAGCTGCGACTTCTTGAGATTGAGTGAAAAGCCCAGATTGTGCAGTGTGTTCATAAGGACATAGGAAGTGTGGTGAACTGCTTCTGGAGATGTAGCCCTGACGAGCCAGTCGTCGAGGTATGGGAAGTCCTTCAGGTCCACTGGAGGCAATTTCTGGAAGAGCTCCCTCCACCTGGCTAGCCTGTTCTTCAGAGACCTTGATGACAGGGCGTCACATGCTGTACAAGCTTGCCAACCATGGTCTGGGCCAAGGCAACGTAGGCAGAGGGCGTGGGGGTCTGAAGTTGGAAAGAGCTTGTCGCAGGATGGACACCTGCTGAACCCTGTGGAAGTTGACATGCGCCGGGGAGGAGCGTGATGCCTGAGAACAGAGTACCTTTAAGATAAAAAAGACAAAGACAGAAGAAGAAGTAGCCGCGCGTGGAAGTACATGGCCAAAGCCAAACCCAGGAGCGCTGGTGAATTTGGCACATTCCCGTCGATGCGGAAAAGGGGACTGAGGAGTGACACCGGAAGGCGGAGTCAGGGCAACGCATGCTCCAAGGGCTGCACCCCTGTGCACCTCTAAATTCAAAGGGGAAGGTTTTCTCTGGTGAAAAAGGATCCATATCCCATCCCTTGGAAGGGACGCCCATGCAGTATGGAAGAAAGGGGACGGGACGTAAGAGTATAATGGTTACAGAACTCAGCCAAGGAGGGGGCAAGAGAGGCACTATTGTCCTCGACAGTTCTAGAGGTGCAGGGAAGCACCTGTTTGGAGGAGACTTTCATAGCGCAGACAGTCTTGGTGACCTTGTCAGATGATATAGGTGAGAAGGAGTAGAGTAGGGAAGAAGGAGAGAAGTGGCCGAGGTAGGCCTGCATGCAGAGGTAGGAGAGTAGAGGAGAGGGAGTACAGGATGTCCTGTGTTTTGTTAGTGAAATGGTAGCCAAATGCTGTGCGGAGGACCTGGGAAGGAAGAGAAGACGAGAGGTTGAAATTGCAGTAGGATTGGCAAGTTCCTTACAGATTTTGAAAAGTTCAGCCGGGTTAGTGGCCCCAGAGATGTGGGCTTGAGTATGTGCCTGCTTCTTTGAGTGGATGGAGAGTCTGTATTATCTTTGGAGTAAGCGGCAGGCCAGTTTGTTAGAGGATGCACTGGAAGCCAGCCACTTCCGTTCTGCAGCTTTGCACTTCGTTTCAGTGCAGCAAGGTCGGAATCATACCAACTATTGCACTGGAAGGAGTCTTCATGCAGATCTTCAAGGCAGGGGCAAGGATGTCAATGGTGTTGGCGATGGAGAGGTGAAGGTTAGAAAGGGCTGAGTCAATGTGAAAGTCAATAGCAGGAGTGGGGGGTGAAGGAGGTGGCAAATGCGGCTACTGACACTTGCTTCATCGATCAATAACGGAGAAGGAGACTGGCAGTGTGGGCAGGGGCTTAGCTGGGGAGCCAGGGAGTTACAGATGGGAGGAGAAGAGAGCATGATCAGATCAAGCGAGGGGAGTAGTGAGAGGATTAGAGAAGGGGATGTCAGCTGAGATAAGCGCATCCAAGGTGTGCCCGGCAGAGTGAGTAGGGCCAGAGGGAATAATAGTGAGGGAAAGAGTCGCAGAGGTTGCAGAAGCATAGAGTGGCCACATAAGGAGAGTCCAAATGGATACTGAAGTCACTGAGGAGACGAGCATAGAGGTAGGCTTTCAATATACCTCTAACCGCTACCTTTAAGCTTTACAAGCATGCTGGCATCTTATGCAGTAGCCGCCACACTCTCAGAGGTAAACCTTTGTTTGCATGCTGTGTTGATGTACTGTCATCAATTGCCACCTGGCAAGGGTGTGAAAGCACGGGATTTGTTTACATTTTTATTAAGCAATAAAAAGATGCAGGTAATTCCATCTCTGAAAGGATATCTGCAGATCAGATTTCCCTTTCATAAAACTCCATGTTAAAAACAGTATATACCTGTGCACTGTTGCCTCAGTAATTTCATGGCAGCACCTGCCCTACAGTGGAACAGAGCAGGTTCAGGTCACAGGTGCACTATTGACAGCTGTAGTGACAGCCAAGTCTCTGCAGCGCAAGGGCTGCATTCAAGATATGCACCCCTGTTCCAACAACGGCACACGTCTGAGGGTTCCGTCCTGGTGGCACGTGAAACTGTACATATAAGCCATACCAGAGTATGGGTATGATGGGCACCATCTCTCAATTATACTAGCCACATTAAATTAATACCACATGTGTCAGCCCTGTAGGCCCAGTTCAGCTGTGGAAGGTTTATGTGCATCCATACCAGAAAAGGTATCCCGGCCCACTGGCCGGCTTGTAGCCTTGGGGGATTGCCTCTCTTTGTTCCTTTGTAAGAGCAGGTAACACCCTTTCACCAGTGACGGCCACTGCCCAGGAAGCTGGCCTGGGCACAGGAATGAAAAGGCACACCCATCCACAAAGGAGTAGGCCTCACACTGGATTGCTGCATTTCTAAAGGCTTTTGATTCCATTGAGAAGAGAAGGGGCTGGGGTTAGTGTAACCAGTGAGATATCTGTACAGGTCCTGTCATTCTGTTTCTCTCTCGCCTATTTGGTGCCCCCTACACTTCCCTCGAAAAGGGACGTCGACAGGGCGTGCCAGTTATACTATCCCTAGTGTGATGTCCACTGTACCTATGGTCCTTCATGCGTCGAGGTCCCTCAGATTATTTTGTTTCTAACATGAATGGGTAGCATGAAGTGTAGTGCGAGTACAGGTGTATCAAAGCAGATATGTATTAGATAAGCTGATATACACATCCATGCACCTTCTCTCCAAGGGGAGGAAGGGTGGGCACATGTAAATCTAAGCAGATACAAGCATCATCAATTCAATTACTGCGAGTAATGTATCCCTTCAAAGGCTTGTGGAATATGCTTAGATCACATGCTATGCATAGATTTGCAAGCAGTGTTAGGAGAAGGTGGCGAGTTGTGAGAAGGTATAGCAGCAAATAGATGTTTCAGAACCGCTTGTCCCACCTGTGCATCTGCTTTGGAATGAGTGTCAATGCAGTAATGCTAAGTGAAAGTATGTACTGAGCTCCATGTAGCTGCTTTGCAAATGATGTCTAGCGGGACATTTGCGAGGAAAGCCAAGGTAGCTCCTGTACCCATTGTAGAGTGAGCTCTTGGTGTGAAAGGCAGTGTTTTGCTTGATAATGAGTAACATAGGTGTATGCATCCGACTATCCACCTGGAGATGGCATTCTTGGAAATGCGGTCTCCTTCTCTGCCTGGTGCTATGGAGACAAACGGTTGGTCTGTCTTCCTAAGCAGTCTGGTCTTGTTTACATAGCAAAGGACCTCCCTCCTTACATCTAGTGTATTGAGTTTACGCTCAGCTGAGCTTGTTGGATTCTGCAAGAAGGGCGGTAAGCTCAATGGATTGGTTCACGTGAAATTTGGAAATTATTTTAGGTGAAAACCTAGGGTGTGTATGTAAAACCAATTTGTCCTTGTGTATGACAAAGAAAGGGTCCTGCACTGACAATGCTTGCAGTTCACCAACTCTTCTTATGGAAGTATTAGCCACTAAGAGGGAAGTCTTGTATGTCAGGTGTTTTAGACTTGACTTATGCATAGGCTCAAAGGGAGGTCCCTGGAGTTTTGTGAGTACTACATTGAGATACAAGCTTGGCAGTGGGTTTGAAATTGGAGGGTGGAGTCTCTTTACTCCCTCCATGAACGCCTTAATGACTGGAACTTTCCACCACAATACTTTACTCTGGGAGGTGGTGTAGGTAGACAAAGCCACCAGGTGGACCTTTATAGAGTTGAATACTAACCCTGAGTCTAACAAGTGGAGCATATAGTTAGGAATGTGTGATGGAGTACATTCTTTGGGGTTTATTTGTTTAGACTGGCCCCAAATTACAAATCTCCACTTGTCGAAAATGACAGTGTCTGGTGTTTGGTTTACGTGCCTCCTTGAGGATATCCATACACCGTTGTGGAAGATTTAGATGTCCAAACTCTATGATCTCAGGAGCCAGGCTGCCAAGTTCATTGAGTGAGGTTGAGGTTGTACTGTTATCCCCAGTGTTGGGTCTGCAAGTTGGTCTGGCACGGGAGTTTGATAGGATTGCACATCGCCAGTTTGGGCCGATGTGGATAACATGGTTTTCTTGTCCACATGGGAGCAACTAGAATGAACGTCATCTGCTCTCTGTGAATCGTGTTCACCACCCTGCTCATTAGAGGAGTTGGGGGGGTGGGGGGGAGCGTAAGCAAATTTCCCTAACCAGCTCATCCATAGGGCGTTCCACTTGAAGTCTAGTTGGGGAGACCTGGACGCGAAGTCTGGACATTGCTTGTAGCGATCAAATCTAGCGTGGGGTAACCCCACTGTGAAAAGATGTGGCCTACGACATTTGAGTCTAGTTGCCACTCATGTTCTTCTGGTAGGGGATCTCTGCTCATAGAGTCTGCTAGAGTGTTGAGTTCCCTTGGAATGTGTTGGTAAGATAGGAACATCCCCAGTTTCAGTGCCCATGTCCATAGTTTCTGTGGTAGCTTGGACATATTTGGAGAATGTGTGGCCCCTGCTTGTTGATGTAGAACATTGCAGTGGTGCTTTCAGTGAGGATTTGTACTGACTGATTTGTTATCTGTGCTTCGAAAGCTTAAAACGCTTTGAGTACCGCTAGAAGTTCCAGCAGGTTGATGTGGTTCTGTGCCGTGGTGCGAGTCCACAGACCATGTGCTTTGTGGTGTAGGTGATGTGCCCCCCCCACCCGGAGAGTGACGCGCCTGTTTCAACTACTGCTTGCACCGCCGGATCGTGGAAGGGTTTTCCCTTCAAAAGATTCTCCTCTGTCCACCAGCGTAGGTTTTCTACTAGTGTTGGCGAAACGACCACTCAATCGTCCCACTAACCACTTGCCCGAGACCATTGTTTGACCAACCACTCCAGCATGGGGTGCATGCGCAAACATGTGTGAGACCATGTAAATGCAATATGCCATCATGCCGAGCAAATGCATTGCTTTGCATATGCTTATCTGGCGACCGGCTTAATACTGAGGTATTTGCAGTCAAATGTTTTGAACTCTTTCCTTTGATGGAAAAGCTAACCCTTCTTCTGTGTCTATGACAGCTCCTAGGAACTGTTTGGTTGTGCTTGGCACAAGGCTCGATTTTTTTCTCGTTTATTGAGAAGCCCAATTGGAAGAGAAGGTTTAGGATTCTTTGAGTGTTTTGCCCGCAACGTTGGGGTGATTCCCCTGTAATCAGCCAGTCGTCCAGGTAGGGGTAAACTGGGATTGCCTGCCTGCGCAGGTGCGCCGCCATCATCACCAGTACCTTAGTGAATACCCTTGGAGCAGACGCTATATCCGAAGGGCAGCACTTTGAATTGGTAGTGCACGTTTGCTATCTTATCCAATGTTGCCATGTAGTCCCAGCGCTTTAGCAGAGGGATTACTTTTTGTACCGTTGTCATGCAGAATTTTTGGGGCTTTATATAAGTGTTTGCAGGGCGTAGGTCTAATACTGGGGGCATTGTTAGATCTTTTTTTGGCACAAGGAAGTAGGTTGAATAGATACCCTTGTTTACCTGGTTCGCTGGGACGATTTCTATGGCGTCCTTGAGTAACACCGCAGCAACCTCCTCGAGAAGGATGCGCTGTTCGTCCTTTGTGGTTGTTCTTTGTCACGCGGGATGGTTTGAAGGCCGCTGAATTAGTTCCACACAATAACCGCCCAGTAAAGCAGATAGCACCCACTTGTCCGTGGTGATTCCCTCCCATGCGTGGGTGAAGTTTGTAATATGCCCTCCAACTGAAGAAGCATGGGAGGGGACCTGAAGCGAGTGGTCATTGTTTTGGAGGTGTAGCTCCACCTCTGGAAGTGGAGGACCTCCCCCGGCCACGAGAATGACGCAAACCTTGCAAGGCTTTTTTTTTTTTTTTTAATTTATTTTTATTTTAACCAAACAAAACAACAAACAATACAACTTTTCAGGACGTGCATAGTCAACATCAAATCGTCACATTATCCATTATCATTCTCCGTCTTCCCCCTTCCCCACCCCCCAAACTTGAGCCGGTTCATCCGTGGCATCTACAGGAGCATTTTCGGGTATCGCAGTGCTTATGGACTCATCTGGGTTTCCTGTCTCGTCATTACCCTGGTGGGGGTTTGCCATAGAGGATACTAATTGTCGCCAGGCCATCAGGGGCCCTACTTTCTCTTCTCCCCCTCTGGTAACCGCTTCAAACGATACTGCGGATTCCACTTCCGCCCATCTTAGGAGGTCCGCCCACCATATCTCTACTCTGGGTCTGTGGGCTGCCTTCCAGCCCATTGCGATCCTACGCTTAGCCAGGATATAAGCCAAGTCCTTCATCTTGCTTATGTGCTTTAGATTGCGTGGCCTGGGAAAAATCCCGAGCATGCATGCCAAGCCGATCCCACATCCAGCACCACTCCCCCACCGGCCATTTTAGTTTTCACTTCCTCCCAGAATCTATGCACCTCGGGGTAAGCCCAAAACATATGCAGCAGCCCTGCTTCTACCTCCCCACATCTAGGGCATTTCTGTGTGGTCGAGCCTCCAAACCTTGCTATTTTCCCGGGAGTCAGGTAAGCTCTGTGAGTGACATAACTGAATCTGATGGAATCTCGCATTTCGGGACACCTTTTTATGGTACCTTTGAGCTCTCTCCCACTGCCCCTCTGTCATGGGTCCTCCCAATCTTGCCTCAGCTGTAACAGCTCCCTCTCTGCCGTTGCTCTCAGGAGCTCATATATGCTGTATATTTCGTGCCCGCCCTCTGAAACATCATACACAATTTCCAGGGCCGCATCTGGTTCCTCCACTACCACCGTCTCAGGCCATCTCTCCCTCACCCGTTTCATGAGCTTGGCGTAGGTTATATATTGGCCTACATGCACCCCTGTCTCATCCTGCAACCTTTGAAATTCCAATGCCTCCCCTTCCTGCCATATATCCCCGATACGGGTGCCGTCCAGGTCCCTAGTATGCCATCAGTGTGGTGCACTCGTGATCTTCAGTATTCCCTTTGTTCCCGCCGCCATTTTGTTTCGCTCGCCGGTCCGGGTCTCGCTGCGAGCAGATATATATATCTCTGCATCCGTGCTTCACTCACGCACCATAAGTTCAGCGAGTGCAGCTGCCATATTCATAAGCAAGGATGTGGATTATCCAAGCTGACAGGTGTCCGTACACACACTTTGTTCGCAGGATCATTGCAGGATGGAAGGAGCTCCTCTAGAGCAGTCCCCTTACGTGGCCATCCAAGCCACGCCCCCCAACCTTGCAAGGCTTGACCCCGATTGTTTCCCCAGGACGAGCCCTGACTTTGTCCATAACCTGAACTCCTTTGTGAGCTTTGACCTCGAAATTGACGAAAATTGCTTCCGCTTCTTTGGCTTATTAGTTAGCTGGCCTAGTGATTTCAGATTATCGTACTTCTCTTTGGCTGAAAAATGGAGGCCCAAAATGGCAAAATGACATCTGGATCCGTGAACAGAAGACTGTATTGGTCTACATGTTTAGCTCTACAAAATCTCCTGTGGCAGCCCATTTTGTTAAACAGCACCATACAAATGCACAAACGTAGTTAATCGTTCTGGAAGTAGCATGCTTTTCTAAAAGAAGGGCACGATGTGAATACCCTGTTGGCAAGCAGAGCATGTTTTCAGATATTGTCTCCTCTTTCTCCTAAAGGAAAGGATCTTGAAAAGTAATTTGTTTCATATACTGATGTTGCATTGCTCAAACTATTATTTTGTGCGCAAAACATTCACTTTTTTTTAATAATCATTTGGGTCACTTGAGTTATGCATTTGAGATATAAACAATTTGCATGTGCAAGTTGTTTCTGAAGAGGATGAGTACCATTGATCATTTATCTTCGATTATCATTGAACAATATTATTGATGATTAGATTTTCTGTAAGTAGAGGTATAAGTATGTTTTTTTTTGTTTTATTTTAAGTTAAATGTTTATATTCAAGGTTGGAAAATGATGGAATTACAATCACGCCACCCTGATCAACTGACTGTGAACCTGGTCATCACAGACCAGGCCCTGGTGTGGCTGACCTTACTCCTGGACAGTCCCAACTAGGTCCAACTTGAGTCCTTTTTTTCAACCACCGTTCTCTCCACATGTGGTGTCCCCCAGGGCCTTACACACTCACCCTGGCTCTTCAATGTCTATTTGGTCCCTTTGGCCCACCTGATCGTCACCCTGCAGTTGACACTTTGCTCTCTTTCAGGCTTCCCACAACCTCTTCACCTCCCTTGCTCATTCCTGACAGTCTATCCGCGATTCAGGATTGGTGCGCCACCAACGATCTTTGCCTTAATGTCAGTACGACTGATATCCTTCTCATTGGGACCCATGCTCCCGCTTCCCCTCTCTCTATGCCCGCCCTCCTTGGGACCCTCTACCCTAGCCTTCCTGTGAGGCATAAAACCATGGTGTCAACTCCACTCTCTCCTTCTCTCCTAACATCCCGGACCTTGCCAAAATCGTCCACTTCCAGCTGCACCTCCTCATTTCCATTTCCTGCTTACTATTACGCTCACCTGGTCTCTGCAGAGGTGTTGGGGCACAGTTGCAGCCCTCTCTGAACTTGAATCACCCCCTTCAGGCCTCTCCCTCAATAGAAAAGCTGTGAGCGGTGGTACGTGGTGATACTGCTACTGCGGAGATAACAGTGTGTAAGTGCGCCAATCTGTGATTGTTGTACCTCTCGAACCCTTCACCACCCCCCAAACTTGAGCCGGTTTCTCAATCTGCCTACCTCAACTCTTTGCCCCCTGAAACTAATTCAGAACAGGACCGCAACACTTATCCTTGGCCTCAAGCCCAGCAACCGGATCTCTCCAGCCCTGAAATCTCTCCACTGGCTCCCGGTGGCTGCAAGCATCAAGACCCTCCGCATTGTCTGCAAGGCTTTGTGGGGCTGGGGCCTCCACTACAACCAACTGTCTCTTAAGAAATACCTTCCTTCTCTAGCCCTTCGCTCAGCTACCTCCAACTCTCTGAGGGTCATATGCTTCCTTAGGCAGAGAGTAGGGGGTAGATCTCTCTGCAGGTGCCTCCCTCTGGAATGGCCTCCCTGCCCTTCTCATATTTGAGCCAGACAACCTGAAGTTACGGAAGCATCTCAAGACCCTCCTTTTCTCCTCTGCCTTCTCTCCCTTGCTAACTTGCCTGTCTGCTGCACCGAATGGTTGCTTGGCTCCCTCAGTGTCCGACTGGTACCAGACTCCTCCATGACCAGTCTTCCTTTGCTCTGCCTCCTGGCCTACCGTGCACTTAGGGGCTCTAACTAACTCCTACAGCCCCCTGGCTCCTTGCACTTAACTAGATCCTGGCTGCACCAACTCAGAGCCATGCTGCCTTGATCGCACTTCACCTTCTCCTCTCCCTTGGACCCCCCCCCCCCTTCCCCTTGCACTTCTATTGTCGTACTTGCACGATCCGAATGACAAGGCCTAGTAGGATAATTTGTCTTTTTTCTATTTATGTCTTCCCTCCCTTGTATTGTGGCATCTAAAAACACTTGTGTACAGGCGTGTTATAAATGCCATATCATATTCGTGATGACAATTCTTTAGGCTGTAGATGCTTGGAACTGGAGTGACATGTTCCTAACAAAGGTGGATTATAAATAATTTCAGGATAACTAGGGTTCAAGAAGATTTTTAGAGGTTGTGCTTTATAAATAATATACAAATGAATTGTTCACACTGTTCATCAATTATATTTTGTCTGTTTTTCTGTTCAAGTAGGATTCATTTAAAAATTAGTGGATAAGGATGTGTTACTGGAAACTCACCTTAGTAGTACCTTTGCAGGTTTTGAAGCAGCACTTAACAGTTGGGATCGCCCATCGAGAAATATGCATCAAATCGGAGTGTGCTACATATAAAAAAAAGCACTATTGTGGTCCCCTTTTTTTAATACAACATGACAGCAGGGGTTCTTTGATAGACGAGCAAGGTAAGTATGATGGGATTAGTTGGGAGTTAACAGTGCAACAGGCTACTGAATCGTTCATGATGGTAGAGTAGTAAGAAAGATGCTTTTTTTCCACGAATATGTTTTTATTTCATGTTGAAGAGAAAGTTCAGAAGAATGACAATCATGCTACCCAGCTGATATTGGAGTTTGAACTGATGTTATTAAGTGAAGTTCCACCATAGATCTTTAGTAGTATATTTTGTCTTGGCATTTATAGAATATTGACTGACGGCTCAGTTTATCATGCAAACAGCAAATTGATTTTTCGATGATTTTTATTATAGTATAATGGGAGATTAAAACACTACATTATAGTACTGAAAAGATCGACATGTTTTATACTGACATTAAGAACACAGAAGCTCTTACACAGATGAGGTTGGTTTCTTTGGAAACTCAAGGATTGCTATGTAATTTGTGATTGCTAATGCATATGTATTGTGAAGAAGGAATGGTATCAAACCGTAAGAGACAAGTGATCACAGTTCAAGGGTGTTCAATGAACTTCAATTGGGTTTGAAAAACGCCTATCTAATACTAAATCTAAAGATGGGAGCAACCTACGACCATCAAATAATAATAATAATAATGCAGTCCTAGTCGAGTGTCAAAATAAAAGGGCCTATGCACTAATAAACCTATTGCCAATCCTTACTTCTAAATTCAAATAGTGTGGGAAACAATGTTATGCAAAAGAAAAGTGTTCAAGAAATGGTTATGTCAGGATATTCAAGATGTTGGCTTAGCTTCTCCATGTTTTCAGCACGGGAAAAGGCGGCACACAAGCTTAGCACACTCTCTGGCTTCTCTAGCACGAGGATGCAGTTCAAAGTCCTAACATCAGGGCCTTCTGTGCCAAAGTCTCTTTGCCATTCAAAGTCTCTTATTTCAGAGGGCCTGATGCAACACGAAAAAACATTAAAGTACCATTCTTCTTAGGATTTCACATATACAACTTCTCAGGTGATTGACTGTTCAGCCCAGGTGCCCCTCTGCCAGGCTCAGACCAACTTTAACACAAAACCTACAAATGGTCTCCCTCTGCTGGGCTCGGACGAAATATATCTACTTTCCAAACGTTCTCTACTTCATCAAAATCAAAGAATCTTGTACTATGCGCTGGATTTTGCTCGTCCCACCGCAGGACCATTTCGATTCACAATTACCCTTCTATCGTTATAACCTTTTTATCACTTTCGCCACTTCACAGTTGGATACCTTACAGAGACCTTCGACCGAGCACCCACGCGGAGCAGCACCACTCTGTGAAAGTCACTAATCAGCAGTTCAACTTTTCTTACGTTTCTTATCACACGCGTTTCAACAATGTTCATTCCATCGATCGCCATAGAATGTTGCTGCTTGTAACCTTGGCTTCAACAGAGAATGGTCTTGCATTGATATCCCCAACTCACCGGCTGTGTTGATTTCACTGATGCTGCTTTGTTCTTCGAGCTAAGGACGGTACCACAGTGGTTGCTGCTTATCCCTGCCTTGATTATTGACACGGGAGGGCACAGGTATCTCCGACACAATGCATGATTCTTTAGCCTGGTTTCCTGGTCTTACGCTTTCTATTAGAGGTTTCAGGAAAATAATTCCTTGTCGAAAAGGTCAAGGGAACTTCCCTCCGTGCAATCCCCTTCTGTTTTGCCGTCTTTCTCTCGATCAGCTGTCGTCTCGAAACTGCTGTTTCCTTGTGTGCTTTGCCTCGTTCAGAGTGTACTCTCGTGCTCTGCCTTTTAACCATGTGGGGAAGCTTAATGGAAGTCAGATGTGTGTGTGTGATTGTCAGTAATTGCCTGACCTTTGTATTGGGACACAAAAGGTATACTGTTCGGGTGTTAGTCTGTTTTCTCTCGTAGTGGGCTGTCCGTGTGAAAGTGTGTGTTGCAAAAGGGGGGGGAATAGAGTTCTTAAATATCCTAGAATGCGGCAAAGGTGTTATAGGGAAGGGGATACCGCGTCTCACCGTCTGGTGTCCCACTTCGTGAAAACCCCTTACCCAGGTGATCCTCCCACACTTCTAAAAAACAATGCATACAAAATGCGGCAGCCAGACTCCTTCTCAAACTACCCCAAAGAGAACACATCACACCTGTGCTAAAAATACTACATTGGCTACCAATAAAACAACAAATAAAATTCAAATCAATGCGCATCATGCACAGAGCAATACACAACCAACACGCAGAATTCCTGAGATAAATTACGCCTACATCAGCCAACAAGAACACTCCGATCAAGCAACGACATCCGCCTGGAACTGAAACCCTACAACAGAAGACAACTCGGAGGATGCTCTTGCTCTCACCAGACATCGAAAACTTGGAATGACTTACCAAAGAATATACGGAACACAAGAAACCGCCAAGTATTCAGGAAAACCGCTCAAATCCTGGCTCTTTACTGCGTAACTAGAAGACCAACCACACCATTAAAACAACGATGAAAGATACCGATCCCGATTCTCACCAAGCAACTGAATACAAACAGAATCCAAGTAATGCACTCCACGACATTCCGTACGACATAATGAGAGATAGCCACAAGAGGAGGACACTAAAGACTGAATACATAGACCAAGACAGAAGTACTTAGATGACTCATCCATAGAATCCAGTCCACACCGAAGTTCCAGCAGCCACCTCACATAGATAGTAGGGAAAAGGGGGACACCACTAGCCCTGCTCCGATACTTGAGGAAAATAGACACACCAATCCGACTATAAATAGTTCACTAGAATACAACAGGGAGTGGGCCGCACTAAAACCCTCTACAGTCAATAGGGTCAAGAAAGAACAGTAGCAACTAATCCCACCGGTAGTAATATAATTTAAACCGAACAAGATGTGCCACAACCAGGATTCTCACCCCAATAACCCTACCTTCAAATCTCTGCATGCCTAACTCACCCGAAAACTCACACAACCTACTCTCGAACAGCAAACCACACGCACTTCACCACATCAACAACCAACTAACAACAACAGCACACGTGGTGTCGCTCCGGTCCAATACTAAAACCAAAGCGCAGCACACGGTGTATACCGAACTGAAGCCGCCAACAGCACACCACTTCTCTCTCACTCTCCTACTCCCTCTTCTCCCGACTAACCCACCCATCTCCCTTCTTTACAGATCTGCCAGAGTGCCTGGGGACCAACTCCGTTGGTGAAGGTGCGCGATATAAACACCTTTAACATTAACAGTGATCCACCACTAAGAACTGCATCCAAAAGCAATGGCTGTGTCCTGGCCACCTGGATGCCAGATCGATGGGGATTAGTGGGTGAAACACCTTCTAGTTTCTAACAGTATCCGGTCCATGAGAATGAAGAAATATTTTAATATGTCTAGGACGTTCGGGATGTGATTAACAGAAGAGCTCCCACTGAAACTTTGAATGTGTAGAGATATACAGTAATCTAATCCCCAATCCAGACGTCATTTTGCGATTTGGGCTCCTTTTTTTCCATCTGAAATAAGAAATATATTTAAAAAGGACATTTCACTTGGAATTTGTGGTTTAAATTTCATTGTAATTTGGTCTTAATTATTTTGAGAAATATGCTATTTGGTGATGTGTGGTTAAGTTGTAAATAATGATGCTTAGATATTGTATTTATTTTTATGAAAAATATTAAACATACGTATGAAATGTATGAAAATGTATCATGTGAAATCTTCTGTACATTTAACAATGAGGAGGTTTTCTGCCTTTTGAGAGTGTGGGACCTTTCCTCATCCAGGTTTGGGTTATGATTTTGAGTTGATCTGTTATGGTGCTGTGCCGAATCGTGGGAATTTGTTCCTTCTCCCCAAAGGGGAGCCCGCCTCCCAAAGTGAGACTAGGGAGGTGAGCCTGCTTCACAACATCCTCCCTAGAAGAAACTCCCCTTTAGGGTACATGTACTCCCGTACATGTGAGGAATTTCCTAAATCTGTTCACACTGTGGCCTACATTGGATGCTCTAAAATACCAGAAACCTAAATACCAAGACTGGGACAACGAAGCACCGAATAGATGCCATTATCTCATAGAAAAGGAACATGTCCTTTTAAATCAGAATATCCAATCCACTGGGACGAGTATGTTGGAGAGGGAGAAGGGGGGAGTGGAAGGTGGTGAGTGAGGGGGGAGAGAGAAAGGGGGACAGAGGGGGGAGAGGGAGGCAAGCACATACACAGGCCTGGGAAGGCCTGAGCGGCCTAATGCAAAAAAAGAACAGTGGGTAACAATACCCTAGGAGCAACTCGATATTCTATGCAAAATGAAAATAATATCAAAGAGCAAATGTTATGAGTCAGAGTTTAGAGGTCCTAGTCAATTGAACCATATACAAAGTCAAGTAGACCAAAACAAGTTGAACTATAATTGCCTAGGAGGGAAAGCCTACCATAGCAATAGTACCTTCCAAAGATATGCTGAGACCAACAACCAGGAATATAGATCTTATAAAAGATCTTCAAAATGGATTCACAAAGAGGAGGGAAACCTCAATAGTTCATTTGAAGAGTTGCAGAGACTGATCCAAGAAATCACAAGAAACTATTTGAGGATCATATATTAATAAAGAATTCTTCAGACCGGTACCAGAAATACCCTGAGGAGAAGGGAGTCATTCTCCGAAACTAAGTTAGTTTTCATAGGTAGGGTCAGTTAAATTAGTTTTGGACAGAGGACATATTCCTTTGGACAGTCACGACCTACTGACGAGCACCTTAGTTATTAACATAGGTAGGGACCACCCATAGTGATAGGGAATGTTAGGCCTTATAATTTTACTTTAATAGAATATTGTGAACCATGTCCTCCGAGGGTCCACGTCCTCCTTCTGACTCACCAAAGTACTTAACTGGGATACTCAGAGTTCCAACCATAGAGGTCCAAATACAGAATATTGACTTTGATACATTATTTCGTCATTTACAGTTTTATGCAACCCCATGTATTTATTTCTTTGCACTGTACACTAACGCTGGGAAACTCTGGATTAATCTTTTTTCGGTACATCAACATATTGGTGAAGCTCAAGTTATTTTCTGCTTCACAGATGAACCACACATCATTTTTGCCAGAGTAAATTACCAGGCAATTAAGTTGGAAAAGGGGCTATGAAATGTCCATCTCAGTGCGACAGAGAGTCACCCCGGAATATAAATCAACTTAACCATACGACTACTAGATACTTTTTTGCTTACGATAAAGTATCTGCTTCTCTTTAATGTTATGTATATAGTTGTCAGAAATAATGTTACTGATTTATTCTGGACACTTCTGCTCGAATTCCTTGATTTATGTATAGTGCAGTATTAATTTGATGTGTTGTGATTTATTTTTATATGCGATTTTATAGGCCAAGCTAAAGAAAAAAATATTGTTGATCGATGAATGGCTTCTCTTTAGGCACATCCGGAATTAGAAAGGAAAAGAAAAATCAACAAGGTCAATCACAGAGAAGGTGTCTTACATCTGGGCAAAGGGTGCATTTTCTGTTGGCCTATATTGCAAACATCAATGATTAATAAATACTGTGTTCACAAACACTTTAACCTGGTTGACTGAGGGTTTCAGCCCCCAGAAAAAAAAATGCACTGCAAACACCCCAAATAGAACTACGTATACCTAAAGTGGCTACCGAAAATCAAGGTTTTTGCACAAGCTACCACAGCACACAATTTAGATGCAACTAAGCTGGAGGTGAAAAAGATGAATACATTAAACAAGAACATAGTGTGTCAGCTTGCTTCATTTTGCCTGCAGGGTCCTTTGGCTTAAACCGGAAACAGGTGTTTTATTCTATTTTCACAACAGCATGTGAACTTCAAAAGCAATATAGCCATATGAAAAAAGGACCACACAATAGACTGTTTTTCTTGTTAACATAAAAACCATAAGGAGAAGTTAATACAAAATAAATTAACCGTATACGTTTAAATTAATGTGGCTCTTGACTGTGCTTCAAGCCATAGTACATACTACCAGCCGATGGGTGCTCCACACTCTTTGCATGTGTTCATATGATATGCATTCACTGTCCCCACTGGTCCAATCAACATGGAAGCCCTTGGATACGTATTTAAACTGGTAACGTTTGCAGGAGGCTTAACCTTTTGAGCGCCAGTTCAAAACATTATGTGCCAGCCGTTCCCACCGATCACACACAAACACCTTGTGCTCTGGCATCAGGCCTGGTAGCTCCAGACCAGAAACGGGACCCTGTAGCCGGCGGGTAACAGGGAAAAAGCTCTGAAGAATTCAGCTAGTATACATTTTACGAGAACCCTATTGTAACGGAAACAGGTGGGCTCCCGCGTGTGACCTCTTCAGAGTGCTAGATGTTCAGTGGGTATTACAGAAGCAACAGACATTCCCTAAATTGTGAAATTCTTTTAGAGTCAAACTTAATCCCAAATGCTTAATGTGTTCCATTCCAGCCTCTATCGATTTCCTGGCTTATGTCGCTGTACAAGTGCCTAGCATTTGTGACTCACCCCACACATTTAGCAGTTGCATGAAATCCGAACTAGGTCCCCAGCAGCTAAACAAATTAAAACGACCTGTCGTTACTTTACTTAAATGAGAGCGAGAGAAAGAAAGAAAAAAGAACAACACGATAAGTCGCCGTTCTATCAAGAGAACAAACACGACAGGAAATAAATGTGCCGATTTTTTTTTATCTCCAGCACAATATTATATCACTGCATTTATCAACTTTAAAATATATATATATATTCGCAAATTCGCATTCATTTCCAACACTCAACTACTTGCAGAAAGACTAGTATTTTTGAGAACATTGGTAACCACTGAACTGTTGCCACTTCCCAACATGGTGCCAGCATTCAACAGTCAGCAGCAAGGCTGTTCCCTTGATTCTATGTTCATTTATCAACAGTCATTTTTTCGATGGGTTCTTTTTGTTGAAAAAAACTCAGTTTTCTCTTTTTGGTGAGGTTGCACTCCCAAACTCCCCTTCCCCTATTAATTTAACACTATGCCCTACCCCCTGCTATACAATTCCCCACAGAAAAATCAAGAAAAACCCAATTGAAAAAATGACAGTCGATAAATGAATGTCGAACCCTTCTCTTGTGTTGCTCATTCCCATTTACCGAAATTGCTGCACCCCATGGTGGCTAGGGCATGAGCCAAATGATGTGGCCACAGCCTCTTGACTTACTTTACATTAGCTGAGTTGCCTTTCTCAGCGCATGCTCACACTAGGGACTGTGATTGGGTAGCCACCCATTCCCATCGAGCAGCAAAAGGCAGTTCAAGGATAGACCATCATGGGGCTCTATTCCCATCAGTTTATTTCCTCCCCCATTACGTCAAATAACAAGGGCACCCTAAGCAAAGTAATAAGGCCCATTTAATATTTAGTAAACACCCCGTTAAGCTGTGAATGTCAAAACCAGACATCGGCAAGCCGTCCCAATACAATCCAGACACCAACCCAACATGATCTCTCCACAAACGATAAAGCGCTTACAAAATAAATCCCCTTTTCTACAACTCATCCAAGCAATTTCCACAACCTAGCAGTAATCCCCTGCCCCCACCCAATGAGCAGTGAAAACCTATTCTCTCTCCCCACCCATTTTACCAAATTACCCAATTCCGCACAATTTGGGACCACAGCATGGTATCAAATGTACCACAGACAAAACTCAAAACCACCCAGAGAGCGCCTTTCCCCCTACACCATGTAAAATTCCTTAAAATCACCCCCTTAACATTGCGAACTGAGACAAGCCTCAGAGCCACCCAGAAAAAACACAAAGACCTGCAGCACAATGTTATCAATTCTTTACAAAATTATCCACATTAAAAATGTGCTTTGTCAATATGAAGGTCAGTGCTGCAGAGCCAAATGTGTCACCTGACCAGTAAATAACCTATCAAAACTAGCAACCCAATTTTCTTTTTTAATTGTTTATTGGTTAAAGCAAATCTGAACCGTACCAATAAAATGTAAACAGTGCAGCAAATTAAAAGAATTTTAAAACACATTTTTACAATACAAACAATAGTTTACAGTATTAATTATATAAACAAAGTTAGATCGTACTTCTCGACCTGTACAAAAATGAGCTCCTATGCATGCCCCACAATTCATTCGTTTCACAAATTGGTGTCCAGATGAGAATTGTAAAAAAAAAAAGAAATCACTGCCAGTGACCAAGATGTTCATCTACCAGTTAAGCAGTCGCTCCATAGATGATCACTACCACATGTGATCCCAGATTCCATTAATCTTTTAAAATATATAATCCACAACAGCACGAGTGTTTTACAAAACATTAAAAGGTGTTTATGCGTTTGCACCTCCCCAATAAGACCACAGTAGCAACAACATACATTTCCCTTCAATAGCCTAAGTCCATACAAGTTCTTCTTAGAAGAGTTTAGATTCCACCTGAATCTAAAAGTTGCACCCAGCTCGATCCCGCCTGAATAAAATTAAATGGGGGGCCACTGAGCCAAGACGTTTATGTTCATATTGCAAATAACCAAGGCTCCTTAGGAATACACTTTCTATTGTTTAGCTCCAATCCCATAAACAATGCATTTTTTTTTTTTACTTTCCTCCGGTCATTAATCAGGTCAATTTTATCCATACTTACAGTTGTTAAAAGACCTTCACAATAATCCACAAAAGTGTGTAAAATTAAAGCAGCATAAACGTTAGGGCTGTTTACCATTAACATTTTCGAATAAAACGCTAAACTGTCCCAAGACCCAAAACCCTAAGAGAGCTCAACCCATGATCGTATCTCATCAAAACCGATGCCACTATGTTTGGAATTAACATAATTATACTTTCCAGAAAGTCGAATATTTCCATCACTCTTTCATAGGTCAATTCTTCGTAGGTCAAATGTTTTGGTAGCACTTTTCCCATTTAAAAACGCAACAAAGATTTGACCGAGAACTTGCAATAAGAACTTTAAAGAGATTTCACGTGTAGTATTAGTCTATCATCTGCATTACCTAATGTACTTGTAACATTGAAGCCCAGCTAAACTAGGTGTTCGACCATTTCCAATTTAACACCATTGATATACCATCTGGTACACACTTTCTTGTTATGAACTCTAAAATTCAGGATTTTTGATTTAACATTAATCACAAGCAGGTTTCCCTTAGCAAAACAAGAAAAAGCAGTTAAGTCTCTGGAGGTCCAAAGCAGCACAATCAGTTAAAATAAAATCATCAGCGTAGGCCAAACAGCGTAATCTAATGTTGCCAATTTTAGGAGACACTAATGCTGCATACTCAATATTTTCTTAGAGATGTACACATTTAAAAGGGAGGCCGCTAAGATGCATCCCTTGCGGAAATCTTTTTTAGAGTAAGCCTTCCATATTTAGGCGTACCTGTACGTTCATGTTTTTATGTAGTTTTATTATCAATTTTAATAAACACATGGGCATCCCCTAATTTGAAAGTTTCCACCATAAACATTTTTGACTAACTAAATTGAATGCCCAGGAAAGATCAATAGCAGCAGTATAGATGACCTCAAAAAAACATTTTGAAAACCAAACCTTGTCAGCATTTTTGCAAAAACCTGTTTTTGCATGGGATTTACTAAATCCTGTTAGTAATTTATCTATTCTAACAACTGAAAACTTCCAGGTATTTCAGGATGATTGCTGCAAAGATTTTACTGTCAGCTGGCAATATAGTTATAGGGCAATAACTACTAGGAAGACACTTTCCTAAAATGGGTATTATGAAAGATGTTTACCACTCTACAGGAAGAATTCTAACCTGCAGTATATTATTGAGCAGGAGAGTAAGTATCATTGCCCAGAGATTGCGATTGCTCTTAAAGAGCAGGTTAGTTAAGCTATTCATTCCAGGGGCTTGAGAAGAGTTTGCTTTGGATATATTAGTAGATCAACAGTAGGGGGGCTGTTCTGCCGTGTAACATTTTGGGGCCTATTATATGACTTAAGTAGGCCTGGGTTATTTTTATGTCAGAAAAGGTATACAAACACTATAAATGTGAGAATGTATCAGAGAGAGTTTCAGACACAAATAGATAGTAATTTTACAGCTTTTGTAATTTATTTTGCTGCTGGATACAATTGGTAATACTGCATCAGTAGTTGTTTAAAATAAAAGAAGAAAAGGAAAATAACATTTGTTGAAGGAACACATTCAGAAAATGCACAAAGAATTCATTTAAAAAATCCAGAGTTTTTTATATAAGGAAAATAATTATTAATCTTGATTTTTCCTTATTTTTTACTATGACAAGGTAAATTTTAAAAAACATGTCAAAGTAGTGTTTAAGAAACTGTGAAACCACCACCTTAGTGACAAGTGATTAGCATGTAGTCTATACATGACATCCAAGACACAAGCACTTAATAAGAGAGCTCTTGGGTAGGTGTAGCCAGGCTAGAGGGTGACCTAACAAGTGGTCGACGTCTAGATATTGATCTACAAAAGAGTAGGGACCAGATGGAGTTTAGTGGTGCTGGTCGATGAGACGTTTCGGCTGGATGCCTTCATCTTGGGCCTGGGGTAGGTCTCCCTTGGGGGTTGCAGGAATCCCTTGATTTGGAAAGGCTGTTGCCTGCTCTGATGCCAAATGGTTTATTTTTCTGTTATCCGGCTGTAGTAGACTTTATATGTTGTAGCTGAGCGGTGGAGCACTGGAAGTGCTCTAGCCGCAGCCTCTAACGAGAGGATACTCGACATCATGCAGTGAACCCATATCTTCACTTTCAAGGCAACTGTGGAAACTAATACCCATTCAGCCTACTTTACGTGCTGTTCCATGTTCTCGTGAGCAGCCATTTCACTGGAACCCCGCAGGTCTGCGAGGAGTCAGACATGTGAGGTGGACAAATAGAGTTTAATCACAAGTAGCCATTTTATTGAATAACTAGTGGAAAAGCCTGTTTACACAGGCTAACGTGCATAAAGGAAGACATTTTCAGAGTGTAAATATATATATGAAGTCAAATAAAGCTTAAAACATACATGAAGAATATCGATATACATACCAATCAATATTACAATGAATAATTACCTAATACATAAGTACATTGAAAAAAAGGTAATTTTTTTGTTAGCGAAATAGTGCGTAATCGAATACATTTCCGTTTATGTTTTTTTCTTAAATGTATACGTTTTTAGTGAGCCTTTTCTGCAGCTAATTGTATGCTATTGTTGAAATACAAATTATGTTCACCTGGAAGATGAACTTGAAGTCTTATTGTTGTATGGTTAAGGCAACAGCTCCCTCTAGCAGAGTAACAAGCGAAGCAGGCAGAACAGATTCGGACAAACATACATCTGGCCTTTTATTATACAGTATATAAGGGTGAGAAAAACACCTCACTTTCGTAACCTAATGAGGATTTCCCTACCTATTAAACTACGACTAAAGGAAAACACACTAAAAAGTTTTCTTTCCCTCACACTTATACATACAACAAAATCATATAGGTATCATATGGCCAATCAAACTCAACAATATAAAAGTGACATTTTCCCCCAAGAATAATGCAGGATTTTCCAGATCTAAGTTCCAAACAAGAACATTCTTTTCACTTTCCAAATTTTACTCCAACTGCAATACAAAGTTCTCTTCACTCCATAGGTCTTTCACTTGGCATGTGGATTTGTTAAACAAGATCTATCACTCTTCAAAAATGATTTTTCAGGGGGTGCTGTTGCACTGTGGAGCGATGCTGATGTGAGCTTCCATAGCTCCTGCACAGCCGCACACAACCTGCATTAGTATCCTGTTTCCATGGCATAAAGACTCTGCAAAACCACGGCCACGGGCGGTGGAACAGCGCTGAAACAGACCGCTGCAAACCCAGGGGAAATCGCAGCAGGGAACCCTGTGAATTGACCACTGGCAGGGCAACGGAGCACTCAGCACCATTTTGGATTCAGCCCGGTGCATCAGTAGTGCCGTGGCCGACTGCTGGGCTATCACTGACCCGACATCGGGTGCTCTCCCCACCTCCACCCAGGCGGGCCTCACACTGCAGTGAGGCTACACCGCAGATGGCACAGAAGGGCATCGGTCGACCGACACTGGGTGCCCCTGCCCCACCAGGTGGCGACATCATGGCGGTGAGCTGCAAAACGGCCTGAGACGGGGCTAAGGGAGAGGGACAGCGACCCCGATACAGCGGATCCTGTGGGGACCCGGCAGTTTCAGGTGAGGGGTGGGAGACATCAGGCCCATTGGGGCTATAACAGCAGGAGGAGAAAGAGGATAACCCCCCCCCGCAACTCCCAAGCTGAAAGAAGTGGCAGGGCACACATCCACTACGCCCATTCACCCCAGCCAGCCGCAAGCCACCTGACCCAAAAGGCAGCATGGGACACCACTGGCCACCACCAGAGGGAAGATAAAAGGGCCAATAGGTCCTCTTGCCCCCAAGACCAGGCAGACCCAGGCTAGGAGACCGGCGGCGGGTGACACCAGGCCCTTTGGGCCCTGCACAGAAAGTCAGGCCCTGCACTGCAAACAGTAACGGGGCATTTCCCCAGCCGGGTCCATGGCCAGCCCACCCCAGACAGGCGCAATAGGGAAGCAGGAGGTAGCATTAACTCCCGTATGCCGGCCCCCAAGGCCATCTAGACTAAAGAAATAAAACCTGGGACTTCACCGGCCATGGGCGGAGTGAAGAACGGACACAGATATCACATTGCGTAGAAACTGGGAGATGCGGATCGTGCGGCACCGTGGTAAAAGACAAAGCTAGGAAGACGGGGCTCCGGTGTAAGATGGACCAATATTATTATTATTATTATTATAATACGGTAGGGGGTTCCCAACATCCCCCAAGTAGCGCCACCGGGACAGTAGGTGCAGACGGAGAGACGCAAGACCCCCCAATCTCCCTATGAGACATAATGGGAGCCATAGGGGAATCTAGGTCCTTTATCTCCTCCATAATCAAGGGCCTCTCATCTGAGATATCCTTTCACAGGCAAGACATGCGGAACATGGCCTTGAGAATCAGAGACAGAACAGCGCGTTTCGGAATCGGAGGACGCAATTAAGAAAATAGAGACTTTATTTCACGAATCTTAACACTGTTATATTTGATTGTTTAATATATGTATGCTTTCTGTAATTTGAGTTCAAGACCCTGATGTAATGGATATGTCAATGTTACTCTTCTTTTGTTGAACTTGTCCTTAAATAGTAAATAAAATGATCCAAAACATTTATTTTTTTTTTAAATGGCAAAAAACAACTTTCGGTGGTCACCCAGAAACTCACACCTGGAAAACAGGGCAAAAGACAGCGAAGGAAGAGCAAGGCGCAACCACATTCGCATCCTTGGGGTGCTGGAAAAGAGGGGCCCAGCCTGGCGCTCTTCTTGGAAAAATTGCTAACGGAGCACTTCACCCCAAAGAAACTTTCCAAATTCTTCTCTATGTGGAAAGGGCACACATGATGCAGATGGGTCGCCTCTTCCCCGGGGAACCCCCCCCCCCCGGCTCCCGCACCATAATAGCACGACTCTTAAAATACAGAGACCAGGATGCCCTCCTGCAAATGGTTCGAGCCACCAGCCCCATCACGTATATGGCTATCGGATCGGATTCTTTCCAGACTATACCAGAGAGGTCCAGAGAGCACGCCAATCTTTTGAATCGGTCAAAAGGAAGATACAATTGCTCGGCATGAAGTACGCTCTTTTCTTCCCAGCGTAACAAAGTCTACCATGAGGGAACTGTGCATCTTTTCAATAAACCGAAGAAGGCCTTGTCATGGCTTGAAATAAATGTCCTCTCATCACACGGGCACCAGCCACCAAAGGGACAAACCAGACAAGAGCCAGACCGGGGTCGCTCTCTAACTCTGCCCGGATCACAGGAAGCAGACCTAAGAGCACCCTCGGAGCGAACACCACGGGTAGAGGGTAACGGATGACTTGGGGCCCCAACAATACTGGCCGGCATTTCACAAAGGCATTCATAGGGTAAACAAGTTTAGCGGCTACAAAGCGGGAATGGAGGTCCACACGAACAGCAACAGCGGGCCCCCACAGATGGTTGACTTAGTTCTCTCGCACCCGTTTGGTGCGGGGTTAGGGCGACAGGTGCTTCAAGTTGGGGAGGTGTACAGGGTGGGATATGGGGAATGTTGATCAACCGTTGTTGGCCTGTTTGGGTTCATTTCTGGTTCACAAGGTATGCAGCACAGGAGAAAGAGCATAAGGTGCTTCAGGTCGGGGTGGGGGTCGCACAGGGAGGGAAACAGGAATGTTTGCTCTACGTGTTGCATCATGGTTGGGGAAATGCTACAGTGGGGAGAGTTTCTGGTATTTTTCCTTATGGTCTGTAAAGTTGGTCGCAAAGCTTGGCAGAGAGGTGGGGTACAGGGCACAGACAGGTCACACACTGGCTTGCTGTTGAGACGCCCGTGTCCGGCAACCCTAAGACACAAGAGTCGCATGTGGATCCGTGTGCCACACATGACCCCACTGGAGAAAGGATAACCCGGGGTCCGGGAACCCGCCCCACACCCCCATGATATCTCCCTAGATTCCCCTAACCCTGTTGACGGACTGGGCTCCAGCATCAAACGTAGATTGGTACTCCAGTTCCTCAACAGGCACTCACCTGACATCGCCCTCCTCACAGAGACACACCTAGTTGGTACAGACTGCAGGTTTTTTTAAAAAGATCCAATTATGCAACAGCCTTTCACACATAAAAGGGTTCCATTCCAGTTGGGCGGTTCCAAACAGATGAGAGGTCTATTTGTGGTAGTCACAGGGGAAATGGGGGGCAACACCTGCGGCATCGTAGCTGTATATGCACCACCACTCTCGCTCGAACTCCTAAACTAACTTCAAGCGGTGATGCTTGATAAGCAAGCAGATTCATGGGTGCTAGGGGGAGATTTTAATGAGGGAATGGAGGTGGGTAGAGACAGATATCACGAGGGCAACAGAACCCCCAATCTCCCGACTAAATTGAAATCCTTTGCGACAGCGTTTGGATTGGTGGATGCATGGAAGACGCTACACACGACGGAATCTGGGGCCATGTTTTTTTCTACGCACATAAATCCCTATCCTGGATAGACTACTACTTCGTCCCAAAAGACATGGCACAGACTCGTGACAACTACGTATCTTGCCAGTTGCATTTCGGACCACTATCCCTTGCTTATTGCGCTGAAGAATGGGCGAACCAAATCTAATATCGCTTGGCGCCGTAACACATACTACCTTGGCATGCCAGAGGTGATGGAAAGGCTCTCCCATAAAACTGTGGAATATTTCTCCCTAAATGAGGGCTCCGCCGATAGCCCGATCATGTTGTGGGAAGGCTATAAGGAGGTACTACGGAAGGGAAGCTCTATTCCTGGTGTCGGCCTCCCGCCGACAACACACTCAGGAAATCAGGGAGGCAGAGGAACAGCCATCTAGGACAGAAGAACTGTTCCATGAATCAGGGCCCCAAGCTTCACGTGAGGCCCTGATCACAGCGCAGGAGGTCCTAAGGAATACGGCACTGGATAATGCCAGGACAGCCCGCTGGGTAGAACATAGCCAGATACATCAAATGGGTGACAAGGCCGGGAAGACCCTGGCTTGGTTGGAGAGGAGAGACAGATGTAGGGGGCACATGCAGGCTATACCGGAGAATGGAGGGAAGTTGCTAACGGAGGACTCTGAGATCATAGAGGCATTTGCCTCCTTCTAGGAACATCTCTACTCCCCCCTCTGCCCCCAGGCGATGACAGAGGAAATAGAGGGCCCACACTACCTCGATGCAATCACGATCCCCAGGATCTCAGAACAACAGACAAACTCGAAGCCGAGATCACAGAGGAGGAGGTGGAAGCTGCACTGGCCCAAATCCAGTCTGGGAAAACCCCGGGACCGAACGGCTTCCTGGTGGAGACCTAAAAATGTCTTGGAGAACCAGAAATAGGTCACATGCGCAACATGCTCTTAGGCAGCCGAGATGAAGGGCAGCTCCCCCAGCACCTTAGGAAGGCAACAATTGGGGTGATCCTAAAACCTGGGAAATCGCCTGAACTCTGCACCTCCTATAGGCCAATACCAGTCATCAATGCGGAAACCAAGGTCCTTGCGATGGTCTTAGCCAATAGACTGTTAGGAGTCCAACATTCCCTCGTGCACCGGGATCAATAACATCTTGATTCACCCGGATGAACCTACAAAGGGTACAGATTGCTACAGATCAGGCCCCCGCGATAACGGACCCACTTGCACTCTGGGCCATAGACTTCAAAAAAGTTTTTGACTCGGTGGGATGGGCGGCCTTGTGGGACATCATGGGCTGTATGGGATTCAGGCAAAACTTTATGGCTTGGGTCAGGTTACTTTACGACTCCACTGAGGCAGTGGTACGGGTAAATGGGGCTTCTTCCAGGGCTTTTACACCGGGGCTTGGACAAGGCAGGGCTGCCCCTTCTCCACCCTGCTATTTACACTCACCATAGAACCGCACGCAATTAAGCTTAGGACGACAGGAGAATGGACTGGATTTGCAGGGCCATCGGGAGGGTAAGACTGAGTCTTGCTCTATGCAGACGACCTACTTATTTACATAAGCAATCCGAAAGCCTCTAGCGCGATCGTGTCGAATATCCTCATGGAGTACCTGAATTCTGTGGACTCAGGGTGAACAAACAGAAAACAGTTATTTTTTCCCCTTCAGGGTGCAGATGAGGCGATCCCACAGCATTGCCCATATTCAGTCTCGATTCGGAGCTTTGAATATCTGGGCATCCGTGTAAGCCCCAGTGCGGATGACTTCCTACATCTTAACCTACAACCCGTGATTGACAGATTCAGTACTGATGTGGTCCACTGACAATCCTTCCCACTGACATTGATTGGCAAAGCATCCCTTTTTAAAATGCTGACACTCCCAAGATTTCTATATGTCCTTCAGAACGCGCCGCTCCCATCCCTAAAACAATTTTCATATCAGTGGATAACATCCTTCGGGGAATCCTATGGGGGGTTGGGGGGGGGTGACAACCCTGCATAGCTCTCAAAAGCCTGCAACGCTCAGTCTGGGTAACCCAAGTGGGAGTGGTGAACGACTGGCTTCATGGTGATCCGGGGCTGCCACATATGGGGGAGAAACTAGGAACATGGGAACAAACACCCCTACAAGTATTAAACAGAACAGAAAAGGAGACGGCAGATATGCCCAGGTTGACGCAACACATCCGACAAACCTAGATAGAGGCTCACCATCATATTGGATCGGAGACCAACACTGGACCAGCCCCTATGGAACAATATGCATATTCCTGAAGTTCTAAAAATGGGTCACTTTGCAAACTGGGAGGAGCTTGGGATACACACCCTCGTGCATGTGGTGCAGGAGGGGCGCCTCTTGTCATTTGGGGCTCTGCAGGTAAAGTTTGCGCTGCCCACCAGAGAACACTATAGGCACCTAAAACTAACGCCATCCGCGCGCAGTTCCCTTCACTTGCTGAGGTCCCAAAAGGCTCCCCCCTAGAAGCCAATATATTTCATGACAAAATCCCCACGAAGGTCACATCCAGACTTTACTAGGTACTTAGTGCTTTTGGAGCCCAGGAACTACCCAGGATGTGCATAAAATGGGAGAAAGAGGTGGGCCCATTGGAATCGGAGGAATCGGTAGAAGCGCGAATGTTCCTGCGAGACATAGGAATAGATGCCAGGCTCCGCCTAATACAATACAAAATACTGCATCAGGCTTACTACTCCCGCGCAGCGATGGCAAGGTGGGCGGTAGCAGGCAATAGTGTCTGTCTGAGATGTCAGAGGCTAGAGGGTACCTTCTTCCACATGGTGTGGAGCTGCAATATAATGCAGGACTTTTGGCTGAAATCCATCTGCAGGATCTCCGGTGTACTGGGGTCCTCAATTCCGCAAGACCCGAAGCTAGTACTATTGGGAATCTGGGGGAAGTGGAATTCACCAATCATGAAGACATTTCTGGCAGTTGCTTTGGGACTGGGAAAGAGACTTACTGCTGCTGCGTGGGGCTCGGCCGACAAACTGAGCTTGAGCCGCTGGGTCAACGAAGTGGACAGATTTGCATGCCTAGAGAAACCCATTTATAATGCCAGGGGTTGCCCTGGGAAGTTTCGGAAGGTCTGGGAGAAATGGATAGAAACTGTGTGAACACTCAACACAGGATCGTCTGGGGGGTGGGGCGCCGGACCCACCATCTACTGGATACAAAGTAACCAGAGGCACTCATCCCCCGGCTAACCTGAGCCACACATGCATGCATTCTTATTTTCAGCCCATAACCATGGTTGTGCTGTACTTCTGTTATGCAACCTTTGTTTTTTTGTTCTCTTTTACTGTAAAATAATAAACAGAGTTATAAAAATAATGATTGCTCAAAGTTCCCACAAGCTCGTGCTCAATAAACCAAAAGGACGCTGTCTTCACACTTCCCAGTCAGTTTTCTCTTCTTTGTAAAATGACCACTTTCAGATTTCCTCTCTATAAACAATAAGGTTTTGTCAGGTTGTTTTTACCACAGTTAAAATCATAACACAGTAGTATTTCCACCACAACATTCAACCACAATGCAGTACTTAAATGTCTTCTTCCTGGTCAACTAACCTGCCAGGACTGACCACTAACAGTCCCTTTCCTTGTATATTCAACTGCCAGGATAAAACTCCTACTACTACTCTGTGGTGAGGTCTGCTCCAAACTTTAGAAAAGTCTTTGACTTTAAACAACATTGAGATTCATAACTTATTTCACAAGGGCATAATACACATTAATGCCTTTTGTTCCAATGATTTGTTTCCCACAAGCAATGCAGGTTCTCTCTTTAGGAAAGTGGGTTTCCCTTCGATGTATTACTGCCCTTCTTTACTTTGGCAATGAGGGTTATAGTCTTGTTCAAATATTCCTCCCTCTTTACTTTGGCAATGATGGTTATAAACTTTCTTCATTCGGTCTCTCTCAATTTGTATTTGTATTTATTTATTTGTAAAAGCGCAGCCAAGCCCTGAGGCAGCTGGGCGCTAATCTTACAAGTTACATAAATATACAGACATTAGAAGTTACAAGTTTCATATGCATATGTAAAACAGCCATTCATACTATGTAGGGAATTCCAGGTAGCCCAGGGGTCGCTCAGGAGCATTAAGTCAGAATTGTTTTTACATGGTAAACATACATGAATAAATATACATGACTGAGCGATCAATACAGTGTAATAATCATTGCAAATAAGAGTATATACTAACATTGTACATGAGGAATAAATCTGAGAGATGGAGGAAGATATTTACAGTGCTAGTAGGAGGAGAAGGAGGTTAGGTAGGTTAATTTGGCTGATCAGTCTGGTTGTTGTCTTGTACATGGAACCGGTTTTTTACCTTTAAACGAAATTGTACGAATGAAGGTTCTTCTCTACTGTGGATAGGGAGCCTATTCCATCTCTTGGCCGCGAGGAAAGGGAAGCTGACTCCGCCTGCCCGTTGTTGGTTAAAGCGTGGGATGGTGACACTATGTGCTTGGGCGGTTCTGGCAGGTCGCATAGAGTTGGGGCGAGAGAAAGTGTCCACTAGGTAGGTTGGTGCCTGGTTGTGGAGGCACATGTGTGAGTGAGAGTGACTTAAGGTCTATCCTTTGCTTGATATTAAGCGACTTTATAGCTTATCTGATAGATGTGATGTTTTCTAGAGATGTTACAAGCCGCTCAGACAGCACTATTTTGCAAGATTTGCATTTTGTTATTATGCTGAGATGTGCCCAGCTATAATGCATTACAGTAGTGAAGTTTTGATAAGACTAATGCTCTTGCTAATGATGTGCAGTTTGTCGGTGTTAAGTAGGTTCAGCAGGCTGTGATGAGCTTGCAGGTCAGTTCCGTGGAGGAGGCTACGGCATTAGATTCATAATGTTTTTACATCCTTTGCTCCTTTTATGAGGTTTCCATCAATATTAAAGGATGAGAACAAAGACCCTAGTTTTTTTTTAGTTTAGTGGGACAGCCAAGAAGGAGTAGCTCGATCTTTTCGTCATTTAAACAGAGACCGTGCTTCACCATCCATATTTGAATGGTGCTATAAATGTCATTAATGTAAGTGTTTTTCAGCTCCACTCACACTTCCAGTGCTCAGGCACCGGACAAAATTAGGAGAGCTCCTCCCTCGAAAGGGACAGGTAATATCCACAGTGGTTCCCAGTGCACAATCTCTGCACTTTTAAACCCCAACTCTTATGACTCTCTCAGCAGTGTAACTCACTGGAAACACAGCAGCAGTCATGGCGTCTTTCTGCTTCTGCTGCTTTCTAATGGTATCAGGTAATATTTTCACCAGGAAAAATATCGCCGAACATATGGTCGTCGGGAACGGCCATAGGCAATATTTTTGGTGGCGAAAAGATTAGGTGCTGGGGTTGCGGGGGATACCCCGCACATAAAAAAAATGATGCGGGGGTTGCGGGGGTGTCCCCCGCATGGTCCATGTGTTATTTTCGCTGCAAAAATATGGCGATATTTTTGCATCGCAATATTTTTGCGCCGAAAATATCACATGGAACCTTTCTAATGGCCTGCACCTGAAGGGACTTTAAATATTCAAACAGTCCCGCCCAGGTGTGGGTCATTAGAACCACCAGACTGCACACTACAGTTCTGCACATCTGTGCCCCTTTTCTTCATCTCAGTACCTAGAGCATGGTGGGACTTCAAGACCCCAATGCTCTTGTTCCTTTTTTCATCACATGTTTCAATTTTACAATAGGCCATTAAGACCGTTGGATAATTAGGAAGTTATTTAGAGGGTTCTCCCATTTCTGACCAGGGTACCCTCCCAAGTTATCCTCCTGCAGAACACCACCCCCAGGGTCGGAATCAGGAAGAATCTTCCTTTCCCTGGCCACATAAGGGATCCAGGCCAGGTTCTTCCGGATGATCACCTCTGCTTCATCACAGGTTCGACTTCCCGCCCCGTCCTCTCTTGAATGTTTCCTTTACTTCAGTTTCTTTTGTATTTAAGTCCATTTGTTCTTAAATAGAGCCAAGAAAAATTGTATACATTCGTATTTGATGCCCTCATATAACAAAGCAAAGGTTGACATAACTTTATTATAGGATGTCAGGGCCGCCTCATTGTTACCTTGTTTATGTGCCTCCAAAGGCTGCAACAGAGAGGGAATACATTTCCTATGGGTGGGAAGACGAGTGGCAGCGTAAGAGGTGATTGATGCTTCTGTGTCTGATCCTTCTTCAGAATAAAATAGGGGGCATACCAAGGAGTGAGGAATAATGGTTCCTCGTTGCCTATTGATGTCATCTAAAATCTCCTCATCCATTACTGTAACTCTAACAGGATTGACCGTAACATCCAGATCCGTTATGCCTTTGGTCCTGTCAGGACTGACACGAGATTCAATTGAGAAAGGTGTGCACCTAGGGTTGCTCGACTTCAAACCCACCGTACAATGGTTCCCAGATTCTCAAGGGACCCAAAGACCTCCCCACCTTTGCCCGGGGAGGCAGGTAGAGGGAGCTCACTTGCCATCTCTAGCTTTGCTCATCAACAGATTTATCCGAAGTTCTTGACAAGCTGCGCGAAGCATACATTTAAAGTATGATTGGGTTTAGCCAAGTTTCACAATTCCAGCAGAAAATAGGTATTTGGGAGCACATCACACAATCTGCTTAGTCAAGTCACTGAAGTAAATGTGGGCTGGTAACGGCCAACTGCCCAAATGAGTCTACACGCTCAATTGCACTCCAAATCATGCGTGGTTCGCACCAACAATGGGTTTTGTTAACCCAGGCAGACAAATCTAGTGGAGCCAAGCCAAAATCTGCCAAGCTCACTAGCTGATTTGCAAGTGCAAGCAAGGTTTGTAAGTGTTACCGCCGATATGACCAGGTGAAACACAGTTCTTCTGCCCAACTGCGTCTACGCTCTCAATCGCACTCCAAATCACCAATCTACAATCCCAATAGTCTTAAACACTTGATCATTAAAATTGCCTCTGTTCTCCAACAGCTCCCAAGAAAATACACACAAACTTCTAACTGACCGGGTTGCTTATCTCGCCACTCCTCATAACATATAAGAATGCAATTTACACGGTCTCACTTTCCAGTTAACAACAACATGCCCATGAAGATTAGACACTAAAGCTTGCTGCTCAATTGAATATCTACACCAGACAAATAATCGAATATACATAGGTCATGTGTTCACAATCCTGACCTACTATGCCCAAAGGCAACATGTCTTGTTCCCTCTCCTCACCCACTTTCAAAATCCTCCTGAATGGGTTCAACCCTCCTTCAAACAAATAAGTGATGGGTGGAAGGTTTTGAATAAATCTAAACAACTGGCAATACTCTGGGCAACCTTCCACACTACTGTTTCTTAGCCCGTCTCCACCATTGCAAAAGGGGTCCAGCCATGTGCAAATCAGTCAGGTACTGCCACCAATGGTTGCAGCCCAGCTCGAACTGCTGGGCCAGGGCCCACCTGCATGAGAATTCCTCCTTGGCAGTCCGGCATGAGTGTAAAGAGACCCAAGGCACAGGCATTTTCTTCATACACAAAACCAGCACTCAACTTTCACTATTTCTACCCTGTGCCTTTTCCTGGCACTAAACTTAGCATCTACTAGCAACTGAGCAATTCAGTGAATCCTTTTTATCCCCACCACAGATCCACCCTGTGATGAATTCTGTGGAGTCATCACTGATCCTCAGCCTAAAATCTCCTCCCATGTGGCCAGGAGACGGCAGCCGCTACCTGATCCTGCTGCTGGTATTAGGAGGGTGGGTCACATGGGAAGAGATGGCTGTCAGTGAGATGTGATGATTTCCTCAGGAGCGATGCAGTATTCTTCTCTTGCATGTGAGGAATACCCTACAATTCCAAGATCCCTGGTGGCCTATTGTCATTATACACATCCCTCTAATTGTATAATCCCAAAAACCCCTCTTGTCAACTAACCTAGATAGGATATTATTCATACCGTATAAATACCTAAATTACAACTAACTTCTCCAATTCATGATATTTTAATAGGCAAGAATCCCAAACAGACTCTCCTTAAAACCTCTGTTAATCATATGGACTCCAACTCCCATGGTGCCTCAGGAACTGAGACAAAGAGGAGGGACAAGGAGTTAATGTGGATCAAGAGAAGCCCTAAGCACAACGTGCAATCTAGTTGTCGTAGAATGAACCAGCTGAGAGGGACATTTAAAGAGGACCTCCACCGGCAATCAAATTGTGTGTGAAGTTGGAGAGAGAAGGCGCAGTCCGAGCAAAGCAAAGGTTAGAGCAGCAGGAAAAGGCAGACCTGCTGTAGCAGACCGCCTGGGAGCATGCAGGTGTTCCCTGGGCTGCCATTCATCAGGCTGTGGTACCTGCGTGGCAAGTGACCCAGAGGAGCAAGGCAGGAAGAAGCCGCAAGGAAACCATCAGCAGCAGGGGTGCTCTAAGGGGCGCATGAAGGCCAGAAGCAGCTACGTTACATGCAAGTGAATGCAGAAGCAAGAAGAATGCCGTCAACAGGTCTGCCAAGCAGGGAATGCCATTCTCGTATTGAAACGTCGCTGCAGCAGGGTGCAGGACGTCAGGTAAGGAAACACTGGTGAGTTGTCCCGAAGATCGTGGGAACCACGGGACGTACTGACAAGCACAGAAACATTTTAATACCGACCAAGGGAAGCAAGTAAATGATAACGAAGAAGCTGAAAGGCAAGATTTGCACAAGTCTCTATGCAAAAAGTGGAACTTTAACAAGTCTCAAAGGTGAGAGGTCCATATGGGGGAGTTTGAGGGAACTGAAATCCAAAGTCAATGAACCACGGACAGTATTAGAGTGTTACTGTGCAATACTGGAAGATAAGGAAATGGAACATTGTAGAAAGACACGGTGAACAAAACACATCAGGCAGCGAACCCTTTTGGAGAAAGATACCTGGTACACCAGGGGATCTGCAAGAACAAGAAGGGGAGCGGGGGGATTACTGGTAAGGGAGTATACCAGGTAACCCCTAAAGCCTATGGCAAAGAGAGATACTGTTAAATATAACTGGCAGGAGAGTATACCAGAAGCTCTAAAGAGTCAATTGAAGAATTACTGGCAAGGGAGTAAGCCAGGAAAACACTCTTGGAACTGTAATGTGAAAGACATGTCATCCTGTCATTTGTGAAGGAGCTGTGAAAAATAGACATTCTTACATCATTTAAAGCTGAAGAGACTGCTTTTTCTAACTTCCAAACAGTGTCATGGGGAAAGGCATTTATACTATTTCTGAGTAATCATCGTTTGGAGAAAGACACTTTTTGCCATTCTTAAGAGACTGCTTTTGTTCAAGAAATGTTTCAACCAACCTTTGAAAGTCAGACCTTAAGAAAGACACTGGTTGACCTACCTGAAATAATCCAGGGAAGGGGAACCCCTTCTGGATTGAATGATTATTTGTTGTACTTTCATCTTTGTTTCTACATCCTTTTCATTAAGTAAAATTCATAACATTTGCCTTGCACCCTTTGTTTATTTTATTTTTTAAGTGTGAGACACAGAACGATCTTTAGTTTTAGTTTCCTAGGCAGGGGAACTCTGGTCATGACAGGGACAGAGAGGTCTTTATCCAACCCCTTTTCTTTAATAAAAATGCTTCATGTTAAAAATATTACCTCTTTGTGTCTGCCTCTCATTTCAGACCCCTCGCAACCTCTAAATCTAAGGTGATCACCCAGTATCAACATATTACAATCCCTCATGCACAGATTAAAAGGTACAATTTAAACCTTCATCCTGGAGGGACCCCACAGAACTACTGGTTTGACCATAAATAGACTGCTTTTAACATCAAATCGACATTTAGCTAGTCAAAATGTTGACCCAACAAGGAACTCATCCAGACAGCAGTTTGTAACAAACTTAACCTTAACCACAACACAACATTATGGGAATGAATCTAAGGCTGGTAAGTAGATGTTTGCAAGTTAAAAATCTTCTCCTTGTTTATTTATAGAAGAAAGAAAAAGAAACTACATCGCCAATATTTGCCTGCGCTGGAGCTCCTCTTCGGTGGTCTACCACCAATTGTGTCCATAGCATCAATATAGAATCTCCCAGTGGTCTGTTCATGTTGCGCCCACCTCTGCAAATAAATATTTAAAGAAATGGGACAAAGTAGACCATTTTCTACCTTCGGTGTCTCGCACAAAAAAGCTCTAGAGTGGATACCTAGCAGTAACATAACGATGTTAGCACTGAGAAATGGAAATGGCAAAGCCCAGAAGGCATTACTAATAGAAGTGGCTGGGCCCATAAGGCACTGCAGCGAGACGGAGTATAAAGTGATTCATAGCATGCGACCAAAAGGAGAGGATGCAATAGCATGTGATCAAATGAAGAGGATGCACAAGCAGGCAAGGTTTCTCTCCTCAGATAATAAAAAACATGCAAGGTCGTGATAACAAATGGGCCTAGTGTGATGAATTGTTTATTAGTCTTCTACAATTGAAAAGGTATAACGGGGACTGCTTTGCTTCTTCTGTGGTTAACCTTTTCAGATAGGGATACTGCCACAGGTTGTTTCCTTTCACTGCAATGAAAATAAACAGACACCCTGACTGTTACTAAACCTAAATCACAGAGCAGAGTTAGTATACTTCGTTATTTTGATACCGTGGATTAGGAGTGCAAAGGCTGGCTGAGCCAGTAGCAGAATTGCAGAGCTCTTCTCTCTGAATCTGGGCGCCAAACCCAAACGAAGGCCTTTTTTTTGGTATATTTTATTTTTGCATTTCAAATAAACAAGACAGTATAATTCCATACTAAAACATCAAAAACAATGCCTAGTTAAAAAATTAAGCAAAACCGACGCGCCAGTAGATATGTTAATAATAATTCATGATTTATTGCAAACCCAATCACCAAACATAAGAATATAATCCCGTATCTAATGAGAACAAAACAGACAAACACTCCCACAAAGCATATCCATTAAATACATTAAGCACAGATCCAAACCACTATATATATATATATATATGTATATATATATATACACACACATACACATATATATATATATATATATATACACACACACATACATATATATATATATACACATACATATATATACACACACACACACACACACACACATCCCTGTCCCAATCAATATTCACAACACAGCATAAGACCTTAAAACTCACCATTCAAGTTATTAGAAGGCGCCCATGGTTCCAAATAATACAGATCCTCCCAGTCATGTTTCGAAAACATAACGTTTCTGAAACTAGATAAAACATGCAGCTCGGATAACAAGTCCTCTACTTGTAGCTTTTTCCTGGGCTTTCAGACCTTTAATATTTGCTTTCCTGGTACTACTAAAGCCCTGTCAATCCACTGTCTAACTGCAAGCAATCTCACATCTATCTATTTCGAACAACAAAATAACCTGGAAGGCTTTACTCTACAAAATTATGTTCAATATCATTCAGTTTATCCAACAAATTCGACCAGAAGTTTTGTACCCTGGAACAACTTAATGTGTGTAGTAATGTACCTATTTCTCTGCCACAACCCCAAAAGACGTCATTGTCTAACAAACCAGGATTATGCATCCAAAAAGGAGTCCAATATTGATGCTCTAATTTCATTTGTTGAACCAATCACAGATTTAGATCCAATTTTGCCTTAAATCCTGCCCGTACTAAATTATCCCAATGCTTTGTTGAAATATCACAATTCAATTCCATTGCCCAAGTATGTCGTAAATTATCCGGCTAAGTCAAATATCATATAGATCTCCAGCCCATCAGCCAGCAGGGTGTTTTAACATTTCGAGTCTGAAATAATACTGATTTGAGTGTTGCATCTCTTTCGAGTTCACATTTTAAAAGTAAGGCCTTTTGTAATCTATACCAGTTCATCTGAAGATGGGCCATATGCAAGGTGTCTGTTCTGGGCTTACACCATACCTGTATTTATAAAAACAGCAGTAGGGGTCGGGCGCTGATCTGGGTAGGTGGGTTGCTGCCTATTATATTGGTACAAAATCCGGTCGGAATAGACACACACACACACACACTCTATTTATTACAATGTATACTTCAACGCTGCCTTTTTCGCTTCCTTAATACCTTGTGCTTCATTGGACTGCCTTGGCTCGTAAAAAAAAAAAAAAATCCAGCTCTCTATACCTGTTTGCCTCCCTCTGCTCTCCTCCCGCCTCATGGCCGAAAACATGGCGTCCTCGTTTCACATCCCAGCGACTGCTCAATCTGTCTGCTAGCTCCGCAGCCGTTCCTGCGACTCCCTCCAGCTTCTCGGACCACAACGCCTACTACATCCTGTTGTGATCCTGATTTCATGCATATCTTCCATAACATTAATGATGACGCTGAGACATGGATTAGGTCTTACTTCTTTTAATGTTGCATGTTAACTGCCTTACAGCTGTCCCCAGCCCTAGCTTCCACATTCCATTCTCCAGGCTCCCTTGCCTACATTCCACATTCTGTTCACCTACAACATCCCCTCCTTACTTATCATCTGAATTCATCATATCCAGCTGTTCAAGGTGTCCACAATTCACAGTCTACTTCTGTTCACTAATAGACCGTTCAATAACACATAATTTGTGCTCTGCACATAAAATACTCCATCAGAGCCAGGCTTTTTCACATTCCTGTGTCCTTGAATCTCCTCTGTTATTCTCTTATGAAGGTTCCTTCCTCACCAGGCACATTGCGATGAAAGGTTAATGCTATGACAGTCAACCATCATGCTTCCACTGACAATATACCCACCCTGTACTTTTACCATGGCATCCCTTTTTACTTGGTATCATTTTATGGTACCGCATAACCAATGTATTTCTCCTTTATTTCCAGTTCTGTTTGCATCTTTTGTTTTTTTTATGCGGTCTGTGTCTGAATTTCTCCTTTTCAGTTCCTTAATATGCCTTATCTGCCTCCATGTTATCCACTCGGCTGGGTTACTGTGAGAGCTACTGTCACTGTAAACTAATTACTGCTGACTTCAGGAGCCTCCCTGTTGCACCCGTCACACTTTCCACTGCATCCTTCACTTCTTCATATCTCCCCTTTCCTTCTCTTTTTTTTTTAGTCTTTCTTCATTGAGCTCTTGCAGGCTGTCATTATTGCTTCACTTTATTTTGTAATGTATTCCACGACTTTCAAATTACTCTGTCATTGCTGTAACTTCGAAGCAATCTCCAAAATTCAGGATATCCATCTTGCATTACATACCAACATGCATATAGATGGCTGTCGTCCATTTGAGAAGCACATTGCCAATAACACACAAGTTCATCTTCCAGAGATGAGAACATTGAGTCATTTGGCTTTCCATCCACCAACATTTGACATTTCGGAAACTTATCATGGAAGTTTGAGAAAGAAGTTGACACAGAGAAGGGAAGGCAGTATCCGAACTTGTCTCCTCTCCCCCAAGTGGATGTTTTTTGTGAACTGCTCATTGTCTTTGAGTGGGGCTGGGACACACATGAGGCACTCCAGTGTTTGTGCGGTATTTTAGCAGAGGAGTTCTTTGGCATGAAAGGGCTCAACTTTTCAGTGCTGGCACTTCTCATATTGCAGTCCTTGCACAGCCTGTGTCTATTAAAGTATTGTTTGAGATTATTAAAGTGACCTAGACTGTGGCATGCCATCTGTTATATTTCATCACTGTTTCTTCCTTCTTTTGATGTTTCTCCTTCCAACTCATCCTGGAACATTGCATGGAAGAGCGAAGCATTCCCTGTTGCTACGCCAACTCCTTTCACATTGACCTGCAGCCCTCTTCTTTCCATGCCTCCCATTTTTAAAATTCTTTGTGGTTAGACATTCTTTCATTTGGCTTTACTGCCTTGACAACTCTCTTTGATATAATTATCTTCTCTTTGCACAACAGCATTTACATTTGCACCCTTTGTATTCCTTTCATTTCCCATTATTGCTCATTTTAAATTGGCAGTTTTGCCCTGCATTGAAACAGTGCTGCTATATTGACTTCTTTATTGTTCAGGAGCAACTACCACTCTTATCATCTTTCGCACTTTGTTCCTCCCTCTTTCCTGCTCTGATGTGGTGTGCATTATTACATCCTCTATCTCACTGCATTGCTACGTCACCCTTTCATTTCCCTTGTCATTTATTCCTTCTATTTTCATTCTCCACTATTGTCTTTATTTTGTATTATTTCCATTGAATTTACTTTCATTTCGTTTTCATTTGTATTTTGACTCAGGTGATCTTTTGCCTTTAATTACTTTGCTATGTTTTCTTTTCAGATTACTGCATTAATAGATTGAACACCCTAACATCAAGCATGCACAACCTTTACAGTACAGAGTCCATAACAGTTCACCAGCTGTGCCGCATCTTCACATTGCAGCAATCTCATGTTTTCAATTCGTACCCTCTCTTTATTTAGCAGGTAATCCCAATGCCGATTGCAACCAATGGCAGGGTTTGAGTCAAAGTGGTAATTTTTAGTTAGGCAACACAACTCAAAATGGTGTATTGGCATTAATGTAAACAAAGAAAACATGTTACCGTTTAAAACATGGTGGCAAGTTTTCAACGTTTTGTTTATTTGCCAGATGATCGAGTGCAGTGGTCTCATTTATTCCAACATTATTTCCCTTTCCTCATGTTAACCTGTTCAAGTTGGCAGGAACACTGTTAGTAAATGCAATGTTACAGTTTCCTTTAATCTTGTAATGTTATCATGAAATGTTATCTTTCATCACAATATTGTAATATTTAACTGTTTGGGCTGTATTCCAGATTACAATAGCATTGTTTCTAACTTCATTCACCTCATTTCATAATAGGTTAGGAAATTGCTTGTATTTGCACTTGCTGGGTTGCCATGGTAACCTTTATTACTTCACTCCATGTGGCCATGCTTCCTTACTACCATTATCTTTTCAAGCAAAACAAATGCAAAACAAAAACACTGGTCCTGCAATCTTGCCTCTTGCGCTCAGTGAGGTTGGTTTACATTCAATTTTCATTTGAAAAAAAATGCTTTCCTGATGGAGCAGCTCTTTCCATTAATGAATATACAGCACCATACACTGTGTTTACTTAATAAATTACATGTTTCAATGGCCACACACCAGCTTACTATTAATCACAACCATGTACACGCTGCATCGGCATAAAGTCACAAAAGCCAGCTAAATACATTGCAGCATAACATTCATTTCTCCTTTGGGTTTGTTTACTCTATGAGCTTAAAAGCGCAGCGCATCTTACCTTCTCCATGACTGCTGCAGTTTTCCTTTCCCAACTGATGTCACTTCCAACTTTGGCAAATTACCTTTATTTTGCTTGTTCCTTGTTGTTTTTATTTAGTTTGCTTGTGTATATTTTTTTTGTGCAACCTCCTCCTCAGGTCACTTTGGCCCCTTCCTTGGACAATATTTCTTTTGGCCACCTCCTTGGGCAACATTTTTCCTTTGGCCCTTCCTTGGGCAACCTTTTTTCCTTGGGCAACCTTTTTTTTTCTTTGGCCCTTCCTTGGGCAACCTTTTTTCCTTTGGCCCTTCCTTGGGCAACCTTTTTTCAGTTGGCCCTTCCTTGGGCAACCTTTTTTCATTTGGCCCTTCCTTGGGCAACCTTTTCCTTTGGCCCTTCCTTGGGCAACCTTTTCCTTGGCCATTCCTTGGGCAACCTTTTTTTTTTCTTCTTTGGCCCTTCCTTGGGCAACCCTTTTTCTTCCAGCCACCTCCATGGGCTCATCAGTGTCCTTTCAGCCACCTCCATAGGCTGATCATTAGTTCCTTATTTTCCAGCTCTTTGTGCCATATTTTTTTACATTTTTTTTATCAGATGCGTGGGTCGGTCATCTACTCATCGCCAATTGTTGTGATCCTGATTTCATGGATATCTTCCATAACATTAATGATGACGCTGAGACATGGATTAGGTCTTACTTCTTTTAATGTCTCATTAACTGCCTTACAGCTGTCCCCGGCCCACGCTTCCACATTCCATTCTCCAGGCTCCCTTGCCTACATTCCACATTCTATTCAGCTACAACACATTCAACTGCCACCGCCCTCATCAGCTGGCTGCCACGGCCTGGCAGCTCCTGTGGCCCGCTCTGTCTGCCACCACCTGCTGCGTCCTACGCCTCTACTGCCCCGGATCTTACAGCTCCTGTGACCCCGCTCCATCAACCACGGACTCCTGCTCTCATGCCTCTGGCTGCCGCGGCCCCCGCAGCTCCTGAGCCCGCTACACATGCCACTGACTGCTGCTTTCGCCACCTCCAATTCCTGTGGCCCTTGCAGCTCCTTTGGCTCGCTCCACCTGCCACGGACTGCTGCTTCCACTGCCTCGACCCTTACAGCTCTGGTGACCTGCTCCATCCACCATGGCTACTGCTTTCACCGCCTCTGTCTGCCGGGGCCCCTGCAGCTCCTGTCGCCTGATCCATCCACCACGGACTGCTACTGTGCACTTCTGTGCCCACCGCCTCTGGCAGCCGCTGTACCTGTGACCCGCTCAATCTGCCACAGGCTGCTGTGCCCACTGCCTCTGGCTCCCCACAAGTGAGTAACCTCGATCCAGCCTTCTGGCGCAGCGCATTCTGCTCATCAGCGTGTCTCTCCCTTGCTGGCTCTTGTCAACTAATCGTACAGGACTCTGCAGCGCTCCGCTCTCCGACTCCTGCTGGGGGCCCAGCCTCCTTCCTGGGTGCTCCTGGCTTCCAGGCCTGGCACACCTCACCTGGACTTCCAGTGCCGGCTCCTTTTGTTTGCCATCCACGAACCCGCTTATCCGACCACCAATTCCTCCCGAGTGACTCCCACTGGCTCTACAGCTCTCCTCTCTCCGGCTTCTTCTGTGGGTGCTCCTGGCTACGTTACCTGATCCACCTGTTCACCTTCTCCCAGACTTCTAGTGTCTGCTCCTTCTGGTCCCCGACCATGAACCCACTTATCTGACTCCCACTGACCCCACAGAGCTCCTCTCCCCTGCTCCTGCTGGGTTTACAGCCTCCTCCCTGGGCACTCCTGATTGCGTGGCCTGGCCTTCCGGTCCACCTCCCACCCTGATTTCCAGCACTCGCTCCTTCCACTTATCTGACTCCCACTGGCTCGTCAGTGCTCCTCTTTCCTGCTGGTTACGCTGCATCTAGA
This sequence comes from Ambystoma mexicanum, assembly GCF_040938575.1. Taxonomy (NCBI): domain Eukaryota; kingdom Metazoa; phylum Chordata; class Amphibia; order Caudata; family Ambystomatidae; genus Ambystoma; species Ambystoma mexicanum. The sequence continues at coordinate 1,045,863,811 of NC_090930.1, read as the reverse complement.
CGTGTAGCTACCACTATCCTCGACCTGCCTCTCCATCCTGCCTATGACCTGGCTCTTCCTCCACCGGCCCACTCTGGAGTGACTACTGCCTCTGCCTTCCAGTAGCACTGCCTCCATCTTGCGTGCTCCTAAGGAGTACCTGATCCACCCATCCGGCGGCATCCTCTCCAGTTTCAGCATCAGCCCTTTGGACCTCTTACTCTCCTGAATATCGTGGACTACACTTCACTCTACAGCCTTACCCACTTCTTACCAACTAGTATTCTGGTACACCATACCTACTGTACCTCCCCTCTTTTCTAATTCTTGCTCCTTGTTATGCGCTACTCCTCCTTTCTGTCCCGCCCCTTCCCCTCTCCCCACCTCCAAACACCTCATTCTTATGTACGCAACCTTATCTACCCACAAATCTCCAATACCTTCAAATACCTTCGAAGTTGCCCTCTGAAATACCAGATCGATCTACAACAAAACCACTACTCTTCTTGACCTATACGCCTCAACCTCCGATTTCTCTGTATCACTGAAACATGGATCCCTCCCCACAACACCTCTGTTCCCCTATCCCTCACCTCGTCAATCTTTTTCTGAGCACGTCCCACGCCCCTCAGGGCATGGAGGCGGCTTAGGCCTGCTCTTTCGTCCTCACTTTACCTCCTCTCCTTCTCCTTCTCTACCCACTCTTCCTTCCTTTGAAGGAATGTATACAATCTTTAATTCTCCCCACGCTATATCTTTCCTCATCATATATCGCCCTCCTGGCCCGGTTGGATCATTCTACGAAGACATTGACCATCTCAGCCTCCTCGCCCCCAGCCACAGCCCTCTAATCGTACTTGGCGATTTCAATCTCAATCTCTCCACTGACTCCCCCTCCTCTCCTCTTTTGTCAATCTTTGATTCCTACCTCCTCACTCCTCTCCCTTCCCCTCCTACTCACCAATCTGGCTCTACCATTGACCTCATCTTTACCTCTTCCTTCTCTGCTTCTCCCATTTCTTCTCTACCTACCTTTCTGACCACTCCTTACTATCCTTCTCCCTAAACCCCCCCATCTCCCCTCCCTCTTCCACCCCTTCTTCCATCGTAACCGACGTAACTTCAACCCTTCTCTCTTCCTCACTTCCTGCTCTTCTTCCCTCCCACCCTCTCCCACTTCTCTCTTTCAGCCACTGAAGCATCATCCACCTTAACTTCCTCCCTCACCTCTATTCTAGATCTTCTTTACCCTCTCTCCTCGTTTCTCCCTTCTCGCTGACCTGCTCAACCACCACCTTTCCTCCATGCGCCGCCTTCTTAGGCGCCTTGAAAGTTCCTGGCTCAAACACCCCACCCCCTACAACAAATCTGCATACTTGTCATGACCCTTGCCCCTGGACCTCACTGGCAAGTCAGCCTTCCAGTTAGGGCCAGGTCAAAGGCCTTAAAACCTCATCCAAGACTCTCTTGGAGTCAGTCCTGGTGCCTTTGGCACCAGGCTCATAACCATCATGAAGACCAACATTAGAATGGGACTATTTACTTGGGACTATTTAACTTGGGGAGGTTCAGCCAACATGGAGGCAAACACATAGCTCAGGTACAAGTAACAGCTATGCGGGCTAGTCTTTTGGGGGTGGCAGGCCTGGGACTACTTTACCTGGACTACTTTGGGTGTGGCAGGCCTGGGAGTATTTTACCTGGACTATTTAAACCGCACCCAAACAGCAGAACATGCTTTGCGTTATTCTGCTGTGAGCAGCGTAACGCTCACCGTGTCCAGTTCTTTGATGCAAGCTTACCTGAAACAAAGGACCTGCAGAGAGAGAAAGAACACTACGAAACTTACCTGGAACAGTATCTGGTCTTCAATCCATCGCCAACTTCAGTTCCACTCACCTGAAGGTACGAACTCCATCATCCGGCACTGCATGCATCCTGGAATACCATACCCTGGAAAGAGGAGAAAGAAAGACAGCATTAGTAAGAATTTATTCATGTTTCCTCCCGAATGAAGAAAGCCACACAATTCTTACCTGGGTAGTCATCTCCTGGTCAGTATCATTGCTGGAACATTACGGCGCTCGGTGAGGAACATCGCAACCTGCAAGGAGAGAAAAGACACAGGTTAGCAATGTAAAAGGCGAAACAGCGTCGCGCATTACTCATCGGACAGCATCGCGCACACCGCGATTTTGCCTACCGGCCCATGCTCATCTTCAAACTGCATGACAACACCAAAATACCTTTCCATACCTAAAATGATAGAAGCAAGACATTATTATTCAAACTAAGAGGAACATAAGAAATGCATATAAAGACTGTAAAGCAGCAAACCTACGGAGTCGCAGCACAAGTGAAGTAACTTGGTCGCTGCTCACCCCCCACATCTACGCGCCCCTGCCACGAGGAGCAGGACAGAGAATCCACCTTTTACAATATTAAGGTGAGGAGAGGGCCCAATGGGGAGGAAGGTGTTGAGGCCAAGGGAGGTGGAAAAACAAAGACAATCTGGTATTGAATCGAGCTCTCCTATATTGCAGACCCATCTTTAACCAGAGGCCTTACCAAGGGACCGGGAGAGGGTTTCTAGAGTGCAAATCATCCAACTAGGGCTGGGTGGCGTCCCCGTGGATGCCAGGTGAGCGTAACAATACTTCTACTATCACTCCCTCTATAACTCCTGTCTCAACTCTGCTAAGCACACTTTTCCGACCTTCTTCACTCTCTGTCCTCTCATCCTAGCCGTATCTTTCAAACCTTAACTCTACTTCTCTCTCCTCCTACCCTCGATCATCCAATTGCCTTTCTTCTCTCTGCCTCTGATCTTGCAACCTTCTTTTCCAACAAAGTCCTCAATCTCCGACAATCTATCCTCTCTTCCCCTTCTTATTCTCCTCCTCCACCTCCCCTCTGCATGTCCTCAATTACCCCATCACTCAATCTGAAGTTGCCCTACTCCTTTCTAAAACTCACCCCACTGCTTCTCCAGCCCTAAAATCTACCCCTCTTATCTCACCTCCTTTTTCAACACCCGTCTCTCAGCAGCCACCTTCCCCACTCCTTTTAAGCATGCTACTATCATCCCCATTCTCAGAAAACCTTCTGCTAATCCCCTTTTTACATCCAATTATCGCCCCATCTCCCTTCTACCCTTCCTCTCTAAACTTCTAGAACGCATGGTCTATTCTCAACTCTCTAACTTCATCTCCAACCATTCTCTCCTCCACCCACCTAATCTGGATTCCGTCCTCTTCACTCTATGGAAACTGCTCTCACCTCTGTTCTCAACTCTCTCCTTTCTGCTCGCTACTCTAAGCATTCTTCTATTCTCTCTCTTCATTGGGCCTTAAAGACTCCATTCTAGATTGGTTCTCTTCGCACCTTTTCAGTCTCCTGGGGTGGCTGCTCCTCCCCTATCTTTCCTTTCAACCACGGGGTTCCCCAAGGTTCTGTCCTTGGCCCCTTTCTCTTCTCACTCTATACTTCATTTCTACCTCCCATTATCTCCTCCTTTGGTGTCTCGCACCATTTCTATGCTGATGACGCCCAGCTCTTCCTTTCTTTCTCCTCCTTCTCACCCGACATCCACCATAAGCTCTCTTCTTGCCGCTCTGCTATTAAATCTTAGATGTCTTCTCAGTTCCTTTCTCTCAACGCAGATAAAACCATGCTCCTTTTCTTCCCTGCCAACACTCTTCCTGCTCCCTCTCCTCCTCCTTTCATTCTCTTTCCCCCCTTCCCAACTCCCCTTCTCTACCCATGCCCGCAACATTGGTCTCCACATTGACCCCCACCTCTCTCTTTCTCACCACATTTCTCTCACTGCCAGATCTTGCCGCTTCCACCTCTACAGCATCCGTTAAATTTGTCCTCTCCTAATCTTTCACGCTTCTAAACTCCCAATATCCTCCCTCATCCTCTCCCGACTTCTACTTCTCCACTCTTTTCTTTGGACTCCCCTCCTCTCACCTCTTCCCCTCAGATCTATCTACCAATCTGCTATCCGCTTCCTCTGCCTTCTCTCACCTCACGACTTCATCTCCTCTTGACTCACTAGGTTGGCTCCCATTTCACTCCCAGCTTAAATTTAACTTCCTCTGTCTAGTTTTCAAAGCCCTCTATTGTCTTGCCTTCCCTATCTATCCTCCCTTCTCACTTTCTACACTCCTTCTCGTTCTCTCCGTTCTGCGGATCAATTCCTTCTCTCTCCTCCTCCTCCACCTTGTGCCCCTTCCTGCTTCCGCTCCTTCCAACTTCTCGCTCCTTCCCATTGGAACCGCCTAACCCTCCCCATCCGCTCTATTACCTCCTACCCCTCAATTTGCACTTCTCTAAAATCCTATCCCTTCCATTCACCCCCTAGCATCTCTTTGCTTCCTCTCACCACTGAAACCTCCTCCTCCTTCACCTCCTACCCTGCTCTCTCACTTTGGTACCCCTACAATTGCGCTAAACCTCATCAATAACGTAAATTGTTCCTTGTACTGTTTTCTGGTTTGATTCAATGTTATCTATTGCTGGTTGTATTTGCTTGTTCCTCATGTAAAGCGCTTTGGATTAAAGCGCTATATAAATCTAAATAAATACAAAAATACAAATATGAAAACAGTACGTTATGAGGCATCCTGAATCAATGTGACAAAGTCAATCCGTGAATAAGAAAAAAACAAACAGATTGTGGGATAAACCCGTAAAGGTTAAATGTTGAGGAATGCATCATTGTTTCACAGGTCTGGGACTAAAGCTAAACCATGACCCTCCACATGCGAGAAGTTTCAGAAAGCAAGAATGGGGCACTGGAATCTCGTGACCCAGCAATTGAAGGAAAACATTCCCTGCTATACCTAGTGGATTTTCCAGCTCTGTATAGGTGAAAGATTTTCCCTCATCAGGCCACATTTTTAGCAGAGTCTTTCCCTCTATAGACTAGAGACATGCCGATTCCACCAAAGGGCAATCCAAAACATTTTATAGATGTATATTACAGTTTAAAAAAAATGGTTTTTATATGAATGGAGCTTCCTTGCACTGGATAATTGATCTAAACAATGCCCATGGGAATGGGAAGGTTACCTTAATTGGCATGAAGAAGCCTCTAAATATTGAACGAGTCGAGCCACAGTCCTAAAAGGTTTGAATGAGAAATTAGGTTACAAAACTGAATACTGAAAAGTAAGTGTGTAATGTCAGTCTCCCTCCCCACCACATTCAGCCATCTGATCCACTCCATTCCTAATCAAAGACATAGCGGAGGAAACACAGAAAGAGATTACCTTCTTCGTTAATACTTTAGCACCCCCGTTCAGCAACGTGTAATGCAATTTCCTGTTTCACCACAACAAGCTTTTACACAGCATAAACCATCACCAAGTTCTCGGTCTCGGTCATATTCCCCAAATCCTGATGCTGCTCCTGCCTCTGGGTCTATCCTGCACAGAGCTCTTCCTGTATCATATATGGCCACACAACCCCTTTAAGACAGTTACTGGGTTGACAGAGCACCCCATGCTGACAAATGATGGACTCAAGCTGCCAGGGACTGGGTTGTCTGGCTACTACCCAATACCCATAGTCTGGAAGGAGTGAGATCCTAAGGCGCACCAACCTTCACCAAGACACAGGATATTTCCCATCAAGGAGTTTAAAAACCCTAGATTCATAATGGGACTATGAATAGTGCCTGCAGGTGTATGCAAATTAATCAATAAACACATCAATCAGGAGAATAATCGGAATATCGTATGCTCTTGCAAATACAGAAGCAGCTTGGAAACCTTTTCCAAGAGAATCCTCAAACTTAGCAGATCGGTGGAGAGGGAAGTAGTCAACCACGAGCAATGATGTCTGGCAAGGAAACTGCAGGAGTCCCTGCCAGTTGCTGAGGGACACAGAACAATGCAGAAAGAAGAGCTACAAGGTGTGAGAATCCAAGATGGCACCCATGTGGCACAACACCTACAAAGCAGTCGAAACCTGGTGAGATGAATGAAAAAATGAATGCAGAGTGGCTCAATCACAATTAAAAAAATCTGTTAAGATATAGCAAACCAAAAGATCAACCCAAAAACCCGAGCCAGCCCCTGAATGGCCCCAACCAATCCAAGACCCAACCATTAAAGCCCCTTAGGAAGTATAATGTAGGCTGGCCTGTCCAGTCAAGACAGCAGACATAGTAGAATCCACAGCAGTCTTAACAGACGGCCATGTTCCTTGATGTTTCCTGATGGAGCAGAGAGATCATCACTTGTTATAAAGGGGCAACTTTGAGGACTTTCCAACTACCCCCAACTCATATACAAGGGTATGAAACTTGCCAGAGATCTAGGAAGGACCTAAGCAGACACTTTTGAGATACCTGATGGTGGTAAGACCTAAAGAAGTGTATGTTGAAAAGCTGGTCATGAAAGCTGGGAAGCCGAGGTAGGGGATGAGACCTGAGCCAGTGCATGTTGACCCAGAGGTATGTGGGAGACCAACCCAAAATGCAAAGGTCTTGTGGAGACCTGGAAGATATAAGCACGGACAAGACCAGTTCAAACTGGAAGGTAAAGAGGATAAGATAGAGTCTGAAGAAAAGTCTGGGATCTGTGCGAGTTCAAGGAGGTGTTTGAAAGCAGAAAGAGGGGTGGGGCAGAGCGGGGGAGGGAGCAGATTGAGTTAACCTTGGAAAAACCTTTCTTGAGAAACTTTTGTCTTGTGACCAAAGAGTAAGAATGGATATTGGAGATTAGGTTTTGTGAATTCTTCGGTTGACCAAGAAGTGGAAGGTTTGTGGTTTAGCTAATGGAGGTTAAGAACTTGATTACTATACAATCAGAAATGTCTGCTGGCCACATCCTTTGGATATTGTGTTGTGGGCTAGTGAGTCCCTGGAGGGACAAGGACTCCCAAGACCAGGTTTGAACTTCGTTTTGGAGTAGTTAACCTATTAGAGGGAAATTGCTTGGGTAAATTACTGTTGCTATTGGCTGTACACCCAATGGAGTATTTTTAAATGTCCCATATAAAGATTCAGCAATTGTGCTTGCCAGGGACAACTTGCACTGCCTACCTTGATCGATGTAAATTTCAGGCAATATCTTCTCGAATTTGCCCAGGTTTGCACTGGTCTCTGGTCGCAGTATAACAAAGTGAGTCACCATCGCAACAGGCAGCCAGTCAGGATCCAGGTAGATGCCTCTGAACAAATTCAAAAGGTCCCTCAGTAGTCGCTGCTTCCAAAAGCAGAGGAGGGAATAGCAACTTAACTGACCATTACATAAAGGAATCATTGTCTCAAATATCAGCCCTTGCACTATTCCTATTCTTCCTGTAAAAAAACTACAACAAACTAAAGACACATTTTGTAGAAGACCTAGGCACTGTACACTCTCTAGTGGCTCCCCCTCTTTTCAAGTGGTCACAAATCCTACAATGTTTTCTTCCCTCCCACATTCAGCTATCACCTTTCCTTGTTGTAAATCTGTGCCTTTTTTTCTATAATTATCCAGCAAGAGTGTCAATATTTCTATGCCTTCACAAAGCGAGGCTTGTAGTACACATGGACTAGACTATAGCTTGGATACAGTCTTCCACCTTGTTTTCCTCAATACCGAAAAAAGGATTGACATTATTGCATTTCATTCAGGGGTGATGGCCGGCTATGTGGAGCAAATGCAGAAACTACTCTACATTTCATGCTAATATGTGAAGGCCTAAAATACCTTAGAGTTAGGCATTTCAAGCCCCTGTTCCAGCTTTTTAGTATTTCGACAACGGTTGATGCCATGCAGTTAGGCAGACCCTCTGTCTATTTGAATGCAGTTTACATTGCAGCAAAGTACATCCATAGACCTCATTGAGAGAGACTCCCCCTTTAGGTACAAGGACTTTCGTTCCTGTGAGGAACTCCCTAGGTCACATACCATAATAGCACATTTGGGACTATCTGCTATGATGAATAATGTATGCTTGACTGAAAGTAATGCTGAAATAAACTAATCAGTAAAAGATGTCACTTTAAGAAGAGATGTGTACTTAACTGAGATGAGTGGAGTGCCAAGGAGGAGATCGTATTGTACACAGGAGAAGCCCTCCGACGTGATCACGCCTTGGAGAGGTAGACCTCAGACGAGCCACATAGCCTGCGACTTTTGAGGAGGCAAAGAATGCTAGCCTGAGACGCCAGAGTCCCAGTGTGCACCAGGTGGTGACAGGACCACGTCCACATCGTGGTGGGTAGGGCGCCCAACGAACTGCGCTGAGACCATCAGAGAAGGAAGCAAAAAAAGCTTCCCAACACCAGCATCCATATCCGGCAGCAGCCAGAAGGGGAGCCGAGAATGGGAGACCAGCAAAACTGAGCAGTGATCAGGCAAACATCAAAGAGGAATACCTGAGCGAATGCCATGCAGGACAGGAGAAGAGGAAGGTCACCAGGGCAACATTATACAGAGCGCAAAACTCATCCCAGTAATAACGACAAGATATTACTGTTTAACTGGAAGTGTACAAAGCAGATAAAGAGAATAACGATTAACCCTGTGTGGATAAAGACGGGAAAAAAAGACCAGTGAAACAAGGGAAATTACCCTATGAGTTAAAATGTGAAGAGTGGAGAAAGTATGGCATAAAAGAACAAGTTACTTACCTCATCTGGTAACGTTCTTTCGATGGGATGTTCCTCTGACGTATTCCACATCTATAACAGGTAATGACCACAGCTGTGCTGCTTCGGAACATTTCGGCAGAGTGCGTCCTGCGTCAATGACGTTGATCCGTTGTCCCTCAAGGGCCTCCGTCGAGGATCGGCATCACCGGATGTTATATATAGGACGCACGGCGCCCCTAGCCTCAGTTGTAGTTTTTTCCCCAGAACGTGTGGCACCAATCTCCTGCCAGTATGAATGCAGAAAACCTTGCGGAAACGTAAGCTGCAATCGCATAAGAAATTCTGTAGAGGGGCAGGCTGGGAGGGTTCGATGTGGAATACGTCGGAGGAACATCCCATCGAAAGAACGTTACCAGATAAGGTAAGTAACTTGTTCTTTGAGGGGATTGTGTCCTCTGACATATTCCACATCTATGACAGACTCCCAAAGCAGTACCAATTTATTAAGGTGGGAAAGAATTTACCAATGTATAATTTTAGAATGCCCAATCAAACAGCTGAATAGAGGACTGCCTTACCAAAGGCCAAATCCTGCCCATGGATTGAGTCCAAGGAATAATGTCTCACAAAATTATGGACAGAGGCCCATGTGGCTGCTTCGCAAATATTGCAAATAGGAACACCCCTCTGAAGAGCAATGGAGGCAGCCACACCCCTAGTAGAGTGAGCCTGTAAGCCTGCTGGAGAGTCCTTTCCCGCCAAACGGTAACACTCAGATCGTAAAAATGATCCATCTGGACAAGGTCTGTTTGGAAACAGCCTGACCCTAGCGCCTTCCAGCATAACCAACAAAGAGCTGATCGTCCACTCTGACCCGGGACCTATGGAGCCTCTCCTCTTCCTTGCCAGGATGTGGAAGAGGATAAAATGCGGGAAGAATCACCTTCTGGCTCAAATGGAATTCTGACACAACCTTCGGAAGAAAAGAAGGCCGTACCCGCAAGACAACCCTGTCCTTATGGAAAACAGTAAAGGGTGGCTCGGCAGAAAGTGCCTGCAACTCACTCTGCGAGCGGAAGGAACCACAACCAAAAACACAGTTTTAAAGGACAACAGTCGCAACGGACAAGAATGTAAAGGCTCAAACGGAGCTCCCATTAGGAACTTTAAAACCAAATTCAAATCTCATCCCAGCACCTGGAAAGGCGATGGTGGAAACACATTAGTTAGCCCTTTTAGAAACTGAGAAATCAAAGGGATCTTAAAATAAGAATATATGGACAGCGCCGCCAGGTAACCCTTAATGGTACCCCACTTGCAGGCCCTTGGGGGCTAAAGAAAGCAAAAAAGACAAAACCAAAGGAATGGAACATAGGAAAGGATCCACGTTCTGTACCCTGCACCAGTCACAGAACTTTCTCCAACGGCAACGGTACAGGGATTTTGTTGCAGGCCTTCTGGCCAAAAGCAACACCTCCATCACGTCTTCGGAGAGGTCCCAAACCTAATACCTCAACCTTTCAGATACCAAGCATGAAGGCTGAGAGACTTGACCTCTGGATGGAGAACCCGACCCCCCTCCCGTGAGAGCAGATCATCTCGGTAGGGATGACGGCGTGGAGGGCAGATGAACATTTCTAGGAGGTCCGGGTACCACGCTCTCCTGGCCCATGCCGGAGCAATGAGAATCATCTGGGAACCAAACCTCCGCAACACTTGCGGAAAGACAGGGACTGGAGGAAACACGTACAGCAGAGGGAAGGACCACTCCACTACGGACGCATCCCCTAAGGCTCCTCTTGGAGGAAATTCCCGTGAGCAGAATCTTTCCCACTTCCGGTTGACACTGGTGGCAAAGAGATCCACTTGTGGGGTTCACCAAAGGGCGAAGATCTCCAACAGAACTACCTGAGCCAGCACCCACTCGTGAGAGACCGTGCTCTGCCTTTGTCGGCCCACCATAGAAGATCCTGGACGACCGAGGTCAGAATCTGAACGGGATCCAGCATCCTGACGGAGAACTGCGACCACTGCATCTTGAGAGCCCACTGCAGAGATCTCATCCGCAGCCTGGCCTCTGGCACCAGGAAAATGCAGGATGCCATGAGGCTGAGCAACCTCAAGAATTCGAACGCCGAGACACTCCGGGCACGTTGAAACTTGTCCATCATCTGGAGAATCTGATGAGCCTTGACCTGGGGAGGCGAACACTGCCCCAGGGAAGTATCGAGCACTGCTCCGATGTACTGGAGCCGCTGGGTAGGTGTCAAATGGGACTTCATTAAATTGAGGGAGAAGCACAGCTTGTGAAGGGAGTGGCAGGTGATGGACAGATGATCCAGGGCTTGCTTGGGAGAGTGCGCCCTGATCAACCAATCGTCCAGGTAGGGGAAATCCCCCCTTTCCTGAGGTACACTGCCACCACCACCATCAGCTTGGTGAAGACCCTCGGGGCGGAGGTCAATCCGGACGGCAGGACCCGAAACTGAAAATGCGAGTCGCCAACCGCGAACCTCAGGTACTTCCTGTGCTTTGGTTGAATCGGCAGATGAAAGTAAGCATCCTTGAGGTCTAGAGACACCAACCAATCCTGAAGTTGAAGGGCCTGGGGGACTTGAGAAAGAGATACTATCTTGAATGTGTCCTTCCTGAGGAGCCTGTTCAACCAACGCAAGTCCATGATGGGTCTTAATCCCCCGTCTTTTTTCGGGATCAAAGAATAAGGGGAATACCATCCTTTGTTCCTCTCTGCTACAGGCACCAGTTCTATGGCGCCTTTCTCCAGCAGGGGTAGGATTTCCTGCGCAAGGAGTGGATCTGGATGCTTCAAAGAGAGCTTCCCCGTGGATTGTCCTGAGTCCTCTGCTGGAAGCGAAGACAGTAGCCATAGGCTATGATCTCCAGAAACCAGACATCTGAAGTAATTGCTCGCCATTCTCCAAGATGCTGCGCAAGTGTGCCCCAACCGGCGAACCATGGGACATAGCCTCATGACTGAACGGACGCGGCTGCGGCAGTGCCTGAGGGCAAAGAGGCAACTGCTGAGCGGCTTTGGCACCTCGAGTAGCTTGCTTTCCACCTCTGGTACTCCTACGGTGGCCCCTTTGACTGGCAGCTCCTCTCGACCTACCAGAGGTAGAGTCGTACCGAAAGGAACCTCCCCTCCATTGCTGTCCCCTAGGATGAAAAGGTGGAGGTTGACGTACTGTAGTGCTCAAAGACTTTGCTGCAGCTTTGGAGGTCTGCAACCTCTCAAGGCTCTCGTCAGCCTTGCTGCCAAACAGATGAACACCATCAAAGGGCATGTTCAGAAGCTGGGATTGCACATCAGGAGCAAACCCTGACTTCCACAACCACGCAAACCTGCGTATCACGGTGCTCACAGCCATGGACCGACGGACACAGTCAGCCGTGTCCAAACCCGACTGAACGGATTCGCACATGGCATCCTTGCCGTCTGCACGAGGGCTAGAAAACCATCCCGTTCTTCCCCTTTGGGAATATGCTCAGCCGCCAGAGATGCACAGTTCCACAGAGTTTGAGTGAATCTCGCCAAGGCACAAGTGGAGTTGGCCGACTTCAACACCATACCCCCAGAAGAAAATATCTTCTTCGCCCAACCATCAAAGCGCTTATCGTCCCTACCAGGAGGGATGGTAGGGAATGCAGCCTGCTTCGAGGGGGCCTTAGCCGCCTGCACCACCAAACTCTCCGGAGTAGGGTGCGTCGTTAAGTAGCCGGGGTCACTACTGGCTGGCCGGTATTTTTTCGGTAGCGAATTAACTGCGTGGAGACTCTCCGGAGCAGTCCAAGTCGCCGCCACCCTCCTTTGCAAAGCCATGTGAAACGGCAACACCGGGTCTGTGGGTGGACCTTGGTCCAGGATGTCCGTCAGTTCATCCTGTTCAAAATCAACAGGTGGAGCAGACCACCCCACGTATTCAGTCAACCTTGGCATGAGACGCCTATAGGAGGATTCGGCATGCGTCCCAGGCTCAGGCCTGCCAAACTCCACCTCCGGATAGGTGCCGAGACCACTGGCGTCATGCAAGGTCTGACGGAGTTCCTCCATCTGACTGTGCCCCGACAAAAGGTCCTCAGGGACATCAGGAGGCACAGCCATCTCATCAGACCCTTCCTCCACCTCTGAAATATACTCCAAAAGGTTGGAACAAATCTAACCATGGAGGAGGATCAGAGTAGGGCTCAAAAACAGGCCTCATTGACTTACTGAGAGCCTTCCTCGGAGGTTCTACAGCCCTTCGGGGTACCTCCAGGAAATCCTCCACAAACGACGCAGAGGGAATCGGTGTCGACCGAGGCACAGACAGTGTCGACAACTTCTTCGAGGGCGGAGCCCCGAGAGAGTCCCGACAGACACGGCGCCAATGCCGTCAACACCTTCTTCGAAGGCTTCACAGGTTTCGACGGTCTCGATGGGTTTGAGGACCGGGACCTGGACCTGGCACGGCTATGGTGATCTCCCTTGTCCGAGCGGGACCTCGACGGCTCCCGATGATCGCACCGACCTCCCGATCCGGAAGGCGTGCGAGTGGTGGACCGAGCCCGTTCCCTGCCGGCTTCTTTCTAAGGTGCGGATGGAACTGTGCCCTGCGATTCGAAAATCGCCTTCATCTGCTGGCGGAATGCATCCCATTCGGCCGGCAACGAAGACTTGGTGGGACAAGTCAACCGTCTGGCGGAGTCCTCCTCCGACGAGGACGGGGAAGGCGACCCGTGACGGCGCTTCCTAGAATGCCTAGGACCCCCTGGAATTTCGCTGACACAGAGAGTCGCCCCGCGAGTCTTCGGTCGAAAGCCCAGCGGACTTCAATTTATGGGGTTTAGACACCCTACCTACCTTCAATTTCTTCTTACGTTCCCGCAAGGCCTTAGACGTCAGGGACTGGCAATCCTTGCAGTCGTCAGTGGCGTGGCTTTCGCCGTGGCACCAGAGGCAGATGTCGTGCGGGTGCGTGATGGACATCTTCAAGGCGCAGTCCCGACATTTTTTAAAGCCCGACTTTGGGGTAGTAGAAGAAGACGAAGACATTGCTATCGTAGAGAAGAATCGAGTGCGCTGAGATTCCCAAGCAAACACGTTTGCAGAAAATACGGAATTGACGCTACGGGTGCTGTGCATCCTATATATAACATCCAGTGATGCCGACCATCGACGGAGGCTCTCGAGGGACAACGGATCAACGTCATCGACGCAGTACGCCCTCTGCTGAAATTTTCCAAAGCAGCACAGCTGTGGTCATTACCTGTCATAGATGTGGAATACGTCGGAGGACACAATCCCCTCGAATCCTGTGATAAGAGAGATTAGATCAGACTATGAAGTGAACAAGGTAGTGTGAGGGATCAGTAATGAGAGGCTGACACAAAGTAGTAATTTTCTCATTATCATACATCTTTAATCGAAATGTTTTGGATAAACACCTCTCTATCACCATCTATGGATGGTTTCTGTACATAGTAAACTAAAATCAGTCTGTGTCAAGTCATTAAACTTCTAAACCGTCCAAAACATTCTAAATCTGCCCCTCACACTACAAATGGACAACTAAGGGCACAAGGAAATGTCTCCGACTTTATGGTTGACAAAAAGTGTACATGATCAAAGTAAATAGATAAATCCATCAGAAAAGTATTTTCAAAGGAGAAACCCTTGGATCCAGAGGGTGGTTCCCTCCCTCTGGCTATTTAGGTAGACTGGCAAAAGCGTCTCTTTCAAACAACAGTTCCTCTGGTTAGTTTCAGAAATTTCTTATGAAGACATACATTCCTGTCATGATGCCTAACCCCGGAGCACCAGGCCAGGCCCAGCACCCCCGGAAGCAGGCATCATGCCCTCGGGTAAAAGCCCAGCGACCCCTTATAGGGGCTCTTTGGACTCAGTCCTGGCGCCTTTGGCGCCAGGATCATGTTGGACATCAGTCCTGGCGCCATAGGGCCAAGCTCATAAAGGGAGGTGTTTTGTGCACTTACCTGATGCAGACCATGCTGCACGCTTCAGGCCTCCCTGAGACCTGAAAGGGACTATTTTTTCATAGGGACTATTTTTTCACTCGGGCGTGGCTAGGGAAGGATACATATCTAGTTGGGGAAGGATACATACCTGGGACTTCTTTGGAGGCTATTTAAGCCACGCCCAGACAGCAGCACATGCTTCGCGTTGTTCTGCTTCCTGCAGCTTAACGCTCACCGTGTCTGCTCCTGGACTCCAGCCACGCCCGCCTCGAACATGGAAGACCTGCAAGGAAGGAAGAGAAGAGAAAGGTGAAAACCAAGGACTATTTCAAACTTCTTACCTGCATCCGGAATCTGAACTTTCATACTTACGGTGCATCGCTCAGGAAAGTCAAGTGGATTTTGCCAGCGCCATTCTGAAAACCAGTGAAGTAACTGGACGAACGCGCGCCCCTGCACCAGAAGCAGGATGGAGAGTTCATCCTTCCAAACCATAAGGTGAGCTTAAACCGGGGTTTGGAGGAAGTTAGAGAGGAACGAAGGGGGAAAGGGGGGAGCTAGCACACTATTCTGCAGACTGTTAATCCCCTTTCTCATCTGCAGAAGGATATTCCTATGGGCCAGGCAAGCACGATTTGGAGGTCCTGTCCAATCGGTGTTCCGGGTCCTGCGCATCACGCTAGAAGAGGCCACAGCAATCCAGACTAGACCAGCGCCCCCGTGGGAACCAGGTGAGCGTTACAATTCCATATCGTTCAACTCTTCCTTGGTTTCTTTGTACTGAGTTCATAAAAGTTATTATTCAAATGAAAATAATTCCACAAAAGGTTTTCTTTACCTTCTCCTGTACTTTGGCAGATTACCTTATGGATTTCTTTATCAGGAATCCTCTTGTGAACTATTCAGATTTCCTGGTCTACTCCCCTGTCAGGTATCTTGTCACAATATCACAAAGTCTTTGTTCAACTCTTTAAATGCCTTGTGCATCTATCCACCAGGAACTCCGCCATGAGTTTCCCTGGCATACTTCTCTGCCACGTGTTTTGCAACATGGGTGCATTTCCTTCAATAACTTTAGTGGACTTCCTGGTATTCTTCCCTACCAGGAATAGTTTGATGGGTTCTTCAGATCCCCTGGTGTACTTTCCTGCCAGGTATCTTCCGACAATTTTAAGGTGCGCATTCAATTTCAAAGTGCCTGGTCAATTTGGTTGTCAGGACTTCCTCTTTGGGCTTCCTAGATTCCCCTGGTATACTCCCCCGTCAGGTATCTTGCCACAATATCTTATAACGTGATAGGCTTTTAGTTGATTGTCTGGTATGCTCCCCTGCCAGGAATCCTCCTTTGGGGCCCTACAGATCCGCTGGTACTTCTCTGCTAGGTATCGCTTCACCCCTCAAATGCCAGCTGCCTGGTCTACTCCTTTCACCAGGACTTATCAATGTCACTGTCCTTTAATATGCCACAGTTGCATCGCTTTGTTGAATTTCGATTTGTATGATAAGGTAATACTTGTTCCAATTTTCCCCACATTGACATCTCACACATAGGGACTTGTTCAAGTTTTGTTGTGGCACTTGTCAGTATTCATATATTAATTTGTTCACTTTTTTACATGCCTGTCGGTATGCCCCGGTGGCCCCAATGGCTCTGGGTAGACTTACCAGTGATTTGCAACGTCCCCGACCTGTGGCGTGTCTCTGGGACAGCCTCCTTCGTGCTGCAGACCTTCTACCAGCATGCATCTCAGCTCCACACTCACCCTTCGGCTTCTCTCACTGGCCTGGACCAGAGAATGCCACTGCCCAGAACAACCGTGTCTGCGGGGCCCTGTTGATGCTCTGTCAGTTTCCGCTGTGTCTCTCCGAACTTCGCGCCAAACCGGTATGTAAATCTCACGTTTGCAAGCTGCTGCATGAATGTGCCTGTTCTCTCGACTTCCTCCGGCACCGGCCTCTCCAGTTCTGCCTGCATTTTGAGTGTGAACGACATTTTTAAAATGTCCCGTGCGCTTGCGGTTCAACCAAACAACTAATCTGCACATTCAGTTTTAGGTTTACTCCTCTTCCTCATCTCAGTACTTGAGGCTTTATGGGAATTGAAGTCCATAGAGGTTATGCGATTTCTAAATTGAAGTTATTTAGAAGTCTTATTTAAAAAACATCAGAAACAGGAGATGTTGTAGGTGTCTTATGTATGTTTGAGGCATGAATGGAACTCTGTCTAGAGCGAAGGAAGGTTTCTGGGATCTACAATGAGGATGTTTTGTGGGGTGACAATAAGCCATCAAAAACCTGGGCATTATAAGATCTTTTTCAGTGAGAGGGGAAGAATACTGTGTCTCTTTCAATTGAGTCACCACCTCCCCTGGCAGTCATCTCCTCCCATATGATCCTCCCTTATATTATCCCCCAGGATCAGGATAAGGTAACGGCTGCCGTCTCCTGGCCACATGGGATGAGGTTATCGCCGAGGAATCAGTGATGACTCCACAAGATTCATCACAGTAGTTCGAGAGGAAACCCAAGAGAGGAGAAGATACCAAATTGGATCAAACCACATCCAAGCTGAAAAAGCCTGTATTAACGGACTGAGAAGTCTACAAGTACAGACAAGAATGTGAGAAAGTAGCATAAGGAAAGTTGTTAGACACATAACTGAAGAGAGTACAAGACACAAGTATGTTGCGAAACAGCTACAAGAATTAATCAAGGAAATATCCAGAGACTATTATAGAAGATCGTGTTTGGAAACAAACACAAGAAAGAGACATTGATACAATGAGACTACCAGAAGATAACAATTCTATGGGAATTAAGGCGTTCTTCTGGCCTCGTTTAAGTTAGTTATAGTAGTGGTAGGGTCAGGTATAATTAGATTTGGACTGAGGACATTTCTTTCTTTGGGACTTCCTGGCAACAGACTGGCACCTTTAGTTCCTTCAGATAATCTGGGAAACCCCTCCAGCAGTAGGGAAAGATAGGGTGTATTCTTACAAGTTCATTCAAAGCAAGTTAGAATATCCTTAATGTGTTTGACTCGTGCTTTGAACCCGCCACACTACCCTGTTCTTAATCTTTCCTCTTTATTGCCCCACCCAAGAAGACTGGGGACTGCATAACTACTACTGCCACATCTGCTCTTTACATATACCAGGGAAGGCCCTCTCAATTTACCTTTACAAAATTGTGATCTTATTTACCTTGTAGATGGCTCCTGCCTCCTTGACACTAGAGGGAGGTTATTTGCTGTTCATGCTGTGTGCTCTGCCCAAGCTGTAATAGAAAGCACACAACTTCCCAATGTGTTCGGCCCAAATAGCAGAACTCCTTCCCTCAATGAGAGCATGCAAGTTAGCAGAAAACCACTCTTGTAGACTGGCTTTGATGTTTCACACGATATAGGATAATCATGGAACCAGGAGGTATTCCTGACCTCAGCAGGATCTCTTATAAGAAAAGTCTATGTCTCAGACATCCCTGTTGCCCTAAAGTTGCCAAAAAAGACTGTTAACCCCTCGATGACTAGGTTCCAAAAAAGAAATATCTTGCGTGATACTGCAGCCAAGGAAGTGGTCCATTCCCGCTTTCAGCCTGTACATGCTTTTCTGCAAACACAGAACCCAGTACCCTTGCCTAGCTTTCCTGCCAGACATTGGCAAAAAGAGGACTCTGCACTAGAAATTAAAAGTCTACTATGAAATGTTGAATGGTTGTTTTTACATCCCGATCACCTCTGGTGCTCCCTGGACGGCCGCCTGTTTGTGCTAAAGGTATTATTGCCATATTTTGCCTCTATGCATCATGGGGTGGCAAGGGGAATAGTCTCTTCTATGAAACCAAATTGATATAAACCAGACTTCTCTTCTGTAGGCCAACACTATGTTTAACAATGCGTTATTTGTCAGCAACACAAAGTTGGAAAAGCAGTAGAAAACAGACACAGAAGCACATTGTCCTCCCTCAGTTTGGACTTGTTCTTGTAAAGATTTGTTCAGTAGGGATTGACACGTACCCCTGTAGGAAGGTGGATGCAAAGTCTGTGGTGAAACTACTTATCAAAGATTCGGTTCCAAGATTTGAAGTGTTTGTGAACATAAACCGCTAGAGGGGTGCAAACGTTATGGGACAAATTGTCAAGAAGCTTTTTACAGCCTCTGAATCAGCAAAGACTCCACTGTCCATATCGTACACATTCGGCAGGAGCAGTAGAATGTTAAAATGGATTCCTGACAAACTGGATTGAGAGAGAAATTCAAAATGGACACATGCACCCCCACTTGCTCTCATGAGCATGCAGCGCATGTGTAACCAAAAAAAACAGGCCTTAGCCTACGTGCACACACATAGGTTGCCCAAGGCCCCTTGCTTTAACACCACAGCTACCTTCAATACAACATTAATGTTTAACTAACTGATGATATAATGCTGAACTATTGTCGGGCACTAATGAAATTTGTCTGATCTATCCACAGACAGGTCAAGAATTTACCCAACGTATCCAGAACAAGCATGTCACACACTGAAACCTGGACAATGGTTACATGTAAACTTAGATCAGCAAAATAGTGCTTTAACACCATGCTAGAAGGGCCCCTTAATAGCAGTGTTCATGGTAAGCAGAACCTGTTTAAGTCCCAAGGAGCACACACCTGGATACATGAGTCACACTATAAGAGAACAGATGCTCCTAAAGATGTGCCAGCTTTTGACCACTAGGCTCTGTTAGCATTAGTATTGTTATTGAGCGTCTAAGTGTGATAATGCAGATGAATGTTTAAAAACCATGAACCAAGGAGCAAAGACTCATCTTAAAAGAAACTGCCAAACTGTCAACACAATGGACATTGTAACGTAAGCAGACGTAACAAATTGGCCAGGGTGGAAGCAGCATAGAGTTGTTGATTCGAAAGGGGGTGTGTGGTATGGTGGGACATGATCTTATAGAGTACATTATATTCTGAATTTTATTCCTACTGGAACAGAGTGCAGTGGCACAAGCTCCTCCAGAATGCTACAGCCTTTGTGTTTCTGATGAAGATCAAACAAATGCTTACCAAATGCCTACTTTCCCTGAATATGTTCAAACTTCTCCTCAAAATTAAATAAATTTAATTCAAATAGCCTAGGCCCCCTCACATGAGTAACCTGATGTTATATTATACTCAACCTTTATATTTTGAAAACCAGTGAAAGTATCATCTACAGCTGATCAAAGGCACACAAATGGCAGAAACCACGGTCTATGCCATAAACATTAACACTCCCGAGACCACATTTTTCCCATCCCCCCCTCTTTGCTTTGAAGGGGTAGAAATGGGAGCCATCCCAGCTCCTGTGAGACTGATTAAGGGGTAGCCTTTGTTTCTTACTAGCTCACTTAATAAACAATGACACTTGTACTGAAAGAGTGCTTTCCCAGAAAACAAACGGGCACGCATTCAAATACTGCTTCTGAATTGACTTGTACACTGTTCCAAAATTCCTTTTCCCATACCCGGGGTGCAACATATTGCTGTGGTATTTCTTATTTCTACTGTAGCGAACGAAAAAGTGTGTATGTGCCACCGACCAAAAAAGATACAGTGGGGAAAAGAGGAAGCAAACTGGGTACAGACCTAGGGATGGGTATTTCTCTAGCCTTGTCAGAATTCCAGATAACCTCATGCACCCATATGTTGAAAAGGCACCTCCATTACTCTAACCCAGCAGAGAACTTAGGTTTCTGTAAAAAAAGGAGAGCTGGTGCAAACTATGTTGTAGCAGTGTGGAATGTTTACAAACGCCAATCGCACAATAAAAAATTAAAAAAGGCAATGGGCCGTACACCTAGAGCACAATGTTGAAGCGGGTCACGCCAAACTGCACATTATCCCGGAGTACAAAGACTAAAGACCTGCTAACTAATTTTTTTCTTAATATCCCATCTGCAGGTGAACCAAATAGATAGGGCATGGCGTACTCAAAATTATAGGACTTACTAAATAACCAGCTGTGGCTATGTGACGACACTGAGCACCAAGTCTGGCCAATAACTCCTAAGACTCGAATACTGCTGATCTGTGGCCACGGTGATCCCTCTGGATATCGGTGCAAGCGCTCGGAGTGCTCATTTCACATTTACAGGCCAGTTTAGAGGGTGTGGGTCCCCCCCCCCACTTACCACATACTGCTAGGTTCATGGACAGGATGCCTACAGGATTGGGTCACTGAGTACGAGGTTTGTGAAAAGCACTGCTGGTGGACCAAGCCAGTTTCTCACAAGTGCCCCAGGGATAACTCCTGATGTCTGGCTGGGAATGAGGAAGCACTAGCAGCTCATCAATAGAGCCGGCACAACTGCAAGGTAGGAGCAAACACAGCAAGGTCAGCTAGTAACGGTTGGTGAAAAAGAAGGCATGGGGTTCTCCCTAGATGGAAAAAAAGACCAAATGATGTACGGTTAAATTGAATCATTACACAGTATACTAATTTCACACTGAAAACTAGATTCAGTGAAGTCAGAGACGAATGGCCAGTTGACAAAGATAAGCAAGTATAAACTATGGGCAAACCTGGCACCCCAGTGTTTATATAAAATGTACTTGAGCACCTGCAACAAAAACAACGGTTTTCATTGTAAAAACAGACATGCCCTACAGACCACATATTAACAGAGAAAAACATGCTTTCCAGAACGCATAGACAGCTGCCACCAACTGTGCACCAAATTATATCCTGTGTTTCTAAACTGAAGCCATTAATCAGCCTCAACATTCCATATGGGTCATTTTGTTCATATTTGTGCGCTGCCACAGTCCTTGTTCTGTGCATATCTATAGCAATGCGAAACAGTGATTTAGAAAATGAATGCATTCCATGAGAATAGAATTAACCAAGTATTGAAGGTGACATACAGAGATTGATGACTAACAGATTGAGATTAGCGAACTATGTGGAGGCAGGGTAAAAAAAAGTAAAGGGCAGCACGTGCTTACCCGACAGAACAACTGTGCGCGCAAAATCTTAATTATGCGTGATGCAAAACAAAAAGGAGAGCTTGTGTAAACAGAATGTCATATGGACAAACATTTTGATACATTATAAGGGTATCCATGTTTGTTGCCACTGAGAAGCGTCAAAAAACACAATGGGTTGCAACAAGAAGCAGCAGAGCCATAATGCACTGAGGAGAGGTTAAAGCAGTGATTTATAGTATCCAAATGAGCTGAAGATGTTTGGTGGAGATGCATCTCTCCCCAAATAAGAGAAACATTTGCAAAGTTGTGAGAAGAGAAACCGGTCTACGTCAAAGAAAGTGAAAGATATAAAAGTGTTCCCTACTTTGCTTGCAATGGGGTTCACCTTTACAGATGGGGATAATCTGGTTGTTTTCTTGAATTGCAATAAAAATACTGACTTTGTACCTGTGGCAAAAACGAAATCAAACCGCAGTTTGTTTGCTTTGGTAATGCTTAGCAGAAACTCGAAAAATCTTTAAAAAATATTGAAAGAAAATGTTTTCTTACTATAACTGGCAGTAGTATTACTGCAGTAGTATCACACGCTCGAATATAGGAGCAGACTTGGGTTTTAGTAACTAGAACAACTGGGTGGGCAGAGCAATATATTAGACAATATTTGTCAAAAAAGGTGAAGGTGAATTACCTGAGTATTCAAGAGGGGGAAAACAGAACACTGCGATACTTAACTCGAATGGGTCTATATTGTTATTGAGATTTGAAAAGGCTGTGTCCAGAGGGATTGACAGTACGAGGGCAACATGCTAGCATAGGTCTCAAATACCATAGGCCCTCTATTAAAGATTCTGCGCCAAGCTGTATTAATTTCTGCGTAGAGGGCAAAATCAGTAGCAGGAGTCCTAGGATAAGAGGACTGAGGACACAATTTTGGTGCAAAGTACCTTTCCTGTTCTACTCAAATTAATGCTTTTAGGATGTTGCCTACATGTCCTAGCAAATGGCTTAAGAGACCTGTGGGCAATACAATGGTCAGGGTTTCCACAAAGTTTGTGCAAATACCAATTCAGAAGTAGGGACTCTTTCCCTACCATATGACATGTCCACCACCATCCCATTCATCAAGATTTAAACCAATTCTGGTGCAACAAAACAAAAAGATTAAGAAATTGGTTGGGTCTTTTTGAGCCACATATTTCTTGCAACACCAAAAAATAAACAACCTGGGCTTTCACCTAGTATTTAACCTCCAATTTCTCAACCATTATGGGCTGTGCAGGAATTTCAAGATGGAGACTTGCATATACCAATTGCACCAGAGGAAATACTAACTATGCTTTGATTGAACCTTCTGCACAAAAGCCCTTTTATATTTGCAAGAAAGCCAAGATTACAATACAAAACACAATATTCCAGATACCGAAGACTAAGTAACATTGTGAAATTTAGTCATAGTAATATGCCTTCCTTCAATGCATATTCAATAAATACTCCAAGTGTCTAATATTTCCCATTTACAAAAGTGGCAAAGCATTCCACATGAATCCAAATCTCTTCAGATTCAAGAAAAACAGTTAAATGGTGGGTTGAACAAAAGGAGATGTGGAATAGGAAAGCCATTTTAGTTTCATCCCTAGGTCATCCCTTACAATCAGATGCCAGCATGTTAAGCTGGTGGGCAACTTGCAGCCAACTTTCCACCGTGGGTGAAATGATCTCAATAGGCATCCCCATTGCGTATACATGGTTTAGAGATTCTTGCAGACTTATAGCTTGTTGCAGCACCCCACCCAGAAGCTGCAAATCTGGGGCACCCTCAGAGGATGTGACTAAAGGTACCCGTCTCCACCCCGCATCGCAGGCACTGTGGGCCGTCAGCCAGACCCCATCGGAACAATGATCCCCTGGGATAGTATATTCTGTGGAAAACCTTTAGTTGTATCAGTCGGGATCTGGAAGAGATTCGGATTTCCCTGGGGAACATCATTGCCACCACCCAATCCTCCGGGTCAATGGGTCCCACGTCCATCTTGCCCTAAGACTGCATAATTCTGCGGTCGCAAAGGCCGTTATTGCTTGATATAAGGAGGAGGTAACCCTAGTAATTATGTGTTCTAAAAGAACATTACATTGGAGTGGGGAGCGCTGTGGCGTATCTGAGGTATGGGTGAGATGTGTGATTTGCAGGTAGTGGTACAGTTCTGTATCTAGTAAGCCGAACCTCTGTTGTAAATCAGCAAAAGAGCAGAGTCCCCTCTTCCATCAAGTCTCCAATAGTGTTCATACCTACAGTCATCCATCCTGTAAAAATTGGTAGCTTCTTCACTTCTGGTAACCAGGAGTTTCCCCAAAAGGGGTTGGGTCAGGGTTAGTTTACCCACCCACTCTATGTGTTTGTGGGCTGCCCTCCATATTTGCCTTGTGTGCTGTTGCATGGACGTAAGGGAAGATCGTTGCACCCTCTGATACAAGTGACAAGGCGGAATCACTCCATGCACCCCCAACCTTCCTGCTTGAATATGGGGTAATTTTGGGTCCCCATGGCACATGTCGTTAATTGCCATCTGGCTGGCCCAGTAATAGGAACGGATATGTGGTAGCCCTATCCCCTCCCAAACAGAGTGCTGCAACGTGGTTAGAGCGATCTGTGGTTGTGCGTCACCCCACAGGAGATCACAAAGGGAAGATTCTATCCTTTGAAATTCAGAGTCGGGTATTAGCAAGGGGGCGTTTTGTAGGATATATAAAACATGGGGCAATGCAAGCATTTTAAAGGGAGCAGCCCTTCCTAACAGGGATATCGGAAGCGTGTTCCAGTGCCGGACATCTTCAAAGAAACTATCAATAATCGGGTGTATGTTCAGAGCTAGATGCCATGAGTGATCTACTTCAACATGGATACCCAACCATTGAAAACTGTCCATTTCATTTCGATATGGACAGTTCGGCTCCCTGGACTGGGAAGAGTATGGATTTACCCTAGTTAACTTGTAGTCCGCCCTATTCCTGCAATAGACTTGTAACTATCGGGCAGAAATGGGATGGATTGCCCAGGTATATCAGTAAGTCATCAGTATAGAGTGAAACCTCATCTTCGCCCTACCCCCATTGGCCAACGGAAACCTGTCTGTGATGCGTCTGGCCGAAGTAGAGCAGCGAGAGGCTCAATCGCAATTGTGAATAAGAGAAGGGACAGAGGACACCCCTGGCACATCTTCCATCCTAACGGGAAAGTCCTAGAAAGCCTGCCGTTCACCCTAAATTCTGCAATTGGGGATTAATTTAGTAGCAAGACCCAGGCCAGGAAGCCAACCCCAAAACTCATTTTGCCCATGATTTCCCATACACCGTCCCACACCGAGTCAAATGCCTTCTCGAAATCGATTGCTAGAAGTGCAAGCAGTTTCCGAATGATGGAGGCAGGCTCAATGATCAGGTGCAACCGATGAATGTTTATGTTGGTTGACATGTCCGGCATAGAAAAAGCACTGGTCCAGATGCACCAGGGACGCAGTTACTGGGAGTAAACCGTTCACAAGCCCTTTGGCAAGTATCTTTGTTTCCCTCTTATGATATGATATGGCATTTATAACGCGCCTACACACAAGTGTTTCAAGGCACGACGAGGCAAGGGCGGGGAACAAAGAGGACGAATGGACAACGATCCTACTAGGCCAGGTGTCATTCAGATCGTGCAAGTGCGTGGGAAGGGGGCAGGGACAGTGCAGTACATGGGAATAGATAATAAGTAAATTAACGGCCAGCAAGTGGCAAGTGCATGGGTAAGTGCAGATATCAGGTGTCAAGGGCTGGAGGGGGGACTGTAGGGCTACAGAAACAGCCCCAAGTGCAGGGGTTGCCAGGTGGGCAGTGCAGGTGTGAGACTCTGCCAGGGGATGGACCTTGGCCTGAGATCAGAGGCTGTCCAGGTAGCCAGTGCAGTTCCGGTTACAGCCAGGAGGTCAGCAGAGGAGAGGAGGAGAGGAGGAGAAAAAGCATAAGCAAAGAAAAAGGTTTTGAGATGCTTCCAGAACCGGAGATGGTTCTCCTCAAGTTTAAGGGGGCAGGGAGGCTGTTCCAGAGGGAGGTACCAGCCGAAGAAAGATCTACCACCTGCTTGTTACTTGGAGAAGCGACTGACCCTGAGGGAGTTGGAGGTGGAACGAGATCTGCCTATAGGACCCGCAAAGCTCTGGGGGTTTGGATGGCTTGGGAAGAACAACAATGCTGGCTTTCCGTAGGTCAGGGGGGCGAACGCCCCGCTTTGTGCAATACTTAAACACATTGTGTAGTGGGTTAAACACTGTCTCCCCAATCTTTTTCCATGGGTAATAATACGCAGCGCTCAGATACCTGAGGGTTCGGAGCGCTATATAAATGCTGAATTATTATTATTATGTCTCAACCGGGAATCGGTTAAGACCCGGTATCTTCCCAAAATGTAACTTAACGATAGCAGCAACAATTTCATCCTCCGCTATGTCGGCCTCCAACTGTAACTGTTGGGCCTCCGACAGACAGGGGAGCATTAGATCATTCAGTATTGTGGCGTCTCATGGCGTCGCTGGGCCCTTATAGAGTTTTGCATAATAGTTGGCAACTGCTTCAGCAATCTCTTGGTCAGTCCTTACAGACTCCCCCCTGGTCGGTTCTCAATTCCCAGATTTATCTGTGCCCTTGGTCTCTATTTTTGAGCCATGCCAGCATTTTCCCGGCCTTATGGCCAGATTCAAACATCAGGCTATGCATCTGCCAGTGGGCCTGCTTGGCATTGTCCATGGGGGCATTACATAACTCTTTAGTGTGAGGAGAGACTGACGTGTCTCATGAGAGCCCGAGAGCAGATACTCCTCCTCTCTCTTATTTGCCTCCACTACTCGCCATAGCTGGGCCTTTGTCTTGGCCGAGATCCAGGAGATCATTTCCCTATGGAGAACCGTCTTGTGGGCCTCCCACAACATCTCTGGGTTGTCCACTGACCCTTTGTTAATGTCAAAATACTCCATGTTTTTTTCTTGGATGTGGTACACAGATCCGGGAACCCCAGATAATAACCATTCAAACGGCAAGTCGTGGTAGACATTGCCTTGTTGGTATTGACTTCGATCACTAGTGGTGAATGTTCCGAAATGACACAGGGGAGGTAATTTGCTGCCGATACCTTATAAGCGTCCTGCCGTGGGAGAAAAACATAATCTAGCCTTGAAAGGGAGGCACGGGCCCCAGAGTGAAATGAATATCCACATTCCTGTGGCTGCAAGTATCTCCTGACATCACAGTGTTGCAGTGAAAGCAGCCAATTTTGTGGGGGTATTGGGATTCTTAGCTCGTAAATGTGTGCGATCCAGGGTCACATTCATAACATCATTAAAACTGCCACTGAAGATCCACAGGTCCTTCTGGTGGTCCACAAGTACAGTCTGAATATCCGTGAGTAGGTCCGTTGAATGTCAGAGGGGCATATACTGCCTGGATACCAACAGATGCACCTAAGACGTCGCCAGACAACAAGACAAACCTGCCTCTGGCATCTTGTTGATCCCCCAACAATCTGACGGGGAGGCGTTTGTGGAGTAAAACCAAGACCCCCCTCACCCCTGGGCTCCCATGGAAAAACCTGCATGTAGTGCTGTTCTGTCGTTTTTCCTACGGAAGAGTGTGCATGTAGACCCCGCGAGATGTGTTTCGGTGAGGAGGGCTATGTCGGGGGAATGTCGGTTTAGGAATTGGGTGACTAATTGTTGGGCAGAAACCTGTGCAGTTCCCTTAGGGACCACTGCAAAAGATTTAGGACTACAGGTGGTTGGCAGTAAACCCAATTGGTAGCAGTCTGTACCACCCAGATTTACCTGGTAGCTGTGGCTGAGCAGTCAGACTTCTCTCAAGATGAGTTAGGCAGTATATAGAGTATACACAATAGGTACAGAGATACAGTAGCACAAGCAAACACTGACCAGAGCTTTGGTGTAAAAGTATATAATTCATTATTTAAAGACACATTTGTAAATTACACTAGCACAAAAAGAGGTAAGTAAATTCAACACACAGTCACTATTATATATATATACAACCCTAATTATTTATTAGACAAGTCTTAGTGAGAAACACCACTTATTTTCAGACAGAGGTGAGCGCTTAACATAAGATGGCACTCTAATAAGTTATAGAAAAAGGGAGGGAAAAGGCAAAGTTATGGAAGCACACAATTTCAATACCTTTTAAAGAACCACAGTGAGGCAGGTTAGGCAAAGTCTACTGGAGAGCAAGGAAGTTCAAATGCCAGGCTGTTACGAGCCGCGCAACACCACCCACATCCCAGCGACACCTTACCTGCGGCGGTGGCCTTTCCCGGGTGCGCCCCTTCAGAGGCCGTGGCGCCGGGCTCCCCGTAAGAGGGAGGCAGCGCATGGCGTCATGGAAACTGTGGCCACGATGGCGCTGGGGTGGATCGATCCTCACCACCCCAGCTTCCTGGTCACGTGGGCAACGCCCACGTGTTGCTGTAGGAGCGGCCCGCCCAACCAATCATGTTGCCACTTCCCGGTTGCAAGGGTCACGTGATACGCGACGCCACTCACGTGACCCAGTGAAGAAGCGATCACGTGACCCAAGCACCGGTTTAAAAGAACATTGAAGCCGAGCTTCCGCGCTTCTCAGCTGTTTTCAGCATTTCGAGTGGCGTTGTGTTTTTCCTGGATCTTGACCCTCCGGCTTTTGAACCCTGGCTTTTGGTGTTTCTGGACTGTTTTGCCTGCTCCTTGGATTTGGTTGCCTGAACTTTGCCTAGTGGATTTTGGGACTCTGGCTTGCATCATTGGACCTGCTTCTTACGGATTTCGGACTTGGCTTTTGGAACTTTCAAGTTTACCTTCCTCGGATCCTGGACCCTTTGGCTTTGGACATTTCTTGGAACTGTTTCTGGAACTCCCCTTTTGGGTCAAGATGGTTTTGTTTGGACTTTGGCTCAACTCCACGTCAAACCCCTAAGTGAGGGGGTTCTGAACCCCAGCTCCCCCGGCTGTCTTCCGTCCTGGTTCTTCTATGTGTTAGGTAGGTCCCACTCCATTGTCTTGATTATTGGTCATTCCCAAGTTACTGCCTGGTACTCACACTCACCTGCTTTTCCTTTGCAGCACCTGGTACCCGTGTTCCCGACTCTTTACACCTGTGGCCTCAATAACTGGTGAGGGAGTATATTATTCTCTCCTTCACTGGTGCTTGGGGACGGAGGTACCCATAGACATCACAGAGGTTCGTTGTGACACAGGACCACTCTTAAAGAGAGCAAGCGAAATGTGTCCAGGATCACACAGTGGGGTTATGCCCAAAGAGTCTTTGTAGATAGTTCACAAAAGACTGAGATCAAGTCAGGAAAAGTTAGTTAACAGGCCCCAGGCTAACTCAGGTTAGAAAGTCGAGGATTTACTGTCACCCCGAACAATCTGTCGCAAGGGAAGCCAGGCGGGACACAGTACCTGAAATGGGAAGAACGCTCCAGCGGGGGCAGTTGTTCCTGGCAGCGGGTGCAAGTCAGTGTTTCGTGCAGAGGAAGAGGCGGTCACGACGTGGAGGGAAGATGAAAGTCAGTGCACTGCCAGGGAAGAAACCAGCCGCAGAGTTTCCTGGTTACAAGGCACTACCCTCTTCTTCGCGGTGGTGGTAACCCATGGTATTCTGGTTGCCTGGGGTGCTTGGCACGGGAAAGGCGGCCACGAGATGGTCCAGGAAGGCGAAAAGACAGGCAAACTGGTTATCCCCACCAGTCAAAGGAAGAAGACTCTCCGGACTGGAGATCTCCTCTGTCGTCGGGAAAAGTGGTGAGACGGTTAAGCATGGCTCCACCGGTGGTGTCGTCGTTGCAGGTCGGCTCGGCTTCTCCCTCCTCGGATTCTTTAGGTCTTGTGGCGACGTCTGAAGTTCCAGTCCCCAAAGCCCTGCTTTTATGCAGAAAACCCCCATTCATTCAGCCTAGCTGTCACAAACAAGCAAAGTGGTGAGCCGGGCGGCTCACCACTTGGGCCAATCACACAAGAGTGCAACTTGAGTTGCAGAGGCAATTCAGTCCAGGGTGCCTAAACCCCCTCTCACTCCCTCTGTGGTACCGAGACAGAGTGGCACCACTTTTGGAGGCTTCTGTGGAGAAGCCCGCCAAAAGGTGGAACAAAGGGCTTGACTTGGGTTGGAGTCACAGAAGCGAACACAAACGCCATTTTGGAACCAAGTTTCGGCAAAAAATACCAACCGGTGAATTTATATTAATTTAATAAACCGGCGATATGTTCGAGGCTATTTTAAAAAAGTGGTAGCCTCGAACAATGGGAAAATCCCATAGGAATATATTTGCGGTCGAATATAAAAAGTAGTATCCACTGCCACCAGCCAAAACTCGGTCGGGGGGACTGGACAGTGCCCCCTCGAACAACAGACCCCGGGGCAATCGAATTGCCCCGACCAGTACATCCATAATATGATAGTTTGTACTGGTTCTCTTCACAATTTAAGACTAGTAAAGCCAATGGTGACTTTACATGCCCTGGGAGACAGTAGTCAGTCCCAGGGTATGGAGTCTATGTTTGGGGGTCGCTACGCCACCCCTGGGTTACTGCACGGAGGGTGCTGTGTAACCCACATACCAAAAACACATGAAGCCCTATGGGGTAAAGGACCCCATAGCCCATAAAACACATACAAAATCAAAAGAACACCTCAAATCATGTCTAAGAGTGGGAGGAAAAGAGTCTCACTCTTAGCAGGAGAAAAAAATAAACCCCAAAAATCCAGCAAAGCTGCTGGGGGACTCACTAGGTTTAAGAAATTATCCTTTACAGAGAATTCTCCCTCTTAATCCCATTGCCCAGGCCATTGACGTTCCATGTAAGAAGCTTAAGAGATCTCATCCCCTGCCCAAACAGGTCATCTGACAGGAGATGGTTGTAGGTGGTATGATCCATTCAATGATGAAGTACCACCTGGTGTTTATGAAGGTGAAAGCGGTTAGCTGTGCGGTGAACCAATTTAAACAACAACAAAAAATAGAACTCCCCAAACTCCTCCGACCCCATACTCTGCCCCAAACCGAGGTACCGGCTGCCGAAACATCCCATATAATACTAACCTTTTGTTCTACCAGATTCTCGGTAGCTCTAACACACGTACTACCAGTAGAACAAAAGGGAACATAGAACCAAGTGAAAGTAAACCCAAAACAAAAAGGGTGGGGGGGGGGCAGTTGTCGGTACCACAGTCAATGCCGTAACAGAGTGGCCGTGAGAATGTCAGCCCACGAAGCGAGATTCTAAGTGCATGTGGCACAGACTCATTGCCCGCAACAGTTATCTTATTTTCATCCGTTATCCTAAGACGTTTCGCTGTGCCCATCCAGCACAGCCAGATTTGTTTGCTGATTGTTCAAAAGTCGACAGACAGGAGACCGCCGAGGGGGGCAGTCGAGTTGTCGCCTGTTCCGCTGCCAGTAGGCCCCCATTCACCTTCTAGATGTTGTACACCCCATGTCCAGGCCTCGCGGGAATCCGTAAAGGGTTGTGCAGTCTCATTGTGGTATATTTTAAGCTAGGCGGGGAACAGCAGGCCATATTTAAAAACCAAGGGATTGCAGCCGTCTTTTTAACGGGTTGCATGAATGCCTGGCTCCCTGTACTTCCCTGTGTAGTCAGGAAAGAATGACATTTTGATCCGTTTTAATTGATTTGCCCCATTGCGTGTGCCATCTGGAGTAGTGCATCTCTGTCCTTATAGTTAAGTAGTTTAGCAATCACTGTTTAGAGAGCAGCCCCAGGTGCAGGTCAGCCCGATGGCATGCGGTGAGCCCTTCCAATAGAGAAACACATTGACAATGGGCCTCATTACGACCCAGGCGGTAAGTTACCGCCTGGGCCGTGACTTTACCACCATGGCGTAAACTACGTTTACGCCATGGTGGTTGGCGGACTTACCGCCCCATTCCGACCTTGGCGGGGCGGTAAGTCCCCAATCCCCATTTACCCTTCCCCATTCCCATTTTTGCCCCATAGGGCATATTGGGAGTGGGGAAGGCGTTAATTACGCCACCGTAAATTACGGTGGCGTAATTAACTCCATGGTCCCTTAGCGCCATGGATTTTAACACCTGCTAAAAGCAGGTGTTAAAAGCGCCATGGCGCTAAGGGACCTCGTACTCAGGCGGTAAGGGTCGGCGCTGTTAACGCTGCCGTAAACCCCTTACCGCCTGGGTCGTAATGAGGCCCAATGTCTTAGGTGCCACAAGGTCGGCCAACCATTCTTCAAGAAAAAGCTCCATGTTGGGTCCCTCCGACTTTTCGGAGAGACCCAGGATACGAACATTGTTCCGTCGAGATCTGCCCTCCCCTTCATCAACTCTACCTTCCATTATTTTGAGCTGTTGCACTACTGTTGACATTTGTCGCTCCAGGGTTTTCAGTCTTCTGTGTCTGATATACGGTGTTCACCTTCCCCCATGCGGGAGGATAATTTTTGTAAGTCATGTCTAAAGAAGGATAACTCTGAACTGAGGCCGTCTTTTTCCTCCATGGACGACCGGGAGTTCGCTATGGCCGGCATCATGTCCTTAAGAGAGATGTCTTCCATCGATGTAATCACTTCTGGTACAGTCTGGGCATTGGAGGCACTGACAACACACTTTTCATATAGTTCCATTTTACTTTGGGTGGAGACCTTCCTGGGATTATCCTTGACCATGGCTTAGCCTGTCGACTATGACGGTAACACCAATTCGTCATAGGGCCACGGGAGTGGCAGGAGCAAGGGGTCAGTGGGAATGTACTGGGTCACGGGAGGCACTCAATGTTCAAGGGGATGGGGGGTTTCTTCTACCAATCTCCAACACCCCCAACTCGTAATTGGTTAGGGCAGCAGGGAGAGTCAGCAGATACAACCCACCCCAGGATGGTGAACTCTTCGTACCCTGCTGCACTCTGGTACTAGGGCATTGGTTGATGGGTTAACAAGGATGCTCGTCCATCAACAGGGACCCCACTGACAAATAGTTACCTCCTCACCTGTTCTCCACCAAATGGAGGGTTGAGGTTGAGGATGGCGCAGGTCCCGATCACCACCACCGTGACACCCGGACAGCACAAGGTTTTAGTTTGTCAGGGGCCAAGAGCCTCCACTTGCCACGCCTCCCAACTGGCAGCTCTATGAGACGCTATGTCTGCTGGTATGCCAAGAGCAACAGCAGGCTTGTCACTCTGTCCATCAGGGCGTTCTCCCTGTTCCACCAGACAACCCTCGCCTCCAGCCTCAAGCTGATGTCTGATCAGTCATTAGTGGTGCTAATTCAGTGGCATTGGGCCACCCAGTTCAATTGTGTCTATCCGCTCTACTCGTCGCACTCCATATACGGCAGCCCACGATTGTGTGCCTGTGGCTTCCCAATGAGAGTGTTTGCCTTATTGCATTACCCCGTTATCGTCTCGATGTCAAATCCGTGGCTCTGAACTGGCTCCTTGTGACCATCAGGACTTGCTCGCCTGCCAATGGAGACCCATGCCTCCAAACATCATGGCATTTTGCCGCTTTCAAGGGTTGTGCATACCTTTGGGCCGGGGCACTGTCCCAGGTTCTGAGCGTCTGCAATTTAGCATTGTCCTGCGTCTGCTTCCTATCCGACTCCACTTCAGCGAGGGGCATATCACGGGCCCTGTATGCACCTCCCGTCTCCATGTTGTCTAGTACTACCCTCAATCGGAGCACAACAATCGATCGACAAAGAGCGCTCACTGCCCATGCAGGGTCTAGTTTCCTAGTTTATTTATTTGGTAATGCGCACCAAACCCATAGGTAACTGGGCGCAACAGATAAGTATACTTAAGGCTTGGTTACAACATGGAGAAGGTACAGTAATAAAGTATGGGAATGCAATGGGTAGGGAGTAGCATACAAAACAAGTGCAGTGGTTAATTCAACCGAGTGGTATATTAAGAAAAAGAATAGTGGAGTAGTAAGGGGCACATAGGGGTACATCAAAACAAGCAGGAATTAATTGTCATTCGTCCGGAGCCATTTGCCACATTGTGTCTGAATTTGTAGTATGGCTGATCAGTTGTGAAGGCTAGGGGCAGTGCATTCAAGGAAAGAGCTGCTTTAAATGGGAAGCTGGCTCCACCAGATTTGAAGAGTTTGAATCTGGGGATTTCAAGACAATGGGTGTTGGATGCTCTGGTAGGGCGGGTCGAGGTTCTTCTAATCATTCTAAGATATGGGGGTGCAGCGTTGTTCAGGCATTTGAAGGTGAGGGATACAATTTGAGGTGGATCCGGTCTGATTTTTAGCCAGTGCTGGTCTCTTCTGATGTTGGATATGTGCTCTCTATCGGATACGTTTAGGGCTGCTCTAAGGGCATTGTTTTGAAGTGTTTGCATTTTATTTAATATATATTTGTTAGCTTCTGCGTATAGGGCGTTGCAGTAGTCTAGCTTGGACGTTATTAGTGCATTGGCGAGTGTGTTTTGGAAAGGAACGGTCTGCAGGCCCTAATAAGTTTGCAGATATAGGCAGTTGAGGAAGCCATGGAGGTGACATGTTTTTTTCAGTGAAAGGGTGGAGTCTAGGTAAAATCCTAATTTTTCTACCTCGGTTACTGTTTTAATTACGTTACCATCAATATTGAATGCGGCATAGCTGGGGCTAAGATTTTTCAGGTTAGTGTCAGAGCCCAGTATCAGGATCTCAGTTTTATCGTCATTCAGGCAGAGGCCATGTGATGCCATCCATGCCTGAATGAGAAGGTATATCCTATTTACCAGAGTCGTGTCTTCAAACAAAATTTGCCAGAAAGGGGTATGAGGATCTAGGTATCATCTGCATAATTAGTGTAGGTAACGCCCAGTCTATCCAATTTGTTGAATAATGGCTTGGTAAAGATGTTATACATTGTGGTGAGACACATGATCCTTGTGGAACGCCACAGGTGATGTGGATTGGGTCTGCGGATGGGGGGAGAACACTCATTGTACGGTTGGGTAGGAAGGATTGTACCCAGGCTATAACATCACTCGAGAAATGGGCAGCTGACGCCAGGTGTTTGCATAACACTGCATGATCCAGCAAGTCAAAGGCTGCCGATAGGTCGAGGAGGAGTAGCATAGCGGTTTTACCTTTATCCTTCAACTCGTCGATTTGAGTCTAAGTCAATTAATGCCGTTTCCGTACCGTGTTGTGGTCTGAATCCGGTTTGGCGGGAGCCTAGTAGGTGGTTTACTTCAAGATAGTTCTGAATTTGGAGATAAGCTACTGGGACCGTGGTAATCGGTCTGTAATTAGTCAGGATGGATGGGTCTAGGGTCTGTTCCTTTAGTAACGGTAGAACCCACGAGTGTTTGAGATTATTTGGGACGGTTCATGTTTTGAAGGAGGCATCGATTCATTTAGAGATAAATAATGCTAAATCTCTGGCTGCATCCTTAATTATTTGTGCAATGCCAGACAGCTGTCACCATGACAGTTTGGCGGCTTCAGGGATAGTATGACTTTCAGGTTCTAGTATGGTGATTTTAGTGAATTTGAATGGAGTGTCGGTGCTAGGTATTGTAGTAGGAGGGGTGGGTTGCGTCTCAGTGGAGATCAAGGACGCCTTTTTGTTGGCTATTTTGGTCTAAAGGGTGGCAATTCTGTTCAATAACGCATTCTTAATGCTAGTGCACCATTTCTTGTCTTTAGGGACATTGTCTGTGGGTGGAATGGGGGTTTCTATTTCACAGAGGATGGTGAATAGCTCCTTCGTGTTCGAATTGGCTTTGGAGATTCTGTCATTAAACGTGTTCCTTTTGGTAAGGATTATTTCTTTTTTGTACATATTGGCAAAGTTGGTTAGTTGGACTTTATTCTCGTCCGTGGGGGAGTGTCGCCATATGGCTTGGAGTTTTCTTTTTTGGAGTCGTAATTCTTTAAGCTGGGGGGTGAACCAGGTGTTGAGGTGGGACTTCTGTTTGCGTTTACGTAGTTTGACTGGAGCAATGATGTCAAGGGCCTTAGTCATAGTGTTATTGAATGTCTCTACTAGTACGCTAGGGTCAGAATTGTTAGTGAGAGCATTGAGGGTAGGGAGAAGGTGAGGAAGTAATTTATCAGCTGTGATATCTTTTTTTACTTCTGGTTGGGAGTGGGGGTACCATAGCTATATTTTGCAGTTTTTGTGGCTCTATTGTGGAGGAGAAGCTAATTAGGTGATGGTCGGTTCAAGGTTGTAGAGTTATTTTGGTGATAGTGCAGTTTAAATTGGCGACCCATTCTAGTGTTCTCCCTCTGGTGTGCGTGGGAGTGAGGTCTTTTTGGATAAGGTCATGTTCAGTCAGGATGGCTTGAACTGATTCGGAGTGCTTGTCCTCGGGGTCTTTGAAGCCCAAGTTAAAGTCTCCTAGGAGTAGGAGTTGAGTAGAGTCCTTAGTGTTGTTTGTAAGGAGGCTTGAAAGATCCTCCTCAAAGGTGCCTATTGGTCCTGTCCTGGAGGTCTATGTAACAAGAGGATAGTTAGTGTACAGTTGTTGGATAAAGGTAATTTGGCTGAGAGTATTTCACACAATTTGATTTGGGGAGGTATGGTGAGTGTTACTGCTAGATCAGATTTAGCTATGATGGCTAGGCCACCGCCTCTGGCATTAGGTCTGTCAACTCTAAGTATTTGATAGTCATCTGGTATAGCTATCATGAGGGCCGGGCCTGCTGCCTCATGAAGCCAGGATTCAGTAACTGCCATGATGTCTAAGTCGTCAGTGGACAATACGTCGGCAATTTCAGTAGTATGTGCCATGAGCGATCTTGCCTTAAGAGGTCCTGAGATAGTTTTCATCTTGTTATGCCCTTGAAGGGGGGGGGTTTACGTTTAGGGTATTTAGTTCTCATATGGGAGTGAAAAGATGGGGGGATGGTACAGTTCTGTGTTTTTTGCAGGTGTAGAGCCTCTAGGACTGGAATGGAAGGTTCCTGATCTGTGGAGGTATTGTTGTAATTGAAGTGGGGGTTTTGGACCCTAATTCTATTTGTTTTAGGCTCGTGAAGACAAGGTAGTCTTGCTCGTAGTCTGTGATTTCTGTCCTGCAAGGAGCATGGTTTGAAATTAATGCAGTCCATTATCATAATAGTACAGGAAGTGATAGTCGTGTGCTGGTTAACTGGGACTTTCTAGTGTACATAGTTCTGTTTGGCTGCAATATTAGGTGTACAACAGGAGTTTTGCTGCAATGTTTGGTGTACAGTGTGTGGGCTAATTTGGAGGGGTAGGTGCGACAGGCAGGGTGGGTACTAGGCAGCTAGACTGCCCACATTGGCTGCGGTAGTAGGAGTCAGAAAGCCTTGTTTGCATATAACAACAAAAGATAGGCTAGTCCCTCATCTGTAGGGCAGATAAGGGTAGGATAATATAATTCCACTACAATGGGGTGGTTATAAATCAAGAAATAGGCTAGTTTCACATTGGGCAAGTTTCACCTTAGCCTAGTTGCAATCAACTCAAATAGACTGGTCCCCTATTGGCATAGTTATGTTCAGACTCAGGTAGGCTGGTCCCACTTGGCATGATTTACATTCAACGCAAATGGGCAAATGGGCTGGTCCCACATAGCACAGATGTATTCAAATCAGATAGGCTAGTCGCTTATTAGCATGGTTGCCAACAGGATAAGCTAGTCTCGCATATATTGGTCAATTACAAGTCTCTAGTCCATTATTAGCAGGGAGAATATGTAGAATAAACTGATTTGGGCAGATCAGTATGCGATAAAGAGGTGATGACCAGAATAGTCAACATGGCACATTACACAAAAATAGGCAAATCATCAATACAGAGATACAGTAAAGTATAGGGAGTATAGCATGTTACACAAGGAAAACATACAATAGAATAGTAGAGTAACATGGCGCGATAACTAGCAGTACGTTGCATACCACATCAGGTGGGGAAGTTGTCTAGGCCCAAATGGCAGAAAGAAGTGATCGTATGGTACATTACATGCATACAATGGGCGTGCAATGATTCGAAGATTAGCTGAAGTGTAAGTATCGCAGTTAACTGATTAGAGGGGAGCAGGAGCATACAGTGTGGAACAGGTAGTTATTTAGGCATATGACTCTGCAGAGGAACGCGTTACGTGTGGAGACCGAAGTACTGTTTGAGCGAGTCCACATACGTCCGTATATGGATGGCTTCGGTTAGAGGAGATGAGCCATTACAATAGCGATGGTATGCATGCTGCTTGTATCGAGCAACGATCGGTTGAGTTAGCAGCGTTGGCGGCTAGATAGGTTTCGATGTGAACGTATCACAAACTACAACGAGTGCCAGGCTGCAGTGATAGAAATCGATTGTAAGGATTAGCCTTTATCGGCACGCACTGTCATGGATTTAGTTTAAAGCAGAGCACAGTTAATGAAGTTAGGGCAAGTGCACGGTATAACAGAATGGTGATCTGAAGATTCAAAGTAACTTATAGTGTGCGTTAGTGCAACAGTTTACATAGGTCTGGTGAGGTATGTGGATTTTCCTGATTAGCTCACACGACGAATGGCCTTACTCGGGCCGCTGCAAGCGGATGTGGCAGAAATATATTGAAAATGGTTGCTTAGCAACAGGGACGCCTAGCCTCGTTCGGGTGCCGCGTCGCGCCTGCCATTTTGGATCCGTGATTCGAAATGGATTCGCTCTGCTCCGATAATCTGCTTGGGTCTGGCAGATGGAGCTGGATTTCAGGCACAGCAGCTGGGCAGATGGGTGTAGATCGGTGAGGCTATATCTCGGGTGCTCTGCACTCGCGGATCCAGTTTGTCAGGGTCATCCTGGGTGATAAGGGTAATGTTGGCTCCGGAGGTTAGTTTCAGATGTGGCCAACTGGTGTCATGGCAGTACCGCGCGTCCCTTCCAGGGCGGGGTTCAGGCTCTCTGTCCGGTCCTCCCGCAGCCTGTTGCATCTAGTCGCCGGGCACTCTGATGGGGTTAGTACCCCATAATGGTCTTCTCGTCAAGGGCTTGCAGTGTGCCAACTCTCTGCCAAGTGAAGTCTGCTACAGTTAGCACCGCAGTGCAGGCCCTTCCAGCTTCTGATTCGCTCAGGAATCACGGTATATTAGTGCCATCAGGTTTCATGCATCTTATCCAGCAGAGTTTTCATGCATTTCCTCGGGCGAAAACAGGATATTTGCGCAGGATGTCTGCGGCTCACACAGAGCTGCTACGGATCACGTCCTCACTCTTCCATCACGCAACAGAGCCCTCTCCATCATGTTTAATACACTTATCATTGCAACTAGTTCTGCCGCTGTGCTGAATAGTGTGATGGTAGTCGCATCTGAGATGCTATTACATACTCCCACCTATGGCTACTTCTGTATGTCTCCTGCCCAGTGTCTGGGTCCATACTTGATGACAAGTCAATGTATACCATGTTTGCCCCTTCTATTGCTTCTTCCTTAACATGTATGTCTCCTTCCATTCGATCCATATGTGCTGCACAGTCATGCATATACTCCACCTCAGCTGCAGGCTCTGCTACAAATGTTGCTGGGTTGACCACACGACACTTCACTACCACTATTGCTGCGTTTGTTAGTTTTTCCTCGCACTGTCGTTAGGATGCATTTTGTTTTTCCTGAACAGCAAGCGCTCCACATACAACACTGTGGGGCACCCCACTGTGATTGTCGCTGCCTTTTCTATTGCAAACGCTGCAGCCGCAAGCGCTTGTTCGCAAGGACAATGTCCCTGCATCCGAAAGGACACTGCAGTAGGCCAAAGGTTTGTGCCTCTGTGGTTTCTTTTGCACAAGAACAGCCGTCATTACCGAACCATCTAAGTGGCAGAACAAAAGGAATTTTCTTTTATAGTTCGGGGTGGCCAGTACTGGTGCACGTGCTAATGCTTCAAGTTCTGTGAAACTCTCTCTCTTCGGATGTCCATTTTAACTCCCTCTTCTCTTTCTGTGCTTCTTTTAGGGCCTGCAGCAAGGGCATGCTGTTCGTTGAGTAGTCAAAAACCCATGTCTTGCAATAATTACACAACCCCAGGAACTTCTGTATTTCTTTTACTGTGCGTGGCTGTGTTGTGGAGTGAATTGCTTCCACCCATTCTTGTTATCCTGTGTCATTAAATGGATATTTTTTGCCCCAGATGCACTACTTTGTCCTGACAGTATTGTAGTTTTCCCTTGTACCCTTTCTCTGCCAGTAATGTCAGCAGGTGCACTGAGTCCACCCTACATTCTTCCTCTGTCTCACTGCATAACAAGTCATCAACATATTGGATCACTGTGCTTGGTATTTTTAAATTGCTCAAGTCCATTTGGATCACTCTATTGAAATGACTTGGTGATTCATAGTTACCCCTGGGGCAGTCTAGTGTGCTCGAATCTCATTCCCCAATACGTAAACGCTGTCGGGTATGGTTCGGGGTGCAATGGAATGGAAAAAAAAGGCATCCTTAAAGTCAATTACTGTGAAGTACACCTTGCATGTGTTGGGATGTTGCACAATATTTTTGCAGGGTTCAATATTACTGGAAATTCGGCCTCAACCATATTGTTTAGGGGCGTAAATCTCGTATGAATCGCCAGCGTGTTACATGGCGAGGAAGAGTTGTGTATGATACCCTGCCCTCAGGGGGCATGCAAGGTCAAGTATACTCCCTCATCCAATTCTAAAGACAATGGATATTGTTTTGCTTGGGGGAGCAGTGCTCCCTCCTTCAGTTTTATTTTCACCACCCCCACTTCTTTTAGTGCTACTAAGTCATGGGGCCCCCTGGTCCACAATTATTCAGGGACATTATTGATATCTTCATCTGCATGGATATTCTCCTTCATCACCAGTTATGTCAGTATTGGTACTAGCTTCTCCACTACTTTTACGAGGCAAGGCATTTCTAACTGAAATTTGTCAGAGAACAGCTGTTCATCCGTTCCTCCAGGTATCGTTCATGTTGGGTCGATGCAGAGCACTGTGAGCCATTGCATATGGTCATTGTCTGTCCCACACAGGATTACCATGTCCTTATGTACTATTACCACCCTTAGCTGTAGCACGAGGGGGGTACCTTTCATGTCATCCCCTTGACACTGGTCCGACAAGAATTCTGATGCCAGTAGGAACACCTTCGCTTGTATTCCCGGGAAAATTCCTAGCAGTATCTCCACACCATACCGAAACATGATCGGGTACATGGGTTGGCCTCACAATGTGCTTTGAGCGCGTGCTGCTAACAAGAGTGCAGCCATTCGGGTGTAGTAGATGCCCGAATGTTATGCATACCATTACTTCTCTCTGTGAATGATATGGTAGCATTCAACTTGATGAGTTGACTCTTCCTAGTATGTTAATGGGAGTGTCTTTGGAGTACAGTGGTGGAGCTACGATGTGTTGCGTCCCTATTGTTAGTGGCAAATCTTTTGTGACTGGAACCGTGACCACCGCCCCAGAGAAGCCTTGCGTGCCCATGACCTTGTTCGATAATGGGAATTCCCCACCTTCTATATAGGATTTCTTTGTACCTGTGTCTATAAGAAAAGAACATCCCTGGGTCCTATTTTCACTGCTACCTCAGGTTACTTGTCTGGGCCATCGCTTACTGCTAGGACTGGACACTCAATACTTCTGTGCCCCCCCTATTATTGTGTGTTGCCCTGGGGCAAAGGGAAGAGGTTTCACCCTACAGCACTTACCCCGGTGTAATGGGGTACCACGTTCTGCCGTAGATATACCGTACTCCCTGTTGCCACTGCAGGAATGTGTGTCATAGCTGAGGTCCCTGCTCGACCCTCTATGGACTCCCAGGCACCTATGGTAATACCTGCTGCGAGGACATCTCTCTGCTGCATCAGGGTTAGG
This sequence comes from Ambystoma mexicanum, assembly GCF_040938575.1. NCBI lineage: Eukaryota > Metazoa > Chordata > Amphibia > Caudata > Ambystomatidae > Ambystoma > Ambystoma mexicanum. Next base: position 1,045,822,456 of record NC_090930.1, on the reverse strand, counting down.
TGAGGCTGCATTTGCTGCAACTGCAGCAGCCTCATTACCCCTCCTTGCTTTTGTACTATTTGTATTGCCTGTGCTCAGGCTTGTTGTGCAAAATGACAAGTGTGTGTAACATGCCCCATGTTTTGGCATATGAAACATGGCCCAAAGACCCTGTATCCTCCTCTTCCTTGCTGCTGGTACCCTCTCCCCATGGGGAGGAACCCCCCATGCATATAATTTCCCGGCAGTGCCAAACCCCACTGTGGCATATAATGCAGAGGCACATAACCTCCTGGTTGCAGCGTGCGTCAACAGGAAACCCTTCCTGCGGGGCGAGTGCCACTATGCTAGCGTCTGGTTCAAGCAATGCCCAGTCTATGGTATACTTTGGCAGCTTCTTTTGCACCAATTTGTTTTCTGCTTTTGCAGCATTTTTCAGCTGCCTGCCTCTCGCTCTTGGTTTCGTTTGCAATAGTGCACTATTGTTGCCTTTATTTCTGGCTAGCCCTTAGCTTCTTTGCCCACAATCTTATCTAATGATGTCTGTACTTTCTGTCGGCAGTCCTTTTATCAATATGTGATAAAACAGGGGTACGCATTCATCCCAGGACCTTCGCATCTCGTGTCCACCGATCCTGCACCTGTTTTATATACTCTTCTGGGTCGTCGTCACTTTTCATTTCATGGTCCATTACTGCCCCTAGGTCGTAACTGTCAGGATACGTACATCTTAGAACCTCCCAGACGTGCGCTTAGCAGTTATTAAATGGAGCCTGGTCATGGGTATTTGTGCTTAATTTAACCTCTTTGTACCCTGCCTGGTTCCATATTTTGTCTTCCAGCTCTCATATGATCGCTCTGAATAATCTTTATGTCCCCTATGGTCAATGTCACCCCTGCCGTCATTTTCTCCAGTCCCTGTATCAATGTATTGCCCCTTGCCACAGGGGAGGTTAGGCTGCATATTTGATTGTAATCTGCCATGGTATATAACGTATGTTTCCCCTTGCCTTGTCTGTAGTAGTGCAGTACTCTGGTCTTTGGACCCATCCCTCCTCTGCCTTTGGTGGCCCAAGTTGATCTCATTTTCACCTTCCCTACTCCGCTGCGGAAGGAGGTGGACCAGTCCCTTCCACTTCTGTCACTATCCTGTCGCTTTTGCTCTTTCCTCCCCGGTCTCCTTGTTTTATCAGGTGTCCTTCCGTCACTGTCCCCATCACCCCATCTTTCAGCTAGCAGTCCTTCTGAGGCCGCATTGTCTTGGTCCCCTCCTTCCTCCTCTTTCTTCTTCTCATCGTCTAGTTTGAATTTTATTCTCCCCGACAGCCATTCCCCCTTATCTCCCTAATTTTTCCTCTGCACCTCCTCCTCTCACTCTCGCTGCCTCACTAAATAATGGGTCCAACTGCTGTAGTGTATTCTTTTCCATGTCTGCTAGGTATTTCCTCTCTCCCCTTAGGTGCATTTCCTCCCAGTCTCTGTCCTTTTCCCCCTCCGGAGGTCTCCCGCTGTGGGTTTGTCTACCTCGCTTCAGGCCGTAATGACAGATAGACACCGTAGGGCGGGGGCGGAGAGCTCGGTCCACCCCTCCCGTAGTCTCCTCTTCCTCCTTTCGCTCTTTTTCCCCTTTTGTCTCTAAATATAATTTCCAGAGCCCCATTATGTTTAATTTACTTGTCAACTTAGATCCCTTATATTCTGTTAACAAATACAAGAATGTATTTTCTATTATTTTGCTGTCAAAAGATCTCTCTCCAGACCATGCATGGAAACACTAACCTGTAGTCTCCTGGACCCATTTGAAAGTTGTACTTTCAAATTTTATTGCAAAACTGGGGCAATTTTCGGCACATGTGGTCCATCGGGCTATTAACTCCGCGTTCACTCTGGTCCTCTCCATAGAACCGATTACTCGCTTGGTGTTCGTATCCAACGGCCCTCTCTGTGGGCTCACTGTTCCCTATGTTAAAGCAAGTTGCGCTGTGCCTTCTCTGCACACACCTGCCGCTACAATGCCAAGCACATCTTTTACACAAGGTGTTTTACCTGGTGTTGACCCTTCCATCATGAGTCCACACCATAAGACAACACTAACTACCACATGCTCATCCAACTCTATATACCACCCACAAAATAAATGACAACTCTTACCCAAATGATGCAACAATACAATTGCTGGTAATGCGCGCAACTCCGTCTGCCTATGCTGCCACAAACTACGCACCTCTCCTGCTCTAATGCAGGTGTGCTGACACTCATGTCAGTGGTACATATTAATTTCTAATACTACTATGGCCGATCGTCCTTCCTTGAGGATGCGTCCTAGACACCATAAAAATCTATCCATCCTGTAAGGAAGGCATGGTATCAAACAGTAAAACAGACATGTGATCACAGTTTAAGGGTATTTATTGAACTTCAATTGGTTTTGAAAAGCACCTATCTAAACTTAAATCTAAAGATGTGAGCGAGCTACGACCATCAAATAATAACGCAGTCCTAGTGGTGTCTTGTCAAAATAAAAGGGCCTATAGTAATAAACGTATCTTTAATTCTAAATACAAATAGTGTGGGAAACAATGGTATGCAAAAGAAGTGTTCAAACAATGTCAGGATATTCAAGCCGTTGGCTTCCTTTCCCCACGTTTTCCGCAAGCACACTCGAGCTTACCACAGTCTCTGGCTTCTCTAGCATGAGGGTCCAGTTCAAAACTTCATCACCATTGCCTTCTGTGCCAAAGTCTCTCTGCCATTCAAAGTCTCTTTTTCAGAGGGCCTTATGCAATACGACAAACAGTTCCTTTTTCCTTACCGTTTCAACGTGCACATTTTCAGATGATTTTCTGTTCACCCCGGTCTTCCTGCGCCGGGCTCAGACCCACCTTCTTAGGATTCCACATGTACAAATTCTTGGGTGATTTTCTGTTCACCTTGGGTCTCCCTCTACCGGGCTTGGACCCGCTTTAACACAATGCTTTCAATTGATCTCCCTCTGCTGGGCGCAGACCAACTTTATCAATTTAGCCACAAATGTTCTTTACTATATCAACATCGAAGAATTTAGATTGTGCACATGGTTTTGCTTGATCCCTCACAGGACCCCTTCGATTCACAATTCTCTACAACTTTCACTTTTCAACTTGATACCTTACAGAGACCTTCGATTGAGCACCCACATGGTGCCGGACCACTCTGTCAAAAAGTATTGCATCTTTGTTTCAGAGTTCAATCACTCATCAGCAGTTCAACTTTACTTGCGTCTTTTATCACACGTATTTCAAACGATGTTCGATCCACTGCTCGCCATACAATGTTACTGCTTGCAACCCTGGTTTCAACACAGACCAGTCTTGTATCGGTCTCCCCAACTCACCGGCTGTGTTGATTTCAGTGTTGCTGCTTTGTTCTTGGTGCCAAGGGCAGTACTACGGCAGGTAATTCTCTGCGCCCCGATTCTTGGCGCGGGAGGGCCCCAGGTATTTCCGAAACACAATTCAGGATTCTTCAGCCCGTTTTCCTGGTCTTACACTTTCCAATCTGGAGGTCTCATGAAAGCAATGGTTCCTTGTCGAAAAGGTCAAGGGAACTTTCCTCCCTGTAATCTCCTTCTGTTTTGCAGTCTTTCTCCTCTTGTTAAACTGCTATCTTAGAACTGCTGTTTCCTCGTGTGCTTTCGTCCTCCGCTTTATATCCGTGTGGGGAACCTTAATGAAAGTTAGGTGTGTGGGTGTGATGGTCAGTAATTGCCTGAACTTGCCTGACCATTGTATTTGGACAAGTCAGGTATACGGCTCGGTTTAGTTAGTCTGCTTTCTCTCATAGCGGGCCGTCTGAGAAAGTTTTCGTGTTGCAAAAGAAGCTGGCAATGTATACCATAGATTGGGCACTGCTTGTACGCAAAGCTGCCCCAGAGGCACTCGCCCCGCAGGGGGGGGGGGTTTCCCGTTGAACACACGACACCGCCAGGAGGTTAGGCGCCGCTGCATTATATTCCGCATTGGGGTGTGCTGCCGCAGGGAAATTAAATGCATGGGTGTTCCTCCCCATTGGGAGAGGGTACCCGCAGCGAGGAAGGAGGAGGATACAGGGTCTTTGGGCCATGTTTCATATGCCAACATGGGGCATGTTGCATGCACTTGTCCTTTTGCACAAGCCAGAGCACAGGTAATACAAATTGAACAAAAGCAAGGAGGGGTAATGATGCTGCTTCACTTGCAGCAAATGCAGCCTCTCCTAACCCCGATGCATCAGAGACGGATGTCCTCGCAGCAGGTAGCACCACCGGTGCCTGGTGGGGTCCATAGAGGGGCGAGCAGGGACCTGAGCTATGACACACATTCCAACAGTGGCAGCAGGGAGAATGGTACTGCTAGGGCAGAACGTGGTACCCCATTACATTGGGGTTAGTCTTGTAGGGGGAAACCACCTTCCCTTTGCCAAAGGGCTACACGCAATAATAGGTGGGCCCACAGAAGGATTGAGTGTCCAGTCCTAGCAGTAACTGATGGCCCAGTCGAGGACCCAGAGGTAGCAGTGAAAATAGGACCCAGGGAATGTTCTTTTCTTATAGACATGGGTACAACGAAATCCTATATACGAGATGGGGGATTCCCTTTATTGAACAAGGTCATGGACTCGCAGGGCTTCTCTGGTGTGGTGGTCACGGTACCAGTCACAAAACATTTGCCACTAACAATAGGGGGACAACACATCGTAGCTCCACCACTATACTCCAAAGACACTCCCGTTTAACATACTAAGGAGAGATTTACTCAGCAAGTTGAATGCCACCATTTCATTCAAAGAGAAGTAATAGTATGCACAACACCAGGCATCTACTTAACCCGAGTGACTGCGCTCTTCTTAGCAGCACACGCTCAAAGCACATTGCGAGGCCATCCCATGTACCCAAGCATGTATTCTGTATGGTGTTGGGATACTGCTAGGATGAGTCCCGGGAATACAAGGGAAGGTGTTCAGCCTGGCATCAGAATTCTTGTCAGACCACAGTGTCAAAGGGACGACATGAAAGGTACCCCACTCGTGCTACAGCTAGAGTGTGTAATAGTGCATAAGGACATGGTGATCCTATGTGGGACAGACAATGACCATACGTCTGTCCCACACAGGAAAAATCAAAAAGCATCCCAACGACACGGAGGCCATCAGGGAGCGAGGTAAAACTAACAAACGCAGCAATAGAGGTAGTGAGGTGTTGTTGTCTTAAACCCAGCCATATGTGTAGTAGAGCCTGAAGCCGAAGTGGAGTATATGCATGACTGTGCAGCACATATGGATGGAATGGAAGGAATGCTAAGGAAGAATCAATAGAAGGGGCAAAAATGGTTTACATTGACGGGTCATCAAGTATAGACTCCGATACTGGCAGGAGACATACAGGAGCAAAAATAGTAAGAAGTAAGTAATGCCATCTCAGATGCAACTACCATCAAACTATTCAGCACAACGGCAGAGCTAGTTGCATTGATCAGTACATTAAACATGATGGAATGGGGCGCTGTTGAGCGATGGAAGATTGAGGACGTGATCCATAGCAGCTCTGTGTGAGCCACAGATATCCTGAGCAAATATCCTGTTTTCGCCAGAGGAAATGCATGAAAACTCTGCTGGATAAGATGCATGAGACCTGCTGGCACTAATATACTGTGATTCCTGAGAGAATCAGAGGCTGGAAGGGCTTGCACTGTGGCGCTAACTGTGGCAGACCTCACTTGGCCCCATTTTGGCAGAGAGCTGACAGAACCCCGGCACTGGATAAACACGCTGCAAGCCCTCGATGAGAAGAGCACAACAGATTACTAACCGCATCAGAGTGCCCGGCGACTAGATGCAACAGGCTGCGGGAGGGCCCGACTGAGAGCCTGAACCCCACCCCAGAAGGGACGAACGGTACTCCCGGGACACCCGTTGGCCACATCTGAAACAACTGGGAAACAAGGCCCTGCATTGTGAGTGAGCGCCCTCCGTCCATGATTGTGGTGTTCTGATTGAGGGTAGTACTAGACAACCGGGAGACAGGAGGTGCATGCCGGGACCGTGGTGTGCCCCTTGCGGATTGGAGTCGGAGAAGAAACAGTCACAGGCCAGTGCCAAACTGCAGATGCACAGAACTTTGGACAGTGCCCCGGCACAAAGGTACGCACAACCCTTGAAAGCAGCGAAATGCCATGATGTTAATGAGGAGCCGTTTCGGAGCCACAAATTTGACACCGGGACGACAAAGGGGTCCTGCACTAAGGTAAACACTCAGTGTAAAGCCACAGGCACAGGCTGCTGTATACGAGTGTCACGACTAGAGTGGATACACACAATTGAACTGGGTGGCCCAGTGCCGCCAAACTGGCACCACTAATGGCTGATTAGACATCGCCTTGAGGTGAGGGATGTTGGGTGTAACAGGGTGAACGCCCTGACGGACAGAGTGACGAGCCCACTGTCGCTCCTGGCATACCAGCAGACATAGCGCCTCATAGATCTGTCAGTTGGGAGACGTGGCAATTGGAGGCTCTCGGCCCCGTATAAACCAAAACCTTGTGCTTTCTGGGTGTCAGTGCTGGTGATCCGGACCTGCGCCATCCTCAACCCTCATCCTGGTGATGGACTGCATTTCTACTTGTGGAGAACAGGTGAGGGGGTGACTATTGTCAGTGAGGTCCCTGCGGATGGAAGAGCATCCTCGTTAACCCATCAACCAATGCCCTTGCACCAGAGTGCAGCAGGGTACGAAGAGTTCACCATCCTGGGTGGGTTGCATCTGCTGACTCTCCCTGCTGCCCTAACCAGTTATGATAGGAGGGTGCTGGAAATTGGTAGCAGACACCACCCCCTTGAACATTGATCGCCTCCAGTGACCCAGTATATTCACACAGACCCCTTGCTCCTGCCTCTCCTTGGCCCTATGGCAAATTGGTGGTACCCATCGTAGTCGACAGGCCAAGGATACGCCTAGGAAGGCCTCCACCCAAAGTAAAATGGAACAATATGCAAAGTGTGTGGTCAGTACCCCCGATGCCCAGCCTGTACCGGGAGTAAATAAAATCGACGGAAGACAACATCTCTCTTAAGGACATGATGGCAGCCATAGCAAATTCCCGAGGGGAAAAGAAAAAGAAAAAAAAGACTGCCTCAGTTCAGAAGTATCCTTCCTTAGACATGACCTACATAGAAGACTGAAAACCCTGGAGCGACCAATGTCAACAGTAGTGCAACGGCTCACAAAAATGGAAGGTAGACTTGACGAAGGGGAGGACAGATTTCAACAGAAACATTTTCGTATCCTGGGTCTCCCCAAAAAGTCAGAGGGTCCCAACATGGAGCTTTTTCTTGAAGAATGGCTGGCCGACCTTGTGGCACCCAAGACTTTCAAATAATTTCTCCATTGAAAGGGCCCACTGGATGCAGTCAGGACGACCTGCCCCTGAGACTGCTTACCATACAGTGATTGTTAAACTACTTAACTATAAGGACACAGATGCACTACTCCAGATGGCACACGCAATGGGGCAAACCACTTCCAACGGATCAAAAATTGCATTCTTTCCCCGACTACACCAGGGAAGTAAAACGAGCCAGGCAATCAAACGACCTGTTGAAAAGATGGCTGCAATCCCTTGGCATTAAATATGGCCCGATGTTCCCTGCCTAGCTTAAAATATAACACAATGGGACCGCACATCACTTTACGGACCCCCCGCCCCCGCGAGACCTGGACATGGGACGATCATCATCTAGAAGGTGAATGGGCACCTACTGGCGGCGAGACAGGCAATAACTCTTCCGTCCGTCGACCTTCGAACAATCATGAAACGACTCTGGCTGTGCTGAAGGGGGACAGCGAAACGTTTCAAGATAACAGATGGAAATAAGAAAACTGTTGCGGGCCAGATGTCTGTGCCACATGTATTTAGAATCTCGCTTACCGGGCTAACTTCCTCACGGCCACGCTGATGTTAAGGCATGGACTCTGGGACTGGCAGGCGGCCCTCCCACCCTCTCTTTGTTTTGGGTTTACTTTCACTTGGTTCTTTATGTTCCCTTTTATTCTACTGGTAGTACGAGGGTTAGAGCTACCGAGAATCTGGTAGAGCGAAAGGTTGGAACTACCAGGGATATTTTGGCGACAGGTACCTCGGGTTGCAGCGGAGTATGGGGTGGGAGGAGTTTGGGGAGTTCTATTTTTCTTTGGTTCAGATTGGTTCACCACACAGAGAACTGCTTTCACCATCATAAACACCAATGGATCATATCGCATACAACCATCTCCCATCAGATGACATGGCCGGGCAGCGGATGAGATCTCTTACGCTTCTTACATGGAACGTCAACGGCCTGGGCACTGGGATTAAGAGGCGATTAGTCACCCAATTCCTAAACAGACATTCACCCGACATAGCCCTCCTCACCTAAACACATCTTGCGGGGCCGACATGCACACTCTTCCATAGAACAAACTACATAGCAGCACTACATGCAGGTTTTTCCATGGGAGCCGGGGGGGGGGGGGGTGGGTGGTCTTACTCCACAAACGCCTCCCAGTCAGATTGTTGGGGGTTCAGCAAGATCCCTGAGGCAGGTTTATCTTGTGGTCTGGTGAGGTGTGGGGTGCATCTGTGGTGTCCTGGCAGTATATGTCCCTCCGACACTCTCAACGGACCTACTCACGGATATTCAGACTACACTTGTGGACCAGCAGAAGGACCTGTAGATCCTCGGTGGCAATTTGAATGACATTATGAATGTGACCCTGGATCGCACACATTTACGAGGTAGGACTCACAATACCCCCCACAAAATTGCAAGCTTTCACTGAAGCACTGGGGTTATGTTATGTCTGAAGATACTTGCATTCACAGGAACGTGGATATTAATTTCACTGCGGGGTCCGTGCCTCCCTTTCAAGGCTAGATAATTCTTTCCTTACCACGGCAGGACGCTTATAAAAAGGTGTCGGCTGCATATTATGTCCCCTGTGGCATTTCGGATCATTCACCACTAGTGATCGAATTCCATACCAACAAGGCAATGTCGACCCCAACTTGGCGTTTGATTGGTTATTATCTGTAGTTCCCCGATCTGTAAACCACATCCAAGAAAAAAAACAGAGTATTTTGACATTAATAAAGGGTCAGTGGATAACCCAGAGATGTTGCGAGAGGCCTACAAGACAGTTCTCCATGGGGAAATGATCTCCTGGATCTCGGCCGAGAAAAAGGCCGAGCTTCAGTGAGCACTGGAGGCAAAAAGGAGGGGAGCAGGAGTATCTGCTCTCGGGCTCCCATGAGACACATCGGTCTCTCCTCACAGCTAAAGAGTTGGTACTTAATGCCTCCATGGATAATGCCAAGCAGGCCCAATGGGAGATTCGTAGCCATATCTATGAATCCAGCGATAAGGCCAGGAAAATGCTGGCATGGCTAAAAAAAAAAAAAAAAAAGATAAAAGACAAAGGGCATCAACAAATCTGGGAATTGAGCACCGAGGGGAGTCTGTAAGGACTGACCAAGAGATTGCTGAGGCCGTTGCCGACTATTATACAGAACTCTAGAAGGGCCCAGAGACACCACGAGAAGCCACAATACTAAATGAACGCTCCCCAGTCTGCTGGAGGCCCAACAGTTACAGTTGAAGGCCGACATAACAGAGGATGAAATTGTTGCGGCTATTGCTCAGTTACATTCTGGGAAGACACCGGGTACTAACCGATTCCTGGTTGAGACACGGAAAAAGATCAGGGAGACAGTGGTTAACCCACTACACAATGTGTTTAAGTATCGCAGAGAGCGGGGCGTTTTTGCAACAAAGATGCTTGTCTCATAAGTACCTAATTGTTGTCGTCTGTCCCTTTTCACACTAGCTTGAGACTGGGTCCTGTGCAAAGAACGAAACAAAGTGTGAGGCCAAAGTCTTGGTGAGGGGGTAGTTTCCAAGGTGGGGAGTATGTGAAGAGATAAGGTCGGATAATGGCCAGCATTTCGCACAATTACCTTTTTAAGGAGATTACACACCTCTCAGAGATAAAAACACAAGCTTTGCGCGGTGTACCAGCTACAAGCAAACAGGACTGCTGAAAGGCTCAACAGCTTGCTTAAAGAAAGCTTAGCGGGGCTAACCTCTTTTCTGTGCCAAAACTGGCTTTCTTGCCTCCCCTTTTTGCCCTTCACAACTCACTGAGCGCAGATCATCATTTGACTCTGCACGAAATTGTAACAGGTAGGAGGAGGCGTGTGCCTGTCCCTCCTGCATGTTCAATTTCGGATGCCTATGCTAGCTCAGAGATCCTCAGACACGAAATGAAAAATTATTTAACAGAAATGACAAATATCCTCCACTACATCTCCCGCCAGGTTCAGTGACCTACAGATTGGCTGACCAATGTTGAAGAGCACACAAGTGCCCCCGGGGAGGAGAACTTTCCGTAAGCACAGCCTCTCTATCCCAGAGACAGTTCTAGTCCGCAACATTGTAAGGAAGTGGAATGAACTAAGGTTTTGCAGTACATTAGTTCGAAGTTGTCAACACAACCCCAACGGCAGTGAAAATAAAGGAATGGAGAGCATGGATCCATATGACAGATGACAACAAATAACCAAGAGAGACCAACTGAGTCATTTATAGACGTCTGTTCCAAACTCCTTTCAAAGCCTTGTAGACAATACTAGACAAAAAAGGAACAAACCGTCTCTCTCCTCTTCTTATTCTTCAAACTCTACCCCTGTTCCCACTCTCGGTCCGTGGACCAAATAAGGACCGAGTATAAGGTTTTGGAAAACAAATGTAACAATACAATTTTATTAAAGAGAAAACACAATACATAGTAATCTTAAAAATAAACATGTCTAAAAAGGTGTAAAACCTAGTGCACTCTTATTAAAAATACAAAACCACAATACAAGTTCTAGATTAGTTTCAAATAAAATATATTAAAAAACTGAAAAAAAAACTTACACCTATACACCCAAAAAGCTTCTGCCTATACAAATCTAAACAGAGCAACATATAAAAAATTATTAAACCCTGGTGTATAGTAATGCTTTTGGTGGGTAGCACCTTCAAACAACCACTGTTTTTGGTTTGTTGAAGGTATGTTATTAATCACCTATCTGTTAATTGTCTACCCCTTACAACTGCTACTGGGGTGACTGTAACCACTGAATTGGTCGATGAACAGCACCTTACAATTTGAGGTGCTCATATGCCCGACATGTTTCATTCAAAAACATTTGGAACAAATTACTTGAACTTCATCAGGGGATCCAAAACAAAATCCACTATACACAATAGAAGAACATATTCAAAGACACGTTGTATGAACTGTCTGAGAAGGTGAGGTATGTCTTCACGTTAGGGTGCTTCCAAGTGACTGAAGGCCTTTAATAAAAGACAATCTGCTGCAAAAAGGATGTCCGCAAAGACAAAAGCAGCGCAATGGAAAGACAAGAGAGAAGGGCCAGCTAATGGGAAGTATAAGCTAATTATCAGTGACTCTTGTGTACTGCTATCAGACTCTGTAGAAGGCCCATAAATGTAGAAGATGGGCAAGAGAATACTAGGGGGAATGGGAGAAGAACAAAATGATGCAAATGTAATAGGGGTTGAATTGTTCCGTTTTTTCTGTCTGGTCTTCCCTTTCTCTTCTGGTACCTAATGCATAAGGGTAGTACGGGTACACCTGCTGATGGTGAAAGGGAGAAACACACCAAAAGAAGTATATCTAGTATTGAAGGATTCTGCAGTGCTATTGGGGAGGGAGGGGACCTTGCATCTGAAAATGTATGGTATAAAGAGATAAAGAGGGCGGGGCGAGGAAGCACCAATGGCGCATGCTATGTGTGCTCACTCATCCCACACCTTGCACAGACAAAGTAACTATTACTGCCACAAGAGGTGGCAGCGGAGGAAGGGGGATGCCTGATGCATATGTCCCTGTGCAAAACAAGGGGGCTGTACCAGGGGCACACCGTACAAGTAAAATGTATAGATGAGAGGGAAGGGGTGTACGCAGAACCTATATACAACTAGAAAGCATGGCTTAGGGAAAAACTACCAAGCACATATTAGAGTATAACACCGAACAGGTACAGAAGGGGAAACAGATGGTCACTGCCCACAAAAGAATATTGTTTAAGAATTCAACAGGACAAGTTATACCATGGTGCCACACTAGGCCCTTAATGCAAATACAGGGTTCGGTTGAAAATGGGAAAGAGCGGTGGTACAGTGCTGTGCAGAAAGACTGGTGGGGTATGAAGATAAGATGGTGAAGGAAAAATAGATGCCGGATGTAGGAGAATATGGGATGCCAATGTACATACCTTAACATGGATAGATGAAAAACATTTCCCAGTATATATATACGTTTGCATGTCCCTGGGAGGTGGCCAGCCTTCAGAGTATCCACCACAAGCTATGCGAAGGTCGTTATCCAGCAAGGTACTGTGTGAATGTCTCCTTCCTACCAGAAGCAGAGTGTCTCATGTTCCTCTCGCAATGGCGCTGACCAGTGACAGAAAAATAAAGTCCCGGCAGCCAGCACAAATGTTATTTTACTAATTGCAAACTGTTCCCGGGAGGGGTGAGAAGCAATGTGGTGCCACAGGGGGAGGCCGATGAGTTTGGATACTGTTGATGCTTTGCTCCAATCACGTTCTACTAACATATGTTTAGCTCTAAGGATAGGACGTAGTTTAGCCAATGAGTTTCCTGGGAAACATGGAAAATATGAACATCCTGAGCTACAACTGTTTCAAATGTCTTGACCACTGTATTCGTAGTATAAGACTAATGTTCAATGTATGCCCAAATGTCAGCTCTCATTATTGGGGAGAATTCTCAAAAATGTGCTAATTCCCTCCACCTTGGAGACCCCCAGCAACTTTGCTGGATTTTGAGGACTTGATTTTTTTTAACCTGTAGAGAGTGCGAGCCTTTTTCCCACTCTCTCATGTATTTTTGTGTGAATTTTACCTCGGTTTGTCTTTTTGGTTATGGAGTCTAATAAACTCCATAGGCATCAGCGCTTTTTCAATTGTGTCCCACAGCACCTTCAGTGCAGTGACACAGGGAAGTCTTTTAGATTCCCCAAGGTTTAAATAACTTCTCTGGGATCAACTACTGTTTCCCAGAGAGGTAGAGTGAAATTGACTCTACTTAGCATTGTACTTGCTAGACCCAGCACGCCCTATCTTACAATAAAGTGCTGGAGGGGTTATTTAGGATCCCCTGTGTCTAAATGCTCATGTAACATCTTTAATGTTACACTTTCCTCAATTGACTGGCTAGTGGCAGTGGTTTCGTTTTGAACTACCATGGTTTGCATTTACGGCGACCGTTCGCGGACCCGGTAACGTTGACCGTAGGAGCCCTCTTTTTCAAAATGGCGTCCAGCCATCGTTGTTAAAATGGTGTCCAGTCTTCTTTTTTCACCAGGTCTTTGTGGAAAGGTCCTTCTAGAGTTTTTCTCTGCGCGCTAAACCAGGTTTGGTCTCTTTGTTCATTCGCCTTTGGCGGGCTTCAGGAGTGAAACCTGCCTCTGGCTCCAGAGTGTCTGGGGTAGGTAGAAAGTGAGGGAGGTGCCCCAAACTCCCAGTGCTTAGTCTCGTAGAAGACCCAAATGCACTCTGGGATGATTGGCTGGCTGACTGTCCGGCAAGGACAGCCACCATGCTGGGTGAGTGGCAGCTAGGATGGAATGAATGGGAGAGAACCGAATAAAAGGTGAGTCTTTTGGCTTGGAAGGCAGAGTCGACCACTGGACGAAGGAACTGAAGAAGAGCTTGAAGAGGACAGCTGCAGCAACTCCTGGACCGTTGGTTTGCTCTGTGAAGCCCTGCTACAGGTCTGAATCACCAAGTTTGCATCGACAGAGAAGCCCTGCAAGGACGACTTCTCCCTTTGAGTTGGTGGGGCCAATCAACTCCCAAGTAAGCCACCTGGACACCCATCTCGGAGCTGGTTGAATTTCCTCAGAGTTGCTGGAGGAAACCTTAGAGCCAGGGAGAGGGACACCAGATTGTGTGCATTGCTTGTAAGCTGGCCTAAAGCTTTTGGAAAATCCTCTGGAAGCCATGAAGCCTAACCCCCCCCCCCCACTCAGTTGAGTGCGGGACCTCAGATGTGAGGAAAGTCCTCCTTGAGAGCTAGGAACCGCGCTTCTTGCTATTTCAAGGAGCAGAAACGCGAAACAGCCACTGAAAGTAGAGTTTGCCGGTTGCCAGCTTTGACGGTGCCAATACAGTGCAGGAGTCCCCCGACGTTCTCCCTCTTGTCCCCACGACTGAGGCCCAGGAACAGTGAGATCTGCAGAGAAGTCTTCAGCTGCATCTTTTTCTTCTTTACTAAGGTACTGTATAACAGAACTTACCTCTTACTGTGGAAGTGCTTGTAACTTCTCTAATCAGCTTGTGGCCCTACATGTGGCGATTCTTTTTATCAAAGACTGCTAAGAACTTGTGCAAAGACTTTTCCATTTGCTTACCTGAAGTGCTGCATCCTATACCAACACTTTTGCCCATTGACTTTGGCTTAGCCTATTGAAGTGAATGACTCTTCTCTTGCTATCTGAAATTATTTGCCCTGCTTACAAATATTTGTAATATCTTGTGTTCTAATAACATTTGCCTTTTACAAACTATTGAGGGTATTCTGTATGCCAACAGTAAGGTATTAATGTCCCCAGCACCCTTGTTACTGAAATCACCTGTGGGTGTAGGTTGTGCCTGTGGGCCATCCCAAAAGGGCCTTGTCTGATCCAGAAACTCAGTGTTTATGCAAGAAACTTTGAGTGTAAGGGTTTATTTGAATACCTGTAACTGTGAATCTTTGTGTAACTTCACTACAGCTTACATTTCCCCTCTTGAGAAAAGCATGGCTGTCCAACACGCTACCAAAACTGTGTAGTACAAGCTTATACCAAAGGTTGGGTTGCCTGTACCTGTAGTCATAGTTATTCGTAGTGTTCCCAGCGGGTACTGCATAAAAAAACTTTGCCTAACACTCATCAATCAGTTCCAGTCCACTGTTCTGTTTGATTTGTGCTGTAATAAATAGCGTTGTTTCTTGCTCTGTGTGCTCCTTTTTGGATTATGATTTTTACATGGTGGGAGCGGAGGACACTTGATGCACTAGTGTGGAAGTTCTTATTTGAATAAGATTCTTTTTGGGAACTTGGTACAAAGGAACCCAGAAAGAGTCAAACATCCTGAACCATATTATGTGCATAAGAACTTTCTCAACCGAGTATAAAGAACCAAAGGAACTGTTGTATAAAAGATACACTTTTACCATCCTACCTAAATATCACCCACTGGATCCAGGGATTTCCCCTTGGAAAAAAACTGTTTCTGTTGGATTTATCTATTTGCTTTAATTATGAACACTTTGTGCCAAAAATAACTCCGACATTTTCCTTGCACCCTTGGTTTTTCATTTCAAGTGGGAGGGTCAGATTAGATGTTTTGGGACACAAGGACAGTTTATAAGTTTGACGACTTGACACGGACTGATCTTTAGTTTTAGTTTTCTAGGTCAGGAACCTGTTTAGGATAGGGACAGAAAGGACTTCATCATGTCCGATAATGAAAATATTACAACTTTGGGTCCGCCTCTCATTTCTGACCCCTCAAAGAGATTAGCCACATAGCTCCTTCTGTATTGATCAAGGACTTTAAAGAAGTAATTGTTACAAAACAGGTGTGAGCCTAACTGTGTAAAGAATGTAGCTACTGGTTCAAAAGGGACCAAAAGTATCCACACGACAGACGGCGGCACTCCAAAAAGGCAAGGCAATTTGGTTTTCCTCATGAATTTGCTCTCAATTGGGAGAACTACATCTACTTTGATGGACAAAAAGCCTCAACTTTAAAGCAGTTCAGGTTAGTCTTAAGACTAGGGATATCCATCCGAGAGTCTTCGAGTATTGCCTCCAAAGAAGGTCTTGGTACAGTAAACGGGTCCGGGACAGGTGCGACTTCAAAGGGTGGGCAATCATGTAAACCAGAAGAATCTAGATTCCCAGTAGAGATGGCTCAGTGAGAAAGTAACCCCATGGCTGACTAGGCAAGATGTAGGTACTGGAAACTAAAGTTTATGCAGTTTGTCACTGTAAACAAAAATCGTGAATGACAGCCCATAAAGCTGAATCGATTTGGCATAACAGCCAAAGAAGGGATAATGAAGTGGCTTTTTCGCTCAAATGAAAAAGTTTTGAGAGCCAAAGTGAACAACAACCTGGAAAGAATGGTCTAAGCAGAGAGGGGCAGGGGTATGAAGCATGGTGGCCCTGTAGGACGTGGAGCCTGCTGCGTGTTCGAGGGGTGCAGTGTCTCAACAATGCTCTGTTCTGTTTTTGGTAGCCTGAATTAGGGATATCCCTAGAACTTAGATGAAAAGTTACAGGACATCAATAATCATGACAAAATATTCTACGACAAATAACATGCCAGTAGGTAAATAGTGTACACAATAGCTGTTGAAAAAAGAAAAAAAAAATCTGAAGCGATATTGGACAAATGTATAACTGCACAGTTAGTTGATTCCATGCTCTCTCCGCTCTTTTACTCTGCATAAGATGACGCTTTGGATTAGTACACATTTTCATTTGTACCTCGAAGCCAAAAAATATTTACTTAACAAACCGTGGGAGCTTTCCATGTGCATACTTTGGTGTTTTAGGATTGGAATGATCAAGTCGCAATATGGTATTTTATGAAGTGTTCAGTATGCTGGCTGTGAACGTCTGTGTTTAGAAATAGACTTTGGTCGAGGGCTGACCTCTAAAGCTACTAAGAATGCAGTAGTGACAAAGTTCTGGCAAGCGTGAGATCAGTCCCATGTGCTCAGCAGAGGTTTAATCTTGCTTCACAGCTCTCTCCTTCCAAGAAATTAATTTCAGAAACTCACCTGCTCTGTCATACAAAATATGCGACCGCTGAAGGCCTTCCTTTACATGGTCTTCCGTTATAACAATCTCCGGTTTCAGCGAATTCGGTTGTTTTCCCACTGCCAATATCGCTTGAGCAGCCAACTGTAGACCGTTTAATCCAATTCTTGCATCACCATCGCAGAGGTGGGCTAAGGTGCTCAAAGCTTTTTCTTCAATGTACACAGGTATCCTGCAAACAAACCGTAACAAAAAAGAGTTAGTTACCCCCAGGTTGCTTTATTACCTTGATGAAGTGAAAAAGTTATTCATTTTGCGCAGTGGTATCTAAATGTATTTGTAAGTATTGGAGCCTGTTTGCCTGCTAAAAGTAATCATCCAAACCCGAGATTTGGAGGATAAAATACAAACCGCATTTTGATTACAAGTGAAATAAAGCCATACTGAAGGATAATGTCCCTTAAAATACAGAGGATGACTAAAAAGGACCCTTCAGAAATACTACAATCACAACAGATATATGCAATGTCAGGAATATTAGAGATGAACTGTGATGGTGAATGAATGTAGCAAAAATAGACCACAATGATAACTGACAAGAGCACCGGTTACTGGAAACGAATAGGCTACTTAACCTTTATAGCTCTAGCCAGAGGGCCCTACCAGGATCATGGGTACAAAAGACGGAGTTATAGACCAGAATGCAGCTTCGTAGAGAAAAACTTAACTGCTGTAGATAGGAATTATAAGCACACAACTCACATAAAGCAGCCGGATAATAATAGACTAGTTTGGCACATTCAGTATTATATCCAGGGGGAATAACATGGCACCTAAATATGGGTTTGGAGTTGTTGATTGTAAAGTCCACTGTACTGAAAATAAATAGCTACGATTTCTTTTGAAGAGTGCTCTCAAAGGGTCTGATGGGGCCCCATCTTGGCCCACTGATCTTGTAATTAAATCCCCTTATGCACTAGTGGACTGATGTGTGAGCACTTTTAATATTGGAAGAAATTGGGATAAATTTGAATTTAAACAAGGATGCCAAACAATCAATTATGAATATGAAAGTTCCACAAAAAGAAAAAATATTTTGCATTTCTAAAACGCAATGGAAGTGAACTCCTTTTTCTACAAGGTCTAGTTTATTTTGTGTCGGTCTTCAAAGGCACAGAATGCCTGTGGGGGGCGAGAAGGAAGCAGTTTCCCGATTAGAACTGCGTGGGTTGCGAGGGGGGGGGCGGGGGTTGGACGGCGATGCAGGAGGTAGTACATTGTATTTCAGTTTAGATAAAAGTCAATGATTTCTGAAAACACTGAATGTTGTACTGAAATGTTTATTAAAGCAGTAGAACGTGAGGAAAGGGACATTACCAGTCAGGTAATACCCCCAGGGCGAGAATTCTAAGCTTTAACGTAGCCCCGGCGGCATTACCCGATCATAATGCCCCCCTCCTCAGGTTCTATTGCTTTACCAACCAGTAATAACCCCTCGCTGAGGGTTCTATTGCTATTAGTACCCCGACGCATCGTACCAGGTACTAATAGTAATTTTTCTAGCGTTGAGAAATGATGTTGCAACCGTTTGTCAATACAAGAAAAAAAAAAGGAATACAAATGGCCACAAGGGGTCGGGAAGAAGGTACTACATGTAGTCCCTTCTCCCATGAAACACTGCGGCACGCAGAGTTCAGACCCACAGAAGGAGAGTCTTTGTCAGCCAGGTCACACCACGCCGAGGGCCAATCAGATTATTTGATACAATCCGATTGCCCCTCGCCGGGTACTAATATATGATAGCATATTACAACAATTAACAGATTCTTAAAATAAATGAATTAAAAAAAAACATTCTCACCACCCAATTATTGAACTGCAGAGTATGGAGGGATAATTTTCCTCAAACTTCGTAGACCATGATCCATTTTATGTGCAATGTAAAGCTACAAAAAAATGGAGCTGTTAAAAATCAATTACAAGACCCTGCCACGCCCTGTGCTCAGACTCCTCACTGCAAGCATTCTTCTCAGCAACAAAATGGTTGAGTAGAATAGGGGCAGGGCACCTGGCAGACGACAGCTGGCCTTGCAAGATTAGTTTTCATTTTAGAACACCTCCCCTGGCCCCACCACGTTTGAAAAACTAGGAAAACTTCCAGTGGACATTTGCCCTCTCCCCTGTGCTCCTCGTCACCATACAGCGTCAGAAAAGGAGCCCTGCACCTTTGGGACTGTCCGTCTCAATCAACATCTGTCCAACTTTCTACCACTAGGTCTCCCGGGATGGCCTCTGCTGGTGATGAGCCAGCAGTGCTATCCACCCCATCCTGGGTCACCACAAGAAAGAAGGACCAGCTCTGCACAACACCCTAAACTAAATTAACAATCGCATGCACTGCTTTATTAAAAAAGATGTTCAGTCAGTTCTGACACCACCTTACTCCCATTTTTTAGGGTGCGTTTTCCTGGTCAAGTAGGTAGATCGTGGCTACCTATTTCAAAGTCAGTGGCTTGAAACTTGCATTGAAGCAGCCATTGGGCCTGAAAGTGGAGAGGTGGAGAGGTGTACATCTCTCTCCCAGATATGCCATAGCGAGCAAGCATAGCAAGAGAATCCAAACCAAGGAGGAGGGGTTAAAAAGAATTCCTCCACGAGAATATTTTTGAAATAATGGATTCAAATATTGGTAGAAAGCCCAACAGTTTGCAATTGGATTTGAAGGGTAACTCATGAAAAAATCCAATAGATGTAAGTCACCAACAGTGCACAGGAGCATTTCTCCAACACATTTTTAGCCTTTGCCCACAATATGTAGCAGTATAAAAATGTTTCACACTGGTTGTGCCCAAACATTTCCATGTTGACTGCACCATTATACCGTATATAAGAACATACTCCTATCTGCTTTGCACATAATGGCAATAATTCTACTATAAGAAAACATGTCCATGTTTGTTCTACCAATATATAGCAATATCCCCACATAACATACTGCAGTTGGCTTTACCATAGAAAATGCATCCCACATTAGCACCCTGATGGGGGGAGCCAGTCATTCAGATGGCAGAAACCAGCAATCTCAGACAGTGTTCCAAGCCACCTCCCTCCTTCTGCCTCGCCACCTTCCTCTTGGCTCCCAAAGGCCGCCATAAATCAGGAGCACCACTTCCCTTTCCATGGCGGCCATCTTTGAATAGCAGTTTCCTTCCCCGAATGGGATGAGGCATCCCGTTCACGGAATGAAAATACTTTTAATTAGACCCATCCCAGCCCTTGAGATGAGTGCTAATGGAACGGGTACTTTACGCCACAGTACGAAAACATGTCCAAACTGGCTGCACCAAAATTCCAGTCTAGCTTCATAATAACACTTAACGTGCTTGTTTTATCAAAGATGCCCAATACAAAATGTAATGTTACAGTAAGAAATGGCTAGACTTACTGCATAAGAATGCCAGTCTACCTTTGTAATAACACAACACGCTTGCATTATAATCCATGCCCATTAAAAAATGCCATGCAGGCCTCCTGGTGCGCCAGCGCCTCACACGCACATATGCGAGTGTGAGGTGCTAGGGGTCCAGGGAGTAGATGTGTGTCAGGCGCTGGGTTCTCAGGGTACAGTCATGGCATTTTTTACTTGGAAGCCTCCCTATTGCGCCTTTGCTGGCTCATCTCAGATAGGTGATAAAACCATTGCAACGCAGTGTTTATGTTTATTGGGTTTATATAGCGATTTACGCCAAAGCGCTTGCACATAATTGACAAACATCTATTAAAATAATACCATAATTCTGTAAAATGCTTTTAAATATATGGTCACAACTCCGGCCTTGTAAATTTCAGGAAAGCAAAGACATTTTGTAAATGTCGATTAGGACCTCTGAATCGTGTGTTTGAAGCACCCAAGAAACCCAGGACCAATTCTGCAACCTGTTTAATTCAAGTTGGTTGATCTATTATTTACAGTTCTTATGCCACTGCAACAGCTTATTCTTGTGTCCGATATTGAGGCAAAGGACCCTCGATTTTCTGATCTCGTTGAAGTTTAAAAGTTATTAAACTGTTGCACAGAACCCCCCTATTTTCCCTTCATGGCCATATAGGTACAACACCAAAACTCATTTGAGCATTACTATCTGCTGCTAGTGTAGCTTGCTCATTTGAAACATTCTTAAGATTGCGTATAATGATGTTTAATTGATCATCTTTAGGAAACTCCACGTGTGCTATATCCTTAGTTGTCAGGTCGACTCATGGTAGGACTTTCTTGAAAAAGTAGTAGAACTCTTCATAGGGGCATAACATTCATCCAGACATCATTTTCATAGACTCATTTTTGTTGGGTGCGTCAACCACTGCCTTCTGCTTGCCATTCTTGATTTAACAATGACATCCCCAATTTTGACCATTTACAAATGACCCCTCTCCTGGTTCATTTGCAGTAATGTTGACTGATAATTCCTTCGCTGAATCAAGTGTCTTGTTATGGAACTTTTGTTCTGCATTAAGTTTATCACTAATAAACTTAATAAAGAATAAAGCTCCTGGGTTTCTGGTAATTTATTCAATTTGAGTAATTTGGTATTATATCATCTTTGAGCACACAGTTTATCAATTTTTTGCTCTTAGCTGGTCACATTGTCTTGGTCAGGCAAACATTTCGCTACTCTATTTCCTTCCTCGTTTTCTAATTGCAAGCGAGCAGAAAAGTACTTGATAGAACCTCTTTATAGGCTCTTTTCCTTTTATTTTTCAATCACTCACATGGATGCTGAATTTCACCTTGTGTTCCATACTTTGACATGGTCTAGAGTTCAACTGATCTCCTTAATTTGGACTCTCAATTCGAACAAGGTGTAGCAAGTTCATACAATCACCATTTCCCTTATTGTCCATAATTTCTAATATAGCGGTTCTATTACAATTAGCATAGCACAGCCTATTTTATTCTATGTTTTGTTACAATGGTATTTTCCCACCTGGGCTTTAGGAGGTACATCCCTATCTGAGATCAGCTACCAATGGTTAACAGCTTGAATGGCCTTTTCTGCTAAGAAGCCTTAATTATTAGAACTTGTAACATCTGTGTTGTTGCTCACCTCCGCTGAAATTTTATTGCATCATCTTGCAAGGGATATGAATACTGAACCTGGCACTTTCAAAATTGCTGGCACCGGTGCAGGCAAAGAACCAATACAAGATTGAACAACAAATGTGTGTTTTTAAAATGCTCCAAGTTCTTAAAAAAGGAAGTTGACGTTGACTCCATAATTTTAAGTGGAGCTCGATTGCATTCTTGTGACCAACTCCATCCTTAAATGGGCCTTTTGCAAGGCACGGCAATAGTTTCATTTTCTAGGCTTTCACGTTTGTAAAAATGCACAATCATTCAATTGTACAAAATGTTTTAGTGGCTTCTTTAAAAACATTGGACCTCATTACAAGTCCGGCGGTAGCCGTGCCGGAAAAACCGGCAGGCTGCCGCCGGACCCGAAATACCATTCCGCCTCCTTGATTGCCGGAATAACCGGGGCATTACAACCCCGGTGACTCAGTAATTCCGGAGGCGGAATTACCTGAATCCCCATTCCCATGGAGTCCAATAGGACTCCATGGGGATGGGGACAATGGAAACACTGGTTCCGTCGATGACGGAGCAGGGGTTTCCATTTCCACCTGCAGGCGGATGGCATTACTCCCGCCAGGTCAGACCTGACGGGAGTGACACCTCCCGCCTGCAGAACTCAGAATCAGCCGGTCCGGAAACAACGGTGGCGGCGGATTTACCGCCACCATTATTTCCGGACCGACAGACTCTAAATCAGGCCCACTGTCACTTTGGCTAACATTCCAAGTTTCCCATGATGCTACTGCATGTCATGACCACTGTGAGGGGGCACAAGTTGTGCCACAAGCAAGCTCCCACCAGAACCCTAAGGGCCTTAAAACCACTGCAAAAGGGCTCCTGGAGCCAGTCCTGGCGCCTTTGGCACGAGCCCCATGTGTAGGAAGGAAGGGCTGTTCAAACTAGGTCCCATTTATATACATGGGCCTTTAAATCCAACATGGAAGCACCCACACAGTCTAGTTCTAAGAACCAAGCCATGCGGTCTAGTGTTTTTGGTGTGGCAGGCCTGGAACTACTTTTCCTGGTACTCCTTTACCTGGGCTATATAAACCACACCCTGACTGCAGAACATGCTTCGTGTTATTCTGCAACCAAGAGCGTGACGCTCACCATGTCCAGCTCCTAGTCTTCAGCATCTTCCTGTAATCCTACAAGAACAAGATTATTCTGTCTTACCTGAGAAAACACCATCGAGCACTCAGCATCTCAACAGGGCTGCAATCTGTGGAAACCGAGAGAAGAAGAAACATCACTCACCTGTGAGTACTAGCTTAAGGACTTCCGGCGAAGCTGCTGTTCGAACATTGAGACCTACAATAACGAGAAAGGGAAACAATATTAGAACGCGTGCTTCCAAAATATCGAATTTCATCAGTCTTACCTGAATTCCATTGCACTACGCCACACTTCCACCCGGAGCACCACAGCAACATCTGCAAAGGAAAAGAGACATATTCAGGTTCGCTTTCAATGTTAAACAACCGCAAAGCACTGTACTACCTTAACGGATTCAGGGGGCCTGTTTTTCCATCGCGCTCTCATCCACTCGTAGCACCACAGCAGCCTGTGAGGAGAAGAAGAAGAAAACACAGGTTAGCTTCAAAAGACAATAAAGGCGTTGCGCTTCGCGCTTTCTCTTACCTAGAAATGTGCCTCTCCATCCGACACGCCAGCATCAAGACCTTCGCACCTGAAAAGAAGGAGATAAAGACATTAACGAATTCCCACCATAAACAGAACAAAGACTTGCAATTAACAAACCTACCTGCCTACCAGCAGATTCGGGGTCACAGTAGGCCTGGGCCCAAGGAAGGCGTACTGCACCAGTGAAGCAACTCAGGCAGCTCGCCAACAAACATCAAGCGCCCCTGCACAAGAAACGCAGGACGGATAGCTCACCCTACAAATAAGGTGAGAAAAGAACCCAGTGGGAAGGGAATCAGTCAGAGGCAGGTGGGAGAATCACCCATTAGAGACTTATCACAAATCCTCCCTTCTGTCATTGCAGATTCATTATTCAGCACTGGGCAACTACACATCCAGGGTTCCAGATCTCAGAGTCTTCCAGACACCCCCGGGGATATCAAGTGAGCGTAACACTGCATCCCTTCCAATTATGGTAGAGCCACTGTTCCTGTGGGGGTAGACCTTTACTCACCTTAACCCAAAACCGGCCCATCACTTAAGAAGACAGTACACAGTTGTACATTAAACAAGCTTGTTGTACAAAAGCTCCGGGGGAACAGTTAGATGGTGTTTGGTACCAAAACAACCTTAACAATACAAGATCAGTTGGAAGTTTATATACTTTTTGCAACAATTTAAAACTTTCCCAGACACTTGTATTACCCTCACCCCTCCAAATATAATTGGACAAAACGTCTTCAAAGAAATCCCATCTTTCCCCAATTCTTCCATTTTCATTGGTCAGACTCATCTTCATTATTATCTTTAGATCATATTCAAAACGCACCTCTTCTTGGGATTCGTTATAGTAGGTCCTGATGTTGGTGCATGGTTTAAACATTAGCATTGAAAACATAAGTCATTACTAGCAATAACTGGCCTAAGACCTTTAACTTTAAATATGATTGAACATGGTCTCGCAGACATATTTTAGCAAATAGAGGAAGATCTGCTTAAACATGATTTTCCTTGAACTATAGATAGCCATCTCCATTCCCCACACTTCTGGTGGCTTAATCTAATTTATGCGGTCACATACAACCTCTGATGACCTGTAAAACTACTTATCAGACCCTGGCCTCGGGCCTAGTTTACTACCAAACAAATAACTAACCCCCTCTAAAGATTCAGTTCCCTTGGAAGAACTGTGAACCTTGCCATGTTCGCACAACCTTATTCCTAGCTAACCAATTCTCTTTCCCGTCAAGAATGTTCCTGCTACTTTTAGTACGCCTGTGTAACAACTAATCGTGGAAAAAAAGCACCCCATTGTATGGATTTATATTCGTATTGTATTCACAGCTCTAACATCTTATCTTTCTACATGCATGAAGATCTAACATGTATAAACTCTAAATGATTGAGCCCATCCACAAGTGACTCCACATGACACATGGATTTGCAACATTGCCCTAGTTTTGCTGTCATCCTCTTACTGGCACCAGAAGGGTGTGTGCAACATGAATGCCTTGCAATAAAGTGGACCCCTCATTGACCACCCCGACATTCCCATTTCCCAATTTAACCCAGATGACCTGCTATTCCCAAAAGAACAGATCAGCAAGTGCTCTCTATCACATCATTCTGCTGGCCCCCATCCTCTGCCAATCCTCACATTCCTAGCCTATTCGACCTCTTCATGAATGGCTTCATACACTCCTCTGTTGCCTCTCAATCCTCCCCAATCTAGCCCATTATCCCGGTTTGGGGGCTTAATGTATCAGTTCATGGACACTATTCCAGGAGCACACAAGTTTTTATATGGGTCACACTGCAAGGCAGCCTGTATCTGATTAGGTTAAAGGGCAAACCCAGAGTTCTGCAATCCGAAGCAATTATGGGGTCTGCAGGGCACCTAATAGAAGACACTTCCAGGATCCCATCCTTATCTGTACCAACAGACAGGTGTACATACAGTATGCCTATGTCTCTGCCAGACATTACTGCCAGGGCCCAAGGATCTACCCCCAATTCGCTCAAAACCAAGATGGCCACTGCACTAAGACCATATAGTGATATGTTGCAGCAGACCAACTCCCAGGATGTTTCTATTTTTAGGGGGGTGTTCGTTGTTTGAAAGGAAAGTGCAGAGTGGCTCTTCAAATGCAGGTCCACTGAATTATTGTATATCCGGGTGATGGGACAGACCCTACACTGAGGGAAGGGATGATGCTCATTTAATCCTTTGAAGTCCACATCCGAGGGTGCCTATTTCTACAGATTCGGCCAGTAGACCAGAGTACTTATGAATTCAGAATGCCTTACAAGCACTTTGAGTGCACATTAAATAGGCTATGCGCTATATGCAGAAATAATGTCTCCTTGTTTCACTATACAAGTTCTCCAAGGGCAGGATCCCATCTTGGATGATCATCCAAATGTATCAACTTCTTGATTACATTTGGCAATTTGTATCTAACTAAGAAGCCAGTGATTACTGAGTGATGCTTCATAAGGCTCCCTGAGGTTTATCACAGGCCTGCTTTGTTCTGGACACCTACAGTGTTCAGGGTAAAGGTTTTTTTTTTAATGTAAATTGTAATTCCCCAGTTACAGGATCTACTATGTGTATAACTGTTTACAATCAGTATTATATTCAGGCGGAATAACATGGCACCTAAATATGGGTTTGGAGTTGTTGATTGTAAAGTCCACTGTACTGAAAATAAATAGCTACGATTTCTTTTGAAGAGTGCTCTCAAAGGGTCTGATGGGGCCCCATCTTGGCCCACTGATCTTGTGTAAGTTTATTTTATACTTTCACTGCAAGTTTCACAGCAAGCTGATATGTCTCAGCAGCTGCAGCCCTTCATCTAGTTTCCTCCAAAGAGACAATCCCAATAGGTGCTTTGAAACTACTATGGGGAAATCTGGTACAATGAAAAGCATATTAACATAATGTAACATAACATACAGAGAAAAGCAATATCTCGTGGGAAGACCCGATCATTGCTGTGCTTTTCAATTCTAGAATCACTTGGTGGTGGTTTATTGGTAACATGTGAAAACCTAAATGGGAGATGGAGTCCAAAACAACTTGCGAGATGCCTGCCATAAAATACAGCTCTTCTGATCATTTTATCTGGAACATTTTTGCAGAGACAGTTTTGCAAGATTGGCAGGCACTAGAAAGGAAGCCAGAGGAGGAAGCAGTTTAATTATGTATTCTTTGGTTATTCCGAGGACCCCTTGAACTATTGCGTAGAGCTAGAGCCGAGTATGAGCTAAATGTGACCCAGCATGAAATCCCCTGTGCATAATCAAAATTGTTGTAGTGTGATAACAGCAGTCAAGCCCCCGCAGACTGGTGCCACATGGCACGCCTACAAAAAGCCATCCTAGAAATATCAGGTCACTTCGCAAAAGGACAGTTTTAGACTTCCTTTACAATTGCTACACTTCTCTAATCGCCATGAAGATTGAAATGTTAGGACAGAATTTTCTGATGCCACGTAGCTATGTTCCAGAAGAAGCAGATTTCACCAGAAGAGAAGGATTCTAGGAAGCCTTTGTGAGCAGGGACCTAACCACCCTTTGAAACATTGAAGTGCTGAATGATTCCTATAAGTACAGAGCCAGTAGGCTGAACCTGTACCTGCAAAGCGGTCCCTGGATAAGCTGCTACAGCATGTGGTGGTGCAGCCTACAACCTTTCACTAAAACCCTTAGCTTATCTGATAGATGCCTGAAAGAATGGTGACGAATCCTGGTTGTCAGTGTTCCCAAAAGGGTAAGTACTATCTAATCAGATAAGAAAACTTGGCATGGCTCCTGCACTCCTCCTATACTTGGATCTTTCTTCCGCATTTGATTTGGTCGATCATGCCTTTTTAACGGATAGACTGGCAAAGGTGTATAGATGCACCACCTTGCTGAGTGTTGGTTCAAATCTTTTCTTGGCCCTAGAAAGGCGAATATGGTTAAGGGGAGTGCTCAATCACAAAGGACGCTTCTTACCTGTGGTGTTCCACAGGGATCTTGCTTGTCGCCTTAATCTTTTTAAATTTATACTCCAAACCTCTATTTGACCTTCTTGTCTCTCTAGGGGTTCAGTTCACAAACTATGCAGACAATACCCAGATTGCCTTTTAACTATCTGGGGCATATAGTGAAGACATAAGCAAGAGTAAACAAAGGTTGTAAGGCCATCCAGACATGGATGGTCGTCAACTCCTTGGCTCTGAATAACTCTAAAAGCGAGTTGCTTATCCTTGGCACTCAACAAAAACTAAACAAACTCGACCCACAATATAAAGGTTTTGTAGTAGATTGTAATGCCATCGTGTTTCCGAATCTGTTAAAACACTACGAGCCTTCTTTGACTCACACCTATCTTTTAAGAAACATGTTTCCCATCTTAAGTTCTCCTGCTCCTACTATGTTCATCTACTATGGCAGATCCTCCCCATCTTTCAGAGGCAAACAAAGCCTTGATCACAGCAGCCATAGTTAACACAACATTAGACTACTGCAATAGTCTCTTAGTAGGCACCTCTGAAGCAAATATAAGAAAGTTACAGGTGACCCAGAATGAAGCAGTGCGTGTAGTCTGTGGGATAGGCCGTCCATCTCAGGTGTCTGAGGCCCGGAGGAACTTGCACAGGCTCCCTGTTGAACAAAGAATTCAGTTCAACGGCTCCGTCTTGGTGTTTAAATGTCTTATAGGCAAAGCTCCTGTGCATCTCTCTTCAAGAGTGAAAAGAACCCCATTCATGTGGACTTTACGGTCGCATAACAGCGCTACACTTCATCAACCGCGAGTCCTCTTAAAAAAGATTGGCGACGCAGGCTTCAATGGTTGTGCACCCGATTTATGGAACTCGCTTCTCCTGGATATCAGAGGCTGTGTATCAACTAGCCAATTTAAGAAACACCTGAAGACCTTTTATAGAGGGATCTGCTAAATTCATATGGCTACTGAGGCCACCAGGGGACGCAGGCAAGATGGCTGCCTGAACTACATGCTCCCCGCATGGCATCGGGAAACTTGGGGAGAAATGCGATTTAATGGACCGTGACCCCCGTCAAATTGCGGAATTCATAAGGGGGACCCAACGAGGAGCCTAGGGGCGTTGGAGCGGCTTCTGGGGTGCCCCCGTTCTGGCGACAGCTGCTCGCGGGTCCCAGCGCTTCCCCCTCCCCCATACGGCACTGAAGTGGGCACGGGCCGAAGACCGCGAAGCAGCCTGCCGCTCCGTGGGGGCGGAGCCGGGCGCTCCATCTGTGTGGCACCCTCAGCGGGGGCCCCCCCGACATCCCGTGGTAGATCTGGGCCCCCCCATGGGGTCCTCTGACCCCAAGAGGATCCTGCGGAGAGGGCCCTCCCTCACCCTCCCACCTCCGGATTGAAGGAGGGACTCGAGGCTGCATCGGGAGAGGCGGCGAGTGAAGACTTGGTGCGGCCTGCCACACGCCTGCAGTCCTGCATCCAGGGAATGCTGAAAGCGGGGTCCCTCTTGCTCCCCCACCCTCATCAGCGAAGAAACGCGCCGGCCTGGGCCGACGCAGGAGTGCGCCGGGGCCCCTTTTCAACATTCTATGTCTCGGCCCTGTGGCACGGGATGCACAAGGCGGACACCTGGGACACACGCCAGCAGTGGGGGCCCACCCTGAGCAGCCTGGAGAGGGGTGACAGTTGAGACAGTTGCGGCAACACCGCAGTCTCCGGAGAGACCGCCCCCCCCCAGAAGTCTCCTCAGCAGACCCAGGCTGACGCAGGAGCGCGCCCGGGCCTCCCCCCTCTCTTCTCACTTGGGCACCAGAGCGGAGAGCCACTTGGGGAGCCCCCCCCCTCCCCCATCAGTGAGGTGACAGCAGATCCTTAACCCCCATACCACGAGGTCCCTCAAAACAAGGAGTCCCGACCTCACCACCCTGCCACATCACTGGGGAGTGGCCCCGATTGCCCACCCTCGCAGCCAAACCCAAGTGAGCACACAGGGGACCACCGGCCTAGCGGGCCCCCGCCCGAACCTGCGCATCCACTGGGACCTTACAGACCTTACTGGAAGCAGTGACAAGCTCCGGGGTGGGGGGCATAGGCAGCCCCCTGGCAACACTGCCCCTCCTCACCACACCGAGGGGGCACAGGGAACAGAGTAGACCGGACCAAGGAGGGGAATCCTCTTTATAGATCTGTAGCACTAGTAAGGAACCACCCGGGCCCCCGAGTGGAGTACTAGGAAGGCACTAGAATACCCCCAGAGCACTGACCCACAATCAGCACACCACTGCTGGTCGACTTGGGGAGGCCGGAGAAGCAACTCGCAAAACGGGGGCCAGGGATTAACCCACGCCCCGGACACTTGAAGAAAACTCTGAATATCAGCCCCACATAACTGTATAGACGGTCCACGGCACCAGGAGGACACCAGTGGGCACACCGGAAAGCCACAGCAACCCAGGGCGATTGGAGTCTCATGAGTTGGAAAGACCCTTGCGAGGTATCAGTACACGCCAGGGCATTTAGAGATGGAAACTGGACGCCCCTTCATGCCAGCCCCAGACATGAACACTATCCAGAGTAACATCCAGACGATCTTCGACGAAATCAGAGGTATGAGGAGAGATATGGGTGCCAAGCTGGCCGACCTCACGGCCAAGGTCTCCACACTGGAAGACCGGATGGAGGGGGTGGAGAACAATCAGGCATCAACGGACCTCCTTGAAACACAGATGGAAGCAAGGTTTAGGGAGCTACAGCGCTATGAGGGGGATCTCCGACTCAAGGTTGACAACATGGAAAATCGGGAAAGGAGAAACAACTTGAGGATTTTCGGCTTAGCAGAGACAGAGGGGGAGACCCAAGCGGGCCTGGAGGGTAAAGTTCAGGATATAGTCAGGATAGTCCTGGGGTCTGATTCTGGAGAGACTGTCCTGCTCGATAGGGTCCATCAGGCGGGCGGGGGCAGAAGGGGCCCACGTTCAGTGCTGGCGAGATTTCACTACTACAGAGACAAAGCCAGGCTTTTGGAAAGGGCGAAGACCTTGAGAGAAATACAATATGGGAACTCCAGAGTGACAATTTATCAGGACCTCTCAGCTCTCACACTCCAGATGAGGAAAAAATGCGGATCCATCACCAGATGGCCACAGGAGAAAGGGGTCCGTTATCACTGCGGGCACCCATTCTACCTGGGTTTTGAATGGCAGGGTCAGCGGTACCAGCTAGATACGGAGGAGGACATTCAGAGAGCCACGAGTGACTTGATAGGGGACCTTGCGGGAACATTCAGAGACCAGAACGGAGGCGACCGGGATCTCAGCCGAGCCCTGCAAGGCGCTGATCTCACCCAAGGGAAGCTTAAAGTGAAGGGCTCTTGGAAGTTCCAGAAAACTAGACATCCCCCAGCGGACCGTGGAGGCCCCACATGAACACACTGGAAGTGTCAAAGGTTTAACCATCATACTGAATTTGCGCATACAACCTCCAGGGGGGTCTTAATGACTAGGGGAAAGCGCATGTTACCTTATGTTCTTACTGCGGTTGGCAGGTTTCTGTTCAAAGGATATGATTTAAAGTTGTAGCGTTGCCTGGCGGGAGGCCGGTTTAGTGGTGTGTTGAATGGCCCTCAGTGCTTCACCCGAGAGAGGCAGGAGCTTGCGGACCCTCGCCGAAAGACACTCAGTGGGGGGACTCATGGCTGAGAGGAGCGGATCATATATCACGGACACAGGGAGGGGAATAAGGGGGGCCTTTATTGGAACCCCGATGCTGGCAGAGAGGGGGGAACATTCTCGAGTCCAAGGCTTGAGGGAACGTCCTATATCATTGAATTTCCTGGGGCCAGGGTAGCAACCCTGGCGGTTCATTGCTAGCTCCATCCCCAGTTGGGGTGACGGCGATGAACACCTTGCAAAATGGGTAAGGGAGGTAAGGGGGGTTAAGTGAAGGGGCAGGGAAGTTTTTGATGGGGTTAAGGGAAAAGGGGAAAGCCAGTTCGAGCCATGGCCTTTTGTTCCACAATGGGTTCCACATAGAAATTACACAAAGGGGTTCAAAGAGCAAGAGATGAAGAACGACAATGATTGAGGGGAGAATAGGCACACTGAATGTTAAAGGCGTAAACTCCCAGAACAAGAGATCTCTTACTAGCAATATGTTTCCCAAGGAGCGATTAATGGTCCTCTTCTTACAGGAAACACTACAAACGGGGGAAGGAATCAATGATAAAGGGAAAGGAAATTGGAACTAACTACTGGGCCTCCCACAGACGTACCAAAAAGGAGGGGGTGGGCATTCTCCAGGGCAAGGCACTCCGCCTCACCGCAATAGAAACCAAGAGGGGTTTTGGGGGACGGTTCCTGGGTGTAAATGTACCTACGAGGGGGAACGCATCACGCTAGCCACCCTATATGCACCCAACTCGGGCCAGATACGATTCCTTACTCAAATCTTCGGGGTAATGGATGAATGGGTAGAGGGGGCCATGATACTTGGTGGGGA
This sequence comes from Ambystoma mexicanum, assembly GCF_040938575.1. Classification (NCBI taxonomy): domain Eukaryota; kingdom Metazoa; phylum Chordata; class Amphibia; order Caudata; family Ambystomatidae; genus Ambystoma; species Ambystoma mexicanum. Next base: position 1,045,790,314 of record NC_090930.1, on the reverse strand, counting down.
CTTCAACCTCATAATGGACCCCGCCTGGACTGGTGGTCAGCAAAGGGGGGAGCGCCCAAGGGAACCACCAAGGACAATTTAGCCCTGCAGACCCTTCTAAGGGAACACTACTGGGTGGATGTATGGCGCAGAGCATGGCCGAGCCGGGGGGGGGGGGCGGAATACACCTTCTCACCCCCTCACTACACCTATACAAGAATTGATCTCCTGTTAATCTCTGAGGAAGGGGGGGGATTGAGCAACCGAGGGTGGAGGCAATAACATGGTCGGACCATGAATTACTGGTAGCAAATTGGTCATTGCCCATCTCCCCGAGACCATCGCGATGGAGGTGTAACGACACGCTCCTTAGAGACCCAGTATTTCGGGAATTCATGAGGAAAGAAATGATAGCCTATTTTGAAACAAATGACAACGGGGAGACGGATATGGCTGTGGTGTGGGAGGCTGCGAAGGCCACCTTTAGGGGCCTCCTGATAGCCGAAGGCTCTAGGCGTAAGCGCAAAAGGGGCCTACTTGAAAACAAGATCCGAACAGAACTGGGTGCCCCGAGAGCCAGACTAGGCCTGCCCGGGGAGGATCGAGAGGCTCTCCTAGTGGAGATGCATGGTAAAAGACAGGCGCTACACACAGTCCTCATAGGGGAAGCCATCAAGAAAGTGAGATACACCAAACAAAGTTACTATGAACAGGGCGATAGAGTGGGGACCCTCTTGGCACACAGGGCTCAGGGATGCAGAATGGAGAGAGGGGTGGGCCTTCTCAGAGACGAGGAGGGCAGGGTCCTCAAAGGTCAGGAGGAAATAGAGGGTTTTGCGTTTTTTACAGCGAACTCTACACCAGACAGGAGGGCAAGTCACTGGATGATATCCGGACTTACCTGGCTGAACACCCCCGGCCCCGACTGACTGAGCGTGAGGCCCTAGAGGGGGAAATATCGGAGGAGGTGGTGGAGGGCGCCATTAAGAGACTGAAGGCTGGGAAGGCCCCAGTGGGAGATGGTTATACAGCTGACTTCTATAAACGATGCCAACCTATTTTGGTGAAGCCGCTGGCCAAATTATTCAACAAAATCGGAGACCGGGACTCGATCCCACCAACTTTTCTACAGGCTCTTATCACCGTACTACCCAAACCGGGCAAGGACCAGGCAGAGTGTGGGTCGTATAGACCTATCTCGCTTTTGAACTTAGATGCCAAGATCTTTGCCAGAATCCTGGCGACTAGATTAGAGGGTTGCCTCCCCCGCTTAATACACCCTGACCAGGCGGGATTCATCCTAAACAGACAGGGCTCCGATAACATGCGGAAAACCCTCCATGTGCTCAGCTCGAGGACGGTCCGGGAGGAGGGCGCACTCTTAATGGCTCTCGACGCAGAGAAGGCCTTCGACAGGGTCAGCTGGGCCTTCATGGGGGGAGGGGCCGAGGTGGCTAGGCTGGGTGTCGCACTATATTCCTCTCCCTCGGCCAGGGTGGTTGCGAATGGGACTGAATCGAGGATGTTTCCCCTGGAGCGAGGTACGAGACAGCGATGCCCACTGTCCCCCTTAATATATGCGTTGGTAATGGAACCTTGGGCAATCTCTGTTCATAACGACGAGGCCATCAGAGGGGTACAAATAGGGGATACAAATTGCAAGATTTGCCTATTCGCTGACGATGCACTACTCTACATCACGAGGCCATCCCAGACAGTCCCCAGGATCCTCCAGGGCCTGATGCGCTATGGGGAACTATATGGGTTTATGGTCAACCTCGGGAAGTCGGTGCCATTCATAGGGGAGGTCTGGCAGACCCAGAGGCAAACTATGTGAGGGGGCTCCCCTTCAGACTACACAGGGACGGGTTGCGATATCTGGGGGTCCTAGTGACACGTGATCCGGATGGCCTATTCCCAGGTAACTTTCCCCCGCTCGGGTCTGAAATTAAAAAGGACAGAGATGGGCAAGAACGGGTCTCTCCTGGATGGCGCGCCTTAACCTGGTGAACATGATTCTCCCCAAGTTTCTATTCCTCTTCCAAATGCTGCCCGTACAGGTGCCCAAGACATTCTTTACAGAAACAAAACGAGCCCTCTTGAACTTTCTCTGGTCTGGCAAAAAACACAGGATCTCCTATGAGGTACTAACCAGGCCAAAGGAAGACGGCGGGGTGGGATACCCGGACTTGGAGACATGTCTCCAAGTCCGGGTATCCCACCCCGCCGTCTTCCTGCCCTGCCTATAATTTATAGGGCCTCCCAGTTGAGGGTGCTGATTGAGCACTTTACCCTAGGGGCGGAAAAGCAATGGGTGGCCATGGACAACAAGGTCCTTGCACCCGTCGCGCTGGAGGAATGGCTGTGGGTCCCAAGAAAGAACATCCCCAGAAGGGTCCTGAACCACCCAGTCCTGAAAGTGCTGTGGTCCTTATGGAGGAGGGGAGGCTATTACCGTTGGCTCACAATCTGGCCCTCCCCACTGAGCTGCATCTGGGCTCCCTCTTCATAGACAAGATAGCAGAGCCAGCTGCATTTCAAAAGTGGTTTGAAACCGGTCTAAACTGGACTGGCCACCTTTGGGTGGGTGGCTCATTTCTACCCTTGAGAGACTTAGAGGAAACTTTGGGAATAGGCACCCTGTCACCATTCCGATACCTCCAGCTTAAGGGAGACCTTACCGAACCATCATGGGTGGACACCCTCAGGAGAGACCTAACCCACTTTTAGAGACTCCTCATTTCCACCCAGTGCTCCAAGGGGGTAATATCGCTCCTCTACAGACTTTCTGCTCTCCGCCCCAAGGGACCCGCCACCAGCGCGCTCACAGTGGGGGAGGGACCTAGGGGAGGAGATTGACGATGAAAGATGGTCTGAAATGTGCAGGCGGGCCAATCGCTCCACGGCCTCGCTGCAATTTCGACACCAGGCTCTTAAGGTAATACACAGATGGCACTACCACCCGCAGAGGATTTCCAGAATGAGGGCGGGATACGACCGGCACTGCTGGAAATGTAGGGAGGTAAAAGGCGACTACTTCCACTTGTGGTGAAGGTGCCCGGTGGTCCAGACATAGTGGGAGAGGTACTATCCTGGATAAAAGGAGTGAATGGAGTTGAAAGGTCTCTGTGCCCCTGGCTCCTCTTTGGAATCGACATAGGGGATGACCACGAGGGAACTCAGGGTCAAATGTTGCAGGTCATGTTGGTAGCGGCCAGGTGCTGTCTGACACAGAAATGGAAAAGTCCTTGTATGCCGGGTGAAAAGGTATGGGTCACGAAAGTACGGGCCATTTACAATATGGAGTTTCTCACTCATCTGATAGATGAGTCCAAATCAAATATTGAAGAACTATGGCTCCCCTTTTTTGAAAAATATGGACGCCTGGCCTAGTTGGACAGAATTGCACTGGGGGCTCCCCCCCCAGATGGCAAAGGCCACTGCCAACTGGACTAGCTGAAAGTTGCCTAATGTTTGGCCCAAAACTCCAGTGTGCAAAGAGAAAGCTGAATAAACATTGTAAAGTTCTTCACGAACTCGCTAGGTGGATTAAATACGAGAGCTCGAACTGGCGGTGGGTGGGTGGGCACAGGGGTTGATTTGTTATATATAATTGTGTCATGGAGATTCATGTTTATATAGGTTATATAATGTTATAACTTGAAATATCAATAAAATATGATTTTTTTATTTACTTGTTTATAATCACATTAGTAATTTTTACAAGAACTGACAACTGTTGCTTAGGAGCTAAGAGATTGCTGGAACAGAGAAGTAGCAGCAAAAAGGAAAGAGTCGAAGGAAGAAAGTGTAAAGACCGAGAATAGTTAAAATTCAAGTAGACAAAGCCGGACACGCACAAAGAGAGAAGAGTCATTTTGCGTTCCAAGTGTGGAAAACTAGAGTTAGTTTAAGCAGAGTTTAAACCAGAGTTTTAAACCAGACCCCCTCTTGTTAGGGTAGATTCCGTTTCCACCGCAATCATTCAGTTACTTCTCAGATTGAGTGCGAGGGATGTGCGGCAGTTTGTGCATTTATCTTGTGAAAAGCGGTTTCCAGAATTTTCACCGTTGCTATCGACCAGTTCGTCTTTTCTCCGGACATTAGTCTATTTCACCAAATTGATTCTTCTTCTCCCTGGAATCCCACGAAGTCAGTGCACAGGTTATTCAAATAGCTTGCTCGTACTTCTTTTAGCTCCGAGCACTGCATTAGTAAATGTCTTACTGTTTCCGGTCGGTTGGATTTTCCACATAATCTGCATTCTTTAATGAAATCATAAAAATATGATTTTCAAAAAAATTCATATGGCTACTGCTCCAACCCATCTAGATATGGCTGACCATCCTTTTTTTTTGTTCTGTGTTGTCTGTCTTGTGAGCCTTTGGGCGAGTGGAGCAATGTAAGAAATATATAGATAGAGATAGGACATATGAAGAACCAACAGCTGCAAAGGACTGTAAACTATAGAGGGACAAGCAGTGCACGCTGACAATGTGTGGTAAACCGATTCCATGGGCAACGCATAGTATCACAAAATACAGCAACATTGACGGGGCCTACAATTCGGTTTCACTGCATGCAACAGGTTGGTGGTCACACACATAGTATACAGCTCTCTCATTGTAGATGTGATGCACAGTAACGTTTTGGGGTCACAGTTTGCGAATGCCATGCTATTTAACATGAGCAGAGTCAGTGGACAGTTGAAATGAAAAACCAGACCACCCAGCAGGGTATGCCAACAGGCAAAGGCCAAAAATAAATGGGTGATTGTTATAAACTAGTGCAAAATAGCCTGCTCTAAACACTTCTTACTCTCCAACCTCCCTTGCATCACAGCTCAAGACCATAACTCATTTCTTTCTGCGCACCGATGCTACATTAGACTGAATCATGTGACAGGCCAATGGGTTGAGTAACGTTGTGCCCCAACATAAATGGAAGCAACCATGCAATAATAGCAAGACGGGAGAGAGGGGTGTTGGGGCAGCAAAGCAGTGCTCACTGGAACCTGCACTGGGGTATACTAAAAGGTCCCCTATGATTGCAATGGAAACAAGGAAAGGTAAAAGAAATTAACAAACATCCATCAAATCTGAACTCAATGTTTAAACATTTTAATAAAACTGCATCCCAAATCTAACCAATCAAATCTGAGGAGACATTTTACAATAAACATGTCCCAACTGAAAATTGGACAAATCTTTTGGGGTGAATGAAGATAATTGTAAAGATCTGCTGCTGTTCTTTACAGTAAAACTGGGGATTACTTCAAGATTTAATGCATACACGTCTGCATAAATGTGCACCTCTAAAGCAGCTCTGCCTTAGATCGCAAGAGCGCCTTAAGTGTTAGCTTCGAATCCCCAGAGGTAAACAGTGAAATTGTTCATACCCACACTATACCTGCTACTTGTGCCAAGAGGCCACAGTGAAATCCCTTGGAGAAATGGGAGTCTGTGAGGAATAAAAGTATTGTTCCTGCAGATACTTTAACAGAACACAGCGTCAGAGAAGCGTGCCATACAGAACAAAGAACCCTGACTGCATTTTCGCAGATTACAAGGTATTATTCTAAAATGACAACTAAAATTAAAAAAGGCACAAAAACACACAACTGTGCCCTTGAAACCTAAGCTATTATGGTTCTGAAAAAACGCGCTTCTTTGGAGAAGGTTCTGACTTATTAAACCGAGTTACAGTATAAAGCATTATGCATCCGTTACAATGACAGCGTTTTCTACATCTATATTGACCTTCTGCGCAGTCCCCAGCAGGATTCCTTAGAGAATTAAGCACTTTGACTAGCTAATTCTGGGAGAAAGCATGCTTGCGTTGGATTAACGACTTTTGAAAGAAAACTGATCTCTCACTGCCCTGTCTCTCTGCCCCGCCACCTTCAGCACTCAAGAATGTTGTCATCCGCTTTCTGGATTTGCTTTCATGTCCTCGGCTACATCTAGCTTAACACATACAGACAATTGAGAACTGTAGGGCTTTGCCTACTTTGTAGAGTGCCAGAGGTCTCCAGCTCATCTTGCGTAAACGTTGGCTAGAATCATTCTCAGCATCAAAAATAACACTTTTGGCACGGAACACCAGCTGTCTGGACTCGACGCCATTTGGAACGGAGACAGGCCTGTTTATCCAGAGCTGCTTAGAGACTAAAAAACAAAACACAAACAAGGGATACCCTGACTTGCTGCTGCTGTACTGCTACTCCGTGCACTGCCAAAAAAACAGAACAAACTTTACACTTTCAGTTCTACCGCTTTCCTGGGCTTTCAAAAGGGCACGATGAAAAGCAAAAGAAGGAATATAAAAACATTTTGTTTGAAATCATTTGTCAAAGCACATTCAGCCCTGTTCTTGACAATTTAGGGAGGCAAACTTCTTACCACAGTTTACAGAGAGGGTAATTCCATTTCATTTTTGAAGCAGAAAGATCTACAGGTGCCCATAGGCTGAAAAAGTTTTGGGCTCAGCAATTTATCTCCATTTACACCCAAGTGAAGCCTCATTGATTTGCCTCATACGCGATTCTCAAGTGGTGTCATTTCATTTGGCGCATAAGTGCCATTTATCACCAGTTTTCATGCATAGGTTGTGCTTTAGTGCAAGGGGCGCCTGGGAAATGAACATCTGTGGTAAGTAACATAATGAACAGTTAAATGAACCGGAGATGTGAAGGAGAATGGCAGGGGTTGTGGATCAGTGCCACCTCACACAGCTCCCATGGTGGTGCTCCTTGAAGTTTCCCGGGTCCAACTGCCCGACACCTAGAGGAGACTTGCACAACCGAAGGAGTTCCCATGGCCAAACCTTTCATTCTGCTAATGCTCATATGAGGAGGAAAACAGGGCCACTTCTGACATTGCTGGAATCTCCATATTAAGTAGCAATTTCCAGAGGATAGTCATCTCAAGATATCAAGACAAGAAATGTTTAGATCTTGTGCTATGCTGGAGCCCTGGCTGGGTTTTAGGAATATATGAAACCCTGTTAGTGTTTGGGAGATGGCTACACCAAGTTTGGCCGATGCATGGGGAGGGGGGAGTCGGGAATGGTTTATTGTTAGATGCTATGCAAGGGGTGAGGCAACAAAGGGGGTTTGCGCTCTCTATATTCAGAAGTTCTGGTTGGAGGTTTTTGTTGAACTTTTTTCTAACATTGACTTAATGGAAAGTGCTGATATACGAGAGTTCTCGTACCCGACTTTGAACGTAAATGGGATGTATGACAACAGGGGTTGACTCACCTATAGGGAACTCTGGCGATTTCCCAGTAGGCCGCTGCACCCTGGGCCTCTTGTTTGGCAACCTATTTTATTTTCAAATTCTCATAGGAAAAGGGTTGCACTTGCTGAAAATGTGCAATATGGGGCCACTTTGAAATTGATTTTCAGGGCCTTTTTTGGTTCCCAGTCCACCCCTGTACGACAATATAAAAAAAGGCCACCATTCTATAATTCTTCAACAGGTATAAGCCTGACTTTGGGCTACTCCAAGCAACTCATCTGTCTGGGTCAGAGTGCAAATTCTTTCTTGGGAGCAATTATTCTGTCTCCTTACAAGCTAGGTCCTACCGCAACTGTAGATGGATACTAACTTTAGTCCGGAAAACGGTCCCTTTCACCATCACCAGGATTGCCAGGGACGACATGGGTAGATGCATTTCATTTATTGGGGAGCTACATGGGGCAACCATAGTTTTACTCAATCTTTATGAAACACTGCTTTGCAAACAGACTTACTACATAATATCCAGGCCTTAATTGCTACTCACCTGGCTGACTTGTGGATACTTAGAGGTGACTTTAATGAGGTCATGGACCGAGCAGTGGACTCTTCCAGGCTGGTAGGGGGTATTTCACCAGACCATATAAAACTCAATGCTAGCGCAATGGGACTAACTGATGCATGGTGAACGCTTCACTCTAACCAGCAGGGCTTCTATTTCCACTCTGGGGGGCACTCTTCAATGTCTAGGCTAGACCATTTCTTTGATCCTCACTCTTCGGTGGATAGGGTCTCTGAAATTGGTTTGCTTCTGAGAGGGATCTCCAACCATTCACAACTGATAATGCACGCCAGACAAGGCTCACTGATACTGAAGGGTAATTGGCACCTGAACCCCTACTATTTAGGATTCCCAGAGGTACTTAATGGATTCCCCATTAGTTTTGAAGTAAACACGCCCCCCAAAAAATGTGTGAGGGGTATAATTATGTGGGGAATCGATTTCCTTGTCTGCTAGGTCGTGGGCCAGAAATGGAAAGATGGTGGATTTGGCGTTCTGTCTGGGGGAGGTAAAACGTCGGTTTACTCTTAACCAAATTGATTTATTCCCATAGATCTGTACTGCAAACTCGTGCGGAACACAAAAATTGCACCACTGACAAAGCATGACGTGTTCCTAGAATCTTGGACTAGAGTTTATGAATCAGGATATAAGAGGAGGGAAGCGGTAAGGTGTTGACCTGGCTTGAGAATGAGAGACAAGGCTTCTAGACATGTTCGTCACATATAAGATGACAAAGACGAGTTTCAATCCGATGTGGCCATTGCTGATTTATTTGTCCATTATTATGAGCAGCTGTGTCATGGCAGTGAGCAAACCAATGTATCCGACATATCCCACTCTCTCCAACATATTGATCTACATTTCCTAACCACGCAGCAAGCAATCTGCCTGGAACAATAAATTATGGGAGAGGAGGTCGCATCAGCCATCTCGGACCTCCAATCCCAAAAATCTCCAGGTCATAATGGTTTGTTAGTGGAAGAGGATCTCATTAAAGGTGGCTGACCCTATGCGGAATATGTTAACGGAATGCAGAGCTCAGGGTGAACCAACTCTTGACTTGAGATATTATAATCGTCTTACCTAAAAAAAAAAAAAAATAATAAAAAAAAAAGACAGACCTCCCTCTCCTCCCCGGCACGGATTGCACCTTGTACAGGCTGATAGCCCTCATTAATGGCAAAATGAAGATCCTAGCCAGGATCCTTGCTAACCAGTTGCTGCCTCTTATGTCGAGACTGGTGCATACTGGTCTTCTGACTAGCAAAGAAACCCGAAGGAATGTACGCATATTGCATAGAGCCATAGACTGCGCACACTTTCTTCTGATTAGTTGGCCATTCTTGCAATCGACTGAGAAAGCTTTTGATGCCGTTCACTGGAGATTCCTTTGGGGCATACTAGAAAAGATGGGTTTTGGTGCTTTTTGGCTGTGTGGCTCCGGTTAGACCATGGACGTTCAGGTTTTCAATGGCCCAGTGGGCATGATGAAAGGACAGCATTATATGCCGATGACGACCTGCTTTTCATGGTCAGGCCTGCCTACTCTTGTCCAAGTATTATTGAGATACTCAGTGAATATGAGACTCTCAGCAGCCTTTGGGTCAAAAATACTCGGCCCGAGATACTCATGGCCCAGGTTTGTAAAATATCTGCAGAGGTAAGCCCCTCCTTGGAGTGAACACCGATTGATCGCCGCCTGGATGAAAATTATTTTAAATACAAGAGGCAAATATTAATGGTCTCTGTGTACGCATCCATTTCCATTAGGCTCTGCAACTGTGATTTCTTCCTCGTGAGCTTATATCTTGAAAGGAGAGAGAATCTCCAAAATGGACGATCGTATTCCGGCACTGGAGTGCAATTGGATTGCAGCTGGATGCTAGATTGATTGGTTCCTTGCCCCCTTGAACAGGCCAATCAGGGAGCCAGCAGGCGAACGCCGGCCCCCACCAAAGGGCCATGATCAAGGCCACTGTCTGAGTGCCCTGATCCCAGCAAAGGAATACAGATCCCATTTAGAAACACTAGGGAGGCAAGGAGCTTCATATCAATCAGTGGGTCATCAGTGGCTTCAAGCCTGGCGCAAAAGGCATTTGCCTCACTCTTACCATTGCACCTACATTGCCTTCTTAGCACTCAACATGGCCGCCGCTAAGTCCATAGTTAACTCGCAGTGCATGCTACACCTTTTGCAGAGGGAGCTACTTAAGCCCCGCCTCTGCTGGAGCGCTCGCTTCACGTCTTCTCTGCTGACAGCGGGTAACGCTTCCAGCGATCTCCTGACAGAATCTGTCAACAGAAGAAAACGAATTCAAAGATATTAATTTCCACAGCAAATCAACAGAATACCAGTAGAATTGTAAAGACTTACCGAACGAAAGGTTTTTCCATGTTTTTCCTCAGTCTGCTGTTATATTCGTAGTCTCGGCATCTTCTGTCAGAAGTTCCATCGCAGTCGCAGCATTTCTTCTCTCAGCAGCTTTCGTTCGCAGTAGCAGTGCCTTCTTCCAAAAGTTTTCTGCAGCAGTCGCTGCATCGTCCGAAGGTATTTTCATCAACAGTTTCTCCGAAGACCTGCAAAACAAAGGTATTTAGTGAATGAATGAACTTGTAAAAAGGAAAGAAAGAAGAAGTTACATATGTGCTTACCTGAAGTCTCAGCAAGGCTTTTCTTCGCTTTATTCTTACTGCACTTGTCTCTGAAGGCAGCTATTACTCCGTTTCCACAAACTGACGTAATTTAATGTTTCCTCAAAACGAGTATAGTTGCAGCCATACCACAGCATCTGCCCCTTTTTAGGGAACCAAGAACCTGCAAATATTAAAGAGTATTTTAGTAAGAGATCTCTCCAACGTAGGGACAACTCAGAGTCTGATGAACTGTATATAATTATATTTTCACCAAAAGACTTGCCAAAGATACCTCTAGAAGAGGTTTGGACATCATTCAGTTAAGAATCTGCCGACACCACGCCCCCCTCAGATTAAATGTTACCTACTCAACGCGCCCCTGTAGAATACAGGATGGATAGCTCTACAAAACATAAGCACAGTTGAGAAGGGAGGGTTTATTCAAAAGGTACACAGCATCACGGTTTGTTTGCGAATGGGGATTACATTGGTTGTATTGTTATAATTGTTGTTTCCACAGAATCAGAGCCCAGATTACAGGTCCTCTTACTGAAAAGGCATTACGCTCCCACAGAGACCTAAGGTAAGCGTTACACTGAGCCTGTCCGTGACTGTGTGGACTGCGCCGTAGAGTATCAAAGGTATTTAGACTGGTTTACCTTATTTGTGTAAAACCACTATAAAAACGTCCCTACACACCCAGTCCTAGCCGGACCCATAATCTGGCTTTTACAGGACTCTCATCCATGCTCTAACTACACGATCCAGCCAACTGGACTTGCACCAACCCGCCTACTCATTTGTAACTTGCATTTTGCACATTACAGTATCCCGCACTACTCCTTCCATGCATTTGCACTCTTCAAAGTTGTTAATACTACATTACCCAGATCAAACACTGCGACCTGTTTTAATATGGCCAACCGCATCTCTGCACTCAGCCGCCCCTCAATACTGCTTGTCCCTCACTACCTGTTTGCATCCCACCCTTGCCCAACAACCATGCAACTGTACACTCCCCTGTCCCACTCTCTTCCACTCCCAGATCGGCAACGCAGCCCCTAGCTCATATTACACCCACCAACCTATTGCGAAAGCCAGCCTCAGGCCACGGCTACCTCCTTAGACCCCCCCTTTCCCCCACATCAGAAAATTCCCCAGTGACCATACTGCAACCCGCTGCCATGCCCATACACACACCACAGCCAACCACTACTCCTACCGACCCCCCCTGGACTGATGCTGGTATGCCCCTTCACAACACAACCCCCACTCCTATGCAGTAGCGCCAGCCAGCTCACGCCCACCCCTCCAAAGCCCTTCTGAATCATCACTGGCAACGCAATCACACTACACCCCTACCTCTCATCACTGAACATCCAAGTTCACTGGCTGCTCAAAACCCACCGGGATGCCCACCAGCCCATCATTGAGCACCCCACTTGGCAATTAGCTGCCACCACACTAGTTCTCCAGCAATCAACTGCCTATCCACACCACATGCAAATATCTTCTTCACTCACCCACCGTACATTAGAAACTCACTTTGGCACACGCACCTCAGAGAATCCCCCCCCACCCACATCCCAGCCTCTACTGAACGCAGAAACGTCCACCTTGGCTCCCGTTCAAACGGGATTAAGCACTATCCCACCCACCAACCAACCAACCACTCAGAGTGCCATGAGAGACAAAATTCTCCAACTCCAGAATAAGATAAACTCAAACTAGTCAAAACTTCATCCACCACACTGTACACTGCGTCATTCCAATATAGAGACATCTCTAACTCCGAAATGGAGAAAATCATCAACAACCTCAAGCCCTCAAATTATAAGGCTGACCTATGCCCAGCCTCCGTCATCAAAGACTGCGCTGAATCCCTTACACCTTTCATCACCACCTTCATCAACGCCTCATTTGCAGCTAACCAAGTACCTGCTAGCCTTAAGGAATCCTGGTTCCGACCACTCCTTAAAAACCATCCCTGGACCCTGCCCTTCCCAACAACTACCGTCCCATAACCACTATTCCGTTCCTGCTCAAGATCCTAGATAGAGCAGCCTACATTCAGATCCAAGACTACCTTGAAACAAACCACATTTTGGGCATCCGACAATCTGGTTTCCGCCCCGGGCACAGTACAGAATATGTCCTCCGTGATCTGAAAATCCAACTTGACTCGCTCAGAGAAGAGGGCAAACCAGCCATGCTCCTCCTCCTCGTTCTCTCAGCCGCCTTTGACCTTGTCGACTGCACTACCCTTTGCCACCACCTCAGCTAATTTCTCCAAATACGCCACGGCCTGGATGGCCTCCTTCCTCAATGACAGAACCATGAGAGTCTTTTCAGACACTGCAAATGCTCCACCCATATCCATTTTGTGCGGCTCCCTCTCACCCCCCCCCCCCCCCAAGGGTCCTGCATCTCATCTATATATAACATCTTCACTAAACAACTTTTGGACCTTCTTGATGGCATCGGCATAACCTACACTAATTATGCCGATGACACGCAAATCCTCATCCCACTGTTGGGATCCTACGATGAAGACTCTCACGCCATTAACAACATCTTCTATACCATCCAAACTCGGATGACCACAAATCTACTGTGTCTCAATGATGAGAAAACAGAGATCCTCCTGACAGGCTCACCGGCCTGTCTACAGAAGTTCAGCTCACAATACTCCTTCACCACAGACAGAATTCGCATCCCAGTCTGACTCTGTAAAAACAGTGGGAGTCCACCTCAACTCAGCAGTCTCCCTTACTAAACAAAGCGTGGTTGCTTCCTCCACAGCCTACACGGCCAACCTCCTCAATGCTGCCAGACAATTCCTCACACCAGAGAACTGCCTCACCATTGCTAGAGCAATTAAAAGGTGCTACTATAACATCCTGTATGCCTGTACCTCTAAACAGAACCAAAACAGCAGACAATTCAAAGTAACGCCCTCTGAGCAGCTTTCAATATCCAGAGAAGAAACCATATCTCTGCTGCAAGGAAAAATGCCCATTAGCTCCCTATTAAAGGAAGGATCATCTTCAAAACTCTTACTATTACACACAAATGCCCGAGTAACTCCGCCCCACCGTACCTACTCCACAAAATTCAGAGATCTCTCTCTTCAAGACCAGTCAGATCTACCCATCAGCATAGGCTCATCTGCCCCAAAATCGAGAGCCAAAGGTGATGGGGTAAGCTTTCCTTCGATAGCAGCTCACCAGTGGAACGCCTTACCCACATCCTTGAGAGCAGAAACCTCCTACTGAACCTTTTTGTAAGGTCCTAGAAACGTGGCTATTCACCTGAACCAAGCATCAACTTTCACCTTCTTACCTATGCCTAGATGTACACTGTTCTCTGCCCGGTGTATGGACTATGTAACTTAATGTAACAGCTATCCCCCCCCTCACTCTGCTTTCAACATGCACCCACCCCGCCCCATGATTGTTCCATTAAAATTTTCACAATATGTACTTTTTCATTAAGCTTCTGTCATGTAACTGGTTGCAAAAGCGCCCTGGTTCCTAAGGGTTTGGGCGCTTTACAAATATAAAAAAAAAAGAAAAAAAGAAAATTAGCACAAATCTATGTCTCCGCTCCAGGGAGGCCCTTCCATGATACCAGAGCACTACCCCTTTTCGGTTAAAACAGACACTTTTAAATACCTTGGCCTCAACAGTTAGAGACAAGAGAACTTCTTCAAACTGAACTTGGAGCCTGCTACTAAACTAGTCCAATCCGATACGCAACACTGGGTGTCTATGCACCTCTGTCCCTCTTGGGAAGGTCGGCTTTATTCAAAACGAGGAAGCTCCCTAGGTATTTGTACCTTCTTCAAAACACGCCTTCTAAGATTCCTAATGAGGAATTTGACAAAATAGAACGCACCCTACGCACACTTCTATGGGGATACTCCCAGCCCACAGTTTCTCTGCAAAAACTGTATGGGCTCAGTTTGGGAATGGGGCCGTGGCCTCCCAGACTTGAAAAGGTCCTACTGGGCATCCCCTTTAGCTGCTGTTAATGAGGATCCCCCGATTCCCCCCCATGTCAGAACTGAGCGCATATGGTTGAAGACTGTGACCCCTCTACAAATCCTATATAGCAAACCCATAACCAGTAATTTCCTGCAACCACTGAACCGCAGGACCTTTGCTGGATTTCCATAGTTTCAGTACACTTTTTTTGTCAAGCAGGTCAGATTAAAGAATCGCAATTACATAACTGATATTTTCCCCAATATCTCCCAAAAAATAATATATTGTAGGGGGAATGTCCATCATCTAAGCCAAAGTATCAGCAACATTGGACAAAAACACATGTATAAAGTCAGCCGGCAGAACTGGTGTGAAGGGCAGGCACTATTTGCATCCAGAGTGAACGCATTGGCCTTAATCAAGCAAAACCTAGAGCTCAAAAAAACCCCATTAGTCAACAAGCAGTAATTTTTACAGGTTTCAGCCGAGATTTCATGACCTGTATCAAGGTCCCAGTTATGCAGTTAGAAATGCCCAGATTGATCTCCACTAACGTGTACGAGGAGGAGACCAATTTTCAGTTTCAATTGTTTTGTAATATAAAGTTTATGACTGATGAGGTTGGGGTTGATAAGGGAAGGTAGACCATTTACGGTTAAACACTTCCCACACACAAAAGTAGGGTCACAAGGGGATCACTACCTAATTTTGCAGAGCATTACTCTGGAGTAATGAAATGACCTTCATGAAAAATCACCCAACACATAATACCATTCTCTTTCCCATTCATTGCGTACAAGCTTGTGTAATGTTTGTGGGTGTCGGGGAAGTTCCCTAAGGAAATGTGTCGGCAGTACGCAACGGAGATAGTCATGCAGTGAAATAATCTGGCCATGGCATTGACCATTGTACGAACAGGGTCATACTTTGCATTAAGGATCACAGATTTCAACGTGAGTTTTATGGCGCTCTGTCTTTCTTTCAAACTCTACATGTAGATGGTTACTGCTGGGTGAGTACCAGCACGAAGCAAACAGCACTTGCACTAATACAAAATAAAGTTCAAAATCAGGATAATCCACCCAAATCAAATGGATTTACAATGTGTTTGCACCCTAACCTTGCCTATCCCTGACCCAAAGGAATTCAGAGGATGCTGTGCGCAATGTTTTGAAAAAGGGTCTCCAAGGTCACATGTACAGGTTCGTGAAAATGTAGAAAAGTCTGGGAAAGAAAATAATCTATAAAAAAGAGGCAGCCATACCTGGATATTTAACAGCGCTCAAAGTTTGGATAGGAGTAGTGGCAGATAGGCACAGAGGATAGCACTATAAAGAGATGTGTATGATCTGGTTACTAGGATACTGAGATAAGATATTGAGGACGGTGCCCATCTAAATCACATGAGATCTTTAAACAAGGTCATAGCATTAGTGACAGGAAATAATTTGGGTTTAGTCCAATTAATTTGGAACCGTGAGTACTCTAAACTGTTGGATGTCACCCAGAATATATTTAAAGTTAGTATTGAAGTCCCTGACAAAAGAGGGTATCATCTGCATAGAATGAAATAATCTCTGGGCAATCAGATGTATGCAGACGAGGACATCAATGTTTAGAGCGTCAACACGAAGTGCAAATATCAACAGGTACAGTGGACTCCCTGGCCTGTGTCTAAGGAGATGGTAAGCACAAGGCAATGTGTTTGGACCTTGGCTGAGGGAGACCCATTTAGCAATTGGACAGTTAATACATTAAGAGTCAAATTGATACGACTGTAAAAACCGTGAAACATGGTTCCATGATACCAAATTGAACATCTTCAACGTGTCGAGGGTGGTAGCTAAGATTTTAGCTTGTGGGTCAATCTGTGATAAAATACAAAAAGTAAAACAGATTTAGTACAGTCGAGCAAGAAGGAATGAAGCCGGTTTGGGTGTACCATGTGTGACATGTTGGGGAGCACACGATTAGCTTATAATTTGGCAGAGATTTTCGTGTCCACATTCTTTAACTATAATGGGTGATAGAAGCCTGGTTCAACAGATGTATTTGGTTTGCACAGTAGCACGATCAGTGCTTCCCTTCAGGATTTAGTGAAGTATCTTATACTACTGATTCATCCCATAGTTTTAACGGCTAGAAGATATCAGTATTCTTTATTAAATGTAACACCTGGGCCATGGTAGCCATAGGCTTTGGTAGAAGGTTAGTCGTCAATAGCTATTGTTCACGGGTAGACTGCCCGTAGTTTAACTGCTCGGACCCCTGTTTTGACGGTTACCAAAAACAGGGGCCCAAGCAATTTTTGTCCACCGCCGCCAATATTATGGATTGCGGGGGACACACCTGCACTCCCTGAGGCCAAAGATACCGAATATGGGGAGCGAGGGGACACCCCCTGCTCTTCATGTTCAGTATTTCCAGACCCAAATTGATCGAAAATATTCAAACTAGTGGTAGTGACCGAATTCGGTCAAATATACCATTCGTTCACATTTTTTCGATCAATTTGGGTAACACCATGTCAGCTAGGTAGGTCTTTTTATCTTCCGATGAACAGGTTTCTGCAATTGCATAGAGGGATGCAAAGAATTGGGCAAAACAAGGGTTACTTCAGCTGGAACAAGAAATTATGTTCCCATCTGGGTCCTTGATTCCATAGATTACAGTTTTATATTTAGATCTAACCACTCATGCTAAATTGCGGCCTGGCATGTCAGCCTCAATGTAGTCAGACGCCAGAACTGGACAGTTGAATTAGCAAACTTCCCACACGTCTAGTGATCAGAAATTGTGGAGCTCACTTTTGAAATCCCAGAGGATTTCATCATCGGAGGGAGAAGTAACATACTAATTTTCTAGAGTAAGTATGGATCAGATATGCTTTGGCAGTGCACAAGAAATCAACAAACCAACACCATGCACAAATACTTGATTGTTTAGTTTGTCTCACTCCACAACCAGAGCCTTACATACAAGAGTAGAGTCTTCTCTTAGAGACAGAGGGGCTTTGCAAAACTTCCAACCTGCAACTTTTTGTCAACGTTTCCAAAAGAACACACCATACTCATGGAGATATGCAAGTACACCACAACAAAGGAGATCTACAGCATAGTTGCTAAGTTTTCCAGGTCTGTTTGTGATACCTCAAGCCAGTCCTGTTTTTTTCCAATTGCATGCTGAAACTCGTAATTTCGTTTTTCCCATTGGAATAATGGGCCTACAAGTCCCAGCATGCAGTGGGGGAAAACAGGACTGGTGTGAGGTGTCAGGCATGGACCAGGAAAATGTAGCAACTATGGGCTCCCAGTCAGACTCTGCAGTGAAACCCCCATCAAACCGCCTACCCCAGTCCTGCCGACCCAGACAAAGCGTTGGTGCTCTTCCAAGAGGCCCATCTTCCTGGGAGCAGGACGCCTGTTCGACGAAACAACCGTGGCCTATGCATGGCCTGGGAGGTCCCCCAGCCTGCAAAGCTCAAATCTGTTTAAAGCTTGCCAGTCTCGCCCCTAGCGTGGTGACTCACACCAACCTCCAGGGTGTTGACTCCTATGACACTGGTGGCCTACTGGTGCTTTCCCAGGGATCATTCAGCCCAGGCCCTTTCAAATGCATGGCACTACCATATGCACGCTCTGAGCCCAGACATCTGGTAATTGGCAATAGGAATGAATGCATGGACCAGATGGTAGGCCTGCTCTGGAAGTCCAGATCTGGCACAATTGGACATTTCTTTCCCAGTTACACCTATAAGGAGGTTGGATGCATTTGTTCAGAGCTACCCCTCTGCCACGCATGGTACAGAGATTAAAAGATAGTACAAGAAAGAATAGTCAACTTCCCCCATATTACTGTAAATTGCGTCTTGGGGTCCTGCCTGTGCTTCACTTGGGTCTTGCTGGTATAACGTTCTTTCATCGCCAGGCATTTCTACGCCTGCATTTTAAACGTTTATCAACATTTTTTAGGCGAGGGTGGGAAAGGGCAGATAAGCAGTTGGGTGGGGGGGTCTGGGGTCAGGAATAGTAACACAGGTGGGGGGTGGGGTTTGTCCAAAAACTCATGTAGCCAGGGGAAGGCAGACACTTTCTGATCCTAACCCTGGGGGTGGTGTTCTGCGGGAGGATCACATGAGAGGGGGACCAGGTCAGGAAAATTAGGAGAAACTGTCATGATCCCAGTCAGTGAGCACAGTTCCCATTCAGGCATGGAGGAGAGGCAAGGGACAACACATCATTCAGCAGGTCAAAAGTGGGCGCAAGCCTGGCACTTGCATCATTCATAGCATATGCTCACATAGTCTCTCAGAGCTTACAGTGGTCTCATACACTAAACATGGTGGCCGCAACATCCATTGGTAATTGCACCAGGCTCTATAAATATTGCAGTGGGAGCTACTTAAGCCCCGCCTCTGCTGGAGCGCTTGCTTCGCGTCTGCTCTGCTGACAGCGGGTAACGCTACCGGCGTCTCTCCTCACAGAACCTGTCAAGAGAAAAGAGAGACATTCATTTTTACCGAAAAAATAACAGAATTCCATAGTTATAGAAAAGACTTACCGAACCGAAGATATTTCCGAAGCAGTTCTTCAGTCAGCAGCGTTTGTTCATAGCCGCAGCATCTTCTGTCAGAAGTTCTCTCACCGCTGCTGCATCTTCAAGCAGCAGTCTTGCTCGCAGTTGCAGAATCTTCAGTCAGAAGTTTCTTCCGCAGCGTCTCCATCTTGCGAAGGTATTCTCCTCAGCTTTCTGAAAAAAACCTGCCGACGAACAAGGTATTTTCATGAACAAACGAACTTAACAGAAATAAAACCGAGGAAGTTTAAAAAGTGTACATACCTGAAGGTTCTTCACGTTTCCAGCGCACAGTTGTTACTGCAGTCTTCCCTGATGGCTGCAGTTACTCTGTATAGACAAACATACGTTTGTTAACCGTTTCTTCATACTGAGTAACGTTGCAGTCATTTCACAGCCATTAATCTTTCTGAATTCCGAGAACCGGCAGGTAAAAGAGAAAATGTTAGAAAGAGATCTCTCCAACGTAGGAACTATTCAAGATCTAAAAAAAAGACTATAGTATATTCTCCAGATACTTACCCAAAGACAAATTCTGGGAAAGCAAGACATTGTAAAGGCAAGAATCTATAGAACACATCAGCCTTCCAAAGTTCATTGTGCTTCATTCCAACGGGCCCCTGTAGAATAGCAGGCTGGGGAGCTCCACAAAAAATAAACACCTGTGGAGGGAGGGATTACCAAAGTACACCGTTATATAGTAACTTCCCTGAAAATAGACGTTATAGCAGTTCTATTGTTTACACAGAAAAGGTATCCAAAAAGTGCCCAGGTAACAGGTCCACAGGCAGAGAAGGCATTACGCTCCCGAGGAGTCCAGCTAAGCATTACAGAACCCCTTTATTAACTTCCGTAAAGACCCCACAGTATTAATGGCCTATTGCAAAATTGAAACCTTTGAAGAAAATAAAACCAAATCAGTACTAAAGTCCCACAATGCCATGAGTGCTGTGACGAGGAAGAGGGAATCGGAGGTCCCGAACTACAGAATGCAGTATAGTGGTTCTAATAACCCACACCTGAGCGGGACATTTGAATATATAAAGTCGCCTCAGGTGCAGGCAATTATAAGATCAAGAAGGAGGTGGAGAGGCAGGAGAATTTGCAGGCAGCAACTACATAATCAGGAGGAGAAAGTATCGAAAATGCCAGAGCCGCCTCTTTGTTTAAAGTGGTGCTGGTCCTGAGTGGTCTTCGGTTTTACAAATCACCATTGCAAAGATCCCACAGATGGAAGCGCTTTAAAAGAATGCTTTCTCCATCGAGAGAGAGACTCTCCTCTGTGCGCATCTTACTCCAGCGGTCGGCAAGCACCAAAGACTTTTTTGAAGCAAGAAGAGTTCCTTTCCCAGGCTATGCGAGCCACAGAAAATTTACCAAAGCTGTCTGTCATACTGGCAGCCTCAGAAGAAGCAGAGTTGGATGCAGCAGCGGATCGAGCAGACGAGTCAAACAAATCCAGTTAGTTAACCATTGCCAGGTAACGCCGGATAGCTCTGTAATCAACCGTTTGCTGCTTTTCCTTTTTTTTGAATACCGAACTAATGAAATAAAATCAAATATGCTTTATATCATCGTTGATGAAGAGCAAGAAAGGAAAGTTTACAATTACTGTTGCCCAAGCATAGAATGTTAACAAAACCGAAAAAAGTGCAACATCGAAACAAAATATAAACCACTGTGCCAAGAAAAGGCAATATTGAAACAAACTAAGCATAACTATCATTGCCAAAGCCAAGAGAGGGCAATACTGAAGTCAGCTAATTGTAACCAGTATTTCAAGAGTAAAGAAGAGGCAACAGTTGAGGAAGAAATCAACAAGCATTGCCTAAGCCAAGAACTAGCCAGTGCAACCCAGAGTCATTATCAGCAGTTGTTTGATGTAGAAGTGGGAAAACAAACAGCAGAAGAGAATCCCGTCTGATTTTGGGCCTTGTCACGAGTTGGACGGTAGCCCTTAAATGCGGCGGTAACTCTATTGCCGCCGTATTTAAGGGTCCGCCCAATCACGAGTCTGGCAAAAGCTGAGGCTAAATGTGCCAACTTAACGTACATTTTCGGGAGCAATTAACACAGCACTATTAGCGCATGCTAATTGCGCCGAAAATGCCCCGTTGGGTCCAATGGACCCAATCGGGAATACCCATTACCACCCAACCCTTGATCCGGGCACTAATAGCGCCGGACCGGGTGGCGGTAACGCTATTTTAAAAAAAAATGTTTTTATTTCATTTAGTTTATACAAACTTTTTAAAAAGGAAAAACAAGAATAAAAGAAAAAAGAAAAAAAAATGCTCAAAACAAACAAATGGAGATCAGCTAAGGAGGGAAGGCTCCCTTGCCACCCATTACAACGCCACATCCCTATCATGTCCACAAGGTTCTTTCAATTATGCACAATCTTCAGAAGTTTAGATCGAGCAGTAGCTTTCCTTTTTGCAAGTCTGTACCCAAAGCCCTCCTACTTCTCGTCTTTACTGTTTTCCATACGATTTCAGTCTGTCAACAGCACTTCAGGTTTTCGTAGTAAGCTTATCAGATCATAGATGTCTTTTTCTCTCGGATTAGCAAACTTTAACCACATGTCTTCTCTGCATAGGGTGGGGTATGTATTTACCACTTGTTTCAGGTGTATCGTCCTCAGCGATTTTAGTCCTTCGCAATCCAGAGTCAGGAGTTTTAAGGTCTCCAAGTAATTCTCACAGAAGCGGCATATTAACAACGTTGGCTTTTGTTTGAATCTCTGTTTTAGACTTACCCTTGTGTTAAATAGGTTAAGTCGATATTTCATAAAGGTTTTTCAATAGTTGGCATTTGGAACTTTCACCAGATATTACAGGAGGTTACTCCGATCTTTCCCTTCCATTGCTGCATCTTTCATGAGGGTATAGCGATTTCTGTCGTCTACGGTTGCACACCAATCTCGTTCTCACAGCTTTTTTTTTTTTACATAGTTCGGGTTGCTCTTTAATGTCTCACAGTCTGTACGTAGCTCCTTCAGATGTTCTTCACAGGCATTAATCCATCTAACTGGTATTGACTCCGAATTCCCTTTCCTCAAGTCTATAAAGCTAATATTTCAAACTGCGGCGTCCTCTTATCAAGAATAGTTTTTCGGTACAGGGACAGCATATTCCAGAGCACTCTCGCGTTCATTGATATTCGGTTTAATTCATATCGCAAGCAGGCGGACGGTAAGCCCTTTTGCAGTTGGAGTACCCTTCTCCAATACTGGCTTTCAAGTTGTGACCATAGGTTCGCCAGAGCTCCTAAAGCGCTTTCTGCACCGTATATTAAAGTCGGAACTGCTTTCTGATTATAGTGAGCAAGTACCGGCTGCAAGGAGAACTTCCCATATTTCTTATTTACAACCGCAGCTTGGCAGGCCAGTTGTTTGCATTTTTGTTTTGCATTATCAACCCATGGCACATCATTTATGTTGCTTTTTATCCACATCCCAAGATATTTGACATTTGTGACACACTTTAGCACTTCATTGTTTAGGCGCCATTTTGGTTCCCGACTTTTGATTACTTTTTTTGTCCGAGTGAGATCCTGCAAAATTAGTACTTCTGATTTAGCGGGGTTGATCTTTAGTTTGTTTTTTGTGACATAGCTCTCAAATGCTGCTAATTTTTGTGTTAAACCAATTGGCGTCAGGTTGAGTAGGGCAATATCGTCGGCGTACAGCAGCCAATTTACTGCTTCGCCATTGATTTTTGGAGGATGAGAATTGGTGGCTCCAAGAGCTTCTCTGATATCCGACAGGAATAAACAGAAAAGGGTGGCCGCCAATGCACACCCCTGTTTTACACCATAGTTGGTCAAGATTGGTTGACTGAGTGTTCCAGCATCGTCCTGTCTGGTCTTGATGACCGTTTTAGTGTGCAGTTCTTTGATGGGCTGCAACAGGTTTGCCGGGCACTTCCATTTTCTCATTTTTCTCCAGAGCAGTTCTCTATCCACAGTGTCGAATGCGCTGGATAAATCCACAAAAGCTATGTAGATTTTTCTGTTTTTTCGTATTGCTTCCATCTTTAGGAAGTTTATCAAGGTTTTATTAAGGCCACAGCCAACACCTTTGACAAAACCAGCTTGGCATGGGTCAAATCTCGCAGTTTGTTCAATTCACTTCAAAAGTTGACAATGTAGCTGACCTGTGAAGATTTTGCCTACTACGTGAAAGGAGTGCAATCGGTCGATAGTTTCCTGGCTGTGTTCTGTCCCCTTTTTTAAATATGGGGACAACGATTGCACTCCGCCATGACATCGGGATTTTTCGATTCTGTAAAATGGATGCAAACAAAACATGACAGAATTCGGCCCATAGTTCTGGTTGTTGTATTAGTTGCCGACTTGGTCAGGCCGTCTGGTCCAGGAGCTCTGGATGTGCCGAGTCTCATTATATTTCTTAAAATGTCATCCTTTTCGCTAGTAATAGACCAAGCGTTTACAGGCTCTTGTTGTGTAATCACGTTATTTTCTTTGCTGAACAACATTTCGGTATAGTGGTCAACCCACATTTCTTCTGATACCATGTTATTTATAAGCGCTCCTTGAGGCACGTATACATCATTCAGCAAATTCCAAAGGGAGCTTGTATTTCTTTTAGTTCGAGTCTCCAGCATCAACTCAGCATCATATTGAATCTTTACGGATCTATGGCTAATCAAGCAGTTCTTGTAGGTTTGTTTTGCTTGTTTTTTTTAGTCTCAGAGCTTCTTCAGCTGGATACGTTTTAGCGGTTCTTTTTGCTTTGTATAGGACTTTTTTTCCCCGTTTGCCATTTCATGATCCCACACATTACTTTTTTTTTTAAGTCAGACTTTGATTTCGTCGTGCGTGTTTCTCGATATGCATCTAGGAGCGCAGTATATTCTGGTCTCTCTGGGTCATGCTTATTCTCTAATGATTTTAGTATGTCACGTATGTTCTTGCCTAGACGAAGCCGATTTTGCCCTGGTACCACGACTAAGTGCTCCTGTTTAGATCGTTCTCTTTCTCGGTTGTTGTACTTTCAGTTGAAGTTTTAGCATGCAGTGATCACTTTGTTTTTCGACCTGGGTTCCCAGTGGCAAACAAATAGTCAATGATTGACCTTTGTTGATTTCTTTGCGAGGTGAAGTTAGCTGGAACGTCTCCAGGGGTGTTTCCGTTTAGCATCTTGAGATTCCATGCTTTCATTTCATGCATCCACGCTTCAGCCATTACTGCTCTATTTGTATGCTGGTATTCTTTGGAGGGTAGGTTCTGTTTTAGTAGGCAATTTATATTTAGGTCTCCACAGATCAAAATATTCACATCAGCCTCTTTGCGGTAGATTTCACTTAGAATTTCAGAGACTTGGGAGATATTTTTCTTGACGTGCGACGTCATGTTGCCAGTACAAATTCATCACCACCAAGGTTTTACTGATTTTCTTTGCATGTGACGGTAGAGAAATCTTGACTACTTGAATGTAGGGTGATACATTTTTATGGAGGACAATACGTGCGCCGCTTTTAACTCTTACCAAGATTAAAAGGCCGGACATCGGCCTTCCTTTGGCGCCCTTGATTGCTGAATTAAAAGCGGTCTCAAATTCCTCAGCTATAGAATTTTCCAAAAGCCATGTCTCCTGGAGACAGAGAACGTCTATGAGTACAAGTTCTTTTGATTTCTCTCCAAAAAGATTGGTATGTCCTTTCGTATTCCATGATGCAATACAGAAATTTCCCAAGTGGCCAGTCGCTAGACGTTAGCTCTCATTTACCCTGTTGAGTGTTTTGGCCACGCAGGTCCAGTTTTGCTCATTACAGGCATCTGAGGTAGTATTTCCGGTTGACGTATTGGTCTGTGCGATGGTGATGGTGATCAAGTCTCTTTCAGGATCCCATCTCTTACTATTGTCACCACCATTTTTAGAATCCGATTTCAAGGTCGACAGGTTTCCTTCGGCAAGTGTCTCAGTGTCATTATTTTCGACTGCGCCAGGCACAGGGCGAAACTCCCGTCGCGTTTGTAGATCGTGCCACGTTCCTTCGCTTATTTCAGTAATGTCGAATCCCAGTGAATTTATTTGGATACAAGATTCCAGCAAGGAGTCTCGGATAATTTTGGATGCGATGTGAAGAATTACACAATCGTTCAAGATATTTCCCAATTTTTTTTGCATTTGATGCTTGCTGGCTGACACCTTTGGAGGCTTGTAGTTTCACCATTTGCCTAGTGAATTGGTCACTTTTATTTCCCTTATGTAGATCAAAAGCCATTTGTTTTGATCTTGAAGAATTTCCATGTTTATTTAGATCATTGTGCTCGTTTATAGTGGAGTGGTTTCGTTTGGCGGATTCAATATTTTGCACTTTTGGGCAATTAGCCGCCTCAACTAGAGCTCTTCTAGCATCTAGAGCGAGGAATTTGCCAGTTTTCTTGTCGGTAACCTCCAAGGAAGGAACATTACTCTTGATAGCCGCAAACTTAACACATCTTCTGGTACTGATTTTTGCCTCATCGATGTGAGGAGGGCTAGAGTCTATGTTAATTGGAAGATTTGGCAGACTTAGCGACCTTCAATTCAGAGTCATGTAGCTCACTCACTTCGATTTGTTTGTCTTCACCCTCGCTTGATTCATACGTGGATAGATCCAAAAGGTCCATTGGAATGCTGTGATCCTGTGATCGATTCGAAGATCCTCTGGGTTAGATTCCATTTGCATATTCGAAGTAGGGGCCTCATTACAATTTGGTCTAGTGTTCGGTTTTTTCACACAGATGTTATTAGATGTGGTAGTAATACTGAAGGCTTTGATGTTCTTCAGAAAAGATCTGACATTCGCTCGTCGTGGTTTTCTTTTTTTCCCGTTTTTTGTTTTTTTCTCCATTAACACAGTAGTTGAGATTTGTTTTGTAGGTTCCACTTTTTTGGGCCTAAAAATGGGGAAAATTGTTACCTCCGTTAGCGTGGCTTCTACCCGCGGCTTTTCTTGAGTACATATCTCAGGTCGATTTCCGGGAATGGCCTGGGTAGCCTTGTGGTCCACCGGATTGCCCATTAGTCAGTCCTTCAGCATTCGCAGAGGTGGAGGGAAGACATTCTCTTGAGTCAGGAACATTCAGAGAGATAGAGGATGGGCTTTCGCTTGCGTTTTCTTGTGTCAACACATTCAGTGAATGTTGTTTAGGAATAATTTCAGAGTTTAATCTGGTTGGTTTCTCCTGCCCCACAGGTTGATCTCGGTCTCTCACAGCCACTTCCTTTGAGTGCTTGTCTTCTCCTCCGCAGGGTGTTACCTGATTAGCTCTCTTTGTCAGGATTTCAACATTAGATGTGTGGTTTGTTTTGTCCTTTCGTTTTAGCGGTTGGCCTACAGCCATTGATTCTCTGATTAGGAGAACATCAATTGGCTCGTTATTTTTTTCTGTGACAATTAGGTCCTTTGTGTTTCGAACTGAGCCATTTTCTAGTTGTTTGGCAGATTTACAACCTGCTAGCTCACATGGAGCCATCCTTTGTGTTTCGAACTGAGCCATTTTCTAGTTGTTTGGCAGATTTACAACCTGCTAGCTCACATGGAGCCATGTTACTGACAGTAAGATCATGGTCTGAGTTCACTCGGTTTGTAGAGTCCATTTTTTGCATTTTCAAAAGGGCAATGGCTTCACGAGCCACTTCCGCAAACAGCCATTTATCGGCTGCACTGTTTTTGGTGTATTCTAGCATGATTCTTACATTTGCTTCAAGGTTGAAGTTTACCATTTGTCATTGCTAGTTTGCTCGAGGCCATTTCCTGCTCCACAGATAGTATTTTTGAGTTCAATAGAGCTAGCACCGTTTGATCTTTTATATTTTCATTTAACTGCACATAGAGTGTGGTGAAAGGCGCCATTGTTATAGTGAGTGCTGCCATTATCAAATGATTTAGATCTTTGCTGAGCTTGTTAGAGAGATTACAGGCCAAAGCCTCAGATGCGTTTAAAGTCTTACGTTCCAGTAAGGCTTGCGCAGGTATGAGCGATTGTCCGCTGTTAATGTGTGTTACCGGCGTATCTTCGCCCACATCACTTTCAGATGAGCATGATGTATAAGAGTCCTCAGTCGTAAGGTTCCGCTGTTCAGTTTGAATCTTCATGGAGTGCCTTTTTTCAGAGACAGTTAAGTGCTCATCCGAGCTGGACAACAGTCTTCGTCTTTTTACATGGGGTTTAGGGGCTAAGATCACACTGTCATTCGCTTTTGTGATGCAATCAGGAGCCTCCAGTTCTTTGCAAATGTTGTCACTAGCTTGGGATGGTGGGGGTCTCGCATCTTTGTCCTCTTTATCATCATTGTCCTCTTTATCCTCTTCACCATTGATGGCATTGCTTTTGATTTCCAAATCTGGCATTGATTGCAATAAGATCTTTCAGCACTTTATCCACAGCTGAAATTGAGCTGCGTCTGTTTGAGTCTAAGTGCAGAGGGCTATTCGGGCTCTCAGTTGTCGAAGGTACCACATGGGGCAGATCTGCACCGTTATCTGTGTAATTAGAGGGCGTCAAACCTGCACCATTGACATCACACTGGGTCTTTTTTTTTTACTTTTGCAAGAGCTATATAGCTCGAGAGGCTAATGCTTGTAGAGGCAGGACCTTAAATTGGTCACTGTTCGTTTTACAGACAGAGCTGAATGTGCCTCCATTTGCGTCCTCCTTCGCACCAGGAATGAAACATGTTCCAGTGGCAGTGTATTCAGGGCTGGGCGTGAAAACGTTACAGAGGTGAGGCTGTCGGGGCTGGGGTTGCATTCTTGCCAGTCCCACTGGTTTCCAATATGTGTAGCAGTGGGAGTACTGGCAGTGCAGTCATGAAAGGTGTCAGTAGTTAGTGAGGAGACAGAGGGACAGGACATAGCACAGGACACGGTGCAGCTTACCAGAGAGCTAGCGTCGGGTCCAATCCTCTCTCCAGCTCTTAGAGCTAGGAATCATCTTTGTCACTGTGTGAGAGGAGGGCCGCCCCCCCCCCCTCATCCCAGCCGCCGGATCTGCACAAGTACAGGCACTCGCTCCAGACACGGAGCTGCAAACATAGACTGGCGAGATGGCTGTTATAACTACTGTACTAGATGTGCAAGCCTTCTTTGTTTGAATCCCACTTGCCATGCTGCTCGGGTCGCACTCCAGCGCACCCCGAGCAACACGAATAGCACTCTGCACACTCCGCGTCGCTCCGTGACGGGGGCAGAGCTTTTCTGAGGAATGAACTTCCTCAAACAACGAGGTGGACCAGCAGCACACTCCTCGTTCAGGCAGCATGGTATCCACATGAATAACACTCGGCACACTGGGCATCGCTCTGCGACGGGGGCAGAGCTTTTGTGAGGAATGAACTTCCTCAAACAACGAGATGGTTAGGCAGCAAACTCCTCGTTCAGGCAGCAGTGTCTCCATACGAATAGCGGTAACGCTATTAGCCCGGGCAGTATCCCGGAGGAAATACCACTGGGATACTGCCCAACTCGTGATGAGGCCCATAGTGTCAAGAAGAAAAGAGAACAACCTGCATTGCCTGTGGCAAATATAACAATGGAACAAGCTATACCAATGTGCCCCAAGTTTTCTCAGAAGAGATTGTGAATTTTGATTTTTATGAAAGTCGAAGACTTTCTGAAAGATTTTGAAGTAAACCAAAAAGTACTTGTTGTAGAGTTAGGAGAGTTTTTGTCCTGTCAGGAGAGTATACCAGGATAGGGATTTTTTAGTAGTAGTCCTGGCAGGAGAGTGGACCAGGAACAAATTGCTGTTTGAATCTGGGTAAGGGGAACCAAGGTTATACAGTTATTAAGTTCAAGTTGAATATTGTTAGGCGATCCTCTGCACACAGATCCTCTGCACACCGATCCACTGCACACATTTCCCCAACACCTCCCTCCAGGGTTCGAGGCTCATGTGATTCGGTTAACCCAAAGGACCGAAAGCTCTGTACCAGGTATGGTGTACGGGCTCGATTGCAACCCTTCCTGCACTGGCAGTTGCCATGGAGAACATACAGCAGAAGGGGCGGCGTTACATCTCCACGCCGATCACGTGATCCAGAGTGGCGTTCCTCACGTGACCTTGGTGGACGTCAAATGAACCAGAAACGCACAGTATATAAGCCTTGAGACACGGAACACTCATTGCTTCTCAGCTGTCTTCAGACCCTGTTTGGCGTTACGTTTTGCTCTACTGTTTACCTTGATCTCGGAACTCTATCTTGGACTCCTTCGGATACCCCTTTGTACCTTTGCTTGGAACTGTTTACCTGTTGCTGGATTTTGGACACGACCCTGACTTGCCTTTGGATCATCCCTTGGTACCTTGCTGAACTCCTACGCCATTTCCCTTTTGGGATTCAAGTCACGCCTTCAGTCCTACAGGTGGCTTATCCTGCATCCACGCTTTTCTGCGGTTCTATTGTTCTAGGGACCGCCTCATCTGAGTCTCGAACCTCCCTCCTAGGTTTCCTGGGTTTTCCTAACACCAGATAGGTAAGACTATTCAGATCCTTTGGTTAACGTGATATATTGTAATTGCCTGGTACTTAACCTCGTTCTTTTTGACAGCAGCATCGGTGTTCCAGAGGTTCCGTGGATCCGGGAAGTAACATCTCCCACCTGTGGCCCCAAAGGTCACACAGCGGGTTTCTTTTAGTTCCCATGTGCGTCACTTGAGGACGGAGGTTTCAACGGTCTACACGACACTCAAGTCAGAACAAATATACATTATATCTGTTGCATTCAAAATTGCCATTAATTACTTTTATGAGTTTAATGTATGTACAAGTGTGAGGTACATATTTGTAAGTGTGTTGCCGTGAGTTATTTTGATATGAAGGCAAGTCCTCTTTAGGTTAGGGATAGTGATGTGTGTCGCACCCTTTTTGTTATGATGTGCTTGTCTGAGTCTGCTGAAGCTGGTCATGTGCTCAGTGATGTCACGCCAGTGTCAAGTGGAATGTTGATGTGGGAGTGTGAGAATGCTGTGTGTTGAGTGTTCTGTAACAGTATCAGTTGGTCCCTCCCTCCCTGGGTGACGGGTGCCGATGTCTTTATTGCTTATGTCTTATCCCTGATGTCTCAGTGTCATGTAACTGTAACTAAGAATATGAAGTAAACTTATTGAGAAGCAACATAAACCTGTCTGGACCTTGCTTCTTAACACTTTTGAGTTAATAAAATGGCTACTTGTGAAAAGCCTTTTCCAAGTTGTCCGCCTCACATTCTGACCCCTCACAGTACACTCCCCTAGAAGGGTCTTTACGTGGGTGGCTCACCCCTCGTAGCAGAGCAAAGGCTGAGCAGGCCAGCAGCTCCACCAGCAGTCAGATTAGAGTAGATGGGGGTTGAGTTTCCATTAGGGAATGTTTCCTTGCACAACTAAATTTGCACTAGCTGTATATAAACACTTCTAACAAGTTACCTTACAATGCGTCACACTGCATTATCTTGCAGGTATGATCAGTTCAGAGAAAATGCCCCATATCAGATCGTAAATCAATTATAACCTTTGCCCTACACCGAATGTGAGCAGTGCCTAGGACTAAGACAAGGGACAGCTTTCACCCATACTGCTCCACACTACGCAGGAATTATTACATTGTGCCTTACCTTGTCAATGAAACAAGGTCGAAAACGCCAAAAAGAAAAAAGGTCCCTGTTCCAATTGAGGCTCTCTAACCTTCTTCAATGAAGCTTACAACGTAACCCAGACATTAAAC
The DNA here is from genome assembly GCF_040938575.1 of Ambystoma mexicanum. Classification (NCBI taxonomy): domain Eukaryota; kingdom Metazoa; phylum Chordata; class Amphibia; order Caudata; family Ambystomatidae; genus Ambystoma; species Ambystoma mexicanum. The sequence goes on along the minus strand of NC_090930.1, from coordinate 1,045,759,615 downwards.
TTGGAAAAGAGCAGGCTCAGGACAAGCGAAATATGACGAGCAAGGCAGCTGGAAGCTGATGCCTCATGCTGTGGGCATAGTCTCTAAAAACGCACAACCACTTGAAGAACATGTAACTGGCCCAAAAAGTAACTTCCAATGCATAGACTTGTGTGTAAATTAGACATCCTATATCGGTGAAGAGCGACAAACATGAATGTAATCTGGAAGGGGCTTGAAATTTAGAGAGCTCCTTGGAGATTGGCATATGGATATGATAACAAATGGTGATGGGAAACCGCAAATTACTTGGTCATGTGGAAATAAGACATCAACAATAGATTTTATATTTACCATAAGGATGCTCACAGTGCTTACGTCATCCTTACAGACCAGTCATATTTCAGGTAGCGATCACGCCCACATTTCTTGTATGCTTAACATGGAATGTGAACTACTAGCCATGGAACCAGCTTTGGCAGAGATTGACCGCCCATTGATATCTGTCAGATGGAATCAATTTGTGCCTGCAATTTGCTAAATACGTCTCGCCTGAGATATGTGCTCTCACCCATTTGAACACCACTAATATAACGTTTACTATCCAGTCCCTCACGCAACTGTTTAAGAAAGCACTCATTTATTTTAGCAAAAAATATACTATGGTAGTACATCCCGATCCGTTTGATGCTACATGTAAATCTTTAAAAAGAGAAAAATAAGGCTTTAAGGCAACTTAAAATACCTTCCTTGGGAGCACTGCATTATCAAAATAAGTGTCTCCAAATATTGAAGTCTTATAAGCAGAATCTTAGGCATGCTCGCATTCTGAACTATAACAGGGAGAACTGCAACCTTATAAAAGCGTTAGCATCCTAGGATACTCGAGCGATCTGGCGCATATTGAGGAGTGGTGACAAGTGCGCGACATTAGTCACGCATAATTGTATATCCGACCAAGAATGGCAAGCCTATATAATAGCCAAATACCAGATGCCAACTCAATTTGAAGCTGTTCCAGATGTTCAGCTCTGCTATAGTAAGATTGCTCGCCTGGAATGGTCTTTGACAGATATTAAATGGGCTATCTCAAAACTTTCCTTTTCTAAATCTGACGGCCCTGACGGCCTTCCTCTGGGTCTTTACAAAGCCGACCCAGAATTTTGGGCTGGATTCCTGAAAATCAAATTTGAATCCATTATCAATACTGGAATTATTCCATCGACATGGACCACTGCGAACATTGTTCCAATTTTTAAAAAGGGCAATCCCGCCCTACTACATAACTATAGACATATTTTGTTAATTGACACTGACGCGAAGTTGTTCTCTATCCTCCTCCTACATGAACTAGAAAAATTCATAGAGGATAACGACCTGTATTCAAGATATCAAACAGGCTTTAGGAGGGGAACGAGTTCTTCCTTGAATGCTGCTATTATGGCTCACATGATAGAGGGCACAAGAGGAAGGAACGCACAATCTGTCTATGTAGCAATGATAGACATGTCGTCTGCATTTGATAACGTGATACGAAATCTCCCGTGGAATAAAATGAGAACCATGCGAATTCCATCTGTTATACTTTTTTGGTTCATTAAATTTCACACTAATACTTCATATAAGATTAAGATCTCAGTTGATGGACGAACCACAGAGCCAATTAAAACCTTGATTGGGCTTAAGCAAGGTTGCAATCTTGCGGCAACATTCTTTAACCTTTACCTCGCAGACTTCGATAAAGAATGGGAATGTAATCTGTTCTCAGTAAAAATAGGCTCATTGCGCCTTAAATGGATGGCATTGTTTGAGGAATTTGCAACTGCGCATAATTTGACCCTGAACCGTGCAAAAACTGCGATTTTAAAATTTGGAACTAAACAAAACAGTAAAGGATATGAATGGGAGATCATGAAAACTAAGATTTCATGCATCACTAGCGCAATTTATTTAGGATATAACCTTCAATCTCAGAATTCTAAAAAGGTATGGAAGGAACTAATTAAAAACAAGATCTGCCCATTATTATCTAGTTGAAAATGATCTATCGAAAATGTTGTAAATTTTCACTTATGCCAATGTTGGATTTTCTGATGTTGAAAATAGAAAGCGTTATCCTTTACCTTCTTGACATCTGTTTATGTGACATGGGTGCTATTTTGGATAGTATTCAAGGATCGATGATCAAAAGTGCCATGCAATTACCAATGTCAGTTCCAAATGCAGTAATTAGACATGAGTTTGGGCTTGTGGCTTTATCCGGACGCTGGAAATGGCGTCAACTATATAGATATGGAAACATTTATTTTCCTCCAAAAAATTCTTTACATGAAGATTTGCATGAAATGAAGGACTACACTAATTTGGCGTCCTTTTCTCAATATCAATCTAATATGGAACATTTACTGAATTCACTGAGTATCTCCATCGAAGATGTCCGTCGGCGTCCGGCTTAAGCCAAAAAAAAACTTTAATAAGATTGGCGGCTGACAATAGAAAGGATATTGACTTACAAAATGTACAGGGATTACGGTGCATTTACCAAACCACGTCTACTGAGATTTGAGCATGTTGTTCTATTCCCATGTAGTTAGACCAGGAAAGCTTATATATGGTTTAGAATGAACTTGTATCATACCAGGGAAAGAACTGCTAATTGGAGTAGTAATGGTGCTAAACAGATCAACTGTCGATTCCCAAAATGCAATGATCCCCAGGAAACCTTGAAAGATCTAATTCTTGAATGTCCTCATTTTAAAGTTATGCGTACCAACCGCTTGATGAAATTTGTTAACATCGACTTTGAGGACTGCTTGCAATTTCTTTGGGCACGTATGATGCAGGGCATGCCTCTTGTCTTTGAATTGGTCAGCCTGTGCAAGTACATTGAAAAAGAACTTCTTAATCATGTGACGTAGATGTTTAATCCACCAAGCATTGTGAAAACGTATTTTAATTGTAAGATGAAATCAAATGTAAATGTTACTATTTTATTTGTTCTTTTAGATTTTTATTTTTGTAAAGGTTCTACATTTGTAATTGAACCACAGACAGATACATTTTTTTTTTAAAAACATGAATGTTCTGGACAGGCAACTACCTTGTCGAAGGTCAAATATCACCTCAGGACAAAAACACAAAGCTGTGGGAAAAGTTCTTAAAACGATATGAAGACCAATTTGGTTTTAGTTATGCTATGTTAATGTGATTTACACCCAGTGCCTATGCCATTTACATTCCTTCCCTGCACTCTGGTGGATCTATCCACAATAGAAACTTTCAAGTGACCTTCACAGAACCCCCACCAGACATTCTCAGCTCCGGAAGGAGAAAGATAATCCTCAAAATGGTACCCAGAAAACTGGAAACCAATACAGACAAACTTGTGCCAGCCTGATGAGAAACAAACTAAAATAACCTAAAATACCAAATTGTCCAATCTAGATCTTTCCACCAAACAAAGGGAGAACATGAGATTCAAACCTGCGACGAGAAAACGACATGTCTCAGGCATACTAGCTTATGGGCTAGCAATAAAAAGAGCTAAACAGCAATTAAATGCAAAAAGAATACTAGGTGCCAAAAACAAACCAATTAAATTATTCTCACATAGAGAAATTGACAAACCCAGAACTAAAATGCAGAACTTCAACTGTGTATCTGGTAAACGACATGGTCAGTTTCTTGACCTAATACATTATCTAAGCTATAAAGGCCGGTTCTATGTGGTTATATACCGAATTAAATAACAGAGAATGAACTAACAACAAAACTTTTACAACAAATGATTTTGTTTTTTTATTAGGGTCCCCTCTCACCTCCACGCCCTCTGTTTCCCTATGCTTTTAAATCCACCCCAACACTAATATTATATATATATATATATATATATATATAACAAAGAAGGGTGCGAGGGGCGCACTCTGCGTCCCAGCTAGATGTACCTTTCCACAGTCCAGTTGATGTTCTCCTCCTAGCGTGCTTTCTTGCCTCTTGCAATCAACAGCGAGGCAGTCTGTTCAGGTGTTTATTCAGGTGTTGATGGTTACTACCAGTAATGGCCTTAGGGGATTCTGGTTGCTGTAGTCATTCAAGTAGCTAGGAAACAACTCAACCTCCAATTACAAAGTTTTGGGAGTCCCGGGCTCCAGAGGCGGCGGCACCGGGGTGACACATGCCCCTACTCAGGAGAGCCACACTGTTGGTTTTCCCCCCTCCCCCCCAACTGGGGTTTTACGCTTTGTAATTGGAGGGTGAGTTGTTTCCTGGCTACTTGAATGACTACAGCAACCAGAATTCCCTGAGGCCATCATTGGTAGTAACCATCAACACCTGAACAAACACCTAAACAGACTGCCTCCCTGATGATTGCAAGAGGCAAGAAAGCGCGCTAGGAGGAGAACATAAACTGGACTGTGGAAAGGTACATCTAGCTGGGACCCAGAGTGCGCCCCTCACTGAGAGATATATATATATATATATATATATATATATATATATATATATATATATATATATATATATATATATATATATATATATATATATATATATATATATATATATTTTAAAATAATTCAGTATTTTTCCGTTATTCAAGTTTCGTTATTAAATTAATTCTGTTTTCTATTTGTTTAAATCACTGGATACCAGGCAGGCCAAATCTAAAGACAGACGGTCCGAAGGAGGACAGATGGATAGCTTCAATGTTTTGTATTTTATTAAACAAAATGAAAAGGTGTAAAATGCTAACTTTATCGAAAGCTATGGGTTTTCCTTGCCTAACTCAAACTAACTAGGGTGATCATCAGTCATCTCTTTTCCAACATTAATCTATTCTGTCTCTTTTACTGTCAAAATGAACTAAGGCACAGGAGAATGACTCCTTTCTCCTGTGGGCTGCTTCTCAGCAGTCACTTTAATAGCTTATTCATAGGTAGTTCTTTGTAACTACTTTCACTTGTTCATACAGTTCAGAAATTGGTTTCTTCAGTATTTTTACCTTGTCTCCCTTTCTGGGACTCCTTCTCCCGCTCATGATTTAATAGGTTTGATTCTTTCTCTTGATACAGAGACCACTCTTTTCTCTGGTTGGGCCAGGTAGAAATACTCTCATGTCTTGGGAGGATAGCTCAGGGGCAACGTGCGCGCCTTGGCAACAAAGTCACGGAGCAACACAGGTTTGATCCCCGGGTCCGCACTTAGAATCCCCTGGGTATTAAGCGCATTATAAATAACTTATCATATCATTGATTCTCATTCTTCTCCATTTCTTTTATTTACTGGGACAAGTATTCCAATAATGATTCTGGCTTAGGTGTCACTCTTTAGGCTTACTGGGATAAGTATGAATGTTCCAATAATGATTCTCACCTAATTTCAGTTCTTCACTCTGACGAGAATTATTCATATACTCATTATATTGGTTATCCCTGCCGGGTCTCCAGCTTTCCCAGTTACCCCAGTTTCTTGGGTTCAGCATCACTGGGACGGTTATTCAGGATGGGAAATGCTTCTTGCGTCGTCAGGTTGGTGTCAGCTTCTCGCTCTCCCACTCTGCCTCTGCTCGATGATGCGAGTAGACTGGTGGTCTCAGCATTATTGGACTGAACAGTCCACTGCCTCTCGGTAACGACACCAGATCCTTAGCAACTTTGTTAGCTTTGTTCCCCAGCTTCATCTGCTTTGTGCTCTGTTCGTGTCACCCTTACACGCCAGCTTTGTTCCAGGTCTGCACGCTGCGTGTCTGGTCTCTGAGCTCCTGGGTCACAGCTGATTTCAAACTCCTAGGCTTCTCACTCCAGCAAGACTACTCCTTCTCTATGACTTATTGCTAGGGCTTCACCAGCAGAGCCTTGTAATCCTTCCTCTGTTATTTGAGTGGTCTGTATCACTCAGGCACTCTTCTCAGTACTACTATTACCTCTCACTTCAAACTAAAACAAATGGTTTTACATCACAATAACAAGCAGTAGCTTATTCTTCTGGTTTTCTGTGTATTGCAACTGTGACAGGCGGATTGTGGGTGAGCGACATTGGAGAGTTCCTCTTCGAAACAAGAGTCTTTGTCCCCAAGCGGGGGTTTCTCCCAGTGAGGTCATGCTTGCCTCTACCCCCAAGGAGGTTATTGCGTAGCGCACTCATCTCCCTAGCCACACAGGGAAAGGCTCCCACCTGGGGAGAAGTGACTGACTACAACGATTCATCACAAGACACAACAAATCCAGAACTACAAACAAGCAAAGTATACTAAGGTTTTCAGCCTTCAATCATTGTCAGTTACAAGAACAGGAAGGGAAATGAAATACCTACATCACAACGTGCCCTGCAGCAGAAAAAAAATATACACGCATTAGCACGTAGCCCAACTAGTCTTATTCAATGCTTCCCTCTCCTCTGGGATAATTCCAATGGGGCTCAAGAAGGCTGCCATCAGCTCTGTGGAGAAAAAGAGCAATGATCCAAAGTTGCTGGCCACCTGTATACATCTACAATAGGTTTGTTTCCCCAACTGAAAATATATATTCCTTATGTAAAGCATATTTAGAGCGTGCATTTCCGGGCCACCAATTAGCTTTGTGAAACATTACAATGAGCTACATTGGCTAGCACAAGTCCGTCGTTTACACAATCTAGCTTCTCTACACGTGCCTGCTTCTGTTCACATGCATACCCTCTTAATTTGATCGTGCCCACTTCCCATTGTTTGCACTCCTTAACCTCATTCTGCGTCACCACGAACCGGCCGCTATTATTCACCCCACTCTTAGTCCAAGCAACAATGGCCAGTGCATCAGTTCCCCCATTAGCATTCTAACCAAACATAACACGCTACAAGTGACCTTTCCTCATGTAAAGGTCAGACTTTTGCAGCTTTCCAAGAAATTAAAAAAAGAAAAGGGGCATAGTGTCTGACAAAAGCAACATTTACTGAGGAGCAGTTATCCATTGCTCTATAAGGCGTACTTTGAAAATACACCACTTGAACCCTCCTAGCCCACGTCTAACCATTCAGTTGATTTCCTCTTACATAATTGGTTACCAATCTATTACCAGGTGGCTAGATAAAGGAGGACCCTACTTGCTTCTCCACATCACCCTCTTCCATCCCTCAACATGTCACTCTTCGTCACACTTATATATCACCACAAGAATGAGAGCACCTTTCCCTAGCACAGAATGATAACATTTGAAAAGCAACAAAAATAGGCTGTAGACACTTTCCACATCTGACTGGTGAGAAAGACGATACTTGCTTTAAACACAGCCTTAACTGTAGTTGTGCAACCTACTTAAGCAATTCTATGTAGAAGTGAGATCCACCAATGGCACTTTCACCATCTTCAAACTCTATCCTTATGATCAGGTATCAACCGCCACCTCAAATCCATCCCATACCAGAGCAACATTAACATTCTACAGAGTGAATCCAAATAGTCTGCTCACATCTTTATTGCTGTGATCAAACACAGTAGGCATGTTACTAGGACTGGACACAACGAAGCAGCCCATCCTTGCCTCTGACTTTGGGCAACTTCAACACTTGGATGTTTTCAACTTAAATCGCAGTGAAAACATTCAGCGCAAAGTCTGGTTCGACATCCAGCTACATTTGGCTCAGGGTGGCCGTGAAGGTATGTCACTACCTTCCCAATGAATTTACAATGGGCCATGAAGACACTGGACAACAACAGATCACGTCATCGTATAATGTACACCAAAAATTCTCATTTCTCATAGTCTGACCCTTGCCGTGGACCGGTGTGCTGCCATATATATTGCCCAAAACAGGCCCCCTTGTCCATTAAATCCCCATGTACTTTACTTTGCTAAACTCCCTCTCAATGCCCCCCTCCGCTTTACGCTCTCAAATGACAACATCTCTTTTCTACAGCCATCTGGTATTCCAGTCACTGAATTGGCAAAACGTTTTAGGCAGTAAGATCTACACAACCTCCCTTAAAGCAAACTGAACCTACATATATACCAGCCATTGCATCTGAGCCATCACTGTGCAAATTCTTACAAACAGTAGCTTGGACACCAATCAGAATGGCCATAATCGGCTGTCGCAGTGAGACATCCACCAGACACTATTGGCATCCCTCATCTTTTGTCCGCTCCAATGGTCCTCACATTTGGTCCATCCTTTTTCAATTTTGGTTTCTACCGCAACATCTATCCCGTCATATTCAACTTCCTCACCATTGAACACCTGTTGCCTCTGCTCCTACTACTCCCCGTCATTCCTTCACTGCTCGCCGTCCTCTTACCTTTCTCTTTTCTAAACTGATACACTATATTTAATCTGTGTCTTCAGTTTAATTCTAAATAACCACTCACTCCACTGCCTTCTCTTCTTCTTGTACTTCACCCCAAATAATTTTCTCTTGATCTGCTGCTATGTTCCTTCCCTTGACTGTGCTTTGTGCCCCTTTCCTCAGTGCGATTCCACTTTCAGACTAAGTTTTCGCTCTGTTGTAGCTCTACTAATAAGTGAACAAACTCTAATTTTCACTTGCAAAATGGTGGGGTGAAAGTATAGTCAAGAAAGAAAACTGCCACCAGACTGGAGTGGCGGTGGGTGATGGGTACAGTGATGTCAATCTGCCCCAACAACCGCTTGGGTTGTGCATTTGAAACATGGAACACTAAGAGGGCCAGGTCTTCAGAGAGCACTTGCCGAAGGCTTCTGGATTAGATCAAATCTGTGTTCTTTTTTGGTGGCCAAACCTCCTAAGACACTGGCTGTCTGGAGTTCTATTCATGTTACTGGTTTCCTCATTCCAAACAACATCATGTTAAGTCAATGTTGGCATAGAGGCTTACTTGATCCATTCTCATGTCTCAACTTTTATTTTACATCATAGTCAAATAAATCATAACACGGGTTCAAATATACAATAGAAGATTACAGATGAATTCACAAACTCAGTAATTAAAAGAGAACATGTGAAAATGTACTTAATAATGGTATAGAGAAGGAAGCTAAAGAGGAAACTATAAAGGAGCAAAAAGAGAAAATAAGAACATCATAAAGGAAAAAAAAGTCTCATCACCTGTAGAATTCATGAATAATCATAAAACAATCCTCAACAAGACTATTGTTTTGGCTTGAATAACAATGGCCTGTAAAGTCACAAAGAACAGATCAACATACTTTGCAGAAAACATTGAATTATGATAGAACAGATCAGTATATGCTTTGATTCAGACACATTAACCATAGGCATCAAGGAAGCTATCCCATGTGTCCAGAATCAGCATCCCCCGCTTGTTTGTAGATCGCCCTTTCATGGGTGGAGACGGTGAGCAATTCTTCCACCCAATCGTCGATGCAAAAAAAAAAAAGGCAGACCATTTCCAGGACCTTAAAATCATCTTTTTTGCAATCATACAAGCTCGGAGAGGCCATACTTTACTGAATTGAATATCCTCTAATACAGACACGTCTCCAAGCACCAAAAGAGTTGCAATAAGTGGAACTGTACAACATAAGATTAAACCAATCTTTCACAGATCCCAGAATGTTTTAGTTTTTTGACAGGACCAGATCAGATGACAGAGTGCCACTTGTTTGCACTTCCAACATAAGTCGCTTTCCAAAAGGTGTCTCTTAAACATGCGTACCGGCGTCCAGTAAGTCCTAAAAAGGAGTTTGGTTTGCGGTGCCCTTAGGCCCCAGTCCATGCTCATCAGCCGCACATTACCACAGCACCGTAGCCAGCAACCCTGATCAATGACTTCACCCAGCTCTTCTGCCCAAAAATTTGCCAATTCTGGATCTCCCTTACAACTTGCTTTCAGTATTCCGTACATAGTGGCCGCCAGACGAAATGCTTGTTTGCAGGTTTCCAAAGCAGACCAAGCTGTACTCTGGGTCGCCAACTGTGATGGGTCCATACTCAAGGTGATAATGTTCTTCAACTTTCTGTACTCTGCATAAGTGCAATCAGTCATATTCCAAGTGAGGCGTAACTGCAAATGGGATCCATTCATCACCATTAACCAGATCCTTAATGTACTTGATTCCAGCCAGAAACCACGCTGGCCAGAATATCACCTTCCTTTGCGATTTCAATGCAGGGTTGAGCCAGATCGAAGCATCCGGGAACAAATATGGATTGGTTCCTATGGGTTTGGATATGTTGCATCAGCATTCCTTCATGAAATTAGTCAGCGGGTTATGCTCTTTGAAAGATTTGCTCATCGTCGTCAGTAAGGCTCTCAGTGCCAGTTGTAGTTGTGAAAATGCATTGCTCTCCCTTATTATTTCACCTATTTGATCTCATCCATGTCGATGACCTTGCACAGATGTCTAGTCATGAATGCAAGGTGATAATCAGTAAAGTTAGGTAAATTCATACTGCCTTGTTTTTGAGGAAGCTGCATTTTCCACAACGCAAGTCTCAACGGTTTCCCATCCCATATGAACTTCTGCATGATCCTATCGATCTCCTTAAAAAAGTGCCTTGCCACTTTGCTGGGAAGCATTGATAGAAGATAATTCACACGTGGTGCTAAATTCATTTTAATACTGATTTTCCCCCACTTGTCAAGTCTCAGGAGTCCCCACCTCTCCAAATCTGATTGAAGCTTCAGTATTATTTATTTATTCGCATTTGTAGAGAGCACGTACAGCCCAGGGGCATCGTGGCGCTTGTTACAAGGGTTTGCAAAGAATTTTCATTGGTGTGGTTACATCCAACCAGAAGGTCTTAGTTACTGGGTTCAGTTAGTAAACATTTACTTTGAGCATACAAAAGCACAGAAGACATAGCATGTTATGTTGGTTAAGTGAAGAGATGTGTTTTGTACTTTGCGGAACGCAAGGTGGGATTGAATCATTCTGAGGCTAGGCAGGAGGGCATTCCACTATGAGGCAGCTATCGTAGGGAAGCTGGATCCTCCTGCGTGGATTTTTTTGGTTATGGGCACCTGGATAAGGTTGGAGTAGCCCTCCCTAAGGGGTCTTGCGGCCGTGTGTTTGACGACCCTTTGTACAAGGTATGGAGGGGCAGTATCGTGGAGGCATTTGTGTGCCAGTGAAAGAGCTTTGAACGCGATTCTCTGTTTGACTGGGAGCCAATGGACTTGTCTCCTGATTTCAGAGATGTGTTTTCCTTGTCGTCCCAATAGCTGCCCTGAGGGCATTGTTTTGCGCTATTTGCAGTTTAGAGAGGTTTTTGCATGACGTTCCAGATAGTAGGGCGTTGCAGTAATCTAGTCTAGAACCAATAATTATAGTTTCAAAGTACATCTTCGGTAACTTTACAACCTACGGACCTATCCAGATACCCAAGTACTTCATTCTTTCAGCACACCAAGTAAATTGGAATTGATTGCAGGTATTGTGCATGCACAAGTTATTCACTGGGAGGATCTCAGACTTATCCCAATTCACCTTGTAGCCTGATACAGCAGAAAACAGTGGAATATCTCGAATTAGATGAGGGATGCAAATCTCAGGATCACGTAAAGCCAGATTTTGTTCTCATGATCCTCCCCTATTATTGTGTGGAGATTTATCATCAGCTCGCAGTATAACTTCCAGCGGTTCCATTGACAAGATGAGTAGTAGCAGGGAGAGTGGACACCCTCTGTGGTACCCCTATGAAGCTGAAATGATTCATTCATTGATCCATTCTCAAAGTTTAGTGTGATCTCCTGGGAGGATACAGAAGGGCAAGTCTGCATTAAGAATCCTTTCAATCCCCCTTCAAAGCGTTCAATGACTGCTTTGGCCTTCTACACACTGAACTATGGAACTATTTTCTACTGTGACAAACGCGCATTAAAAACTCTGATATCTTGCCTGCCCTGCAAAATCCATCCTAGCACCTAAAAGTGGCTGCATTCTAAGCATACCTGGTGGGAGACGCTCTGCACTTTATCGAAAGCACATAGGTACTGCAAACAGGGAGCTTCAACTGCAAAGAGAACGGGCAACCTTTGAATTGCTAAAGGGTCTTAAAAGGCCAACAGGTTTGTCCAAATTCTCCATATTCTTCTCTTCTGGGGACAGAGGTTTGGATGTGGTGCTGTAGCTAAAGGAAAGGCAGATTTTGAGATACCTATTCTTTGTAACATCTTGTAGATGAGACATGAAAAATGAGGCTGCAGAGTGACTCCGCCCAACATAAATGCTACAGGAGAACACCAATTGCCTGTGTAACAGTAGATGCTATACCTCTAGCTAAAGGGTAAACTGTATAGTGACAGTGTACCATGCCATTTCCGGCAGCCTGGGCCAGGCCCAGTGCTGGGCCACTCGCAGTAGAGCACTGGGAAGCCAAAGATGTTTTCCCCAGGCTAGTTACATGTGGGAATGGGTCAATAGGGTTAGGTTCTGTGAAAACAAAGTAAGCCGTACACATCTTCTGCCTCTTTCACTTTGGCAACTCTATGACTGCAGAAGAAAAAAAATGGCTCTTCCCACCAACTGATTCTTGAACAGCATGCACAATAGGAAAGTGCACCATGGACCAAGGAATGGTCTGGATACGCCAGACACGACTTGTGATGGAGAGACTGGGAATAGTCTTGTTACATGATGGGAGCATACAAACACCAATATTATGTGGCATAGGAGGAAGGAAGATAAAGCTGAAAACAATCTATGTCTGCTATAGTTGCGCAAGTGCCCAATTCAGACAGCACAAGCAAAGGGTGTTGGCAGGTGAAGCAGAAGTATGCATGAAGGGGTGGAGCCAAGCTACCTAGGTGTGCCCGTCTTCTTGCTTTCCCTGCAAGGATGGATCTCCAAGGAGTATGGAGAAAAATGTATAGGATATGGGACTACTGCTGTTATTATGGAAAATGGTTTCCCATTCTAGCTTTAACATCCTAGTCCTAGGGGTTTATTCATTTCAACCCGGTGTGTGGCAAAAACAAAAAAAAAAAAACAAAAGCAGTCAACATATATAATAGGATCCTCACATAGAAGGCTTTCAGGACAGACTAATCTTGTCTTTTTTCCTTTGTTTCCATTGAAACTCCACTCGCCACCACATTATAGAAAACAAGTAGATTAGAAGGGTAAAGCAGTTCTTTATCCATATGATAACAAATTTGTAGATCAGTAAGTTCACTACATTTGTTTAGGCTTCCACAGGGATTAAAAGGGATATGAACTTGATACAAACATTTTGATTCATTTAGCAATTTGTATTACATGAAGATAGTGGTCTCAGATTTAAAACCTTTCAAGAACATCTTGAGAAAAAAAAAAAAAGAAACGGGTGGGTATCGCAATTCCGATGACTGGGCATGGGTTCATTTCGGAATTACTGAGAGCAAGAGGGTACGGGTTTATTGCATGGCATCTGAAAAGCCCAAAGGGGTATTTTATACACTTAACATTGATTGATTCTTAAATCTTTCACGTTGATCACAAATTCGAATTTCAAATATTTTAATTACATTTCTACTGCTCCTGGTTCTTGTCTCCCGGGCTCCAGTTATCCAGATCTTATTCGGAAGCAATGTTCAGCGGCTCTTCTGTTCATCACTTACTGGGTGATGGGTACAGTGGGCGCGGTGAGCAGAGGGATGGTAACATTCAGCGGTTGCACTGGGGGAGTATGGCACACTGTACATAGTCTACTTGAGTGACCTACAAAAGAACACTGGAGGTTCTGGACCAACGTGCATGCAGGCCCAGAAGTGTAAGAAAAGATTCAGCCATTGGCATCTCCAAAGATATCCATCTGTGGTGTCTGATGATTGTGGCCTGCAACTTTGTTACTATATAATCAACTAGAGTCATCGCGGTGCGGATAATAGCTGCTTCTCAGTGTGCCCTTTTCTGCTGGCATTATTTGGCATCCATTGGATAGGTGCACCATATTACCTCATGAAGTGTTGAATGCTCATTTTCTGCTTGTCAATATCTATTTGGTCTTCCCGATGACCAACAACTCTCTCTACTAGATCCACCTTACTGCTAAAATATGTTGTATAGAAGTTTGAATTCACACTAATAGAATCAATCTGTGCTCAAATTGGTTAAAGTTAAACGCATTCCTCTACTGTACTACAAAGTGATACAAAGGTAAAAGGTTGAACGGATAAAATGAACTGAAAGCTACAAAATAATTTAAATTCAAATGGAAAAATTGATAATATCCAACAGGCCAAGGTCAGGTCTCTCAGTCCTGTTTTGGATGAGTTGCAGAGGGAGGAGAGTAGAGGCAGGCAGATTTAGAAAGACTGTTGCAGTAGTCCAGCCTAGAGAGAACCAGAGCTCTGGAGACAGTGAGCTTCTGGGAGAAGGAGAGGAGAGGAAAGGAAGAATACCTCTGAGGAGGTGCAGCTGGTAGTGTGACTTCTTAGAGACGTCAGAGATGTGTGGAGAAAAGGAGAGTGTTGAGTCGAAGAGTACCCCAAGGTTTTTTGAGTCACAGTTGGGAGCAGGAAGAGGGCCAAGAGAGGCCGGCCAGAGAGTAACAGGAAGGAAGGGAGCAGGTGTGCCGATGAGGAGAATCTCAGTCTTAATGGCATTAAGGCATAGATCATTGGTGGCACACCACTCCTGGATAGCAGACAGACAGACAGAGATGAGAGAAGAGGTGGTGGAAGGCAGCCTGAAAATGAGTTGAGCGTCATCCGCATAGCACTGAAAGTTGGGGCAGAGAGTGGCAATGTGGTGGGCAAGAAGTGCCAGGTATTGGTTGAACAGCCAGGGAGAGAAGTTAGACCCTTGGGGAACACCACAGGTAGAGATCGAGGAGAGTAAGGACCCCAGTTGGACCTGGAAGGGTCGGAGGGGAAAGAAGTCAGCCAAGCCAGGGCCTGATCAGTGATACCCAGGTTATCACAGAGACGGTTGAGCAGGATGGCATGGTTGACCGTGTCAATGGCACAAGAGAGATCAAAGTAATATGAGGACACATGGGGTGTTGAAATCAAGGCTGGAGAGCAGGTCTTCAGGGATGTTCAGGAGAGCAGTTTCCGTGCTTCTGGCAGCTCTGAAGCCAGACTGATGGTCATGTTTGCCCAAGAAAGGAGTGATGGAGATTTGGCGATAGTTAGCCGGACAGGAAGGGTCGGCAGAGGGTTTCTTAAGAAGAGGGTGCACAAGGGAGTGCTTTGGGGGGGGAGGGAAGACTCCAGTGGCGAAGGAATGGTTGCAGAAGTCAGCCAGAGCAGGAGCCAGGGTGTCAATGTGGTCCTTGATGGTTTTGGAGGAACAGGGGTGAACCTGTTTTGACGAGACTTTCATAGATCGGACTTGTATGGGAACGTTGTCTGGGGAGAACAGGGGAAAGGCAGAGAAGGAGTGAGGAGAGGTGGCCGAAAAAGGGCCATAGGTAGAGGCAGGCTGGGAGGCAGGAGAGAGGGGAAAGAAGCGGAAGGGAACCGGGAAAGGGAGAAGTGAACAGCGGGGTAAGGGGCACAGAGAAACAACAAAATGTAAATTAATATGGCACACGAGAGTCTTACAGGGTCGGATCTTGTGGAAATACCCGCTCAGTTAAGGTGAAATGGCGAGCGCGGTGTGCTGCGGGTCTGTAGACCCAAACAGAAACAAATGGAATGGCCATTCCGGTGTGCTGGGTGGGCTGGAAGGTGGGGGAAAGAAAGCAGAAGGGAACCGGGAAAGGGAGAGGTGAACAGCAGGGCAAGGGTCGCAGAGAACAACAACATTTAAATGAATATGGCCCAGGAGGGTCTCACGGGGTCGGATCTCGTGGAAACACTCACCCGCTCAGCCCAGGTGTGGCTAACAGTGCACCAAGCAAAGACATTGAGACAGACTCCGATTTGGGACTGAATTCTGAGCTGAAGGCTTTAGCGGGCTGGAAAATACATCTTAAACTCCAGCAAAGTAGTCATGGAGGTTCCACAAACTTGCCTTAGAATAATAGCCAGTCTACGGCAAAAAGACCAAAACCACATGCACCTGCAATCAGTCGTCCGCTGGCTAGAACGAGGGCTGTATTTCCAGATAATTTGTTTAAGTTACCTAGCGAGGCACACCAGGAAACGGTCTGTAGTCTCCTGGTGATGGTGGTCTATAGTGCGCCATCGGCTATCTCAGCACTGGATACCAGTGTTTTCCAGACCCCATGCATAGTTGGGTCCTCCTGCATCGGGGCAGGTAGGAAAGGCCGTCTCTACCGCAGCCTTATTTTGTGGAACCCATACTGAAGAAACTAACCTAGAATCGGCGCTCACACCAGCAGCCACTGTAGTAATTCCCAAGGAATCATTCAAGGCTCCAACTGCAGCTCAAATTGCTTTAATCAATGTATCCCATAAAGTTGAAACAGGCTGATCAAAGGGCGCTGGACGTTCCTTCTTCTCCAAGTCACTAAGTGCAAGGAGAGCAGGGGGTTTTGTGCCAAATAACTATCAATGAGAGATGTGATTGATCTGCTCATGGAATCACTTGACAAAGTGAATTTAAAGACCTATTCCCTTCAAGCAGAAGCAGCATGCCTGACGACCAAGTGTATCTACTTGGAGGGGAGGTATTCCACCTCATCTGCCCAAATCACAGACCGAATGAATGACATTTGGCATTTCACTGGTGGCACCAGCAGACCACAAGGCCGGGCACGCGGGCACGATAATCACGGTGGGCTTGGCATTATCTCAGACACTGCAAGGATGGCACCTCATTATCCAGATTGGCGCCATCTCCGTCCCGAGGAGTGCAGCAGAGCCGGAGACAGATCTAGTGGAGATTTAGAGTGTCTTGCTCTTTTAATCCACAACAGCTCATGGCAAGACCAGGTGTACCTCACTAGGTGAGAACTTGCCAACAAGATTGTTTAAAATGTTATGTGCCTAGCAGTTCCACTGTACATTATCCTGCATAGGCAACTCAGTTCCCATGTTGGGACAGCTGCCTACCTAATTTTACCTTACTTATACTAAAACTGCTTTATAAAACTGGAATCTGGGAAGCACTTACACATGGGTATGACAGTGGGCAGGGTAGGATGGGGTCAGAAACTCAACAGGAGGAATTCTGCTGTACTTATCTGTAGGCTCCTTTGTATTGCTGGCGATGCATTAACGTTATGAGATAGGTCACCCTTTGCCCAAGACCCAGATTGTAGCAACCCCCTCCCCCATGTTTAATTTATAAACTGGAATACAGCGGACCCATTGATCGACTTTGTCAAACAACTAATATACATCAGAGGATTATAGCTTTCGTAAACTGGGGCAGAGCAAGGTGTCAATCAGGGAGGGGATCGCCAACAAATCAAGCTTATATTTTATTGGACACAGAATCTTGCTTGAAGTTGAAAGAACTGTTACAATTATCCCAACAAATTCAAATCACTTGTCAAGGTGGAAAAACTAAAACTATGCTCAATTGAGTTAGAATTAAATGTGGTCAGAGGATTATCGGAAAGTGATGTGAATAGTAGTGTGTAGTGGTAGAGAGCATGTGGTCCAAAATTGCCTAGGGAAGCTTCAGTGATGTAGCCACTAACTGAGGTCAATATTCCAGGGGAGGTTATCATCACATTTGCAAGGTGGGCACCGACACTCCTCAGTCAAACTCCTCATAAACCAAATTCTCAGGAAGGCTTGATCCTTAATCCGGGGTCCAGAGCGTGGCCTACTAGCTCATAGTAGAATTTAGACCGATCTCAACATTCTTTCATGGGATATTGCGGGCCTTGTGTCAAAACACAGGTTCCAGATTTAAACATCTCTAAAATTGTTAACATTTATTATTCCAGGAAACTTTGTACAATTTTCTCACCAGTTCTGGGTGGCTGACTAATGGTAAAATTGATATTCAAAAACACAAGATGGCACAAACTATGGGGGTTTGTATTTGGGCTGCTTTTGTTATGGACCATCGTACTGACGCGATTGTCCACACTGCAAACTATTAAGAGAGTCTGGCATCCAAATCCCTAACTTTGCTAGTTTTAGAATTCTCCTTCGGGCTGCGAAGCACCAATTAGCTCTATACATAGGTTGGAAGATATTTATAAAGCACTTCAAACCAGCTTCTCTTTTGGTCTGAATGTGCAACGCTGCCAGTAGTTTTTGCTTTTCTATGGGCAAGTGCTATTTGCAAGATATTTCCAGCATAGGGGTAGTCACTGCCTTTGTGTGCTGTGGCGCTCACATCACAGTAATGGTATGCATCATAGCAGTCACTGCCAATATCCGCCCTCAAGCGTGTAGTAGGTGCTCCACAACCAATACCAAACATAACCATGAAATCACAATCTACACACACGTTTCCCTGATATTGGGAAGCTAGGGGTGCAAAGTGAAAAACACCTTGACTGCTGCAGAGCAGCTCAACCTTCTATACTGCAAGGGTACACCCTGCTCCCCACAGGGATCTAAGACATTTGCACGCAGCAACTTGCTCGAATGCCATTTCTTTGAAAAACGTTTTACTGCATTTATCACACA
The DNA here is from genome assembly GCF_040938575.1 of Ambystoma mexicanum. Classification (NCBI taxonomy): domain Eukaryota; kingdom Metazoa; phylum Chordata; class Amphibia; order Caudata; family Ambystomatidae; genus Ambystoma; species Ambystoma mexicanum. The sequence continues at coordinate 1,045,741,237 of NC_090930.1, read as the reverse complement.
AACATGCAGGGAGGAAGACCAACGCATTCAGCCCGTCCCCCCCCCCCTTCTAAATACCTACCCGAACTCCAACCCCCCATCATCTACATTTTTGCGGTAAAATGTTTTTGTGGAAACGGGATTCGAGCCAATAGGCTCCCAGGAAAATGGACAATACCCTCCAACCCATAATTCCATGCTGGCTGTATTCATCTTCAACAAACTGTTATAGCCTGCATCCCATGTTTGGGATGAGTACAGGAGAGAGAGATGAGAGCGAGTGGACTAAACGTACATGACAGAAGTTCCAACCACAATAAGGATAAGCGTAAAGGTGTCTATGTTTTAAGAACTAGAACCACAATAACTGGAAGTTGCCGGTTTCACCAATTGGAAATGCGATTTCTTAGGCATGCACTTCTGAAAGTAGGCAGGCGAGAACATAGGAAGCAGTCGCATCTGCAATCAGATCTCTGTTGCAAGCTAAGGGACGCTTACATAGCATGCATAACTAACTTCTGCACAAAACTGGGAAAAAACGAGTTATTTCAAAATGGGTATTTTAGGACACATGGGTAGGGAACCCACCAACTCAAACTGCCACGTTCACCATCGCCATTCTGGAGCTTTTTACAAATCATGTAATGCGGGTTTAGCTTAATTGGCATCCATGGAAGATACACTTTAGCACATAACAGACTTTCATACTTTAAATCCGTTCCTAACGCGAGGAGAGGAACGCCGCTGCCATTTGCATATCATGTAACACACGCTTGCAGCCTTCATCACTGGAATGTTGGGCTACGCATCGCCTTACAGACACGCGTGTGCATGAAGAAAACATGCTGAGACGCTCGTTAACTTAATAAAGTGCCAAGGAAATTTTAATTCATCAGTTGTCACCGAGAAATCTCAGCTATGACCTCAGTTAATGTATTGCACAGTTTAAACACTGCCCTAGACGTGACAAACTGCAGAAAAAGAAGCCATTATTTATACGACCGCCATTTTTGTGATTTACACTGCGTTTTCACCCATTTGCTGCAAACATTCTCCACTGTTACTGGAGTGGCGTGAGCCTAGGCCGGTGTAATCTGGTTTAAAATGTACTTCATACAGCAGGGGGCTATCTGCGTGTGATGGCAGGAATCCCACAGTTTGAAAGCAAGACGATGAAATAATTCAATAGGAGGAGGGCGAGGGGGGGGGGAGAGGGGTAGAATGAGAGCAGCCGAAGAAGGTGGAACACTAAAATAAGGAGTAGGAGAGAGAAGGCTGGCATAAGATAAACGGGAAAGGAAAGTGAATATTCCCCGAAAGAGGCATCCGAAAAGAACCAGTACCTTGGATGAATTCAGGCAGCATTAAGCAAAAATAACCACAAAGCCATCCACACTCAAATGCAGATCCTGTAGACGGAAGGAAGGCTACTTTTGAAAATGAAGCAAAGGACAAGAATATTCGAGAATCATCTGGATATAACAATGAAAGCAACAAACAAATCCCCACAAAAGGAATATTTGGACATATACCCAACTGCATTCCAGTCACTTCCTGATTCTCTACTCTTGGGTTTTTCATCAGATATTCTCCCTATTATCTATAAGCAGCTGTGTCCATGTTCCTCAGGTGGTGTCCTCTCCATCAATCTCCATTCCATTCCTAGACTATCTAGTGTATTGGGTGTCGACTATGCCCTCGTCCTAATACACGTTCCCCTCAAGTCACATGCAAGATAGGATTAGATTAGCAGCAACTCTGCTTCATTGTGCTGCAATATGGCCTGGATAAGTAGGCTAACCTGCAAGGTGAAAATGGAGGCACAGCTTGGACTCCCAGTCCAGGGCATGGTGGCTGCAGTTGTAATAACATTCATTTGTGTATGCATCTCATTAAACCAATACATCCAATGTAACATTGTGTATGGTTGTGGGTCAACATGAACTGGGCCAGGTCCTGTGGTTAGGGGTAAATACCATAATGGGCTGCAGGTGAATAAACGGCGTAGCTTCTCTGTGTTCATATTCAAACAGCCAATGCTCTGAATGGTGGTCATTGAGCAACTATTGGCTTCATCCAAACTTTAGTAGAAACAGATAGACCTTCAGTCCTCAGCAGAATCTTGAAAAGTCATCTCACCTGAGGTGATGTGAAAGCAGCTTTTAATGTTCGGGTCTAGTGTGTGCAGAAATCTCCTCTCCAAAATGGCCAGTGCATAGCCAATTAATTGACTAGTAAATTCAACCAATGTGTCTGGTCAATGTACAAGGGTCTAGTGCCAGAGTTGTATTCTGGCGGATCAATTTAGAGAGCATAACTGGATCAATTATACCATTTATGAAGTATCCAGCAATAAGGTGGTATTTGCAACTGCAACACAAGACAAACGCACACACAAGACAGTCCACTCCTTATGACTTCATGAATCGTACATACACGGACAGCTACAAATACAGCCCATACCATTATTTTGAACTCCCAACACAGTTAAGACCACCAATATTATGTTGTGAGTAGGGCAAAGAATGGCAGAGTTTGGTGAAGGCCGGGGGAATGGGGCACTAGGGAGGAGTGGGGCAAGCAGGAGACTGGGGGTTGCGGTGGTGTCCACCACATCAGAGAAATGGGCAGGGTGGAGCAGGCCTACACAAAGTGTTTCCCCCGCAGAACCCAAGACAGACCCAGGAAACCCGCAAAAATGGCTTGAAGGGAACACACATTGAACTGCAAAACCCAGTAAAGAGATCCTAAAAATAGGTCAGCGAACAGACGCAAATAAAACATCTGCACAACTCACACTTCCAAAAGCACAGGCCTCAGTGTCATTCCCTCAAGAAAAGCCTTCACTACCTTACCCTGCAGGAAAATAAGCTGTTCACTGTGCACAATCAGAAATCAATGAAAGAAGCTTTCAAGGCAAGAGTTACTTCAATACTGCCAGCATCTCGTTCCCTTGGCCCATGGAGCCACTGCAAATATCCAGAAATGTTATCGGTCTGCCCTTCCAATATTAACTGATAACTTAACACCAGGACTTAATTCTCCGGCTGCACATCTTAACTGCAAAAAGTGCTCCCTCGTTCGTTTGGGTTGTCAAAGCTCTCTGGATACCGTACGACCTATTTTCTTAAATATAATTTGCATGTGTTCTGACCATAGAGGCGTTCATAAACCTTGTATATAAAAAGGTCAGATCATGCAATGTGGGCATTGAAGTAACCACATAGGTTAGCAGATAACTTAACCCCTACTAACAAAAGTAAGCCTAGGAGCGGTACAATTCCAAACATTTTAGGCACACCTTTTGGCAGGTATTCAGGGTCGCGGGCACTGTATGCCCCTTTGATAACCACTTGTGGCCAGAGGTTGCGTAAATGCCCCAATAACCATTTTAAATTATACTCCGAGTGTGGCTTCTTGAGTAGTCCATGGTAACCCCAATACCTGCATGATGATCTGACACTTGCTTTTAAAAGCCACCATGATAATCTCCAATGTGGTTGCACTAGTTACCACACATCTCAAGTTGTGCACCCCTGCACCAACTTTTCTTAGTTACTTCTAAAGCCTCTAAAAAAAAATTAGTTCCCCTCATGTACTTTCCCACCGCTGCAACACGACCAGACTGCTCATTCAACTCACTCACTAGGTCGGCAAGAATGGAGACAATATTGCCCACCTTGTAATGCTCATTCAAGTGAGCTCAGGGGTCATTGTTTGTCCATAACTAGACCTCAGTTTTCCCACACTGAACCAGGGTATGACTTTTCGGCAGCACATTGTTTTTTTTAAAGCAGTTATCATTGTTTTACAGGTTTTTCATGACACAGTTGGGGGATTATCCCCAGAAATTCGATGTTAAAAATGATAGGAGTAAGGCGGGGATGGGGTGGGTACAGATTGTCCCTTTATCCTATGTCCACAATGTTGGTCTAGTAAAGGTTTTTACTAGTTTATGGTGCAGCTCCATGACACTAGTGCCAAGCCCTAGATGCCACCAGCGGCCTCATATTTCTGCAACCATGCTTGCTAACTTTCACAGGGTCCTTGTGAAACTAGACCGAGGTTGACATCATCTACATAGACCACTGAGCAGCTCATTAATGCAGCACTGCTTACTCTCACCAACGCCATCTGTCCTCCTTAAACCAGAATCACCTATGTGCAGTAGCCCTCTCCCCTCATCAGTCTGCTGATGCCACAATTCGACCCCAGCAATCAGCCCAAGTCAGGGATCGAGTCCTCGGATTGCACTTGTGGAGCAATCAGGTTAGCACATTTTCCAGTGTGGCGAGAGCCACACACACCATCTTCTCGATCCAGCAGCAGGCAAAACCGCCAGTGTTGCTGGGGCTTAATCGGTCATCCCTCTTTTGTGCCCATCTGAGGAGCTCACCTGTGGTGATCCATGGTGCCTTACCCAAATAGTGCAGCCCGAGCACAGAGTAAACAAGTCTGCCTCTGCATGCAGCTGCTTCTGCCCCCCCCACGCCATACCCTTAATCTTTGGACGTTTGGCAAATATTAGTATGGTGTTTCCAGAGTCATCACTACTGCGCAGAACTAGAAGTCTTTCAGAACTTTCGGTTCCGATTCACGCTTTGGTCTTGTAGTTTTCAGGAAGTGCCTTTGTAGGAAGCACTTTGTTGCATCATTCTTCCTACATTTGTATATTTAGGCTTTTCCATATTTTATAATCATTATGGTTATAGCCCTGTGGGGGTGGGAGGGGCGCAGCTTTTGGTGCCATCGTGGGGCATATGGCTCCTGAGGGAGCACCAAGATTCTAAATTCATCGTCAGCCATTGCTGGTTAATATTTTCTGGGGCTTACATATTTACCCACATAAGTGCGAGCGACAGAGTATAGCAAAGGAGCCCAAACAAAAAGTGGGAGTGTTGAGCCCCTGCACAACATTAGCAATGTGTTGAAATGGAGCATTTTACAGCACAATCTGAAAAATAGGGTAAACAGCCATATTATTTACAATTGGTTCTCTAGATTCAAATATGAAGAAACAAAATCTAGCGAGTGCCATGATTTATTATCAATCACGGCTGGTGCATATTTCCAGTGGAGGGGTCCAAATATTTTCCCAAAGCGAGGGAGCCCAAAGTAGTGTCGGGAGGGTTTTTTTTGGGAGCGATTATGTGAGGTTCTCTCCTCCCCCAAGAACATTTTTAAATGTAGTGAAATTGTGTATTTTACAAAACAATTTGAGGAAAATACGGTAAAAAACCATACAATTTACAATGGGTCCATGAAACAATCAAGTAAATATACCACGTTGCAAAGAGTACATAATAGCATGTACAACATTTTCATGAGGATACAGCCACAATCTATCCATGCCAGTTATGGACAATTGCTACAATCCATGTATGCGAGTAATGGATAGTTGCTTGCACAAGGCTTTGGGCACCAGGCACCCCACAGATGAGGGACGATGCACCAATTTTGGACGAGCCACCAGCTAGCCCAGTGAAAACATCAAGCGCTTCCCAGCTGCATAAGAAGATGAGGAAATCATCCTTGGCTGGTTTCAACAGTCAAAGGGAAATGCAGTTTCCCTTTGGCAGTTTGTTCCCCAGTACGCATGGCCAATGGGCCATGAAAGACAGGGGCGTTATACTTCCCCCAGCGTAGCATGGTCCATTGGGGATGCAGGCTGGGGTATTGAAGCTATGAATGTGCGTAGAGGGCGCTCCTGCTCCTCCCTGCAAATTCAGAGCTGCTGGGCATACACCAGGTGGCGCTCCGGCTCCTGTGCGCATCTGCAGGAACCAGGAAGATCTACCTGTTCATGTTGCGCAGGAGCTGAATAGGCACTGTGGGAAGTTGTTCTCCTGGCAGCTGCACAGTGGATTTTTGACTGGGGCTGCAGGTAAGAAAGAAAATGTGAATGTGTGCATGGCCTCGTGAGTGGAAATTAGTAGGTTTGGGTGCATGTGTAAATTAAAGTGCATGTTGTGTGGATGCACGTGTGAAGGAGAGAGTGTTTTATGGGTGTGTGGTGAAAGTTATGAATGCTGTGAATGTGTATGGGTGAATATAAGAATGCATGTGGTTGTTTGCGTGAGTGCTGGTGAGCGGGCCTCTGATTTACAGGTTTAGGGGAGTAGCTGCATTTTTACTGGGCATCAATGTCAAAGAAAACATAAGGGTTAAGTGGCTTGAGTGGCCTACAGTCAGCCTTGCTACGTTTTCTGAGATGACTTTCACTGGGCATCATGGTTATAGGAAACATGGTAAGAATTGTGACGTGGTTAGACTAACCTGCATTTTCTTACTGTGGCACCTGCCAGGCATTTTTTGTAGGCCATTGCGGTTAAAGCACACAATTTGTGGTCAGATGTGCCTATATTGCTTCAGCCAGTCTAGTTACATTTTCTTCCGGTGGAATGGTATTTTTGTGCTGGGCATCGAAGGAAAACTAAATGAGTGAATGGTTATTTTAATGAAGTACCAAAGTACATGTGTGACAGGGTGCTATGTGATTAAATAGTATTTTCGAAAGTTTTGGATTTGGTTGACTTATTTTGTATTTTTAGTACATGCAAATGAGTATTTTTATATACTATTTGGTTCACAGACTTTCTGGTATGAGAGCATAACTAGTATATCATTGCATACAACATCTGCGTACTTTACCAGCTGGTGTTGGCTATCTGATTTGCTTGCTTAAAAGCATTGCATTTTAAAACTGTCAAAACTACTAACGTTTGCGATCAAATTAAGTTTTCTATATTGTTCGCTCTGTTATATTGAATAGCACCATTTTCAAGTACTCCATACCCTCGACACATTTTTCCACTCCCTTTAAATTTTTACTCTTCTCGTGTAATTTCCCAGCCAGTGGCTGCGTTTCTCGAATATCCTGAATGGTGTGTTCTTTCATTATGACCCGTAGAAACTTCCAAAGTGAGGATGATGCAAATCAGTGGCATGCCATCCTGCTACATTATTAGTTTCTTCGTTTAGTAGGCTTTGTAAGAGTTCCAACAATAGGTCTGTTTGGCTGGCTATAAATACATTTGAACCTATTCTAAAGTAATAGTATCTGGTCAGCTAACGGCAGCATCCATTGCTTGTACTGTAATTTAACTTGTACTGAATCTTTCAAAAACACAAATAGTTTTTTTGTGTTAGTGCATGTAATTATATAGATTTGAGTGACTTGCGACTTCTGCATCACGCGTGGCCTTTGGAGTCTGGCCCACGCTATACAAACCTACATAAATAAAAAGTGTCCTAAAACATAACAAAACCCCACTCTAGAGAGCAACGATGAGGGGAAATAAGAAGACTGGCCAGCCCTCTACCCTCCCCCCCCAGCCGCCTGGAAGCTTGCCTAATGAAGGCACACTAGTGAGAATTCCTTTTCGGTTTTACAGTTATGTTTTTAGCTGTCAAATTCACTGGACCATACGACTGGCTAACCGTGGTCATAATATTCTGGTTGACACCAATTAAGCTGGTTTTCCGAAAGTATGTATGCTTTGGTATTGCTCGAGACTCCATCTTTAGGCCTAATTTCAGATTCACTTCCATACTTAGTTCATTAGCCTCAGAACTGCTATTGATTGACTCCCAAAGTTTTCTCAGCTTCAACTCACTGGTCAAAGTGGTTGGGAGTGGTTGGGAACGGTGCTGCACTACCTTTTTATTTTAATTTTGTGAAAGCTTTACCGTTTCTATACTTTTATTTTAAAAATAAATCGTTCTGGACTGGTTTAGTTTTTAAATAAAAAAGTAGGAATACGTTGAAACTTCCTTGAATATTCCCTTAAACAGCAGGCAGGTGTGTTTGTTTGGTGGTTTGGAAAGCGTGGGAGGGGGCATGGCGATGGGGATGTTGTGGAGCTGGAGCAGGCCAGCAGGGAACATAGTTCCACCACTTCTTTTCGTACACTTGGACCAAGGCATCAAATACTATTTTGCATTTACATTTCTTTTACTGCCGCTGTCCCCTATCAGTTACCTTCCTAGGCTATCCTGTAGCTTCTGGGCTTATCCCAGGTGTTGCACTTACAGCAAAGATGACTTCTCAGCACTTTGCTAATTGGTTTCAGGCCGTGTGAAACCAATCTGGCACTCGTTTAAAGTTACTGGGAAACTAATGGAATTGCTCATTGCCAGGGCACAGGTTCATGTTCAAAAACTAAAACAAATTCATATTCGCCATTTACTGTAGACGCCCAAACCATCTCGCCTTACTCTTCTTATGAAAAAATTGCATCTTCTGGGTTTCCCCGACTTTAAATATCCCTCATACTGATGCAGATTACATTCACCCTTGCATACAAGCTTGGCACCCACTGATCGGTATTCTTGCGTTGAGGCTTCTGGAAATAAACCACCACCTTAAAAAGGTTTCTCATTCGAAACAGAGCAATATGCTAAAGTGAGCACATGATGGCGGCCTCCGAAACCTAGGCATTAACCAGGCCACATCAAAACATAAATGCCTAAATAAAATGTATTGGCCTAGAAAAGCAGATCAATATGCGAAGTACGCAGTCCGCATAGCTTTTAGTCAATCATGTTTACTATTTTTAGGCATTCAAAAATAAAATGCTAATTTAGCTTGATATAAAAAAAACGGTATTTCTACACATCAAGAAACATTTTAACATGCAATTATTGTCCCTCAGCACGTGGATATATTTTTAGAAGTCATAATAAATGTTCCCGTCTCCATATCATTCTAAAATGTAAACGTACACTCCCCGAATGGCAACGGAATCTAGGCAGCTGCGACCTTAAAATGTGTAAACCAGTTACAAGTAAAATGGTCATCCTGTATAATTATTGTTCTACATTAGAACACTCAAGACTATGTTAAAGATATGGCCCACAGATCCGAACTCACGGTCCAACTTGCAGCAACCCTAACAAAGCAAAGGCATGCTTAAACAAGCTTGGCAAATGAAGAGTAAGATAAGGAACCTCTTATGTACCGCTAGTCTTCCGAAGCCAATGCCGTAAAAAAAAACTTAAAGTAAAGTTAAAAGTTACAGTTTAATTTAAAATGGTCAGCAGGCATAATGTATGGATACAGGGGAGTGGGGTTAGGGCACTAGAATAAGAAGATCACTCTGCTGATCAGTAGAACTAGATGTGGCACTCCGCAGCCAGTGAGGGGCTCTAAGGAGACGTGCCCTTCCATCTCAAATTGGGTTAAACTGAAAAACATCAGTTAGAAAAACCCTGGTCACGCAGGAGCTGAGTCAGCAATATATTTCACAATAATTAGGTTTGTTTAAAAGGATTTAATTCAGTCCGAAGAATTTAATCATAGTCGTTGTTTTAATTAGAATCTCAGCCAACAGGTGTTTCAACTCTCCTGGGTCTTTATCAAGGCATGTGGTCTCAATTAGGGGGTCATCGCTGAGAGCGGTGAGGGTGAGATTTAGATGAATCTCTGTTGATGCCCAGCCCTGTTTGTGCCGAGTTGCAGATGTGGTTCGGCCAGGAGGTGCTTGAGTTGGTTATCTGGCGAGGTTGGCGAGTCGTTTGTGAGGGACCTAGTACATTTTATTCTGCAAGGCCGGGTCGGGCTTGCTGTAAAGGATGTGGACGGTGACCTTTCAAAATTGATACTGCATGCCTTGATAAAGACCCAGGAGGGTCGAAACACGTGTTGGCTGAAATTCTATTTAAAACAACCACTATGATTAACATCTTCCAGTTAGGGTTCTACCAGATTTATGGATACGCAAATACAAATAGTGAATTTAATGTAGGTTTATGGATCGTTTCTTAACCAGGTTTTTAGTAGCTACCGTTTGGCCTTTATGAAGAGGTACGAATGATCCACATGCTGAAATGTTCATTTCTAATCTTTATAAGCCAAATAATAAAGGAGTGGCAAATTTGGACATTTGCTAGTAATCAGGCTTGGACTGTCCTAGAGGGTAATGCCCGAACCAAAAACACAAAATGCTAGTCTGGGTCACTTTACTGGCCAATGTGGGTCAGTTTGATCACTTACTTCACTAAGCGGCTAATAGTTTTGACCTTTGTTGCTGAATAAATATTCTTTGAATTGCACAATTGGCATCACATTTTATTTTAAAAAAACTCCCCCTTGGGTACTATTCAAACAGACTGCCACAAAAGGAATTAACTGCCATTTGCAACTGTGGGCCACTTTTTCCACTGGTGCCGGAGACAAATTTAGGGCCCAGTCCGACCCTGCTTGTAATTAAGCATATAGCTAAATCACCTTTTTAAACATAAGCATGTTTCAAGAGTCAATTATGCATGGGTTTCTCCTTTCATTATTGTATTAATGTTATTTTGCCAACATGCTAGTATTTTTTTTATTTTGCCTTATCCTACAATTGTAATAGCCATATGAATGCTCATTTTCTGCTCGTCAATATCTATTTGGTCTTCCTGATGACTAACCACTCTCTCTACTAGATCCACCTTCCTGCTAAAATATGCTATATATAAAAGTTTAGTTTCACAGTAATAGAATCAATCTGTGCTCAAATTGGTTAAAGTTAAACGCATTCCTCTACTGTACTACTACAAAAGAAAAAAAGGTTGAAAGGATCAAATGAACTGAAAGCAACAAAATAATTTAAATTCAAATGGAAAATACAGCACATCATAAATGGGATCCTTAATAGTAGAAGAGAATAGCTTTGGGCACCAGAGTGAAAGATACTTTTAGAAGAGGCTAGAATTAAAATCATAAAAGCACTGCCGCCATCCATTCTCAATATATCCTGCAGGGAAAACCAAAACCATAACACATTCACTACTGAAAAATGTTCTCTAAAGATTTTTTATTCACATCACTACTTGCACAGAGAAATATTTTTCTGAAATATCAACCATCCCCAACATCAGAAAACGAAATCCATAAAATGTTAATTTAGTCAATAAAAAGTATTTAAAAATCACTCATTCAGATACAGTTAAACGAGTCAAATATCAGGAGTCTTTGTGCTCAATGCATTTTAGGTCTCCTCCGACTTCTCCTCAAGAAAAAGAGACTGCCCAATAACCCTACAAAACTCAAACAATTGCAAGTCAAACGTGTGTAACCAATCCTTTCTAGGTTCAGATTAAAAGAATTACCGAAATCAACACTTTGTAAAGCCACCAAATGGAGCAAGAGAATGGATTCTTCCACATGAAAAAATAAAATGGAGGTACCATGGGCACAATCTGTAAGAAAAATGGACAACATTACTTTAAAATTATTATTTATCCTTAAAGTAAATACAGGCTCCACTCAATTCCATGGAGGTTTAAAGATCCATCCAAAATAGCCAATCATGCATTCAAGACAAAAATGAAATATAACATATTCCCGTTTGTTCCAAAGTAGTGAGGCTAGTGCCTCAAAACTAAATATAAACATCCTGCAAAAAACGCGTAAAGGTAACATGAGGCATCTACTCTCGTCCCATTATAAGATCTTTCCAAGCCAGACTAGCAAACCATACATTAAGCCTACCTTGCTCAAGGGTAAAATGTACGCATCTCTTTTTCCATTATTTTTATATAAAGAGGAATACACATTTTCTCAAAATGCACGTGAAATAAAAAACCAAAAAGGGATCAATATTTATCACGCTACTAATTTAATAAAGTGCAATAGCCTCTGTATCCTCTGCATACCTGGCCTTAGGTTTCAAAAAGGGATCATCCTTCGACAAGCTGACAGTGTTCAGAACCATACCAAGATCAGAGTCTTCGTTATAAGGTTTACCCATTTTGGATATTTCCAGTTTCTCCTCAAACATCTGGTCCACCAGCGTGTTGGTCTGGTGATGCTGGAAAACCTCTGGTTTCTTCCAACTACACGTTGGTCCATTATGCTACAATTGCAGCTATTCTCACCGCCATATTTAGTTGCTCAACTACTAAATGCGGCTGTTGATGCCAATCTTCATGTACTGAACTCAAAATTAAACAATGTAAATTATAAAGATAAAATAAAAAATAGGTTTTATTTGGAAAAAGTTTAACTACAGAAGGTTTACATAAACATTTGTAACGCCTCATTTATTCAGACTGTTATAGCCGTTTGAAAAATGCTCCACAATATTGGTTCTCTAAATTGTTACAATGTAAAACCATTGCCCTTAAAACTGCAGAGTAAATTATGATTTAATGGCTGTGTGAACCAGTAGTAAAAAATTCAAGTCATAACTTTAAAAAATATAGCTATATTATGTACCATTTTCCCCCGATTGTATACCCAAAAAAATGCTGACTAAAGTTGGGTGCATTAAGCAAATCACTTCATATTGTTGAGAACACTTTGATAACTCTTTTAAATAATCAACCACTCCTATAAAATGTCACCCTTCTGTTATCACTGGTGTTACTACCAACTGGCAGTTTCCATTAGTCATGTAAAAGTAAGTTCAAAGCAGTCTTAACTATACGAGAGTATTTACATCAACATTTTATTAGCATTCACTGGAGAATATAATTGCATCTTCTGTTCACTGAGAAAACATGACCTTTTAAAAAATCACTTTCATTTTGCATTAGTACACAATCTTGTACATTTGCAGTCGTTTTATAAGAAAAAAACAACTCCAGTCAAATTCAACAGTCACTCATTTTGATATTTATGGATCCAAAAGATTTCACTTTGACCTAACAACTGTGCAACATTACAAACCAGTCTTGGCACTTTCACGGTTTGAAATGACTACACATTGCAACTGTCCTGTATTGGGATGTTGGTGGTCTCTCTCAACCTAATATTAGACTTGCGTTCAGTCCGCTATATTTGAACTGTGTGTGGTTAGTCCAACTCACATGCCACAAACACAAGTACATCCATAAACCATGTTAAAAGAACCACATGTGTAGTCCTGTAGAACAATGGGTTTCACCCATGTTTTGATTGCTATTCTGTTGACATGGCAAGCAGGGAGAAGTTCTATTATTTGTTTTTTTTTTAAGTTGATCATGCTGTACATTTGGAGGTATTCTCTGCTCCAACTAGTAGGTTACGGATGGATTGAGGTTCCTGCACACAAATATAAGCAGGTCTACAAAGCTATTTTGCGACATCATCAACTGGAGAGTTCTCCAATGTTTGCGATTATTTGTTTGGGATTTATTGAGTGATTTATTTATTGTATTTCTTATGATGCTACATGCTCTTAGGTCTCGGAGCGCTCCAAGAGAAGAGGGGTGAAGGAAGAGAAGAGCAGAAGCAGAGGAAAGACTGACTGGTAGATTAAACATTAATGTCTTTACACTTTTCTTAAAACCCCTTAAGTGCCAAAGGCGAGGTATCTCGTCCTTGGGATTACCTCCCTGTTAACCAAGGACAAGGTACAGCACTTAAGGGGGTTAATGAAACAGAAAACATTAGAAGGCATTGATTGGCGAAATACCAAAATCACCAAAAAAGGCATTGGCACTGTAGGGGTCTGGGGGTGGGAGAGGGGCCAACCATGGCAGTTATACATAATAAACTGATTGAGATGTTTTAATATTCAATATTCAAGGGCAAGACATTCCATTCAAGTGGAGCAAGGAATTCAAAGCTTCAATCGCCAACGTTTTTTAGACGAGTTTGTAGCTGACTGAGCTGTAGAGTGTCAGAGGAGCTCAGTACTCTGCTGGATGATTTTCTCACTAATCTTTAGGTGAGATAATGTGGCATAATTGAATTCCGGCATTTATATGTGAGAGAATATTGTGTCTAATTCTCTGCTTCATCGAAAGCCAATGTAATTTCCTCCTGAAGGCAGTGACGTGGTCCCGTTTGGCCAGGCCAAATACCGCCCTACCAGCTCCATTGTGAGCAGTTTGAAGCCGATTTAGGTTTCCTTGAGACGTGCCAATTAGCAAACTATTACAGTAGTTCGATCGTGAGTTTATTAATGAAGATGCCAGGAGGGATTGGTTTTTAAATTAGATACATAGCCTAATCTGATGCAGCAATTGAGTTACAGGTCCACATGATGAGCGAATCTGAGAAACCTGTTTTTTCATTTAGAGATTGGCATCAACCATCACTTGCAGGGTTTTCACTGATTTGCTCACAGGGATTATGTCACCAGCCACGTCAAAAGAATCATATTGATGGGTGAGTTTCTTTAATCGAGGACTGGAGGCCAAGATAAGCAGCTCAGTTTTAGAGTTGTTAAGTGCTAATGAATTTTTTGTCATCCAGGCTTGGATTTCAAGATAAACACGATTCACATGCATTCCGGAGGTCCCCAGCCGGCCTATAGAGCTGAAGTTTGCCCTGGAATACTTTAAGACGAGATAGCTGCACCCTGGAGATGGATGGGGGTGCAGATTTGTTACTCCAATACCGATCAATAAGGACAACTCAATGGTTTGGCAAAGGGAGTCCGTTTAATGACAAATACAAAAAACGGGGAGCCATGGAATGCGATCGTCCTACTCACTTCAACGCCAACGAACTTCATAAAAAATACATAATTTATACTAAAAACTCGTCATAATTGACGTGTAACACTCAAAATTTAATAAGCATTTCTATTGGTTCGGAAAAGGTAGGTACTATATCTGTATATGGTAACGGAGGGAGGGGATTGGGTAAAACACTGTCAGGTGGGCATCTAAGCCCTTCCTGCAATCATGACTACTGTAGACGTCACAAAAGTATGACGTCTCATTGGTTCTACTAGCTATAGGAGCCTAGATTATTTGGTCCACTGTGATTGGGTTGGCATCAACCCTATGCATATTCTTCCACTTTGCTTAGCAGCACGCAGAATGGTCAGCCAGGTGCAGAGTGCCCCCTAGTTACCCGGCCTTCCTCCAATTAAGGTTACAATCAATCATCACTTCAGCAACTATGTGTCAATTATCTCACTGTGGTTGGCCTCAAAACTGCATCTTCTGTCTGGAAAAGTTCCGATATCTCTGCTTCGGAGGCTGCCAAGCGTAGGTGTGAACTTGTGCTTCTCTTCGCTTGGCTGGTCACATGATGCAGACACCGTGAATTTGTCTAGTTTCTCGCAATTTATGTATTTGATTCCTCTTCAGCTTGCCACCTGCCTACGCCTCCTTATCTTTGGCTTTTCACAGACAGGATATTCTGTTTTTAAGTTTCAATTATGCGTGGCTACCGTTCGTTCCTTTATTGGTACGACCTTGGCTCTTCTGGCACGAGCTGCATCTGCTGAGTTTCGATTCAGCCGTCTCTTCTCGTTTTGCTAGAATATGAACCTGGTCATGCTTGGCCTCTAGTAACCTGAGTTGATTCTGCTTTTTGTGCAAAGTGGACTCGCACTTATAATACTGTGCTTCGTTTTGAGGTAGATTATGTAAAATGGTGCTTGCCGCACTATTCTTCTACTAATCATAGCAAGCCACACTATTTTCTTAGCTTTCTTGCGGTTCCAAGCATAGGTACGGGCGTAAACTTGGACAATATCTTTGTCTTGCTTACAGCTTAAACTTCTTGCATTTGACATCGTCCCATCATTCTATGTTCACGATATATTTTATTCATGGCGTTTCGTCTCCTTGTTTCATTCTTGGATCGTTATCTGTGAGTCTGTCCGGGTCCTCGGGACGTCACCATTCTTCTTCCATTAGGACCTTTTTGGTTTCTTCAGGGATTGTACTCAGACGATATTCAATTCACGTGCTGGTAAGGTTTTCTTAATGGATACCTAACTGTCCATGGTTTTCTTGGTATTGGTATGTCAATAGGTGCTGTTCTTCTAATAGGTACTGGGCAGAGCCCTACTGCGGCTCTCTGCTGGTTTATTTGCTCATCATATGTCATATCTTGGTGTGAACGTTCCTGGTACTTCAAAATGGACGAATGGAGTGCAGGTTTTATTTGGGACCTCCACTACACATGGTTGCTACATCCTCCAGATAGTTGCGAGACAACTTGAATAGGATCTGGGTGTCATCCGCATAATTAGCAAATTAGACACCTCGTTCATCAAAGGGGATCAAGAAATGGTCTGATATAAATATTAAAAAGCAAGGCAGACAGGAAGGAGCCCCGAGGAACACCACAAGCGATAGAAGTAGGTTTGGCTTGAGCCCTCTTGACTGCCACTCTGGAAATTCCAGGACCAAGGAAGGACTGTCATGATGCCTACCCCCGGGCATCAGGATCAAGCCCATCAGCTCTGGGAGCAGGCATCCAGATACTTATTAAAACTTCAACAGCCCTGGCTGGGGGCTGTTTGGGTTCAGTCCTGGCGCCTTAGGCACCAGGCTCATTATAGAAACCAGTCCTGGCGCCATACGCGCCAGGCTCAAAGACTTCACTTACCTGATGCAGACCATGCTGCTAGTGAATCCAAGCCAACGTGAGGCCTGAATGGGACTATTTTATTACAGGGACCATTTTTTACTTGGGCGTGGTTCTAGGGACTTCTTACCTGGGACTACTTTGGAGGCTATTTAAACCATGCCCCAACAATAGCACACGCTTCGCGTTATTCTGCATCCAGCAGCGTAACGCTCACCATGCCTGCAGTCTGCATCCAGTCTTCTGCCACGCCCGCCTCGAATCTGGAGCTCCTAAAACAAAGAGGAAAGAAAAGGACAAGATTAGAAAACAAACTATCTCGAATTCCTCACCTGATTTCGGATCCATCTCGCCTCTGGACCTGGAAAGAACATCATTTCTGTACACGGCGCATCTCCAGCTGCAGCGCCGCGCCATACTCACAAGTGCTCGCAGCATCTTTCGATTCGGCGCTGCTTCCATCATTTCTTCGCCGAACTCCGGCACCTGAGGGACAAAAGAAAACAACAAGGTGAGCCGAGAAAACCAACAAATAAAACACTTAGCACCATAGACTTACCTGATTACAACCGGAGGCATTATTCTATAACTCTCCACATCTTCATGTGCCGCACCTGCAAAGGGAGAGAAAACACCACGTCAAACACCTGCAACATTTACCGGACGGCGTCGGGTAATACAGACTCTTACCTGAGCGCCACCAACTGCCACGAGGGTATCTTCTCACGATCTTAGCTGCAAGACAAGGAAGGAAGGGGGGACAAGAGTGAATCATGAGACATATTGAACTCTATGAACTTGATACTTACTGAACCTTGCCAGGAACCTCAGAGTCAATACTCTCCGAACTCTCCCACGCCTTCAAACCAGTGAAGTAACTGGCATCTACACGCCCCTGCAATCCACGCAGGATGGCTAGCTCATCATTTAAAAACATAAGGTGAGGTTCCTAAAAGGGGATATCGGAGGTGACAAGAAGGGAGAACGAGAACAGTGGGAGGGTGCTATAAATCAAATCCACGGGTGGCTAAATCCTTTTCTCCACTTGCAGGAGAATACTTCTACGGATCAAGCAGACGAGATTAGGCGGGCCAGTCCAGACAGTCATCTCGGCACTACGCATCACGTTGGTGGAGACCGCAGCTGTCCGGGTCCGATCGACGCCCCTGTTGGAACCAGGTGAGCGTAACAAGGACGTAGTCCATTTAGTTGTACTCTGAGTTATTGCAGAAAGTTATTAGTCTATTATGTAGTAGAGTGTGATCAATGATGTCAAACGCTGCCAAAAGTTCTAATAGTAACAGCAGCCCAGGATTCTCTTTCTTTCTATGATTCCAACGATGTTTGACTTCAGGTCCAGAAGAGCGATCTCCATGCCGTGCTGGGAACGAAAGCCAGACTGATTTGGATTGAGAAGTTTATGTTCCTCAATGAATTTCTGGAACTTTAAGGAGTCCAAAGATTTTCAACAGATATGGGACATTAGTAATCGGTCTATAGTTCTTGGGGGCTGTGGGGTCAAGGGTGTCCTTTTTCAAAAGGGGAGTCACCCATACCTCTCCTTCAGAGGAGTTGAGCATTTTAGTGATCCATGGTATCAAAATGTCCATGGATCCTTTTAATATATCAGGAGTGCAAGAGTCCCCTATGCAAAATGTGGATTTCATGTTAGTGATAATCTCATTGATCTCTTGTTCGGTACAGATATGAAACTCAAATTTCGGAAGAGCAACCAACAAGGTATTATTTTGACAATCTGCATTGATAGTCTATTTAGGTGTCAAGATTGGCCAGTTGGTTAAAAATAGCTAGATGATGTTCATACATTTCGTTAATACAAGTATTATTAAAGGTATTTTAAAATTGATGATTCCAAAGTTACAAATAGCAGATCTAAAATGAAACTAAAACACACAGAAGGAGCAAGACTAAAATCAATTTCGCCAAAGCACTGAACACGATAAAGAAGAATACAATATTAAGGTATCAATGACATTAATTAAAACAAAGCTACTGAAAAACATCAGTTAGAAAAAGAGGAAAACAGGAGAGATTTACGTTGAGAAGTGTTAAGAAGCCTAGTGGCAAGGAAAGATAAGAAAGGGCGGGCATAAACAATATTGAAAAGGAAGAAATGGCAGGAACGAGCCATATTAGAAATATCCAGAGAGGGACAGAGGAGTCAAATGTCATAAGATGTGCGTATCGCTGGCACAGACACGAGAGGATAAGTTACAGGAGAAAATGGAAGACGAGAGGAATAGTGTAAAGGGAAAAAAGCAGGGAGCCAAGAGCAGAGCCTTGAGGGACAATATACAGAAGTGGATGTGAGGAGGATGTAGGTCCTGACCAGGAAACAGTAGGAGCGGTCAGAAAGATCCGAACAACTCAAGAACAAAACCAGAGAGCCCAAAAGAAGAAAGGGAGCAAGGATTGAGAGAGTGATCGACAGCCGCTAAAAGATCCAGAAGCATAAGAATAGGGGAAAGTTTAGAGTGACATGCCGATACAATGGCATTGGAGAAATGGAGAGCAGTCTTGGAGCGAGAGAGACGAAAACCCGACAGGAGGGGAGGAAGAGGAGAATGAAGATTTAAAGAGGAGACCTGGGAATAGACAGTGCGCTCAAGTAGTTTAAAGAAACAGAAGAGAAATAGAATTAAAATTAGCAGGAAGAGAGGCATCGAGGGAAGGCTTTTTAAACATAGGTATAACAAAAGCATGCATGAAAGCATGGAAATGAACTTGAAACGGAAATATTGAGAAAAGGAGGTAAGATGGGAAATGAGACTAGGATAGACAAGCGGGATCAGTAATGATGGAAGAGTAGCGTCGGGAGAAGCAGTGGAATGGGCACGCTTAAGGACAGCAATATCCATGTTTAAGGGGGAAAATGAGTGGGCGAAGCTGGGCATGGGCGCCGGAGAGAAAGAAGAGGCAACTAGAGGTAAGGTAGCCAGAGAAATGAGACGAGTAGAGAGCGGAAGAGAGCAAGTAATTCGGAAGACTAGGGGAGAATGCTTTGTAAAGTAGGAAAAGGCAGCAGGGCTGGTGAGAAAAAGCATAAAAGATTATAAGGGTATTGTTTTTTTAGCACTCAGCAAAGAGACCATAAAATGAATGAGAGCAGAGGGCAGCAAGATCAGAGGATGACAGACTTTTTCTATCATCGTTCAGCTCTGTGAAGAGTAGTATGCAAAGAGGAAAGGGCAAGAGTAAGCCAAGGCTGCACGGGTAAGGAGAGAATGAACAGGAGGGATACGAGTGGAGAGAACAGAAGGGTGATGAGTGGTAGCAGCAGCATCAGAGGAGAGGGGGAGAAAGTGTTGAGAGGAAAAGAGTAGAGCTGATAGAAAGGAGAATCAAATGAGCACCGTAGGCAGTAGTAGTAGCAGCAACAGAGGTAAGAGAAGAAATGGTGAGGTCAAAATGAGAACCAGCAGTGTAAAATGGAGGAGACGGAATTTTGGTAAGATGAAAGAATTCAGTAAGAGATAGAAAAGGGGATGTAGAGTGAGTTGTGATAAGAGCAAGATCGAAGTCACCAAGAAGAAAGAAATCAGAAGAGAGTATAAGGGTAGAGAAGAGGCCAGTTTGGAGAAAAAAAGATTGTATTCAAAGGAGGAGTGTGGAGGGAGATCACGGGGGGATGGGAGTTAAACATCGCAGTACCACCACCTTGGCCAAGGGTTAGGTGGGGGGCAATGTTGGTAGTGGAGATGAGAAAGGAGGCAGGAGTCGTAGTGTGTGATGAAATCCAGGTCTCGGTTAGACGGAGAAATTAAAAGTCGAAGCAGCGAAAGAAAATATCAAGAATACAATGTGATTTGTATCAGCCGTAACGGGTGTACAGTAGTCCAATATTGATAGAGGTGTGTCTAGAGTAATGCGTGGGTTAGACTGAGTTCAAGTATAATGTAGCATAGGAGAGGTAATAGATAGAAAGAAGGCAGGAAAGAGGAAACGTAAAGCATTGGAAGATGCAAACAGAGGTAAATAGGAGATTACAACACCCTTCGAAGCATTGACATTTGAAGAGGAAACCCAAGAGTGATGGAGAAAAAGGTGATATGATCCTTCACAGGAACGGCCGCGTTTCGTTAGTGGCAGCCAGTAAGGTGAGGGTGCAAGGGATGGCCTGCGGCGGAAAGCCACACTGATGTAGATCTCTCGTGCGGCATCCTTGGAGCAGCAAGCCTTGATCTTAAAATTGATGAGAACAAGCGGTCACAAATCAACTTCAGTGTTTAATGTCTTGGGATCTCACTTGAGTAGCCCTCAAAATCAGACTAATTTCAATTAAGGCCCTTTGTAGGGTTTTTTCATCATAAGGCAGTTTACGAAATGTATAAAGCAAAACACAATCTCCTACTACTCTTAAATCCTAAGAGTTGTCTACAGTAAGAATGTTGATACTAGCTGCTGAATGAAAAAAACTAAAACTGTACGAAATTGCTACAATCCGATTTAACAAATAGTGTACAAGTTAAAATGTTCTCTACTATCCCATATCTTCTCATAGTAAAAATACACAGAATTTTTCTTTTTTTTAAAGTGGTTGTAACTTGGATTGAACTTGGATTGAATCATGAACACAATTCCTGCATCTAAAAAAACTCTTCCAACTCTTCCACTGATGCAGACAAGATGCCAAAATGGTCATCGAATATAGCTTTTTCAAACACGGGTGCCACATCTGGTTTTCCAACACAAATATTTCTTTCAAAATAAAATAGAAATTCAGGATTCAGACTGATACCCCTTGAGGTTTGTTATTCGCAAATAAAACTGATCTTCCTGAATGGAAAAATTGCTGAGAACCAGCTTTAATAATGTGAAGAAAAAAAATGTAATTGCTACTAGGTTACCATGTAACAAAAGAAGCCAGTTTAGCTTCTATGCTTCTCCATGTGGAATCGAGGGGTATAATAAACAAATAATCACATCCAAAGTGGAAAAAGTAAACCAGTCTCTGGATTGCAGGCACCGTTTGAATAGGGGATAAATCCAGAGTCTCCTTCAAATAAGTTGAAGTTTTAAATTGAAATTTGTTGAATAAAAGTTGAACAATATCATCGATATATTGAGCCAATGGCTCATGTAAACTATTAGTTTTGGCTATAAATGAACACCCAGGAGGATTCATTAAAGATGTATGAATCTTATGAAGAATGTAAACACAGGAGCAATCCGAAGTAAATTTGCAATAAAATGCATATTAACTGCTGTAATCCATCCATTGACTACATCAACTTGGTGTTATTAGCGATGAAGTGGGAGCACTGACAATTGGATAAGTGAAAGTATCACCACACTGGTGTAAACATTAAGGGAGTAATTCATAGAATTCAGCGCACGCGACTGGCGCACAGTGTGCACGTGCAGCAGTCTGCGTCAGCCGCGTGTGCCAAAACCCATTTCAGCGCACAGCGTATTCATGGATTTCAACATCCAGAAGCAGCCGTGGCGCAGCGACCCTGCAGTAGCGCCAGTTACGCCTCCAACCCCGCCCCGTGCGCCATGACCAGCGCACAAATCCAGTACATGGCGCAAAGGCCAGTGAACCAGCATACAGCCCCCCCCCCCAACCATGAAAACACGTGTAAAACTCCCCGTGCACCCCTCTGAATATACGTACCCCGCTCACGCCAGGTAAATAGCGTAGGAAAATCACCCCCTTGTGGAGTGGGCTGCCTGTGAGGCATGCCCAGGGGGATGGGGTGCATGCGTGTATTTGGGGGGTGCGCGTGAAGTATCACACGCGATAGGCCTAGTACGAGCGGGGTAAGTGTATTCTGACGGGGTGCGCGGGTAGTATTACACGCATTTCCACTGCCGAGGGAGGGGTACGTGTATTCTGGGGGTACGTGGTATGTTTTACACGCGATAGGCCTTGTGCGAGCGGGGTACGTGTATTCTGAGGGGTGCGCGGGGAGTTTCACATGCATTTTTGCTGCTGCAGGAGGGGTACGTGTATTCTGGGGGTGCACAGGATGTTTTACACGCGATAGGCCTAGTGCGAGTGGGGTACGAGTATTCTGAGGTGTGCGCGTGGAGTATTCCACATGTTTCCGCTGCCGTGGCAGGGGTACGTGTATTCTGGGGGTGCGCAGTACATTTTACACACAATAGGCCTTGTGCAAGCGGGGTACGTGTATTCTGAGGGGTGCACAAGGAGTTTTGCACATGTTTCCACTGCCGCGGGAGGGGTTCGTGTATTCTGAGGGGTGCGCAAGGAGTTTTGCACGTGTTTTCGCTGCTGTGGGAGCGGTATGTGTATTCTGAGGGGTTCGCTGGGAGTCTAGCACATGTTTCCACTGCCGCGGGAGGGGTACGTGTATTCCTGGGGTGCCTCAACGCGAATTGGCAGTGTGTGTCCCCCCAGGTATGCCCTCTCCCCCCCCAGGCCCTGCACGCATCCCACAACACAGGGGAGTACCCTGCTCCACTGGCCATGCCGCGCAGGCAGCCCATCCACCCTGGCCATGCCCCCCAGCCAGCCCACATGTCACCATGCACAAGTGAGCACCGACACATGTCCCCCTGCACTCCCACCCACCCAGCAGTGACAGGCACCTGCCAGCAGACCCTGACTCATGACACCCTCCATCCCCCAACATGTCATGACGATCCACAATCATGGGCCTCATGGCCACCCAAATCACACCCCACGCCACCCCAGTCCAAACACACAACCAGGTATTACATCCACCCCAAATTGAAATCCCCATCACATGATACATCCCAAATGGCAAGTATGCACATCAACACATTTCCGTCACACACACACAATGGGTGCATGCGATAGAGAAAACACACATCGTGACATGCATTAAACCAAAGAGAGAATACCACACATTGAAGTATGAAATAAAAATATATCAAACACAAAAGCAAGGGAATTAAATTAAATTATGGAAATAATGAAGAAAAAGCTGCATTTCCAAAAAATAAAATCAAAATGTGTGAAAGCAGAATCCAAATCAATCCAAAAGCACATGGGTCCAAAGTGTCTGTCCCTCAAAACAAATCCAAAGTGAAAAAACAAGACAAAACCATGGATCCGTGGAAAAAAAAAAAACACAGAAGTGAAATCCAGTGTTGAACTATGTACAAATCGAGGGTCCATGAGGCCAACCATTGAAAGGAAACCTACAAAAAACACTACCTAATGAACAACTATATACAAAAAGGCGGGGCATTGTCCAAACGCCCAAAATAAATAAAAACAGAAAGGAAACCTAACACTATCTATCTATATACAATGGCGGCGGGCAAGTCCTACGGCTCACTCCGATGTCCCGGGCCAGGGCATCATCGAACTAACTCCATGTCGATGTCCCGGAGACAGGCCTCTTCCCTGGCCCAGAGGTCTCGCAGGGATGCAGCCATGGCCTGTTCCAACTCCCTGCAAGTTACCTCAAGGTACTCAGCCCGCCTCAACGCCCTGTGCATGGAGAACTCCGCCATGGTAAGCCGTGCCTCTTCCACCCGCCGCCGCTCCGCATCTATCCGCTGGCCCAAACGCTGCCACACGGAAGACACTCCCATTCCAGGGTCCTCCTGCCGATGCCTGCCCCACTGATGTTGATGGCCCCGAGCCATCATCGCTCCCACCTTGAGCGTGCTGCTGCTGCTGTCCATGTGCACTGCCCGATGATGCCGGCACATCCTCCATCTGCTGGTCTCCAGTTGGTGGGATGTCCACCCCTGCTGGACCTCCGAGTCCCGACTGTGGCAGGGATGTGATCTCCACCAAGCTGGCTGCATTGGCCGGCCAGGTCTACAGGGGACCCTAGTGGAATCTGGGCTGGAAGACGGTAGGGAGAACGACCGACGCATAGTCTCCACATAGGAGGAGAGGGCCGCCAGAGTGCCCGACACATGTAGGAACCCTCCGACCATGGCCCATCCCAACTGTGCGACGTTGGCCCGCAGCTCTTCGTGATGGCGTGCGTGGTCCCTCCAGGAAGCACGCACGTCATCACGAATGACACGCATGCGCAACGCGACACCAATCAGGACGGACCCCATACGGTCTTGGGTCTCCTCGTCCGCAGGTAGTGGAGTGCCAGATGACGTGGGCCTCCCCCCTACCTGCAGACGGGCCTGGGACTGGGCATCCCTGCTGGTGCAGTCACAGGGTCAGGGACAGTGACATGCACAGGCCCCTCCACGGCGACCTGTGCTGCCTCCTGGCCCTGGACTGCACCACTTGCACCAGTGGTACCACCCCCACCAGGCCCCATGTGCGGCTCAGTAGTGGCCTCCTCCTCCTCTGTGTAGACCGCCAACCTGGATGGCTCCGCACCATCTTCCGCCTTCGCAAGCCCCTCTGGGGGCCCACCCGGCCCTTCCACTGCAGCAGTAGTGGCAGACGCGGCACCAGTCCCCTCGCTCCTGGATGATGTTAATTCCTGGGAGGGTGCTTGGGCCTTGCATCGCCGGCCAGTGGAGGCATCCCCGCTGCTTTGCTCCACAGTGCCGTCTCCGCCCTCTTCTTCACTCGACGCTGTGTAGAGGGAGACATAGAACACAAGCATCAGGGTACTGTACAGTAGCCCCCTAGACCGGAAGCAATAGCACATGAGTGGCACGGTCAAACGTCACTTCCATCCTGTCCCTCCACAACACACGGGTCAATGCAGGCAACACACATGCATAAACAGGCACGGCGCCTGCAATCAACATTAGTATCCATGTACAAGGGCCTCTATTGACATAAATATCTTCAAACTCACATGCATCATGGGTCATACTGATCCCATGCAGACATCACCGGAGGGGCATGCATCTGGCCTCGTACACCACAGACACAGTGGATACAAGGATGACTAGACTGCATCAGTGAATCAACACATCATCACGGACATGTGTCATGCATCCATGGCGTTTGAAAGTCACAAACACGCTACTCAGACACAGACATGTACACCATACATGTCCATGACAGCAGCACCCATCTCTCACACCCCATCCATGTCCAAGAACAGAGACAGGCATGCATTAATGTGTGCATTCCGCATGCTGCTCCCCATGTTGCATTGGAACACATGCACCATCCATGTGGTTCACGCATGACTGGTCGCACATGCAGCACAATGATGTCCCTGCACACACACATCCATACATGGCCTATGTCACACATACAGGCAAGTAGCTGACTACCAGCACACTGCAACATGCCCTGTTTCACAAAGCAATGCTTGGCCACTTACCGCTCGACTCCAGATGGGTCTGCCTCTGAAGGATCTGGACGTGGAGCTATGGGCTAATGCGTTCCAGGACCCTCATCTGGATGTTGGTCAGGCTGACCCGGCACACCTCTGCATCCTCTGCCTTCAAGAGGCGCCGGGCCTTGCTGAGGGTCCTAGACCTGAAGTCCTCCCAGCACTTCCGGACGTGTTTGATGTTGCGGGTTGCCACCCCTCCCGCGTTGATGGCAACCACTGCGTCCTCCCAGATCCTCTCCTGTCCATCCTTGTCGGCGTGCAATGGTGTGAAGAGGGCATCATAATGCCCCAGAACTTGCTCCACCAGGATACCAACTTCCTTATCGCTGAAGCTGGTAGCCCTCCGCCTCTCTGGCTGGGGGTCGCCAGTAGTCTCAGATGGTGGTGGCCCCGACATGGCAACCCCTGAGGCAGGTGTGGGCGGGCAACATGGGTCCTGGGGCTGGGCTTTGGAGAGAAGATATACCAGTCGGGAGTCTTCTGTTCCAGCAGGGGTGGACACAACAACTGGACCCCTGAAAATGGCTGATGGGCAGGCACCAAATAGCAGGGCTCGTGGGCAGCAGGCAGCAGCAGATGGCAGGTGGGAGCGTGCTCAGGGGCTCTGTGGGGCAGGAAAACGGCCTTCTGGGCAGGAGCGTGGTCTTCCGTGTGTTGTCGCGTGGCCAGCTTGATACGGAGTGATTTGGCATGTGAAAAACTGCACGTTGGCGTGTAATTCGAGGAAAGGCCCTTAGCCCGTAAGTGCGTCTGTGACGTTACGCGCACGGGTGTTTCCCTCGTGACGGGTGCATAGTGATTCAGCATGTGAAAAAACAGCACGTCCGCGTGTTAATGCGTGTAATCCGAGGAAAGGGCCAAAGCGCGTAAGTGACGCGCGCGGTCGTTTCCCTCAGCATGGGTTAAAGGTGAGCGGGGCCAGCAGTTCGCTGTACGTGCCTTTCGTGGAGACCGACATGTGTGTTGCTACTTCGTGTTTCGCGCACTATCACAACTTCACAGCGGAAGGTGAGGGCCGCCTCAGCTGGGCGTACTCCTCATGGCGGGCGTGGTCAGGGACGTGGCCGGGGTGACCAGGGAGTAGGGGGACTCTAGGGTGTCCAGGTTGGCTGCAGAAGGGGAAGAGGCAGGGTTGCGGCAGCTCGGAACGATGTTGTGCCACGTGTTAGTGCAGTCATGCCACCACCCCCTGCGGCTCCGGGAGATGCAGTTCATGCATCTGGCACTGGCGCCCATGTGACCCGGCAGTCAGTTTCATCAACTGCCACGGGTCCAAGGGTAGTGGTAGCTGCAGGTGCAGCTGTGGACACCACCACCCAGGCTCAGGGTCTGCCAGTGCAGGCTGCGTTGGCACTAGAAGAGTCCATGGAAGATTTCAAGTTGGTCAGGAGGAACACCGTAGGTGCACGCAGGGCTGCCCTGACCGAGGAAGGTGTCCCTGGGGCAGTAATGTCATCTGCTGCCCCGACCAGCTGGGTGTTCGCAAGTGCAGGGGCAGATGCAGCCAACACCACCCCGGTTGTGAATCTACCAACTAGGACAGTTGCGGTCAATGACCCTGGCACAGCGGATGGTGCTGCGCAGGATCCATTCCAGGGCACCTAGGAGCCACTGACGCAAGTCAGGCCTTCGGTCGTCCTTCCACCTGCCACTCCCTTGGTTCAATCCACCGGTGCCACTAGCCATACTGATCAGGGCGGCATTCGCCAGCCAGGGTCCGCACCACCACCCAAGAGGAGGAAGGTTGCACCTGCAACACAGGCTGGGACCCTAGACACAGCCACAGCCTCCTGCACGTCAAGGAAGAAGCCCTTCTGTGCGCAGGAACTGGACTCCCTTGTGGACTACGTGCCGGAACACAGCCGTGATATGCTAGTGGGGCCGAATTGTCAAACTACGGCTGCCCATCTGAATACCCACTGGAAGCATGTTGCGGATGTGAGTGCATTCAGCCATGAGGTGCGCACAGCTGCCGAGTGCAAGAAGCGTTGGGATGACCTCAAACGCAGCGCTAAGGCCAAGCGTGCCTCTAATTACAGCATGACTCTGGTGACTGGCAGTGGGCCACCACCTGAGGAGGATGACCTCACTCCGCACGAGTCACTCATTGCAGAGTTCATACCGGCAGAATCGGTCGAAGGAGTGGGAGAGATGCAGGACTTTGATGCCCCGTCCAGTGAGTGTTGTTGTATGTATGTCCAGCCCATGTGTGGTTTGCCTGTGTGATGTGTTGTGCTTGACTGCCACTACATGCTATGCGTACATGGTTCTCATGTGCTAGTCATGCAATGCTTCACTGATGCATGCATGCTGTGCAGGATGGTGGACATGTAGAGCAGACGGGGATTGTCCTCATCACCACACTTGCACCCTACTCACATGCTAGTCACCCAGATGCCCCTCTGGTCCATGTTCCAGTTCACTGGCCCTTCTGCGTGTAGCCAGGGGTGTCTTTCCTCTCCGCACTGGGACTATGTCATTGCATGACTGACGTGCATGTGTCCTCTTGCCTGCATTCGGGTACTCCACATAGGCATGCCCCCTTGCCTCTCCACCCCCCCTGCACCCCAATTTCAACCTTGCACTGGTGTGCATCATTTTGGCATACTGCAATGGCCTGTTCAAGCCTCCTGTGTACATGCTAACTTCCACCCGGCAACCTGCCAGACACATGCAGTGGGGTACATCCTCTGCCCTTCATGCAGGGTGTCTCACTTGGACTGTGCAGATGGCAGATGCTCCGCAGGGACATGAGTGCCCATTCATGCTCCATGTGCATTCCATGCATGCCCTTATGTGTCCTCGACTGAACGATCATTGTAGTACCTGTCCAGAATGAGCTACATTTCATGAAATTTCTTCAGCCATCCCATGCCCACTCTGGCTCAGTCCTGCATCACACACATGTTTAGGGTGTCACAGTTTGTGTGGGGCAAAGTCATCCCCCTGTTTCAGGCCCACTGACTCTGTCCAATTGGTGTAGTGGCTTCTGCACACATGGGTGTACTACTGAGGGTTGATCATATGTCCTGCTTACTGTCCCATCATCATCTTCTGTGTTGTCACTTAACTCGGATGATGCAATTGATGCTAGTCAACACTGTCTGCCAATACACAGGTCTCTGGTGACCCTTTTGCTACCATGCAAGGCATCCCTGCATTTTCACTAAAGGGGGTGGGGTGTTTGCTTGTAGCCATGCAACCCATTGCATGTGATGCCTGAACTTGCCCTTGCACTGCCTTCATGTTTTTTGATACACATCATGAAGTACTTGTACATGTAGATAGTGAGTAACATACACATGTTCTGCACTGCATCAACCTACTTCTTGGCCGTATAACACCCTTCTACATGCCTACTCACTGATGCAATGTCAAATTGACCTGGCATGAATGGCAGGTTCTCTTGTGTGTGACATGTCTGCTTCATGTATTGGCTGTCTGTGATGTGTATGTGTGTGTGTTATGTGCTTCTAACATGTGTACTAATGTTCTTTTCTCTCCACTTTTCAGATGACGCAATGGAGCCAGAGGATGTGTTGTCATGCCAGGCACAGGGTTGTCATCACAACAGCAAACCAGCACAAGTGGGTGTCGTGGGGTGGTAGACCACGAGAACCCACATGTGCTACAGACCATCTGGTCTTTGGCTGGCAATGAGTCCAGCCCAGATGACCACTCCGACGTCCATGTCGAGTTGGATGTGCATCAGGTCCATACGTCAGGGGTGAGTGATTCTGATGTGGAAACTCCTCTGTCCGCGACACCTACATTGAGGGGCCAGACAGTGGTGGGACCTCTGCCAGTGGTGGATCAGGACGCAGGGTCAGCCTCCACACCAGTCGCTGATGTGCATGGGCCATCACATCGACGAGGGCATGTAGTCGTGCAGCCGCGGGCGGTGCCAACCCAACGAGGATGGCCGGTCCTTGGGTCCTGCAGGTGTCAAGCCCAGCAACGCGGTAGCCGCGCGCCACTGAGGTATACTGAGTGGGAGCAAGACATGACTGCCAATTCAGAACGGCAGGGGACAGCACTTGATAACATCGCTGTGAGCATGGAACGTGTGGCCCAATCCGTGCTCCCCATGCTAGGCAGGTGCTTCTCCAGCAGCAGGCGGCACGGTCCACGGCCCGCCCGCTCAGGCTGGGCATGGCGGCCTCAGACAGGGCATGCCAGGCTGAAATGGTTTCTTTGCGTCAACCAATTGCTGCTCACACAGAGGCACACATGGAGGCCATGGAGGTGGGGTATGCTTCCCTCAGATCCACTCTGGGTGTGCTCATGATGACCCAGATAGAGCGGGCAGAGGAGAGTTTGCGCAGCTTGAGCGTACCATCTCGGCTGAGCTTAGCGCTTGCCGGGAGGTGCATCAGTTGTCCAGCCAGGCATTGCAGGAAGAACTCTGTGTTACACGTGTTACCTTGCAAGAGGAAGCACGCGTATCACAGGAGGTTCTGCATGCAGACCTACGTGTAATCGCTGCACAGAACCAGGCTCACCCGTCCGGCAGACTTGCTGCCGATGAGGGGCAAACTGCGGCTAGGCGTGGTCAGGCTCCTGTGCCATGTCCTCCTTTTCAGGATGAGCCAGACTCCGACGACGAGATATCTCCCACATAGGTCGGGCTGTGCAGGCGTTGAGCCCATGGAGGTATTTTTTTGTCTCAACATCATCGCATTTGGGTGTTGAGGTGCACCCTGTACCTCCCCCCTCCTGGGTGCCCCCCGGGTCGTATGTGGCCATTTTTGATTTTAGTTTAGTTAGTTAATATTGACTATTTGATAGTTATTTTAATTAGGTTATGTAAGTTATTCATTGTTAGTTTAATTAGTTAATATAGTTTAATATTGTTTGTCTATTGCGCATTCATGTGACGGTGTGGTGCTTTGTGGCTTTTGAAAGCATCCGCTGTCTGTTCCAGCTGGGCCCTTCAATCTTGTCTCGTGTATGTGTTTGCAGCTTGGGGTCCTGACTCACAGGCCACTTCTGCTTCCCTTATCCATGGGCTTGCTTGGATGGTTCGGTGTTACAAACATTTACACAAGGGCTTTGAACTTTTGTCATAACTGTGGCCTGTCTGCTGCTGTACTACTTGTATTAACACCCCTAGTGGGGATTTGTAGTGTTTTATCCACCCCATGTCTAATCAATTTGGGTGAGTACGTGATTGATGTGGATTGTGATTTATGTTATTTTCTTGCCTGTATATGTGCTTGATGCCCTTCATGCTGTAGACAGTAGCCTGCACCCTTGGCCTGTCAAAGATGGTGGGAGGAGTTTGGATGTAGGTCTGTAACCGGGTAATGTAACAACAGGTTAAATTAGTGTTGAAACAAAAAAAAAAAAAAACACACGGGCAAGCCGTTGAAATCCTTTTAACCTTTAACAGGATGAACGTGGTATCACAAAAACAACGGTTTTGTAGGAAAAAGTGACTCCAAGGTTCTGTAGATGAAAGAACAGAATTCTAACCCACTCGGACAGAGTGGAGGAATGGAGGGGGGGTTTGGAGGGTTGGACCGGGGAGATGCCACCCAACTCAACGCGCCTGTCTCTAAGGAAGAGCACCCTGTCCTTAGCGGGAGTGCCTGTCCCTAGGTAACGTGTGTAGTGGTGCCTGCCTAACAGTAATAGAAAGGAGGGCTGCCCCTGGTATTCTATACTGGTGACCAGCGTATTCAATGAAAGCACCACCTAACGCACAAAGAGCTAAGATTTTTATTAAATATTCAATCTTGCAGACAGCCTTCAATACTGTAGGCAGATCCAATTACGTTTTTTGTACAGCAAAATCCAGAACTGTGGATTAGATTCTGTGGTTAGCTGGGTGTAATTGAAAAGACCTGAGACCAGGTCAACTGTACATGTTCCTTCTGTGTTAAATTTTTTTCTTGCCCATAGGTCACATGAGAAGGAGCAACTAGCAGTTCAATAATTGGAAAAGCCTGGAAACAGGTAAAGGTAAAAAGGGCCATGGGGCCTTGAGGTGTAAAAGAGGCTCTTATAAAAATACACACTTTCACCATAAGTGTGTGTGAGAGCAATTGTGCGAAGCAATATCCTTTTCCTCTTGGGTATTTATTTTGGGTCATGAGAGCCCTCATGACCTCTGGGGTCGACCGGTTTCAATGGCAAAAGAAGGTGAAGCCATCTTCGTCAGGACCGTGATTCCATGTAAGGACCAAATCCGGGGGTTCAGAATGGCTGAACTGGATCAGGTGTCTCCTGTGTGCCTAGTTAGGCGGTGGAGGAGGTGCTCTGGTCTGGTATTGGCAGACAACACTGATGGTGTGCTTGCAGAGGTACCCTTCGATGTCTCTGGGTGCTCGGGAGCTTGTTGCTGCTTCAAAACGCGTTTGATCAGTGAAAAGTGCCTGATCGTCTGTAACCGGGCCCAGTGACAACCAGCATGAAGACACACACACAGGGAACTTTGAAGCCTTATTAATATCTTTTATGCCCTTTCTGCAGGGAAATGAGCCTCCACACTACCTTTGCCAGCAGACACAGGGACAAGTAATCCCGATGACTGGCCACGTTCGGTGGTGCAGACGTGTGCATGTGTGCGCAAGCAGAAGCACAGGGCTTGTGCTCAGACGTCCAACAGAAGCAGACATGTTTCCAGGAGCGTCAGGCTAGGTGAGCAGCACAAGGGCCCACACCACAGCCCACCTTCCACCAGGCCACTTGCACATGCATGCTAAGTAGCACCAGTGCTGGGGAGCTTTGCCAGGCATTGTTGGAGAAGCGCACAGTACAGCTGACATGCGTTGAGGGCCAAATGCAAAGTGGCTTTACAAGTTGTCTGGGGCACACGCAGGGGCCATCGAACATATCCTCGAGTACCCCCTGCTCCACTGAATCAGAGTTTTTAGGGCAGTAGCGTTCCCAGCCAGAAACTGATAAAGCGCACAGGGACACCCTGCGAGGCACAGACTCATGTGCAGTGCATATCATTTGCATGTGCAAATTGCCACCTGCACTACATATTGAAATCCGCGGCTGCCAGAACACAAATTGTACTGAAGTTGCACCTCACTATACGCGTGTAGCAGCTCACCCAGGGACCATTGCATCATGTGGGATTCTTGACGCATTGGTCTTCAATTTCCTGCGCGCCCACAGTCGCCTGCCTTACTGCATTGACAGTGTATAAACCATGAGGGGGCCAAGCTAACGTATGGGTACAAAGCAGCAGTCGGGAGTGTTTGTTTGTGGAGGAGTCACTTACATTTGGGCATGGATGGTGTGTGTGTGTTGTTAACACACATTCAGATTAGTAACTCACGCTCTCTTTGCAGCATTGAACTGCTCCCGTTACCAGACCTGAGAGTGCGCAGGCAGGAGGCCCACACTCACCCCAGAGATAAGTCTCACTTTGGCTTGCATTTGACTCATTTGGTACAATGTGCATGATGAACATGTTTTCTCAGATTGAGTATGTGTTATTGTGAATAGAAGTTTTTACTACTTTGACTACTTTCCCTTGCCAATCAGACTCCCCTCTCCTGCCCCTCTTTCTGGTTATCCTGCATACCAATGCCTGTCCAAACATATCCCTGACCCTCCTGCCCCGCCGGGGTCTCAGAGGCCTGTGTAAGTTTGACCATGCAAGCGCCCAGACCACGGAGGGGCGGTTGGTTTTGTGCCACTCCTGCGCCTGGACTCCGGAGCTGTGACACTACCCATCAGTTGTTGCATGCTCATTGTATGTTATGTTATGTAAATGGTACCCATCCTGTAGGACCATTGTTCAACTGTGCTACCTTGGTTGTTCCATCATTGTGCTTGTACATGTACTTTGACATTTCCTGCTATTTCAAGTCATCTACTGGATAATCTTCCTGGGTTTTTTGGTGCCTACAAGCTTTTTCCCTGGATTGTGGGCTTGGCTCCTTGGTTTGCTGCGATTTGGTATTTTTACCAGTCAAGGGGGCCTCTGAGGGGGCTGGACCCTATTTACACGCAAGCTAGAACATGGAGACCAAGGGGTAGGGTGATCCTGGAGCCAGGTAGACTTGAAGGAAGAAGGCTACATACCCCAGACACAGTTGTTCAGAAGGTCATGGTGATGTGTAAATGAGGGAGGGCCTTTTGTTGTTGCGACAGTTGGCTAGAGTGTTTTGGGCACTCTGACATTGTAATTGTGGGGTACTATGTACATGATGTGTTCTGCTGGTCAATGCCTGTTCCTGTGTTGTCTGGGGTGTTCACATGGGCAATGACCACATGTGATGTGTACAGGACACAGAGGGCCACTTTATTTCACATGCATATATTGAGTGCATGTCCCTTATGACACACACAGTTGCACAATGGTCCACCACACGTACAACCACCCTTCCATGGCCACAGGTGCACACATTGCATTCTCGGGCCTGCTGTGTCCCTGCAGCACATGATATATTAGCATTTGGGTACCCTGTACATGCGTCATTTGGTTATTGGTTTGATTTTTCATTTTCATGTGATGCTCAAGGTGCATCTGCAACACAATGGCTGATAAATGTGCTGTGTGCTGAGCAGTGTGTTGCAGGAGACACACAGCACAGGTTTGGGAGTAGGGATTTTGCCATGCCCAATGTGCATGTGAACAGGCATTCAGTGTTGTGTTCATGCTACGACTGGTGGAAAGCATTTGTGTCCGACTTTGTATGTGTGGGAGGTTGTTGGTCAGTCATTTCATCTGATTCCATGTCAGGCATCATTGCCTCGTGCCAGTTTTCATTCATGACATGTCACTTCGTATCTTATTGGTCATGTGTTGGCCTTTTGCTATTGCATGCCATGTCATGTCATGGCGTGGCAGACAAGTGTGATGTGGGTTGGGCGGGTTTGGGTGACATACCAGGGATTGTGATGGCCTGTTTTGCGGAGGGGGGGAGGGAGGGGTGATACACACCTTGCATGTGTTTCTTTTGGTCACACAGGATTGGTTATGTTTCAGTAGCTAGGGATGCACACAATGTAGCACTTCCGTGGCAACATTCTCAGGGTGGTAAGGTTGTGACAGTTGACTGTCTTTGTCATCATCAATTGTCACCTGGTATGTGCCAGGCCTGTGTGCACTCCGCAGGGGTGGGAGTTTAGGTGAAAAATGTGGCCACAAAGTGGGTCCGGGCTGCCTCGCTACGTGCCCTTCCCCTCCCATGGGCAGCGCCTGTGCCTATGGTTGGGGATGTGGGGGCACCACCATGTCCACTGGTACGACCTGCCGTGTTGCAACATTGTGCAGGACACATGCTGCCACAATGATCCTGCACACTACTGGGGGTGCATATAGTAGCTGGCCGCCAGAGCGGTCAAGGGAGCGGAAGCGTGATTTGAGCACTCCGAATGTGCGCTCCAGTATGCCCTTGGTTGCAATATGGGCAGCGTTGTATCTTGAGTGGGGTGGTGGGTTCCGGATTGGCATCATCATGTGGTTGCTCAGAGGGTAGGCACTGTCCCCTGGGGAGGTGATAATGGTTGTGATTATTGGGGTTTGTGTATTTGGCTGTGTGTGACATGCATGCATGTGCACAGGCATTTGTACTCACCTAGGAGCCATGTGTCGACATGCTGCCCAGCTTCCAGAGCCCGGCTCAGGGCGGACATTCGGTATATGAAACTGTCATGGGTAGAGCCAGGGTAGTTTGCATAGAGAGAGGTGATGATTCCCTTTGCATCGCATACAACCTGCACGTTGATGGAATGCCAGTGCTTGCGGTTTCGATAGATGTGCTCAGTGGCCCTAGGTGGACGTAGGGCCACATGGGTGCAATCTATGGCACCGAGCACTTTGGGAAAGTGTGCCACCCTGTAAAAGTCCTAGACCACGGCCTGCCTTTCTGCGGGTGTTCTGGGCATGTATATGTGCCTGCAGACTGAGGGGCGCGCAGTGATAATTGCCAACGCCTGGTGTAGGCAGCGTGACTGCGTGGCCTGTAAGACCCCCCCCCCCGCTATGGCAGTTGTCTGCTGAAATGACCCAGTGGCCAAAAAATGCAGGACATTGAGCACCTTCTCCAAGAGGCTCAATGCTTGGGAGCACAGGGTGGGTGATGTAAGGTCATCTTCCCACTCCCTGACCAGGCCTATGATGATACGGGGTGGAAACCTCTACCTGCCATAGACCTGGTCGTCCGACATCCCAAAAAGGCTAGTCCTTGGCTATTCTCCTCCTTCTGCGGTGTCCCACGATCAGTGCTGCGACAAATGAGGCATTCATCGTAGCTGGATATATGTGTTTGTTTGCGCGCACTTTTATACTTTGCGCGGGGACGCTTCCGCCTGCCTTCGTGTGGCGGACGTGTTGACGCCTATGCGTGTCTTTTTGCCGTGTGCAGGTTTCCTGTGTTCGATTCCATGAATACGTGTTGTTCGCGTGCGTTTGGGCGTTCCGTGTATTTCCCTGCAGTACTTCCACAGTTACGCCTTCTTTTTCACACGTTGTTCCCCATTCCGTGTGTTACGCCCCATGTCTATGTTTTTACTGCACCAGCGGTAGTCCGCAAATCCAACATGGAGGGCGTTTCCAAAAATCTGATGCTCCTCATGCTTTTCACCATGTTAAGATTCGGATGAAGTCTCTATGGAGTTTCAGAAAATAACTGTCCATACCTTCTGAACCCTTGCATGAAAGAAATCTACTTATAATAAAAGGCCAGATGTAGGTTTGTCCAATGCCGTCATGCGCAGTAGAGGCTGCCCAAACACACAGAACGCTAGAAGGAGCGGTTGCCTTAGGATATACAGTGGTCCAAGTTGCATAGCTTCACCCATTACATTGGTTCAATTCGCATAGCTTCGCCTGTTGTCACTACTAGAAGGAGATGTGGGTTTAGGATATATTGTGGTCCTACTGTGTCAATGAAAACAGGCCTGTACACTAGTCTAAAAATATTCCACAGTAATATTTCGAGGCAGCATGGAGGATTTGTACATCAACTGCTTTATACTTTACAATTTGTATCGCGTTTTGAGCATGGGGTTTTCCCATAGGAAGGGTTTTCGCCCAAATATCTAAAAATTAGCCGCTTTGATTGTCCCAATATTTGCATGCACCTAGATTTCACTTGGAATTGGTGCACTGAAAAAAGAAATATGAAAACTTGCTTTGATAATTTTGAGATATTGACGATTTAACATGGATCTATATATGATGCATGTGCAAAACAAATGCACATCTATAATATGAACTGAATGCAGTGTGGGGGCAAGGAGGGAGAAAGAAAATAAGTGAGAGGAGGCACAGGGAGGGGATATGGGGCAGTGAGGATGAGTGCAGAGGAGGATCACAGGGAATGACATGGTGATTAAACAGATACAGTCAGACAGGTACCGAAGAGCAACACAATGGATAGCCTTGTAGACTAGGAAAAGAAACTTGAAAATGAAGGATACGCATGGAGAGCCAACCCACAGGTTGTCGGTAGGTACAAGTGGGGGACAAGCTGATGAGGACTTTGCCTAGAAGGAGGAAGGACAAGGAGTAGGCTTGAGCAGTAGTCCAGTTTGCTGGGCACGTGTGTCGCAATTAGAGTTTTTGTAGTGAAGAAAAGGATGACTTTCGAATGTTGAGGAGGCAGTGGCAATGATGAATTGCTTCAGTCGCAGTTCGATGACCAAGAGTTCAGTAGGAGGCAGCAAAGAGCCATCCAGTGACTAATTGCAGTGAGACAGTTCACAATTCGATGGCTGGGGAGAAGGATGGGAGTAGTTTCTTACCTGTAACTCCATTTCTTCAGCGTTGGTATCTTTCATGGATTCACATGCTGTGAATATTTTTCGTCACCAGGCTGGGAAACCTTGGTAACTTTAACCTAGCATTTTCCTATGGAAAACTTAGACACCTTAGTGTCCTATCGACGACCTTTTTGGGTGCTTTCGGCTACACCAATAGGACGTCCGGTATAAATAGCCCCGCCTCGGCAGCTACCCTTCAGATTTTAACCTCCAAAGTAGAGGAAACCCGAATCACGGTTTGCCTGCAGGGGGAGGCCGGCGGGCGCATGTGAATCCATAAAAGATACCAACGCTGGAGAAATGGAGTTACAGGTAAGAAACTACTCCCTTCTCCTGCATTGAAACTTTCATGGATTCACATGCTGTGAACAGATTACATAGCAGTACAACCAACCCTTGGAGGTGCATGACGGGCAAACCACCCCATGCCCCCAGGCCATAACTAAGACTATAACGAATAACATCCAACAACATGCGTGATAACAGAAGCAGCTATGTGATAGAGAAAACACAAACCCCAGAAGCTGCAGGGCTTACCTTATTGAAACAGGCGCTGAAGGAGCAACCGTCCCACCTGCACATCTTCCACATGTTGCTGACCTAGACAATAGTGTCTGGTGAAGGTATGCGGCACCACCCAAGAAGCCGCCTGGCAAATGTCAATGAGTGGGATTCCAGCCCAGAGCGCCACCGGCGACGTTGTGGACCTTGTAGAATGGGCCTTAGGATTGCCCCTCAAGGGCTTGCCAGCCTTTTTGTGACAAAAAGAAATTGTGGACAAGACTCAACGGGAGGGTCCTTGCTTGGAAATAGATTGTCCCTTGCTGGAGAGACTAAACGCCACAAACTGCTGTTCCGACTGCCTGCAGTCCTGAGTACGGGCCAGATAGAACTTCAGCGCCATCTTAACGTCCAGAGAATGCAGGGCTCTTTCTGCTGGCGTGGTCGCCTTAGCAAAGAACGAGGGCAAGGCAATTGTAGCGTGTTTGTGAAACGCTGAAGGCACCTTTGGTATAAAGTGCGGATTAGTAGACAGGAGAACCTGGTCTCTCATGAATCGCAGGTACAGTGGGTCAATGACCAGCGTCTGAAGCTCTGAAATCCTCCTGGCAGATGTGATTACCACTAAAAACGCAACTTTTCACGAGAGGAACTTCAAGGATGCTGTCGACATGGGCTCAAACAGCGGTTTCATGGGAGCAGCGAGAACCACATTGAGACACCATACCGGAGCAAACCTTTTCTCCCGGGGAAATGTCCGAAAAAGTCCTTTCAGAAAATGCTTAACCAATCTGTCAATAAACAGGAGCAGCAAGGCGTTGTCTGGTGAATCTGGAAATGGCCGCTAAATGCACCTTGATTGAAGACAACACAAGGCCCCCCTGCATCAGATGCAGCAGGTATGGAAGAACCTGGGCCGGTGAAACCTCCAATGACGCACACCAGGAACAGAATCTCGCCCATTTTCTACTGTAAGATACTAGTGGATGGCACCCTTGCCACCTCCAGGATCTGACGGCACCCGTGTGAAATAACTAGATGACCGAACTCAGAGTGGTCCGGAGCCATGCAGCCAGACTGAGCGATGCCGGATCGTGATGCCACACTCTCCCTTTGTCCTGCGATAGCAGATCCTGTTCCGCCCCAAGACGAAGCGCCTCTTCCACCGCTCGATGAAAGAGGACTGAGAACCACGTGTGTCTGGGCCAGAATGGGGCGATGAAGATTATTCTGCACAGGTATTTGTGCACCGACTGGATTGTCCATCGAAGCAGCGGAAATGGAGGGAACGCATACACGAAGAGGCCTGTTCATGGGAACAAGAACGCGTCTCCTTTTGACTCTGGATGAGCCACTCTGCTGGCAAACAATGGGCACTGCTTGTTCTTTGGCGTGGCAAACAAGTTGAGAGGGAGGGGGGGAATCCCCACTTCCTGAATATCTTCGGCACCTGCTCCTTCAGCGTCCACTTGTGCAACTGCCCCCATCTCTGCTGAGAGTGTCTGCCTGCACATTCTGGACCCCCAGCAGATGGTAAACCGTAATGTGAATTTCCCGAGCAATGGCCCAGCGCCACACCTCCTGAGCCTCTCTGGACAGGAGCCAAAAATGATTGCCGCCCTGCTTCCTTAAATAGAACATTGTGGTGGTATTGTCCGTCAACACTCGAAACACCAAGCCTTGGATGAGAGGTAGAAAGGATTTCAGGGCCCAGTGCATCGCTATCAACTCCAGTACGTTGATGTGCAACACTGCCTCCTCCCGGGACCACAAGCCCTGAACCTGCGACTGGTCAAGGTGCGCCCCCCCAACCCACCTGGGAGGCTTCCACCACTATCGTGAACTGAAAATCCGGTTCCAGCAGGGGCATGCCCCATACAAGACTGTCGGTGCATGCCCACCATCTCAGGGCTTCCACCAGCCCCTGGGAGATTACCACCTTGTCTGACCATAACCCTTGAATCTGCGACCACCTGTCTGAGAAATTCCTGCACCGGTTGCATGAACAAGCGACAGTTTGGGATAAGCGGGATGCAGGAAACCATGGAACCTATCAGCGACATGTAACTACAGACCCCATGGTCATTGGGCCAAGGACACAAACATTAAAGGGCCACATACACAGGGGGCCCGGATGGAAACAGTCAAGGCGCCAGGCTCATGAATAAAAGTAAGCAAGAACATTTTATTTGGGACAAGAATGCTTTTATTTGGGGCATTTGGGTGCACGGTGCATTTAACATGGGAACTTCCATTACTGAAGCAGCCCCATGTGTACTCTTGGGTGTGGCTGCTGATAATACTGGGTTGCCTTGCACGTGTTGACTCACTAGGAGTGGCAGGGTGTGGCAGGCAAGCCAAGCCTAGTGGGCGTGCCCACGATTGCAGCTATATAAGCTGCTCCGATCCATGAGGCAGACGCTTGGCGTTATTCTGCACTTCCATGCAGCGTAACGCTCACCGCCACCTGGGATTAACTTACCTTTGGAAATCCTGCTTCCTGCTTTCATACTTACGACCTGGGGAACCTGCTCTCACCTGTGCGCGTCTTCGTTGATCCTGACATTTTTCTTGAAATGTTCCGGAACGCTGACATCTTCATCCTGGCACGGCAGCTCATCTTCAAATCTTCTGGGATGCTGAAATCTTCATCTTGGCACCGCAGCACGACGCGCTTCGTCAGCAATAGCAGCACCTGCAAATAAAACGAAAGGCAAGGTTAGACACTTAAAAGACATTCAGTTTAAGGTTGCGCTACCACCGAACCTCGCTCTTTGCCTTAAATCATCACTCACCTGTTGTCGGACATTGCGGTTTCATCCATCTTTCTCCTAGCCACGCTCCGCGCCTCCACAGCTGCTTTTGGGCCGCATTTCCATC
This sequence comes from Ambystoma mexicanum, assembly GCF_040938575.1. NCBI lineage: Eukaryota > Metazoa > Chordata > Amphibia > Caudata > Ambystomatidae > Ambystoma > Ambystoma mexicanum. The sequence continues at coordinate 1,045,700,671 of NC_090930.1, read as the reverse complement.
TATTGGGAAGAAAGCAGAAGAGAAAAGGTTATTCAGGAATTAACAGCAATATTGAGAGCAATAATACCAAGACAGAAAAAGAGAAGAGGCAAAGAGAAAACAGAAAGGGAAAGAGACCAGAGGAGAAGCAAAGTCACAGCTGGACTGGACTATTACTTACCACGGATCAGTGAAAGAACTAGATCCCATCGACGAGCGCCCCTGACAGAAGTAGCAGGACAGAGAGCTTACTACCAATAATTAACAGGTGAGCCCTATGGGCCGGTACATGCACACAGAAATTACACCTTGGGTGGAAGGGTTTGAGAGGTACAATAGTCACCGATCAGCGCACTCACGTTTTCTCATATCCACGCAGGAGCAGTGTCACCAATTGCCGCCACTCACGGTTTATGCCCGCAGAGAGACTTGACGGGGGTGATTTAACTCCTGGGAGGGCTGCAACCATGCCCCAACGCCTCCGCAGAGAACATGTGAACATAACAAGACCACAGTCCCTTGGCCCCATTCGGCCCTCTGGACTGCAACTTCACCACTCACTCGTCCGAAGGCTTCACCAGATTGTCCTGTGTGAGAAACTGAGCACCGAGAAAAACCAACTCCCTGGATGGCGTCAAAGGATTTTGCAAAGTTTACTGCAAACCCCAGCGCTTGTAACAGGCTCATGGACGCCTGGAGAGATTCCAACGCCCTATCCGTCGACAGCCCCCCTACCAACCAGTTGTCCAGATATGGGTACACATGATGCATACCCGCCACTCCACCCCCCACACCACCCACACCCCCCGAGGAAGGCAGCGACTGGAGCTAGGCATTTTGTGAATGCTCTGGGCGTAGAGTTAAGCCCAAACGGGAGGATACAGAACTGGTAATGATCATCCCCGACCAGAAAGCGCAGGGACTTGTGATGGTTTGGCCTCATCGGGATGTGGAAGGAAGCGTCCTCTAAATCTAAAGATGCCAGGAACTCTCCCGGCTGCACCGCCCGAATCACATCCTGCAGCGTAAGCATTTTTAACTTCAGGTGTTGCAGATACTTGTTCAACGACCGAAGATCTAGAATAGGCCTCCACTTTCCATTGGGCTATTTGATGACAAAATACCAGGAGTACACCCTCTGGCCCCGTTCCGACACTGGGACTGGTTCTATCACCTCTTTTGCCAACTAGAGTTCGACGTCCTGCCGCAAAACAGGCAGGTGCGGTTGCACCACGTGCACCGGTGGAATTGGGAGTGGAGGATGCCGAAACTCCAACGAGTGGCCGAGACATGTACCAGTACCCAGCGGTGCGTAGTAATAAGATTCCACTCGTCGACGTGTTGCGACACTCTGCCCCCAAGTTGACTGCCCGCATGGTAGTCGTTGGTAAGGCTTAGACTGCCGTCCCTTAGCAGCTGAGGAGGCAGGACCCTTCTTACGCTACACCCGATAGTGTTTGCTTTTCTGCGCCGATTGGAATGAGCGCCTGAAGCCTTGGGAAGAGTTACCAGAGGCCACTCGAAACACCCGAAAGGGGCGAAGAGAACGTCCCATTTGCAGAGCCCCGAGGACTTCGTCGTCTCAGTGTCTTCCTTCATTCCCTTGAGCGTCTCATTGATTTTTTCGCCAAAGAGCTGCTCCCCCCCCACAGGGCATATCCACTACTTTATGCTGGACTTCTGGACGAATGTCAGTGCAGCGCAACCATGCCTGCCTCCGGAGCACAACACCATCATTTATTTGCTTGAAGCCCGACTCTGCCAAGTCCACTGCAAGGTTGATGCTGTGGTTGGAGGCCTCCTCCCCCTCTCGAACCAGCAGAATAGCCTCTTTGCATTGTTGTTCCAGGAGATGTTCTAAGAGCGGGGCCAACCGGTGCCACATCTCCCCGTCATACCTGGCCATAATGACCAAGGAATTTGGTACCGCCCACCGTGAGGACTTTCTTCCAGAAAGCATCGTTTCCTGGCCTCACTGTCTGGGAGAGTAACACACTTATGTTGGCTCCTTGCCTTCCAACTAGCCGCCGCCAAAACCACCAACTTCATAGAGTGAAATGCCCCAATATCATCCGGCGGAGACGGCCAAGCTGGGCTACTAGGCGGTTTCACTTCTGGGTCTGTATCCCATGTATCATCTCTCCTGGGCGACGAGGACACCATTGACAGGCCTGCTCTACGGATCCGAATTGACCAGCTCCCCTTCCTCAAGATGACTGTGGAAGGCCCAACCCCACCAGCGATGGTAATGGCCACCGCATCGGATTCGAATTCCTGGGGAGACTCGGGCGAGTGGACTCAACAGGCACACTACGCACCACTGGAGCCACCGGGCTTGGAGCCGATGGAAGCCGTGCATCCAATTGTACCAACAGCGGCTGGAGCGTACTTAACACCTGCATGGCCAGCAAAGTGTGAGGGTTCACTAACGGGTAGAGGAACGCCCGAGTCCCACTCAACGTAGACGGACCTGCCTCTCGCAGACCCAGCGCCGATGGATGGAAACATGTTTCATGCTCCTCCTCTAGACCTGAAGACACTGAATATGAAACCGGATCCTGTTGAAGAATATCCACCAGGAGCAACAGCACGAAGCCGACCCCAGACTGCCACAGTTCACCCGTCAGCAACAAACCACCATCTGCCTCCAGCTGCATCGTCGACAGCAACTGCGGGCCACTGACAATCACGGCCGTAGACAGAGCCGATGACACCCACATCAACAAAGAGAGTGAGGATTGCACCACAATCAGCGACGACTGAACCTCCACCCACGACCTCGCTGGCGACACAAGGCCTCCACAGGCCTGGCCTTCTGCGGCGACGCAGGCCGCACAGTTGAAGTGCCGGAACAGTGTTTGGACGAGTCTCGGCTGGAGGAGGACCTATGTTGGTCCTTAGACGACGAGACCTTCGAAGGGGACTCCCTCACCCCCACCTTCTCCACTGATGCAGACTTCTGTGTCGACTTCTCGGGTCCATCACTCGACCCCTTGGACTTGTCTGGTCTCGCCGACTTGGACAGCAAAGAGCTACTTGGACAGAGGAACCACCTTTTCCCACCTCTGACGCCCTTTGCTGCGTAGACACCTTCACCGCTGGAGACAAAGATTTGCTTCCCAGGGACGAAACCTCTGCCCTCGTTGAGCCAACAAATCAGTCGGCGGTTGCGGTCTTTCAGCGTTTTCTGAGAAAACCAACGACAGATCTCACAGGCGCCTGCCGAATGATTGGGGTAAAGACAATACAGGCAATCTACATGGCTGTCCCCCTCGAAGACTCTTTTTTAGGCCGCAGGTTGCACAAGGCCTAAACAGCAATTTTTTCTGGCCCACAGATGATATTGTGGCCGAAGTACAAAAAGCATGTGTAGAACACAAAGTGTAGACACAAGGTGACCCCAACTGTTTGGAGACGGTTGAACTCTAAAGGGAAGCCTCGGGGGCAGGGCTATTTATACCAGACGTCCTATTGGTATAGCCAAAGCGCCCAAAAAGTAAGTCGATAGGACATTAAGGTGTCTAAATTCTACATAGGAAAACGCTAGGTTAATGTTAGCAAGGTTTCACAGCCTAACGACAGGAAATATTCACAGCATGTGAATCCCATGAAAGATCCAATGCTGGAGAAGTAAAAAGGGATAAATATTTGAGTGTCAGCAGCAAAAAGCAAATTGTGAAAGCAAAAGGCAATCTTCCTAGGGCAGATATATAACGGGTCAAGAGCAGAGGTCCAAGGACGGACGTTTGGAGGGCGTTTAGACAGGGAGAGTTGTGGGGGTTAAAGGTTTCCCAGGATCATCCTTCCAAGTAGGAGGCAATCCAGGCAAGAGCAGATTTGCGAAAGCTAAGTTCCTGAAGAGCGACAAGTAGAGGGAAGTGGTCAACAGTGACAAACGCAGCAGAGGTCCAACAGGAGGAGTATGGAAGAGAGTTTGAAGAGGTGTGCATCAGAAAGTAGTTTGGAGACATGCATGAGTGCAGTCTTGGTGGAGTGTTTACTGCGGAAGCCAAGTAGATTGCCAAGGCCATTATCCTGAAAGTACTTCACCACCACTTTGATACTCTGTAACATGGCCCAAGAAGGCGGCCGATTTATGCATAGCCAGTAAGCCAAACCTTGCATGCTAGGCACCGCTTAGTATTCTAAGATGCCAAACACATCACAGTTTGGGACATGTTATATTAAAAGCAATCACATTGACCTTTTTCAAGCAAGTTCCCTTATTAGAAGCGCTTCTCATCGGTATAAAAGGAGTGAAACACTACGAGTTGTTTGTTACATAGGTTGCATTCAATAGTAGTTTCTTATACAGGTTAGTTACATAAGCACAATAAATCATTTGTAAAATTGTGACTTTGAATTCCAGTGAGTTAGTAAATTAGTGACTTTTGCTGCTTAGATAATTCAGCTAAATGTGCACAATTTTACATATGATTTATTGTGCTGGTGAGAAGTGCTTATAATAAGGGAACTTGCTTTCAAACTATCTTGAGGCGTAGGTTGTAGGTCTTCCCCTTAGGTGAGCTGCTCTCAGAACTACCTAAAAGACAAGAGACAACATAAATATAAAGAGCTTAGGTGGCGCAGCCAACCCAACTCAACAACTGCACAGTTTTCTTGACCGTTTTAAACCTTCATTAGGCCGTTGATTCACGAGCGCCTTAAAGTGTAGGAAATTATAAGTGCACCATTTCACTATCACATCAGTGAAGGGCATAGCAATTGTTTCTGTAGCATCAGTAAGGATCCGTTAGCAGGTTGTTTATTTGAACCAGGATTAATGTGAGAATATTCAAAGTGTATATTTGGTCAACATGTCAAAACCTGAAACTCCTTACTTGGTCCCCCACCCTCATCACATTTTCAGACAAAACACAACACACAGCATAGTATGGTTCCTATTCACAGTGTTCAAGAAGCTAACCAGAGAGGCCTTATCCACGTTAGGCCTATAGGCCCTGCATAGTCCCTCGAAAGGAGTACAAGAAAAAGAACACATAGTATAAACATATAGCATAACACTAAGCTTCTGATTGTATGTAACCAGCGCCACGATGCCCATGGGCTGTTGTGCACTTAACAAATTTGAATAAATAAACGTTTGATTCAGTATTGTGCACATTTTTTGTGATCTTTTCCAATGTCAGAAATGGACACTCTGGCTAACCACTATCTCCTCGATAAGAGGTTCACACCTTCCCCACATTTAAGGTATGCACTACCTTGCCGCTGCCAGTAGTTTAAGAACCACTTAGCATCCTCAGTTATGTAGCCAAAAAGAATGCATGATCGTCTGGAAGGGGATAACCAAGTATTGCAACAATGCTGGATCTGACCTCCATTTAAAAATTACAAAGAGCGGGACACTTCCACCAAAGGTGATAAAAAGACAGCTTAGCAGCACAGCCCCTGAAACATGGGTCTGTTCAGTGTGGATATCGCTTAGTCAACAATGTTGACGAGTGAGATCACCTCAAGGTAAATTTATATTGCACAGTCAACGTTTAAGATGATATGGTCTTCTCAATCTACTCCCAAATATTTCCCCAGTCTGCCAGGTTCAATACTATGTATACATTTCTTTTCCATACCAATGTATTTTCTGGAACTGGCATACCTATAGGTAAGAGCATTTTGTAAAGACCCTTAGTTGAGCTCGCCTCCTGAAGCTTTTTCTCGAATGGGGTTGTTTGCCGTGAACCCCCTACTTCGAAGGGTGGTGATCCCAGTGTCTGTTGGTACTTTAATCTCTGAAGTGGGATTTTAATTCTTGAAAAGACACAATTGTATCTTCAGCAATTCGTGAGTGAGCCATACCATGTTCCATGACCAGCCAGTGTATAGATTGCATCCACTTGCTCGTAACTAAGAGCGGTGTGTACCCAGTTATATCCAGACACGGTTCTCCCCGCTTCTATCTGGATCAAAATGGAATTCTCTTATTTATTCAAGGTTTTTTGCTTTGCCATACAAAGTGTAGAGGATCCTTTTAAAGGCATTGGAAACCTTCCCAAGGAATCATAGCAAAGTAGTTGGAAAGAGTATACCAATCACATGAAATATTGTGTTCTTAATTCTATGCATCCACATTGTATACATGTTTTCCCCTCCACATAAATACTAAAAAAAAGGGAAAAAAAGTCTACACCCAACAAGAAAAGGCCAATGGGCCTGCCCCACGCTTCCACCACAAAGCGCATTGATTGGTTTGCTTCAGTAGTACCTGTACCACAAAAAAGGAGCACCAATATTATTACTCTCAAATCTGAAGAAAAAATACAAAGTGTTGATTTCGAATCGATACCTGTTTTAGCACGAAATCATACTCTACTTGCTTAAAAATACCCCCATTAGGAATGCAATTTTTTTTTGTACACTCTAAAAAATCATCTCTCCCAACTTTAAAAAAGGAAGCAAAATACTCCCACTGAAAAATCTTACCTGGAGCCCTGTATGCACATCTTAACAGATGTGCTCTAATAGTCCAGGTAATGGGAAGCAGGCTTGCTCTTAAATAGGTCCCCAGATATTTCAAGGACCTGGCTGCCCATCGGAACAGCACCAGCTACCTCCTTCCCAATCCTGATTGGAGCATTCTGCCTTTTTTCAGTTCGCTCGATCCTGGGAACTAGAAAAAGCCCCAATGTCAATAACGAAAAGACTTCTGGGGCCCCAATGATCAGGAATGTGTGCTCCTCTGTTCCCCTTCTTATTCAGTGGGTGTTGGCGTTGCCGTCTGATATGGATGTCAAAAAGCTCCATTACAAGAGCAAATATGAACTCGGTAACAGGCAGGCATCCCTTCCTGCCCCTGTAAAGGTTAAATGAATTTGAAAAGGCCTCATTCATATCAAATAATACTGCTTAAAATACATCTTAGCAAATGGAAGGAATGCGATTTGGTTTATGCAAAAACAAAATTTAGGAACTCTGGAGAAGTTGCTAGTCTGTTACAAAATGACAACTATTGTAGAATTTGAACAACTGTCAGAACCTTAATTTGGATCGTGATTGAATTATGCGTGGATAAGTATGAATGGTATGCAGTTTCCCAAACAGGTTTGTAATATTACGGTTCAATCCCCCCGCAGGAAGACTGCCAGGGTAGGATAGGAGTGCATAAGCGTAATGGGCAGCGGGTAAATAACGGTGCATAGATTTAAAGGCCATGTACTTACGTTGCTCCCCCTTTCACATAGAGAAGGGCGCACTTCTAAGTAATGGTTCAGTGACGCACACCAGCCTCCTATCACCATTTACTTAAAATACTCATTGGCTATAGTGGTCATAATTATTTCTCGGCATTCCCATTTTATAATAAAAAACTGGGTTTACTGCATCATTTAAATGTTTTTCAAGCATGCAACTTTTCAAAACAGTTAGTTTACTGGGGGGTTAGGCTCACTATACTTCGAAATTATGATTAGATGAGCAGGAGCTAAAATCAGCTCCTGGGTGACAGGCATCCACCAGTAGGCAAGATATACCGCTGGGGACGGAGGCGCAATTACGCAGCGCAGCACAAATCCAACGTCCACACGAGATGAAAGCGTTAACGTTTTGCCCATTATGTTGATCCATTATGTTTAAATGTGTACTAAAGGTGTCCTCATACTTCTTTTTTAGCATCATCAAATACTCCAGTTAATGTCACATCTGCATGTTGGTAAGACACCAGACGGACAGAGGGGTGCCAAAAGTAGCTCCTGGTCTAAGATAACCAGGCTCTCCAAGGCAAGAAACAGGACCTAAACTGTTGCCAGCAATTTCAAATGAGTCTCCTCAGGCCTCGACTTTACCATGCTTTCATTGTAGGGTACTTTTGTGTTCTTGCTTTCATCCTTCACAAACATGGCGTGGCTCAGGGGGCTTTTTGTAGGGTCCTCTGTGTCCACTCTAGTCACCAAGTAATGGGAGAACGATGCGGAGAGCTGTGTGTGCTGCAGGGGTGGGTGGTGTTTTCTTGCAGGGTTTGGCAGGCCTGGTTTGAGGGGGTGGCACTTCTGTTTGAAGGGCTAAGGTCCTGTAGATAATACTGTGGTGTTTGGATCCCACTTAATGTTGGACTGTAATGAAGGTGGAGGGATGGCTTGACAGGTGGCACCAGGCCTTGTGGAATGATGTAGGGCTACGAGAGTGCCGGGCATAACTACGAAGATCAGATGCACGATATTGCATGGCTCATTTGGTGTGGATGGGATGGGCTCCGCGCATGGCCCTGGCAAAGGTTGCAGTGCCAGCAGGCGTGGAGAGGGGATTGAGCAGAAGCAGTTAGCAGGGAGTTTTAGTGCTGGCACATAAGAGCAAGAGGATGGTGGCGGGTGGGGGTTGGAGGATGAGTGCAGATGGTAAGGGGATCTGGCTTGAGGGGGAATGGACCCGATTTGTCTAGGGGCTGAGCTTCAGGAATCTATAGTCTTCTAGCTCGGGCATGGGTTTAGGAGTGGAGGGGTGAAAGGGACCATAGCTGGATGGGGACCCTTGGTTTGGTGGAGACTGGAGGAGGATTACACCAATTGTTTGCCTTTTCCCTTCATCCTTCTCTGCTTAAACTTTAGAACGGCTTCATTTATGTGTCCACATAAGCAACACAACTTTTGTCATCAGCCTTGGGCAGCCTATTTAATTAGACCTTAAAGGTCACAGCCCATTCAACATTGGGATGGCCCTGGTCAACCATGACCACAGTATTAGCCCAAGCACATGTGAAGCCCCTAGTGCACCCAGACTTTACATATACAAAAACAGCAATCGCCAACTCTCACCTGCTTACACAAATTCTCATGCTGCGCACTACATTTTATTTCAAAACATCTCTTCTAATAACTCACAATTTTTCATTCAATGCATCCTAAGTAGAAATAGGTCCGGCTGTCCCTAGCACTACTCAAAACACCTCGATTCAGACAAGGTACGTATGCGTTTTGAGACTACTATAGTGGTGAGCGGACAGTATTAAAAAACCCCAACAACATGCTCTCTTATTCGAGGTGAGGCCGTTTAATTCAACTGGTAATTTTCACTGGAGCGATATGGATTGGTTTGCCAGCTCTATGTGACTTCGCCAAGAAAATTTGCTCAAGTGGAAAAATCATCCGTAAAAAAGTAGTGGGGGAAACTTAGTCAATGCATTCACAAAAATAAAAGTGCGAAAATGCCTCGGCGAATAAGGTTGCAGAAAATGAAAGCTTTTTAAACCGAGAAAATAGATGAGATGGCTTTGAAAGTGCGAATCGCTTACTTTTCCGGTGCAATGGCCTGTTTTTAATCATTTTTAAACCAACTGTAACTTTGCTGGTGTTTGCTAAGCATGACCGGAGGGTCTGCCAAGCCTTTAGACTGTACTGCAGTGACGATCCCCAATACGGGTGGAAGTGGTATGTAGTGGTCTTCAGCCTTGATAGTGGTGTCTTGGGTTGAAAAATGCTGTTTCAAATCGCACTTCCCTACAGACGAGGACATCTTCCTCGAGCAAAGGCTTGACATTTGAGCACATTAACATGCTAACAATGCATTGCCCATCTGACTCTGAAATGGGGGTGAACTTTATGGTGCCGTGTGTGACTTGGCTCAAATGGCTTAATTCACTTTAGAAGAACATAACAAATGTATTTATTTTGTTGAGCATCTGTAAGGCGCTTTATACAAAAGAATTGTGTTTCAATGCGCCAGAAGGCTAAATGGGAAGGGAACAGGGGAGATAATAAGGATGGCAAAAACAGTAAATATACAGTTGTGGTCCTACTAAGCCTTGTGTTATTCGGACGTGCAAGTGCAATGAGGAGACGTGCAGGAGATGGGAAAGGAAGAAGGCAGTGCAGACAAGTGCTGGAGGAGTGCCCGGGAGGGAAGTGCTAAGGGGGGCCAAGGAGGAGGCCCAACAAGGAGGAGGCCCTCAGGCTAAGTGCTAGTACAGGTGACTCTTAAAGGTGTCAAAATGATACCACCTTGGGTAAAAAGGTCAGTGGTGCTGGGCAGGGGATGTACAAACGAGCTGTAAGAGAAAAAAATACCTTATCAGAAAGAAGGCAGATCATACCAGGGAAACTCTTCAAAATGAAAAAGGATACGTGGGCGTCAATAGCAAAGGAAAACAAGCTTCCACCTATTAAACAGTAGAATGCACCAAACAATACTAAGATGACCCGTATTTTAATAGTAAATTAAACGGAACGAAAGAGACAGCACTTGCCTCTCAGAATGCAAAAACCAAAATGATCGAAGTGGGATATATTTTGTCAAAAACAAAAAAGGAGATAAAGGCGAGGTGGGAATGTACATTAGTGTAGTGGGTGAGCAATGACATTGGACAATAAAAAATCCAGCTGGCACAGACATCCCTCCATTGCTCCTAGTCTCCCCCCACCGGTCAGCCCCTTCTATCCACCAGTGATAGCAGCATAGGTGCCGTCTGAACCAGGCACTATATAAGGTTTGAGGCAACTGATTAATCCCAAAGAGTTCAAGATCACCCACGAGCTGAGAAACCAGCCAATCAAATGGAACAGTGGAATTCTTGTCAAGTACTTAAAAGGGCAGGACCTTGTGCTAAAGGCCACGAAATGACATGTATTGTGACACTTCTCTGTGCAGTCTTATTCTAAAAAGGAATGTTACCCCAAGGACTGCCCTAGTTCAGATTTATTATGTCAAGTAACTTCTGCCCTCCACCCCCAATAATACATTGTGTATCCTCTTGTCAATCTACTTTTTTTCCTTTAAAGCCACCCCCTTCAATAAAACGTCCAAAAGTACCCTGCATTAGCTGCATGCACCATTGAGTGCATGCGAAAAGTTGCATGTTCACCTGGAAGTATGTTAACATTTAAATGGGGGACATCTGGGCTCCAGTTACGAGCACCCCCCCCCCCCTTTCACTCAGCATTGCGCTTGCGTAAAGAGGTAACACAAATAAAAAGGAGGACTTACCATGTGTGGAGGATACTTGGTAGTGGTGCTTGTGTACGATCTTAGAGACAGGTTTGGTAGCTTTAAGTGGTACATTAAAGGGGCTCATCTGTGCCGTGAGCTGGGACTACTGGTACAATAATCACTGGTGAAACCTATGAGTTGTATACCATAAATTGTACATTTGCAAGAAATGAATCAGTGTATTTCTGCACATCGTTCTGCAAAGAATTAAGATTGCATGTCCCATTGGGAATGTTGAACTGTCATCACATCCGTCTACAAATAGGCATGTACCTCAATTCTAGTAGTGGATTTAACAGAAATTTAAATTCTTCCAGGAGAAGTCACCTATCCTCAAACGAACTGAAATGGATTCCACATTCTCTCTGGTAGCATTTGGAAAAGGATTGCGTATTTCCTCCAAAAATGTGTACACATAGTAAACAATTATTTCACGGCAAACTAGGAATGTTTACCCATTTTACTGCACACTTTGAAAAGATGCTTCTGAAAAATGTTCTCCTGGTCTGTGGCATGCAATGTTTTCTCCTTGGATTGCTGCTAATAATGTTCCCAAATAATGTATTATTTATTCCACGACTGTGCCTTGGATCACTCTCCTCTCCATTGATGTGGGCTCTAATATTATGCTCCCGTTTGAAGTTTGGTAACTAAACTGTCTCCAGCTCGCCTTCTTCAATCTACTACCATCACATCACGTCTCACCACACAACGTATCACTATACCGAACGAAATGATCAGAGCCTCCATAAAGCACAGACCAGAAATTACTGAACTGATGCCAGAGCTAGTTACCACACACACACACACACGGAGCAAAGACACTTGCATACAATGCTGTACCAAACGTACCATAACAGATGTCCGCCAGAAGAGGCCCATCCACCTCAGGAGAGCTCTAGGTCTTGAGAACAAGCAGCAGAGCCCGTTTGCTTAGAATCTGGAAGCATCAAAACAAACTTGCTCGGCTTGATTTGCGCTAAACTACATCAAAGTCTTTCTACTGCAGATCCCAATGCACCAACACCAAAACAAAAATACATTCTGTAAATCATGTTCATTGTAATGGAACCTGACAGATCTCTGCCCTACGGGAACATAGTAAACTGACTAAGCCAACTTACTGCGAGAGATTCAGCACAGCTGTGTTCACGGGGAATAACGGAGCCCAAATTCACTTTACCAACTGGATCTATGCAATGTAACTTAAAATTGTTTCCTAAAGTAATCTGCCACGATTGTGACCACTAGCGTGCAGATGTGCCTTTAATCACCTTAACCCAAGCAGGCCCACCACTTAAGCAGTCAGTGCACGTTTGTACGTAAAGCAAATTTATTGTACAATCATCCAGCGAGGGGCAAGATGACGCTGTAGAGTCAAACTAACCAGAGTTTCTCTGAACCACACAAGTTGACACATTATATACATTTTTGCAACTGCAACAGCTGAAACACTCCCATATATTTAATTGCAATCCACCCCCTACATGTGATTGGTTAAAACCTATACAAAGAAATCCAATATGTCTCCAACTCCCCAATTCCCATTGGTCACAACAATCTTAACTACCATCTTCAGCTCATGTGTACAACACACCATTTTTAGGATTTGTCCATGTAGGTCGTGACATCACAGTTACACATTCAAACAATCTATTACAAGTCACAGCGGGTCAGAGAGGTCCTAACCCTAAATGTAATTGCACATGGCTTGCAAGAGTACTTCAAACAACATAAGGAGAGGCAGAATAAACAGGTTCCCTTTGAACTGGCGATAACCTCTCACCCACCCCAACTTGCTGGCTTCTCTGGAACACTAATTTATACGACTACCAATTCAACACAAATGGCACATCTTGAGAAAACAATCAAAACCCATGAGTATCAGTCACTGTGGCCTCGAGCATCACTTCACCCCACGTTTATTGTTGGTCAAAAGCAAATGGCTGGATCACTGCACAAGCTCCCATGCACTTAAAAAGATTACATCTGCCTTTGTGATACTGCCAAGCCATAAAAACCCCAGTCAGCTTGATGGCTTGACCATCTGCTTAATGTCACGGTTAATCATTACTTCTCTTTCGGCCTCCAAACAGGTAAAACTATTTTTTTTCTGTGTCACTTAAAATTCACCTTGCGAACCACTGACTGCAGAGCTTAACCATTTTATAAAAAGGGCAGACTACATGTAGATTTATAACTTCCCTATGTACGTATCTCAGTGTGCATGAATGTTTAATACTAATGTCTCTTCTTCAGTGGGTTTTCATATAACATTAGCTAACTCATGCCAACTTCGCCTCACACCGAGTCACAAATCTGGCATGCACAACGTAAATTCCTCTTCCTCAATGGGAACTTTCCTGACCACACCAATACTTGTCACAGGCATAGATGCAGTCCCTAATCCCAGCTAGCACAGAAATATCGACTGCTGCTGTTGTGATTGTGCATAAAATTGTATCGCCCTTCCTGTGCTAGCTGGGGGAAACAGAACTAGATAAGTATTTGCTAACTGAGTACAATGTTATCTGGCACTGCTTTACTAAATTGGAATAATTGAACCTGGCACTGGTACACTCTGAAGAGTTAAGTCACAATGATGTGAATACCTGGATATTAAATACCAATGGAGGATCTGACCTTTTGATGACAATGCCTCCTAAAGGATGCGAGGACCTGTCAACACCTAGCAAATGACAGTACTCTGGTACCACTATGGCAAATAGATCAAATAACTGGGCCTTTAATGCCATTGCCTAGATAATGCCTGTACAATGATATGCATCAGCCAACACTATTGGCTTTGCCAAAAAATTCTCCTTTAGAACAGGAAAAGGTTTAAGAGCTTAGGAGGCCAGTGGAGTAATCTCATACACATGTCGTGTACCAACATCTGGCATTCAGAGAGTGCCACCAAACACTTTGGCTCATTGATCTAAGTGGGTGGGGGGATGGAAGGGACCAAAATGAAGTGGAAATCTTTGCAAGCTGATATAACTAGCAATTATATTGAGCCGTCCCAGCCTGGTGAGGGGGCATGTTCAATATATGAAAGATTGACTGCTGAAGAAATAAAGTATGCACGAAATTGCTTTATGAACTTATTTACACAGATTTCAGACAAAGCAGAAAATCCAAATTGTTATATATGCAAACTGCAAATACACATTTCTCGGCTGGACTAGAGTAAAGTTAAGGAAAATAAATTAGCTGGAGATCCCAAAAGGCTCTTAGAATAATGGGTAGTTTAAGTAAAGTGAACAACTGCACCTCAAAAACCACCCAATTCAGAAGCAAATCGACTTCAGGCCATAAAATCTCAATATATTTGGTTAGCAAATATAAGTTGCCACTGGAAGCAATGAGTTGAACATTGTGTGCAGACCACTGGGACAACATTCACATCCCACCACCAATATCGTTCTGTTACAGGAGAAAACACGTGCGAGGCAGCCAAGAAGGCTTTTCATAGCTATACAAGACTAGGTAAAGGTTTGCCTGGTGTAAAAGCGGGTCAAACATTAACCACCAGCATGAAGGCCCAGGTTCCCTAAATGGCAAATAGAAGGTGCATCACTAGCAGAGCAACTAAGAGGATCAAGATCTATGCAACGCACAATGATCACCCCTCCTCTAGCACTCAAAATCATGCAAACCTTTCCATAGGACTTTAAATCAAACCTAAAAATAAACAAATGGTAATTACGTGCAACTCTCTAGAATCCTAGCCCTTCTGTTATACGTAAAAGGATAACAAATCACAGATTCCATAATAAACAGCATTGAGAAATAGCAGTCCTCAGAGGGAGGTGTGGCCCTCAAGAGTTGTAAATTGGCGGCAGTACCACAGTTCAGAATCTAAGACTTTGGGACCAGCACCAGGCAAAATTGCCCCTACACAGGACACTGAATAAGACTTTGAATATCAGGTAACACCTCTACACAGAATTAGAGCAAAGTAGGGTTCCTGGTTGAACAAGACCAATCTGCTGCTATGATAATAGATCAAAAGTCTCTATGTTACATCCTTGAGAGCCCCAACTGCAGAAAGTTTTTAGGATAACCTCAGACAATGTAAACAGCTACCATTTAGATAGACCACATTCAAAAAGATGTTTGCAATCCCCTGAAAACATGGAAATGATTTGACTTGGGATGAAATCAGACACTTTGAAAGACCAAAACGGTTGTGTACTACGCTCAACCAGTGGTAAACAAATGCATTTGCCATCCTTTTAAGACCATTCCTCCTCTTTTTTTTTATTTATAGTGCACTTGGCTAAAAAACAAGCCTTGGACACAACCAAATATAAAATGCACTATAAAAAATGAATGCATAATCAGTACAAAAACAGTGCGTGTGTAAGAATTCTGGCAGATAAGGCGAGATAGCTTTGCCCTCATCTAACAGGGCAGTGCTACTTTATAAATAGCCTTATCAATCTCAAGACTGCAGGCAACCACATACCTGGTTTCACCCTTATTAGGGATCATAGTGCAGTATAGTCGAGAGTCTTGTGGTTGGAGCATTGGGGCATGTTTTACAAACACCAACTACATTATGTTGGGTTTAAAAAGGCTTGAAAAAAAACATTCCTCCTCCATACTCCATATTTGTATAACATGGCCCAATGCTCCAACCACAAGAATGTCAGACTACACTACAATGAGGAGCACTAATAAGTGTGAAACAAGGTAGGAAGTTGTCTGCAGTCTTGAGAAATGCCTGTCTTGGGTTGATTAAGCTATGTATAAAAGTAGCACTGGCCTCTAAGACAATTTCCTCGAGAAAAGGATTGGCATTTGGGATATTTTGCATTCCCACAAGGCCCTGCTGATGTGGTTCAGGACTGGAGGTTTACTTCCAGCGATAGCTACTAGGTGGTGTTGTGAAATGTGCGACTTGGCTCAAACAGACTATTCTACATTCAGGTGAACGCTTTCTTTTTTTCTTCAAGCCTATTTAAACCCCCCATAACTTTCTTGGTGTCCTGAAACCAAGTATGTTGTTGTCCTGACAGCTTTATACGCCCAAGACAGACATGTTGCAATGCTATGTATAAAGTACTAGACTGGGAAGAAAGCTTCTTGTTCTTTTGGGTTTATATATATGACTGTCCTCATGCGACACATTTTTTCTTTGTCAAAATTAAGTATTTTATTGGTTCCATGTTTAGTGATCGCTTCTTGAAATACTGTTGAATATTATTACTGAACCACGTCTTAAGGCCAGTGCCTTAAGTTTATATAACAGATATGTACTCTCCAAAATCAAATATACATATAATAATAATACAAAACCAATTACATTGAACCCATTTCCACATCTAATAACCCCCGTCTAATCGGATTGGCTTCCTACTCACCTTTTAATTCATTATTAGTCTCTGGGTACTTGACTTTTAGTAATCCCCCCTTGTTAAATGGGATAGGTCCCATATTTCTGTGGAAAAAAAATCAATTACTGAGCACTAATAAGGATTGCACCACAAACACTACTATTGTCCCTCTTAATCACATGGGTCATATTAATATAAGGCTACTTCTAGCACAACTTGTGTTATGTCTACATATGTTCCGTATTATGTGCTTGCATTCTTTTCATAGATTACCAATAAGATATTAGCCAAACTGCTGTTTGCATTACTGTTCGCCTTTAGTAAAAGGAATGATGGCGTTTTGGCAAAAACGTACTATTCTATCATAAGTTACTTTCCAAACACGTTAAATTAGTGATCCACATTATTCAATGGTTTAAAGCATACCTAACTACGTTTACACTTACGAAATTATTGCGCAGACTTGCGCCGACGTACCGCTTTCTATTCATTGAGCCGCGGTTGCCATTTCCACCGTTTTAAATGGAGAAATTAATGTTTGTCACGTGTTAAAATGTGATTCGTCATCACTTTGGCGGCCAAAATTTGGCAATGCCATTTGCTACGTTGGATACTACATATATGAAAACTTTGGGATGCCAGTATAGACACAATTACATTGCGACATAATGCCATCTGCATACTAACTTAGATCGTCAAACGCCATTTTAAATGCTAAATGAGAGAAATTAAATATTTAACACATGATGAAAACGAATTTACGTCATCACCTCGCCATATCTTGGGAACTTTAATTTCCTTGTCGTTCATTTACACGCATGTAACCTCTTAGGTTTCCCATCTCTACACAGAATTATATTATTAAAATAATATCAAAGCTGCCTCTCAACTATATGTATGCTATCTTAATTGCATCGCTCGCCTGCCATTAAAAACACATGACAATACAATTTAATATATTCATCAAAAGTTTATGGCACACATTTTCACTATTGAACATGACTTGAGACTAATTTGCCAATGATTCTTATTAGGGATGGGTCCAATATATTAATGCTTTATGAACTTAATATGTTTTGGGTCAGATCACTTGGCAAACGATAAGCTTTCAATATTATGTCTTCCTTAAATTCCAATCTAACACAATTTATAACATTCATTTGAAATATGAAGTTAATTGGCATTATATATATATATATATATATATATATATATATTATATAAAGTACCACTGCCTTCTAAGACAGACAATTTCCTGAAGAAAAAGACTTGCATTTGGGCTAATTTGAATACCCAGAAGGCCTTGCTGATGTAGTTTGGAACTCGAGGTGAACTTCCAGTGATGGCTGCTAGGTGGCATTGTGGAATGTGCGCCTTGGCTCAATTGGACATCACCGCCACCGCTGCCACCACCACCACCACCATACTGTCAGAAGGGGACTATTGGGGTTCACTGCTGACTGGGGTAACAAATAAAAATGCATTTTAAAGACCATAGAAAATAACGATCTTCAATTTAAGATAACACCAGATGGGCTCTGCAAGGATTGCCAGGCAGCAGGTGCTCAGTTCAGGGGGCTGTGCATAAAACAATGTTTATTAGGACCTATAAAAATCTTATACCAATTTATGGTTACAAACCAATTATAATACTTAAAGAGCACCAATTAACACAAATAAATAAATTTATGATTAAAAGAAACGGAGCAGGTGGCAAAACGTAAGCACTTTGGGGCACTCAAAAACAAATGTAAGATCTAGCTGGACAGCTTGGCTTTTCGTTGGACCTGCAGTCAACCTGGTTATTTCTGCATGTTAACAAGGTTTAAGTAAGAACACTTGCCTAAAGATGTAAGACTCTGGATTTCAGTTCACATTTAGGAAGGAGAGCCTTTGGAGTGGGCCTGCCTGCATACCTGTGACCCTTGCAAGAGGACTGTCCACAACAGAGCATTACTGTCCATAATGTGTAGAGCAGACAGAGGGTAAACAGTGAGTTCATGGTGTCTACAAAACTGAACAACAAGTGATGGAAAACTAAAGTCTTGGGATCCCAATGAAGATGTCCAACAGATCAGATTTACTGAACGAGAGACTCCATGGTAGGGAGGGCTGTATGGGTACCCCTGGTAATCTAACTAATATCAACACTTAAGACTAGGGAATCTACTACTATGGTAAGTATTCCAATCTTTTATTCTCTTAATCAAAGTATCAAAAAAATATTCAATATCAAAGATATCACTAATCACAACTTTATGTCTGTGCACTTCCATTGACATACAGCTATATTGCATATTTTATAAATTGGCTAAAAACATGTGCAAACACCCTATTCTACAGATTGTTCAGAAATACTGGCATTAGTTCATTAGTCGGCCCGTTTCATTTCTTTATTCATATTCATACTTAAAGTGCTAAAGTGCTAATTATTCAACATCAATTACATGTTTAAAAACATCTTCCCATCGCATTACAAAAAACAGCCTGCCCAAAATGTTTTGTTCTTTTGGCTTTCTACTTAATCAGTGGACTTTTTTGAGGGGCTAATTTATCTGTCGAAAAAATCATGTGTGTGCCAATATTGTAGATCAATACATTCTTTACTGTGGGTTTCCAAAAAGGGGGATACAATTCTGCTTTGCTACTTGTTACGAATACTGCTCGTTCAACATTTCGTGCATGTACTCTTCAGCATTCTGGTCTTTCCTTGTTTTGTTGCTTAGGATCTTTCAATTAATCCGTCTGTTATCAAACAGCACACATAAATTGTGTTACTTGATTTCTTATCCAACTGACATAATTTTCAATAAATCCGACATAGAATATCACCATGCTATCTCAACTTTAGCATGCTTTAAATTCACCAATTGCTTCCTTTATTAATAAGGGCAATAATCACAGTGTTTAAGTTCCACGAGGTGTATATCCTAATCAGACTATTTCTCTCCTTAATCAGTCTTGTGGTTGTCATTATTAGTTTAACTGCGAGTTAAGCATGCGCCAATGTTATCCCTCTGTTTGTCCTGTTTAGTGGGAGAACTAGCGTCAACATGCATCAGAAATGGATGCCATCTTACGTGCAATTAAAAACACAGCAGCAGCATTTCAGTATTTAGGGTAGTACCATTGTATATTAGTGTGAAACAGAGTTGCTTACATTCAAAAGTATTTCCCAAGATTCTTATGTGGCAAGTGTGATCGCCCGTATCTTCTCTATTCGATGAGTCATTCTGCATCTCTGCTAGAATACCACCCAAAGAAATAGAAAGTGAAAGGCTAGTGTTTGTAAGCACATTCAGCCACCTCTCAGATAAGATCAAGAAATCGATGACAAATAAACTGGAGGATTTGTAAGAAGCAAGAGTCAAGCCCTAGCCCCCTGTGTACACGTTCAAATAGAGCAACAATTTAAAGGATAAACTCACTAAGAACCACATAAGATTACCAATTCAGAAAGAGAAAAACCTAGTTGTAATGCTTACCTGGAGCGTAATGCCTTCACAGCCTGTGAACCCGTACTTTGGCATTTTTTGGATTTCTTTTCTGTAAAAATTATAACAATAGAATGGCTATAACATCTAAATATTGAGAAGGTGCTGCCTAAATAATATATATACTTTGGTAATTCTCCCTTCTCACCTGTGTTTATCATGTGTGGAGCTCTCCATCCTGGTTTCTACAGGGGGCGTGTTGAAATGGAATACAATGGAGTCTTGGAATGCTGGGGACTCAGTAGTTGTTTGCCTTGAAACTGTCTTTGGGTAAGTATCTTGGTAAAAAAGTTGTATTCTTTATATCTTGTAATTATCCCTACGTTGGAGAGATCGCTCTTTCTAACAATTAACCTTTCTTTTGCAGATTCAAGAATTCAGAAAAGTTTATGGCTGCGGAAAAATACAAAGTTCCTTAGTCTGAAGAAACCTTTAATAACGTAAGTTCAACTATCCAGGCTAACTGCAGTCCTCAAGAAAAACATGGAACAAACTGTGCTGAGAGAAGCTTGCAATACTTCAGGTACGTAAGCTTATTTAACTTTCTTTTGTATTTTTCTATTCAGTTCTTTGGTTAATTAAATACCTCCGTTTTATCTGCAGAATTTCAGTAAGCTGAGGAAAATCCCTTCGGATGATGCAGAGGCAGCGGAAAAAACTTCTGACTGAAGATTCTGCGGTTTCGGAGAAAACTGCAGTCGGAGATGCTGTGGTAATAAACAACCACTGCTGACTGAAGATACTGCTTTGAAGAAAACTATGGTTCGGTACGTTTTTTCTATAAACTGAAATTGTTGTGTTTTTGTAAAACTAATGTTTAATATTTCTCTCCTTTTGACAGGATGTGCGAGGAGAAAGCATCGGTAGCGTTACCCGCTGTCAGCGGAGTAGACGTGAAGCGAACGCTTCAGCGGAGACGGGCTTAAGTATCTCCCTCTGCAAAATCAATGAAACGCGCTGCCAGATATGAATTGGGTCTTGCGCAAGCCACATTTGGAGTATAGACCAATCTTTGCACTACAGTCGATGAAAACTGATGCTGGGAGTGGTGCAAATGCCATTTATGCCAGGCTAGCACCCACTTTAGACCCACTGACTGAGGTAATGTCCCTGGCTTATCTAGGATGCCTGAATGTACACTGCGCTCATTGGCTGGGTTCATGACACTAGTCGAAATTTGGGGGTTATTAAACAAAGTGATAGGCCACACAATATGCAGCAACTGTAGATGTTGCATCCACTAAAAGAAGTGTTGAATGTGACTAAGGTCTGTCATCACCATGGAAATCGAAATCCCTAGCCAATTGTAACACCAAAATGGTTGTTTATGCAATCTGGTGCCCATATAAGTTACTTTACATTGGCAAAAAAGGAAGAATGGTTCGTACAAGGATTACTGAACACAAGAGCTGTATAAGAATATAGAATACAATATGTATTCAACACCAACAGCGATATCTTTCCTTAATACATGAAACATTGAGGAATGAAATCTATAATAGAGAGATCACAGCACAGGCATTAGCACTACTTAATAGCTGCAACTACGTGCAGTGAAGTGAAGAACCAACACAATTGAAGCACAAGTGATCTTATAACAAATTACCAAAATAAGCAAGTTCACAGCCAACAAAAAAGCTTACCGGCTAAACAAATGTCAGATATCTGAAGGGCAAAACAAATCACTTGAAAACTGTGAAATTGAATCTCACAAATACACTAAATAACGAGTATGCAAAAGAATACATTTACCAGTATGTAATACGAGCGATGACGTGATCAGAAACAAATGACGCCATAAACGGAACGTCCGAACAAAGGCTCAAGGGTAATCTATTTATGAACTCGAGATGATCAGCAAGTTAGTTAAGACTGTAGAGCCAGAATAGAAGACGCTCACACTTCGTGAACAGGTAAGAGCACAATGCTCACGAAATGTAACTTATGACAATACCAGAATACCTAGTTTGAATATGCTACTAGCAGAGTGGGTGTGTCTCCATAGGAACAGTTCATAAGAACGTCGGGCAAGTCAGGAAAAACACATTGAATAGAGAAGACACTTGCGCTGACACTAACCATGTAAGAACACTTGGGAAATACTTTTGAATATAATCAATTCTATGCTTCACAATATTAATATTCAATGGTGCTACCCTAAATACTGAAACGCTGCTGCTGTATTTTTTGTAGCTCTATGATCGGTGGAAACATTTAGCTTAAAAGACCCTCGGAGATCGACTTCGAGCACATGTTAAGAAATTGCATGCAAGACAGCGTCCATTTCTGATGCATGTTAACGCTAGTTCTCCCACTAAACAGAACAAACGGAGATAACATTGTTGCTTGCTTAACTCACTGTTAAACGAATAATGACAATCGCGAGATCGATTAAGGCGAAAAATAGTCAGTCTATGATTAGGATATACACGTGGTGGAATTTAAACACTGGTTATTGCCTTTATTAATAAAGGAAGTCATTAGTGAATTTGAAGCATGCTAAAATTGAGTTAATATCACCAGGCTATGTCAGATTTATAGAAAATTCTATGTCAGTTGGACAAGAAATCAAGTAACACAACATGTGTGTTTGATTACAGATGGATTCATTGAAAGATCCTAAGCAACAAAACAGGGAAAGGCAAGAACGCTGAAGAGTACATGCACAAAACGTTGAACAAGTAGTATTTGTAAAAAGTAGCAAAGCAGAATTGTATCCCCTTTTTATAAACCCACAGTAAATGATGCATCATCTACAATATTGGCACATACCAGATCATTTTTATTTATTTTATTTTTTTACAGATAATTTAGCCCCTGAAAAAGTTCCACAGATTACGTTGAAAGCCAGAAAGGAACAAAACATGTTGGGCAGGATTTTTTTTTATAATGTCATGTGAAGATATTTTTACACATGTAAATGATGTTGAATAATTGAATAATAATAGCGAGCAACTTACCACGATATACAACCACGTGGAGCAATGGATGGACACCAATTGGATGTGCCTAAACGGAAAAAAAACGGAACTCATGATTTTCGGCTCATCCTCTGCTCGTGCTAAGCTACCCGCATCCTACACATCCTTCCACATTAAAGATACCCCCATTCCGGTCCTAAGCAAGGTTAAAACCCTAGGTATGCTGCTAGAAGCATCGTTGGGTGCGGACGCCCAAGTACAGTTCATCAAAAAAAACTGTGCCTACCACCTCCGTCTAATAAAAGCCATCAGACCTTTCATATCCGAGGAAAATTGTGCGACCATAGCAAGAGCCACCATCTTATCGCACCTTGACTATGGCAACGCTCTAGTCCTGGGTGCCTCCAAGCAATGCCTACAAAGCTACCAAATTGTACAGAAAAACGCGGTAAGAATTGTCAAGCTCAAAACTAAAACAGAACATATCAGCAACTCCAGAAGAGAGCTTCATTGGCTGAAAATCGAAGATAGGGTGCATTTCAAAACGTTAACCATCGTTCACAGATGCATCTACGGAAAGGCACCAACCTACTTAAAAACTAGGATCAAACCATACGTTCCTAATAGAACACTGAGATCATCCCAACTTGTTAAAATTGCTACGTCACCTCACAAACTCAAAAGTGGCTTAGGTACAGCCTTTCCAACCCTTGCAGCCAACCTTTGGAACAACCTACCAGACCACCTTAGACTGGAAACCAACTACTCGCGTTTTCGCAAACAGGTAAAAACCCATATCTTCAAATAAACGGCCATCACGGCATATGCCTCAGTTAGCTTAATTCTATGTGACTGTCCCGTCTGCTCTGTGTAATCACTATCTGTTCCGTCCGTTCTCGTGTCCTCGTTTCTGCGCCCCGAGGCTCGCGAGCTACCGGCGCAATATAAATATTAAATAAATAAATAAAATAATTAGCACGTTTGCACTTTAAGTATGAATGGGTATGAATGAAGGAATAAAACAGCCAACTAATGAACTAAGGTCAGCATTTCTGAACAATCTCTAGAATAGGGTGTTTGCACATGTGTTTAGCCAATTTAGAAAATATGCAATATAGCTGTATGTCAATGGAAGTACACAAACAAGGTTGTGATTAGAGTGATATCTTTGATATAGAATATAAAAAGATTAGAAAGCCAACCATAGTAGTAAATTCCTGGTCTCGTGGCTTATGAGTTTAAGTGGTAATAGATGTCCAACAGATACCACCAGAAAACACAGGACAAACGTAGGAAACGTGATGGGGTATTGCTGTTCCCTTACCATAAAGCCAAGCTTAATTTACAAGGCCCCCCAACAGGGCTCAACTTTGACCTACAGGTCAGCTAACAAAATACCAGTCATTCATTTTAAAGGACTATTAGAGAGATATAAAGCATCGGAGGCACAGGTAGGGGCAGCCCTACAGATAAAGGTTGTATCGCCCACTTTAACTCCCTAGAAATACCTAAATACTCTCCAAAATTACAAATAAAGAGTACAAATACTCCCAACAAAAAATAGGAAATAGTCACTGTGGACCTCGAGCCCCTGCTTGCACCCACACATCTCCATGGAAATGTTTAGATCAGTAGTACCACAGGAAGAAACCACTATTATTACTGCCTGATCAGAAGAAATGCACATGCATCCTTCAATGTGTACGAGTAACTAGGTGCAAAGGAATACGTATTACAAAAACATTTGTTTTTCAGTTAAAATATTTTTTTTCTCACTTATGAAATACTCCCATTGGGAAGTGGTCTTACGTTTTTACTCCCTAAACATCGTTTAACTCCCAACCATAAAAAATAGGGAGTAAAATACTCTCACTTCAAAATCTTTTCTGGCGCACTGGTTAGGGGAAGTTGCCCAGCCGAGCAGGTCATTGTGCCACACAGTAAGCAATATTATAGTGGCTGGTGTTCTATTTCTGAGACCAAGTCCAAAGCTGCACCTCTGCTGCAGGGCTTCTGTATTTTTAACAGTTCCTACAATGGTAAACTAGATTTTCCCAATCTTGAACAGAACTCTAAATGTGTCCCTGCAAGGACTAACATTTCACGGTTACGTGGCCCAAAAGGTATCCAGTTCCCTGTGCGAGTCTCCTGGCAGAGGTGTATGTGTGGGCTGAACCTTTTTTTGGCAACCTTTCGTTATGCAAGGTTCCAGTGGGGTTCAGCCCGCAGTACTCTCTGGTATCCAGAGACCAGTGGGTAAATCCAGAACAGCGTCTAATAACCTAGCATTGCACCCTGGTCGACTGAGCGGGGGAGGGATATGTCCGTATATAGACAAAACCTATGCATACCTTTTGGAGCAAGGGCAGCAGTGCCAGAACTAGACATGTCGAGATGCTTGAATGGTGCCTACAATGGGCTTCAAATTCACATTTGAGCAAAGGCTTGGGAGGATGCCCAGAAAAACTTCAATGTGGCAGCACCCACTCATTGGTAGCGACCACATGTTTTAATTGATCAAATCTTGCAATTTAAAGCAAAGTCCCCAGTCATCTACCGATTTTCTTTATAACTCAATGTTCTGCACTAAAGGCAGGGAGGATTTAAGAGGTGGCAAGCCATTAAAATTGTGGGAACGCAGACGAATGCTGAAATGCAGAAGCAGCCGCCTGAAGATGAATGGTGCACACTCCTAACACTGCATCCAACTAAGAAGCCATCCGTTGTTTTCAATAGCCGATCTTCCTCGCCTTCACGACAAAGGGCTTGTGCACTACTAGCTTCTATTGACAGGCAGTGCAGAGTTGCCAGCTCAAAGAACCTTTGTCCCCATGCATGAAAAGTTGAAGTCATCGCAATTGCGAGTGTCAGTAACTAGTATCGTCTGTGGTCACAAAATAACCAAAGAGCACTGACCTGGGATAGGTGGTCTCATACCTGGCACCCTCGGAAGCCTTGCTTGTTTTGGTCACTCTGCTGGCCACAGCAATAAAGAGGTGAGCACACTCCTGGTTCACCTTGCGTATTTCATGTGGTGCACTCAAGTCACCTGCAACTCTTGCAAAGACAAACCACTCGTTCTATCCCTATGCAGAGAACTAACTAGTTGGTAATGGGGGAAAGGCATTCAATAATCCTCTTACCTCATAATGTACTCACTTTACGAGGAGGGCTGCTTAAACATCGAAGCTGACACACTGGGTTGTCACTTCTTGTTTCAGGGACTTGAGCACAGCTGCGTGGGGGCACACATTCGAGGTCAGGCCTTACTTCGGGTGCCAGAGGGTGCCACACAGAGGATGGGAGTCCTCAATGCTGGAGTGGGCACGCAGAGTTCAGCGACAGCTTGCAGTAGCGCTTGAAGACAGTAAGAGCAGGCAGGATTAAAATCAATAGAGCCTAGGCGGCTGCACAGCAAAGGTGTAGCCAGGATTGTTTGACAAGTGTGGCCTGAAGCTATTTTAAAACAGAGGGGGGTCTGGGAAACTCTCTACCAGCACGAACACAGCCCATTGACTTGTTCTTGGGTGGATGGCCCCTGGGAGAGTCTGAACCAAGTCTTTAGCTCACTGTTCTCTTTAGAGATGAAATGTCCCCGCATATCAGTCTTTGTCCTGCCCAGGGGCAGTCCAGCATCAAAATGCTAGGCAATTCTCCTGTGAACAAGAGCACCACAGCAACCCCATACATGTGTGACAAAGACTGATATGCAGGGAAATTTCTTCTCTGTGAAAGGGACAGTGAGCTAAAGACTTGGTAGAGTCTCTCCCAGGGGTTATTCACCCAAGAACAGGTCATTGGGCTGTGTTTGTGCTGGTAGAGAGATTCCAAGACCCCCCCTTGTTCTGAAGCTAATGTAGTTGAGCCCACCACAGGGACATTAACATCTGAAAATGCCCACACAGGGCTGCAGAGTGGGCATTTAAAGATTTTGGGTAGGTGTTGCCCACTCAGGCCCTAACCGGTCTACGCCTCTGCTGCACAATAATGCCTCGGCACTCAAGATTCCATCCCAGTTTCACTGCAGAAAGCATGTGAGGAGGCTTCCACATGGATAGAGGAGCGGTCCTGATGTAGACATACATATATGGAAAACTGAAGACTGGGAGCAGAGAAGCACAGTTCAAATCACACATCTAGCATTAGCACTCCAGAAAACCGGGGTCAAAAGATGGATGCAACTGGTTCTTTAGCTAAGATTTTGAATTGGTCTCAAAAGGCTCAGGTTACAGGCAGCCTAATTTTATACAGGTGGGTTCAGACAGCACTCAAAAATAAGGGTGAATGGTGGGCACCACCAAGTTAATGGTAGTTATCAAGAGTTACATTCGAATTAGATAATAGGCTTCAAGGCGTCATCCAGTTGAGTTGGCACATACTACATCAAGAAAAATACATAAAACTAATAAGGTCAAGTGAAACAACTAGACCTGAAGACGCCTAGGATGTAGTCAACACTACTGAATTTTAACACATTGCGTTGTTTAGCATTACATTGAAATTAAGAAATACAGCATTTGCGTAGTCCTTTGAATGGTAATCTTCTCTTTAATGTAAATATTTTGTGTGCAGAGGCCCTTGCCGATGCATTCCGAACAGAACGTCCATCTTCAGGGCGGTTCTACACATATACAACATAACATAATTTTGTGAATATGTGACCCTGGGACACGTGTGTTTGACTAATATTCTTAGTATAAAATACTTGGAAACTCAACGTTCACATCTTACTATCATACCTGTCGCTGCAAATAGAGAAGTAGTGATGGGGCGTGGATTCGCGCATATACAAAGAAGCTGCAGTTGCTCTGGACCCTAGTCTCTACCCATGTGTCTTCAATAATGCTGCTCCCCCTGGACAAAGCCTCACCAAACTTTGCAAAAAAAAGTATATGGGCCACTCTGAATCTTTCTGTGATGTTTGGTCGGGGGGGGGGGGAGGAGTTATAGGGGGGTCCCAAAACGTTTTTCCCATATACTGAAAGGGGAAAAAAACTTTGCACACACCTACAGCCTAAACCGCTGGATGGATTTTCACCAAATTTGGGGCAGGGGCTTGGTCCCGAAAGCGTGCTTTTGTAAATTTGGTGACAATCCGTGCAGTACTTTTCTTCAAAACAACCAAAAAGTAGGTCTAAAAAAATTAGTGATATCTATGTCCGCTCCCCGGTCACACTTCCCTGTTCGCTCAGCGGACAAGATACCGATTGGCTAAGGGGCGGGCATTGTGGACGCAGACATGCGACGTGTCTGCCGATCGGCTGCGTGAGACGTGTTCTGCGTCAGATTGTTTCGATACGCCCGACATCTTGGATCGACCGACAGCGCAGTGGCGACCAGCGGACACATGCGATTTCGAAAACTATTTTGCTGTGTCATAGTGCTTGGTTAGGTTCACACACTAAGAGATGGGTGGAAAACTATTTGATCAGGCGGTAGGTGTTAATGATGTATTCTCTATGCCCGCCTTGTTCGAAATGTTTGCACCTACAGAAAATGAGGGGTTTAATAAGGGTCGTATTTCAGTCAGTGCTGTGCAAAGGCACCTTGAAACTCTTCTAAGGACACGCATGGTGTTAGCGAACATTGAAAATGAGTACATATCGTTATTACATTATTTTTTCCTATGGGTGTGCTGTTGATTAGTACGCCGCCATGGGTGTGACATGCACCATGGTTGTGGCCAGGGCCTAGAGTCTTGGATGCATGGTCGTAGGCCGTAGGCCGAAGGCCATAATTGCAAGACTGTAGGCCCTGGCCACAACCACCGCAGCATGTCACAGCAATGGATACACCTGTAGCATTGATTATCAATTAGATGGTTGTGGGGAGTGTGTACAGTAAGGCCATGCACCCGAGAACAAACTTGTCAACTCTAAAGTTACAAGCCAACATGGATTTTACATAGTGCAGTGGTTGTGGCCAGGACGTACAGTTTTGGATGCATGGCTGCAGGCTGTAGCCCATACACCAAAGACTGTAGACCCTGCCCACAAGCAGTGCAGGATATCACATTGATACATCACACCCATACATTCCATTATGTATCTGGTAGGTGTGGGCAGTGCCTAGAGTCCTGGGTACAAAATGAGTATATGCTAAAGTTAGAATGTTTCATTGTATGGGTGTATTACTCATGTATAAGCGACCATGGGTGTAATATGCTGCGGTGGTTGTGGCCAGGGCCTAGAGTCTTAGGTGTATGGCCGTAGGTCATACTTCCAAGACTCTAGGACCTGGCTACAACCACTGTAGCATGTCACAGAAATGGATACACCTGTAGTATTGCTAATGGGTCAGATGGTTGTGTGCACAGATTTGGGTGCATGGCCAAAGGCCATGCACCCAAGAACAAAGTTGTAAACATGAGAGTAATAAGCTACTGCACACCCATACATTGCAATATCTATGGACATACAGCTAAGAGTCTATACTCTCGCCACACCCACTGCAGCATACACAACTATAGACACACCCGTAGTATTGCACATCACTTAGGTGGATGTGGGGAGGCCCTGCATTCTTGGGTGCATGGCTTAAGACCATGCACCCAACAGTGAAGTCATAAGCAGTGAGGTTATAAGTGAACATGGGCGTGGTGTGGTGTGGTGGGTGTGCAGGTTCTAGTGTCTTGGCTGCATGACTGCAGACCATGCACTGAAAACTAAACGTAGAAGTAGTGAAAATAGAAGCACCATGGTTTTGATATGGAGCAATGGTTCTGGGTAGGACCTATAGTCTTGCTTGCTTGGCTGTAGGGTGTAGAGTGTAGGTTATACATCAAAGATATTAGGCCCAGCCTACAGGCACTGCACCATATTACTGCCATAGATTAGCTGTGAAGATTTGCATATGTATGAAATGACTTATATTTACTCTTTCATTTGTTCAGAATCCATACATGTGTTACATGATTGTAGTACTTGGCGAAAGTAGCCTTTTTAAATTTCTGTGATAAAAGAAAAAAGCATGTTAGTGTTTGCATTTTCTAAAGACTTTTTACATTGTATAATAGACAGTTCAGTTTTTTTATTTGACCCTCATATTTAGTTCACAAACCAGTGTACTGTGCATTGTGCTCAGTTTCTGTATTTGTTTTTCTAATCATTGGGTCTGCGGGGAGGGGGAGGGAATCCTTGTCGGATTAAAAAAACCTCAATTTGCTATGCTACAAACTATTTCTTTCCTTTCTTTGATTGTTTCCTTGTTCTTTCTGCTTAATGTTATGTTTCTTGCCGATTTTTAACAGCTAGATACCGGTTGGCGTATTCTAACTGTGCATTTATTGTTACGGTTCTGTGGTATTCATTTATCTGTCTCGTTGTTATACAGTCTTGGGCAGTTAGATACCTGATGGCATATTCCAACTGTTTGTAGTCTTTCACTTCGTTTTTTGGTAATGTTGAAGTACACATTAGTTATTACATTTTGGCTTTAAGAAGATTAAATACGCATTTGTAAGATTAGCTGGCAATCTCTGCTTTAGAGTAATGGTGCTATCATTACATTCCACCCATCCACATTTCTTTTTAATGTATGCAGTGTAGTGACCTGCATTGGTTGTAGCTCGTGCATGGTAGATTATACCTACTGTTGTAAAGGTTTTCTTTCCAAGTGACACTTGAACTTGTGTGAATACAGTCAGCTTGCAGTTGTTTTTGGTACCATCTGCATTATAACGTAGCAGCTTAAGTATTATGTACTTACTATGTGTTTGTATTAGTAAGGTGGAGCGATTGTCTGAATTGCACATAGTACATAATCTGCCATGGTTTGCATTCTGTACAAGATGCTGGAATGGAATGGATTCACAATTGGGTATGGATACATACACAAATCACTCATTTGGGATTTGTTCCTGTATTACATTGCTACAGAGAGTTCATGTATGTTTCCACATGTATGAAATCTGGAAGATTTCATTTATAGGTATGCTTTTGTTTTCTAGTACTTGTAGTAAGTACATTAGAAATTCTTGTGGACCTTCTTGTGAGTTTATAGTGAATTTCACTATTCCAGCACAGTAGTCCAATTCTTGTCTTATTCCGTGAACACTGTACGTGTTGTCAGGACTGTTTGTTGCCTTTCTATGAAGGACTAACATTTGTAAACACAATTGGTCTATACTGTGCAAGTAAATGTTGTTAACAGTTGGTGGCAATTGAAATAGAATATTTATTGCTACATTTGCATAGCAACTTACACCAGTTTCATTTGAAAATTTGAATGGACCAGCTAGTTCTGTATCGGAGTGATTTTTTCTGAGTTTCTCTTCCTTCTTTGAAGAAGTGCCTGGTTTACTTTCCCTAATAGGGTCTTCTTTGCTTGTGGTAATTGATGAACCGTTACCTTCCTTTGTTTTCTTTGAAGGATTTGCTGTGATATTCTGTTGCATTTCTGTTTGAATTAGTTTTCTTTTCCCACATTTTACTTTTTCTGGAACAGGATATTGTTTCAGATGGGGGGTGTACAGCGAACTTAGTCTATTGTATTCTAAAATGCAAGGAATATCAGCGTTCACTTTACTTGCATCAAAGTGGATTATAAATAGACTGTCAAGTGTACGTAAGCGTGATAGTGCTACGTAGCTCATGCCTTCTTTAAAGACTGTTTCCTATATCTATCAATGCTTTGTCTAGGGTAAGACCTTGGGATTTATGAATGGCGACTGCATATGCAAGAGTTAGAGAAAATTGTTCTTTACGTACATACATGTCTGAACAGAAGGAATAGAGCAGTTGAGCGCCCTATCCTTTTTACTTCTGAAAGTTTGTCAAAGCGAATATTGACAAACTGAATTTTGGTGTCACGTGGGTATGATTGAAAGCCAACAACTGTACCCAGTGCTCCATTAACTAGCCCTTGTTCCACGTCAAGGTTACGTTTAAGCATTACTCTACAATTTAAGGATAATTTTAATATTTTTTCCAACCCACTGTGTTGGAGATTGAATTTTCTAAGCTATTTAGTCTTGTTGTGGCTTGCTCACACATGCGTAGTGTCATACCATGTACGTCTAGTTTATCTGTGGCGCAAATTTCCATTATTGGTTACATTTCTTTATTTAACATTATTTCATTGAATTGGAAACAGCTTGCAAGAGTTGGCATTAAGGCCATACAATTGACATTTTTGTGCGCTAATTGTTCCATAACATCAGTAGCACATGCATTATCGCCATAAAGTGCATGAATGTGCCGGGTTTTCAATATTGCTTGTGCTTTTTGAGATAGTACACCAACTCTAATATTTTTTAGGATGTTGGCATAACTGAGATCTGCAGATTGCCGCATGTTTTCTGTTAATTCTATGTATTGGAAATGTTGCCAAAGGCTGACATTTCCTATGCTGCCAACCGTTTTACGGCAGAGTTTGTGTCCTAAGGTTTTAAAAATAGGGTCACCTTTCACTGGTGTCAATTGTAGAAGATCTCCGAAAACGAGTGTTTCCCTGCAAAGAGTTCTTCGTAGTTTGTTTTAAGTACTTTTTGCAATGTGAGGTGAATCAAAGCCATGGAGACCATGCTCACTTCATCTATTAGTAGCATTTTCATTAATACTCTGCGTAGTTCCATTGCAGCTTCTGCAGAAAGTTTGTAATAGTCTAATTTGTTTTGGTGTTCCACTGGAAGAAGTAGTAAATCGGTGTAAAGTGACACTGCCTATGTTGTAGGCAGCTAAACCTGTGGGGGCAGTTACAACAGCTGACAGTTTGTTGGTCTTGCTGATGATTTTGATTAAGAATGTTTTTCCTGACCGAGCTTCACCACTGACACACAGCAGTATTGGTTTGTAATTTTGGCAGGAACATTCTTTATTTCCGTGTTGTACACCATGTGCAATTTGTTTTGTTACATCTTCAAAAATGGTGCGCTGATCTTTGTTAAGTTTTGCTTGTTGTACAGTTAAGTCTTCTATATTTTCTTGATAGTGACACATGGTGTTTTACACTTCTGTCATAGCAAATTCGGCCTCATTTGCTATTAGTGGCTGTCCTAGTGGTTCTTGGCTTCCTGTTACAGAAGGTTGACTACTGTCGGAAGTGTCCTTATCTAGCTGGGCCTGAAGTTCTTCGTGTTGCTGTTCATTGTGCAACATTGTTTTGTACTGTGTAAAGTTCACATCAGTGATAGCGCTTTCATTTACTTTGAAAGCATCTTCATAGCAGTCATAGTTATCTAGTATCTCTTCCTCTTTTCTCCATGGTTTAAAAAGTTGTAGCAGAGACCTGTTGAGGAGTTTTTAATGACAATTTAACATTATTAATTAAGCTTCGTTTGGCAAGTTTCACTAAGAAGCCTTCACAATCTGTGACTCTATATCTGCCTTCGTTTTCATCGGGTTTTATATTATTTTTGTATGCAAAGTTTTGAGCTATGCGGTATAGACATATTCTTTCCAAAGTCCTACTCCTGTTCGGATACTATGTGCCCAGTAAATTGTTTTTTAAAATGTCTTCACTGTTGGGAACATTTCTGGCAATTGTCCTCATATGATTTCAGAACTCTTTTTCTACATTTAGCAGGACCAAAACTTAGCCATACTATGTTCTCTGATTTTCCATACAAAGCAGTACCGGTTAAACGATCTGCCGCTTCATGGGCGCCACATTCTCTATGAGAGAGCATTTTTATGCCTAGGCTGTACAATTTCTGAGATAGTGTTTTGTGTGATGATCGGTCATCCCAGAGGTCTTGAAGCTCTGTTTTCTCTGCTTTTGTTAAGAAGGTTGTAACATATCGTGCAACAGCAGTGGAATTGTCTGCAATGTACTGCACATCTATGTTTGCATTCCATAAGAGGGTAATGATTGCACTGTAATCATTGATGTATTTTGATTCTTCTTTTCATTTTATGTAATACGTGTTCTTAGGTGATTCACATTTAACACTATGTTGAACTGAAGATATGAAATTGTTGACTTCACCTGTTTCTGTAACTGGTCTAGGGAAACCAAAGCGGCATTTGGTGTAGTATTTCCCTTTGTTTTTGTATTTGCGACAACAATATTTGCCACATTTGTGTCTTTGAAATTGTAAAATCTGCCCATGCAGGTCGCTATGTGTCTCTTGTGAAGGGATTTCACAAGTGACATATTTTTGGATGAACTGCAAAACAGTGGCATCAGTGTCATGATCAAATTTAGGTGCACCTTTGATCCATAACAGCATGCGAATATGTGGTGCTCCTCTCGCTTGGTATTCTTTTCTCCAAAAGAAGTGTTGCACTTCTCCGAGGGGAGGAACAGTTTTATTGCAAATAAAGTGTAGCATAGCAATGAAACTATGATGGAAATATCTTGACACATTAACTGGATCTAGAGAGCAAAGTTCTCCAGGTGTTAATAAATGCATGTTGGTTTTGTTGTTGTTTGATATGCGTAGGAACTCATGTAAATCTTCCCATGCATATTCTGCACAACTTAGTGTAACCATGTCGGTGGTCCAAGGTTTCTGATCATACACCGTACATCTCCGTGCTGTCAGAACCAGTATTCTTTTGTACCACGCATGTTTGCAAACACATTTGTTATATTTGATTGTAAAACCTTTTCTTGTACTTTTTGTATTAATTGCGTAGCTGACATTTTGAAAGTGGGTTCCAGATTTCAAAATGTGTGCAACTCCGTAACATAGGGTTGCTAGTTCACTTTCAAAGAGTAGGTGGAATATGTATTCTACATTTTGTCTGAACCTGGGATCTTGCAAATACATTCGCAATGAGCTGTATTCTGATGCTGTAATCTGAGTGGGTCTATCATCATATCTTCCACCTTTGCCCGTAGGAAATAGCAGTGGAAAAGCAAGTGCTTCTATACTTTTTTCCCATATGCTCATTGGTGAACCTTTGGTTTGTCGCATTTTTCTAGTGCATCATCTATGCTTTCATTGGAATGCAATGGATGAATGGTGTACTGATCCAAAAGAGTGGATAGTGCAGCAGGATCCAGAAGTTCGAATTGTCCAATTTCTGTTGACGCTTCAATTATTTCAGTTGTTTCCCTTAAGCTTTCTTCAATATTTATTTCCTTGTAGTATTTGTTATTGTCTTTTACATATTGCAAGGCTTCTCTAACTTTATGTAGGTCCACCAGTTGTTGCCAAATTTTTTTTGTCTTTTGTTGGTACACCATTTACCAAGACAATTAAAGAATGATCTATTGAACGCTCCACTCCTAGATCTACATTTTCTGTTAGATCTAATGGCAAGTAAACTACTTTGCCACAAATGCCTTTCACCAATTCAGAGGGAGGTACTTTTGTTGTTTTTGGATGAAGGCGTATAATTGCTTGAAATGGGTGAACGGTTTGAATTATGATGCTCTCATACAAATTGAGTTGTTGCAGGGTTTTTGGTAGCGGGAACAATTCCAAATTATTTGTGATAGCACGTGAAGGAGTTTGGTTGTTGTCTAGTTTTGTAGTGCAGTACCTGCAATATTTGATAGAGTAGTTCACTTATTTGATTTCGGCTAAAAGGTAGCAGGCTAATTCAAACCATTTGGAATCTTCATTGCCTTCTATTTTTAATGCCATGTCTATATTTTTTGTGTTCCTTTTGTAAAACGTTCTGCGGCAACACACACACACACACGGTTTGGTATTTCAGCTGATGCACTTTTAAATTTTAATATTTCCTTTTTGTATGTGTGTAATAGAAGGTTACTATGTGCAGAATTGTTCTACAACTATTGCATTTTGTAAGTGGCTTTCACTTCCAAAATATTTTCTCTGGATACGGTCCATTTCTTCTTGTAGATATTTGGGTGTACCATGCAGAAGAGTATTATTTAAATTGGCTCATTCTGAAGCTGGACTTTTAGCATAGTATATTTTATACACTAGATTTCTTACATTTGTATGATTTATTGATATCCTTTTGATATCATGGAAGGTGCTTTTGCAAATAGGTCCAGGAATGCAGGCTAATGAATGTCCTTGTAGTCCTGTGTATTTGCACACTGGACAGTCATCTATATTTTGCATCACTTTAATTTTAATTTTGTCTTTACCTTTCACATACTGATTGAGGAACTGACAAAGATTTGAATAATTTGTTAGGAATGGCACACATTGACGTGCACAGCCATTTGTATACTGGATGGTCTGGTTCAGTCGAATCGAGAGGTAATTCTGAGTTTTCAGGGGATACTTTTCTAAGCAGTGTTTCTTTTTCCATGATGCTATGATTGATTTTTTTCATACCCTCTTCTACTGCTACGGATGGCAATTGTGTTTGTTTGATTTTGTTTGTATGCTTCTTCATTCAAATATGGTTCGGTGGTTGTTGTGTGACTCCATTATTTTTGTTCACATTCCGTTTATTGATACGTTTCTTTTGTAGTTTGGTACTTAGTTTTGTTAGTGGTTTTATCCTATTTAATACTAACAGAAACAACTTCCTTTTCAGAAGGAATGCACTGTCCGCGAGAGCTTGTAAGATTAATTTTCTACGGTAGTTTTTAAAGGTTGAGGAGGATTTCGGTCCTCTTCTTATTAGATTCTGAAGGACTTTTTACTATAGGTTCTTGTCACTATATCAGGATTAATAGCAGCATTGTTAGGAGTACTGGTAGCTGATTTTTTGTGAAGAGTTTTGTGTTTCGTGCCACATTTTGTTGGAGGAGGTAAAGTTTCGATAGTTGAAGCTTCCTTTGTTTCACTAAACGACTATTAGCTGTTTTGTTCCAACGTTCTCTACAAACTCTGCTACAGATGGATGGTTAGGTTGAACACTTATTTTTATTGGCTCTACTTCTGCGTTCCTTTCTACAGACTTGCTTTTTGGAAGGCATTCTTTGGGGTCTGTTGAAAAAAAGAAGGCATGGTTTGGTCTGTTGTACAATGTATGTGTGCTGTGTGCATGAGTTTGATGGGGAAGCTCTTTGTGGTGGTGTGTGAATGTGCATTGGTCTCTTACAATGATTTGGGAAGGATATGTTTCTGTTTGTATACTACTACAATGTGCTTCAGATGAGAGTACAAAGAGGCCTAGTGGTGTGGGGAAGCATCAATAGTAAACGTAATGGCATAAAATTGAAACATTTGTTTTCTAGTACTAACATTGTAAAGCGTCTGTTATTTGGGTTCCAAACAGACGGGGATTTGGGAGCCATTCTGCCTGTTAATCTTTGTTTAATAAATGGGGATTTGTGGGTAGAATGGTTCAGAAATCACTGTTTGCTTTGGTGCGCAAATTAAATACATAACCCACACAGTCTGTTTCAGGAATAGTTAGAATATAAAGGTCGTCCTGTACTTACTTTTTTTTGCAGAATGACCAGGTTTCTTCGGATATGTCATTTGTTACTGTACACATTAATTTTGTATCTTTCGTCGGAGTATTCTCCTTTGATATTTAACACAGTGCATGTGTGCATTTCACTTCACTATGTGCTGCCCTTGTATGTTACTTGCAGTAGGTTAGTTGCACGTGCTTCAGAAAGGAGTCAAATTTTTAGATTATGAAAATGCCTGGTTTTAAGCTGTGTTATCTATAGCAGAGAAGTTTGTAAGCAATAGGTCATTATAGTAGATGGGAAAAATGTCGGTACTTTCATATTATAAGTACGATTTCAAAAAAATGGGAGACCCTCAGAGGGACATGTCACCACAGCAATTGGGAGCGTTTATTTTTCTCATACGATCGCATTGGAAGTAGCATGTATGTAGGCGGTACACAGTAAAAAATTGTGCCATTTTCCAATGGAAAAATTGAGTTTAATTAACAATCGGACATCTTGCACTTAAAGGGGGAGCGTTGGTATGTATTGCATATGCAGATCTAGTGGCATTAATTTGTTTAAATGAAATCATACGGGTTGCACATGTTCTCTGATTAAAATATGCATACCTGTACTTTATACGCATGCATGTGCGCATCCATGGAGCTGTACGTAGAAATCCGCGACACTTGTACAGTACTTTTCGAAGTAGGTGCTTTGCAATGATATGCGACATGTATTCAGAGTGATCAATAGTACATTTGAAGTGCGAAATTTTGATGACAGTTAGATGTAGGGATGTTTAATGTGATTGGTGGATGGTTGTGTGACTGTTTAGCTGTGTCCAATGAGGGAATGGATTTGCGAGCGATGTGGAAAGGGTAGAAGGACTAGTTAAGAGTTACGTGCTGCACATACACAATGCTTGTGCGCAGGTAGGGTGTGTCACATACGGGTTTCTACAGCAAATCCAGCATGGAAAGGGAACTGTAGGTATCAGCCAATCAGATGTTCACATTGCTCTTGTGTGGAAAGACGGTGCGTATACTGAAGATAGCAGAGGTGCAGAGGGACAAGGTTTTGGTCCTTGGAGATATTTTTGTGCATGGTTTACAGCACTATGCCGAAAGTAGGAATGTAGCACACCATTTCGATGCGAGAGGAGTAGAGGCGGTGTGGAGCGCTTAGACTGGTCGCAATGTTGCAGCGATTCTCTGAGTTTGTACCGAGATGCGTGCGATGACCACTCCCTCATGTGGTCATTTTGCACTACGGTGCTGGTCATTTGGGCTACATGAGTGCACATACTTTGTTGGACGATTTGGAACAGTTGGTGCAAAAAGTCATGAACATCTTTCCAACTGCGAAATTATTTTTTTCTGGGTTATTCCCTAGAGGAAAATGGGACAACAGTTCCCTTTTCTGTCCTGATCAAAGAACTGGGAGGTGTACCATCAATCGCGGCATGCATGCTTTTATGTTACGCGCTGGTATGTTTTTCTGCAGCCACAAGAACATTGTTCCCAGTAATGCAGCTTATTTTGAAGTAGATGGTGTTGCTTTATCTTCTTTGCGAAATGCATGTTCTTTTGGAATGTGAGGGTTGCTTTGGAGAAAGTTCTGTTAAGGTTGTAGGAGTATAGTAAGAAGAAAAAATATTTAAAAATATACAAAATAACAGATGGCTGTAAGGCATCTGACCAACATTTTTTTTTTTTTTTTTTTTTAAACGGCTCTTTTCAGAGCCCACCTTAAAGGGGAAAAGGGGAATAATATTTAAATGTACAGTCCTCACGCTCTGATCCTGTACGTGTCCGCAAACATGGCGGTAGTTTGCAGGCGGCGCCGAGTCTGGGGTGGAGACGCATGCAAATGAGAATGTGCAAAGCTAGGGATTGGTCAGTAAAGTTCAGTGGGTGTGTTTTGAACGGAGACATTTAGTGAGAACGTCTTTTCCCTGACAGGAGACCAGACAGTCATGGCTCTGTGTGCTCGAAAACAGATTATCTGGATTTTGGGAGACTCATGGATACATTGGTTGAAGGTGCATGCAGAAAGTTGCTGTCTATGTGCAGATCTTGGATTTCCTAATGTAAAAATGCACTGGCATGGCGTGCGTGGAATAAGGTGGCTGGACTTGGTACCTCTCTGTGCAACTTACAGAGCGTCATCCTGACATACTTATCTTTCATTGCGAAGGAAACAGTTTAGGCCATGTGTCTGGAATTTCTTTGCAATTTGCAATGAAGGAAGGACTTGCAAAGGTCATGGACATGTTTCCAAATTGCCAAATTGTTTTTTCCCGTATTGCACAAAGACCGATATGGCTGCGTTCCTCTGCATTTGGTCCACAAATGGAGAAAGCAAGGCGCAATGTGAATAAGGCTGTTTGTACCTTTCTAAGAGATGTTGGCATGTCCTCATTCCACAATGAAAACATTTTTTTTCGCAGTTCTTTCATTTTTCATAGAGATGGAGTCCATCTCACATATGCTGGCAATCAGATCTTTCTTCGTAATGTACAAAATGCATTGCGACTTTTTTTGGCATCATAGTCACCTATTTGACAATCCCTTTTTTGTAACCTAAATTTTTTGAGGCACACACACCACTACCGAAAGGCTCTTTTCAGACCCACCACTTACTCCCAGCGAAAAGTCCATTGGTTTTGTTATGCTTATTCTGTGTCCTACGACTGTCCGCGGACTGTTCCAAAAATGCGCAGGGGCCTACAACTGTCACTAGATAGTTCTATTCTTAAACTGATAAAGGCGGCTCTGAAAAGAGCCTTTTTATTAATGTTTGTTATTTTCCAGTTTACTGCTTTTGACAACATGAGACACTAGGAGAGGAAGGCAAAGGAGGGTAAGGAAGGGACACCAACCACGGGGATAAGAAGGGGCAGGTGGAGAGAGAGAAAGATATAGGGTGGCCTTTACTTAGGTAGGGAGCAGTTCTTCCGGTGCTCCGTGACCATAGCCTCAAAAGCACTTCGAAGAGTCTCCCCCCTGTAGAGTACTGCATCACAATACACACACAATATTGTGACCCTCGAAAGGTAAGGGTCAACAGCATTGCGAATGCCTTGTGAGGCAGCTGGAGGGATCCGCTCCCCCACAGGAGTGTCTTATGGTGAGAGGATCAGACACGGAGGACGCTGTGGAGGAACTCAATCTACTACGTTCTTCGCATGGCACCACCTTGCGAATGTCTGCACTGTGGAACGAAGTTAGATGTTGCTTCATGGTTGTCGTACCAAAGCTGTACGCACCAGGTCTCCCGCGACTGAGCACCAACTGGCACTGGTTACACCTGACAAAGTTTGCACATACTTTCGGTACGTTCCCTAAAACGGAAAACAACCGCCAAACCCTAATGGTCGCTACAGCAGTAAAGGTAGCACAACTCAAACAGCTATAGCCAGAAGCACAATGAAGATGAGCTCAGGGGTGTGGCCATTTATAGGGGTGGAGGGGTGCACCTTGTGACCATATTGATCACTCAAAAGCACTGCAAAAAATCTAAATGGCACGTTCTCTGGTAGAGCTATTGCATGCGACGTTTGAAATGGTGATTTTACACTGCAAAATAAATTCCCATGTATTTATAACTTCTTTTGCAATGTCGCGGAAGCAGACAAACTGCGCAAATTAGATCACACGCTCAGCGTGGGTGCGGTCACATGATGACGTCCTGAACACATCCGCGAGGGAAATGCGTGCCCGCTGGACAGCAAATGCAGACTAACAAACGTGCGCATGTGCGCCAGTGTTCTACGGACAGTGTTCGGGCCCTGAAACTAATTAAAAGTGGGACACAAGTGACACGGACAGTTAGGGACCGGCGCGATGTTCGCAGTACTTATGGGTGTACTGCGCATGTGCGTACATGATCTGATGACTGTACGGACAGGTCGAGGGTCCTTAGGACACCTCCATTTTGTTTGACTACAAACATGCTGGCCACCGCACCTGTTCAACAGATGGTTCCATCTTGGCTGCGAACGATACGGAAGGTTATAGTGTCCTTAGGACACTACCATTTTGCTCTTTTACAGACATTCCCGCCTCCTGGTGTGTTCTAGGAACATGTTTTATCTCGTTTGTGAGTGGTACGGAGAGGTACAGTCCTTAGGATGCCCCATTCTGTTCATTTACGCATAACTTGCCCAGATAGTGCTTTCTAAGATGTTTCATCTTGGTTGGCATTGGTACAGGTAGATGTATTGCCGTTAGAACATCCATATTCTATTGCTTACGGCTAGCTCGAACAGGCGCGCTGTTCACGAACATTTTAAGTCCTTTTTTTTTTTTAAATTCCTCAAACAGTTCGACTACAGTAAACATACAAAAACTTTGTAAAAACACACACACACACACACACACACTTCAATCAACAGAAATACCAGGGGAAGCAGATACTGACACGAATATAGGGGAATTAGGGTTCAACACGGGCGGATTGTCAGGAGATCATTTGTAAGGGGAAGAAGAGATGGATGTTTCATCAAAACGTCTATTTTCTTCTTGAAGGTTTGGGGATGGTTCACTAGGAAATGGAGAAGGGGGGCAGGTACAGGTGGGACAGTGATAACGTATTTTTCCTCTCACAAATTCCTCCACAAATTGCCTTAAACTGTTAAAATTGTCAGTGTGTCCATTTTCAGTTCTATTCTTTTCAGCCTGTCTTCCTCTGTGTCGTCATCAATGACATTTGTGATGTCATCTTTGATGTCCTGGGTGTTAGTGTTAGCAGTGCACAGTGGTGCGGGCAGTTATGGTTGCCTAGGCTACCATAACTGGCGAATTTCAGGGGGTTTCGGTTTTACTTGGAACCACAATGTGGCGTTTATAAAGTTTTTTTAAGGAATTTCACAGGTTTTTAGTAGCACAACTTAACCATAATGTCCCCTTAAAGTGTTTTTTTTAAATTAAATATATAGCTGTATTAGCATGGTGGGCTCTTGCCTATTGGTGTGGTAGGTGAATTGGCACAGGTCATGGAACAGAGCTTCACTGCCTGTTGTATTCCATGTAAATTCAGAGGAATACCTCAAACAAATGTGTTGCTATGTAGGCTCTCAATATAAAGATCTACAGAATGCGGTCCATATCGAAACTACATGTTTTAC
Source organism: Ambystoma mexicanum (assembly GCF_040938575.1). NCBI lineage: Eukaryota > Metazoa > Chordata > Amphibia > Caudata > Ambystomatidae > Ambystoma > Ambystoma mexicanum. The sequence goes on along the minus strand of NC_090930.1, from coordinate 1,045,658,646 downwards.
ATTGAGCTAAGCTGCTAAGCCTCTTATCTTGAGCAGCATTAATGTGATATATAAATCACTTGATGGCGCCATGCGCACTTTCGGGAAACGCATATTACAAATGTGGGTGCAGAAATTGAAGTGTGGAAGAGTCTGCCGTTTTCATATAGTTGTAATCAGAGTTGCCCGTCTCTGACCACCATTGCTGTCTTGGAGGCCTGCGCGTCTGCCCAGCCATGGTACGAAATAGTTACCATGGTAGCAGACGTGGGCACTCAGATCATGTAAACCATTGTGTCCCAGACATGACAACATGTTAGCGCTTCCAAGAACGGACTTGGTGCGGGCACAAGCGCCCAGTGTGCTGGGACTTGTAGTGTATTGATGGTATTCAAGTCACATAGTTAAAGATACCATACAGAAAAGAATACATAGCACATGCGGTGTGCTAGTAAAAGATGCTACTCTTTTGGTGATAATGATCTCTGCCTCAATACCTGTACACTGAGATCCTTCCCATTGCGACCCCTGCTCCCTCCATCCCTTCTCTGGCCGTCCTCCTTGGGCACTCCCCCTGCACCTTCAACTGAAGCCAGGAACCTTGGAGTCCTCTTCAACTCCTCTCTTTCCTTCCTCCCTCACACTCAGGACATTGCCAAAAAATCCAACTATCAGCTCTTCCTTCTCAAAGGAATTCTTCCTTTCCTCACTTTCCCTCAAAGGCTCAATGTGACTCAAGCCCTGGTTCTCTCTAGACTAACAGCCTTCTCCTGAATCTTCCTTCTCCCACTCTGCAGCTTATCCAGAATAGGACAGCAAGACTTATCCTTGGACTTAAGCCCATGGCCTGCATCTTGCCTGCACTAAAAAGGCATGGATCAAATTCCTCAGCATCATCCACAAGGCTGTCTGGGCCCAGGGACCACACTACCTTCAGCTCTATCTTACTAAATACTCTCCCCGTAGACCACTTCGCTCCTCTGGCACCAACTCGTTGTGCGTAAAGCACTTTACCAAACAGAGGGCTGGGGGGTCACTCACTCTCCTCTGCGGGCTCCTCCTCTGAACCAGCCCCACCTCCCCTTGCGCCTTGAGCAAGATCTTCTCCAATTCCAGAAGCTTCTTAAGACTTTCCACTTTTCATCCTCCTTCCCTCCAGCTCTCCTCTGCTAATCACACAGTTGCTGAATCTGTGTCCTTGGCCCTTACGCATCATTGGGGCCTTCACCTCCCACACCAATTCTTCCCAGCTCCTGTCTTTGCACAGCACTTGCCTCTACCCTCACTCAGCTCTGGAGACTCGCACTTCCACCTCCCGTGGCCCAAACCATGCAGCACTCAATGTACCTAGCGCTTCGTCCATGGCTCTCCCACGGGCTAGGACTCCCCAGCACTTACCCCTCTTCCTTCTTCCTTTTCGGCACTTGCACATTCTGAATACTCACAAGGCATAGTAGGTTTGTTCCCCTCCCTTACTTTCCCCCTCTGCTCTTAAATATGTGTTGTCATTGTTGTAATGTATTTCCCCCTCTCTCTCCACCCCCTCGCTCCCTCCCTGCCCTGTGGGTGTTTTGAAACAGTATATTCTTATTGTATAAGTGCCTAACAAGCAAACAATAAATTAATACATTTTATGTGGACTGATCGCGTGTATGTTCTGATTTTGTGAATACGATTTCTCTACCTGGAAGGTGGGAGCTGTTGTACCACAAAGTTGGATTGATACCTCCACACAGAGTGTGGATGCTGTACATAACAAAATGTTACATACATTCTATGCTAGCTCTTTCACAAACTTGGTTAGTATCAATCTCATTGCATCATGTCTCCACCTTGCCTCTTAATATGGTTAACTGGACTCAAAATGCAATCAAGGTTAGTGTAACATCCAATTGAGCAAACTGTATGGATTATGATGTACAAACTGAACCAAACCATAAATGGAGATTTGAGACACAAAAACAAGCATCCTTTGTATAACCAATATGTGAATGATACATGAACCAGAGTGAACGCAGAAATATTACATTCCTTCACAGATTCAACTCTCATTCTCTAATTAGCGGATCTAAGGATAGAAGGCTCTTTACTTTTTCCATTGTTCATATCGAAACAACTTTTGTAAACGGCTGTCATGTGCAGTCAGTATATGTTCTCTGTAATCCTTCATAACATATCAAAAGACAATGCTTAAATAGGAACATGACATTAACAATCCATCTTTATCCGTTTGAATCTCACTCTTGAAATGTGATGAGACCGCCATGTGCATGATCGTTAACAAAGTATCAATGTTCACATAATCAGTTTGGTTTGTTTTTGTGCTGAAATAATGTTTCCGGTCAGCATTATGTCTATGATGCCCCTCATTGGAATAAAATAATAAACCTCTTATACATCAGTGTGTATATCGTTATAAAAAATCTGAACAGCTCTAACTCTTCATCAAGACCATTTGGAGAGATTGTGTCCAATATATCGATCCAGAATGCTTCTCGTTGCTCCAATCTTGTGATATATACAATTTCATGATTTGGAACCTAAGCTGGGCCAGTTGGTGCTTATGCTGCTGGAATGCTTGGCTACGGATGACTGTTGGTTGTTGGTTCTAATGTTAGACTTGTATTCGCTCCACTATATCTGGGCTTCACAACTTATTTGACCTATGCACATTAGACTACATGGGCCCTTGATAGAGTAAATGACTTTCTGTGTGTTGCATGTTGAGTAGTCGCATAATTTAATTTTCTCTCCTGTTTTTGGATATACTACTAGATCGCCATGGTAATGTTATTACAATTCTTGCATGACTAGCAAGGATATGTGCCAGTGTTCTGGGGTTTCTGTCTTGTTCCTCTCTAAGGTTGTGTTAGTTTTAGCTGTTAGGTGGCACTGAAAGCGCTACCTTTAAGCCGAAACTATTGTCATTAAAACAAGAGCTTCAACATAAGCACTTCAAATATGGCCTTTGAATGAGGGTCTGTAATACTTTTGCAATACCAATGACATTTGAGGAGGATACACAGTTGTTAGGTTATTGAATCACCCCCATTCCCTGCCCCTAGCCATGCTAATCCCTATGGCTAATACCACCCATTCCTGCCCATCTCCGAGCTATGAGCTCTTCCACAAAGGCAGCCATCTTGGATGACTGTCTCTAAGGAAGCTCTCTGGAAACAAGGTAAAACTAGCAGCCATCTTTGAATGGGAAAGATACCATGCATCCTCCCAAGGGAACCAAATTCCTTATGCAAAGTCAATTAGTTAAGTTTTGGTCAGAGATTTATTATTTTTCAAACACATGATGTCAAATGTTATATTTCCAACAATTTTTGGTAAATAGATCAAATGATTTTTTTTTGTTTTCCGTTAAGTCCTTTGTAATTTTGACTCCCCTATACAAAAATATTTTGCTTTCAGTAAAATTATGTACCGTGTACAAAAATCAAAACTGGGTAAACTGTCCATATCGTCTGACAAGAGTCAATATGAAAACTGTCCTGGGTCACGCTACAATAAAACACTGGGAGCGCATCTCATTTTACAGTCTTGAACAAACTGTGAAAAGTGTTTCCTAAAGGAAACTGCACATTACAAGAGCAATTAGCGTTCTGTAAGGCGGTACCTTTGGATGACGCCACCTAGGCACACGGGAAAAGATCCACCATGAAGCCCATTTCAAACTAACCCCCCCCAAAGCTCTTAGCGCTGAACATCAAGCAAACATTTCTCTCACTCAGGCACTCAACCAGATCACGGAGGCCCATGAAAAATGGCTCAATCTGGTGATACCAGCAAACTTACTAGCTGCCAACAACCCAGGAGGATAAACCGTCTGACAAAAATAACCAAAGCCTAGACCCTAGAAGGATATCAAGCAGGGCGTCAGCCAATGCAGTATCTCTCACGCCACCTGATCTAGGTTTGGGCTGTAATGCATCAGTGGACACAGTGATGTGCTTTAAATGTCCTTATGCAGGCCCCATCTTTGCACTGATGAGACTATTAATCCAACCCTAAAAAACAACTTTCTCTAACACGCTGGCCCTAAACACAAGAAATCTGAAGAGAACCTTTATCTCTTGCACTCACCGAGCACCTCCTCGAACCTTTAAGTTGAGCACATATCCACTCGAACCTTATAGCCTCCCTTTAAGCTTCACACTATGCAAAATACCAGCCACCTCGTCCGTCCTCAGGCAAGTCGGGATGTCACCTTCGGACAGTGACCACCTCCCTGAGACCTCTCCTTGGACCACCAACATCATTATATGTACCTCAGACATTGGTTTGAACACAGGCTGATCATAGTTCTCTGAACTGCTTCAGACCACCATTTCAGGAAAAGCAACTTTGCTCTCCTTCCACTTCCCCACTAACCAGCCAACCCACGTTTCTTGAAGGACCCAAAGCGCCAATAGATCATGCAAATGGCAGAAGCTGTGCCAACTCAATGAAATAAACACTGGCACTACATTCTCTTCAGTATACCTAAATGGGTGAATGTCATTAGGACACTTTATTCGGTCTGAAGCGATTCTTTTGCAGGATGTTGTCACCAGGGCAAACTCGTGCACCAATAAATGGCAAGTAGAGCTCTCTTATAGACCTTGATTACGGGAGAATAACCTGCTACCAAGTTATGCCTGAGGTGAAGCAGGGGGCCATTAGTGGAGGAAAGGTCATCAGGGCCGGACTGGGAACTAAAAGAGGCCCTGGAAATAATTACTGGGGACCAAAAGAGGCCCTGGAAATAAAGTTCAAAGTGGCCCTGTATGACACTTTTTCAGCAAGCCCAATGCTTTTCCTATGAGAACATTTGGAAATACAACAGAAAAGAGGCCCAGGGTGCAGAGGCCCACCGGGAAATCTCCAGAGTTCCCTATGGGCCAGTCCACCCCTGAAGGTCATTATTTCAGCGATAGACCCTTCAAAGGTCTATAAGGCTGTTAAAACATAATAACAATACATGTTTTGTGGTGAATAGAAACGTTACTGTAATAAGGAGTAAAGTAAAAAAAAGTTGTACATTTAATCCGTTTTTCTTTTGCAATACTTAAATAAAGTTCTCTTCAAAAGTTAAACATTTAAATTGCTAAATTGATTATACTGTAGCAGGTCTAATATTAGCATGCATTAGGTGTCACGTAGAGTTTCTGACGACCAGGTTTGTCTGATGTACAGTAGAACAATGTTGATCCTCTACTTTTAAAACTGTTCGCTATCTCCCATTAAACTTATCTTCCTGTTTTGGGGGGCTGAGGGGAGTGGGGATCAGGGTGAATCGTATGTTACGGATAACAAATTACATTTTAAATTCATGCTTTTAACTGCAAACTCTGTATATCCAAAAATAAGTAAAGTCACGTAATCCTTAAACATGGTTTAGGAACAAAAACAAGAAAAAAAAGGTTGTCATTTTTAAGAAAAGTTCCGTGCACTTTAAAAGAAGCCTTCAGTACTCAACCGTGTACGCCAAGATATGCTTGGCATGTGAACAGCAAAAATAGGGTCAAGCGCGCCACCGGGGAAAAAAAGTCACCCATGCCCTCCAACTGCAAGCTTAATCCTACTTGGAAAGAAGTATTCGACACTTCACGACGAAAGAGCTTCAGCCAAACGCACACGGCCGCGCACAGCTGTGCCTCTGTGTTACGATGAAAGCTGAGTGTTGCCTCTCCTCTCGCCAATGAACGTGAGGATTCGTGAAACAAACACCACAAATGACGTTACCAATGCAAGCTAAACTGACACCATTTCATTCAAACTAATGATAGCGCTGAATGTTCCGATAACTTTGGAAGCTTCCGCAAGAGTAGGTTTCCCCCGACCACCCAACGCTGCAACGTGAACGTTTCACCACAAGAAATTAAAGAAAAAGAATGCAAGACATCCATTTTTCAGCAGCACCACACTGCCAGCGTATTTATCGATCAACTGTTACAGAGCTAGAAACAGAAAAGCTCCACATGGTTCACCCAGAATGTGTGCACATTGGGTACAGAGTATTAAAGTGCAGAGTGGATATTTATCGCCTGGCGGGAGTGCGATTATGTGCCATCAACAACTGTCCGTTCCACCTCAGCCCGCCTCCTCCCCATCCCTCATCTCCCCTTGTCAACTTGCCACCAACACTCGGCTATTACTTACTCAGCGCTGCCACCGCTGTCGCCATCCTCTGCGTCAGAGTGCCCATCCTGGTCAAGAACTCTGATCCCCAAGGAGTTCACAGCCCTCGTCAAAATAGCTTCCATTGCTTCCACGGACAGCTTCTCCAGAACAATCACCCGGCATCGGCTCAGAAGGGCTGCGTTGACTTGGAAGGAAGGGTTTTCAGTTGTTGCACCGATCAGGGTCACCGTGCCACACTCGACGTGAGGAAGGAAGGTGTCCTGAGGGATGTAAGGGAGAGAGAGAGAAGCAGATCACTGGTGAAGACGATCCAAAGCATCAATTGTGAGTACACATTTTATCCATTCAGCACTGTCAGAATGCATTAAGCAATTGGTGGACTTTTTTTGCCAAACCAGACATACTTCAGGAAAATATTAAAGTCATATTAAATGTTAATTAAGGCGGTGACTAAACAACATACACAGGCTGTTTTGTTAAAAGGTAAAGTGAATAAACTGAACACTTTATTATTATTTTGTTAACGAATTCAAATGGTTGTGACCGATTTGTTTGATAGCTGCAAATTAGACACAGGCCGTTTGTGTTAAAAAATTGGTCTAATAATTTAGTTATGGAATATTCGTTTCTGTGAAGCACTGCACAGTGCAGTTCAGCTGCTTCGAAAAGTCAATAGGGGGAAACCGTGGAGACACTGTTTGGGCAGATCCTCTTGTGCATTTTGAACAAAAGGCAAAGTCTTGGCATAAGGTGTTCTTGGCATGCAATCATTTTGGGCACCTGCTAATTAAAACTCATTTATGACTTCGTTTTCACAGGTTATTGCACAATTTTCTTTTGAATTTCACCCGTTGCCACAATTCAGATTCAAAGCATTTAATATATACAAGGGGATCCCAATCAAATGAATGCAGCCATGCACAGGGATCTACACATTTTGGCAATGAAGTCTGCGTATGTGCCAATGACGATATTCTTTGAGTTCATTTCATGCAGAAAACCTTTAATCGCTTGAGCAAATTTGCTGGTTGGCCTTGGCCAAATGAATTTTCCAAAGGCGAAAATAATTGATCACATGTTTTACAGTTGAAACATATCATACATTTCATCAGGGGCCTTGCTTTAATACTGTACTAACATAATTGCAGTGCAAACTCTGAATTGTGTCGAGGATAATGCATTCCATCTATGGGAAGCACAAATTGGCATGGAAGTCTAGGCAGAGCATCCAGGTCAGGAAAATACATATTAAAAAAGGGTTTGTGTCTGATGGCATATATTAATTGGATTCAAAATAAAGGCTGTGCAGGCTATATATTAAGTAAAGGTTGGTGAAACAACTAGAAACCACAAATTTTGTTAGTCATTTTATACATGCAAGTAGAAAAATGTTTGATTACATTAAGACATTGTGGTTCATACAAATATCAAAAACAGATAACAAATCTATGTAAACATTGGCATGTAATGTACAGTGTGCTTCAAGTGCACTATAATACATTACAATGGATATACAATGTCCCATAAATGTCCCATCTATATAGCAAAGAAGTCAATTGCACACGGCTATAAACTCCTCTCTTCAAAACTTCCTTCATTGTTCAATCTTGAAGAAATGAGCCATAGAATGTCATTATAAAGTGCAGTGTGTTTCAAGTGCAATATAACAAAGATCAAGGAATAAACCATATAATATCACTATACCACAGAAGTCTATTGCACACAGGTGTAAATCGCTATATTCAGAGATTCCTTCACAGCTCAATATTGAAGAAGGTCAACTTGTTAATACAACAATGGAATACTCATTGTCTTCCTAGTTTGCTAGGTTGTGAGCTCAAAACGTTCTAATTTGATAAAATGAATAACTAGTTTCGACTTTAAGTGTTGGGTCTTCCTCAGGACTCTGAAGCAGTATTCATACAATCACAAATGTCGCCACTTACATGTATAAAATGATTAAAATATTATATAGTTTCCAGTTGTGTGACCTACATTTACTAAATATAGGGATAGCCTGCGCATCCCTTATTTTGGAACAATATTTAATTCATACCGTTAGAAATAAACCCCTTTTTTGGATTTTGTGTAATTGTCCCTCGTGTGGGTTCGGGGGACACCCTACCCTATTTTTGTTGTAGGAAAATAAATATGCCATTGTTGAGCATTAGGTAGAAAAAGGGACAGCTTATTTTTATTGGGCACTAGCGCCACGTCTACCATCTTAACACACCGAAACTCTACAAAATTGCTGGTGTGTGAAATTCGTTAACCTTCACTGGGGAACCAGTGGTTTTAGAGAGGATGGTTGAATCACAGACACAACTTTATGTTTAAGTCCGACATATAGGAAAAGAAATATTTAGCAATGACGGAATATGCTTTTTGGTGGTATTGGCGGGTTAGAGGCAAAATGTTGTGTTGCTTACTAAGTTAAAATTAACATACTTCCATGACCTTAAGATAAGTACTAAGCATACATAATTTCGCAGATATACAAAACTGTAACCATTATTAGCATAGTTTAGGTACGTGGAGCATAACTTCCCAGGGGTTAAAACGAATGAGGTAAATCATAAGTAGTATTACTTCTTTCTTAGGTATAAGATATACGCACAATTGTTTATACAAACTCATAACGAACAGGAAAGTCACACGCAAACAGTGGGCTTAGGGAAGACAATTAATGGGTTAGTACAGAAAAATTAACAGCCAGAAAAAACTCAGCACTTCTGAGTATCATGTTTAAGACAAAAGTGTTTACACATGCATGAGTACTGGCCTAGATTGTTGCTCTTAGGTGGTGCACTCTAATATGTAATACAAGACAACTCCTGTGACTTTGAGCTTTGTAATGGAGTTCCTGTTTTTTGAAGAATATGTTTCTATGCTGCAGCAGCTGACGAGTCTTCTTTACACAATGTCAAAAAAAGAAAAATGTTCGTGTTTGTTGAAACGTTGGGTTTACGTTTGTCTATTATATCCCTGTTGCTGAACTCGGACATGGCCCTTTTAAAGTGCTCATTTTATTTAGCATTTCACATTTTCGAGGAAATAGTGGGATTTTGTTCTGAACTAGGAAATTCCGGCGACGGTTTTATTTTAGGTAAAACACATGGGTGTAGCATAGGGTGCAACTCGCTTGTTGTTAAATGTGGTAAATCATTTGACAGTCCCCATAGCAGGTAATTTTGAGGTGAACAAGGCCAATTTTAAAAACGAATATAATTATTGCAGTTTGCAGCTTAAGCGGTAAACCTAACAGGTTAAAAACCACAAACAAATGCAAGGACAACACAGATGCTAGGTTTTAACCAAGAGATGGGGCATTCATCTATAAGATTAGAAGGGAGTGGCCATGACCAGGTCCACCAGTCAAAGGGATACCCCAAACATATGTGCCATAACAAAAAATTCTAGTTGCAAGGTATTAGCCAACCATAAAGTCAACGGCCACCTCAATTCTATACATACACACAGCACATCATTTCTTATTAGCCAAGAGTCAAATACCACTAGCCAGTGGCGAGTGAAAGTGTTCCACATAGATAGCTATATTTGACTATGAAGTGCCCATCTTCTGCTTTATGTTTCTGCTTTATTTTTTTTCAAGTGAATGGATGGCCTATCAAATTTGTATAAAATCGTGGTGTTCACCACTAGGGTTTTGTTTTCCTCGCGGTTACCAAAATGGGAGGCATAGGGGTGGGACAGCTCTGGTTTGGACAAGTTTGTCCATATGAAAGTCAAAGTGGTTCAGAATGAACAAATCCAAGAAGCAAGGTGGTTCCACAGCTGGGAAGCGACAACAGCTAAAGCACATGTTGCAGAACATGACTTGAAGAGGTGAGGCATGGAGGAGGTTGTACAATTTGATGAGTCGACAGTAACCCTGGAACCCTGGGGTGATGAGAGGCCCAATGCAGATGCCATGCAGTGCGATTTGAATTCGTTGCGTTTGGTGACTGGGAACCAGTGGGGTATGTAGACGGCTCAGAAATAAACTGGTTACAGTGTTCTGTCTTTGGAGCTAGCAGCAGAGGAAGTAGGGGAGGCAAATGTATGCACAGTTAACACACATTGATTGAGTGATGGCATTCACCAGTCGCGAGGGTACAAAAAAAGCAAGCTCGCAGTATCACATTTTTATGGAGGTGAGTGAGATGTCAGTGTCCCAAACTAAGCCCAATCTTTTGTCTGATGGTGAGCAGCTAAGGGCGAGGCCAAGTAAGAGGGGTGGGATGGATGGGGCCAGCATTGCTTTTTTGGAAGATGAAAAAATATTTGATGTTTTCACTTATTTATAGACTTGGCTCACACAGGTGTGGCATGACAGTTTACCCACTCAAAGGAATCAACTGTGTGGCATTCAGAGATGGAAATGTATTTACAAGAATAATGTCAATCAAGTTGATCTCCAGCTTCGCACCATGGAGATCAACAGAGGGCTATAGCAAAACCAGTACCCAATGAAACAAAATAAATTAGCCAACTACACTAATCTCACTATTAGACGTCCACAAAAGGCATTTACTCAATGTAATCAATCTTCAAATACATTTATTGAACTCTAAAAAGGTACTAGACATTCTAAACAGGTCTACTCTACACTGGCTTCTCTATGAACCACTAGTTTCTCAATGGTAATATTTTAACATGATGCAAATGACTTTCAAACATTCGATTTTCTCCAGTATAGAGACAAACTATGGTGTTGGAAAAAAATCTGTAACATTTACTCCTATACATACAACTCAACTCGCCTATACATGTGAGGTTGCGAATGTACAGACTGTAGACCCTGTACGTGTAGACAATGGCTAGCATGCTTTGGTTCCTTTAGGTTTGAATTTGAAGGTAATACTGTAATGGATCTGATGATTCTATTCTGAACACGTGCATACGAAATATGTGGCTGCAGCCATCTCTAAACCTGCATGTGTGACTATCGCTAGACATACATGTGTTGATATATAGATAGATATATATATATATATATGGGAAAACATTTGTCTGCCCCTAAACTGCGCTCTGCCTCACTATTGAGCTGGTGCTATTGGGCTAGAGCAGACAGGGCTCTAAAATGTGCAGAAGAATGTCAGCAAAAAGATACAGGTATGCAGATAAACAACACCTCCAACTTAATACCAAACTTGCCCAAGCAATCACGACCATTTACTAAGTTAAAAAAAAATGTCTTTAATTAATCAAAAGTTGTGCAAAATGTTATAAAAAGCAAACATGGCAATACCTGGTCAGACCAGGCACAAGGCACCACTCACCCCAACGGGTGGAAAGACGCCACGCGTTCCGCTCGACTCGCAAGCTTCCTCAGGCTTGTAGTTGTTCCCAACATGTGTATTCTCGTTTTTATAATGGCTCATGGGCTATGTCATGTGCTTCCCCCACCTGCTACTTCACGCGTCACGTGATGCACTACTACAATCTGGCTAAAAAAGAACTCTATGGTTCAACATGACGGAGAATCTGCCATCTTGGAATGGCTCAGGTCTAATGGACCTTGAGTGTAAATGTAGGGAGGTAAAATACTCGGGAATCCTTTATAAATTTAAATTCAGACTAGCGCACGTGAATGACAAAGGCAGGGGGAGTCAGACATGTCCCATTGAGAGAACAGTATATATAAAAACTTTGTAACGAGATTTCGCGCCAGTGCGCAATATCAATATTTGTTGCCTCACCGTGCGAGAAACATTCTCCACGGTGTGGCAAACTATCCGCATGAAGGGGTGAGTGCAAAAAAACGAATGTCACTGCTATGGCCCAATGTTGGTAATGTCCACCCGCACAATACATGAGAAGGAGATAGCCTTAGTTTATACAGCAGGTGTGCTCAATCAATGACTGGTTTTGGCGCAATGCATGTTGGACCGGCTAGTCCCCAATTCGCCAAAATCACAAATGCTAGTGCATATTTTTAGAAATGAAGGCGAATTTAAACAAATATGCAAGCACCTATCATCCCATACCTCAATGCATAGATAAAGTGCTAGTGCATGATAGGAGCAGCATTAGGTTAGGGATTAAGGTGAATTCAGACAAAAATTAAAACGCCTGTCGTCCCATATAGAGTAATAAAAGGTTATCCGTGGATAATACCTTAATGCATTGAATGGATGCTCGTGCAAGTTAAAACAGCATGATTTAAAGTATCCGGACAAATGTCCATCTCTTTCTATCTCCCTACATTATGCATATGGCGTACCAAAACTCAGCCATATTTTCCTGAATGATCAATTTTATCATCTTTAAAAAGTGAGTGAACATTCTGCCCGTCACATAAAGTGACATGTGCAGTTGGTTCATTCATAAAGTGCAAAGTGATACATGTATGTATACATTCATAGAAACATGACTTTAAAAAGGAAAAAGAGAAAGAAAAAGAGATATTAGATCACTACACATTTACCCGAATTAGAGTCAGTGTTAAGACACTCTCTATGTGTTTTGTCTACATCAGAGACTAGCCTAAACACACTATGATGTTGCTTTCTAAGTTGTAAAGTATACAGGATGAGTGTGTAACACTAAAACAAGCATTGTACTGGAATATGGGACATTCATTAATGAAAATGGCTTCTAGCCCCCGATTAATCATATAGGAAGACATATAGCTCTGGGTCCACATTTAAACCATTAGGCTTTAGTGTATCAAACCTACAGATTAGTTTGGCTTCTAGTTGGCGCAGTTTGAGTTCCCTATTGCCCAACCTCTTATGTTGTGGTATGTGTGCTAAACCCACAAAGCTCATTTCTGATGTATTTTTATTATGTTTCTCACCAAAGTGTAAAGCTAGAGGGTATGTCAGATCTCCATTTTTTATGGCTCTGTAATGCTGTAAAATACGCAATTTTAGCGGGCCAATAGTTGATCCTATATAATGTAACCCACAGCTGCATGTTATTGCATAAACCACAAACTTTGTAAGGCAAGTTATTTTATGCTTGTACTTCCATTCTTACCCATTAGCACTGATTGGAGGTTTTCTCGAGACATAATTGCACATTTTGCATTTACCACATTTTTTAAAACCTGTATGTTCATGTTTGTTAGGAAACCAGCTCGATGAAGAAGCCTCGGTAATTACAGTACTGGGTGCTAGTATATTTTTCAGTGTTGGAGCTTTATGAAAAGTTACACTAGGTTTCTCTTCCAAAACTTTACACAAGTCTCTGTCAGTGAAGCTCCAACACTGAAAAATATACTAGCACCCAGTACTGTAATTACCGAGGCTTCTTCATTGAGCTGGTTTCCTAACAAACATGAACATACAGGTTTTAAAAAATGTGGTAAATGCAAAATGTGCAATTATGTCTCGAGAAAACCTCCAATCAGTGCTAATGGGTAAGAATGGAAGTACAAGCATAAAATAACTTGCCTTACAAAGTTTGTGGTTTATGCAATAACATGCAGCTGTGGGTTACATTATATAGGATCAACTATTGGCCCGCTAAAATTGCGTATTTTACAGCATTACAGAGCCATAAAAAATGGAGATCTGACATACCCTCTAGCTTTACACTTTGGTGAGAAACATAATAAAAATACATCAGAAATGAGCTTTGTGGGTTTAGCACACATACCACAACATAAGAGGTTGGGCAATAGGGAACTCAAACTGCGCCAACTAGAAGCCAAACTAATCTGTAGGTTTGATACACTAAAGCCTAATGGTTTAAATGTGGACCCAGAGCTATATGTATTCCTATATGATTAATCAGGGGCTAGAAGCCATTTTCATTAATGAATGTCCCATATTCAAGTACAATGCTTGTTTTAGTGTTACACACTCATCCTGTATACTTTACAACTTAGAAAGCAACATCATAGTGTGTTTAGGCTAGTCTCTGATGTAGACAAAACACATAGAGAGTGACTTAACATTGACTCTAATTCGGGTAAATGTGTAGTGATCCAATATCTCTTTTTCTTTCTCTTTTTCCTTTTTAAAGTCATGTTTCTATGAATGTATACATACATGTATCACTTTGCACTTTATGAATGAACCAACTGCACATGTCACTTTATATGACAGGCAGAATGTTCACTCACTTTTTAAAGATGGTAAAATTGATCATTCAGGAAAATATGGCTGAGTTTTGGTACGCCATATGCACAATGTAGGGAGATAGAAAGAGATGGACATTTGTCCGGATACTTTAAATCATGCTGTTTTAACTTGCACGAGCATCCATTCAATGCATTAAGGTATTATCCACGGATAACCTTTTATTACTCTATATGGGACGACAGGCGTTTTAATTTTTGTCTGAATTCACCTTAATCCCTAACCTAATGCTGCTCCTATCATGCACTAGCACTTTATCTATGCATTGAGGTGTGGGATGATAGGTGCTTGCATATTTGTTTAAATTCGCCTTCATTTCTAAAAATATGCACTAGCATTTGTGATTTTGGCGAATTGGGGACTAGCCGGTCCAACATGCATTGCGCCAAAACCAGTCATTGATTGAGCACACCTACTGTATAAACTAAGGCTATCTCCTTCTCATGTATTGTGCGGGTGGACATTACCAACATTGGGCCATAGCAGCGACATTCGTTTTTTTGCACTCACCCCTTCATGCGGATAGTTTGCCACACCGTGGAGAATGTTTCTCGCACGGTGAGGCAACAAATATTGATATTGCGTACTGGCGCAAAATCTCGTTACAAAGTTTTTATATATACTGTTCTCTCAACGAGACATCTCTGACTTCCCCTGCCTTTGTCATTCACGTGCGCTAGTCTGAATTTAAATTTATAAAGGATTCCCGAGTATTTTACCTCCCTCCATTTACACTCAAGGTCCATTAGACTTGAGCCATTCCAAGATGGCAGATTCTCCGTCATGTAGAACCAGAGAGTTCTTTTTTAGCCAGATTGTAGTAGTGCATCACGTGACGCGTGAAGTAGCAGGTGGGGGAAGCACATGACATAGCCCATGAGCCATTATAAAAACGAGAATACACATGTTGGGAACAACTACAAGCCTGAGGAAGCTCGCGAGTCGAGCGGAACGCGTGGCGTCTTTCCACCCGTTGGGGTGAGTGGTGCCTTGTGCCTGGTCTGACCAGGTATTGCCATGTATGCTTTTTATAACATTTTGCACAACTTTTGATTAATTAAAGACATTTATTTTTAAACTTAGTAAATGGTCGTGAGTGCTTGGGCAAGTTTGGTATTAAGTTGGAGGTGTTGTTTATCTGCCTACCTGTATCTTTTTGCTGACATTCTTCTATATATATATATCTCGTGTGTGCACTGTTTTCAATCTTCTTGCATTTGCAACTTTTCAAGCTATCTAAGCCTGCACAACTTTAAAACATCTGTTTGAAGGTCTCAGCGTGCATGTATTTTTAGGAAGAAGATAGAAAATGTTAAAAAAAAGAAGAAAAAAAAAAAGAAAGTGTGCTTCCACATTACACCCGAATCTGCTTGTGCATTGAAAGCTAGGGGAATGATGGGGTTTGCACTTCACACTATTCTTCAGTAGAAATCATTCTTTCTATTCATTATTGTTGCACCATCGTCTAAACTAGAACTGTGGCTTAAATGGTGTCAAGGGGTACATTTGCAATGAAAGCCAGAGTGGCTCCAATGCCTCTAGTAGAGTGGGCTCTTGGTGTGAAAGGCAGAGTTCTTTCAGAGAGTAACACAGCTGGATACAGTTAATAATCCACTTCGAGATGGCACCTTTAGAGACGCGATCCCCCTCTCTGCCTGTAGCTACGGAGACAAATAGTTGATCTGTTTTCCTTAGCGGTCTGGTTTTATTTACATAGTAGAGGACCGCCCTACGCATATCTAGGGTGTGTAGTTTCACCTCAGCTGACCTTTGAGGGTCCTGGAAGAAAGCCGGAAGCTCGATGGACTGGTTTACGTGGAATTTAGATATAAACTTAGGTGAGAACCTAGGGTGTGTGCGTAAAACCAGTTTGTCTTTATGGACAGTAAAGAAGGGATCCTGCACTGACAGAGGCTGAATTTCACTGACCCTTCTTATAGAAGTAATAGCTACTAAAAAGGCCGTTTTATAAGTCAGGTGTTTGAGACTGCTTTTATGCATGGGCTCGAAAGGGGGGGCCCATGAGCTTAGATAGCACCACATTAATGTGCCACCCTGGTGGTGGGTTTGAAATAGGAGGGTGAAGTCTCTTTACTCCTTCCATGAAGGCTTTAAGTACTGGCACTTTCCACCACAAGACCTTGTTATGGGAAGTGGTGTATGCCGACAGGGCTGCCAGGTGTACCTTCAGTGAGTTAAAAACCAATCCTGCATCTAGCAGGTGGAGCATGTATGTAACAATAGTGGAAGGAGTGCAATCAACTGGGTTGATTTGTCTACTCTGGCACCAGATAACAAATCTCTTCCACTTGTCAAAGTAACTGTGCCTTGCGTTTGGTTTCCTAGATTCCTTTAGGATGTCCATACACCTCTGTGGTAAATTGAGATGTCCAAACTCTATGACCTCAGGAGCCATGCTGCCAGGTTCATTGAGTTGGGTTGCTGATGCACTGTTTGGCCTTGGTGCTGGGACAGTAGGTTGTACCAGACTGGAAGTTTGATGGGCTCGCACACCGCGTAGGTGTGGGAACCACGGTTGTCTTGCCCACATGGGAGCAACTAGGACGAGCGTCATCGACTCTCTGTTCATCTTGTTGACCACCTTCCTGATGAGTTGGTGGAAAAGCGTACGCAAACATCCCTGACCAGTTCATCCACAGGGCGTTCCCCTGGGAGTCTGGTTGGGGGAACCTGGATGCAAATCCTGGGCATTGTCTGTTTTCACTTGTGGCGAATAAGTCTATAGTGGGGAAACCCCACTGAGAGAAGATGTCTTCTATGACCTCTCTGTGTAGAACCCATTCATGTTCCTCTGGGAGGGAGTCTCTGCTCAGAGCATCCGCTAGGGAATTGAGCTCCCCTGGAACATGTTGTGATGACAGGAAGATGTTCCGTCTGAGTGCCCATATCCAGATTTTCTGGGCAAGCTTGGACAGATTTGGCCAACGAGTCCCTCCTTGCTTGTTCAGGTAGAACATGGCTGTTGTGCTGTCCGTCCGGATTTGCACTGACAGGTCTAGTAGGTGAGGCTTGAACGCTTGAAGCGCTCTGAATACTGCCAGAAGCTCTAGCAGGTTGATGTGGTTCTTGG
Organism: Ambystoma mexicanum; assembly: GCF_040938575.1. NCBI lineage: Eukaryota > Metazoa > Chordata > Amphibia > Caudata > Ambystomatidae > Ambystoma > Ambystoma mexicanum. Next base: position 1,045,641,354 of record NC_090930.1, on the reverse strand, counting down.
CGACTGAGGGAGACCAGAGACCCTGAGCTGTGTGGTGGAGATGGTGAGCTCCCCACCCCGTGAGACATGCATCGGTAGTGACGACTGCCTGTACTTCGGGATCGTAAAAAGGTTTTCCCTGTGCAAGATTCTCTCTTGTCCACCAGTGAAGGACTTGTACTAGCGTTGGCGAAACGACCACTAGATCGTCCCACTGACCACTTGCCTGAGACCACTGTTTCGCCAACCATTCTTGCATGGGACGCATGCGCAGGCGCGCGTGAGGGACTAGGTAAATACATGACGCCATCATGCCCAGCAAACGGATTGCTTTGCATACCGTTATTTGGTGACCGGACTGATATTGAGGAATTTGCAGTAGTATATTCCGAATTCTTTCCTCTGAAGTAAATGTCAACCCCTTTTGAGTATCTAGGATTGCTCCTAGGAACTGTTTGGAGGTGCTTGGCACCAGGCTTGACTTTTTCTCGTTGATTGAGAAGCCTAATTCGTGGAGGAGGTCGATAGTCCTTTGGATGTTTGTTCTGCAAATTACTGGGGTTTCCCCCGTTATGAGCCAGTCGTCCAAATAAGGGTACACCGGGATTGCCTCCCTGCGTAGGTGTGCAGCCGCCACCGCCAGTAACTTGGTGAATACCCTTGGTGCCGAAGCTATCCCGAAGGGCAGTACCTTGAACTGGTAGTGCCGACTGTCCACCTTGAAGCGCAAGTACCTTCTGTGCGCTGAGAACATGGAAATATGAAAATAGGCATCTTTCATATCCAATGTAGCCATGTAATCCCCTTTTTTAGGAGGGGGGATTACCTCTTGTAGCGTAGTCATACGAAACTTTTGGGGCTTGACATACTTGTCAGTCTGTAAGTCCAATACTGGGCGCATTGTCAAATCTTTTTTTGGCACAAGGAAGTAAGTTGAATAAATGCCCTTGTTTACCTGGTGTCCCGGGACGAGTTCTATCGCGTCCTTTGCTAGCAGATTAGCGATCTCCTCGAGGAGAATCTTCTGTTGTTCTAAAGAGTGCACTCTGTCGTGGAGGATGGTTCCGGGGATGCTGCAGTAGTTCTATACAGTACCCTGCGGATACTGTTGACAGCACCCATCTGTCTGATGTGATCCCTTCCCAAGCCTCGGTGAAGTTGGAAATGCGTCCCCCTACTGGGGTTGCGTGAGAAGGGACCCTGAACTGAGCGTCACTGCTTTGGTGGAGGCGTGCCGCCTCCTTTACTGGGGCTGCCTCTGCCTTTACCACGTCCTCTCCTATTACCCCTGCCGTAACCCTGGGAAGACTGTTGGCTGTTGTTCCACTGTGTACCCTGCCCTTGGGAATAGTTGGATCCTCTCTGGGAATTTTGGCCGCGTGGACGACGAAAATTACTATTCCCTCTCTGGTTAGGGGGTTTATTGGTTAACTGGCCAAGGGACTTGAGTGTTTCGTATTCGTCCTTGGCATTCTTCAGCGCGTCTTCGACCGCCTTACCAAACAACAGATCGGCTTCCACCGGTTTGTCCAACAATGATGCCTGGGTTTCTGCCTTAAAACCAGACTGCCGTAACCACGCATGTCTCTTGATAACACTACCTTCTGCTATCAATCTGCCTGCATTGTCCGCAGCGTCAAAAGTTGCTTTTAAAATGCAACCAGACACGGTTCTACCCTCTGCGGAAATTCGTGCTAACAGGCCCTTTAAGGGTTCTGGTGCAGAGGCTATGAGTGCCGCGACTTCTTCCCACTGATGGCAGTTGTAGCTGGCCAACAGGGTGGTGGAGTTTGCAATCCTTGCCCGATAGGCAGACGTTGAGGCTACTTTCCTGCCGAAACCATATAGTTTTTTGCTCTCCTTGTCTGGAGGAGCTTCGGACGATGACAAGGGTGTTCCAGCCCTCTTACGAGTGTTAGTGACAACTAGGGAGTCTGGCTTCAGATGTCCTCTTATATAGAGAGGGTCAGACTGGGCTGCCCTGAAAAGTTTTTCAACTCTGGGATTGACTGCTCTGGTGAGGTTCGGGTTCACCAGGGACGGGTCTATTCTTCGCTGAATAGAGTTAAGTATAGGGATGGTCTGGGCAACAGGCCTCCTTTCTCCCACTAACTCCTCGGCGAAGTCCCTCTCCTCCTGGGCACCGTGGGTGTCAATATGGCAATGTTCTGCTGCACGTGCGAGAACCTCGTTCAGGAGGGGTTGGTTATCGACAGGGGAGTCGGTAACCGGGGCTTCCTTCTCTACCGGGGAATCTACTCTGTAGGTTTCAGGGTCTTCCTCTTCTTGGTCCTCATCATCCGCATAGTAGCCCGTCCCGGTTTGCTCTTCTACCATGCCAAAATCTTGGTCCTCACCAAAGGAAGCCTCTCCTTGATACAGTGAGTATGGCCGTACCTCGAAGGGGTCTGTAGACCTCATCGGTGTCTCAAACCGGGGCTTCTAACTCGGGGGGGGGGGGAGATAAGATCATTAGAGCCTGAGGGTGTAGCCCCTTGTGGATCATATGAAAGGAAATGGTCTGGATTTTTATCGTAAAAAGTCTGCCAAAGTAGACATCCTTGACATGACCCTATCTATGTCATCACTCGACCATTTTTTGGAACTGGGAATGACTCTCTCAGAAAGTCTAGGAGATTTATCTTGAGTAGATTTGCTGGTTTTAGAAATATCAGCAGACCTGGTCTTGTCTGTCTGTTTAGGAGGAGTGGAGTGTTTCACAGGTGTGGAAGAGTGCAGAGGCTGCTTCTTCTGCTGTTTTCCCCCCTCCCTGTGAGTGGAAAAGTGTTTTCCCTGTCCCTTTGTGGCTCCGGAGGTTTTCGACGCCTGGCATCGAGGATCGGGGGTAGAGTCCCTGTCCTTCGAACGTGGGGCCGCGCTGATCTTGTCTGCGGGCTCCGACTCCTGGAGCACGGCCTGGGGGTGGAAGTCGTCTCCGTCCTCCGACGATCGAACTTCTGTCAGCCTAGGGAGCGAGGCACTCTTGGCAAGAGTGGATGATTGCCTGGAGTCATGCGGCGATCTCGATCGAGAACGCCCAGAGGACACCGATTCGGACCGTTCTGTTTGTGCCTCTTTCCGAGAACTCGACGTCGTCGAGTCTCGGTTGGACTTCGTGTGTTTAGTGTGTGTGGTGTGTGAAGCGCTTGTGTCGCCGGGGGTCTTCCCCATAGCCGCACTGCCGGACGACCTTCCGAGGTTGGGGACCTGCGCTCGGTTGTCTTTCGACGCCGTAATGCCCTCGCCGTCCGAAAGCACGGCGTCGCTGCCATCGCTGAAGGTGCCCTCCGCTGCCATGGCCGCCTGCCTGGCGTGGTGGGCCCAATGCTTCGTCGAACGGTCCTTAAGTGTCTTAGGTTTAAACCTACTACACGCTCTGCAGTTCGCTTCGGGGTGGTCCCTCGGCAAGCAGAGATTGCACGTGGCGAGTCTGTCGAACCAAGGGTATTTGCGATTGCACTTGGGGCAGAATTGAAAAAGGGTACCCTCTATTATAAGCACCTTGAGGCAGCGGGCTGGTAAGTGTAGGGAATGTATAAGGTGTACCTATATACCAAGAGTGTAGAGTATGTCCAACCCCCCACTCTCCCTAATTGCAGGGCCGAGGCCAGAGGCCTTCCAAGGCCCGGGCAGAGGCCAGAGGCCTTCCGAGGCCCAAATCCTTCGTGCAGCAGCCGACGGTCGATTTCTTCTCCAAGCCGGCGTCGAGTGTCGAATTTCGACGTTGGTATGGGGAAAGGATTTAAATTAATCAATATTTTAGCAAAAGTATGGCTAAGGCCAGGGGACTCGCAAAATGCTTCCGACCAGTATGGCGGAAAAAAACAATCTGAGGATCCTAGACGCGTGAGGGATCTTGGGTACAGTGGACGTCACACTAGGGATAGTATTACTGGCACGCCCTGTGTCGACGCCCATTTTCGAGTTTCGAAAAACAAACTAATACTCCGCAGCTTCCACTAGATGTCGGCCTATGCACAGCATGTGATCTAAGCAGATTCCACAAGCCTCAGAAATATATTTATGTGTGGGTGTATGAATTTGAATACATGTGCATGCAAGTTTAAATCCACTCGTGTGTGCACTGTTTTCAATCTTCTTGCATTTGCAACTTTTCAAGCTATGTAAGCCTGCACAACTTTAAAACATCTGTTTGAAGGTCTCAGCGTGCATGTATTTTTAGGATGAAGATAGAAAATGTTAAAAAAAGAAAAAAAAAGAAATTGTGCTTCCACATTACACCCGAATCTGCTTGTGCATTGAAAGCTAGGGGAATGATGGAGTTTGCACTTCACACTATTCTTCAGTAGAAATCATTCTTTCTATTCATTATTGTTGCACCATCATCTAATCTAGAACTGTGGCTTTCCTGGAATGCATTAAAGCAGGCCATCATCCTAGGGAATGGTATTTTGCAACACCATCATGACCCGATCTCTGGACCGGCTTAAGCCACTAACCATATTTGAAAAACTCAAACTTTACAAAGGGGAATTCCACATTAAAGTGGCATCAAAATGTATTCAGTTTAACATTTCGTTTATCAATGCTAAGTCAATTGGGCATTAAAGATAACATTTCTCTTGGCATTCAATGTAGATGGAGGAAACACAGGTCTCTGAATATCAGCACCCGTGTTCCTCGATCATTCCCGGCAGCTACCTTATATCTGTCCTCCCAGGCTTTGTCATAATCAATCGATTTGGACAGTTTGGGAGTTACTGGTTCTTTTTAATGTACATTTTAAGAGGTAACTTGCCATTTTGGGGAAGCAGCAGGGGTCTCAGTCAGCCTGAAATCATTTTGTCAACAAACCCTCGGTTGAGTTGGCTTATTTGGAAATTAATCTCCCAGCACAGACTTGTCTTCCTTTTCCTTCAATAGGGTGGACTCCTATCTGCATGTGGTCAGTCTTTCCAATGGTATCAACACTACAGGACCAGTTTGTTTCTCAATGACTCTGGACTGGTTGACATTCCTCTCTGACCGACCTTCCTAGGTTCAACTTGCCCCTTTTCTCTCCTCCATCACACTCTCCACCTATAGCGTCCCTATCCTCTCGCTGTGGCTCTTCACCATCTACCTTGCCCCTCTAGCCCATTTGATCTCTGCCTACTCTCCTAACTTCCAGTGTTATGCAGATGACATGCAGCTCACCTTCAAGCTTCCCTCCACTGCCTCCACTTCTTCCTCTCCCATTCCTGACTGTCTGCTATTCAGGCACGGTGCTCTGCTAACGATATCTTACTTAATGACGGTAAGACTGAGATCCTTTTCATTTGGACCCCAGCTCCCTCCTTCACTCATACTCTCTGGCCGCCCTTCATGGGCCCCCTCCTCTCACCCTCCTGTGATGCAAAAAACCTTGGTCTCATCTTCGACTCTTCCCTCTCCTTCTCTCCTCACATCACAGACCTTGCCACGAAGGGACACTTTTAGCTGCACCTCCTCAGAGGCATTCTTCCTTTCCTCACCTTCCCCCCAAAAACTCAACGTCTCCAGAGCTCTGGTCCTCTCCAGGCTGGACTACTGCAACAGCCTCTTCCTAAATCTGCCTAGTTCCTACCTTCGCCCCTTCAACTAATCCAGAATAGGACTGTAAGATGTCTTTGGCCTCAAGATCAGGGACAGCATCTCTCCAGCCCTAAAATCTCTCTACTGGCTCCCGGTTGCTGCAATGATCAAGTCCACGACCCTCTATCACCCACAAGGCTTTCTGGGGTCTGCGACCCGCTACATCCAACTATCTCTCCCTAAAAACATCTCTGTTACAGCCCTTTGGTCTTCTAGCTCCAACTCTCTGCAGATCAGACACTTTTCCAAGCAGAGGGTGGGGGTCGATCTCTCTGCTCTGCAGTGCCTCCCTGCCCCTCTCAGACTTGAGCCGGAAGCTTCCCAAGACCCTTCTTTTCGCCTCCTTCCCCTTTCCTTTGCACTCTCTGTATTCCCCTGGCACTTGTCCATTGGCCTCCCCTTAGCACTTGCCAACCCATGGGCCCTTTTTCCACCCTGACCGGCACTCCCAAAAAGTGGCACCATATGACATACATTACTCACCGTAATCATATTTCTGGTGTTGCATTTGCTTAGATTCACATGCTGTGCATATAGTTCAACATCTAGTGAAAATCGCTGTGTATTGCATCTTCCTTTCAAAGATCGAGAAAAAAAAAAAGAACGTCGACATTGGCGTGACTAACATTATCCATAACGAGAAGTGTATCTAAAACCCTTCACACGTTGAGGTCCCACAGGTAATTTTTATTCTGCCTTGAGGGAGCCTTGGAGAATACATGAGCGAGTACAGAAGAAAATAAGGTGCAAGATGTTCCTTCTACTCCAAGAGGGGACGAAGGGGGGGCGCATGTGAATCTAAGCAGATACAATCACCAGCAATACGATTACTGTCAGTAATATGTCTTCCGATGCTTGTGAATCTGCTTAGAATCACATGCTGTGCATAGATTAGCGAGCAGTACCAGGAGATGGCAGTGAGATGTGTGAAGGAATATTAGCAGAGATGTCTTAGCACTGCTTGTCCCCCCTGCAAATCTGACAGAGTGTGTATCTAAGCAGTAATGCGGAGTGAAAGTTTGAACAGAACTCCAGGTAGCTGCTTTGCAAATACAATCATGAGGAACATTTGCAATAAAGGCTATAGTAGCTCCTGTGCCTTGAGCAGACTGTGTTCTAGGCATAAAGGGTACATCTATTTTGGCAAGGGAGTAAAACTGATGCATTTAACAATCCATCTAGAGACAAAGAATTCATCTGTCGTACTTAGTGGTTTTGCTTTATCAAGGTAATACACCACTGCTCTCCTAACATCTAATTTATGGAGGCTTCTTTCAGCTGAATTAGTGGAAAGCTGAAAGAAAGTTGGCAGTTTGATGGATTGGTTCACATGGTGCGTAGGAATACATTTTAGGTTCAAAGCGAGGGTGTGTGCTTAGTACCATTTTGTCCTTATGAGTGGTTACAAATGGGTCATGAACTGAGAGAGCCTGCAGTTCACCAACTCTCCTGATATAAGTAATAGCCACTAGGAAAGACAGTCTTATAGGTGAGTGCCTTAAGACTAGCCGTATGCATTGGCTCAAGAGGAGGTCTCATTAGACTTGTAAGAACATTCAAATCCCAGCCGGGAGTGGAGTTCGAAATAGGAGGCTGAAGTCTTTTACCCCTTCCTTGTATGCCTTAATTACTGGAATTTTACACCAGGAAACCTTGCTCCGTGATGTGGTGTACGCAAAGAGGGCAGCAAGGTGGACCTTAAGAGAGTTGAAAACAACTGAACCCAAGAGGCGTGTTAGATAAAGGACTATGTCATTAGGTGAACAGTCAATAGGGCTAATGTTTTTTAGTATTGCACCATATGACAAAACGCTTCAATTTATTGGAGTAACAATGTCTGTGCCTCTCTAAGAATGTCCATACATCTTTGAGGTAGATGGAGGTCCCAAAACTCTATGACCTCTGGAGCAAAGCTGCTAAATTGAGAGTTTGAGGGCACGAGTGTAGAGTCTTTCCTTGGTCTTGTGACAGAATGTTGTATGGGCAAGGGAGTTTCCTCGGTGGGGAGACCGACATTCTCATGAGATGAGAGAACCATGGCGGTCGAGCCCACATTTATTTATTTATAAACATTTAGCAACAAGCCTTCTGTATGCAACATAACCATTTCCAATTTAAAATACATATATAATACATTATATAGTTCATTACAACACTTCAAGTATTTAAAATCCCAGTGAGAGAGCTTATAATGAAAACACTTCAGATCAGTATCTTCATAATTTCCTTACACTTCCAATAACATTTTACTATATAAAAAAATCAGATTTAAATCACATCCTTTTAAAAAGGCCGGCCACATGTTGATAAAGTCGGCTGTACTTAATTTGTTGTCATATTCTTTTAAGTATTGCCAACGCAGCCTAGACAGACTTCCACACTCAATTAAAAGATTCCACACAGCCTACAATAACATTTATATCGTGCTAACCCCAACTGATCACCCGTGGTCTGTAAAGCAATGGTCACATTAAATGTAAGTCTTATATATTGCTTTGCTATTGCACTATTGGGGTATGCAGTTATATATTGAGGCTTTATCTCTTTGCTTATAATGTATTCACAAAACTCAGTACGATTTTAATGCAAGTAGGTTAGTTAAGTGTTGTTCTTTACGGATCTCGAACATCTTTTGCTTAATATGGCTTTTGATCATATAGACTGCGCCGTCTTGCCTCATCCCACAGCAACCCTCTTCCCATTTCATAGATGCAACTTCCCTAGGGTGCCCCTTTTGAAATAGTTATCAAGTCCAAGAAAAGCATCTATAAATTCCCCAATCATGATGTCATTTTGAATTTTCAACATTTTGTCACAGAAACACATGATTTTCCAAGTTACGTCATACGTTATACCAGCCATTTAGTTCCAAATATATTCGCTCATCTGGTAAAGTCAGTGGGAGCGCGAACAATTTACACAATGCCTTTGCTTCATACCTCTTCAAGATGGGTAGATGATTACCACCCCATAGCTCGACTCCATAAAATATGATCGATCTAACTTTAGTCAGGTAGAGCAATAGGACAGTTTCAAATGACATTCCTCGTTGTCTATACACAACGATTTATTAATTCAATGCTTGGTTACATTTGTTCGTTATCTCGTTCCAATGTCTTATCCCATTTTAAATTACTCTGTAGGTGCAACTGTAAGTACTTATAGGTCTCAACGTTTTCCAGTATTTCAACAATTAAAGTGCATGGATATATTCAGGCTTCACGTGTGCCTTTTGAGAATACCATCGTCCTACTTTTCACAGTATTTAAGACTAGGCCATTCATTCCAGCATATGACCCAAGGAATTCAAACAATTTCTGAAGGCCTTGGGGGGTATGGTCGATTAAGACCAAATCATCAGCGTTTGCTAGCCACCTTAAAGAATAGCAGGCAACCTTCACAAGACATAACACAGATGATATAAATTCCAACCCATATCTGACAGGTAAAGGTTGACAAGAGTTGCCGCTACCACAGCCCTGCTTTACTCCACATCTAGTTTTGAATGGTGCCGATAATCTACTTTCCCCATCTAACCTGATTCTGATTGAGGTATCAGTGTAAAGCAGTATTAGCATCTTCAGTAGTCCACTCGTTATGTTCCAAACTTTACGTTTTTTTCCATAGACGCCCTTTTAGTAGACAATCAAACGCAGCAGAGAAATCTATAAATGTTGTATACACTTTGGCATTTCTTCGTTCCCAACTGTATTCGATTGAGGTGGTTAGTATCAATAGGTTGTATGTCATGTCATGATGTTTAATGAAGCCCATGTGGTTTGCGGGGAGTATCGTAAATGTATCAATCCAGTTATTTAATTCAGTTAGTAATACCTAAGCCAGTATTTTAGAAGGGACTTCAATCATCGCAAGCATGCAATAATTTCCAGGAAGATTCATCGGCCCTTTTTTATGTACTGGCAAGATTTGGCTTTCTCTCCATGTTGCTGGTATTACGCCAGAGGTCCCAATCTGATTGAATAGTAGGTACAACCCACGCGCCCATACAACCAGGTTTCTTTTCATCACAGCATTACAAATGCAGTCATTGGCTGTTGCTCTAGATTTAAGTGTCTAATAACGTTAGCTTTATCGTGTAGTGTTGACTGGCATTTCCAGGCATCAGTTATCGGGCTTGTATTGATCTGACCCTCATCTGATCCCAGCGGGTTAGTAATATGTATTTTCCAATCAGTTTCAGTAGCGCCGATAATGGGTAAATTGCGTGGCTGTGCGCCTCGCATAATTTCCCAAATACGGTTTGTGTCTTTTGCGAGCGCAGGCTGAGCAATTTCTTTCCACAGGTTCCCATTGTGTGTTTTTTTTGTGTGTGATGGTACAACCAGCTAAGGTAGAGCTTTTTGAGAACTCCGACGCATAGCGCAACTTCGCTTGCTGGGTTGGAGCTTGTCTGTCTGCATACTACTTTACTAATAGCCTTCCTAAGATTTCGTTTGGAAGCAGCAATTTCAGAGTCATTTATTTTCTGTCTATGTTGCTGAAAGAAGTAATGAAGCGCAAGATTTTTGTATTTACGCTTCTCAATAGAGGCGTCTTATTGTGGCAATCCTAGTTACAATGGCCTATACAATATCTTCCCTATCAGTTCCACCATATGTACCTTCATAAGTCTCATTACATGTAGATAACAGTGACTCTGATTTATTAGACGCTTTGTCTATTTTTTGATTGTTCCATCTTATTCTGTTCCCCTGGCAGTTGAGCGCTATATCCCCCTTTGTAGCTCTAGCATCATGCTGGTTCGCTTTTCTGAAGGATGTCAATAATACACATATTGGCCGAAGAGAGCGATAAAAATTGCCAAAAAACATGCTGCCAACACTAATCGGACCATTTGCCGGACCAAAAAAGTCAAGAAAGACTTAGAAAGACTTGTATGAGTTACTACTTAGTCCACTCAGTAACCTTGTGAGGAAAACCAAGCAACACTGGCACCTTATAAAAAACACTGGGACCCTGAATAACACCACTTTTTGCTTTCAAGAAGAATCTCAAGGAATCCCCAATTCACACTTTCATTGAACCAGTGAAACACCAGACTACACTGTGGGATCTTCCACCAGTACAAGGCCATTTCAGATGTGGACAGTGCCTAGCATGTCAGTTCACAGAAACCAAGGTTTTCAAATACAAAAACATTACATGGACTCTCAAGGATCATACTAATTGTAATACTAAACAGATGATCTACGTCTTTGAATGCCCCTGTGGCTTACTATACGTGGGAAAGACCATGAGGGTAATTAAGACATGCATCTCGGAACACAGATCATGCATTAAAAACAAAGTACCTGAGAAACAGTTGGTTGATCACTACGTCCGTAAAAACCACCCCAACATGGACCTTAAATGGTTTGCCCTACCAAAACTATCCCCCACCAAAAATGGAGGAGACTTCGACAGAACCCTAACCCAACTTGAGCAAAAGAGGGTCCACAGACTCACTGTGACAGACGGACTTAACAACACCGTTGAGTGGAAGCAATTTCTATGATCTAGTGTAACTATTTGACTCTGTGTGAAACCCTATTTATACGTATAACCGTAGTCACGAGTGTGAGTGTGACTGTACACTGTGCAAACACTATTAACTATACTCTTAAGAAACATATTGAACATGTCCTATTGATTTCTCTATGTGTTGATGTGTCATGTGCTTCCAGAATATTGTTTAGGCATTCAAACAACCCATTTGTAAGCAACCCATGGGTGATATACCAGATTACCACATGTGAGACCAATCAAGTTTATTTGCAATTGTGTAATTGTACTTTTTCACAACTTGTTATCAACAGAATGAGTATGCACACATGGAAGCACACCCTCAAATTTTGAGACTTAACAACATTCTGTATACTCCGACTGTTGCAGCACGGGCATCCATGAAAACTGTCCTAATATGCCAATATCTACTAATACACTACTAGGTGTTTTTTTTTTTCCAATCTTTTCAATTATGACCGAATTACGGTGCATCCACTGATCATTGAGAGGGAACTCTTACGAGACACTAGTTGCCTTTCTCTATACGCTGCTTTGTTTAATTACCAACCTGGGCGTTAGTAGAACATCATCCAAGCATGACCTTGGGCCGTGTCCGGTTGCCATGACCACCACTCGTACAATTGTTCCTCCAGCTTGCTGAGGGTATTTACATTCATTGTCAGTTTTTCCCCTCGATAAGCCACCCTGTTGAAGATTAAACAAATCAACATCAGCGTGGTAGAACATTTTCCCAACATTACGCTCTGGCGTGTTTGGTTGCCATGGCAACCATTCTAACAACCGTTTTTCTTTCACCATAATTTACGACCCCACTCTGGCTAGCCAATACCCAACACACTGTCTCTGACAGATTATATGCATGGCAACTATACCGCCTGCCACGTAGGCAAAACAAAATGTCCACCAGTATATATACAAGCCGTTTCCATGGCAACCACACGCCGCCGATTACACAGAGGACCGCAGACACCTCGGGTCCCCAAAGGGCTGATTTTTGCTGTTTCGGATGACCGCACCAGGTACTTGCCTCGCGATCATTTGGCATGTGAGACTAGACTTCCATTGGCATTAGGATAGCGATTTTATCGGGCCAGCCTCCATTATATGACAAACAGCCCCCCGCACATCTGTACACTTAGAGCGCTAGACGTAAGCACACAAGTATGCACTCGAGCACCATGGTGTATATACATTGCCATAGTATTGCTAGGATGTTTGGGGAGACTCCATATTGAAATGTGGTCTCTTATTAATTGCCACGTGTAGACAGCTTTTTAAGAATATACAGGCGCCGACCAGCCGCTACACTGCCCAGGCACTCAGTTTGAGTCATACTAGATGGTGGACAGTTGATTAATGCCTGGTCCTCCTTTTCACATCTCTGATTTGCCAACCCCGCCCTGGGGAACTTACTCCCACAGCCAGATTACTCCGGACTAATTTCGCTATGCCGGACCTTTTCAGAATCCAGGCTGGTAAGCATTTTTTCTTTCCCTGCACATGCATTCCCTATCACTAATGCCCCACAAATTAGATTTTTAATACACGGTCATTATCCACAGACCCGGCATGTTTGAGATGGAACATATCCCCTGTCCCTCGCTGAAAACGAGGACTACCAGTAGTTTTGCCACTGGATTTTAGATTACGGCAAGATCCGCGATCTCTTGATCATCTCCCGTGAGATTGTCTACTTCTGCATGGATTGCTTGATAATTATTTAAATAGAGCCCATTCCTCAAATTATCCGGATAATCTTTTCTATCCATTCATTTTGACAGATATACATTGGATTCTCCCACGTGCACCACGTTTCCCATCCTGATGAAGGCCCTTTCACCTATAGCTCCAAGGCCGAAACACAGTTGTGTTGACCCATATCGCTTGTGTTGTAAACACTTCACTATTGTACATTCTCTACACACTTGTTAAATATGTACCCCAATTAAATCCTCAATACTCTGAATCTTCACCCTTAGTAGGGAATGCAGAGTTGGTAATTGCTGGAAATTTAAACCCAAAATGTATATTTGGACCATGCTACTTATGTACCATACCATATTTTGTGTTCATGTTTTCTGTTGAGTAGCCTTTGATTCTACAAATATATTTGTAACACTTGCTGCTATTGCATTAAATGAGAATCAAAGGAGCGGTCATCTTAAACCGTTTGGTTTTCTGACCATCAGGATTGAATGTTGTGTCCTTTGTTTGGGCTCCGACATGACCTTACTCAATTGTATATGATAAACCTTTACCTACCTGGGTAGAGTAAGGCATTAACCAGGTGCTCTTTGTTAAATATGTCTGTATGTGTCTTCCAATGGCGTCTTTCCTCTGTCGTCAGAGGGCAGACAAGGGGAAATCTCCCCGCAATTGGATGAGAAATAGATCCATTCCACACAGAATGTACAGGGAGGGTAAAAAGACCCTTCCGCCCTTACATTCCCCCTTTCGTTACTCCTAAAGTAACGAATACCCTTGGCCATGACTGCACCTAAGTTCTTCTGCCTCCATCATTGCTTCATCCCAGGCTGGGGTCCCTTTTATTGGCATCCAAGCCCTACACACAGATCTTAGACTTTGGCCCCTTCTGGCAAATTCCTCAGGAGTGCAGGTCATGTATACACACCCACCAACCCACACCTCTTTATATCATTCTAATTCAGGAGGCTCCTTGATAGTTATATGCCACAAATTGTCTACTCTATCCCCCGTATTATACACTGCTGTCATGCGGTATGTGGGCTCATTGTTTTCACCAGTTTGCACTTCTGCTTCCTTAGTATCATGAGGCAGTTTGTATTACCCACTGTCACCATCATCATTGCACTACTAGGCATAGATTTTGCACAGCATCAAACCCCTAACTGGCACACACATAAAATCAGTAGCAAAAATACGAACCAGGATGGTACTCAATCAAAAACTGTATCGAACAAGTCACTTGGCTAGACGCCACCTTCCTTCTTCATCCGCGCTCCGAGATTGTGTCCTGCAGCTATTACATGTGATAATCGCCCGTTGTCAGCATCTGCAGAAGACACGAATGTGCAACATGCACTCCTGATTTTTCAGCAAACACCGCCTTCCATTGCTGTGAGGAGGTCCAAGACATAACTGTTTTGCATTGTCATCGGCCGCAGGGCTGAGTTCTACCTTGATGACGTTGAACCCTTCTTCAGTGTCATTTGCCAGTTGGATCAGCTCCCACCTCACAATATGCAACCATTTGGCATTTGCTCATGCCTGGACGCTTGGTATGAGTAATGCGAAAAATGTTTCAGCTGAGTTAAACAACTTAAACTGGTCTGGTATTTGTGCCAGGAGATTGGAAGAGTCTTTAGAGATATAGTTTGAAGCTCTCCCTTTACGCGACACTTTGTCTTGTAGCTTGTCCTCCGATAGCACATCACTTGGGGGGGTTCTTAGGTTGTTGACTGGGGTGCCAAGGACAGTCTGGTGGGCACCCTCTCCCCTTGGACGTGGCTCTCCGGAATCACCATGAGGGCCGAATGCAGCATAGCCAGGGCACAAGTACCTCTCCATGACAGCAGAAAGTGCAAGTACACCCGTTTGCCCCATACCCAATAATTGTCCATCAAAGCAGTTGTTCCTTTTCTCATATCGGGGAGGACAAGCGTTTTGTTGCAAAGTCTGTTTGATGCCATGGGCACCTTTCCTTCTCTGTGAAAACAAAGTTTGTATTGCACTTTGCGTTAGATCTTGATTGGCTTTTCGAGAGCTGTTACCCACGTTAGTTTGGCAATGTGCTGGGACCATGTTTGAGTGCATGTTCTTTTGACCCATTGACATTTTCCTTCTGACAGTCCTCGTAGTGCTTCTGCTTTGCACATCACAGTTTCCTCTTGCCATTTGTTTTCTGTGGATATTGTCCCTTTTATGATATAAGACGGTTCGTTGATGCAAAGTACTCCTTGACACTTACTGTCACAGGTCTTCTTGTTTTGAAGCAGTTGTAACATTACTGTGTGTGCTTGGAAGGTACTTCGAATTCTACAAAGTGCAAGATGAACGAGACACTGGGCATCTGCTATGGGAGTTTCCTGCGGTATTAGAACCTTAGGTGTTCCTGACACGTGAGCTATCAGAGAACACACAAAGCAACTTTCATTTGTTGCTTGTTTACCCATGGTGCTCATGTCAGAGTACCATTTGTTAGACCGAGCTGAGTGACGGGGATCCTCTACTGCATCCAGCCCTAATCCATGGTATGCATCATATCTCTTTCATTCCGTCTCCCTCTACCTTCCCTCCCCCAGACCGTTTTGTATCATCAGAATTCTTTGATAGAGGATAGGAAACATACCTAAATTCATCTTTTCGTTTTGTTCATAATTATTTTGCCAATACTGTGTGTCTGGAGGGATACTTGGGGTGGGGGTTTGGGGCAAAATGTGCATAAACTCAACATTTGAGGTAGGGTTGAAGGTTGTCCGAGAGTGAGTGTAAGGTAGTACTAATACATCCAAGGTTGATTGGTATTTGTCATATATAAAATACGTTTTCACTACTATTCATTGTTGGGGGCCCCAACTGAGGTGCTTTCATTTTGCGGTTCTTGTGCATTGTGGTTAAATGTGTAGAGGTATTGTGGGCCCACATCAATTTCACTCCCTCATATATTAGCTGTGTTCCCTCTTGCACAGGTTTTCCCCACCCCCCCTTTCTTTTATATCAGCAAAAATAAAATAAAAGCTCCAATACAAACCAAACTAAGCGCAATCATAATGTGGAATATAGAATGGCTGTAAAATGAAGACCACAATTATAAGAATATGCCCTACTGACGCCAACTGCTATCTATCTCTGTCGTGGCTTCATTGAGGGCCCTCGTTTCTGCCATGTTTCTACCTACAGTGTGGAATACAATGAGTTAAGTGCATTTTCAGTCATTCAAAAAAACATATTCCATTTAGAGAGAGAGACAGAGAGGTATAGTATATAATCATTATTTGAGTTTATTTACATACTAATCAACTGTTGACACTTATTTACACGGGTACCACATTATTTGTAATTACCAAATATTATTCTGTTTTACTCAATTTATTCACTTTAGAGTACTGCCACTTCCTGTGCATTGGGCTGTTCCCCTTCTGGCGTCACCCTGATATGGCCTTTTCTAACGTCCGAGAGGTGTATCCAATATTTCAGGCCCTTAACTTTCACTGCAGAGGGTGTACAATATATCATCTCGTAAGAGCCGTGAAATCTTTGAGAATTCCATCTCCTTACAAAACTCTGCACATATACCAACTATCCGGGCATTAACTGTGTCGTGGGGCTGTCTGCTGCTGCAGTGTTTGCGTCAGTCTCACTTTCCCTAGTGAAGGGCGGAGCTACTTGTTTATCTATGCTCCTCACTGCCCCTGTGAGCTGTGTCAAATATTCCTTGAATTCCTCCCCTAGGATCTTTGCAATTCTATGAGCATCTGATACTCTTCTTATTGGTAATAAAGGTGTCTGTATGCGCCTCCCTGTTACTATTTAGTGCAGGGACTAGTGGTGGCCCTTACTGGGTTGTGTTCGTAATTGAAATAGTGCTATGGGCAGGCAATATACCCAGTTCTTTTCGATGGTGTGGCACAATCTTGATAGTCTACTTTTGAGAAGCCCGTTCATTTTCTCGTCCATTCCATTCGCTTGCAGGTGGTAAAAAGAACAGTCTATATTTAATTCCTAGTAGTTAAGTTACCTCTTTAAAGAGGCTGTTAATGTGTGTTCCGGCGTCGGAGCGTATGACATCACAAGTGCCCCAACGCGGAAACACTTCCCTCACCAAAATATTTGCAACGCATTTTGCGTCTGGGTGGGTGCAGGGTCCTGCTGCCACCCAGCGCGAAAAGGGGCAGACCACCACTATTGGGTATTTAGCTCTATTGCACCTTTCTCCCATGTCTGTGTAGTCAATCTGCAGATCACGGAAAGGTCTGATGGGGTGGGGCAGTGTCCCTCGCAGTGTCCCGAGGGTCATTCCAGAGCTGTATGTTTGGCAAGTTATGCATTCAATTGTCATTTTGGCAAGGTGCCCTTGGAGGTTTGGGGCACACCAGTCCTCCTGGATGTCGGCAGCTATGTGCTGTTTTGTTGCATGCACTGGAAAATATAGTAGTTGGAATGCAAGTTGTAATAGTTCCACAGGCATTACTACCTTTCCTGTTGTCTCTTGTCACCAAAGGAGATCAGTGGGCGACTGTACAACCCCTTTTTGACCATAATTCCTGCTCCGCCACTGGCGCCCTTTTTTGTAACTCAATCACTTGTGCAATGGGTAGTGAATTGTATCCGCCTTCTTTTTCCTCATTTGTGTTGCCTTTTAGTAGATATTCTGTTGGGGCTTCTGGAAATATGCTGCCTGCTTTGCAGCGGCTGCTGCCGAGTTTCCCAGTGATATGACCTCACTTTGGTTCGTATGGGCCTGGCATTTTACCAAAGCCACTACCAATGGTTCTGCGAGAGCTTCTGCTCATTCAAAGGTTCAACATGTTGAACTGGGGACCCATCTGCCCTTCTGGAACCTCTCCTTCTCCACCTGGAAAATCCAGTATGCATCGTTGTGGTTACATATGCTGAATCTGAATAAATGGTTACTGCACATAGTTTTGCTGCATGCAATGCTTCAATCAGTGCTAATAGCTCTGCTGCTTGTGCCGAGTAATGCATTGGCAGTCGTTTTTGCACAATAATCTCATTCCCCTTCTAATCTCACAACTAATGTGCCCACATGTTTTTCTCCCGTCTCTGGGCATTTGCCTTGGATGTAATCCATTTGGATGCTGACCCATTCACAAAGTACACTTCACCTTCCTCCAAGGCGTATTTATTTTTATTTATTTGCATTTATAAAGCGCACATCGGTCCTTGGGCCTCGTGGCGCTGTTACAGTATACTTGCTTAAGTGAACAACAATTTGCATGTAGATTCACAACAGTTTTCAGTGTGTTTTCATACAGAATAAGGCGAGATGCATTTGGCAATGGTAAGAACATTAGTAGTCACCTTAGAGAAGGGGTGCGCCTAGGAGTCAGTGATTATTGGAAGAGGTGCATCTTCAGTGACTTGCTGAGGGAGGTTTCTTTCCCGAGTGCGGGAGGTAGCGTGTTCCAGTTTTCTGGGGCTAGAACTGCAAAGCTTGAGCCTCCTGCTCTGGATCTTTTGTAGGCAGGGACTGTAAGTTGGTTGCTGTGCTGGGCACGCTTGGTCTTTCAGATGTGGCATGTTGAATGGTTTCTGAGAGGTAGGGGGGTGCTGTGTTTGATAAGCAGGTAGGTGTGATGGAGAGGGTCTTAAAGAGGATACGCTCTTCAAATGGGAGTCAGTGGGCGTCCCTTGCTTTGGGAATGTTGTCTCCTTCCCCCTCGCATGTGGCACAATCAGGATTTTGCATGTCTTCTACAGTGGATGTCTTCGTGAGGCATGTGGCTGGGTTTACAATCTTGTAGCATACTATGCAGATGTTTGGGCTGGAAAGTTATTTCTTAATATGTTGCTCTCTGTGTGGTAAGTGTGGATTAGATCGTTCGAGAATGGCAAACAACGAGAGCTCAACAACAGTGTAAAAGAGCATCCCATTACTATGGTTGTGCTTTTTTTCAATCGGGAAGGCAGCTGCTGCAAGAGACTGTCGCACGCAAAGTTGCCTTGCATTACTGAATCAAGGGTGCCGCTGTAATAGGCTATGGGTTTGTGCCCTAAAGACGTCTTTTGTGTTAATACTGCGCTCATGAGTGTCCCATTGCAGTGTGAGAACAAGAATAATTCCCGTTCATAGTCTGGGGTCGCTAGAACGGGAGCCGTAGAGATCAGCTCTTTCAGTGTTATAAAGACTGTGTGCATGTCTGGTGTCCAGAGGATAGTTGTGCCATCCTTTTGTGCTTGTAGGAGGGGCCGTGTATATGCTGCGTAATCGAGTATCCAAGCTCAGCAATAAATTGCATATACCAAGAAACCTTTGGATGTCCTTTCTGTGTAAGGCCTAGCTGCTACACGTACGGCTGCTGCTCTGTCTGGATGGAATTATTCTCTTCCCATCTTTAGATATTAGTTGTCCCAAATACAGTACCTCTGCTAGGCAGTACAGCAAATTTCCTTTGTCCACCTTGTACCCCTTTTGCGCCAACAAATTCAGTAATATTATTGAATCTTCTCTGCATTGCTCCTCACTCTTGCTACAAATCAAGGTCATCCACGTATTGTATCACTGTGCATTTTTACATCAATATTGCCGAGATCCTTGTGCAATATTCTGTTAAAGATGCTTGGGCTTTAACAGTATCCCTGGGGTAATCTGCAATGCTCATATCTCTTCCCTCCCAGGGTGAATGCAGTCAGGTATTGTGAACTTGGATCGAGAGGCACCGCGAAAAAGGATTTTTTCAAGTCTACCACTGTGAAGTGTGGCCTTCTTTGGGATGCTGCACAAAATGGTTGTGGGATTTGGGAGCAGGGGAAACGCCTTCTGTATAACGTCATTGAGAGGGCGTAAATCCTGCACCATCCTGCAAGCCCCTCCCTTCACTTTTTTTAATCGGATAAATTGCAGTATTACAAGGGGAGTTTGAGGGTACAATGATACATTGTTGTAATAGTGCATGTATGGTTTCTTTTATTCCCTCTTCTGCTTCTCGTGACAGGGGATATTGTCTTACCCGGGGTAGCACTGCACCAGGTTTAAGTTTAATTTTGACGACAGTGCACCGACAGTGGCCATGAGGGGGTTGATTACTCGTCTGTTTTGTATCATTATATCGCATTGGCATACATATTTCCATTATTATCTCCCCATCATTGGACTTGTCAGTGAACAACTCGTCTTATGTCTGAGTCTATGCACAATACCGTTCGCCACTCGCATCTGTGCATGTTCAGACCTATTGCCACAATACGTCCAGCTGATACTTGTACCCCCTGCAGATCTAATGAGAGAATAGTACCTGGTAATATTTCAGGGGCAGCTACAGGGCGAAAGCAAAGTCAGAGGGTACTCTCCATTCCTTTAGTGTTATTTCGGGCACCACTCTCGACAGAACTTGTATCCCATACACAAACATGTCTGCATTAGCGGGCACTCCTCGGACATCCATTTAATTTGATATTGTGTGAATCAACAGCATTGCCCAGAGGGGGCATATTCCCGGGGTTGAGCACACTATACCCCTTTCGGTAAAGGAAATTGTCATTGAGCTTACTAAGGAGGTCTCTTCCCAGCAAATTTACCAGCAAATCTTGCAATATAGTAGGGGTGCTCGCACTGTCTTTCCCCCCCATCTTTACATCCAAATCTTTAGTGTAAGGAACCGGGACCACAGCCCCAGTGAATCCCTGCAATTCCAAATTCTTGCCAGACAGCAGAAATTCGCTTTCCATTAGGCATTATTTCTCCGCTCCTGAGTCCACCATGAAGATGCACTGTCCGTCTCCCATCTCCACCCCACCAGTGGTTCCTCGTCTGGACGTAGGGTAGTTGATAGAACTGCAGACGCAAGTGCTCTCTTGTGGGCTGTCCTAATCTGGTGTGCGTTAGTCCCCGGAAAAATGAATACATTTTCCCCCAACCATAGCCGTTCCCTGAAATGGCGCTGGTGCATCATTTGCAGTGGTGGCAAAAGGGTTATTGTGTGTGTTCCCCATTTGGCTTTGACGTGTCAATCGTGGTTTGCATCCCCTGTGGTGGCACTCTGGGCCCTTGACTGAATCGGGTGTCCGACTGTTCTTCGTGTCCATAACCTCCCATGGGCAAGCCATAAGGACTGCCAAGGTGGGGATGGCAATATTGCTATTCATGTGGGTTCTGATAATGCGCCAAGGGACGAACAGGACATTCCCTTAAAAAATTGCCCCACCTCCCACATGACCAACATACTCCTTGTCCTCCTCCTCGGGCCCCTGTCCTCCGTACCCCCTCGTTGTCTTCCTCTTCCAGGCCTTCCTTGCCACAGGGGCCCTCCATACTGCTTCGCCAGCCCATTGCCCCTGACCGTTTGCTGCCCATGTGGCTGCCATCCTGGCCTGCCGGACTGTGAGCCCCTCCTCCTCGTTTCCCTGCCTTTCTGTGGCTAGTGCGGCTGTTACTGCTGCGACCTTAACAAACTTATTTTGTACAAGTACTATAATGCTTTGTATTTCTGCCCAGCCTTTGGCTTCTATCCCAGCAATTTTATCAAGGGCTTTCTGTACCTCCTTCGGGAGGCCTCTCGATAATGAAGAAAAAAGGGAGGTTGACTGGTCCCAAGCCGTGCCCGTCTCCGCCCTCCACATATCCTGTACCCGAAGAATGAACTGCGCAGCATCTTCCTTGTCCCCCATTGTGCATTGCATCACAATGTGCAAATCGGGGGTGTCGGGGAAAGTTCTCCGCAGTGCATCCCACACCTGTGCTCTCACATTGTTAAATGATGCCCCATCATGCCGGTCACTGGCCATTGTTACTCCCGGGAACCCCGCCTTCACCCCCACCCAGTCTGCTTGATCACCCACTGCTGATACTAGCAGGCTCTTGATATCCCCTATGGCTAATGGGACCCATGCTGTGTTTTTCTCAAAGGCATATATCCATTTCCCCGCACCCCCAGAAAGTAGGGGTAGTGCTTTCAACAAGTTGGTTTTATCCATCAGTGCCCAAGGCACATACTGAGGCCTTCCCGCCTTTTATGAATGAGGGGCATCTAGAGATTTGTCCTCCCCCTGCCTTTACTTACCTTCGTTCCTTTCTTCTTTGTCATTTTCCCTATCCTATTCCTGAGCCTTCCCTGCCACCCTTCCTCTTCGCCTTCCACCTGTGGTGTTTGCCACAGCACTTGCAGACCCCCTCTTGTTGCCCCTTCCTCGTACTCGTCAATTTTACTCCAACATTCTTCTTCCCTGTCAGATGTCACACTATCGTGGCCTACACTTACCGGGTGACTTTCCTGCTCTACTCGCACTATTTTAACCGGAGCACTGTCGATTCAGAAGAGGAAGTCCCACTCATCCTCGGCCATACCGGATGAATTTTTTCAATGGTGGTGGCAGCAGTGTCTGCCCTCCCCCTGGCAGCGGTAGTGTATTTTCACACAGTGTTCTTAGTGGGGACAACTCTGCTTGGTTACTGGTCATTTGGGCTTCTAAATCTTGGGTGATGCATCCCATGTGTGCTGGGGGTGTGCTTGTTGGACCATACAAAACTCTTGGGTCATGGGGGGGGTCGGGGGGTGGGGGGATGGGGAGTGACTTCTGCCGGTGTAGTGGGAGCACTTGGTTGGGGTAGAAATAACGGATCACAATATCCCTCAGCAGGTTTGGTGAGCAGAGGGTACAACTTTTTCGGCTCCTCTCCTCCTTTACTTTCCCCTTCCCCCTCCTGTTTTGTGACCACTACATGGGACTCCTTTTCCTTATTATTTGTAGGAGGCGTTCTTCAAACATCCTCCAGAGATCTAGCACTTCCCTTCTATTTTGGAGCCGCTTCCCCTTATATTTGGCCATTAAGTATGTTGCCACAAAGTCCAATACGGTCTTATCGAATTACCCTTCTTCTGGCCATATTTGAGATTACCCCTCTCCCTTACTCTATGTTGGCCACTGCCCATAGTACTTTTTATTTTTTCACTTTACAAGGGGAGGTGTTGGCAGATGTGTTGGAGTGGTGCATCTGCTCCCATGGTTTCTTTGTGTATGTAGGTGTGTGGCAGCCAACCCTGTCAATACCTCGTTTGATACCGCCAACAGCAATTTTTCCAATTGCATTTTCAAAACATTTTACTCATGTCTTATATTGCCTGAATCGATTCATAGGGAGAGCGAAAACATAGACGTAAGCCAATTAACTGGTTAAAAAATGTACTACTTCCCCCTTCATTCATACCTCGCATTCACCTCACCCTGGCCCCTCCTGGGCCGACCTCTAAAAGATATTTATCACTACTAAAAGAAAGAACTGCAGCTATTTTCCATGTCTACTAAATATAAGACTCCAACGTATTCCTTTTTCCTCACTTATATTCCTGCACTGGTTGAGACAGTACTATGTGGCGCCGTCTTCCACCCACTTTCGGAGCTAGCTTTCCGTATCTCCTCTAACTTCTTCACCTTGTATATACAATTCTTTTTTAAAATAGCCATAAAAAGAAGAAAAAACCCCTCAGTCAAAATCACTCAATCTTCTCACTCACACCCAACCCGTAGCCTATTATCTAATATTTAATCTGACTCATCCCTTAACAATTTTCCCTCCTTTAATTCTTCTTGCAATCAATACTCGCGTGTCTGTGGTGTTCCTAGAGCCTCCGTTCGCGGTCTATCCACAATTGGGGTACCTCCCCCAACCAAGCCGTCGCCAGCTCCAGCGAACAGTTTATTTGCAAGGCCGGGACCCGCAGAACCTGCTCAGGAGCGTACACGTTTTAAATACTGGTCAGCCGTAGGTGGCAGTGGTCTTGGGAGGGGTGCCCCGGATCTCACAGAGGAGTACAGGGGTCGTCCCGGATTAATCACGCAGTCACCAAATAAAGGCGCCCATTCCCAAAACACAGATCCCAAACTCGGAATAAATGGACAAACCCCGTTAGGGAATGAGACCAAGAGATAAGATTGCAAATTGAACGTAGTTTATATCATGTAAAGATGCACAAAGAGAACTCAGCTGCTCTGAGAGCGCTCTGCCAAACAGTACAAAAACATCACCTTATAAGGACAGATTTTGTCATTGATGACCAACAGTATAGGTGCTGAATACTACACAGTTATTGGTTCACTACAAAGTTACATTATAGAATATAATATACTGATGCAGTTTGATTGGCTGGTGCTGGGCTGTTTCTTTTTGCGGCATGTGGGTCAGCTGGGCTCATCTGGGAGGAGTGAAGGTCGGAGCTGCAGGGCACGGATCGGCTAACTAATCTCTTTATTCTGACAACATAGAAAAAGGCAAGAAACAACTAATCAACATTAAACGCTGACATTTAGTGGAGGTGCTATAAAGTTCAGCTAACAACTATATATCCAGCTTATGCTTTGTCCTCAAGGTACCATAAAATAGTGCTTTAATCTCAATAACCACCTTGCAGGGGTTTGATCTACTTGG
Organism: Ambystoma mexicanum; assembly: GCF_040938575.1. Classification (NCBI taxonomy): domain Eukaryota; kingdom Metazoa; phylum Chordata; class Amphibia; order Caudata; family Ambystomatidae; genus Ambystoma; species Ambystoma mexicanum. Next base: position 1,045,617,191 of record NC_090930.1, on the reverse strand, counting down.
TGCCTCATGATACAGATTGATAGGTGTTGTTTCTTCATTGGATATATGGCACAGGGGGACTTTGAGCCGTGATGGGTGGTTGCCCTGGTCACTTCGAGGGGTTAGGTGCATATCAGCATCAAAGGGACAGAGGTGTCTGGGTTTCGTAAGTGGTGGGTACAAAGGTGGCGTTTGGGAGAGCACAAATGCAGGTTTGTGGAGATGGACGAGTACACACGTCAAGATCCGCCCCGGTCACACACAGGGCAATGAGCTCAGAGGAAGAGAAAGATGTAGGCGAGTTGCAACAATACATGGCTGTACTTCCATGAGAAAAGGGCCTGTGCAGCGCAGACAGGGGAGAATATGGTGGGGGTGTCTGGGCTGGTTGTGCGCTGCATTGGACGATGGGAGAGATGGCTTTTAGAAATCATTGTGCGGCCTAGTAAAAAGATGTAGTTTGGGTTGGCATAAAAGGGAGTCTGTATGTGGCATCCAATGGCGTCTTTCCTCGTCAGAGGGCAGACAAGGGGACATCTGCCCGCAACAAGATGGGCAATATATCCATTCCACACAGAATGTACAGGGAGGGGTAAAAAGACCCTTGCTCCCTTACAGTTCCTATCGTCTTATTATACTGTCTGAGTGGGTACATGATTTTTATACACTCGATTCCTCGGTTAGTGGATTTATCTTGCATGTTCTTTCTACCTCTATTTATGCTTTTATGTAGCAGTAGAGATTGGAGATCGATTTTAACAGAGTAGTTAATAAGCGCTCACATGCCTGGAACATTTCATCAGAGTTCATACGGTCTGTGCTGGCAGAACTAGCTGATCGCACTTTATTAGTGTGTATTAGCTCATTCATTCATGTAGTATCACCTTCTAGTTCTATGTTAACAACCTTAGTCTCTTTGACCATGTTAGGTGTCACAAACTTGGTGGAACCATTGCTCTCAATACCCAATAAGTCGACTGTTGGCCCAGTTTGCCCTATGCTCAAGGGTCGCAATGCTGCAGAATTTCCAATACGCAGAGCACCTGTTGGTTGGAGGATGTCCTCATCTATAGGAGTTTCATGTTTCTGGCCATCAAGGCCATCATCATCATGCACTCATATTTGTTGAAACTAGTTCCCTAATTTAATTTCGTCCATGCTCATATTTAATTTAATTTGGTCATCCCCATCAACCAACTGCTCAAGTATGTTGTTTAGGGATGCATGTATTAAGGCAACCGTGGAGACATTAGATGTCAGGGCTGAAGTATCAACAATTGATTAAGTTTTCTGATCTCTCACTGCTATGCCGTTAGCCTCACCACCTACAGGCCTGTTTGGGTTGGGGTATGTATCAGGTTTAGACCCTATTTCTATAGATGGTTTCAGTTTTACAACATTGCTCAATTCACTACTTCTCTCAAAGTTCCCAGTACAACCACTTAATTCAATAATATTAATCACATGTGTTATTTTTGTTCCAATATCAGTCACCACATCAATCACCACTCAATTCTCACTGGGATGGGTAGGTAACACCAAAAGATTTATTAATGTCTACCCAATAAAGCCAATTGGTAACTGTAGTTGCCTCGTCATATCAAGCGCAGCTTGCTCTGCCCCTGCTGAAGTTGGCAGACTAATTTGACAAATTTTAGAGTACTAGCTTGTCATTGTGCGGGTTACCATTTGTTTTTCCCGGGTTTGTAATGATTTGTGTCAGAAAACCACAGCGACTATGCGGTTTCAGTTTAATTTCGCATTTCAGTTCCTTACTCGCATTTGCACCCAAAATTTCACTACTTTGATTATTCACAAACATCCTTTTGTATGGTCTTTCAAAGCACAGAGGGTCACCTGCTTTAGTAGCTCTAATTTAAGTTTCTAGACACGCTATATATTACTTATGGCTTATAGTTTCAATGCTCGGTTGTATTGTTTAATAGACGAGCTCACGCACCACACAACTCATACTTCCAACGTCAGTTAATCTCAATGTGTAGCACTAAACCAAAGTTTAAACAGTAACTTGCACAACTCACTACGCCGTTTACTTCAACTATTTTTCAGCTTTTGCAGCTCCGAGTAATAAAACAACACAATTTCTTTCAGTTCAATTTGTTTCGCAAATCATAACATCAATTAGGTTTACTTAAGAAAATCCTCAGCAGTGTTTTTGAGGTGTGGACATTCAGTCTTACCTCACAGCGCCCCACAACACTGTCTAGCCACAATACAGCCACATTACAGATGTACGCAGCATCACACACCCTTGATCGCGGCTCGCGTGACAGGCTGTGACTGAACACACTGCTTATCAGCCCACTATGTCATTTAATAATTAAGAGTTAGCATGGATTCACATACATTCAATTGATTTTTTTTCATCACCCACATTACTGTTAAAACACTGTACAGTTAATCAAGCTAACCAGGCTGAAATGGAGTGGGAGCTGTAATCTGAACGAGCCGGTAGGTCCAGAGTTGCAACAGGGAAGCCGACAGGAAATGGGAGAGGCATAGATACGCTCAATGAGCAATTTAAAGCATGAGCCTAACACAGTATAACGGAGCACGGCTCACCGGCACCGACACACTTCATAGGCACTTCTGCAGTGCACGCCCACATTGGTGCCACCAGGATCAGAGTGACTTGATCCTGGTGCATCTTGTGAACTATCCTGTTGAGTAGGGGAACTGGGGGAAAACTTTAAGCAAATATCCCTGACCATGTTATTCAGAGACCGTTCCCTTTGGACTTTCTCTGTGGGTACCTAGAGGTGTAATCTGTGCATTGTGCATTCTCCAGAGTTGCAAACAAGTCTATTCTGGATGACCCCATTCTGCAAAAATGTTGTGCAGAATGTGTTCTTGTAATCGCCACAAGTGCTCTACGGGTATGTGCAAGTCTCTGCTGAGTAAGTCTGCCAGACAATTGTGTTCCCTGGAACATGCTCTGATAGCAGGAACATGTGTTTGACTGCCCATTTCCAAATGTTCTGTGACAGTTTTGATAGCCCTGGACAGGGAGTGCTCCCCTCCCCCCCCCCCCCGTTTGTTCAGGTAATACATGGCCGTGGTGCGGTCTGTAAGGACCAGAATTGTCTTCCCCCTGAAGTTGTGCTTGAAAGGCTTTCAGGGCTTTGAACACAACAAGTAGTTCCAATAGATCGATAAAATTGGCTGCTACTGATTGAGACCACATACTGTGCACTATATAGTCCAGGAGGTGTGTCTCACATCCTGACAGATGCGTCCGTGTGAGTGGCTTCTATTGCGGGTGGCGGGTGAAGATTTCCTGTTCAGTAGGTTCTCCTTGGATCACCATTGCACAGACTGAACGAGGGCTGTGGTTACAACCACTAGATCGTCCCAATGACTGCTGGCCTGACACCATTGGCTTGAGAGCCACTCCTGCACAGGAAGCATGCACCAACGGGCGTGTGGAACTAGAAAGATACACAATGCTATCACATCCTGAACAGATGCATGGCTTTATGTACGGCCCCCCTGATGACTGGCTACTTACTGAAGGATCTGGAACAGCACGTTTTGAACCCTCTCATCAGAGGGAAAGACAAGGCCATCTTCTGTTTGAAATACGGCTCCTAGAAACTCTTTGACTTGACTGGGGACCAGACTTCACTTTCTCGTTGATTGAGAATCCCAGATTGAAAAGATCTACAGTCTTTTGGGTGTTCTCCAGACACGTTTGGTGTAAGTCTCCGATTATGAGACAGTCGTTGAGCTAAGGGTACACTGGAATGGACTGCCTGCACAGGTGCGCAGCCGCCCCTGCCAGTACCATTGTAAACACCCTCCGAGCTGAGGCAATGCCGCAGGTAGTACTTTGTACTGATTGAGAGTGTTCTCCATCTTAAACCAGAGGTACTTCCTGTGCTCTGGCAACATTGAAATACGAAAGTATGCATCTTTCATAACCAAGGTGGCCATGTAATCCCCCTGTTGTAGTAGTGGGATTACTTCCTGTAGAGTTGACATCCTGAACTTTTGAGGTTTGACATACTTGTTTGCAGGATGCAGAGCTAAAATACATGGTTAGATCCTTTTTGGGTACAAGAAGTATTTTGAATAAATACCCTGGTTTACTTGAAGATCTGGGACGACCTTGATCGCTCCTTTCTGCAGCAAGATCTGGACTTCTTCTAGAATATGCGTAGATGTTCTGGTGATAGCCGTCTGCTTTTCGGCGGGTGGCATCATGGTGGTTGCAGGAATTCTATACAATAACAGAAGCTGATACGTTTTGAGGACCCACTGATCCGAGGTGATGACTTTCACCCACGCATGGGAGGGCAATAGTCATCGAAGCATGGGAGCGGACCTGCACAACCAAGTCATTTGATGCCAGGGGAGCCTCTGGCTGCTGAGTTTCTCCAACTACCTTTAACACGCCAAAATCCCCACTGTTGCAGGGTTTGAAAATTGATGGACGTGCCCTGTCTGAAATACCAAGGAGACCCTCCCGTTCCATAGGCACTTTGAGAGGAGTGGGAAAAGGATTGCCCATGAAAGGACTGACTAGTGTTAAGACTCCCCATTGAACAAATGGCTTGGTCGAGATTTGGTTCAATGATTTCATCGTTTGTGTTCTTTCTTTACAGTTTCGAGGGCCTTGTCTACCACTTTGCCAAAGAGGGCAGAGTCTTCCACAGGTTTATTAATAAGAAAAGCCTCTGCCTTAAAGCCAGAGGTTTTTGAGCCATGCATGGCGTTTCAGTAGGGTGCCTTCCGCTAATACGCTACCTGCAGTCTCTGCCCAATCCAGGGTGTTTTTATACGTTTTGGGTCACCCGACGCCCTTCATTCTCCACCAGAAGCAGAGATGGAGTAGGCTCTTAAACATTTATCAGGCTGTCGTGCACTAGCCTGTAATGAACATCGTTATAGCTAGCCAGGAGTGTGGTGTTATTAGCTATACAGGTGCTGAAAACAGCTGAGGTGGTAATCAGTTTTCCAAGAGCATAACGTTTCTTGCAATCCTCGTCTGAAGGCGATTCAGACGAGCACAGTGGAACCCCTACACATTTCCTGGTGGTTGTCACAACCAGTGAGTCAGGAACGGCACGTCCTCTGATGTATGAAGGATACAAAGGTGTGGGCGGAAAAAAAATTCGACTCTCGGGTTGACGGCCCGAGTGAGCGAGGGTCGAAGTAAGTAGGGGGCAAGGTGCTTCTTAACTGAGTTTAGAAGAGGGAGTGCTCGACTGACAGGGGTTTTCTCTTTGAGGATATCCTCAACGAAATCCAAGTAGCGGACCTCCTCCTGTGTCACGATTTTAAAGTGGTCCACAGCCTTCCGGGGCCTGAGACGGGAGGAGCATCCAGGAATACATCATCTGGTTCAGGCTAATTATTGGGCAGGGGTATTGGGCCAAGTATCCTGGTCATCAGTAGGGGTCCAGGTATCTGTATCTTGAGAAATTGGGTCATGCAAGACTTGACCCGGATCCAGGACATAATAGATGTCCTCATCTAGGCCATCTTGATCATCCTAGAAGATATTTTCCTCAGTGTCAGATAGACGTTGTCTAGGCGGAGAGGGAATGTGAGCCCCAGCAGAGTGCAGAGTGGTGTCTTGGGGACTGAAGGCCCAGGGCAGTCATCCATAGAATACCATCAAATTTATCAGAAAATGTGATGAATTCGAATTTGTTTCCATGCAGGCCTCAAATCTCTCCCTTGTCCACACATAGGAAGAAGATTCATCCAGGGGGAGGACAAAAATGGAGCAGCTGGAGCAGGTTCCTGCTGCAGGGTCTGTGATAGAGGAAGAGAGGCTGGAGAATACCTGTCGGTTAAAGGGGAGGTCTTGTTGGGCCCAGAGCCATTAGAAGGGGCCTTGGAAAGCTTCTCCCGAAGTTTGGAAAGCGTTTTAGCAAAAGGAGGCCCATTCCGGCACATCTTTCGACGGCACCGCAACATGCTCTGCGGTTTTGGGTGTTGCGCCCTGTGAGGCCGAAGCCTTCAGACCTTGCACCTGCCACGATGGTGGGAGCGCAGTGGGCCCTGAACCGCAAGGTTCGGTAGGCCCCACCGAAACATTCAACGAGCCTATGGGCGTCGATGGCTTCTTTGACTTAGTCGATGGAGCCCCACGGGTTGTGTGCTTGACTTTGTGGAAAGAGTGTGTGCCTTTGTCGCCGGGGTGTGAAGTCTTCACAACACTGCCGATGATGGCATGGTCATCAGGGAGGGGGACAGACACGGGAGTCTGTAGATTCCACAGTTACATCTATGCGCTCCAAATAGGAGCCGTGGCTGCTTACAGACTCTTCATCTGAGCCAGTAGCGCAAGAGTGACTGCCTGCATGGCGTAGGCCGCCCACCGCTTGGTGCTCCTGTCCTTAAGGATTTTGAGCCGAAACAGTTCACAGGCCTTGCAACGCCATTGGTCGTGGACATGAGGGGGGGGCAACAATTGCACTCTTTATGAGCGTCCTTTCAAGGGAATTTGCTGTTACGCGATGACCCTAATTTAAAAGGAGTTTGCTCCATAATGGAGGGGAAAAAGCAGCCAGACCAAAGGAGGAAGAGGAGGAGAGGCAAGGAAAATGCATTCTCAAAAGAATAGTCAGTAGAAACGTGTCCCCACTCTCCCTAATGTAAGGGGCAGGCCGGATGGCCAAGGCTGAGAAAACATCAGTCAACTCGCCAGAGGTGCAGAATTGGCAAACTTTATCAGTCGTCGAGAGAGTCGTCAAAAAGCCATCAAAGATAAACATGCCAAGACGCAACAAGTAGCAATGTCATCTCTATAGACGAGCTCTGCATTAAGCAACTGACCAGAAAGGCAGAAAAAAGCAATCTGGTGGGACCTCGACGCATGAGGGATTTTGGGTACATTACACGTCACGTTAGGGATAGTGTTACAGTCACACCCATGTCAATGTCCCTTTGTGATCTTCGAAAGAAAGATGCAATACTCCGCGATCAGCACTATCAGACTATATGCACTGCATGCAAATCTAAGCAGATTCACAAGCATCAGTGATATATAAATTCTTTTATATATTCTGATCGATATTACTTCTATCTACAAACTGTCCAAATCAGTGCCATTATGCTCATTTTGCATGAGGGTCACTTCAGATTGTGATGAGGGGCCATGGTGGAAGAGTGGAAAGAAATTATTTGTCCCAAATGATCAATCAAAAATGGCTCCCCTGTTGATCCCTTTTCTGAGGAGCAGAACTCTGATGCTTAGCAGTTGGTGTTCCTTGCGTTTGCAAATGGATCTTTGCTGCGTACTGCCCAGAGACACAACACTGAGTTTTGGTGCCCTTGCGTTGGCACTCAGCCACTTTAATTGGCAAGCGTGTTGCGATTAAAGATATATTCTGTTCGATAGCTCATGTTCACAGTTTTTGTGCCCTTTCACAGGATGATTGGTCGCAAGACTTTTGAAGAAAGCACTGCACAGGATTTCATCTTAAAATCTGCCACTCCTTGTTCATGGTATCCACACATCACAATTTGTCTTCATAGCGTGCTGGGATGCCAAAATATATTCATCAGTATCTCTCTTGCACAGGTGAAGTAGGAAATCCGCTTACCATTTCTTTCCATTGACCCCATCTTACCTCGTCAGTATAAATGGATGAAATAAATTCAGCCAATGTGCACATTTTTTATAGTCCTTAGTAGATGGCACAACCATCACCGGAAAGTCTAAGCCAGGTAGAAGCCGCAAAACAAGTGTCATCTGGTGCTTTTTTGACTAGCCCCGCTGGAAGAGGAATCTTGAGCTTTAAAAATCTTTCATCTCTTACCTTGCATATGGGATTATAGGGTGGCCAAGACAGACTTCTGTTCCTGCTAGAAAAAAACCCGTTCAGGTGCCTTCTGCAACTGTCATTCAAACCCTTCAGCCAGGCATTGTATAGGAGACTTGAGTCCCGGTTTTCCTGGTTCACTATCCTGCCAGGGCTTCTTCGCTTCTCCAATTATTATTTCTTTTATCCACAATGTTACATGTGTCCAATATTGGGTTGCTGACCTCCTTTTACCAAAGCTTGTAACACTCAAGTGTTGGGCAGCTGCTGCCCCCTTTTCATAATTGTTCACATTAACTCCTCTTCATGCAGTGGGTCGCTGAACCTTACTCTGTATTATTTACAAAAATACCAATTCCCTCAAAAGCCTCACTTTGCCTGCCTCACGATACTTCTGAAACGCGAGGCTGTGTGGGGTTTACCATCGCTCTGCCTCATCCCACTACTAAAGGGGAGGGGTGGGAGCCAGATACTGTGATTGACTGGCACTACTTGTATATTCTTCATCTACATTACAATAGGCCATATAGGTATGTTGTATAGGTGCTTGGATGTCACCAGAAGTTAGATTTACATGGTTATTTTGGGCTATGATTTTTCCTACCTCTCTAGCGTTGGTCTTCACCCATGTGGTCTTCCCACAGATAACCCCCAGGTTCGGGATCAGGTAGCTTCTGCCTTTCCATGGCCACATAGGAGAAGCTTCCCTCCAGAGAGTCAGTGGCGCTATGGTTAGATTCGCCACACTAGCCAAAAATGTTCTTTAGGACAGCCCCATCAAACTTGGTTTGATTCTAGTGTAATGCTCGCAGAAGAAGAGGACATGCTGCCACAGTAAGAGCACAAAGGAGACAAGTAATTGAAAAGAAACAGAAGCTGCATTCGCCCCACCAGCATGGGTGTACAAACCACTGGGAGCCATCATTTTTTTTTTACATTTTGGGGTGCTAACCTCAAGCGAGCAACAGTGCCCTTAGAAGCTGTAATGGTGCAGGAAAAAGGAAACCGACTGGCATAACTGTTGCTAAAGACGTTTAAGAAGACAAAAAGAGAAAAAAAAACTTCCTATACCTACGAAGGGATTCCCTGCCTCAACTTAGTGCTAAAGGGTGTGCTAGGATGTCTTTTCAACTGGAAAAGAGTCCACTGTCCTTTGTCACACATCCCCATCTCTGTACCTTACACTTAACTAAAGTGGTATCAATATTCTTTGTTCAGGAGAATGACTCCCTCCTTCTGGATGGGATGTTATACTTCGGTTTGCAAGTCTCTCACCAGGGGGAAGGACTTCCTTTCCCTGGCTTAACATACTTAAAAACAAAGGACTGCTGGCTTCGCATCAAAAGTTCACCATTCACTACCTCCAGGGGGAATTACTCAATTTCCCTGGATCACTGGTTTCAGGATTTCACAAAGTCAGGGGAATTACTTTACCTTGCCCTTCCTTGGCTTTGTTCTCACACTTTCTTGGCTTACTGTCACAGTTCACAACACCAGGGGGAATATGTCTCCCTTTCCCTGGCCTGTATTCTATTTCCTGCTCTGGCAGACCTGGTTCACTATCCAGCCAGATACTGCAGCGAAGAAGATGGTTTAAAGTGTTCTTCGTTCTTCTGGGCGTACCCAAACCCGGCTTTGCTGGATGGAGGTTCCTTCTCCAGTTTCATCGGTCTGTTCATGGCAGACCGGTCGGGACCGCCTCTGCCTGCAGACAAGCGTCTTGGCTCCGGTTCTTCCTACTTGTCCTCACTCGCCAGCTTTGAATCTCACAGTTCCTCCAGGGAGGGCTTCTCTTCCTCTCCTTAGTGCTTCCTCTATTTCAATGTGTGCTTCTCCAATGGGAGATAGAGAATAACTATAAGGCTCATTGTAGGTTCTAGGCACAATCGGCAGGGCTCCGAAACTCCTTGTCTCAGTACTTGCCCATTCTGTGTGTTCTGGTTAGTCCTTGCTCTTCTTCATACCAGTATGAGCCAAGGATGTTCTCTTGGATAGTGCCTACTCTTCCTCATCCTAGTGGAAGTTAAATACTGGGTTTTACAGAGACACATGGATGTCTGTGGTATGGAGAGGTGTGTTGAATGGGGCTTAGGGCCATGATATATGAGGGTGTTGGGTGAAGGGTGTCATACTGCGTTTCCCTTAGATGGTCTTTCTTGTCCCCAGAGGAGGAGTCTCTCCCCATGAGATCCTCCCGCTGAGTACCACCCTGAGGAGGACTATCTGGTAACCGACTCCTCTCCCTGGACTCGTGGGAAGGGGCTCCACCCTGGGGAGAAGTGACGACATCCAAGGATCCATCACAAACACTATTTTCATTAATTTAGATCACTGAAGGTTAAAAAAAAAGAAAAGTATCTATCGGCAGAATGTAAACTTACTAATAATACCGCAGTGCTCTCCGACATCCATATTGTACAATAACTCGATAGAAGGGCATGGAAAAAGGTACAGGTAACAAGACTACTTTGTTAATATGAAACTCAGACTTAATTTGGCCAACAAGTACAGAGGTGTATGAGGACCAGTCCTTTGACGAACACACCAAAGGATTATTTTGATAGCGTGGCCTGCAACTTGGACAGTGCGGTGCTGGGATTACCAACAGGAAGGAATTCTTCCGAGTTAAGCCCAAAGAAGCAGAGGGCAAGATCTGCAACATTTAATCTGAATACTAGACCTTACCTAGGAGGTACCAAAGGGCTAAACATGACTGAAGAATGCAGATAGTGTCCATTCAAGGGACCAGTGGCAAAAAAGGCCCACTTGCTCCAATGGTTGCAGTGAATGGACTGCCTTCTCCCATAATGGAGATTGCCAGGAGTGAACAAACCTGCTAAGATAATCACTAGAGGGAACGGTTGAAACAAGACACCTCTGCTAACGGATAAAAACACTTCAGCATAACATGAGAGATTTGGAAATGAGAGGTAGAGGTGGGCCGGAAACAAACTTTATGTGCCAGAATGGAGCCAACAGATGAATACAGTTGAACCTCCATCTTCAATTTGTGGAGCAATCAGCAGATGAGTGGATGCATGAAGACATAAGCAAACTAGTTCTCCTAAGGAAGGGCAGATCATTACTCTAGGTCGTCTCCCAAATTACCATCCAGGAGGAGGGAGTACATTTTGAGTTTGTTATGTACATAAAGTGATCTAAAGGACCTGCAGCTCCCACGAAAATGAAAAAAGGTGATGTACAACATTCATTCATGGAGAAAGAGTCCGCAGGTGCAATGGGTCAGCTCCTGAGTACATGACCCTGCAATTAGTTGGCCACCAAAAGATTCCCTTTCAGATCTAGTTGTGCTGCGCCGTATTTCACTGCTGCAGGGTTAGTGCGTAGTGAAGGGCAGATCTGGTTTTGCCCCAGCTTGTTCACAAACCACAGGCACAGTATTGTTGCTGAAAATCAATACTCTGAATCCTAGATCAGTGAAAGAGCGACAAGTAGAGTAAGGAAACAACAAAAAATGATGTTCATATGGCGAGAACAGGAATGATTCCCTCTGTACATTTGGAATGCAAGGACTTTTCAGTGTAGCACACCATAAATACTCCTATAATTTGGAGTAAATGCAGGCCCCAGTTCTAGGGGACAAACAAACATTTTGCCTCCACCGAAGTTCGTCTTCCAAAGCATCTTGAGGGCTATAAATCAGAAGGGACGTAGGCAGGAATGTCTGATCCACTTTAGGGTGTATCCTTAAAGTAACAAGAGCAGAGCATAGTGTACTGTCAGAATACAGGCAGACAATGACCCAAAGATTCTCTGCTAATAAGGGGCAGGACCAAACATGAAAACGTGGACAATGCCCCGGGGTAGTGCTGAGGCCAAAAGGAAGGACGCTACTGAAATTGAGAATCCCAGTCGCAGAAGCAGGAAAGGTGCCAGAACAAAGCAAGAATGTAAAGATAGCCATCAAGGAGGTCCACTGCAGAGTCAACCAGTCTCCAGGAAGGAATGGATCTGAACTGAGGTAACCATCTTGAAGTTCTTCTTGGACAACGGGATTAAACGAGGAAAGATCGAGGGTAGGCTCAGGCATCGCATTTTCTCCACCCACATAATCTAGAGAGAAACCAGTTGATTTTTCGTGAGCAATAACCTCAGACTACAAATTCAGGGGCTTACAGGGAATCGGAGGATAGGGTCAATGACACTAGACTGAGAATGCAATCTCGAAGGGTAGAGGTGACAGTGGAAGTTTAACTTCTTGCCAAGAAAGGGCTCATGGATCTTGTATGAATGCACCTATGGGGATCTGAGGAAGTCAATCAGTAAATGTAGAAGTTTTCACAACTTGAGACAAGGTCTAAGGGGATAAAAGGTGTAAAGGAAACCCTAGGAACTAGGTTGAGGGGAATAGGGAGGGTGAATGTTGTAATTCCCGAGCATACAGGATTTAATTTTATTTATGTCTATTCTGAGCTCTGAAATGCGAACTGTCACATTTCAGAGGTCAGAGTAGACTTAATGGCTGGGCAAAATGCCCCCCCCTCCCCCCCCCCCCCCATCTGTCTGCTTGATTCAAAGACGTCCATGCACCCTTTTATTTTAATGAATAAAACAGATCACGCCACTTAATTGTATGGTGCACTACCAAAGCTCCCTGGCTGTGACAGAATGCTGATCTGATCAATTATTCATGGGTTGCTTTCTTTGGTCTTCACAGTAGGAAATAGTTTGTGTTTCCACGCGGACAACTTGTGTGGCGTATTCACCTTGCTTTTTGGGAATAAATTGATCAAGAGCAATACCTGAAGTGGAAATACATATTGATAAGTGCCATGATAGATCAGAAGTTTGCTTGGTATGTTAAGGGCTTACTGCAGAGTGTTCATGTGGCACATCACAATACCAAATTCCAAAGCAGACTCTGCTTTTCCCCTCAATGAGCTTGATAAACTGGAGTATATAGTTTCTCTTAATAGTAACACCTATTGAGCTACACAAAAGAAAAAATCTGCACCGGAATGTGCTAGTTATAAAGATTAACATAGCATCAGTATACTGCAGGTTCCGCAATCACTTCTTCCAAACAAGGGATGCAAAAACTGGGCACCCACCTACAGAGAAGAGCAGGTTAGTCAGAAGAGGCGATTACGTAGCCAAAATAAAGACAGTGCAGCCAAGCTGTTGAGGCCCATATCCTGGCTTTACCACTGGACGATATGGTGATCCCGGACAGAGTCATCTTACTATATATTACTATGGTTTCTTTTGGCAAACATTTGCCTCCTCATATAGTAAGGTAAAGACAAGAGCCCACATATCTTTTCATAAATGCTATTGTAGGGGCAAGGGGCCACAGATTGAAAAGACAACCAAATGTTTCACAACAATTGTTTTGCTTGTTTCTAGAATGTCAAATGTTCTTCACATCATGAATAACAATTTGCAAGTCTGTGCCAAACAATGAATACAATCAACTCGCCTGCTGGGTATATTTAGACCTTTAAAATACAGTAGTGAAACACACGAGTTTAAGCTCACAAACTAGGATTCTGGTTCTTTTAGAATCCATTTATAAAATGGAGAAAATGTTTCCAGAATGATTGATACATATAGGGACGGCCATGGGGTCTTGCATGATACCCACTTACGCTAACCTTTATATGGGTTGGTGGGATATCAAAATAGCCTGGAAAGAGGAATTAGAATGTTTTACTCAATTGATAGTCATGTGGCACCGTTTTATAGACGATTTGTTTATAATTTGGGGGGTAACAAAAGCCGAGTTGCATGAACTTATCAACATCCTTAATCACAATACATTGAATCTTGAACTTGCCACTATAATTAGCAAAACTGGCCTAGTGTTCTTGGATGTCAAATTTCAAATCATTAACAATCTACTCACATCGAGTCTGTATTGTAAAAACACTAGCTCAAACTCCACTTTACATGCCAAGAGTCATCACCCTTTGGCTCTCAAAAAGTCCATACCATATGGCAAATTTCTGAGAGCCAAACGGGTATGTAGTAGAGATGTTGATTATCAAACAGAAGCCAAATATGTTGGCCAAAGGTTTGTCAACCGAGGCTATGCCAAAATCACAGTGGCAGAATGTTATGGAAAAGCTGAACAGCTAACTAGAACAGATCTATTCAAACCAAAGGTTACAAATATAGAAGAGAAAAATCAGATTTATCGCAGGCTTCAACCATCAACCTAAAGAAATTAAATCAATCTTGCACAAACACTGGAAGGTGCTTATGACAAATTCAGATCTTAGTAAAGTACAAGATCCTATACCTAGTGTCAACTATCGAAAAACACCTACACTTAAAAACATCTTGTCACCCAGTATGGTTGTCACTGAAAATGAAACACCATGCAATTTTATGGTTAAAAATCAACATGTTGGTTTTTAGAAAATGTGCAAATTGTAAAATGTGTGCTTTTGTCTCTAAGGGACAGTTTGTTAGTTCCAATGGACCTATAAACATAGAATCACATGTCTGACTAAATATGTAGTGTATGTTATCACCTGTACATGTGGCTTACATTATATTGGCTGCACTATAGAGCCATAGCATACCCTCTAACTGCTCATTTAAAAAAAAAAAAAGCTCAAGGGCAACATTAAAGACATTTCTTTTATAGGTCTGGCACATATACTGCAACACAAAAGGCTGGAGAATAGAGAACTTAAACTACGTCAGTTAGAAGCTACTCTAATATGTAAATTTTACACATTAAGACCTCAAGGCTTGAATATTGATTCCGAATTTATTTTTCTATTAACTATGTAGTATCCATTGCAAATGTTACAGTTCTGTTTTGAACATAATTAGCCTATCTCTAAGAATGACATGTATAACCCTCATTATGAGTATACATCATGCATTAAGGACTAGAATAGGGTTTGATGCTACCAATTATTTTATTGATTGCTCTTCCTTCTACAAAGATACATATACCCCGCTTTTGTCTACCTTTATCTCCCTCTCCTTTTGTCTTGCATACTCGCTCCTTCTCATTTTCTTCTACACGTATTCTACACTTTTCTCTTTCTCTGGCAATATGTCTTATGCATGTTGTACCTGCCAGATTTATAATGATTATCAATTAGCACATTTGTAGTAACAGTCATATTTTTTAGTTAGTAGTATATGTAACATCTGTTATGCGTATATAATTTTGCACTTGCAGTTACACCAGTTACACCTCTAATTTACTTTAATCCTAAAGTCCATAAAAGCTTGACTGATTCCCCCCCCCCAGGTCACCCAATAGTATCGTCCATGTGCAGTCTACTTGAGAATACTTCCTAATATTTAGACCATTTCTTTCAACCATTTCTTTCCAGCTTGAGTTTGCACATACTAAATCAATCTTAACAATATTAATTGGGAACCTGAATATCTTTTGGTATCCCTAGATGTAGCCTCGTTAGATACCTCTATTCAACATCTAGCTGGTACTAAAGCATGTCGATCCTTCTTGGAAATCAGGTCCATCAGTTATCGCCAACACAATGACATGTTATTGCAAATGTTACAGTTCTGTTTAGAACATAATTATTTTCTCCATGAGACTCAGAGATACAAACAAACCCAGGGAACAGCCACAGGGTCTTGTATAACCCCAATTTATGCTAACCTATACATGGGGTGGTGGGAGACTCAGGTAGCCTGGACTGAAGAATTGGAATATTTGACTAAACACATCATTGTTTGTTATCGTTTCATTGACGACTTATTCGTCATTTGGGACGGTACACAATTGGAATTGAATGAATATGTCAATATTCTCAATAATAATACACTCAATTTAAAATTGACTTTCATTAGTAGCAGACAAGAATTGGTTTTCCTTGATGTGGAATTTCAGATTGAGAGCCACTAGCTCGAATTCGACTCTCCATGCCAAGAGCCACCACCCTACAGCGTTAATAGACTCAATTCCCTATGGAGAATTTCTGAGAGCCAAACAGGCCTGCAGTAATAACTAATAATAACTAGTTCAGCCAATACCTACAACTTTTTTTAATGAAGATCAGATTTTTGGCTTTCGCAAGTGTGCTAAATGTAAAATGTGTAATCATGTATCCAAGACTCCTTTTGTCAGCACTAATGGTCTTAAATGGAAAAATAAACACAATATCTTGTGTCTTACAAATTATGTAGTATATGCTATAACTTGTACGTGTGGCTTGCATTACATCGGCTCTACTATAGGGCCCCTCAAGTTGCGTATATTACACCAATACAGAGCGATAAAAAAAATGGGGATGCTACATACCCCCTTAATGGTCACTTTCAAGAGAAGCACAATGGCAATGTTAAAGACATGTCATTTTTGGGTCTAGCTCATATACTGCAAAACAAAAGACGTGGTAACCGAGAAGTTAAACTGCAGCAATTGGATGTATCCCTTATAGGTTTGATACGCTAAGACCCAAATGACTCAATATATAGACTCTGAAATGTAGGTGTTCTTGCAGACTTGAAATTGTATTTGGACTTATTTTATCTGCTGCAGTGGGAGGCTGAATGCTCTTTCTATGTGTTGGTGCTATGTATTGAAAATGTATTCTAGAATGCACTTGCATTTTCAGATACTGATGTCTGTAATGTGTTAGGATTGTCATATACAAGGATGCACTTGCACTTTTGGACTAGAATAGATTACCTATGTATTTACTTTGACATTGCACCAAGCACTTTATCAGTCCGTATAACCTGCAGAAATGCAGTAGGAAAACATGTTGTGATGATATAATGCTACAATGGTCATCGTTGCATTAATGATCTAACGGGCATAACTATTCACTTAAACTCCCTTGCTCCCCCTTTGTTTCTGGAAGGATAGTAATGTTTACATGCACGAAGCACTTTAGGATATCAGCTTGTTGGCAATGGTTATTCTGACCATTGACATTAATCGTATTTTACATTAATGAAATCAAATTGCTGCTATTTCGTGAAGGAGGTTACTTTTAATTTCTGCACTGGCAGTGCTGTAAAAATGCATTATTAAAGAATTGTAAAGAATGCACTATGGTATTAGATCAGAAGGGATTAGTATGGGTTACGATCTCCTGTGCAGGTTGCTATTGTTCATTGCTCATCTCAAAAGCTTTTAAAACAACTCCCCGTTGGGGCATAAGACCGTAAGTTATTTATTAGCAACGCGTGGTCATAACTATAACATTTACACACTTGCAGAATTTTTATAAAAATGCACCTTATGGATTTGGTAATGTTTTTTTAGTAGCAGAGAGGAGTGATTCGCACATCTCGTGCATTAGCATATTATATGGGTTATTTTACCATTAACAATGTATGAATAACTATTCCAATATGGTGGCTATTTTATGCATAGGTTTAGTGATAGGCTTCTTGATCACATGATCTACATACACGGGATGAGGGGGGAGGAGCGGACCACTCTCGTTGCTCTTTTAACACTCGTTGGTGCAAACGCCAATAATGGATATTACTAGCCTGAAGAAGCCTGTGTGAACAGGCGGAACGCGTGGCTTTCTCCACCTAGATGAGTGTTTTTAACTACCTGGTTGCCATATATGTGATCATGATAGACATGTTCACTAACTTTGTTGTGTGCTGTACATTTATAAATTAAAGAATATGTTTTAAAAGTAGCAAGGTCGCGTATGCTTGGGTGTTTTTTTTTTTTTTTACATACATCCAGAAAGGTTTTTTGAAGTGTTACAATCTGAATGGTGTATGTGTTTTTTCTATATTCAATTAATTTGGCCTGATTCATACCCTAAAGCTCTGGCTACAAGTCTAGGCAGGGCGCTTTGTTGGCTAGGACACTACCGCTAGGGATGATAGGCAGGACGGCCCTATTGAAGATGACGGTTCTACCCCGGCTTCTATATTACTTTACTAACATTCCCTATAACATCCCGGGGTCCTTTTTCAAACAACTACACACCATGGCAAGGGATTTCCTGTGGAGAGGGAGGGACGAACAGGGTAGCACTGAGCACACTACAAAGGGGCTATGAGTGGGGGGTATCAAGCTTCCAGACTTCGAGTGATATTATTTGGCAGCACAACTTTAATTCGTAGTACGGTGGTTGGGTGAAGACACTTCCATAAACGCAATACTTTTTTGACCATCGCTTCAGCGATATTATTTAAGAGAACTCCTGTGGATAGACGCAGCCTCAGCCAAAGCCCTCCCCAATATGGTTCAGCTAGGCCGAGCACTATGGAAAAGAGCGTGGAAAGCACCGGACATAAAGGACCCCTGCTCTAGGCAAATTCCCCTAGCAGGACGAGTAGACACCCGCATTGCAAGTCTGGCAATGTTCAGAACACAATGGGAAGACAAAGGAGTAGCCCAAATAGGAGATCTGTGACAAGAAGGACATTGGGTAGATTTCCAGTCCCTGGTAGAGGAACAAGACATACACAGTGGCCAATTCATACTGTACAACAGCACGGTTCAAGCAATAAGGAGGAGGTGGGAGACCCTACCAGAGGCGGAAGACATAGGAGGGGCAGTGGACGCATGGCACAATGTTTCTGAGGGGGGACACACTGTGCCCAGGCTTTATGAACAAATGTTGGGAACAATACAGAGTACTAAACATGCAAGCCAAATGGGAGGAAGAGCTTCAGCAACCCTTCAAGGACGAGGAATGGAACATGGCCCTTCAGTACGCAAAGAAAGTCTCCAGGAACGCAAGGGATGCAGCTCTACATTGTGCATAGAGCATACCTAACGCCCAAAAGAATGTCAAACATGGGGAACAGACAAACCCGAAGTTGCCCACGCTGCCAAGCAGAGCTAGCAGACATGGTACATATGTTCTGGACATGCCCAAGAATAACGATCTTCTGGAGCACGATCAAGGAAAGGGCGTCGAAGGCAGGAATCTAAATGCAAGCTTGGTCGCCGGCATCTTACATACTGGGCTTGTTTCCAAGAGGAGACAAGCAGAGAACGCACTTAGCATGATGACAATATTGGCGAAACGCCGCATCGCGATGTTGTGAAACACAAGTATGGGACCCTCGATAGAGGAATGGTGGGTGGACCTGCAAAAATGGGCAGTAGCCGAAACAGCAGTCTGGACAAGGGCTACGCAAAGGGGAGAAGGTAACAGCGGGGCCAGGATATTGGCGTGGCACACTCTTGTGCAAGATCTGGGAGGGAGGAGGCCTAGCCGTGAACCGAGCAGATAAAGAATATGAAATCAAACTCGAAAGTGCCAGAGCAAATGTGTTGTGAGTTGTTGTTTAAGTAGTTTTGGTGTTTTGTTTTGTGTTCAAATTGCAAATAAAAAGATAAAAGTTCAGAGAGCTTGAGAGGATTCCCCTGCTCAGTAAGTAAAAATCTGAAGATGGCTGACTGGGGTGTAGCTTAAGTTCTGCCACATAATTCGTCTAAAAGGACCAAAGGAGGTGGAAGAACTGCACAAGTGAGCGGTTACACAGTGGCGATAGAGGCTACAGAGTGTGTAACATTTCCCCCAGGGAAAGTTTTTTATATAGTTTATAATTATTTAAATTATTGAGGATTCCCAGTAGGGGAGATGGGGAATATTCAAGCATGCAAATCTATGAAAGATCCTATGCTGGAGAAATTAAACATTCTACCATAAACAATCCCTTGTCAATTAATGATGAAAGTGTAATAGAAAACTATTAAGCAAGTTGAAAAGCTTGTTAACTGCTTTAATTAAGGGCTGCAGTTACTGGTGCAGTTCTGCTCTGTGCTAGCTCAAGCAGCAAGCATTGCAATATCAAAACTGAAGTGTAGTAGCAGACTACAGAGCAGTTGTGATGGCATTATCTTATTACATGTCAGCTGTGATGTCACAACTAAACTAATAATATTGTCAATGGTTTACACAGGTATTTCAGGCTGCCATGTATTATACATATTACCCGTCCACATATTGCACAGGAAAAAGTCAAGGCAACAACTTAAAAACCATGACTCTCGTCCAACCTCAGTCTATATTGTTGTATGGGCACCTTCCTGGTAATAATCATCCATATAGACCATCAATGATCCGGTATGTGAACATTCTTCTTTGCTATCAATCCGTCTGTAGATTCCATGCTTCAACATGTTGGAGGCATACGTTTTCATAAGGCTACCGATCTTGCTATTGTAGTGATGCTACAGCCTGGATAACCTTCTTTCTGGCTATTCTTAAAATGTGTTGTGTACCTATGCTAGAACACAAGAACTATCATGTTGCCTTTAAAATGCCACTTCTTAAATTTTTGTCCAGACTGGATGAAGGGGGGGATAAGGGACTTCAGAGATCACATGCTTTCTTCGAAAGCTGCCAAAGGAGCCCGTCCAGCTTCAGGACTTTACTGAGATGAAGGGTGAGGTGGGTAATGGGACATTTTTGGATCCTTCCAATGCTTTGGTTGGGGGGGATGGGAGGCCGGTTTGGCTGCGACTGGTGCATCAAACCCCACCCTGCATGAGCTACTAGACCCAGTCTGATCTGGGGAAATGCAGCGCTGCACTGCAGAGAGAGGGATCAAGGTAGACAGCCGGCATCAGGGTATTTCAGTCTTTCCGTTTGAAATACTCCTCCAATTTGGAGGCTGGACAGAGATGTTATCAATGCAATTGAAGGTGCATCCTTGAATGTTTAATTTCAAGGAGATCAGACCAGACTAGACTAGGTGTAGCCCTCAGTCTAGCCACGGTAAGTGCAAAACTAAAAAGGTGCATAGTTCCACAACTGCAGTTGACTTTGCAATTGCAATACATGCAACAAAACTAATTGGAAAAAGGGGAGCCAAGAATTCCTGCAGCCTGCTTCAGATTAGCAGATTCTATATTTTGTTTGTGTATCTAATCAAACATTGTGATACTTGCATTTTCTCTGGCCGGCACACATGGCCCTGCACTTGCATCACCTGCTGCTGCTGCACTGCCACAGACCAAGCTGTCACAATACGTGCAGTGGTGGATCGATCTCCTAGGATTTGTTTGTTTATTTATTGGGAGCACCAAACCCAGGGGTATCCGGCCGCAGGGTACAGGAGAGGTTACAAGAATGCTTTCAATTTAGAGGTTACATGGTTACCATAATACAAGGCATACAGGCAGTTACAATAATTACAGAGGACCAAACATATAAAGACAAGGACCATCATTAAATTTACATATTTACAAATGATACGAGCAGATAGCAGTAATGGATGAGGTATAGGAAATGCAATGAGTAGATAGGTTCAAGGTAAACGCTAATGAAGTTAGTTGTCATTTTCCCTGAGCCACTTAATAGTGTTATGTCTGAGTTTGAGGAATGTTTGGTCTGCCCTTAGAGTGGGGGTCAGTGGAGGAGTTAAAAAGCTCCGCTGCTTTGACTGGGAAGCTACCCATGCCTGCTTGAATCTAGGTATGATAAGACAATTGGTGTTGGCAGATCTGGTGGGACGGAGAGAAGGTTTTTTTTGGGGTAATTCTCTGCACAAGGTAGCGAGGGGAGGCATTTGTGGATAAGCGACACCGTTTTTAGCCGGATTTTATCCTTGGTTAGTCATTTGGTATGGCGTCTTGCTGTAGAAATGTGTTCTCTGTTGGCAAGGCCCAAGGCCGTTCTCAGGGCATTATTTTGTAAGATTTGGATCTTATTTATGATGGGTTTGCTGTCAACCAGGTATAAAGCATTACAATAATCCAGCTTTGATCAAATTAAATCCTAGAAGTTGCCAGTTTGTGCATCCCACAAACATCTTTGGACATCCAGCAACAGGTTCTTTGACTCGTGCCACCGTGATCTCCTCCAGGGCAAACAATTATACAGGGCAAAGTCAATTTTCAGCATCTGTGTTTACCACACTCCATTAGCACACCCAACTGACTGAGACAACTACTAGTAACAATTCACACACACAACGTCTTTGCATTTAGCTACGAGGTACAAGAGGAATGATTGTATACTGCACACTAAGAGTTGCACTGCCGCTTTATGCTTGGTGTTCACATGAAGACACTGGATGGGAGAGGAGAGGATTTTGGACTGAAGTGTGAGCTGCTAACCATTCTGTTTTTTTTGGTAGTATGTTTTTGCAACTGAATGCTTATTGCTGACAAATATTGCACATACATCAGCAAGCTTTACATAGCCACCATAATAATGGGAGGGGTTTAGAATCCAAGCGGTTGTGCAGGAATAAAGGATATATAAAAAAGGAATTGTGTGTGCCTCAAAACTGCCCCTGTGAGTCAGAGTGGATTTTAGACTCCATGCCCGTTCAACCGTGCTTGGTATGTGCAGAGAATGGCAACGGGAACCCATGTTGTGCCAATTATGGCGATTGCCGCAAAGATTCAAATGAAATGACAAAATATCACACAATCACCTGGCTTCTGGTGGTGGTCCGAACATTGTTGCTTCTAACGCAATGAGGAGAAACCAGTTTATGCTATGATGAATAATGGATCAGTTTGGACAAATATTGCAAGCCAAAGGACCAATCCATATGGCACCCATTTAAGGAGGACAAACCACATATGTAAATGCGTCCCCAATACTGCTGGACGGATGATCTTTTTGCTATGAAATGTCACTGTGCAACTTCAGCACTGCAGGCTGTCCCTTGTTCCGCCCCTCCCAGAATTTGAGTATCTCCTACGCTTAAGACTCTGAGCTTCAAAACTGCAGAAGACTTCCTGAAGAATGGTATTCCCGCCTTCTGGAATGATCTTGACAGATACATCTGTACTGCTAAGTCACAAATACCACAGCTGACTTGGCAGGAAAGGCAGCCACTAAACGTGGCTGTTTGCTTGGTAATAGTTACCAATGAGTCAACCATCTAGTTGTAAGTTTTTATGTCCACTTCCTCATTCATAGAGGAATGGAACATTAATCGCTCCTCCAAATAGAAGTCAATGACTTTGCACGTGCCACTTCAAGGCTTTCACAGCCTTCGGCCAGGGTTGATGTTGAATGTCTATTCCCACACATTCTTCTGGTTACTGTCACCATGTGATGAGGGGACCTTCCAGCAGATTCAATGAGTACTGAAATGCTACTCCTCAGAAGTAATGTCCTTGCAAAAACTCTTCCAAACCGGATTGCATCCTGGCAGAACTGCATAGGCATTAGCTTGCATAAAATGTTCTTCCAGACTCAATTAGCAAAGACAACTGATCCTTGCCCCAGCCCACAGGTGTGCTGTGACCAGAGGACTGTGTTAATTGGAAATTTTAGAATTGTATAGTGAAGAACCTGGTATTCTATTTGCCAAAGGAAAATGTGGAGCTGGCCATAGTTTCTCGGACTCCCTAATTGCATCTGCTTGGGTGCAAATGTCGGTCCTCTGTGTGGGTTCTTCAGACAAAGCAAGGGCTACGACACTGGTTTTCATTGGTTTGTGGGGGTTGAGCAGCAATTTCAGTTAGAGGAACTACATAACCCTCCCTTTGATGGTCATCAAAGACCGCACAGGAGTGGCCCTCCTTAGTCTTGTCATCTCTATCATGTGTGCAGACATAATTAGGTGTACCAGAACTTGCAGGATGCAATGAGGCCTAAAATCCACAGGTGAAGGTGGTAACTACAGCAAGTGAGGTCATGCATGATCAGGGTCTGACCCACGGTTATCAGTACCACAACTAGTCCTGGTGAGGATTTGGCCGTATTAATGCCTGGTAGCGCTATGGCTTAAGACGTCTGCGGTTGCATTGTAGGAAATGTAGAGGGTAGATCTCTTTAAAAGGGAGGTATACAACACTTTCCTGGAAATAAAGAATTAAAATGTGCAACTTCCCAAAATGATGCCCTTCAGAAAGGGTTTAAGCATTGGAACCTTTCTCTGCAAAGGGCAGAGATCCATGGCAGGCACAGTGGGTTCCCTAGTGGGGTTGCAAGACCCTCGCCGCTCACTGGTGGCCGACAAAACGGGGCAGCACCTCTTAGGCACATGCAGCGTGTACCCTCACTGCACCTTCTCCCAGTAGCCTGCTGAGCCCGGGAAGGGCAGGGGTCTGCAGGATGTTTTCAAACATAATGGCTAATTTGTAATGAGGGGATTTGGGGCCTACATGCTGTGACCTCCATCCCCCCCCACCCTAGTTAAGCTCTCCGCTAGAATATCCGGTCCTTCGAATCCCTCAGGGGGAGTTGGGCTTCTGTGCAGTACACACAGTGGGGGCATATTGGCCACTCATTCGCTGACGCACCAACTTCCTTAGCGCTCTCTCCCTCTTCCCCTACCTCTCATTGCACTCCCCATCCACCATTGCACACCTACCAGCCTCTGGTGGTCACGGTCACCTCTCCCTCACTTTCCTGTGCCTCTCTTTCCCCGTCGCCTTTCCCACAAATTTCGTTTGCTCACATTCCCTCTCTTATCACTCCCTTTATATCCTCATGTGTCTTTTTTTTTTATTTAATATATTTTTATTGGTTTTACAACATATTGCTTATAACATTTCCAACTTCCCCTTTGTCCCCCCCTTCCCGCCGGGAATGTCCATATCTTCCTGTCCGAGGTACATTGTATACTTTACTAACTGAACATGTCCAAAATCCTTATCTTGTGTGGGCACCATTGTTCCCTATAGTCACTTTAGAGATATTCCAGGGTTTCGCCCCAGTCGTCTCTGAATTTCTGGTGGGCCCCTTGTAAGTTATAGGTTATACGTTCCATTGCTATGTGAGCCCATACTCTCCTCATCAAATCTATGGTCATGGGCGGGTGTTTCTGTTTCTACGTATGGGCTATTACGAGCCATGTGCCCATCAATAGCACCATAAAGTTCTTTTTATGTCTCTTGGCGAGTTGTTTGACCTTGGGGTCCTACAACCCGCACATCAATACCTCTTCTCCTATAGTCCCCATTGTCGGGAACATCGATTTCATGTGTGCCTTGACTTCTTCCCAGTATTGCTGCATGTTTGGGCAGTCCTACCATACATGTCTCCAAGTCCCTTCTCTTCCACAGCCCCGCCAGCATTTATTTGAGGTATTCCGAAACATTTGATTGAGCCTTTCTGGGGTATAGTGCCATTGCAGAAGAATTTTCATCCACAGCTCTTTTGTTTGTATCGCAGTTGTCAGTTTGGGGATCATTTTCCATATATATTCCCAGTGCCCTTTAGAGATGGTGTTGTTTAGAGTTCGTTCCCATCTTTTGATGTAGTTCCATTTCACTTCTTCTTCGAAGGCGTTTATAAATTTATAGGTGGTTGAGACAAATTTTTCTGCGCCTGCGTTTGTCATTATGTATTTTTCAAACAGGATTAATTCCCCGGTCATTGCTTCTTTGATTCTCGGCGTGTCTAACCAGTGGTTTAATTGGTTGTACCTGTTATTTCTCTGTACTGCTGAGCTTTAGCATGGTTGTGCACTCCGCAAATCTTCTTATACTTTGATCTTCATACATGTCTGAAACCATCTTACATCCCGCCTCTTCCCATTTCTGGAATGCCCCTTTCTCCAGTCCTGGTGGGGATTTCCCTTGCCATATATAAGTCATAATAGTTTTTTTAGGGCTCTGAAGAAGGCCAATGGAATTCTAATTGGGAGGGCTTGGAATAGATATAGCAACCTTGGGAGTATAGTCATTTTAATTATCGTTATCCTATACCACCATGGTATCGACAGGGGACTCCATCTTGTCGTTTCTCGTTTTATTTGTTGCAGGACTGTGGAGTAGTTTTGCGGGAATAAGTCCTGTATTTTCCCTGTTAAAGTTATTCCCAGCTATTTCACCCCTGTTTCCGCTACTTTGAAGTGTAGTACCCCAGTTATTTTGGGGATTTGTGCAGTGTCTCCTGCCAGAGCTAAGAGTTCAGATTTCTGTCTATTAATTTTCAGGCCGATAGTGATCCGAATGTGTCAATTTCTTGCATTAAGATTGGCAGAGAATGCTCTGGATCCCACAGGGTCACCAGCATACCGTCCGCATATGCTGCTATTTTGTGGGAATGTCCTGCCATGTCTATGCCCCTAATATCTTTATTGGCCCTTATCCGTTCCAGCTGTGGTTCTAAGAATATGGCGTATAGGAGAGGGGAGAGCGGGCACCCTTGTTTTGTCCCCCTCCTGATTTGAATCATGTTTGATAGGCACCCATTCACTGCTACCCGTATGTTGGGGGAATTGTAATTTGCTTTTACCATCTTTATGTAGGACTTCCCCACCCCCATCGTCCTTAGTATGTTAAATAGGAGTGACCATTCTACTCTTTCAAACGCTTTCTCTGCGTCCAGGGCAAGCACTATCGCCGGGGATTGTGTTACTCCTGTATTTTCCACCAAGTGGATTACCCTCCTGATACTCTCATGTGTCTTTTCTTCCATTCACGATTATTTTCTCCTTGCCCTTTACTGAGCCCTCCTCCCATCCTCTCTTCTCCATTAGTCTTGCTTCTGTTTTATTTCACTCGGATCAACTTTTCATCCTCCTCGTCCTAACTTCTACCCTGCATCCTCCTATCCCTTCCAAACCTCTTCCCTCCTTCCTTTCCTTCACTTCCACCTACCCCGCTTCTCCTTCACCTTTCTGTCGACCCCCTTCCCAAACTACTCCCTTCTTCCCCCATGTCTCACTCTCCCATTCTTCATTTTCTCTTGATCTCATCCTTACTCCTTCTCTGCTATCTGCTCACTGGTCTTCACTGCCCGCATCACCACTTCTTCACGTCAACACCCTCCTCCTGCCTTACTTCTTGCCTGTGTGTGATTGTGTGCGTCAGTGTGTGCACAAACGAGAAGCTCATGCAAGCAATGTGATGTTTCTTTCTGGGCATCTTGATAAGGCAAGCATTGCATGCGTTATGGCTAGACTAGACTAGAATGGCATTTTGGGGCAGCAGGTCTAGCCCTACCTTACCGCGTGGTGTGTTTCTGATAATAGATGTGCTTGAAGTGTACGTTTTTATAACAGTTAAAAAACCCTGCCAGTTTGGCCTTGAATATGAGGCATCCCAATTAGCAGTTTGCAGACAGTGAAGATGAAAAATAATGCTGAAACATACAAATTATAGATATGGTTTTCATTAAAATTTGAAAACCAAATAAATGCTGCAACATACAGACAATGCACGAAAATCTATGCCTCCTAGTTATATCTGCAAAAAGTAGGGAAATGGTAGTGACCCGATCCCTCTCACCGGTGCCCCCTAAGGAGCACTTTATTTCCCCCCTCCCCCCCCTTTGCCCCTATGCCATAAAAACCTGGCTCCACCACTGCTAGTGTGAAGGGAGAACATGCAACTCATGATGTTTGGGTCAACAGAGAGCGCAACTGAATAAGAGTCCAACCAAGTATTATTGCAGAAGCTAGAAGTTTGGTAAAAGGCTTTGGGTCTGCACGCTGGGCAGAAAACCATAAGCGCTGGAGATAGTGGCTACTGAAACAGACCTGGAGTAACACTGCACCATTGATTTGTGTGCCTCCTAGATGGCATTGTCAAGAGAAATATTGAAGTCTGAGGTTTCTGGGCAATCCTAGCCTCAAATCACATGATGTACACACAAAAAAGAAAACACGAGCAACAGTCTTAACATGCAACTTGGGATGTGGTCTGAGACACAAAGGTATGTGTAGCTTTAAGAGTAAACCTCGCTCACAACATACCATCATATGGGCAAGAAACTGCAGGCAGAGAGGATTCCTGCTTCCTCTGGAGCAGCCAATCTTCCTAGGCCCTGTGATTCAGACTAGGACTACACAAGAGACAGTAGGTATGTCACACTGTTCTAGAATTGGTTAAGAGACCGGAATGAATGACTCCTGCACTTACTGTACACCAAACTCTTTTTGCCTTTGACAGCATGTCCAGAGCGCTGAAATGGCAGGCTTTCAGCATGGTCACAGGGATGGTGCGACCCTGTCTGCCACACGCCATGTACAAGTACCAAATACAGCGACACCAAGGTTGTGGTCAGGGGATGAAGAGACAAATACTATTCCCCCTCTCCTGCTCCTCTTACAGAGTTCAAGAAGTTAGGTGCCAGGTGGGAGGTGCAGTATCTGCTTTCTCTACCTTGCTATATATGTTGGGGTGTGCAGACTTGTAAAAGGCATGAAGCTAAAGTACTCTAGCCTTTTAATATCTGCAAGACAAAAGGACTCGTTCTGCTTTTGTTGGATCAAAAATAAAATACTGAAAGAGTGAAGGGCAAGCATTATCTGTATAATAGGGATGCTAAAATTAGGGAGGGGAAAACTTCACATTTTGTCCAATTCCAGATCTCATACGCCAAATCAGTATACAATCATATGCTGTTCTGGCCCACTGGGAATGATCAGTGCAAACCAATCTTGCCAGATAGACACTGGACGTAGAAGCTCTAGCTTTCAAGGAGGTTTTAGTACCTGTTGTGATTTGTTGAAGCGATGAATCTCATCCACAAACAAAATGGTTTTCCTCTTGAAGAGTTTTTGCTCATTCTGAGCTTGCTTTATAAATTCCCGGACATCATTTGTGGATGCACTTGTTGCAGACAAGGTTACAAACCTTGTATTGTGCCCCTTGCTGTTTTTGGCAATGATATGCGCTAGCGTAGTCTAAAACAGAAACGACAAAAAAGCTAGTTAAGGTTAATTAAAGCTGAATACAACAAATAAAAAACATCAAATGACCAAGGTCAGCTTTAAAAAAGTTGCATATCATCTCTCATGAATTCAAGCCTGCAGAAATATAAATTATGTTTTCATCTGTTCAGGGATGTTTGGTATCATCAAGGCACTAGAATGTAAAGCACGCATTCAAACAGGCTCCCATGTCCCTTGCTCATTATGAGGTTATAACCCGTTGAACCAAAACAAAGATTACACAAAGGTAAACATTTTAAAACACAGAAAGGCAGGTTTTACAGAAGGAAACCGCTATATGGATACACTTGCTGATTGGACCTATAAGAGATTCATAAGCAGGATTAAAAATTAGACCTTAAAATGATTCCAAAAAAGAAGAAACTGCAAAAAAGGTTAGAGTGGGGGCAGGGAGCCAAGTGATATCCAATGGGTTGTTAAAGGGGGCAGCATGCTCACTAGCTCCAACTAATGGATCTGATGTTATGATGTCACCATTTCCAAGCAGAATGTAGAACATGCAGCTAAGCAACTGGTGGCAGTTTGTAGTGGAAGAGATTGAGGTGGAGGTGTTTTGTACACCCTGCAGGTGAATAAGGACTTACCCGCTCACTGCTAGTTTCGACTCCAATAAGCGGCGACGAGGAGGTTGCCGCAAGGGGGGCAAGCTGTCACCTGCATCCTCCCTGCCCAGACACATTGCCGGACGTGGTTGCGGGTGGTGCTAGGCTGAAAACACTGACGTGATAGGCGCCTTGCCGGATGCTTCGCCGTTCTTCGAAGTCAGGAAGGCCCGGAACAAATGCGTGGGCCGGGACGCGCGTTGGCCCCATCGTGCACAGGCGAGCGCAAGGCGCACCTGCAGCAGTGGAGCCAGACGAGCAAGGCAGGCGTACGTGCCTTGAGCGATGTATGCATTCTCCCAATACACCGGAGGTTGCCCGTCGCGACAACCGGCATATCAGGAGAGCATTTACGTCCAAGGTATCTTTGAGAGCCAAAAATTCTTTCAGAGGACACACAAACAACATGAACCAGTAGAGAACTACATTGCCGTTCTGAGGACATTAAGTAACATGTGATTACAGGTCTCCAACCTCTTCGCTCACAAGAGATCAATTAGTGAGGTGCACAAAGAAGCCAGGGGTCCAAGCAAAACTGTTACTCAAGGACATGATACTTGGAGGCTGTAGAGTGGCGTAGGAGTGTAAAACAGATGGCAAAGTATATACAGCACATGCAGGGTGAAAGGAATGAACATAAAAACACCCGAGTAGATGCCATTAAAAAGGTCCAACAGGAAGCATTTTGACAGTGCAAAGGGGCTGAAATACTTTAGGTGTGGGAGCAACAGACATGTAGCCACAAATCAATTTTGACCAGCAAAGAATGCGGCATGCCTCAAGGGCAATTGAAGAGGCCACGTTGTGCGAGAATACTGTCAACCATGTCGAAAGCATGGCCACCAATGAAGGGCAAGAACAGGAAGTATACACAATGTGCAGAATAAAACGAGACACATTTGAAATAATGGCCATAACAGGTGACATGAAAGGTCCTGTAGACAGTTTCATAGTGAATAACAAGTACATGTCAATGAAAGTGGACAGTGGGTCCCCATGACGATAATATCAGCTAAAATATGTAGAAATACTAGGTGAGAATCTCAGTGAGCTGATGGAGCACATCATGCCATATGCCTATGATGAGGTGTAAATAGCACTATTGGGAACATTTGAAGAAGGAAATGTTTGGCATGGATATATGTAGCTAATAAGACATCCTCTCTGCTGGGATCGGATGAGCAAGCAGAGTTGAGCATTCGCATACAAAGGAACCAGTCACAGTGGTGGAGTTGGAGAATAAATGGGCTAGTGAGTATCCCGAAGTATTTTCAGGAGAGTTAGGCGGTCTAAAGGACTTCTAACATATTTGCCTCAAGCATAATGCAAAAGCCCAGTATACACCGTCATATTGATACCTCATCACATAAGGGAATGCCTGAAGGAAGAGCTTAATGCCATGCTACAGAAGGGAATCATCTGAAGCATTGAGAGTTCAGATTGTCTCTTGTGTTTCTGGTCACCAAGAGCAATGACAAGCTCAGGGTCTGGGTGGACCGGAGGGATTTGAACTGAAGCATTTTGGTGGGCAGGCACACGCTGCCAAATGTATCCAAAGTATTGACTACCTTACGTGATGGTACGTTTTTTACAGTTGTTCATAACATTTAAATTTTGTAGGATGCCTTTCAGGCTGGCGTCAGCCGCCACTGAGTTCTAATGAATGATGGAGAAAATAGCTGAAAGGTTGCCAAACACTGCATTCTAGTATGATGTATTAGTGAATGCAGCCACAAAGGAAGAGCATGACCAAGTATTGTGGAATGTATTAGAGAGACTTAAAGAGGCTGGTCTGACTGTACAAAGTATAGAATACGTGCAAAATATGTGTGGATGAGGTGGAGCACCTTGGTCACAGGTTGTTGGTAAAGGGGATAGTTCCAAGTTGAGCCCGGGTTTATGCCATTAGAAATGCCCCTGCCCCTGCAGATAACAGCTAAAATCCTTCTTGGGATTAGCAGAGTATTACCATAAGTTTGTGAGGTATTTTTCAATTAAATCAACAACTCTTAAGGCACAGTTATAAAAAAAAAGTGAATGTCAAAGGAACGTGAGGGGGCTTTTGGGCAGATAAAGGATGACATTGCGGGTGTACTATGCTTGGGGAAGTTTAACTTGGGAGGTCGCACCATGTTAACGGTGGATGTAAGTGGACTGGGACTAGGGGCAACTTTGTCTCAATATTCGAGACAGGGGGAGCATATGGGGACTTTTGCCTTCAGACCTTTAAAGGGGGGGGGCTAAAAAATCTATCTGTGGTGGAGAGGGAGTCGTTGGCTGTGTATTGAGCAATATTGTATTTTAAGTTTGATCTGTGGGGTCAACATTTCACATTGAGATCAGATCATATCATAAATCCCTTATAGAAAGGGTTTCAAGTATTGGGTGGAGAAATACATCACCAAGAATTTCAAGATCGTACTTGGGATTACAATCCCATGATTTTCAAGTATTCCATCTGCCAGGGGGGAATGAATGTGGTGGCTGATTATTGCGTCTTCCTTTGGACGCAGGAGCACTGAGCGATAAGGATTTGATTAAGTGGTTGTAGTGGCGAGACGAGTGGAGGAGGCTTTCAGTTTGCAGGAATGGAGGTTGGCTGAGGAGAATGATGAGGTCTTACATTGTGTCAAGGAATGGACCGTTTTTGGTTTGCCTGAAAAGGCAACGTTAGATCGTTTGATAGAAGATTTGAAGTTAAGGATGAATTAACCATCATAAAGGGGAAGCATAGGAAGGGTGTCAAGATCATACCTCCAGAAAGTCTCAAGTGGAAGTTGGTGTGTAGACGAGGAATCAAGTACCTCTACCAGAAGTTCCTCTTTTATTCTTAGTGTGCCATATTTACTCATCCTGGATGTTCCACAAAGCACTTTAGCAAACAAAGGAAGAGTCGAGAAAGGCTAGTCTGGCCCAGTTTCAAGAGTCAGGGTCACCGAGAGACTGGTTATTTACTCGAAATCTCAGCTCCTGTTTGAGGTGTAACAAAAACGATTGAGGGTGCCAAGATTTCTTCATTTAATGGTTTTAAAATACAACAAAGTGCTCCAGTCTCCAGTCACATGGTCGGATGAGAATAGGCTTTGGGGCGAGCTACATCGAGACCAGAAGATCATTTATTTATTTGCATTTATAAAGCGCACAACCTGCCCTGGGGCATCGATAAGACCATGCTTCACTCCCTTATATTCTCAAGCGCAGTGAGCCTCTACAAGGCAGAGTCCAAAAAGTATTAATTGAATGGCAGACCGCACCAGTGATGATGGATGTTGGGCTACTTGGGTGGGGAGGCATGACCAAGCCAACCCTCCAGCACCTGGGCTCCCAGTTGATATTTATAACTCGCCTATACACAAGTGTTTCAAGGCGCGACGAGGCAAGGGAGGGGGAAAAGAGGGAAGACAAGACAACAATCTTACTAGGCCTGGTGACATTGAGATCGTGTAAGTGCAAGGAAAGTGGGATGGGAAAAGTGCGGGGGCAGTGCAGTACACGGGATCAACAGTAAAAATAAATAAAAATAACAAAAAAAAGTGCGGCCAGCTGGTGGCTAGTGCAAACATCAGGTGCCAAGTGCTAGTAGGGATACAGAAACAATCTCCAAAGGGCAGAGGATCCCAGGGGGGCAGTGCAGGTGTGCACCTGGTATGTGAGGGTACCTGGGCCTGAGATCAGAGGGTGACCAGTGCAGTTTCAGCCAGGAGTTCAGCAGGGGAAGAGGAGGAGAGAAAGCAGAAGCAAAGAAGAAGGTTTTGAGGTGCTTCCGGAACCAGAGATGGTTCTCCTCAAGTTTCAGGGAGGCAGTTCCAGAGGGAGGCCCCAGCGGAAGAAATAGATCTACCACCAACTTGTTGCTTGGAGAAGCGACTGACCTTGGTGGAGTTGGAGGCGGATGAGCAAGGAGCTAGAGAAGGAAGAGATTTAGCAAAAGAGAGTTGAAGATATTGAGGTTCCAGGTCCCAGAAAGCCTTGTAGACAATGCAGACTGTTTTTAACTTAATCCTCGCAGCCACTGGGATCCAGTGCAGAGATTTCAGTCCTGGAGAGATACGATCCCTGGGCTTGAGGCCAAGGACAAGTTTCGCAGTCCGGTTCTGAATGAGTTGCAGAGGACGGCAGGTAGATTTAGAAAGAGGCTATTGCAGTAGTCCAGCCTAGATAGAACTAGCGCTCTGGAGACAGTGAGATTCTAGGGGAAGGAGAGGGAAGGAAGAATACCTCTGAGGAGGTGCAGCTGGTAGTGTGACTGCTTAGAGACGTCAGATGTGAGGAGAGAAGGAGAGTGTGGAGTCGAAGATGACCCTGAGGTTTTTAGCCTCACAGGTGAGAGCAGGAAGAGGGTCAATAGAGGCCGGCCAGAGAGCGATGGGAAAGGAGGGAGTCGGTGTGCCGATGAGAAGAATCTCAGTCCTACTGGCATTAAGGCAGAGATCATTGGCGGCACACCACTCCTGGATAGCAGACAGTCGGTCAGAGATGAGAGAAGGAGAAGAAGAGGCGGAAGGGAGCCTGAAAATGAGCAGAGTGTCGCCCGCATATCGCTGAAAGTTTTGACAGAGCAGCAATGCGGTGGGCAAGAAGTGCTAGGTATTGGTTGAACAGTCAAGGATAGAGGTTAGACCCCTGGGGAACACCACAGGTAGAGATAAGGATCGAGGCAAGGAAGGACCCAAGTTGGACCTGGGAGGGTCGATCGGAGAGGAAAGAGGTCAGCCAAGCCAGGGCCCGATCGGTGATACCCAGGTTATCACAGAGACGGTTGAGCAGGATGGCATTGTTGACCGTGTCAAAGGCAGAAGAGGGATCAAGTAAGACGAGGACACAAGGGGTGTCGAGGTTAGCAAGCAGGTCTTCACGGATGTTCAGGAGAGCAGTTTCCGTGCTTCTGGCAGCTCTCAAGCCAGACTGAATCTGTTGGTTGTCTCCATGACCATCAGTGTGAAGATTAAGCTGGGAGATGGCCAGCTTTTCCAGGAGTTTGCCCAGGAAAGGAGTGATGGAGATAGGGCGATAGTTAGCCGGACAGGACGGGTCGGCAGAGGGTTTCTTAAGGAGAGGGTGCACAGGGGAGTGCTTCAGGGGGGAAGGAAGACCCCAGTAGCAAAGGAGTGGTTGCAGAAGTCCGCCAGAGCAGGGGCTAAGGTGTTAATGTTGTCTTTGATGGTTTTGGAGGAATAGGGATGAACCCGTTTTGACAAGACTTTCATAGATCGGACTGGTCTAGACTCCTCATCTGGGGAGAAAAGGGAAAGGCAGATAAGGGGGAGGAGAGGTGGCCAAAGAAGGGCCAGAGGAAGAGCAGGGAGGAGAGGAGGCGGAGGAGGGAGGAAGAGAGAGAGAGAGGACAGGATGTTTGAGTTTTAGAGATGAAATGAGAAGCCAGGGCTGTGCAGAGGGCCTGGGAGGGGACAGGAGAGGTAGAGACTGCAGCAGGATTGGCCAGCTCCTTGCAGAGTTCAGCCAAGTTGTTAGACGCCGCAGAGATGTGGACTTGGATGTGGGCTCTCTTCTGGGTATGGACAGAGCCGGTATTGCCTTTGGAGCAGGAGACAGCCCAGTTTGTCAGAGGATGTACCGGAAGCACGCCATTTCCTCTCAGCCACCCTGCACTTGCATTTAAGGGTGCCGAGGTCGGAGTCATACCAAGAGTTGCACTCGGCTTTGGGCTTCAAGCGGATCCCCACGACAGGGGCAAGAACATCAAGAGTATCAGAGATAGAGTGGAGCATGGAGAGAGCTGCGTCAGGGTGCGAGTCAGCCAAAGAGGGAGGAGGGGGTGAGAAAGTGGCAGCAAAAGCCTCAATTGGCACATGCTTCATGGGTCAGATCACCGAGAAGGTAGGTGGCAGTGCTGGAGTAGGCTTGCCTTGAGGAGTGGAGAGAGTGAGCTGGGAGGAAAGGAGAAAGTGATCACTCCAGGAGAGAGGAGTGGTGAGAGGAATAGAAAGGGGAAGCTCTGTAGAGATCAGAGCATCCAGAGTGTGCCCTGCAGAGTGAGTCTGGCCAGAGGGGAGGATAGAGAGTGAAAGAATCGCAGAGGTTGCGAAAGAGTCCAGAGGAAGGCCAGGAAGCATCCAGGTGGATGTTAAAGTCTCCAAGAAGGTGGAGTTTTGTGGTCGAGACCAGGAGGGAGAAGGATGTCTGCCCACTCAGAAACGAAGGAGGAGATCTGGCCAGGTGGCTGATAGATCGTAGCCACAGTAAGGGAATGGCTAGGAGAAAGAGAGCCTGCAGACGAGTTATTCGAAAGAGTAGGCCTGTGTAGGAATGACCAAGGAAGGAATCCACTCGGGGAAGATCACAGCTACACCCCCGCCTGGAACAGTTGGACCTGGGTGCAGAGAGGATCTTGTAGCTGTTAGGGAGGAGAGTGTTCCAGCTCGTGACAAAGCTGGCCATGAACCATGTCTCGGTGAGATCGAGGACACAGAGGTCAAGTTCTTCAAGGAGGCGGCAGATGTCAGAGGAGTGTTTTACAACTAAGCCAGAGTTGAGAGTGGCAAAATGGAGAAGGTTGCCGTCCTTGAAAGACTTCCGGAGAGGGGTACAAATCAGAGGTAAGCCCTGCGGAAATGTACAAGAAGCCTGAGGGGAGGAAGGAGGAGAGGGCAAGGTAGCCAAAGAGAAGACAACAGGGGGAGGCAAGGAAGCCGTGGAGGGAAGAGTGGGGATAACAGGAGAAGGAAGGAAATTGATGAGGCGCGGGAAGAGTCTATCAAAGGGGAGAAGATTGGCCTAAGGGCCTTGGCCTAAGGGCCTTGGCCCAAGACAGTACCGTTCAGGTAAACATTAATGATGACTTTATAGGAGTTGAAGGAGGTCAGGAGGGCATCCCACCGGGTGCCACCATTAATGGGAGAAGAAGAAACAGGAGAAAGCACAGAGACCATATGAAGAGTCCATAAGTCTGGCGAGGGTACGACAAAGAGGATGCCGGTGAAGGTTTGCCTGGAGGAAGCACCGGTATAGGTGTCAGCGATAAGGAGGCCTGGGTTGGAGACCAGCATGTCCTTTTTAAACTTCTTCCTACCAGATTTAGTGAGCAGAACAGGATAGCCGATAGAGAAGCTGTTAGAAAGGATAGGAGAGACAGAGAACCATGAGTAGGTAGGGAGAGGGAGGGGAGAACAGCAAGGAAGGACAGAGGGTAGAGTTCAAGCAGACGAGACGGAGAGACGAGGCCAGTTGACAATTGGACAAGATGACAGGTGCTTAGATAGTGTTAGAAAGGATCGCTAGATGAGTGCTTTGCTAGGAGGCATGCCACAGAACGGCACTCATTTCCCAATGCAATTTTGAAAACAGGAGAAAAACACACCCAAGTTGGAGAGTCCTGAATAGGTTAGGAATAGGTTTCACAAAGCAATTTTAAACAATTTCCAATGCAATTTTGAAAACAGGAGAAAAACCACACCTAAGTTTGTGAGTCTACTATATGGACAGGTTTGCAGGGTAGGGTGAGGTTCTAAACCTTACCTGGGCACTCCTACCTTCCTTAGTCGCTGCTGGTGGATGGCTGGCCACAGGCTTCCCCTGCTGACACCTACACACACTAGCTGGAGCCGCCTCAGATGGGGCCGCTCTTTGCCTTGGGGCCCTTAACGGCGGGGCCTGCCAGGCAGAGGACTTCCCTAGGGAGGTCATTGATGACCTAAAAGCCACCAAACAGAAGGAGAGCAGGATAGTAATCGGGAGGGAAAAATAAACAGCAGCGACAGAGGACCGAGCGAAACGGCGCCCACAGGACAGTAAAACAAGTTAAATGCACAGAAAAAAAACACAATGCAGGGAGCAGCTGGCAAGGGATGCATAGCCCGGTGCCTGGATGGGCAAGTAGCGACCGGGATGCAGGCGAGCGCAGGACTAGGTCCTCGCTCGAATTGGAAATGAAAATTAGCCAATGGGGGTGAAGGGGTGGGAACAAGGGAAGAGGGCAGGCAACACGGAAGGGAAAAACAGCAGGGGCAGAGGACCGAGCTAAATGGCTCTTACAGGAAAGTAAAACAAGTTGAATGCACAGGAAAAACACAATGCAGGGAGCAGCTGGCAATGGATGCCTACCTTGGTGCTTCGGTGCCTCGATGGGCAAGAGTTTCGAGCTGCTAGCGAGTGGAATTTTCCAGAAGGGGTCAAACGTGCCAACCAATTACAGAGGGCCACGTATTAAAGAGCCCCATAGTTTGAGAAGCCAATAGTATGTTGTATATTTTCATGACACGGAACAGGACTTGCACTTGGGATGGGCTTAGTTGCCCACCTGACCTTAGAGATCCAATCACGTCCCTGTATCCCATAGAAAGTATATGTAGATGTTCCCCGTTGACCAACCACAACCTCTAGTAGGTTTCCTTATTTTGCCACGTATCCTGATGACAAATATTTAGTATAAAGGCAATGTTTTTTATGAAATGTGTCGAGATAAGTCTGTGTGGCATCCATTGTACTCCCCGTTTTAAAGATTTGCTATTAAAACAGCCTTGACTTTTGCCAACTTCTTGAGTCGGTCCGATTATTGATGTATGCGTAAGATCTGCATCCCTATCCATCTCAGATACTGTTACCTCGTCTTAAATTACCCACTCTCCGGGTTCAGGTGGTTTTGGCTCACGAGTTCATTTAGGGATAAGCAGTACCAAGAGGAGATCGAGACAGTTATCAGTGGGCCTTGCATCGATGGTTGTGTAGAAAGGGTAGTCAGAGTGCAGAGCATTGCCAACAGTGATAAGTGCAATGTCATTAGAGGGACATCTTTGATCCCAGTAGTAGAAGTTATGTCACAGCCATGGGTCAAAGTGGCAGTTCATGTCATTGAGCCCATACAAGGATTAGGTTGGAGAGGCAAGTATATACTTGTGATGGTTGATCATCACTCTAATTGGGCTGAATGGAAGGACACGGGGGAAGAAACTACTGTTGAGATAAGTTTTTAGAGGCTGAGTTTTTCGGAGAAGGATTTCCCAAGGAAATCATAATGGACAACTAAGATCCATTTTGTTCGGAGTGGTTGGGGATGTTTTTAGCTGGTTATTCCAAAATATGCGCATTGCACAATACCACCTCAGAGCCAACGGTCTGGTGGAAAATATGAATAGTTTTATTAAAGGGGGAGGATTCAGCCAGCTATGAAGGCCAGGGTACCATGGCGGGAGGTGTTCAGGCACATGTGGTTTTATTGTAGCACCCCTCATTCAATGACAAAAGTGTCACCCTTTGTTTCGTTAAAAAAA
The DNA here is from genome assembly GCF_040938575.1 of Ambystoma mexicanum. Classification (NCBI taxonomy): domain Eukaryota; kingdom Metazoa; phylum Chordata; class Amphibia; order Caudata; family Ambystomatidae; genus Ambystoma; species Ambystoma mexicanum. The sequence goes on along the minus strand of NC_090930.1, from coordinate 1,045,579,046 downwards.
AAAGTGAACCGGCACCAGGCTCTATCCAGGCTGGTTAGGGTTAGCAGTTGCTGGTTAAGTAGATAGGCAAAGGATTATTAAGACTATTAAGGAGGGTCAGAAAGCCGACAAGCAAGTGTTTTATTGTGAGAAAAAGATCAAACAGAGGGAGTGGTCAGTGGAAAATTCAGTGTTGAAATTGAATCCCAGAATGGGGCATAAATGCCAAGGTGACAAATATCGGGGACCTAAGAAGATTACTGCGATAAGGAATGGTGAAGTGATTGCAGAAGGCGGTGAAGTGTGGTCTATGTGAAGACTGGCACCTTGGAAAGAAGTGTTAGATGGGCAATGTCCGAGTAAGTTGCAGGAGATGGTGGTTGAAGGAGGCGAGGAGCAAGGGTTGGGGAAGTGTGAAGGGGGCGTGAGAAGATTTGAGCACTAGGAAGAGGGTTCAAACCAATTGGCAACAGGATTATGTTAACTCTTTAGTGTGCTAAAATTTAGTTTACTATTATGTGGTGCTGTAAATAGTTAGTGTTCACATGTGCGCATATTGCTCAGCATTCATTTTCTAAGATGTATTATTATTTAGAGAATAAAGGTAAGCTTTTTTTGTTTATTGTGTGCTGCTCTATTTGCGGTTTGTATTCAATTTGGGCGAGTGTAAGTGTGTTTGTCAGGAGGGAGAGAGGTTAGGATACTAGTTCTAAGTAGAATGTAGAACATGCAGCTTTGGAAGTTGTGGTAGTTTGCAATGGGAAGAATATGAGGTGGAGGTGTTTTGATGTCTCGTCCACCCTGCAGGTGACTAAAGACGAACCAGCTCACTGTGAATGTCCAACTCCAATATCCTCCACACATGAAAAGTTACTTACCTTTAACACTAGTTCCCCCCAATCTATGGTTTCCTTCATCAGTGTCCATGCTTCAAAAACTGCCCAGTCAGCAGAGGACTCCTTGGTTGCACTATTATAGCAATAACTAAACAAATAACTTTGTATGCCGTCAGCCTCATTTAGATCCATAGGAGACCCACCAAATTGGTGGCTAGCATATGCCACCCTATGTTTCGATTTTTGTACTAGCAGTTAAAGGATCAACATGCAACCTGCCCTATAAAACCTACCAAAGCTGAGGAACTAATTTCCACTGCTCTAGCTTTAGATATTTCATAAATTGACATGCTTAGAATAGATTACATAGCTGTAAACTACAGAATGGAAAGTGGAAGAGGTAGTGGACACCACAAAGTTACCATTAGCCAAAGAACAAACCCTGACCTCTAGAGGCACACATCTCGTAGAACTGCTTAACCCACTGTTCTCCTCACTCTGGCACCCGACTTCCTGTAGTGGTGCTATGTGAACGTGTGAGGATTTCTCCACTTTTCTGCCTGGAAGAGGGCTCAGATTAGGCCAGTATGAAAAGCAGACGTGTCTGCTTTGCCCCTCATTGAGTGCACCAGTACCACACCTCACATGGATCGGTTTGCCTCAGACAATATTTGGTACATGCTACTGCCCAAATTAAAACCATTTCTTTGGAAAGCACCAGTCCTTTACTGTTGCTTAACTGAATGAACAATTGGTTGGACCACCTGAAGGCAACAGTCCCATCAATATAACAAAATTCCCTCATTGTGTGCAGGGAGACATCTATTCAGGAGTTGAATGTGTGAAGAAAGTTGGTAGTGAGGCTGTCTGACTGATGTGGAAATCAGACTACCTTTGGGAGGGATCCGAAGGGCATTCAGGAATACAGTGGAATGTAGTAGAAGGTTAATTGGATGTGAAGGCTTGCAAGTCACTAGCTCTTTCCGCCCTCTGCACCAGCAATCTGAACTTATAAACACTATGAGTGTACTTTTCTGTTGGGATATAAACCACAGAAAAGTGGGTGGGTTTATATCTTCCTCAAGTTAAACTGGAACAGCCCCCCCCAGCAGAGCTTCTCCCTTGGCTACTCTACACCCACTGCTGTGCTTGGAACCTAAAACATGATACATTCCATATGGAGTGTTGCCAACAGCACACTTGTTGCATAGTAAATTACATCATAACACATCTCCCTTCGTTTACCCAACACACGCTCTTCTCACCACCACAATCCTACCCTTGTTCCACACTTGTCCGCCACTTGCATGCACTGCGCCCTTGAGCACGGTCAGGATTGGAATATAGTAAGTCTCCCTTCTTCTTAATCACACCTTTCTTTATTCTCACCCAATCACTGCACTCCACTCTCAATTCTTTCATTCCCCGTCTCATATTCTCTCTCATCGACCACTTCTCCACTAAACTCCTCAATTCATCCACCACACTATCAGACTACCTCTCTCTTACCAGCTAAGGAGGGCTCACCTTCGTATTCACTTTGCACCCTCTCATTAGTTCAAATGGACTCACACCCGTTGTGGAATGGGGCGACATTCGCAAAGCATATAATCGCTCATGGATGGCCACTTTCTTGTCCATCTCACACGCTTCAGCCATACGAATGACATCCATTACACATCCTTTCCACCATAGCATTCCCTTCTGGATGATATAACACAGATCTCTTACGCTTCACACCACACTTCATGTACTCCACAAAACATTCACCCGTGAATTGTGTACCATTCTCCGTAAGTATACCTCCTGGAACACCTTCTGTGGCGAACATTTCTTGAATTAATTCAACAATACTCTCAACACAAATATGTCTTACAAGCTTAAATTCAGACCATCGCGAGAAAAAATCCACTAGTAACAAAACATACTTTCCACGGCCATAAACTATCTCCACAGGACCCCACTAGCCATATCAACCTCATCCCACACTTTTCCAGGGATGCCAAACTCCACAACGGGTTGACCCTTGGCTTCCACCTCTTTGATACATTTCATGCAACAGGCCAATCTTCGCTCAACAGCTCTATCACAACCTGGCCACCAGTAGTTGCTCCTCAAAATTGTTTTAGTACTTGTCACGTCAACATGTCACTATGAGCCAAGTCATCAATTTTGTCCCTGATATTCTCAGGAACAGCACATTCTCACCAGAATATGATATCATCAACCACACTCAATTCTTCACGCACCTACCAGTACGCATTCTCACTTGCTTGAAACTCTACCCTTTTGGCCCAAACAGATTCCATATACACCTTCAACCGTATGAGCCCCAAATCCTTATTCATAGCTTCCATCCACTCCTCCTTGCTCTCAATTCCTTTATGGTTGACAAAAAACATTTCTAAAACAACATCTTCAACATCTTCATTACACCTGCCCAACCTTGACAAACAATCGGCTAGCATATTCTCTTTCCCTTGTATGACTTGCATTTCAAATGTGTGGCTTTGTAATCTCGTAACCCAACTAGCCACACGCCTAGATACCTTGTCCAAACCCTTACTCATCCTGGAAACAAAACACCCCCCCCCCCCCTCACCTCTTTGAAAAGCATCCATTACTTTCTGGAACACAGAAAATGCAGAAACTAGCCCAAAGGGCATCCTTCGAATTTGGAATACCTCATGTGTTATGAATGCTGGGCTTACAACAGAAGGGCATGTTCCAGAGTGGCATGCAAGTACAAGCACAAATGCACGAAATGCAACGGACGGCATCCCCTCACACAATGCAGGGGAAGAGGACATGAGGGAGGAGATAGGGGCTCTGGAAGTTACAGAGGGGCTCTAGAAAAAAAAGGCATACTCTGGTAAATATAAAGAAATGGAAGAAGTAGCTACAATTTTACCAAGACAGGGAGGACGCAAAGTTACTAACAGAGGGATTTCAGAATGGCTTCAGAATACTGTATAAGTGTCCAAGAGTAGGAAGATGGGCAGAGAACTTGACATCTATAAAACATACAGTTATAGTGGCGGGCAAGTTAAAGAAAAAGTGGGCGAAGGAAGAATGCCTGGTCCATTTGACTACAATCCATTGTCAATTTTGATTGTGCCTGAAAAAGAAAAAAGCGAGTTTCAGATGATTCATCACCTGTCGTGGCTTAAGGGAGGAGTAGTGACCTATGCTAGCGAATTGCACAAATTAATGCATGTGCGGTTACGGCTCAAATTGCAAAATGTGACGTAAAGTCAGCATTCAGGCTGTTACCAGTACACGCAGAGGATTTTCAGCTATTAGGTATTCTGTTTGAGGGTGGCATATGTGTGGACAAAGCATTGCCCATGGGGTGTGCAGCAGCGCGCGCACTATTTAAGTGTTTCAGTACTTCTATAGAATGGGCATTTACGAAACAATCAAAGAACATGGTGCATTACCTGGATGACCTTTTGATGGTGGGAAAACATGCAGAGGAAAGTGAATGGTTACTAAGGGGATTTCAAAGATTAGAGGAACTGAGCATTCCACTGGTGTTAAAAAAAAAAAAAAGTCAGTGCTGGAGTTTCTGGGTATTTAATTGGATGCAGAAAGAAGGGAATCTAGACTAGCTTTGGAGTGATTGGAAAATTGAGAGAGAAATTGTACGAGGTGGGGTCAAAAGATAAATGTGAGATGAGGACACTACAACAGCTTTTTGGACAGCAGGATTTTGCTTGCAGGGTGGTAGCGGCGGGAAGGTCGTTTTGTGGGCAGATGGCATTGGCAATTGCAGGTGCAAAAAGACTGCATTGTAGGATTAGGGTGACCTCTCAGGGGGGACAGGACCTAGAGGTGTGGAGTGTTTTTTTATCAGGATACAATGGAATATCAATGTGGCTAAATGACAGATATTGGAATGTGGAGATATTTTCTGACGCGGCTGGTGCAAAGGGTTTTTGAGTGAATTGGGAAGGGAAGTGGTGTGCGGCGGTATGGGCGGAAGAGAAGCATAGTATTGCGTTTTAGGAGTTTTTTCCAGTGATAGTGGCTTTGGAACTGTGGGGGGAGTTTTTGAAAAACAAGAGTAGTGTTCAGGGTGGATAACAGAGTATTGTGTCTGTGATCAATAGGTAGTCTACCAAAGATGTGTGGGTACTGAAGTTAACTGCGAAGGCTGTTGCTGATTTGTTTGAAACAGAATGTCATTTTAAGGACAAAACATATATACAGTGGCAGCTAATATTGCTGACGCACTCGCTCGTTCACAGTGGTTGAGATTCTGTGGGCTGGTACCAGCAGCAGACGAATGGCCAACAGAGATGCCCCCCCGAACTGTGAAACTTGGGGGATCAAGAAGGGATGGAACTGGTGGCAGGGTCTTTGGCTGCATCGTCTAGAGCATCATACAGGCTCACTTGGGAAGAGTTTGAGGGTAGTGGTGCTATGGAGAGATGAGGTTTGGGACACAGGGTGGACATAGAAGGGAGGGAGGGATGGATGATGTGGTGCATTTCATAATGATGCTTATTAAGAAAGGACGGTCATCAGTGACCATCTCCGCCAAGATGGCGGGGTGGCATTTTATGGGAAGTGTTTTGCGGGTTATGAACCCTCAGCAGGTGAATTGGAGAGAGGATATTAGAAGGGTGGCCAGGAAGAGGGGAGGGCAGAAAGATAGCTGCAGGCCTATGTCGTGAGCTTTCTCAGGAGACTGTTGGTAGTGTTAGAGGTGGTGTGTTCCTCCATTTGGGAAGTGTATTTATTTAAAGCTATGTTCGCGGCTTTGTTTTTTGGAGTATTTAGGGTGTCATAGTTGGTGGGTAGGATAGGTTGGGATGGTCTGAGGTTGGATGAAGTGGCATGGACGGAAGGAGGAGCGCGATTATGGATAAGACAGTGCAAGAGGATTCAGAAAAAATAGGGGGTGGCGGTAGAACTGGGGAGGTCTGAAAGCAGGGAAATATGCGAGGTGAGGGCGTTAAAATTATTTGGAGGGAAGAAAGAGCCCCTCTGAGTGTTTTTTATTTTGTACATGACAATGAGGAATGGGCAAAAGGAGAACAAGCGTTAGCAGTGCTGAGGAAAGGTTTAAAAAGAGTGGGTGGTTGACTGAAAGGAGTTTGGTACACACTTGCTCCATATTGGAGTTGCATCAGAAGGGGTTGGTTTGGTCTTGGGGAAAAGGAAGTAAAATAGTTGGGGAGGTGAAAGTGGTGCAAGGTATGTGAAGAATATTTAGTGGAATATGGTGGATTTTGACAGTCTCCACTTTTGTCATTTATCTTGTGCCAATAATGCCAAAGGAAGTGTGGATTTGTGGACACTCCATTGTTAAATGGGCCGGGAAACACGCAGAGACAAGGACTTATGGAAAACAGCTGGGAAAGCATACAGTGAGGGGGCACTCGTATGGTCCGGGGTGGAGGGCATGAGATGGAGACAGTTGATGCCGAAGTTTGAATTAAGGGATAGAGGACGGATGGCAGTTTGCTTGATCATTCATTTGGTGGTAAAGTGACTTAATACAATGCACTGGGCTAGAAATAAAAAAAATTCAAAAAGAACTGGGATGTATTAAGAAATTATGGAATGGCACAAAAGTGGTATGGATACAATTGTTGCCATGAATAGTATGGAGCGGTGCTCAGAAACCCGCTGTCATTGACAAAGCAAGAAAAGAAAATAACAGATAAGTTCGGGTTTTTGCAGAGCTACAGGAATAGGGGTGTTAGGACATGATGACATTACATTTGGGGTGCCAGTATACTTTAGACAAGACGGGGTGCACTTGTCATTTTTAGAAGCTGAAAAATATTTCATACATTTGATGGATGTGGTGGATGGGTTTCTAAAAAAAAAAAAAAAAAAAAAAAAGAAGAGGGGTGTGGGGGGTAGCGGGACACCATCTGGGGAGGGTCACGCTGAGTGCCAACAGAGTTTTGAGAGCAGAAAAACAATAGGAAAGGGTAATAGCTGAAGTGGTTTTAAGGGTTACAACAAGAGAACAGAAGGGGATGATAAATGAATGAACAGAGTACACATACTTGGTCCTAGAGCAGGCAGGTATGAACAAGAGAAAGAAAAAAAGCAGAAATAAGAGAAAGAGCAAGGAGAAATAAAAAGTGGGTAATAAGAAGGAAGAGCAGAAGGAAAGAAAAAGTACAAGGAAAGATAGGGGAGGGGAAGAGAAAGATGATAACAACGAAGAAGGGGGTTTGTTGTAAAGAAAGTAGCCTAAGCGGACCTGCCTTGAATAAAAGCGGCCTTTCATCTAAAAGAAATGAAGTTAGAGTTGATATTCAGCAACCAACTCTCGCACAAAGTTTCAAGATAATTAGGAACCGGTTCACGAGCGAGACACTTTTTTTTTTGTTTTTACTGTCCTTTGAAACTGGCCCAATTGCTCAGCCCCTGGCTCACGGGTGGGTAATGTGCACTTAGCTCAGCGCGAGCTAAACGCGCCAAGAATGGGAGGCATGAGCTAATGCCAGTCTGCGCTCGCCCTACTCAGGCCATAGGATTAACATCCCTGTAATCGAAATGCATTTACTAATTAACCTAATTGGTTATTACTGCGTCAAAAGATGGGCCTGAAGAAAGAGGACGCCCCCGATGAAAGGCGGAGAGAACACACTTAATTTCGAATTACAGTTCTATCCATGTCATTGCTTGATTCATTATCTTATGCAGCAGCAGAGGGTTTTTCAGTAAGCTTGCGCCAAGGTTATTTGTGGAAGCGTTGTTTCCTTGCTGCAACTACGATCTTGGTTCCACCATTGCCAATTTTTAAAGGACCCCAACCAGTGGCGCAGGCAGTTTTTGGTGGTAGGGAATGGTGGGGTCTCCTCAGGGGGTAACCCCATTCTAAACGAATCAGGGTGGCTTCCGATTTTGTTCATCGAGGTGCATTAATATGGATACCAAATACACACAAGTGACAAAGTAAGCGAGCTGGAACCAACGTAGAATATCTCCTCCGGAATATTATTTTACTATATTATAGGCCGAACTTGTTTAGGAAATATTAGATAAAAAAAAAAAAAAACATACCATTAGCACTCTGTTGCATAGGGCAACATGAATAAATCCAATAGATGACAACTCACTCATGGGAATATTTTAGAACACATTTTCATATGCTTGTGTCCACAGTTTATGCCAGCATTGGCATTGTACATCCTTTTCATGTTGCCATGCTCACCAGAAGCAGCAGAGTCCTGGGTACCAGTGGGGTTTCAAGCAGTGCTTTAAATGGGCCGGGTGCATCTGGCCGTCAGTAGCTGCACTTTTTTTTTTGGCAGCATTGAGGGCCGGGACTTCTCCAAGCTTGGGGAGTACCGGTACACAAAATTGCAAACAGGCCTATATTTGGAAGTCCCACACAACCTACCCCGTCCCCCGCCCACCCCCAATCAGCGGTCCACAGCCTAAAACCTTCCTAGTTTGGGATTTATTATGAAAAGTTGGGGAGCAGGGAAGCAAAGCTGCTCCCCTGAAGTTTTGCTGTGTCTTTACAAAGCCTTACAATGAGGGAGATTAGAGTTTCATAGCCCAGGCGTACCTGTGGTTAGGGAGGGCGTGGGGGGAGTACTATTGGCAGTCTGGGCATGTCTAGGCTCGTCAGACATCACTCACCGCAGCCGTTCCAAATCCGGTCATGACCAAGTTCTTCACCTCATCGAAGGCCTTCTTTCTTATGAGATCATCCTGCGACTCTTCCTTTCCAATTGATAGACACGAATGCCTGTCAGCCTAACAAAGCAACAGCCGTGTATGTATTCAGTACTTACTGTGTACGGATTATAGAAGCATCTATCTTTCTGCTGCCGCTTGGCTTTTACAGGAAGCGTCCACAGGATTGTGGTAGGAAAAAGTTTCCCCAGCCCGGTTGGTGTAACCCGGCTTCTTAAACAGACGTGCTACTACGTGAGTAATCTTGAACAGAGGAATCCACACTCCCCCCTCATCTTCTACTATATGCGGGAGTGTGAACGTATCAAAGTATGTTCATAGCCTGTGGGACTTTCTTGTTAAGTTATTGCTGGGTAACACTCAGCTGCGTTTGCTTTTTGTTTTCGGTTTTTCTTGGTGTTGAACAGGAGTGTGATCGATCCCAGTCATGTTCATAACCTGTAGGTGTTTTATGCTATATTGTTGTTTATATATTGTGTGATAATTTTCACCTGTGCTTACCATCTGACTCTGGCGTGCTTGTTTGCTTAATTGTAGTCGTTTTTAGTTAATATTGTGCTACGCCAATTTACCCAACATCTAATGCTTAATCGGTGTGTGCTCCATTTGTGTTTGTGGAATCAAATGTAACCATTTTTTTTGCATCTGACATACATTCTTCACAAGTGTATTCAACACCATTGAGAGAGAATGTCATCAGGGGCTCCAGTCACGTCTCTGATGACACTCTACAACTCAATGGCAAATATATATGGGAAACCATAAATACCAACTTGGCTAAACTTGTTGAACTTGAGTCCATATAAAAGCATTGCAGGACTTAGCGGGGAATGATCCCAGGTGCAGAATTCAGGTATCAAACGGATGAAGAGGTAATAGGATATGATCTTAAGGCTCCTAATAGTCACTCTCCTTTGACTGATTTGATGGAACAAATGGACAAAACAACTGAACGGAATCTGTCAAATAAATCTTCATCCCCACCGGTCATACAAAGATCCACGTCACCAGAGGCCTTCTTGTCTCATAGAATTAAGAGTGAAGGAGCTTAAACCCAAGAAAAGAGCAAATGGAAACAAGCAAACTGATTGGTCTCTAAAAAAAATCTAAAAATCAGCCAAAGTGTAAAATAATGGGACACAATTCCTCCGTTAAGAATTTATGCAATTTGTCTAAAAAGGATGAAATCTTAGATCTAAATCAGAACAATGAAGAAACCATAAATTAGGGGGGGGGCGTGGATCGAGCGCCATGTGAAAGGACGTGACTGCAGAGGAGCTCCCGGGCATCAGAGCACTGATCCGATAAAAAAAGTGCACTTATATGCACTAGTGGCAGACAAAAAGAAAGGCACATGGTTATGAACCCATGAGGCCCGTTATGCAAGCAGCAGATCACCTGGAAACGGGATGGTCATGGCAGTTCGAGACTCGGCTGGGAGCGCGAAGGACCGAACTCGCGTTGCCCAAGATGGCGGACGCTAGAGAACAAAGGGACTCGAGGAACGGCCTTGATGTGGACCTGTGACTCGGACGCTGAAACGCTGCTGCAAATCCGCCGCCTCCTCTAGACTGTGAAATTGCCCCCTGGAAGGCGAATATAACATGGCACCGAGTTAGAAATGCCAAATAAGAGCTCACTACGCCCGGGTGCACGCCTCGCCTGAACCCCATCATCGGATAACACGGCGGGCTGTGGGCAACGAAGGCAGTGCCTCTGCCTAGAAAGCGAACAGCGCTACTGTAGCCGAAGCATTCGGAACAAGTAAGCCGCTGCAACAATGTCGCAACTGTAGAGGGAACTCTGCCGCGCAGTACGCTGGACGGGCTGAGGGCTGCCTAGGACGACGGTGCCACGGGAAGGAGAATATAAACAGACGAGGCGCACGCAGTTAATACACTGACCTCAAGTGAATGAGGTCGCTTGGCCGTAGGACGGGTGCTTGAAGAGTGGTCAATGGTCCCTGAGCCGCGGCGCATCCTCAATGGAGCCGCGCACACGTACCCAGTGGAACGCTAACCCCTTGATAGCCGTGGCATCAACTGAACCCGAGACAAGCACGGGGAGACTGGCCACAGAGGCCGGTTTGCCCGGGGAGCACACGGGACACTGCGGTCGGCCCTTCCCTGCACCCGGCATTGGGATGATGCTGCGAGGGCGCCAGGTAAAGCGGCTGGCAATGTAAAGACAAAACAACGGACGCCGTGTCTGACACTGGGAAAGTAAGGGGAAGGGCTCGGTTTGCTGCGCCCCATACAACGACTGCCACACCAAAGCCTCCAACTGCAGGGCAAACACCCCCATAGAAGTGAAGAAACCGGGGCAGAAGACAAACGTGGCCAAAAGCCCACAGCTGCATATGCAAGCTACCAGACACACCAGGAACACAGTGGTAATTGGCAGTGACACTACTGGTGGGGACGGCCTATAGACAGCGCAAGGTTCGTTTCCAGCTGCGAGCCAACCAACCCCACAGGAGCATAAACATGACGCCCCCACACCCACTTATGGTGGCATTGAACAAGGGATGCCTGATGCTGCACGAATTGCGATTAGGGGGATGACTCACAGGTTACACTGGAATCCTGACCAAAAAAGAAGCAGCTTCTGATCTGCCGAAGCGACGCAGGCTGCGCAAGTAGAAGTTGGATCTTTTTTGCCGCACGTAGGAGACACGAGGGTGTACTGAGCCAGACGGAAAGGACCAGACGGAAAGGACCATCCGGACAGTCAAGATATACCCTCTCAAGCCCACAAAAGGAGACCCCACAGGCCACGCAAAAAGTGACAGCTGCGCAGATCATTGCAACGCGATGGCGTCCAAAACAAACAAAACTAAAGGGAAACTGTCCTCGCTGGCCATTTTTACCAAGCCCTACCAAACCAGGGAGAGGAGTAAGTCGGCCACTGCACTCTATGCCTGAGAAAGGAGAGCCACCAAGAGGCGATCAACAGATCCTCAAAGCTATTGCCATGCTAAAAACTGCTTGGGAATCCAAACTGGATGATCTGAAGATATCCCTAGAGGCCAAGATCGACGTGGTCAGTGTCAATGTAAATCTCCTGAGGCAAGATGCGAGAGCCATAGCAGAACGAACTGGAATGTTGGAAAAGAACATGAAGGCTACCACAGAATCCAGCAAAGAAAACAGCAGGGAGATACATATCTTGCAACAGAAAGTGGAAAACTTAGAAAATCGAGCTGACGAGGCAGAAGGAAGGGCTAGGAGGAACAACATTTGCATAGTGGGGCCCCCGGAAGGCGAACAAAATCCTGACCCCACTGAATACATCGAGGCTATGCTACAGCAAGAAATAGGGGCGGGCAAGTTATCCCAAGCGTTTGCAGTAGAAAGGGCTCACAGGGCCCAGACTAGAAGACGACTGCCGGGAGCTCCGCCCGCCCGATCATAGCGAAGATACTGTGTCATAGGGACAGAGAGAGGATCCTGGAGTACTTCCAGAAAGGCGGAACAAATTCTAGAGCCTCGGCGACCATCCCAGCATATCCGGACTATACATTCCTGGTGCAAAAATGACTCCTGAACTTTGTGGCGATCAAGAGGAGGATGTGGGACTCTGGCCTGAAGTACGTAGTGCTTTACCCCACAAGGCTTAGGGTCCAACACAACGGCAAAGCGCTCTTCTTTGAGACTCCGGAAGACGCAGCGAGATGGATGGGCGGGATGAACTGCCCAGAAGGAACTGATGACCGAGAGTCCACGGCGAAGGATAAGTGAACTGCGGTTTCTCTCCCCGTGCAGGGCTAGTACGGTGGACTGGGGTTAAGCACCATTTGATTAAGCACGGCATAGAAGGGGCTCTGCTAGCAGTATTGATATAAGCGCACTGAGTATTGTACATGGGAGTAACACTGCAGAACACGACTTCACCCCCTACTAGGGGGTTTAGGAGGGATAATGTAGTTTAGTATCCACCTGCAGCGACCTTGCACCGGCCGCAGCTAGGTGGGGGTCGAGACGCAGGGGAGCCTGAGATCCAGGGATGGAGCTGGGCTACTGTTGGGGGGAGGGCGGGGTGGGAGGTGGGAAGGTATGGGCTGGGTACAGTTGAGTAAGGGGAGGGAGGGAAGGACAGGGGGAAGTTGGGGAGGGCTGGAATAGAGTGTGGTTTGGGGAAGGGAAAGGAGGGTGGGTGGGAGTATTTACGACAATGCAAGGAAACAGCCCGGTATGTCCACGAACACAACAAAAACTGTACAGAAAAAGAGAAGGGAGGAGGGAGGAAGGAGAGCAGTGTGGGATATGGTTAAATGGGGGACTTGAGAATTGTGACCTGGAATGTGCGGGGATTAAATACTTACATCAAGCGTAACAAAATCATGATATACCTGAGGCGGCAAAAGATAGACATAGCGATGCTGCAGGAAACCCATTTGACAAAAGAGAAACTAGAGTTGATGAAGAGGAAATTGAAGGGAACAACCATTGGGGCCACGTACTCTATATATGCTACGGGAGTCTTCATATGGATAGCACCCCATGTTCCCTTTAAACTGCTACAGCAGGAAGTGGGCGCGGATCGTAGGATAGCGCTAATCAAGGGGGTGCTGGGCAACAAAACGGTCAACATGATTAACATCTATGCCCCGAACAATGACACTGCGCAATATCTCAGAAACATATACACCTCTGTTAGCCCATATATGGGTGAGACAGTCATAATCGGCGGGGACTTCAATTGCACACTAGACCCTGTGATGGATAGGTCTGATGAAAAGATGACCAGACCGAATCCAGCGGCGAGGCCCTCGCTTCCTTGAAACAAGATTTTCAGATGACCGAGATATGGAGGGAGCTGCACCCGCAATGCCGAGAGTATTTGCACTACTCAGCTCCACATGTCCTGCACACCAGGTTGGATTATATATTTGTGGCGGATTCCTTAGTAGAGGAGATTAGAGAGGCAGAGTACAAAGCAGCTGTCCTGTCGGACCATGCACCTTTGATCATGACATGGCAGATCTCGCCGTCCAGACCAAGAGTCCAACATGGAAACTTTGAGCGGAGACGCTCAAGGACACCATCTTTAGGGAAGACCTAAGGGAATCCATACAGGAATATTTCTTAGATAAATGTGGGAAGTGTTGAGTAAGCTGGAACGCTGTGGGAAGCATTTAAGGTGTTAGTGAGGGGTGAGGCGATCTCCAAAGTGGCTAGCTTACAGGGGTGGTATAGTGGCAGACTTGCAAACTACAGAAAGAGAGATCGAAGAGATAATGCATGCTGGGCGGGGACTCCAGAGAGGGCAGAGACTGTGCAACATTTAACTGAGAAATGTAAGGCCCACTGGGAGAGATTATACAACCTAAACTACAGGAAATATGTGGAATGGCAACACGCAGAAGGGGATAAACCAGGCAGATTGTTGGCCTGGCTGTGCAAAAGCAAAAAGTGATACGAGAGATGAGCCACGAAGACGGCACACTTGCAGACACCCAAGAGGGGGTGAACGAGTGTTTCCAAAGATATCGCAAACTGTACACAGACACGAGAGAAAGTGAAGGACTTGACATGCATGTAGCATTAGAAGAGATAATCCTGCCCAGGTTAGGGGACGCAGAAAGGGATAGGCTGGAAGCTCCACTCGAATTGGAGGAACTGGAACATGTAATCCATGCCCTACCCACTAGCGAGGGCCCCGGGGCGGACGGTCTCCCTAGCGAGTTTTATAAAATATACATGTCGGACCTGCTCCCGTACCTGTTGGCTGTGCTAAATGAGGCGTTCGAAAAGGGCAGGCTACCAGAGACTAAGAGAGGCGATCATCGTCCCACTCCTCAAACCGGGCAAAATAAACACGGACTGCGGATCCTATAGACCGCTATCGATGTTGAATCAGGACAGCAAGATCCTCACCGCGGTGTTGGCTAATAGGCTGAGACCACTGATCAGCTCCCTAATACACCACAATCAAATGGGGTATGTCCCCCAGCGGTGCATCTCCAACAATCTCAGAAGATTGCATCACATCATAGATCAAACCACGGAGAGCACCTGGGAATTGGCAATAGTCTCACTAGACGCCGTCAAAGCTTTCGACTCAGTCAAGTGGCCATGTCTGCTGGCAGTCTTAGAGAAATTTGGAATAGGACCTGGGTACTTGCAATGGGTAAAACTAGTGTATAACAAATCAATGGCCAGAGTCCGGACGGGACCTGTGGTTTCCAGGCGATGGACTTTGAGCAGAGGCACTAGACAGGGATTGAAAGGGGCCCCTAGGGGTCCCTTACGTCTATGGAAACAAGGCGAGTCACCACACACGATAGATACGCCAGACACAAGGTTGTATTCCCAAAGCTAGGGTTTATTGCAACGCAAATAGTCTCAGTTGACGAACTCGGTCTCACGCCCCGCGACGTGTATCTCTAGACCTCGAGGGACACAAGAGAGTGAAATATGTACATCAGTTACATATATACAAAATGCATATCATACAATCAGCTATGACATGTTTAACACCCCCCTTTATTGGGTTTCTTTGAACTTGGTGTGATGATGGACACTTTCGACAATTATGACACCTTCAAATATCTATTCTAGTAACAATTTGCAAGTGCAGAGGCATCTTTCAGTTGTTGAACAGAACACAATGCTTCTGTTCTTGGAAGCGAGCTACATATTGGGGAAGAGTCACATTCCAGACCTTGCTATCTATGAGGTGCTATTCGTGTCCTGGGAGCCGACACGCTCTACAGGGCTCAGTAAAGGGGGGCCGTAAGAAGAGCATAATTCAAGCCTTTGGCTGCTTTATTCTAACATATTCTACCATAGAACGAGACTGGCTGGCAGCTGCGAAATGATTAAATGCCCTGCAGCTCTGCTTCAAGGCTACATTCGGGAGGGAGCCGGGCATTCCTTCCTGGCGCTACCTATGTTGTGTTTAAACAAA
Source organism: Ambystoma mexicanum (assembly GCF_040938575.1). NCBI lineage: Eukaryota > Metazoa > Chordata > Amphibia > Caudata > Ambystomatidae > Ambystoma > Ambystoma mexicanum. The sequence goes on along the minus strand of NC_090930.1, from coordinate 1,045,563,645 downwards.
TTCTTGTTATCCTCGCGGCCCTGCGGCCTTGTCCTTTCACGTTCAGACAACAATGTTTTACAGTCGAGCAGTGTAAGCTGAAAATGTGCTGCGAAGCAATAAGAACAGAAAGCAATGAGCAATGGTTAGAAAACAAAACGGCGATCCTTGTTACATCAAAATGGTCGTTCACTGGCAAACTCAAAAACCTATATGTCTGTCATATCGTGCATGAGACGGTTGTCCCACGGCCACCAACATACATGTGCCGTCAAATATGAGAGGTATCCATTTTTCTAGACAGACAGGATGACCTTGGTCCCCGATGCTATTCGTTCTGGCGATAGAACCAATAGCAGCATACCTCAGGTATTACTACGGGGAGGTGGGCATTAAGATGCACGGAGAGCAGCACCTGATATCGCTATATGCAGATGACATGCTGCTGTATTTGCAATACCCGGAAGAAAATCTGCAATACATATTAGGAGGTACTAGAACGGTTTTCACAGTTGTCAGGCATAACAATAAACCCAGGGAAATCTAGCATATTTCCCTTGGGCAGATACATAAGCGTGCCAAAATGCGCATTACCTGCGTTACAGATTGATTGGGCGGTAGACAACTTTAGATACCTGGCCATTGATATATACCATAAACCTGAAGACGAACACGAAAACAACACAGTAAAAGCAGTGAAAGGAATCCAACCGAGTATGACATTCTGGACGAGGTTGCCCCTGAACATGATGGGGAGGACAGCTTTGCTTAAGATGATAGTACTACCAAGTTCGTTACACAACTTTGCAAATGTCCCATACTTAATACCTAAACAATTTTTCTCCAACTTATACAATATCTGCAGGGGGTTTATTTGGCACAATACCAGGAAACTGATAGCCCGTTGGAAATTGCAGAACCCACACGAACAGGCAGGGATAAAGCTGCCCAATTTCGAGGTGTATTATTTAGCGGGCCAGCTACAATACGTAGCTAGATGGCTATCTGATGACACTAATCCTGAGTTAAGGCTACTAAGAGCGGAAAGTGCACCTTACTTCCTAAACTAGTGGATGTGGGTGACAGACCCCCCCGAAAGGAAATAGATCGCCACTGCTGGCCCTAGGCAGGAAGATCTGGCACAGAGCCTGCGCGGTAATGGGTTACCCGCAGCCGTGCTCCCCACATATCCCTCTCGTGACACTAAGGGCTGTAGACGATCAATTGAGGCGTGCATCCGGGAATACTGGGAACCAGTGGGTGTGACAACAGTGGGAGATGTGTGGCAAGATGGGGAAAAGATGGAGTTTGGAATGTGGATAGAAGATATCGGCTTGCATAGTGGACAGTACATCACATACGCTAGGCTGATGAAGCTATTATTGAAGATGTGGTCAGAAACAGAACTGACCCAACAAGCAGACACAGCTAGAAACTTTCCAAGTGGTGTCAGAGGGTGGTCACGAAGTCTCCAGATTTTACCCAAGGTGGGTAAAGAGGTGATCAAGGTCAGGCTTGGATGGGAAGAGGAAAGTGGGGAGACCATAGACGATAGACTCTGGGAGAAGATGCAAGGATACCATAAGAAAGTTTGAGGAATGCCCGGCTGCAGCAGATTCAGTTGTATATCACCCACAGAGCATATATAACCCCCAAGAAAATTGCCAAGTTCGCAAAGGCGGCTAAGCAACACTGCCCGAAATGTGGGGCAGAAAATGTGGGGATGGTACACATGTTTTGGGCCTGCCCTGAAATCACAGGATATTGGGAGGCGATAGCAGGCCGACTGGCGGACAAAGGGATTAGATTGGTGGTGGACTCTTTGTGGGCATGTATGGGGTGGGGAGTTTCCCTAGACTGCATAAACTTAAACATGTGTCCAAGCTTAAAGACATAGCTTATATCTTGGCTAAGCGTAGGATCGCCATGGGGTGGAAGGCATGGGAAAGACCAAACATAGAAACCAGGTGGCGGGACCTCCTAAAGTGGGCAGAAGCAGAAACTGTGGTTTGGAGGGAGGCGGCTTGCAGAGGGGGTGAAGAGGAAACAGGAACATTAACAGAGTGGCAACACCTAGTGGCATCTTTGACGAGCACAAACCCTGAAACACCGGACACAGACAACTCAACGGATGATGATACAGGAGAGACAGTAGTGGACTAACATGCCACGGTTGTTGAATGAGGAATTGGGTGGGGGAGGGCGGGTTTAAAGTTTATTATGCACCATGTTGAGGTGCACGGTTTAGTGTTTGTGGAAAAACTAATAAAAATGTAAAAAAACAAAAACACAAATTACATACAAGAAATCTTAGACGTGACTATTAAAAACTCCAAGTCTCACCTCACCATCAAACGGACAAAAAAGAAAGCTGCAACTGGTATTTCACATAACGCAGTAGAGACTGATTTTAATGCACAATTGTGCACGCAACTAGTAGACTCAATGTCTCTACCCATTCGACTTCTTAGTGGGGGTAGTGGCATAAAACAAACCAAGAAGTCTAATTTCTTCCCTGTTTCTATGGGAATGTCAGTTTCCACGAATACAAAAATCAAACACTGCAGTCAAATTGACTCCTCATTTAAATACTGACAAATGACACTGGGAAATAAAAGTATCTAAAAGATACATCAAGTCATCCAGTAAGTGTTCCCTCGGATGGGTTAGAACCCAATTCCTCCTCTCCTGTCTCGAACATTCTCGGGTGGGAGAGTGACATTAAAATTAAGAGAACGGATAGAATTAATCTATATTTCATTCTAAATACATTCAAACAAATTCCATTGTTGAGGCTACTGAATTTGGATGACATTGATTGGGTGACATGGTCTGAGGAATAACAATCGTATGATATGTCAACTGCATTCACTCATTATTGCTAAACTTATTTGGGAACAACACACTGTCCTCCCGTTACTGGGGTTTCAGCTTACATTGTTAAACTCCAAGGATGAAGCTCATACGTTTATTGAGACTCATGATAAAGAAATTGTGGAAGTGAATATAAACCAGTCAAACATTACTGCATCAACAACATCAAATGAAAATCTATTCAAACAACTTTCATCCTTGGCCAGTTCCGTTCAGGACTGATCATGGGTTTTATCAATTAATCAAGGGAATCCCCAACCGCAGCACTGAAGTATGGAGGTTTATATCATGGAACTCCTGCGGCTACAAGAACCTGTACTCATGGTTCAACTCTCTGGATGTTGTTAGCAAAGCCACGGTTATTTTAGTACAGGAAACAATGAGGCTTCAACAGCTCTATTTATGCAACCTATAGCTCACTAGCTAAAATAGGTCCATTCGGTAGACCCTTTGGTGGGGGGGGGGGTGCGATTTTGGTTGATCATCTAACAGCTAAAACTAAGTTGATTTCCGCACTAGAGGAGCTCTTGGCTATAGAACCAACTCTGAAGGATACCGAGAATACCCCCTTTCTCATCATTAGTCTCTATTGGAATCCGATGAAGTCAGTCTACCATTTTCAAAAAACGAGCTAATATACTTGAAGATGCCATCCACTGCAACCCCAACTACTTGGTTGTCATTGGTGGCAACTTCAATTGTAATTGTGAAAGCGGTGCGATCTCGAAGCAACTCCCAAACACTTCAAAGTGTTATTCAGCTTCTGCTGTTAAAAGTCAAAGTTGGGATACTTTTCTTTCTGAAAGGGACATGACCATGGTGGAATTTGATGGCGAGGATGATATTTTTAATTGGCAGAGGTCATCATAGATCTCATATAGATTACTTTTATGTTTCTTTACACATAATAGATAGATGTGAAACGGTGACAATATTTAATCCTTGTTTAGGTGATCATATGATCATTAAACTCCTTGTTAATTACAGATGTTGGACCCATGAAATGGTGCCTACTCTCTCACTAGTAGAAATACAGCGGTCGGCGTGGTCTCTCCGGTGGAACAATACATTTAATAATTTGCTTGTTCTACTTAGGAGAGAACTACTGATTATGGACGGAGTTTACACTTGTGAGACAGGTCTTCAGCAAGCTGAGAACCGCATTGGTGATCTTGTTAGAAGCATCCTTAATAAACTTGTTAAGCATACCCAGGTACATCTTACTTGTAAAAAACACCTATAATTCAGACGTTGCAGATTCCAAACAGATGAAAAAGAACAAATGGAGGGAACTTCTAGTATGTAGACTTCCAGTCGAACAATATAATCGGCTTGAAAACCAGATTATTCATACCCACAAGAATAGAATAAAATAATTGAAAATTCAGATGCATATGACCGACAATCAGAATATGATCAAACATCTTTATAAATATGATTTAAAATAAATCTATCTGGGCTTTCTTGAGGGATGCCTCTGACCGTACGGTTGTGTCCATGGACTCTTCTATCCCTGCTATGGTGTGGGTTTGTCATACGCAAATTTAATCAAACACCTAATGTGCATGCTCATATCATTGGCCCGGACTATGGAAATTCAACTTTGGGATCCCGCCAATGGCACATCAAAGATATTCATTGGGCTATCTCAAGGTTGAATTATTCTAAAGCAGCTGGTCCGGACGGTATGTGCGTCTTAAAATCGGATCCTTTGTTATGGGCTTCAATCTTGAAAATTAAATACGATCTAATTTTCAAAACAAAACCGGTCCCGGGAATCATGGCTTCAATCACTTATAGTTCCAATTTTTAAGAAAGGTGACCCTCTAAATGCATTGAATTACAGACCTATTGCTTTGATGCATGCTTCCTCTTTTCCATCTTAATTCTCAATGACCTCGAAAATTTAATTCAAGATAATGCTATTTTGTTGCGCTTTCAGATAGGTTTTCGTAAAAGAGTGGGCACTGCATTAAATGGAACCATCTTGTCTCATTTTATGAAAACAGTTAAAATAAATAAATAAATAAAAAATACAGCATATGGGCCTATCTATATGGCATCGCTCGATAGGACCTCTGCATTTGATTGTGTCATTCGAGCTCTCTTATGGTAAAAAATGGCAACATATGGTATCTCTGCCACCTTAATTCTCCTTATTTCGTTGCTACATCAAAGCACTAGTTATTGCGTGTGCATTAACCAGGAAGGGGCATTAACCGATGCAATCTCTACGTCCACTGGAGTTAAACAAGGATGTAACCTGGCATCAACCTTGTTTAATCTCCATTTAAGCAATCTTTATGATATATGGCAAGACCACAGTACTTTTCCTGTTATTGGGCAAACTATGCATTAATTGGATGGCTTTTGCCGATGATTTAATCTTTTTCGACAAAACTCCATATGGGTTTCAAAGTAAACTTCAGATTTTTATGGTTAATCCTCAAATTTTATTTACATCCTAATGCAGAGAAATCAAAGATTGTTGTTTTTGCTGCAAGGAAAAAAAATCAAAACTAAGGGCGATGGAAGGTAATGTAATTGAACGTGTATTTCAACTTTGTTACCTTGGGTACCACTTATGTGACATATCCTCTGCAGCTATGTGGAGAAACTCGCTTACGCATAAACTCAGGCCACTTCTTTCTCAGATGAAAGTTCTGTATAAAAAATATTGTAAATTCTCTCTCATGCCAGCCATTGAATTTTATACCTTAAAAGTTGAATCTAACTTACTATATGGACTGGATATGTGTCTGTTCGACATGAGCACATTTCTCAATCAAATTCAGGGACGCATTTGGAAAAACTCTGGAGCTTGCTAAATCACTACTGAATCCATTTGTTAGGCACAAACTGGGTATTTGTTCATTAACTTCTAAACACCAATGGAAATCATTACTTAACTATTCTAAAATGATTAACCCTCTGAGTAACTCGTTATATGAAGACCTAGGTGACATGCTAAGGGATTCCCCTCCGCCATCCTTGACTCCATTTCGTGAAATAATGCAAACACTATTGGGAAGGATTGGCGCTGAGGAACAAGACTTGACCACACAACCAGAATTTGTAACAAAATAAATACTTTTTTTTTTTTTATTGGTCTTGTGCAATTGATGCACTAGGCAAATACAGGTTGCATCAGGAATAGGCTTGTTTCACAAGGAAAAGATCAAAACGGTGTACATATTTGCAGTGCTTTCTGTGTAATAAAGCATATTAATTATGTAGGACGCTGGAGTTGGCCTACAGTTTCAAGGAAAATAAATTAAGAGAAATGAAGAGAAAAGAAACCAAAGAAGAAAGAGGTCCATACCGTACACAGACCTTCACTCAGAAGAAAGACTGAGGGCAAGACAACCTGAACTCCTATTGCCCATAAAAATAACTAAATTGTACAAGAGAATACAAATTGTTACCCAGAGCATTGGTGACCCGTCTCTCCATCTCACAAAGATTTTGAGAAATGTCTGAGGTGGTCAGCTACGGGTTTAGCAATGGGGATAAGATTGAGCCCCGGCAGACACGAGAGTTTAAAGGGGAAATTCTTTGAATTGAAGTCTCATTTTAACCTTTAGGGCATGATTGTCAAGGTAGTTAATGATCCTCTTCAAGGCAGTGAAAAATAAGGTCCATGGCTAGTTAGCCTTTAGTGTGGCCCACATACCCTCTTGCCCACTACGGTTAATTCCGTTTGTAGATTAACAGCTTTTGTGATCATTTGATAAGAAACTTATTCTTCAGATTCCATAAAATAGGATAAAGTTTTTATTGCTTGCAGATCAAAACGCTCAGCAAAAGCGAATGTTAGGCCAATGCATGTTATTACAGACCTGGTCATTTTTTCATCTAACCACTGCCTCCCTCGGTGGCACATATTGGTGGGCTGCACCCCACGCACAGATTGACAAACTTCATCTTTGAATTTACAAGGAAGATTGGTACTAACAGGACAGATTAAGAAGCTGTGCCAACTCAACCACTATTTGTTATACTTTCCACTTCAAGGTCGTACCACCATCTATTCCATCTGAAGGTTTATTTTTTGTATTTGTGTCTGAAAGTTGACTATCATAGGCAACTGATGGGTCAAGGAATATAGTAGTTAAGGGCTTTTAGAATGTCCTATCATGTAAAGGAATCTTGTTTCCATGCTCCTGTCTGAGCTAAAATCAGATTGCTTTTCACAAAGTTGCAGGTTCGCTTTACCGTGGAGAACCAGTTGGGGCATAGGTCTTTTCTTTACTAAAATCCCAGTAAAAGAGGTTAGGTATGGGCTTGTACTTTTTTGGCATCTATGTGTTCACTCATTTTCCAGAGGGGTGCTATGGTGACAGCCTTTACTGATGTTAAGATACTGCCGGATGTGATGCATTACACAATTCGATTAGTGGTTCTCTCAAGTTAGCTAGGTTTTCCTTGATCAGGGTGGCTGGGCATGGAACAGATTGTTAGTCGTTTAGTTTCTTAGTTCTATCAATAAGCTTTTAATTTCAAATGGAATGCAATTCCATATATACAGGAGGATGTCCCGGGTTTATGGTGGTTGCTCTATCTGATAGTTTCTGGTGATGAATGTTGGCTTGAAATTTGGTAATGTTATGCTGAAAGGAACTAACAAGAGTAGCCCAGTTCTTCAAAGGGTTTGTGTTGATTACTAGTATGCTGTAGGTAGGTCAGTTCATTGTAAATTTCGAAAATCTTTAGTTTTACATTGTGCAGAAGCAATACAGTTTTGATAGTATAATTTACAAATGGTCCTCTAGCAGCCCCTGCTATGAATTTGGCATGTCAGTTTGCCCTTCGGTGACCGATTTTCTACATGAATCTTATAGATTGTGGCCTGCCCATGCATGTAGATTGCAGCATGCGCTTTTAAGAGGTCAGTTTATCCATAAACAAGTTGTTTTTGATTTTAGGTTTTGTGTTCTATTTTTGGAATTAAAGTTCAGTGCAAGAGATATCAAGGTTCAGTTTTTTCTAGTAAGAGGGAAGGGTTGCTTCTGCCTGGTTTTGTCCTTGGGCAGAGGGATTTATTTTTCTCTGAAATGTTACGTTTATGTAATGATTGTGGACATACCCTTCATTTAGTCGGGTGAGCAGCCAATGAACAGTCTGAGTCTATGGTCTGTTTGAGGTCGAGCTCAAATAAGTAGATGTCTAGGGCATGCCCATCTTTGCATGTTGGCCTCTTAAGGCAGGGTTTGAAACTCAGCAAATTAATGATTTAGATGAATAGTTTGGATTATCTAGTTGGTTAGGTCATAGATTAACATTGCCAATTACAACATTTGTATTTGAATTGTCTTGTATATTAACCAGCAGCTCCAAACATGCCTGTGCAAACGAGTTGTTGCGCCTTGAGGGCTCCCTCCTTTGGCTTCCTCGCCTTCCCTCTGAAACACACATTTTCTGTAGTGTTTGGGCTTATTCTTTGGCTGCTTTTTTCATTTTCACCTACAGAGACTGCTTCCTACCTCTGTAGCTCCTCCCACTCACTACCTTTTAAAAGCCTCACAGCAACCCTCAGGTGGGTGTCCGTGACCAAGGTGTCCTGAGCAAAGTGCCGACAGAACCGTTTCAAACAATTCATCGGTTTGGTCCTGTAAGGGCAAAGGGACAAAGCTGCTACACAATACAGCCCAGAGAACCCTACCAAATGTGCACCACTTCTTATACACTTCATCCTAGCTTCAACCTAACTCACACACAGACACTCAGTATGCACCAACCACCATCACAGCTCTAACCTATACCTCACCCACATCCAACTACCCAACCTACTCCACACATGCAACCTCATGCTCAAAGGTCGATGTGCTGTACTCCACCCGGCAGACCTTGCAGAGAACAATACACAACCTTTATGCACTTTCATAAAGAACATGGCTTACCCCACTACCTCCTACCAAATCTTGGATATCCTTGTCCCTGCCGAATACAGCATCAAACATGTCTGTTCAGACAAGTCTGGTGGGGTCCTCATCCATAAAACTTTATAGATCCATGCACTCCAGGATCCCTCTGGAGCTGCGAACATCACTTTCCGTTCTCCCATTCTGCAACTGCTACCTTCCACCCAAAATATCATCCACCACTGAGTAACAAAGTCTTCCTGGATTAAATCACTAACCTAATAACTGCATCAACTGGCAATCATTCCTTCTCTGTCTTCATAGGAGAAAGGAGACCTCAATCTGCCAGTAACACAAGCAAAGAAGAAAACCAAAGAAGCTCTCCCTTCATCGCCTGGATACCCACCACATGACAACTTACAGATCCCACCCACAACAAATGAAGCACTCTCGACATGGTATTCATCTTATCACCAGACACCAACTGCCCCCATCCATACAACTCAACTGGTTGTGCAGCCATACCAATCAAGCACCAGGACTCTAAACCCTCCAACTGAAACAAAGACCTCAAAACTCATTCAAAAACCTCCCCTGGAAGCCTTAGAAGAAAACCTCACCAACCTGTCTTCCACACTCGCTCCTCCGACTAACAAACCACTAGCTCAACTGCACTCCAACTCTGCCAACATCCATAGACCATTGAAACTACAAACAACCAAGCCACCCGCACCCTGGTGCACACAAGACTTCACTGACATAAGAAATGATCTGATGAAAAAAAAAAAAAAAAAAAACACACTACAAGACGATCCCACCACCTTGAAAAGCTTCTGCTCAGCCTGCAGGTACCACATCACCTGTACCAAAGCACATTACTATACTGTATCCAAAGCAGAAGCCTCCAACAAGAGCACATCCCTATTCAAGGCAGTCAAACACTGCACCACCCCCATTCCTGCTCCCACAGTGTCCAAATCCATAGAAAGATGCAATGCAATCAACATGTACTTCAGACAAAAATGACAATATCTGTAGCTACATTGGCAGCATCTTGGACATCACTGCCATACCAAAGTGCCATGTGCAAGATGGTCCGAATTTAAGACCCCAAACAATGGATAATCTCACAAAAATGCTCATGTTAAATGAGGCCACCTCCGGGATTAGCATCATTCCAGTTTCCATCCAGAGGAAAATCACAGGAAAAGCTCACTGCTTTCCATCACACTATCAAACATCTAACTCATTCAAGGATTCTTCCCAGTTGCATTAGAAACTGGCCAGATCCTACCCCTACTAATGAGGACTACACTTTAATCAAGGCTACCCAACAAACTACAGCCCCATTACCCATCTACCCTTCAGTGGCAAGATCAAGAACACAGTCGCGCTCCATCTACATGGAAAGATTTTCCAACACAACCTACTTCAAGAATACCCGTTTGGCTTCTGAGCAAGATGCAGCACACACGGTCTCCATTCAGGTCATCGATGAGACACTCACAGGTAAGGAGGGGTCCATGCCACCTCGTTCTGCTGGAATGCAGCCTCATTCTACACAGTTGACAACAAAGCACTACAAACCCCATTCTCCATCATGGGATTCCATGCTACAAACCGTTCGTCGATGGTTCAACTCCAACCTGACCAGATGGGCACCTGCAGATCCCAACACCACCCCGTGGCCACTGGAGTCTCATAAGGCTCCATCCGCTCTCCGATCATCTTAAACCTCTGCACAAAGACTGGGAGCCATCTTTTCCAAATTCAACATCAGGATCCACCAGCAGCCAGATGGTACAGCTATATCGGATGGTCAACTGTCTCCACGGCAATCCCCAATAAAAACACTGCCTCTCCACCATTCAAACCTGGACGTCAAGTGCCTACCTGAAACTTAACCTTGCTAAAACCGTTCAATCTCCTCAGAGGGAGAAAGGGCACCACCAAATTCATCCAAGTTCAAATCTGGCTGACACAGATGAGCTTCATGGCATCTTTCTCCAACTCACCCCTAGTGAAAAGCCCCTTGGCTTCTCCATCGATTGCAACCTCTACTTCAAATCATACATCAAGACGACACCAACAGCATGGCACCAGCTCGCACTCCTGTGCCAGATAAAACCCTTCGTCACTGCCTCCGACTTAAGATCAGTCCAGTCCCTGGTTCTGCCCCACCCGTATGGTGGCAAAACCCTCATGGCTGATGTCCAACCATTACTCTTCCCCTCTGAAAGCTGTCCAGCATGCCTCATCTCAGGAAGGAAGACATGTAATCCCATTTATTCCATTCTCAAGCTTGCATCACTGTCAAGACAGCCTGCATCACCTACAAAGATCTAAAGTCCAAGACGCCATCACACTTTGCTGAAAACATCTCAGGAGGTCACCACAACAACAGACGCCAAGATATCACCAGACTAAAATCCAAGCGGTGCAAGAGGAATAGAAAAAACATTTTCCTGCTTTGCTCTAACACACTATAACAGCCATCCTGTTAAAATCAGGCTAGCTCACTCCTACCTACGATTCAGAAAAGATCAGGGAAGTTCTTTCAGTGAATTTCATGGTTTATCAGTGCACCCTTAATTTCCTACGACTTACTAATATCATACTTAACCCAATATAGCAACATTTGTGTCCTATTTACAAAGTTTCACCTTAAAACTCTGCCATTCCCCACCTTCTAGCATCCTTTTTAACACTTCTATACTTTTTCTGCTATTTTTTCCACTGGTTTTGTGTTTGTCGACGTTCACGAATGTCTGACGTCAGAATGTCTAACGTCATTGCAGACTTTCTGGACAGTGTCACATGACCATGCGTGCACGACATGACGTGCTGCAAACACATCCGCACTTCGCGATCGGGTCTGTGCTTTGCAAACATTTCGGAACTGTGTTTTCTGCTGATCTAGGAACTTTGAAGACCAAAATGTACCCTTGCACCTCCTTACAACTCCTACACCGATTCTTACCCATTATCCCTTAACAACCTAGCACAGAGCACATACTTGGAAGAATATTAGCACAACTGCCATTTATCTAACAAATGGCATCAGCTATTGCCATCCCTCATCCCCAAGAGGCAACACCACCACCAGTTGGAGGACCTACACAACAAAAAAGCACAGTACTTCAAAAGACAATGAAGATGTCCAAGAAGATGAGGTAGAAGCCATGCCTACCTCTAGCACCCATAGAGCATCATGAGTGTGGCAGTTCTTTACCACTGTTGGGAATGTACCAAAGGCTAAAGCTACTAAAGTGAAATGCACGGAGTGCTGTTCTCAGTCGCGGACTACCTGGACAGTACTCGTACAGACCACCTCCATGTGCCTCCACACACAATCCAGCCACCGCAATGCTCTCGGAAAGGTTGTTCCTTTCTATGCTGTCTTCCTCCACCTAATCTTCTTCAACCAATACTATAACCACAGAAACCAATACTATAACCACAGAATGGGACACAATCTCTCCAGCTACCTTGACAGCAATAAAAAAAGGCTGTTGTTCCATATCTTTCAAAGACAACAGTACTCTATATACTGCAACACACCACTCTGCAAGAGAAATTTCGGACTGCTTTTGAAGCTGTAATCAGAGAGCATGAGAAACACTGCCCCCTACCTTAGATGCAACACACGCGCAACATCTTCCCCTGTCCACCTGCCCCCCATATTTGTGGTTGGTGGCTCTTCCCTCCACACCTTACTTTGACCTCTACTGCGCAAAAAAGAGAAAAAGAAAAAAAGGTTCCTATGGTAACCACCTTTCACAGTTAAAAAATATAACTAAATAAAATAATTTTATAGACTCCATCTACTTTACATTTCTCAATAAAGTAGATCGAATATTGCCCCAACTTCAAAGGGCCTCACAGCACTGATTATGTTTGCCCGCCCCATCATCACTATACACTCAGAATGAGCTCCCCCTTTTTCAATGACGTTAGTGGGCAGCGCAGCCAAACACACCCGGTCATTGCCAACGTCATAAGGTTATGTAACGCAGAACGAGGAACTTAAACACACATCCACAACAAATGCAAAACATTTGTTTCTTTCTACAAAAATGATAGAACATTTTTATTTTGAAGAAAACAGCAATAGTTGGGACCGTAACAAGTCATTTTCATTTTGACAACGATGAAAACATTCAATTAAGTCCACAAAAACGTGGTTAACATTTTCGAACACAGTTCATGGCTACCAAACATCACATTGTTTTACTTTTTAGTTAAACTGTCAATGGGGATCTTCTAATGTCAAATCCGATCATCGGTCGAGTAATGCAAGTCTTTGTGTTCTTCACCCAAAATGATCTTCCATGACGGACGGGTAATCTACGCACATGGCGCTCAATTACAGAGGAGAAAGGAGTGCTTTAAAATTGAAATAAACCCAACACGTTCAGATCCGTACGTTTCTAGAACCCATACGCTCCTATGTTGCTCCTTTTTACTGCAACCATGAACGGGACAGATTGTTGTCTGGCGATCGTCCTAGATGTTCATCACATATCCGTTGTGGATAATTATTGTCCAAATACTGTTGAAGACGCTGTTGGCCGATAGACTGTACCCATGACATGCGCACAACACAATAATATAACTATGTAAAATCGAGAATGCAAACACATTTCAGTAATCACTTTATAATTAAATACACAGTACATTCTTATTTTGGCTATAAATTTAAGTTACAATTAACACGTACAAGGTCTATTCTATGCGTCAAATTGAACATTCATCCGTCAGGACGTTCATCAAATGGCAGACCGCACTCTTTCAATCCACACTTCAATAAATATTATTTAAAATCTTGCTTGCATTTCGCGAATCCATTAAAATAGAAACTTTATTTTCTGACGTCAGCTTTCAATATAGTGAATCAAATTGTTTCTTTGTGGATTTTCGACACATTTAGTCCTTCAAATTCTTAGTGCAGTGTATTTTAGTGCCTTGAAACACTTGTGTATAGGCACGTTATAAATGCCATATCATATATCATAACAATGAGACCCTTCATGTAGCGTTCACAGCGTGCCCAAGTCAGTTTCGTTTTTGGAAACACATACCACAAAAATGAACAATATTACTGGCAATCAGTGTACACTAAACATTTCAAGTAAACCACATAACACAATATGGACTTCATTTTTCCTGGTATCAATGCGCCGGTTCCCAATACATTTACGTTTCCTTTCAAAGATAACCTCAGGCGCAGTCCACACAGGCACGGATTTCCCTTTACGTCCATCGTGATCTTCCCTCTGCTCTCTGCTATGAGAAGCGTTTCCCCAGCACAGAGTTGGAGCGACAGGATGAAAGGTACCGTGAAAAAAAGTAGTTTGTCAGAAAGAGCTGCAGATAGTGTGTTCCCACTGTGGCACAAACTTTTGGTCTATTGCAATCTCCAGCCACTTATCATGGTACCTACTTTCCAGTGTGTCCAGACTTCATTTACTTTATTCATTTATTTCTTGGTTATTTGGGAAGCACCTACGCCCCCCAAATAAAGTGCACGTTGCCACAAGGCCAAAAAAAGGGTGGGGGCAGGGAACAAAACAACAATGATATGATAAGTAGTTTAGAACAGGCCTGTACACCGGCGTTTCTAGGCACAACAAGACAAGGAAGGGAAACAAAGCAAATTATCTTACTAAGCCTTTTGTCATTCATATCGTGCACGTGCAAGGGGAAACAAGAGGAGAAGTGCCAGGGGGATGGAAGGGGAGAGTGCAAAAGAAACCTTCAGTAAGTGACGCGGGGGTGGCCAGCTCTAACTAAGTGCAAATATGCATGGCACCATGGGGTTGCAGATACATTCCATAGTGCGTGGTGGGCCCGGAGACAGTGCATGGGGCTACTAGTCATGAGGGAACCTGGACCCCATAAGGTTTAGGGGGTGGCCAGGTAACCAGTTAGTGCAGCAGAACGAGAACATCAGCAGGAGAGAGAGAAAGTGGAAGCATAAAGGAAAGTCTTCAATTACTTCCAGAACCTGAGGTGCTCCTTGCTCAAGCTTGAAAGAGGCAGGGAACTGTTCCAAATGGGACTCACCAGCTGAGGAGAGAAATCTACCCCCCTACCCCCACTCTATACCTAGAGAAGCGTCTAACCCTCAGAGTTGGAGGTGGATGAGTGAAGGGCTCAAGAAGAAAAATGCTTAGGGAGATAAAGTTACAAGTAGTGTGCTACCTGGTCCCAGAAAACATAGTGAACAATGCAGAGGGTCTTGAACTTGATCCTTGCAGCTACCAATTGGAGCGAGTGTAGAGATTTCAGGACTGGAGATATATCATCCCTTGGCTTAAGGCCAAGGCCAAGTCTTGCTGTCCAGTTCTGGATAAGTTGCAGAGGCCGAAGAGTAGAGGCAGGAAGATTTAGAAAGAGTCTCTTACAATAGTCCAGCCTAGAGAACTAGAGCTCTTCAGACAGTGAGCTTCTGGGAGAAAGTGACAAAAGCAACAATACCTCTCAGTAGATGCAGCTGGTAGTGGGACTTCTTAAAGACGTTTGTAAAGTGAGGACAGAAGGAGAGGATGGAGTCAAAGATGACACCAAGGTTTTTTTTCCTCACCGGAAGGCGCAGGTACGGGACCGGGAAGGTTTTGTGCTTCTAGTGGCCTGAAGAAACTGTGGAAGAAGGAGGGGTGAGGAGGAGTCACCATCCTGGTACGTAGGGGTACCCCTCTGAAGTTGTATTCTCCTAACACGCACCAGGTGTTATTCTTTGCTTCACTATCAAAGACGCTGGGGGAATTTGCAGAAGGGGACCTTATCCTAGGTGGGGACTTTAACGTGGTGGTTAACCCTCTGGTCGCCAAATCCCTGCCCCCAACCACTAACTATAAGAATAATTTTTTTAGCTATCACCACGCTGCTGCGTGAACACTCACTCAGAGACCTGGCGCTTCGTCGATCGGGAGGAATGGGAATATACCTTCTTTTCGGCCGTACACAAGGGGTTTTCCAAATGGGACAGGTTTCTCAACTCTGATACTCTTATCACACAGGTAATCGCTATCGAGATTCTCCCAAAGGGCAGACCAAGCCCCAGTAATGCTCATGATGTGGCCACTCCACGCAACCCCCCCGCCCAAGCCACCCTCGGGCCTGAACGAGTTCCTGCAAGACAACCTCTTAATTCGCTCCTACATCTCAGAGGCTATAAAGCTTACTTTAGTGAGAATGGCACCAGTGAGGTGGGATATGATACATTATGGGATGCCGAGAAGGCAGTTATTGGGGGCCCCAAGCAGCGGCTCGAGGGAAGATCAGGAAGCTGTTTGAAGCCCAGTTAGAGGAAGAGGTCTAAAGAAAAGAGGCAACACACAAGGAGAGGAGTATCCCAGCGCTCCCTCCGAGACCTGCGAATAGCACGGAAAGCTTTAGAAGCAAAGCACATGGGGTTGGCAGCGCACTCCCTAATGCTTACAAAACAGTATTTTTACACAAGATGGAACAAGGCAAACAGGCTACTGGTGGCAAAACTGAAAAAACAAGCCAGACGTAACCACATAGAAAGCCTGCGAGATGCTAATGGGAAGTGTGTGTCTGCTGAGGAAGGTAAACTCAGAATCATTGAAGACTTCAGGGAACACACGTCGCCTCATCATGCAGACTTGCAGGTGACTCAAGAATTTATACTTAACTCACACCTACCCCAAATTGCCCAGGCACATCAGGACCCGTTGGAAGACCCTATCTCTGACCAAGAGGTTGAATTTGCAATTAGATCCCTCCCTCTCGGGAAGGCCCCAATGGGTTTACGAATACATTTTATAAAACCTTCAGCTTGGGAACTCATAATTCACTTGACAAAACTCCTCCTGGGCCACGAGGTCTGTCACGCAGTCCATGGGAGAGTCCCCGACTACGCAAATTCTGAAGTCAGGCAAGGATGCCATGGAATGTAAGTTCTATCGCCCTATCGCGCTGCTATACACAGACACAAAACTCTTCAGAAAAATAACAGCGCAACACCTTGGGGATGTCCTCCCGACACTAATACATAAGGACCAGACAGGCTTTATTCAAAATCGATCAGCACACAACAATATTTGCTGCGTCATCGACTTAGTCACCCTGGCCCCTCAAATCCCAGGTAAGCTATCCCTACTATCCCTAGATGCCCATAGGGCCATCAATAGCATGTCTTGGGACCATCTGAAACTAGTCCTATGGTGATTTGGCTTTGGCACGCGATTCTCCAAGTTAATTCTCTCAAAGTTCCAAATCCTGACTACCCGCGTCAGGGTTAACTCGCAATGGTATCTCCCTATAGCTTTGGGCAAGGGGACTACAGAGGTGTCAAGATACCAGTCAGTGGACATCATCTTCATTCAGGCTTTCAGGCTAGGAACGGAACATTACATAAACCAGCAGCTCAAAGGTGGGTGGGTGTTAGTCTGGCACACATGGCATTTACATCATTCTCAACATACACTTCCATAGACTTTTGTGAGGTTTTACAGTAAATTCCATACACTTAACATGGACGCAGCACGTTCTATTCATATTGCAAAGGGAGCTATTTAAGCCCCGCCTCCGCTGAAACGTGCGCTTCGCGTCTGATCCGCTGACAGTGGGTAATGCTACCGGCGTTTCTCCTCACAGAACCCGTAAAAGGAGATAATAGAGACATAAGCTTTACAGCAATTTACAGAGTTCAATAGTTAATAGAAAAGACTTACCTGACCAAGGTTATCTTCGAAGCGATTATCTTCCGTCAGAAGTTTTACTTTCAGCCGCAGCGTCAGTCAGCAGTCTCCGCTCGCTGATGCAGCATCTCCGTCAGAAGTTTCACTCACTGCCGCAGCATCTTCAGCCAGCAGTTTTTGTGCGTAGTCGCAGCATCTTCAGTCAGAAGTTTCTTCCGCAGCCACTGCATCTTCCGAAGTTATTTTTTGTCAGCTTTCCGAAAACCTGCAGACAAAACAAGAGGTATTTAATTAACAAACTTAATAGTTAAAAGAAGAAGTTTAATAAGCATTACGTACCTGAAGGTTCTTCAAGATTCCACCACAGTTGTTTCCGCACTCATCCCTGAAGGCTGCGGTTACTCCGTATAGTTTTTCAAATGTTTTCTCATTCTGAGTAACTCCCCAGCCCTTCTCAGCCATAAGCCTGTTTCCTAAATTCTGAGAACCTGCAAAAGAAAGGGAAAAAGAGAAAGTTATTAGAAAGAAAGATCTCTCCAACGTAGGAATCCAATTTAAGCCCTAAATGACTACAGTATTTTTACCAGCTACTTACCCCAAGACCCGTTCTTAAAAGTAAAGACATTTGACAAGAATCTATAGAGTACAACAGCTACCCAAGTTACCATCGTTTCTCCACCTCAACGCACTCCTGTAGAAAAGCAGGATGGAGAGCTCCACAAAAAATAAACACGGGTGAGAAGGGAAAGATGAAGGAGCACACGCCATGCAGTAGTATTTTAGTTAATAGATGTTATAGTGTTCTATTGTTGTTATTGCTGTTTAAACAGAAAGAGAATCCGAAAGGTGTCAAGTACCAGGTCCACAGGTTGAGAAGGAATTACGCTCCCGAGGAGTCCAGGTAAGCGTTACAACATGGCTGTCCCCTATCCCCGCTGGTATTTGCTTTAGCAATGGAGCCCCTAGCCCAGAGGAGACGCCTCCAGCCAAATATTCAGGGCTTTGAATTCGGGTGTCAAAGTCGCATTATATGCAGATGATGTGCTGTTTAAGTAATGCACTTGGCTCACTCCCAACCCCAATTGATTTACTGACTCAATTACAGCGGTCTCAGGATTTGTGATTAACCTAGCGAAATCCATGGGCATGGGACTGACGGAATCCCCCTCAGCCCTTTAGGGTACATTCCCCTTTTGCTGGTCGGCTACGGACATCCCCTACCTGGGAATATGGCTGACTACTACATATTTCGGGGTAGCGAAGGCCAATAACCCCCACCCTCCTGAAGGAAGCGAAGGAATGGCTTCAGCGGTGGGACTCAAGAAATGTCATGGTTGGGCCACTTCTGTACAGTTAAGATGACCCTCCTTCTGAAGCTTTTGTACAGCTTCAATGCCTTACCAGTATCTATTCTAGAACGGGACCAGATTACTCTGCAGAAGGGAGTGGGTCACGTCGTATAGCAGGGCAAAAAACCTCAAATCACCCGTAAGCTTCTTACAAGAAGGAATATGCTGGGCGGCCTGGGGCTCCCCTCAAGTACTACCAAGCGGCCCAACTCTCTGCAATGCTGGGCTGGGCAGGAACAACTGAAGCCCCCAAAATGGCGAGACATCGAGCAAACAGCCGCCTCCTTACCCTTGGGTCACCTTCCGTTCCTTCCTAGGGAAGTGCATCGGCAACAACGTATACTACCTACTACCCTAATGACGCTTAAGAGCTGCGATAAAGCCTGTGCACAGAGGAGATTCAAGTCGGGCCTGGGTCCCCTATCACCCAAAATCCAGCCTTCACCCCGGCCTCCAAGCTAGAGCGTTGGCTCTGGGAGGCGGACGAACCCCAAAGCCTGCGAGAACTACACGAAGATAAAGATCCCGTGACTTTCGTAAAATGCAAAGAGAAATTTAAGCTGCCTGAATCCGAACGATTCCGATACATACAACTCCTTCACTGGCTGACTAACATAGCCATAGAACAAGCAGCCTCCAGAGCCCCAACGGGAATAGAACTTAGAATCCTAGAGGGACAACAGACCCACAGACTGGCCACATGTTATAGACTCCTAGAAAGTGCCTCACTAGAAGAGAAACTCTCCTATATGGTGGCATTGGAAAGGGAATTGGGTTTAGAGATCTTAGGGGAGTTATGGCAGAAGATATGGATCAGAGCCCAGAAGAGCTCCCGCTGAACCACTGTAAAGGAGGGAGCGCTTAAACTTCTGCTGGTACTTGTCCCCACAGCGACTGCATGCGATGAATCCCGCCTACCCTGATGCATGCTGGCATGAATGTGGGGAGCGAGGCCACCTAGCTCATATGTGGTGGCATTGTCCAGTCATACAATCATTTTGGCTGGAGGTTCGCTCCAAAATTAAAGAAGTCACCAGCGCCTTGCTCCCCATGGACCCACAGGTCCTACTACTGGGAGATGTCCCCGATGATGGGTCATTCCTGATGACAAGCGCCAGAGCCGAAATGATCTCGCTTGTGTTCAGGCGCATTATAAATGCAATATCGTATCATCTCATTTGTTTACAGCACCTCAAATTACTTGTGCATGCTTCTGGAAAGATGTAAATGGCCCACACACGTCCTACTGGTGGGTGAAGGTTTGAGAGTGGTTAGGGATGGAGAAGCTCACAGCAACGGCAGAGGGGAAGGTGCCCAAGCTCTCACGTGTATGGGACCATTTTCGGACTATGTGACAAAGGGCAGATGTTTTTTCAGCCGCTACCTTATAAAACCATGATTATTGGCACTGTCATCGCCTCTTTTTTTCCCCCCTCTCCTCTACTAATCCTTAACTTGTGTTGTTCGATTGAACGGCTACGTTAAGCATAACTGTTACAGTTACACATTTACAAAAATTAGGGGGAAAAAAGGAGATTTCGATGTCATGATGCAGATGCTCTCCTATGAAATACTGTATGATGTAGTATGCGCTTCATGTTAATCAAGATTTCAATAAAAAAATGTTATAAAAAAACATCCATATAAATAAGGACATCTCTTACATGGAGGTATACAAATACATTTCTGTTTACTACAATTCATTATAAAGGATATTGCCTCTTGATAGGTTGTAATTTTAGCCTCTAATAAGTGCGGCTTAAGCCCCTTTTTTCAGTGATTGCAAGAATTCACAGAAATACCCCAAACCTCCATCAGCGCCCCAAACCTTCATCAACTCCCATTCCGCAGTTACATTTCTTGGACATCATCAGCCCCCATTTCCAAATACTAAGGGCATTTAATGGGAGAATGTTAAGTCTATTATCAACATGAATTTCCTGAAATCATGAGACTTTTTCTTGCATATTTCGCCTCCAACTACAAGAGGCAGTCAAGAGGGTGGAGTACACACTTGGCCCTGATCTAGTTCTTTCCATAGCAAATGGCCATCGACAACTCGTGTTTGTTTATTTTTTTAATTCCAGGACAGTCCATTCCTCACTCCCTTACAGCCCCACTTAGTTAAAAAAAAATCACAACCCTCATTATACCATGTATATTATTTCCTGGATTCTGAGCAGACAATCTCCGCCAGTGCATTCTGTATACTAGGATTACTAAAGCCTAGAAATGCATCTTTAAAAAGGAACGCTGCCAGCCTAAAGTTCGCCAGTGTGGCTATAATTGGCACCCCCAGTTCCAACCTGATTGTGCTATTTGGTGCACCAGGCGGAAAGCCAGTCAATTATTTTAGCAATTTGTTCTGCCCCCCTCTTCCCTAGCTGATCACACTTTACAAACCCCCAGAGCTCGCTCCCATAAAAGCAGCATTGACCCTACTTTAGCTCTATAAAGTTCTAGGCATTTACTTCGGATGCAAGCCCCCTATTTGTGATAGAATCTCAGCAGTCCTCCCATCCTAGACTTTAATTTTGCAGCTACAGCACTGATATGCGGGGTCCAGTTTCCAGACGTATCGAAGGTGAGCCCCAAGTAACAAAAGAATCACCACTTGGATTTTATTCCACCCCCCACCCCAATTAATTTCCGGACAATTATTTTCACCTTTGCCAAATACCCAGATTTTAGTTTTTTCCATATGAAGCTTTTGGCCATTCATCATTTATGCGAAAATAATTATTAGCATGTTCCAAGCTGCTCTGGAGCCCTAGCTCATAGAAACATCATACATGGTTCACAAGAAGATTGGCTCAGTATTGAGCTTGTACTCCGGGCTTATCGAAGCTCAAAACAGGCACACAATTATCCACGTTAGACTAATGGCGTTGGGGGCCGTACTTTTCAAAAATGTTGTAGGCCAGAACACGAAGCACAGTAACAGTATTGAAGGATCCAATCTCCATGACCCAGATAACTGATGCGAGATCGTGTTTTACATGTTCAATGCGGACACTGTCCCTGTGCCTACAAATTAACAAGACTGATTGCTATAGTCAGCAGGGAGGAGTGCATTAGTATATTTTGAAAGATGCAATCACAGCATTTCTGTTGGAATTCCAAAACACAGAACTGGGCCTTGGACCACCAGATACAGCCCGTCATTACCTGCATTCGAATTAGTCACTGTGCAAGGGCCGAAATAAAATAGGTTCCATTTCTATTTTTTTTTATTTTTAGTGTGATATTCACGTAATTTCTGATACAGTACACCACAAGTCAAAGCATGTAACTTACATCTAGTTTGCCTCATATGGTGTGGGTTGCCGAAAATTAGTTGTAATGGGTGTTATTACCTACATTCACAAGTAACTGGTTGATGGTCCTTGGGCAAAAAATGTAAAGTGAAGCCACTGATCGCCAGGGGAAAAGCTTTGATCATTCTTGAACTTGCTAAAAATGGGCTGCAAGACGTGATAAAACATTGCACAAGTCTGCTTGAAAATCCACCTTCTCAAAGCAACAGGGTTTAAATTTCACAGCCACACAAATTTACAGAAAATAAAGCCACCTATTACAAGCACCTGCTGCTGCAAAAATAGACATCTAATCAATTAAGCAATAGTGTTGAAAGCTTAAGAAGTTCCCAGCAATATTCAAGTTGCTGGCAAAAACAGAAGCAATCTGACCTCGGTTGACCGGGAACAGCTGCTCCATTTATGAATACAAAGTATAGTGCAGTCGTAGCAACTGGATCACTTTTTGCAAGACATGCTACCACGAACGTCAACAAAGTTAAACAACTAAAACAGAGGCAGCATAACTTTGAATGGGGTATTGAAAGCAGGCACTATTTCATGCCAAATACTAGGCAGAAGGTTATATAGGTAATCTGATGCTCCCGAATTTTCAGGCATTTGCTGTGAAGGGCATGTCCAATCCACTTCCATTGACACTTTTAGAAGCCTTCAACACGTTTTGGAAGAACTTCCACCACACACACCTGCCAAGCTGGGAGGTGGTTGTAGTACAATACACTAAGCAGCAACCATGGAAACAAGGCACAACTGGGTAATTGCTCTCAACAGCTTGCTGCACGTGCACAACAAAATAGGCCAGGGAGTATCGTATGAGGTCTATGTGAATGGCTAGACGATGGACGAAAAGTCATATCTTGAAATTTTTGGGCTATATGTCGATATATGATATACATCTCAATATGGTCTATTGGGGTTAAATGCTCAGTTGTAAGCTGCCAACTACATGTTAGTTGTCAAACACTGTCATAAGACATTGATCAAAATAAAGTGCAAATACAGGGTTCATATTTGAGAATACACACAGCAAAATGATAATTTAAAAATTGTAGTATGTACAATATATCTCTCTCTCTCCAAGGAAAAAAACGTGTTGCGTGGACGTTAAGGTGAGAACTTAATGCAAGAAAACCCTGGCAATTCAGCTTAAGCCACCCTAACTTTGTCCACCCTGTTACCAGACTATGACCACAGCGATGACATCACAAGCACGTTGACTTCTAAGTGATCATTTTAAAGCCATTACCTACCTCATCGTGAATTGTTAAATATAGAATGTACGGCACAGCTCACTGATACACATTTGTTTTAATTTACATTGTAGATTTTTTGGGAGTTTGAAGAATCATCACTTAAATGGAACACTAATTTGCTCCTGATGAAGGGATATATATATTTTCCCGAAATGCGTTGAGCTATATGTATTGTTGTATACATCTTTGATTAAAAATATGATTTGTTAAAATATTGTTTATTTACTTGATAACTACGAACTGAAAATACATAACCTCAAATCTCTTGAATTACTGACAGGTAAATCACCAGTAGAAAGGGTGTGCAGGGGACGGGACTGTCAGTCAATTGTGGACACCGTCTTTTTGCAATTAGTTCAACGACTTTGTGTCAGTTATAAAATGCCTCTTTGATGAGCTGTTCCTTTGTAGATTTACTGTGCAGTCTTAATCCTGTATCGTTTTTGCCCCAATATGGGGTTAGAGTGCTCTTTCTTAGCACTCCAGTGCCGTAGCTGAACCTTCGAGCTTATAATTTCCGTGCTTTCCGCTCGACTTTTTTCTCCTCAGTGTGTACCTCTGTGCTGTGGTGTTTTCCTTTAAGAGTGTTGTGACGTCTTAAGTCACAAAGCCGAGTTAATAATTGGGGGGGATGTCCGGAGCACAAGGGACAGTGCAGATGGAGACCTCAACCAAGCTAACGGTTGTTGGCCTTCCCCACACATCTAGACAGCCTCCACCCCACAACATTGGCAATGAGACGGTTTCCACATCGGGTCATTACCCGTGTGGCAGTGAACCCGCTGACACGCCGTGCCCAGACAACATCCCTCTGCCAGTGAACATCCGAAGCGGGCATGCCCCGGACGCAGCCTGACTCGCCTGCATGCCGGTAGCGGCCGCTGCCGTCTGATCCCACCGCGAGGCACCTGGGCGATCAGAGGAAGTAGGTCTCAGCGCCACACGGCGGCACATGTGAATTTCTCCCGCAGACCAGGTGCTCGAGGGGAGAAGGAGAAAGTCATCCCTGGTGTGCCCAGGCCTAGAATTGAATGCGTGTGGTTTTTATCCCACAACTGCATGCTTAAAAAGGACCCTCTGCCAGTCGGTTGGCCAGAGAAATTTGTGTAGACCAGAGCAAATACAGGTGTTGCAGCTCCCTCCAGGAGTGTATGTGCACCCAGCCCTCACTGCGCTATGCACGGCAAACCACTGAGTGGCATCACACATTGAATGGCCCATAGCACCACCCATGACTGGGTTGCAGCTCCTACCGGGAGTGGTTGTGCAACCAGATCTGGCTCCTGCTGTGCACCCACACCCCGCCAAAGGTGCTAAACCCTACGTCCTTGCAGCTAAGAAAGGGGAACCAGAGGCTTGCACTCCCCACAGGGGGAAGGGTGGGAGGGGGGAAATGGCGATTGTCACACGCCTGCACAACCTGCATAAGAAAATATGGCGAATGAAGATGTGGCACATCTTCCGCACAACCAAGTGCACCCCCTACAGATACACGTCTCCACCCGCCTTCAGCCTCCATCCATCCCATCACCCGACACACAGACCCAGGCACAGGTACATCTTCACGTCCTCTTGCCCTTAGAAGAGCACGGTATGATAGACCTGGCGTGTATCGCCCCTCCCGTCATTGGCAACTAAACTGGAGAATCCCGCTTGGTCACAACACCCGACGCCTTTCGCAGAGACCTGCGCGTCACGGTTCACGTGATGTTCCCCGATACCATTCACAGAGACCTGCGCATCACGGATCACGTGACGTTCCATCACGCATCAACTCTTCCGTGTTACGCATCACGTGACTTCTGCTATTGGTTAAAAGCTTTCGGAAGCACGGAAGCGTTGCTTCACAGCTGTTTCCTCCAGGATTGTGTGACGCTTCGTTCTTCGTTTCAGATTTGGATTTCCTTCGCGACCACGTTTTGTTTTACGGACTGTCTTTGCCTGCGCCCTGAATCTGTTTTGGAACTTTGGACCTTTTGTTGCCAGACCACGGAATTGTCTTTTGGATACTCTACGGATTACGTTTTGTCTTGGAACTTTGGCCATCGGCCCTACGCTAGGTGTTTACCTGTCTGTGCCCCTGACTCCATCAAGCTATCAAGCTATCCCAGTGGCTCACCTCTGCCATACCTCACTAGGAGAAGCTAGCCACAGATCATTGCCCGGGGTCCAGTCCTCCTCCTCCAGCACCTTTCAGTGCTCATAGGTAAGCAGTGCTTAGATACCTCTTCCTGTGTCCTTGTGTTGTTACATTCTGCCCTGTACATAAACATTTATTGCCTTAAAGCGGTCAAGGGGTTCTTCTGGCTGTTCCCGAATCCAGGCCCGACAGACTACCACACCTGTTGCCTCAACGACCGCACAGGCAGTGTTTCTGGTATTGCCTGTGTGGTACTTGGGGACGGAGGTATTCATACTCTGCACGACCATCAAGTCCGTAAAAAGATGCTAGTGCACCGGCAGGTGCCAGAATGCCACGCCCGTCAATGACCCTCGCACCCCTACAGGAGTTCGATGTCTCTGGGGCCCCATCGGCCTTGGGTCCCAGGTGGTCTCCCTAGGTGAAGCACCTAAAGCTATTTCTGGCAGCGTCAGGGGAGGATAACAAGGATACAAAAAAGTCTGATATTTACTTGGCTGGCCCTGCCGTTGGCAACATTTGAGACTTACGGCCCGCTGACATGTTGTTCAATGCAGCCAAGACTACACTACAATAATACTTTGCACCCATGGCGAATCTGGACTATGAGGGGTCCCTCATGAGGAATGCTCTGGAGAAAGATTGCAGGCTACGGCAAATGGCCACGACATGTGCATGGCCAGATGAATACGAGATGCGTAAACAGATCATTCAGGGGTGTTTCTCCATTAAGCTAAGACGACAGATAGTGCTAGATCCAGGTATTACTCTAATTCTAGAACTTGGGCGCTCCCATGAACTAGCGGATGTCAGGGCAGATAGGACGTGTGCCGCCATGAAATCGGCCAAGCTGAAGAAGCCTGCACATTGGGTCGTCAGCAGTTCCCTCCATGGAACAAGAAGGAAGGACGAGGCACAGAAATGAAATTACCCCGCATTCCAACTGTGCATATGACATACCTCACTCCAGTGACTGGCCAGCAAAAGGTCACATGTGTGGGAGATGTGGTGCGATCAACCATTTTGCACGAGTATGTCATTCGCCAACACCATCTACCCACCTGCGGGGGAAAAGCAGGCTTAAGACAACAATTTCAAAGACAGACAAGAAGGTTGCGCTGGTCGAACAGTCACCTCCTGAGAAGTCCTTTGAGGAAGTAGACAGTGGAAGAAGAGACCGATGAAGAGGATGTATTCCTCATTTTCAGCAGGACCGTATTGAAAGCCTCAAAACAGCACCAACCCAAATGTACAGTTAACATTTGCAACTCGCAGGTTCCAGTGATGATCGATACTTGGGCGTCTAAGTCATGGCTGATGCACATTATCGTGGACCGACAGGTGCTTCACCTCTGTGAAAGGCGCAAGTACGAATGTATGCGTTTGGGGCAAAAGTCCCAATGCCACTGGAGGAGGTCTTTGTTGCACCGGTTCATTTCGAGGAGACCACCGTTAGAGCAAGATTCTGGTCACCAAGGTGAGCAATGTTACTCCGCTGGGATGTGCCGCAGCAAAGGCCCTGCACATCGTGCACTTCGCATTCAGAGTGTACATACAAGACTTTCGATCCTAACTGACCAAATATGCAGAAGGGATAGGGAAGTTCACAGGAGAGACAGTCTGCCTGCACATTGACCCAACGGTACAGCCGACAGGCAGGTGCTAATTCACTTGAAGGTGATGGTTGAATTCGTTATTTGAATTAACATTGTGATTATATGACCCTGTAATGATCAAATTGATATACTATGTTATGAATTGCTATTGACTTGCTAAATAACATAAAAGTTTTATTTGAATTTTTGATTTACGTGTGTGAAAATAACCTATGAGTAATTAGATTAGGAATTCTTTGAGCAATATTTATTGCGTTTAGAGTGCACCTATTTGTGTCTCAGTGTGTTTCTGAGACACCAATTTTTGTTTTCCATTTGTTAGAGACCTGGTAGCACAGGCCTAACAGGTTGGCACTGAAGAAAAAATGTTAATTAACTATTGAATTGAGTTATACAGGATTTTGAAGTTAATGAATACAAGTGCACCCCTACAACCCCTCTTTTACAACCAGATGAACGCCCATCCAGTGGCCTTTGCGACCAGAGCCCTATCAACTAAGGAGCGGAGGTATTCGCAGATTGAACGTGAAGCCCTAGCCATGCTCTAGGGCTGCAAACATTTTCACTTATACGTGTACAGCAAATCCATGATGGTACTTAACGACCACAAGCCACTTCTCCCGATCATGGTTGGCTTGTCCTCCAAACCCCCCGCTCGGATCGAATGGTGGTTGCTTGTCCTGCAAGAGTATGACCTGGAGGATTCCAAGATGGCTGCCGGAACGTGAAGTTGCACATCTCTGCTCTGTTCCGGGCTGTGTTAAAGGAGACATTCAATCAGGCGGAAATAGCGGACGAACATGCAAATCCCTATCCCCACATCATACAGAGGAGTGGAGAAGTACCGCTGGGAGGTTATCATTCTTCCCCCCTCCCCCCTCCCCCCTCCCTCCTCCCCCAGCAGAATCAGGATATGTAAAACTGCACCGAGACGTGGGTGATCAAAGCTGAAGCCGACGACTGCAACTGAGATTAGCAGGAGATACCCCGCGGTTGACCAGCACACACCAGGAGGCAAAGGTTCCCAGCACGTCTTGGAGGTTCGTCAGCAAAATCTGAGATTGCAACCCAGTGCGCCGCCAGAGGGCCCTGAAGGAACTGATGGGGACAAAGCAGCTACATACCCCAGCGAGGTGGAGGACACAAGGTCAGGAGGTGCGCTGGTGCGTGTGGGGCCCGGGTGGAAGAAGAGAACTCCCAGGGTATGGAGGCCAGAGCGCGCTGAACAGATTACAAAAGCTAACAGAGAAAGGCGCCCGGGAATGTAGATAATGCCCCAGACATAGCTGCTCTGACCCAGTTTTGGGAATCACCCGCAGGATCTACAGGAGCAGCAGGCTGGTAGAGGTAAGGGAAAGACAGGCTGCTCAACCTGATTGAAGGGAGAGATCTGAGAGAGTGTGCATGGAAAGGGCAGCAAGGCATTAAAGCTCCCAGGTGCCTGGACTGTGGGGCAGCAAACAAAGCTTAAGGATATCGGAGGTGGTGCGCGAGAGGCCCTGGGTGAGAAATACACAAGAAAGAGGCTACCATAAAGCGAAGGCCCACATGTGCCGCAATATATAACGAAAATTGCCCAGTGACACGTGAGGATACATTTATAGTCTTCCATCCGGGCCTTGCGAAGCACGCCCCTGCGCGCATTAGAACAGTGGAATAATTGAGGATAACACCTCGGTCCCCACCTCTGTTCTACATAGCCTGGATTTGTGTGGCGATGGGGCAGAAACGACTCTGGAGAGCCTCCACCCCGCTTCGTTAAGGAGAAGTCATAGGCCAGAAAATTCAGGGTCCTCCCATGCTGGGAGTGGGGAAAGGTCTGCAGTGAATGCGGGTGAGATCAACGAAGACCCTTTTGGAAGCACCCAATTCTTGCACTCAGATATAATAAGCATATTAAATATTAGGCTTGGCTCCCCCAATAAGAGGATACGGACAAGGTGAGTGTTGATGCATCCGGGGGAATCTCACTCAGGACACCAGTGGCGAAGCCAGGAAATTGGGGAAAGTCTTTCAGATGATAACAGAAACAAAACCCAAAGGCACTCCAGCTAGAGCTAAAGGGACGACCAATTTGCAAGGGTGTCAGTTGGAACCTTGTTGGAGACAACAACAAGACAACACACAGGCATCATC
This sequence comes from Ambystoma mexicanum, assembly GCF_040938575.1. Classification (NCBI taxonomy): domain Eukaryota; kingdom Metazoa; phylum Chordata; class Amphibia; order Caudata; family Ambystomatidae; genus Ambystoma; species Ambystoma mexicanum. The sequence continues at coordinate 1,045,534,451 of NC_090930.1, read as the reverse complement.
CGCGGAGAAACAAGCTGGGAGAGAAGACCGAAAAAACCGTATCATGGCACTAAATAAGCATGTGTTGCAAGATAGTTTGATGGGAATGGAAAACAGGATGATGGAATCGCTCCAGGACCAATTTGGAAAAATTAAGGAGGAATTTAAGACATCACTTCAGGAAGTCAGAAAAGAAATTAATGACCTCGGGAACAGAGTGGACACGACTGAACAAGGCTCATCGTATATGTCAGAGGAGGTGTAACAAAATAGCGTCCTACTAGAACAGGTAGCCACAGCTACCGCTACCCATAATTTAGAGCTCCAGGCAGAGGACCTTGAGAATGGTTCCCGGCGGTCTAATATCAGATTGGAGGGCCTGACCGAATTGGTCTTAGACATTGACCTAAAAGATGCCATGCAGCAATATTAGCAGTCTTTTGACGGGAACACAACCAGAGGAAGTGAAGATTGACCAGGTACACAGAGTAGGCCCCAGGAAAAGGGACTCCGGAGCAAGCCCCCGGGATGTTTTGGTGGCCTTAACTTTGTACACCATGAAAGAGGACATCCTCAGAGCGGCACAACCTCATCAGGACCTGACATAAACGGTACCCAGATCCACTTATACCAAGATTTAGCACAGACTACACTACAAAAAAAGAAAAGGAGATCTATGCAACCAGTTACGAAGGTACTAGTTGCAAAAAACATTGCCTACAAATGGAGGTTTCCTTTTGGGCTGCTATTTACGTGGGATCGCAAGCAACAACGGATCACAAAATGTGAGGAAGGACAGCGTTTGATGGATATGGATGGGGAGGAGGACCGACCGGCGCGGACATCTAGACATAACCCCTCGAACGAAGGTAGCAGGCCATGGGAATGAGTGGTAGACAGAGGCGAAAGGGAGGTAAAATTGACGGGCCCCCGCACTAAATGAGGGATGAGGGCCCGAGTACAAACTAAAACACTTTGCCAGTAGTGGCGCTATGGTGGGCGGAGAGGGGAAACGATATATGGATCTTCTAGACTAAGGGGAGGGTGAGCCCACACGGACGGAGGAATTTGGGGTTTATCTTGGAATCTGGATCACAGTATAGTTTATCCTCGCAGGGGGGAATTCCCAGAGTTGTACAAGGCCCAGTGCCCTGGACTAACACCTCGAGAGGACCTAGGCCATGGCTGGGTAAAGGGAAAGGAAATAGAGGATTTAAGGGAGGGGAGAAAGGGAGGAGTTGGGGTTGTGGTTTGATGAGTTGTTGTATGGTCTAGATTTTACATTGGGTTTTGCTCGAAAAGGGGGGAGAAACTTAGAAAAAGGCAAATGGGTGGTGAGATCCTCTGGACATGGCTGAAGTGAACATAATTACCCTGAATGTGCAGGGCCTGAACCTACCGATGAAACGCTGCTCGATATTGAAGAGACTCCTAGAACTCCAGGCATCTTTAGTATTCCTCCATGAGACGCATCTCCTAACCAAGGAAGAAATGAGGATGTCACACAGGGTCTTCCCAAACAATATTTTGCATCTAGTGGAAAAAGACAAAGGGGGTGGCAATTATGGTAGGAGCTAAACAAATTTAGAAAAATGTCTTTACAGGGATTCTGAGGGACGGTATCTAGTACCTAAGGGTATCCTAGGGGACCAGATACACACATTGTTAGCAATATACGCTCCCAACTAGAGGCAAGATCTCCTCCTGAAGGTGCTACATCAGAAAATGGGGAGTTGGTGTGAGGGACAGGTAGTTATTGGAGGGGACTTTAACAAAGTAATGGATCCTATATTAGATTAAAACGCTTCCGCCCACCTCTTCAGACGTGAGGAATCGACAAACGCTGGGGAAACTATTCAAAGACCTGGGGGTGATAGAGACATGGAGATTTTTCCATAATTTGGAAAGGGACTATACCCATTACTCAGCAGTACACAAGGGTTATTCAAGAATAGACATGGTTTTAGTCTCGTCAACGTTGATCCCTCAAGTATTAAAGATAGAAATTGGGGTCAAATATCTTTGCAGACCATGCCCCGGTGACACTACAAATTGAAATAACCAAGGGCAACCCAGAGACTCGGAAGCATTGGAGATTGAATGATCTGATTTTGGGGGATATAGCCCTCAGGGCACGCATGGAGAAAGTAATTCCTAACCATTTTAAAGAAAATGATACTGGGGAAACAGATTGTCAGATAGTTTGGGATGCAGGGAAAAGGGTGGTCCGGGGAGAACGTATATCCCAAGCCACAGCATATGTTGGCAAGAATGAAGTAATTAGGAGGAAATTGGAGGGGGGGGGGGGGGGGGGGGGGAGTCAAAATGGCAGAATTACAACATAAAAAAGTCGAGAGAAAACATTGCGAGCATTACGGAAAATTAGGGCGCAGCTGGAAGCACATGTGGCGGACCGCTCTGCGCAAGCTTTACTAAATACTAAACAAACATTACATGCAGGGAGATAAGGCCAATCGTTTCCTAGCAGCTAAATTAAGGAAGCAAAAAAAATAAAAAACTGAATTATATTGCCCAATTTAGGGATGATCAAGATACGCCATTTACGGCGGAAGCAGATAATGAGGGTTATGGAAAACTTTCATGCAGGCCAGTTGAAACGAGAAGTGTTAGATCAGATTCTCCAAGCAAACTATATGGAAGCATTACAATTACCCCAGATAGCTAAAGAGGAAAAGGAAATGTGAGAAATACCCATTATGGCACAGGAAGTTAGCGATGCAATATCATCCCTATCAAGTAATAAAACGCCTAGCCTCGATGGCTTAGGGAACGGATACTACAAAACTTTCAGGACACAGTTACTCGCCCCTTTAACATGCCTTTTTAACAAAATAAAGGAGGGAGGAGTGATTACGGAAGACATGGGGAAATCCACTACAGTATTAATCCTCATACCAGGGAAGGGCCCAACAGACTGTGCCAGTTACCGCCCTATTTCTCTACCAACAAGTGACGCTAAAATCTATGCCAAGGTTTTAGCAGTCAGACTGACCAGGGTTCTCACAGGCATAATCCATGAAGATCAAGCCATATTCACCATTGGATGACATACGCAGGATAATATGAGGAGGGCAATAGACATAATAGACCTGGGGACCAGAACTGTGCCATTATTCTCTATAGCAGCATTAGATGCACAACAAGTTTGGATGTGGCCCAGAGTTTACTAGGATATTATCGACTTTTTTCGAAATACTCACAAGCTTCCTGGTTAATGGGCAAACCTCAGCCCAGATCAGAATTCCGAGAGGTACGCGTCAGGGATGCCCTCCGTCGCCCCTAATATTTGGCATGGCTATGGAACCATTGACGGTCATAATTAGACAGGATCAGAGGATCCAGGGGGTAGTGAGTGGAAAAGAGACACATAAAATAGCGCTATATGCAGATGACATTGTTATTCCTGAAAGATACAAAACTCTTTCTCCCCAGAGTGATGGAAAGACTACACAAATTTGCTATAGTCTCGGGGTTCACCATAAACTACACTAAGTCTAAGGCCCTTAATATAACCGAGGCGAAATAATAAGACTGAGCAAGGAATACCCTCTGATCTGAGAAGAGGAAAGCATAGAGTATTTGGGGATACACTTAACGAGAGGGTATAAAAGGATTATATGGGGCAACTATAACCCCATTGTGTAAACAGTTGGAAGATCTCCATAGGTGGGATACATAGTAACTTTCCTGGTTTGCCCCTAAAGCAGCTGTTAAAATGACAACGCTTCCCCGCTTGCAGTATGTAGTGGGCTCACTTCCGGTAGAAATACCAGCTCGTATAACCAGAACCTTACAGTCTGAAATGATCTCCTTTATATGACACAGGAAGAAACCAAGGATACATATTGCGCCCAACACTTGTAGGGGGTTTGGGGGCCCCCCCGATGTGGAAAGATATATCATGCGGCGCAAATAGCGTCTATGTTCAAATGGGTTGCAGATGCAACACAAAACGGTTGGTGCGAAATTGAACAAGGGGTCACATCTATCCCACTAAGAGTATTACACGCCATGCCAACTGGAGCTCGAGGGACGAAGCGACAACTGCTAGAAGCAACCAAGGTATCATTATGGGGATGGGATCAAGCATTGAAAAGGAAAATATTCTGGGGATTGGGGTCCTATACCCCAATGGCTTATAACATCGACTTCACGCCGGGGCAGAAAGTAATGTTCTGGGATATGTGGGTAGGCTCGAAAACCCCCAACATTAAGAGACTTCTTCCATAAATGGAGTTCCCTGCTTTTTGAGGAATGCAAGCAGAAATTCTGTATAGGGGAGAGAGAAATAGAGGGGGAGAGGGAGATAAATATGTACAAATTAGACATTGGATTTCCCAGAGGGAGGTTAAAAAGGCAGGCATAAGGGCTCCACTGGGATTAGAATTAACCCTTTGAGAAGGCCCGACAGCGAATATCGAGATTATATAGACTGTTGAATAGGGCACTGTCGGGAGACAAACTCCCATACATTATTAGATGGGAAAGGGATTTTGGTGCCCCTATTTTGGAAGAGGATTGGGAGCAAATCTGGAGGCGCGCACACAGAATTTCTAAAAGTACGGCAATTAAAGAAACTGCATATAAGATCTGCTACAGATGGTACCTGTCCCCCACCGTCTACAATGGATGAATGTGAATTATCCCTCTTTATGCTGTAGGCAATGTGGGGAAATAGGGGATCAATATCACATGTGGCGGACATGCCCCAAAGTGAAAATATACTGGAAAGATATTCTGGGGCCCATAAAGGAGATCACAGGGGCACAATTACCGGACTCACCAACTGCGATTCTGCTGGGGGCGGAAGTAGAGGGAGCTTATGGAGTCACTGCTGCTCTCATTACACATTTGCTGATAGCAGCACGAATTACTTTAGCCCAAGGGTGGAAAACAGTAGAGGGACCTGTATTAGCCTGGCAGTGGGTACATATTTGGGGAGTGCTTGCCATGTAGAAGGTATGCTTGCTGACAGCCCTGACATACCATAAGTTCCCGACAGGTTGGCATCATTTTCACAAATATGTTAAGGACAGAGAGTGTACATGTGATCAGACTACAATGGGGGGAGTAGACGGCAGGGGGGGGGGGAACGGCCTGGAAAAGTGTAGACTCTAACCCGTAGGAGTAGTATCGAAACAATACATGTTGAAGTTAGGGAGGGAAAAGGGGGTTGAGGGGGAATGAGGGGGAAAGTTATTGTTAATGTTATTTGACTGAAATATATAAAACCTCATGATCACAGAAGATATGTAATGTGCCTTGCGGCTATAACTTGAGGAATCAATGTTAAAAGAACAAGACTATCTAATGTGCTTGGAATATGTGATGAGTGAATAATTAAAATAAAAAACATATGACCTGGAACTGGTGTACCGCAACGTCAAGGGTGAAGATTTCCTCTGCTGGCACCCGGCAGAGGCAAGGGAGGCCAGGAAAGATGACGAAGAAAGGGACATTGCCCCTATCGATGTCCCTCGAAGAAATACAAGCGGCGTCAGCGAACGACTACTGTTTCCAACTGCTCAAGTCAGCAGGGATACAAGGGGAGTGGAAACGTGTCCTGGAGGAGCTAAACAAGTGCACCCATGACGCAACGAGAAACCTGGAGCAAATCTGGCGGGTGCGGTCTGAACTAACATTCATGGCCCTCCAGCCTGGTGCCGCAAGTGCTGGAATTGGTGCACAAAGGACATCTGAGAGGGGCCAAGACCAAAGCCTGGCTCCGAATGAAAGTCTGGTTTCCAGCCCTTCATGAAAAGGTGAAAGAGTTTGTCCGGGCCTGTGGATGGTGTCAGGCAGTGCTGTCACACCAGAGAGAGCCCTACATCGAGTCCATGGACTGGAGCAACATTCCCTGGGGAACAGTGCACATGAACTTTGGGTCAATCTGCCAAGACAATCATTTCACGGTGCTCGTAGATCACTGTTCACGGTACCCGAAGGTGGAGTTCGTAGATGCCGGATCACTAAATCCATAGCCCGGGAGTGATCGATGAGGACATGGTGCTTGAACGAAGAAGAAGGGCAAATGAAAGAGAAAATGTCAGGAGAGGATACGAGACCAGCACTTGGAAGTAGGGGGCAAGGTGCTCATACGGTCTAGGTACCAGAGAGGGAAAATGTCTCTACCCATGAACCTAGACCCATGGACGTGGTAATGACCAAAGGTACAATGATTACTGCCTCGTATGCCCGAACGGCAGTGACTAGAAACTCCAGCTTCTACCGCAAGATTGCCAACCGAACTGGGGAAGGAAGCAGAGTCTGCCCGAACAGAGGGAGGAGAGAGAGTCCTCCATGGTGGCCAGGCTTCGAAAGTGAGAAGTCCGACAAGGGAGGACCAGAGTTCAACGATGGCAAAGGGGAACCAATCTATCAAGGAGGGGGTAAGAGTTTGAGAGAGGACAGGCCTGAGAGAGACAGAAGATACCCGGTGAAAGAACATCGCAGGCAACCGGCCTACTTCAAAGACTTTGAAGTCAACCTCCCTGGAGTTCGACCCAGATTCGCTCAGCAGTATTGGCTATTGTAAAGAAAGTTTCACCTGTTGTGACGGTTGTGAAAATGCAATGCTTGTTTTGTTTAGTTATGAAAAAGGAGGAGTGTGGGGTGTTCCTTTAAGAGCCTCATGACGTGTTCAGTCACAAGGCAGAGTTAATAAATGAGGGATGGCCGGAGCATGAGAGACAGTGCAGACGGAGACCTCAACCAAGCAAACAGGAGCACAGAAAAATATATTTTCAGGAACATTCTGGTAGAGGTTTTCCACCAAGCTGTCATTGCAAGTCTAACCAACGTGATCTATAAAAGAACACACCTCTTCATAACCTTAAATGAGCACCAATTTGCAAAATTTCACATACTCTTCAATATCTATGAATGGGGAAAACGAAAAATAAAAAAGGGAACCCAACATGTTTTGCACAAATTAAGAGCGGTTTCACATGTCAAAGACAGTGCTGGAAGGGTCATTTATAAACCAAACAAACAAAAAGTCAATGTTATATTGGCAACTTCCATATTGTTCTTAAAATGAAAAGAGTAAAATCAAAGCAAAAGGGATAATCAAAATAAAAAGGATGTCAACACAGTCGTTTCTAGCTAGGACTAATATTCCAATCGATAGTCTCACGCAATGCAAGTGTTTGACAAGATCTCAGTAGATGTAGCCAGAAAGTTGCGTCTGCATCCGTCGGTGGGTACAGCATCAAGACCTCGAAAATGCAATTGGCTAGTGGTAAATCCATAGTATTTCAAAGGTCACACACCACTGGAGGTCGTGTTCTTATATTGTATGTGAGAGCTATGTTCAATTACTCCTTCCTTTACTCTTCAGTTCTTGTAAACAAGAGCACTTCAATGCATACACTAAGAGCACGGCTAAGCAAGTCATGACATACTTCAAACTGATGTTTCCCTGTGCTTAGAGGACCAATGTAATTTAGTTTTAGATTATTTCAGTAACGGTACATTTCGGTCGACATTGGTGGGTCCTTAAAGGCACCAGCCCTCAGTTGATTTGTTACTATAGGCATTTGTTTATATACAAATTGTTGTTTTTGACAATTCCCCCACCTTGGGTTGGTTTGAACCATGACTAATGACTAATGACTGAACTAGACCCCTCATCCTAATAGTGGGTCCAGTTGAATAAATGCACTTCATGGAAATAACTTGCATCAGACAAACAATGTCAATGATTTATTTATTTATTTATTTTGCTTATAAAGCGCAAAAAGCCTGCAGGCATCGGGGCGCATACATAGACCATGCAATAAAAGCATAAGACTGAAACGCTCTAAACTGAGACGGACTATGCGGGGTGCACAAATTAATTATTTGAACAGGAGGGTTTTAAGGTTCTTTCTGAAAGCACAGTAGCTAGGTTCAATTTGAAAGGTAGAGGGCAGATTGTTCCAATGCTTTGCTGCCTGAGCAGGAAAGGCTCTGCCCAGTCCAGCCACTCGACTGTAAGAAGGTACTATGATCTTACCTTGTGCCTCTGACCTCGATTGTCGTCTTTAACGATTCGGGGTAAAGACAAGCCTGAAAAGGTATTCAAAGGGGCCCTATCCCCCTGGTCTGCCTTAAAGGACTGTAATGACCTCAAAGCCCCCCTTCTCTACCTTTTGAAAGACATTCAATAACCAACATGCTGCTACAAACCCAGAGTGTCCCCGAGTATATTTAGCCTACCTTTGACTCTTAAGAAAGGGCAAAATTACTCCATAAACGAAAACATTTTCTTAAAGCTGATTTGTGGTGTTGGATATCAAAACAGGGAGGTGTGTTGGAACGCTACAGCACCGTATGTACGCCAACACGAAATAATAGCTATTCCAATAATGCAGTTACATATCCACCCCTTTCATCCAGAATCGATCAAAATCACAGATTTCATGTCAGCAATAGAAGAATATGCCCATTGGTCTGACCAATAGGCAGCGTCCTCCAAGTTTATTCATAATATAACATAGGTTCCTAACCAAGAAGTCCTTTCACACAACTGTATCCCCAATTATTTAAAGAAAAATAATAGCTGGCACTGCTTCCTTAAAGGTATGCATACCCCACTTTACTGATTTGAAGGTAGTCTTTTTGTTCGAGGTCACATAATTAGAGTACCCATTGAGCCGTAAGTCTGTAGGGTCAGTCACAGCAGCATTAACTGTGGTTTATGGTTTTCTTCTCGAAAAAGTTTTTCCAATATACAGGAGTCCTTCAATGTGAGTCCGTTTTTTTAATTATTTTAAACATTTTCTTTATTTAAAAAAAAAAAGGAAAAACAAACCAACAAACAAATGCATACAACCAGTTTGCCTTATGACTAAAACACGTGACTTTCACAATGCTCATCTTAACATATGACTGCTCAATATGAATGAAGTAAACAGTAGTGTGGTCGCCCCTTCCCCAATACATTAAAACCAAGCAAACTCCTCCTGCCCCGCTCCCAAAACCAAACCCAATACAGAGTAAAATGTAGTTAGTATCTGCTTGTGCAAGTCCAGTGAAAGCTATCGCCGGCCAGTGTGAAGATCTGCATACGTGCCTTAGAGATGCTTCGAGTCAATGTCATTATGACCGCAACCAATCCCTGTGGATCACCTATGGGGGCAGGGTGTCTGGGAAAGCAAACATTGTCTGGACCAAGGTCCGCTAGGCCACCACATCATCACTCACCTCCTTCAGTCCTCGAAGTACCGCCCCCCTGCAAACAGAGGTCTCTGCAGCCGCCAACTACTTCAGGTCACTCCACCATGCAGTCACATCAGGTCCTTCCTTCACCTTCCACGCCATTGCGATCATGCGTTTAGCAAGCACACACACCAAATCTTTCATCCTAGCATGTTTCTCATGTCTCGGATACATTACCAAAAGGCATGTCTCCGGGGGCCATGCATGCATTTCAATGCCACCCCGGGCAACTGTCAGCAATCTCCGTCCAATACCTTCGGGTTACCGGATAACTACAGAACACGTGAAACATGTCTGCCTTCTCATTGGCAGACCTGCAGCGCTGCTCCCTTAAATTGGGAAATTCTATAGCGGGTCATATACGCCCTGTGTGTGTCATACAACTGGGATAACTTGACCCCAGCATTCCTGGAAACCTTCTGAATGTATAGCAAGGCCCCCGTCCACTCCTCAGTAAATGTCCTTCCCAGATCCGCCTCCCATAACTTCCGTACTTTCAGTTCGTGCTCACTCAGCTTGCTCTGAACCAGTTTGTACACCCTAGAGACCACATGACCTCTATCAGACACATCATACATATTGGCCAAAACCGGATTGAAAATATCCTCACAGGAGGGCTACAGCAAGCTTATGTCTAAGGACAGCCCCGTCTGCCAGTCAGCCCACAGCAAACTACAGCTGCCCTGCAAGGAATTACAACTTAAAGTGTGGGAGCCTGATCTCCCCACGCCCCCCCCCACCCCCTTTAGCATAATCTCCCTGCAAGGTGCCGAGTGCAATCCTGTTTCTTTGACCCTTCCAGAAGAAACCTCCAACAATAGCATCCAGCTCTACAAAAAACCTTTTTGGGACGTTGTAGGTTATATTAACAAACTAGTATAGCAACCGGGGGAGCACAACCATTTTCAGGAGCGCTACTTTCCCTCCCATTGCTAGTGGAGTCTATTCCCAAACATCACTGAAGTCTGTATTCCTTCAACGTATTATGTACATAGGAAGTATGAAAATCATGCCGCACACTCATCACCCGCCCCACTCCCGCCAAGTATCTGGTTTTCATCTCCCAGACTAGACCCAAATGGGGTAGTTGACTCCTCCCACAACCTCATAACCTGGCCTGCGGGAACAGACTAGACCTAGCCCTACTGACATGCATTACTGAATAAATGGCAAAACGATCCATCCTGTCAAGAAGGTACTGCAGGTTCTCCTCCGGATGCGCCACGTAGAGGAGCAGGTCATCTGCATACAGTGCAATCAGATGTCTATCCCCATCTATCAAGAAATCTGCTGCTAGATATTCAGATCTAAGATATACCGCAAGCAGCTCGAGAGCCAAGATCAACATAGGGGGCAATGGGCACCCCCTTCTTGTGCCCTTCAATTCCCACCCTTCTGAGATCTGCTTGCCTGTTCTCGTGCTAGCCCTCAGATTTGTGTACACCAAACAAACCCAGCGTAGGAAGCCATCCCCCGATACCAAAGGCATGCAAAACCTTGTATAACCAGTCCCACCAAACTGAGTCAAAGGCCTTAACAGCAGGAGGCAATTGCACACTCCAAATCCAGATCAGCAGTGCCATCGATAATATGAAGCCTTCTCAAATTCCATGCAATATTCCTACCCGGAACGTACCTAGTTTGATCCTGGTGAACCAGGATGCCCGTCACTGCCTTTAGTCTCGCTACTTATGCGGGCGTAAGTATTTTACAGTCCTGGTTGACCATGGACAAGGGTCGATGGGAATCACAGTCCAATGGACGCTTATTTAGATTTAACACTGCGACTACAATGGATTCTCGCAGGCTACTTAGCAAGAGTCCCACATCATCGGCCTCCTGCAGTGCATCAAGAAGCCTAGGCGCCAATATTTCGGCATATTCTTTATAAAATTACCCCGGGACGCCATCTGTTCCACGAGTCTTCCGAGATGGCAGGGTGCGCATGGCAGCCAACAATTCCTTCGACAGCAAGCGGTGCGTCAAGTAGTTCCCTTGGGTCTGCCCCAGCATTGTTATATGAGATAGGGCCTCCACCAAGTCAGACACCCTCCTCCGTTCCTGGCGAATACAAAGCTTCATAATACCTAGCGAACGCCACATTTATCTCCTTCTGTTCATATTTGATGGTCCTTTGCTCATCTTTGATATCACAAACCATCACTATCGATATCACAAACCATCACTATCTTGTCCTCCCTGCTACACAGCCACGCCAGCAGCCAACCTGGTTTGTCACCCTCCGCATGCAGTTTGTGTATATTCTGCTAAATTAATTTACCGAACCGGTCATATGCCACCAGGAACGACTGCCGTAATCAATCGGATCACTTGACTCCCTCCTTGTCTCTCCATTATCTGCTTCGATGCTTGTGAGGGAGTCCAATAGCTCCCTCCGGAGCCCTCTCATTTTGCCCATCGCTGCCCCACACACCACCACCTTAAAAAAGGTACCAAGTCACGCTTCCAGTATTCGTGTCAACATAAGTCTGACATCCCCCAAACATTCCCTGAACTCAATGTCCAACAGGGCCTCCGCTCTTAATCTCCAGGTGGGAATCAGAGACCCCTCCAGTCTTCCAAGCCACATGATGATCAATGGAGCATGGACCGAAAGGACCCTAGCCCCGATACCCTGCATCTTCAAATTCCCCCAGCGTTTCGTGAAAACAATCAATGCGAGTGTATACTGAGGGGCCGAGAAATGGGAGTAGGAGCTATCAGTCCTTCGAGTCGCCCTCCAGATATCTGCGTAACGGTGGACAGCGGCCGTTGCAGTTTTGCTTGCAGGGAATGGAGGTTGCGCTCCGAGTCCGGGATTTTTGAGTGGAGAGACTAAGGGACGAGATTGATCCGTAGAACAATATGGAAGCGGGGGAGGCTTTCCCGATTCCGGATGCTAGATTTTTTCTGACTACTGACGGTCACTGATTGCTCACGGACAACCGGGCCATAAGATTGTCAATGAGGGTTCTCTGAAGCCAGTCCAACTACGCACACCAATTGATCTGCACACAAAGCGATCTGCACAATTGAGATACTACAGAGTCTCCTACAAAGGGGTACATCAGCTTAACAACAGGGAGAACACAATTGGTTGGAACTAGCAATATCAGCTCTGTTTGGGGGCACACATTGGTGGAACATTTTCGAAAAAAACTTTCCTGCTACAGAGAACTAGGGTTGGAACAACAAAGACACAAGAACCAACACAGTGGAACAACTGAGAAATGGAATTGATTACACACCAACTTGTAGTTATATTTAAGAATGTATTTTTAGATATGCATGTCCTGATGAGGTGCACTAGTTGTAAATAGTATGACAGACTAGTTGCCCGAAACTCGTGTCGACAAGACCAGAGGTCCTACTCCACCCAGGAGTTGGACTCTACTTGGGTTCACATAAAAATCGTGACAAATAGAATATATATTCTATCATTCTACTTGGGTTCACATAGCAATATATATATTGCTATGTGAACCCAAGTAGAATGATAGAATATATATTCTATCACTTTTAGAACATATATTGATGCACTTTAGGAGACGACAAAGATTGTTCTGCGTCTAGAGTTCTATTGGGATAGACTGGTGGTTCTGTTTTCAGAACACACAACGTTTACTGCGGTTATTTGCACAGGTATGAATGATTGATTTGAATGGGGATGAAAGGGTATGAGATGAATGTTTTGAGATACAAGGGTTTAGGTTGGTGTGGTGCTTTTTTATAAACTAGATTTTAATGTTTGGTCAACTAACAATTGCTGTTATTTGTACACATTCTTTACAATGATGTTAGTTAAGATTATAAAAACAAGAAAATAAATTAAATATATTCACACAGAGGGTTGGTACTTGTCCATTGACATTGGTACCTTGAACCCAAAGTCTGCCAGCAGCCTACTCAAAGCTTTTGCCAGCGGAGCAGATCTTTGAAATCTGTTATCGATCTATCCATCAAAGGATCCAGTGTACAATTAAAATCACCCCACCATATCCATCAGGCCCCGCTATACGGGGATAATCGAGTAGAGTGAGTCAAAGAATGAGTTTGCAGCAGGATTAGGGGCATAGTAGTTGATGATACACACCTCCCTACCCTCAATAAGACCACAAGACCATCCTTACTTTCCAGAAGTCTGAAAGGAACAGCCGGCACAATCCACACCAGAACACCTCTAGCGTATGCAAAAAGGAGGAACTGTATGGTTGCCCTCCCCATTTCCTAGCCAGTTTAGACTGCCCATCCCTCGTGAGGTGCCTCTCCTGGAGCAAAACTATACCTACCCCTTTCCTGCACAAATATGCCAGTACCCTCACCCGTTTTATGTTAATTAAACCGTGCACATTCCATCTAATCACCTCCATCCCAACACCCTATGGATCTGCTCGTTCTAGCCCCTGATGATGGCTTGTTTCCTTTGTCAGGTTCTAGGGCTGAGCTGATCTCCAATTATTGACGGCAGCCCGAATCACCCGTGCACGTTTTTGGAAGGCAGCAGAGGGCCCATACATCTCTTACTGGTGGGTGAAGGTGTGAGAATTGATGGGGACGGAGAAACTGTCAGCACTAGCAGCAGGATGGATGCCAACATTTTCATGTATATGTGGGCCTTTCTTGGAACATGTGGCTGACAAAGAGCAGACGTTTTTCCAGCCTTTACTCGAGGCAATTACAAAACCCATGAATGAATAAATGCTGATCACTTGTTGAACACTTCAGTGCGACCAAGCTAAGGCATCATGTTGAGTGCACTGCGTTCTCCTCCCTCTTGTTGACTGAATGGTGTTAAGCATAACAGTTGTATAATTACAAAAAAACAGAATTTCAATATCATGTTTTTTACCTTCATAATACGTTGTCTCTATTATGTTCATCAAGACTTCAATGAAAAATGTTTAAAATGTTTTTAAAAAACAAAAATATCCAAAGTAAATTGCACCCAAAGTCGTTGGTCTCCTCAATCCTCACATTCAGATGTCGAGGAAAGGAGAAACTCTCAGCGAACCATATTCAACAGCATTAAAATATATAAACATGGTAGCCCGTAATGCACTGGAGTGTGCATGTGTATGGTAGCATGAACCTCATATACTGGTTGATACTTTTGGCAAACTAATTAAAACATTATTAGACTCCTTCCGCCTAATACCAAAAGCACAGAGTATTTTTTCAGCAGCAGGAGATTCAGACCATCCATCTACCCCAGTGCAGAAGAAAAGTTTTAAAAAATGCAAACATTTGCTCTCCCACATCAAGCTAAAAAGCGAACGATCACAGATTCCATGACCTTAAAATTTAAAGAAGGGGATTCTAAGAGAAAACTTTTTCAGTAAATATAGATTGAACTCCTGCATGCAAGAGAATACAGATTTTGAACACTTCAATGATAGTGCCCTACTATACAATACAATCCCAATATCCAGTCCTAAAAATATACGGTATACTCGCCACTTTTACTCCTTAAAAACAGCCAAAGTAATAGAGTACAAATACTCCCCCAAAAAATAGCAAACGGTCACAAAAGAGCATGGCCTGCTGCTTCCAGCCACGTAGTTCCACGCACCGTTGTTTATCAGTGGCACCAGCAAAGTAAGGAAACAGGAATTAGCTCTTATATTATTCCTGCCTGATCTAAAGAACATCTTGCAATTTGCATGAATTACTAGGTGCAAAGATGTACGGATTCCAAAAATCTGTTTTAAAGTTAGTTTTTATTTTTTTTATTTTATTTTTTATAAACACACCTACCATAAAAACTCCATTGGGAGTGGCAATTAGTCACCAATAAATCATGTTACTCCCAACTTCAAAACAATTACGAGTAAAATACTCCCACTGAAACATTAATCTGGAGCCTTGCTTTTACCATAAAACACCCCAGACTCTTCAGATTCAGTTTCCCAAGTTGTTGAAACGTTTTTATTCGGAGTATATTAAAGTGAAAAACAGAATTTGTAGCAAAATGTCTGCTTTTTCCTACCCAACAAAGCATATTGCAACCCAGATTGGACCAGGCTAAGGCCACGTTTAAAAAAGATAAGGCGGGGACAGCAAGGTTATTGGTAGAGGGACAAATTCTGATATCATAAGTTTCTTGACGTTTTAATCCTCCCAAAAACACATTTTCGAACTTACCTAGGAGACCTCTGCATCCAATTTTTCTCAACCTCTTGGGTGGATCCAGTGACGCATGAGCCTAAATTGCAATGCCAAGAGCTCTTTCCATGTAGCACAGCAAAGCCATCTTAATGAGGATTGATTCGATGTTAACCGACAGGACTTCCAGAGAGGTGGTTGTCAAAGCCAAGTGCATGGTATTGGATGAGAAATGTCTTAAAGACTTTGGTCCGGTGTCTTGGGACTTTTGATGAGGCCAAGAAGATTAATAAGGTATGCCAGGCTACGGTTTTCCAGAGGTCAATCTTTCTCAACCAGCTGGGATCACCAGAGCTCATACTGTTCTCTTCAATTCTATGACAGATGTGGTCAGAACATTTAATTCAGCAAACGAGGACCCAGGAAAGCATTGTTTTCCTCAAAAGGGAAACACTTTGAAAAGACACCACGAGAACTGTACATTTCCATGCCAACCAAGCATAAGGCATAATTTAGGCATGTTCTCTACTTTTAAATATTTCTTCCCCAGAGCACCCAAGAGCAGATTGGCACAATTACCCTGTGTTCTATGTGAAATGACCTTTTTTTAAAAAGGTCAAGAGAAAAAGACCTGTTTACTTATACCCATTTTCTTATATTTTTTTTTTTAAATCGGAAAACCGATATTGTAAAAGTTTTTTTCTCTCGGGACCTTTAAAATGCGATTCTCCCTTGCTTTGTTTAATAGTCGGGTGGGGGGGGGGGCGTTTCATTCCTCCCCCCCCCACGTCCCCTGAGCTCCCCATTTTTCCTCAGCCCACCACCGCTGGGATTTCAACCCCGGCCCCCTCCCACCAACCTGTCCCCTCCCCCCCACCGCCCTGTGCGGCTGGGGCGCGACATTCTTTCTAAATCGACCTTTCAGTGAAAAGATAGTTCTAAAAAAAGATCTTTTCACTTGGAACGTTTCCCTCAGCACAGCATGCTCCAATGGCAGAACTGCGGATAATGTACATGGTGCAATGCTTCCACCTAAAATGCAACTGCAACCCAGCACCTTGGTAGCACCCTCTAACGTTTTCTTTCGGCCCAAAATCAATTTCCATCATCACTTGATCATTTTTCCAGGCCCCTTTCATTACAGAGCTATGCAAAGACCCAAAACTTCCCCTACACAGCGGCCGTGCCTGTCAATCACACCCCCCGCATCAAGATGCTAGAGAGGAGCTTCTCTGAAGGCTTCAGCATATAAAACTTGAAATAGTGATCGGAACCTGAATCGGGGGAATCGAAAGCAAGGCTAATGGACTTATGGTACCGACCCTCAGGCTACAAAAGGACTCCGCCGAGAGTGTGCGCATACACATTTATAATTCAACGAGGCACTTCCTACACAAATAAACCTGTATTGGATGCTGGTGCCACCACCCGGAGGTGTGTAAATGCCACCTCAGGAGCGCTATGAAAGCTAATCATATGCATTTACGTCAAACAAAAACAACGACACGCAATCAAATACCATCAATACAAGTGGCAAAGCTAATCATTTCTTGTGCTAACAGAAAGGCACTTGATGTGGACAAGATAATTTTGAGCAAGAGACCATTATCCCCATGAACATATGGCACATTGAACATTTAATATTAGATTATTTCCGTTGGCATAGTTGTACCCAGAGTTCTACAATATTTGACCTCAGCCCCTCAGAAGAATCT
Organism: Ambystoma mexicanum; assembly: GCF_040938575.1. NCBI lineage: Eukaryota > Metazoa > Chordata > Amphibia > Caudata > Ambystomatidae > Ambystoma > Ambystoma mexicanum. The sequence continues at coordinate 1,045,517,433 of NC_090930.1, read as the reverse complement.
GGACAGTTCACCTCTCACAGTGTCGGGTTATAAAAAGACACATCCACACAAAGAAAAAGTGAACATTTTAAAATGGTTTCACATGGGCGTGGGATGACACCTGGCAGCTTCGCACTACCAAAAACCACACATTGGTGCGTGCAGAATTAAGGGCGACTGGCTCAGTGCTATATAAATCAAAGGGCTTTCAGTGGGTGTGCCGCGCATCCGACCCAGACTTGCAAAGGGCTATGCCATTAATGCATAACTCACTGATGGCCCAATGCTTCCTTGCCTTTTTCGCTAGCTCAAAGCGTGTCACTGAAGGACCTCTGGTCAACCCCACCAGGCAGTTGAAGTTGCGTTAGTCAGCCACAGGAATCTGAATGCCACTGCCTCAGGTATTTGAGGCTCAGTAGAAATTACTAAACCAAGCCTCTTACAGACTCCCTGGTATATCGGGCACCCAGGGATGTCGAGTGAATATATCCCCACAGAGAATTGCGGTGCGGGGATGGAAACGGGAGGAGGGGGTGGGGGGGGGGAGGGAAGGTGGTTCAGAACATCTGTGGTTAAGTCTCTGCAGAATGAACAATGATTTCTTGGATTAATACATCGTTTACATGGTGCCAGTAACCTAGTCGTGCTCAAATACCTCCCTCCCGCCGCCCCAAATGCCCCCACCACTCCCCTTTCTTGTCAGTTAAGAGCCCCCGCAGCTTCTTGTTCTGAACACCACTGGCCGCTGCAGTTTGGGTGGACAAGCCAATCAAGGTATAAGAGACATGTATCACAATGGCATCTCCACAATAAGAGTAGGAACAATTTACACATTTTGCACATTTTCTCCCATGAAATTATGCTTATGCACTAGGACAGCATATACACAGCAGATCTGTAGCAAGGACATGGATGAGAATAGTACAGAAAAACTAACAGAGGAGTCATAGCCAGCTGGCAACCTATGCAGTCGTGCCTGATGTAGACTGTCGATCAGCACCCTCTCAGCCCCCAAAGCCACTTAAGTAGTGTGCCCCCCCTCACACACAGACTGGATGTGTCCTCCCACTTCAACCTGGCTCCTGCAGAGCACCGCACTGGGCTCTGTCAACTTCCGAACCGAAGTCTGCGGGCTGCACCCACTTGAGCCGGCGGCCGCAAGATGGCAGCGGGCCTCTCACACCGCCTTTTCTAAAGCAGATCGGAGGGCTCTGGCCGCCCCACCACACTTGATTGAACACACTGCAGGACCTCCTCTTCAGCGTGCGCAGACCGTCGGAGCCTTCAGGCTGGAGCGCGGACATCGGCACTTGAGGAGTCCCGATCCTGCCATAAGCCGAGTGACTTTGCCTGTGGCCGCCCAGCCTGCCCTCTCCTCTCCCCTCCAGTAAGTGCATCGTTCGGGCGGGCTGGGGGCAGTGTTATGGTTTTAGCATCCATACCCGGGGGCGAAATGCAGTAGACACCCCCTGCCCCCGCATCCTTGCTACTCCACCCCACTCGCGGGCAGACCATCTCGGCGGAAGGTCTGGGCAGAAGGAGCCGGTGCAACGACCCCCTGAATGGGCGCGCAGCTGCTGGGATGAGGCGCGGGCTACCTCTCCCTCTCCTCCCCTGTCGCCACGCAGCCTGGAGGGGACCCGTTCCATCAGTGATCCTTTTTGAGGCCTATTCACGGCACAGACTTTCTGGAACTGCAGAGTTTGCAGTGGGAATTTCCCAGTGATCAGCAGGACAACGCTGCGCCCCTCAGGGCCCCTGCTTGGTAGCTGTCCGGAGACCAGGTCCTGGCACCAACAGTCACCCTCACCAGTTCTTGATATGCCCATGGATCCGTTTGAGAGACTGCAGCGTCTGTGACCCCGACCTACCACTCAATTAGAACTGTGGAGATTCACCGCGTAGCTATATAGAGTGTGGGCGCTTTAAACTGGGAGGTACATGCACTACTCGTCATCTTCTGTACTCGTTGCTCTTAGGAGGGATCAGCCCCGGGCTTGGCCCTCACACTCGAGCAGGGGGTTTCTACAGCCCTTGAAGGGAAGTATGTTTCACCCTCTAACAGAGACTGCCACCTGCCCGAACAGACACTCTGGGATCGCTCTGGTTCTGCTCCCAATGGGTCACAGGAGCTTTCCCCATTCTGCCCGAGTAGTGGATCCTTCCCCTAACCCGTGCAAAATTACTGGACTTCTACATTCCTCTTCCGAACATACCCTCTCGCAGCTGGCGCTGAGACCAGAGTCTTTGGACTGGAGACCAGAGCCCATAGAAATATCCTCACAACCAAATCCTACATGAAATCACTCATAGCCATGCAGGACAGCTTTCCTAAACCTGTGCATGCTACCCGAGGTGAGGTTCATTTCATAATCTCCCCACCCCCCTGGGCGGCCTATATGGTGGATTCCTCGCCCACTAAACAGGACATACTTGACATGCTTGCTTCCCTGGAAAAGGACATCACCTATGAAATTAAGTCCTCCAGTGACAACTTGGCCAAGTCTATCGATGTAAATTCCAACTTGAGTCACAGGGTTAACAAATTCTGTCCAGGCCCATCTATAATTCCACACAACGCAGACAGAACATCTTTAGTAAGTTACAACTTCTACATCTATTGCTGACCTGAATACCCACATGCGGGGGCTCGAATCTGGAGTGAGTGACATCGAAGCTACATGTTGCGAACAAGCAGAGCTCACGATGCGGCACCACATTCAATTAGGAACCGACTGGCTACTTCCGGGGCCTTTTCCGATCACTTCTCGATCTCGCGGGAATGGAGGATCTGGCTTTGGACAGGCCACATTGAGTCTATTCAACCTCCTAGCAGCGCCACACCCTTCTGCCCAATGTGCTGTCGAGAGTCCACTTTTTCCAATAAAAAGAGGCAATTGTGGTGGCTGAACGCAAGCCTATTGAATTCCAAGAACGACAATCTCTTTCAAGACCTTTCACCACGCACCCTCGCTAAATGGCATAAATTGAACGTAGTGTTGGCCTGGTTTCAATCCCTCAAGGTCCGATACAGATGAGGGGTTCCACTGCAAGCTGCTCTTTGAATACCAGGAGGAGGCGACTGAGTTAATGGAGACATCTGTGTGTACCCGGTCACCAGATGAACTCTCTGCTTCACCGCCTCTCTCCGGTCGGAATCTCATCTTGGGGGCCAAAAGGAAGAAGAGGGCCGATCGCAGGGACGCCCAGGCTCAACAGCCGATGATCCTCATTGAGGCTGCAAGCTCCAGAGAAAGAACTCAATTTCGTAATTTACCTAGTCTGCAGGTTATTTTTCCTGTTTATAGGCCCTTCAGGGCCTCAATTCAATTGTTGAAGATCGACAGCATCCATTGAGGGGGAGGAGGGGACTACATAGGGTGCCTTGTGGTATTAGCACCAGTGTTCCCTCTAAGCTGTGCGCATGTGCGCTTGCCCAACTTCCTTCTGGGTGCCGCTCAGAAGATTTTTAGCAGCGCACACAGACAATTCTCACCTATTCATTTTTTTTTTATAAGGCACAAGTCACAGAAATTACTTCAAATTTTCTTTCTCTTAAAATAAGCAACTAGTCTTGATATTCTGTTCATTTGCATTACGCTACTATGCAAGAGTAACCGTGAACACCCAAAAACCCTAGCAGCAAAATACACACATAAGAGGTTAAAAACCAATATGAAAAACTGGCTCCATGGACAGAAGAATCTAACCAAGATATGCCTGCACACAAACAGAAAAATGTTTCCTCCCCACGCGTGACTCCTAAGCTTGTTACTACCACACTTTTACCTTATGACTCTAACTGCTGCCCCAGAACACATTAAGATGGTACCTGACAACCTTGACTCTTCCTCTCTTGGCTCTGCGAAAGATTAGCAGATGTGTACCTACATCCACTTGTTTTATGTATGTTTGTAATATGAATAATATGAATAACATTCCCATGCCAGAGTTTCTGTTACTCATTGTTTTGAAGTGGCTCCCTTGCAAGTTAACACATTATGAAACTCAAATATTAATTTGCCCTGTAAGGATTTTGAGAAGACAAATGTGATGCTTTGTGTCTCCTACTGTTGAATTACTAACATTACCTTATACGTGGAGAGCAACAGTGCAATATAATTTACTTTGCCTACAAAGGATAATGGGTATGGACTATGCCCGGGATTTCTCGTTCATAGTATCAGGACACCAGATAGTCAGACAAGATGATGCTTTTCACACAGGCTGCCTCGTTTCCAAGTGTACAGAGTTCCTTTGGGCATAGGCCTTTACACATTTTATGGTAACTCGCTGCTATACAAAAAAGGTTTCACTGAGCACTGTCTAATCCTACACAATGATATAAGGGTGGAGTATGTTGGAAAGAAGCTTGTATGCGCTGCAAAAGAATTGCGTACATGCAGAGTCATGACATTCTTAAAATGCACATATGTTGAGACATTAAATAATGCGGCTGATGAACAAAGCAGCACATTTCAAAAACAAAATCAGACGTTTCGGCAGTACACTGAAGGAAATGTGTTGCTTGTTTGCTAAAGGATAGGAAATTCTAGTACCCGTCTAAACAGCTCCTTTTTTTTTCTATGCTCAACTGCTGAGGGCTTTTCAATATAACCATTTGCTCTGTATGTATCGTCTCTAGCATCCCCCTCCATCTTATTTAACTGATAAAGAATTACAGAAGAGGGATCCATAGTTATTGAAGAAAGCACTGAATCAGTTGTATCTCTGATAAATTGATGCTATTAACTTAAAAGGCATATATATGTGACTTTCTTCAGCAGGGCTCCATAATAAACCTCAGTAAGGCACTTATTTACTTTTATCCAGGCTGTGGTGTGGAAGGGTGGGCAAAGCTATAATGTGCCCTGTCATTTAACTTCCTATGTCAGGGTTATAAGCAGGGCTCCAATCAGATTTTGCTCCCTACTTGGAATCAAAGGATTTTTCAGGGAGTAAAAAAGTCATTAGCTTTGCTAGTAGGTATATTTTCTGCTTATTAAAAGATGTTCTTCCCCATAAAATTCCTGTTGAGATCAGGTGTTAATATTATTAGAGTTCCTTCCTATGTCACTGCTCTACTGGTCACCAATTTGAAAAAAGATCATTGGAGCTTTGTGGGTTGAAGCAACAACATTTTAATTGTTTCTCGTTTTTGTTGGGCACATTTTCATTTTTTCAGGGAGTAAAAATGGATGGTCTATATGTCTTTTAGCTGTAAGGCTGGTTTTAACACTACCCACAGGACGCGGAATGTGGATAGTAAGCAGAGGCACGGGATTTTTTAAATCATATTCTGAGGTGCAGTTATTCTGATGCAATAATCATCCTTATACACATTATTAGAATAATGTAATCCTGGTCCTTGAATTACTTAATCATTAAAGTGGCACTTGAACTCCTATCAGTATGTTTTTGACACATTGCTTTTAATTGCCATTAATTCATTGGCACATGTATTCTGTCAGAATTTCTTGACCGCTACATCAGTTTATGACGAGAGATATTTGTGTTTTGTAGTACATATTAGTGATTTTCCAGTGGCATAAAACATTTGCAAGGAACTATGGCAGATGTGGAAGTCTTGGACTGGTTGATGAGTTTTCTGTTTAATCACATATGACATATTTTATTTTAGCCTATGTGTTTGGAAAAAGTGTTGTAAGATTTGTCAAGAATTGCAGTGACTGGGAAGAGGAAATTCCTTTCCAACTCTCTTCTGCAACAGTAGTTCACTAAATACGCATGCTCACAAAGTGGCTTACCTCATTAGTCAGTTGCGCACATGGAAAATAATGAGCGCTCAACAGCAAATCAGTTCCGCACATAGATAAAAATATTTAGAGGGAACATTGATTAGCACCCAACTTACCTTTCTTCTCATGTGTTTGAAAGTGTTCCTTTTTGGAATGTTGTTTAGGCCTTTTTTGTTTTGGGGATTTTTATACCTTTTCACACAACTGTGTGCTTTGAACATGCGTACATGCAATGGTTATGCCCCTTTTCACCTTACAGACAGGGAGGGAGCTCTCTTTCAAGCTTAACACGAAAGGAAACATGATTGCGTCCCCTGATCCGTCCTGTGTGACCCTGCACATACAGGGTATAAACTCACTGATTAAGCGCAGAGCACTACTTCACAGGCTGTCCTCTCTAGACGCGGCCTTGGCGTTTCTTCAGGAAACCCACCTTCTGGCCAACTATGAAGCCTGCCTTTGCAATAACAAATCTCCTAGGATCTACTTTGCATCTAGCGGCCTTAAAAAAAAAAAGCTGGGTTGCCATCATGATCCATAAGGGCCCCCCTGAAAGTTTTAAAAGGTACTACGGGATAAGCAAGGCAGATTTGTTTTACTCACTGCCCTACTGAGGGAGCAGAAGCTCACCTTAGCCTCCATTTACACCCATAATGACACGCAAGACGCTTTTCTGACTAATTTCTCTGGGTTATTGGCAGGCTTCATGGAGGGTGAAATGATACTGGGAAGAAATTTTAACTGCATCGTAGATCCAACTATGGATAAATCCTTGGCGCCCACACCGAACGATAAAATACATTCCTAGCTAGGACCTCTCTACTGCATAACCACTTACTCATTGAAGTTTGGCAGTTTTTTCATCCTGGGGAGGAGACTATACCTTTTACTCTGATGTTCATAAGGGATTCCCAAGGCTAAATATGTTCTTGACAGCATCCAGACTAATTCGTACTGTAGTGGATATAGAGATTCTTCCTAAAGCCCTCGCCCATCACGCTCCGCTTAAACTCACTGCTGACCCAACTCCCCAATCTCACCCCATCCAAGCCCCTTTGGCGGGTCAACAATTTTATTCTCATTTAAAAAAACGATTACTAACTACTTCCGGGAGAACAATGAGGAGCTAAAATTTATAACAGTGGGGGATGCCGGTAGAGCTGTGATCAGGGGTGCCATAACAGAACAATCAGTTGCCACAGCTAGAGCCAGGAAAATCCATCAATCTCTCTTTAAGAGCGAAGTCCAGGAGAAAGAGAATGTCCGAAAGGGGGCTAGGTGGTCCTTTCGGGATAGAGTAGCAAGCATTAGAAACCCACCTTACAAAACGGGCGGCAAACTCCATGCTACTCCCAAAACAATATTACTACTCCAAAGGCAATAAAGCGAACAAGCTGCTCGTGGCAAAATTGAAGAAGGCAGCCACTCGTAACCACATGCTTGCCTTAAAGAACTCCAGAGGGGAACAGGTGGTCACTGATCCAGCTAAACTGCAGACAACGATAGACTATTTTTATAAGGCTTCGGCCAAACATTCGGGCAATCCCATCCTCACCCGGGATTTTTATTGCATGGTCGGACTTTGATTCAAATCTCCCACGAAATGAGGGAACGCTTGGAAGCACCGATTCAGAGGTAGCGCAAGCGATTCATGCTCTCCCATTAGGTAAAGACCCTGGCCCAGACAGCTTCACCAACAAAATTGTATAAAACGTTTGCTTAAATTTTGATATCCCACTTAACTGGGCTATTCATTTCCTTCTTGGATGCAGATAGAGTGACAGACTATGGCTGAGTCGGCCACCTCCCTCCTCCTGAAACCCAGGGAAAGACCTCAAAGACTGGACCTCTTACCGCGCCATTGCCCTCCTCAATACACGCTAAAATATATAGTAAAATACTCATGCTCAGGTTAGGCGAGACCCTACCGCACTTAATTAACAATAACCAAATGGGCTTCATTAAAAATAGAGGTGGACATGATAACATCAGAAGGGTGACAGATCTCATTGCCTTTGCTCCCCATCTCCAGGAGGCCTCTCCCTCCTATCCCTAGATGCACATTGGGGGTTCAATAGCATGTCCTAGGCTTATTTGGAATCTCTTCTCCCGGCATATGGCTTTGGCCCACATTTCTCCAAGTTAATCATAGAAAATGTCTGGATTCCGACCACAAAAAAAATAAAATCAAAGTGAATGGACAGTGTTCCCCACCCCCTGCCGCCTGATCCTTCTGAGAAAGTGAAATAGGCAGGGCTTCCCTCTCTCCTCCCAAAGTATTCGCCCTGGCTTCCCCCCCCCAACCCCCCCTCGTATCTCAGGCCTCGCTCATGGGGTAAATCACCCACAGGGTGGCGTTATACACCAATGACATTCTGCGATTTCTGCAGGACCCGCAGTTTTTTTTGCCAGTACTATTGCTTCAGGAAATCTGATCGCTGGGTCGGATCAGTGCAACCAAAACTACTCAACATCTTCCAGGCGCTCCAGATTCATATCCCAGAGCGGGACCTTATTAAGTGTCAGAAGGCTATGGGGCAATTCATTTGGAGGCATAGGCCCTCCAGAATTCCACATAGGCTTCTCCTTAAATCTAAAGGGGCATGAGACCTGAATATCCCGTCAATACAAAGATTTGCATGCAGAGCAGATTGCTCCAATGCTGGTCTGGGCATACAAAGAGAGGACCCCTAAAAATTGAAGAATATTGTACAAAGTTGCAAACTAGCTCATCTCCTATTTCTCCCCAAGGATGCCAGACACCTCCACCAGGGCCTTTTCATAACCACGGGTATCACGCTGCAGCATGGGGACAATGCCTGCGCTCAGAGAGAATTCTGAGAATGTGGCCGCGTTCCCTTTCCCCAGTTCTCCAGAATCCAGTATTTACCCTAGGACTAAAATCATAAGGCATTCACCCACTGGGAAGCGGACAAGATTCTCTGATTGGGCGACCTTTATAAGGAAGAGACTCCCCTCACATTTCTTGAATGCAAAAAAATTTCACCCTGGTGGAAAAAGAGCGCTACGATATTCCAAGTTACGACACTGAATCTCTAATTCCAAAGTTAAACAGGCTGGAGGCCGCCTTCCCACGTGGCTTGAACTACAGATGCTGAAAGGGCTAGATTTGCAGAGAGTTTCCACTTGCTAGCGCTTATTACAAAACTAAATTACCAGGAGAAAAGCACCCATATATAGCTTGCTGGGAGCGCGAATTAGGCCTAGAAATTCCAGCTCACAAAAGCTTGCGGTGCACCCTGGTAAAAGAAGGTGCACTAAAAGTGTGCTTCCGTTGGTATACGACTCCCCAGAGGCTGCACGCAATTCATCCAGAATATTCTGACCACATTTGGCAAGGGTGTAGCCAGATAGGGACCTTACCACATATGTTGTGGGCTTGCCCAACTATGCAAACCTATTTGGAGGAAACCTACTCCAAAATCAAGGATATAACAGGCAGGTTGCTCCCAATGTGCCCACTGACCCTGGTCCTGGGTTATTTCCCAGAACAAGATTCCTTCCCCATGTCCGGCACCAAAGCAGAACGCATTTAGCACCTGGCTGCAAGAATAAACTGTGTGGGGTTCTGGAAAGTCCCAGAGGAGCCATGCCTGTCATACTGGTGGATCAAACGCTGGGAAATAACAGCTATGGAAAAGCTCTCTGCCCTACTATTTTAGAGAATAGGTACATTCTCCTGGACCTGGGCCCCCTTCCTAGACTTCATTCACGAAAATGAACACATGTTCTTTAGGCCCCAACTGGTGAAATACCAAACTCTGGCATAGCGAAAAGGCGAGGAAGTCTTAGTACTGAAAGTTAGGCATTGGAGGAGGGGGGGGTTACAGATTCTGTTGCATGCTGTAACTGTAGTTGAACAATTGTGCTGGAAACGATCACGGTAGTGCGATTTTTTTTATTTAAAGATGTTATTGTTTGGGGGGTTATATATGACTAAAGAAATGATGTTTCGATAACGTATTGTTGACGATACAAACTGATGTTATCGTTTATATCATTGCTGTCCATCGAGGTTTCAATCAAAAGACAACTTGGAAAAAACAGAAAAACAGGAACAGAGTACAGATAAACAGGTTTATAACGCTTACACTTCCCTTGAGTCAAATAATTCTTTGCAAAGTGAACATTTCTAATTTCCTGACTAAGCTTCACTGCTCAATTATGTGTGATAGGCATTAAAGTCAAATATGGGGACATTAATCTTTTCAGGTTGCCTACACTTACTAATCTGGAGTTCTAAGAGCAATCTCTGAAATAAACCCTTTACTAAACATATTCAGAGACAGACACCTATATTGGGGAACAACATTGTATCCAGAGTCTTAAAGAGCAGTGGGTGGGAGGGAATAGTCTCAGTCCAAAACAAATCTCTAAATAGGTTTGGGAGGAACCCCTGGCAGGTTCATTTGCTCTATATAACTTTGCCAAGAACAAAGAGTTATTTTAAATTAGTACCCTGGATGGGGGGGGAGCAACCAATCAGGTTGCTTGGATCGCAGACTGAATCTACTGATGCAAGCCCGCGTGCCAAGAAACCTGATGGCTGCTGCCCCCACCCCACCATCTTGCCCCCACACTTCCGTCATTTCTAATTTCCTGTCCTTTCCACCCCCTCTTACTTAAGCGTTGGCGCCCACTGCTGCTATATGCCCCTCCTGGTCGCCATAGAAATTGAGGAGGGGCAACATGACTGCTTCAACCACCGCCTACACCGGCAAACTAATTAGGGCCTTCAGACCTTTCATATCCACCAACAGTTGCCTCACGCTGGCCAGGGCTCTCATACAATCGAAGCTAGACGATTGTAATAGCCTTTACCTAGGCGCCAACCAATCTATAAATCAATACACTACAGGTTCTCCAAAACAATGCGCTGCGAGCAGCACTAAACATTCCCATGCAAAAGCACATTTCTGCCATCAGAATATCCTGCAAATGGCTCTCCGTACAAAAAAAACTCTGCCTCACCTACAAAGCCCTAAACCACCTAGCCCCTCCCTACCTCACTAACAAATTCACTTTGAAGCCGAACACTAGAATCACCAGATCCTCTAATAATCTATGCTTCAGAGTGCCCAGGTTCACCACTAAAAGAGCCGGTGGCTCAAGCCTCACAGTCCTCGCCTCTCAACTCTGGAATACCTTGCCTTTGAAAATCAAATCGATCGAATCCTTCCAATTATTCAGGAAACAAGTCATTGGCTGGCTACTGGATAAAACCAATCCCAAGTTAGATTGGCTGGCAATGTGACTTCTGGAGAGACAGGGACTGTATACAACAAACTACACTTGGGGAGAGGCCATGTTTGGCTCAGCTGCACAGCACAACTATCGGATTTTACAGGGAACCTTCTCAAGTATATCCTTGTCCGTTGGGTAGGCTCTGGCAGACAGTACGAATTAGGCTCCTCTTGTCATGATCATTCAGGGATTGATGGGTTTATAATTGTAGCAGAGACAGAAAAAAGAAATGGGTTGTGTGAGAGGTCAGAAATGCGACACGGACACAATGGTAACGTTTTCTCAAAGTTTGCCATGTAGTCAAAGGGTTCTGATTAACTCCTCACTTTCCGTAACCTAACAGGGAGATCCCAGTCTAGCAAACTAAAACTAAAGAAAATCAACCTAGCGTCCAAAATCCTTCTGTCCCTCACACTAATGCATACACTTAAATTAAACAAGGAAAATATGGCAGACTTTTTTTCAACAAAAAGGCTGTTTTGCCATTCAAACTCAAATATGTTTGGTAGCACTCCTTGTATCCGGGGTTGTAATCCCTTCCCCTTGATCACTTCAGAAGTAATCAAATTAAAATTCTGTTCCAACAAAGTTCTGTTCGAAGGAATAGAAAAGTCTTTTTCAAACACACAGTCTTGAAGAAATAACAAAACGTCATTTTTTCCACAACTGGCTAATAGTTCACACAACACAATGCCTTCCACAACAGCCCTTTTCTTGGATGCTGGAATTTCTTCCAACACACAAGTTCCAAGACCTAAATGCAATTGTTCTGTTATCATAGAAAACATCTTGTCAAAATAACATTCTTTTGTCAGGAAAGCAAACAACAACAACTTATTTCATTGATGCTAGGATATGTGAACATTGAATAAAGCATATACGTTATTTTCATTCAACAAAGGTTCCTTCCACAATTCTTTCTGCCACGAGTTTATCAAATCAACTTCTTTACTGATCCACTCGCCTGCCAGGAAGAAAACTCCTATCACTTACTTCCAATGTGTTTGTTGTCGAGCATTCTGTAATCAAACAGTCTTCTGACTTGGTTTCACAATTTGACGGCTGGCAATGTGAGATACAAGCCTTTCCAAAACATCTTAGAAGGGAACGTATACCTTGATTGTGTAATTAAGAGTCTCTCAACCTCTTGGCTGTTGGTAATGCTGGATATGAACGTTTCCCAGGGGTTGCATTGATTTGCTAGACCTGTAGTTTCTTGGTGATGAGAAACTTCCCTCGCTGGTACTTTGCCCAAAGTCTTATAACTGCCTTTTGGATGTAGGCAATACTGGTTCCAACCTTTCCTCTCTGGGGGGTTGCCCAAAGACTTTCTTCTTTGCCACTTATCTTCGTTTATTTTCATCAATTAATATTCATTAGCTATGTTCTGCTTGGATCCATTAAGTGTTCGGTATTCAAAAACATTACATTGTGAAAAATGGAGTGCCTCAGTGCCAGTAATCTCTCCCTGAAGTCTAACCGGCTCTTTGCGATGGCACCCTACAGTTGTACGGTCTTGCAGTGGTGCTTTGGACTCTGTCCCTTCCTCCACCTTGGCGAGCCTCAGGTAAGCGGTGCTGTGGTCACCAGTAGCAATAGAAACTCTGTTGATCTCCTGCAGCTTCCACAGCCTGCTTCATGTTGCTTCGGTAACATGTCTTCTTTGCAGCTGATCTTTTCTTTAGTACGCCGTCTTCCGCTGTGCTTACTCTACAGTTCTTTGGATACTCACACTCTGCGGTGACTTCTGCTGGCATGCTTCGCTCCTTGGATCCACCCGCACCATGGACGGCTTGAGCTTCCTCTGCTACGCCTCCTGCACCGATTTAATCTGCTTCTTCCTCTGCTTCGACTTCATCACAACATAACACAACCACGACCTCTCCAGCTGGTTCACATCCTGGACTTTAAATATTCCACTCAGGTGCTCGAATGAGAACGACTAGACTGCACTGTTAAATACTCCGACTTCCAAGTGCCCATGGCCTCGGAGTTACACTGCTTCGTCCCAGTACTTTTGGTATTCTGGGAATTGGAGTCCTTAAGAGAATGAGTGATATTAAATTGTTCTCTTTCATTTTCAATTACATTACTGAGAGTTACCAGCAAAAGGGGATTTGGGATACAGAGACTGCACTTCACATTAGAGGGAGAGGTTCTCTTTAGGATAGAATTACAAAATTCAACAGGTTTTCTCTTTAATTCCTGAGCCTCCAAGGTACCAGCTTGATTCGGTTTACCCGATTCTTTAGAAAAGGTTTCTTATATGTAAATGGGTCCTAGATGTGCCTCAACTCTTTACTTTCAATCTCAAACACTCAAAGTTAAGGTCACAAACAGGTTTGTAAGGTACCAGTTGGCATGCAGAGCCAAAAGCATCTCCTTTAAACTGTTGGTTTTTAGCCAACCAAGCTCTCCTCGGGTAGAAGAAGGAACGAAATAGCTCCAAGCAATATCAAACCCTGGGATCCATCTGTCATGATGCTTACCCCCGGGGAACCAGACCAGGTCCAGCAACCCCGGAAGCAGGCATCACGTTATTTTGAGCAAGCCCAAAAACCCCCGCTAGGGGCTGTTTGGGTGCGGTCCTGGCGTCTATGGCGCCAGGCTCATATGGAGAGTCAGGCCAGGGTCATAGAGTGGAACTTACCTGATGCAGACCATGCTGCAAGCTTACCTGATGCAGATCATGCTGCAGAGCTCCAAGCCAAATGAGGCTTGGAAGGGACTATTATACCTAGGGAATATTTTTTACTCGGGTGGGGCTGGGGAGGAACACTTACCTGGGACTACTTTGGAGGCTATTTAAACCACGCCCGAAGAGCAGCACACACTTCGCGTTATTCTGCATCCAGCAGCGTAACGCTCACTGTGTCTGCAAGCCTGCATCCAGTCTTCTGCCACGCCTGCCTCGAGTCTGCAGCTCCTACAAAAAGGAAGGAACAGAAGGAGAAAAGGTTAGAATAAGAGCAAAACCTTCGATCCTTACCTGAATTCCGGATCCACCGCGCCTTCGAGCTGGAAGAAAGAAGCATTTTACGCGCGCCGCCTCGCCTGCTGCAGTGCCGCGCTGAACTCACCGGCCTTCGCAGCATCTTCACGATCCACTGCATCCTTCTGCACACTCCCACCGCACTCTGGCACCTAAGGGGAACACAAGAACAGCAAAGGTGAGCCAAGGGAATAAACAGAGGCAATAGTAACTACCCCCATAGACTTACCCAATTACCGCCGGGGGTACTATTCCTCTTCACGGGTCGGCGCAGTCTCCATTGTATCCTCGCCGTACCCCAGCCCCTAAGGGGAACAAAAGGACAACAAGTTGAGACAAAGGGACAAACAAGGGGAACTCTTCTAACCGCAATAGACTTACCTAATTTTACCGCCGAAGGCATTATTCCCCGAACTTCATATTTTCTCTCCACACCTGAATAAGGGAGCAAGCAACAGGTTACATTCTGGCCTTTTTTATTGAACTGTGTAGGATGAAGCCAAATCCTTACCTGAACTTCGTCAGCTACCACGAGGAACTCTTCGCTGGGGTCAAGCTGCAAACTGCAAGGAATCGGACAAGAGTGAAAGTCAGACAAGTGAACTCTTACGAACTACATACTTTTCGGAGTCAATATTGTTCTGGAACTCACCAATTCCTTCGAGCCAGTAAAGCAACTGGTTATCAACGCGCCCCTGCGCTCAATGCAGGATGGAGAGCTCATCTTTTCTAACCATCAGGTGAGACTATAAGAGGGGACATCAAAGGTGATCTGTGGGGAGAACAGCGGGGGTGGGGGGGATTTACGCTCAACTCCACAGGTGGTTAATTCCCTTTCTCCATTTGCAGAAGAATATTCCTAAAGGCCAAGCAAACGAAGCTAAGTGGGCCAGTCCAGTCCGTCATCTCGGCCCTACGCGTCACTTTGGTGGAAACCGCAGCTGTCCAGTTCAGATCGACGCCTCTGTGGGAGCCAGGTGAGCGCAACACCATCCTTCTCTCAGACACCGCATCATGCACTCCATTTGACCCCATTGCACCACAAATTGTTAAGGGACGTGCACCCATAACTTCTGATCACCACCCATAACTTCTGATCACCTCTAAATCTTATCAAGTTCTGCTCTACTATCTTCCTATCCTAATAAACCGACACAGTCATACGTCTCATAAATAAACCAAGTACTTACCCAAACAGCTCCTCATTCTGCAGACCCATCCCCCCACTTCCTTCCTTCCCACTCCAAAATCCTCAAGGTGGTCGTCTTCCACTGCATAAGCCAGTATTTTGACCACTTACTTGTGGACCCCTCTCCATGATGGATATGGGTCCAAGCCCTCCACAGAGATTGCGCTCAACCATGTCACCAAATCTCTTACCACTGCCCACACTCTTACCGATCCTCCATGCTCATCCTTCTAGAGCTTTTTAATGCATTTGACAGTGGATTATCCTTCCTCCGTCAAACAATCCTTAGCTTCACAAGCAGCACTCGACTCAGTGTCCCTAAACACTCACCTCTGCGTCTAAATCTCGTCGGACTCAAGTACCTGCTCCCTCACATCCCTACTAATGCATGTTCCTCAATGATCAGTCCTAGACCAGTTCTTCACCCAATGCACCCTCTACCTTAGCAAACTGATTTGTTGCCTTTGATTTTAATCATCACCTTTTCCCTGACAATAAAGCCCATCTTAACGTTCCCCTCCTTCACCCCTAAAATCTATGAACGCATAACCAACTGCCATCTGCCAATGGATGGCTCTGCGCTCCCTCATGCTCAACTCCTCAAAGACTGTAGTTATCTTTCTCCCCAACTAAAATGTCAACCCCACTCTCCCATCTCTTTCCCAGCTTACCTCACCTCACCACATCAACCATGGCTCGCAACAATAGGATTCTCGACCTAAAACTTCCAGTCCATCACAGCCACATTGACCACAGCCAACGTACTAACCAATACAAACATCTGCTCCAATCTCACGCACCACTAAAACTCCTCTAAACTCTTGTACTCGGAAAACTGAACTACTGTGAGAGCCTACTTCTTGGTCTACTCCTTTACTATTCTGCTTCCATCAACGTCCTCAACTTTGTCACATACAATGTTTTCAACCTACTCAGATCCTCCTCCACTTCTGCTTATTAGCATTACACTGGATGGCTCGCCTTGCAAAATCAACTTCTTTAAACTCTTACATTTCTTTCAATTCCAACTACTGCTCTATAAACCCACCCTTGGACTTTCCCCCCTCCCTTGCTGACTGTATTCAATTGTATTTTCTCTGTCAAGCACACTGTGCCTGGTCTCCTCAAAACTTATCGATTCCCCCCACGCACCCATGCCTCTAGATTTTGCTTAATTTCCCAACTGCACTGGAATGCTCCCCGCCCATCATAGCCATCTCTTCAATAGACCACATCAAAACACAGCTCAAACACAACGGGCTAATGATGGAAGGAGCCCAGACATTGGTGTTAATGTTAGGTCCTCCAGCCTGTGTCCCTTATAAATGTCCCCACTCTTACACCTTCACTGCCCGGTACACAGCACTAAAACAATGCTTTCATGTTAAGGCACCTCACCCTATGCCTGCCTCAACCCACTACTATAGCCCACTGTTGAAGGCATTTCTATTCATCAATAAATATAGTGACAGACATTGCTAAACCTGAAGCGAGGCCAATCCTTAGAATCTAGACATTCCATACTTGTACAAAGTTGGATTATGAGGATTGAGGCACCACAGCCACTGTTTCTTGGTAGGACTCTTAACCCGAAATAGGACAACGAGAGCACTTGAAGGATTACCTATCGTGGTCATTTAGAGCATTTGGCATTTTCATTTTACACCTTATAAAGTTATTTACTCCATTCCTCAAACATGGTGCAAAATACCTGCATGTGGTTTACATCTCATGACTGAGGGTCACGACATTTCCTCTCACTAGTCTGACCAACGCTTTGCACATACAATGATGGGCACCTTGGACGCACACTTGGCCCGGAGAGGTCCATACCATCTTCTACAGGGTTTAGAGTTACACTTGTTGAGACAGAAAATATAACATCCTCCATTCCCGCAAAACCCCCTCCAAGTGGGTGTTTATCGTCCTTTCCGGATATTCAAAGCCAGTGCATTTAGAGAATAGCAGGTAACATTTAGGCAGCTGCCTGGTTATCTCACAATGGTTGGACGGTTCCTTACCATCTTCTGATGTTTGAAGATCCACAAAATGTAGGAAAACATTCTACCAAACATGACGATTTAATGCCCAGGTGGACTCCACATATTTTCTTCTAAGACGGGTCTAGTTCCACACGGATGGCATTTTTTCCAATTCCAGTGAGGCATGGTTTATGCTGGCATTTACAAGAGAGCTCCTCTCTCTCTCGGCTTTGCATGCCTGAACAGACTAGGGGTTTGGTGGGGCAATCCCCATTTTGGAAATATTCTTTAGCCTATAAATACTTGGTAGAGTCATACATACTCCATCTACAATCACTGATAAGGTCTCGGATTAACCCACACTAGACCAACACTGTCATCGTAATCGTTCTCTTGCCAGGTTTGGATATCTCAACAAAATGCCCACAGGTTTTGTTAAGGACATAACTGGTCAAGGCAAGATGTAGTTCCTCTTTACTGTTTGGAGATAGCTTCTTGCTGGAGGTGGATAAGTCCACATACCCCTTTTGCCTACATGGACGGCCTTCCCTTTTTAGTACCACTTAATGTACGTGATGCTACTCTTGGCATTTATGAGTGTTTTTAGTACTGCATGGTTATTACCTTCCTTAAGGAGCACACTATCACTTCAGACATTCTGCCGCTCTACTGTTAAGACACAACTTCAGAATTGATGCTGCAATGTAGAAGCGCAGCTTCATGGGCTCCCCGAGGATAGTTAGAGGCTGGCCTTGCAGTGACAGTCTCACTATATAATTTGTTTCAGTTAGGTGTTCCATTCATCACAATATTAGAGACGCCAGAGATGTGGGAGAAGGAAAATGTGGAGTGAAAGATGACCCTGAGGTTCTTAGCCGGACAGCTAGGGGTAGGAGACCGCCCAAGGGAGGCCAGAAAGTGAGTGAGGGGAAAGGATGGTGAAGGTGGACCAATGAGGAGTATCTCAGTCTTGTTGGCATTTAAACAAAGATCATTGGCGACACACCAATCTTGAATGTCGGTTAGGCAATCAGAGATGAGAGAAGGAGAGGAGGTGGCTGAGGGCAGCCTGAAAATGAGTTGAGTGTTGTCAACGCAGCACTGGAAATCTGAGCAGAAAATGGCAATGCAGTGGGCGAGAGTTGCCAGGTACTGGTTGAAAAGCCAGGGCGCAAGGTTAGACCCCTGTGGAACACCACAGCTAGAGAGGGAGATGGATGATAGGAAGGACCCAAGTTGCACCCGGGAGGGTCGCTCAGAACCAGACTGTTGAAGAGAGCCAACTGAATAGGAATGAAGGTTAAGCTGAGAGATGGCAAGCTTTTCCAGGAGTTTACCAAGAGAGGGAGTAATGGAAATTGGGCGATAGCCAGACAAGAAGGATCATCTGTGGGTTTCTTGAGAAGAGGGTGCATAAGGGAGTGTTTCAGAGGGGAGGGGAAGTATCCTGCGGCAAAGGAGAGGTTGCAAAAATCGGCAAGGGCCTGAGGTAGGGTATCAATATGGTTCTCGATAGTTTGAGGAACAGGAATGAACCTGTTTTGACGAGGATTTCATAGATCTGACTTGTCTAGCAACCTCATCAGGGGAGAAGAGAGGACAGGATGAGAAAGAGGGTGGGGTTGGCTGCAGGAGGGTCAGCAAGCACAGATGGAAAGGGAAGAAGAGGGAGGACAGGATGTCCTGGGTTTGTGAGATAAAGTGAGTGGCGAGGGCATTGCAAAGTGCCTGGGAGGCAAGAGGAGGGGTAGAGACTGCAGCAGGGTTGGCCAGCTCCTTGCAGATTTTAAAGAGTTCAGCCGAGTGGTTAGATGCTGCAGAGATGCAGGCTTGAATGTGGACTGTTCTTTGTGAGGACAGAGTCGGTATTGCCTTTGGAGCAGGCGATAGGGCAGTTTGTCAGAGAGTGAACAAGAAGCCCTCCATTTCCTCTCAGCAGCCCTACACTTACGTTTAAGTGTACCTAGGTCGGAGTCATACCAGGAATTGCACTTGGCTTTGGACTTCAAACGGATTCTCATGACAGGGGCAAGAGCATCAAGAGTATCGGAAATAGAAGAGTAGAGTAGAGCAGGGACAGAGCTGTGTCAGAGTGCGAGTCATCCATAGGTGGGGGCGGTGGGGGTGGCAACAAAAGCCTCAGCTGACAAACGCTTCATGGGCCGGATGACCGAGAAGGTAGGTGGCAATGTTGGGGTAGGCTTGGCCTGGGAGGAAGAGAGGGAGAGATGAAAGGAGAGGAGGCAGTGGTCACTCCAGGAGAGAGGAGTGTTCAAAGGAATAGAAAGGGGGAGGCCATAGGAAATCAAGACATCAAGTGTGTGTCCTGCAGAGTGAGTCGGGCCAGAAGGGAGGATAGAAAGGGAGACGGAATTGCAGAGGTCACGAAAGAGCAGGGATGAGGGACAGGGAGAATCAAGATGAATGTTGAAATCCCCAAGGAGGAGAAGTTGAGTGGTGGTTGAGGCCAGGAGCAAGGAGGAGAGGTCTGCTCACTCAAGAGAGAAAAGAGGTTATTTGACCAGGGGGGCGGTAGAGAGTAGCCACAGTAAGAGAGTGGCTAGGAGAGAGAGCCTGCAGACAAGGCATTTGAAAGAAGAGTAAATCTGAGCGGGTAGGATAGTGGCAGGAAAGATCAGGGCTACACCCCCTCCGGGCCGGGTGATCTGGGCGCAAAGAGATTTTATAGCCATCAGGGAGGGGAGTGTCAAAGCTTGTGACAGAGCTGGCCGTGAACCATGTCTCGGTAAGAGCGAGGACATCAAGGTCCAGTTCTTCTAAGAGGTTGCAGATGTCAGGAGTGTTTGACAGCAGGGCGAGAGTTGCAAGATGAAGGAGGTTGCCAGCCTTAAAGACCTTCTGGGCCACGCCAAAAATCAGAGGTACGCCCTGCACAGGTGTGGAGGGAGCCCGAGGTGGGACGGAGGAGGGAAGAGAGGGCAAGGTAGCCAAGGGAGGGGAGGAGGGGGACAGCTGGAGAAGAAAGGAAGTTGATGAGGCGGGGGAACCGCCTATCGAAGAAGAGATTGCCCTGAGGCCCTTGGACCATGACAGTGCCATTTAGGTAGACATTCAAGATGACGCTGGAAGAGTCGAAGGAATCCAGGAGGACTTCCCAGCGGATGCCACCATTAATAGGAGAGGAGGAGACAGGACAGAGCACAGAGATCATATGAGGGGTCCATAGATCTGGCGAAGGAACAACAAAGATCAGCGGTGGTCCATCTCAATCTCCCCTTTCAGGACTCTCTTCGGTCGGCAAAAATAAATATCAGCCAAGAATCGAACATTATAAACTTGATCGCCAGCCTTTGCACAATTAATTTCCCTTCGGAGTTGCATCAGGGGGAGCTCAGTTTGAATAGAGGGCATATGGCCCTTTCAAAACATGGGTTGCCATAGTATCTGATAGCTCTCAATCTGCAACCCAATCCCCTACACAAATTATCACTGGATGGCTTGTGGAGATGAGTCAGGCCCAGTGGGAGGAGTCAATTAAGTCAATTTCATGCACATCTGGCAAGATTCCATCCAGTGTTGGTGGACCTTGCAGATCATCAGCAATGGCTATGGGCATAATTTTCAGCCCCCCCCCCTCTCCCAACATGAATTCTTTAGACCTCTATCACCCGAACGCAACAAAAGAGCATCGTTGATGCAGGTTGCTGTAATAGGCTGGCTATCTGACATTAATTTGGATTCTGGTAGTTGCAGTCTTCAATAAAGAAAGGGGAGAAAAGAAAACTGCAATTATACATGTTGCTTTCTTAACATAAACAAGAGATTATACATTTGTCACGCTGATTTATGTGTGCACTGGCTCTAGGGGGGAGTTCATGCTATCTGTGCGGGGCTCTCATGCAAAAGAGACCCTGAGCTTTGGATCGAGTTCGCTGAAAGACGGACCACTGGTGTCCCTTAAGATTTCAATGCAGGAGACTATGCCATGTTGCCTTCACAGGTCTACCTTCCCTGTACCAAAGTATTCACCATAAGGGAAGTCTGGGCTTGCAGCATAACCTCCCCCATGAAATGATGTCTTGTTGGGTCAAGGTGTACCCGCACGAGTGCACCATTCGGCGTGCCCGCTCTACGAAACGACTCCCAGTATACGCTGCAAAGGGCGCCTGCCTTGTCCACGGCTACTGCTGCTGTGCTCAATGCACAAGCATACTCTGAACCGCACTCACCTTGCCGCAACCCGGTGGTCCCCACAGGATGATGGAGGGCACCTCGTTTGACTCGAGCAAGCTCCTCAGCAGCGTTTTCGCCCCCAGCACTTTGCCCTGCCCCATGTAGTCATCCAAGGTGGCAGGCCGCATCCTATCCGCAAGAGGCTTGCCCTCCAGCCTCTCGGGGATGCTCTTACCCGATTCATATTGCTGTGGGAGGGCAGCAGCAGGGCTGGGGCAACTGGGTGCTGAAGAGGGGCAAGAGGCGTTCTCCAAACCTGGCCGCGGTCTGTGGAAGAGGGGGAAGGTGGTCGAACTGGCAGAGAGCCGCCTCTTCTTGCTGCTCTGCGATCCCTCCTCCATCGCAGGGACCGGTGGGGACCCCGGGGTGTCATTTACAGAGGCGGGGGGCTGCAGGCATCGGTCCAGGTGCACATTGATGCGCGAGGCAGGCAACTCCTGTGCGCAGACTGGACAGCTTACTCGCTCTTCTGTCCCTTCAGACTCCAGTTTTATCACTTCCGTCCCAGCCATTCACGCCACATTAAGCAATATGTTACTTTGTGTACAAGAATAACGGTAAGTTGCTTACTCCTTTGCTTTACCCGCGCTACAGTAAGAACTACACATGAAGCTTCCGCCTCCTGCGCAGGTCGTAAGCGGGCGCTCCCGGGAACTGTAGTCCTAGCTCAGAACGCATTGACCACGCATGCTTATAGCCTTTCCGGTGTTGTATGATATCTGGCTCCCCGTGGCAGATTGCAGGAGTCGGTGTCAGTGTTCTGCAATCTTCGGCACTCTTCTGTCCAGTAGACACCCACAGTGGCTTCCAGGTGGGCGTGTCTCGCTAACAGGTGGGCGTGCCTCCGAATCTTGCTGGACACCTGGTCCTGCACTTGTACGACTCCCCCAGGTAGAGTGCAGAACCTGGTGTTCGGCAGACTTTGGAAACTAAGGGGAAATTAACATGGTCTGCTTAGTCAGTCCCTGCCCATCTCGCCCTGTAGCTCGGACACTGGGAGCAGGATATCATACAAGACAGAACATATAGAGAGGGCTTTTTGTTTTCAAGTTTAAAAAAAATAAGAAAATAACATGTTGTACCAAATCAGTGCACGTCTGGGATTCTAACCCAAGTCCTAAGGGATGAGAAACCAGGCACTTAGGAATGAGACCACAGGAATATCGTTTGATATAACAGTAAATTGTCTCATATTGGCAATCAGCCTCACAGGATTTGTTCAGTTAAAAATTCTTAGGCATAAAAGGAGTGCACCTTTTATACTTGGGTAGTAATACTATAAGAAAATATGTTCACTTGGAAATGCTTATGTGGCCGGTACACTTGCTCAGTTTGAAAATACAAATTGAGTGAAATGTGCGCATTTCATGCAGGTGACGATGGAAAAAGCGAAGTAATGGAGGAGGCGCCACTATAACTCAGGCGGGGTCCTCCTCTGCCCTCCCCCTGGGTAAGGGGGAGGGTGCCAGCCGAAGCATGGCAAAACAGGCAAAAGCCCGCAAAGGGCCAACAAAAGAAAGGGGTGGGGTATGCCCCTTTATAACGGGCGGGCGTCTTACTTCTTGCTGCAGGAAGCATCCAGCCCCTGCAGAAGGACGCTCAAGGATTTTGTTATCCTACTTTTTGTCTCGAAGTGCTGCCCGACAAAGGAAGGACCTGTCGAAGAACCAGTGGAGCATTAGGAACAGACATCGCTGCAAGGAAGGCGGGTTGTCGAGGCAGCAAGATCTGCTCAAGGGCTGAAGCCCGGGACCACCACAGACGGAGCAGTCGTCACCGGAACAGTCGAGGAGTCGAGGGCATGAGCCGGGGACCACCGCAGAGCAGGCGTCACCGAAGCAGGCGAGAGGTCGAGGATGTGAGCCAGGGACCTCCACGGAGCAGTCATCACCGCCCCCCTCGTGAAAGCAGCGGAGAGCGGTGCCGGGGAGAGGCTTCGTAGGACGCGCCGCCAGGGAGAAGGCAACGAAGCGAGGAGCAGGATACAGCTGGAAGCAGGCGCGGTCTGCAGATAAGGCAACCGCGCAGTGAGGAGGAGACGTGGTGCTTGCCAGACCGTGGAGCCGGGCCACCGAAGGGTGAAACACGAGGCCCGGGCCAGCCTGGGTGACACTTTATTTTTGGGAAAGAGGCACGGTCTCTAAACACGGTGGCTAAACCCTGCAAGCTTGAGTCACAGAGGCTTGTAAAGAGGAGCATTTTGGACAAGTTAAAGCTACCAGAGAATGGATCTTGAATTGTATAATTATAGAGATTGGATTCCTGTGCCCATTATATCCCCGGTGGGGCAATAAGACAAAGTAGTGGTTGTTGTTTTAGCTTATTATTTTAGTTTGTTGTTTTAGTGTATTAAATATTGTTGTGTATTAGGTAGAGGCCGAGGGAGGCCCGGTGGGTGATTAGGTGTGAGGAGTGAGGGAGTGTGTGCGGGAGTGTGGACAGGGGGTGACTGGGGAGTGGGAACGGAGGACTGGTAGTAACATTACTGACAAATAGCTTCAGAGTTCTTTGAACATAACAATTGTTAACATGGGGGTAATGTCTTTGCTGGAGTATATGAACAGTGCGTTGCCGTTGTATAAGGATAAGACTGAGAAGTATCACAAGCAGTGGGTGGTGGAGACACAGAGGGGAATGTCCCGCCCATGGCCAGAGCAGAGCACGAATGATAGAGGAATATTGAACCATATGTCCATGTTTTTAGCTGGCAAATAAAACACTTCAAAAGAGGAAAGAGATTTTACATTTATGGAACATGGTGGAGAACAATGACGAGTGCAAGTACAGTGCTGCCCTGAGTGCAGTAAAAACAACAGCACCAGAGGGAGCACAGCCATCCTCTACCCGAGGAGGGCTTAACCCGCTCACCATTCTCCCTGTCACAGGGTACACAAACCCAACATATGTGCCTTCACTCTCCACAGAACCTCCCCCATGTCAAACGACAGTTAACACCACAACACTGCAGGATAGCAAGCAGCAGAACGAGTTAGAGGAGGCACTAGAAGCAGCACAAGCGGAATTGGCACGGTTGAGGGCCCTCAGGGAAGGAAGGTGCAAACCAGGAAGTGGCTTGGACGAGGGAGGGCTGGAGATATTTTGTTTAGGCTGGACACTACTGCAATAAAGAATGTGCATATTGAGAAGGGGGAGGGTAGCGATTGAGGAGCGAAGAGTGTAAGTTATGGGACGGTGAGAACAGGCAGGAATGTGGACAGAGACTTGCAAGAAGGAGATGGCGACACCTAGGATGAATTAGAGGATGAAGAAGAGGCACAGGAGGCACCAGAAACTAAACCAAAGGGTGGAAAGCTTGTGGCCTCCACAGTTGAGGAACAGATTTTGGCAGGTAGCAGTGGCCAGGAAAAAGTGACAGTCAGAGAACAAAGCGAGGAAGGGGCACGCAGTTGCCATTATTGCATAAAGGCCCTGTGAGGGTGCAGTATGTGCCATGGGCAGATGGATAAGGACAACTTGATTGAGGTGCTTATCATGGCAGCTGGGAAATGGATATGTGTTTGAAAAACAGACAGCTGGGATACCCTTAGCTGTTGGGGACATAAAATCTTGCTTGTAGCAATAGTGGGAGATCAGGCTGGGGATGTTTGGGTAAAAGCTGGGTATCCGGGAGTGAAACTAGATGGTGATGTACATGATAGGGCATCTTTTAACAATATCCAAGTGCAGGTGTTGGATGTATTGCGGTGGGCATACCCGGACGTGCAGTCCATAATTCAATATACAATGGGGGATGATGAAGACCCTGCTCAGTACATTTTAAAAGTACAGGAGATGTGGAAAGCGGAGACGGGAGACCAGTGGGATCGATCAGTTCTTCTTTTCTATTTCGTTATTAAAAGGGGATTGCCCAAGGAGGTGCAGAAGGCGATCAAGAAGATAGTGGGCATAGCAGCAAGGGGGTGGGCTGAGTTACAGACTACAATTTTACACCATTGTAAATTGATCAAAGAGAGAGAGAAAAGAAAATGGCATAAAGGTGGCAGGCTGAGGAAGCAAAACTGGTACAGAAAAAATTGGCAAAAATAGCAGTGCTTTGGCAAGGCGGAGGACAAGGGCAGTGGAACGGTGGACCTCAGCCACAGTACTCTGAATGGTAACAAGGAGGTCAGCAACGTGGTAGAGGTGGGAACCAAGCGGGCAAAGGTGGATTTGGAGGGATGGGACCAAGAGGGGGAGCCGGACCAGGAGGGAGGATGAAGTAGGTAGGATTTTAAGGAAGAGCGGAAGGAAGAGAATGAAGAGATACAATGGATAGGAAGAGGTAAGGAGTTCCAATGGAGAGGGGCAAGGAGTTGGAAATATCTGAAACGGGAAGGGGCACAAGGAGGGTAGGGTCAATGAGAAGGAAGAGGTCAGCAGATAGGAGGGGGCGAGAGGGAGAGTAGAAAGAAAGGAGGGAGGAGAGATAAGGAGGGGCAAGATCATGGAGGCATTTAAAGACAAGACAGAGGAAGTTAAATTTGAGTTGGGAATGAAAGGAGAGCCAACGAAGAGAGGAAAGCGAAGAGGAGATTGAGTTATGAGGAGAAAGGGAGCAGAGAGTGCGGATTGCAGAATGGTAGAGGGAGTTGAGGGGAGCTAGAGGAGAGACAAGGAGGTCAAAGAGAAGAGCTGAGCAGTAAAAGAGAAGAAAAGATGAGGGAACAAATTAAAAGTTTGGTGGCATGGAAGGTGAGGGAAGAACGGATTTTGCAGACATTGTAGAGGTGGAAGCGACAAGCATGTGAAGTTAGGGAGATATGGTGGGTAAAGGAGAGGTTAGAGTCGAAGTGGAGGCCTAAATTACGGGCAGAGAAGGGGAGTAGAGCAGGAGGAAAGAGGATGTGAGGAGAAGGGGGAGGAAGGGCGTTAGCTGGAAAGAATAAGACCTCAGTTTTGTCAGTATTTAGGGTGAGAAAGTGAAGGACATCCAGATTCTGATCGCAGTGAGACAGGAAGAGAGTTTGAGGTGGATGTCAGGAGTGAAGGAAGAGAAGGAGTGGAAAAGCTAGGTGTCATCAGGGTAGAAATGGTAAGAGATACCAATGGAAGCTATGATAGGGGCTAGAAAGGAGGTATAAAGTGAGAAGAGGAAAGGGCCGAGCACCGAGCCTTGGGGGACACCAAAGTCAAGGGAGTGAGTAGGAGAGGAGCGACCGCCCTATGAAACAGCAAAGGAGCGGTTCGAAAGGTAGGAGGAAAACCATTTGAGGACAGAGTCTTTGAGGCCAAAGGAAGAGAGAGTGTTAAGGAGTAAGAGGTGGTCGACATTGTCAAAGGCAGCGGAAAGGTCAAGGAGAATGAGTATGGAAAAGTGTTTGGAGTAGCGTGCAGTGAGGAGGGAATTGAGAACTGAGATGAGAGCGGTTTCAGTGGAATGTTTGGGGCGAAATCCAGATTGAGTAGGGGGAGGAGAGAGAGGTTGGAGATGAATGCAGAAAGTTGGGAGTAGACAGGTCTGTGGTAAAACAGATGTTGAAGAAAGAGGGGAGATAGGGTATGATGAGGGGGTAGATTTTGGGAATTGGGGTTGGAAGTGGATCAGAAGGGGCGGCAGTGGGGTGGGTTTTAGATAGGAGGAGGGAAACGTCAGAGTGAGTCACGGGGGAGAAATTAGAAATGCAGATGGAAAGCGAGGAGGGAGATTAAGAGGGGGAGTGAAGAATGTTTTGTCGTAAGGAAAATATCTTAGAGGAGAAGAAGTCGGCAAAGTCAGAAGGTGAGAGAGGAGAGGTGGAAGAGTGGTCAGGAGTGGGAGGGGAAAGAAGGCGAGTTAGGGTTTGGAAGATACGTCGGGGGTGAGAGGATTGAGAGTGGCAAAGGTTAGAGAAGTAGGATCGTTTGGCTGAGGAAAGGCAGGAGTCGTAGAGGGCGTGGTAGGAGAAATAGGAGGTTTGGTTAGCTGAAGAGCGGTGATTAAGCCAACGTGGTTCAAGGCGACGGAGAAAGCGGCGCATAGACAGAAGGTGAGGGGAAAGCCAGGGTTGGGCGGGTTTGCAGGAGGAGCGAAAGGTGGAGAGAGGGTGAAGTTGATCAAGACTGGAGGAGAGGGAGGTGGATAGAGTGGATAAAGCTTTATTAGCAGAGAGAGAAGATAAGTGAGGGAGAGGAGGGAGAGAGGAGATACAGGAATCAGAAGTGAGAGGGGTTAAAGTTGCAGAGGTCCCGTCGAGAAAAAGAGGAGGAAGAGGGGGGAGGGGGAGGAGAGACAGGGGGAGTGAGGGAAAGTGAGAGTAAAGCGTGGTCAGAGAGATAGCTGGGGAGGGTAGAGGCAGGTGAGGGGGAGAGGGAAGAGACAAAGATAAGATCGAGAGTGTAGCCAGAAGAGTGAGTAGGTGAAGTAGGGAGGGGGTGAGAAGATAGGAGTAGAGAAGAGAGAAAAGAGGGGAGGTTTGGTGGGAGGAGGGAAGATGAAGGTTAAAATCGCCTAGTACAGTTAGGAGTGAAGGGGTGGGAGAGATGAGGGAGAGGAGGTGGTCAAGGTCATCATAGAAGGAGGTGAGGGGGCCACGTGGGCGGTAAATAATTAGAAAGGATATAGCGTGAGGGGAGATAAAAGATTTCTATAGGTATTCAAACGGGGGGAAGACAGGAAGAGAAGTAGGACAGGGGGAGGATAGGCATTTAGGTTGAAAGAGAAGACTGATGCCGCCTCCACGGCCAGAGGGACGAGGGACATGGGTAAAGGAGGAGGAGGAGGAAGTGAGAGAAGCAGGAACTGTCGAGTTGAAGGGAGGAATCCAGGTTTCGGTGATAGAAAGGAATCGAAGATTTAGCCGTAGAAACAAGTCCAGTACTGCAGTAGTTTTGTTGCAAAGGGATCTGGCATTCCAAAAGGCGATGTTGAAGATGCTGGAAGGTTCAATCAAGGGAGGGTAGAGGAGGTTGGGACGGTGAGTTAGGGTGGATGAGTATTGGGACGAACAGGGATAAGAGGGGGAGGGGAAGTTGAGTGTAGAAATGGTCATGATGAAAAGGCAAAGGAATTTGAGAAAGTGCAGGGAGGCAACGTGGGGGGAGGGGAGAGAGAGAGGAGGATAAGAAAGAGGGGGGAGTGGTAGGTGGGTTCTCGCATACCTGGGGGAGAAGTAGGAGCTGGTGGAGGCGTAAGAAAAATACTAGAAGAATAGAAGAACTAAAGAGCAGCTCCACAGGGTGGTGGGAGGTGTAGTCTCAAGAGATTCAGAGCACAGTGCAGAGGGAGAGGAAATCAGATTCGGACAATGGCTGGCCCTAGAACGATTGGATGAAACAGGGGCGTGAGATACTGGTACAGCAGGGGCTACCAGATCAGGTGTAATGCAGAAGGAGAGGGGCTCAGCTTCAGTTGTGTCATGATCTCTGCTTCCAAAAGGTCAGGGTTTTCCCAACTCCCTTGGAAGCAGATCCATAACCCAGGTTCCGAGTGCCAACCAGTCCCAATTGGGACCTTTTGGACCCAGTCCTGGCGCCAGTGGCACCAGGCTCATAAATATGCCCAGTCCCAGCACTGGAAGCGCCGGGCTCATAATGCTTGGGTGGACTTATATGCAGCAGACCATGCTGCTTACTTGCCTGCCAGTTGAGCCTCTGATCCTCTTCTGTTTGGAACTACTTTTCCTGTTGGGTGGGGCAGGAGCCACTCCCTAGATTCAGAACACTGGAACTCTTCTGGAAAGCAGGAAATCTTTTCTTACCTAGGCGTGGCTGTGGAAGGAGAAACCTAAGCACTACAGGAGGCTATTTAAACCACACCCGATGGATGAATCTTGCTTTGCGTTATTCTGCATCCTCTGCAGCAGAACGCTCATCGTGTCTTCTGCATCTGATCCTGGGCCTAAGGAAAAAGGCTTACCATCCTGAATCCAGTCTTCAGCAAAGCCTATAAAGACAAGAAAGAACAGGTTAGCATTACGGTCTTCAGTGACAGCTCTTCACTTACCTGGTCCATCGGCTGTCACCAACGCCTCGCGCTGCATTCCGGCATCTGAAAGACAAAGGCTTACCTACTCTTCGTGCGCTCCGGAGGTCTTCACACTGCATTCCGGCATCTGAAAGACAAAAGCTTACCAACTCTTTTCACGCTCCGGAGGTCTTCGGCGCTGCATCCCGCATCTGAAAGACAAAACAAGGTGCGTTTAAAGACATTGGGGAACTTTAATACTCATGTGCCATTACTCCTTTCCACATCTAACCCAGTGGGTATTCCGGCACCCTGCAGCCGCTCCGAACTTGTACCTGCAAAATAAAAAGACAGTTAGAGCCCATCGTGAAGCAGGCAACAAGCACTTATTTACGTGCTTCCAGGCGCTTCTATTCATCACACGGGCTCCATCTTCAACTCACTTCAGCCCGTCATCCGCCATCGCCGGAACCCTGCAAAACAAGAAACATCATTACTAAAGACTTTAAAGACATTAGAATTACTCGAAACTTACCGTTCGTGCAGTAAACGACGGACAGCAGTCCTCTGAAGTCAAGAGGCCTGCTCCCCTTATCCAGTGAAGAAACTGGTTACAGCACCCTGCCCCGAGGCAGATGGAGAGCACAGCGTTCACTTACCTAAGACATCTTACCCTTCGAGTCAGACATACAGTGCACAGAGGTCCAGCCCAAAGAGCCAGCCGTGTGTTACACATCACCTTTGAAGATACGGTATACGCCCAGTCAAGACCGGCGCCTCTACGGGAATCAGGTGAGCGTTACAGAACACAAAGCCTACCACAAAACTCCCGTCCAGGCGCTATGGAAACCTCGGATACCGACCAGCTAGCCCAGTTACTTGGGGAACTAAGGGCAGAAGTGCATGCAGCCCGTCAGGAAACGAACGCTCTAAGAAGGGAACTGATTATTTCCAAGGAGCGAACAGATGATCTCGCTAGACAATTGCTACAGTCACAAGCCGGACAGACCCCGTTACCCGCATCTGGGGGAAATCTTCCTTCTACATCCTCTATGAATCCAGTGCAGATCAACCTACCTGGGAATGTACCTCTGGCTCCGCCCGAACGATTTTCTGGTGACCCAAAGAGGTTTGCAGTATTTATCAATCAGTGCCGGTTGCATTTCTTATGCCGGCCAGCAGCCTTTCCAACTGATCAAGCTAAAGTAGCTTTCGTGCTTTCGTACCTTAGTGGCAATGCGGCAGACTGGTCGATCCCTCTAGTAAATCAAGATGATCCGGTCCTCCATGATTTTCAAGCTTTTCAGCTCAGTATGGAAAAATTGTTCGCAAGACATTCACAGGGGCAGGCCTTGGACAATGAGCTTCTTTCGTTGCGACAAGGTAATCAAGACCTTTTGGCTGATATTGCGTCTTTCAACAGACTGATAGTGGAAACTCAATGGCCTGAGGACAAAAGGATTACGCTGTTTTATAGAGGTCTACGTGGAGAGCTCAAAGATGTGTTAGCCCAAGTAGTGAATCCCCCACAAGATTGTTTGGACTATATAGACTTAGTCGTTCAAATAGATCACAGACTGCAGAACAGGAAGGCCGATCGTTCCAAGTTTGATGCTCGAGTATTTTCCAAACCGCCAACTCATGCACCCCCATGCAAATAGGGGGTCTGAAAGGTCCTCTAACACAAAAGGAGCGGGAAAGGAGAAAAAAGTTGCAATTATGCCTCTATTGCGGAAACTCAGGGCACTTTCTTCGAGACTGTCCGGTGAAACCTGCCAAGAAGGCAGTAGGAGCTGCAGTTACCAAAGTTACAAACTCTGAGCAGGGAACGACCTCGCCTGACAAGAATAGAGGTCCTCTTGACGAGCGTGAAAACCAGTTCCGTGACCTCGCATTTCGTGATACCTATGGTCCTCATTAGCCCTGATAATCCGGATCGATTACATGCAATTGAAGCTTACGTCGACAGCGGTGCCATCGGCAATTATGTGGATCATGAAATGGTTTTGAGGATGAATCTAACTCTTTGTCCCAAGGCTGTAAAGGACGTCATTACTACGGTGGATGGTACGGTGATAGCCTCCGGGCCAGTAACGCATACCACTCAAGAGGTGACGCTAGTAAGTCAAGATGGACACCATGAGAAGTTCGTGTTCGATGTGATCAAGGCCCCTCAGTTTCAGATTATTCTAGGAATACCTTGGTTAGAGAAACACAATCCTCTGATCGATTGGCGAGCAAGAACGGTCCAGTTTCCAGAATGTGTCTCTACTTGTCACCCTCCACCTGGTGTTGCACTGGCAGCAATTTCTTCAGAGACTCCCCAGTTACCTCCCGAATACCTAGAATACCAAGATGTTTTCCGGAAGGATCAGGCTAACTCTCTACCTCCTCATAGGTCTTATGACTGCCAGATAGACCTGATACCTGGATCTACTCCTCCTTGTAGTAGAATTTATGCCCTCACCGAGCCTGAGAACCTTCACCTTCGACAATACCTGGATCAATACCTAGCAAATGGGTTTATTCGTCCTTCCAAGTCCCCTGCTTCTTCAGCTTTGTTCTTCGTTCCAAAAAAGGAAGGAGACCTTAGAACTTGTATAGATTATCGCTCCCTGAACCAGATCACCGTTAAGAATAGATATCCGTTACCTTTGATCCCTGAACTCCTGGACCAAGTCAGAAAAGCATGCATATATACAAAGCTGGATCTTAGAGGAGCTTACCACTTGGTACGAGTAAAAGAGGGCGATGAATGGAAGACGGCCTTCCACACCAAGTATGGGCTATTTGAATATCAGGTCATGCCCTTCGGACTTTGCAATGCCCCGGCCGCCTTTCAATATTTTATGAACGATGTCCTCAGAGAGCTCATAGATGTGTGTGTTGTTGTTTACATTGACGACATCCTCGTTTATTTTTCATCGGAATCTGAACATCGGAAACACGTGAAAATGGTCCTCGAAAGATTGCGTCAACACAAACTTTTCGCTAAGTTGGAAAAATGTGTTTTCAACGTGACTGAAGTTGAATTCTTGGGATTCATATTATCACCTGGCGGAGTGCGTATGGATTCAAAGAAGGTCGATGCAGTTCTCAAATGGCCATCACCATCCTCCGTAAAAGGTGGGCAAAGCATGTTAGGCTTCGCTAACTTTTACCGCAGGTTTATCCCCGAATTCTCTCGAATAGTCCAGCCCATCACTGCCTTGTTAAAGAAAAACAAACGTTTTGAATGGTCTACCGAGGCGGAACAAGTTTTCCAGGATTTGAAGACTAAATTTATCTCTGCACCAATCTTAAAACACCCTAGCCCCGAACTCCCCTACATCGTGGAAACTGATGCTTCAAGCCTTGCCATGGGGGCAGTTCTATCACAAAAGGACCCGGTAACCAATCAGTTGCATCCCGTGGCATTTTGGTCCCGCAAATTCTCGCCTCCTGAAATCAATTACACGATTACTGACAAGGAACTTCTGGCTATCAAGTCTGCCTTTAAGGCTTGGCGGCATTATCTGCTGGGGGCCCGACACACCGTTACTGTGATTATGGATCACCGAAACCTGCAATATTTGAAAACCGTAAAAGCCCAATCCTCTAGACAACTCCGTTGGGCATTATTCTTTGCCGAGTTTGACTTCATAATTACCTATCGACCTGGTACAAAGAATGGTAAAGCTGATGCCCTTTCTCGGATGGGAGTGGAAGAACACTTGATCAACCCTAAACCTGTACCAATCATTCCCGAACAAAGAATTCTGGGTGTAATCGCCACAGAATCCATAGAGGAAGTTAAGGATAAAGCCAGGCAACTTGTAACTCCAGCAGACATACAGAATTGGCATCTGCAGGGAAAGGACTTTGCAGTAAAGGACAACTTATTGTATTTCCAAGAACGATTATACCTACCCAGCACAGATTTACAGAAAAAAGTAATCTCCTGTTATCACGATTCTTTAATGGAAGGACATCCCGGTATGGCCAAGACCTCAGAAAAGATCAAGCGCTACTTCTGGTGGCCGCCTTGGAAAAAAGATATCAGAGACTTTATAATGTCCTGTGGAGTATGCGCCCAAAACAAGAGTCAAAAGGAAAGACCAGCAGGCCTCTTACGCCCTATTGACATCCCACCTCGCCCTTGGCATACGCTTCTATGGACTTCATCACCAATCTACCTCCATGCTCCGGATACAATACGATTCTAGTAATCGTGGACTTATTCTCCAAGATGGCGCATTTCATTCCGCTCAAAGGCTTGCCAACAGCAGCAACTATGGCCCGAGAATTTCTAGAAAACATCGTCCGACTGCACGGTTTTCCTTCGGTTCTAATTTCGGATCGAGGTAGTCAATTTATTTCTCATTTTTGGCGAAGTTGCTGTCGGTCGGCTCAAATTGATGTGAGACTATCGACCAGTCACCACCCTCAGACCGACGGACAAACCGAGAGGACCAATCAAACTCTGGAACAGTATTTACGCTGCATGCTGCAACAAACTGAAAAAACTTGGAAAGACATCCTTTGGATAGCCGAATATGCCTACAATAACTCTGTCCATTCGGGAACTGGGAAAACCCCGTTTTTTCTTTTGTACGGCAGTCACCCTCGAACCTCGGAGTTGGATCCCCTCCAAGATCTTGAAACACCAGCAGTAGACTACCTGCATTCTACAATCACCCAAGCCTTTAAGGAAGCTGTTTCTCACCTTCAAAGGGCTAAAGAACAATACAAGAAAGGAGCAGATCAACATCGGAAGGAAGCCCCTCAATATCAAGTAGGGGATCAAGTCTGGTTATCCACCAAATATCTACCTCTAAAAGGGCCACGCACATTCAACCCAAGATACCTTGGTCCCTATTCCATCACTACCATAGTAAACCCAGTAGCGGTCAAGTTGGACTTGCCCCCGCACATGAAGATACATCCGGTCTTCCACGTCTCTCTATTAAAACCCGTGCAACCTCAAACCCGACTAACTACATCTCCAAAACCTATCCTAGTTGATGGAGAACTCGAGTTTGAAGTCAAAAGCATTCTGGACTCCAAGATCTCCAAATCTAAACTATTTTACCTAATTGACTGGAAAGGCTACGGCCCCCAAGAGAGATCCTGGGAACCTGCTGAATATGTCCACGCTCCTCGCCTAATCAAAAGATTTCACCGAACATTTCCTGACAAGCCAAAACCCCCAGAGAAGCCCGGTTTGGGAGGGGCCTTGAGGGGGGGTACTGTCATGATCTTTGCTTCCAAAAGGTCAGGGTTTTCCCAACTCCCTTGGAAGCAGATCCATAACCCAGGTTCCGAGTGCCAACCAGTTCCAATTGGGACCTTTTGGACCCAGTCCTGGCGCCAGTGGCACCAGGCTCATAAATATGCCCAGTCCCAGCGCTGGAAGCGCCGGGCTCATAATGCTTGGGTGGACTTACCTGCAGCAGACCATGCTGCTTACTTGCCTGCCAGTTGAGCCTCTGATCCTCTTCTGTTTGGAACTACTTTTCCTGTTGGGTGGGGCAGGAGCCACTCCCTAGATTCAGAACACTGGAACTCTTCTGGAAAGCAGGAACTCTTTTCTTACCTAGGCGTGGCTGTGGAAGGAGACACCTAAGCACTACAGGAGGCTATTTAAACCACACCCGAGGGATGAATCTTGCTTTGCGTTATTCTGCATCCTCTGCAGCAGAACGCTCATCGTGTCTTCTGCATCTGATCCTGGGCCTAAGGAAAAAGGCTTACCATCCTGAATCCAGTCTTCAGCAACGCCTATAAAGACAAGAAAGAACAGGTTAGCATTACGGTCTTCAGTGACAGCTCTTCACTTACCTGGTCCATCGGCTGTCACCAACGCCTCGCGCTGCATTCCTGCATCTGAAAGACAAAGGCTTACCTACTCTTCGTGCGCTCCGGAGGTCTTCACACTGCATTCCGGCATCTGAAAGACAAAAGCTTACCAACTCTTGGCACGCTCCGGAGGCCTTCGGCGCTGCATCCCGCATCTGAAAGACAAAACAAGATGCGTTTAAAGACATTGGGGAACTTTAATACTCACGTGCCATTACTCCTTTCCACATCTAACCCAGTGGGTATTCCGGCACCCTGCAGCCGCTCCGAACTTGTACCTGCAAAATAAAAAGACAGTTAGAGCGCATCGTGAAGCAGGCAACAAGCGCTTATTTACGTGCTTCCAGGCGCTTCTATTCATCACACAGGCTCCATCTTCAACTCACTTCAGCCCGTCATCCGCCATCGCCGGAACCCTGCAAAACAAGAAACATCATTACTAAAGACTTTAAAGACATTAGAATTACTCGAAACTTACCGTTCGTGCAGTAAACGACGGACAGCAGTCCTCTGAAGTCAAGAGGCCTGCTCCCCTTATCCAGTGAAGAAACTGGTTACAGCACCCTGCCCCGAGGCAGATGGAGAGCACGGCGTTCACTTACCTAAGACATCTTACCCTTCGAGTCAGACATACAGTGCACAGAGGTCCAGCCCAAAGAGCCAGCCGTGTGTTACACATCACCTTTGAAGATACGGTATACGCCCAGTGAAGACCGGCGCCTCTACGGGAATCAGATGAGCGTTACAAGTTGGAGGTGGGCTCAAAGTGGCAGGGTGCAGGATACGGGTGCACAGCACTTCACACTGAAGGACCAGGAGCACAATGCGCAGCAGATGCTAGTACAGCAGGGGGCAATAAGATCGGGAGTAATGAAGAACGGGAGAGGGGCTCAACTTCAGCTGGTGGAGGGGCTTAATGTGGTTGGGTGCAGGATAGGGTGTACAGCACTTTACACTGAAGGACCTGGAGCTCATGGAAGAGAGGGTCCGCAGAGGATGTGCAATGCAGACATGTCAGTAGACTGTGATAGCTAAGAGAGGATGCGTGATATTGCACTCCAAGAGCAGGGGGAAACAATGAACAGGGGAGAGCAGAGAGAAGGCACAATGAGGTGGAGGTTAGCTGGGTGCAGTCCGAGGAAGCAGATAGGCGATCGCTGGGGTGTGAGGACCCCTGAGGTGCTGGAATGCGAGGATCTGTGCAGGCACAGAGAGGCAGATGCTAGCTGGGTGCAGTCTGTGGTGGAATCTAGGGGATGGGCACTTAGGCAGTCCGTGGTAGCACTTAGGCAATCGCTGGGATGTGAGGACCTCTGCAGGCACAGGTCCCACATAAACAACAATAAATAAACAACATTAACTCAATATCTAAATTAACTTTCTCATCCTGGGTAAGATCCCTTCCCCAGGATTCCATGTTGACTCGAAGAATTGTTCTTCATAAAAAAGAAGTCTTGAACCAGTTCTTAATAGTTCTAAGTTAAAGAAAAGTACACCAAACAAAAATCCACTGGTAGCAACTCTTTTGTCCTTGCGTAAAAAGACAATTTCCAGCTTCCAGCAATATAATACAGTAAATTAACATTTTTATGTGTACATATAAGGAAAATTCCATAGATACATATAATAAAAATAGCCCATGACATTTCATGGATACGTTGTATATGGCAACAGGATAGAAATTAAAATAAGTATTAATTCTGTAAGAGATCCTAAAACAGATCACTTTCCCCAAATATGCAGCTGCTAAATGCATAAAACCTGATCTATTATTTAAAATAACCATATCTTTGTAAAAGCTGAATCTTTGCTTCATTTACAAATTTGCATTAGAGTAATAGTTACATGATTTCTTCCCACATATAATAAACAGTAAACATTTAACACAGTTTTTCTACCTTCATAAATCACAGACCAAAATGGAATCATATGTATAAAATTCATATCATGAACCAGCATTGAATATCCTTTCTCATGTATGGAATTTAAGCCAATGCATTCGGTCAACAAGTGTTGAACAGTCTTCCGTTTTTTCCCACATATCCTACATGTTCGTTCCTGCATTGGAGTTTTACACACCATGCCTCTATTAGCCAACACTGGGAGCTGATTAAGCCTTAGTAGAAGGATAAACCTCCTTAACTTAGTGTTTTGCAGGTTAAGGATATAGGTGCATGCAGAGTCAGGTTGAAACGCTTGCATAGAATATAGCTTATAGCTAGAATTCCTGGCTAGGTAAGTAGTTCGCATATCCCGATCCAAGATCATTGCCTTGATTTTTATTTCAGAACATTTAGCGGATAGGTTATCATCTGGCAGTAGTGTGCAGCCTATTTTCCTCCAAAAAGTGATCAATCTCAGTATACCATTTTTCAAAGCCGAAAAGGTGCAGAATTTGCCATATTGATCACAGAAATATGAATATGCAGAATCAGAGTGACCTGCACATAACCTCATTTTAAGATAGAATTTACATGCAGCAATCCTTTTTCAGGTAGTTAGGGAGATCAAACCTAATTCGAAGCATATCACCTCCAGTGGCACACACTGAGGGAGACCCAGGCACTCCTCCAAAGTTTCCTTTCTAGTTGCTTTAGCCAATCAGTCTCTTTAGCAGAGAATACTTCCAGACCATAAAGTGCACTTGGGATTATGCAGGTGCTATATAGTTTCAACCGGCCCCATACAGAATACCCACCAGATTTAGAGATGAAAGATCTGGTTGCCTTGAACTTTGTAGTAGTTTTACAGACTATATTTTTAGAAAGTGTCTCCTTGTTTTAATTATTTGTAATAAGCATACCAAGGTATAGATAACTTTCCACTTCTTCCAGAGTATTGTTATCAATTGTCCATCTAAATCTCTTTATTGTTTTATGATTAGATGTATTTGTCATGATTTTAGATTTGGACAAAGTGATAACTAGACCACGCTGCTCGGAGTATTGCGCCAAACTATTCAAGCTATGTTGTAGACTTATCGCAGTCTGACCAAAGATTACAATATCATCTGCGTAGGAAAGCCAGGCAGTGGGATGAACACCTATGCGCAAAGGGGGATTATTGCAATTATTAAAGGCTCTTTCAAGGTCTGAGATATATATGTTAAAACATATTGGGGCCAGAGTGCACCCTTGTTTTAAGCTAGAATGTACAGCGATCTGTTCACTCACCCCGCCCTCTTGATCAACTCTGAGCTGTACCATGTTGTGAGGGATTTGGCAAAGTATAGAATTTGAGAGTGTAGACTGCCTTTCTCCATCTTTTCCCAGAGCTTCTGACGATCAAACATATCAAAAGTTTTACTAGAATCAATATAACAGATATATAATACTTTGGTTTTTTATAGTAGAGTACTACAGACAAGGTGTGTTAGCACCCAGATATTGGACAGGGTACTATAGCCCTTGCGGAAGCCAGATTATTGATTATTAAGAGTCTTATTTTCAGCTATACACACATTTTTGTAATTTTATGGCAATTTGCTAAAGAATTTGGCACTGGAATCAATCATAGCCATAATTCTATAATTAGACGGACAATCTCTAGTAGAGCCTTTTTTGTAAACAGATATTAGGACTGAACAGCTCCAGGATTTTGGTATTTGGCCCGTATATACAATTTCACTGAAGATGATATATAGAATTGAGGCCCCTACTATTGCAGTTTCCTTATATAACAAATTAGGTAAGTCATCAGGGCCAGGTGCCCTAGATGGCTTCATATCTCCTGTTATTTTTTCAATTTCAACCTCGGAAAATGTAAAGTAGTCTTTATCTCCTATATTCCGATATTTAATATTAATTTCAGAGATTTGTTTTCGATAATAGAGGGATAATATATAAATTCCCCAACTATCGCTAGAAATGGGATTGATCTCTCGAACACCAAGCATTTCAGAGTTATATTTTTTGTAGGTGTGCCAATATCTTTGCATATCATTGTCTTTTAAAGCCAAGAACATTAGGTTGCATTGTGCTGAAGCTATAAAGCCCTTATGTATCCTATACCAGTTTTTATGTTGCATTTTCAGTTTTCTCTCAATAAACTTGTCTCAGGATCCTGAATATTTCATTTTATCCATCAGATCTCGCTATTTAATTCCTTTTTCTTAGTTGCTACAGACTGATCATAGGTATTCCTGTGGCCGCAGCTATGGGAGGTGATTTTTTGTTGCTGATTCAGGACCTCCAATAGTGAGCTCTGTACGGTAACATAAAAGACCTTCATATTACCAAATGTAAGAAGAGTATCCTCAGTCAGTGCAGCTAATAGCATTTAATTCGTTTTACAGAATGTATTTCTATTCCATTGTATGCAGTTACCTTTGATGTTAATACAGTAGTCTCCCTTCAGTTTCCCCTAATCAATCTTAGGTGCTATTTTCAGGGAACATTCTGTTATGACATGATCACTGAGATTATTGGCTACAAGCTTGAAATCAGTTATAGACACGAACCCGGATGATTCAGATAGTACAAAATCAAGAGAATTGTCAACCATTTGTCAAAGTATAGAACAAGTCTTCATGCACAACATTTATCAACTGGTATATTTCATATTTTCTAATGAGTGACATCCAGGGACTTCCACTAATATATCTATCATCTTCTTTGGGGCCGATGGCCCACACCTTATACTCGTTACTGATGTAGGTGTAACATTCCAGTATCCTGACCAAGTTATCCCGAAAATGGGGTCGGTGGAAATTCACATCTCCTATGATATAGTATTGCCCTTTAGGGTGTTTAATTTCCCAGGACTCTGCCAACAGTTCTATCTGATTTATTATGGTTATATACATTCATCAATAGAATTTCATCTTTTTTGCCCCATCTGTGGGATATCTATTGTAATGGCTAAAACATGGTCAGATTTACTATTTAATATTTGTATTGATGCTTAAAATAATTCGATACTGCTGTAATGATGTAATGAGAACCCCGAAAGGCCTACCTAGCTAGTTTTTTCATACAGGGATTTGATAGGTTGTATATCCATCTATAAAGATATTTTCCCTCAACCAGGTCTCTTGAAATAAAACAATGTCGGACGCAAGTACTAATTGAATACCTTCAGAGTTAGACATAAAGGAGCGAAATCCCCTAGTGTTCCAAGCCCTGATCTTTATATAATTTGTGCTAGGGGCTGCGGATCAGTCCACTTCTTCCCAGTTCACAGCTTTCGGTAAATGGTTGTCTTGTCTCACTCGTGAGATACCCTTGGATTGGAGCTCAAGGCATACCCTGGTAACTATGTCTTTTATCATGTTATCCGGATGGGAACTCGTTCCCTCCAAAGTATGTTGATTGTCTAAAGGCGCCTTCTGAATCGGCACCCTGTCAAATTCATAGCCAAGGTCAAGGAAAAAGGAGGCCTGTGTCATAATTAGCTCAACAATAATGGGGGATACCCAATGTAAAACAGCCCAATTAGGTCCCCAAACTGAACAAGGGATCTCAACTCTCTTTAACTCATAGGAAGAAATCTTGCTTAGTGTTGGTAGTTGGTGTAACAGTTCAAATATATTAGAGCGGTTTAAAAATGGGCTGGCATTAGTACCATAAAGATCAGTGCTCTTGTTCTTTAGAACGTCATCAAGGTCCAC
This sequence comes from Ambystoma mexicanum, assembly GCF_040938575.1. Classification (NCBI taxonomy): domain Eukaryota; kingdom Metazoa; phylum Chordata; class Amphibia; order Caudata; family Ambystomatidae; genus Ambystoma; species Ambystoma mexicanum. The sequence goes on along the minus strand of NC_090930.1, from coordinate 1,045,476,745 downwards.
CATAGAGCTTTTCATATGTGAAGGTTTCCCCGAGGAATTGTATCGCATTTTCATCCCCCATCTCTAAAGAGTCGTTTCTCAAAGTACGCTCTGAATGTTGTACACTTATTTCCCTATGTACAGTTCCACTAAGGACAACATTTGTCATTAGTTTGCAATCTAGTATGTTGTATTGACTGAAAGAAATTCCCTCGTATTTGCACATTTCCACACAGTACATTTTTGTTAGATGATTTATCAGAGGCAAATTATAGGCCACGGATAAAAACCTGATCTTTTTTTGGTTTTTGTTTTAGTTAGTGCAAATTTCATAAATGGTTTGTTAAAGCAGAAGGTAAAGGGACCATAGGAGATCCCGCCTGCGCACTCTGTGTGACTAGCAACCGAAATTGCTCCTGCGATAAGGGTGAGTAAGAAATGAAAGTGTCCTTGAGTAGAAGAGTGGCAGTTGTTTTGTGGTAGAGTAAGGAGTCAGACAAAGGGGTGGCATGTCCAAATGAAAAGTGTCCATCCTCTGTCCAAAAACCTACTCGAACCCTTCCACTAGTCTACAAAAGGGTTCAGCATCCAAATGAAAATACTACCAGAAGAATGACTCCCTTCTTCTGGTGAAATGGCTCAGTCTTTATCTCTTTCCCATCAATCTTTTGCTCTAGTTTCTGATTCAACAAAGAGAGTACAGTCAGGAGAATTACTCCCTATTCCCAACCCACCTCGCACAGCCTTGAGGGATGCCTTGGGATATTCTTTGACAATATTCCTGAAAAGTCTCTTCAGGTCTTCCCAAGGACTTCTGAGAGCTTGCTTATAGTTCCAGCTATTCTGCCTTGTTTTATGATCTTATTAAGATTATCTCCAGATAGCACTTGTTGTTTAGGATCCTCTTTAATCTTACTTGGATTATCACTGTGACGAAGGGGATTCCTCCCGATGCACTCTTGTTTTTTAGACCATTGGATAACACCACTGAGATGAGGGAGATCACTCTCGCGTTTCTCTTGTCTCTTGGTTCTTTGGGTATCACTACTGTAATTAAGGATATTACTCCCAAGGCTTTCTTGACTCTTGGCTCTCTGTGTATCACTACTCTGATGATGGAGATTACTTCCAAGGTTTTTTTGACTCTCGGTTCTCTGGGTGTCACCACTGTGATGAGGGAGATTACTCTCAAAGCTTTCTTGACTCTTGGTTCTCTGGGTATCACTACTGTGATGAGGGAGATTACTACCGATACATCTTCCACTGTCTGTGTCTCTTTGGTAATTACTGTGACAAGAGAAATTACCTCCAATGCAACTTCCACTCTGTGTCTGTTTGGTAATTACTGTGACAATGGAGATTACTCCTGATGCAACTTCCAGTCTCTGGTCTCCCCGGACCCCGCCTGGGTTTCCCCGCAGTTTCCGTTGTCTTGTTTGTGTTGGGCACGCGTGTACAGTTCTTCCCGGGATCCTGGGTGGTATGCCATTCGCTCATCGCTTCCCTCTGGTTCGCCTTTGCGGCTCTGTGATGGCAGGGGTCTGGCGGTCTTGGCGTCATTGTTGGACCGAGCAGACCACCTCCCAGAGGTCATGCCACCACCTTGACGTAGTAGCATAAAGATCAGTGCTCTTGTTCTTTAGAACGTCATCAAGGTCCACCATAGAGCTTTTCATATGTGAAGGTTTCCCCAAGGAATTGTATCGCATTTTCATCCCCCATCTCTAAAGAGTCGTTTCTGATTGTTGTACACTTATTTCCCTGTGTACAGTTCCACTAAGGACAACATTTGTCATTAGTTTGCAATCTAGTATGTTGTATTGACTGAAAGAAATTCCCTCGTATTTGCACATTTCCACACAGTACATTTTTGTTAGATGATTTATCAGAGGCAAATTTTACGCCACGGATAAAACCCTGGTCTTTTTTTGGTTTTGTTTTCCCCACTATTTCGAAACCCTTAGAAGTTTCTATACAAGACATCCTCTTGGGGAAAACAGAGGACAGGGCCTGTGATGCCGTCCCAGAGGTAATGTCACTGCCAGTTCCAGTATTGGCAGTTAGTGCACTATGCTTAGTCTTCTTAATATGCTTCTTGCCAGGGGCAGAGACAATTTTGCCATCTCTCGTGGTTAAAGCATTCCCCACCAGATTATCCGTTTTTTGCCCACCATTTGCGTTTATCTTTAGCTGATTTACAATATGGGTGGTAAAAGTAGGGGACCTTGTTAGGTCCTGTGTATCTTGTATAGTTATGATAGGGTCAACTATTTTCTCACCACCTAAAGTTTGTTTCCCAGATTCTTCCTCCCTAAGGTTAATTTGCAGCAAGGCAAGCAGTCATCTTATTTTTTATTTACCCTGGCCCCTCATTTGGGTTAATTTGTAGTGAGGCAAGTCATCATGCAGTTTTATATTTCCTCTGGTCCCAACTGATGTTTGTGCACCATCTAGCCCCTCCCTGGACATCCGGGGAGAGGCACAATTTATCCCCTCTTATATTTCCTCTGGTCCTAACTGATGTTTATGCACAATTTAGCCCCTACCTGGACACCCTGATACCTTTTTATTGCAGGGATGCAGGATATCATGGCCTTAACACATCCATGGTAATTCACATGCCCGCTCTCACTCTATCGGGTGAATTTGAAATAAGGAACGTTTTCATCCGGTTTTATATTTACTCTGGTCCCAACAGACATATAATATCCATTTAGACCCTCCCTTGTAAACCCACACTTTTTGATTATGGGGATGCAAGCTATCATGTCCATGGCACACCTTTGGTAATTCACATCTCCTTTCTGTTTTGGGTTAATTCACAGAAAGTCAAGCGGTTATCCTGTTTTATATTTCATCTTGTCCCATCCAATGATTATTCACCATCTAGCCCCTCTGTGGACACTCCCACACGTTTTGATTTCTGGCATACACATAGTAGTTCACATCCCCCATCTTTCAGGGGTTAACAAAGAATAAGAGACCAGGCCTGAGGATCAATACATTAAAAAAAAAAACAATATTTTCGTCTCTAAGGAACTCAGCCTTGCCAGTCTAGTTAGAATTTTAAGAATTTGTGAGGTCTGACAAGGTTAACCACTGCCGAGTGATCACGAAGGATCAAGGCTGCACTGCTGTCGCGATCTCCAATTCATTAAGGTCATCCCATATCAATAGAATTATAGATTCTGTGCTATTGGCTGGTCTAAAACCAGCTTGCACTGTGTTTAGTAGCTGATTGTCCTCCACACATTTCAATAGTTGTGTATAAGCTGCTGTTTCTTCTAACTTAGCAATCTATTTATATTTTGAGATTGCACAGAATTTATTTGGGTTGCTTTGATCCAAGCCATGTCTTTTATTAATTGTTTTCAATAATCGTGTGAATGCTGGGGGCACCTCTTATGAGTTGAAATAAGTGTTAATTGTGGATCTGGCTGTTTTAGTAGTTAGTGCAAATTTCATAAATGGTTTGTTAAAGCAGAAGGTAAAGGGACCATAGGAGATCCTGCCTGCGTACTCTGTGTGACTAGCAAATTAAATTGCTCCTGCGATAATGGTGAGCAAGAATTGAAAGTGTCCTTGAGTAGAAGAGTGGCAGTTGTTTTGTGGTAGAGTAAGGAGTCAGACAAAGGGGTGGCATGTCCAAATGAAAAGTGTCCATCCTCTGTCCAAAAACCTACTCGAACCCTTCCACTATTCTACAAAAGGGTTCAGCATCCAAATGAAAATACTGCCAGAAGAATGACTCCCTTCTTCTGGTGAAATGGCTCAGTCTTTATCTCTTTCCCATCAATTTTTTGCTCTAGTTTCTGATTCAACAAAGAGAGCACAGTCAGGAGAATTACTCCCTATTCCCAACCCACCTCGCACAGCCTTGAGGGATGCCTTGGGATATTCTTTGACAATATTCCTGAAAAGTCTCTTCAGGTCTTCCGAAGGACTTCTGAGAGCTTGCTTATAGTTCCAGCTATTCTGCCTTGTTTTATGATCTTATTAAGATTATCTCCAGATAGCTCTTGTTGTTTAGGATCCTCTTTAATCTTACTTGGATTATCACTGTGACAAAGGGGATTCCTCCCGATGCACTCTTGTTTTTTAGACCATTGGACAAAACCACTGTGATGAGGGAGATCACTCTCGAGTTTCTCTTGACTCTTGGTTCTTTGGGTATCACTACTGTAATTAAGGATATTACTCCCAAGGCTTTCTTGACTCTTGGCTCTCTGTGTATCACTACTCTGATGATGGAGATTACTTCCAAGGTTTTTTGACTCTCGGTTCTCTGGGTGTCACCACTGTGATGAGGGAGATTACTCTCAAAACTTTCTTGACTCTTGGTTCTCTGGTTATCACTACTGTGATGATGGAGATTACTCCTGAGGCTTTCGTGACTCTTGGTTCTCTGGGTATCACTACTGTGATGAGGGAGATTACTCTCGATACAACTTCCACTCTCTGTGTCTCTTTGGTAATTACTGTCACAAGAGAGATTACCTCCGATGCAACTTCCACTCTGTGTCTTTTTGGTAATCACTGTGACAATGGGGATTACTCCTGATGCAACTTCCAGTCTCTGGTCTCCGCAGTTTCCGTTATCTTGTTTGTGTTAGGCACGCGTGTACAGTTCTTCCCGGGATCCTGGGTGGTATGCCATTCGCGCATCGATTCCCTCTGGTTCGCCTTTGCGGCTCTGCGATGGCCTGGGTCTGGCGGTCTTGGCGTCATTGTTGGACTGAGCAGACCACCTCCCAGAGGTCATGCCACCACCTTACCTTCTCCGGCACTGGAGTAAGTCGCTCCCTGCCAGCTCACAGGATTCTTCTTTTGCTTTCACCCTTCTGTGTTCCCTCTTTTGAGGATCAGTTTCTCTGCACAGCTGACAGGTTCCCGGGTTCGAACTTCTCAGGTTTCTACTAGCTCCTTGCCGGCTTGCCCGCTCTTCCTTCAGTCCTTTCTCAATTTGTATCCCTCCTAGATGGGCCCACCCCAGCGCAGTGTCATAGTCTTTTGGTTATTTCCATGATGTACTCTTCATGCATCCTCGTGGGCACCCCTTCCTAGTACTCTTAGAAAAAGGTGTGCCATCATTCTTGTTCTTCCTCATCTCAGTGGTGTCCTGTCTCAAGGAAGGAAGGGAGGGAATTCTACAGTAACACACAGTGTTACTTTCAGTTGCACTCTCTGCAGACCATAGGGTTTTGACGGGTGCAAGGACAAGAGGGTTAGAGAGTTCCTTCATAGAACAGGAAACATTTCCCCATGAGGGGAGTCTCTCCCTGTGAGGTCCCGCTTTCCACCACCCGTAGGGGGACTATTGGGTAGTGGCCTAACCAGCGTAGCCTCACAGGGAAGGGCTCCCTCTCTAGGGAGAAGTGATGAGATCCCATAAAGAACATGGCATTTAAACCTGTTCTGAGATGAGAGTTTGCAGCACACGCTTTTTGCTCACTGTACCTTTCACAGATGGGAAATATCCATTTGCATATCAGTCTTTGCCCCGAAATGCTACGGCAATTCCTCTCTGAACAAGAGTACCAACAGCAACCCCATACACGTGTTTCAGCCTTGTTGGGCCTCATCAGTGAGGTGAAGCTGCGCCTCTCTGAGCACAGTGAGCAGGGAGTCTTGGGAGCTAGAAATAATACTTGCTTCAGGAGAACGATTTTTTGAGAAAAAATGGGAAGATGATGTATTGCAAAACTCTTGTAGGGAAGGATGTCAGATTAGAGGGAGGACATGTTTCCAAACTCTTCTATGATTTTAAAATTATCTCTGTGTGGAATGGAGCCATTAGAGAAATACATCATGATTTAGATTTCCTGATTTCAGAGGGATATACTTTTCTGTGTTTCAGGAAATCCAGTTTATCTTCTCTCTCTCTCTCGTGGTGCCTCCTTCAATTTGCACACAAGGCTTCTTCTACTTAACTGGTGATCTCTAATATTGTTAGAGAACCTCCACACTTTGTGCAAATATTTCTTTTTATTAAAACTTTTATTCTAGTACTTGGCATTAAAAAGGTTCACAGTAGATATGCATACAATAAGCAAAAACAGCAGCAGTATTGACATATTGAAACAACAGTCAGTGCAGTCATTTTAAAGACAAATCAGATCTACAGCATGGTGACATAAACACAAGAGGGGGAACAAAGGGCAATACGACTCAGCACATTTGAGTTGTCTCTCTAGGTTGGGGTGTCAGATTCACTTAACCAGTATATCTTAAAGGCTGATCGAGTATCCCTGGAATGAGAGGAAGCTGGAGATTGAAATTGCCAGAACGCCTTAATATTGGCCCATATCTTTCATCCAGTGGTCCTTTGTTGGTGCTCCAGAGTGTGTCCAACACTGGAGTATACACCTTCTAGCTAACAGGAAGCATATATTCAATAGCTTACCCATATGTTTGGTGATCTCATCATATTGACCAAACAGGCACAGTGCAGGAGTGAGTCTAAGTGGGACATCTAATACAGATACTAGCGCTATGCATACGCCATGCCAGAACCTTGATAGTTAGGGGCACGCCTAACGAATATGTAAATAATTAGCATATTCCGACCACACCGAAGATGCACACCTGCACAATCTCGCCTGAACAACCGTACTCTGGCTGGAGTGTAATGCCATCTATTTAGAATTTTCAGTTCAATTGGTCTACATTTCAAGTTTAAGGATACCTTGCGTGTCAAGGTACACATACACTGACACATTTCGTCAGATATTTCCATATCCAGATGCCTATCCCATATTGTACGAATATGGGAAGCCTCTTCAGGCGTGTGGTCCAGCACTCATTTATGTAGTGTGGATGCTATATGCCTACCTCCCCCTGCATTTACTATTTATGCCAAGCAGGGATCTACCGGTTGTTCGTCAGGGAAGTCCTTCTAGTGGGAATGGAAGGATACTCTCAGCCTATAACATTGCAACAACTGTTAAGGGATTCCGATGTACATCCGGGATAGTTTCGAGTATAGTGATAAAAGGAGAGGAAAAGCTGGGTGTCATCAGCGTAGAAATGGTAAGAGATACCAACGAAGATATGATAGGGGCTAGAAAGGAGGTATAAAGTGAGAAGAGGAAAGGGCCGAGCACAGAGCCTTGGGGGACACCAAAGTCAAGGGAGTGAGTAGGAGAGGAACGACCGCCCTATGAAACAGCAAAGGAGCGGTTGGAAAGGTAGGAGGAAAACCATTTGATGACAGAGTCTTTGAGGCCAAAGGAAGAGAGAGTGTTGAGGGGTAAGAGGTGGTCGACAGTGTCAAAGGCAGCGGAAAGGTCACAGAGAATGAGTATGCAAGAGTATTTGGAGTAGCGTGCAGTGAGGAGGGAATTGAGAACTGAGATGAAAGTGGTTTCAGTGGAATGTTTGGGGCGAAATCCGGATTGAGTAGGGGGGAGGAGAGAGAGGTTGGAGATGAATGCAGAAAGTTGGGAGTAGACAGATATGTGGTAAGACAGATGTTGAAGAAAGAGTGGAGATATGGTATGATGAGAGGGTAGATTTTGGGAATTGGGGTTGGAAGTGGATCAGAAGGGGCGGCAGTGGGGTGGGTTTTAGATAGGAGGAGGGAAACGTCAGAGTGAGTCACGGGGGAGAAATTAGAAATGCAGATGGAAAGCGAGGAGGGAGATTAAGAGGGGGAGTGAAGAATGTTTTGTCGTAAGGAAAATATCTTAGAGGAGAAGAAGTCAGCAAAGTCAGAAGGTGAGAGAGGAGAGGTGGAAGAGTGGTCAGGAGTGGGAGGGGAAAGAAGGCGAGTTAGGGTTTGGAAGATACGTCGGGGGTGAGAGGATTGAGAGTGGCAAAGGTTAGAGAAGTAGGATCGTTTGGCTGAGGAAAGGCAGGAGTCGTAGAGGGAGTGGTAGGAGAAATAGGAGGTTTGGTTAGCTGAAGAGCGGTGATTAAGCCAACGTCGTTCAAGGCGACGGAGAAAGCAGCGCATAGACAGAAGGTGAGGGGAAAGCCAGGGTTGGGTGGGTTTGCAGGAGGGGCGAAAGGTGGAGAGAGGGTGAAGTTGATCAAGACTGGAGGAGAGGGAGGTGGATAGAGTGGATAAAGCTTCATTAGCAGAGAGAGAAGATAAGTGAGGGAGAGGAGGGAGAGAGGAGATACAGGAATCATAGAAGTGAGAGGGGTTAAAGTTGCAGAGGTCCCGTCGAGAAAAAGAGGTGGAGGAAGAGGGGGGAGGGGGAGGAGAGACAGGGGGAGTGAGGGAAAGTGAGAGTAAAGCGTGGTCAGAGAGATAGCTGGGGAGGGTAGAGGCAGGTGAGGGGGAGAGGGAAGAGACAAAGATAAGATCGAGAGTGTAGCCAGAAGAATGAGTAGGTGAAGTAGGGAGGGGGTGAGAAGATAGGAGTAGAGAAGAGAGAAAAGAGGGGAGGTTTGGTGGGAGGAGGGAAGATGAAGGTTAAAATCGCCTAGTACAGTTAGGAGTGAAGGGGTGGGAGAGATGAGGGAGAGGAGGTGGTCAAGGTCATCATAGAAGGAGGTGAGGGGGCCAGGTGGGCGGTAAATAATTAGAAAGGATATAGCGTGAGGGGAGATAAAAGATTTGTATAGGTATTCAAACGAGGGGAAGACAGGAAGAGAAGTAGGACAGGGGGAGGATAGGCATTTAGGTTGAAAGAGAAGACTGATGCCGCCTCCATGGCTAGAGGGACGAGGGACATGGGTAAAGGAGGAGGAGGAGGAAGTGAGAGAAGCAGGAACTGTCGAGTTGAAGGGAGGAATCCAGGTTTCGGTGATAGAAAGGAATCGAAGATTTAGCCGTAGAAACAAGTCCAGTACTGCAGTAGTTTTGTTGCAAAGGGATCTGGCATTCCAAAAGGCGATGTTGAAGATGCTGGAAGGTTCAATCAAGGGGGGGTAGAGGAGCTTGGGACGGTGAGTTAGGGTGGATGAGTATTGGGACGAACGGGGATAAGAGGGGGAGGGGAAGTTGAGTGTAGAAATGGTCATGATGAAAAGGCAAAGGAATTTGAGAAAGTGCAGGGAGGTAACGTGGGGGGAGGGAAGAGAGAGGAGGATAAGAAAGAGGGGGGAGTGGTAGGTGGGTTCTCGCATATCTGGGGGAGAAGTAGGAGCTGGTGGAGGCGTAAGAAAAGTACTAGAGGAATAGAAGAACTAAAGAGCAGCTCCACAGGGTGGTGGGAGGTGTAGTCTCAAGAGATTCAGAGCACAGTGCAGAGGGAGAGGAAATCAGATTCGGACAATGGCTGGCCCTAGAACGATTGGATGAAACAGGGGCGTGAGATACTGGTACAGCAGGGGCTACCAGATCAGGTGTAATGCAGAAGGAGAGGGGTTCAGTTTCAGGTGGAGGTGGGCTCAAAGTGGCAGGGTGCAGGATACGGGTGCACAGCACTTCACACTGAAGGACCAGGAGCACAATGCGCAGCAGATGCTAGTACAGCAGGGGGCAATAAGATCGGGAGTAATGCAGAACGGGAGAGGGGCTCAACTTCAGCTGGTGGAGGGGCTTAATGTGGTTGGGTGCAGGATAGGGTGTACAGCACTTTACACTGAAGGACCTGGAGCTCATGGAAGAGAGGGTCCGCAGAGGATGTGCAATACAGACACATCAGTAGACTGTGATAGCTAAGAGAGGATGCATGATATTGCACTCCAAGAGCAGGGGGAAACAATGAACAGGGGAGAGCAGAGAGAAGGCACAATGAGGTGGAGGTTAGCTGGGTGCAGTCCGAGGAAGCAGATAGGCGATCGCTGGGGTGTGAGGACCCCTGAGGTGCTGGAATGCGAGGATCTGTGCAGGCACAGAGAGGCAGATGCTAGCTGGGTGCAGTCTGTGGTGGAATTTAGGGGATGGGCATTTAGGCAGTCCGTGGTAGCACTTAGGCAATCGCTGGGATGTGAGGACCTCTGCAGGCACAGGTCCCACATAAACAACAATAAATAAACAACATTAACTCAATATCTAAATTAACTTTCTCATCCTGGGTAAGATCCCTTCCCCAGGATTCCATGTTGACTCGAAGAATTGTTCTTCATAAAGAAAGAAAAGTCTTGAACCAGTTCTTAATAGTTCTAAGTTAAAGAAAAGTACACCAAACAAAAATCCACTGGTAGCAACTCTTTTGTCCTTGCGTAAAAAGACAATTTCCAGCTTCCAGCAATATAATACAGTAAATTAACATTTTTATGTGTACATATAAGGAAAATTCCATAGATACAAATAATAAAAATAGCCCATGACATTTCATGGATACGTTGTATATGGCAACAAGATAGAAATTAAAATAAGTATTCATTCTGTAAGAGATCCTAAAACAGATCACTTTCCCCAAATATGCAGCTGCTAAATGCATAAAACCTGATCTATTATTTAAAATAACCATATCTTTGTAAAAGCTGAATCTTTGCTTCATTTACAAATTTGCATTAGAGTAATAGTTACATGATTTCTTCCCACATATAATAAACAGTAAACATTTAACACAGTGTTTCTACCTTCATAAATCACAGACCAAAATTGAATCATATGTATAAAATTCATATCATGAACCAGCATTGAATATCCTTTCTCATGTATGGAATTTAAGCCAATGCATTCGGTCAACAAGTGTTGAACAGTCTTCCGTTTTTTCCCACATATCCTACATGTTCGTTCCTGCATTGGAGTTTTACACACCATGCCTCTATTAGCCAACACTGGGAGCTGATTAAGCCTTAGTAGAAGGATAAACCTCCTTAACTTAGTGTTTTGCAGGTTAAGGATATAGGTGCATGCAGAGTCAGGTTGAAACGCTTGCATAGAATATAGCTTATAGCTAGAATTCCTGGCTAGGTAAGTAGTTCGCATATCCCGATCCAAGATCATTGCCTTGATTTTTATTTCAGAACATTTAGTGGATAGGTTATCATCTGGCAGTAGTGTGCAGCCTATTTTCCTCCAAAAAGTGATCAATCTCAGTATACCATTTTTCAAAGCCGAAAAGGTGCACAATTTGCCATATTGATCACAGAAATATGAATATGCAGAATCAGAGTTACCTGCACTTAACCTCATTTTAAGATAGAATTTACATGCAGCAATCCTTTTTCAGGTAGTTAGGGAGATCAAACCTAATTCGAAGCATATCACCTCCAGTGGCACACACTGAGGGAGACCCAGGGCACTCCTCCAAAGTTTCCTTTCTAGTTGCTTTAGCCAATCAGTCTCTTTAGCAGAGAATACTTCCAGACCATGAAGTGCACTTGGGATTATGCAGGTGCTATATAGTTTCAAGAGGCCCCATACAGAATACCCACCAGATTTAGAGATGAAAGATCTGGTTGCCTTGAACTTTGTAGTAGTCTTACAGACTATATTTTTAGAAAGTGTCTCCTTGTTTTAATTATTTGTAATAAGCATACCAAGGTATAGATAACTTTCCACTTCTTCCAGAGTATTGTTATCAATTGTCCATCTAAATCTCTTTATTGTTTTATGATTAGATGTATTTCTCATGATTTTAGATTTGGACAAAGTGATAACTAGACCATGCTGCTCGGAGTATTGCGCCAAACTATTCAAGCTATGTTGTAGTCTTATCGCAGTCTGACCAAAGATTACAATATCATCAGCGTAGGAAAGCCAGGCAGTGGGATGAACACCTATGCGCAAAGGGGGATTATTGCAATTATTAAAGGCTCTTTCAGGGCTGAGATATATATGTTAAAACATATTGGGGCCAGAGTGCACCCTTGTTTTAAGCTAGAATGTACAGGTTTCTGTTCACTCACCCCGCCCTCTTGATCAACTCTGACCTGTACCATGTTGTCAGGGATTTGGCAAAGTATGGAATTTGAGAGTGTAGACTGCCTTTCTCCATCTTTTCCCAGAGCTTTTACTAGAATCAATATAACAGATATATAATACTTTGTTTTTTTATAGTAGAGTACTACAGACAAGGTGTGTTAGCACCCAGATATTGGACAGGGTACTATAGCCCTTGCGGAAGCCAGATTATTGATTATTAAGAGTCTTATTTTCAGCTATACACACATTTTTGTAATTTTATGGCAATTTGCTAAAGAATTTGGCACTGGAATCAATCATAGCCATAATTCTATAATTAGACTCTAGTAGAGCCTTTTTTGTAAACAGATATTAGGACTGAACAGCTCCAGGATTTTGGTATTTGGCCCATATATACAATTTCACTGAAGATGATATATAGAATTGAGGCCCCTACTATTGCAGTTTCCTTATATAACAAATTAGGTAAGTCATCAGGGCCAGGTGCCCTAGATGGCTTCATATCTCCTGTTATTTTTTCAATTTCAACCTCGGAAAATGTAAAGTAGTCTTTATCTCCTATATTCCGATATTTAATATTAATTTCAGAGATTTGTTTTCGATAATAGAGGGATAATATATAAATTCCCCAACTATCGCTAGAAATGGGATTGATCTCTCGAACACCAAGCATTTCAGAGTTATAATTTTTGTAGGTGTGCTAATATCTTTGCATATCATTGTCTTTTAAAGCCAAGAACATTAGGTTGCATTGTGCTGAGGCTATAAAGCCCTTATGTATCCTATACCAGTTTTTATGTTGTATGTTCAGTTTTCTCTCAATAAACTTGTCTCAAGATCCTGAATATTTCATTTTATCCATCAGATCTTGCTATTTAATTCCTTTTTCTTAGTTGCTACAGACTGATCATAGGTATTCCTGTGGCCGCAGCTATGGGAGGTGATTTTTTGTTGCTGATTCAGGACCTCCAATAGTTAGCTCTGTACGGTAACATAAAAGACCTTCATATTACCAAATGTAGGAAGAGTATCCTCAGTCAGTGCAGCTAATAGCATTTAATTCGTTTTACAGAATGTATTTCTATTCCATTGTATGCAGTTACCTTTGATGTTAATACAGTAGTCTCCCTTCAGTTTCCCCTAATCAATCTTAGGTGCTATTTTCAGGGAACATTCTGTTATGACATGATCACTGAGATTATTGGCTACAAGCTTGAAATCAGTTATAGACACGAACCCGGATGATTCAGATAGTACAAAATCAAGAGAATTGTCAACCATTTGTCAAAGTATAGAACAAGTCTTCATGCACAACATTTATCATATTTCACATTTTCTAATGAGTGACATCCAGGGACTTCCACTAATATATCTATCATCTTCTTTGGGGCCGATGGCCCACACCTTATACTCGTTACTGATGTAGGTGTAACATTCCAGTATCCTGACCAAGTTATCCCGAAAATGGGGTCGGTGGAAATTCACATCTCCTATGATATAGTATTGCCCTTTAGGGTGTTTAATTTCCCAGGACTCTGCCAATAGTTCTATCTGATTTATTATGGTTATATACATTCATCAATAGGATTTCATCTTTTTTGCCCCATCTGTGGGATATCTATTGTAATGGCTAAAACATGGTCAGATTTACTATTTAATATTTGTATTGATGCTTAAAATAATTCGATACTGCTGTAATGATGTAATGAGAGCCCCGAAAGGCCTACCTAGCTAGTTTTTTTCATACAGGGATTTGATAGGTTGTATATCCATCTATATAGATATTTTCCCTCAACCAGGTCTCTTGCAATAAAACAATGTCGGACGCAAGTACTAATTGAATACCTTCAGAGTTAGACATAAAGGAGCGAAATCCCCTAGTGTTCCAAGCCCTGATCTTTATATAATTTGTGCTAGGGGCTGCGGATCAGTCCACTTCTTCCCAGTTCACAGCTTTCGGGAATCGTTGTCTTGTCTCACTCGTGAGATACCTTTGGATTGGAGCTCAAGGCATACCCTGGTAACTATGTCTTTTATCATGTTATCCGGATGGGAACTCGTTCCCTCCAAAGTATGTTGATTGTCTAAAGGCGCCTTCTGAATCGGCACCCTTGCAAATTCATAGCCAAGGTCAAGGAAAATGGAGGCCTGTGTCATAATTAGCTCAACAATAATGGGGGATACCCAATGTAAAACAGCCCAATTAGGTCCCCAAACTGAACAAGGGATCTCAACTCTCTTTAACTCATAGGAAGAAATCTTGCTTAGTGTTGGTAGTTGGTGTAACAGTTCAAATATATTAGAGCGGTTTAAAAATGGGCTGGCAGTAGTACCATAAAGATCAGTGCTCTTGTTCTTTAGAACGTCATCAAGGTCCACCGTAGAGCTTTTCATATGTGAAGGTTTCCCCAAGGAATTGTATCGCATTTTCATCCCCCATCTCTAAAGAGTCGTTTCTCAAAGTACGCTCTGAATGTTGTACACTTATTTCCCTGTGTACAGTTCCACTAAGGACAACATTTGTCATTAGTTTGCAATCTAGTATGTTGTATTGACTGAAAGAAATTCCCTCGTATTTGCACATTTCCACACAGTACATTTTTGTTAGATGATTCATCAGAGGCAGATTTTAGGCCACGGACAAAACCCTGGTCTTTTTTTGGTTTTTGTTTTAGTTAGTGCAAATTTCATAAATGGTTTGTTAAAGCAGAAGGTAAAGGGACCATAGGAGATCCCGCCTGCGCACACTGTGTGACTAGCAACCGAAATTGCTCCTGCGATAAGGGTGAGCAAGAAATGAAAGTGTCCTTGAGTAGAAGAGTGGCAGTTGTTTTGTGGTAGAGTAAGGAGTCAGACAAAGGGGTGGCATGTCCAAATGAAAAGTGTCCATCCTCTGTCCAAAAACCTACTCGAACCCTTCCACTAGTCTACAAAAGGGTTCAGCATCCAAATGAAAATACTACCAGAAGAATGACTCCCTTCTTCTGGTGAAATGGCTCAGTCTTTATCTCTTTCCCATCAATCTTTTGCTCTAGTTTCTGATTCAACAAAGAGAGTACAGTCAGGAGAATTACTCCCTATTCCCAACCCACCTCGCACAGCCTTGAGGAATGCCTTGGGATATTCTTTGACAATATTCCTGAAAAGTCTCTTCAGGTCTTCCCAAGGACTTCTGAGAGCTTGCTTATAGTTCCAGCTATTCTGCCTTGTTTTATGATCTTATTAAGATTATCTCCAGATAGCTCTTGTTGTTTAGGGTCCTCTTTAATCTTACTTGGATTATCACTGTGACGAAGGGGATTCCTCCCGATGCACTCTTGTTTTTTAGACCATTGGATAACACCACTGTGACGAGGGAGATCACTCTCGAGTTTCTCTTGTCTCTTGGTTCTTTGGGTATCACTACTGTAATTAAGGATATTACTCCCAAGGCTTTCTTGACTCTTGGCTCTCTGTGTATCACTACTCTGATGATGGAGATTACTTCCAAGGTTTTTTTGACTCTCGGTTCTCTGGGTGTCACCACTGTGATGAGGGAGATTACTCTCAAAGCTTTCTTGACTCTTGGTTCTCTGGTTATCACTACTGTGATGATGGAGATTACTCCTGAGGCTTTTGTGACTCTTGGTTTTCTGGGTATCACTACTGTGATGAGGGAGATTACTCTCAATACAACTTCCACTCTCTGTGTCTCTTTGGTAATTACTGTCACAAGAGAGATTACCTCCGATGCAACTTCCACTCTGTGTCTTTTTGGTAATTACTGTGACAATGGGGATTACTCCTGATGCAACTTCCAGTCTCTGGTCTCCCCGGACCCCGCAGTTTCCGTTATCTTGTATGTGTTGGGCACGCATGTACAGTTCTTCCCGGGAACCTGGGTGGTATGCCATTCGCGCATCGCTTCCCTCTGGTTCGCCTTTGCGGCTCTGCGATGGCCTGGGTCTGGCGGTCTTGGCGTCATTGTTGGACTGAGCAGACCACCTCCCAGAGGTCATGCCACCACCTTGACTTCTCCGGCACTGGAGTAAATCGCTCCCTGCCAGCTCACAGGATTCTTCTTTTGCTTTCACCCTTCTGTGTTCCCTCTTTTGAGGATCAGTTTCTCTGCACAGCTGACAGGTTCCCGGGTTCGAACTTCTCAGGTTTCTACTAGCTCCATGCCGGCTTGCCCGCTCTTCCTTCAGTCCTTTCTCAATTTGTATCCCTCCTAGATGGGCCCACCCCAGCGCAGTGTCATAGTCTTTTGGTTATTTCCATGATGTACTCTTCATGCATCCTCGTGGGCACCCCTTCCTAGTACTCTTAGAAAAAGGTGTGCCATCATTCTTGTTCTTCCTCATCTCAGTGGTGTCCTGTCTCAAGGAAGGAAGGGAGGGAATTCTACAGTAACACACAGTGTTACTTTCAGTTGCACTCTCTGCAGACCATAGGGTTTTGACGGGTGCAAGGACAAGAGGGTTAGAGAGTTCCTTCACAGAACAGGAATCATTTCCCCATGAGGGGAGTCTCTCCCTGTGAGGTCCCGCTTTCCACCACCCGTAGGGGGACTATTGGGTAGTGGCCTAACCTGCGTAGCCTCACAGGGAAGGGCTCCCTCTCTAGGGAGAAGTGATGAGATCCCATAAAGAACATGGCATTTAAACCTGTTCTGAGATGAGAGTTTGCAGCACACGCTTTTTGCTCACTGTACCTTTCACAGATGGGAAATATCCATCAGTCTTTGTCCCGCCCACATGGGCAGTCCAACACCGAAATGCTATGGCAATTTCCCTCTGAACAAGAGTACCAACAGCAACCCCATACACTTGTTTCAGCCTTGTTGGGCCACATCAGTGAGGTGAAGCTGCGCCTCTCCGAGCACAGTGAGCAGGGAGTCCACGTCTGGTTGCCCCCAGGTAACTTAGGGTGACCAACCCCAAGTTCCTTGCACATTTAAAAAAAAAGGTAGCAGGCACTCCTCTCCAGAAAGAACATGGCATGATAACCTGTTCTGAGATGAGAGTTTGCAGCACACACTTTTTGCTCACTGTACCTTTCACAGATGGGAAATATCCATTTGCATATCAGTCTTTGTCCCGAAATGCTATGGCAATTCCTCTCTGAACAAGAGTACCAACAGCAACCCCATACACGTGTTTCAGCCTTGTTGGGCCTCATCAGTGAGGTGAAGCTGCGCCTCTCTGAGCACAGGGAGCAGAGAGTCTAGGGAGCTAGAAATAATACTTGCTTCAGGAGAACGATTTTTTGAGAAAAAATGGGAAGATGATGTATTGCAAAACTCTTGTAGGGAAGGATGTCAGATTAGAGGGAGGACATGTTTCCAAACTCTTCTATGATTTTAAAAGTATCTCTGTGTGGAATGGAGCCATTAGAGAAATACATCATGATTTACATTTCCTGATTTCAGAGGGATATACTTTTCTGTGTTTCAGGAAATCCAGTTTATCTTCTCTCTCTCTCTCGTGGTGCCTCCTCCAATTTGCTCACAAGGCTTCTTCTACTTAACTGGTGATCTCTAAGATTGTTAGAGAACCTCCACACTTTGTGCAAATATTTCTTTTTATGAAAACTTTTATTCTAGTACTTGGCATTACAAGGTTCACAGTAGATATGCATACAATAAGCAAAAACAGCTGCAGTATTGACATATTGAAACAACAGTCAGTGCAGTCATTTTAAAGACAAATCAGATCTACAGCATGGTGACATAAACACAAGAGGGGGAACAAAGGGCAATACGACTCAGCACATTTGAGTTGTCTCTCTAGGTTGGGGTGTCAGATTCACTTAACCAGTATATCTTAAAGGCTGATCGAGTATCCCTGGAATGAGAGGAAGCTGGAGATTGAAATTGCCAGAACGCCTTAATATTGGCCCATATCTTTCATCCAGTGGTCCTTTGTTGGTGCTCCAGAGTGTGTCCAACACTGCAGTATACACCTTCTAGCTAACAGGAAGCATATATTCAATAGCTTACCCATATGTTTGGTGATCTCATCATATTGACCAAACAGGCACAGGGCAGGAGTGAATCTAAGTGGGACATCTAATACAGATACTAGCGCTATGCATACGCCATGCCAGAACCTTGATAGTTAGGGGCACGCCTAACGAATATGTAAATAATTAGCATCTTACGACCACACCGAAGATGCACACCTGCACAATCTCGCCTGAACAACCGTACTCTGGCTGGAGTGTAATGCCATCTATTTAGAATTTTCAGTTCAATTGGTCTACATTTCAAGTTTAAGGATACCTTGCGTGTCAAGGTACACATAGACTGACACATTTCGTCAGATATTTCCATATCCAGATGCCTATCCCATTTTGTACGAATATGGGGAGCCTCTTCAGGCGTGTGGTCCAGCACTCATTTATGTAGTGTGGATGCTATATGCCTACCTCCCCCTGCATTTACTATTTATGCCAAGCAGGGATCTACCGGTTGTTCGTCAGGGAAGTCCTTCTAGTGGGACTGGAAGGATACTCTCAGCCTATAACATTGCAACAACTGTTAAGGGATTCCGATGTACATCCGGGATAGTTTCGAGTATAGTGATAAAAGGAGAGGAAAAGCTGGGTGTCATCAGCGTAGAAATGGTAAGAGATACCAATGAAGATATGATAGGGGCTAGAAAGGAGGTATAAAGTGAGAAGAGGAAAGGGCCGAGCACAGAGCCTTGGGGGACACCAAAGTCAAGGGAGTGAGTAGGAGAGGAACAACCGCCCTATGAAACAGCAAAGGAGCGGTTGGAAAGGTAGGAGGAAAACCATTTGATGACAGAGTCTTTGAGGCCAAAGGAAGAGAGAGTGTTAAGGAGTAAGAGGTGGTCGACAGTGTCAAAGGCAGCGGAAAGGTCACAGAGAATGAGTATGGAAGAGTAATTGGAGTAGCGTGCAGTGAGGAGGGAATTGAGAACTGAGATGAAAGTGGTTTCAGTGGAATGTTTGGGGCGAAATCCGGATTGAGTAGGGGGGAGGAGAGAGAGGTTGGAGATGAATGCAGAAAGTTGGGAGTAGACAGATATGTGGTAAAACAGATGTTGAAGAAAGAGTGGAGATAGGGTATGATGAGGGGGTAGATTTTGGGAATTGGGGTTGGAAGTGGATCAGAAGGGGCAGCAGTGGGGTGGGTTTTAGATAGGAGGAGGGAAACGTCAGAGTGAGTCACGGGGGAGAAATTAGAAATGCAGATGGAAAGCGAGGAGGGAGATTAAGAGGGGGAGTGAAGAATGTTTTGTCGTAAGGAAAATATCTTAGAGGAGAAGAAGTCAGCAAAGTCAGAAGGTGAGAGAGGAGAGGTGGAAGAGTGGTCAGGAGTGGGAGGGGAAAGAAGGCGAGTTAGGGTTTGGAAGATACGTCGGGGGTGAGAGGATTGAGAGTGGCAAAGGTTAGAGAAGTAGGATCGTTTGGCTGAGGAAAGGCAGTAGTCGTAGAGGGAGTGGTAGGAGAAATAGGAGGCTTGGTTGGCTGAAGAGCAGTGATTAAGCCAACGTCGTTCAAGGCGACTGAGAAAGCGGCGCATAGACAGAAGATGAGGCGAAAGCCAGGGTAGGGCGGGTTTGCAGGAGGGGCGAAAGGTGGAGAGAGGGTGAAGTTGATCAAGACTGGAGGAGAGGGAGGTGGATAGAGTGGATAAAGCTTCATTAGCAGAGAGAGAAGATAAGTGAGGGAGAGGAGGGAGAGAGGAGATACAGGAATCATAGAAGTGAGAGGGGTTAAAGTTGCAGAGGTCCCGTCGAGAAAAAGAGGTGCAGGAAGAGGGGGAAGGGGGAGGAGAGACAGGGGGAGTGAGGGAAAGTGAGAGTAAAGCGTGGTCGGAGAGATAGCTGGGGAGGGTAGAGGCAGGTGAGGGGGAGAGGGAAGAGTCAAAGATAAGATCGAGAGTGGAGCCAGAAGAGTGAGTAGGTGAAGTAGGGAGGGGGTGAGAAGATAGGAGTAGAGAAGAGAGAAAAGAGGGGAGGTTTGGTGGGAGGAGGGAAGATGAAGGTTAAAGTCGCCTAGTACAGTTAGGGGTCAGGGGGTGGGAGAGATGAGGGAGAGGAGGTGGTCAAGGTCATCATAGAAGGAGGTGAGGGGGCCAGGTGGGTGGTAAATAATTAGAAAGGATATAGCGTGAGGGGAGATAAAAGATTTGTATAGGTATTAAACGAGGGGAAGACAGGAAGAGAAGTAGGACAGGGGGAGGATAGGCATTTAGGTTGAAAGAGAAGACTGATGCCGCCTCCACAGCCAGAGGGACGAGGGACATGGGTAAAGGAGGAGGAGGAGGAAGTGAGAGAATCAGGAACTGTCAAGTTGAAGGGAGGAATCCTGGTTTCGGTGATAAAAAAGAATCGAAGATTTAGCCGTAGAAACAAGTCCAGTACTGCAGTAGTTTTGTTGCAAAGGGATCTGGCATTCCAAAGGGCGATGTTGAAGATGCTGGAAGGTTCAATCAAGAGGGGGTAGATGAGGTTGGGACGGTGAGTTAGGGTGGATGAGTATTGGGACGAACAGGGATAAGAGGGGGAGGGGAAGTTGAGTGTGGAAATGGTCATGATGAAAAGTCAAAGGAATTTGAGAAAGTGCAGGGAGGTAACGTGGGGGGAGGGAAGAGAGAGAGGAGGATAAGAAAGAGGGGGGAGCGGTAGGTGGGTTCTCGCATACCTGGGGGAGAAGTAGGAGCTGGTGGAGACGTAAGAAAAGTAGTAGAGGAATAGAAGAACTAAAGAGCAGCTCCACGGGGTGGTGGGAGGTGTAGTCTCAAGAGATTCAGGGCACAGTGCAGAGGGAGAGGAACTCAGATTCGGACAATGGCTGGCCCTAGAACGATTGGATGAAACAGGGGCTCAGCTTCAGTTGGAGGTGGGCTCAAAGTGGCAGGGTGCAGGATACGGGTGCACAGCACTTCACACTAAAGGACCAGGAGCACATAGCGCAGCAGATGCTAGTACTGCAGGGGGCAATAAGATCGGGAGTAATGCAGAACGGGAGAGGGGCTCAACTTCAGCTGGTGGAGGTGCTTAATGTGGTTGGGTGCAGGATAGGGTGCACAGCACTTTACACTGAAGGACCTGGAGCTCATGGAAGAGAGGGTCCGCAGAGGATGTGCAATACAGACACGTCAGTAGACTGTGATAGCTAAGAGAGGATGCGTGATATTGCATTCCAAGAGCAGGGGGAAACAATGAACAGGGGAGAGCAGAGAGAAGGCACAATGAGGTGGAGGTTAGATGGGTGCAGTCCAAGGAAGCAGATAGGCGATTGCTGGGGTGTGAGGACCCGTGAGGAGCTGGAATGCGCGGATCTGTGCAGGCACAGAGAGGCAGATGCTAGCTGGGTGCAGTCTGTGGTGGAATTTAGGTGATGGGCACTTAGGCAGTCCGTGGTAGCACTTAGGCAATCGCTGGGATGTGAGGACCTCTGCAGGCACAGGTCCCACATAAACAACAATAAATAAACAACATTAACTCAATATCTAAATTAACTTTCTCATCCTGGGTAAGATCCCTTCCCCAGGATTCCATTTTGACTCGAAGAATTGTTCTTCAAAGAAAAGAAAAGTCTTGAACCAGTTCTTAATAGTTCTAAGTTAAAGAAAAGTACACCAAACAAAAATCCACTGGTAGCAACTCTTTTGTCCTTGCATAAAAAGACAATTTCCAGCTTCCAGCAAAGAATGTATTTTTTTTATTTTTTTTTGTTAAAGTGTCACATGGTTTATTATAACCTTTAACACTATATAATACAGTAAATTAACATTTTTATGTGTACATATAAGGAAAATTCCATAGATACAAATAATAAAAATAGCCTATGACATTTCATGGATACGTTGTATATAGCAACAAGATAGAAATTAAAATAAGTATTAATTCTGTAATAGATCCTAAAAACAGATCACTTTCCCCAAATATGCAGCTGCTAAATGCATAAAACCTGATCTATTATTTCAAATAACCATATCTTTGTAAAAGCTGAATCTTTGCTTCATTTACTAATTTGCATTAGAGTAATAGTTTCATGATTTCTTCCCACATATAATAAACAGTAAAAATTTAACACAGTGTTTCTACCTTCATAAATCACAGACCAAAATGAAATCATGTGTATAAAATTCATATCATGAACCAGCATTGAATATCCTTTCTCATGTATGGAATTTAAGCCAATGCATTCGGTCAACAAGTGTTGAACAGTCTTCTGTTTTTTCCCACATATCCTACATGTTCGTTCCTGCATTGGAGTTTTACACACCATGCCTCTATTAGCCAACACTGGGAGCTGATTAAGCCTTAGTAGAAGGATAAACCTCCTTAACTTAGTGTTTTGCAGGTTAGGGATATAGGTGCATGCAGAGTCAGGTTGAAACACTTGCATAGAATATAGCTTATAGCTAGACTTCCTAGCTAGGTAAGTAGTTCACATATCCCGATCCAAGATCATTGCCTTGATTTTTATTTCAGAACATTTAGTGGATAGGTTATCATCTGGCAGTAGCCTATTTCCTCCAAAAATTGATCAAACTCAGTATACCATTTTTCAAAGCCGAAAAGGTGCACAATTTGCCATATTGACCACAGAAATATGAATATGCAGAATCAGAGTTACCTGCACTTAACCTCATTTTAAAATAGAACTTACATGCAGCAATTCTTTTTCAGGTAGTTAGGGTGATCAAACCTAATTCGAAGCATATCGCCTCCAATGGCACACACTGAGGGAAACCCAGGGCACTCCTCCAAAGTTTCCCTTCTAGTCGCTTTAGCCAATCAGTCTCTTTAGCAGAGAATACTTCAAGACCATACAGTGCACTTGGGTATTATGCAGGTGTTATATAGTTTCAAGAGGCCCCATACAGAGTACCCAGCAGATTTAGAGATGAAAGATCTGGTTGCCTTGAACTTTGTAGTAGTCTTACAGACTATATTTTTAGAAAGTGTCTCCTTGTTTTAATTATTTGTAATAAGCATACCAAGGTATAGATAGCTTTCCACTTCTTCCAGAGTATTGTTATCAATTGTCCATCTAAATCTCTTTATTGTTTTATGATTAGATGTATTTGTCATGATTTTAGATTTGGACAAAGTGATAACTAGACCATGCTGCTCGGAGTATTGCGCCAAACTATTGAAGCTATGTTGTAGACTTATCGCAGTCTGACCAAAGATTACAATATCATCTGCGTAGGAAAGCCAGGCAGTGGGATGAACACCTATGCGCAAAGGGGGATTATTGCAATTATTAAAGGCTCTTTCAGGGCTGAGATATATATGTTAAAACATATTGGGGCCGGAGTGCACCCTTGTTTTAAGCTAGAATGTACAGGTTTCTGTTCACTCACTCCGCCCTCTTGATCAACTCTGAGCTGTACCATGTTGTCAGGGATTTGGCAAAGTATGGAATTTGAGAGTGTAGACTGCCTTTCTCCATCTTTTCCCAGAGCTTCTGACGATCAAACATATCGAAAGCTTTACTAGAATCAATATAACAGATATATAATACTTTGTTTTTTTATAGTAGAGTACTACAGACAAGGTGTGTTAGCACCCAGATATTGGACAGGGTACTATAGCCCTTGCGGAAGCCAGATTATTGATTACTAAGAATCTTATTTTCAGCTATACACACATTTTTGTAATTTTATGGCAATTTGCTAAAGATTTTGGTACTAGAATCAATCATAGCCATAATTCTATAATTAGACGGACAATCTCTAGTAGAGCCTTTTTTGTAAACAGGTATTAGGACTGAACATCTCCAGGATTTTGGTATTTGGCCCGTGTTTACAATTTCACTGAAGATGATATGTAGAATTGAGGCCCATACTATTGCAGTTTCCTTATATAACAAATTAGGTAAGTCATCAGGGCCAGGTGCCCTAGGTGGCTTCATATCTCCTGTTATTTTTTCAATTTCAACCTCGGAAAATGTAAAGTAGTCTTTATCTCCTATATTCCGATATTTAATATTAATTTCAGAGATTTGTTTTCGATAGTAGAGGGATAATATATAAATTCCCCAACTATCGCTAGAAATGGGATTGATCTCTCGAACACCAAGTATTTCAGAGTTAAATTTTTTGTAGGTGTGCCAATATCTTTGCAAATCAGTGTATTTTAAAGCCAAGAACATTAGGTTCCATTGTGCTGAGGCTATAAAGCCCTTACGTATCCTATACCAGTTTTTATGTTGCATTTTCAGTTTTCTCTCAATAAACTTGTCTCAGGATCCTGAATATTTCATTTTATCCATCAGATCTTGCTATTTAATTCCTTTTTCTTAGTTGCTACAGACTGATCATTGGTATTCCTGTGGCCGCAGCTGTGGGAGGTGATTTTTTGTTGCTGATTCAGGACCTCCAATAGTAAGCTCTGTACGGTAAAATAAAAGTCCTCCATATTACCAAATGTAGGAAGAGTGTCCCCAGTCAGTGCAGCTAATAGCATTTCATTCGTTTTTCAGAATGTATTTCTATTCCATTGTATGCAGTTACCTTTGTTGTTAATACAGTAGTCTCCCTTCAGTTTCCCCTAATCAATATTAGGTGCTATTTTCAGGGAACATTCTGTTATGACATGATCACTGAGATTATTGGCTACAAGCTTGAAATCAGTTATAGACACGAACCCGGATGATTCAGATAGTACAAAATCAAGAGAATTGTCAACCATTTGTCCAAGTATAGAACAGGTCTTCATGCCCAACATTTATCAACTGGTATATTTGACATTTTCTAATGAGTGACATCCAGGGACTTCCACTAATATATCTATCGTCTCCTTTGGGGCCGATGGCCCACACCTTATACTCGTTACTGATGTAGGTGTAACATTCCAGTATCCTGACCAAGTTATCCCGAAAATGGGGTTGGTGGAAATTCACATCTCCTATGATATACTATTGCCCTGTAGGGTGTTTAATTTCCCAGGACTCTGCCAATAGTTCTATCTGATTTATTATGGTTATACACATTTATCAATAGGATTTCATCTTTTTGCCCCATCTGTGGGATGTCTATTGTAATGGCTAAAACATGGTCAGATTTACTATTTAATATCTGTATTGATGCTTAAAATAATTTGATACTGCTGTAATGATGTAATGAGAGCCCAGAAAGGCCTACCTAGCTAGTTTTTTCGTACAGGGATTTGATAGGTTGTATTTCCATCTATATAGATATTTTCCCTCAACCAGGTCTCTTGCAATAAAACAATGTCGGACGCAAGTACTAATTGAATGCCTTCAGAGTTAGACATAAAGGAGCGATATCCCCTAGTGTTCCAAGCCCTGATCTTTATATAATTTGTGCTAGGGGCGGCGGATCAGTCCACTTCTTCCCAGTTCATAGCTTTCGGGAAATGGTTGTCTTGTCTCACCAGTGAGATACCTTTGGATTGGAGCTCAAGGCATACCCTGGTGACTATGGGCCTCATCACGACCTCTGCGGTAACGCCGGCGGTATTAGTGCGACCGCCATAGCCCCCGGCGCTAATAGCGTGGGATCACGAGTTGGGCGGACTTAGAAGTCCCCATACCCCATTGAGCCCATTCGGGAATGCCCCATCCCCCATTGGGCTCAATGGGGAAATTCCGCGCTCATACCGCCGGCGGATTTCCCGCCGGCGGTATGAGCGCGAATTCTCGGCGGATTTCACACCAGCTCAGAGTTGGGTTGAAATCCGCCGAGGCCCTGATTCGGCGGACCCTTAAATCCGGAGGTAATAGCGCTACTGCCGGATTTAAGGGTTACCACCGAGGTCGTGATGAGGCCCTATGTCTTTTATCATGTTATCCAGATGGGAACTCGTTCCCTCCAAAGTATGTTGATTGTCTAAAGGCGCCTTCTGAATCGGCACCCTTACAAATCCATAGTCAAGGTCAAGGAAAAAGGAGGCCTGTGTCATAATTAGCTCAACAATAATGGGGGATACTCAATGTAAAACAGCCCAATTAGGTCTCCAAACTGAACAAGGGATCTCAACTCTCTTTAAATCATAGGAAGAAATCTTGCTTAGTGTTGGTAGTTGGTGTAACAGTTCAAACATATTAGAGCGGTTTAAAAATGGGCTGGCAATAGTAGCATAAAGATCAGTGCTCTTGTTCTTTAGAACGTCATCAAGGTCCACCATAGAGCTTTTCATATGTGAAGGTTTCCCCAAGGAATTGTATCGCATTTTCATCCCCCATCTCTAAAGAGTCGTTTCTCAAAGTACGCTCTGATTGTTGTACATTTATTTCCCAGTGTACTGTTTCACTATGGCCAACATTTGTCCTTAGTTTGCAATCTAGTATGTTGTATTGACTGAAAGAAATTCCCTCGTATTTGCACATTTCCACACAGTACATTTTTGTTAGATGATTTATCAGAGGTAAATTTTAGGCCACGGATAAAACCCTGGTCTTTTTTGGTTTTGTTTTCCCCACTATTTCGAAACCCTTAAAAGTTTCTATGCAAGACATCCTCTTCGGGAAAACAGAGGACAGGGCCTGTGATGCCGTCCCAGAGGTAATGTCACTGCTAGTTCCAGTATTGGCAGTTAGTGTACTATGCTTAGTCTTCTTAATATGCTTCTTGCCAGGGGCAGAGACAATTTTGCCATCTCTCGTGGTTGAAGCGTTCCCCACCAGATTATTCGTTTTTTGCCCACTATTTGCCTTTATCCTTAGCTGATTTACAATATGGGTGGTAAAAGTAGGGGACCTTGTTAGGTCCTGTGTATCTTGTATAGTTATGATAGGGTCAACTATCTTTTCACCACCTAAAGTTTGTTTCCCAGATTCTTCCTCCATAAGGTTAATTTGCAGCAAGGCAAGCAGTCATCTTATTTTTTATTTACCCTGGCCCCTCATTTGGGTTAATTTGTAGTGAGGCAAGTCATCATGCAGTTTTATATTTCCTCTGGTCCCAACTGATGTTTGTGCACCATCTAGCCCCTCCCTGGACATCCGGGGAGAGGCACAATTTATCCCCTCTTATATTTCCTCTCGTCCTAACTGATGTTTATGCACAATTTAGCCCCTACCTGGACACCCTGATACCTTTTTATTGCAGGGATGCAGGATATCATGGCCTTAACGCATCCATGGTAATTCACATGCCGCTCTCTCTCTCGGGTGAATTTGAAATAAGGAATGTTTTCATCCGGTTTTATATTTACTCTGGTCCCAACAGACATATAATACCCATTTAGACCCTCCCTTGTAAACCCACACTTTTTGATTATGGGGATGTAAGCTATCATGTCCATGGCACACCTTTGGTAATTCACATCTCCTTTCTGTTTTGGGTTAATTCACAGAAAGACAAGCGGTTATCCTGTTTTATATTTCCTCTTGTTCCATCCAATGATTATTCACCATCTAGCCCCTCTGTGGACACTCCCACACGTTTTGATTTTGGGGATACACATAGTAGTTCACATCCCCCATCTTTCAGGGGTTAACAAAGAATAAGAGACCAGGCCTGAGGATCAATACATTTTTTTAAAAAACAATATTTTTGTCTCTAAGGAACTCAGCCTTGCCAGTCTAGTTGGAATTTTAAGAATTTGTGAGGTCTGACAACATTAACCACTGCCGAGTGGTCACGAAGGATCAAGGCTGCACTGCTGTCGCGATTTCCAATTCATTAAGGTCATCCCATATCAATAGAATTATAGATTCTGTGCTATTGGCTGGTCTAAAACCAGCTTGCACTGTGTTTAGTAGCTGATTGTCCTCCACACATTTAAATAGTTCTGCATATGCTGCTGTCTCTTCTAACTTAGCAATGAATTTACATTTTGAGATTGCACAGAATTTATTTGGGTTGCTTTGATCCAAGCTATGTCTTTTTATTAATTGTTTTCAATAATCGTTTGAATGCTGGGGGCACCTCTTATGAGTTGAAATAAGTGTTCATTGTAGATCTGGCTGTTTTAGTAGTTAGTGCAAATTTCAAAAATGGTTTGTTAAAGCAGAAGGTACAGGGACCATAGGAGATCCTGCCTGCGCACTATGTGTGACTAGCAAATGAAATTGCTCCTGCGATAAGGGTGAGCAAGAAATGAAAGTGTCCTTGAGTAGAAGAGTGGCAGTTGTTTTGTGGTAGAGTAAGGAGTCAGACAAAGGGGTGGCATGTCCAAATGAAAAGTGTCCATCCTCTGTCCAAAAACCTACTCGAACCCTTCCACTAGTCTACAAAAGGGTTCAGCATCCAAATGGAAAGACTACCAGAAGAATGACTCCCTTCTTCTGTTGAAATGGCTCAGTCTTTATCTCTTTCCCATCAATCTTTTGCTCTAGTTTCTGATTCAACAAAGAGAGTACAGTCAGGAGAATTACTCCCTATTCCCAACCCACCTCGCACAGCCTTGAGGGATGCCTTGGGATATTCTTTGACAAATTTCCTGAAAAGTCTCTTCAGGTCTTCCCAAGGACTTCTGAGAGCTTGCTTATAGTTCCAGCTATTCTGCCTTGTTTTATGATGTTATGAAGATTATCTCCAGATAGCTCTTGTTGTTTAGGATCCTCTTTAATCTTACTTGGATTATCACTGTGACGAAGGGGATTCCTCCTAATACACTCTTGTTTTTTAGACCATTGGATAACACCACTGTGATGAGGGAGATCACTCTTGAGTTTCTCTTGACTCTTGGTTCTTTGGGTATCACTACTGTAATTAAGGATATTACTCCCAAGGCTTTCTTGACTCTTGGCTCTCTGTGTATCACTACTCTGATGATGGAGCTTACTTCCAAGGTTTTTTTGACTCTCGTTTCTCTGGGTGTCACCACTGTGATGAGGGAGATTACTCTCAAAGCTTTCTTGACACTTGGTTCTCTGGGTATCACTACTGTGATGATGGAGATTACTCCTGAGGCTTTCGTGACCCTTGGTTCTCTGGGTATCACTACTGTGATGAGGGAGATTACTCCCGATACAACTTCCACTCTCTGTGTCTCTTTGGTAATTACTGTGACAATGGAGAGTACTCCTGATGCAACTTCCAGTCTCTGGTCTCGCCGGACCCCGCCTGGGTTTCCCCGCAGTTTCCGTTATCTTGTTTGTGTTGGGCACGCGTGTACAGATCTTCCCGGGATCCTGGGTGGTATGCCATTCGCTCATTGCTTCCCTCTGGTTCGCCTTTGTGGCTCTGTGATGGCCTGGGTCTGGCGGTCTTGCCGTCATTGTTGGACCGAGCAGACCACCTCCCAGAGGTCATGCCACCACCTTGACTTCTCCGGCACTGGAGTAAGTCGCTCCCTGCCAGCTCACAAGATTCTTCTTTTGCTTTCACCCTTCTGTGTTCCCTCTTTTGAGGATCAGTTTCTCTGCACAGCTGACAGGTTCCCGGGTTCGAACTTCTCAGGTTTCTACTAGCTCCTTGCCGGCTTGCCCGCTCTTCCTTCAGTCCTTTCTCAATTTGTATCCCTCCTAGATGGGCCCACCCCAGCGCAGTGTCATAGTCTTTTGGTTATTTCCATGATGTACTCTTCATGCATCCTCGTGGGCACCCCTTCCTAGTACTCTTAGAAAAAGGTGTGCCATCATTCTGGTTCTTCCTTATCTCAGTGCTGTCCTGTCTCAAGGAAGGAAGGGAGGAAATTCTACAGTAACACACAGTGTTACTTTCAGTTGCACTCTCTGCAGACCATAGGGTTTTGATGGGTGCAAGGACAAGAGGGTTAGAGAGTTCCTTCACAGAACAGGAATCCTTTCCCCATGTGGGGAGTCTCTCCCTGTAAGGTCCCGCTTCCACCACCCGTAGGGGGACTATTGGGTAGTGGCCTAACCTGCGTAACTTCACAGGGAAGTTTGCAGCACATGCTTTTTGCTCACTGTACCTTTCACAGATGGGAAATATCCATTTGCATATCAGTCTTTGTCCCGAAATGCTATGGCAATTCCTCTCTGAACAAGAGTACCAACAGCAACCCCATACACGTGTTTCAGCCTTGTTGGGCCTCATCAGTGAGGTGAAGCTGCGCCTCTCTGAGCACAGTGAGCAGAGAGTCTAGGGAGCTAGAAATAATACTTGCTTCAGGAGAACGATTTTTTGAGAAAAAATGGGAAGATGATGTATTGCAAAACTCTTGTAGGGAAGGATGTCAGATTAGAGGGAGGACATGTTTCCAAACTCCTCTATGATTTTAAAAGTATCTCTGTGTGGAATGGAGCCATTAGAGAAATACATCATGATTTAGATTTCCTGATTTCAGAGGGATATACTTTTCTGTGTTTCAGGAAATCCAGTTTATCTTCTCTCTCTCTCGTGGTGCCTCCTCCAATTTGCACACAAGGCTTCTTCTACTTAACTGGTGATCTCTAAGATTGTTAGATAACCTCCACACTTTGTGCAAATATTTCTTTTTATTGAAACTTGTATTCTAGTACTTGGCATTACAACATTTACAGTAGATATGCATACAATAAGCAAAAACAGCAGCAGTATTGACATATTGAAACAACAGTCAGTGCAGTCATTTTAAAGACAAATCAGATCTACAGCATGGTGACATAAACACAAGAGGGGGAACAAAGGGCAATACGACTCAGCACATTTGAGTTGTCTCTCTAGGTTGGGGTGTCAGATTCACTTAACCAGTATATCTTAAAGGCTGATCGAGTATCCCTGGAATGAGAGGAAGCTGGAGATTGAGATTACCAGAACGCCTTAATATTGGCCCATATCTTTCATCCAGTGGTCCTTTGTTGGTGCTCCAGAGTGTGTCCAACACTGCAGTGTACACCTTTTAGCTAACAGGAAGCATATATTCAATAGCTTACCCATATGTTTGGTGATCTCATCATATTGACCAAACAGGCACAGTGCAGGAGTGAGTCTAAGTGGGACATCTAATACAGATACTAGCGCTACGCATACACCATGCCAGAACCTTGATAGTTAGGGGCACGCCTAGCGAATATGTAAATAATTAGCATCTTTCGAGCAAAACGAAGATGCACACCTGCACAATCTCGCCCAAACAACCGTACTCTGGCTGGAGTGTAATGCCATCTATTTAGAATTTTTAGTTCAATTAGTCTACATTTCAAGTTTAAGGATACCTTGCGTGTCAAGGTACACATAGACTGACACATTTCGTCAGATATTTCAATATCCAGATGCCTAGCCCATTTTGTACGAATATGGGGAGCCTCTTCAGGCGTGTGGTCCAGCACTCATTTATGTAGTGTGGATGCTATATGCCTACCTCCCCCTGCATTTACTATTTATGCCAAGCAGGGATCTACCGGTTGTTTGTCAGGGAAGTCCTTCTAGTGGGACTGGAAGGATACTCTGAGCCTATAACATTGCAACAACTGTCAAGGGATTCCGATGTACATCCGGGATAGTTTCGAGTATAGTGATAAACTTCCCCTTATTATACATGTCACCCATCGCTAAAAACGGTAGCCGTGCCCAATCTGGCCGTAATCCATCATCCAATGTAGGTGAATATGGCTGACACTTCCACAAGGGAAATTCCTCACAACATGGGTGTACGACACCCATAATTCGATACAGTTTCTTCCAGGTTAGGATGGTAGTCCTCACCAGGTTAAACAAACAACTATCATTGCAAATGGGGCCAACAACAACAATGTCTCTCCATGATTAACCATATCGTTTTCCACATGAACATGTGGGGGAGCTTCCTCAAGAGTTGTCACGTCCGCTGCGCGGTGGACCGCTTACCTGCAATATGCGAGTGTTTATACCCGCTGTGACATTTTCGCTTCAGGTTAGTACGGGCAGCTCCACGGCCACAGTCCTGGCGGCGGCAGGCTCCCAGGAACGCTGCAGTACCCTCAATGTTTGTTTGGCCACATCGGGCGGTGGCACCGCCCCCTTGCAGAGCTCTTTTTTGCCTGACCTGCATTTCCAGTCAACATGGAGACATGCACACACTGCATACCCTGGAAGTCATAAAAGATGGCTTCCATAGGACCTCAGTGCGTATCAACTCTCCAGTTGTCTTTGCCCAGCGCTCTGACTCCTGTCGTTTCTTCATTCTCCTGCCCAAGTCCTTGTTTCCCTGTTCCTGTCCTTTCTTGCCCTTTCCTTCTCTTCTTGTTCCTTTCTTGCTGATTCAGGTTCTGCTCTTACGCAGCCTTGTCAAGCTGCCCTGTCTTAGAATCTTCCCTGCCATTCTGCAAGACATGCCTGACTGTTACTGCAAGACCTTTTGCCCAGCTACTGCCTGAGCATCATCTGCTAGTGTTCTTGCCTCACCGTTCTGACATTGGCTTCCCTGCCAGTGCTTTGCACTGTCCTGTTACCACATAAATCAGGGGAAGCCAGACTGTGGTACTGGGAGTGGTCTCAGGGGATTCCTGGGTTCCCATCCACTCTGGGGTCTTTTGGAATACCTCTCTGTGCCATATCACACAATGTCAGAGCCTGAGGAATCAGAACCAGGAAGAAAGGTAAATCACACACACACTACACAGTCCTTGACAAGAGTGAACCAATATGCAGCATATTGTGCTTGTGCCACCATTCAGTATAGCTTAAAATTAGGGGTGGCAAACCCCCTTTGTCAAATGATTTAGTGAGGTTGGACCATTTAATCCGGAGTGCCACATAAATCTTAAAATCGCAGAGTCCAGAGCCTTTAAAAAGATCTGTCCATGGCACATCGGTATATTTTGGAATAGGTATAATAATTTCAGAAGATCTACCATTTTCAGCAGAGAGAGCTTTACCGCCACTGAAAGAGTAAGATTCCACTATCAATGAATTCTGTGTATTAAGTGGTCCAGATATACATATTCTATGTCTGTGCAGAGTCTCTGGAGTGGTGTGGTGTGCGGACTCTATTTGCTTTTGCCTTTGATTTTGGTGGAGTCTTTTTTCCATTTCACCGCCAGGAGGCGGTTCCAGGCTCCAGGCCTCATAAGCACCTTGACCCGCGGAGCGTAGTCGGTGCAGAGTCTCTGGAGTCCCTGGAAGTCCCGGGAAGCTAAGGGAGAGCGAAACTGCATCGCCGGCAAGCAGCCCCTACGAACACCAGGTGGTGGACGGACGCGGATAAAGCACTCAAGCTATACACATGCTAAACACAGGAAAATCTCCCCTTCAGCGAAACTTCACCCCTGCACTAACCAGAAACCGCTGCATGGGGACTGCGGGATCCTCCTTTGACCCACGCGGCAGCATCACAATAAAACTTAACACGTATTGATTCTTTTGAATTAGCTCGGACTTTTATACATTAACAGTTTGCAACGCGCTGTGGAGTCACTTCATGCGATATAAAATCTTCCACCCGCCGAGCCTTACTTGAGTCGTGGCGCTGCCACTGATACATTCAATTATTGTGAACGGCCGTGGTGGGACTGCGGGATCTCTTCCTTTGAACCGCACGGTTGGTTTGAAACTTGCCTGCCCCCGCCTATGTTTGATCCCGGCCATAAGAGGCCCCAACGTGCCCGAGAGGACAGGAATATTCCGTGCCCGCCTCTTTCTTATTACACCATATGAGTCATCTCTTCTCCTGCAAACAAATCTACACCCGAAACCTGTGGAACGTAAAGTCTGCTGGACTCGACTCGACACAAAACTAGGCATACATAACTGCTTCCCCACGGTGTTGCCCTGGTACTGGATAACCCACAGTGGGACCTTTATACGAGCCACGATCATCTCTATAACACCCTGCCTTTTCCACTCAGGAAACTAAGTTCACTGAAGAGGCTAACATGCCAGGAACCCTACAAGACGCTATACCTAACGGCCCACAAACGAGACATCGGACCCAAGTCCGGATCCACTCTGGCCCAACACATCCACAAGGAAGCGTAGATAATTCCAATATAAGAGACCACCCCGTTCTGTCCACAAAACAACTTCGCCCTTCGAAACGACCAATCGCATGCAAGGTGGTCTCATTAATGAAGAACACCTCGGTGCCCGTGTCCCAGGAGGGAATGGTGGACACTGAACTAGATGACCAGGATAAAATCTCTACACCCAGTAAAGATAACCAACATGGGCACGAGATACAAGCGCACAAAATATATAGTGAGACGCCATGAAGTAAAGATTGCAACTTGTCTCACCCAAAATCTGACCTTCCCCTGATCAAACCGTAACCACGAAAGAGAAAAACATTCCCCTTACCTCTACCAAAAAACCTCTTCCCAGTGTGAAGAAAGGAATAGTAAATGTCTCCTCTAAACCGATCTTAGATCTTATTCATTCTAAACCACTTGATACACTACCAGCCATAGATGGGCCACACTCAGGAGCCACGCAAAAAGACCGAGCTAGGCTCGCCAAATTAAGATGGAAATCCCTCCATGAACGAAGAACCAAATCAAAACTCCATGAGGGTTTGCCGCCCCTGGCCACAAAACAACGTCTACAAAGACTTTCCCTTGACCTAACTGATATTGAAGCATTAATGGAGCTATAAGAGAACAAATGGAGGGCAATAAGAACCTGCCTTGACCAATCACAAAGGCCCCATGAAGAATCTCTCCGTGACTCGACAAATCCACAGGTATACCCTACAATGAGCATGCCATTTCAAACCGGACCCCCGTCTTGAACACCCTCACAAACTCCTGAGCCCATGAACAAGGCTATTCCTCGACAAGTCCGAAATTCTCCCTGCCCACCTTCAGGAATCATACATCAGGAATCGATTCCCACCACTATGTGGATCTTCAGAACATGTTAATTGCGGTCTCTACACAAGCACTAATACCTTACATGAAACTGCAAGAAGCGCAAGTCGAAGCCGCCACAGACCAAGCAACAATTTTGGCCTCAATATGCTCTAAGCAGAATATTCATGAAGTCTTGATGCTTAAACTGGTAGCTCAGACACAAGCTGAAGCCGAAGTTAGTGCAGTATAGCAACAACGTCTAGCCGATATAGCGCGGAAGGACAGGGCAGAAAAAGCACATATCACAGATGCCTTGCTTGAACTTATGCGCGCAAATATGACCAACGCAACAGGAGCCCAAGGTATGCAATATAATCAGCCGACCCTACCGCCTCGTACCAAAGACATGGCAGCACAAACAGTTCACCCGGAATCTTATCCGATTAACATCAACGATGTGAACCCTACAACCAGGACGACCTCAGACATTGCGGAAGCCTTCCTGATTGATTTAACCTCTGATCAGAATGTCCCAAAAGATAATCAGCATCTCCCAAAGTCCCGGTCCAGCCAGGAAAATGTGCCTAAAACTAAAGATCAATATAGTATCTTTGACCAAACCCATCAGCATCAGCAAGCCAAGCCGGCAGCACCAAAACCGAAGGAACAAACTAAAAAACAACAAAAGGGCTCCAGGGCTTTTCTCCAGAACCTAACCATTCCGCCAGCTCAACAGCCGAAACCTCCTAGTCTGCCCCCTCCAAGCAAAGAAAATAAGCCTATGGATGCACACAAAGAAGGACATTACAAACTAAAACCGAGTCAACAACCAAAGATCATCTCCAAGACTCAACCAGATGAAATAGATGCGGCCAGAATAGACTTACTAATGAATATATCCACCTACTCAAAGATTGATGACCGACCATTTGCACAAGAGGATTCACAGCTAAATGAGTCCTCTAGAATAGCAATAGACTGCTATGAACAAACTAACTCTGAGCACAATCCAATAAATCCCAACAGCGATAACTCTGCTGACCATGACAGCATTAGTTCTACGATTGGAATGAACCTGGACGGAACTGCCATATCGGAGACGTCTTTAGACAATACGACTGCTCCCAAATCAGCTCTTGCACCACTGAAGCTTCCACAATTCATAGACCCGAGAAAGCCACATGCACGAAACAGGATAAAGCTGGAAAGAGTGAGCGGATGTGATGATATCCTGATCCTCAACAGAACAAATACACTACGACTGTTACACGCGATCCCCGGGCTAAGGACAATCACAACAAAAGACATTCAACTGATTGAATTTATAGATTCCAGCAGACTAGATCGCATTTGGATTGACTGCAGCACCAGTAAGACATTACATCTGATTGTAGCTCAAACAGAGGATCTGCATGCACTGGGATTTCATCTCAAAGTCATAGAATTGAGCACTGATTCAGTAACCAAAGTAATTAATACCACTACAGATGACCTGACCAACACAACAATGTCCTCAACAATAAGTACATCCGCTAGCACATACTCAGCAAGCAGGACACTTAACCTCGGAAAAAATATATCGCGCTCCTCCATTAGAGAATGCCGAAAAGAAAACTCATACTTGCAGAAAGATCATCAACCGTTCTGGAGGGAGATGAGCAACTCCCGAACAACATCAAATTCCAGCATTCATGGAAAGTATTAGCAGCGAACCACTCAAGTAACTTGCACCTTGACTGTATGCTCATGGAATACTCGGGGCAATGTCCACCTATACCGGACTAGTAGACCAGATCTAATAAATGCTGATGTGATATGTCTACAAGAGTCATGGTTGCACCAAAAACCGGTGTGCGATGGATTCACCACATATA
Source organism: Ambystoma mexicanum (assembly GCF_040938575.1). NCBI lineage: Eukaryota > Metazoa > Chordata > Amphibia > Caudata > Ambystomatidae > Ambystoma > Ambystoma mexicanum. Next base: position 1,045,440,532 of record NC_090930.1, on the reverse strand, counting down.
TGAACCTGGCCATTTGCAGAGATGGAGAGGACGATCATCTGCAGGATTACTTATCTTAATTAAGATGGGTGCACAATTGCAAGTAATTGATAGACAGAATATTACCTCATGGATCCAAATCGCAATATTACAAGATCTAACCTCCAGCAACGCCAACTGCAACCTTCCTACAAGTTGCCAGAATCAGTACTTGGGAATCCTGAATACGTACTGGAATCCCCAAAAAATACGAGAAGAAAGCTTTATCGATGCATTCTTAACTGCAATGGATGAAGCAGCAATTAAATATCCAGGTACCGCATTTATCATATGCGGAGACCTCAACATTCATTTCTACTCTAAAAATGGTCAAGAGCTCGACGAACATAGGCTAGAACAACGCGCCCGAAGATGGCCCAAAGAGATGCGCTACAGAAACATGATACGACTTGATGCCATCGATGAAATAACCAAGATACCGATTATGACATGGTCACGTGGGCAGAACACGGTGATCATTGACTACATATATCGATCAGAGTCCATAAAAGACCCGATACAACGAGCCAACAATATCTACGCGGAGGATAGCGACCATTGCATCTTGATCCGAGCATGGTCGACTACAAGACAGAACCTAACCCGGATAAACCTACCGGATCTAGAATCAAATATGGCTGCTACGAGGTTGAAAATAACCAGAGACCAACTAAAACAACTTCCTGACACCTTCATGCATACAAAGATGGCAGATAAAAGTAAGCTAAACTACGAATGGATCCTGCACAATTTCCAACAAGGACCAGCCCCCATGAAGGTGCTGAAAAATGAGCATTGGCATTCCTATAGCCATCTAATAGCTGCAAGGAAGAAAGATCTAAGGAAGCAAATAAAACAAATCAAAAAAGAACCCTGGTCGGGGCAACAAATGAACATCAAAAAAGCCAAACAAAAATACAAAAACTGAGCAAAATGATGCTGAGACTATGTTGCGAGCAATGGGTGCAAGGAACACCAGAGATCTATGGAAACTGCTAAACCAACAAACATCTCCATTAGACAACATGATATCTGAGGTCTCAGAAGCCAGCTGGACAACTCACTTCCAACAACTTTACCAGCAACGTCCATCTGTGAGCATGGAGGTGACACCCCCTATGCATGCTAAATGGTCACTCGATTGGCATCCATCTGACATAATTGATGCCATATGCAAACTGAATATGTCACGAGCACCAGGGCCAGATGGGTTATCTAATACCATCATATATGGGCCTGATATATGGGCAGCTTTGTTCACACAACTCCTGGATTTGATAAACAGAACAAACCGCATCCCATGTTCATGGCAAAAAGCTTTCTTAATTCCAATCTACAAGCAAGGCCCGACAGAGAACCCCCTAAATTACCGGCCAATCGCGCTCCTAGATCCGCTGGGGAAAATGTTTGCAAATATCTTGCTCTCCAAACTGAACACTTGGGCAGTAAAAGCAAAGAGACAAGCCATCAGGCAAACAGGGTTTGTCAAGCAAGTTTGGACAACTACAAACCTCTTTATTCTGAACTTACTTAAGCATGAAACAATAAGATCAAAAACCCAGACGTATGCTGCGTTCATCGGCTTACATCTGGCTTTCGATAATATCAACCGAAAGATGTTATGGGACAAGCTGACGAAATGGGTCTGTCCAAGCAATATCATGGAACCCATAAAACTTCTCTACTAGAACACCGAAGTTCAGATCCGACTGAGCAAGACTGGCCTGGTAACACGTCCAATAAAAACATGGCACGGGTTGAAACAGGGTTGCCCTCTTGCCGCCGCCTTGTACAACCTGTTCACCTCAGACGTCAAAGAATCAGTGGCTTCGGTCTTAATAAATCCACCGAAACTGAATTCAACATCAGTTACATCAATTCTTTACGCCAATGACACCGTCATTTTTGCTAAAACCCAGTGAGGGCTTCAAACAGCGCTGAATAATATCGAGGCGTATATGGATACCAACGAACTGGAAATAAATGTAAAAAAAACTAAAGTCATGACGCTAGTCCGTGCCACGTGTCCAACAGCCAAAATGCCATCTTTTTACTTTCACAAAGAAAGAATCGACCAAGTTCAAACCATCAATTACTTGGGGGTTTGTATCAGGGTTGTCAGTAATATCCTCAACTTGACTCAGAATTTGGAGTACCCCTTCTTCCCCTTCCTCCTCACCTGAAGTAGTTGACGAATAATCCAGCCTCTTTCTTCGGTTTCGCCGAGAGTCTGCTTTCTTTTTTTTGTGCAGGTATGGTCTGCCTCGGAAGGAAGCCACCGTGATTCAAGTCCAGGGAATCTCCGGTGACTCCTCTCCGCAACAGCTGGAGTGTTGTAGGGGAAAAAGCCTATGGCATAAAAAAAACAGATAGTCACTGCTGATGAGCCGGTAAGTAGAATACAAAGATGGCCGGTAACCTGGCTGCCTTGGATGGTGCAAAGAAGGACTCAGCAGAATGACCATGAGGAGTTAAAGGAGTGCGAAACCAAAAACAAATAGTAAATATGCCAAAAACGGAAAACTAGAAAGAAGTGAGAGAAGAAGGCTTCTCCTTAACAAAGTAAACCTGAAGAGGAGACAAGAGCCAGACAGAAAAGGGGGAAAAGAAAAAAGGTAAGGAGACCGAGACAAAAAGACAAGGGGAAGACAGGCTACTATGCGAGGATCAGGAAGGAAGACAAAAATCGGAGAGAGGGAGAGTACAAATGGTAAGCTGAAGCACGGGCGGAACACTGCCAAGGGAAATGATATGGAGCGCTAGCAACGAGGAGAAATCCAGGAAGTTGCAAGGCGCCGAGCCACCGAGTAAAGGATAGTAAATAGAACTCGGCGGTGGCCATGTTGAAAACCACTGGACCGTCGCATACGTTGTGAAAAACAACGTAATGGCACAGTCTAATGGCGGCTGAATTTCCACCTTCTCCATACACGCCAGTTACCCAAGTTTGTGACAGTTTGGTTTAACAAATCCAAAGTTGAGCAACCCTAGTGAGACCATCTGAAAACCAAAGCAAGAACACTAGCACGACAAGGCCTGATACTACATAGAAAATTCAGGAAATACTCTCTGAAACCCATCATCTTGTTCTACAAACGGAAAGTGACACCAATTCTGACATACGGTGGTGAGGCTATGATCAACTTACAGACAGATATATGGGACAAACTAGAACAAATCTTCTGACAAAGGTTTTATCCCTCCCGAATTCTGTCCCATCTTCGCGTATTAGATTCGAACTAGGCCTGCAATCCCTGCCCTCAATAATAAAATGGAAACAACTCGACCTGCTCAGGAAATTACTGAACTCCGACCTGATCCCAGCTTGAGACATTCTACGAGTCAGCCCAGGTAACATTAATGCTGCAGCATTGATTAAATGGAAAAACGACATCAATGCCCAATGAATTGTAAGCAACATATCCATGGACACTCTGCTCAACAGACCTCAACGAGCGAAAGTCCAAATTCCAAGACTGGATTGGATAACAGCACAAAACGAAAAAAACAAGTATAAACTAACGTTGAACTGTACAGGTGATGTCAGAGACTTGAACGAATTGCCATCTTATCTCAAACTCTTCCCAGAGCGTGTGATCCATGACCTTTTTTTGCAAGTCAGACTCAACATACTTCTGACCCAGGAAATCCTTGGAATCCGAACTCAATTTACTAACAACACACAATCTACGATCCGCATCCAGAATTGTAGATTCTGTAAGCAAATGGAAACCATCGAAACTCTCCAGCATCTACCGATGGAGTGCACCGCACTGGCACATCGCAATCGCACATCTATATCTGAAGGCAACTAAACTTTTGCACCCTGAAGAGCGCTGGTCGCTCATACTAACTGGCAACAACAAAAAGATGATAACGGCCGTTATCCGTTTTTTGGTTGGACATCGAGTCACAAGAGTTGACATGATAAACTTTGTATTGTTTCCCTGAATATCAATTACAGAAGTTTTAATTTTTGATCTAATGAATTTGAGTAATGTATAAATGTAAGGTTTATGACATAAACCACATGCATTTTAATAAAAAAAAAAACAATATACATACTCTTCTACTTAATTCTCTCTCCTCATTTGGCCTCAAAGACTCTGTCCTTCTATGGTTCTCCTCTTCTCTCTCTAAACATACCTTTGCCGTCTCCTGGGGTGGCTCCACCTCTCCCACCCTTCCTCTCAACCATGGCGTTCCCCAAGGTTCTGTCCTTGGTCCCTTTCTTTTTTCGCTCTACACGTCTTTCTTAGCCCCCATCATTTCCTCCTTCGGGGTTTCGCATCATTTCTACGCGGACGATACCCAACTCTTTCTCTCTTTCTCCTCCATCTCTCCTGACATCCACCAGAAGCTTTCTTCTTGCCTCTCTGCTATTAAATCTTGGATGTCCTCTCATTTCCTTACTCTCAATACCGATAAAATTGAAGTCCTTTTTTTTCCTGCATGCACTCTCCCTACTCCTTCTCCTCCCCCTTTCATTCTCTTTCCCCCTCCAATCTCTTCTTCTCTCCCCACGCACGTAACCTTGGTCTTTATCTTGACCCCCACCTCCCCTTTCTCACCATATTTCTCTTACTGCTAGATCTTGCCGCTTTCACCTCTACAACATCCATAAAATTTGATCCTTCCTAACCTTTCACGCTACCAAACTTTTAATCTCCTCACTCATCTTCTCTAGACTCTTCTACTCCTCTACTCTTTTCTTTGGACTCCCCTTTTCTCACCTCTCCCCACTTAAGTCTATCTACCACTCTGCCATCCGCTCCCTCTGCCTTCTCTCTCCCCATGACTCCATCTCCTCTTCTCTCTCCTCTCTAGGTTGGCTCCGATTTCATTCCCAGCTCAAATTCAATTTCCTCTGTCTCGTATTCAAATCCCCCCACGGTCTTGCCCCCCCTATCTTTCCTCCCTCCTCACTTTCTTCACTCCTTCTCGTTCTTTCTGCTCTTCCAATCTCTACCTACACCCTGTGCCCCTTCTCGCTTCCGCTCTTTCCAACTCCTTGCTCCTTACCACTGGAACCGCCTTCCACTTTTCATCTGCTCTACTTCTTCCTTCACTTACTTTCATACCTCCCTAAAATCCTATCTCTTTCATTCACCTCCTTAAAACCCTTTGCTTCCTCGTACCTCTTTTAGTATTCTCTCCTACCCCTCATTCGCCTTTTCCTACTTACCCTCCCCCCCTCTCTCCGTTCTCTCCACTCTCTCCTTCCTTATGTCCTGTACGTTTCTCATCCTCTTCTCTTCCTTACTTCTCCCTACTCCCTCTGCCTCCTCTCTTATTTCTACTCTCACCCACCCACTATCTCTTCTCTCTTCTTGACCCCTCCCTTCTCTTCTTCCCCTTCCATAATGTAAATTGTTTTTTTACTGCTTTCTGGTTTAATTCAATTGTTATGGAATGCTTGCTGCATATTGTTTGTTCCTCTTGTAAAGCGTTTTGGATTAAAACGCTATATAGATTCAATAAAATACAAATACAGATATGAGTCATGGTTATGCTTGTAGAGGGATTTGCCAGAGTTGGATATTGTGATCCCAAATACATTGTTCCATCAGGGGCCCAAGCAAAGCTTGCTGTGTTCAGGGAGTGAGATGTAACCGCAGTGACTGGATATAGTTCAGATTTTGCCTGGTTTTTCAGCAAGCCCGAGTACGAACCAAACTCAGTTTCATCACACATAATCAGTGCTAGGTTCTCACACAGGTTCCTGACAAACAGCAGAATAACATCAGCATATAGAGAGATAATATTTGGGCACCTGCTTATTCTGATACCATTCCTTGAGTGTTTATGTCTCACCATATCGGCCAAGGGTTCAATTATGATTGCAAAAAGCAATAGGGACAGAGGGTAGCCCTGGTGGGTGCCCCTGCCTATCTCAATTATATTAGACAGTTCACCATTTATGGTAACTCTCGCCACTGGGGATGTATTTAATAGTCGGACATACGAAATAAACCTGGGTCCAAAGTTGCATTGCGCGAGTACAGCATAAAGAAATTGCCAGGATACGGAATTGAATGCCTTTGGGCACGGCCTGTATGTTTGAGTCTATTTGGGTCATCACATTAAACACTCTGCAAATATTCAGCTAGTAGAATGGCCCGGACTGATCCGGGTGTATGATGTGTTCCATAAACGGCATCAGCCTAGCAAAGATTTTGATGTCAGGATTTATGAATGATAGTGGCCTGTAGGAACCACAGTCATCTGCTGGCTTATTAGGTTTGGGAAGGACCGTAATGATGGCTTCACACATTAAGGGCAACAGACCTGTTTCAAGAGCTTCTTCCCACACGTTAAGTAATTGTTTGCTAAGTGTAATGTTTATAAATCTCAGCCTCAAGCCTATTCGAACCCGGCGCCTTGCCAGTGGAGAGATTGTCTATAGCCCGTACAAGCTCTTCTACAGTTATCGGACCATCCGGGAGTAGTTAAGTTTCCTCAGACAGTTGGGGTGAATGGAAGTCCATCAAGATATGATAGAGTGTCCGTGTATGAACGGTCATCTCCTTGCATATAAAGTTCAGTGTACCAAGTCTCAAACAATGCATTAATTTAATTGCTGGTGTACACCACATATCCTTCCTTATTCCTTATGCAGGCTATCCCATTATTACCACTATCCTGCATCATCAGTCTAGCTAGAGACCTCCAGGGTCTTTCACCTTCTCCGTATCTATGGGCGGTTCTATGTTCTTTCATCCCCAGTTATTTTTTTGATTAGTTTTTTGCTGAAAATGTTTTAATGAAAAAACTCATCAAAAATTGTTTTTTAGGGAGTTCCTGCTAAGCCCCTCCCTCTCCTATTATTTATTCCCTCCACCCACTCCTACCTCCTGTATCCCCTTACAACCACCACCCCCTTATATTTTTCGGTGAGTTTTTCAATTGAAAAATGTTCTGCAAAAATCTCATCGTAAAATATACTCCTGATGAAACAATGCCGTACCCTATGGGCAGCCTCCGGAACCCCTATAAATATCAACACTCTGTTTGCAATATCATAAAATGTATTACTAGCCTCATTGATCTCCTTTAATATCACAGGCGATGGGGCAGAAGTATATGACAGTTCGAGCCTGTGTATTTCCTCCTCACCATTGTGAATATCCTTGCAAATAGTCCTCCATACCCCAAATTCAGAGAATTCAGTGGTCATAGCAATACCCCGAATATATGCTTTAAAAGCCTGTCACAGAGTCTCCTTGCCTTCTACTGAGCCCTTGTTCATCTAAAAAAACCAGCCGAATATTATCATGTATGTTGGAGGCGAAAGTCACATTCTGCAGTGCCAATGGCTTGAACCTTCAGATATTATATGGATTTAAGTGACGCGTGAATGAGAGGTGAATCAATATAGAAACACTTGTGTACAGGCGAGTTATAAATAACTTGTCATATCATATCATATAGGGGAATGGTCCCAGTATGTTCTCAGAAGTGTACTCGTGGTGGAGGTCATGCTAATAATAGTGGGGGAAAGGAGCCATAGATGAATCCTAGAGGAAGAGCCATGAACTGTTAAGTAATGAGTATATTCCTGATCTTCTGGATATTGTACCCTCGATGCATCAATCAAGTTAAGCTTGGCCATACCTTTTATGAGAACCTGCGTATCCCTTGAAGCACCATTGTCCTCCCCCACTGCAATCACATCAAGTGTCCAGTATCATATTAAAATCACCTGCCCAGAGTGTTGATACCATAGGGAACCCATGACATATTTCCAACATGTTGGTATAAAACTGGGTGCCGTCCAAATTAGGGCCAAAAGTATTAATCAGGAGAACCGCCCCACCCCTGATTCTACCAAAAACAACCACATAACGTCCTATGGGATCCACCTGGGTTTTAATGTGTCTGAACATAATTTGCTTATCCACAACTGTAAGCACACCATGGGATTGCATGTAATAAGTAGTATAGTATATATTCCTGCCCCAGCTGGTGCAATGTGGGAGTTTATTTTGCAAGTGGCATACATTTCCTGTAAAAACAGGATTCCTACGCTCCACATATGCCACAGGTTTTCGCCGCTTCACTGGGTGTCCCATACCTCTTAAGTTCCGGCTCATGAACACAACATCATTTGTCATAGCACCTTAGTACCATGAAATCCATAGCTACCTCTATGAAACGTGTGACTGACCCAGACAATACGTGTTATCTGTTATAAGCTTACCATACATATTTCCCCAATTTCCCCCAACTTGAAACCCACCCTCGCCGCCTGAAACCCCTTAGAGGTGCATGAACCCCCCAATACACACTTTCAACAAGCAACACAGCTCAGGGACTACTGTATGCGGTGAACATGCCATCGTCCTGAACTCTTGTAACAATATAGTGTGGGTAAAACAATATATTATATCAAATTAACCCACTTATGATTTCCCATTAATCAATGTAAGCAAAAGGATATAAACCAACAACTAGACATGGGTCCGTTAAAGCTCGACGATCGTAATATTATTTTCAATGAATGGCAGGGCTTCATCAGGTACTGTAAATAAATACGTTTTGTTATGGAATTTAAACCGTAATTTCATCATCGAGTAGGATGTTGAGCGGTCCCGCCACAGTTGCTTGACCCCCAGGAAGTCTTCCGTTCCTACTGCACAGCCATCAAAAAGTTAGGGTATATGTAGATCCTGCTAGAGCCACATTTCTAATTTGTCTCTGGCTGCCTTCAGTAAAGAGTCTCTGCCCATGTAGTGAACAACCCTGGCAATGATGGGTCTGTGGGCGGCTCCTGGTTTAGATGGTGCAACAAGTGACCTATGCGCTTGTTCGACCATAAATACAGATAATAACTTTGGGTGTGCCAGTAAAGATAACAAGGTGCTTTCCACAAAGGACTCCATGGGCCTCATTACGAATCAGGCGTTAAGGGGTTAACGGCGCCGTAAACAGCGCCGACCCTTAACGCCTGATTCCGAGGTCCCTTTGCGCCATGGTGAGTTTAACGCCTGCTTTTTGCAGGCGTTAAAATCCATGGCGCTAAGGGACCATGGTGGTAATTACGCCACCGTAATTTACGGTGGCGTAATTAGCGCCTTCCCCACTCCCATTATGCCCTATGGGGCAAAAATGGGAATGGGGAAGGGTAAAATGGGAAATGGGGATTTACCGCCCCACTCACCTTGGAATGGGGCGGTAAATCCGCCATCCACCATGGTGTAAACATAGTTTACACCATGGTGGTAAGGGTACGACCCAGGCGGTAACTTACCGCCTGGGTCGTAATGAGGCCCCATATCACCAGTGATTGAATCCTCCAGAACGCCCAAAATGCAAAGATTGTTGTGACGCAAACGCAACTCAAGGTCGTCACATTTCCTCTAGGTCGCTTTAACCACTTCCGGGAGTGTCGTGAGTTCCGCCTTCATGATGTTAGCATTATGTTCGATCTGCCCAACCCTTGCTTTCACTTCAGTGATCCCTCCCTGAGTTTTCTCGAACTAAGTGTTGATGGAGGTGATATTGGCTGTGATATCATCCAGTTTGGTATTGACCAAGTTGATTCCCTCCTTCATACTGGTTAAAAGAGTTTGAAGCTCAGATGGTTCAGCGGGAGAGCCATTATCCACAGCACAGAATACCGAAACTGATGCCTTTGGCGTGGATTTTGGCAAAGGCGCTCATACTCCGGGCCATGGCTTTCTCCCATTGCTCCACGGTGAACAATGTCAGGCAGGGTGTAGAGAAGTGATGCAGCTGGACCACGTCTCCTCCTGCCTTCCCCTTGTTCCAGTCGGGCCACCTAAATGAGGTCGAACCCAAAGCGCAATTGCAAGTGAGCCTTGAAGCGAAAGGAAAACCACACGGGAGGCCCAGGAAGATGCAACCTCACCAAGGCTCCCAGGCATGTCCCTGCCCACTAGGATCTGTGGAGTGGCAAAGCACGGCATCGTTATGCTAAATCTTGGGTTGACATGGGCCAAACCCCACCCACCGAAAAAACTGGGATACGGGGCCGCTCCCCTCCTACAAATTGAGAGTCAAGCCAGCATACTGCATCCAATTCCAATGTTTGTGGCACAGATTGCTCCAGAAAAAAAGATATACACGGCTTTCTTGCATGCCGTGCAACAGCACCCCCCCTTGTGCAAAAATGTCAGTGTTTTTTTCTGACTTTTAAAGAGGCAACTAAATTGAAGCAGGAAGAAAAGGCAAGCATTCCCAGTAAGCGGACAGAAAGAATAGATAAGGTAATGACATGGTTGAGAAGCGAGGTGATGAGTTCTTCTTTAATCTTTAATGCTATGTTAATGTTACTTTCCGGCAGGTGAAAGTGGGGGTGACGAAGGGGGGTAGAATGTTTAATAGAGAAAAATAGGGCTGAGTGATCAGTCCAAGGTAGATTGAGAGTAGGCATGAACCTAAGGAAATCAGTAGGGTAGGAAATGCCATCCAGCATACGACCAGCTCTGTGCTAAAAAGCCATATATCTAAACACTGTAAGTTAGAGACAATGCTACTACTTGGTGTGAGGGGTCAGAAATGAGAGTCTGACACAAAGTGCTAGTATTTTCAACATCAGGCATCTTTACTAAAAGAAAAGGGTTGGATAAAAACCTCTCTGTCCCTATCCTAAAGAGAGTTTCCCTACCTGGGAAACTAAAACTAAAGATCAGTCTGTGTCTTGTCGTCAAGCTTAGGTAGATTGTCCTTGTGTCCAAAACATATCTGACCATCACACTACAAATTAAACAATTAAGAAGTGTAGAAAAAAGTGTCTCTGATCTAGATTTAGCCAAAAAGTGTTAAAATGTAAAGCAAGTAGATAAATCCAACAAAAATGGTTTCTTACAAGGAAACGCCATTGCATCCAGAGGATGGCTCCCTTCCCCTTGATTATTTTCCAAATGGATGGTGAAAGTATCTTTTCCAAACAATGTTCTCTTTTGTACAATAAATACTCCAAGGATGGCAAAAGTGTCTCTTTCACACAATAACTTTCCAAGGATGGCACAAGTGTCTATTTTATATAACAACTTTTCAACGATAAACTCCTAGTATACTCTCCTGCTAGGAATCCTTCAGTAGATTCTTTAGATCCCCTGGTATACTCACCTGCCAGGTATCCTTTCCCCAAAGGCTCAATGCCTGATATACGTCTCTTATCAGGACTTCTTTCAATGTTCACTTAGTCTTTCAGTATAGCACAGTTTTACTCCTGCACTGTCTATACTCAATTGGCTTTAGATATTACTTTTTCAACTTTCCCTGTATTGACATTTCATATATGTAGACTTGTTCAGGTTATATCTTTTAACTTCTACATCAATGTTCATTTGCTTATGGAAAGGCTTGTTCCAACTTTCCCCATATTGGCTTCTCAGATACAAATTCTGCCTTTCAATTTCTTCATTAAAGTTTATCCGCTTGTAATAACATTTGCTCCAACTTTCCCCATCTTGACCTTTCATGCATTATGATTAGTGCAAATACTGTCTCTCTACTTTACTTGGTCAGTATTCAAAATGAACTTTCAATTGTTCATGTTCCTGTCTGTACGCCCCATGGTTCCCTCTATCACGGGGCCGACTCACTGGTGCTTGAAAGCATTTCCAACCTGTGGCACACTGTTGTGGGAAAGTCCTCACTCTGGAATGGCGTCTCCCGCTTTGCAGACCCACTTTTAGCTTTCCCACTGGCTCTGCGTTCACTTGCCGGTTAAACTGTTGCTGTTCAGCATGACCGCATCCTTGACAGCTTTGCTGTTGCTGCTGCCGGTTCTTTAGTGGCTCTTCCCTGCTGCCCGCCACACTCCTCTGGGTTTCCCACCACTTTGGTAAGAAATGCTGACAAACAGCAGCTTGAAAGCAATGGCCTGTTGCTACAAGGTCTCTTCCCAGATGCCTGCCTACTCATGCAGTCCTGATTCCCGCTGCGCCCGCTCTGCTTCTCTTCTCTCCGACACCTGATTGAGAGTGCAAGCCATTTTTAAATGTCCTGCACAGCTGATCTTCATTGAAACAACTAGTCTACGTGTTTGGCTTGAGGTTTCTTTCCATCCATACCAACTCTGTCTTTCTCTTCTTTGTCTCAGTACTTGACGCGTTATGGGAGTTGGAGTCCCTAGTATTCATAAGACTTCTACTGTGATATTGTTTGGGATTCTTATTTGGGACAAAAACATCAGAGACAAAGGATGTTAAATGTAAGTTATGTGTATTTGAGGTGCAAATGTTATTCTGTTCACAGTGTTTTGCAGAAAGAGTTCTTTTGGTCCTGCAATCAGAGGGACATTTAAAGTGACAACATGCCATCAGGAAATTAGGAATTATAGGGCCGTCCTCATTTCTAATGGAAGAATACAGCGTCTCTCCTGATGGGGATCACCACATCTCCCTGAAAGCCATTTCCTCCCATGTGATCCTCCCTCATAATACCACCACCAGGGTTAGGATCAGGTAGCAACTGCCGTCCCTTGGCCACATGAGAGATCTTCGGCTGGAGATCAGTGATGACTCCACAGTACTCATCTCATTGGTAAGTCCATTGGAGGGAAATTTGATACAGTTATTGAGGTCACAGATTATACACAGGCTATTATAACTAGAGAGGGATCAAGCTATGAAATAAGCAAGTGCCACTCCTGGGCAAATGTCGCAGAGAGGGCCCCAAAACATGTCCCTCTCCCCCCCAAAGTGTGTCTTTGCACACAGTTATCTCCAGACATGCCTCTGGGTACCAATGCTTGGAAGTGTTTTCTATCTGTTGCAGAGAAAACCAGAACACCACCTTGCCTGACGTACCAACAGAACAAGACAGCAAAGACAATCAAAGCTTCGCAGAGATCTGATCACAGTAGCAGCATTATGAGAGAGAGAAAAACACAGGCTACAGCCATCCACTACTTATGACAAAATGATTTCTGCTCTGCAGGAGTGCAAGGATGAGTAGTTGTAAAACCACCTACTGAGCTCTCACACTTCGACAAACCAACAGTGATCCCAATCGTAAAGGTAAAATGCACACAGTTAAGATATATACCTTCTTTGCCTTTTGTGGTTACTTGGGCAGAGGGAAGGACATAGGGCCTCATTATGAGTTTGGCGGTAAGTGGTAAAGTTGGAGTAACTCTGTTACTGGCAACTTTACCATTACGCCAAATTACGAATGACCCAAACATTAGTGGTAATTCCTCCTGTGGAGTTACCTCTGGCAGAATTACCTCCCACGTTAAATCCACCAAGAATCAAGAGAAAGAGCGCCTGTACTAATCTTCTAACGAAAATACAGCCAAATATCAAAAACCCATTATCGCAAGATTACAAGCTCAAAAACATCGGAATTACCTCCAAAAATCACAGGTAATTCCTCCAAAAACACAGCACAATTACCTCCACAAAAAAGGTGGAGTTAAATGCATGCAGGTGTCACAAATCAAGGTCCAGGTGCACCTGATCCACTCAGGTGGAGTATAAAAGGCCTACACCCACCCCCAACACACATCCAAGCAACATGCAGCCACAAGCAGACATAGATTACGGACTCCACAACCTACTACTCTACATTGAGCTACAGCAGCATGATGGACCACAGCAGGGAAGGAGACAGGCGCAACCAAGGCATAGGAGACGCATGCAGCGGAGGCCATCAATACCATGTGTCCGACCATCCCCATGGACACTCACGGATAGCCAATTATTCACCTTATACAGACTGGACCGTCCAACCATTGCTGACCTGCTCATCCTGACACAGGCACAACTGCAGAGTGCCATTTCCATCAGAACAGCCACCCTGCTCCCGATTGCCCTCGCTGAAGCTTGTGGCTGTCCTACATTTCTATGGCACAGGTGCCTTCTAACACCCAGGCGGGGCACTGCATGGCCTGTCTCAGGCCACATTTTCAAAGGTGCTGGACCAGGTCCTAGCTGCCCTAATGATGCACGCACATCAGCACATCTCCATGCCCATCACCCAGGCACAGGTGCATGCTGCCAAGGCAAGGTTCTACAGCATAACACATTTTCCCAAATCCATTGCGGCATTGGACTGCACCAATGTGGCGTTGGTACCATCCCAGGCAACAGAACAAGCATACCGCAACCGGAAACAATATCACTCGATGAACGTGCAGATGACCTGTGATGCTGATCTCACCATCAGTCACTTCTGTGCCCGATATCCTGGGGCCACACATGATTCACTGATTCTGTGCAACAGCACCCTGCCTGCGTACATGGAGAGGCACAGAGGACAGCACATCTGGCTTGTGGGTAAGTAGCACTCAGACCTGTGTAAGGAAGGCATTGTATCAAAAGTATGACAGACACAATGAGGCACAGTTCAAGGGTGTTTATTAATATTAAACTGTAAAATGGGTGAGATAAACGCCCAATCTAAACCCAAACCTAAAATGGGAGCAAGTTCGACCATCAAATAATAAAGATAACGCAGTCCTAGTGGATTCAGGTCAAAATAAAATAGCCTATACTAAAAAACCTATTGCCAACCTTACTCTAAAGAACAAAAGGGTGTGGGACAATAATGTGTGTAACAAAACAGCGTGAAACAATATATCCAAATAATGGGCAGTTCAGGATTGCTGAACTTCGACTTTCCCTTCCCCACGTTTTCAGCACAGGGGAAGGCGGGACACTTTAGCTTGGCATCCACTCCAAAACATCTGAGCAAGAGGAGCCAGTCTCTGGGGTATGCCAAGGCCTTCGAGGCTAGTGTCTCTTTTGATTAACAAAATAACAAAAAGTTTATAAAAAATCAAAGTTCCATGGGTTTTTCTTCTTCCTTCTCTCTCCAGTAGACAACATTGGGTGGAACGTCCAACCCGTGTCTCCCTCAGCCAGGCTCAGACCCCTCTTTACTTCACAGCTACTATAGGCTCCCCTCAGCCGGGGGCAAGCTAGTTTTCAGTTTCGTGCCACTTCTTTCACAGATCTCTCTCAGCCGGGCTCAGACCTGTCAAGGGCCTTTAAAAGTTAATGTAGGTCTCCCTCTGCCGGGCTCGGAACTCCTCGCTCGATCAAAGTTTTTCAATTGTACGTGGGATTTTGCTTGACCCCATATGAACACTTCGCTCCCTTTTCACCGTTCACTTCCACTTTCATATTCACTTTTACTTTCCTTCAGTAATATTTTTATCAGAGACCTTCGACTGGACATGCACAAGTGCTGGAATACTCTGATATAAAGTACTCCCTCTGTGTACAGTTCAAAGGATGTCTTTCCGACACTTTCGCCACTCACATCCTTCTTTTGACACAGAGCAGTATCACACAGTTTCTTCATACTCATCGGCTGTATTGAAGGCTTTGTCTGCGGACTCAATTGTGGAGCCAAGGACGATCCTCCGGTGGCTGCAGCTCCTCCGTGGCTGGGTTAGCCGTGCAGGAGGGCCCCAGACATTGTGCGCCGTCTGTGTAACAATTCCTGGTTTCCTGCTTCGGCCAGACTTGTGCTACTTGCCAAGCTCTCTGAGACTTATGATCAGCTCGGATACGTGGTAAGGGCTCCCCCCTCCTTGCACCCCGTCTTGGTTCTGCTGTCTCTCTCTCTGGGCTCAGCTGCTGCCTGGGAAACCTTGCTCCGCCGTGTGCTCTGCCTCGCTCCCTGAGTGCTTGGGTCTGAGGTAGGGATCCTCTGCCGGTCTCAGTCATGCAGCCTCTCTCCTGGCTTCCCAAGAACAACTCCTTTCTCTCTCCTTGAAGGCTCCTTTTAAGCACCTCTGTGATGTTAGCAGGCTGCAGGTGTGTGGTTAGGTTTGGGCCTGCCTGACTCTGCCTGTCCTTATTAGTGTGACAAAATGGTGGTCGTCCATAGGAGTCAATGGCCCTGGGATTCCCATGGGTAATGCTCATTGCTCCCAGTTTGCTCTTCTTCGTTTCAGTCATGTCCGCAGGGTAGGAAGGGTGAGGATTATGGGAGTTGTAGTGGTTTGTATAATGGGGTGGAAAATGAGCTTGAAGGGGTTCCAAATAGAATTAACCTTTCGGATAATGTTTCTTAGGGTTCTGACTTTGAGTGGGGAATTGGGAATAGTGAATAGCGGACTTCTTATGGATATGTGTGGGAACGGTTCGGCATCGAGAAGGACATGGTCTTGATGAGGTTGAGGTAGAATGGCAAACTCCTACAAAAGCTGAGGGGATATCGGGTGAGGGCATTGGAAGTGGGGAGGGGGAATACCATACATCACCTAATGGTGTTCTCCCCAATGACCGCAGAGGTCCTCCACCTAAGTGATCCTCCCTCGCTTGTCCTCCCCCAGGGTTGGAATCCAACAGCGATGGTCCGCACCTGGCCATCTGGGTGTTGGATCACCGGGGTTTCATAGGAGAACACCCCTAGGTTTCTCACACCTGACTGCCAAAAGCACTGACATGCACCTGGGGCATGTAAGCAGTAGTATATTGAATGAAACACAATTCCCATGATGCAACAACAATAATACCCAGAATAGGCCAGACCGACCCCAGGACACAAACCTGACACATGTGATGACACAGGGCATTCAGCCATGCAAGGTAGCACCACGCAATCAGGTCAACGTACAACCCATGTAAGCATATCCATGTACCCTACATGGCGTACTGCCACGCCATAGCTGACTATTTATTAATTTATTTTATTTCATTTTTACATTTATAAAGCACGCTAAGCCCAGAGGCATTGAGGCGCTGTTACAGTCCGCTAGAACAAAGTATGTAGTTGTCATACAATCCAGGTAGGCGGAAGTCTATGATATTTGCAAGGTGGGTCAAGCCCCGATGTTGGGGTGCACCTGTGGGCAGGTGCAGTTAGTTGAATAGCAGAGTATTCAGCGATTTACAAAAGGTCCAGTAGGAGTGTTCGGCTGGAGGGAGAAGGTTCCAGTGTTTAGCAGTCTTAGAAGAGAAACTGGAGCCTCCCACTTTTGCCAGTTTGACTTTGGGCTGGGCGAGACGGTGTGTGTAAGCCACCCTCGTTGGTCTGGAGGAGGCCACTTTTGAAAACCTTTGGGATAGGTAAGAGGGGGCATCATTGGTAAGGCATCTGTGCGTGATGGATAGTATGGGAACCAATTTCACATCAGTGACAGACTACACATGACTGTCGACTCCCACAATGCGTATGACTGCAAGGTAGCCATGGTGCCCATGTCCCAACAATGTTGATGCACACAAGGTGCCCTGTGCCCATCCACTGAGACATGCACATAGGGGTCTGTACGTCAAGACCATGCACTTGTTCCCAGGACCACACATCTCACACTGTTCGTTCATGTATTGCAGGTGACACTGAGTACCCGCAGTTGCCATAGATAAGGACCCCCATACGAAACCCTGTACACCACAGGAGATGGCCTATAATGAGGCACAGAGCATAACAAGATAATGCATTGGTAGGCCATTTGGCCTCCTAAAATCCAGGTTGAGGTGCCTACATAACACAGGCGGTGCACTGATGTACAGCCCTGAAAAAGTTGGGAAAATCATAGTGGTCTACACCATGCTGCACAACATGTGCATACGCAGGAATGTAGCAATGCCCACAGATGTGAACAATGACCCCCTTAGCTCTAATGATGAAGAGGCTGAAGGAGGCAACAGGGCACCCCAGGTGATACGTGGGGAAGTAAGGGAAGGTCAGATGGTCCGCCAGGAGCTCATTGACATTTTCTTTTACTCCAGACACATGACACCCATACATGCAATGAATGCAACTGTCTAAATTGCATTACATTATTACTAACAATATGAAGAAGATTCAAGTGTGTTTAATACTGGCAACAAGGTAACACCATTCCCAACACCAACTACCACCCACAACCCCCAACACCAACTACCACCTCACCCCCATCCCCAACACCAAGTACTACTCCCATTAGCGCTTACGCTTACTCCGTTGTCCGCATGCCTGGCAGCATTAGAGGCACGTTGTTGTGGGTGCCTGGGCGTGGTGTTCTGCAATGACCCCTCAGTAGGGGTAGCAGACTGTGAGCTCGTCTGCACGCTTCCTGTAGATGTTCCATGCTCAGATGTATGGCTCTGGACATGTCTCATATGATGAGGACATTTGTTCAGCCAGCTCCAGGACCATCTGGCTGGTGAGACACAGGCTTGCATTGCATGTAACTATGCTCCTGCAGAGATGGTCGATTGACCACGACAACCGTCTCGAGGCACCCTGGATGCAGTCACGCATGGCCTGTGCAATAGCACGCATTTCTGCCTGCCTCTGTTCCAACTGGTACAGGCGGTCCCAAATGGCCTGGAGAGTGAGGGCAGGCACTGGAGGTGGTGTGTGCACTTGGTCATGTACCTTGTGCTGGGCATGACGCTGAGCATCCCTGGCCTTATCGTCAGATGAGTTCTAGCGTAGCGCAGGGCACAACAAATATCCTACTGGGGTGGTGGTGAGCGCAGTGCGGAGAAGCTGCACAGGGGGGATGACTCAGAGGAGAAATGGCAGATGGGGGAATGTAGGTGGCTGGATGCAGGGGAGGTACCCTCATACTGGTCTACATGAGTGCCTGCAGTGGCCTGCTGCAATTGCTGGCTCGCATTCTCACCCTGACCCAACTGGGCGTCCACAGACGGACCCGATGTGGCAGTTACCTGGCATCTTTGTGGTGGCAGAGATTGCACACTTGAGGTCAGTGTTTTCCCCGTGGGCTTGTCCGCATGACAGCCAGAGTGTCTGTCGGTGGCCTGATGGACTGGTGCTTCCTTTTGGGTGGCACATTACCACTCCCTTGGCCTGGCTGCTTGCTAGAAGTGCTTGGTGCTGGTGTCGTGGGGGGCCAGCCACCTAGGACATTTCCTGGGTGTCTTGAGTTCCTGTTGGGACAAATTGAAATGTGTGTTACCACATTGGTGCTGAGGTGCTTGGCAAAACAACATTCACTGTCACTTGTACTATGTCCTCACTGTGTGTTGGGGCTCCTGGGGGGGGAGTACATCATGCATCGGCTACTGTGTACATGGCATACATTGTGTCAGGATGGCCATGTGTGGGTTTGCCAGCTTAATTTGAAGGTGCATCCAAGGGATTATTTGGGCTACGGGCTGTCCATTACAGTTTTTCATCTGGACTGTCGGTGGCAGGTATCTGGTGGTGCAGTCAGGTGGGTGAATTGCATTTGGTTGTGTGTGGGTCAAGTGGCCATGTTGTCAGATGTGTACTCCTCAATGTGTCTGTACATGGGCCATAGTAGATGAGGGCCTTGTGGCTGTGAGGCAACTATCAACAGTTGTGCATCCAAGGGCAGGGACAAGTTGCATGGTTACATGTTGGCTATGTTGACTGTGCATGGGTATCATATCAGGGGGGGTCCTGTGGCCATTGGTTGTTGTCATTGGGGCCTAGTGCCTCACATGGATGGTGATTGCTTACTGGGGGTCACGTCGCTTGCTTGCATGCATGGCAGTGTGGGTGTTCGAGCATGTCTGCAGGGTTGTCCATTCATCGTTGGATGGGCCACTGTGGTACTCACCAGACTCAGCTTGGCTGCTGGCTCCTCGCTCTGCCGTGCCCACGCCTATGTTCCGACCATGTGCAGTATCTCACTGACCATCTCCTCCCACAGTGTCAGTTGCATGGGTTCCACTGTGCCACCTCCAGTGGCAGCTGTCTCCTGGCGGTGGATGGAGATGATGCTTCTGACCCTGGCCTTAAGGTTATTCCACCTCTTTTTCATGTCCTCAACATCACCTTGTCCTGATTTCAGCCCATGTGTGATTGTTGTGCTGTTGGCTGGTCTTCCTATGAGATGCCCCATATAGCTCATTTGAGTTTGCAACCACTTGCTCTGCCAACACTGTGAGCTCCTGCTCACTGAATTTGGGTTTATGCTGCCTCATATCGGTCACCCTGCCTTTGCCCTTTCCTGTGGACATGTTTGGCCTTAGCTGGGTGTCTGAATTGCACTCCTATCTTGAGATATTCGATGGATTATGATTTTCAAAATGGCTCCCGTGGAGCTTTGTTTTATAGCGATGACAAATTTCCACCGGCGGAATTTCCGCTGACCGCCATGGTGGTAAAGATCATTCTGCCATTTTTTGACGTCATTTCGTCATACCACGGGTTGTACAGCGATAACTCCGGGGGCGGGATTACCATTATCGCCATTGGTTTGTGTGCGCGCCCGCCAGTTTAAAATTCACAGAGACGCATGGCGGTAAGCTAAATCCGCCTCTGCGGAATTACCGCTGATTTACTGCCACACTCATAATGAGGCCCATAGTCTCAAGTGGGGCGTGAATGTGATTCAGTAGCAACCCAAACAACAAAATATAAGAGTCTAAAATAAAGGGAGTGTCCAATCAGAGTTCTATACAAATATATATATTTTAATTAAACACATTGGGCCTCATTACGAGTCCGACGGTAACCGTGCCTGAATTTCCGGCAGGTTACCGCCGGACACGTATTACCATTCTGCTTCCGTGATTCCCGGAATTACCGGGGCATTACGACCCTGGTGACCCGGGAATTCCGGAGGCGGAATTTGGTAAATCCCCATTCCCATTGAGTACAATAGGACTCAATGGGAATGGGGAAGTGGAAACACCGGCACCATCTCGTGATGGGGCCGGTGTTTCCATGTCTGCCTGCAGGCGGTTGGTGTTAAACCCGCCAGGTCAGACATGGTGGGAATGACACCTCCGCCTGCAGGACTCGAGATCACCCGGTATGGAAATAACGGTGGCGGCGGATTTACCGCCATCATTATTTCCATACCGGGTGACTCATAATGAGGCCCATAATCTGCAAGAAAACTAAATAGAACATTTATTTTTATCTTTATTCATTTGCAGTACTTATATTGCGCTTTCATCCAAAGGCCTTTAAAAAGAGCAAAACAGTACAATAAAAATGAAGATTCGGACAATTAAAGGTAAGGATTAGGGACCAGAGAAGTAACAGTGTTCCGGAGAAGTAGGGGAGACTTGAGCCGTGTTTTGTCCAAAGAGAGAGAGGGGCACGAGCGAATGTCAATGAGGGGAGAAGTCCACATGTTGGGGGCGAGGAGCTGAAAAGAGCGAAAATGGAATTCTGCACAAGGCGGGTGAGGAACAAAATAAATTGGGAAGAAGACCGGAGGTTCCGAGTATGTTGAATGACGAATCTAAAGATGTTGTCCCTTCTCCCCTCGGCGCAGACCTTTACCATGGGGCCAGGCCGGTGCGTCCACAGTACAATAGTCCCCCTCGGGGTGATGCACAGAGGAGGGCAGCCCTTTATGGGATTAGGTACGATCTTCTTCAGAGAATGCTGTATGACCCCGCTTTATCACAACTCCCCTCTTCGTCAAAGACCAACCTCCCCGTATCATATTCAGATAGGGCTAATTTCCTTTGTTGTACAGTCAGACAAGCTAATAGTTTAGGTCTGTTCAAAACAACAGAGAGCAGCACAATTAAGTTTCCATATAAATCCTTGTGAAGAATAAGAGGACCAGGAGTGTGCAGAGCACTCCAGAGAACCTCAGTAGACATTCTAGCCTTCCACATTTGATTGGGCCTTATGGCCCGAGGAAACGTGAAGGCTCCGAAAGAATTGCAGACCGACATGGCAACAGAACTGGGAAGTGCAGGAATTTAAATCCACGTCAGCTGAGACGCAGTGAGAGAGCCACCCTCTGAGGAGGAAACCCGAGAGACGCCGACGCGGCGAGCAGGGAGATGCTCCACGAGCAGCCGTACAAGGAGCTGGTTGGGAGCCGAGAGGCAGTCCGGGAGAAATGAGCTACATTGACCGCTGCCCAAGAAATCTTGTGGGCATCCCAAGGTCCGGCAAACTGCCAGAGACCGAAACCACAGTAAAACAAGGAAGCAGTGAGCGGCAGAGAGACCTTTGATGAGAGAAGTAGTGGAATGCTGCTGGGGGCGGAGACGACAATGTGGGATCAAAGTAGCTGGCAGGGCCTCTGCCAAACTGAGAGAGCATTCGAAGGCTGCCGGAGTATCACCTTAGAGCACCGCTGCTCGGAAGACGCTGCTGTAAAGGTCCAGATTCAACGCTGCCAAGGTTGGGTAGAGTACCAGTTGCACAAGTAACATCCAGGTTGGGGACCTCATTCAACGCAGCGCTGCTTGCATAACATGACACAAAAGCAAGAGCAGCGCGAGAAGTCCCATGGTGTAAAGCAATGAGGGGTGGGTGCCTTGGGGGCAGTGCATGGTAGTTGTATAGAGCAGGCAATGGGTTGTGGTACAAGATGTCATAGGGGGGCTTTTTTTTAGCAATATGTGAACAGATAGATGTAGCCACATTAAGAAAGCATTTCTCGCAGACATCTCATAAGAAAAGAGCTGCAGGCCCTGTGTGACAAGCAGAATGTATCTCTTGAACATTCAGCAGAAACAGTGTGCTGAAATGTTGCACGGCTGAAGTTTCCCAGGAGAACGAAGACACAGCAAAGTCACTCTAAGAGATACTTTTGAGTCCATTGAGCTAGGCACCTGGGTGCACGAGGAGAATCGACGGAAACATTTTAATTAAATGCAGTTAATTAAACCCCAGCCACAGTGTTGTATATTTTTTCAGACTGCACTTGGCAGCAAGGTGTGAGAAGGGAACTGGGGGGCCAGAGCGTTGGGGTAAGGGTTATGGGGCGTGGGACTGGGAGCCAATCATCAGAGAGAGGTTTCTATGTTCCTAGGGTGCAGCAATGTACAGTGTCCTCGCTGATGTTCGCGGGGCACACCATTGGTCCAACTCAGTGTGAATGTCTCATCCATTGCCATCTCAAGCAATTTTGTATATTGGACATTGCCAACCAATGGCAAACAAGTGTTTCTTGACTGATCAGCACAATCACGTAATTGAGGGAAGGTTAGTGACGTCAAAGGGGTGTTAATGTAATTGTGGTCAAAAAGTGTGTAACCGGGAGGGGTGGGGGGTGGCCAAGATGGCAGAGAGGTAGGACGAGCGCCCTAATCCCTCTTTGTCCATCGGCCTGTATTTGGAAAATTGATTACCTTTTCCATGGCATTGCTGGTTGTCCCAGGGCTCTGTTGAGCTCTGTCACGACCCTCACCCAAAACCCCCTCTGGCAAACCCATTGGCCCGGTGGAGTCAAGACTCGGGCCTTTAGAGCCTGGCATCCTCTTCAAAAGCCCTCATGGTGCCAGTCCTGGCGCCTGTGGCGCCAGGTTCATACACATGAAAAACAATGTGCTTGGGAACTACTTTATTGTATTGTCAGCCAACATGGAGGCATCCACATAGCTTGGTTCGTATGAACCAAGCTATGCGGTCTAGTGTTTTGGGTGTGGTAGCCTAGGGACTACTTTAACTGGCTATTTTGTTGGGGCTATTTAAACCACACCCGAGCAAGACAACACGCTTCGCGTTACTTTGCAGCTTGCAACATGACGCTCACCGTGTCCAGCTATTCCCTCGAACCTCGGAGAAGTAGAACCTGCAAGGAGACAAAAGGAACCTCATTATCAGCAGCATCTTACCTGCAGTCTTCATCTTTAAACACTCGCAACTACTGAGAACAGCTTCCTCGAATCTGCACACCTCCCGGACAGAACAACCTGAAAGAGGAAGATAGAGGCAACATTAAAGAAAGCAGTAGAGACATTTACAAATTAAGAACTGCTCAAAAGGCTTACCTGGCTGGTTGCCTCTCGGCTGGCATCACTCCGGACATTCCACTTGCGCTGAAGAACACTGCGACCTACAAGGAAGGAAAACACAGGTTAGCAAAGGCAAGACTTTGCGGCGCTGCGCATAGCGCTTACTTACCGCATCATAGCGCTCTTAATGCGCCATCATTTACCAGCGGGGCTCAACCAACCCAGTTCGCCGCACTGAAGCTCTGCATACCTAAGGGAGAAAAAAGAGACATTTTAAACAAAGAAAGGCATGCAGGATAGCAACAAAACTAAAGAACAGCAATAAGACCTACCTGAACAATATCAAACGGGCCGGGGTCAGTGAAGTAACTGGACCGCACTCGCCCATGAAAGACAACCAGGTGAGCGTAACAGCTCGAGGAGCGGGGAGGAGGCAGGCAGCTCCAGTGTAGAGGGGCATGCCAGTGGCACGGAGCTGTGAGGCGCGACTCGCCAGAGCCGGCTCCCCCAGGGGGCGCTGAGCCATGGCTAGTGCCGCTCCAGCACAGGAACTGAGGGAATGTGCAGAGCTGGTGAAGGGGAGGCCCTCTGCCTGTGAACCCAGTGGGACGGTAATGACATGATGTTTTGAATGGAGCCACATGGCTTGCCATGAGAAGGCGCGTAACGGGGCAGCAGGCAAGAGAAGGAGCCAGAGGTACGCAGCATTGGCCCTGCTCCTGCAGCAGCCTAGTGCTGGGCTGCCTGCTGGTGAGGGGGAAAGCCGGGGAGAGCTGTCCCAAACTCTCCTGCCCTTTCCATCTGTGGCAATACCGGCAGCTGTCCTGGGGAGGTTGGAGACCCTCTGAGGTCATGTATGTTTTTTTAAGCGGGGTTGGTGTGCTGAACTGGATTTACCGCAATCCCCCTGCTGGAGACAGCTGGCAACTGCATCCTGCCGGTCGGCACTCTCTAAAGGAAGCCCACACATGACGGCAACACCCTGGATTGACATGCAGGCTCCCTGGGGCTGCCGGGGACCCCCTGAAGCTGAGGATTAGCCAGAAAAGATAGAGTGGTGGCTGGACCAGGGCCCTTTTCTGTTCCCTTGCTGGGGGTGACCCGCCACAGTGCTCTGCTGGTCATATCATTAATAAAGGAAGCCCACCCAGGCCGGGAGTGGCACCCGCGGCACTGATGGAAGCAGTGAGGACCCATCCCTGGGGGCAGCAAATTCTTAGACTTGAGGCTCACCTGTGGTTTGCCAGCAGTCTTGCTTTTGGTATAGTGTAAGTAAGGACGGTCCTCCCTTGCTGCTAGTACTCCCTAAAATGGAACAGGGTGAACTGGCTGCCAAAGAGAACTGTCCCCCAAAGGAAAAAAAAACCTGTATGGGAAAAACCTTCTCTGTAGACTGGAAGCCTGATTACGGAATCTGGTCCGGTGAAACTTGATGTTGATAAGGTAACAAGTAAATGCAGAGACTTCCCAGCGGGTCAGCAGTGTAAAGAGAGCCGAGCAGCAGAAAGGCAAGTAGGGCGAAAGGCAAGTTCCAAAGTAAGTAAATGCGAGCACGGCAGCAAGATAGCAAGAGAAGGACAAAGGAAAGGCTGAGGAGGGAGCGAGGAAATGTGAAGGCTCCGAAAGAATTGCAGAGCGAGAATAACAGGAAGGCAGCGTGAGGACGTGCAAGAAACAAACTAGTGTTTACCAGGCAACAACATTGCAACGCGAGGAGCCTGTGTTGTTTCTCATATTTGTTTGTACCCTCAGAAGCTCCTCCTCCCATTGCGTTGGACATGCAAGGGACGTGGCATCCATTTTAGGATTGGCTGGAGTTGGCTGGAATGGCTCCCAAAGTACAGCAACTAAGCAGCCATCTTGGGTTTCGCGTGTATCGGTTGTCGCTGATGATGTGGGTGGCTATGGGCTGTTTTCCAGTGATGGCAGAGAGACCAAGGTGGATGTCGGGACGTAACAGTATACCCCTTTCCCAGTCCGGTGCCACCAGGTTTCCAGGGGTGCAACTGATGGAAATGTCTCACCAGAATGGGAGCATGGACTTGTGTAGCTAGCTCCCAGGTGCGGTCCACAGGTAGGTATCCTTTCCAATCTATGAGGTATTGCAGCACTCCCCTATAATACAGGGAATCACAGATATGGGCCACTTCATACTCTGGTTCTTGATTGATACAAACTGGCGGTGGTTTAGCAGTTTGACGTCTTCCGGTGGAGGTCTTATACGTTTTAAGAAGAGATGAATGGAAAACCAGGTGTATCCGGCTCCAAGAAGTTGGAAGCTGAAGATGAAAGGCCAAAGGATTGATGATTTTAGTCACTTTGAAAGGGCTGAAATACTTAGGTGCACATTTTCCTGCCTTTAAGTGCATAGGTATAAACTTGGCGGCCAACCAGACTTTGTCTCCTACTTTGAAGTCCGGATCTGGGTTTCTGTGTTTGTCTGCATTTTGTTTGGCATGTTTATGGGCATTGTATAGGTGACTCAAGGACTTGTCTTGAACCTCATGCAGATTTTGCAGGAGTTCTTCTACCGCAGGAATGCTGGAGCTGGCCTGAGGTAAGCAAGGTAACCAGATGGGGTGGAAACCATAATTGCAATAAAAAGGTGAGGTGCCAATAGCTGAATGGTATGTGGTATTGTAGGAAAATTCACCAGTCAGTAGTAAGGAAACCCAGTTGTCTTGGGTTGCAGTGACAAAACAGTGAAGATATTGCTCTAGAGTTTGAGTCGTTCTTTCCGTGAGACCGTTGGATTGGGGATGATAACCAGAGGATAGGCACAGAGAAATGCCTAGATGGGAACATAGAGCAGTCCAAAACTTTGAAGTATATTGGGAATCACAGCCTGAAATTATATTTATAGGCAGTCCATGTAGTCTGAAGATAGTAGAGAAAAAAATGGAAGACATTTCCGCTGGTGTAGGTAAAGAACGACAAGGTGAGAAGTGTGTCATTCTGGTAATGGCGTGTGAAGCAGGAGACTAGATAGCAAACCTAGTCACACAGCCGCTCTCCGTTACAATCAACATGGGTAATGCAATTTATAGCAAAAAGTTCTTCCAATATAAAGATGCTCTCCTCTTGAGCAACTTAAGTCAACTTTCAAAAAAGTTCCCAAAGAAAGTACGAGTCTTGATTAGATGGATAGTTGTTTATCAACAAAAAAGTTTCAAAAAACAAACACTAATTCAATCTTAGTGGGGACGCGGCTAACACATCTCATGGTGAGAGTAGACTTAATGTGCCAATGCATTTCGGAGATTTAATCTCCTTCGTCACGGCAAGTCTGTAATATTGTCATATCATAATGGCAAAACAAATAGTAACATAACCAAGTCATAGAATGTGGAGTAGTCATATACCAGAACGTAAATATTACTCCAGTAACAATTCAAAACACGCAGTCAAACAATGAAAGAAATGAAAAAAATTGCATACCAGAACGTAGGTAAATTCCAATAAAGTTGCAGAGCAATATGGGGAAAAGAAAAGGAAGAAAACAATGAATATAACAGTTCTAGATAGACATGGGTGATCACGTAGATGTTAAAAAAAGAGGAAGTATACCTCTCGCCTTGTGTGCAGCCAAAAAGCTACATGGGGCTATGAAAATAGCAGGCGTGTGGTCTTCGAACAGAACACACGATCCAAAACTGGACAGAATGGCAATCTCTGGGTGTAAGGCCAAAGTAAATAAAAGGAATCAATATCAGGGGATCCTGATTATAGAGGGAACTGTTGGCGAGCATACCTGTGATCGCAGTACGAGAGCTGCGGTGGCCGTGGAGATGCCGCTTAGCATCGCTGGGTTAGAGGCGTTGCTATGGAAACGGTTATAAATATAAGCACATGACCGCATCGCGTCTAAGGAATGGCGCGATGCGGATGATTCTTGAAAGGTCGCAGCATGTGCGGTTATATGGCTAGCAATGAACAAAAAAATATATGTGTAAACTCAAGACAGACATAAAGGAATTATGGAAATTGTACAAACAAAAATAAAAATAAGGAAAATCATAGACATGAAAGAAATACTCATCTAATGAAAACGCTAAAGAAGTGCGTGTGTGCAAGGGAAATTCTAGTAAAATGCTGGTATAGTAAAAACGCAAATGAAAACACAAAAGGTGTACGTATATGAAAGGCACTAGTCAAACGACTGAAAGTAGATCGATACTTGGGAGCATGTTTTTATGTCGTGGGTGGTGGCACCCGTGGATGCCACCTTGGGTCCCAGACAAAAAGTCCAGGAATTGCAACTTATGTGCAAAGGCGCAGAATAGCACCGAGTACTAATCAACAGATGAAATGACAGATAACAAAAAACAGCTGTAGGTGGCATTGAACAGCATAGGCATACTACACATGAAAAATGGTACAATAGGTTGACAATGAATCATTATTTCACACGAGAACAGAAGCACTTGTGAACTGAAAAACTCGGTAGTGTATACATGTGATATACAGTGAAGCAAAACAACTGAGGTATCATACACAATGGGAGAAACCAACACACAGAGTACATGAGTAAGTGCATCAGGTATTGAATATAACAATGATAGTTAATCTCTTCGTTGAGCCCATTGGGACAAAGGCTCCCAAGTCTGTCAATACAAAATGTTTCTCTTCTATTGAGCCGCAGGCCCATATCCTCATGTGGACTGACTTTGCTCGACACTTCCAGTATCAAGAACCTGATTTGTGTCAGGTTGTGACGTTTCTCACTCCAGTGACGAGCCACTGCTATATTAGGATTTGAGTTACGAATACAGGAGCGATGCTCATTCCAACGTACTTTTGTGCTCTTGTGGATTGGCCTACGTAATATTTCCCACAGGGGCACTTGATGCCATAAATGATATTTACACTGTCACAAGTACCAAATGTTTTAAGAACATTTATTTTTGCCTGTATGGGGATGGTATACGATGTTGCCCTTTATTACCATATTACAATTGGCGCAGTGCAGACAGGGAAATGTCCCAGTGCGTTGGGTAATAGGTTCTTTCATAGGGGGTCTTGTATGAACCAATTCATCTCGTAGATTCCTACTCCTCTGGTAAGCAAATACCGGAAGTTCATCAAATAAATTCTGTACTCTTACATCGTTCTTAAAGATGTTCCAATGTTTTTTGATGGAATTATTAATCTTGTTGCTCTGAACAGAAAATCTCGAAACGTATACTGGCAATTTGAGTTCTCTTGAGATTTGATGGTGTTTGACAACAGGGTGTCGCGGTCAAGAGCATTCAATCTCTGGGATGCTGAGTCAAGTTCTGCCTTTCTATTGCCTCTTGCCAAAAATGTGTCTTTCATTATCAATTGTTGAACTAAACACTCCTCAGGATCACTGACAATTTTTTTGACACGCAGTAATTGACTATATGGCAAGTTCCTGAGTAGGCTGGGTTGATGAAAACTTAACCGATGTAGTAAATTATTGCGATCAGTGGTTTTACGAAACAGAGTAGTACTGTAGCAAGTGTCCTTCTTTTCTATTTGTACATCAAGAAATGTGATCTTGTCTTTGGATGTTTCGCTGGTAAACTGAATGCGCTAGTCAATGTTGTTAAGATATTCAAAAAGGTCGTTGAATGTGGCTTCTGTTCCTGTCCAAATTCCAAAAATGTCATTGATATAACATGACCACAGGTGTATATTTTGGCTCCATTCTTGGTTGTTGAGTATGTGATCCATTTCAAATTTATGCATGAAACAATTCACATGAGCTGGTGCCATAGTGGTACCCATCAATGTTCCCGAGATTTGTAGAAAGAACTTATTGCGATATTGGAAATATGAATTCTCCGCAATGAATTGGAGGAGAGTCAATATGAATTCCTTTTGTGCACGAACCACTGGTGTTTCCAGTAATATCCATTCTACAGATTCTATGCCAAGATCGTGAGGTATGGATGTATATAAACCTTTGACATCGATAGTAAACATCAGGTGATCATGTTGGAAGGTTGTGGTATTGAGCTTCTGTAGAAAATGAGTGGTGTCTCTGATATAAGTAGGAGTGTTCTGTATTAGTGGTTGAAGGAAGAAATCGATATAAACTCCCAGAGGTTGGTTAATACTATCTATGCCTGCAACTATTGGTCTTCCTGGTAGTTTAGCTAAATCTTTATGGATTGTGGGTAATGTGTAAAAATTAGGAATTCTGGGATGGTTATTGTTCAAGAACTTGCAGGTATGTTCATAAATCCAGTCGAGTTCTATGGCTTTGTCAAGTAGTATTTCAAGGTTTTGTTTAATAGACATGGTGGGATCATGATCCAAGGGTGCATAGATGGTTTGATCTTGTAGTTGCCTTGTACATTCCGCATCATAGTCAGTAGTGTTCATAATTACCAAGGCACCTCCTTTGTCAGCTGGTCGTATTGTTCTGTTCTTGTCACAATAAAGCTCCCTAATGGTTTTCATCTCATGGGGTTTGAGATTCTTATGAGGTGGAGTTTTATAGCTGATCCGCTCAAGATCTCTGGTAACTAGTTTTTGAAAGATGTCAATCAATGGTACTGAGATGGGCGGTATGAAACCACTCTGGGCTCTGAACTCTTGGAAGTCAGGAGCAAAGATATGACTCTTTTCTGATATAGTCATAGGTATCACGTTTAAATTTCTTCACTTTTTTCTGCTCTAACTCAGTCTTATAGTCTTCAAGTTTGTTATTGATATCCGCTAGAATGATATCATATTCTTCTTTCCCCAATTAACCTACGAGTTATTTCTCAATGTCTTGGATTTCAGTGTTGAGGGAGATCAAATTTTTAGACAGCTCTTGGATGGTTAACAAAATTAGGTCTAAAGAGCATGTGTTCAAAATGGCTTCCCACTTGCGTACAAACTCTTTGCTTTCCTTGCAGAGGGTCGGCCGCAGTTCAACAGTTCATAGCCCCATGTAACTTTTTGGCTGCACACAACGCGAGAGGTATACTTCCTCTTGTTTAACATCTACGTGATCACCCATGTCTATCTAGAACTGTTATATTCATTGTTTTCTTCCTTTTCTTTTCCCACTCTTAGACATTTTTGCTATGTGTGTTCTAGGCTATTTTTGTGACCTAAACCAGTACAACCCATCTTACTATGGTAGAGGTACTGGGAAGGGTTAATAGTTTTTCCCTTATGTTCATTTTCGAGAGGGTACGTACAGTCCCTCTCTCAAATGTTTCTGGCTGGTGGCAGTGGTTACTACCGTAAATATTCGAGCGCAAATATTTTCTGATGGGATTTTCCCATTGTTCGAGGCTACCACATTTTCTGACAGCCTCTAACATACCGCCGGTGTATTTTAATATTAACTTTACTCCGGTAGGTTTTATTTGCCAGAACTTTAATATAACTTCTTTCTCGTGTCTTTCTCTTAACTCCTAACCCAGGTCGGGGATCCTTTGTTCATCCTTTTGGCGGGCTTCTGCCAAGAAGCCCTCCTTTCGGCGCCACTGAGTCTGGGGTGGGTCCATTGTGTGGGAGGGGGAGTAGGACCCCTGGACAGGGTTGCCTCAGCAACCCATGTTACACTCTATCCTGTTAGGCTGGAGGTTCTCCCGCCAAGATGACCACTCCACTGTGTGAGTGACAGCTAAGCTGTATGAATGGGGATCTTTTTGCATAAAAGCAGGGTCCTGAGGACTGGAAGAGCAAGACGTCGCCACTGGAACTAAGAAGCCGAAGAGTAGAGAAGCCAAAGACATCTGCAACAACTGAACCACCGGTGAAGCCCTGCTGCAGCATCTCACCACTTTTCTCCACACGACGAGAGAAGATCTTCATCTGCTAGAGCCTTCTTCCCTTGAGCTGGTGGGGCCAACCAGTTTGCCAATCGCCTTCCTGGACCTGCTCTGGTTGAATCGCCAGTACCCTGTACTCGGAGACTGGATAGCCAGGCACCAGTCCACCCGGACCGCGATTTAAAGGAGCGTACCTTTTATTCGTCGGGCAGCACCGCGGCTGGTTTCATCCCTGCGCAGTGCAGTAACTCGATCCTTGCTCCACGACGAGAGCCGCTCTTCCTCTGCTGGATCCCCGAACTGCAGGAACTACTGGGAACAACCGCCACCGCAGGAGCCACTTCTTCATTTTAAAGGTACATTGTTCCACAAGGCCGCCCTTTCTGCGGGGTAGTGCTAGAGGTGTTTTAAATCCTATACCTACCTGTTGGGTTGGCAGCCCCTCTCTCTTAACATTGTCTTTCACCTTCTGCATCCACCTTTTCAAATTGTTAACCAAAGACCTGACTGCAGCTACAAGAACATTTTGCTCCTGGCCCCTTGCCCTGTACCACTGACTCTGGCACAGGCATATTGACTCTGGCTAAATTTGTTAGAACTGCCTTCTCTAGATTGCTTCTCAACTAGAACTGTGTTGGTGCACCTACTTCTTATAACCACCTTTTCCTTCCCACTTTTTTAACCTGTGAAGTGCCATTTTGCTTGGTTTTCATTTCAGTATTCTTTATGCTAAAGTACTGCCTTGCCTAAACTTGTTCACAAACTTATGGGAAGTGTATCTAGGGTGTGTAAGATGATATTTCTCTATAACTTGTGCTTTCCCTCCCTTGTGAGAAATTGTCAGAGTGCCATTTGTTTTTGGTTTTCACTGTGCCGTTTTGCTCAGTTTTCACTCTTGCACAAACTTGTCTACAATTTAACTAGGCAGTTGTGTATACTTTTCTTGACTGAATTTAACTTGCTTAATAACTGTGATAAATGTATTTAACTAGAAGTGTCTAAAATACATGCATGTATTCTTTTTACTACAAGCTTTGGTCAGTGTTTCCTTGTGCCATAGTACTGTAGCCCTATTGTGTAAACCCTGAATACTGCTCATCTCTCTCTTGAGATAAGTCTGACTGCTCAGCCACAGACACCAACTAAATCTTTGTGGTACAGACTGATACCAAAGGAGATTTAATGCTCTCACCTGTAGTCCTAATCTTCTGTAGTGCTCCCTAAGGGAACTGCACAGGATTCTACCTAACAATCGGAATGCTGGAATAACTGCTGAAGAAACTACAACGCATCCAAACCGCAGCGGCCAGACTCCTCCTCAAACTATCTAGAAGAGCCCACATCACACCAAATTCCACATTGGCTTCCAATCAAACAATGTATCACTTTCAAAACAATGTGAATAACACACAGGGCAATCAGCGGCCAGGGAGCAGAATTTCTACAAAGGAAAATAACCATCTACAAAGCGACAAGACTCCTTAGATCAAGCTATGAAATCCACCTGGAACCAAAGCCATACACCAGGGGCTCCTGTTTCTCCTACCTGGCGGCAAAAACCTGGGACAACATCCCAAAATAAAAATTTACAGGAGCTGGCTGTGATGAGTCTGGAGACACCCTGACTCGAAAAACATGTGAAGCCGGAGACTAGATAGCAAACCTAGTCACACAGCCGCTCTCCGTTACACCCAACATGGGTAATGCAATTTATAGCAAAAAGTTCTTCCAATATAAAGATGCTCTCCTCTTGGGCAACTTATGTTAACTTTCAAAAAAGTTCCCAAAGAAAGTACAAGTCTTGATTAGATGGATAGTTGTTTATCAACAAAAAAGTTTCAAAAAACAAATACTAATTCAATCTTAGTGGGGACGCGGCTAACAAATCTCATTGTGAGAGTAGACTTAATGTGCGAATGCATTTCGGAGATTTAATCTCCTTCATCAGGGCAAGTCTGTAATATTGTCATATCATAATGGCAAAACAAATAGTAACATAACCAAGTCATAGAATGTGGAGCAGTCATATACCAGAACGTAAAGATTAATACAGTAACAATGCAAAACACGCAGTCAAACAATGAAAGAAATAAAAAAATCACATACCAGAACGTAGGTAAATTCAAATAGAGCTGGAGAGCAATATGGGGAAAAGAAAAGGAAGAAAACAATGAATATAACAGTTCTAGATAGACATGGGTGATCACGTAGATCTTAAAAAAAGAGGAAGTATACCTCTCGCGTTGTGTGCAGCCAAAAAGTTACATGGGGCTATGAAAATAGCAGGCGTGTGGTCTTCGAACCAAATCTGGACAGAATGGCAATCTGTGGGTGTAAGGCCAAAGTAAATAAAAGGAATCAATATCAGGGGATCCTGATTATAGAGGGAACTGTTGGCGAGCATACCTGTGATCGCAGTACGAGAGCTGCGGTGGCCGTGGAGATGCCACTTAGCATCACCGGGTTAGAGGTGTTGCTATAGAAACAGTTATAAATATAACCATGTGACCGCGTCGCGTCTAATGGATGGCGCGATGCGGATGAATGGCGCGTAGCAGGAGAAAAAAACAAACCCTTCATCTCAGCAAAGCTGCTGGGGGACTCTATAGGTAAGGGAAATTAGCCATAGAATGAGAATTCTCCCTAACACTCGCCCCCTCAGACTAAGGGACAGGAGGATCTAATCCACTCCTGGCTGAGTCTCTTACCTCTAGTCGGTTATAACCATCCTAGAGAGACCATCAGCATTTTGGTGGTGACATCCTGACCTGTGCTCAATGGTAAAATCAAACCCTTGGAGGCAGATTGACCATTTTAGCAGTTTTGGGTTTTCCCCTTTCATTTGCATCAACCATCTCAAGGGTTGGTGGTCTGTTTGAATGATGAAAGTAGAACCATACAAGTATGGTCTATACTTCTTCAAAGACCACACAATGCAAAACATTCTCTCTCAATAGTTGCCCACCTTGTTTCAGGTTCCTTCAGTTTCCTATTGATCAAGCAAATGGGGTGCTCCCTGCCTTTCTCATACAGTTAACTCAGTACTGCACCTATACCTATATTGGAAGCATCTGTTTGTACAATGAAGGGTTGGTGGTAGTCAGGAGCTCTGAGAACTGGAGCTTGACAAAGGGCTTTCTTCAGGCTTTCAAAGGCCTGATTGCACTCTTCATTCCATTTGATCTTTTTGGGGAATTTAGGAGAAGAGATTACATTCAGTGGAGAAGCTATGGAACCATAGTTCTCAATGAAATTCCTATAATATCCAGTGAGGCTTACGAAGGCTTTCACGTGGGTTTGAGTAGAAGGGGTTGTCCAATTTTGCACAGCTTCAATCTTGCTGAGCAAAGGCCTTATTTCCACGCCTCCTACCTCATGCCCAAGGTAGACCACTTTACTCTGACCAATTTGGCATTTACTTGCCTTTATGGTCAGATGGGCCTGTTCAAGAGCCTGCAAAATATATCCTAGGTGGTTAACATGGTCTTTCCAAGTAGGGCTGAACACTGCAATGTCATCCAAGTATGCCATGCAGAAGTCTTCCATCCCATTCAGAACCTGGTTAACCATCCTTTGGAATGTAGCAGGGGCATTTTTTAATCCAAAAGGCATCACCTTAAAGCCAACTGGGGTGGAGAATGCAGATTTCTCCTTGGCATATTCAGTCAGGGCTATTTGCCAATAGCCTGACGTGAGATCAAATGTGCTGAGGAACTTGGCTGAACCAAGTCTATCCACCAGCTCATCTGTCCTTGGCAAAGGATGGGCATCAGTCTTTGTGACTGCATTTAGGGCTCTATAGTCCACAGAGAATCTCAACTCCTTGGATCCTGCCTTTGGTACTAACACAACTGGGCTAGACCATGGACTAGTAGAGGGCTCTATTACCCCGAGATCACGCATCTTGTTGACCTCTACTTGGATCTGGGTTCTTACATGTTGTGATATTCTATAACCCCTGCTTCTGACAGGTAAACAGTCACCAGTATTGATATCATGCTGGCCCCAAGGGATCAAGCCTGGTGCTAGAGAAAACAGAGGGGCAAATTGATTTAACAAAACTTTGCACTCCTCCTGTTGTTCAGAAGTCAGATTAGAAGAGAGATTATCTCCTTATACTTTCTCATCTAAAGGTTTGCCTCTGAGGAGGTCAGGCAGAGGTTCACTCTCCTCCTCCTAGTTCTGGTCTTGAGACATAAGCTTTTAGATGGTTGGTGTGAAAGACTCTAGGAGCCTCCTTAGGATTGCCTAAGTCCACCAGATAGTTCACCTCTCCAAGTTTTCCCACAACCTTGAAGGATCCCATCCATTTGTCCTGCAAGGCCCTCTGCCTTGTTGGTACCATAACAAGAACTAGCTGGTCTTGAGCGAACTCAACCATGTTGGCCTTCTGATCATGCCAATGCTTAACCAGAGCCTGACCTGCTTTCAAGTTATCACTTGCCTCAGCCATCATGTGTGACATCCTCCTCCGGAGTCCTATCACATAGTCAGTGACTCTGACTGGCGTGGGGGAAGGAGCACTCACCAACCCCTCCTTGATCAGGGCCAATAAGCCTCTGACCGGAGGGCCATAGAGAAGTTCAAAGGGACTGTAACCCACTCCCTCCTGAGGGACTTTTCTATATGCAAAGAGAAGGCATGGCAGTAGGAGATCCCACTTTTTCTTAAGGGGATCCTCTAAAGCTCCTATCATGCTCTTCATGGTTCTGTTAAACCTTTCTACCAATCCATTTGTCTGAGGGTGGTATGCTGTTGAGAACTTGTAGGTAACTCCACAGTTTTTCCACATGGCCTTCATGTAGTGGGACATAAAATTTGACCCCCTGTCGTATATTACCTCCTTAGGAAACCCAACCCTGGTAAAAATACCAAGGAGGGCCTTAACCACAGCCTGAGCTGTAACAGTTCTCATAGGAATTGCTTCAGGATACCTAGTAGCATGGTCTACTACAAAAAGTATAAACCTGTTGCCTGAAGATGTTGAAGGATCAAGGGGACCAACAATGTCGATTCCTACCCTCTCAAATGGTACTTCCACCACAGGGAGAGGCACTAAAGGTGCCACGTTCTTGGAGCCACTTTTACCAGAAGTTTGGCAAGTGTGGCAACTCTTGCAATACCTATCTACCTCAGCCCCCATTTTAGGCCAATAAAGGTAGAGAAAGAGCCTTTCCTTGGTCTTCTTGAAACTCAAGTGACCAGCCAAAGGTATCTCATTGGCTAGTTGCAAGAATTGGAGTCTGTTTTCTTGGGGCACTACAAGTCTCTTGTGGTCTCCAGGGATTGACTCTGTCGGTTCACTATAGAAGAGGCCATCTTCCCAGTGTAACCTATACTTCCCAGGCTCTTGCCCTTCAAGCCGAGAAGCTGCCCGGTGGCGAAGACCTTCCAGAGTTGAACATTCTCTTTGTCCCCTACTGAAGTCTGCCCTGTTGGAGCCACCTTCTGCCAGTAAAGACTGCAGCTCAGGATGGTCCACCGGGTCAAGATCTCCAATGATTTCCTGGCCTCCTACTAGATCTGAGTCCTCAGGCTCTAGTTCAGCCACTCAGGGTTGTACTCACTCTCAGCCTCAGCTGAAGGAGAAATCACAGGTGTGATTTTTGACAACCTAGGAGATTTCCTGGTTGGCAACACTGGAGTGCTTTCTGCTGGTTTCTTCTTTGAAGTCTTGGGTTTCCCCTTTGTTTCTGGTTGCTTTGAAATAGCAGTTAGTAACTCCAGTGGAGTAGGAGTGATTTCTTTTTCTATCATCTTCTTAGGAGAGCCCCTCAAGGTCCTCTCCCTTGCAGGTCTGGTAAACTCCTGTAATCTCTTACTAGGAGGTCTGGGAGTACTTGACTCTACCCCCAGGTCTTTCAGATCATTGCCCAACAGCACTCTTCCTGGTACTTCAGATTGTACACTCACAGGTTTCCTGACCGTCATTTCATTGCACTGGATGAGAGCTGGTAATTCGGGAAGCATCTGATGGGCCCTCCAGCTAACTTGGTGAGGCGTTTGTGTGCCTTAGCAACATCCTCCACCTTGAGAAACGATTCTGCCACCACAGTTATGCTGGCCCCAGTGTCTCTAATGGCAGGTGTCTCCTGACCATTGACTAGGACACTGGGCCTCATTACAACTCAGGCGTTAAGGGTTAACGCCACCGTTAACCCTTAACGCCTGATTCTGATTTTAACGCCTGCTTTTAGCAGGCGTTAAAATCCATGGCGCTAACCTGCCATGGTGCTAATTACGCCGCCGTAATTTACGGCGGTGTAATTAGCGCCTTCCCCACTCCCATTATGCCCTATGGGGCAAAAATGGGAATGGGGAAGGGAAAATGGGAAATGGGGATTTACCGCCTCACTCACCTTGGAATGGGGCGGTAAATCCGCCATCCACCATGGTGTAAACAGAGTTTACACCATGGTGGTAAAGTTGGTGCACTTAGCACCAAGGTTGCAATGAGGCCCACTGTCTTTATAATACTCTTTAGTATTAGGAGGGATAGACTTATACACATCTAAATTCTGTTGTTCCCACAACCGTAGGGATACTAAAGATACACTAGCTGAGAATCCAATGGGGTCTTCAGCTAGTGGTTGAAAGTTTCCACTGGTCATATGTACTTCCTCCTCTGGAGCGAAGGCTAAGGAGACAGTGTGGACCCCTGAAGGTTTACCCTTACATCTGGGATCCCCTTTCACATGAACAGTAGAGCCACAAACATAACATTTCCAAAATGTCTTTATGAATGGTGGCTTGTTCTGACCTCCTTCTGGTCTTGGACCAGAAGGTGCACTAGCCTGATTAGGTTTCCCTTGGGGCTTAAAGGAATGGTTCGGTCAAAGATTTTTATTGCCCCTACGGGTCGGCCATGTGTTTTTAAGCCTAAGTCGCTTGATTTTAGAAAAATTTCCTATGGACCTTACCCGAGTTTTCGTCCATGAAACGCACGAGAAAACAGGCACCAGGTAGCTGCCATTTTGTGATAATCCTATCATTTCCCCCATCGCCCTGGCTGACCTGCTTTTGCGGCACTAAATCATATCCCCCACCCCTGAGCCTGACATTATCAAAACATTCATATTCCCCGCCTCTCTCCGTGACGTTACTGTACTGCGTAGGCAAACGCGCCCAGTCGTCTTCTACTCGACTTCACACAGAACCCGGAAACCAACACAGATCAGCTCACAACACAGCGCGCCACAATTCGGAATATGAAACTGTACTTTAAAATCAAACAGCAACACAGTAAATTTGATAAAGTACATTTATTTGACATTAAATGTTTATAGAATATTCTGCAATTGCCATATGAACTCCGAAAGTCATTTTTTTTTAATCTCTATCCGCAAATCCTTAAAATGTTATCGTGAGTCGCGCGCTGTTCCTTTATCGTACACAGGGTGTTGGTTTTCGTTCAAAGAGGCACTTTTGAGGCACTTTTGTCGCACGTTGAACCGCAAGGCTGTTCCATCAAGTAGGCACTAGGCTAGCGTAAAGGTTGATATGTTGCTTCTAGGCGCTAGTGCCGCGTAAGGGCAAATGGGCCCTTGGCGATCGTCCCATAGGATCATCAGAATGGTGCAGTTGTTTACATTAAGCTGCAGCTGGCGGCTGAAGAAACCGTCTGCCGGTGTCTGAAACTGGTGGCAGGGGCAAAACGGAAGGATGTACTTATTTTGAAAACATAAAATTTATAATTAGTCTCGCCAGCCGATCTTTAGTAATATTATTCATTTTATTTATTACGGCCGAACTGAAACTATTTGCTTTCAAGGATAGTGCAATGCAGTATGTTCGGCTCTAAAATCAATGCGAAAACTAACTAAATAAATCGAGGTTGGTACACA
The DNA here is from genome assembly GCF_040938575.1 of Ambystoma mexicanum. Classification (NCBI taxonomy): domain Eukaryota; kingdom Metazoa; phylum Chordata; class Amphibia; order Caudata; family Ambystomatidae; genus Ambystoma; species Ambystoma mexicanum. The sequence goes on along the minus strand of NC_090930.1, from coordinate 1,045,401,364 downwards.
ATGAGAAACAACTTTTTGTCTACATGCGTGTGGAATGTGGACCTGAATGCCCATGTGCCCGCTACAAGGACGATCTCACAAACCTTTTCAAAGCTCTTCATTCATTCATTTATTCATGCATCCATTCATTAATTCTTCATTCCGGTATAAAAGCGTCTAAAGAGTTACTTACATTATATTTGCAATTTCCATTGTGTCTCTGCGTAATGCAGTCCGTAAATCCCACTGTGCTCTTGACAATGATTTTTATACTGAACTAACATGAAACTCGGTCTAGTTTAAGAATTTTCTGCCTTATCATCTCAAACGTTATTACACCCCTCTACCCCCCCCCCCCCCTTCAAATGAAGTTCTTTCTGCATGGTCCCTGTCTCTCAAGGTCAAAAAACAATAGGAGCCTTATACTGCCAGTGCGAGTTGTGGGCCTCTTCAGGGCGCGAGCTGAAAATCAAAGCCGCTGACCTTCACTAGAAATTAGCATACATTCTTTCTTTGCAACATCCCGTAGTAAAGCCATCTGTGAGAACTTGAAGTTTCGAATCCATCTATGTAGTGCGCCTCAATGTGCAAATGCGAACTGGCTTCTCTCCCATCTGCAATGGCTCGCTTGGCGCGTTCTAAGGCTCCAATTTTGTCCTCGTTGTCTGTGAGCTTTGAAGCCCCAAAGAACCATAACTATTGAGACTTTTAATTTTTTGGGGAAGGTCAGGGAAAGTATAAAGTACCCGAGGAGTTGAGTTGAAAGTGAGATTTATTGTTTGTTTGTTTTATTATTTGCAATACGCAAGCCTCCCCTCGGTTAACAGTGCCCAGCATTTATAAGAGATTGCGAAAATGAGTTACATCAACAAAAATATATACATACACATATAGACAAGGTCAGCAATATGAGGTTAATAGAGAGAGAATTCAAAGATGACACCCAGGTAGTTCGGCACCCAGGATGGTGAAGGTAGAGGTTAGGGTTAGCGTACTTTGTATGCACACTGTACAATAAAATGTATTTACAAAAAGACAATCGTATTACAATTATTTAAACCGGGATTTGTACTTCACAACCAGCTCTCCTTTGGGTGGACATGGCACAGTGGCAGTGTTGGGTGGCAATGGATCAGTGCCCTGCACAGAAACGTTCAAAATTCCATATCTGTGCTTCTCTAATACAGCAACAATAGGGCTTTTGACAAAGTCGAACTCCATTTCCTCATAGACTGGTTTGATCACCCATTGCTTACTTCTTTTTGAAAAGGCCTTAGTGTAGCGAGGCATCCTTACATTACCCTTAGTCCTAGATTGTTCACGGCCGAGATTCTCGTTATGGGCCAAAACGGCAAGTAGATGTCTCATGCCCTGTATGCTGAAATGCAAGCGCTTTGGCCTGTACTTTAGGCACATATTGTGGAACACCTCCAAACCTCCTGTGTGACAGAATTCTGTCAGTCCCCTCAAATATTTTGATAGAGTTTTACCGAAAACAGTCTTTCCAATGGCTTTGTGTGTCGGTGAAGATGGATTCAACCACTTCTTCTTCCGTGCCTCCACTGGGGATAAAGGGCCATGTTCACATTGGTGGAAATGTAGGTTTTCTGACTAGCGGTGCACGTTGGTACAGTGGTGCATCAGTGACCGCCATTTTTCAAGAAGTATTTCCACTAACCCTTCACAAGTTTTGGAGCTCCACCAAAGATGGTTGCTGATAGACTGGGACCACTCTGAAATACTTTCCAAACCTTTTTTTTCCCCTGCAGCCGAGATTTTCTTATTGATTGATTTAACAAGATGCCATACGTCAAATTGATGTTTAATATGTGGGAACTGCTCTCTCATTGTCTTGGCAATTGAAACGTGTCTGTCCGTGGCTACGAGGTTGATGTGCATTCCCCTCGATTGTAGATATTCCACTGATTTTATAAATCCTAGTTTTTCCATGGCCACTGAGGATGTACATTGTGTTACCTGCACGACCACCAAACTCACAATTTTCTTACTATCCATGTCCTGAAAGTGGTAGGTGCAGTACTTGGCAGAAAATCCAGGTCTGTCGCACTGTCCATCACCAGCTAGCCTGAATCGTTTGCCTTCTAGAGACAATTGTTCAATTTTCCAAGCATCACTAATGACCGGAAACAGATAATCATGTTGGTATTTGTAGTACTGCGTTTTTTAAATGAAATGGAGTCCCACAAACTGAAAGAAAGACTCTAACTTTCTAAAACTGGAGCCACTAAAAAGTGATGCAGCTGCACACAGTAGATTGCCTGCTGGCAGTTTCCCCAGCATCGGTTGTGCAGACCATGAGAACGTATGATGTAATCTACAGGCAGCATGTATTGTGACGTTGCTGCCTTGTTTTTGACGAGTCACATGAATCAATGGCTTCCCACATACTTTCCCTCTGACGGAATGCCCACATTTCAGCATACTTATAATATCCATCAAACAACTGTCGAATACTATGTATTTGCCCTCTTTCATTAGACTGTCATCCTGCGTCAAAGTTGTTTCGGCCTGTGACGTTGAGGACATATCACCACATTTGAAAGAAATATCGCTGCTATCAAGTTCTGATGCGTCTGTGAATGCTGCTGCTGGTTCATTCTCTGTCATTTCAACATCTGCTACCTCAACATTGATGGGAGAACACAACAATGTCGACAGCTTTTTTGGTGGCAATTTTTTGGCGGGTGTAAATTGTGTAAATTGATCTGCGACTACTTCAGAGCTATCTTCAATACTTCCAGTATCATGTTGTTGCGGCGGTGCGGTCGTACTGTAGCAATGGTCCAATAAAACTTTGCTGGATTCTCCGGACACATTCATTTTATGTTCTGGCCATTGGACATGAGCATCCCGAGTCTCAACATGCCGCGTCTGAATTAATAGTTCCTCCATAGTGTAAATGGTCTGGCAAGCAACATCTCTCATTCGCTTCACTGTCTGTGTATGTATAGTTCGTAGACCCACGGGTAACTAGAGGACAGATTGGAAAAGGGATGTTCAGTTTAAACACAAGATAAAGTATAGTACAATTGACTGGAAAAAAACATAAAATAGTCCCCAGCACAAGAAAATGTCTAAAGTTATGAACTGTTTGTGACTAACCTTATTTTGGTTTCTTTTCTTTACAACTTTTTTGACTCGACCTTCAACATCTGCACGCTGTTGCTCTGATACGTATCCGCATGTCTCCCCTTCCTCTTGCGCTGCAACAACTATGTTTTCTGTATCCGCATAGACAGCACGGAATGAGGCTCCATCGACTCCCTGAAACATAGTATTTTCATTACTCTGTATCAAAATATTGTTAGCGTAAAACGCACGTGAGGACGAACACACATGTACATCTCAATAGCCAAACACGATTTAAACATTGTGTGGAACAATCAAACGACAAGTATTGGAGCTCTGATAACCTAGTTCGATGGAGATGTCAGTATCCATACCTCTGGCTCTACATGGACTGCCACGAATGATTGTATTGAAGAGGAGGCATCAGAAACTCCCTGAAACACAGTACTTAAGTTAGTATGGTTTTCAATATCGTAAACATAACACACACTTGGGGTCGACGGCACAGGTACATATAAAGAGATAACCGCAAATGTTGCATTGTCTAAAAGAATCAAGGAATATTTAAAAATGATCAGATTTAATCGACTTATTTCTCTGATTTCTTTACATCTGCATCATCTAAATGGGATCTTGTGATTGTAGTGGAAGCTCCATCATCTCCCTGAAACACAGCACTTGCGTTAATAGGGAAGAAATTATAGCAAATGGAATCACGTTATATGATCACGCTCGATGGAGCTGTCAGTATCCATACCTCATGCTGCTGAAGAATATCTAGGGCTGTTGTCAATGTAGTGCGCACTTCCGAAAGCTGTTGCGCCGATTCGTATCCACATGGTCCCGCTTCCACCGGAATCACTTGAATGTCAGGCTATGCATCAAGAGCGTGGGTTGGCGATTCAACAACTGCCTAAAACATAGTATTTGCATTAGTAAGGATTACAATATTGAAAACACAACACACGCTTGGGGTCGACCGCACAGGTACATATCAACGGCTAACCACAAATGAAACATGGTGTAGAACAATCAAACGACAAGTGTTCCAGTCCTGATGATCACGGTCAGTTGAGCTGTCAGTATCCATACCTCGGGCTGCTGTAGAACATCTAGGGCTGTTGTCAATGCGGTGGACGCTTCAGCATCTCCCTGAAAGACAGTACTTGCATTAGTATGGATAACACTAATTATAACTGAAAACAAACACCAGGGGACGACAACTAAGGTGTATATCAATTGGAAAGCACTAACCAAACAATTGGTAAAATAATCACACGATACATACAAACTATTACTTGACATGCATAAAACAAGTCTGTAGCGGAATAGCCAAGTATGATTACCTGATACGCGCTAGAAGTGGTTGATAACTGCGAGCACGTGACGGAAGTAGAATGTTCTTGCTTCAGATTCAAGGGATAGTCAAGAAGTTTTAAAGGTAAATTATTGTTTGATAATGAAATGCCAATATTTAAAATTGCCATGTAAGGAGACAGAATACTTGAGTAATGCGCAATATAGCACAGTTCCCTGTGCCCATATATAGATTTCGTTTGTGGGTTATGAAATCTAAAAATAATATATTGATAAATGTCATTATTCAAAAAGCTATACACTCATATCAATGTCGAAAGTATTACAAATTGGAAACAACACCTAAAATATCAATGAATCCATTCGGCTACCTACACACTACCCCAAGGCCTAAAGCTAAAAACGGACACTTGACTCACCAGTGGCGGATTGTGGAATAGCGTTTGCGAGCAATTTTCGTGTCGATCGCCGTTTGTTCTTCTTCGTTACCCAAGATGTGGTGTACATGATCGAGGGAAAGTGCCGGCTGCAGATGCGGTATCGATCACCCCTCTTATCCTCAAAGACTTGTTGGACTCTACTTTCCAGCTCATCCAGTGGATATCCCCAATGTCTGACCCGTTCTCTTATTCGATCAACAGTTTTCGGGAATACATGCATTGTAGTGCCTTCAGATTTAGCATGGGTCTTCGAAGGGCAACCGCTAATCGAACAGGCAGGCATTGTTGAAAATTCTGAAAAGTAAATATCAATATTATTATAAAACCTTGATGAATAAAAATGTCATAAAAAGTAAATGAACCATACCATGCTCAATGCAAGGTTTGTTTTGGTCGCCGGAACTATACCAGTTCATCATGTGCGGCTTAGTATTTGCATAAGTTACAGAAATTTCTGTTTTGTCTTGCACGAAAAGGAACCATGCTTACATTATAGACTGGACCCCCGAAGGATGCAATTCGATGACAATTGACACAGATGAAAATAAATAGATCTATTGATAGCATAACAATTGAAACTCAAGTCAATAGCAATGAGACCAATGACCATAGCTCTATTGGGTACTGTAGTAGCAAATAGATTGAAATGTAAAAATGACCGAAATATGACTAGGATACATGGCCTTACCTTGACCAACAAACAGTTGGATTCAGCAGGCCGAGCAGTATGTTGCAGGAGAACAGGTAGATGGCCACAGGTAGCACACTGACGAGTTTGCTCGAAGTGGTCACAGATAGCAAGGCGACGAGCAGATTAGCATAGATCTCAGTGCTTCTCAGGTAGAAGGTTCAGGAGTTGACTTGCAAAGCACAAAGATGTTCTCATGAGACATATCAAGTGGTTTATAAAGTATTAGAAACAGGGGTGTGTTTGTGAATGAATGACGTGTGTATGTCGTGGTATTATGTTTATTGCAGGGGGCGGCCTGCCTCAGGGGAGGCCTGCCTGGAGACATGGGGTCTGAGGAGGCCATGTGAGCGATGGCCCCTGGGCGTGGGATACCTTTTGAAGTGTACATGCTGTTTGGCACCTTGGCCGTTTGCGGCCGTCACAGCCCCCCCATGCCAGCGCTCATCCCCGGGTGCAAACCGCCTTTGATAGAGGGGGTGGGATGGATGGGCCTGGGGCGTGCAGATAAGGCACAGGAAGACTGCTGAATGGAGACACACTTATGTGGATTGCAGGGGGGCGGCCTGCTTCAGGGTAGGCCTGCCTGGAGACACGGGGTCTGAGGAGGCCATGTGAGCGATGGCCCCTGGGCGTGGGATACCTTTTGAAGTGTACATGCTGTTTGGCACCTTGGCCGTTTGCGCCCGTCCCTTGCCCTTATGTGAGGTTAACTTTGCATGACATTCGCGTAGCTGGGAACACTGAGCAGGACACGGGGCATCCATTTTTGTACCCCCTGTCCACTCCATTTTGGTGACCAGGCCTCACTGCGATAGTACAGCGCGCAGAGCACATGGCCCACAGGCTCGTTCCCACTCTGACTGGAAAACTCCAGAGGTATTTGCAACAGCTAATAAATTTAACACATCACTCTCTGAGATCACGGACCTGCATGTGAACCGGCTTGAACCATGCACATGGCTCGTTCATCTCCACAAACGTGTCCTTGCCCACGCACCCTCGCCAGTGAAAAGTTACTGCCATTCTGACCCTGTGTCCCTGCAAGGTATTCTCTTCATGTGCCAGACCACTGACCACGCCATGATGGCCACCTAGCAGATCCCCAACTAACATTAGACCCCTACTGCAGTATATCGTTGCCTATCAATAACAAATGCCACATATCAGAGATTCTTGTGAGCACAGACCCACACTTCAAACACTGTATTATAGTGGTCAAGACCCTTGACCTAAGGCCTGTATAATCCAATGTTCATTGATAGTATTGCTATATGTGTGACTTTTATAGAGACATAACCGTCTGAAAGACTTTGAACAAGTGTTATTTAGTGCATGCATTATTGATAATATATTATGTTAGCTTAGATAGTGACCTCCCCGCTTCACAGCAACCTGAACTTCACCCATTCCGAGCACAGGTGTCTGACATCCATCCTGGAATGGAGACACACTTAATTAATTTAAAAAATTGAAACAACCGTTGTTAAAATATATGTGGTGTTTTATTTTGTAGCTTATTTTGATGACACAAAAATACAAAAGTTTACACATTGTACAGTTCAGGTTGCAGCACAGCGAGAGAAAATCCCCTGTACTGACCGCTGTCACTCGGGAACGTTTCTCTTATGGCACGAACAGCACATGCGGGTATCACTCTTCGAACGCGGTGTCCAAGCCTCCTGTGAAGCCACCATGTAAAGGAACGATAGGCCACCAGCCTGTACCACCTGTGAAAAGGAATGGAACAAACTGTTTTTAAATGACCAAGATAAGTTTAATAAACGTTTGTTGTCAATGACAATTCTTGTAACTAATGGCATTCTGCTCGGACAAATGCTATCTAGACACTGCACACTATTGAAAGACTTTCATGCGTTACAATGATATGTAGATGTAATTTTGGATACAGTAAAAGACCATGAAATAGGAGTGGCATGACAAGCAGAGTATACTTACTCGTTACTCGGATTACGAGGACAAACAGTTGCGCGAAGTTCGTGCATCATCATTATCCTCAACACGGACCGTGTGATGTAGGCTGCCCTGAAGTCTGGCAGCTCGGTGATGCATTGCGGTCGTGGCTCGCATTCCGAAATGTAGGCCACACATCCCGAGTTTTCACAGCAGCAGCAGTTCTCCTCCTCGGTCGGCATTAGCTCGCACCGATTGCATGTGCACCAGGTGGAAACACCGTCCATGCGACTAGGTCCAGTGTCTTCATCCGTTTATTCATCCTGCCAACTGCTGTCCGAAGCCCCATCGTTTTCGCGTGTTTCCCTTTCCAGTAGTTCCTCCTCGGTATACTCGGGCTCGTACATGTAGGGCATTATTGTATCCATTGTGTGTTGCACAAACTAAAATAATTGATAGCGGTGGTACTGGTATCTGTCCACACGGGCTACAAGCAACGAAGGTAGCTTACCAGAGCACAGAAACGAGTCACAGAATACTCAAAATAACACAGAGAGAGGAATGGAATCAAAAATCTGCTGCTGTGTGTTGTGAAACGGTCTGTTTATACTTATTGAGGAAAGAGGCGTCCTGCCATTTCCATGGCGACACGTCATTAGCTGAAGCGCAGCGAATGTTGACACGAGATGTGCTTTGGCATTATGAAATGGGCGGTACGCGTCTGCTGATGACAGGCTCTGGGGCGGGGCATATGATTTAGTGCCGCAAAAGCAGGTCAGCCAGGGCGATGGGGGAAATGATAGGACCATCACAAAATGGCAGCTCCCTGGTGCCTGTTTTCGCGTGCGTTTAATGGACGAAAACTCGGGTAAGGTCCATAGGAAATTTTTCTAAAATCGAGCGACTTAGGCTTAAAAACACATGGCCGACCCGTAGGGGCCATACAAAATTTTGACCGAACCATTCCTTTAACTAATGTTATTGATAATGTGGATGATGATGGAAGTGATGAGGAACAAATATTAAATGTGTATCAGAAAGTCATATCAGAAGATGAGTGGGCACAAGCCATAGCATCAGATGAAATTCTTAAAAGAGTGAAGGAGAGCACCTGACTGACTGAGCCAGCCCGCCCGCCCGGCTCAGTTGCTTGCTGCTGGGCCCTCCCTCATCCCTTCTTTCAGTTGGGGCTGTTTGCAGTATTGTGTTTGCTGCCTGCCCGGCCCCCAGAGCCCAAGACAGACTTCCTGACACTGAGTGACTGACTCCCATCTCCAAAGTTCTCCAAGGGTAACTTCCCTCTGATGGGTAAAGGACACGCAGCATCACTGTTCCTAAGAAGTCATTCATTATAAAGAAAGAGGAAAACCCACACCCGATCCACTCTCCGGAAACAGAAGCAAGGAAAGAAAGTCTCGGCTGAGTCGAATGCCTAGAATCTGCTGTCTCCACTTGTACATACATTGTTCGGCGGTGACCTCATCACTGATGCAGAGAAGGTCTTTGAGGAGTGTGAGCAAGACGGCCCCATCCGTTTCACAAGCTGCTTTTCCCGCCAGAAAATGATGCAGTGTGTTAAGATTGGCAAGGGTGTCTTCGGAGAAGTATTCCGTAGAGTCCATGATGGGAACCACGTTGCTCTAAAGATTATCCTCATTGAGGGCAGTGAGAAGATCAATGATGGAGCCCAGAAAAGTTTTGGGGAGATTCTTCCCAAAATCATCATTACTAAGGAGCTGGGTCGTTTGTGTGAAGAAGGTGATAACGTGACAGTGGGGTTTATAAAGCTGCACTCAGTGCACTGTGTAATAGGTGCCTATCCGAACCATCTCCTTCGAGCCTGGGATAGGTATGACCAAGCCCAAGGGTCTTACAATCACCGTCCAGATGTGTTTGGGAAGGTCAGCCATTTATAATCCTTAAGTATGAGTTTGGTGGCAGCCATCTGGGGAGCATGCAGTGTGAGCTCTCATCTTTTATTTCAGTCAAGAGCATCCTACACCAGGTCACTGCAGCACTGGCTGTCGCTGAGGGGGCACTGGGTCTCATTACGAGTTGGCCGTTAAAATCGGGGTAATTACCGGCATGCCGGTAAGAGCGGGTCCGTGCTCGTATGAACCCGCTAATAGCGGGTGATTGTGAGTGTGCGAGCACGCCCAAACTCCCATGCCAGTAATGGAAATACCGGAATGCTGCTAAAGGCCCTCCAACCCCCCGATAGCGGCGTCACGGGACCCGCCGATACCGGCACTGCCTCAGATAAACCCCTAAATACCGGCACATTAATACCACCATGTAAATACTGTGTTTGCAAAAACGGACCCGGAAATTACGTCATTGCGCAGGAACGGGAAATGGGCCGGCTGCCATCTTTAAAAACACAATCCATTGCCATCCTCCCCAACCAGCAGTCCTTTCGTGTTGTGCGCATCAGAAAACACTCAGGATGTCCAAGGCAACCAGGAAGATGATCCCCCGGAAGCGGAAACAGCGTTTTTCTGACGCTGAGCTCAATATGCTGGCAGACACTCTGGCCCAGCATGCAGACATCATCAGGTCAAACGACATGAAGCATGCTGCCCAGATGAAAAAGAAGCAAATCTGGCAGGAGGTTGCCCAGAGGGTGTCGGCTGTGGGGACCACCCCACGTACAGTACGAGAACTGTCGCATGCGGTGGGACGACCTCCGCCTGAGGGTGAGGAACATCCTGGCAGTCAACAGGAGTGCGGCCATGGCGACAGGCGGGGGGCCACACTCACCAGCAAAGCTGATGCCATGGGAGGAGACTGCCAGCTCTTTCATTGATCCAGAGTCAATAGAGGGATTCGGAGAGATGGAGATGGGTGCCGCATCATCCACAGAAGGTGAGTGACCCAGCACATCCCTGTGGGGAAACCATGACGTGGCAGAAGTGACGTGGAAGTGAGACTAGGCAAGGCAATGCATGTCCCAGACCCACATCTACATATCCAGTCAAGAATGCGTGCCACACCCTGCCACACACAAATGCATGCTGAGTGCCAATCCCAATAACAACACACAAGCAACATAACTCGACCGTGCCCATGTAACCCAACACACAGACACCATATCAATGGCATGCCACCTGCCATGCATTCATAGCCTACATGCACCCTCAGAACACCAAATGCCACACCACTGTAATAAATGGATGCCTGAATGTATGGAGATTTCACAGCGCAATAGAATGTCGCTGGCATGTGACACCATCACTGATGACCTGCATCTCTTCTATCCCAAAGGCACTGATCAGGAAGATGCCAGGCAGGACAGGGGTGCAAGGGCATCAACATCACGGCAAGGGAGAAGGGCCACCGCCACCACCACCCCCCCAGCCTGAGAAACAAGCCAGACGAACAGGCACTGTGCCAGACCGGGCTGAAACCCAGGAAAGTACACCTGCAGCCAGTGTGGGCCACACACATGGAGACCAGCAGCAGCCACCCACAACAGTGGGAGGTGTTCCCGTACCTGCACCACCAACCACCGTGGACGTTGCGGATGCTAATGTGGACACCCAGGGTGTCACAGTCGTGTCCACTACACCCACCCCAAGCCCCATGACCACCTCCCCACCCCATTTGGAGGCCGACGGCAGTGACGATCCCTGCCTCCACGACTCCGACCTCGGAGACTCCGACATGTGCACCTTCGAGGAGGACAGCACCCTGGATGTGGGTCCCACGCAAGCGCCATCAACCACCCAGGCTTACACCACCCCGGCTACCACCACCCCGGGCACCATCACCCCGGCTACCACCACCCTGGCCACCAGCACTCCCGCGACCAACGACACCTTTGAGGCTCGCCTGTCGAGGATGGAGGCACGACAGGAGTCGATGCTAGATCTAATGCGGCAGTATATTGCCGATGGGGAGGACTCCAGGAGGGACATCGCTAATCCCATTGAGGAGACCACAGCAGCCATCGCTGAAAACACTGCAGCCGTTAACGCGTCCGCAACTCTCATGAGGGACTGTCTGGGGGCAGTGACGCAAGTCCTGACGTTCATCCTGCTCCAAATGCAGCGGCCACGCCTTGGAGCAGGCGTGGGACCAGCCTCTGACACGTCCACTGCTATGACCCCTTCAACCTCTGCCCACTCAAGCCCCGTGCGGATGACACAGAGGAGTGCATGGCACTCGGACATGCCACCCCCAGATGCCAAGAAGGCCAAGAAGTAGGGTAGCCAGACAATGGCCGTTGGACACATGGACGTTGGTGAAGGGAACAATCTTCAGAGTACATTTGGGGACATCTGGGATTTGTAGGGTGGGTTGGGGCGTTCACTGGGGTTATTTGGGGTTTGTAGGGTGGGTTGGGGAGTTCACTGGGGTTATTTGGGGTTTGTAGGATGGGTTGGGGAGTTCACTGGGGTTATTTGATGTTTGTAGGGTGGGTTGGGGAGTCCACTGGGGATTGGGGGGGAGTGTTCACATTGTTGCCTGTTTGAAAAATACACCCGTTGTGTGCCAAAAATTCAATGGCTGGACATTCTTCATTTTGTGCATGTAGTTTTAATGTGTGATGGTGTTCAGTGGCCAACTCCAAACAATATGAGTGTGCATGTACACATGGAGCCAGTGTGCCACTGATACATGTCTATCATAGTCCCTGTGTTTCAGAAGTATTTGTGAATTTGCCACCTACTCAGGCCTATATAGGAGTGCCCCACCAGACCTGCTGAGGCAGCGGAACTGCACCTTCAACAGGCCAAAGGTCTGCTCAATCACAACACGGGTACGGGTGTGCACACGATTGTACTCCTCTTCATGGCTGTGCTGCGGGTTCCACACAGGGGTGAATAGCCACGGCCTTAAGGGATATCCTCCATCACCTGCAAGCAGATACAAATAGGTGTGTGTCACTCTGAACTGCCATCACAGTCATGGCGGCAGCTATTTGGTGTGGGCATGCACATGTCCCTGTACGCATGCAAAAATTTTACCCAGGTGCAATCTATACTGTCATGAGGTGTGGTAGTCTGGATGGCGTTCAATAGATGATGCAGGGTTTAATCATGCATGCTGAGGCAGATGTGCTGTGGTAGTGCAACAATGTTTAGCCTCCAATTCATGCTGTTCATCCCTCACTATGCATGGTCACACTGACCACATTGCCACAGTTGCCATCCTGGTCATTCATGCATTGCTTGCCATCAACATGGTGGCCTGGCTGTGCCTCTTACTTGTTGTCATCGATATGCATTGATTGTGATATGTGGCCCAGTGATGTGTCATGTTCCGTTTGGCTGGATCAGGTCAGGAGTGTTTAGCTCTGCATGCATTCTCCAATCACTGGCTATTGGCACCCAGGTGCAGTATGCCCTCCCCTTTCCCACCCAGGTGCAATATGCCCCCCCCTTTCCCACCCAGGCGCAGTATGCCCCCCCTTATGCATCTCCACACATCAGTACCCCAAAGCACTGCCATAGGACAGTTGTGCTACCCACCAGGCAGCCAAGCACGTGGTCCAGCATTTCGCTCCATATGACGGGGTAGCGTGGAGTTACGCAGTACCATGACATCATGTGTTGATCCGGGAAATCGGGCGCAGCAATGTGTGATGATCTTGCTGGAGTCACATACTATTTGCACATTGATGGAGTGGTATTGCTTGCGATTGCGGTACACCGCCTCTATGGCATGGGGACTACCAATTCCACATGGGTGCAGTCGAGTGCACCAACACAATTGAGAATGCCTGCCAGTGCATGGAAGCCCACTTTGGTATTGGCTATCTCCTGGGCAGTCCGTGGTAGGGATATGTGGCTGCTTGCATGCTTCAGGAGGGCATCCAGCACTTGGTTCAACATGTGTGAAAATAGTGGCTGTGAAATGCCATGCAGCTGGCCCACTGTGTGTTGGTAGGTGCCTGTGGCCAGGAAGTGTAGCACAGACACCACCTTTAGTAGCGGGGGGGTGGCAGTGCGTATTTCTATGAGGCTGGCAATGTCGTTCTGTATCATGTCCACTATGGTGGTGATGGTGTCACGGTCCAACCGGTACAGGGTGTGGATCTTCTCAGGGGTTAGGTTAAAAGGGCTGGGTCTGGTGCGAGGGATTGGTGGTTGCCTATGAGGCACTGCTGCCTGCGCTGGTGGTAGTTGCTGGGCCTGTTTCACCCTCGGTGCTGCCTGTTGTTGCTGCTGTAGTTGTTTTTGTTGTTGCTGTTGTTGCTGTAGTTGTAGCAGTATGGGCATGTGCTCCAGCGCCATGATTGCAACAGCTAGTGGTAGCATTTTGGTGTTGGAAGGGGTGTGGTGTGTGGGTGTGCTCAGTTTATACTGGCCCAGCCTCCACCTGTGGGGATTGTGTGCACCTGTGGCAGCTGCCTTGTATCCTGATTGCTGTTTGCGGGTGGTCCGCGATGCCTGTATGGCCGGCATTGTGCAGCCCATGATTACCGGCTTCGCGATGCTGGTATTTACATGTCCACGTGGGTTGTGATGTCCCCCTATTACCGGCATGTCGGTATTTGCTCCACGAAGGGGTGCGTGTACGCGCCTATGCCGCTATTGGCTGCACCGTTGTTTAGGGTGCCGCCTATACCGGGTTTGTGGGTCGGAATACACTGGTGCGGTAAACGATGCCGGTATTACCATAACGGCATCTTTTTTGCCTTACCGCCAACCTTGTAATGGGGTCCACAGTGTTTTGAGCACCAGGGCCTTCATTGCAGAAACATACGTGTGAACAAAACTAACTTCAAGAAGATTAAGTACACGTTAAATGGCTCAACCTTCCAGATACCAACGTACAACGTAGAAGCCCACATCATTGACTACACGCTGTCACGACTGGAGAAAGATGGACAGACTGTGTTTAGTGATATTTCAGCTAATGAGGAACTTTTCCTGGGAGAAGGCGATTATCAGTTTGATGTGTATCGTTTGATGAAAGAAGAACATGGAAAGGAGAGAAAAAAGCAGTTCAAGGGAAGTGATTGGGACAAAGATTGCGGAAAATGTGTATTCCTTGATGAGCAAGGGCTCGCCTTTTGCCAAATGTGTAACCCAATTTTCCAGTCAGATCTGAAGGGTGGCAGACCCTTACATCTGAAGAAAGGAACCCCAAATGAGAATCAAGGAACACCTGGTTAGGATATAACCCACATGCCAACGTGCTCTGGCAGCACTACCTGGCAGACAAACTCATCAACCAAATGGACTATAGAAGGCAGCCTACCACCATAACCTTGAGAAGACTTCACAAGAAGCTTCTTGATTTCCGCGAAGAGGTGCTGAAGTACCACTCTGCCCGGGAGGTGCTCCAGCAGAGCCATCTCTTAGAATAACATGCAGAAGCTGGTTTTCTTGAACTTTGTTGAACCAGTGAGTGCTCTGCAGCTCTCTCCTAATGGCTATCTGGAAAGTGAATCTGTTTGCAGCATCTATAAAATCACATTATCACAAGTGTCTAAAGATTAAATCCAGTAATAAATGGACTATAGAAGGCAGCCTTCCACCATAACCTTGAGAAGACTTCACAAGAAGCTTCTTGATTTCCGCGGAGAGGTGCTGAAGTACCAATCTGCCCGGGAGGTGCTCCACCAGAGCCATCGCTTAGAATAACATGCAGAAATGCTGTGTGCTGGTTTTCTTTAACTTTGTTGAACCAGTGAGTGCTCTGCAGCTCTCTCCTAATGACTATCTGGAAAGTGAATCTGTTTGCAGCATCTATAAAATCACATTATCACAAGTGTCTAAAGATTAAATCCAGTAATAAATGGACTATAGAAGGCAGCCTTCCACCATAACCTTGAGAAGACTTCACAAGAAGCTTCTTGATTTCCACGAAGAGGTGCTGAAGTACCACTCTGCCCGGGAGGAGCTCCACCAGAGCCGTCTCTTAGAACAACATGCAGAAGTGTTGTGTGCTGGTTTTCTTGAACTTTGTTGAACCAGTGAGTGCTCTGCAGCTGTCAGGAACCAGGAACATACTCGCCAAGATATGTGACTTATGAGGAACAAATAAACCAACAGAGAGCAGCACTAGGACTCTGCCCATCAGAAGAGCAATACCTGTTGAAGTGCCTATAACCAGACAACCATGGGCTGCACGGTACCCGCTGAGACAACCGTACCAGCAGCTGACACGAAATGAAGATTACCTAGGGACTGTCCCCGAAGAGACCCAAAGAGCCTTAATGGAAGGCGAATGGTGATGACCCAAGGGCCCGAACAGACTCACAGATGAACGAAACGACAACCAAAAGGTGACATTCAAAGACGAAAAGTTATGAATAGAGATGTAATGGACTTAGAAGAAGAGGCGATGTCGAAATGTAAGGAAATGTAGCTGTAAAACAGAATGGAAGTATTCAACCAGCTAACACCTGTAAATAGGCTTGGAACGCAAGAAGCTAAGAAAACAGTACAGCTTGCTATGCTTTGTAGAAGAATAGAGCGGCAAGTGCCAACTATGTATCTACCTCAAAAGCACATTATACAAGTGCGACTCCATTTTACAAAAGCAGGATTAAGCCCAGGCTGCAAGGGGCCAACCAGGCCGAGATTCATATTCCAGCTAAAGCTAGAAGGAAAGAGCGGAATCGAAACTGAGCACGAAGCAGCTCATGCCTGGGAAATCGAGGTCAACCTAAGGAAGGGAGGAGAGCGGCAACTTCGAAGAATCGAAACTTCAGAGCATAGCAGCCTGCCCCGTGAAGGTCAAGATAAGGAGGCCCCAGGCAGGTGGCAAGGCTAAAGGGAGAATCAAATACACGAAAAGAAGTAAAGTGAAGCAGATTCACGTGAACTGACAGGTGACCAGCCAGGCGCGAAGAGGTACCAACGTTTGATGTCACCCAGAAACTGAGGATGCCATAACTTTTCCTGATAAGCAGGTACAGTTTCAAGGCCATCATCAGCCAACTAATTGACACATAGCCCTAAGGTACTGATTGATGGAAGGGAGGCAGGGAGAATCTTGGGGCACACCGCATCTGGGTGTCCATTCTGCATGCTGCTAATTAAAATGGAGATTTATGTCTAGGGGTGTAACTTACCCAATCACAATGGACCAAATAATCTAGGGTCCTATTGCTAGTAGAACCAATGAGACGTCGTACTTGTAGTGACGTCTATCACAAGTGACGTTGACGGATGGGCGTAGAAGCCCATCCGATGAGAGTTATCCAATCCTCACGCTCTGTTACCATATACAGACATAGCACCTATACTTAAGGTACCTTTTCCGACCAATAGAATTGCATGACAAACTTTGAGTTTTACACGTCAAATGATGATGAATTTTGCCTATAAGAATTGCTGTTTGAATGAAGAATTCGGGAGTTGAAGTGAGACGGGAGATCGCATCACTGTTGATTACCATTGTTTCCCCAATTTTTGTACTTGTCATTAAACTGACTTCCCTTTGCCAAACTACTGAATTGTCCTTATTGATTGGTGTTGGAGTAAGAAAATCCTGCACCCCATCCTCCTCAAGGTGCAGCCATCTCGTCTTAAAAGTACTTAAGGGCGAGCTCTGATCCCATGGTCCCGTCAGAGGTATATATGCAGACCCGGATTTAACTTCAACGTTATTTTTTATAATTGCTTGCCTGTGCTGTGGCAGCCCATCTTTAAAGAAGACAAGTTAAGAAATTTGCAATTAGTGCAAAAATCATTTATTTGTTTAGTTTATATATTCATATATAATAAAAGGCAGCTAATGGATTGATATTCAAAAGCTATAATCTAATGTGAACCCATGTTCACGGGATCGCTTTGAACCATTCTATTGTGGAACTGTTAACTAAATGTTGCTTCTAATTACAACTATCTTACAAATGAAAAAAAAAGGGTGAAAGAGCGATTGGAAAGTGGAACAAAAGGTAATGAGATTAGGAAGGGTGAATTTCCCGAGGCTATCAGACATGTATTTAATGAGCTACATATCAACAAGAGTTTAATTTTGAGGGGTGATAAATTATACCCACCCACTGGATTAAGGGAGAAGATATTACATTTGGCACATGAGGGACACCAAGGTATGATCAAAACAGAACAGCTTATCTGGCAAAATGATTGGTGGCCAGGGATAGATTTAGAAGTGGAAACGCTCATTAGAGAATGTTATAATTGTGAAGATTCTGCGAAAGGGTACATTGCTAGGCAAGAACCCATGACTATTATGTCTATACCCACCATACCTTGGGAACATGTTGGATTAGATATTGTTGGCCCAGTAAGAAGTCAAGGAACTTTGAGATTTTGTATAATGCTCATTGACATGCTTTCTCGGTGGGTGGAGATTGAGTGGGTGCAGAATATTTGTTCTAAATATATCATTTTATATTTGGATATTATTTTTAAATGGGAAGGTTATCTCACGACGATTATTACTGATAATGGATTACAATTAGTGTAGAGGAGGTCCCAGAAATGGCCTGCACTCCAGCCCCCCATTCTGAGGTACCAGGAACATACTCGCCAAGATATGTGACTTATGAGGAACAAATAAACCAACAGAGAGCAGCACTAGAACTCTGCCCAGTGCCCATCAGAAGAGCAATACCTGATGAAGTGCCTATAACCAAGCAACCATGGGCTACACGGTACCCGCTGAGACAACCGTACCAGCAGCTGACACGAAATGAAGATTACCTACGGACTGTCCCCGAAGCGACCCAAAGAGCCTTAATGGAAGACGAATGGTGATGACCTAAGGGCCCGGACAGACTCACAGATGAATGAAACGACAACCAAAAGGTGACACTCAAAGACGAAAAGTTATGAATAGAGATGTAATGGACTTAGAAGAAGAGGCAATGTCGAAATGTAAGGAAATGTAGCTGTAAAACAGAATGGTAGTATTCAACCATCTAACGCCTGTAAATAGGCTTGGAACGCAAGAAGCTAAGAAAACAGTACAGCTTGCTATGATTAGTAGAAGAATAGAGCAACAAGCGCCAACTATGTATCTACCTCAAAATCACATTATACAAGTGCGACTCCATTTTACAAAAGCAGAATTAAGCCCAGGCTGCAAGGGGCCAACCAGGCCGAGATTCATATTCCAGCTAAAGCTAGAAGGAAAGAGCGGAATCGAAACTGAGCACGAAGCAGCTCATGCCTGGGAATTCGAGGTCAACCTAAGGAAGGGAGGAGAGCGGCAACTTCGAAGAATCGGAACTTCAGAGCATAGCAGCCTGCCCCATGAAGGTCGAGATAAGGAGTCCCCAGGCAGGTGGCAAGGCTAAAGGGAGAATCAAATACACGAAAAGAAGGAAAGTGAAGCAGATTCACGGTGAACTGACAGATGACCAGCCAGGCGCGAAGAGGTACCAATGTCTGATGTCACCCAGAACCTGAGGATGCCATACCTTTTCCTGATAAGCAGCTACAGTTTCGAGGCCATCCTCAGCCAACTAATTGACACATAGCCCTAAGGTACTGATTGATGGAAGGGAGGCAGGGTGAATCTTGGGGCACACCGCATCTGGGTGTCCATTCTGCATGCTGCTAATTAAAATGGAGATTTATGTCTAGGGTTGTAACTTACCCAATCACAATGGACCAAATAATCTAGGGTCCTATAGCTAGTAGAACCAATGGACGTCATACTTGTAGTGACGTCTATCACGAGTGATGTCGATGGATGGGCGTAGATGCCCACCCGATGAGAGTTATCCAATCCTCACGCTCTGCTACCATATACAGATATAGCACCTATACTTAAATTACCTTTTCCGACCAATAGAATTGCATGACAAACTTTGAGTTTTACACGTCAAATGATGATGAATTTTGCCTATAAGAATTGCTGTTTGCATGAAGAATTCGGGAGTTGAAGCGAGACGGGAGATTGCATCACTGTTGATTACCATTGTTTCCCCGATTTTTGTACTTGTCATTAAACGGACTTCCCTTTGCCAAACTACTGAATTGTCCTTATTGATTGGTGTTGGAGTAAGAGAATCCTGCACCCCATCCTCCTCAAGGTGCAGCCATCTCGTCTTAAAAGTACTTGAGCACGAGCTCTGATCCCATGGTCCCGTCAGAGGTATATATGCAGACCCAGATTTAACTTCAATGTTATTTTTTATAATTGCTTGCCTGTGCTGTGGCAGGCTATCTTTAAAGAAGACAAGTTAAGAAATTTGCAATTAGTGCAAAAATCATTTATTTATTTAGTTTGTATATTCATATATAATAAAAGGCAGCTAATGGATTGATATTCAAAAGCTATAATCTAATGTGGACCCATGTTCACTGGATCGCTTTGAACCATTCTATTGTGGAACTGTTGATTAAATGTTGCTTCTAATTACAACTATCTTACAAATGAAAAAAAAAAGGTGAAAGAGCGATTGGAAAGTGGAACAAAAGGTAATGAGATTAGGAAGGGTGAACTTCCCGAGGCTATCAGACATGTATTTGATGAGCTACATATCAACAAGAGTTTAATTTTGAGGGGTGACAAATTATACCCACCCACTGGAGTAAGGGAGAAGATATTACATTTGGCACATGAGGGACACCAAGGAATGACCAAAACAGAACAGCTTATCTGGCAAAATTATTGGTGGCCAGGGATAGATTTAGAAGTGGAAACGCTCATTAGAGAATGTTATTATTGTGAAGATTCTACAAAAGGGTACATTGCTAGGCAAGAACCCATGATTATTATGTCTATACCTACCATACCTTGGGAACATGTTGGATCAGATATTGTTGGCCCAGTAAGAAGTCAAGGAACTTGAGATTTTGTATAGTGCTCATTGACATGCTTTCTAAGTGGGTGGAGATTGAGTGGGTGCAGAATATTGGTTCTAAATATAACATTTTATTTTTGGATACTATTTTTAAAGGGAAAGGTTATCCCACAACGATTATTACTGATAATGGAGTACAATTAGTGTAGAGGAGGTCCCAGATACGGCCTGCACTCCAGCCCCCTATTTTGAGGTACCAGGAACATACTCGCCAAGATATGTGACGTACGAGGAACAAATAAACCAACAGAGAGCCGCACTAGGACTCTGCCCAGTGCCCATCAGAAGAGCAATACCTGTTGAAGTGCCTATAACCAGACAACCATGGGCTGCACGGTACCCGTTGAGACAACCGTACCAGCAGCTAACACGAAATGAAGATTACCTACACACTGTCCCTGAAGAGACCCAAAGAGCCTTAATGGAAGGCGAATGGTGATGACCCAAGGGCCCGGACAGACTCACAGATGAAGGAAACGACAACCAAAAGATGACACTCAAAGAAGAAAAGTTATGAATAGAGATGTAATGGACTTAGAAGAAGAGGCGATGTCGAAATGTAAGGAAACGTAGCTGTAAAACGGAATGGAAGTATTCAACCAGCTAACGCCTGTAAATAGGCTTGGAACGCAAGAAGCTAAGAAAACAGTACAGCTTGCTATGCTTAGTAGAAGAATAGTGGCAAGCGCCAACTATATATCTACCTCAAAACCACATTATACAAGTGCAACACCATTTTACAAAAGCAGAATTAAGCCCAGGCTGCAAGGGGCCAACCAGGCCGAGGATTCATATTCCAGCTAAAGCTAGAAGGAAAGAGCGGAATTGAAACTGAGCACGAAGCAGCTCATGCCTGGGAATTCCAGGTCAACCTAGGGAAGGGAGGAGAGCGGCAACTTCGAAGAATCGAAACATCAGAGCATAGCAGCCTGCCCTGTGAAGGTCAAGATAAGGAGGCCCCAGGCAGGTGGCAAGGCTAAAGGGAGAATCAAATACACGAAAAGAAGTAAAGTGAAGCAGATTCACGTGAACTGACAGGTGACCAGCCAGGCGCGAAGAGGTACCAACGTTTGATGTCACCCAGAAACTGAGGATGCCATAACTTTTCCTGATAAGCAGGTACAGTTTCAAGGCCATCATCAGCCAACTAATTGACACATAGCCCTAAGGTACTGATTGATGGAAGGGAGGCAGGGAGAATCTTGGGGCACACCGCATCTGGGTGTCCATTCTGCATGCTGCTAATTAAAATGGAGATTTATGTCTAGGGGTGTAACTTACCCAATCACAATGGACCAAATAATCTAGGGTCCTATTGCTAGTAGAACCAATGAGACGTCGTACTTGTAGTGACGTCTATCACAAGTGACGTTGACGGATGGGCGTAGAAGCCCATCCGATGAGAGTTATCCAATCCTCACGCTCTGTTACCATATACAGACATAGCACCTATACTTAAGGTACCTTTTCCGACCAATAGAATTGCATGACAAACTTTGAGTTTTACACGTCAAATGATGATGAATTTTGCCTATAAGAATTGCTGTTTGAATGAAGAATTCGGGAGTTGAAGTGAGACGGGAGATCGCATCACTGTTGATTACCATTGTTTCCCCAATTTTTGTACTTGTCATTAAACTGACTTCCCTTTGCCAAACTACTGAATTGTCCTTATTGATTGGTGTTGGAGTAAGAAAATCCTGCACCCCATCCTCCTCAAGGTGCAGCCATCTCGTCTTAAAAGTACTTAAGGGCGAGCTCTGATCCCATGGTCCCGTCAGAGGTATATATGCAGACCCGGATTTAACTTCAACGTTATTTTTTATAATTGCTTGCCTGTGCTGTGGCAGCCCATCTTTAAAGAAGACAAGTTAAGAAATTTGCAATTAGTGCAAAAATCATTTATTTGTTTAGTTTATATATTCATATATAATAAAAGGCAGCTAATGGATTGATATTCAAAAGCTATAATCTAATGTGAACCCATGTTCACGGGATCGCTTTGAACCATTCTATTGTGGAACTGTTAACTAAATGTTGCTTCTAATTACAACTATCTTACAAATGAAAAAAAAAGGGTGAAAGAGCGATTGGAAAGTGGAACAAAAGGTAATGAGATTAGGAAGGGTGAATTTCCCGAGGCTATCAGACATGTATTTAATGAGCTACATATCAACAAGAGTTTAATTTTGAGGGGTGATAAATTATACCCACCCACTGGATTAAGGGAGAAGATATTACATTTGGCACATGAGGGACACCAAGGTATGATCAAAACAGAACAGCTTATCTGGCAAAATGATTGGTGGCCAGGGATAGATTTAGAAGTGGAAACGCTCATTAGAGAATGTTATAATTGTGAAGATTCTGCGAAAGGGTACATTGCTAGGCAAGAACCCATGACTATTATGTCTATACCCACCATACCTTGGGAACATGTTGGATTAGATATTGTTGGCCCAGTAAGAAGTCAAGGAACTTTGAGATTTTGTATAATGCTCATTGACATGCTTTCTCGGTGGGTGGAGATTGAGTGGGTGCAGAATATTTGTTCTAAATATATCATTTTATATTTGGATATTATTTTTAAATGGGAAGGTTATCTCACGACGATTATTACTGATAATGGATTACAATTAGTGTAGAGGAGGTCCCAGAAATGGCCTGCACTCCAGCCCCCCATTCTGAGGTACCAGGAACATACTCGCCAAGATATGTGACTTATGAGGAACAAATAAACCAACAGAGAGCAGCACTAGAACTCTGCCCAGTGCCCATCAGAAGAGCAATACCTGATGAAGTGCCTATAACCAAGCAACCATGGGCTACACGGTACCCGCTGAGACAACCGTACCAGCAGCTGACACGAAATGAAGATTACCTACGGACTGTCCCCGAAGCGACCCAAAGAGCCTTAATGGAAGACGAATGGTGATGACCTAAGGGCCCGGACAGACTCACAGATGAATGAAACGACAACCAAAAGGTGACACTCAAAGACGAAAAGTTATGAATAGAGATGTAATGGACTTAGAAGAAGAGGCAATGTCGAAATGTAAGGAAATGTAGCTGTAAAACAGAATGGTAGTATTCAACCATCTAACGCCTGTAAATAGGCTTGGAACGCAAGAAGCTAAGAAAACAGTACAGCTTGCTATGATTAGTAGAAGAATAGAGCAACAAGCGCCAACTATGTATCTACCTCAAAATCACATTATACAAGTGCGACTCCATTTTACAAAAGCAGAATTAAGCCCAGGCTGCAAGGGGCCAACCAGGCCGAGATTCATATTCCAGCTAAAGGTAGAAGGAAAGAGCGGAATCGAAACTGAGCACGAAGCAGCTCATGCCTAGGAATTCGAGGTCAACCTAAGGAAGGGAGGAGAGCGGCAACTTCGAAGAATCGGAACTTCAGAGCATAGCAGCCTGCCCCATGAAGGTCGAGATAAGGAGTCCCCAGGCAGGTGGCAAGGCTAAAGGGAGAATCAAATACACGAAAAGAAGGAAAGTGAAGCAGATTCACGGTGAACTGACAGATGACCAGCCAGGCGCGAAGAGGTACCAATGTCTGATGTCACCCAGAACCTGAGGATGCCATACCTTTTCCTGATAAGCAGCTACAGTTTCGAGGCCATCCTCAGCCAACTAATTGACACATAGCCCTAAGGTACTGATTGATGGAAGGGAGGCAGGGTGAATCTTGGGGCACACCGCATCTGGGTGTCCATTCTGCATGCTGCTAATTAAAATGGAGATTTATGTCTAGGGTTGTAACTTACCCAATCACAATGGACCAAATAATCTAGGGTCCTATAGCTAGTAGAACCAATGGACGTCATACTTGTAGTGACGTCTATCACGAGTGATGTCGATGGATGGGCGTAGATGCCCACCCGATGAGAGTTATCCAATCCTCACGCTCTGCTACCATATACAGATATAGCACCTATACTTAAATTACCTTTTCCGACCAATAGAATTGCATGACAAACTTTGAGTTTTACACGTCAAATGATGATGAATTTTGCCTATAAGAATTGCTGTTTGCATGAAGAATTCGGGAGTTGAAGCGAGACGGGAGATTGCATCACTGTTGATTACCATTGTTTCCCCGATTTTTGTACTTGTCATTAAACGGACTTCCCTTTGCCAAACTACTGAATTGTCCTTATTGATTGGTGTTGGAGTAAGAGAATCCTGCACCCCATCCTCCTCAAGGTGCAGCCATCTCGTCTTAAAAGTACTTGAGCACGAGCTCTGATCCCATGGTCCCGTCAGAGGTATATATGCAGACCCAGATTTAACTTCAATGTTATTTTTTATAATTGCTTGCCTGTGCTGTGGCAGGCTATCTTTAAAGAAGACAAGTTAAGAAATTTGCAATTAGTGCAAAAATCATTTATTTATTTAGTTTGTATATTCATATATAATAAAAGGCAGCTAATGGATTGATATTCAAAAGCTATAATCTAATGTGGACCCATGTTCACTGGATCACTTTGAACCATTCTATTGTGGAACTGTTGATTAAATGTTGCTTCTAATTACAACTATCTTACAAATGAAAAAAAAAAGGTGAAAGAGCGATTGGAAAGTGGAACAAAAGGTAATGAGATTAGGAAGGGTGAACTTCCCGAGGCTATCAGACATGTATTTGATGAGCTACATATCAACAAGAGTTTAATTTTGAGGGGTGACAAATTATACCCACCCACTGGAGTAAGGGAGAAGATATTACATTTGGCACATGAGGGACACCAAGGAATGACCAAAACAGAACAGCTTATCTGGCAAAATTATTGGTGGCCAGGGATAGATTTAGAAGTGGAAACGCTCATTAGAGAATGTTATTATTGTGAAGATTCTACAAAAGGGTACATTCCTAGGCAAGAACCCATGATTATTATGTCTATACCTACCATACCTTGGGAACATGTTGGATCAGATATTGTTGGCCCAGTAAGAAGTCAAGGAACTTGAGATTTTGTATAGTGCTCATTGACATGCTTTCTAAGTGGGTGGAGATTGAGTGGGTGCAGAATATTGGTTCTAAATATAACATTTTATTTTTGGATACTATTTTTAAAGGGAAAGGTTATCCCACAACGATTATTACTGATAATGGAGTACAATTAGTGTAGAGGAGGTCCCAGATACGGCCTGCACTCCAGCCCCCTATTTTGAGGTACCAGGAACATACTCGCCAAGATATGTGACGTACGAGGAACAAATAAACCAACAGAGAGCCGCACTAGGACTCTGCCCAGTGCCCATCAGAAGAGCAATACCTGTTGAAGTGCCTATAACCAGACAACCATGGGCTGCACGGTACCCGTTGAGACAACCGTACCAGCAGCTAACACGAAATGAAGATTACCTACAGACTGTCCCTGAAGAGACCCAAAGAGCCTTAATGGAAGGCGAATGGTGATGACCCAAGGGCCCGGACAGACTCACAGATGAAGGAAACGACAACCAAAAGATGACACTCAAAGAAGAAAAGTTATGAATAGAGATGTAATGGACTTAGAAGAAGAGGCGATGTCGAAATGTAAGGAAACGTAGCTGTAAAACGGAATGGAAGTATTCAACCAGCTAACGCCTGTAAATAGGCTTGGAACGCAAGAAGCTAAGAAAACAGTACAGCTTGCTATGCTTAGTAGAAGAATAGTGGCAAGCGCCAACTATATATCTACCTCAAAACCACATTATACAAGTGCAACACCATTTTACAAAAGCAGAATTAAGCCCAGGCTGCAAGGGGCCAACCAGGCCGAGATTCATATTCCAGCTAAAGCTAGAAGGAAAGAGCGGAATTGAAACTGAGCACGAAGCAGCTCATGCCTGGGAATTCCAGGTCAACCTAGGGAAGGGAGGAGAGCGGCAACTTCGAAGAATCGAAACATCAGAGCATAGCAGCCTGCCCCGTGAATGTCGAGATAAGGTGGCCCCAGGCAGGTGGTAAGGCTAAAAGGAGAATCAAATACACGAACAGAAGGAAAGTGAAGCAGATACACGGTGAACTGACACGTGACCAGCCAGGCGCGAAGAGGTACCAATGTCTGTTGTCACCCAGAACACGAGGATGCCATACCTTTTCCTGATAAGAAGCTACAGTTTCGAGGCCATCCTCTGCCAACTAATTGACACATAGCCCTAAGGTACTGATTGATGGAAGGGAGGCAGGGTGAATCTTGGGGCACACCGCATCTGGGTGTCCATTCTGCATGCTGCTAATTAAAATGGAGATTTATGTCTAGGGGTGTAACTTACCCAATCACAATGGACCAAATAATCTAGGGTCCTATAGCTAGTAGAACCAATGAGACGTCGTACTTGTAGTGACGTCTATCACGAGTGATGTAGAGGGATGGGCGTAGACGCCCACCCGATGAGAGTTATCCAATCCTCACGCTCTGTTACCATATACAGATATAGCACCTATACTTAAGTTACCTTTTCCGACCAATAGAATTGCATGAGAAACTTTGAGTTTTGCACGTCAAATGATGACGAATTTTGCCTTAAAGAATTGCTGTTTGAATGAATAATTTGGGAGTTGAAGCTAGACGTGCGATCGCATCACTGTTGATTACCATTGTTTCCCCGTTTTTTGTACTTGTCATTAAACGGACTTCCATTTGCCAAACTACTGAATTGTCCTTATTGATTGGTGTTGGAGTAAGAGAATCCTGCACCCCATCCTTCTTCATAGTGCAGCCATCTCGTCTTAAATGTACTTGAGGGCGAGCTCTGATCCCATGGGCCCATCAGAGGTATATATGCAGACCCGGATTTAACCTCAACGTTATTTTTATAATTGCTTGCCTGTGCTGTGGCAGGCCATCTTTAAAGAGGACAAGTTAAGAAATATGCAATTAGTGCAAAAACATTTATTTATTTAGTTTGTATATTCATATATAATAAAAGGCAGCTAATGGATTGATATTCAAAAGCTATAATCTAATGTGAACCCATGTTCACGGGATCGCTTTGAACCATTCTATTGTGGAACTGTTGATTAAATGTTGCTTCTAATTACAACTATCTTACAAATGAAAAAAAAAAAGAGTGAAAGAGCGATTGGAAAGTGGAACAAAAGGTAATGAGATTAGGAAGGGCGAACTTTCAGAGGCTATCAGACAAGTATTTGATGAGCTACATATATACAAGAGTTTAATTTTGAGAGGTGACAAATTATACCCACCCATTGGAGTAAGGGAGAAGATATTACATTTGGCACATGAGGGACACCAAGGAATGACCAAAACAGAACAGCTTATCTGGCAAAATTATTGGTGGCCAGGGATAGATTTAGAAGTGGAAACGCTCATTAGAGAATGTTATAATTGTGAAGATTCTGCGAAAGGGTACATTGCTAGGCAAGAACCCATGCTTATTATGTCTATACCTACCATACTTTGGGAACATGTTGGATTAGATATTGTTGGCCCAGTAAGAAGTCAAGGAACTTGAGATTTTGTATAGTGCTCATTGACATGCTTTCTAGGTGGGTGGAGATTGAGTGGGTGCAGAATATTGGTTCTAAATATATCATTTTATTTTCGGATACTATTTTTAAAGGGAAAGGTTATCCCACAACAATTATTATTGATAATGGAGTACAATTAGTGTAGAGGAGGTCCCAGATACGGCCTTTACTCCAGCCTCCCATTTTGAGGTACCAGGAACATACTCGCCAAGATATGTGATGTACGAGGAACAAATAAACCAACAGAGAGCAGCACTAGGACTCTGCCCAGTGCCCATCAGAAGAGCAATACCTGTTGAAGTGCCTATAACCAGACAACCATGGGCTGCACGGTACCCGCTGAGACAACCGTACCAGCAGCTAACACGAAATGAAGATTACCTACAGACTGTCCCTGAAGAGACCCAAAGAGCCTTAATGGAAGGCGAATGGTGATGACCCAAGGGCAACGGACAGACTCACAGATGAATGAAACGACAACCAAAAGATGTCACTCAAAGAAGAAAAGTTATGAATAGAGATGTAATGGACTTAGAAGAAGAGGCGATGTCGAAATGTAAGGAAACGTAGCTGTAAAACGGAATGGAAGTATTCAACCAGCTAACGCCTGTAAATAGGCTTGGAACGCAAGAAGCTAAGAAAACAGTACAGCTTGCTATGCTTAGTAGAAGAATAGTGACAAGCGCCAACTATATATCTACCTCAAAAGCACATTATACAAGTGCGACTCCATTTTACAAAAGCAGAATTAAGACCAGGCTGCAAGGGGCCAACCAGGCCGAGATTCATATTCCAGCTAAAGCTAGAAGGAAAGAGCGGAATCAAAACTGAGCACGAAGCAGCTCATGCCTGGGAATTCCAGGTCAACCTAGGGAAGGGAGGAAAGCGGCAACTTCGAAGAATCGAAACTTCAGAGCATAGCAGCCTGCCCCGTGAATGTCGAGATAAGGTGGCCCCAGGCAGGTGGCAAGGCTAAAGGGAGAATCAAATACACGAAAAGAAGGAAAGTGAAGCAGATTCACGGTGAACTGACACGTGACCAGCCAGGCGTGAAGAGGTACCAACGTCTGATGTCACCCAGAACCCGAGATTGCCATAACTTTTCCTGATAAGAAGCTACAGTTTCGAGGCCATCCTCAGCCAACTAATTGACACATAGCCCTAAGGTATTGATTGATGGAAGGGAGGCAGGATGAATCTTGGGGCACACCGCATCTGGGTGTCCATTCTGCATGCTGCTAATTAAAATGGAGATTTATGTCTAGGGGTGTAACTTACCCAATCACAATGGACCAAATAATCTAGGGTCCTATAGCTAGTAGAACCAATGAGACGTCGTGCTTGTAGTGACGTCTATCACGAGTGATGTAGAGGGATGGGCGTAGACGCCCACCCGATGAGAGTTATCCAATCCTCACGCTCTGTTACCATATGCAGATATAGCACCTATACTTAAGTTACCTTTTCCGACCAATAGAATTGCATGACAAACTTTGAGTTTTACGTGTCAAATGA
Organism: Ambystoma mexicanum; assembly: GCF_040938575.1. Lineage (NCBI taxonomy): Eukaryota > Metazoa > Chordata > Amphibia > Caudata > Ambystomatidae > Ambystoma > Ambystoma mexicanum. The sequence continues at coordinate 1,045,372,187 of NC_090930.1, read as the reverse complement.
TGATGAATTTTGCCTATAAGAATTGCTGTTTGAATGAAGAATTCGAGAGTTGAAGTGAGACGGGCGATCGCATCACTGTTGATTACCATTGTTTCCCCGTTTTTTGTACTTGTCATTAGACGGACTTCCTTTTGCCAAACTACTGAATTGTCCTTATTGATTGGTGTTGGAGTAAGAGAATCCCGCACCCCATCCTCCTCAAGGTGCAGCCATATCATCTTAAAAGTACTTGAGGGAGAGCTCTGATCCCATGGGCCCGTCAGAGGTTGCTCCGCTCTCTTGTACATTTGGTAGCGGAAAGGATGGTTTTGACCATCAAATATTGAATATTGATTATTGATAAGACGCCTATTGATGGTCGACAGGAAGTAGCTCTAGGTCTTCGGCAATATCACGAGTACTTCGCCATTTTGGCCGAGTAGACTGTGAAGCTTCCAGTGGACAATGATAGTATAAAACGTGTCCAAAAAACTGCACTGGGTTTGAATGTACCCATTTTACAAACAGAAACCCTTCCATTCCTACGGGCAGTGGATCAGACGAAAGACCAAAAAAAGGCGGTAGCGGAGGTAGTGATCCCGAGGATCCAGAGAGGAACCAATGCGAACGGTCAGTGAAACAAAAAATTCAATGCTTTGGCAAATGTTATAAGCATTAGAACAAGTAAGGGAAAGGTAACAGAGGGAGGTGGAGAAAAACAAAATAGTCAGAAGTAGAGAAGACTATATACATATAAGGGGATAATGACTCTAGAATAACTGAATAAAATAGTGAATACCGGGGTGGACACCCGAGAAGAGAGAGGATACCGGGGTGAACACCTGAGATAAAGAGAGATGATACCGGGGCAGATACCCGAGAGGATACGCCTTGTTCCTGTGCTTTAATATAGAGGTCAGAAGAAACGCAAACTCATAGTCCCACATAATAGGGAAAGATTAGGCTACTACGACGATTAAAAACGTCGTAAAAGGAGTTTGTTTAAACTCCATGTCGGGGTATTGATTAGAAGGCAGAGCTATCTGTGTCCAGCTGGTGTCTCTCTAGTCTGTTTGATGTTTGTCATACATGTTATATTGATGTGTCACACGTAAGGAAATTTGTCTCCTTGTTGTTTGAAATTGATCAAGGGATTTTACGCGATTCTATAGTTAAGAGGGAATCGCACATGAATTGATGTTCTTGAGTAAATTGGTGATATAAAATTTTGGCAGGAAATATTGGATTGGAGCTTGCGGTATTGGTGCTCGCTCATATTGTTTGGAGTGGTGAAGTTGCATGAAAGTATTCTTAAAAACAGAATTTAAACATGGAAGATATTACCCCACTAGCACACTTATGTAAACAACTGCCTAAACATGTACCCAAGCTTAAGAAATACAGCACTGAGTGGGTTAAGGGTACAAGTATTTCCCTTGATGTTACATGTTTCAGCAGTGCGAGGGAAAGTAGCATTGGTCGAAGGCTACGATGATGAAGGCAGACAATGGTGCGCGGTTATCGCCATTGAAGAAGGGTATCGAATGACTGACGTCACCGATGACGATCTGTTCGAAGAACAACCAGACTCAGAAAAAACAAGGGTGGAAGTGAGTCTCATATTTTGGGTAAAAATGATTAAAAGAGAAGTGCCTCAGAAAATGATGTTGGCACTGGTACGTCCGGAATACTTTGATGACGACATGGCCCAGGTGCCTGCCTCAGTATGGACTTCAGGACCTTATGACGTAGGCCCCCTGACGGGGGTGGGAGAAGTGAAAATTAAACTGAAACCAGGAGCAATTTTACCAAGAGCGCGACAATATCCCATGTCCAGAGAGGCGGATGAAGGGATCGCGAAGACAATTTCAGCCATGATGGATCAGGGCATCCTAGTGACGTCAGAATCACCCTATAATACAGTGATTTACTCCGTCAAGAAATCAAAAGGAGGGTCTTGGCATTTAATCCAAGATTTAAGAGCATTACATGATATTGTTGAAGCCGAGTTCCCTCTAGTCCCTAATCCATCTACGATCCTGTCTAACATACCCATCGAGGCGAAATATTTCACTATGATTGATTTGAAAAATGCTTTTTTCTCAATCCCTTTGCACTGTGACTCACAAGATCTGACATCATTTACATTCAGACAAATGCGACTGAAAAGCACGAGGTTGCCACATGGGTACTGTGAGTCCCCGTCCATTTTCAACAGAATCCTACAGATGAACCTAAGCAATATTGCATTAGACAGTGTTGTCTTGCAGTATGTGGATGACATTCTAATCTGCAGCACCACTGAAGAGCAATGCAGGCGCGATTCTGTCCAGCTACTGACTATTCTGGCTGAGAAAGGAAATAAGGTTGACAAGGAAAAGCTACAATACTGTCAAGAGGAGGTGCTGTACATAGGCCAGCTAATTTCACATGAAGGGAAAAAGGCGACCCCAGAAAGGGCTGAAGCTATCATGAACACAGCTAAGCCTCTCACGATAAAACAAATGCAGAGCTTTTTAGGCCTATGCAATTATGTTAGAGAATGGGTTTTCGATTACAGCACTTATACCAAGCCCTTGCTCCAGGCTCTAAAGAAGGCCCAGGTGACAAAGGAAAAAATTGAATGGACTGAGGCAATGGAAAAGGGGTTTACAGAACTCAAGAGAGTGATTTGTACAGCTCCAGTTCTCGGGATTCCTAATTATGCAGAGGAATTCTACCTATTCTCACACACAGATGGCAGCGTTATGACGGCAGTACTCGCTCAGAGAACCTCGTTGGGGTAGAAGCCCCTGGCGTACTATAGTGGGACACTGGACCTAGTCATGAGAGGCCACTTCCCATGTGAACAAAGCCTAGCTGCCGCAGCGTTCGCCGTAGAGAATGCGACTACCATTCTAATGGGATGTTCCATAACGTTATACGTCGAGCACTCATTGTTTGCCATTTTAGAGAAACCAAAGGGTACATTGACATCTCAAAGAGCTTCCGCCTATGAGGTGATCATATCTAATCTATCGATCAAAATAGTTCAATTTAAAACGGTAAACCCAGCTACGTTCATAGCTGAGCCAGTCACTGAAGGGGAGCCGATACATGACTGCGCAAACTATGAAGAATCCTATGATGAAATCCCCAGGGTGAAAGAAAATGCCCTGGCGGGAGGGGAGATTGTTTTTATTGATGGTTCTTGAAGAATCGACCAAGAAGACGGACAAAGATAAACAGGTGTTGCTGTAATGAAACACATAGCAAGCGGGAAATTTCAAGTACTCGTCAGTGCACGAATACCATCTCATTATTCAGCACAAGCTGCAGAATTATTGGCATTGATACTCGCCATTGAGAATCACGCAGACTAGGAAATCACGGTGTACAGTGACTCCGCCTATGTGACGTCTACAGTGCTTGCAGGCCTAGCATGCTGGAAAAGGAGAGGCTACCTCCGAGCAGACGGTACGCCAGTGCAGCACTCAGCCTTATTGGATAGGCACTACAGCTCCCAGTGGGCATAGCGGTCGTGAAATGCGCTGCCCACACCAAAGGGACAGATTTCATGTCACGCGGAAACCATGCAGCAGACACGGAAGCCAAGCGTATGGCATCCAAAAGTGAGACGATCATGGAAGTGGAAGTGGCATGCACCCATGAACGGATGATGTTAGCACGAACCACACCAGAAGCCTATAGCAATATGGGGCAGACACAACTGATGGAGCTTCAAGGGGAGGCACCTCAGGACGAAAAGAACCTATGGAAACGTTGAGGGTGTTCTTTAAACCCCTCTGACGGCTTGTGGTGGCAAGACAGCATTGGTAAACCAGTAATGCCTGTAGCCCTACTAAAGATAGCATTGGAGCAATTGCATTACCCATTTCACATGTCAAAAGAGAATCTCGCAGCAACGCTCGCAGAAGACTGGTTTATACCGAATTTAGCAGAGCATGTTGCATTCTTGATGGTGAACTGCATAATCTGCCAGCAATTCACCGCTGGGCACACATTAAAAGTAGTGAGAGGAATCATCCCCGGCCAAATGGGCCTTTTCAGCACTTACATATCGACTATGTCGACATGATTCAAGTGTGTAACGGGTACAGGTACTTAATTGTAGTGGTGTGTCCATTCTCTAGATGACTAGAAGCAGGTCCCTGTACACACCCAGACTCAACCTGTGCTGCCAAATTCCTGGTGAGGGAAGTTTTCCCTAGATGGGGGGTGTTTGAGGTGATGAGATCAGACAATGGGGCCCATTTTGTTAATGCAGTCTTTGAGCAGATCAGCTTGCTGCTTGGTATAAAGCACAAGTTCTCGTCAGTGTATCATCCGGAAGGTAATGGTATCTGTGAGAGGCTCAATGGCTTGTTAAAGGAAAGGATAGCCAAGTTGAAGCTTACTCTAAAGAGGGGAGGGTTGCACTGCCTTCCACTGGCAGTGTATGCTCTTCGGAACCAACCAGGCTCCGACCATCATCTTACGCCGCAGGAGATAGTCACAGGAAGGAGAATGAACACCCCTTTACCCACCGAGACAGAGCTCGATGTGATACCCCGTCAACCCGAGAGGTCCTGGGAACAGAGTTACAAGAGTACCTGAACTGCATGATATCCAGCCTTACTGTAATTTCAGACCAACTACAGCGACGACGAAAAGGGTGCAGCACAGCACAAAACACAGCAGGAGATGCTGAAACAGATGCAGTTCAAGGTCTACGTACTGCACGCATCTTCCCTGGAGACGCTGTTTTTGTGAAAAACCACACGAGGAAAAGGTGGGACGAGCCAAGATTCAATGGCCCTTTCATCGTAGAGGACTGCACTCCTTCATCTGTAAAACTGCAGGGCAAGAGAGAGCATGGATTTTTCTCAACAACTTTAAACCATATATCGGAGAAAGCCCTCTAGCTGCACCTTACCGCGAAGAGACCATAGACAACGGGGAAGAACCTCAGCACGTGCAGACAAGATCCCATGACGAGGAAGAAGGATGCATGAGCAGCAAAGGCAAGAAAAAGAGAACCCTTTTGAAAATTGTGGCTTAAAACTGGACATTTCCTCTAAACAAAAGGGGGATAAGGACATAAACCGGACACTCTGTGCATCCTAGTTACAGGGTGAAAAAGAAAATTGTGCATTTAAGCCACAACACGGTTGTTGACACGAACTTGTAAACCAAGCTACACTTAAGCATTTTGAGAAACAAGACTCTAATAGACTGTCATCAAGGACCTTTTACCTTAAGAGCTAAACACAGTATCCTGAATCATCAAATATCGAGACTTTGTTTTGCAGAACGTATGGTATCCCCCAGCAGAAATCTCACAAGGGATGTGCTCGCCTATTTCCAATTCGTAGTAATATCTTATCCGTCAGTTGTAGGGAGAGAAACCTGTGTCACAGACTTTATTCATGATCCTGCCAACAAGAAAGTAATCTGGCAACTGCTCAATGTCATCATGGAAGCCTTCATTGTGTTACCAGAATACAGTGATAAGGACACAAATGCTTCCACCACAGGTGATAGTAGATGAACTCACAAACACGCTTTTCTTTCGCATCATAGAGGAGTGCCCAGCAATCGTCGGGAGAACCACTGACACTCTTACTTTCACTAGAGATCCAAGAAACACTGAACATTTGCACCAGCTGTGGGCTAAACTCAGTTACCTGGTCGCAATCCACGCAGCAGGAAAGTGCAAGGACTGTTCATGTCAAGGGAAGGGCCTGTGATCCAGAGCCCAGCAAAGCAGGACAAATGTCCCTGTCGCCCGAGGACAGCCGACTGGCGCATACCGTCCTGTTTCGCCTAGACACTGACTTTCCAGAAATGGTGGGGAGACCTATCGAGGTTGACGTCATCTCCTTCATCAGAGATCCAGCTAACGTTGCTCATATGGGAACACTCCTCCATGGAATTATGCTGCAAGTGGAGCTGTCTAACTTTCAGAGAGACTACAAAAGGAGATTCCAGTGAAACCTTCCGCCGAGGGACAGATCGAGGAAGCAAAGGCAGCTCTTCATCTTTCCGCCGAGGGACAGATCCAGGAGACAGAGTCAAAACACTTCATCTTTCTGCCGAGGGACAGATCCAGGAGACAGAGTCAAAACACTTCATATTTCCGCCGAGGGACAGATCCAGGAGACAGAGTCAAAACACTTCATCTTTCCGCCGAGGGACAAATCCAGGGGACAGAGCCAAAACACTTAATCTTTCCGCCGAGGGATAGATCGTTGGAGCAGAGATGAGGACTCACTGTTTTATTTTATTTTTTTATTTTGATTTTGATTGATTGCTGTTTTTTCTATTTCTTCGCATCAAATAGGTTCCAGCATGTCCTCAGGACTGAAGCTAATTCAGGGGGTGGACTGGGAACTGACCTATTTTGAATATGCACAATGAATGTGACTCACCCAAAGTGTTAGTCTAATCTCTTTCCATAGTCTAGAAAGGGAACTGCATCCCATATCCAGAGACAATCGTCACCCGCAAGAGGGGGGACACGTGCGAAGCACCAGACACTTTATGATACAAACTTTCTGAGAAACAATAATGGTGTAAGTGAAAAGAATAAAACATTGACATTTCCTTTGATTGAAATGGGGGCCCAGAACAGTAACCTGGTCCTCCCACAAACAGAGGGACACCCCTGCTTCCCTGGAAGGAAATGCTGCCAACTTTCATACCGCACGATTATGTGTATATGTATAGTGATTATCATTGTCTTTCTGTCATTAACAATCAGAACTGCATTCTTTATTGGTGCACGAAGCATTCCAATTTCAGTGCACCCATCGGATAATGTACGCATGAGTCCCACAAAAGCACCCAGACCCTATATAGTTATTCCAGTCCCGAGAAAATCTGATGGTAAGGTAAACAAACTAAAATTTAATGTAATTAGCAGTGATTCATACACACTTGAAGTAACAAATGAAGAGAAAAGCTGGAGACAGGGTCAGGGCGGAATGAATGAAAACGTAGCACTGACCACTGCACGCACACACACACTGAATGCACACGAACCAGGGCAAGTGTCAATGGCTACAGAACCTCAAACAAAGACAACAGAAACTACGAGACTGCTTACCGAACAACCAGTCCCAGAAAATAGGAGAGGTGACCGAAAAGAATCAAGTGAAAGGCCAACTAAAGAAGATATAGCAAAAGCCCTCAAGAAGACAGAAGAGGCTACGGGAGAATTCACTGCAAGGACACAGATGTTGATAGATCATTTATTCCCGTTTATAACTAGAGCAAAGAAACGACAGGAGGAACTGAAAAATAGAACCACAGAGACTGTAGTGACAAGCACACCAGTTCCAACACAAGGAACAAGCACCAGGCCCACAATGCAGCCTTACGTTGGGTTGATGACAGACAGATGGTTGTTAAAGGCACTCATCGAAAGAATGCAAGAGGAGAGGAAGAGAATCGTAAAACCTCCTCCTATCACATCAATGCAGATAATGAAAACCGCTTCACCGACTAGAAGGCCCGAGAGACCCCCAGCAAGGAAAAGTCACACAGACGCATTTAGAGATGTAGTTATAGCTAACTACAGAAAGACACTAAGAATCAAGAGAAGCCCACATGAAGATGACAGTGAACTAAACGATTACCTGGAAAGCACAGCACATCTAGGAAACACCATTTCGTACAAACACATGAAAGAAGTTGGGAGAAGGAAATCAGAAGGAGACTGCTTCAGTTGTGCACTCCTACCGTACAGCATGGGAAAATCCAAAATCTTTGTGGCAGTAGAAATTGATGTCCAGACAGCACACTGTATGTCGCACGTAGCAATGTGCAAGACCAGAGGCCAGTTCATGGGCAGTAATGCCTCTCTGAAATGGGCAACTGAAGCAACTGATCCTGACGAGGATGATTATGTTCAAGACATAAAGAAAAGAAACAGAGCTCATACTAAGAATCATGTAATCAGGTACGAGAAACCTGTAGTAAAAGGGGGTGAAATTAGATGGGAGGTGAATCAGAAGCTAAATGTCCAAGGAAAAACTCCAGAGGAGGCTCGAAGTTGGAAGAACAGAGGCCAAATGCAGATTTGGGGAACAGTTCTTTCACCAGACGGATGGGAGAAAGGAGTAGTGATCTGCAGAGCCTGGATGGTCATTGGTCAATACGAACCTACCATCAACATAGTGCGAGACGGATGCAAGCCATTATGGCGAAAACTTGCAAAACTACTCACATGAGTACAGACAGAGGAGGACCCTTGCAGATAGTGCCACTAGAAAACCCAAAGTTCTGTTTCAGAAATAACGGCACAAGGAAGATGGGAGGGAATCAGAACTATGGACGAGTCTTCAACTCTCCAGGAATGGTACATGGAACCGCAGTAATTATGGATCATTACTGGGCGTGTGGACCCAAGGCATACATAAGACTACCGGAAAACTGGGGAGGCATATGCACAATAGTGAATGTCCAAGTTCCTGCACTAGTGATCCCGAAAAGTGACCTGAATATTGACAGTTTCCCGAAAGCAGATGCTCACCTGAGGAAAAGGAGGTCTGTGGAACTGCTATCCCGAATTAAGAGAGAGAATTACTTTTCTGCCATATCAGAAGAAGCATTTAATGCAATCCCGTATGAACACAGGCTTTTCAGTCTCACCTCATCAGTATTCACAACATTCTTCATGCCAAGAATCCAAGTTGGAGTAAATACCAAATGGTTGCAGATAACCAGATGGGAGTTATTGCAGACCATCAACACTACCATAAAAGGAATTAACGTGATTAAAAAAGAACTAAGAGCAATCCGATTGATGACCCTCCAGAGCAGATATGTACTTGACATGATCACCGCGATGGATGGAGGTGTTTGCGCAAAACTTTAACAGAAGCCATAAGTATGCTGACAAACCTACAGAATCAGATGATCGATGAAACTGATGAAGTTGATGATGACAGCTGGTTTGGAACTCTATTCTCATGGGTCCCACAATGGATGGCAGACATATCCAAGTTTCTGGGAGCCCTGCTATTGATGATACTACTAGGTTTTTGTGTTATCAAGATAATCATCACACAATGCCAGAAAACTGCTAATAAAGCCATTGGGATGAAGATCATGATCAATGTCAAACCAGGATGGAAGCCCAGAGACCTAACTGATGAAGAAATGAGAGACTTTGTGAAGGCCAGCGAATTTGCACCAGAAGGAACACAGTTTGTGTATCCCAGAAAACGAAGAAAATATGAAGGAAAATGGATCTATTGCAGCCCAAATGGACAATGCCAGTTTATGACCTGGAACAAAGACGAACATGTAAAAACAGCAGGAAATTTGAAAGGAGTAATAAAGATATGGACTCCAAAGACACATTCTTTCGCACCATCATGTACAAGCCCAGAAGAGGATGAACAAGATACAGAAGAACCAAGTAAGACGAATCCAAAGGAGGAAGCAGAAGTGGTCGACGAACCGACCAGAGGGGGGAGTGTAGAGGAGGTCCCAGATACGGCCTGCACTCCAGCCCCCCATTTTGAGGTACCAGGAACATACTTGCCAAGATATGTGATGTATGAGGAACAAATAAACCAACAGAGAGCAGCACTAGGACTCTGCCCAGTGCCCATCAGAAGAGCAATACCTGTTGAAGTGCCTATAACCAGACAACCATGGGCTTCACGGTACCTGCTGAGACAACCGTACCAGCAGCTGACACGGAATGAAGATTACATACAGAATGTACCCGAAGAGACCCAAAGAGCCTTAATGGAAGGCGAATGGTGATGACACAAGGGCCCGGACAGACTCACAGATGAACGAAACAAAAACCAAACGATGACACTCAAAGACGAAAAGTTATGAATAGAGATGTAATGGACTTAGAAAAAGAGGCGATGTCGAAATGTAAGGAAACGTAGCTGTAAAACGGGTTGGAAGTATTCAACCAGCTAATGCCTGTAAATAGGTTTGGAATGCAAGAAGCTAAGAAAACAGTACAGCTTGCTATGCTTAGTAGAAGAATAGAGCGGCAAGCGCCAACTATATATCTACCTCAAAAGCACATTAAACAAGTGCGACTCTAATTTACAAAAGCAGAATTAAGCCCAGGCTGCAAGGGGCCAACCAGGCCGAGATTCATATTCTAGTTAAAAGCTAGAAGGAAAGAGCAAAATAGAAACTGAGCATTAAGCAGCTCATGCCTGGGAATTCGAGGTCAACCTAAGGAAGGGAGGAGAGCGGCAACTTCGAAGAATCGAAACTTCAGAGCATAGCAGCCGGCCCCGTGAAGATCGAGATAAGGAGGCCCCCAGGAAGGTGGCAAGGCTTAAGGGAGAATCAAATACACGAAAAGAAGGAAAGTGAAGCAGATTCATGGTGAACTGACAAGTGACCAGCCAGACGCGAAGAGGTACCGACGTCTGATGTCACCCAGAACCCGAGGATGCCATAACTTTTCCTGATAAGAAGCTACAGTTTCGAAGCCATCCTCAGCCAACTAATTGACACATAGGCCCTCATTCCGAGTTGGGAGCAAAGGGATACAGGGCACCGTTAAGGACATCAGTGCCGGTAATCTCTTTGCACCCTATTCCGAGGTCCCTTTGCGGGTCCCTTCCTTAACATCTGGTTTTACCAGGCGTTATGGATGGGTCCCGTTAAGAGACTTCAGAGCTAATAACGGTACCGCAATTAGCGGTACCGTTATTAGCGCCCTCCCCCTTCCCATTGAGCCCTTTGCGGGCTGAAATGGGAATGGGAATGGCTTTTTCAATGGGGACTTACCGGTCCCGCAAAGGTCGGAATAGACCGGTAAGTCCCCATTGAACCAGGGCAGACTTGGTACCGGTATTGGAGGTAGTCATGGCGCAAATAGCGCCATGATTACCTCCTAACTCGGAATGAGGGCCATAGCCCTAAGGTACTGATTGATGGAAGGGAGGCAGGGTGAATCTTGGGGAACACCGCATCTGGGTGTCCATTCTGCATGCTGTTAATTAAAATAGAGATTTATGTCTAGGGGTGTAATTTACCCAATCACAATGGACCAAATAATCTAGGGTCCTATAGCTAGTAGAACCAATGAGACGTCGTACTTGTAGTGACGTCTATCACGAGTGATGTAGAGGGATGGGCGTAGACGCCCACCCGATGAGAGTTATCCAATCCTCACGCTCTGTTACCGTATACAGATATAGCACCTATATTTAAGGTACCTTTTCCGACCAATAGAATTGTATGAGAAACTTTGAGTTTTACACTTCAAATGATGACGAATTTTGCCTAAAAGAATTGCTGTTTGAATGAAGAATTCGGGAGTTGAAGCTAGACGTGCGATCGCATCACTGTTGATTACCATTGTTTCCCCGTTTTTTGTACTTGTCATTAAACAGACTTCCCTTTGCCAAACTACTGAATTGTCCTTATTGATTGGAGTTGGAGTAAGAGAATCCTGCACCCCATCCTCCTCAAGGTGCAGCCATCTCGTCTTAAAAGTACTTGAGGGCGAGCTCTGATCCCATGGACCCGTCAGAGGTATATATGCAGACCCGAAATGTTATTTTTTATAATTGCTTGCCTGTGCTGTGGCAGGCCATCTTTAAAGAGGACAAGTTAAGAAATGTGCAATTAGTGCAAAAAACATTTATTTATTTATTTTGTATATTCATATATAATAAAAGGCAGATAATGGATTGATATTCAAAAGCTATAATCGAATGTGAACCCATGTTCACGGGATCGCTTTGAACCATTCTATTGTGGAACTGTTGATTAAATGTTGGTTCTAATTACAACTATCTTACAAATGAAAAAAAAGACACAAAAAAAGAACAAAAAAAAAAAAAAAGAATGAAAGAGCGATTGGAAAGTGAAACAAAGGGTAATGAGATTAGGAAGGGTGAACTTCCTGAGGCTATCAGACATATATTTGATGAGCTACATATCAACAAGAGTTTAATTTTGAGGGGTGACAAATGATACCCACCCATTGGAGTAAGGCATAAGACATTACATTTGGCACATGAGGGACAACAAGGTATGACCAAAACAGAATAGCTTATCTGGCAAGGTTATTGGTGGCCAGGGATAGATTTAGAAGTGGAAACGCTCATTAAAAAATGTTATAATTGTGAAGATTCTGTGAAAGGGTACATTTCTAGGCAATAACCCATGACTATTATGTCTATACCCACCATACCTTGGGAAAATGTTGGATTAGATATTGTTGGCCCAGTAAGAAGTCAAGGAACTTTGAGATTTTGTATAGTGCTCATTGACATGCTTTCTAGGTGGGTGGAGATTGAGTGGGTGCAGAATATTTGTTCTAAATATATCATTTTATTTTTGGATATTATTTGTAAATGGGAAGGTTATCCCACGACGATTATTACTGATAATGGAGTACAATTAGTATCAGAAGAAATTATATATTGCTCTTTGTTTGTTTCAAGTATTATTATTCCAGGTTTGGTAACTGTTTAGCTGTGTTGTAAAGATGTGTAAAGAAGGGAGGTGTGTAGTATTTAATTGTTTCTATTTCATTTTTCATTAACCTGGCCTTATCTGTTCCATGTTCCATCTCTGCATCATGTGTTAGACTGGAACATGGAACATAGACGGTTGGTGGAAAGATGCTAGAGAGGAATGTATAACAGTCATTTGTTGTTGTCCTGTTGAGAAGCAGGTGGGCCAATCCCTAACTTAAATAAACTCAAATATACCACCTCACGGTGTTAAGCAAGATATTTTACAATGATCTTATTGATCGGCTGGGTAATGCTGTTTACCTCTCAACATTAGATCTTACTAAAGGCTATTGGCAGGTTCCACTGAATGCACCTGACAAAGAAAAAACTACCTTTGCAACTCCCATGGGACTATTCCAGTTTAAAGTGTTGCCGTACGATCTGCATGGAGCTCCTGCAACATTTCAGAGATTGGTGGATCAAATCTTACAGTCTTACTCGAATATTTGCGTATCTTATATAGACGATTTTGTGATACACAGCAAAACATGGGAAGATCATTTGTACCATCTTTGCACAGTCATGAGAGTGTTAAGAAAACCAGGGCTAACCGCTAACCCCAGAAAATGCAAACTGGCTCAAACTGCAGTTAAATATCTGTTTTTTTTGTGGGTACTGGCATTGCCCAACCCCAATAGGAAAAGGTTATAGCTGTCCTCGATACCCTACACCTAAAATCAAGAAATACCTGAGAGCCTTTTTGGGGTTAATTGGCAACTACTGCTGTTTGATCCCAATCTTTTCCAGTAATACCTCACGATTAACTGACAAACTGAAAAATGCTGAGCCCCAAAAGATCAAATGGGAGGAGGAAGATGAGATTTGCTATACCGCCTTACAACAAAACCTATGCCAGAGCCCTATCTTTTTTTTAAGCTTTATTTATTATTGCACACAGATAAGGCATACACACATTTGTTGAAAATTCCAAACATTACAGCATATGAGGTTACATTTTGTATCAATCTGGGTCCTCGGCTTCTGATTTATCTGACAGGTATTGTTTGTATCTGGTCCATATGTTCCTGGGTCTGGAAGTGGGTTGTAATGAGTCTATATTCAGTTCCTCTGTGTCATTTGTCCATATCATGTCTTTTTCCCAATCTGCCTTACTAGCGTTGTACTGCTCTTCCATTTCAACAATATTGCCCTCTTAGCTATCAGCAAGCTCAAATTTAGAAGTTTTCGTCATGTTGGGTTCATCTTCCCCACGGCCCCCAGGAGACATAACTGTGGTGACCACCCGACGGGCTGGTCGGCCATTTCGTCTAGCGCTGTACAAATCTCTGCCCAATGCTCTTTTAATTTTATACTCGCCCACAACATGTGGTAAATGCCTGCATCTTCAGATTGACATCTCAGGCATGTACGCTCTGTTATGGGGAAGATGCTCTTGAGCCCCGCGGGTGTGCAGTGTGTCCTGTGGACTATCTTATAATGTATAAGTTTGTATCTGGCATTACATGTTATGTGTTTGGTCAAGGTGCATATCTGCAGCCATTGGTGGTCCTCTATTTGATGCCCCAGGTCTTGTTCCCTCTTAGCTCTTGCTTTATGCTCTTCCATTGGGCGAGATTGAGCAATAGTTTTATACAATGTGGACGCTGTGATTTTCCATGCCCTTCGTTGAACATGTATCCCAATCCCAGGTTTATCTCTCGTTCTTCTGGTACAGTTGGCCATACGTTCCTAATTGATGCTTTGATGCGCATGTAGTGCAGTTTGCATTTGGCTGTATCTCCCACTATGCCTTTAAGGATTTCCCAGGTCACAAAACGTTTGTCTGGGAACAATTGACCCCATTGAACAATTCCCCTGGCGCTCCATTATGCAGCGGCCTCCTTGTCTAGGGTAGGTGGTATATGGAGGTCGCCCCAGATCGGCATGCTCGGGTGATACAGCTTATCTGTACCGTATATGTCGGCAATTCTGGCCCAGGCTGTATTCGTCACCTGCATAGGGTCGATGGAATTATGATGTTTGGGACGTGACCTCGTCATGTTATGGAGCACTATTGTAGGTTCCGGTGTGTGATGTTCATTTGATGTACTCTTAGGGTTGAGGAAGTTAGTAGCCCACTGGGCAGCGTAGTGTGCTTGCGCAGCTAAATAGTAGAGTTAAAAATCAGGTGCCGCTAGGCCACCTCGCGAATATGGGGCTGTTAATAGCCTCCAACTTAATCTGGGGTGCCCTCCCCATGTGAATGCGATGCAGGCACGTTTTATTTTTGCGAACAGTGCCCGACCAGGCCACACCCGTACTGTATTGAATAGGTAGAAGAGTTTTGGGAGAATTATCATTTTGATAACGGCGATCCTCCCCATCATTGAGATAGGTAAGGCGCTCCACTGTGCCATTTTCGCACACAGGGCATCAGCCAGGGTTTTGTCATTTAGGGCGCGAGATAACTGAGCAGTCCTAGCCACATATGTTCCTATGTATTGAATGTGTATCGGGCTCCAACTGAGTCCGTGAAGATCGCGAGGTGCTACTTTTGTTTTTGTGAGAGGGAAAATTTCAGATTTGTTAGCGTTGAGTTTTAGGCCGGAGAAGTCGCCAAACTTCTTGACTTCGGCTAGGATTACCTTCCAGCCTCAATCCATATGCACTGTAGCGGGTCCTAAGTATGTCCGCTAATTGCTCTATCACCAGTGCAAATAAGAGCGGCGACAGTGGGCCGCCCTGTCGGGTGCCTCCCAGGATGTCTAGTGTGTCTGAAAAAGTGCCGTTGATACTTATCTTGGCTTAGGGGCGTGTGTACAGTATTTTGATCCATTTGATGAAGTTAGGACCAAACCTGTAATTCTGTAGAACTCTAAATTAGAAAGGGCCAGTATACTGTATCAAATGCTTTTTGCATGTCTAGAGATACTGCCACCCCTTAAGTTTCTTCGGGTATTGTCGCCAAGATATTGTTGCACTGTCTAATATTTGTTGCCGTGGACCTAACTGCAACAAATCCGGCCTGGTCTTCATGGAACATGTAGGGCATCAACGGGGTTAGCCGGGTTGCTAATATTTTTGCGAAGATTTTAGCATCAGTGTTTATTAGTGATAGCAGTCTGTATGAGCTGAATTCGTCTGGGGGTTTCCCTGGTTTAAGTATTAGCGTGATAACCGCCTCCCTGGTGGTTTCGGGTAGTTCCCTTTTTTCTAGGGCCTCTGCCCATACTGCGTGTAGCTTGGGTACGAGAATTGGACTGAACTCTTTATAGAATTCTGCCCCCAAGCCATCTGTGCCTGGTGCTTTCCCGTTGAGCAGCGCTTTTATAGCTTCTGTTATCTCAGCCTCAGTGATTGAGCTTTCAAGAGTTTCTCTAGTGGCGTCTGCTAGCAGTGTAGTTGGTATACTGGAGATCTACTGATCTATTTCTTCATCGGTAGCGTTGCTCTGGGGGGAGTATAGCTGCCTGTGAAAGTCATAGAATGCCCCTCTGATCTCTGTACTTTCCGTGGTCACTTTGCCATTTGTCAATTTTATGCATGGGATGGCAGTTGAACCCTGTTCGCTTCGCACCGGTCTAGCTAGAAGCCTCCCCGGGCGCTCCCCTCCCCGTATCGTCACGCTGCTGCGGGTATATCAAAGTAATGGATTTCTCGTTCCGCTGCTTACTTAAATTCGTCTAATTTAGTTTTAATCTCCAGACGTGGTTGTGAAGATGGGGATTGTGCATACTGAGATCGTTTCTTGGCGCACTAGATTTCTACATATGTCTTTTTTTTTTTTTTTTTTTTTTTTTTAAACTTTTATTTTTGCTGGCAGTGGTAGATGACATACACACACATTAGGCCGATTATAAGATAACAGTGCAAGACAAATGTAATACATGGGGATGTACATAGGCAGCGAGGGATGACCCCCAAGATGAGGAAAGCAAAACAGTGTTGCAGAGAATTCAGTACATAACAGTGGAGACCTAGGGAGAACCGACACCGGAGGAGGGGACATCAAGACCGTTAAGATAACTGTTGAAGGCAGTCCAAATGTTTTTTGGCCGGGAACGGAATGGGAGAGTAGTAATATAATCTTCCTCGCAGTTTCGGGACCAGGTCAGTAGATTCAGCCATTTCTGAAAGGTGGGAGGAGCAGCACATTTCCAATTTTGAAGGATACATTTTTTGGCTATTATACAACATATATTCAAGAGTTTGGCCTCCCCTCTGACCCCCTCTTCACCCCACACTCCGAACAACACCCCCATCGGGTCAGGCTCAATCGTCACATCGCAAATTTCGGACAGTGTTTTAAAGATCTCATCCCAGAATGGGGCAAGTTGGGGGCAGTCCCAAAACATGTGGAGATGGCCAGCGTCTTCCGCTCCGCAGCGGGGGCAGAGCCGCATCTCGGAGCGGGCAAACTTGGAGAGTCTACGCGGGGTATAGTATAGCCTATTCAGCAACTTGTATTGCATTGTGCGGTATCGGAAATTCAGGGATACCTTGCCGGTATGGGAACACAATTTACCCCACAGATGGTCTGTAATGTCAACCCCCAGTTCAGAGGCCCAGTCGTCCCGAGCCCGTAAGGGCGGTGGTGTGGCAGCTGTGAGCTGAAGTTTATATAGCGATGAAACTACCCCTCGGGCCCCACCAGAGTTGGCGATATAGGCAACAGCGGGATGGTCAGGGGGTTCGTTAGGGAACACAGGCCAAGCGGTCCGGAACGCTGCTCGGAGTCTGTAGTATTGCAGCAGTTCCAGCGGTGTACCAGAGTGGGATGGCTTCCAAGTCTGTGGTGTTATAAACACCCCATCCGGATAGAAGTCAGTTAGGGCCAGGTATCCTAGGGACCGCCAGTGACTCGCCAGGGCTATGTCATTCGTGGGTTCCAACCCGGGGAGCTGCCAGGCGGGGAGCCACTTATAGTATGGGTGTTCCGCGGAGCCTGCAGCAAACAACCGCCCCCAGGCTGATAGTGTGGACTGGACTGGATCTATAGGTGAGTCAGGTACGTAACGACGATGTAAAATTAGAGTCATGATATTTGCGCCGGAGGCAGCAAGGTTTTCAAGCTTGACGTGCGGGCGAGGGGAGGGTCCGGGGTACCAGTAAGTGGCAAATTGTGCCTGCGCTGCTATCCAGTATCGCATCAGGTCAGGGGCCGTGAACCCGCCTCTGTCGTAGGGCAGAGTCATATCCCCCCACTTTTTCCGCACAGCACCGGAGTGCCACAGGAACTGCGCACACAGCCTGTGCAGATCAGTGAAGTATTTCCTGCCAGGCCATATGGGAACATTTGTGAATGTGTACAATAATTTGGGAAGCAGTATCATCTTAACCAGTGATAACCGCCCAGCAAGTGACAAAGGGAGAGGGCGCCAGCGCGCAATCTTGGTTTCGGCTAATTCTGCCACTGCTAGGTAATTGCTAGTCAAGAGAGTCTCCTTGGTCAAAGACACCTGAACTCCCAGATATTTAATCCCGTGGGGGACCAGCGGAGTGGGTATTCAGTGGCCGGCTGGAGCGTGGAGTGTGTGAGGGGGAAAATTTCGGATTTGGTGTAATTAATAGTAAAGCCTGAGTATGTTCCGATACGAGTGATGTCCCGAAGGAGAGGGTCAAGGTGGAGATCTGGGCTCCTGATGAACAGCAGGATGTCGTCAGCGTAGAGTGAGATAATTTCGGGTGTACCCTGGAGGCGTATCCCTTTGCATGAGTGACGCTCCCTGACATAGTCCGCCATGGGCTCGATGGCAAGGGCAAACAGGATCGGGGAAAACGGGCAGCCCTGTCGGGTGCCACGAGAGAGAGGAAACAAGGCAGATGTTTGGGAGTTGACGCGAACCCTGGCGACTGGGGATGTGTATAATAGTTTGATGTATGCGATCATCCCGGGTCCGACGCCCATGTTTTCCAGGACCAACCACATGTACTTCCAGGACACCATGTCGAAGGCCTTCTGGGCGTCCAAGGTGACCGCCACCGCACTCACGTTTTGATTGATACGAGCCATGACGTTAAGGAGCCGTCTAATATTGTGCGATGTGGATCTACCAGGGACAAAGCCGGATTGGTCCTCATGTACCATGTATGACATAATAGGAATGAAACGATTGGCGAGCACCTTGGCGAAGATTTTCGTATCCAAGTTCATGAGTGAAAGGGGCCGATACGAACCACAGTCATCGGCTGGTTTGCCAGGCTTGAGGAGGACCGTAATAACGGCTTCACGTAGAGACGAGGGAAGGCATCCCAGCCGGAGGGCCTCATTCCATACCTCAAGCAATTCGGGTCCCAAAATGGCCACATGCTCCTGAAAGAATTCAGCCGTAAGCCCGTCGGGGCCTGGCGCTTTCCCCTTCGGGAGACTAGATATGGCTTCCACCATCTCATCTAGTGTAATGGGGGAATCCAACTGTTCTCTCGTTGCCGGGGAGATGATAGTGGTGGGTATCTGGTCTAAAAGCTCGCGCATATGGGATTCGCTATGTTCAGGGGGTTGAGAGTATAGTTTGGAATAGAAGCTTGTGAAGACCTCCAGTATGTCCTGGTCGGACCACTGAGTCGTTCCGTGATTATCCTTAACTCTGGTAATGTGGGCTTGGCCCCACTCCCCCCTGGCCAGGGCAGCGAGTGTCTTGCCGGGTCTATCTCCCTCACCGTATTTCCGTGCAGCCTGTGGCCGACTGAAGTACTGCACTTCCCTGATTGCCTGTTCATTGAAGATCTTGAGTTCTTCACTGATCTGGGAGAGTATACCAGGGTCAACGGAGGCCGGGTGGGCCCGTTCCAGGTCTCGTAGCTTAGTTTCAGTGCGTGATAGGGTGGTTCTTATGGATTTGAGTACCCCCGACTCCCTAGAGATAGACGCCCCCCTAATGAAGACTTTGAAGGCGTCCCAGCGGATCCCCCGGGTGGTGTCCTGTGGTGAGTTGTTGTCAAAGTAGGACTGGATATCTGCAAGTATGTCTGCTCTAAAAACTATGTCCTGTAGGGCAGCAGATTTAAAGCGCCATGTGTTAATAGTGGGGGCTGGCATGCCCATGTCAACAGACAACAGGATCGGTGAGTGATCAGATAGTGTGCGAGCGAGTATACATGTCTTGGAAACCCTGCCTAGCATAGGACCAGATAGTAGGAATAGATCGATCCTGGACGAACTGTCGTGGACCGATGAGTAGAAGGTGTATTCCCGTGTTAACGGATGTAGAGCTCTCCATGCGTCATGAATGTCAAGTGTCTTGCAGTGAGATAGGAGTCTGCGCGCTGCGCCCGACGGGGGCCTGGGCGCTATGCCAGTCCTGTCTAGGGAGGTGTCCAGAATAAAGTTCATATCCCCACCCCAGATGATTTGCACATCAGTGTATCCTAGCAGTATGGAGACCACCTGGTCAATAAATTCGGGGGAGTCGACGTTGGGGCCATAAGTATTTACAAGTAGGTAATCTCTATTGGCAATGGCGCAGTACAGCACAGTGTATCTTCCACAAGGATCTATATAGCTCCTATGGAGGGGGGGCGTGGCCAGCGCCGATGGTGTAAAGACGTGTCTGTGAGGAGCTCCCGTCTCGATCCTGGCCTAGATCCTTAATTCGATCGAAAATTTTGACCTGAACAAGTTCCAAGCCCATACTCCGGTGGGGGAAGCGATTCTGGCCCTGCCCGGCGCAGGAACGAAGAGAAACGGAGCCGGCGTCCCTGAAAACGCAGCATCCGAACTGATACCCCCGGGAGAAACAAGATGGCGGACGGCGCCGAGGCCTGACGGAAGAGCAGTTTAAGCCGGCAGCGAGGCAGCAGGGAGAAGGTCGCGTCGAAGGAGTCCCTGTGAGTAGAGCGGAAAGACCCCAGTGGAAACCAGGCGCAGGACCGGCCGCCCTTAGATCTCCCTCCCCCCCAGAAGCCCCTGAGCGCACAGGAGAGCCTCCGCATTACCCAGGGGAGCGAACGGAACTACATCCGAGGCCCTGGGACCGCTGCAGAGGAGACACAGGGGGTAAGCGGACCGCTGCCATTTCGAGGGAGACCCGTCGGTGAACTGCCAGCCGCGAGTGCGGTGGGGCTCCGTGGGCCAGAGAGGCAGCAGAGTAAACGAACCCTTGCCGCTGTCGTTACAGCGTACTGCACGGGGCCCTCCTCCCTCCCTGAACAGGCAACCGCGCGGTTGAAGAGGGAACGGTCCACGCTCAGATGAACCGGAAGACTTGCAGACCCTAACCCAACACCGGGGAGCAGGAACTCGCCCGTGCCGCGGACAGCAGGGCCTAGCAGGGTTACAGGACAGCGGCAGAGCACTCCATTGCCCAACCGGGAGAATACCCTGCGCAGGAGCGTATACTTAATTGCACCCCCCCTGTGTTCTCCGGTGCCATCACGGACTAACACTGTGCATCACTGCATAACGCTCGCCTTGTTACTCACTGTCTAAGGGCTCGTATCTGCCTCCACAACATCAAGAGGGACTAATGTCTACCTCACGAAACAAAAACAGGGGTGCAACAATCATGGACTCGTTCTCAGGGGCTAAACCTAAACAGTCCAGCCAATATGAGATCCCCACACAGACGGAACCCCCTGCAACAGTTGACGACCCCAGCAACGCCCAAGTGCTGCAGGCCATTGCTACACTCCAAACGTGCATGGAGACCAGGATAGATGAACTTAAGGTAGACATGCAGCTCATCCGCCAAGATGCCCGCAACCTAGCGGAAAGAATAAACACGGTGGAAATAAAACTGCAGGACACCACAGACATTGCCAAGGACTTAAAGCACAAAGTTATCGCACTTGAGAAACAAGTGGCTCATCTCGAGGCGAGGTCTGAGGAAGCAGAGGGAAGGGCCCGCCGCAGTAACATCCGAGTCCTTGGCGTTCCGGAAGGGATGGAAGGTACCGACCCCACGGAATTCATTGAATCCCTATTAATACAAGAGGTGGGAGCTGGCAAGCTTACACAGGGATTCTCCGTCGAGAGAGCCCACCGCTCCCTACAAAAACGACCCCCACCGGGATCACACCCACGCCCGATGATAGCCAAGATTTTAAACTTTCGCGATAGAGAGACGATCCTCAAATTCTCGAGGGACGGAGGCGAGATCAGACGCAATGACTCCAAGATCGTTATCTACCCAGATTATACCCCACAAGTGCAGCGTGCCAGGAACTCATTTATACCTGTCAAAGCCCAACTGCGGAAGCTGGATCTCAAATACATGCTCCTGTACCCCTCGCGCCTTAAGATACTATACAAAGGCAAAGCTGTATTCATGGAGACTCCGGCAGCAGCCACTATGTGGATGGAGCACAATAATTTGGCTGAGGGAGAGGATCACGCCCTGACGCCCAACGGCTGATCACGAACAGATCTCTTTGCTGTAATGATCAATTGGTTCTTTCAAGGACGGGAGCTATAAGGACTACCCATGGACATTGTCACAACCCACCCCACCCCAAGCATGGCTGGCCTATGGCCAACACCACATCCGCACCTCACGGCCCGGATCGGCCTATGGGTAGCGGAAGCCCCCGAGCGTTGTCCTCCCAGAACGACTGCTGGGGGCAACACACAGTTATCTTTCATATTCGATCCACCTGTTCGAGTGGAAGTTAAATTTGTTCATAAGTCTCCGTTTAATATATCAACACAACAATCATGGGCAACAGGAAGATTACAATGCGCATTGCTGACGGCCGACCCAGGGGGCATTTGTTCAGCACACGAAGCTGGCTTGAAGACGGTTGAGACCACCATGAGTTCAGCGCTCCAACTCCTCTGCCACCATCATGTCTACACGCCTTAAGATCGCCACTTGGAATGTGAGAGGTTTGGGTACCTACTTACGCCGCAACAGAGTTAAATCCTTTCTACACAGGAAGAAGATAGGGCTGGCCCTATTACAAGAAACCCACTTAACCAAGGAATCCACCGCGACGCTCCAATCATACTGGGGTGGACAGGGGTTCGGGTCCGCCTATTCTAAATTCGCAAGAGGGGTGTTCACTTGGATCAGCCCTCACATCCCCTTCCAGCTCAAAAAAGCCGAACAGGACCCGGAAGGAAGGTACGTGATACTCTGGGGCCACATCGAACAAACTGAGGTATGCATTGTCAATTCATACCTCCCCAACAACAATATCCCCGCGCACCTTGCTATGTTGTACACAAAGATTACACTGTATAGAGACACATTCTTTATCTGGGGAGGCGATTTTAATTGCGTCAGTGACTCAGTGCTTGACAGATCTGCTCCTCCCTTGGGGGGCCCGTCGACCGCTACCACCGCCATGAATGTCATGCTGAACCGCCTAGACCTGGTAGACATCTGGCGGGAGCAACACCCAGGGGATCGAGGCTATTCCTTCTACTCCTCGCCACATAATCTTCACACCAGAATTGACTACCTCTTTACTGGCAGAGAAAGCTTTCCCCAGATTGCTTCTTCCAATTATTTGGGCCGTACCATCTCTGATCACTCCCCCCTGGTAATTGAATGGAACATTACGGGCCCCAGACCTCCTATACCTACATGGAGGATGCCCACCGAGGCACTTAAAGATTCGGAGTTCAGGGAAGATCTCAGGGAATCCCTAGAGGACTACATTCGTGAGAATAAAGACAGCGTTGACCACCTAAGCACAGTCTGGGATGCTCTCAAAGTGGTTGTAAGGGGAGAGGTCATAGCAAAGGCTGGAGGAATGAGAAAACGCCTAAGATCTGAACTTGAATTACTAGAGACTGAAATAGAACAGCTAGAATCCAACACCCTGGACCCCCAACCGCAGGAAGACAGGCTTGCCAGTACAAGGGCCACCTGCAAGGAAGCTTGGGACAGACTGGCCAAATTTGATTATATCACCAGAACCAATAAAGCACACGCCCACGCTGATAAACCTGGTAGACTGCTCGCCTGGCTGTGTAGGAAAGAACACCCTAAACATCCGACTACAGCCTTAAGAGATGCTGATGGCACATTACATCGGACCCAACATGGGATTAACGACACTTTCGGGCAGTTTTATGCCCAACTATACTCCCATAATGACGTGGTGCCCCCCGAGGAAATTTCAAACACCTTGGATGAAATTGGCCTGCCCCTACTCCCGCCGTCACATAAGGAGGCTTTGGATGCTGATATCACCATAGATGACATAACCGATGCCATCAAGTCTCTGGCCACTTGTAAGGCCCCGGGCAGTGATGGGCTACCTGCCGAATTTTACAAAACCTACGAGCCGGAATTGACTCCGCTGCTGCACGAGGTGTTCCTAGAGGCCTACGAGACGGGTATCCTGCCTGGGAGCATGCGTGAGACTTTGGTGGTTCCGCTCCTCAAGCCAGGTAAACCTGCAGATGACTGTGACTCCTATCGCCCTCTCGCGATGCTCAATTATGATGTCAAAATTCTTACAACCATTCTGGCTAAGCGGCTGTC
The DNA here is from genome assembly GCF_040938575.1 of Ambystoma mexicanum. Classification (NCBI taxonomy): domain Eukaryota; kingdom Metazoa; phylum Chordata; class Amphibia; order Caudata; family Ambystomatidae; genus Ambystoma; species Ambystoma mexicanum. Next base: position 1,045,348,336 of record NC_090930.1, on the reverse strand, counting down.
CAGGGTGATCGGAGGAGTGGTGCACCCCGACCAGAGCGGCTTTGTGCCGGGCCGCAACACCACTGCCAACCTTCGTAGGCTACAACATGTATTATCACATTCCACTCATGTAGGGGAATCTTATGCCTTGCTCTCTTTGGACGCCATCAAGGCGTTCGATTCTATTTTCTGGGAATGGCTAATTGCGGTGCTCCGGGAGTTCGGCTTTGGAGAACGATTCGTTAGATGGATCACAGTTCTCTACACTAAACCACGAGCACGAGTAAAATCTGGCCGGCTCATCTCCACGGCATGGGACATACAAAGGGGCACGAGGCAGGGCTGCCCGCTCTCCCCTATGTTATATATACTTGGGCTCGAACCCATCGCCATCTTTTTTAGGAAACAGTTCTTCGATGCTGGTATAAGGCTAGACGGGGTGGACCACATAATTTCCCTGTATGCAGATGATGTCCTCCTTTATGTGAGGGACCCGCAGTTGAATGTCCCGACCATGCTGGAGGTCCTCGGCAACTTTGCCAAGGTATCAGGCATACACTTCAGCAGACATAAGTCTTGTCTGTTTCCGTTAGGCGCCCTCCAAAACACACACGTCGATGACCTCCCCTTGCTGGGTATAAGTTGGCGCCCCATCACGTTCCGCTATCTGGGCATTAATATTTATCACACGCCTGAACTTATGCACGTCAACAACACGGCAGCGGCGCTGCCTCCCTTGCGCAGGTCGATTAAGTTTTGGGCTCGCCTCCCCCTATCCATGATGGGCAGGGCTTCCATCATCAAGATGATTGTTCTCCCCAGATTTCTTTATGGTTTCCAAAACATTTTTTATTATATTAGGACACCCTTCTTTCGCCTTTTGGGGAAGATACTTAAAGACTTCCTGTGGGGAATTAGTAGGCACAAATTTGCATTATCCACGCTGACCCTACCCTATGAGCAGGGAGGCATTCGGCTCCCTGATCTGGAGCGATACTACCTGGCTGCCCAACTAAGCTTCGTGGCTAAATGGCTAGCTGATGATGACACCCCCGAAACAGCGCTTTTACAACGCTCAATTGCTCCGATCCGGCTAAACGAACTCATCTGGGCCCCTCAATGTCTTGTGGATGGGATCCCATATTTAGCTACCCTGGGTCGTCAGATATGGCAAAGGGTTAAAATTCTTCTCCACTTGAAACATAGATATACTCCGGACACACCGCTCCTGGCCGACCTGTGTCAGAACTCTGTAGACCTTGCTTCCATTAGATACTGGGAAAGGCTGGGAGTGTACACTTGGGGGGATCTATATAACGAGGGCTCCTTCCGGGATTTCTCCTCCTTGCAGTCAGTAGATGGCGTCCCGGCTGGCCAATTCCTTTGGTACTTAAAGATCCGTAAATTTGCTCGGACCAAATGGGACGCGTGGCCAGAAGAACCTGAAACTGACCCCTTCATAACACTCCTATATAGTTTGGGAGATGGATGGAGGCCTGTGTCCCGTATATACAGCCACCTAATCGATAGGCCCAATCCCCGCAGTCAGGATCTCAAACTCAAATGGGAAGGAGACTTGGGGCATGAATTGTCTGAAGCAGAATGGGGCAGAGCACTAGCGTTCCCCAACGTGGTATCTAGAAACTCTAGATTTAAATTGATTCAGCTTAATATGTTATATCGCTCGTACCTGACACCACTTAGAATAGCCAAAATATATGGGCTACCCCAACATAACTGCCCTTGGTGCGGCAGAGATGAAGCAAATCTTTTACACATGTTCTGGGGATGTGTCCAGGTCCGGCAACTCTGGGCGAAGGTGGAACTCCTCTGTAGCGAGGCAGGCATGACCAGATATGAGTGGACCCCAAAGGAGTGCCTTCTCGGAACGTATCCCAGACTGGCCAAGTTCAAACACTCAGTTAAGCTCATGGACCTAGTATGCATTCTGGTCAAAAGGACCATTGCTATGGCCTGGAAGCGACCTGGAGGCCCACGATACCAGGTATGGCGTAACGAACTGGAGCGCTGGATAGGGGCAGAAACCTCTGCTTGGGAGGATGGGGTCACCACATCCCCCGAAGACACGAGCTTGGCACTTTCTGCCTGGAAAACTCTCACCTGGGCCTTACTTAACCCCCCCAATGACGATAAACCCCCTTGAGTAACTTGCCACTATCGAAACATGCTATCTGACACAGAACATTTGCGCAGTCCATAACTTGAACTTATTTGTTGCCTGATCTTCCTACGTTGCTTACGCCACTGACCATACGGAGACTTGTTAATGTTGTTTACGTTTTGTTGTTTCTGTTTAATTGTTAATTTCTATTTGGCCTATCTTGATTAATCCTGACTTATACCAATGTGATCGCACAATGTTACGATGCAACTGTCTCTTATATAAATGCCAATAAAGAAATTTGAAAATAGCTCCTATGGAGGACAAATTTAAGAGACTTGTGGATCAATGTTAGGACTCCTCTGGCGCGTGTGGAATAAGAAGTAAAATATCTGTGGGGTCCCCAGGTAGGCGCAATGCTTCTGGCCAGTGGACCAGTGGAGTGTGTCTCTTGCAGGAGCAGTATCTTGCAGCCGTGTCTATTGGCATAAGCCATGATCCTGCGGCCCTTGGTGTACTTACTTAGGCCTCGGACATTCCATGATATTATCGTCACTGACATCTTAGCGCATCAGACAAGAATATCACTAAACACAATACCCATGGAGGACAATCTCCCACTAGGTGACACTCGCGCCAGTGTCCCCCTCCGTGTGCCGCAAACTCTGTCTCCAGAACCCCCGATCCCAGGGTGATTGTGATTGAGACGATTGCATACATCTCTACGGTTTTAATGTACATCCCACGAAATTTGTTGAATTTCAAATAAAAGAGTGAGCATGCACAAATATAGGTGAGCCGGTGTGTAGCGCCCTGCCATTCCGCCACTGCCTTTTTCTAAAACATTTCCCGGGTAACAACCCATACCTCCCCCCACCCTCACTGCCCACCCCCAACTTGCAGTGTAAATCCCTTGCCCCCCAAAAAATGTGTCACCAACAGGTCCGAATCTCCCCGAGGGGTGGAGTTCGGAGGGCGCAATCCAACAGGGATAAGGCCCATTCTGTGCCCAACAGGGGCACCGAAGCAGTGACAACCAATAAACCAAAACCGTTGCCATTGCAGCGAGGTGTGCTGTAGCCGTGTGGGCGGTTCTTAAAAAAAGATGTAGGACAGCCAAGGCTGTCGTGAGTAGGTTCTGCGATGAGCGGATCTAAAGACAGGAGCCCATGTCCAGCAGAGTTTTGCGGGAGAGACCAGAATGAAGGAAGTTCTAGGGTTCGTAGATAATACGATGCTCCGAACCGCAGGGGGAGCATTGTCCGCCGTGGTTGGGACTAGTCTCAGCCCGGTCAGGCGCTGGGGGAGCCTGATGCGATGGATCTGTAGTGTGTTGTTTCCATATGCACGTTCAAGGTGACGGATGTTCCGGATGGAGAAATAGTGTCCGGCCTGTGTTACCTCTCCTCACCCCTCATCAACCGGGGCCCCCGTTGGGTTGGGGAGCGGTAGGTGCGTCTCAATGAATTTCACAGCCTCCTCTGGAACAGTGAAGAAATAAAGTTTCCCATCATGTGTGATTTTGAGGCGAGCCGGGAACAGGATGGCATACGGAACGTTACGTTCTCTGAGCAGCTTTTTAACTCCGATGAACTGACGCCTCTCCTGCTGGATCGCTATTGAGAAGTCCGGGAAGATCCTTATAGTATGAGATTCGAGGCGCAGGTCCCCTTTCTCTCGTGACAGCCGGAGGATGAGGTCTCTGTCCCGATAGTTGAGGATCCTGGCTATAATGGGTCTTGGGATGTCGCCCGGTTTGGGCCTCGGTGACAGAGCCCGATGAGCGCGCTCAACGGTAAAGTATGGGGACAGGACTGGGTTGCCCAGGAGGTCCTTTAGCAGGGATTCCACGGCGTCTTCCATGCGTCCCTTGAGGGCACTCTCAGGGACACCGACGATCCGCAGATTATTTCTGCGAGAGCGCGATTCAAGGTCGTCGCACTTCGCTTTCACACTGCGCATGTCACGTGATAGGGACGCCACTGTGTCCTGTAGTGCATGTATTTCGTCCTCATTGGTGGATATACGATTTTCAGCGTCGCTGATTCTGGTCCCCGCCTGATCCATCCGCGTTTTTAGGGAGGCAACATTGGCATTGATGTCGTCTAATTTCTCGTGAAAAGACGCAAAGTTTTTGGCCATCGATTCCATGAGCGTAGTCAGGTCTGGGGGTGCGGGAGTGGGGTGATGGTCAACTTCCAGATCATCCTGAATGGGCGAGTCCTGTTCCGCCTCTCCCCTCGGGACAGCTTTAGCGAATCTGTCCATGGCACCCCCCTTATGGTTCCCCTTGACCTTGCCAGGCATTGTTGTTATAGGACCACGGAAAATGCAGACAGAGGGCCCGGCCACAGGGGGGAAGAGTGTGGTCCCAGGTCAGGGGTGCAGACTGTAGATGTTGGGATTACCCCAGCCGAGATGGGAGCAGGGCCCAGGAGGGGCACGGGTAGGCAGAGATCAACTGGTACGGTGGCGTAAGGTGGTTCCAGGGACTGTCAATGAGAAGGTGCTAAGACCACAGGGTCAGCCGCCTCAGTAGAAGGATCCGGGGGGTGGCGTCGCGGCACAGATGAGGGAGCGGGGTATGACTTAGTAGTAGTTATCCCGCCTGCCACCCCGCTGAAACACCAGAGTCACACAGGGGTTGGAGCCAGTGTCTACCAGGCTGCAGGGGCAAGAGGTGCGCGCCCCGGGCAGAACCCACGTCGAGGGGTCCCTGTGCCGCCCCCAGCAGGACGTGAGCAGGTGGCCGTTCCACGCCACCGGGGAGCGGAGCCAGTCGGGAGATGTTGGGCGACGGGGCGCGCTCAGCGATGGCCCCGGCAGCAACCCGCAAATGCGGCAGCTCGCCCGGACGAGGCCGCCGCAGCGCGCCACACAATACAGGGTCCGGTCGGGCCGCAGTCCGCCCGCCCCCCCAGGAAGGATGGACAGAGGAGTAGCGGGGGGAGGAAGGGGGGCAAACCGATCACCCCCTGGAGGGGACCAAGTTGGTATGGGCAGCCACTCCTCACCTCGGGGGGAGCCGCTCCGCGCTCCCCAGGGGCCGCGACACCCCGCGGGGGACGGCGACGAAGGTCCACAGCCGGATGGGCAGGCGAAGGCGGGGCGCGCTCCCGCGACGGCCCCAGCCGCAGACCACCGGCTCGCCGCGGAGCCTCAAGGATCGCGATCGGGCCGCAGTCCGCCCAACAGAGCGCCAGGAGGGGCAGGCAGGCCGAGAGGCGGGGGCGGGATCCGGGTCAGCGCCGCGGCCTCCGCGATGTAGAGGGCCGCTCCGGCAGAAGGCCCAGTCCGGGGCTCCCAGGGACGAAGAATAGCCGGAGTTCCCCTGGCGGCAGCACAGTGATGTAGGGTAGCGGCACTGTAAAAACAGGAACGAAACGCACGTTGTGGCCGCAGATGTAAGCAGATTTTCACCGATCCCACACGGAGCTCAGTGGCTAGGCAGCCATCTTGGGCTGCTCCACAGCACCACCCCCCTACATATGTCTTTGAGAACTCCGAATTCAGTGGAAATTGCGTTGCCTCTGATGCAGACTTTAAATGCTTGCCATAGCATTGCTTGACTGGACACAGAGCCCTCATTTATTTCAAAGTATTCCTGTATATGTTGAGCTAATGCCGTTTTATAGACCAGATCCTAGAGGGCAGCTGATTTAAATCTCCATGTGGTCTGTTTATTTTTATCTCAGGGATTCTTATCATTAACTGTATTGGCGAATGGTCCATGTATGTCCTGGGGTAGATATGAGCATCGGTAACCCAGCCTAATGCTTCACTAGCGACTAGCCATAAGTCTATTCTGGAGTGCATATCATGCACGGTGGAGTAGTATGTGTACTCCCTTTTGGTGGGATGTATTGAGCGCCATGCGTCTCTTAGGTTTAAGTCAGCCATGTGGGTGAGTACCATTTGGGCGGACTTGGAGAGTGCCCTTGGTTGATTTGATGTGCGGTCTAGGTGCACGTCTAAAATGGTACTGAGGTCACCTCCACATATCAGATGGGCCGTGGGGAACTTTGCACGTTTTCCAAATAGAGAGGAATAGAAGTCTGGGTCATCCAGATTCGGGCCATATATATTAAGTAGTACCACCTCTCTATCATGAAGCATGCCATGGACCAGAACATATCTTCCCCCAGGGTCACACTCAGAGTTGAGACAAGTGAACGGTAAAATTTTATGTCTGAGGGTCGCTGTCCCCCTTGCCCGACTGGAGTATGACGTTTAGTATTGATGTGTGCCCCAATTTGGGGCGAGCGGCCCAGCTGTTGGTGTCCTAAATGTGTTTCCTGTAGGAAAACTATCTTGGGGCCCTGTCTGGTTATGTACGCTATTATTTTCCTTTTCTTGATCCGGGATCCCAGCCCTGGAACATTCGAGCTGAACATTTTAATATCCTCATTAACTGCATTAGCCATTTCCTCAGATATGGGTATGATTATGTGTAATAGGTTCCATTTTTGCTATGCTATTGTTCTTGATCATGTCCATCACCTGTGTGCTTTTTTGTTGTATTAATTTTCTCTTTAAAAAACTATGCCCCAACAAACGTGCCCTGTGACCCTTCCCCTCCCTCATAGTTCCCCGAACTTCAACTATGCCCGCTTGTCCCTCCCATCCCCCACCCCTCAACTTATAGTGCACCTGCTACAGGGGGTCTGTAGCGACATCCTGGGCCACAGATGCTTATGTCCTTTCTCAGTGTGGCCAGTTCCGTATGTTGTTGCTCTCACTCATTTGGATAGTAAAGGGGGAGTCCTCATTCTTAACATATGCAAACCAATTCTGATGTGCCCTTTCTGTGGGGCCGCCCTGGGGGGGGGCCTCTGTGTCACTTCATTGTTTGTTATTCAAGTGCTTGCGCTCTTGTGAAGTCCCCTCTCCTCAGGGGTCCTGTTCAGTTCCAGGAGGAGGAGTCGGCATTGGCATGTGAGTTTCCACAAAGTTTGTCACCTCCTCAGGAAATGTGAATAAGTAGGTTTTGTTCTGATGTTGTATGTTTAGCCTGGCCGGGTATAACATGGAATAGGGGACGTGTCGCTCGGGCAATAGTTTTTTTACCCCAGTGAAGAGATGTCTTTCTTGTTGCACCGTCAGCGTGAAGTCTGGGAAAATGCGTATAGTATTGGCTTCCCATCTCAGTTCTCGTTTTTCTCTGGCAGTTTTCAGCACTAAGTCTCTGTCCCTATAATTCATCAAGCGTGCTATGATGGGCCTCGGGAATGCTCCGGGCTTGGGATTTGGTGCAAGGGATCTGTGCGCACACTCCACAATGAACACGGCTGACCATCCAGGATCTCCCAGACGATTGCGCAGAAGATTTTCCACCGCCTGCTCCATGGGTCTCTTCAGGGCCTCTTCCGGCACCCCGATTATACGGATGTTGTTCCGTCTTGACCTGGCTTCCAAATCCTCGCACTTAGTTTTTATCGTTCCCAATTCTATTGCCATTGTTGATACTGTGGACTTCAGTGCCTCCAGCGCGTCTTCTGTGCCGGAAATACGTGTTTCGGCTTCTGCCAGAGCCCTATCTTAAACAAATGTCTTTATTCATTGAATGCTTATACAGGTTTTAGTTGTACAAAAGTCATTGTTGTATAACACATATACATAGATTTTTAACTGTCTGTAGACTTTGCCACTTTCCACAGTGGTTCATCGGCCCCCGATGTTTTCTCATTAGTTCTTGATTGACGTACGTCCCCCCCACAACCCACTTCCTGTTCCCCAACTTGAATGGCCCCAGAGTCCTCGCCTCTTTACTTAGATTCCTTCTGGGTTGCGAGTGGAGGCACTCCTTCCCTTTCATTCTGTCAGCAGACATGAATGTTTTTAAGAATTTGCAAGCTTGTGGAAATGGGATTCTCTGTCTCTTACAAAGTCTTGGAAGGAGTCCCAGATCGCCTGGAACTTCAGGTATTTACCTGCCTTTAGGGCATATATTTTCTCCATTGCCATTAGCCCCCAGACGTTGACCCACCACCAGGCCGTTGTTGGGCCCACTCTATCTTTCCATCTTTGTGCCAGTGTCATTCTCGCTGCCATCAGTATGTGTGTGATTAAGGTAGCTTTATGTCCTGATGCTGCATATTTGCCTTCTGCTACAGCTCCTAGTAAGACGCTTTTAGGTGTCCTCGGAAGCTCTGTTCCCGTTATCTCCTTTATGTGCCCCAGGATTTCTTTCCAGTATGTAGTCGCCTTTGAGCACGACCACCACATATGGTACAGATCTCCCCTCTCCCCACATTGTCTCCAGCATTCGGAGGGGTATTTAGCATTGATTTTTGGTAAACGATGGGGGAACATATATCATCTATAGCATAGTTTGTACGCTGACTCCTTGATCGCCGTACATTTGGACGATTTGTGCGCCCTCAACCATATCTGGCCCCTTTCTTCATGCGTAATTGTTTCCCCTATATCCTTTTCCCAATTCTCCTTATACGGGAGCTTGTCTTCTATTTGTGCATTATTCAACAATCTGTACATCATGGCTATCCCGCCCGTGGTAGAACCCTCATGCATCGTCAATTCCACTCCTGTCGGGGTCCTAACTCCTGCCCTTTTCACAGATGGGTGAGAGATCCTGTGTCTGATTTGTGTGTATTTGTATCTTTCTTTTTCTCCTATTCCAAGTTTCTGTTTACACTCTGTGAAGGACATCGGGGCTCCCTCTCTGTACATGTCTTTTAGGATTAGTGCTTTCATCCCCGCCCAGCCCTCCCAGAACTTTTGGTGTAGGCCCAGTGTGAAATCTGCATTATGCGCTAGGGAAGAGAATGGACCCAACACCCACCAAATGTTCTTCATGTCCAATGCTTTGTCCCAGCTGCTTAATGTAACTCTGGTGGCCTCTAACAGTTTACCCTCACTCTTGCGGGCTCCGGTGTAGAGGGACTGTAATGCCCTCGGTAGTATTGTGGTAGCTGCTTGTTCTATCCCACACCAGCCCTTCAAGTTGTCCTGTCCCACCCAGTTAAGCATCAGCGCCACCTGGCCCGCCAGAATGTATCTTCCAATGTCCGGGACCCCCAAGTAATGGTGGGCGCATCAAGATCTGCCTTTGGATCCTGGGTTTCTTCTTTTGCCAGACAAATATCAATATTGCTTTTTGTAGTGGCTTCATTAGGTTGGGTGGTATATCTGTTGGCACTGAGCCCACTACATACAGTAAGCGGGGCAGGAGGGCCATTTTTACAGCTGCCATTTTTGCAAACCAGGACAATTCTTGGGATTCCCACTTGTGTAAATCATCCTGAAGTTGTTTCCAGAGGGGTTTTATGTTTGTTCTAAACAGGTTCCCTGTGTCCCTTGTTAGTTTTATTCTCAAGTACTCCAATGTGTCTACCCCCCAGACAATGGGGTATGTGTTTGACAAGCTCGTAACCTCCTCATTATCTTCTGTTATATTTATTGCGTTGGACTTGGAGTCGTTTATAGCAAAGCCTGAGACGTTAGTAAACTCCTGCAACTTCTTTAAGATCTTGGGCAGTGAAGTCTTGGTGTCTTTCATGAAGAGCATTATATTATCTGCATATAGTGCAATTTCCTGTGTGGTCTCCCCACATGTCACCCCTTTAATCTCTGGCTCTCTTCTGATCTGTGCTGCAAAGGGCTCCATCGCCATTGCGAAGATCAGGGGGGAGAGGGGACATCCCTGTCGTGTGCCTCTCATTATGTTAATTTGTTCCGATCTCTGCCTATTGACTATAAAGTGCGTAGACGCAGGGACGTCATTTAGGGATCACCAGAGGTCGCAACTGCGACCTCTGTGGTCTTCCTTGCGACCTCTGTGGTCTTCCTTGCGACCTCTAAACAAAAACAACAAAAACATTTTTTTTTTCTTTTTTTTCTTTAGTGCAAGCTCCTGGGCTGTGGCCAGCACCATGTGGCTCTTTACTTCTGGAGTTGCTGGCTTTCTTGTTCAGGCCGCTTAAAAAAAGAAAAATAAGAACAGGAGTGCCACAAGTCTAATACTTTCAGCACTGACCCTAAATAAGAAAGAATAGGAATACCAAATAATGTGTCTTTCTGGAATTCTATACAATAATTGCTAGACTCATTAAAGGTTTATTTCAGTCACACTTCAGGGGGTGAGTCACTGATTTAGTCTGTTCTTAAATGCCTGACTTAACAAATGGGCTCCTGGTTTGGAACCTATTCTGCCCAGGAGGGCTACTTATGGAACAAAGGATACAGTTGAATAGGTCGGGAAATCTGTTCGAGCACTCTCCTTTACCCTGTCGCCATATGTACATGCATAAAGAAATCAATTTTTCGTGCCCAGTTATGGAAAATTCTTGATTTTATATAAAGTTGTATGAATCAACATAAATTGGGTACTAGAAAATATAACATCAATGGATATTCAGCTGGTCATACAAGGAAAAAACAACAACACAAAGATATACAAATTGGGCAATACAATTGTTTGTGTGAAGTAGTCACGGATTTGTGATCACTTCATGTCCCACAGATGGAGGCGCCTCGGGAATGTAAATTTTAATGTCTTATTCCGTTTTTGCAAGCTGCATTTATCTCCTTTTGTTTCCCGCCCATACGGAGGATCAGAGGTGTGCGTCCTCACGGTCCGGCAGCCATCTTGGAAATGCCAGAGCCCTATTTTAAAGGTAGCAGACTTTTCTAAAGGATTCATCCTCCAGACTGATGCTTCCTTAATGGGATTAGGTGCCGTCTTTTCTCAAAACCATGACGGTTTGGAACATCTGATATTATACATCAGTCGGAATCTGTTCCCCAGGGAGAAGAACTACTCAGTCATTGAACTGGAGGCACTGGCAATCAAATAGGCTGAGATACATCTAAATTACTACCTCTTGGGTCAAAAGTGTCTACTTATTTCCAACCACTACCCTTTAGTATGGATTAGCCAGAGGAAGGAATCCAATCCCAGGGTTATGCTGTGGTTCCTGGACCTTCAACCCTGTTGCTTCACGGTGAAACATCGGAAGGGCTGAGAGCAAGGTAAGGTGGGCTTTGTAAGAAACTTGAGGGTATTCTCTCAAGTAAATCCAGAGAATCCCTTAATCAGGTGGCCAGGGAAGGGCTGGTGGTCTCAGATCCCAACCCTAGGGGTGGATGAGTGAAGGAGGATCACCTGGGTAGGGGGAACCAGGGTTATGCTCAGTGGAATGCCCCATGTGAGAAGTGGTAATACATAGGGGAAGAGGATGAGGAGGACGAAGTCCTTGTCTTTTATAGGCTGTTCAAAATCAACCTCCCTTTGCCTCAGTTATTCTACCTTACCAAAATCCAACAACCCCTCTGTGTCTATCAAACCTGTTGGAAACCGAAACAATCTTACCCTGGGAAACTACATCTCCCAGAGTCCCTGTTTTCCGGTTACCTATCCGAGTACTCCTCATCATTGTCCCCATCCTTGATTATCATTTTCCAAACTCCCAGTCGGCTGTGACAAAACACTATCGTTCCCACAATCCCCTTTACTTATTTCACAAACCCTACCAAACTCTAACCTCTTTCCCTTTCCGACACAAACACTTTCTCACTACATGAGCGAAAACAGACTAACAACAGAGCTGTTTTCTTGACATGTCCCAATACAAAGGTCAGGCAGAGTCAGGCACTTGCCTGACTTCCCTTTGTCTTCCCCACAGGGATAAAAGGCAGAGCACAAGAGCACTCTTCGAGCAAATCAAACAGCACGAGGAGGCAGCTATTCCATGATGGCAATTCAAGAGGAGGAGAAAGGCATCAAGAACCGAAAGGATGACAAGGAGGGAAGAGCCTTTGCCCTTTTCGGCCTCAGACTCGTGAAGCCTCTGTGGAAGGAATCATAAGGCTGGTAACAATAGCTAGCGTGTGGTGTAACAGATGTCAACGGTGCACGGAACCCTTCTACACTGATAACCAAGGTAGGGAGTGATGCTTGCTACCCTGGTATCGTCCTTGACTCAAGAGACAAACAATACCAAGCGGATCATCACAGCCGGTGAGTCAGAGGGAGAACCAATAGTAAACTGAGCTGTGTTGAGCAAACATTGCAAATGGCAACATAATGCAAATCAAAGAACAAAGACTTTGGCCTCATTATAAGTGTGCCGGTCCAGAAACAACGGTGCCGGTAAGACTACCAGCGACATTGTTTATGGACCGGCATACTACAAGTCTGCCTGCTGGAGCCGCTCTGCCCGACAGATCTGACCCTGTCGGGCGCAGTTGCCATGGTAGGCAGACTTGTCACAGAAGCACCAGCACTTTTTTTTAACTGTGCTTGTGCTCCCGTGTCCCCATTCCCATAGAGTCCCCATAGAGTCCCATAAGACTCTATGGGAATGGAGATTAATGAAATTGTTGACGCCTGACTTTCCAGCCGACCAGACTTGGAATAGCCCGGTGGCACCGGAAAGTCAGGCACCAGTAATTCATTCAAAGTAGTACCGGCAGGGTTGCCACTGGACTCGGAATGGGGCCCTTTGTGTGTTATAGAACTGTTTAAAAAAAAACAGGGAGAGACCAGCTGCAGAGTGGTCTGGCGCCACGTGGGCGCTCATTCATAAGACTCTGGTCGGTCCCCTTTTGTTAAAGCTAACGATACTAGACGGCCTTAGGAGAGCCCAACGTAAGAGGTCAAGGTGGTCATACAAGGATTGAGTGAAAAGCCCTTGTACAGTCGTAAGTCTTTGACACGTTGGGGATACCAAGTGAACTGTGTTACTTTACTTTACTACAAGTATTTATACTGCGCATGCTATGGACCCGTCGGCTTAAGGGCGCAACAAATGAAGAAACAAATTGGAACATAAGGCAGGAACATAGTAACCAGATCTTAGATAGTACATGTAAATATAGGCAAACAGAAGAGTTTTTAATTTCTTCTTAAAAAGATCTGTCGACTTTAGGCACCTACATTCCAACTGCAGGTCATTCCATGCCTTAGGGGCGGCATTATGAAAGGCTCCCTTTAAGGCCGTCATAGCCCTGCACCTGGGAATCGTCAGCTGCTCCTGATTGTTAGATCTGAGCGTTCTCCTGTGAGTTTTTTCTATTAAAAGATCCTGGAGGTAGGCAGGCATTTTGCCCTGTCTACATTTGTGTCTAATAGTCAGAAGGCAAAACTGGATCCATGACTCCACAGGGAGCCAGTGCAGAGCCTGCCTAGCCACCGAAACATGGTCTCTCCGGGCGAGTCCCATAACCACACGCACTGCACCACTCTGGATAACCTGCAGCCTATTGCAATCTGTTTTATTAATACCCGCAAGCAGGCTACAGCAATAGTCCATCTTGGCCCCCACAATTGCTCTCGCAATAGTTTCTGCATTTGTTTTGGTGATGAAAGGTCGGAGGTGAGAAAGGAGCTTAATATAATAAGCAGAGGCCAACACCAGGCTCCCAACGTGAGCCCTCATATTAAGATGTTGGTGAAATATGACGCCTAACGGTTTTACCTTCTTTTAGGGAATTATTTTTGAGTCCCTAACATGAAAGCTTTCATAAGCGGTGCCAAGTTTCTGAATCGTATTAGGAGATCCAACAATTAAGAGCTCTATTTTGTCTCTGTTCAAGGCCAAGTTATTTAGCACCATCCAATTCTCAATGAGGGCATAAATCCTGTTCAGCTGTGCTTCATCGGTATCATGTATCCCGGAAATGGGGATGACACACTGCGTGTCATCGGCATGATTTGTAAACACTACCCCCTCTTGGACCAAAAGGGTGCAAAAAGGTGCTGTAAAGATATTATAAGAGCATGGCGAAATAAAAGAACCCTGCGGAACACTGTATTTCAAGGTGTAGGCAGGAATGATCCACAAGGTCGAAGGACGCTGATAGATCTAACAGCATCAGCATGGAGGCTTTATTCTTGTCCATCCATTCCAAAAGCCTAGCTTTGAGTTCTAGCAGCGCAGTCTCTGTCCCAAACCCCTGCCTAAATCTAGTAAAAAATAAAAATAAATTACGGGTACGATCCTTAGGTTGGAAGGCGCTAAAATGCTGTGGAGTAACATGCAAAATTGAATAATGGGAGGCAGCGACTTCCAAATGACCCACAAGGCCACCCGTAAGGCCTCAGAAGGATGAATCAAGGCGCATCAACAAATTAGGTCTTATGGTGTCAGCGCTCTCCCTGTCCAGTAAGTCTACAAATTCAATGTGAATTGCAATCCAAAGTCAGTATTCCATTAAGTAAAACGTTTTTTAATGGTTGTATTAGTACAGCCGACACATGTTTCGACCATGACTTGGTCATCTTCAAGGCTGTTATTCCGCAAGCATATAAGCAATATCAAAAGACAACAGTCCCAATACATCATATATTATCCACAGAGAATGGATACGATGAAAATAAATAGATTTGAAAGTAAAAATCATTGCCCAGGTATAGGTAACATCAAATTAAACATGAATAAAGCAATTAAAGTTACATACCCATTGTTGTCACATACAGGAGGAATGTAGGGTAGTGGGAAAAAGGAAACAAAGCGCAAGCAATTATCATATTACAAATAGCCATGAGGCATGTAAAAATGCATAATGCATTGATCAACAATCTAATTCCATATGCTACAGAATTTGTAATTGTGAGTTTGAGAATTTACGGAATCAGCGTCTGATATGCAGCGCATAAAGTGGGTAAGGTAGGTGCCCATCCTTGTCCAAGCACACCCATGCATCTTGAAAGTACGTCATTATAAAATCAGATGGATTTTTTGAGCAAAAGATTGCAGCATGTGTATCTCATTTACTCCAGAGATGCCTTAAATGTAGAAATAACAAAGTCACCAGCACCCAAATCATGTGTATATAGCCTAAGTAAGCAAAGTAGGTTGGAGCTTACCAGGATCTGAATTAAATTATCAACTTCTGCATTGTGTAAAGCAAATTGAAATGTGTAGTTGGCAAATGTGAACTCGTGTGAGGGATGCCTGTAAAACGGGGTGAAGAGCGATAACCCTGTGAACATTGTGTTGACAAGAGTGAACCCGGCTGAGGGATGTCCACAATGAAAGATTGTTTAAAAAGACATTGAGACTTGTGAACACAACAAGTGAAATATTCTGAGTAAAAGGCCGCAGTGAACCTTGCAGAGGAGTAAAGAGTCATCACCCAGCGTACATATGGAATGGAACGTTTGTTTTATTATTTTGGACACATCAGGCCCTCGGAGGCAAGAGAATGTAGAAAAGAGACTTAACCACCGAAGGTCCTGATATCGCAGAAAGGAACTGTAGCCTCGTGCTGGAGACGCCCATGAGTGTGCTGTGCTCAAAAGTCCCACCTTATCCCATGCTAAAAATGTGGGGAAGGGAGACCCCAGCTATAACATCCTGACTTGTCATTTGTGAACACTTTTTTCTTGTCTTGTGAACACTATCCCACACTCTTTTGTAACTTAGTGGTAAGGATTGGCAATCGTTTTTTTTTAGTATAGGCCCTTTCATTTGACAAGACACCACTAGGACTGCCTTATTATTATTATCTGATGGTCGTAGCTTGCTCCGAACTTAGATTTAGGTTTAGATTAGGCATTTTTCTCACTCATTTATACAGTTTAATAAACACCCTTGATTTGTGATCACTTGTGTCTGTCTTTACTGTTGCCACCATGAGTTCCTTACAACTTTCTCTCCCGGTTTCCATGTGAAGCATCTTAGTCCAATCTGCATAGGGAAAGGGTATGTGAGAAACCTGAAGGCATCCTCACACCTACTCCCCTTGGATCCTCTTCTAAGGTGGCCAGGGAAAGACCATCGCTCTTGGATCCTGACCCTGTAGGTGGAGATGCAATGGAGGTTCACCTGGGTAGAGGGTCCTTGGGGACTGGGGAGAGGGTATCTGCAGGTTAGACATGGTATCCCCCTTTCCCTTTTGAGAGCAAGCCTTAACCTCCCCCTACCTTTATAGGTTGTTGACAAACACTTTTATTTCCCCTCATTCATACCACTCTAGTACTGGGACGAGGAAGAGATGATTAGGAGTTGTACACACTAACATGCAGTTACACCACTCAGGCATGTCCAGAGAACACCAGTTATTGTAGTCAGGCAATTGTACACAAGGGCTAGCAACTGTTCACTTTATCACTTCTTCCCCAAGCCCTACTAGTCCTCCTGCCATGCACCTCATTGCTGCCATCTGTTCACAACGAACTTGACACCTTCCAGTTTTAGATATGGCCTTTGCAAACACTGCACACTCTTGGAGTTTTGGGCACATTGCATTTGATCAGGCTACGCCACTCCTAGTCATTTACTTTGTGCCTGGAAAGTGCTTTGCAGTCTGCACAATGTCAGATGCATTAAGCATTGAGCCTCCACAATGGGAATTTCTTGTGGCATTAACACTTTGGGGGCTCCTGATGTGTGTGGAAACAAGGAGCACACGTAAAAACTTCAATTAACTTTCGTTTTCCCCACTGAGCTCATGTCTGCTGAGAAAGGCATGGTGCTCAGAAATAGACACAGACACAAGGATACCATTTTGAAAACCTTTACTCATAAAAATGGGGTTGGGAAAATACGTAACTGTCCCTATTCCTAACTGAGAGTGGTCTCGACCAACAAAATAAAGAAAGAGGAGTAGCCCTCACTCTCTAACTTAACAATGTGCAGGGGTTTAACCAACATGTATAAGTGTCTCAAAAGAATATTAGGATGACCAAGGAGCTCCTTCTTGACTCCCTTCCCCAAGCTTGGATCACTTGGGATTTTCAAAGGTTTAGTTTGTTCC
The DNA here is from genome assembly GCF_040938575.1 of Ambystoma mexicanum. NCBI lineage: Eukaryota > Metazoa > Chordata > Amphibia > Caudata > Ambystomatidae > Ambystoma > Ambystoma mexicanum. The sequence goes on along the minus strand of NC_090930.1, from coordinate 1,045,331,514 downwards.
AAACAGTTCATAAAAAGGCAATTCAATAGTTCTCTTGTCCAGTGCACGGTATGCACCTCTCTCAGGCTTCCCTCGCTTGATTTAACACTTTTCAATGTAACACAGTTCTGCCTTAACAATGTTCTTCTCCTCAGGCTTCCCTTGCCTGTTGCAATGCTCTCTAGCATAACAAAGTTTGCTTCAACAATGTTCTCTTTATCAGGATTCCCGTGCCTGTTCCAATTCTCTCAGGCTTCCCTCAGCTGATTTAACACTTTTCAATGTAACAAAGTTCTGCTTTACCAATGTTCTCCTCCTAAGGCTTCCCTTGATTGTTTCAATGCTTTTTATCATAACACAGTTTGCTTCAACACTGTTCTCTTTCTCAGACTTCTCTGGCCTGTTCCAATGCTCTCTTAACAAAACACAGCTCTCTGGTTGGATCTCTCAGGCCCTCTTCACTGGAGCTTAGATCCTCTTTACTTGCCACATCCACTTTATTTTTTTATTTTTACATTTATAAAGCACCCAAACACTTAGACAGTAGTGCACAACACAACATTATATTCACATATGGGGTTCCCTTCCCCAATCTTCCTGCTTTCACCATGCGGTTCATGTCGAAGACCTTCAAAATGGCATACACTTACTCATTCCTATACCTGACCACTCTGACACTGTTGCATTCTGGTTATCGTAATTCTTTTCCTTAAACGTGTCTCTAGCACCACAATTATTACTTGCTTGCCAGTTCCATCTGTTTCATCCGATCCCCTTTGGGATCCTTCTTTACTCAATATACTTTTCAGTAACCTTTCCCATCAGCTTTCATTTCCATCAACTTTACTTTAATTCGCTTTTCACCTTTCACAGAGACTTTCGATAATGTCGTTTTCCACAGGATAATTTTGCTACTTTGCTTCATCATAGTTCAAACAATCAAAGCTTTCAATGCCTCTACCTTCTTACGCATACTGATGCATGCAACTTTGTAATCATTTGCATCTTCACAGAACCAAGCTCTCTCATCACTTTGAACTCACCGGTTATACTTTCTTCACTGCGGCCTTCACAGTTCTTTTATCCGAGGTTAGGGTCTCTCCCACCTGCCCCTCAGACCTTCCTGGGCAGCCTCACTGTCCCAGGGTAACGAGCAATCTCTTGGCACATAGTTCGGAGCAATTAATCAACATTGTGGCTTCCTTTGAGGAACCCTTTCAGCTTCTTGGAGACACGGCTCCCTCACCACACCACCAATTGCTTCAGCACGCAGCCTTGTAGCGTCTTGGTGTCCCCGTCTCGCAAGCCTGGTTCTCACTAGCCTCTGCTTAGGTGTCAAACATCGAGACCAGTACAAAAAAGAATTGGGGAGCACCGCTCGAGAATACGTTGTAAAACTGTGGCGGCCCCACTAGTTCCACACTTTCTTGAAATGCAACACGGCCCAGACAGCTTTATTTGGTGGGTTGCGGATAAAGTAAACAATACCAGCAACATTACCAACTCTTTGAATTTTAAAGAAAGCTGGTGGATGTATAAACTTCAATCCATTGCTTCAGGACTCAATGAAATAGAACCCCATCACCAATTCTAATACTTGTCCTCGGCGCCATGAGGGCCCAGATGGGATTTCTCCCCGTGTTTTGCTCACTCCGTCCACTCGTGACTTTGCAAGCACTCGGGCCCCGGGACACTACTTCCCACGCGCATGCGCAGGCAACCAGCGTCTGCCGCGCATGCGCAGGAAACCAGCGTCTGTTACTTCTGGGCATGCGTCGTACTCCCTACGCGCATGCGAAGACAACCAGCGTTTGCCACGCATGCGCAGGAAACCAGCATCTGATACTTCTGGGCATGCGTCGTATAGCACGGTGCACACAGCTTCACTCTGTGTTCCACCGAGCTTACTATCGTACGCGGACGCCGCAGCCCACACGGTTCAGGTACTTTAAGTTCCCTCCCTATTGTCAATGGACCTTTCTAGGCGAACAGCGCTCTCCCCATTACTCCCGGGAGGCCTAGCCCTTGAGCCTTGCATTTGCAATCCATGTGTCAGACTCAAGCTGATCCCGGTCCTCTCTTTTTTACAGACCTTAGCTGTCTCTGCTCACCGCTGTTCTCCAGTTTCCCAAGCCGGCAATTTGGGCTCTTCCCCAGTTGTATTGCTTGGGCGCCGAGGCCATCACTTTGCAACTCCAGGTAATTTTACTGGTACACTCCCTATTTACCAACATTCTTGCCCCGAGTTATACCACAGGGGTCCCACTGATGCAAGAGCCCCAATTTCTCTTACATTTGTTTTCCAGCTCCTCCGTGTCAGAAGCAGCTTCTACTTTTTCCACCAGAGTTATCCACTGGAATTTGCATTTTTAGCCATTTGGCCACCACCCAGGACTTTGTCCTGGTTAAGGTCAGTACTTGACCAATAATATGAGTCTACCAGAGCTTTCCCGTTTTAATCAGTGTGTCCTTTTTGTATGGATTTTATTAAATTCTATATGTGGAGTTCTTTTGTATACCATGTCCTGTCATGACATTAGGTGCGTTAACCATAGCACCTCTTCCTCTTCCACAGGGGTTTCCAAATCCTTGGCTCCATGAAGAAGGCTGTGATCCACTGTCTAGCCGAAACGGATCTATTTTGGTCACCCTCTAGCCTGGCTTTTGTCAGACCCATCCAAGGTTCTGTGTTAGAACAACAAAAATGTTCTGTTGATCTATGCATCAATGTGTTTTTGCTTTGTCTGAATATGTGAAGTAATGAAAATATTATATAATGCAATGTTTGTACCATTTACAGGTCTATGCAACCTTTGTTTGTTTAAAAATGAACATTTGACTGAGGAGAGTAAATAAAAAATACTCCCAGTCTTATATTAATTAAGTGTTTGTGGTATATATTCTTTCTCCTTGGTACCTTCCCATCTTTCCTTTGGATTTATACGAATAAGTACTATAACAAAGGATTAGATACATATTAAATTTTATTTGCATTCCAATTACTTGCAATCAGCTTTGACTGTTTCAGCCAGGACTACCTCCCTTGTGTTTTCTCGCTAATGATAGCCCTTAGTCCTGAGCTCAGTTTGGGCTTTCCCTCCCGTATATTTTCTGCTTAGGTGTCTGCCACCTGGTTCGCTCTCCTTGGACTTGCCTTTGCCTGCTTGGCTTCTCATCCTCGCAGTCCTGCTTGTAGTTCCTCCATGAGTTGGAGCTCCATCTTTTGTACCTGGTTTGGTTCTCAATTGGATTCAGGTGTTTGTATCTAAATGCTTGACCCTGACTGGCCTTATTAGAGGGACTTTCATAGAAATGGTAGTTATTTTCATTTATTGACGAAGACAAGATTGGTGGTAGGTACTTCTAATAATTTGAGAGAATTGGATCTCAAATGCCTAGTACCTCTCTTATCATGCAAATTATCTGCCACATAAGCCGGGAATTGATTGGATAGGCATTTGAAGTTAATCATGAGCAGGCGAAATTTAATTCTTGCCTCGATGGGCAGCAAGTGCAGGTTTTCCTGGCATCGGACACATGATCGAATTTCTCAAGCCCCTGGATGGCCGTTTGGCGTCTCACTATTTCTTTCTACCCTATGCCTACCAGTAGACTGCCACAATAGTCCATCTTGGAGCCAATAATGGCCATTGCTACTGTTTCACAGGATTTTTGGGAAAGATATGGTCTAATTTGGCACAATAGTCATATATAGTATGCTGAGGCAGATACAAGGCTACTAACTTGGGCGTTCATTGTAATACATTGGTCAAATGCAACCTCCAAAGTCTTTATTTTATCTTTTGACTTAATTACACAGTCACCTATCAGGAACTGTGCATAGTCCAAACTCAGCTTTTTCAATCTCTGACTAGGGCCAATAATCATAAGTTCTGTCTTGTTGCAGTTGAGGGCCAAACCATTCCGACACATCCAACTGTGAATCAGATCATTGATTAACAATCCCAAGGGACCCTCCACATAGGTGTTCCTCCCTCGCTTGTCCGTCCCTAGGGTCGGGATCCAAAAGTAATGGCCCTCCCCTGGCCACACGCTTGGATCTCCTGGGAGTGGGAACGGAAAAGCCCTCAAGTTTTTCACATATCCTTCCCCTAACAAATGGCCACCCTCTGAAGGGTCCTTTGTTTGTAAGAAGTCAGGTTTTGCAGAGTTAGACCAACTATTGCTCAACTCTGGATGGTGCTCATCTTCTTTTGTATCTGACCCAAGTCCTTGGTAGTGATCATATTTAACCCTTCTAATTTGTCTCTTAAGACATTTGATCCATGAGAAAAGAATGTGTCATTCACCAGTATGCTAGAGAACACATTAGGAAACAATGATAACATGAGCAGATTTGCAGTACTTCTTGTACGTTGTTGGGTGGCAATAGTGTTATTTAGAGCTATACCAAAATTTTCATCATGAACTGCGGCCACAGTGTTATTTGTGTCAGTTATATTTGCAATTGCAGTTGTACCATTGTCAAATGTTAGACATCCCACAGGGATTTTAGTAAGCGATCAGTTTACACTAGTTGCATTTCCTATCCCTCCCCCTTTTTATATCACTGCTCCATATAGAACGACATCATAAATATATTCCTAATGCAAACATACAAATAGCAAATATACTTGCCAGCCAATGCATCACACATATATACGTTGGGGAAAACAAAGTTATGAGTGGGTCTTGCTGAAAAAAAAACCGTTGCTTGTTATAAATGGAGTTGTTAGACCGGAGCAAATCCAATGCAAATTAAATAAATGGAGACGAAACAGTAGCGAGGACACCAAAATAGAGAAGAAAAGAAGAGAAAGAGAGAGAGACAGAGAGAGAGAGAGAGAGAGAGAGAGAGAGAGAGCTAGAGAGAGAGAAAGAAAGAAGGAGACATTTAAAGAGTGCTCTCAGTGCAAATAATGCATAGCAACATTTTTTAATGCTAGGGTTTATATGTATTTATATTTGCTACTTTTTAAAACATTTTTTTAAAGAAATGTAAAAGTTGTCAATCTGCAGTTGACCATTATTTTATAGGATTTTCATATGGGGACGGGGTATTATTTGGCGGGCACTTAACGCATACTGATTAGTACCTCGTATTTTGGGCAGGAGGTGTGGTCTGGGGTACTTTGCAAACAGCAGATAAATGCACCCAGTACCATAATTCACGTACTTTTACTGCAAGAGGTGTAGCATAGACTACCTCAAAAGTACAGTTATATCTGGGTTTGTTCGACCTGTGGACAGCTGAAGGGAAGGCGTTGTGGGTGGAGGATCAGCTGCAGCGCTGGTTGTTTCTTCAGTCCTCTACGGCGCAATCTGTTGAGAGATACATTTTATGGCTTTGGTTAGGGCACACAAGTAGCTACGAAATTCGTCTCCTTGAACGGACGCAGCCCTGTGAGCATCAGATGCTCTTCTGTTTAGAAATAGAGGCTGTGTAGGCGATGCCCGGTTACCACCTCGTGGCTGCGTGCGCATGCTGAACAGAGTGAGAGGCAAGCAGTGCAACCAATTATTTTTTAGGGTGGTGCAAAGCTGGGAAGCTTTACCCTTGAGAAGACCATTGATCCTCTCCACAACTCTGTTGGCCTGGGGATGGTAAATTGTACATATCCTTGATGCCCAATAAAGTGGTAATTTCCTTAAAAAGCGAATTGAATAAAAATGCGTGCAGTTATCAGACCTTAAAACATTGCACACGCCCCATTGAGGAAAGACCTCCATCACCAAGAATTCGACTACACATTTCGCATCAGGGTGTGCAGAAGGACCAGGCTCCACCCAGCGTGAAAAGGGACACACAACCACTGTTGGATAGTGATATCAATTACACTTTTCACTCCACGTACCGTGTCACAGAACATCCCATAACAATTGTGGAGTTTTTCTCGATTGCAAATGCAGCTGCAGCATGTGCCTGCTTGCATGGGAACTGGCCCTGCATTATGAAATCTAGCATTCCGCTGTTGTAGGCCAATAGCTTGTGGTTCGTCGTGTCAGAACTGCAGTCATCAATTGGCCATTTGAATGGGAAAAGAGATAGAACTCTTGTGTGTAATCAGGAGTTGCCAGCACTGAGGCCGTGGTGATCACTTCTTTCAGAGCGTTAAAATTGGTGAGCGTGTCTTCCAATGTCTTCATGTCATTTTATGGTCATTCTTTTGGGCTTCTTTGAGTCCCTGGAGTAAGGGCCTGGTGTACGCTGCATAGTCTAGGATCCATGCCCTAGAGTAATTACAGAATCCTAAAAGAAATTGAATTCTCTCTGAAGTTTTAGGGCTTTGGAGTACTGCGCACTGAAACAGCATGATCAGGTATAATTTTCTTTCCATGTACAGATGTCAGCTGGCCCAAATGGTGCACTTGTTGGAGGCAATACTGCAGCTTTGCCTTATCTACCTTGTACCTCGTTTACACCAGTAGCTGCAGGAGGGTGATGGAATCTTTCCTGCACTGATGCTCACTGTCACTACACACCCTCAAATCATTGACATACTGAATCATGGTATTGGGCACCTGGATGTTCCCTAAATCGGCATGTAGGATCGTGTTAAAGATGCTGGGGTACAAGACTGGCCGCCAGGGGGTGCATGGATGTGGATCCTCTCCATGTGAGCTCCGATCCACGGACCGATCCACGGACCTCAAAAGTGCACTGAGCCCACACTTTTGACCCCCACACCTGCAACAACGACAGCCTGAGCTGTACAAACCTGGCCCCCACCTATCGGGTGAAAACCCGGAGAAGATCGGACCAGTCTACCCCCAGAAAAGTATCCCGACCCGTGCCTCCCCCCAGGCCCTCAGAACAGCACCTCGACCGAGGCCCGTGGCCGGCGGAAGCCTGTGACTGCTGGCCCCACCTACCATCCCCCCGCGGAGTCATCATACCACGCTGCGGTTCCCCCCACTGACAGCTTCCCCCCCGTATCCCGCAGCCCCCGCAGATAGAGAGGACCCGGAGCGCGAGGCGGAGTCTGCTCTCTCCGCGCCGGGACATATGCGGTGGCAGCCTCAGACGCGGCAATGAGCAGAAAACACCAACGAAGCGGGTGAGTGCCCTCCTCCCTCCCGTAACACACAGGGCTCTCCTGCAAACCCTGTGCTCTGTAGTTCGGAGGCGCTCCCGACCCCGAATTCAGGCCCGAGCAGCACTAACCCACCCGCGAGGGTGGGACTCTCTTCTCCCCCCCTCGGCCTAGCCAGTAGACAATGCAGATTGCGCGGGCCTGGCACCCAGCGGCCTGCCGCGCACCCCCACGCTACCTGGCCCTTGCCTTCTTCCTCCACCAAGAGGCCCCCGTGGAACCCTGCTGTCACAGCCCAGCGGTCCACGGGGCGGGAACGGAATCCAACGGCTGCATGTATGGATCTCCACCGCAGATGTACATTGCGGCAACCCAGGCCCACCCCGCTGCATCTGTTAGGTGGGGCACAAACTTCACCCCCTGACTAAGTGCGTCATATCTGGCCCCCCTGGGCACATTACCCACACTGGGGGCACCACACATACCACTCTGGTTGAACCCTCCTAGCAAGACTCCAGCAACCGAGGCAGACAACTCGCCCCCGCATCGAAGCCAGCACAGAGGGTTGGGCCCCCACCGATGGGGCGTGTGCCCTCCTCTGTAGGCTCCCCCTGAGCCTCCGCTAGGGCCCAAGCCCTCCACCCCTGAGCCAGCTTTCACGCACCTCTACCAAGGTCTACACATCAACCTGCAATAGCATTGGAATGCCCCGGACACCGCAGCAGAACCAAGGACTGGAGTTGACGCAAATAGAGGGTGCCGTAAACGGAGGGTAAGGCCCCTGATCCCAGGGCGTGTGCCTCCTCCTAACACAACGCTCCTGATCCTCGGGGCACCGTGGACACTGCTCCTTAACCACTTTGGGACTAGTTTAAAGCACCGGTACAGAGGGTAGGGCCCCCACCCAAGAGGCGTGTGCCTCCTCGCACCCACACACCGCATGAGCACCCGAAGCAAGCTTGCCAGATACGCCTACACCCCACTGCATTACGATCCAGTCATTAAGTCCAAAATGCCGATGGAGCCCTCGGAGACGGGAGCGGCAGCCACCAAGGGAGACATAGCCGCCCTCCTGAGTGAAATCAGAAATATGGGGGCTAATTTAGGTGGCAAAATTGACAAGATGACCCAGAGGGTGGATAATATCGAGTAGAGATTAGAGGGTGTTGAGAATAATCAAGCCTCGAAAGACACACTAGAAACCCAACTGGACCGCAGAATGCGCACTATAGAGAAAAGGGAGGAAGACATCCGTTTGAAGATTGATGATTTAGAAAATAGAGAAAGGCGTAACAACCTGCGATTTTTCGGAATCCCAGAACGAGAGGGCGAAACTGAAGAGAGCCTCAAGCAAACTATATATGACATCATCAGGATCCTAGTCGCAGATGAAAACATTCACTAACCCACAATAGAAAGGATACATAGAGCTGGGGGTCCGAGATCTGTCCTGGCCAGATTTCATAGATACCAAGATAGAGCAAGGGTTCTCGCGAAGGCCAGGTCAGCTGACACCCTCACTCTCGGGGGAGCCCAAATAACCATCTTCCAGGACTTATCCTCACTCACCCTGGCCCTGCAACGTCTCTGCAGCCCCCTAACAAAATGGCTCCAGGATCAAGGCACAAGATACAGATGGGGATACGCCTTCTCCCTCACATTTGAGCACGGAAGCAGGAAGATAATTCTCCGCTCTGAATACGAAATACGAGATTGTATTGCGGATCTCCTTGGCACTGCCCCACGAAAAGAATCACAAAGTGAACCAACACAGGACAAAGAAAGATGGGGGCCCCAGGGCCCGAAAAGGAAAAAAGTCAGAGGAGTCAGGAAATACAGACGACCCAACGATACCCCGGACAGTGATAAATGAGGTGATACACACAGATTTATCATCCTGGAGATCTCCACCCAGGACTTACGGTGTCGAGACTCTGTAGCTAGCGGAAGTACGGCACTACACATCCACCAGACCTTACCCACGACGAGCTGTCCAGAGAGGAATAACTCATGACCGGCAGGCGAACAGTGAATCTGGAAACCGCATGTATCGTTACAATTTCCATTTCATAATAACAGTTTTTGTTGCTTGTTAAGTTGTCATTTAAGTTGATTCTCAAGAATTGGGGGAGAGGGGGCTCAAAATGTTAATATGATGATGCATGTGAAAGGGGTCGCGTGGCTACGACCCTCACGGGCGGTCTGACTGTAGACCAGCTGCGCGCACCAGGTCCAACTCGGACGCCATCAAACCAAGACTCAGTTCCTCAACGGGAAAATGGTGGGCAAAAAATTTAGAACTGAGAACAATGGGTATTATGCTTAATACCCAAAAAAGGGGTAGGGAGGTGGGGTATACAAAATCCCGAGGCCTTGCATGCCTCGAAAGACTCATTTGAATGCTTCCATGGCGGCGACTCTCCACGAAAGACGATGTGACGTGTTCAGCGAATCCAGAGAACTCACTACTGATCAACGGTCATGACAAATCAGGTGACAGGCATGGCACTCTTAAAATTGGCATGCTCAATGTCAAGGGGCTCAATTCCCCCACCAAAAGGTCGCTAGTATTTAAGAGAGCGAATCTGGATGTACTCTTCTTACAAGAAACTCGATACAGCAAAGGCGAAGAACCGAAGGTGCTGTACGCCAGACTCGGCGCGCAATACTGGGGCTCTGGCCCCCTAAAGAAAGCTGGAGTTGGCATTCTGGTCAACAAATCAATCCGATTTGAGCTCCTGAGGTCCTGGTCAGACGTGAGCGGCAGGGCACTTGTATTGATGGGCAAGATACGGGACACGGGACACCATCATTACACTCGCATCCGTTTCTGCACCCAACACTGGACAGTCCCGGTTCCTCCAACAAACAATCCCCAAGGTAATGAATGAGACGGAAGGGGAAGTGATCCTAGGAGGCGATCTCAATACATGGATGGACCCAGACGTAGACAGGCAAGCAGGCAATCGGTCCACACCCCTCCCATCGGGCGCTGGACACGCACGGATTGCAGACATGATGGACACCTACAATCTTACAGATGCATGGAGACACATAAATCCGAACCGAACAGGCTTCACCTTCTACTCTACTCCACATGCCACATACTCCAGAATTGACTATGTATACTTAACCCCGGCACTCACTGCAGCAACGACAGAATCTAACATATCACCTGTTACGTGGTCGTATCATGATATGGTCACGGTCACCTTCGACCAGATGGCTCTACCCCGGAAGAGCTACAAATGGCAATGCAATGAGACCCTCTTCAAGGATCTAATCTTCCGGGAACAATTAGAACAAGACATCACCCACTATTTTGAGCAAAACAATACAGGTGACGTCTCTACGAACATTGTCTGGGAAGCAGGCAAGGCCACTTGGAGGGGAGTTCTCATCAGGGCGGGAGTGGCGAAGAAAAGAGAGCGCCAACTCATAGAAAGTAGACTTTGAAATGAAATCACCCAACTTGAACTCATGGCCCAATCTCCAGGTCCCGACAGATTACCCAGGATCAAACAAGCCAACGTCAAAAGGGAAGAATTACGGCAACGTGAAACAAGGGACATTGTGCACAAACTCCAATACTTAAAACAAAAACACTATGAACATGGGAACAAGGCCGGGGCTCTAGTTGCCGTGAGACTCCGCGGCCAACGACGAGAGCGATGGGTGGCTACGGTCCATGATGAAGAAACACCCCACGATCATAGCCCACCCAAATATCCCTGAAGCCTTCGCCAACTTTTACAAGAAATTGTACACTTCGCAGGCCACACCGCACGCAGAGGCGATTACAAACTAATTGTCTCAAGTATCCATGCCGACCCTCCCGCTGGAAGTAACACAAGCCATGGACGCCCCCATTACAGCAGAGGAAATCGAAGATGCTATCAAAAGACTTCCAGCTGGGAAGGCTCCCGGGAACGACGGATACACGGCAGGCTTCTACAAGACCTTCCAGAATGTCCTACTCCCTTTCATGGTTGACCTCTTCAACAACATCCTCCAATCAGGGGTGGCACCCGAATCCTTCTCAAAGGTGCTAATAACAGTCATCCCCAAAGAGGGAAAGGACCCTCAGCGGTGTGCCTCCTACCGCCCGATATCCCTCCTGAACATTGACGCCAAAATCTGCACAAGAATTCTCACTGCACGTCTAGAGTCACAAATGCCTGCAATAATCCATAACGACCAAGTAGGCTTCATCCTAGGCAGGCAGGGCGCAGACTCCACCCGCAAGACCTTCACCGAACATGCCAGCACTGTTTTCGATTGATGCCGAGAAGGCGTTTGGTTTGATAGAGTTGAATGGCACTTCCTGGAGGCTACATTGAAGCAAATAGACCTGGGCCCCACCCTTCGACGAGCCACCAAAGCTGTTTATACGGCCCCAAAAGCCTCCGTAATGGTGAACTCCCAGTTCCCGCTCAGTAGAGGAATGAGACAAGGCTGCCCCCTTTCGGCAATACTCTTTGCACTGTCCTTAGAACCACTCGCCCGAGCCCTCCGAGCGGACAGCGCCGTGGAAGGAATGCGAGTAAATGATAGAGAATATAAACTGGCCCTGTATGCAGATGATATCCTGCTCCATGTATTGAACCCACTGTCATCAATCCCATGGGCGATACGCCTCATAGAGGAATACGGGACACTCTCTGGTTTCAAAATCAACAAGAACAAATCTATCCTCTTCCCACTCCACAAACCTTCCCCAGAACAGCAGGCAGAACTTGAACGCCTTGGCCTCACTATTGGGGGCCCCACAGTGAGATACCTAGGAATCAACATAACAAGATACCTAGCACAGCTCTACGAGGCAAATTTCCCACAACTCCTACATGCCCTCAAAGCTGATCTTTCAAAATGGAAATCTCTCACAATCTCCTGGATGGGACACCTAAACGCGATCAAGATGGTTAGCCGTCCACGCGTCCTATATCCCTTCCAGGTCTTGCCCATAACAATCCCAGAACAATTTTTTAAACAAGTCAAGAAGGTAATGTTGGAATTCATATGGGAGGGAAAGAAACCCCGAATACCATACGATATCCTGATATTCCCAAAAGAACTAGGAGGAGTAGGCCTCCCGGACATAGAACGATATTACCAGGCAACCCAACTGAGAATCCTGATCCCACACCTGCGCGATAGAAAAGACCTCCAATGGGTCCAGCTAGATAATGATAATTTGGTCCACGTAACCCTTGCAGAGTGGCTATGGGTCCCCAGATCGAAGCTTACGAGACGCTTACGCGACCACCCAATACTGGGTACTATGTGGAATATCTGGAGGAAAGAGAAAGGGATGACTGGAGTCACGACGTGGCCTTTCCCCCTAAGCCATCTTTGGTCCCCCGGCATCTGAGAAGAAATCTCGAACACGCCAGATATCAAACCTGGTTCGATGCCGGACTGGAGAGAGTTGGCCATCTGTGGAGAAAAGGGAAATTCATCTCAATCTCGGAACTAGAAGAAGCCCTCCAAATTCACCCGATTCCGATCTTCCTGTACCTACGATTGAAAGGGGTGCTATTGAGAGGAGAATGGAAGGCCAACAGAGAGCTTACACCCTTCGAGACAATTTTGGACACAACCAACACGACCAAATGCCTAATATCCAACATGTACAAGGCCTTAATCACTAAAGACCAAACTCCGAGCCTCCGCCTCAAAGAAAAATGGGTAAGAGACTTTAACAGAGACTTTGACCAAAAAGCCTGGGACAAGATCTGCGAAACGCCAGCCAAAATATCAATTGCCACCCAGTACAAATTGCATGCTGTGAAATTACTCCATTGTTGGCAGTGCAATCCCCACAGGTTGTCTAAGATGTTCCAAACCTCCAGCCCGAGATGCTGGCGGCAATGTGGTATGGTCGCCGATTATTGGCACATGTGGTGGAAGTGCCCTAAAGTGCGCATTTACTGGCAAGAGGTCCTGGGATGGATTAAGCAAATAGACGGCATAGAAAGAGAGCCATCCCCCCTTTTGATGCTATTTGCCTCGAAGAAATAGACGACGAATTGGTGCGGGTGAGAGGACTGGTGTCCCCCGTGCTACTAGCAGCAAGAGCAGGCCTAGTTATCAAATGGAAATCCCCAAAACTTCCAGACGAAAGGACTGGCTGAAAATTGCCATGAACATATACACAATGGAGAAAATAAGTGCGGCCCTCCATGACAAAGCTGCACAACATGAGGAAGCCTGGAGCGACTTTGCGGGCCATTACATTACAGGACCGGTCGCATACGCCTCACCTCGACATTGACAATGCCAACCACTCTCCCCAATCAGGAACTGAATGCTGAACATCAGACTGCCAATTAATCATGCCTGTCACAAACTACACCTGTAACTCAAGACACCAACAATGATCATCTAGCAACGTCACACCGTCCACTTTAGTTTGCTATAACAAACGCTGCAACTTGGAAGTTGTATGAGCAAGGAAAAGAGGGGGGAGGTTAAAATGTTGTTAAGGTGGGATGTAGTGGTCCTGTGTAGTAACTATGTATGATCGACTATGTACCCACCCAGCTGTTCACTTCTGATGTTAAAAATCAATAAGAATTTGAAAAAAAAAAGATGCTGGGGTACTCACATTATCCCTGAAGCAATCTTGTGTGCTCGAAACGCATTCCCCCATGCGCAAATGCGTTGAAGTACTACAAATAGGGATGCAGGGTTATGGAGAAGAAGGTGTTTTTAAGAGCCACACAGTGAAGTGGGTTGATTCCTTAGGGATGCTGCATAGTATTGTGGCAGGGTTCACCACTACAGGAAATTCCGCCTGGAGAATGTCGTTTAGAGAATGAAGGTCCTGGATCATCCTCCAACTCCCCCCTATTGCCTTTTTTATCGGATAGATCGCTGTGCGACATGGGAAGGTAGATAGCACTATTATCCCCTGATTCAGGAGTGCCACAATGGTATCCCGTATGCCCTCCTCCGCTTCCTTGGACAGCAGGTACTGTTTAACTCGAGGCAGCATTGCACCTGGCTTTAGTGTTATTCTAATGGGCGACAGCCCCTGCAAAAGCCCTACATCGTGGGTGCTGGTTGCCCATAACCTTTCTAGCACTTGCTCTAAGTTACTCTCAGTAAATGTGGCCGGGGTGACAAAACCTATCAAGGAACAATGTACTTTTCGGTATGGTACCATAATGTCACAAGGTATGCACATTTCCAACACAATTTCTCCATTGTCATTCCTGTCTTCAAACAACTCTGCAACTTTCCTTGAGGGGCACAGTTGGGTCAATATACAGCACTGTCTGCCACTCGCACCCATGAGTATCCATCCCAACCAAGACAATCCTTTTAGCATACACAACCAAGCCCTGCAAATCTAGGGACAATATCGTACCTGTCACAAGTTCTGAGGTCACCACTGGTCGAAAAATGAAATCTGATGGTACCCGCCAACACGCCTTGTCAATCTGGGGAACTGCATCAAGCAACATTGTTAAACAAACATGTCTGGGTCTACAGGGATGCCGCGGACCACTACCTCCCGCACTTGAGCCTGAATGATGACCATTGCCCTTAAGGCACACATACCTGAGGTTGCGCATACCAGCCCATGGTCTGTAGAGGAAATGGTCATGTTCACCTTGCTCAACAAATCCCATCCCAACAGATTTATGGGGGAGGCCTCTGAGTATAGTAAGGGTGCACATACCACTTTCCCTCCTTTTTTGATAGCTACCTCTTCTGTGTAGGGAACCATAGTGACAGCCCCAGAGAATCCTTGTGTGTGAAGAGTTTCCCCTGATAGCAAGAAGTTTCCCACACTGATGCATGATTTAGTGGCACCTGTGTCGACCATAAAGATAAATTGCTTATTACCTACCTCAGCACCCACCAAGGGTTCCTCGTCAGGGTGGGTAGTCATGGACAGGACTGGGCACGCAAGAGCTTTCTGTGGGCTGTCTTAATCAGCATACGTACTGGTAACATGAAACGCAAAAGGATCCCCCCCCACGACCCTGATCCCTCGGTAGGGTGCTTCTGTTCCATTTGGTACTGCATTGGGTGTAGGAATCTTACCTCTGTATAAAGCATTCTGCTGGGCCGCTTGCGGCTGCACACTAAGCTGTGCTTGGGCCTGCATGTGTGAGGGGGTTTGTGGGAAACTGGGTGTAGGCCTGATGTATTTCAGACAGTATGGAGGTGAACCTAGGTGGTTGCGATAGTGTTAGGACAGGTTAACTGTATGCATTATACCCCGCTCCCTGCCTGCTCCAGCATTCTCTTGCAAAATGTCCTCATTTCCCGCAACTCCATCACTGAGACGGTTGCATACCACCTCTAGATCCCATCCCACTGAACCCCCCTCTGCCCCCTCTCTTGTCTTGGAATCCTCCTCTTCCACACTGCTGACCTCTTTAATGCCACTCAGGATACTGATGCGGGGGTCCGCAACCCCACTGCCCCTGTCCTCCGCCTGGCCAAAATGCTGCTATCCTTACATCTGCGTGAGCTGTAGCCTGCTCCGCTGAATTTGTCTCAGTGTTTGCCGTCACCGCCCTTCCACTGCTATTTTGGGGAATGTCCTTTGGCACTAGGTTTGCTTTCTCCGCCTGCAACCTATGAGCCATTTCCTTTTCTCATTCTTTAATCCTTTTGCAATGATGTATTATTATAGTCTGAATCTCATCCCACCCCTTCGCCTCTTTGCCCAAGATCTTGTCAAGTGCCTTCTGGACTTCGTTGGTCAATCCCCTTTCAATAACAAAATAGAAAAGAGGAACTGATCGGTCCCACTGGTCACCCGTCTCAGCTCGCCACATCTCCTGCACTTTTAAAATGTATTGAGAAGCATCTTCATCGTCTCCCCCATTGTATACTACATTGTATACTACATTATGGACTGTAAGTCGGGGGTGTCGGGGTACGCCCGTCGCAGTGCATCCCACACTTGTGCCCTGATATTATTAAAATGTGCCCCATCGTGCGCATCATAATCTACTTTTACTCCAGGGTATCCTGCCTTAACCCACACGTCCCCAGCCTGGTCCCCCATAATTGCAACAAGTAGGCTTTTCGTGTCTCTTACCACCAAAGGAACCCCTGCTTGTCTTTTTCTCAAAGCCGTAGATCCTTTTCACAGCCCGGGCAGTAAGGGCCAGGAGCGCCTAAATGAAATCATTTTTATCCATTTGCATCCATGGCACATAATTCACCCTCCTAGGTCCCTTGTGTATTAGCAGCATTTGCTTACCTAGTCCTCGACCCGCTCTCCGTTCGCCACTTCCCTTTTTCCTTGCCACTGCTACTCGCCCAAAGCTGCTCCTCAATCACTCGCCCCACAAACATTCTACCCTGGGTATAATTTATGGAGCCCCTTGCGCCTCACCTCCCTCGCTTTTGTAGTCTTCCACATTGTCCCAGTCTCCTTCCTGTCCCTCTTGATGCCCCTCCCTGTCCGACCTTACTGTGCCATAACTTGCACTTTGTGCCTCTCGATCCTTACTCCCGTATTTGTCGACATGCACATCCTGAATGGCAGTGCAGTCCAATCTGAACAAAATGTCTTCGGCCCTCCACTCAACCAACCAAAACCCTTGTTTGGTCTCCCCTTCTTTTATTGCCCTCAACCGGGTCAACTCTGCTTGCATTGCCTCCTATGCCTCCTCTAACTTCTTCTGAGATTTGGTCTCCCGATATGTAGTGCATTTTGGGTTTGGTCGATATGGGGGTGGAGCGGTGGTAGGCGGGGGAACATATGTTGGATTGGTGTATCGTGTGGCTGGGTGGCCGGTGAGTGGATAGAGTCACTCTCTAGGTGCGGGCTGTGGCGCTTCTTCTCGTGCTGGCGGTATGCTCTACATCCTCCACAATTTTCCACAGGTCTAGGATCTCTTTTTGCTTCTGCAGTTCTTTACCCTTATACTTAGCGGTTAGAAATGTGCTCATGTGCTCTAATATCTCTCTATTATTAGAACCGTGCAGGGAATTCCCCCTTGGGTCTCTACCAACCACTGCTTGTGGTATTTCTCTATTTTATCCTTGTACAACGGCAATGCACTATAGATATACTCCAGCAGAGTTACTTCCCCCATATTAACAATAGCATATTTTCAACAGAAGCTTCAGTTGTACGTCGCACACAATGTTATCGTAACCGTCTCTACCAGTCCTCCGTTCCTTCCTCCCGGTTGCCTTCTATTCACGCCCCTCCTCCACTTCTTCACTCACTCCTACCCTTCTCACAACACACAATGAGAATATTTTCACTGGCCCTCCCTTGGCCTCTACCAAATTCACAATAACAGCCCAATACACTAAAAAAATAAACAAAAACAACAAGCTTGAACAACAACAACCACTACTTTTCTTCTTTCCCCTGCCTGAAATATATTGGGCGCAGGAAGCCAAGCCCTCTAATTATCCAGAGCTCCTACCCCTTATCCTCCTTATCACAGTAAAAAATGGTGCCACCTTCTCCCTTTTCTTGGGGAGCTTCCCACACTCCTTTCTCCTCTTTGTAATCTCCTTGTTAATAATAATTAAAAAAAATACAAAACCTGCCACGTGGCCTTTTCCACACCCACACATGCACACATTTCACTTTCCGAATCACCCTTACCCCTTTAGTTGTTGATCACAAGAGGTGTACTTAGGTATGCGTGTTCACCCAAGCTCCTCCGTCACGGGGTCCCACCAACAGCCTGCACTCACCTAGGAGCTGCGCCCCGCTTCAAAGAACAGACAGGAATTCTGTGAAAACATCTCCTGTACACCACTGCAGGTTGCTCACTTGGGACTTGTCACTGTAGATGGGTGCGGCCCCTCCAAAAATGGGGCCTGGAAGCTTCAGTCTTGGGATCACATCAGGGTCACTAAAAATGTAGAGAAGCCCCCAACGCTTACACCAGAGAAAATACAACCCACTAGGGAAAAAGGTCCAGCACGCCTCCTACAAGGAAAACAAAGTTTTATATACACAAAAATAGAAAGGCACTAGAAAGAAATCTGCTGCCACAGAACGTTCTGGCCCTTATGACACCAATGTGTATCGCAGAATTAAGAATGAAAGGTGCAAATCATTCTTTGGACAGTCTCCGACAATGCCAATGTATTGCATGTATGAGAAGTGATAGTCGCTCAGACAACCATTCAGACCGTATCCAGTTGATGGGTTCGAGGGGGCACAGGCCTCATTAATCAATCAAGTCGACTGACTGTGGAGCCAGTGATCGATGATGTCACTAGTGACATCACGACAAAACTGCGTTTAAACATGAAGGAGATATGCATCCATTCATGAAGATACATAAACATGCACAGTTTATTGCATATAAGCACGAAGGATATGCTTATGACAGGACTGCTTCACTTACATAATGTTTTTATGCTGTTAGGTTTTAGCTAAGGTGAAACTGTAAGAAACTGCAAGAGCAAAAGTATACGTGGGTCAAGCTTGCTTATGCATTTTACTATCAATAATGAGTAGCTACTGATACACATAGAGAAACTATATGCCACTGGATTAAATGGAAGAAGAGGAACAGGCCTCGTAGACCTGGAAGGGAGACATGATCCCTACAGTCAAAGAGCCGTGGAGACAGGGCAGCCAGCCAAGGACACTGGCCAATGGAAATTTCCTGATTACCAAGGCAGCAAGCCACCTGCAACAATTTAAGCTAAAACTCATCATAATTCAAAGCAGAATAGCTCAAGTTTGCAGTACCATAACACATGACCCAGTAGGGCAATACAGTGCTCACTCATTCGGGGTGGGAAGAAGACTTGTTCCCAGCACAGCAAGAGAAGAGCCGATACAAGTGTTGCCAGCCGAATTGCAACCAGCCCACACTCTCTCATGCTTAGGTGATTAGACAGTGGTAACAATAACAGAACAAACAGCCTTCTATGTCCTTTCTCATCACCTTGAAGAGGTACACAGAGCTATGTGACCCGACAGGGTCCCAGGACTGGGAGGACCGGCTCCAGCTAACCCAAAGGTTCCTTTTAGTGGAAAGTATAATATGGTATGATACGATACAGCATTTCTTTTTTTAATTTGTTTTTATTGGCATTTCAAGTTTATAACAGTAACAGTCCCCTTCCCCCCTCCTCCCGGATCCCCTCCCCACCCAAGAATCGCACTACCAAGAGTTTCCTGAGGGAAGAGTCCAAAGCGCCTCAAGCCATTACTCATAGGATGTCCAAAAGTCTCAGTTTTTGGGGGCACCATTGTTCCCGATAGTCTTTATGTAGGTAATTTAAGACCCAGGGCCTCATTACGAGTATGGAGGTAATGAAAAAAGGAAGGCGGAATGGCATTACCGGCATCGTTAACGGGTCCGGGCCATTACGACAACCCGCCAATACTGACACTGTCCATGCCGTGCCCTTCTTACCGGCATGCGCGTGTACACGCGCCCCTTCACGGCACCAATACCGGGATGCCGCTAACAGGAGGACATCACAAGTTACGCGGGCATGCACTTACCGGCATCCCGATGGTGGTAATTAGGGCCTGCATGACGGCGGCAATACAGGCATCACGGACCACGCGCAAATAGTAACCTACAGTGCAGGCAACTGCCACAGATGCACACAATCACCACAGGCGGAGTCAATGGAGCCTGCCCCAGTACAAAAGGAGTACACCCACACATCACACCCCTTCCTAGACCAAAATGATCCCACTAGCTCTTGCAATCATGGGGCTGGAGGACATGCCTGTACTGCTACAACAACAGCAACAACAGCAACAACAACTACAGCTACAACAACAGGCAGCACAGAGGAGACGCAAGAGGAGAAGGAGGGTGAGACAGGCCCAGCAAGTTCCACCAGTACAGCCAGTGGTACCACATAGGCAGCCACCAATCCCTCGCATCAGACCCAGTCCATTCAATCTAACCCCTGAGCAGATCCACACCCTCTACCGGTTGGACCGGGTCACCATCACCACCATAGTGGACATGATACACAACGACATTGTCAGCCTGATAGAAATCCGCACTGCCATCCCCTCTCTACTAAAGGTGGTGTCTACCATCCCCCCTCTACTAAAGGTGGTGTCTGTGCTCCACCTCCTGGCCACAGGCACCTACCAGCACACAGTGAGCCAGCTGCATGGCATATCACAACCACTCTTGTCCCGCATGCTGCCCCAAGTGCTTGATGCCCTCCTGAAGCATGCAAGCATCCACATTCACCTACCACGGACTGGCCAGGAGCTTGCTGACACCAAAGTAGGCTTCTATGCACTGGCAGACATGCCCAATTGCGTCGGTGCCCTCAGCTGCACCCATGTAGAATTGGTGGCCCCTCATGCCAATGAGGTGGAGTACCGCAATCGCAAGCAATACCACTCCATCAATGTGCAGATGGTATGTGACTCCAGCATGATCATCACCCATTGTTGTGCCCGATATCCCGGATCTACACATGATGCCATGGTGCTGCGTAACTCCACACTACCCTGCTACATGGAGCGACATGCTGGACGACGTGCCTGGCTGCTTGGTGAGTTGCGTGACTGGCCCATGGCAGTGCATCAGGATTGTGAGGTGGGGGGGATGCATACTCCACCTGAGTGGGATTGGGGGGATGCATACTCCACCTGGGTGGGAATGGGCAGTGAGTGGACAATGCACTCAGAGCTAAACACTGTTGACCTGAACATCCCAACCCGAACATGACACATCAATGCCATACATAAGACCAATGCCGTAAATCAATGACAACATGCAAGACGCACAAGCAGGCCACCATGGGTATGTCAAGCGATGCATGACTAAACATGATTACAAGTGTGCCAATGTCACTAGTGTGATTAGGTACAGAGTAGCATACACTGCAATTATGGGTGGCAAGACATTGATCCGCATCCACAGTACATTCGCATCAGCATGCAAGTAAACACCCTGCATCATATGTACAACACAATCCACACTAGAAGACCATATTGCAGTACACAATGCATCAAATCAATCTTTGTGCATACATACAGGGACATGTGCATGTCAACACCAAATAGCTGCGGCCATGGCCGTGAATCCTAAAGGTGTCAGCTCAGATTGATTCACACATACCTCTTTGTGCTCTCATGCAGGTGATGGAGGCTATCCCTTGAAGCCGTGGCTACTTACCCCTGTGTGGAACCCGCGTAACAGGCACGAAGAGGTGTACAATCGGGTTCATACCCGTACCTGTGTCGTGATTGAGCAGACCTTTAGCCTGTTGAAGGCACGGTTCCGCTGCCTAAGCAGGTCTGGTGGAGCACTCCTATATGACCCTGAGAAGGTGGCAAAGATCACCATGGTCTGTGTCATGCTGCACAACATGTGCATCCAGAGAAATGTACCACTGCCACCTGACATTGACATGCATGAACCGGGTGAGGATGATGATGGAGGAGAAGCAGCACCCTGCCTGTACGTGATGCACAAGATGGCCGTGCTGTACGCCAATCACTGATTGACGATTACTTCTGAACCACAGGGACGTTGATGGTCATGTGTCAGTGCTACACTAAGCACTGGGACCGTCTGGACATGGACACAGGGTGTGTGGGGAGTTGGGCACTGTGCGCAGTCATGAATTGAATGGACACACACGAAAGGAACAATGTCCAGGCATTAAATGAGTTTGAACACAACGGGTGTATTAAGAAAAATTGCAAAATAGTGCTTCCTCCCTCAACCACTCACACGCCATCCCCCTTCCCCCCAAAACACCCAAACACCCCATACCCCCCAAACACCCCATACCCCCCCAAAGACCCCATACCCCCCAATAAACACCCCCTTAAGCCTACGCCTAATAGATTTGGGGTTCCCTGCAAACCACTCTCTGATTACCCTCAGCTTGGCAGCCCGGTAGTACATTTTGAAATTGGGTACTCCCATTCCTCTCGCCTCTACCGGGGAAGTCATAACCCCTCACGATACCCTCGGTTCTTTCCCTTGCCAAATGTAATTACGCAGCAGCCTATCGAGACTGTTAAAGAAGCTAATGGGTATCACAACAGGGAGAGCCTGGAAATAGTAGAGTGCCCTGGGGAGGACCACCATCTTAATAACACTGATGCAGCCTGCCCACGATAAACGGAGGTGCCTCCTCTCTGCAAGCCACGTATTGATTGTTCCGAGGAGGTGGGGGTAGTTGGCTTGGTATAGGCCCCCTAAAGATGGTGTCAGAGAGACTGCCATGTACCGAAGAGGCCCTTTCGTCCGAGCAAATTACCCCGTCTCTAGCGGGACTTCATCCGTGTCCCTTTGCAGATGCATTATTTCTGATTTCTGGGTGTTGATTTTTATCCCTGCTACCCTGCTGAATTCCTCTAGGAGGGCCGTAAACTCTCTGAGGGAGGTCTCCCACTCAGTGAGAACCACCAACAGGTCGTCGGCAAACACCATTACCTTATGGTCTTCCCCTCCGAAGGTGACGCCCCTTATACCCTTCTCCAATCTTAGTTTAACTAACAAAGGTTCCAAGAATAAGGCATAGAGGACTTGGCACATGGGGCAACCCTGCATAGTTCCCCTACTTATCTATATCAACTGGGACAGGGACCCATTGTTGGCTAGCCTAATTTTCACGGACCTGTAGTTGGCTTTGACTAAGCGGAGATAGACCGGGCAGAATCCCATCTCTTCCATTGTTGCAAACAAGCAAGACCATTCGACCCGGTTAAACGCCTTTTTGGCGTTTAGAGTTAGTACCCCTGCCCTCAAGCACATTCGGTTTGTTTTCTCAATAAGATGGGAAAAACACCTGGTGTTGTCAAACGTTTGCCTCACCCTGACAAACCCTGCCTGGTCCGGGTGCACTAAGCCCGGGATTATGTCCTCCAGTCTCATTATTAGAATTTTACTGAATAGTTTGGCGTCCAGATTTATTCATGCTATGGGGCGGTAGGAGCTGCACAAGGTGGGATTTTTATTGAGCTTAGGCAAGAGAACTACTTTGGCTTCTTCCATTGTTTGAGATATGGAGCCAGTGTCGAGGAAGGTGTTGAATAGGGATGTCAGCCGTGGGATAAGAAGCGCCTGGAAGGCTTTGTAGAATATGGCAGGGTACCCGTCCGGCCCAGAGGCCTTACCTAGGCGCAGTGATTTAATTGCCACTCTTACCTCGCTTCAGGTACAGCAGGGACTTTTCTACCTGTTTCGTGAGTAGCAAGCTCAGCTGTCCCTTGATGTGCTTGTATTCTTTCCTTATCTGGGCCCCTTTATCTGTTTCCATCCTTTCCATCAATTTACCCAGACGTTCCTCCAGGTCGGTTTGAAGGGCCCTTTCATGCTTGGCTCACAGCGCTTGCTTTGCTATCAAAACGCCCCGCATGGTTGCCTTAAGGGCTCGCACACCACCACTTCCTGAATCTCCACTTGCCTGTTGGCCACGAAGAAGTCACGTATCGTTTCGCTTAATTCGGTACGAATTACTGCATCCTTTAGGAGGTGGCGGGGGAACTGCCATTGCCATAGCGCCGACTCCCCTTTAGTCCAGTCTAACTCCATTTGTAAGGGAGCGTGGTTGGATAGTGAAATCGGCCCTATTTCAACATCCCGGACCTGCCCTAGGAGGGAAACCGATGCCCAAATGTAATCGATCCAAGAGAATGTTCTATGCACATGGGAATAGAAAGTGTACCCCCCTGGAATCCCCCTTAACTTCATGCCATACGTTCAGTATAGTAAGTCTCTCCATACAGGCCTCTAGCCTGCCAGACGGAGAGCCACGCGACTGCGACCCCCCCACCCTGCTTCTGTCCATAAGCATACGCCACGCCAGGTTGAAATCCCTAGTCACTATTAGGGAACCCCTTACAAAATGATCTAGTTTCTCCATTACCCCTCTTAGAAACCCATCCTGGCCCGCGTTGGGTACGTACACTGTAGCTACTGTGATGGGCCTGCCTCCACACACCAGATACACAAATAGGAACCTCCCCTCTCTGTCTTCCTTGACAGCCTTGATCTGGACACTCGGACTATGCCTGAACGCAATCAGGACCCCTCTTCCTTTGCTCTTATAGTTGGCCTGGATGATATGCGGGTACCCCCTAAGTTTGGTTCTCTGTCTGTCTTGTAAGTGAATGTGGGTTTCTTGAAGTATCACAACTTCGGGTTTATCACGGTGGAGGAGATTCTCAAGTTTCTGCCTTTTGGCAGGTGTATTTAGCCCCCTTATGTTGAGTGACAGAATGCGGACCCCTCTGAGGTTACCCATGACTTTCATTTCCTGTGGAGTTAGCATGTTGCTGCGATCCCCTCTGTTTTAGCCCCTCCCCCTCACACCGCTCCCTTTTCCCCTCCGTATGGATTCGTCAACTCCTCCCCTTGACGTCTCCCCATTTCGGGCAGCCGGATCTCCTTCCATCTCCAGAGATGAACTAAGCAGGAAGGGCGCCCCTGCCACCCTCCACTGATTCCGAGAGACAATACCATTCCCTCCAATTCCCCGGCGAACCTTCCCACTAGTGGTAAACCATGTAACGTCTCTGCCTGGGAGCGTAGTTCATAAGCTGATCGGTGGGCCAGGTTTGCCTTTTTTAGGTTGGGGACTTGGGTCGGGACCCCTCTGGGCCCCACAAGATATTCCGCCTTGATTTGGAATCCCCAACTTTCCTCCACTCCCCAGGCCTCACCCTCTGGTTTTCGCACTTCATTCCGCTGCCCTGCCCTGTACTAGTGTCCTCCTCCCCTTCGATCGTCAAGATCCTGAGACCCTCCTCAAGTTTGGAGATGCAGTGTTGCCACCCTTCCCACTTAAAGACCAACCCAAAGGGATAAGCCCACTTGTACCTTGTCTGAGAGTCTCTAGGGCTTTTGTTACCTGCCCCACATGCCTCGTCTTTGCGAGCGTGGCTTTGCCAAGGTCCTGAAACAATTTGATGACGCTACCATTCAACTTTATTGGAGGTGCTTTCCTTGCCGCTTGTAGGATTCTTTCTTTTTGATCATAGTGTTGCAGGGCCATCACCACCTCCCTGGACCTGGCCCCTGGTTCTTCCTGTGGGGGTCCCACACGATGGATTCTGTCGATTAGGACACCGCCTGTTTCCTTGCGGACCAATAGTTCCTTGAAGACTAACTGGACCGTTTACCTTAGCTCGGCGTCCGGGACACTCTCAGGCAGCCCTTTCACCGTAATGTTCGAGCGCCTCGAGCGGTTCTGCAAATCTTCGGCTTGAAACTCAAGATTGTGTGTTGCCACTGCCAATTGCTCCAAAAGTGCATCAATTTTCTTGGTGTCTTCAGACAATTCCTGTATCATGTCCTCGGCCATGGCCATTCTGCCCCCCAGCTCCGCCACTTCTCTCTTGACTTCCTGCACTTATTGGGCTAGTTTGGGTCGAATTAGGCTGAGCTGGTTCTGCAGGATGGCGGTCATCTGATCGCTGAAGGTTTTAAAACATTGCTGGAGAGTCTAACTTGTGATTTGTTGACCTGGTGTTATTGGGGGGGGAAATCTCGGGTGTCTGATTTTCCATCCCTATCGCCCCTCCGCTCCAGTGCTGTCCCCGTCTCTCCTCCACATGCCAGGCAGCGTCCCCCCTTGCTTCTTCGTACCTTAGAGCCTGCTGCGCCTTCTCTAGGCTCCTTGGACCTATTGCGCGACATTCCTTTGTGATCCCTGGCCGCTAGCAGGATGGTTCCGGCTCTATACACTCTGACCTAGCCAACGAGTGGGAAGGCTCAGGTCTCTCCCCTTTCAACACACTTCGGATACCCGTACCTACTAGGCATGCCAACTCACACAGCCGGCTCGAAACGTCCCACCTGGGTCCTCAAAGGGATCAGATACTTCACACACCGGGGGCCTGAGCTTAGGCATATGTCTATGTTGCTCCTGTCAGCTGATCAAGGTTGCATTCAGGTAGCTTGTGCTCACTGTGAATACCTCGCTCTATGGGCAGCCTCGACTGTTATCCTGTTGCTTCCGTAAGTTTACCGACCGAGGTACTGCGCGTCACTCAATTAAGGGTAGGATGTAGAGCTCCCGTGATGTCTTCCTGTGTTCCTGTCGTACGGCCCGATGTGGGTTAGCTCTTGGCGCTGGGGGGTGGGTGGGTGTTCCCCGATGTCAACTGGGCCCAGGGCCACTGTTCCTACGTTGATGGTGGTCTAGTGGTTGACATCCTGTGGGATTCGCTACGTGGGGGGCCCGGGGTCCAACCTGACGACTGGGGGGAGGGGCTCCTCTTCTTCTTAACACTAAACGCTCTGTGGGTGCCGGGATCTTCCCGGCCAGGTCCAAGCACCGGCCTCCCCCTCTCTTTACCCCACTGGTGCTGCGATCGCCTTGTTGGAGCACTCTGTTTCGCTGTGGCGATCCACAGTTATGGGTGCGGGGCCCCGGCCTGGTGATCCACAGCCAGCCCCCTAGGCCATCCGGTGGCTGGTCACCTCAATCTTCAAAAATTCCGATTCGGGGGCTGCTGATGACATACGGACTCCAGCCCTGCGCAGCTCAGCCGGACAGAGGGCAGGGAGGTAGGTACGCAGGCTCCGCTCTCCCTTCTTCTCTCCGTCCTTTCGTCAGCGACCCGGGTCAGCTTTTTTGTTGGGTGCTCGGCCCTCCGGATGTGTCTTTTCCCTCACCAAGGGCAGGCTCCGATATTCGTGCGTATGCCCGTGCCGATCTGGGCTGCAAGCCAGGCTGATTTCAGGCGGCTTGCACCCATTGAGTTCACCCTGCTCTTCAGACGGCTCCGGTCAGCGATCCATTATCTCCACTTGACTCGGCACACTTTTACACACTTTTCCCTCTGATCAGGGCATTTGGGTTACTGCTTATTGCTCCTTTCTCCGGTCGCCAGGGAGGAGCGCGCTCCTTGCTGTAGTGCGGTGACGCCAGCCATCTTGAAATCCTCGATATGGCATTTCTAACGTGCCTGTACACAAGTGTTTCTCTGTTGCAGGGGGCAATGGTAGTCATGTGACCCTGTAACAGTGTAGTTTGCAACATTTAGAGGTGGTTCCAAGAGTATATCCCTCCCACGATATAAGGACAAACAAGTAAATATAGAATGGAATGGACTTGCGGTACAGAGGGCAAATTGGCAAAGCCCTGGCCCAAAGAAGGGAGCTTTTCCAAATGCCTCATTATCCTGGCTAGATTCCGAAGACAAATGGCTTTCTTTGCTAACACTAGTCTGATCTCCGTCTTGATTGCTTTCACTTTGTGATTCGGCAATTCTAGCGATGCTTTTATGGTATCTATCGTGAACCATTGAAACTAGTTCTTCTGGACCGGCTGCAACTGTGATTTGTCTAGGTTTACTAGAAATCCCAGGGAGGATAAGAGAGAGAAAATCCAGCGAACGTCGGTGGCTAGGGATGGCTTGTCTGCTCCTAGCACCAGGATGATGTCTAGATAAATTATTATTTGTATTCCTCTCTCCCTTATGGCTGCGGCCACTGGGCGCATGAGCTTTGTGAAAGCCCAGGGAGCCGAAGCAAGGCCGAAAGGTAGACATTTGAACCGCCATACTTCCCTGTTCCAGCGAAAACGCAGAAATCTGCGGTGGGCATCCGCTATTGGTATCGTCAAGTATGCATCTTTGAGGACCAGGCATGCTAGCCAGTCCCCTTAGCGCAGCAGGTCCCTGAGAAGGTGGATCCCTTCCATCTTGAAATGGTTGTACCTCAACCATTCGTTCAGGCTTTTCAAATTGATAACAGGGCGGACGTTTTCTTTCCTGTGCACCAGGAACATATTACTGATAAAATCTGATTCTGTTTGCATCTTGCGCTCTACTGCGTTCTTTTGCCGCAGCTTCTCTAACTCGCCTTGGAAAAGGGCAGTTTCTAGCCTTGACATCCAAATAGGATGTGGTTCTAGCTCTTGAACGGGGTCTCATAGGAAGTCTCTATGCATTCCCTCTACTGTGTGTCGCAGCCATGCATTGTTGGATAAGGAATACCATGCGCTTAAGAATTGCAGGGTCCTGCCCCACACTTGCATGCTGGGAGTACTCACCGCCAGAGGCTCCGGGTTGCCTGTAGGCTCCTCTCTGCCTGTGCCCTCTTGGATATCTCGCTCTGGAGGGGCAGAAAGCGTCTTGCTGCCTCCCTTCCCAGTACTGCGACCGATGTCCCTGAGGCCTGCTATGAAGGGCTGCATGACCGAACCCCCAGCCCCGCTGGCGTCCGGTCCCTGCAAAAAACTGCCCAGGAAAGATCCTTTGTATGGAACTTTGAGCCTTATTGAGGGCTAAGTAGGTCCCTACGAACTGGGCCATCTCCTTGGCAAACGCTTCTCCGAAAAGAAGACCTTTGGCTCCTTGCCCTGCTTCGTAGTATGAGAGGTCACTCAACTTTGAGTCCATTTTTAATAGAAGCCCTCTTCTCCGACGAGAGGGCGCAGTTGGCGTTTCCCAACAAACAGACCGCACTTTGAGCCCAATTGGCCAGGGTGGTAGGATCTATAGGAGTTCAAGGTATCCTTGGCTTTCTCTGCAAGGTCTATAATCTTCGCTAAAGGACCGGCTAGGTCGAGCACCTTGTTCTGACATCCTCTCCATGCTCTGTCTACGCCCTTCCGGACGTCTCTGGAGGCTTTAGTAAAAAGGTGACCATCTTCGGGTCAAGGTCAGGGGTCTGCATCAGTTTATCGGGCAGTTCTGGACGCAGCATTCTGCTCTCATACGCAAGCGTACCTCCTTGTCCAAAGACTTGCGTATATGTTGCGCCATATAGAGCGACACCCTGGGAGAAGGGAACCACTCTGCCGACTTGGGATGACGGATGGCTTCTGGGTCAAACATGTCATTAATATCATCTTCCCCTTCTGGGATAGGAGTGTCTACTGCAGGGTGCTCTGAGGGGGTCTTCTTCTTCCCCTCCTTCATCTTCGGGCGAGTAGCCCTCATCTATGTCCCCTGTATTATTCACCCCTGGGGTAGGGAGTCTGCGCTGGCGATCAGCTGATTTCACCAGGGTGGCCTTCTTAAGTCTTGTGACAGGGTCATCTGTTTCTTGTGAGTCGGAGTCGACCTTCCTTTCCTTGCTCGTGGGGGTCAATGAGCTTCTGCTCTTCGAGCCGTACACCCCTTTTCAACACAGCGTAGGGGGTGTCTAGCCGACGTGCCCTCCCCTAGACTGAGTGCTCTCTTTTTCTTGGAGGACTTCTGCTCTCTGTCCTGCATCCATGCTTCTAGCATGTCTAGCCTGTGTGTTATAGGCTGCACACCTTCGGCCAGAGCTTGAGAGAGGGAGTCTCCTAACACTTTCTTAAAACTCAATGAGAGCTCACCCTCTTGCTGGGAGGGTTCCTCCATCCACTCCTAAATACTTCAGCTTGCAGAGCGTCGTGTCTCTGGAAAAATCGTTTGTTATATTATTATTTATTTATTTATTTATTTTTCGGCACCACTGCAGTTAATCAATGTCTCTCTCTTCACGAATTGAGCGCCTAGTGAAGGAGAGGCCCAGGGGATGACGGGAAGGATTCAAATCCTCCGTTCCCCGGGTCCTAGTGCGCGCCCGCTGCGTGAGCAACGCTTCGTGGAGCGGGGCCGGCTGCCTGATGACAGCTGATATGCCCGCCTCCACGCTCGAATGAAGACAATCACTGTGTGGAGCCGCGCTGGGCCGTGGACACAGTGAATTCTTTCATGAAGCGACATTCGTCGCTTTTAGGAAATGAGAGGGGCCCAACGGCGACGCGGCGCCCCCATGCAAAAAACAACAATACTTAGACTTAACACCTGTTGGTATGTGCGCGCGGCTTAACCAATAACGCGCTTCTTAAATTATTAAATCACAATATATGTAGTGAGAAATACTATCAGTACAATGTTAGAACAAACTATATCATTCACTTAACTGACTGGCACCAAAAAGAAAGAGGAAGGGACCTTTGGGGGCATGACTCTTAGAGGAGAGGCAGACACCGGATTGGTGGAGAGGTTCTGCCTCAGGACTACATCGACAGAGGAGGCTCATGGGACTTGCAGTTTTCGCAGGGGAGAGCCTTTAAGAAGAAAGTTAAATCATTTAAACTGAACAAAAAAAATGTTCTTGTTGTCTCCAAATGTTTTTATTTGAGTTTAAATGTGTGAGTTTTGAATAGCTGCATTGGTGGCAATAAAGAAAGTCATAGCATAATGCTCGCCTCCGTCTTGCCATAGAATGGATGCTGAGCCAGAGAGAGGTGGAAGACGAATCCCCCTCAGCCCCCATCCGCCTCCTCATACAGAGGAAACAGGAGCAGTAATGGAAACCCAGGGATTATACCCAGCGAGGGAATTAAAAGCAGCAGCGGGATAAACTAATCCTACATGTGCACCTCCAGCATATATAAGCGAATAGGGGCAAATTGGGGTAAATCCAGCAACTAAGGTAACGCAGATTGCTGGCGGTGAAGGCAAGGAGCGCGGTGAAATACAGGCGAGATTAAAAGAAAATGACCTGTGGTAAACGGGGTTAATGAGGGACAGGAGGCAATAGTCCTGATTGAATGGGTAGGTGGACAGATATTGCTTAAATTAGATGGGGAACCTGCAGGGGAGACAGTGCGCAGGATCAGAGCACTACCAAGCAACAAAGATGCAGAGGAGGCAAAAGGGTGGGCAGAAATTATTGAGGAAGTAGAAAGAAGGGAAAGCGAAGAAAAGGAAGAGATGGAAAGAGTATGTAGAGAGAAGGAAAGAGCAGAGGCACGAGAAGAGAGAGAAGCGAGGAGGCAGAGAGAGCTTGAGGATATAGCAAAAAAGAAGGCAGAAGAAGCGTGGGAAAAACAAGCATAAATAAAGAAGGACAAAGAGAAAGTTACAGGTAGAGCAATTCCTTAAGGAGCGCCAGCGCAAAGAGGAGGAGGGACGCTCTGTAAGGGCGGCGGATATTAAGATGGATTTAGCACGTTTAATTGATGATGAGAGAAGCGGAACACAGCGAAGAAGAGAGCATGACAGAAATTGCAGGAGTAGCACGGCTAACCCCCGTAGAAACAAGTGTGAAACTCTCTGTGAGGCGGAACGCAGAAATACAAGCCATTCAGGTGGACAGCGGCAAGGAGGCTTAGTTTTGAGGATGACAAAGAAGGAGACAGTGACAGTACCAATGGGACAGAGGGGTCAGTTACCGATTCCTTGGGGAGTGAGGACGACGAAGAGGAGAGACCCTCTCACCGCTCTCAGGAGTCAAGCCCTGACAGAGAGACGGTATGGTGAGACGACAAAGACTCCGGCAGGATAAGGGACGAAGCTGGGTGTCAACGCTCACGTTCTAAATGGGAATTGCACAGCATACTACGGCAGGATAAGGTAAGAAGCTGGGTGTCAATGACCACGTTCTAAATGGGAATTGCTCAGCACATATGTTATTACCCCATATTCGTAGAGGCTTAGGGCCCTGCCAGGGTGAAAAAGAGCAGAAGTGACATGTGCATTTACTGCAACCAACGACGCGGGAAGACAGAGTTGGGGGACAGGACTAACCCAGTGCCCACTATTAGAGAAGGGAGGAGGGCGACCTCAATACATACCATGGCAGCAGATGGACAAAGACAATTTAAGATGCAAGTTACCTTCATTGGCTACTGGGGCTGGGAAATGGATTCATGAGCTAGAATGGCTGATGGCAGGGATGACATTAGCAGTGGGAGACATGAAGAGTTTGCTTTCGGCAATTCTTGGGGAG
Source organism: Ambystoma mexicanum (assembly GCF_040938575.1). Taxonomy (NCBI): domain Eukaryota; kingdom Metazoa; phylum Chordata; class Amphibia; order Caudata; family Ambystomatidae; genus Ambystoma; species Ambystoma mexicanum. The sequence continues at coordinate 1,045,299,881 of NC_090930.1, read as the reverse complement.
ACAGCAGACGATGTATGGAAGAGAGCAGGATATCCTGGAGTAACAGTACAAAACACGGCACACAATGGTGCGCATTTCAATAACTGCAGATCGGCTGTGTGGCACGCTCTAAGGGTGCAATACCCAGATACCACGGACATTAGTGCGATCAAGGCACGCAAGATGAGGGAGGACCAGGATCAACTTCAATATATTCAAGCTATTCAATAGAAATGGCGTTTGGATACACGTAAACCGTGGTACAAAACAGTTGGATTATTTTATCATATATTATGTCAGGGTTACTTGAACAGATGCAAAAGCAGCTCAAGAAGCTAGTTGGGATGGAGGCTAAACCCTGGTCAGAAATTCAGCTAACTATAGTGCATTATTGTAAGGTCATGCAAGAGAACGTGAGAAAGAAGCGCGAGGAAACAAGAAGAAGCAAAATGAGCGCAGAAAAAATTATCAAAGTATACTATGGAGGGAGCGGTGTTAACCAGTGGGGAAGGAACAGCTATGCCGCATGCACAGCATAGACCTCCGTCAATGAGGAGAGGCTTCGCAGGACGAGGAAACATGCACCCTGGGTTTAGGGGGCAAGGAGGAACACCCAGGGGAAGAGGGAATGGACATCAAATGCAGCAAGGACCAGAGAGGCTTCAAGGGGGCTATCAGGGGGCTATCAGAGAGCAATGGGAAGACCACCACAGTTTTTGGTGTGCGGACAAGTAGGACACATTTCTATAGTTTTCAGAAGCAGAGGAGGGACACAACAGACTGGTGGAATGCCGCACCAACCCACATAACAGAACGAGCACACTGACTACTATGCCCAGGACCAGATGCAGGGACAGACATACGATCCACGGAAAATGCAGGCACAAGACATGAACGAGCAGTCATACCAGCCTATGGCACCTGCTCCACAGGCACAGGGGCCCATGCAATCATATCAACATGCACCAAGCAGCACAGCAGAATGTCGGGGCACTAACGCAGATGATGTAGACTCCATGGGAACGACTCCTAATAAAAAATTAGGAGGATAAACTGTTGTAGGGGGCAACCCATTCACGGGGACAGGGATGTCATTATACCCACAATCGGACAGCCCACAGATGGACCTGTTGTGTTCAATCCTATCTGTTACACCCAATCCGGCTGAGGAACCATGTATAGGGGTGACAATAGGTGGCAAGACTTTTTTCCTTCTCCGTGGACACAGGGGCGACTACATCCTGTATCAGGGAGGGGAGATACCCACTGTCAGGCAATGACATGAATGCGCAGGGATTCTCTGGGGCGACTGATATGGTTCCTTTTACAGACAAACTCCCACTTTCTGTAGGGGATGTGAGAAACCAAAGGGTGTCTCACCCGCTAGTCCTCTGGGATTTGTCATCCAGGTGGCCAGGACACGGCCTTCGCTCTTGGATCCAGTACCTGGGGGTGGACCATTGCAGGAGGATCAGCTGGGTGAGGGGTCTTCGGGCAGTGGGGGTGAGGCAGCCGATGGCGAGACACAGTATTCCTCCCTTTCCGTACCCATGATCCCTCCTATTTCATTAGATTCTGTGATGTGCCAACTCCCCTCCCCATTCTACACAAACACTGGGCCGAGGAAGAGGGTGACTGAGAGTAACAATACTAACTCTTACACATCGTATTGGACATGTCCCGCTAATTGGGTCAGACAAAGTCAGGCACTTGACTCTAAGTGCATACACCTGTTGCCAATTAGCTCTCCTCACACAGATAAAAGGCGGAACATAGAGACACTCTCTGAGAAAGGTGGAACATGAGTAAGACCAGATCTTCCGGGGCAAAGATGAACCTACTAGAGCAGAGTAGCGGGCCGAGGCACGAGAACCACGGGTCGAGAAACCCATGAGTTCCCTGCAGGAGGTTGTTTCCTCCAAAAGGCAGGGGAAGACACGTGGAGAAGGCTAAAGCCCAAACCAGAAGGCTGCATGGTGTTTCAAGGGTGCCAGCAACGCTCCAGTGTGAACGGCAGAGTTGAGGAGGAGAGGCCAAGTCTGTGTTACTAACCTTGACTCGTAAACTGGAAGACAAGATAAACAAGAAAGAAACACACACAGCTGGTCAGGTGGCAAGCGACCTGAGAGACTGGTGTGTGCTGCAGAAAGATTGAAGTGGCAATATTATATCGTCCAATTGAAGGATGCATGCGTGTGGATGAGACGTGAAGAAAAGCAGACCTGCGAATGAACCTTGAAGTGACGATAGCTGTAACTTCAGCAATACTGAGTAACGGAGTGGTCTGGCGAAAGGAAGTAGCCAACTCAAAAGTCTTGTTGAAAGGTGAAAGGTTTGTAGCGATAAAGTGAAAGAACTGTAAAAGTGCAGTGATTGAAATTAACCCTGAGAAAAGGGAAGAGTAAAAAGGTGAAGGTTGAAATTCGGTGCATAATACAGTGAACTACCCAGACCAGGAAGCACTGGCGTAAATTACCTTGAATTGTGAATTGGAAGTTGGAAAGTTGAAGTGGTCCTGCGGAGGTCTGTAGAAAAGAGCCACGCACATTGGAGAGTCTTTGACATCAGAAAACAGTTCGAGCCCGACTGAGGGAGACTGAAGGTGTAATAAGTAGGGGAAGGGAACCCATAAAGAAGGTGAATTAAGCTTGGGGAAGGGAACCCCTGCAAGTGTTTTGTTTTGCTGTGAAAGGTCCGAGCCCGACTGAGAGAGAGCAACGTGAACTGTTTGGTGAACTTCTGCTTTAAGAGGTCTGAGCCCAACAGAGGGGGACCAACGTGAACTTTTTCTTTGAGAGGTCTGAGCCCGACAGAGGGAGACCATTGTGAACTTTTTGTCAAACTGTGTTTTAGAACCAAGAAACAGAGACTTTAATGTGGAAGGCCAGACGGGCCTCCATCCACATTTTGAACTGCCAATTGTGTTAAGAGCCTGAGGCAGAGTGTGTCATCTTGCCTACAGGGACTGCCCTACTCTGTGCTGTCCAACGTGGGGAGGAGAGCTGAGCCACATTTATTCTTTACATTTGAACACTGACTCTCCTTTGCATACATATTCTCCTTTTTACATTTTTTTACAAGGTATAGAGCAGGCATTATGTTTTTGTAAGTATAGGCCATTATGATTCGAAGGACACAACTAGGACTGTTTTGTTTATTATTTGATTGTCGAGACTACTCCCATCCTTGTTATAAGACAAAGTAGGAGTTTCTTCAACCCCATTGAAACTTTAATAAAGGTTTTACAAATTGTACTTTTGTGTAGGTGTCATACTTGTAATACCATGCCTCCCTTACATCTGGTGTTAGTGGGATCTGACTCAATTGATAAAAGTTGAGAACCCATGCTAATAATTGTCATCCCACCGGCAGGGGAAAACAGGATTATTTAAGTCATTGATTCTGATTGAATATCCACCATTAAGGAGATCTTGTTCTCCCAACTTCAAATCCCGGTTAGCCAACAGGATTTGTTTTTCAAAACCCTGGTGCTATTAGTACCCTACCAATAGCCCACTATCAAATACAACAATAAGACAGAATAGTTTTAAAAATAAGGCCCTTCTATGTTTTCATTAGACCTGGTGCCTTAAACCCACCTTTTCCCAAACCCTTTTTTTGAAGAGGTTAAAACCCTTTTCTTTTCTGAGCCAGAAGACCCAGCAGAGGGAATCTTTACCCCTCCCAATAAAATGGCTGATATTGAGGCAGTTGTATCTCTCTTTCAAGAACATTTTACAAAGTTGGTTGAATTACAAGCAAGACCCCTATTATCTCAAGGGATATTACAAACCTATCACGAAAGAGAAGACCTAGGGAATTCTTTTTTGAATTTCGATCAATTAGCTGAACAGCTGGAATGGGGAGAAAATTTAAAGAATTGCTACTTGGGACCTCTATTAAAAGGCGAACTACAAACCGCCTATCATTTACTTAATCTAGCCTTGGGAGATACCTTTGTATCTATCAAAGAAAGACTTCTTAAAAGACTAGTAATTTTTATTGACAAAAACTAAGATCCATCAGATTAAACCCCTGGTGAGACTACTCCCAACCTAGTTATAGGGCAAAGTAGGAATTTCTCCAACCTCATTGAAACTTTAATAAGGGTTTTACAAAGTGTACCTTTTGTGTCAGTTTCATTCTTGTGATACCACGCCTCCCTTACAGAGAACATGACTTAACCATGCCACTGTTATATTCAAGAAAAAGAAGAAGATCTAAAGGTTGGATCCTCCCATCCCCTGCACACTTTCAGATACTGTACAAAACAGTCAAAATATTAATTGCAAGACTTTCCAAATGATAGATTAATCAATAAATCCAACAAGACACGTTTATCCTATTTTTGTAAACAAAATATAAAATTTTAATTACCAGAAGTTTTCAGCAAAATAATTCACACGTCCGTTTCCTTTGGCTGACGTGTTTTGAGGTCTGCACCTCTTCTTCCTGCGCCTCACGAACTGTGGAGAAAATATCATATAATAGGACATGTCAGATGCGTGTTCATTCAAGAATGGTGTATATTCTTCAGAGCTGATGAATTAGAGACATTTTGTATTCAAATAGTAGCTCTACAGGTGTTGTTCCATTGAATGTGATGAGATCATTCACTAATTACTGCATTTAATTAAGACATTAGCTGACTGAGCCTTCTGGATGCGCCCCAAAAGGTCTGTAATCAACCTCTTAATTGTTGAGTAATTAGAAGGTACAACCCGAAGTATCCCATAAGGCAGAAAACAGTGGTTAGAAGTAGAATGCTGGTCAATACCTGTTAGATTGTACATATCCAGACCTAGATATCCACTGTATAGTATTACAGACTTATATGTTATGCACCCGAAAGGACGGAGGTGATCCAGATAACGCTGACACCTAAGACAGTGAGGGAAATGCAACAATTCTTGGGTCTCTGTAATTATTGCAGAGGGTGGGTGTTTGACTATAGCACATACACAAGATCTTTGCTAAGTGCACTCAGAGAAGCACAGAGAGGGGAGGGTACACTACAGTGGACAGATGAGATAACTGAATCATTTAAAGAGCTGAAGAAAGCAATATGCACAGCTCCAGCGTTAGGGATCCCGGACTACCAAGACAAATTATATCTATTCTCACACTGCAATGGAGTAGTGATGACATCAGTACTTACACAGAGGACCACTCTAGGACACAAGCCATTAGCATACTACAGGGGGGAGCTAGATACAGTGATGAGAGGACATTACCCTTGTGAGCAAGCACTGGCTGCTGCTGCGTTCACAGCAGAAAAGTCAGCGAGTATCACAGTGGGGTACAGCATCACGCTTTACCTGGAGCATGTGCTCTTTGCAATCCTCGAATCACCCAAGAGCACATTACCTACTCAGAGGGCTTCTGGTTACTAGGTGATCATCTGAAATCCAGCCATAAAGGTGGTAAGATGCACAATTGTGAATCCAGTGACATTCATAGCCGAACCAATAGAAGTGGGTGACTACGTGCACGACTGGAATACATACATGGATCAGTATGATGACATTCCTAAGGTAGGGTAAAAGCCACTTGAGAGGGGAGAAGTGCTCTATATAGACGGTACTTCAACCGTAGACCAGACTATGGGGGAGAGACAAAAGGGACAACAGTAGTAAGAATAAGGGCAGATGGGACAGCTGAAATAGTAGCAAGCGCGAGATTGTCATCACATTTTTCAGTGCAAGCAGCAGCATTAGTGGCTCCGATATTGGCCTTAGAAGCGTGCAAGGATCAGGAAGTCACAGTACACTCTGGGCTGTCACGATGGCAGAGGAGGGGCTTCCGACATGCTGACGGCACACCAGTGCAGCATGAGCCCCTATTGGGCAGACTTCTAGACATGCTTCAACTCCCATCAGGCAGAGCGCTCGTGAAATCCCAAGCCCACACGAGGGGGAAGATCCCAGCTCCAGGGGCATCAAAGCAGCAGGCATGGAAGCGAAGCGTGCAGCATTCTTTCAGAACACTTCAGATTTTGATACTCCATCTAGCACACGTATCTGTGTTCGCACAATGGCTTTAAAGGAAGGATACAGTGTTTTGCCAGCGACACAAATAATGGAGCTCCGGGGAAGACGTACCTGTACAAAGACAACTATATAAAGACTCTAGATATGATGGACAGCTATTGGAAACAAGATCAGGCCATAGAATAAGTTGCTGAAGGCCTGCAAAAGGGAGAAACAAGAATAGTGACACCGAAAGAGTTACAATGTTCCAAAAAAGGACGAGCAGAGATAGGAGGAGCTCTGGGATGCTGGGAAAGACCACAGTTGCTAGTGTATGGACAAGTATACACAGCTGACGGATAGGAGTGGTGGGGAGCAAGGTACACGCAATCCTGACATCTCCAGGGCAAGAAGTAGAAGTAAATGGCAGATGCCTTAAGGAATGGGGTGCAGGTGGAAAATTCCTCACATGGGTAGAGAACGAAGCAGGGACAATGCCCATAATACCAATCAAAGGAGCTGCCCTATGTTTCCACAATGATGTTCCAGTAAAGGTTGGAGCGAACGAAGGGTGTAAGCAGGTAGCAGCAGTTCCAGGTATGAAGGTTTGTACAGCTGTACTGATGCACCACTATTTGGCATGTGGATCAAAGGCATATGTAAAATTACCACCCAATTAGGGAGGGAGGTGCTCACTGGTGCATCTAGATAGGACTTCGAGCGTTAGCATGCCCACACTTATGCGAAACCTGAAGACTAGCACAGGCCACACCCAGAATTGTGGAAATTGGCTGCGTCGCATCTATATGGGATTGATTGAAGGATAGCAAGCCCGCGCCTAGATGAAACTTGAATATTGGGGTGTGCCACACTTTGTGAACACCAGCCTGCGCAGCATCCAGATAGGGTTGCGAATGATAGCATGCCCACACCTGGACAGATTTCTAGACGCTAGCTTGCGCCGCATCTGGACGGGACTGTGAATGTTGGCTCGCCCACACCCAGATAGAATTCTAGACATTGGCCCGCGCCGCATCCAGAGAGAGTTGTGGGGGTCAACTGGTGCCGCACTGGGACAGAACTGCAAATGCTAGCATGCCAAAGGTCAGGTAACCCACTAACCAATATAAGCTCAAACTCTGCATACTTATCTCACGCAAGCTCACACTCACACAACCATCTCGCACAACAAGCCGCACACACTTCACAACACTGCCACAACAAATAAGCTGGACCAACAGCACACGCGGCCTATCACAGACCCGATACCCGCACCAAAGCTCAGCATCTGGTGTATACCGAGTTGAAGCTGCCAACAGAACACTCCTCTCACTATCCTACTCCCTCTTCACTTTACTAACCCACCCCACCCCACCTTATCATTTACAGATCCGCCAGAGCGCCTGGGGACCAATTCCGTTGGTGACAGTGCGCGGTACAAATACCTTTAACATTTAACATTTAACATCTGAATACGCCAGTGTTAGTAGTACCCCAGAAGAACATCAAGGTAGAAGGGTTCCCTAAAATGGATGCTCGTGAGAGAAAAAAAGGATCTGTAGAGCTGAACAGAGTGAAAAGAAGGAATTACGCATCAGAAAAGTCAGGCAAAGCTCTGGAAACAATACCTCCAGAGCATAGATTGTTTAGCAATATGGAAACGTTTTTTGCGTCTATTGTCCCAGCTGTACAAGCGAGTGCAAATGCAAAATGCCTCCATATTACAAGGTGGGAACTGATGCAGACTATAAACTCAACCGTCAAGGGGTTCAATGCAATTAAAGGAGAGCTCCGAGCAGAGAGGTTATTGACGCTCTAGAACAGATGTGTTCTAGATCTACTCACAGCCATGGAAGGAGGCATTTGCATCACGATCAGGCGCTATATTCATTTCAGCTAATGACGAAGACAACAGTACCCTACCAAAGGCGGTTACCAGGTTATCAGCGATGCATGCTAAAATGGAGGCAGAGACAAATTCTGCAGGAAAAGATGAAGGTTGGCTGTTATACATTTTCTCATGGATACCAACATGGATGGTCGATGGACTGAAGGTGTTAGCAGCAGCTCTAATATTAGTGTTACTGAATTTCTGTGTTATCAGAATATGTATCACACAGTGTCAGAAGATGACTGAAAAGACTGTAGGGATGAAAGTATTGGTAGGACCTACAAGTGGAAGAGGACAAAATAATTAAGGCTTGAGCTACCGTGAGGGCTCAAATTACAGATTGTCCTCTGTTCCCGGTAGGAGTATTGTTCGAGTATCCCTAAGACACAAAAGACTATTGAGGAAAATGGGTTTGGTACAACCCTGGAGGAGATTGCTATTACGTGACATGGAGTTTGGAAGATCATGTGAGATATTATGGACCTCTAGGAGGAATAATTAAGATCTGTCTCCCAAAGCTGAAGGTGAAGGTGAACAAAGCTGGAGAAGTGGTCGACAGGTCGACCAGAGGGGGGACTCAAGAGTGGGTCCCTTATGACCTGATGCGTATCTCGACTCACAGAATGAAGAAAGAAAGGTGCAACTCACTCTTTGGACAGTCACTGACAATGCCAATGTATTGCATATATGAGAAGTGATACTCACCCAGAGGACAGGAGCTCCCCAGAAGCTCCCCAGAAGTACCTATGAAGCTGGTCTCCTGGAATTCTAGAGGTGCCAAAACTTGCTTGGAAATACTGAGGCTATGAAAGCATTAAAAATGGCTAATGTTGTTTTAATCAGGAGACTTGGTTATTGGACCCTCCTCTGTTCGATGGCTATCAAGCGTTTGCTCAACCTGCTAAACCTAGCAAGGGGGAGCAAGCATTGGGGGTTCTGATTACTGCTGTTGGGGCCCCTTTAGGTTGGAGTGGGGTTCAACTACCGAACCTCCCGTTCAGGGTGCTGGCAGTCACCCTGACAACTAATGATCTATACAAGAGCCTGTCAATTGTAAATGTCTATTGCCATAATGGAGTTGGTGAACTACATGGTTTTCTAGAGGTTATTTCGGGGCTCATCAACACATGGTCAAACTCCTTTCCGGAGGGAAGAATGATTATTGTAGATGATTTTAATTCTAATTGTATTGCGCCGGTAACTCTAGAGGGTAATTGGGATGTGACTGAGGATATGATATCTAAGGACCCCAAGGACCGTAATGGATGGTATGGTGGTCATCTATGGAAATGCGCCTGTTCTCAATTAAATGAATTATTCAGGGGGAGGCGCGGGTACAACCAACCTGGCAGCGGGGTCAGAGCTCCTCGACTTTGGACTACATTTCTGCAGATTCTTGTCTTTTAAACCGCTGTGTCGAGTTTACAATTGAATTCAACAGTTGGAGTGACCATGCGATGCTGATTGCTGAATTTAATTTTCTAGTGGACTCTAAGCCATGGGATACTATGCAGCATGTGACTACTTACTGTGCAAGGAATAGCATTTGATGGTCTAATCGAAACATTGAGCTCATGAATACTGAGCTAGAGCATTTTATTAGAGGGACTCGCTTAGACTGGAAATTATAGGTTTTTTAACTCCTCGAACTTCGATAGATTTATGGGATAATTGAATGGGAAAGTGAAATCTAACCTCAAATTTTGTACCCAAGTAGCGGGGAAGACTACAACTTAGAAATGTTAGCCACTAAGAGGAAATTACGAAAACGTTCTGGCAATTTCAATATTTTACAGGAATTGAAAAAGCTCCAACAAAAATATAGGAATTTCTGTAATTATAAAAAGGTGGCCCTCCTGCAGTTAGATGCAGAACGCATGCTGCAAACTCTTATCAAACACAACGTTCAGGCCTTTTGGGCTTTGATGAATAATGTGGAGCACATGTTTCAAATCAGCGAATTGAATCCGATTACAGAAACTCAATGGATTGATTTTTTCACGGATATCTATGGCGGTTCCTTAACTGGGATGTACGACGTTCGACCATGGAATCCGGAGTTAAAGCTTGAAGACATTGGGATTCTGATAACAAATAGTAAAAATTCCAGAGCGCCAGTGCCCAATGGACTTACAAATAACACACTGAAATCAGCCCCAGCCAACAGGTCCAAGGTTCTACTGCTATTATTTGGGAGTATTTTTTATTCAGGGACTTTTCTCCTTTCTTGAAGTACTGCTAACATTGTGCCCATTGTTAAGAAAGGATCTAGATTAGACCCAAAAAACTAACGTCCCATCTCCTTAATAGATGCAGACTGTAAAATCTTTGCCTCTGCTCTACTGTGCCATCTGGAGGAGTGGGCCAGGTCGACGCAGAGACTTAGCAATTTTCAGACGGGTTTTCGTAAGGGACTCTCTACAAACCTAAATGGTTTAGTAGTTAGGGCCCTACAAGAATCGGCCTGGGGTAACCCGAAGGGGTGCACTTATTTGGCCTATATAGACTTCTCAATGGCCTTTGATAAAGTTCCAAGAAATAGACTTTGGGGTTAATTAGAAAATTGGGGACTGCCTGGGGGACTTCTGAAACTTTTGATGGGGATGTACTAGAATTTGGGTATTTGTGTTAGGCTAAATAAGGAGGGTTTCCTATCAAGATGCATTAGGACTTTTATTGGCTTATGACAAGGATGTACTCTGGCACCGTGCCTTTTTAACCTATTGGTGTTGGACACAGCGACCGGGGCGGGTTTGATTACTCTGGAGATTGGGACAATAAAAGTGAAATGGTTGGCGTACGCCGATGATTTCCTTTTATTTGATCATTCCCAAGTCAGTCTCCAATGTTTGCTTTCAAAATTTACCCAATTTGTGAAAGATAATGGTCTTGTTATAACCATGGAAAAACCAGGATCTAGCAATCTCACGGGGGGAAAGCATATATAAGTGCACAGCCAGGGTTGAAGAATATTCGAGAGTACCTTATGAATAAAGGGAATTTGTTAACTAATGAAGCCTTAGAAGTGAATAGGAAATATGGCTGATTCTCGATCAGACCGGTGCTAAATTTCTTTGAAGGCAAGATGGTTCCCAAGCTGATATACGGGTTGGAGTTGGTGGATGAATCTATTTTTAATGTATTAGATATTATTGAGGCTAAATTACGGCATGACATTTTGAAGGTTCCAAATGCCATTCCGTTGACAGCGATCAGTTTCGAATTGGGGAATATTTCAATGGGAGTACGGGTGCAATGGCGGTTACAGACATTATTTTTGAAACTGATTGCCCCTTGCCCAAACTCACTATACGAGGACTTGGATGCTCAATTACAAGTTAAGGAGGAGCAGCAGCATTCCAGGGTCTTTCTTTACTCACTGGAAGTGAGGTGCTCTCATATTTTAAGAAAGGTGGAAATTGACAGGAATACTATTTTGGTGAATCCAGAGAAAGTCAGGAAAGCCCTATACAATCAAATTTTTGTGAGTTCCACTGATCTATTCCACTCCTACCCCTCTCTGAACGACTTGGCATTCAAACACAAAAGGTGTGGAATGCCATTGTTTATTTTTTGTCAATTTCCAAATAAATACTATAGAACGATTCTTCTGAAATTACGCTGGAACTTGTATTAACAAAAGAAATCTTACTTAGGAGACACATTATCACTCAGCAGGAGACCAATTGCAGGTTCTGTAACAAGGGACCAATGGAAACTTCGAGACATTTACTACTTGAATGCAAAGCACTAATTATGTCTACAAAGAAATGTATTTTAAATGTTTGTGATTGGAATGATGCAATGAAGTTATCCAACTGTGATTATTACTGGATGAGATGTATACATGTAAATTCTGTATCAGAGGGCCTAGCACTGGCTGGTTTTTTATCAAGACTAGGAATGTGATAAATTGATGTATTGGAATTTGTATTTTGCTGTTTTTATTCTCTATCCACAATGTTTTTACCTCTGACCATTTGTTCGGTGCTTCTCTTTTTGTAAAGTTTTTTTTTAAACCAGATACAAATAAAAATAAAAAAATACTCGCTCAGACAATCATTCAAACCGTATCCAGTTGATGGGTTTGAGGAGACATAGGCCTCATCAATCGATCAGGTCAACTGACTGTGAAGCTAGTTAGCAATGACATTGCTAGTGACATCACGATATAGCCGCATTTAGACATGAAGCAGATATGCATCCATTCACAAAGATACATAAGCATTCACAGTTTATTGCATCTAGGCATGAAGGATATGCTTATGACTCATATAGGGCAGACGACTGCTACACTTACATAACGTTTTTGTGCTGTTAGGTTTTAGCTAAGGTGAAACTGCAAGAGCAAAAGTATACGTGGATCAAGCTTGCTTATGCATTTTACTATCAATAAGGAGTAGCTACAGATACACATAGGGAAACTATGGGCCAATGGATTAAATGGAAGAAGAGGAGCAGGCCTCGAAGACATGGAAGGGAGACATGATCCCTGCAGTCAGATAGCCACGGAGACAGGGCAGCCATCCAAGGACACTTGCACTCTCTAATGCTTAGGTGATCAGACAGTGGTAACAATACCAGAACAAACAGGCTTCTACGTCCTTTCCCATCACCTTTAAGAGGTACAAAGAGCTCTGTGACCAGACAGGGTCTCAGGTCTGGGAGGACCCGCTCCAGCCGATCCAGGGGCTCCCTTTAGTGGAAAGTATAATATGTTGCAGGGGCCAATGGTAGTCCTACGACCCTGTAACAGTGTAGTTTGCAACCTTTAGAGGTGGTCCCAGAAGGAGCCACCCGATATTATCTGCCAATTAGATTGTTAACACATATAGGGCGCATATGTATTTAGCCCAAACTGACCTATTGCAGTGCCCTGTATGTTTTTGGAGGCTGGAATTGATTTTGTGACGTCACACTTGTATAAAACCGTGTGACACATGTTAAGAAGTTGAGAATGCTGGAGAATCTTTGTTTTCCTGTGCAATCCCTGTCTGTTTTGGATATTAAAGACAGTAAACTTTTCCCATGACTCAGTCTTCCGTTCTTGTGGTGGGGAGTCTTTAATGGGCCCAAGAATCTCTGCAATTTCATGGGGGTACTACTGTAGCTCCCCTTTTCCTCTGGCTTTCCACAACAGCGTCACCAATGATGTAAATTACTAACTGTGCAAACCCACGTGGCTGGTTGGCTGAGACCCTATACATAGGGCCTCCATACCGGGTTCCAGGACCGGGTTCCTTCAATGAGGAATTACCGGGCCATTCCAACCTTGGAGTACCCGGTAATTCCTTATTGAAAAAACCCATCCCCATTCCCATTTGAGCCTCTAAAGGGCTCAATGGGAATGGGGAGGGAGCTAATAACGGGCCTGTTAATAACGGGCCCGTTATTATCTCCCTGGTCCCCTTGCGGGACCCACTAAGGACGTCTGGTCTGACCAGACGTTCTGAGCGGGTCCCGCAAGGGAACCTCATAATAGGGCATCCTGTAATGAACGGTACCGGTCCCGTACCGCACCCTTCATTACGGGAGCGCCAGGGTCGGAATAAGGCCCATAGGCTACTTGCTCCATAAGGGATGGCAGGCCATTGGTCCCAGCCCCTTCTGTATATTTTCTTCCTCGTTGGTTCCTCCTTTCGTGTCATTGGGCATGAGGTTACCACTGATTGGCAAGTATGTGAAGAAAAACAATGCAAGCTCTATCTCTAACCTTCAGGGCCATTGCTTCTAACAAACGTAGGCTTGATTCCAGACAAAAGTTCCCCACCCTTGTTTTAGCTATGTTACTTTATCCCTCCTGGCACCTTGCGGCACAAATCAAGCGACCTATGGTTAAGGCAGCTGATCCTTGATTTCAGATCTTTTTTGATCGATTGGGGGTCTAACAGTTTTATGATTGGTGGTCTGGGGCTGACTGATATTTTGTAATTCTGGGGGTCTTGGGGCTGGGGCTTTCGGGTGCTATTACTTAGAGCTGGAACAGGAATGGTCGGAGGATCATGCCCTCCTTCTTGTGGATTTGCTTTTCACAGTGAGCTCTCATCCCCCTTGTGGCCTTGTAGGATGCATTCCTTCCAGCTGAAAGCACTTGTGGGCCTGGGAAGATCGTTTTCCTTCCCAAAATTCCCTCTTTCGTTAATACTACATTAATGAACTCCCATGGCAACTCCTCGTCGTTTATACCCCTTCTTTCCCTCTCCAATCTCTCAGCTTCCAGATATGGAGGTGACCCGTCCTTGGGTACCCATGCTGTACATGTAGACTGTAAACTTTCCCCTGCCTGTGCATATTGTTCAGAGGTGCATGTTATCTATATTCATCCGCCATCCCCTGCTAAGTCCACCCAGTGCTCGGTGGAACTGTGATGGTGCCTGGGGGGTGAAGACGTTGCTCGATCGCAACCATGCGTGGCTTATTTGGATCGTCTGACTGAACTGCGCTATCTTTTGTACCCTGATGTGCTTCCCGTACCTCAATTGAAACCATCATCACTACGCTGCTAGGCACTGCTTTGGCACAACACAGAAGTCCCAGCTGGCAGGTGAAGAATATCACCAACACGAACACGATCACGGGGACCAACATCTTCACAATCGCCCCATCCTGGATGGTGCCCAAGGAAAACGTCCCTCAATCCAGTCAGTCTCTTGTATGCCCGCTTCTGTTTGCATATGCGTGCTGAGAACATGTAGAGCCTCTATTATATTGGTAAGGGACCCGTTTTCTGCATTGTTAGGGGGTCCATAGGTACAGCATGAATCACCAATTATATTGTAAACCCTTGCTTCCATGGCATTGAGGAGGTCTAGTTTGTATCTGTTCTGCAGTGTCATTAGCCTGATTGCACGCATTTCCATCTTGATCGTGTTGAAGCCCTGCTCTGTGTCATTGGCCAGCTGGATTACTTCCCAAAGCACAATCCGGATCCACTTGGCATTCGTGGCAGTCTGCAGCCTGGTAGTAGCTGCGATGTGAAAAAAATGTCCGCTTTGCTGTACACACAAACTGATCTGGTCTTTCCTTTAGTAATCGCGAGGAATCTTGCGATAGGTAATTCAATCTTCTCCTCTGCAATTTTTCTCTTTTTTCCTTTCCGGCAGGATGCAAAAGATATGTAACACTTACCTGGGACTCCGCGGGGGCGTAATGCCTTTTCAGCCAGAGGATCTGGTATTTGGGCACTTTAAGGACTCTTTTTCTATGAAAACGATAATAATAACAATAGAACTACTGTAATTTCTATTTTGCTGGGAAAAACTGTATAGCAGTGCACCTTTTATAATCCCTCCGTTCTCACCTGTGTTTATGTTTTGTGGAGCTCTCCATGCTGTATTCTACAGGGGAGCGTTGGTATGAAAACTTTTAACTTGAAAGGCTGCAGTGTTCAAATGATTCGTGTCTGAATAATGTCCTTGCTTTTCTAGAGTTTTCTTGGGTAAGTATTTGGTGAAAAAATATGACAGTTTGTTACATTCTGAGCAGTCCCTACATTGGAGAGATCTATCTTTCTAATATTTTCCCTTTTATCTTGCAGATTCTTGGTTCTCAGAAAAGGTTAATGGCTGCAGAATGGCTGCGACTATACTTGGTTTGTAGTAACGTTTAACGAACGTAAGTTCGTCTTAACTGAGTAATTGCAGCCTTCAGAGACAAGCGCTGTAATAACTAAGCGAAGAAAACTTGCTGGAACTTCCGGTAAGCAACGTATGTAAAACTTCTTCTCTCTTATTTCTATAAGTTCGTTCATTAATAAAAATACCTTTTGTTTGCAGGTTTTTGGAAAGCTGTAGATGGAATACCTTTGGACGATGCAGAGTCTGCTGAGGAAACCTCTGAATGAAGGTACTGCGACCGCGAACAAAGACTGCTGCGGAGATGCTGCGACTGTGAAGGAACTTCTAACAGAAGATGCGGATGCTACGAAATAAGCAGCTGACTGAAGCAACGCTTCAGAAATACTTCGCTTTGGTAAGTCTTTTTCAAAAACAACGGAATTCCGTTGATTTTCTGTGGAAACTAATGTCTCTGAACTTTCTTTTCTTTGACAAGTTCTGTCAGGGGAACGCCGGTAGCGTTACCCGCTGTCAGCATAGAAGACGCGAAGTGAGCGCTCCAGTGGAGGCAGGGCTTAAGTAGGTCCCTCTGTAATAGGTATAGTATGTGCTGTAAGTTAACAATGGACTTGGCGGTGGCCATGTTTAGTGTATGAAAACCAATATAAGCGCTATGTGAGCCTATGGGTGCAATGCTATGAATGAGACAAATGCCATTTGTACCAGGCTTGTAGCCACTGTTGACCCACTGACTGATGTGAAGTTCCTTGCTTCCCTGGTATGCCTGAATGGGAACTGTGCTCCTTTACTGGGATCATGACAGTTTCTCCCCCTAATGCCCCTCCCAAGGATAAACCCTCCGGACCTGGCTTAGTAGGGTTGTTTTGATGAAACTTCTGAAGCAATTTGGGGACATGAATGTTCGAGCTAGGTTCCCAAGTCCTATCCTGTGGACCAAACCCTTTCCAATCTACCAGCTAGAATAATTTCCTTTTGACAATCTTGGAATCTAAAATTTCCTTTACTATGAATTCTGGTTCACCTTCTATGATTAGGGGTGTTGGTGATGGCTGTAATCTTGTCCCTGGACACAGTGGTTTTAGCAAAGAAACATGGAATACCGGATGAATTTGCATGTGGGATGGAAATTTTAATCTTACTGCTGCAGGATTGACAATGGTCTCCACCGGAAATGGGCTCAGAAACCTACATTGGAATTTACGTGGGCCTTTGAGTGCAATGTATTTAGAAGACAACCATACCTTGTCTCCCACCTTATACTCTGGAGATTTTTTTCGAAGTCTATATGCAAATTTCTTTGGGTTCTCTTTTGCTGCAGCAAAATGTCGTAGAACCTCTTCTTGTACTCTGGTAATGTTATCATGAAGACTCTGTACTGCTGGCAAAACAAAGGGGGGTCTGGGAGTCTCTCTACCAGCACAAACACAGCCCATTGACCTGTTCTTGGGTGGATGGCCCCTGGGAGAGTCTCAACCAAGTATTTAGCTGACTGTCCCTTTTACAGAGGAGAAATATCCCTGCATATCAGTCTTTGTCCTGCCCAGGGGCAGTCCAGAACTGAAATGCTAGGCAATTATTCTCTGAACAAGAGTACCAACAGCAACCCCATACATGTGGTTCAGCCTTGTTGGGCATCATCAGTGTGGTGGAGCTGTGCCCCTCGAAGAACAGTAAACAAGGGGTTCACGTCTGGATTCCCCTGGTAACTTAGGGTGAGACCCAAAGTTACTTAATATGTAAAACAAAGGGAGGTCTGGGAGTCTCTCTACCAGCACGAACACAGCCCATTGACCTGTTCTTGGGTGGATGGCCCCTGGGAGAGTCTCAACCAAGTATTTAGCTCACTGTCCCTTTCACAGAGGAGAAATATCCCTGCATATCATTCTTTGTCCTGCCCAGGGGCATTTCAGCACCAAAATGCTAGGCAATTCTTCTCTGAACAAGAGTACCAACAGCAACCCCATGCACATGTTTCAGCTTTGTTGGGCATCATCAGTGAGGTGCAGCTGTGCCTCTCTAAGAACATGAGCAAGGGGTCCACATCTGGATTCCCCTGGTAACTTAGGGTGAGACCCAAAGTTACTTAATATGCAAAGCAAAGGGGGGTCCGGGAGACTCTCTACCAGCACGAACACAGCCCATTGACCTGTTCTTGGGTGGATGGCCCCTGGGAGAGTCTCAACCAAGTCTTTAGCTCACTGTCCCTTTCACAGAGGAAAAATATCCCTGCATATCAGTCTTTGTCCTGCCCAGAAACCTAGGATGGAATTTGTGTGGGCCTTTGAGTGCAATGTATTTAGAAGACAACCATACCTTGTCTCCCACCTTATACTCTGGAGATTTTCTTCGAAGTCTACCTGCAAATTTCTTTTGGTTCTCCTTTGTTGTAGCAAAATGTCGTAGAACCTCTTCTTGTACTCTGGTAATGTTATCATGAAGACTCTGTACTGCTGGCATCTCTAAAGATTCTGTGGGATCGAAGGTGGAGGTCCGAGGATGTAAACCGTTCTGTATGTAAAAGGGAGTATAGCCTGTGCAAGTGTGTTCGGAATTATTATAAGCATACTCTGCGATCCAAAGGACATCCACCAAAGAACAATCTATCTGGTGGAGAAGACATCGAAGGTATTGCTTAAGAGTCCAATTGGTTCTTTAGGTTTGTCCATCAGTCTGTGGGTGGTGAATGGTAGCTAGACGCACTTCAATTTTATCCAACATTTTCTCCAGAGTTGGGATACAAATTGGCTCCCTCTATCAGAGATCACTATAGATGGAAATCCATGAAGATGCACAATTTGTTCCAGGAATACCTTTGCTAGGACTGAAGAAGTGGGAAGCCCTTTAAGGGCAATGAAATGCGCCATCTTGGAAAATAAGTCTAACATGACAAGGCCCATACAAGGAGGCAGCTCCATAATAAAGTCCATAGAAATGGTATGCCATGGTGCTGGTGGGACGGGTAAAGGTTGATGCAGTCCTGCTGGTTTCTGCTTTAAGCTTTTATTCTGAGCACAAATACAACAAGTTTGAATGTAATCTATGATGTCCTTGCGCCATGTTGGCCACCAGAAATGCCTCTTGATTTTGGCCGTGTTCTTAGCGATTCCAGGGTGGCCTTCCAATGTGGCTCCATGGTAATCTGCCATAACTTTCTTTGTAACTCCTGATGGGGTAGGTAAAGCTGACTCTGGAAACATGGTAGACCTTCTTGAAGACAGGATTTAGGTCCTCTTGACTCCCAAGCCTCTAATTCTGAAGTGGTCATGTTAAGTAGAATGTGTGCCTTCAAGTCTTCTTCTTAGGATCCAGTGACTCCCAGCACCTTCTCTTCTGGAATTATGGTTACAGGTTCTTCTGTGCTTTGAATCTCTTCTCTATTGCCAATCCTTGACAAGGCATCCGCTTTGCCATTACGTTCCACTGGGCGATAAGTGATGACAAAATCATATTCCATGAAAAATAACGCCCAACTGAGTTGTCGGGATGATTGAGCTTTTGCGTTGCGCAAATATTACAGGGTTCGGTGACCTGTGAAAACTGGGACAGTATGCCAGGCCCCTAACAAGTGGTGTCTCCATTCTTTGAATGCGTGTTTGTTTGCTAGTAATTCCTTGTCTGAGATGCTGCAGTTTAATTTGGCTGTTGAGAACTTCTTGGACCAGTAGGTCACTGGATGCAGTTGTCCGGTTTTGGTATCTTTCTGGGATAGTACTGCTCCCATTGCTGCACTGGACGCATCGGTTTTCACTACAAATGGTAGCTCGGGTTGTGGGTGTCTCAAAATGGGAGTGGTAGTACATTTTTTCTTTAATGTCGGGAAAGCTTCTTCTGCTTCCTTGGTCCAGGAGAGTGTCTTGTGCTTTCGCAGCAACAAAGTTATTGGGTGGGCCAGTTGTGAAAATCCTGCAACAAAACGTCTGTAGAAATGTGCAAATCCTAAAAAACTTTGGACTCCTTTCACTCATGTTGGGGAATGCCAATTTAGAACTGCGTCAACCTTTCGGTTATCAATTTGGATTCCCATAGGCAACAAGACGAATCCCAAAAAATCCACTGAGGTCGCATGAAAGGAGCATTTTTCTAGTTTTACAAAGAGCTTGTGTAGTCGCAGTTTCTGGAGTACTGCTCTTACATGGGTAATGTGTTCTTGGACCGAGTTCGAGTAAATGAGAAGGTCGTCAAGGTACACTACGGTGCAGACATCTAGCTATTCACATAAAACATTGTTCATAAAATTCTGGAAGGAGGAGGATTCACTACTTGCGCTAAAATATCCTTGAGTTCTCCTCTTAATCATCGATGAAAGAGTGTGGTTTTCTTCTCCTCAGGCCAATTGGTTTCTGCTACTAATCAATTAAAAGAGGCTATATAAGCCAACAATTCTTGGTTACCCTGGCGTAAAGAGAGCAGCTCGTTATCTAAGGCCTGACCCTGAGCAGGATGAGCAAAACATTTCTCTAACTCCTGCCGAAAACCAGGAAAATTCCTCAGTAATGGATCATCTCGATTCACTAAGGGTATGGACCAGTCCACAGCATGTTCCCCCAGATATAACAACACAAATGCCACTGTGGCCTGATCTGAAGGAAAGACCCCAGGTCTACATTGAAAGTGCAAATTACATTGGTTCATAAAATCTGCAAAATGCTGTGAGTCCCCTGTAAATCTCTCTGGGGCTGCTAGGGGAATATTCCCGGGTAAAACTACTTGCAGAGGAGGACTGGGAGCAGAAATGTGACCCTGTCAAACCCCACTTGGAAGTGGTGTTTGTCCTACTTGGGACTGTAGCAATTGGTGACCCAATTGCTCAGTGCGCTTTCTGTTAACCACCAACTCTCTCCTAAGAGAGTTGGTTTCAGACCTAGCGGCATGGACTTCTGTCCTTAACTCTCCCAAAAGCTGGGATAAATGATCAATTCCTGTGTCCTCCATTACGCTCAGGTGGAGTGTTTTAAGTACGGCTTCACGTTCTGGAACGCTTACCTGGGACTCTGCGGGAGCGTAATGCCTTCTCAGCCAGAGGATCTGTTATTTGGGCACTTTTAGGACCCTTTTACTGTGAAAACGACAATAATAACAATAGAACTACTGTAATTTCTATTTTGCTGGGAAAAAACTGTATAGCAGTACGCCTTTTAAAATCCCTCCCTTCTCACCTGTGTTTATGTTTTGTGGAGCTCGCCATCCTATATTCTACAGGGGCGTGTTGGTATGAAAACGTTTAACTTGAAAGGCAGCAGTGTTCAAATGATTCTTGTCTGAATAATGTCCTTGCTTTTCTAAAGTTTTCTTGGGTAAGTAATTGGTAAAAAAATATTATAGTTCATTAGATTCTGAGCAGTTCCTATGTTGTAGATATCTCTCTTTCTAATATTTTCCCTTTTATCTTGCAGTTTCTTGGTTCTCAGAAAAGGTTAATGGCTACGACTATACTCGGTTTGAAGAAACATTTAACAAACGTAAATTCGTCTTAACTGAGTAATTGCAGCCTTCAGAGTGTTATCTGTTATCTGATAGCTGGTAACTTTTTTGAATACATTCAATCTTGAAAGTATCACTAACCTGATTTAACAGCGACTTCCCTTGGAGGATAAAAATGCTGCAATGAAAGTACCCCCAGACAGCTCTACTCCCCCCACACCGGGAACAATACAGAACCAGTGTGGGAAGGAGCAAAACCCTCAGGGAAACCCTCTGGGGAAGAAAACCCTGGACGATGTCGCTCACAGGTGAAGAGGTCTTGAGGTAGTAGAAGTCTTCGGTGTAGCTGACAACTTGTAATGGAGATGAACTCTCTACAGGAGCAGAACAGACAGGTAAGTATTCAAAAGTGAAGGACAGGCTGAAAGACTCAGGAGAGGTAACAGGGTGGAACTTACTGTAGGATTATGCTGAGGTTACAAAGAACTGTAAGGTGGCCAGGGATACCAGTCTCCACTTTTGTAGTCCGAGAACAGTAACATAAGCCCTCCCTTATAGAGAAAGAAGGTTAAACTGCAGCCAATGGAAACAAGTAATGCGGGGAACGGGTGATTGGGAAAACACGCTAACTTACTTTGGATGGGAAAGCAGAAAGTGATGACAGCCTGAATGGATGATAACCTGTCGGTGAAAAACCCGACCCGGAATGTGGCCGAGATGAGAAAGGAGAGTCTAAATGGAAGAGAGTCAATAGGTAGCAGTTAGGGAGAGCAAGAAATTCACAAGGTAAGCGAGGAATCATCTAGCAGCGAACTTACGGAGCGCCGAAATCAGCAGTAGCGACGCGGCTGGTAGCAGAACTTCCTTCACTATATGTGATCACGTGAACAGCCATCCGTGTCTCTGGGAAGCGTGCAACGTCTATACCGTTGTCTTTAACAACGGCACGGACATCCACGGCCATCTTGGATGTATTGGATCGTATCGCTCCGTACACACGGCGGCGCTGCCAAAGAGACCAGTGTTGCCACGGTGTAACAGTATGCCCCCTCCTCAAAGGGGGTGAACCCGGCTTCCCAGGATGGAACCGGAAAAATCGCTGTATGAGTTTAGGGGCATGAACCCCTGAAGCAGGTTCCCATGTTCTCTCAGCAGGAGAGTAGCCTTTCCAGTCAATCAGAAATTGAAGGCGGCCCCTATAATAACGGGAATCAACAATACTAGCCACCTCATATTCTGGGCCGGTGTTTGTCATAACCGGGGGAGGATGTGCCTTATTAGAACGTAGAAAACGATCCTTTACAGACACCTTGATTTGAGAGACATGAAAGACTGGATGTATACGAAACCATGATAAGGGCAAAGTCAGACGAACCGCTGTATTTCCTATTAATTCTCTCACCTTGAAAGGGCCAAAGAATTTCGGAGATAGTTTAGGTGGAGTTAAGTGCCTTGGGAGGAACCGTGAGGCTAGACAAACTGAATCTCCCACCTTTAGTTCTGGCATCACACGGCGATGGCGATCAGCAAACCGTTTGGCTGCACAAGACAGAAGCTTGGAGGGATAAACGAGCGATCTGATGGCCCTTCTGTATGTTTGATATAAGATCATCGACCCCTGGGCAACTGGTGGAGGAAGGAGATACCGTAGGAACAAAGGAAGGGTGATATCCATATGAACAGTGGAAAGGGCTAGTCTTCAACGCAGAATGGATAGAGTTGTTGTAAGCGAATTCCGCTAATGGAAGTAGATCGACCCAATTGTCCTGAGCCGCTGAAACAAAACATCGCAAGTAACACTCTAAAGTTTGGTTGAGGCGTTCAGTCTGTCCGTTGGTCTGGGGGTGGTATCCCGAGCTAAGAGCTCTCTTGATTCCCAATGCGTGACAGACTTCTTTCCAAAAACGAGAGGTATATTGAGGGCCTCGATCCGATACTATGGTGTCTGGTAGACCATGTCGAGAAAACACCTCTGTAATAAACAGCTTGGCCATGTGAGAAGCTCCTGGGATCTTGATTAACGGTGTAAAATGTGCCAGTTTGGTAAAATAGTCAATAGTGACCATAATGGTAGTGTAATTAGAGGAAGATGGGAAATCCACAATAAAATCTGTGGAAATCACCTGCCAAGGTTTCTCCGGGTTAGGCATGCGAGCCAGTAAACCGAATGGTGGGGATCGAGGAGTTTTGGATTGTATACATACAGTGCATGCTGCTACGTAGTCCCTGACATCAGAACATAAGGTGGGCCACCAGAAATGTCGCTTAATTAAATTAAGAGTAGTTTGATAGCCGCGATGTCCGGCTGCCCGGGAGTCGTGGCACATCAGAAGGACTTCCTTTTGCAGGGAAGGTGTAGGAACCAGGACCTGTTCTCCATAGAAGAAATACCCTCGATCCTTTGTGAGATGGTGGGCTGCTTCCAGACCCTCACATAATTGCCTGTGTTGAGTTGTGTCTTGATGTAACCTTTGAAGAAAATCTGTAAGTACCGCGATGAATTGAGCCTTTGGAAACAGTCTTTCCGAACGAAAGTTGTGAATGGGTGTGTCTTTTCGAGACAATGCGTCTGCTCGTAGATTTTGACATCCCGGTAAGAACGTGAATTCAATCCGGAATGGTAGGAAGAAATGGGCCCACCTTGTTTGTCTGCTATTGGTAGTCTGGGCTTGCTGTAGAACTTGAGGTTATGATGATCAGTGCGTACCTGGACCGGAAAGGGAGAGCCTAGGAGAAGGTGTCTCCATTCTTCAAAGGCTCTCTTTATAGCTAAAAGCTCCTTCTCTAGAACTGAGTAGTTTATTTCCGATGGATTAAAGGTCTTGGATAAGTAGGCCACTGGTCTTTCCTCCCTTTCTTCTGAACTTTGTAATAAAACGGCCCTTAATGCGTGATGAGCGGTGTCAGTTTCTACTATGAATTGCCGAGACTGATCTGGAGTTGACAGTACGGGAGCCGATGTGAGTAATCCTTTCAGGGTTTCAAAGGCTTCTTGGGCTTGCTTGTCCCATGTAAAAACAACTCCCTTCTTTAGTAGTCTGGTGATGGGACGAATGATCTCTGAGAAATTGGGAATAAATTTCCGATAGAAGTTCGCGAAACCAAGAAAACGTTGTATGTCCTTTAGACTCGTCGGAGAAGGCCACTCCAATACCGCAGAGCCCTTCTTAGGATCCATGGAGATTCCTTGTGCAGACAGTACAAATCCCAAATAGGTAATCCTATCTTGGTGGAAGGCACACTTCTCGTCCTTGCAATATAAGAGGTTGGATTGTAGGCGTTCTAAGACTATGTTGACATGTCGAATATGTTCTTCCTTATTTGATGAAAAGACCAGAATATCGTCCAGATATATGACAACAAAATGGAGGAGGATGTCAGCAAACAAATGATCCATGAAACGCTGGAAAACAGCGGGAGCGTTGACAAGAGCGAATGGCATCACTCGATATTCATAATGGCCAAACGGTGTCCGAAAGGCCGTTTTCCATTCGTCTCCCGGAGCTATCCGTATCAAATGGTACGCACCTCTGAGATCCAGTTTTGTGTAGACAGAAGCCCCCTGAACTGCTTCTAGTATATCAGTTATCAACGGCATCAGATATTTATCGGGCACAGTGATCTTATTGAGGCCCCGATAATCGATGCAGGGCCTGAGTTCTTCAGATTCCTTCTTTGGAATAAAAAATAATGAGGCTCCTGCCGGGGATTTGGATTCAGTTATGAGTCCATTCTGAATGTTTGCATGTAGATATTCTTTGAAGGCCTTCTTTTCTCGCTGAGAGAGTACATACATGCGTCCGAAAGGGAGAGGAGTGTCAGGTAATAGGTCTATATGGCAGTCGTCTCTCCGATGGGGTGGTAGCGTTGGATATTTGGGTGCTGCAAACACTGTGTGGTAAGATTGATGGCATTCTGGGGTAGGTCCGAGCTGACTGACCAGCGGTGCCGAGAGAGGGTTAACTATCTCCGAAGGGACCTGAACTCCAACAGTATCATGAGAAAGGCAATTATTCACACAATGTTCCGAGCCCAAAAATAATGTACCAGCTGTCCAATTAATGTATGGGTTATGGACCCGTAGCCAAGGAAGACCTAATATGACCGGGGAATGGGCGGTCTTGATCAGATCGAACACCATAGATTCTCTGTGGGAAGCGATCATGCAGGTGACTGGTCTAGTCTGTTCTCGTATGGGTCCAGAGCTTAAGGGATTACCATCTACCCCTTGAATAGATGTAGCCAAAGATTTGGTCTCTCTAGCGATCCCTCTATCTGCAGCCCATCGATCATCCAAAAAGTTCCCTGTTGCCCCGCAATCAACTAATGCTGGTATGCCCCTTAATGTGACGTCTGGTAACACTATGGTTAGGGAGAGAACTACCATTGTCTGGTTATCAGAAGGTGGTTCTAAAGATAATCCAAATCTGTGTGGGAAACTCTGTGTCTGTAATCCTGCCATTTTCCCCCCTATGGCAGGACTCTGGCGTTTCCCGGCACCGAGATTGGTGTCCGGCGAGGTGGAACTATGGGACAATCACGTAAAATGTGTGAAGACGATCCACAATGCATACATAGGCCAAGGGTCTTTTGTCTTTCTCTCTCAATACTAGAGAGGGGGGCTCGAACCGATCCGATTTGCATCGGTTCTTCCCCTGATGAGGGCTTGTTAGCGGGGGGATGGTATTCTTGTATTGACCGAACACTCTTTCCCTTCCTTTTCTCATGGGAGCGTTCGTGCAGACGGTAGTCTATCTGCATTGTGAGAGTAATCATGTCTGCCAGGTTGGCTGGGCGAGGAACTTTGGCAATCTCATCCTTAAGATCTTCAGACAGTCCTCGTCGGAAAAGTGTGAGAAGACCATCATCCGGCCAACCCGTCTCGGCGGATAATTGTTTAAACTGAGTGATGTAGGACATAAGGTCTTTAGAGCCCTGTCTCAAATCAAGTAGTTTTTCCTGAGTGGTAATAGCGACCTCTTGTCGGCTAAACATGGACTTTAGACTATTAGTAAAGGCTGGATAAGAATCAAGAATGGCATTACCGGAAGTGACCAACGGGGTAGCCCAGGCTAATGCAGGCCCGGCCAAATGGGATATTAAGAACCCCACCTTGTCCTTATCAGTGGGAAAAAACCGAGACTTGAAGGTAAACTGGATGGTACAGCTATCCAGAAATTCCTTCAACTTGTGAGGATCACCATCAAATTTGCCCGTTTGTAAAGTGGCTGGAGGTGACTCAGAGAAAGCTCTAGCAACCTGTTGCTTAAGTTGGGCATTATCTTGCTTAAGAGACTGTACCTCGAGGGACATGGCTTGCATCGCAGCCATAAGCTGCTGGATTTTTTGCTCCATGGGAAGGCTGAAAGCTCAAGTATAGTTCCGAATTCTTTTTTTTTTTTTTTAGGCGTCGCTATCTGATATCTGTTATCTGATAGCTGGTAACTTCTTTGACTACATTCAATCTTGAAAGTATCACTAACCTGATTTAACAGCGACTTCCCTTGGAGGATACAAATGCTGCATTGAAAGTACCCCCAGACAGCTCTACTCCCCCCACACCGGGAACAATACAGAACCAGTGTGGGAAGGAGCAAAACCCTCAGGGAAACCCTCTGGGGAAGAAAACCCTGGACGATGTTGCTCACAGGTGAAGAGGTCTTGAGGTAGTAGAGGTCTTCGGTGTAGCTGACAACTTGTAATGGAGATGAACTCTCTACAGGAGCACAACAGACAGGTAAGTATTCAAAAGTGAAGGACAGGCTGAAAGACTCAGGAGAGGTAACAGGCTGGAACTTACTGTAGGATTATGCTGAGGTTACAAAGAACTGTAAGGTGGCCAGGGATACCAGTCTCCACTTTTGTAGTCCGAGAACAGTAACATAAGCCCTCCCTTATAGAGAAAGAAGGTTAAACTGCAGCCAATGGAAACAAGTAATGCGGGGAACGGGTGATTGGGAAAACACGCTAACTTACTTTGGATGGGAAAGCAGAAAGTGATGACAGCCTGAATGGATGATAACTTGTCGGTGAAAAACCCGACCCGGAATGTGGCCGAGATGAGAAAGGAGAGGAGAGTCTAAATGGAAGAGAGTCAATAAGTAGCAGTTAGGGAGAGCAAGAAATTCACAAGGTAAGCGAGGAATCACCTAGCAGCGAACTTACGGAGCGCCGAAATCAGCAGTAGCGACGCGGCTGGTAGCAGAACTTCCTTCACTATATGTGATCACGTGAACAGCCATCCGTGTCTCTGGGGAGCGTGCAACGTCTATACCGTTGTCTGTAACAACGGCACGGACATCCGCGGCCAACTTGGATGTATTGGAACATATCGCTCTGTACACACGGTGGCGCTGCCAAAGAGACCAGTGTCGCTGCGGTGTAACACAGAGACGAGTGCGGTAATAACTAAGCGAAGAAAACTTGCTGGAACTTCAGGTAAGCAACGCATGTAAAACTTCTTCTTTCTTATTTCTATAAGTTTGTTCATTAATGAAAATACCTTTTGTTTGCAGGTTATCGGAAAGCTGTAGATGAAATACCTTCGGAGGATGTAGTGTCTGCTGGGGAAACCTCTGAATGAAGGTACTGCGACCGTGAACGAAGACTGCTGCGAAGAAGATGCTGCGACTGTGAAGGAACTTCTGACCGAAGATGCAGAGGCTACAAAATAAACAGCTGACCGAAGAAACGCTTCAGAAATACTTCGGTTTGTTAAGTCTTATCTTTTCGAAAACAATGGAATTCTGTTGATTTTCCGTGGAAAGTAATGTCTCTGAACTTTCTTTTCTTTGACAAGTTCTGTCAGGAGAACGCCGGTAGCGTTACCCGCTGTCAGCGGAGAAGACGCGAAGCGAGCACTCCAGCGGAGGCAGGGCTTAAGTAGCTCCCTCTGCAATAGGTATAGTATGTGCTGTAAGTTAACAATGGCCTTGGCTGCGGCCATGTTGAGTGTATGAAAACCAATTTAAGCGCTATGTGAGCCTATGGGTGCAATGCTATGAATGAGACAAATGCCATTTGTGCCAGGCTTGTAGCCACTGTTGACCCACTGACTGATGTGAAGTTCCTTTCTTCCCTGGAATGCCTGAATGGGAACTGCCTGTGTTCCTTTACTGGAATCATGACAAGATATGTTTCTGCGGTGGCACTGTGGTGGGAGAGCCATACTTTGGGTGGTTGTTGGGACCGACAAACCCCCCGTTCCCACTATTAAGTGTTCTTCATGGACCACTACAAGCGCTGAGTGCAATGAAGCCAGCGAGCAGGTGCTCTTCCATGATGGCGGGAGGTGCATGAATGCCTACTGACCACACACCCAGTAATTATCCATAACAGCAGCTGTCCCTTTCTTGAGAACTGGAATGTATAATGTTTTGTTTCACCTACTATTGAGCCCCACGAGGACACACCCTGTGTTGTAAAAGCACAGTTTGTATTCTTCCTGCTTTTGTACTTTGACTGTTTTTTCCATTGCCATGATCCATGTGAGTTTTGCCACCTGCTCATTCCAGTATGTGGTGGACAAACTTCACTTTATTTATCACTTCTTCCCTGAACCCTACTAATCCTCCTGCCATGCAGCTCATTGTTGTTTCTTGCCATCTGTTCGCCTCTAACTTGACACCTTCCAGTTTTAGATATGGCCTTTGCAAACACTGCACACTCTTGGGGTTTTGGGCACACTGCAGTTGATCAGGTTTGGCACTTCTAGTCGTATGCTTCGTGCCTGGAAAGTGCTTTGCAGCCCGTGCAATGCCAGATGCAGTAAGCAATGGGCTTCTACAATGGGAATTCCTTGTGGCATTAACACCTTGGGGGCTCCCGCCATGTGTGGAATCAAGGAGCATGCGTAACAACTTCCATTAACTTTCACTTTCCCCACTGATCTTATGTCTGTGCACCAACTGTGGATGGTGTACATCTTCTACTGTATCTAACCCAAGTCCTTGGTATTGATCATATTTAACCCCTCTAATGTGTCTCTGTAAGGGAGGCATGGTATCACAAGTAGACACTGGCACACGCGTTGCAGGTTTCGAAACCTTTATTGTTAGATTCAAGGGGGTTGGAAAAACTCCTGTCTGGCCCTACAACTAAGATGGGAGTAATCTCGACCATCAAATAATAAAGAAACAGTCCTAGTCAGTCTTAGTAAAATAATAAAGGCCTATACTAACAAAAACCTAATGCCGGCCTTCACTCTAATACAAACTAATGTGACATAGGGATATGTATCTAAAAAAAGGAAAGATCAGTGGTGAAACAAAATGTCAGAATGGCAATATAAATCAGTATTAATTCTTGTCCCCATGTTGTAAAGCACAGGGTTAGATGGAACACTTAATGGATGAACACACTTTGGCTAGCGAACTCAGTTAGGCGGCTGGCTCTGCCCTCCAGAGCCTTCTTGGCCATTCAAGACACAAGTTCAGGGGTTGAACCTCTCGGGTTCCCATCACCCAAGTCCAGGTCACCCTTTAAGCTTCTACACAGTTTCAACAAAAAGTTTCTAAGTATAGTATTTGGGTGCAGTTCACTATAGGTTCCCCTCAATCAAGCTCAAACCTTTTCTCCTTGGTGGGGTTCCCTTCCCCAAGCTTTCTTCACATTCCACACTATAGGTTCCCCTTAATCAGGCTCAAACCTTTTCTCCTTGGTGTGGTTCACTTCCCCAAGCTTTCTTCACATTCCACACATGGGCTTCCCTCCGTCGGGTTTGAGCCAACTTTCGTGTTTGGACTTTGATGTCGAAGACTTTCGAAACTAGGATTATTTTTGCTCTCACATCCACATGATCACTTTGACCCTCCTTTCTTTCTTTACTTCCAACTTACATAAATTCCTTCAGTTCCAATGCCGCTTGGAAAATGTACTTGCTACATATGACTTGCTTTCATATCAATTGCTCCTAGATAAAGTCTTTCAAAGTTTTCTTTTATGTGGTTTTGTGGTTACTTTCTCTCGCTTCCTGCTGCCTCTGCAGCTTTAATTTCACAGAGACTTTTGATTGGGCAAATTCACTTCGCCGGATCACTCTGCTACTTTGTATTTCGTATTCACAGTTCGTAACAATGGATCACTTTCTCTCGCAGCTTATCATCGCTCACACAACATTTATCCCTCGGATACTGTCGCCAGCATTTTAATTAAACACAGACCAGGCTTTCCTTCTGCTGTCACTCAACCCACCGGTCGTGTTAAGATGCTTTCCGTCTTTTGTGCCTTGGATGTAGCAGTCATGGTTGTTACCACTGCCGCCCCTGCGCCTCCACAACTCTGCTGTTCACCCAGGAGCGTGGTTGGTAACCTTGTAGCACTCAGAAGACTCTTTCTCCCTTCCAGCTGAGCTGTTGTGCGCAATCCAAACAGCCTTACGGAAATAACAATCTCTCATGGGGGGGTCGCTAGCTTTCTGCCCCTTAGGTTCAACTCCTCAGTTTGTCGCTCTCCTTTGCCTGGTTCGCCATAGCCTTGGAGGAACTACTCCTTCTCATGCACCACCTTGCCCAAAGTGTGTCTCAGTGTTCCACCTTTTAACCATGTGATATCATATGGCATTTATAACGTGCCTATACACAAGTGTTTCAAGGCGCGACGAGGCAAGGGAGGGGAACAGAGGGAAGACAGCGACAACGATCTTACAAGGCCAGGTGACATTCAGATCGCGCAAGTGCAGGGGAGGAGGGGAAGGGGAAAAGTGCAAAGGGGAAAGGGGGAGGGGAAGTGCAGTACATAGGATAACAGTAAATAAATAGAAACAATAAATAGTAACAATAAATAAGAAGTGTGGCCCACTGGTGGCAGGTGCATGGGTAAGTGCAGGCATCAGGTGTCAAGTGCTGGTAGGGGGCTGTAGCAATACAGAACCAGCCCCAGAGTGCAAGGGTTGCCAGGGGGGCAGTGCAGGTGTGCAACTGGTGGGGAGGTGACCTGGGCCTCAGAACAGATGGTAGCCAGGTTACCAGTGCAGTTTCAGACAGGAGTTCAGCAGGGGAGAGGAGGAGAGAAAGCAGAGGCAAAGAGGACGGTCTTGAGGTGCTTCCGGAACCGGAGATGGTTCTCCTCAATTTTCAGAGAGGCAGGGAGGCTGTTCCAGAGGGAGGCCCCAGCAGAAGAAAGAGATTTACCACCAACTCATTGCTTGGAGAAGCGACTGACCCTGAGGGAGTTGGAGGCGGATGAGCAAAGAGCTTGAGAAGGAAGATATTTAGGAAGAGAGAGTTGAAGGTATTGAGGCCCCAGGCCCCAGAAGGCCTTGTGGACAATGCAGAGGGTTTTGACCTCGCAGCCACTGGAAGCCAGGGCAGAGATATCAGTCCTGGAGAGATACAATCACTGGGCTTGAGGCCAAGGACAAGTCTCGCAGTCCAGTTCAGGATGAGTTGCAGAGGGCGGAGAGTAGAGGCAGGCGGATTTAGAAAGAGGCTGTTGAAGTAGTCCAGCCTAGAGAGAACCAGACTTCTGGAGACAGTGAGCTTCTGGGGGAAGGAGAGGAAAGGAAGAATACCTCTGAGGAGGTGCAGCTGGTAGTGTGACCTCCTAGAGACGTCAGAGATGTGAGGAGAGAAGGAGAGTGTGGAGTCAAAGATGACCCCAAGGTTTTTAGCCTCACAGGTGGGAGTAGGAAGAGGGCCAAGAGAGGCTGGCCAGAGAGAGACAGGAAAGGAGGGAGTGGGTGTGCCGATGAGGAGAATCTCAGTCTTACTGGTATTAAGGCAGAGATCATTGGCGGCACACCACTCCTGGATAACAGACAGACACTCAGAGATGAGAGAGGAAGAAGAGGTGGCAGAACAGAGCCTGATAATGAGCTGAGTGTCATCCGCATAGCACTGAAAGTTGGGGCAGAGAGCGGCAATGTGGTGGGCAAGAAGTGCCAGGTTTTGGTTGAACAGCCAGGGAGAGAGGTTAGACCCCTGGGGAACAGCACAAGTAGAGATAGGAGAGGAAGGACCCAGTTGGACCTGGGAGGGTCGATCGAAGAGGAAAGAAGTCAGACAAGCCAGGCCCTGATCGGTAATACCCAGGTTATCATGGAGACGGTTGAGCAGGATGGCATGGTTGACTGTGTCAAAGGCCGAAGAGAGATCAAGTAAGATGAGGACACAGGGGGTGTTGGAATCAAGGTTGGAAAGCCGGTCTTCACGGATGTGGGGAGAGTTAATAGGTATTAGGTGTGGGTGATTAAAGTCAAGTGCCGGATTCTGCCTGATCTCATTAGAAGGACATGTCCAGTGTATTGCATGGGTGGTAATCCTTTCAGGCTTAGACCTCATCTTCCGTGGCTCAGTGTTTGTGTAGGAAAGGAGGGGGGGTCTGGGAAGTTGGAATATACCATAAAATAGGATTGGATAGGGGTACTGGAAAAGGGAATACCGCGTCTCGCCATCGGGTGTCTCGTCCCCACTCCCAGAGGACCCCCATTACCCAAATGATCCTCCCATACTTGTCGGCCGCCAGGGGCTGGATCCAAATGCGATGGCCGTAGAAAGGCCACCTGAGTAAGGGATCCCCGGGGTCTAGGCAGTGAAACCCCCCTCTGTTTTTTCACATCTCTTAAGACGTTTTGATCCATTAGAAAAGAAAGTGTCATCCACCAGTATGTTAGAGAACACATTAGGAAACAATGATAACATGAGCAGATTTGCTGTAATTCTTGTACGTTGTTGAGTGACAATAAGTGTTATTTAGAGCTATATCAAATTTTACACCATGAACTACGGCCGCAGTGTTATTTGTGTTGGTTGTATTTGCAATTGCAGTTGTACCATTGTCACATGTTAGATATCCCACAGGGTTTTTAGTAAGTGATACGTTTACACTAGTTGCATTTCCTATCCCCCCCACTTTTTATATCACTACTCCATATAAAACTACATCCTAAATATATTCCTAATGCAAACATACAAATAGCAAATATACTAGCCACCCAATGCATCACACATATATACGTAAGATGTTCTTGCTGAAAATGAAAACGTTGCTTGTTCTGAATGGAGTCGTTAGACCTGTGCACATCCACTGCAAGGTAAATTAATGGAGACAAAACAATAGAGAGGACACCAAAATAGAGAGAGAGCGAGGAAAAGGAAAAGAGAGAGGGAGAGAAAGAAAGAGACATTGAAAGGGTGCTCTCAGTGCAAATAATGCATATCAACATTTTTATTTATCACAGAGGTAAACTTTGGTTTTGGTACATATGTATTTATATTTGCTACGTTGTCTTTTTTTAAAGAAATTTAAAGACCTGTCAGTCTGCAGTTGACCATTACATTATAGAATTTTCACATGGGGACGGGGTATTATTTGGTGGGCACTTAATGCATACTGATACTCATGTATTTTGGGTGGGAGGTGTGGTCTCTTGCGCTTTACGAACATCAGATAAAGGCACCCAGTACTGTAATTCACATACTTACTCAAAAAGACCATTACATCTGGGTTCGCTCCACTGGCGGACAACATTTTTAACAAAAATGTGGTCGCCATGAAAAATCTGTAGAGAAGGCATCATGGGTGGAGGATCAGATGCAGTGCTGGTTATTTCATGTTTGCATGATCTGTTGAGAGATACATTTTATGGCTTTGGTTAGGGCACACAAGTAGCTACGAGATTCTTCTCCTAGAACAAACACAGCCATGTGAGCATCAGATGCTCCTCTGGCAGGAGGTAGAGTCGTGTGCATACAGCGCCCGGTTACCACCTAGTGGGGAGATAAATGATGATACTTACAAGACCTTTCTCACTAAGAATTTGGCCACACATTTTGCATCAGGGTATGCACAAGGACCAGCCTCCACCCACCGTGAAAAGGGACACACAACCACTGTTAGATAGTGGGATCCATTACACCGTTCGGCCCATGTACGCGTAGTCGCTATGCAACTCACGGAATGGCTCAGTAGGGCGGGGCAGTGTACCTTGGATAGTTTGTAAGGTGACACCAGTACTATAACTCTAACACGTGGTACAGTTAATGACCATTCTAGTAATTGCCTCCTGCAGATTGGGACAAACCAGTCCTCCTGTATATCTGCAGCGATGTGTTGTTTGGATACATGGAAAGGGTGATGCAGTTGGTCCAACGTGACCACAAGCAAGTCATACAGCATAACTGCTTTGTCCAATGTTTCTTGATGCCACAATACATTTGTTGGGGACTGCTTACATCCTCTTTTTAACCACAATTCTTTCTCTTCCTGTTGAGCTTGTCCCTGCAATTCAATTAGCTGGGTAATCGGTAGGGAACTGTAGGAGTCTAGCAATTGCGCCCTGCTTTGCGCTACTAGTGGTTACTCAGGGACACTCGGAACAAATGCTGCTAGCTTGGCCGATGTGTCCGCGGCAGCGTTGCCGAGTAAAACCTTGCCTGTATTGTTAGTATGGGCGGCACATTTTACCACCGCTGTCAAG
The DNA here is from genome assembly GCF_040938575.1 of Ambystoma mexicanum. Taxonomy (NCBI): domain Eukaryota; kingdom Metazoa; phylum Chordata; class Amphibia; order Caudata; family Ambystomatidae; genus Ambystoma; species Ambystoma mexicanum. The sequence continues at coordinate 1,045,265,627 of NC_090930.1, read as the reverse complement.
GAGGGTTGGGACAGAGCATCAATCAGGTTGTCTAACAGCGCTGCATGTTGTACTGGGGATTCGTCAGTTCTTCTAAACCCCCTCCTCTTCCATCGCACCAAGCCTGCATGCACTGTGGTGGTGACGTAAGCTGATTCAGAATAGATGGTGACAGGGCACCCTTGAGACGCTAAAAGTGCCTCAATGAGCACTATGAGTTCTGCTGCTTGAGCCGAATAGTGCGTAGGTATCCTCTTCTGTACCAATACCTCATATACCCGATCCACCAGGTGCACTACTGCCGCCCCAGTATGCTTCAAACCTGAACTTTGGTCGATAATTGCTGACCCATCAACGAAAAGCACTTCCCCTCTGCAAGAGGGCTATCTTTTGCCTTTGGAATATCATCTTCCTCCTCCTCAAATGACACACAATCATATGCTACCAGATCTTTCTTGGTGCACTGCTCTGTTAAGAAGGTGGCCGGATTTACAGGTTTACATCTCACAATATGAATGTTGGGGCTGGTCAGGATGATACCATGCGCAGACGCCTGCTGCGTGGTCAGAGTAGATTTGAAGTGCTCCAAAATGGTGCACACTGCGTGCACCACGTACAGTGCCACAGAACACCCCATAACAATTGTGGATTTTTTTGTTCGATTGCAAATGCAGCTGCAGCAAGTGCCTGTTCTCATGGGAACAAGCCCTACATTATGGAATCTAGCAGTCCGTTGTAGTAGGCCAATGGCTTGTAGCCCATGGTGATTTTTTCTGTCAGAACTGCAGTCATAAATTGGCCACTCGAATGAGAAAAGAGATAAACTCTTGTGTGTAATCGGGAGTGGTCAGCACCAACTTCTTTCAGAGTGTTATAATTGGTGAGCATGTCTTCCGTCCATGAAATTTTATGGTCATTCTTTTGGGCTTCCTTGAGGCCCTGGAGCAGGGGCCTGGTGTATGCTGCATAGTCTAGGATCCATGCCCTACAATAATTAATTACACAATCCTAAAAATATTTGCATCTCTTTGACAGTTTTGTGCTGTGCAGTACTGCACACTGAAGCGGCACAATCAGCTATAATTCTCTTTCCATGTTGTTAGGACCTCATGGTGGCAACAGTAAAGACAGACACAATTGATCACAGTTCAAGTATGTTTATTGAACTTTATAATATGTAAGATAAACACCTAATCTAAACCTAAATCTAAGATGGGAGCAAGCTAAAACCATCAAATAATAATAAGGCAGTCCTAGTGGCATCTTGTCAAATAAAAAGGGCCTATGCTAAAAACAATTGGCAATCCTTACTACTAAATTATAAAAGAGAGTCTGGGATAATGTTCCCCAGAAAAGAAAGAAGTGTTCACAAAATGATAAGTCAGGATGGTATGACTAGGTCTCCCATCCCCACGTTTGAAGCACGGGACAAAGTGGAACTCTCAAGCACAGCACACTCCTGGGCCTCAACAGCACAAGCTTCACAGTTCAGTTTAACAATATCAAAACCCTGTAGAGCTAATGCACCAACTTCTGAAAGTCGATGGTTTCGTTGCAAGAGGAACAACTAAATTGCAAACACCCGCTCCTGTGATTGTGTCCTCCAGTGAGAATACGGTTTAGATCTTTTATGCTACTTTAAGGTGGAAATGACTTGTACACTCGATTTGTCTAACTGTCATACCAAGTCAACGTTGCAATGGACACTAGTCAGGTCTCGGTCTGCCCCTAAAAAGTGAAGTCTGCTTCATGTTTTTGGAATATTCACATCAGAAGAGTTGAATAGTTATTAGAAAATGGAGCTAATTGCATAGTCTGGTTATCCTGGGTACCTAGTGTGATTGCTGACCTCGAGAACTACACTTACAGAACCCTTAGATATTAAGTCTAAGCTCCTCAATGCGAATCATTATACAGATGAGTTAGCGAAGGGAAGCCATGCTCTGGTGCGGCAGCATTGTATGCGAGGATTACAGAAGCGGATACTCTGCAGTGGGGGAGGTCAGGGATCCGTCTGAGAGCACACAAGCATTGATGTGGGAGGTAAGGGAGGTGGGGGATGAACATGCGACACGTGAGGGACATCCTCGCAAGACTGCTACTGTGAATGTTTGGTCATGAGTTTCAGACTGTCTAGCTTTTTGAAAGTTTTGAAATTAATATTTATGTCAGTATGTTAACAGAAGTTTAAATATTACATAGGTACCACAGTGAACAACACAGGATCTCACTTCAGGGGACTATTTATGTTGATAGAAATTCCACCTCTCACTAAGTGGACTGAGACTCCACATCTAATACTTCTACTGCCATACTCAAAGTCGTGCAGAGTTCTTGATGTTAATGGTTGGGGGGATTTTGTCTATAGAGATGCATTAGGAAACTGGGAGATAGATTGGCCTATGATATTAGAAGAACTGTCTTATAAAATGATTAGATTGACTAGACGAAAATGGATACATAATATATACCTGTCATATCTACTAGCAGTCAGGCGAGAGGAAGATAAATATGAGAGACATTACTAAATATACAGGGCATGGAGTTCTGAAGGGATAGTTCAGATGAACAATTCAGATGTATATATTTGTTCTGATAATCAGTCCACTGAGTTATGGATTGGATTTGTTGTAAATGCATGTGTGTGTTTATGTATATGTGTTGTGAGTCTATCTTCGTTGTGGAGTATTAGAACGTGTTCCAATCCTGCTACATATCTTGCCAATGACTATTATACGCTATGTTTTAAACAAGTGCTAGAATATTCACTAAAAATTACAATAGGAAAATCACACCCTACAAAGGAGGTGCCCAAAATCGAGAGCTGACTGACCCTCTGGTACATGAGGCAACCTTTGGCCTTTATTATACGATCTAATCTACTATGCTTAGATATATGAATATGAATATGACAATTAAAATTCTCGAAAGGAAACATTTTAAAAAGGGATTACTCTAATGAATTAATTGAAATTAGCAACATGGAATGTTAAAGGACTGAATTGTTTGTGGAAAAAGGAGAGACGTATTGTCGAGAGTTTGGAGAGAAAGGGCGAATGTGGTGTTTTTGCAACAGACGCACCTACTAGACAATTCTGCCTCTTTAAAAATCGAAGGTATAGCAAAGTGCTCTTGAACTGTCACTCATCAAACACAAGAGGAGTAGGCATGTTATTTGGGAAGGGACTGGGAATTTCAGTGGAAAGGTTTACAATGGATGATGAGGGCCGTATCATTTTGGTAGATGTGCGACGTGAGGGGACACTGATAACCTTGGGATCCATCTATGGACATTGCACTGCAGGGGGTTCTTTTTTCACAAGTCTGAGCTCATTACTACGGGACATATGCAGGGAATACGTTATTTTAGCAGGGGATTTTAATTGTGTGGTGGATCACAAGGTGGACCGGTCCTCTTCATGCAGGTTTACAAACATGAGAGGAAGTAGAGAATTTCAGCATTTTATAAATACATGTGATCTAGTTGATGCATGAAGGATTCATCATCCCGGGGAAAAGGTATATTCCTTCTACTCCCCTGTACATGATTCTTATTCAAGAATTGACTATATTTCCTGATTTCAGACAGACTAGTCGAGAAAATGGTCACGCTTGACATACAAGAAAGAAGTCTATCAGATCATTCCCTAGTTAGCATAAAGTTGACTATGAAGAATCAAAGGTGTGACTTTCTTAGATGGTGCCTCAAGCTATTTGTACTGAATGATGAGGAGGCCTCGAAGGGATTGAACAATTTCATTAAGTTGTTCTTTGAGGAGAATAATGGAACATTGAATTCTCTAATAGTATGGGATAGTTTCAAGCCGACTATTTGTGGAGAACTGATGAATTAGACATTTGTGGCTAAGGACCTCAGGGCTGGAAGACCGAAAGAGAATGGAGTGTTACTTGGGGAACTAAAAAGGCAGCATGAGTTATCAAGGAACACTAGACAAAATGAAGATGGATAGGGCCAAGGAGGCACTTAGATGTGAATGTGATTCACAGGCAGAAATGGGGATGTTTTTTCTTAAACAGAAGTATTGGGAAGAAGGAGACTGCGGGAGTCTACTTCTGGCAAAAAAGCTAAAGGTTATAGTGCAAAGGTTATACACCTACAAGATAGTTAATGATTCAGGAGAAACAGTGGTCAAAAGGAAAGACATCTTGTGAATGTTTCCGAGCATTTTACGCATCCATATATAAGGAAGATCTCAATCCTTCTAGGTCAGATCTAACTAGCTTCTTTGAGAAGTTGAGTCCCCTTTGTTTATCCAGTGAGAGTAGGGATTTGCTAGATGCCCCAAGTAAGGTTGCAGAGCTGTTGATGGCTAGAAGTCATCTTAATATGGGAAAATCACCATTGATGGATTGCCTATAGAATTTTATAGAACATTCAGTTCAGACCTTGCTCCAATTCTATGTAGATTATTTAATAACGTCATCTTGGATGGCATCTTATGTCCATCCATGAGGGAGGCTATGGTATTGTTGATTCCGAAGCTGGGAGGGATAAAACTAAGTGTGGTCATTATCACCCGATCTCACTGCTTAATGTACTTAATGTAAGTTATTTACATGTATTTTGACTAATAGATTGGACAAAGTTTTTGGTGGTCTAATAGACCAATCACAGGCTGGATTTATGAGATAGAGGTATGGGTATGAAAATATTAGGACAATCATAGATATCCAGGGATTTCTGAAAGCTGAGGTGGAAGACATAGGGTCTCATTCCGAGATTGCCATGACTGCCACCAATAATGGTACCGGCACCGGTCTCGTCCAATGGGGACTTACCGGTGTAGTCCGACCTTTGCAGGACCGGTAAGTCCCCATTGGAAATGCCATTTCGGTACCATTATTAGCTCCGAAGTCCCTTAATGGGTCCCGTCCACAATGCCTGGTCAGACCAGGCGTTAAAGAAGGGACCCGCTAAGGGACCTCGGAATAGGGCCCAAAGGGTTTACCGCCACCAGTGTCCTTACCGGTGCCGGTAATCCCTTTGCGCCCAACTCGGAATGAGGCTCATAGTCTTAATATTTATGGATGCTGAAAAAGCGTTTGACTGGGTTAATTGGACATTCTTGAATTTCACATTGCTTGAAATGGGATTTGGGCCTCTATTTCTGAATGCTATTGGTGCACTGTAATCACATTTTACTGCTAGAATATGGGTGAATGATGAAATCTCTGAATCTTTTCCAATATTTAGGGGTACTAGACAGGGATGTCCACTGTCACCTTTTCTCGTCAATCTAGCTTTAGAGCCCTTAGCCGCCTATATCTGACAGGAATCCACCATTCATGGTTTACGAGTAGGGGACAGGGAGGTTATGGTGCTTTCCTATGCAGATGATATGACAGTAATCCAGTTGAACCCAGATGATGGGGGAGTGTTCCTGTAAACTCTATCCGAGGAAGTTGGTCGGCTTTTGGGACACAAAATTAATTGGGGTAAATCTGTTGTCTTTCCGCTTAAAGAATCCTTGGTTTGTAGTGGGCTATCAGATAGGAATTGCCAGTGGGTTAACTCTAGTGTGAAATACCTGGGGATTTATCTGGTTTGTGATGTTGAAAAGATTATTGAGTTTAATACCAATAGGTTAATAGAGGTACTACAACAAGATGTCAGAAAATGGGGACAAATAACCTTAAAGGTTTGGGCAAAAATAAATGCGATTAAGATGTTGCTCCTTCCCAAGGTATTATATGTTATCCAATCCTTTCTACTAAACTTCCCCAAATGTATGCTTAAGCGTATTTACAACATCTTTCAGGGATTCCTATGGGGTGCTGTGAAAAGACCAAGGCACATTATGGTTAGAAATGTAACAGAGGGTGGCTTTGGTTACCTGATATTGGAAAACTATTCTAAAGTTTTCCAGCTAAAAAAATCTGCCAACTACTTTGCGCATAATGATGGTCCTGAACCATTATGGATGGTAATAGAGAAGGAGAAGTTTTCTGATACCTCTAGATAGCTTGTACTCAATTGGTAATATAACTAAACTGCCAGCTAGACTACCGACTATTAGAGCAACCAAATTTGCGCTTGAATCATGGATTAAAGACTGCAATCAGGGTCTCTATATAGTCTATGGTGCGTCCAAATGGCATAACCCTGGTTTACCAATAGGTAATACGACATTATGAAGATTGGAGATTTATGGTTGGATGATAAAATTAAACCTTTTGTGGATCTTGTTTGAAAGTATGGGTTAAACAAGAGAGCACTCCGGAGATATGGGAAATTAGAGGTCCTAATGGCAGAGAGACAGAAGATGCTGAGATCTCCAATGGGAAACAGGTCAAAGGTGTGTGACCTGTTTGACACACCGGCACAAATGGTGTCGACCTATCTTAGAATGATGGCAATAGATTGTTTGTATATAGCTTCAGGGGGAAAATGAAGGCAAGCCTGGATAGAAGATCTGGGTAATAATGTAACGATAAAAGAGTGGGAAAGGCTACTGAGAGTAACTTCTAAAGCACACATGGACCTTAACCTACGTTATATACATCAGAGAATTCCAGGTTGTCTATACTGGACCCCGGTGAAGATATTTGAGCTGGGTATGCTTGATAATGAGACATGCTGGGGATGCAGCAGAGGTAGAGGATCCTTGCTACATATGTTATGGCATTGTTTGAGGGTGGTTGATTTCTGGATGGATGTGTTAAATAGGCTGCATGCAACTCTGGGTGTAACGTTTTGGAGGTCCCCTTCTGCTGTTATTCTGCTTTCAAATCGGGGCAGATGTGAAGTTTCCAGTGATCGATCAGGTTGGATTGATAGAACACTTCTGGTGGCAACAAAGAACGTCAAAGAGTTTGGAAGATGAGAAAAAAAGCCCTTAATTGATAACTGGGTGACAGATTTGCAAACACCTTCCAAATATGAAAAACACAGGATGAGGAAGCAACACCGGGAGGGAATATATCTGGAGTCCTGTGGACCATTTAATTACTTATATGGCTGAGTTCAGATTAAATTCAACTGGTGTGGGGGGACGTTGGTCGTTGATATTGGTTGTTAATGTGCAGTATCATTTGGCAGGTTTAGGTTATGGCATGTGTTTGTGTTGTGTAGTGTCATTTAGTTTTGTTTTGTGTCTGTATTGTTGTCTGTGTTGTTATATCAAATGAATACGTGTATTGTATATGGGAATACAGCGGTAATGTACCTACTATGTATATAATTGATTGGGTATCCCTACAAAATATCCCTACCAAAAATATAGGTCTGGCCCAAGTTTGAGAGGGCCAGGGAGGCCGTTCCTGAGGGAGGCACCTTCAGAGGAAAGTGATCTACCCACTACTCTCTGCCTGGAGAAGCGTCTGACCCTCTAAGAGTTGGAGGCAGAGGAGCAAAGGACTTGAGAAGGAAGGTATTTCGGAAGAGAGTGTTGGAGTTATTTCAGGCCCCAGCGCCAGAAAGCCTTGTGGACGATGCAGCGGGTCTTGAACTTGATCCTTGCAGCCAACAGGAACCAGTGGAGAGATTTCAGGGCTGCAGAGATACGGTCCCTGGGCTTGAGGCCAAGGATAAGTCTTGCAGTCCTGTTATGGATTAGTTGCAGAGGGCAGAGAATAGAGGAAGGCACATTTAGAAAGAGGCTGTTACAGTAATCCAACCTAGAGAGAACCAGGGCTCTGGAGACAATGAGCTTCTGGGGGAAAGTGAGAAAAGGAAGAGTACCTCGGAGGAGGCACAGCTGGTAATGGGCCTGCTTGGAAAGGTCAGTGATGTAAGAAGAGAAGGAGAGAGTGTTATTGAAGATGACACCAAGGTTTTTTGTCTCGCAGGAAGGCAAAAGAAGACGACCCATGGAGGGATAGAGGGAAAGTGGGAGCAGGGGTCCCAATGAGAAGGATCTCTGTCTTACTGGCATTAAGGCAGAGATGGTTGGAGGCACACCAACCCTGAATCGTGAATAGACAGTCTGAAATGTGCGAGAGAGGAGAGGAGGTTGTAGGGAGCTTGAAAGAGAGGTGCGTGTCATCCCCATTACACTGAAAGTTAGAGCAGAAGGTAAAGATTAGGTGGGCCAAAGGGGTCACATAGAGATAGAAGGGCCAGGGTGAGAGGTTAGAGCCCTGGGGAACACCACATGGGGAGATAGAGGTGGTGGAGAGAAAGAACCCAAGTTGGACCTGGGACGGTTGGTCCAGGAGGAAAGAATACAGCCACTCAGGGCCTGATCTGTGATGCCCAGGTTCTGACTGAGTCGATTGATCAGAATCAGATCGAAAGCAAAAGAAAGGTCAAGAAGGATGAGGACAGAAGGGGTGCTGGTGTCGAGATTGGAGAGCAGATCTTCGCGGCCGCTCAGTAGAGCAGTTTCCGTGCCTCTGGCTGCTCTGAAGTCAGAGTGGTGGTCATGGAGACAACCAATAGTTTCAGTATGGAGAGTAAGCTGGGGGATGGCCAGCGTTTCCAGAAGTTTGCCCAGGAAAGGAGTGATAGAAACCGGAAGAAAGTTTGCCAGACAGGTAGGATCAGCAGAAGGTTTTTTAAAGAGGGTGTGCACAAGGGAGTGCTTGAGGAGAGAGGGGAAGTACCAGTGGCGAAAGAGTGATTGCAGAAATCGGCCAAGGCTGGAGCAACGGTGTCAAAGTGGTCCTTGATGGTTCTGGAGGAGAAGGGGAGCACCTGTCTGGACGACACTTTCATAGACCAGACTTGTCTAGGAACATTGTCCGATGTTATCGGAGAGAAAGAAGAGAAAGGAGAAGGAGAGGGAGAGGCAGCGACAGGGGGGCCGAGAGCAGTAAAGGGAGAGGAAGAGGAGAGCGAGGACAAATTGTCCTGAGTTTTAGTAGTGAAGTGAGAAGCCAGGGCCGTACAGAGGGCCTGGGAGGGAACAGGAGAGGTGGAGACTGCAGAAAGATTGACCAGCTCCATGCAGATTTTAAAGAGTTTGGTCGTGTTGTGAGAGGCCGCAGAGACGCAGGCTTGGATGTGGACTCTCTTCTTGGTCATGACAGAGAGTCAGTATTGCCTTTGGAGCAGGTGGCAGGCCAGTTTGTCAGAGGATGCACCCGTAGCCCTCCACTTCCTCCCAGCCATCCTGCACTTGCATTTCAGGGCGGCGAGGTCGAAGTCATACCAAGAATTGCACTTGGAGGTAGGCTTCAGATGAATTCTCATGGCAGGAGCAAGGATGTCCAGAGTGTTGGAAATGGCAAGATGCAGATTAGAGAGGGCTGTGCCAGGCTGTGAGTCAGCCGCAGGAGTATGAGAAGCAGAGAAGGTCGAGACAAAGGAATCCAGTGACACACGCTTCATGGGCCGGATGACAGAGAAGGTATGTGGCAGTGCTGGGGTGGGCTTTGCCTGGGGGACAGAGAGTGTCAGGTGAGAGGAAAGAAGAAGGGGGTCAGTCCAAGAGAGAAGTAGAGAGAGGGATTTCTGAGGACATGAAAACATCTAAGGTGTATCCGGCAGTGTGTGTCGGACCAGCGGGTAGAATAGAGAGAGAGAGAGAGAGAGAGAGAGAGAGAGAGAGAGAGAGAGAGAGAGTCGCAGAGGTTGCGGAAGAGCCCACAGGAGGGATCAGAAGGATCCAGGTGGATGTTGAGGTCTCCGAGGAGGAGAAGTTGAGAGGTAGAGGCAAGGAGAGAAGAGGAGAGCAGAGGTCAGCCCACTCTGAGAGGAAGTGGGCAAGCTGACCAGGTGGCCTATGGATGGAGGCCACAGTCAGAGAAATGCCAGGAGAGATAAAGAGCCTGCAGACCAAGCATTCAATGACAGAGGCAGGGACCCACTCCAGAAAGATGAGTTACCACCCCCCCTCCCCTAGGGTCAGTTGGTTCTGGGCATGGAGAGGATATTGTAGCCATCAGGGAGGAGAGTGTCAAAACTCGTGACAGAGCTGGCCGTGAACCATGTCTCAGTGAGAGCAAGGATATCCAGGTCAAGCTCTTTGGGTAGGTGGCAGATGTCAGAGGAGTGTTTGAAAGTCAAGCAAGAGTTGAGAGTGGCAACGTGGAGCAGGTTGCCACATTTGAAAAACCTCTGGAGAGGGGTACAGGCTTGAGGTACACCTGGTGGAAGTGGTAGAGGGGCCCCAGAATGGGCAGAGGTGATAGCAGTTGGTGGCAAGGTAGCCAGAGAAGAGGAGAAAGGTGCCAGAGAGGGGGCCAGAGAGGAGGAGGAAGGTGCCAGAGAGCCGGCAGAAGCAGGTGGTTGTAGAGTATCCAGAGAGGTGCCGGTAGGAGCAGCAGGAGAAGGAAGGAAGTTGATAAGATGCTGGAGATGCCTATCGAAAAGGAGGAGATTGGGCTAAGGCCCCTGGACCAAGACGGTGCCATTAAGATAGACATTAATGATGGTCTTGGAGGAGTGGAAGAAGGCTAAAAAGGACCTCCCAACGCGTGCACCATTAATGGGAGAGGAGGAGATAGGAGAGAGAGCCGAGACCATGTGAGAGGTCCATAGGTCTGGTGAGGGAACGACAAAGAGGATGTGGGTGTGAGTCCGTCTGGAGGAAGCACTGGTGTAGATATCAGCGATAGGGAGGCCTGGGTTGGAGACCAGGATGTCCCTCCTGAACTTCTTCCTTCTGGACTTAGTAAGAGGGATAGGATAGGAGATAGGATAGCAGTTAGAGAAGATGGGAGAAACGGAAAGTACCATAGGGAATGCTAGGTGGATAGTAGGAGGAGGAGGGGGGCAGTGAGATGGAGAGGCGCACAGCCCAGTGCCGCACAGCACATGGTGCGCAGGGTGAGAGCGACGGTCAGACACTGGGTAACACACAAGAGGAATAGAAAGGTGATGCACAACAATAAATGGAACCCAAGCGGGGTGTGGACCTAGAAAGTGGGAGAGAGCGTAGTGAGACAACACCGCGGCAATGCACAATCACTCAGATTCAACTTTCCTAAAAAGGGGAAAAAGGTGGCAAGTTTTTAACACAGCAGCAATGCAAAACAACCAAATTCAACTTTCCTAAAAAGGCTAAAAAACACCCAGTTTTAATACAGCAGCAATGCAAGGACAGTGAGTATCAAGGGGAGAAGCTCAGGGAGACTAAGCAAACTGGTTACTAAGATGCTGTAGTTAGAGAGATGACAAGGAGTGAAAAGGAGGTGGGTGGGTCAGTTTGAAAGGGTGCAGGAAGTACTGCACCCGCTGACTGCCTACCTGATTGGTTGCAGCGGGTTGACGACTGCTGACTCGTAGCTTCTCCAGCGGACACTGGCAGACACTATCTGAAGCTGCTTCTGGGAGCCGTCCTTTCCCTCAGGGTCCTTCACTCAGGGGGTACGATGTACAATGGATTTCTATGAGGGCCAGGATGGCCAATGGGAGTGCAGTGACGGGATGGAGGGGGGAGGTCAGCAACCTGGAAGGGGAGACATGGGGAGGGGGAGTGGAAACACACACACGCTACAGCAACAACACAGAAATGGAAAAAACATATTTTTAAGAAAAAGTGATTGAACTACCAGATGTTTTGAAGTCCAAGACTGCAGAGCCTCTCTCAAACTTGAGCAGAACAACCTCCGGTTCCGGAAGCAACTCAAGACATTTCTCTTCCATTCCACTATCTCTCTTCCTCTACACTGCTTATGTTCCGACTGCTCCACGCACTGGTCACCTGGCACCTCTCACCCTCTGAACTTGGGCCCAAGCATGTCCAGTTGCACCTCACACTGCCTCTTGGCTCCCCCAGCACTTGTGGTTTGTATCTGCAACCCTACAATCCCTTCTCGCTGCACTTATGAACCACCAGTTGACAGCGCTTTCTGATTTACCTGCACTGAGCCACCCTTTGGCTGCACTTTGAGTTACCTGCACTTCTCCCTCCTTCCCCCTCGTCACTTCTCCCCTTCCACTTTCCTGCACTTGCGCGATCTGAATGACACAAGGCCTTGTAAGATCATTGTCTTGTAGTGCCTAGAAACACTTGTGTACAGGCACGTTATAAATGCCATATTATATCATATCATAACTGTTGAATTGTACCAGTAAGCCAAAGTGGTCAAGACCGATAGAACTGTACCATCCACCTATTTCTTTTTTAAGAAACTCTCGAAAACTTGTGGGCCTGAACGTGGGGAAGGGAGTTGTTACTTAAGCCATTTGGACAATTCTTTTGAGACACTATTTAACTTTTGTATTCCCTTAACACCTTTGTCATTTTGAGAAGGAGGGCAGAGTTAGGTTTTCTTAGTATAGACCTTTTTATTTTGGCTAGACTGACTTGGACTTATTTGTTATTTGTTTAATGGTCGCGACTACTCCCATTCTAGAGTTAGGGCCAGTTAGGAATTCTACCAACCCAACCAAAATACTAGATAAAGGTTTTTGAAACTTGTATCCATTGTGTCTGTGTCTACTGCTCGATACCATGCCTTCTTTACACTTTGAATCTGGGAAGTATTGCTCCCTCAATTACCCCTTGAGCAATCTTATGACCTTGATAAACTTGAAATGGGTCCTTTCTGTGATTTTGTAGCAACACCTTGACATCATCTCAAAGGTTTGGGTCTATCATCCCCGCTAAAACATCAATCCCAAATCTCCACGCTAAATCTAACTTGGGTGCTAGTCTGATATATGTCTCTGGGGTATACAGCTCAACTGATACAAGTTGGGGAAACCTAACATTTGAGAAACTAAGCGCCAGAGCATCAGACCCCTCAGTAGCCACTACAGGCCCTGTAGGGTTTGATATCTGTATTAGTAGGGATGAGGGGATTCCTCTACGAGAATGAAAACTAATACCCACTAAGTCCCTTTTCAAAGTTCATATACTTTGCCCTCTTGGCATATTCAACTTTCTTTCCTTATCACGGTTACTTTCTTTCCTTTGGTTCCCGCTGTAATATCTTTCAACTCTCATAACATTTCACATAGACTTCCGAAAGTGCGACTTCGCCTCGCAGGACCACTCTGTTACTGTCACAGTTTAGACAAACTTTATAAAAGGATACAGTCGTGTAAAGGATACAGTCAGCATCCACTCTCGGGAAGCCCTTCCGCTCTGGGGTAGCTTGAACGTGCACAGCGAACCAGATTCTTCCGGGACACCTTGCGCGTGATGCTAAACAAGACTTCCCCCCCAAGACCATAGCCTGTAGGAATTTAATTATAACTAACAGGCCAGGGGCTTGAGCGAAAAGGCAGGAGCAGCGACAACAGAGCTAAGGGAGCAAACAAAACAATGATTCAATAGAAGAACTAAGGTTACCCAAAATGCAGCGACCAGCCACCCATAATTACCCTCTCTTACCTGCTTAGCCAGAAAGAAATCCCACAACCTTATGTAAGTCCAAACACACCACGGAAACCAGGTGATGCAGGAAGAAGGTCCCGGTTGGTAGAAATTAGTGCAGAGATTCACCTAACCCGAACGGCACGAGGGCGCCGCTAGTGTCCAAAAAGCAATCCCTTGTTCAATTCAGCAAAGCGTCCCTGAAGTGAAGGTAAGCAATCCAGGTAGTGACCAGTAGAATCAGGAGAGCGTTCATATAGTCACGTTGATGCGTAGAGTGATGTGTTTTGTGACAAAATGAAAAGTACCATTAAACAATCCAGAATGCGTAGAATCTTGAAGGGGAATTAGGAAGTCCGTGGAGATAGCAGCCAGAGATAAACAAAGCTTAATTGGAAGTTCAGTGATGAAGAAGCAAATCCGAAAGCGTCACACCAAACAGGAGCAGGAGAGAGCAATCCGTATGCAAAGCCAGGGGTTCGATTACCAAAGGGAAAACAGTTGAGGGTTTTGGCGCCAGAAATGGTAAGGGAGGAGACGTATGGAATAGTCCTTAAAGCAATAGCCGGGTCCAGGAGATTCAGAAAACAGGATAACGAGAATCGGGCACTTCAACTAACTGCTTAGTTTTAGGAGCACCCGTTGCATGGACAAGCTGAGTTAAGTACGAGTATCTTTCCCAGGACGTGAGACGCGTTGTCGGCGTGTCATGTGATCGCAAAAAGGGGAAATGCTGGGAAATGTAGTGCGGCGTGTCCCGCGACTTGGAAACAGTCGCCAAGGCAACTTCCACATGGAAACGGATGACCCTAGTCGTCCGTGTGCAGGAACGCGGGGCATGACAGTTACTTTGTATCCTTTCCTTTTACAATTCAGCAATTGTCCTTTCCATTCGCGTTTAGTGGGTATTCATTTTCTTTCTCATGGAGGAATCATCTCATCCCCACTACTATATATATCAAATCCTATAGAGCTTGTACTGGCTACTGAGGGGTCTGATGCTCTGGCGCTTAGTTTCTCAAATTTGAGGGTTCCCCACTTGTAGCAGTTTAGCTGCATCCCACTCCTGACACTATTTGTGAAGGCATCATGAAGTACGACACAGACAACAGACTTCAAGTTCAAACAAAACAATATTTATTAACTTAAATGTCAGGATGGTCTAACTTGCCCTCTGCTAAGGTAGGATTTCCCTACCGGAACAAAACTAAGGAAAGTCTGAGTCAAAGAGTTCAACTTAAAAGTCTGTCTCAGTCCAAAACCTATCCTTGCCCTCACAACTACAATAAACCAATGTGTAGGGATGTCAAAGTCAAAAGAAACAGTGCTTATCTCAAAGTTCTGAGGTGCTTTTCGCTCACAGCTTCTGTTTAGCTCCCCTTCCCCAATCATAAGAACGTTCCATGAAAAAGTCCCAAAGTGTACCTTTCTCCAGTTTAAAGTAATGCAGTTCTGCACCAATCCTTGGGGTTCCCTTGCCCAAGTTTCACCTACCACAATCCAGAACTAAGGGGTCTTGAGACTCCGGTCCTAGGACAACAAGTGCAGTTCTGTAGTGTCAGGGTTCCCTTGCCCAAGATTTTCAATACCTTTGAGGACACTTGTCTTAGTATTTTAAAAAGTCTTTAACAAAAACCACTAGGTCAACTTGACCCCTTTTCTGGCTTGCCTTGTCAGCTCCTTTGCAGTGTTTTCAGTGAACTTGTCTCACTGAGTACTTAACTTTCACCATCCAGGGCTCTCTGGTCTAGGCACAGCTGTCAGACCACGTGGTTCACCCATCACAGGTTGACCCACCAGAACCCCTGGGCTCCTCGGCACAAACCCACATGTTGCTAGGTGCTAATTACTGAGCACCAAGTCACTGTCACTTGTTCACTTTTATAAAGCTTGCGGCTTAGGGGTATCCTTGTGCTCCTCAGGCCTCTTCTTGCTCGCCTTGTGGCTCTGCCACCATGCCTCACACACCCCTTTCCAACCTGTAGCCTTGCCACACTGCATTTACTCTTTAAAGTTCACTGTTTGGCTTTCTTCAGCCTTCACTGTGTTATTTAAAGTCCACTTTTAACTCAGAGTTTAGTGCTCTTGTAGGTGGTTTAATTACATTCCATGTTCAATGCATGCCTGTTTGCTTTAGTGTTAAATAACATTTTAATTGATGTAGTTCAATGTGCACTGGTTTTATCCCAATGTAGAGTGTGCTATTCAGTTCAGTGTTTAATATGCATTGGCTTTTAAATGTTAACTTTGCCTTTAGTTCGGTTTTCATTATGCATTGGATTTTCTCAAAGTTAACTTTTCAATTAGTTTGGTATTCAATATGCGCTTTTTCATTCATTTGCATGTACCATCACGCACTTGTGGTCCTTTTGGAGCTCCCAGGTGCTGACACGCCTCTCTGACACTCGCCTGCCTTCTCAGCTTTCACCCGTTGGTTCCTGCGACTTCCTTTCACCTCCTGAAGTCGGGACCCACCACTGTAGCAATCTCCATTCGCTTCCTGTGTGCTCCCTGTTTCACACTGGCACTTTGATGCTGGATTTCAGACACAGAGAGCATCCTCTGCGTTCCGAGCTCCTTACCAGCTCCTGCTGTACACACTGCTGTTCTGAGGTTTGTGGGGAATATGAGGCCCACTTAAATCGGGTCCAGCTAGTCCTTTAGGACTTCTGCTGGTGTCCTGGTCCCTTCTCCTGGACCACCACAGCTGCCTTCTCTCATGGGTCTCCTGCTGCTCCACCAGTTGCTTCACCAGTCGCTCTACCCGTCGCTCTTTTCCCTGCTGGGACGGTTTCCTTTTATACACCTGCAACCCCTTCACAGGCTGCAGGTGTGGAACTATGATTAATTCTGCCTCACCACAATTACAAGGACATGCCTGACCCTCACAGTTCCTTGCAGGCATCTTCTTAGTCACAGTACCAAAGTGGTGTAAAGGGGTAATCTTCATTCCTCTTAGTTGTATCTTCTTCGTCTAAGTACTGTCAATGGTTATATAGGAAGAGTTGAGGGGGACAGGCTTAAAATAGCCCATACCGGTTGGGGAAGTGTTAGTGTGGTTGTCAATAGGGAAAGGGGGATACCATGTCTTGCCCAAGGGCACCCCACTCCCAGGCCCCAAGGACCCTCCACCCAGGTGATCCAGCCTCACTTGTGCACCCCCAGGGTCAGGATCCGAACGCGATTGGGAATAGGATTGAAAACACCCTCAGGTTTCTCACACTGCTGAGAAAGAAGTGCAGGGACACTTACAACACTAGCACTGCAAGGACCTTTTTATGCAACCTGCCAAAGGGGCAGATCTCCAGTAGACTATGGGAAGAAGTGAAACTGCTCTTCATCTTCTATTTGTATACAGGTTTTATATAGTGTGAACCTGGATATGAAGCGACTAAGTGCTCTATATGTTGCTGAGGGTAATACATGAGGTAAGGATGCAGAGGTTAAAATAGGTGGTATTGGATGTTTCAGTCAGGATGATCGGATGTGATGAGTTAATTGAAAGTGTCACGGGTTGCAGCACAAATTCCCAGACTCTGAAAGATGGTTTAAGGGTCTCTAATTCACAAATAGTAAAAGGTATAGCTTTTATTCTGGTTAGGTTGTGGACTGGGTTCCCTTATGGGCTCCCTTTCTCAAGATGTTTTTATTGTGCCAACATCACACACTCTGGTTCAGTCGCTACCTCAGTCACTCCAGTTCACTCTCTACCTCAGTCACTCCCTTTCTCACCTCTCCCAGACCTTACTACTCCTTCTATTCTGCTCCCAGTCTCTCCTTCTCCTCTCCTCTCCTTTCTCTCTCTCTGGTCATCTTCCCACTCTCTATTTTCTGTCTCTCCACTCACACTTCTCCTCTCTTCTCTCTTCACCCCTCTCCTCTTCACTCCTCTACTCTTGTATATCCTAACCACTCACCTATCCTCTCTCATGATCCCTTCTTTCTCATTGCCTCTCTCAGCACCTCTCCTCTCACCCCTCTTGCACTCCTCCTCCCTCCATATCCCTCTCCCCACCTCTTTCCTCTCTAATCCACATGAAACACCTATTCAGCCTCACCTCTCTCTACAATCAACAATCACTATTACATGCTGTCACACATTCGAAGGCTCAAACTCACAAAAGGTGCCAATCTCTCCCACAACCACCACCTCACCTGCACTTGGCACAAACTCCACCAACAACTCGTCAGCCACCTTCTCCACTGTCCTTCTTCCACCTTGTCTTTTGGTCTGCCAACACTCCTTCTGACCTCACCCATGCAACCCACACTTTTGTTCTCCCTGATTCACCTTTTATACTGTTCCCTTCCTATTTCTATGCCCCTTTTCCATTCGTTCTAACGCGCACCTGACTTGGCTAGCCAATCTATGTATCTTATTTCCCCAGGAGCCAGGTTGCACAGGTGTAAGGCTTCAAAACCTCTTGCTAACCCTGAGCCCCTTTCCTGCACAAGATTGTCTGTCTCTTCGGTGATGTGCTGCTGGTCTGGTGTCTCTGATTTTCTTTACTGCAGTAGGTTGCCTGCTTGCAATTGCTTTCCTGTATCTTTGTACAGAGTGTGTTGTGTGTGGCCTCCCTCTCCTTCTCCTCACTCCGATTGTGCTCGGTCACTCTGATCTCTGGGATTTGTGGTTCTAGAATACAAAAGACAGCACTCTGACCAGGAAAGGTACTGGGAGGCATTGCGTACCAGAAGGTGATACCTGCATTTCAATACAAGGCACTAAAGGGGTTTTAGGGACTGGGGCCCCTAACTCCACCTCCCCGACTCTGGTTCAGGGCTAGCACTGGCTTCCATCCTGGTAGGCCCCCTTGAAAGGGGCCCCTAGGGGTCCCTCGCGTTATGGAAACAAGGCAAGTCACCACACACGATAGATACGCCAGACACGAGGTTGTATTCCCAAAGCTAGCGTTTATTGCAAAGCAAATAGTCTCAGTTGGCCAACTCGGTCTCACGCCCCGCGACATGTATCTCTAGACCTCGAGGGACGCAAGAGAGCGAATTACGTACATCAGTTACATATATACAAAATGCATATCATACAATCAGCTGTGACATGTTTATCACCCCCCTTTATTGGGTTTCTTTGAACTCGGTTTGATGATGGACACTTTCGACGAATATGACACCTTCAAATATCTATTCTAGTAACAATATGCAACCTTGCAAGTGCGGAGACATCTTTTCTTTGTTGAACAGAACACAGTGCTTCTGTTCTTGTAAGCAAGCTACATACGGGGGAAGAGTCACATTCCAGACCTTGCTATCTATGAGGTGCTATTCAAGTCCTGGGAGCCGACACGCTCTACAGGGCTCGGAAAAGGGGGGCTGTAAGAAGAGCATAATTCAAGCCTTTAGCTGCTTTATTATAACATATTCTACCATATAACGAGACTGGCTGGCAACTGTGAAATGATTAAATGCCCTGCGGCTCTGCTTCAAGGCTACATTTGGGAGGGAGCCGGGCATTCCTCCCCGGAGCTGCCTACGTTGTGTTTCAACAAACTCTTATTAGCCTCGCGGCTCTGCGGCCTTGTCCTTTCACGTTCAGACAACAATGTTAACAGTCGAGCAGTGTAAGCAGAAAATATGCTGCAAAGCAATTTGAACAGAAAGCAATGAGCAATTGTTAGAAAACAAAATGGCGATCATTGTTACATCAAAATGGCTGTTCATTGGTAAAACTCGGAAACCTGTATTTCTATCATTTCGTACATGAGACGGTTGGCCTTCGGCCACCAAAATATGTTTGCTGTCAATCATGAGAGGTATCCATTTTTCTAGACTGACACCCTGCACAAAGTTGTGAGGGTTCTTTGTTCCCCCCTGACAGGTGTGATGAATCCTTCAGAGTCTTCACATAATCCCAGCCAAATGTCTACTCGCAGGTGGTCTGGGGAAGGCAGCCACTACCTGATCCTAACCCTGGGGGCGGTATTAGCCGGGTGGATCAACTGGGAGGAGAAGGCCACCAAGGGAATAGGATGACTCAGTTAGGAGACACAAGGTATTCGTCTTCTTCTGAGGGTGAGGTTTCTCTAATACTGGAATACCTAAAGGCCTGTTGTCATAGTAAGGCTTCCCCTACCCAAATTATCAGTTCTGAAAACCCATATGGCAAACATGGGAATGATACATGTAAGGATCACGGACCCAATACTACCACTTCTGATAGCTATAGTTCCACCTTAGGTTTGAATTATAAACCAAGAGCCAACCATTAATTCCTCTGAAAACTTCTCCTAAAGGTACATTTTTATGAATTATTAAATCAGAGTGAATTAAATAATGTTAAAATGAGTAAGAACATTAAGTCCCATAATGCTCTTGGTACTGTGAGAAACCAGAAATACCTTGACTTCTTTGTAGGGAACAGCAGTGGCCAGCACCAATGAGAAAAAGTGAAAGCTGTTCTAGACCCATGCCAAAGACCAAGAGAGACCTTAAGGCACTCCTAGGATTGATTGGTTATTACTGTAGGTTTGTCCCATATTTCTCAGATAGAACAGCTAGGTTGACGGATAATATAAAGAACGCTGAACCCCAAAAGGTTCATTGGACTGTGAGGAGATGCATGTTACAACAACTTAAAGCAAACCTTGTGTCAGAATCCAATCCTAAAGGTAGTAGATTTTTCAAAAGAATTTGTTTTAGAAACGGATGCCTCTCTCACAGGGTTAGGAGCAGTTTTATCGCAAATTAGTGATGGATTAGAACACCCTATCCTATTCACTAGTCGAAAACTCTTCCCATGGGAGAACTACTCTGTGGTGGAATTAGAGGCCCTTGCCATCAAATGGGCAATCACCCATCTAAGATACTATCTTCTAGGAAAGAAGTTCACACTGGTCACAGACCACTCACCTTTAGTATGGATAGTCAACGAAAGGACTCTAACCCTTGAGTCGTGCGATGGTTCTTAGACCTGCAACCCTACTGTTTCACTGTGGAACACCGAAAAGGTAAGGACCAGGGGAACGTCAATTTCCTTTCCCGGTTTCCCTGTGAAACAGATGCGGCTACATCGCATAGGGGAAGGGTATATGAGAAACAAGAAGGTGTCTCACCCGCTAGTCCCCGGGGGTCTCTCTCTCTCTCTCAGGTGGCCAGGACACAGCCATCACCTTTGGATCCAGACCCTGGGGGTGGACCAATGCGGGACGATCACCTGGGTGAGGGGTCTTTGGGGAGTGGGACACCTGATGGTGAGACACGGTATGCCCCTCCCTGCAACACCTTTACCTCATCCTACCAGGGAGGATTTTTTGGCACCCTACCACCCCCATACCCTCTTGCCCTGCACAAACACTTTCACATGAACAGCCCGCTCTGGGAGAAAACATACTTGCACCCGAGCATTGTACCTGACATGTCCCATTACTATGGTCAAGCAAGGTCAGGCAATTACTGGTAATCACTCACACCTGACTTCCATTAAACTTCCCCACACGGAAAAAGGTGGAGCATGGGAGCACACTCTGAGCGAGGCAAAACACATGAAGGAACAGTGTTTTCCTGATGGCAGCTGAACAAGGGAAGAAAGACAGCAAACCAAGAAGGGTATGCAAGGAGGGAGATACCCTTGGCCTTTCCTGCGAGAAACCGTTGCTTTCCAGAACCCTTCAGAGTAAAAAGCATAAGGCCAGGAAACCAGACTGAAGAATCAGGATTATCCTGACATATTTTGTGTCAGAGATACCCGGCGCACTCCTGTCCGGCTGACCGAGTCGGGGAGGAACAGGAGCCACCATGGTACCGTCCTTGGCTCCAAGATCAAAGCAGCGTCAGAGACATCAACACAGTCAGTGAATTGGGGAGACGGATGCAAGACGGGTCTGTCTTTAAGTCAAGGTCGCAAGCGACAACAGTGTATAAAGAGCACAAGGACGAAGATTGGCAATGCCTGTGATGAAAGATGCGACTAAAGCTTAATTGCTGATAAGATAGATGCTTGAACATTTACGGAGAAAGCTACAATACCAGTGACAGAGTGGTCTAGCACAACATGGGTGCTCAATCGAAGGTCTCTCTAAGGTATCCCGCCAGGAAGTGGCAGAAACAAAAGTAGAATATTGATAAGAACATTGTGTTAAGTGAAAACCTATCGCACATTCGGAAGTCTTTGATTTTTTATGGAGAGGAAAACGTACAACATGAGATTACATGGTCCGAGCCCGAACGAGGGAGACCAAATGTGAATATTGTGCTAAAGGGATCCGAGCCTGAACGAGGGAGATCCATGGTCTGAGCCCGAACGAGGGAGACTAATTGTAAACATTGTGGTAAAAAGGGGTCCAAGCCTGAAGGAGGGAGAACCATGATGAACATTGGAAGTGAGAACTTATGCATATGAAAATCTTAATAAGAAAGGGACTTTAGTGCTTGTTTGTTACGACAGGCCCTCTGCAGTAAGAGACTGTTATTTGAAAGGAGGCTGTGGCAGAATGCCCTGATACCTATGCTTTGAACTTTATCCTTGTATCCTCGTGGCAGAGAAGCCAGAGTGTGTGCGAAGGTCGAACGTGCCGCCTTGCCCCTTGCTGAAAACCTGTAGGGAAGCCAACTGCTCAACTATACTGACATATTATTTCTTGAACACTTTTCTTTTTGCATACACTATTGTTCCACACCATTTTGTATTTAGAAAGTAAGGATTGGCAATAGGTTTATTAGTATAGGCCCTTTTATTTTGACAGAGACTCGACTAGGACTGCGTTATTATTTGATGGTCGTAGCTTGCTCCCATCCTTAGATTTAGGTTTAGCTAGGTGTTCAACCAACCCATTGAAGTTCAATAAACACCCTTCAACTGTGATCACTTGTGTCTGTCTTCACTGTTTGATACCTTGCCTTCCTTATAGTACTGGGACGAGGAGGAGGGACTCAGAGTTGCAGAACTATAGTGTGCAGTCTAGTGGTTATAATGGCCCACACTGAGCAGGCCTTTTAAACATTTTAAACCCCCTCCGGTGCGTGCCATTAAAGAGAAGCAGTGGGAGCAGTAGAGACAGGTGGAACGAGATGGAGCCGCCGCTGTAGTGGAAGCGGGACACTGTGTCGTGGAAGTGGCAGAGGTCAGAACCCCTGTAGAATGCAGAGGACTCGCAGTGGGAAGCGGTTCAACGACTAGCTGACCCGAGGGATAGAAGAGCTCTCCCAGTCCTGCATGTGACTCTGGTGTGTGGCGTTCACCGGAGTGTGAGCATAACTGAGTAAGCTCCATCTACAGGACATGCGAGCAAGGGAAACATCACCAGAGCTGTCAGACACCTGTGCGAAACCGGCGAAGGAAGAAACAGGAGCAGCAGGGTCCATTGGAGGCGTATGGAAAGACCAGTGAGTTGGCCTTTGTCAGGTAACCCCGGGAGCACTCAGAAACATACTGCAGACTCCAGACAGAGTGTTTGAATAGCGAACTATTGAATGGACGCCAATTGGGTGCAACTCTTATATTAAGAGAGATAGAATTGTGGAACATTGTAGCCACCATTGTCAAAGCCAAAAGGGGATAACATTTAACCAAGGTTTAAAGGAATATTTTAACCACCTTTGCAAAGCCAAAAAGGAAGAATATTCAAACAAAGTGAATGTGGCTTAAAGGGAAGATTACTTGTAAAAGGAAATCATAACCAATATTGCCAAAGCCAAACGAAATCCAAGCTGGCAGAATAGAAGCCCTCCTTGTAACAATTATCAAGGGGGAGAGGAATATAATCTGACGTGACAGACAAATGAATCGACGTGACAGACATTGGCCCTCATTATGAGTCTGCCGGCAGACTCACCTTACCATTTTTTCCACCCGATATCCCGGTAATACCAGGTTATTACGGGCAGCGGAGGAACAGTAAGTTCCCATTCCCGTGGAGTCCGATAGAATGGGAACTTACTGTTCCGATAGGACTCCACGGGAATGGGAACACTGAAGCACCAGCACAGTTAGTAACGGTGCCGGTGCTTCAGTGAAAGATCTGCGGGTAGGGCCTTGAACTACAGACAGGTCAGGCCTGCCGTTAGTTCAGTGCCCCTACCGGCAGACTTGTAGTTTGCCGGTCTGGAAAAGACTGGTACTTTTTTCCGGACCGGCAAACTTGTAACAAGGGCAATTGTCAATGTGTTGTGGCTTATTATTTGTTTGTTTGTTTTATTATTTATAATGCGCTAGCGTACACAGAGGTATCAGGGCGCAGCATTTACAAGAATTTTCAAAGCTTAGTTGCAGTCATCATAGAATATACATAAGGACAATGAGGTAAACCAATGTTATATACAAAGCAGAAGTGAGGCAGACAGGCATTATATACATGTAAACAGATTAGCACACGTGGTTACAGTGTGTGCGGGTAGCGCAGTATTTAGTTGTCTTAGTGGGCCTCCGTTTGCAGCCATGAAGCTACCTTGGAACGGAAGTTCTGGTAGGGCAGGTCCATTCTGAGATTTGGAGGCAAGGAGTTCCACAGTTTGGCTGCTTTCAACGGGAAGCTGTTTCCCCCTATGGTGGCACGTTTGTAGTTGGGAACGGATAGGCAGTCTTTATATGCAGTTCTAATGGGTCTTAAAGAGGACTGTCTGTGGAATCTATTGATCAGGTATGTTGGGGCACATTGTTAAGAGATTTGTGGGTGAGTGATGCCGTTTTTAAGAGAATTTTATCTTTAGTGGAGAGACAGTTGGTCTGTTGGCTGATTCCTGTAATATGTTCTCTTCTAGAGATACCCAGAGCTGCTCTGAGAGCGTTGTTCTGGAGAGTTTGTATCTTGCTGGTGGTGGCCTTGGACGATCCCAGGTAGAGGGTGTTACAGTAGTCGAGACGGGACAATATGAGGGCTCTAGCGAGTGTAAAGCAGCTAGTGTCCGACAGAAATGGTTTGGCTGCGCTGATTAATTTGCATGTGTATGCCGTGGAGGATGCTAGGGAGCTCACTTGTCTTTTGAAGGAAAAATTAGAATCCAAGTAGAATCCCAATGTTTTTACCTCCTGTCCAACTGTGATGTTATTCCCGTCAATCATAAAGGAATTGTAGGCCGGGCCCAGTTTCTTTAGGCTGGACGTGGTACCTAGGATGATAAGATCTGTTTTATCATCATTCAGGCATAGTCCATGAGTGGCCATCCATGCCTGGATGATGATGTATAACCTATTTAGCAAAGCCAAATCCTTTCCATAATCTCCAGAAAGCGGAAGGAGGATCTGGGTATCATCTGCAAAGTCAGTGTAGGTGATACCGAGATGATCCAAATCATCGAAAAGGGGCTTGGTAAATATATTATACAATGTGGGGGGGACACAGGAGCCCTGTGGTACACCACAGGTGATGGGTACAGGGTCTGCTGCAGCAGTGGGGGAGAAGACCCTCGTGGCTCTGCCATTAAGGAATGATGTGATCCAGGTGATGGCCTCAGTAGAGAAGTGCGCTGAAGAGTGGAGGTGTGAACATAGAACAGAATGATCGACCAAATCGAAAGCTACAGATAAGTCAAGGAGGAGGAGTAGGGCAGCTTGTCCATTGTCTCTGAGCGTGTTGATCTGAGCTTTTAAGTCAATGAGTGCGGTTTCAGTCCCGTGTTGAGAGCGGAACCCTGATTGTCTGGATCCTAAGAGGTGGTGATCTTCCAGGTGCTTCTGTATTTGTACATAGGCGACCTTTTCCAGGATTTTTAGTAGGAAGGGAACAGTCGTTATGGGTCGGTAATTTGTAGGTGTGGCTGTGTCAAGTGTAGGTTTTTTCAGTAGTGGACGTACTCACGATTGTTTTAAATTGGTGGGGATGGAGCCAGTGGCGAAGGAGGTGTTGATCAGTTTCGTAATGAAAGGGGAGAGTTTGCGGGCAGCGTCTTTGATAAGCTGTGCTGGGCACAGATCTCCCTGGCAATTGGATGGTTTCAAGGACAGGATGATTTTTTCAACTTCAAGTGTATTGACTTTGGAGAACTTGAAGCGGGTGATATCTGTGGGCGTGAGCTTGTCCGGAATTTTTGGAGGGAGAGTGACATTAAGGGAAGCTTTTTTGTTGGAGATTTTACTTTGGAGAGTTGTGATCTTATTCGCTAAGGCACTTTGAATTTCTGAGCACCAGTTTTTATCTTTGGTACAGGTGTCAAGGGGCACTATGGGGGTTTCTACTTCTTTGAGGATAGAGAAGAGTTCTTTCATGTTGGATTTTGCTTGGGATATGCGAGAGTCAAAGGAGGTTCGTTTAGCCATATTAATTTCTTTTGTGTAGAGTGTGGCTAGTTTGGAAAGTTTGAGTTTGTTCGCGACTGAATGGGATTTTTTCCAAGTGGCCTCGCAATTTCTTTTCTGCTGCCTAAGGTTTTTGCGGAATGGTGTGTACCATTTGTTGAGGTGTGTTTTTGGTTGGCTTGGTCTGAGTTTGAGGGGGGCAATAAGGTCTAGCAAGGGGGCCATAATCTTGTTGGATTCTTCAACCAAGGTGTCAGGGTCAAGGTTGTCAGGGAGTGTGTTGAGTGTGGGAAGTAGGTTTGGGATGAGTCTTTCTACTGTCATATTCTTCTTGTTTCTATTGAGAGTAGGTCGGGCCCTAATGGTAGGCGGAGGTGGAGGTCTGTCAGTAGAAAGCATGAACGATACCAGATGGTGGTCGGTCCAGGCTAGGGGTGAGATATTTGTGATATTCGCTTTGTAGTTTTAATCGGCTACCTAGTCAAGTATTCTACCTTTTGAATGAGTGGGTGCCGTGCATCTTTGCGCAAAGCCTAGTTCAGTAAGAGTGCTAACTATAGTACTGGCGATATGGTCTTCCGGGTCATTATAGCCCAGATTAAAGTCTCCCAGGTTGAGAACTTGAGTGGAGCTTTTAAGATTGCTGGATAGAATAGAGTTGAGGTCTTCATCAAAGGTGCCAATGGGGCCTGGTGGGCGGTAGATCAGATAGATATTGAGAGTTTGGGTATTGGTAAGTGGAACTTTGACTGATAGTGTTTCGCATGAGAGGAAATTGGAAGAAGTTGCTAGTCTCATGGTAAGACTATACTTATGGATAATGGCGACACCCCCTCCTCTGGAATTGGGGCGATCTTGTCTCAGGATAGAATAGTTATCTGGGACTGCCAACATGAGGATGGGGCCTGCTTCTGGGTGTAGCCAGGTCTCAGTAATAGCGAGAAAGTCAAGGTCTTCTTTAAGGATTAAGTCTGCTATTTCTGAAGCATGAGCTACTAGCGATCTGGCGTTGATCAAGGCTCCCTTAATTTTGGGGCTACTATATTATTCATGAAACAGTTGTTGATTTAACTTTTCCTCATTGAAGATTGAAGTGTGGAAGGTTTTAAAGCAAGCCTCACAACAGAGTACTTGTAGTAGTGGTAGGAGTTTTATCTTGGCAGGCGAGCATATCAGGAAAGGCACTATTAGTGGTAGGTTAGTGGACCAGGAAGAAGATAATTTAAGTACTGCAATGTAGTAGAAGGTTGTAGTGGAAAAAAGTGGCAAGTCCACTAATGTGTTATGATGAACTGTGCTAAAATCATCTTGGCAAAACGTTATTGTTTACGAAGAACAATTGTGAAAGTGTTTGTTCTTAAAAGAAGAACAATTATATTGGATACTGACTGGAATTGTGAAGACAAAGTGCCTCATTATGACCCTGCCGGTCCGTAAACAACGGTGAAGGTAAATCCGCCGCCACCGTTGTTTCCGGACCGACTGATTCCGAGTTCTGCAGGTGGGAGGTGTCACTCCCGCCAGGTCTGACCTGGCGGGAGTAACGCCACCCGCATGCAGGCGGAAATGGAAACACCCGCTCCGTCATAGACGGAACCAGTGTTTCCATTGTCCCCATCCCCATTGAGACCTATTGGACTCCATGGGAATGGGGATTTACGGAATTCCGCCTCCGGAATTACTGGGTCACCTGGGTTGTAATGCCCTAGTGATTCCGGCAATCAGAGAGGCGGAATGGTATTTCGGGTCTGGCGGCAGCCTGCCGGTTTTTCCGGCACGGCTACCACCGGACTCGTAACGAGGCCCAAAATCTTTTGGTTTATCAAGCAAGAACTATGGAACTTTGACAATCATTTTAAAGAGTGATACATCCTTTTTAGCAATAAGACAATTCAAGTGCCAAGTGAAAGACTTATGGAGTGAAAAGAACGTTGTGTTGTATTTGGAAGCAGAACTTGGCTATTGAAAAGAACTTTCTTGATTTAAACTTTGGTTTGGAAAATATTGAATCAATCCTGGGAATGGAGATTCCACCCTAGTTACAAGGATACATGGTTATAAAGTTTATGTTGGAATATAACTGTTATTTTATTGAGTTTGAATGGCCGTATGATACCTGTATGATTTTGTTGTATGCATAAGTGTGAGGGACAGATACCTTTTGATACTAGAGCATTTTCCTTTAGTCTTAGTTTGACAGGTAGGGAAATCCTCGTTAAGTTAGGGAAAGCAAGGTGTTTATCTCACCCTTACTATTTAATATAATGGCTACTTGTGACAAAACACTATCTACTTGTCTGCCTCACATTTTTGACCCTTCACATGGCCCAGTCCTGGACTCTATCACAAAGGAGCCTAGGTGGCCCTTTGTATTAAATAATGGGAAATGCTTTGAGTTATTTCCTGAACTGCAAGAGAAGGACTTTTTCCCTAGTGTTTTCCTCATGCATCAGTTTCATCAGAAGGCTACCTATGGCCCGGCTCCTGAGAAGGCAGATTCACCTGAGCTACAGAATTGTGCAGTAAGTCACGCAGACGCGCGAGCATTGGTTGCCTGATAGGTAATGCAGGCAGTCTTAAATAGTATTCTGAATGGAATGCAAAGTCAGTGATCTTTCTCCATCAATTTATGAGTTGTGCCGTGGCCTGTTGAGCGACTCTAAGTGGGGCTAGGTGCGTCGTCAGAATGCTGTTGAGGTGGGCATTTCCCCCATCGATATGGGAGTTTAGCAGTGCCTGGACTGCGGTAAGAAGGGATTTATATTCCAGAGGAGGGTTAGCTGGTATCAGGTGATTTGGGGCTTTTTGTTTATATGTTGCCGGAAGGAGAGTGGGTTGCCTATGGTGAACCCGAGTGATTTGGCAGTCCGGCCCGGTGAAGTGTGAAGCTATCAAGGTGCATGTCGTTTAGCCATTATTGAATGGTATCCTGCTTGTATGGATCAAAGAGCAGGGCTCATTATGTCTTTGTGGGGTTGAGCCTTAGGTATGTGCTTGCCATCCAGGTTTAAATGGAGGTACCACAGACTTTTAGGTATAATTGAGTTGTATCTGTGTATTGGTATAGTGAGCTGTCAAGGTCATTGAAAGGTTATCCCAATGTCCCTGTCAAGCTTAAAGATCATCAGAGACAAAAATGAGACTTGTGGGACTCTGCAGGTCACCAGGCATTGGTTTAATCTAAATGTACCCATCCGGACACCAGCTTATATTTTATTGTGCATTACTTTGCTTTCTGCATATTCCACCATACTATGTGGGTGGACTCCACGTACACTAGAGGATATTTCAGGTCGACCGGCAACTCCTCAAAGGAGAAGCAAATCTTACAAAAGGGAAAAGAAACCCTACTCAAAAAGGGACTGGGCGATACATGTCATACAAACGGTTGTCCCTATTGGGAATCTTTAGGAAACAGAGCACTTGTTAAATTGGTATAGTTAGAGCATATGTGACATTTTCAAGCAACAAGTCAAACACAAAACAATCTGATAGCTGACGTGAACACAAAAGAAACGAAATGTACACAGTATCAATATAATTGAAAGGGAGACATCACATTAGATAGAATTTCATCGAAACATGAAAAAAACCCATTAACTTCTTTAGATTACAAGTATTATTGAGAACAAACAGTGACCAGGCCGGAGAGAAAGTACTGTTAAAGTAAGCAGTCTCTCGGGTACGCAATTGCTAGAATCCCTGTGCCAGTCCAAGTACCTACAGTGACTCAGAGGTGCAGCAAATATCTAGTTGGTACACTGCCCACCCCTATGATATTTCTTAGAGCAATTTCATGTTCTCCATGGGAATGGGGATTTACGGAATTCCGCCTCTGGAATTACTGGGTCACCTGGGTTGTAATGCCCTAGTGATTCCGGCAATCAGAGAGGCGGAATGGTATTTCGGGTCCGGCGGCAGCCTGCTGGTTTTTCCGGCACGGCTACCGCCGGTCTCGTAATGAGGCCCAAAATCTTTTGGTTTATCAAGCAAGAACTATGGAACTTTGACAATCATTTTAAAGAGTGATAAATCCTTTTTGGCAATGAGACAATTCAAGTGCCAAGAGAAAGACTTATGGAGTGAAAAGAACGTTGCGTTGTATTTGGAAGCAGAACTTGGCTATTGAAAAGAACTTTCTTGATTTAAACTTTGGTTTGGAAAATATTGAATCAATCCTGAGAATGGGCATTCCAGCCTAGTTACAAGGATACATGGTTATAAAGTTTATGTTGGAATATAACTGTTATTTTATTGAGTTTGAATGGCCGTATGATACCTATATGATTTTGTTGTATGCATAAGTGTGAGGGACAGATACCTTTTGATACTAGAGCATTTTCCTTTAGTCTTAGTTTGACAGGTAGGGAAATCCTCGTTAAGTTAGGGAAAGCGAGGTGTTTATCTCACCCTTACTATTTAATATAATGGCTACTTGTGACAAAACACTATCTACTTGTCTGCCTCACATTTTTGACCCTTCACATGGCCCAGTCCTGCACTCTATCACAAAGGAGCCTAGGTGGCACCTTTGTATTAAATAATGGGTAATGCTTTGAGTTATTTCCTGAACTGCAAGAGAAGGACTTTTTTCCTAGTGTTTTCCTCATGCATCAGTTTCATCAGAAGGCTACCTATGGCCCGGCTCCTGAGAAGGCAGATTCACCTGAGCTACAGAATTGTGCAGTAAGTCACGCAGGCGCGCGAGCATTGGTTGCCTGATAGGTAATGCAGGCAGTCTTAAATAGTATTCTGAATGGAATGCAAAGTCAGTGATCTTTCTCCATCAATTTATTAGTTGTGCCGTGGCCTGTTGAACGACTCTAAGTGGGGCTAGGTGCGTCGTCAGAATGCTGTTGAGGTGGGCATTTCCCCCATCGATATGGGAGTTTAGCAGTGCCTGGACTGAGGTAAGAAGGGATTTATATTCCAGAGGAGGGTTAGCTGGTATCAGGTGATTTGGGGCTTTTTGTTTATATGTTGCCGGAAGGAGAGAGGGTTGCCTATGGTGAACCTGAGTGATTTGGCAGTCCGGCCCGGTGAAGTGTGAAGCTATCAAGGTGCATGTCGTTTAGCCATTATTGAATGGTATCCTGCTTGTATGGATCAAAGAGCAGGGCTCATTATGTCTTTGTGGGGTTGAGCCTTAGGTATGTGCTTGCCATCCAGGTTTAAATGGAGGTACCACAGACTTTTAGGTATAATTGAGTTTTATCTGTGTATTGGTATAGTGAGCTGTCAAGGTCATTGAAAGGTTATCCCAATGTCCCTGTCAAGCTTAAAGATCATCAGAGACAAAAATGAGACTTGTGGGACTCTGCAGGTCACCAGGCATTGGTTTAATCTAAATGTACCCATCCGGACACCAGCTTATATTTTATTGTGCATTACTTTGCTTTCTGCATATTCCACCATACTATGTGGGTGGACTCCACGTACACTAGAGGATATTTCAGGTCGACCGGCAACTCCTCAAAGGAGAAGCAAAACTTACAAAAGGGAAAAGAAACCCTACTCAAAAAGGGACTGGGCGATACATGTCATACAAACGGTTGTCCCTATTGGGAATCTTTAGGAAACAGAGCACTTGTTAAATTGGTATAGTTAGAGCATATGTGACATTTTCAAGCAACAAGTCAAACACAAAACAATCTGATAGCTGACGTGAACACAAAAGAAACGAAATGTACACAGTATCAATATAATTGAAAGGGAGACATCACATTAGATAGAATTTCATCGAAACATGAAAAAAACCCATTAACTTCTTTAGATTACAAGTATTATTGAGAACAAACAGTGACCAGGCCGGAGAGAAAGTACTGTTAAAGTAAGCAGTCTCTCGGGTACGCAATTGCTAGAATCCCTGTGCCAGTCCAAGTACCTACAGTGACTCAGAGGTGCAGCAAATATCTAGTTGGTACACTGCCCACCCCTATGATATTTCTTAGAGCAATTTCATGTTCTCCATGGGAATGGGGATTTACGGAATTCCGCCTCTGGAATTACTGGGTCACCTGGGTTGTAATGCCCTAGTGATTCCGGCAATCAGAGAGGCGGAATGGTATTTCGGGTCCGGCGGCAGCCTGCTGGTTTTTCCGGCACGGCTACCGCCGGTCTCGTAATGAGGCCCAAAATCTTTTGGTTTATCAAGCAAGAACTATGGAACTTTGACAATCATTTTAAAGAGTGATAAATCCTTTTTGGCAATGAGACAATTCAAGTGCCAAGAGAAAGACTTATGGAGTGAAAAGAACGTTGCGTTGTATTTGGAAGCAGAACTTGGCTATTGAAAAGAACTTTCTTGATTTAAACTTTGGTTTGGAAAATATTGAATCAATCCTGAGAATGGGCATTCCAGCCTAGTTACAAGGATACATGGTTATAAAGTTTATGTTGGAATATAACTGTTATTTTATTGAGTTTGAATGGCCGTATGATACCTATATGATTTTGTTGTATGCATAAGTGTGAGGGACAGATACCTTTTGATACTAGAGCATTTTCCTTTAGTCTTAGTTTGACAGGTAGGGAAATCCTCGTTAAGTTAGGGAAAGCGAGGTGTTTATCTCACCCTTACTATTTAATATAATGGCTACTTGTGACAAAACACTATCTACTTGTCTGCCTCACATTTTTGACCCTTCACATGGCCCAGTCCTGCACTCTATCACAAAGGAGCCTAGGTGGCACCTTTGTATTAAATAATGGGTAATGCTTTGAGTTATTTCCTGAACTGCAAGAGAAGGACTTTTTTCCTAGTGTTTTCCTCATGCATCAGTTTCATCAGAAGGCTACCTATGGCCCGGCTCCTGAGAAGGCAGATTCACCTGAGCTACAGAATTGTGCAGTAAGTCACGCAGGCGCGCGAGCATTGGTTGCCTGATAGGTAATGCAGGCAGTCTTAAATAGTATTCTGAATGGAATGCAAAGTCAGTGATCTTTCTCCATCAATTTATTAGTTGTGCCGTGGCCTGTTGAACGACTCTAAGTGGGGCTAGGTGCGTCGTCAGAATGCTGTTGAGGTGGGCATTTCCCCCATCGATATGGGAGTTTAGCAGTGCCTGGACTGAGGTAAGAAGGGATTTATATTCCAGAGGAGGGTTAGCTGGTATCAGGTGATTTGGGGCTTTTTGTTTATATGTTGCCGGAAGGAGAGAGGGTTGCCTATGGTGAACCTGAGTGATTTGGCAGTCCGGCCCGGTGAAGTGTGAAGCTATCAAGGTGCATGTCGTTTAGCCATTATTGAATGGTATCCTGCTTGTATGGATCAAAGAGCAGGGCTCATTATGTCTTTGTGGGGTTGAGCCTTAGGTATGTGCTTGCCATCCAGGTTTAAATGGAGGTACCACAGACTTTTAGGTATAATTGAGTTTTATCTGTGTATTGGTATAGTGAGCTGTCAAGGTCATTGAAAGGTTATCCAAATGTCCCTGTCAAGCTTAAAGATCATCAGAGACAAAAATGAGACTTGTGGGACTCTGCAGGTGACCAGGCATTGGTTTAATCTAAATGTACCCATCCGGACACCAGCTTATATTTTATTGTGCATTACTTTGCTTTCTGCATATTCCACCATACTATGTGGGAGGACTCCACGTACACTAGAGGATATTTCAGGTCGACCGGCAACTCCTCAAAGGAGAAGCAAATCTTACAAAAGGGAAAAGAAACCCTACTCAAAAAGGGACTGGGCGATACATGTCATACAAACGGTTGTCCCTATTGGGAATCTTTAGGAAACAGAGCACTTGTTAAATTGGTATAGTTAGAGCATATGTGACATTTTCAAGCAACAAGCCAAACACAAAACAATCTGATAGCTGACGTGAACACAAAAGAAGCGAAATGTACACAGTATCAATATAATTGAAAGGGGGACATCACATTAGATAGAATTTAATCGAAACATGAACAAAAACCATCAACTTCTTTAGATTACAAGTATTATTGAGAACAAACAGTGACCAGGCCGGAGAGAAAGTGCTGTTAAAGTAAGCAGTCTCTCGGGTACGCAATTTCTAGAATCCCTGTGCCAGTCCGAGTACCTAAAGTGACTCAGAGGTGCAGCAAATATCTAGTTGGTACACTGCCCACCCCTATGATATTTCTTAGGGCAATTTCATTTTCTGTGTCAGGAAGTGTTATTATTAGTGAGGAAAAGTATGCTTTTTCATTAGATTATTAATATTTCAGTAGCATTCGTTTAGCTGGTAAAGTCAATTGCAGTATCCACCTAGATACTATAGTTTGGATGCAGAATTCCACAGTGAAAAAAAAATTCTGTTACATCTGGCATCAACGTATGAAAACGTTTCGGTGTTAAGATAAATGGAAATGTCTTCCTCAGGACCAACAGTTTTCAAGACCTCACATATGTAAAACAATGAAGAAACCATGACTGAATAACTAAGTCAGCTGGTGATTGCCAATTGAGAACCGAAAAAGGGGGAATTAAAAACTCACTGTAAGTGGTGGTAGATGTGGGTACATCGACTAAAGCAAAAGGTAGAGTTCTAGATCAAAAACATGTGTTAAAGGCATGGTCTAGTAAAAATGGTTATTGTCCCTACGGGACGCACGCGAAAACAGGCACCAGGGAACTGCCATTTTGTGATAATCCTATCACGTGCCGCATCGCCCTGGCTGACCTGCTTCTGTGGCACTAAATCAAATCCCCCGCCCCTGAGCCTGTCATCAGCAGACTCGTACCCCCCATTTCCCAACGCCAAAGCACGTCTCGTGTAAACAATCGCTGCGCCTCAGAAATTGACGTGTCGCCATGGAAATGGCAGGATGCCTCTTTCCTCAATAAGTATAAACAGACCGTTTCCCAACACACAGCAGCAGATTTTCGATTCCATTCCTCTCTCTGTGTTACTTTGAGTATTCTGTGACTCGTTTCTGTGCTCTAGTCAGCTACCTTCGCCGCTTGTAGCCCTTGTGGACACCTGTACCATCTCTGTAAATTATTTTACTTTGTTTACCACACAATGGCTACAATAATGCCCTACATGTACGAGCCCGAGTATACCGAGGAGGAACTACTGGAAAGGGAAGCACGCGAAAACGATGGGTATTCGGACGGCAGTTGGGAGGACGATTCAACAGATGAAGAGCCTGGGCCTAATTGCATGGACGGCGTCTCCACCTGGTGCACATGCAATCGGTGCGAGCTAATGCCAACCGAGGACGAAAACTGCTGCTGCCGGGAAAACTCGGGATGCCTGGCCTACATTTCGGAAGGCGAGCCACGACTGCAATGCATCACCGAGCTGCCAGACTTCAGGGCAGCCTGCCTCACACGGGCCGTGTTGAGAATAATGATGGTGCTTATGCACGAACTTCGCACAACACCAAATATATTTTAACAACGGTTGTTTCGATTTTTTAAATGAATCAACTGTGTCTCCATTCAAGGATGGATGTCAGACATCTGTGCTCCGAATGGGTGAAGGTCTGGTCGCTGTGAAGCAGGGTGGTCACTATCTATCTAAGCTAACATAAAATATTCTCGATAATGCATGCACTAAATAACACTTGTTCAAAGTCTTTCAGTAGGTTATGTCTCTATAAAAGTCACACATATATCTATACTAACAATTACCATTGGATTGTACAGGCCTTAGGTTAAGGGTCTTGACCACTATAATACATGGGTTGAAGTGTGGGTCTGTGCTCACAAGAATCTCTGGTATGTGGCATTTGTTATTGATAAGCAACGATATACTATCAAAGGCAGTTCGCACCCGTGGATGAGCGCTGGCATGTGGGGCTGACTGGGGCGCGAACGGCCAAGGTGCCAAACAACATGTACTCTTCAAAAGGTATCCCACGCCAAGGGGCCATCGGTCACATGGCCTCCTCAGACCCTGTGTCTCCAGCCAGGCCTCCCCTTGAAGCAGGCCACCCACCTGCAATCCACATAAGTGTGTCTCCATTCAGCAGTCTTCCTGTGCCTTATCTGCACGCCCCAGGCCCCTCCATCCCACCCACCCTCTATCAAAGGCGGTTCGTGCCAGTGGATGCGCGCTGTCAGGGGCGCGAAAGGCCAAGGTGCCAATCTACATGTAAACTTCAAAAGGTATCCCACGCCAAGGGGCCATCAGTCACATGGCCTCCTCAGACCCCGTGTCTCCAGCCAGGCCTCCCCTTGAAGCAGGCCGCCCCCCTGCAATCCACATAAGTGTGTCTCCATTCAGCAGTCTTCCTGTGCCTTATCTGCATGCCCCAGGCCCCTCCATCCCACCCACCCTCTATCAAAGTCGGTTCGCGCCAGTGGATGCGCGCTTTCAGGGGCGGGAAAGGCCAAGGTGCCAAACTACATGTATACTTCAAAAGGTATCCCACGCCAAGGGGCCATCGGTCACATGGCCTCCTCAGACCCCGTGTCTCCAGCCAGGCCTCCCCTTCAAGCAGGCCGCCCCCCTAATACCAAGACATGCATACGTCATTCATTCACAAACTCACCCCTGTTTCTAATACTTTATAAACCACTTGATATGTCTCATGAGAACATCTTTGTGCTTTGCAAGTCAACTCCTGAACGTGTTACCTGGCAACCACTGAGATCTACGCTAATCTGCTCGTCGTCGTGCTATCCGTGAACTTCTGTGACCGCTTAGAGCAAACCCATCAGTGTGCTACCTGTGGCCACCCACCTATTCTCCTGCAACATACTGCTCTGCTTGCTGAATCCAACTGTTTGTTGGTCAAAGTAAGGCCATGTATCCTAGTCATATTTCGCAGATTTTTAAATTTCTATCTATTTGCGAGTAGAGTACACAATAGTGCTATGTTCATTGGTCTCATTGCTATTGACTTGAGTTTCCATTCCTATGCTATCAATAGATCTATTTATTTTCATCTGTGTCTATTGTCATCGAATTGCATCCTTCGGTGGTCCAGTCTATAATGTAAGCATGTTTCCTTCTCGTGCAAGGCAGAACATCCAAGGGACGAGTCACATGTTCAGATTTTAGTCACATCATTTATACATTTCTGCAACTTATGCAAATACTAAGCCGCACATAATGAACTGGTATAGTTCCTGCAACCAAAACAAACCTTGCATTGATCATTGTATGATTCATTTACTTTTGTATCAAATCTTTATTCATGAAGATTGTATAATAATGTCGATATTTACTTTTCAGATTTATCAACAATGCCTGCCTGTTCGATTAGCGGTTGCCCTTCGAAGACCCATGCGAAATCTGAAGGCACTACAATGCATGTATTCCCGAAAACTGTTGATCGAATAAGAGAATGGGTCAGACATTGCGGATATCCACTGGATGAGCTGGAAAGTAGAGTCCAACAAGTCTTACAGGACAAGAGGGGTGATCGATACCGCATCTGCAGCCGGCACTTTTCCTTGGACATGTACACAACATCTTGGGTAACAAAGAAGAATAAACGGCGAACGACACGGAAATTGCTCGAAAACGCTATTCCCACTCTATTCGTCCACATTCCGCCACCGGTGAGTCAAGTGTCCGGATTTAGCTTTAGGCCTTGCGGTAGTGTGTAGGTAGCCGAATGGATTAATTGATATTGTAGGTGTTCTATCCCTTGTAATAATTTCAATATTGATATGAGTGTATAGCTTTTTGAATA
The DNA here is from genome assembly GCF_040938575.1 of Ambystoma mexicanum. NCBI lineage: Eukaryota > Metazoa > Chordata > Amphibia > Caudata > Ambystomatidae > Ambystoma > Ambystoma mexicanum. Next base: position 1,045,228,613 of record NC_090930.1, on the reverse strand, counting down.
ATGAAATTTATCAATATATTCTTTTTCGATTTCATAACCCTCAAACGAAATGTATATATATGGGAACAGGGAACTGTGCTGTATTGAGCATTTTTCAAGTATTCTGTCGCCTTACATGGCTATTTTTAATATTGGCATTTCATTATCAATCATTAATTTACCTTTACAACTTCTTGACTATCCCTTGAATGTGAAGCAAGAACATTCTACATCCTTGACGTGGTCGCAGTTATCAACCACTTCTAGCGCGTATCAGGTAATCTTACTAGGCTAATCCGCTACAGACTTGTTTTATGCATGTCAAGTAATAGTTTTATTCTATCGTGTAATTATTTTACCGAATGTTTGGTTAGTGCTTTCCAATTGATATACACCTTAGTTATCGTCCACTGGTGTTTGTTTTCAGTTATAATTAGTGTTATCCATACTAATGCAAGTACTGTCTTTCAGGGAGATGCTGAAGCGTCAGCCACATCTACAACATTTCTAGATGTTCTTCACCAGCAGGAGGTATGGATACTGACATCTCCTCGAGCGTCATCATCAGAGCTGGAATTCTTGTCGTTTGATTGTTCTACACAATGTTTCATTCGTGGTTAGCCGTTGATATGTACCTGTGCTGTCGACTCCAGGTGTGTGTTATGTTTTCACTATTGTAATCCTCACTAATGCAAGTACTATGTTTCAGACAGTTGATGGAGCGTCAACCCCTGCACTTGATGCAGAGCCTGACATTCAAGTAATTCCAGGGGAAGTGGAAGCGGGACCATGCGTATACGAATCGGCGCAACAGCTTTCGGAAGTGCGCACTACATTTGCAACATCCATAGATATTCTTCAGCAGCACGAGGTATGGATACTGACAGCTCCATCATGCGTGATCATATAACGTGATTCCATTTGCTATACTTTCTTCCCTATTAACGCTAGTGCTGTGTTTCAGGGAGACGACGGAGCTTCCACTACAATCACAACATCCCATTTTGATGATGCAGATGTAAAGGAATCGGAGAAATAAGTTGATGAAATCTGCATATTTATATTTTCCTTGATTGTTTTAGACAATGCATCATTTGTGGTTATCTCTTTATATGTACCTGTGCCGTCGACCCCAAGTGTGTGTTATGTTTCCAATATTGAAAACCATACTAATGCAAGTACTGTGTTTCAGGGAGATGCTGATGCCTCCTCTCCAATACAACCATTCAGGGCAGTCCATGCAGAGCCAGAGGTATGGATACTGACAGTTCCATCGAAATAGATCATCACAGGTCGAATACTTGTCGTTTGATTGTTGCACACAATGTTTAAATCGTGTTTGGCTATTGAGATGTACCTGTGTGTTCGTCCTCACGTGTGTTTTATGCTAACAATATTTTGATACATAGTAATGAAAGTACTATGTTTCAGGGATACTATGGAGCCTCATTCCGTGCTGTCTATGCGGATACAGAAAATATAGTCGTTGCAGCGCAAGAGGAAGGGAGGACATGCGGAAACGAATCGGAGCTACAGCGTGCAGATGTTGAAGGTCGAGTCAAAAAAGTTGCAAAGAAAAAAAAACAAAAAAAGGGTAGTTACAAACAGTTCATAACTTTACAAAAAATGTTTGTGCTGGGGACTATTTTATGTTTTTTTCCAGTCAATTGGACTACACTTTATCTTGTGTTTAAACTGAACATCCCTTTTCCAATCTCTCCTCTAGTTACCCGTGGGTGTCAGAACTATACATACACAGACAGTGAAGCGAATGAGAGATGTTGCTTGCCAGACCATGTACACTATGGAGGAACTATTAATTGAGTCGAGGCATGTTCAGGCTCGAGATGCTCTTGTCCAATGGCCAGAACATGAATTAACTGTGTTTGGAGAATACAGCAAAGTTGCATTGGACCATTGCTACAGTGCGACCGCACCACCACAAGAAGATGATATTGAATGTATTGAGGATAGCTCTCAAGTAGATGCAGATCAATTCACACAATCTACACCCGCCAAAACAATTGCCACCCAAAAACCTGTTGACATTGTTGTGTTCTCCCATCAATGTTGAAGTAGCAGATGTCGAAATTACAGAGAATGAACCAGCCGCAGCATCCATAGACGCATCAGAACTTGATAGCAGCGATATTACTTTCCAATGTGTTGAAATCTCCGCAACGTCACAGGCCGAAACAACGTTGACGCCGGATGACAGTCTAATGAAAGAGAGCAAATACATTGTATTCGACAGTTGTTTGATGGATATTATAAGTATGCTGAAATGTGTGCATTCCGTTAGAGGGAAAGTATGTGGGAAGCCATTGATTAATGTGACTCGTCAAATAAAAGGCAGTAACGTCAAAATAAATGCCCCCTGTAGATTAAATCATAGGTTCTCATGGTCTGCACAAACGATGCTGGGGAAAATGCCAGCAGGCAATCTACTGTGTGCAGCTGCATCAATTTTTAGTGGCTCCAGTTTTAGAACGTTAGAGGCTTTCTTTCAGTTTGTGGGACTCCATTTCATTTCTAAATCGCTGTACTACCTATACCAACATGATTATCTGTTTCCGGCCATTAGTGATGCTTGGAAAATTGAACAATTGTCTCTAGCAAGTACATTCGAAGGGAAACGTTTCAGGCTAGCCGGCGATGGACAGTGCGACAGCCCTGGATTTTCTGCCAAGTACTGCACCTACCACTTTCAGGACATGGATAGTAAGAAAATTGTGAGTTTGGTGGTCGTGCAGGTAACACAATGTACATCCTCAGTGGCCATGGAGAAACTAGGATTTATAAAATCAGTGGAATATCTACAATCAAGGGGAATGCACATCGACCTCATAGCCACGGACAGACACATTTCAATTGCCAAGACAATGAGAGAGCAGTTCCCGCTTATTAATCATCAATTTGACATATGGCATCTTGCTAAATCAATCAGTAAGAAAATCTCGGCTGCAGGAAAAAAAAAGGTTTTGAAAGTATTTTGCAGAGGTCCCAGTCTATCACCAACCATCTTTGGTGGAGCTCAAAAACTTGTGAAGGGTCAGTGGAAATACTACTTAAAAAATGGCGGTCACTGATGCACCACTGTTCCAACGTTCACCGCTGGTCAGAAAACCTACATTTCAACCAATGTGAATATGACCCTTTGTCCCCAGAGGAGGCAAGGAAGAAGAAGTGGTTGATTCCATCTTCACCGACACACAAAGCCATTGAGAAGATTGTTTTCGACAAAACTCTATCAAGAGATTTGAGAGGACTGACAGAATTCTGTCACACAGGAGGTTTGGAGGTGTTCCACAATATGTGCCTAAAGTACAGGCCAAAGCACTTGCATTTTATCTTTCGGGGCATGAAACATTGCACTCTACTATCGGTCTTGGCCCATAACAGCAATGTCGGAAGTGAACAATCTAGGACTAGGGGTAAAGTAAGGATGCCTCGCTACACTAAGGTGTTTTCAAAACGAAGTAAGCAATGGGTGATCAAACCAGTCTATGATGAAATGCAGTTTGACTTTGTGAAAGGCCTTATTGTTGCTGTGTTAAAGAAGCACAGATATGGAATTTTGGACGTTTCTGTGCAGAGCAGTGATCCATTGCCACCGAACATTGCAACTGTGCCATGTCCACCTGAAGCAGAGCTGGTTGTGAAGTACAAATCCCGGTTTAAATAATTGCAATGCTATTGTCTTTTTGTAAATAAATGTTATTGTAAAGTGTACCTGTAACCCTAACCCCTACCTTCACCATCATGGGTGGCGAACAAGCTGGGTGTCATCTTTGAATTCTCTCTATTCACCTCATATATGTGTATGTATATATTTTTCTCATGTCTCATCTCATGTAAATGTAAATGCTTCGCACTGTTGCGCACTGTTAACGGAGGGGAGGCTTGCGTATTGCAAATAATAAAACAAACAAACAATAAATCTCACTTTTAACTCAACTCCTGTGGTACTTTATACTTTCCCTGACCTTCCGCCAAAAATTAAATGTCTCCATAGTTATGATTCTTTGGGGCTGCAAAGCTCGCAGACAATGGGGACAAAATTGGGGGCCTTAGAACGCGCCAAGCCGGCCGTGGCATTTGGGAGAGAAGCCAGTTCGCATTTGCACATTGTGGCGCACTACATAGAGGGATTCTAAACTTCAAGTTCTCACAGATGCCTTTACTACGGGATGTTGCAAATAAAGAATGCGAAGGATAGCGGCTTTGATTTTCAGCTCGCGCCCAGAAGAGGCCCACAAGTCGCACTGGAAGTATAATGGTCTATTGTTTTTTGACCTTGAGACAGGGACCATGCCGAAAGAACTTCGTTTGAAGGGGGTGCGCAATAACGTAAGAGACGATAAGGCAGAAATTTCAGAAACTAGACCGAGTTTCATTTTAGTTCAGTATACGAAAAATCGTTGTCAAGAGCACGGTCGGATTTACAGACTGCATTACGCAGAGACACAATGGAAATTTCAAATATAATGTGAGTAAATCTTTAGACGCTTTTATACCGGAATTAAGAATTAATGAATGGATGCATGAATAAATGAATGAATGAAGAGCTAGGAAAAGCAAGGAAAATGTGTTTGTAGTGGACACATGGGCATGCAGGTCCACAGGTCTCACCGATCTCGGTCCTTGGCCTAGCCACTTTTCCCTGCACTGCCTACCTGTACTACGGGACTGTCTCTGTATCCTTCAGCCCCTTCTCCCGGCATTTACCTTGCACTTGCCACCAGCTGGCCCTATTATTTATCTTGTATTCTACTAACCATGTACAGCACTTTTACCCCCCTCTCCCCTTCCCCTTGCGCGATCTGAAAGACCCCTGGCCTAGTAAGATCGTTGTCTGTCTCCCCTTGTTCCCCCCCTACCTCGTCGCGCCTTGAAACACTTGTGTATAGGCGCGTTACAAATGCCATATCATATATCATATCATTCCACACGCATGTAGACAAACTGTCGGTTCTCATTGTGTGTTGGCCTCGATTTATTTCGTTACTTTTCGCATTGATTTTAGAGCTGAACATACTCCATTGAACTATCCTTGCAAGCAAATAGTTTCTGATCGGCCGTAATAAATAAAATATTTTTTTTGTTTTCATAACAGGTATTTGATCCCGTTCTGCTACTGTCATCGGTTTGAGACACCGGCAGATGGTTTTTTCAACAGACACCTGCAGCTTCGTGTGAACAACTGGAGCACACTGACAATTTTATGGGACGATCGCCAAGGGCCCACATGCCCTTACGCTGTACTAGTGGCTAGAAGCAACATATCAAACTTTACGATGGACTAGTGTCTAGTTGATGGAACAGCCTTGCGGTTCACCGTGCTTCCAAAGTGCTTCTTTTAACGAAAACCAACACCCTGTGTACCATAAAGGAACAGCGCGTGACTCACGATAAAACGGAACAGTTTTTGCGGATAGAGATAAAAGAAAATAAATGGCATTCCGAGTTAATATGGCAATTGCTGAACATTCTCTAAACATTTAATGTCAAATAAATGTACTTTACCAAATGTACCGTGTTGCTGTTTGATTTTAAAGTACAGTTTCATATTCCGAATTGTGGCGCGCTGTGTTGTAAGATGGTCTGTGTTGGTTTCTGGTTCTGTGTGGAGTCGTGTAGAAGACGACTGGGCGCGTTTGCCTACGCAGCACAGTAACGTCACGGAGAGAGGCGGGGAATATGAATGTTTTGATAATGTCAGGCTCAGGGGCGGGGGATTTGATTTAGTGCCGCAGAAGCAGGTCAGCCAGGGCGATGCGGCAAGTGATAGGATTATCACAAAATGGCAGCTCCCTGGTGCCTGTTTTCGCGTGCGTTTAATGGACGAAAACTCGGGTAAGGTCCATAGGAAAGTTTTCTAAAATCGAGCCACTTAGGCTTAAAAAAACATGGCTGACCCGTAGGGACAATAAACATTTTTACTAGACCATGCCTTTAAACACACATATGGAGATATGCAGGGTAAAAAAACAAAACAATGATTTGAAAAAGACTGAACCAATGAGAAAAGAATAAAACGAGCATAGGAGTCGACTAATCAAAGAGTGCCTTACTGCCTTGTAGACAGTAGAACGTAAAACCTGGGGGCATAGAAAAATTGAACAAATGCTATCAAAAATCTATCAGCACCCTTGAGGAGGAAGAACCAAACCTAGGTTGGGGAGATGTGTATAAGGAGATGATAATGTACAGAGTATATGAGTCCTTATAGGTAAGTGGCAGAGATAAAGAGGCCTTGATATAAGGGTTGAAGGGATCTTACCTCAGCAGGGAGTGCTCCCACCTCGTAGCACTCCTACGAACCGAATAATGACTGAAAAAAAACAACAAAGGGAACGTGATGACGTCACTGCGACTGCACATATGAGCATACAGCTAACTGCCCTAGGCTTAAAACTAAAAAAGCCATAGGAAAAGTGGGAATAATTACTAGCCCACGAAATATAAAAGGCCATATGGAAAAGACAGTGCAAGCAATGTGGAAAAATAGTCACTCTGAGAGGCTGCCAACATGGCATTTACAGGCAACTAAAGGGCAAATGTACAAAATAGTCCAAGGGAACAATTAGTATTAACAAATCAGGCTGTTTGTTAGATCAAAGCAGGGAACTGCTCATTAAGCCCTGTAATGTGTGTTCTTATCTTATATATCCATCTGGCTTCTTTGTTGAGTAGTGTGATGAATCCTGCTGAATCATCACTGATTCCCCGGTGGTGGACTCCTACGTGGACAGGGAACGGCAGCCATTACCTGATCCTGACCCTGGGAGTGGTATTATGAGGGAGGAACATGTGGGAGCTGTATGGAACTCATGGTGGCAACAGTCAGGATGCGGTAGTCTGGGTCTCCCTTCCCCACGTTTTCAGCACGGGATAAGGTTGGATTCTGCAGCACAGCACACACTCGAGCTTTCCAAGCATGAGCCAACAGTTCCGCTCTCAGTAATCAGGGCCTTTGGTGGTTAAGTCTCTTTTCTACAAAAAGTCTCTTGCGGCCGTGGACCTGATGTATTTGAAATTATAAACAAAAGTTATTTTCTGCTTGCACTTTGGGTGATGTCTTTCATACTTGGATCCCCCCTCTTCCGGGCGCAGGTACCTAGAAAGTTCCTTAATGATACCAGGACCTCCTATATTTTTCTGCTTTCGAGGGCCTGACAGGTTCAAAGTAAAAGATTTAACAAAAAGTTCTAGAGGTCTTCTCGGGTTTTCATTTGAATGACAGCTCTTCGCCCCTGGGTTCCCCCTGGGATCCCCCTCTTCCGGGCTCAGACCCTTCTCGAATATTAGCTTTTCCTTGTCTGGTGTCACTCTCGCATGGAATATATTCAGAAGGCTTTCCCTCTTGTACTTTGCTTTGCTGCATTCACAGGTCGGTGGGTGTTGTATTCTCACCCTTGGATCCCACTCTTCTGGGCGCAATCAGACTCGACTATTCACCTCCCGCGATCGGGTTCACTATGGATTTCAATGCAATTTTGTTGTGACCTTTGCAAATCTTAATGTCTTTTTATACACTTTACTGTGGACATTCCTCGGCCCGGTTCACTCTTGTCAACACACTGTATTTCGGGACTTTAGGCTTTGCCCCCTCTTTTTCTGGATCCCTCTTTCGGGTTCACTCTTGCCAATCTTGTCAATCGTGCCTTTCTCATTCTACTCTTACAATGCAGGATTCACTTCCCTTAGCTTTACAATCATCTGTCAGTCAAATACTTCCAACTGTACAGAGGATTTTACAAGACCCCTGTATGACCACTTTGACCCCCTTCTCCCCTTTCCCAAGGTCTTCTGGTTATGGTAGTTTCAACAATCGGGTAATCACAAAGAGTTTCCTGAGTGAACACCCACGTGGTGCCGGACTCCCCTGTTGCTGGTTCCCCCCTTTTCTCATTATTAGTCATTTTAACCATTCACAGTTCAATTAGCCATTTGCTACTTTTCGTTCAACACATTTTGCTTTCTTATCGACTCTCCCCTCGACTCACCGGCTGTGATGAACCACTTGGCTTTCTTTGGTGTCAAACTTGGTACCACAGAGACAAGTGTCTCTCCCTGGCTTAGTTATCAGCAGAGGAGGGTCTTGTGTACCGTTGATATCTGCTGCAACAAACGCTGGCTATTGTTTGCAGTCTTACAATTCCTTCTGCGGAGGTTTCACTGGCCTTTGTCGGAAAGGGCAAGGTTGCTTCTCTCATTGTCACCCTCTCAGTATGCACTGTCTTTCTCCTGCTCTTGAACTGCCGTGCTGAGTTAGCTCTCTCCTCGTGTGGTCTGCCTTGCTCGTATTGTGCTCTTGTGCTGCACCTTTTATCCCTGTGGGCCATCAGCGGTGTGCAGGTCTGGTCAATTGCTTGACTTTGCCTGACCCTGGTATTGGGACATGTCAGGTAAATGGCTTGAGTGTTAGTCCGTCATCCTTCGTAATATATGTGAGAAAGTGTTTGCGTTGGAAAAGGGGGGGGCGTTAAAGTGTTTGTGTATCCTACATGGAAGGTTGGGGAAAAGTTGTCATGAGAAGGGGGATATCGCGTCCCACCCATCAGTGTCCAACTTCCACTCGCCGAGGACCACCCATCCAGGTGATCCTCCCTCACTGGATCCAATAGCAATGGCCGTGTCCTGGCTACCTGGATGACAGACCGCTCAGGACTAGTGAGGGAGACACCTTCAGCTTTCTCACATAGGGGATGACCACTGGGAGGAGGTGGTGACTCCATTAAGAAAGATACGCTACACTCCCCTCTTTCAGAAGAAAATACTGTGACATTGTAAGAATTCACGGGTCGAAGCAGGTATTTGTATGCAGATGATTTATTCACTGAAAAACTTCAGTAAAATTAAACACAACAAAAATAACGTCCCTTTGAAGTTTGTTCAATGTCAACGGTTTCTCTCTGCTTGTCGACGCAAAATGCTCCTGCTTCGTTTTCTCCTATTCATCCGAGCACAGGTAGGCCCACCAGTCGTTTTCCTTTTGCTCTCGGTGCTCAGCGTTTTGAAATAATCAACAACAAAACCACCATTAGCGTTCTTGTATATATCGTTCTCTTTCTGGATACGTGAATACCAATCAGTGGTGCTCATTCAAAGTTCTTCCCAGATTGGCCCAGGTTGCTGAGTCCCGCCCCCTTTGTGAGCCGCCGTCTGAATCCCCATGATAGGCCACCCTTTGTTGTGTGAGGGATAAACGCTGTGTCATTGCTGCGAATGGCCGCACCGCAAGTAAGGGTGAGAACCCGCTCTCATGCCTAGGCACAAATTCACGCAGGGAGTTTCAGTGTCGAACCGAGCAAGGGCAGTCATCCGGACTCCGTGAGGCGGAAAAACACGTATAAGAGGGCATAATGTGCGTAGGCGAGAGGACGCCCAGGTCGGGCAGGCAACTGAGGCCGGGACACCCCCCTGACACCTGTGCCAGTTGTGCCTCACATACATCTAAAGTGTTTTTTTAACCCATTTATTTATTGAATTTTTTCAGTTGAACAGGTAAGGAAAAAAACAAAAATAGACAAAAATAGCAACTTCAACAGCAATTCCAAATGAGGAAGAAGTATTACAGAGAAACAGCTACACTCATACCATAATTACCGGTACATGTACAATCAGTGAGACAAAAGAGGGCAAGGGAACAAGGGTGATTCAGGCATCAAAGGAAAAAAGGGAAATGACTTGTAGCTATATAGAGCAAATGTCTGCGGGATCTGCCTCAGGGTAGGGTCCAATATCTCCCCCATTAGTGTCTCCTGTTGTTTTATATTTATTTCCTTCCCCACCTCTTCATGGGGGCTTCAAGTCTGCTGAGGAACAGAGTTCATTTAACAGTTGGCTCCAGTTCACCTCCACCCCTTCCTCCAGCCTGGGGTCCGGGGTCCTCTTCAGGACTTCCCATTCTGCCAGCCCCATCTACGGATATCTTCCTGTCATGATCTCAGTAAATGAGTACAGTTCCCATTCAGGCATGCAGGAGAAGCAAGGGACATCACATCAGTCAGCAGGTCAAAAGAGGGTACAAGCCTGGCACAAATGGCATTTGTACCATTTATAGCATGTGCTCCCATAGTCTCTCATGGTGCTTACAGTGGTGTTATACACTAAACGTGGCCGCCGCCGCATCCATAGATAACTTACAGCACACTCTATACCTATTGCAGAGGGAGCTACTTAAGCCCCGCCTCCGCTGAAGCGCTCGCTTCGCGTCTGCTCCACTGACAGAGGGTAACGCTACCGGCATCTTTTCTCACAGAACCTGTCAAAGGAGAAAAACAGAGACATTCGTTTTCAAAGAAAAACAACAGAATTCGATAGTTATAGATAAGACTTACCGAACCGAAGTATGTCCGAAGCGTGTCTTCAGTCAGCTGTATTGTTTCGTAGCCGCAACATCTTCTGTCAAAGGTTCTCTCACAGCCGCAGCATCTTCAAGCAGCAGTCTTTGTTCACAGTACCTTCATTCAGAGGCTTCCTCAGCAGTCTCTGCATCTTCCGAAGGTATTTCTTCCTCAGCTTTCCGAAATCCTGCAAACAATAAGGTATTTCATTAACAAACTAACTTAATAGAAATAAGAAAGAAGAAGTTTAAATAAGTTACGTACCTGAAGTTGTTACACGTTTCTTCATTCCGAGTAATGTTGCAGTCATTCTGCAGCCATTAACCTTTCCGAATTCAGAGAACCTGCAAGAATAAGAGAAAATATTAGAAAGAGAAATCTCTCCAATGTAGGGACTATTCAAAATCTAACAAACTGTAGTATTTTCTCCAAATACTTACCCAAAACAATTCTTGAAAAGCAAAGACATTATAAAGACAAGAGTTTATTGAACACCTCAGCCTTACAAGTTTAAAGTTTCTTCATTCCAACGCACCCCTGTAGAATAACATGATGGAGAGCTCAACAAAACATAAACACAGGTGAGAAGGGAGGGATTACCAAAAGTACACAGTTATACAGTAACTTCTCAGAAAATAGATATTATAGTAGTTCTATTGTTGTTATTGTTGTTTTCACAGAAAAGGAATCCTAAAAGTGCCCAAGTAACAGATACACTGGCTGAGAAGGCATTACGCTCCCGAGGAGTCCAGGTAAGCGTTACAGAACGCGAAGCCAGTACTTAAAATACTCCACCTGAGCGTAATGGAGGACACAGGAATTGACAATTTATCCCAGCTTTTGGGAGAGTTAAGGGCAGAAGTCCATGCAGCTTGGTCTGAAACCAACTCTCTTATGAGAGAGTTGGTGGTTAACAGAGAGTGCACTGATGAATTGGGTCGCCAATTACTACAGTCCCAAGAAGGACAAGCACCACTTCCTAGTGTGGTTTCACAGGGTCAAATTTAAGCTCCCAGTCCTCCTCTACAAGTAGTTTTACCCAGGAACATTCCACTAGCAGCCCCAGAGAGATTTACAGGGGACCAAAGGCTTTTTGCAGTTTTTATAAACAAATGTTATTTACATTTTCTATGTAGACCCCGGGTCTTTCCTTCAGATCAGGCCAAGGTGGCATTTGTGTTGTCATATCTGGGTGGACATGCTGCTGACTGGTCCATCCCTTAGTTAATCGAGATGATCCATTACTGAGGAATTTCCCTGGTTTTCGGCAGGAGTTAGAGAAACTCTTTGCTCATCCGGCTCAGGGACAGGCCTTAGATAATGAGCTGCTCTCTTTATGCCAAGGTAACCCAGAATGGCTGGCTTATATAGCTTCCTTTAATCGATTAGTGGTAGAGACCAATTGGCCTGAGGAGAAGGGAACCACACTCTTTTATCGAGGACTACGAGGAGAACTCAAAGATATTTTAGCGCAAGTAGTGAATCCTCCTACAGGTTGTGACGAATTCATAGACCTGACAATACAGCTGGATCACCGATTGCAGAACCGGCGCTCTTATCGGGCCAGGTCAGAGACTAGATTACTCTATGTTCCTTTAAAAGACTCTGGAACTCGTCCAATGACTGAAAGTCATCCTGAGCCAATGCAGTTAGGAGGTGTTTGGAGCCCCATATCTAAGGAAGAAAGAGACCAAAAAAGACAACAGAATGTATGTCTCTATTGTGGTTCAGCAGGTCATCATTTGCGAAACTGTCCAGTGAAACCACCATGGAAACCAGTGGGAGCAGTGGACAAGGTGGACAGGAAAATCACAGAAACTGAACAGCTGGAAAACTCCAATGCCTATGAGTGTAGCGGTCGACTTGTTGAGCCAAAAGAAGGTAGTGACCTTCAACCTTCCAAGATATATGCTCTGGAAGCATATGTGGACAGTGGTGTGATTGGGAACTACATGGAATACGAACTAGCAGGCAAGATGGGTATTGGTATGCACCCAAAGGCTGTGATAGAAAATGTCACCGCAGTAGATGGTACTCAACTAATATCTGGACCAGTGACGAAGTGTACTGAAGTTTGCACCTTGCTTTGCCAGGAGGGACATTGAGAAAAGATCTTGTTTGACCTAATTAGTGCTCCAAAGTTTAACATAATTTTAGGAATTCCATGGCTAGAGAAACATAATCCACAGATTGATTGGCATGCCAAAACCTTAGTTTTGACCGAGGAATGCAGGTATTCCTGCTACGTTCAAGGTGGAACCTTTGAAAAAGAAGTCCCGGTGATTTTAAGAGAATAACCCATTTTAGGGTTAATAGGAACCCTTCCACCGGAGTATCAAGATTTTCAAGAAGTATTCGAAGAAGAACAGGCTAACGTTTGCCTCCTCATCGGCCATATGATTGTCAAATTGATTTGATCCCTGGTTCAAAAACCCCATGCAGCAGAATGTATGCCCTAACTGAACAAGAAAATATTCATTTGAAGACTTATTTGGATAATTACCTAGACAAAGGTTTTATTCGACGTTCTAAGTCCCCCATCGTGTCTCCTCTGTTTTTCGTGCCCAAGAAAGAAGGGGACCTTCGTACTTGCATAGACTACTGTGCCCTCAACCAGATCACAGCCAAGAACTGGTACTCCCTTCCACTCATTCCAGTTTTAATGGATCAAGTTAAGGATGCCAACATGTTTACTAAACTAGACTTTCGAGGAGCTTACCACTTAGTGAGAATCAAAGAAGGAGATGAATTTGAAGACTGCTTTACGCACAAAATACAGCTTGTACGAGTACCAAGTCATGCCCTTTGGCTTATGCAACACCACATCAGCTTTCCAGAATTTTATGAACAATGTTTTATGCAAACTGTTAGATGTCTGCACTTGACTACATTCTCATTTATTCAAACTCGGTCCAAGAAAACATAAACCATGTAAGAGCAGTACTCCAGAAACTGCAACAACACAAGCTATTTGTCAAACTAGAGAAATGCTCCTTTCTTGTGACATCAGTGGAGTTTCTGGGATTCGTCCTGTCACCTGTGGGAATCCAAATGGATAACCGAAAAGTTGACGCAGTTCTAAATTGGCCTTCCCCAACGTCAGTGAAAGGAGTCCAAAGTTTTTCTGGATTTGCAAATTTTTACAGACGCTTTGTTGCAGGATTTTCACAACTAGTCCACCCAATAACCAGAGCGACCAGAGAGTCACTTTTACCTTTTTTGAGATGCAGCTGGGCCTTTAAGGACATTGTTTGCTTATCAGGGCTTTGGGGGGCGCTTACCCGAGCATGCCCGACTCACCTTTGCGCGTTCTTACACCTTTCATTTTCCCCACAATACCAGATATAGTAGGTTTCATTAAATAGCCTTGGCAGACAAAGACTTGTCTTTTTGGTGTATTTATCGTATCTTTGTAGTGTCTTAGTGATGCTTACAGTGTGTGTCGTAGTCCCCGGTTTCTTAGCCAGTAGTGACCAGTAGTGGCCCAGCACGACATTGAAGTCTTTATTAAAGATTGACAGTTCAAAGGCTATTGTAGCCCACAGTCACCGTCCACTATTCTTCTTGGAAATGTTTGTATGAGGCTTCCGACCGTGGATTTTCTTGGCAAGCCTGATAGAGTTTGCAAGCCAAAAATGCTCCCCACTAGTCTCAAGCAACCGTCTTACGACCGTTCTTCTTGCTACACCCACTTTCCTGATGAGTAGACGGTCCTCAGTCCCTTTAGTCCCCAAACAAACGATTATTGCTCACTCCTGATGCCGCTCAGCACAGCACAGGGCTGATAAGCAACGCCACCGGAGCAAGGTATGGCACTGGCCCCTGCAGCCTCTTGACAGAAAGTCAATACGGGCCCGGGGGCCCAAAGGCTACTTTCTCATGCTCGCAAGGGACTGCCAGGACCACTCTCTTTCATTAGTTATTGACTACACCACAGTGAGGCAACCCACGGCAAAAAGCCACTCACCACATATAGTTGATCCAGCGATTTGGTGATAATTACCCACAGATACTTTATTCCCCCTTGGCCAATTTAAATGGCAGCCTGATCTGGATACACCTAGAGAGGTGGCCGTTGATAGCGAGCCGTATTGAGGATGGAGAGTAGTTATCTCTTATTGATTGCACACATTTTGGACCGAATCCCATGTGAGTGAGTGAGGGTTCAAAAGATGAACATCAATTCAACGCGGTTGACCGCTGGTGTTTGTTTGATCTCTATCTTTTCTATAAGGTGGCAGAGCCTCTGGATGTCATCAAAGGTCTGTCTCCCATGAATAAAGCCTCACTGGTCAGGGGCTATCAGTTTAGAAAACAGTGGGATCAGTCTCTGGTCCGTGGTCCGGAAAGTGTTAAACAGTCGCTTCATCCAAGGTGCAAGTGTAGATCTGCGTTTTTTGTAGAACAGGGCCGTGTATCCGTCCGGTGCTGGCTCCTTGTTGAGAGTGAGAGTGTTAATCGCCTCTTACACCTCTTCTATTCGAATGTCCCCTTCCAGGTCGTCCCTCTTCATGCTATTCAGCTGAGGCAACTGAAAGGAGTCTAGGTAAAAATCCCTTCTAGTCGGAGAAGTCAGAGAAGTAAAGCCACTCATAGAAGGCCACAAAGGATTCCAGTATCACCTTGTTTTCGGTTACCATTTCCCCAGTCTCAGAGGCTATCTTTAGGATGGTCTCGGCAGCTGACTTTCCCTTGAGTTGTCAGGTCAGCAGACGGTCAGCCTTGTTTGCCCCCACATAATGTATTTGCTTCATGTATAGAAGAAACCTCTCTGCTCTGCGAGTCCGGTGCAAGTCCAACTAGACCTGTTTATGTTGGTACTCACTACGTAACTATCTGTACTGTTTCTCAACTTATGTCTGCCTAATCTCACTTAGCCGGTCTTCCAGCTCCCTCGCAAAGCGCGCCCACTGCTTTTACTGCATGGCCTTTATCGCTGTAAGTTCCCCCCTCAGCATAGCCTTAAAGGAATTCCACATTGTCGCCAGGCTGATGTCCGGAGTGTCATTATCTCTGAAGTATTGCTCTATCTTTTCTCCTACCATCTCTGCGAGGACTGGATCCCCTAGAGTGTCATTGGGAAATCCCCACACAGTTCCAACCGACCCCAGGGGAACTGAGCTTAATTCTCAGAGGGGCATGATCAGATAGTGACATTGAGCCCAGTTCCAAATTCAACACCCTCCCTATTAGCCCAGGAGTCACTTATGTGTAATCTATTTGAGACATTTTGTGATGTACGTGTCAGTAATAGGTGTATCCTTTTTCATCTTCCTTCAGCACCCTCCAGGCATCCCTGAGAAGCAGCCTCTCACACTTTTCTTCCAATGCTTTAGACTGGGCTGACATGTACCTTAGCCCTCCCGAGCTTCTGTCATCCTGAGGGACCCAGGCCAAGTTAAAATCTCCCGCCAAGATGATCTTCCCTTCAGCAGACTTTCCCAGCAGAGTGAGAACTCCCCTCAGAAAATCATCTTGGCTGCTATTTGGAGCATACACCGAGGCCAGCGTAAACAACTGTTGTTCCATTCTAGCTGTGACAAACAGATATCGTCCTTTCTTGTCCCCCTGTGTATTGTATTGTATTAGTCATTTATATAGCACCATTTGCCCATTTGTATGTCCTCAATATGCTGCAGTTGGAACGGCCTCAGACCCTGGAATGCAGGTATGGGTGACATCTAAGAGGAGGCTGAAGATGCATCTATCTGTGCATTTGGCCAATATTAGGACCTAGGAGTGCTGGCTAGGCTTCAGTAAGCAACCCAAGAGGTCAGGCATGTGGGCGGCTGCTGTGGGAGGTCACTATATAGCACTAGTGCAGGAGACTTGATGTGTATCCAGCTGGAAGATATTTTTACGTAGGTTGTCGATGTTGAGGTAAGTCTGGTGTTTCAGTGCAAGACCATATCTGCATTCTAGAGTGCGTGGATGGATAGACTTGCCTGCATCTGAATGTTCACCAAAGTGGTGCATTTACATTCCTTATGCTCCGATGCAGCTTAACTTCGATGTTATAGTGTCATCCGATCCTCTATGTGAGAGAAGAACCAACTACCCTCGTAGATGTTTGTGGACACTATGGACTGGCTACCCTGCTAGTCCACAAGATGCAATAGATTGGGAGCCGTAGAGCATCTTGTCGGGGACAGACAGGCTGTCATAGAAACTAAGCAAATGGAATTCTCTGAGTGCTATAGACAGGTTATCTTCATAGTCTGATTACATATCTGCCATGTTCAACAAACGCTAACCAAGCAGTTTAATAAGCACAATGTCAAAGATTTCTGCTTGTAGTTGATGTGTGATGCGCTAGGAGGCTAGGTTAAGCAGTTATAGGTGCAATGGAGGGTTATCAACATATATCTTTGGGCATCCTGGGGAGGCTAAACAAGGTAGGCATAAATGCTTTAAGTGCACCTGTGTGTTAACCTGCATGTGCTTTCATTTAGTTACAGTGCAAGACCTGTACATTTAGGGAGTCCTTGAATGCCACAAGCACCTCACACAGTTTCCCCTGCGCGTTAGCCTGGTATACACGCGAGAAGTGAGGAAACCATCCCACCGCTTGATCCAGGTTCCTGATTTGTGTCTCCTGCAATGATAATACATCTACCTTTTCCCTTTTCAAAAACATTTTTTTTTTCCTTTTGACCAGCGTGTTCTTCCCCAGAACATTTACATGTTATAAGGTTAAAAGGCCTTGCCATACTTCCTATTGCCTGTTCCTGGACTGCCCACTAGCCAGACATCTGAGAACATCGGCTCCCTCTCAACCTCCCCAACAACCAAACAACAACCCACACCCCCAACCCAGGCCCACCACCCAGGTCGAATCACTAATCCATGAGATCTGTTGAAAAACCTGAAGGTGTTTCAACACCTTGTCCCCAGAGATCTCTTATTCAGGTGGCCTAGGGAGGGACACCGCTTTTGGATTCTAACCCTGGGGGTGGACAAGTGAGGTAGGATCACTTGAGTAGGAGGTCCTTGGGGAGTGGGAAAGATGTGCCGGAAGCGAGACATAGTATCCCCCGTTTTCTAACCCTTCCTTACCCCACCTTCCCTCTGCCTTTGTGGGTTACTCCAACTCCCACAATTCCCCTCCTTGTGTTATCGGTCCAAAGACTGAGATGAAGAAGAGGAAGATTGAGACGGGAAATATTACCATCCATTCTAGGCAATGGCATTGTCCCGCTAATGAGGTCATGCAAAGACAGTCATCCCATCCTAACTATACACATCTGATGACCCTCCCCAATCAAGCAGAGGATAAGAGTTGGAGCATAGAAGCAAAGGGCGAGCAGTTTGGAGCCCGAGAAGGAGCACAGACAGGAGACCAAGCGAGCAGACGAACGGTGTTGCCTGGGAACCCCGAGTTCCACGGTCGGAGAATGAACAGCCAAAAAAGCTAAGGCCCTAAGAAGTCATCTCCCAGAAGGGGGTTGCTTGAGGCCACAGACCCCCCCGGGAGATCCTGGTGCAGGTGCTCGCTCCCTGGGCATATGAGAAGGCCTGGTAGTGTAACATTGGCAGTGGAAGAGACCCTGACCACAACATGCAGCGAATGATACAACGAAGCACACCCGGTGAGTTCAAAGTGAAAGGCGCGGGCGCGAGTGAAAAACAAGGTTGCAAAATGAAGACATGCATATGTTGAGAGACGCGTTGAAGATGACAGCTTGAAATAATGTGATAAGAAACAAGGCAGTGGCAAGGACGTATGTACGTTTACACAAACCAAGAGTCATTTTGATGGTGAAATACTGAAGCAGCTTTGCCAAAGGGAAAGGAAGCTGCGCTAGGCTCAAGATTCGAGGGAAAGTCAGACAAGGACAATTGTGTGACAGCCTCACTAACAAGAGTGGTCCCGCACAGGGCTGGCGAATACTGTGCGTTTGCAAAGGTCTCTGTCAGGTAAACCTTTGAAGAATTGTTGAACTGTTGGGGAAGGGAACCCTGCTGTGATACAAGTGTCAAACTACAAGTGTTAAACTGTTGGGGAAGGGAACCCCATAGTGAACCCTAATTCAGGCAAGGGGGGCCTGAGTGAACAGGGCTCTGAGAAACTGATACTGAACCAGGCGAGGGAAGCCTGGGTGATATATATGATACTGAGCTGTGTCGCAAGCTGGAATTGAGTTTCGTGAACTGTGTGAACTTCGAGCCAGGCAAGGAGGGCCTGGAAGAACTGTGTTTTATTGAACTGTATGAAATAGTCACTGAACCTCCTACCAAACTCTTATTGCTGAAGCTTAGGGAAGGGAGTGTGAGGTAGGCATGGTATGACAAGTAGACACATAAACAAATGAAAAGTTTCAAAAACCTTTATTAAAGTAAAAGGGGGGAGGCTGGGGACTTCCTAACTGGCCCTTTTCTATAATGGGTGTAGGCTCAACCATCAAAATAAGCGTAACTAGTGTGTGTCAGTCTGGTCAAATAAAAGAACGTGTCTATGTCAAAAAATGTAAGCTGGCCCTCACTCTCTTACAAAAACACTAAGTGGTGGGATAGGTCAAAAACAAATGGGTGCATCAAAGTAAAGTCAGGAGGATCTTGGAGTTGAATGACACTCCCTTCCCCAGGCTTGGATAACACTAGTTCAATGTGAGCTTGGATGAATAGTTCACACAGTTCCATAAAAAGTTCACACAGTTCAATAAGGTATAGTTCTTCCAGACGTCCTTGCCTGGTTCTGTACACAGTTCAATGATATACAGTTTTCAATTCTTCCTGACTGTCATTGCCTGATTCAACACATAGTTCATTATCCAATTCTCAAGGTCCGGTTCTCTCAGGCTTCCCCTACATGATGCAGGACCACACCGGGGTTTCTTTCCCCAGCACTTCAACACTTGTAACTTTGGTTTCCCACAGCGTTCCCTTCCCCAACAATCCTTTCAAGACTTGTCTGACAGAGACCTTCGTCAACGCACAGTAATCGCCAGCCTGGTGCGGGACCACTCTGCCAGTGAGGCTAACACAAATTCAGGATCAGATAACAGAGACTTTCGCAAACGCACAGTATCTGACCTCGCCCTGTGTGGGACCACTCTGTTACTAGGCCACTTTGCAGTTCACAACAGTTCCTCTTTCTGTGCCCTTGGCACTGTTTCACAATTGTTTACTTGAGTGTCCTCACCCCATTTCATTAATTCTCAATTTGGGTCCCAGATCCCCACTTCACAATTTCTCTTCTGCTCGAATCTCGAGCCAGGCACAGCTTTCCCTCATGTAGATAAAGCTGTATCACTATTTCGTTCTCAACAAGTCTTTCAACTCGTATACACATACACGTAACCTTGCCGCCGACTTGTTCCTTATCAAAACCTTTCTTTAATGTGTAATTGCAGTTCATATCTTCAACGTTTCTCTCATCACACGTATCTTCAAGACTTGTCTCTTGGTACTTTTCTCACGCCTTGCGCCTTTCACCAACTCGGTTTCCTTTCCCCCTGGACTCACTGGTGGTGCTTCGTTTCCTCCTTTGCAGCGTGCAGAGGTCAGGGTCTTCTTTGCTGCACCTCCGACACTCACAAGCCTTCCAACGAACCCGGGAAAGTGAACACCTGCTCCAGGGTCTCTCAGCCTGGCTCGCTGCTTCCAGCATCGCCCCTCTGGCCTTCCGTAGACGCAACCTTGATGCCACGCTTTCAGCAGGCGTTCTGCTTCTCGAGCCTGCAGTGTCTTGGCAACTCACTCTCCGACCACATGACTTGGGAAACTCTGGCTTCTCCGCACACCCGCCGGCTCAGACACCTGCTCATCGGGCTCCAACTCTCTCCCTGACTTGTTCTGAGCCGCACCTTTTATACCTTGCACAACGGTCAAGTGGAGTCAGGTGTAAACGGTCAAGGTGGATTGCCTGACCCTACCCTGCCTGATTTCATTAACGGGACACTGCCATTGCCTAGAATGGAAAGTGTTCCTCCTCATCTTGATCTTCCTCTTATTCGTCACAGTTTTTGATCTTAAACTACGAGGAGGGGAATTGTGGGAGTTGGAGTAAAGGCAGAGGGAATGTGGGATAAGGAAGGACTAGGGATTGGGGAACCAGTGTACAGGAGGGTGGAGCAACCTCTGACGGGCCCATGAGATCAGAGTTCACCCTCTAGTACTTTAAGACGAGATAGCTGCACCTTGAGGAGGATGGGGTGCAGGATTCTCTTACTCCAACACCAATCAATAACGCCAAGTCAATGGTTTGGCAAAGGGAAGTCTGTTTAATGACAAGTACAAAAAACGGGGAAACAAATGGAAATCAACAGTGATGTGATCGCCCGTCTCGCTTCAACTCCCCAATTCTTCATTCAGGCAGCAATTCTTATAGGCAAAATTCGTCATAATTGACGTGTAACACTCCAAAGTTTGTCATGCAATTCTATTGGTCGGGAAAGGTAACTTAAGTATAGGACCTATATCTGTATATGGTAACAGAGTGTGAGGATTGGATAATTCTTATCGGATGGGCTTCTACGCCCATCCCTCTACATCACTTGTGATAGACGTCACTACAAGTACAACGTTTTATTGGTTCTACTAGCTATAGGACCCTAGATTATTTGGTCCATTGTGATTGGGTAGGTTACACCCCTAGACATAAATCTCCACTTTAATTAGCAGCATGCAGAATGGACACCCAGATGCGGTGTGCCCCAAGATTCACCCTGCCTCCCTTCCACATTGCCTCTTCTTCTAAGGCCATTACATCTCTATTCATAACTTTTCGTCTTTGAGTGTCATCTTTTGGTTGTCGTTTCGTTCATCTGTGAGTCTGTCCGGGCCCTTAGGTCATCACCATTCACCTTCCATTAAGGCTCTTTGGGTCTCTTCGGGGACAGTCTTTATGTAATCTTCATTTCGTGTCAGCTGCTGGTACGGTTGTCTCTGCGGGTACCGTGCAGCCCATGGTTGTCTGGTTATAGGCACTTCAACAGGTATTGCTCTTCTGATGGGCACTGGGCGGAGTCCTAGTGCTGCTCTCTGTTGGTTTATTTGTTCCTCATACGTCACATATCTTGGCGAGTATGTTCCTGGTACCTCAAAATGGTTGGCTGGAGTGCAGGCCATATCTGGGACCTCCTCTACACCATGTCTCGCCCTGCAGTGGTTCTTCCCTACTTCCCAAGGACCCCCTATTCAGGTGGTTGGGAATCCAGGGTTGGGAATCCCAGGGTTGGGATCCAGAAGCGATGGCCCTCCCCTGGCCACCTGAATAAAGGATCCCCAGGCACTAGGTGTTGAACACTGTCAGTTTTTTCACAGGAGTGACATTCAACTCCATTACCATCCTGACTTTACTTTGATACACTCTTTTATTTTGACCTATATTCCACCACTTATTTATTGTGACAGCGTCAGGGTAAGCTTAGGTTATTGACATAGACATTTCTTTATTTTGATCAGACTGACATGGACTAGTTCTTTTTTATTTGATGGTCGAGATTACTCCCATTATAGAGATACGGCCAGTTAGGAAGTTTCCAACTCCTCTCTAAACTTCTCTAAACTTAATAAAGGTTTTCAAAAACGTTAATTTGTGTCTGTGTCTACTTTTGATACCATGCCTGCCTCACAGATCCCAGGGATTCTCACTCACCGGACGTGACCCTGTTGAACACACGAGCCATAATATACTGTGGGATTCCAATACACCCCACTCGGAAAACAAGTTATCCCCATATCAATCGCCCACCTTGCCTAGAAGCCCACTGGGCCTCCAACAACTACAACCGTTAACAAACTTTCATTTGCTTCATCCTTTTAGCCGTTCCTCAGACCGAGCGGGCGAACCCGTTCATCTTCAAAAACCTCCTATAAAACTGAATATTTTTCCTCCCAGATCCGCAAAAGTTAGATGTCTGGACCTCCATGGACGGCGATAACACCCACGGCTCGCATGGCCATGCTGCCTTCTCGCTTCCTCTCTCCTTCCTTGGGACGAGTTCCGACTCCCAGCCATGTCTGCTCTTCCCTGGCGGCTTCAAACTTGTGCTTTCATCTGCTAGCTATAGGATACTCTCCCCTTCCTCCAGCATTGTGGTTCCCCATTGTCTGCCGTTCCATTTAAATAGTAGACAAAATGGGAAGGTCCCCCTGTATCTGCCATTTTTTTGTGTCTGAAATTTGGTGACTGGCACCATCACTCTCCTCTTTTGTAGAGTAGATTGTGCCAGGTCTTGGTAGAGGTAGAGGAGGAGCCTCCTCTTCACTTTTTCCTTACTCCCGCCGTCTTCTGACCCCAACACTGTTGAAGTGCCTCTTCCTTTGGTTTGGGAGCAGGGAGTCGCAGAAGAGTAGCGCTCTACCTCCCCTGTACTGCATTGGATTTTTGGACATGGCATCGGCCGGTCACAAGCCGATCACGCACCTTGCAGGGGCTCTCCAATCTCATGCTGAGTGCTCTCCTCGCTCCCCAGATCTCACGCAGCCCCGGGTCGACCCCCTCAGATTACCGCCTGTCCGGCTCCGATCTTTGCTTCAGTGCTAGAGGTCTGCCTTCGGCCAGCATCCACACAGCAGCCTGGGGTCTGGCTAGGCCGTCTTCTTTTCAACCTAAAGTTCACCATTTGCGGCTTCCTCTTTATCCCAAATGCCTCTGGGAGATCTCAGTGCCCCTTATGCAGGTCACCACCGACAGACAAACCCACGGCCCTGCCCCCGCGCACTGGCCTGCTCCTGCTGTTACAATGTGCCAGATTCATCAGGGCCACTGTGCTTGCATGTGTCTCAGCTTCATTGCAGGGTCCGGGTCGCTATCGCTAGTCTTGTCTAATTTCACCGGGAGGGTGTTTCTTGCCTCCCAGTCTCCCTCTTCTTCCTCGGACCATGCTGCTCCTGCTCATTCTCCTGTGCACCCAGGGGGGGCAGGATGTACTCCTGCTGCAATCTCAGGCTCCCCGTGCCTGCAGCCTCACGTACCCAGAGTGGCACGTCTCACAGCTGGCTCTCTGCTTCCCTGCCAGCTCCTCCTGATCTCACCACCGCCGTACCTGTGGGACTCTGTGTCAGGTGGGTCCGAGTCCTCCTCTCTCCTGCAGGTGGGCCAGCCAATCCCCTGGTGTGCTTCTGGGTCTCATAGGCCATGCCGCAGACCCCCACCCCGGCGCCATCTCTTTTTCTCCTTACTCTGCTCTGCCGACCATCATCCGGGGGTCTCTGCTGCCACTGTGGAGTGGTTTCTATGCTTGGAGGTTGCAAATTCTGTTACTTTATTGAGGCCCAGAGGGAGAGTGCCATAATTAGGTCCTCTCCCGTCCGGCGGCCATCTTGGAATCCGGCAGATGTATTTTTACACCTGATGCATGACCGGTGTTCTGAAATGTGGATGTTAGCCACTTTCATGGTTTGTCCTATGTACCTGAGGCCACAAGGACACTCAATGCAGTAGATGACACACCAGGGCTTGCAATTAGTCATTTCCCTTATCTGCCAGTTAGTGTCACCTACTTAAATGGTATTCATTTTTTTGGTCAATTTGCACACTGAGAAAGAGCCAAATGGAAAGTGGCATATCAGAGGTCTTAGATCCCACAGTGTAGTTAGGAGTTTTTGTCTAGACAGATATACGTGCACCAGGTTGTCCCATATGATATGATATGATATGATAATGCATTTATAACGCGCCCATACACAAGTGTTTCAAGGCGTGACGAGGCAAGGGAGGGGAAACAGTGGGAAGACAGACAACGATCCTACTAGGCCAGGTGTTATTCAGATCGCGCAGGTGCATGGGTAGGGAGAAAGGGCAAGTGGGGGAAGGGAGAGGGGAAAAGTGCAGTGCAAGGGATAGAAGAATAAATAAGATAAATAAAAGCGGCCAGATGGTGGCAAGTGCAGGGTAAGAGCAGAAATAAGTGCTGGTAGGGGGACTGTAGGGATACAGAAAACAGTCCCCAGGTGCGGGGGCTTCCCAGTGGGACAGGGCGGGTGTGCAAAAAGTGGGGCCTGGACCCAAGATCAGAAAGGGTGGCCAGGTAACCAGTGGAGTTTCAGCCAGGAATGTCATCAGGGGAGAGAGGCAGAGAAAGCAGAAGCAAAGAGGAAGATTTTGAGGTGTTTCCGGAACCGGAGATGGTTCTCCTCAAGTTTCAGGGAGGCAGGAAGGATGATCCAGAGGGAGGCCCCTGCTGAAGAGAGAGCTCGACCACCCATTTGTTGCTTGGAGAAGCGACTGACCCTGAGGGAGTTGAAGGCAGATGAGCAAAGAGCCCGAAAAGGAAGGTATTTGGGAAGAGAGAGTTGAAGGTATTTCGGCCCCAGGTCCCAGATATGATATGATATGATGTGTCATTTATAAAGCGCCTGTACACAAGTGTTTCTAGGCGTGACAAGACAAGGAGGGGGAAACAAAGGGAGGACAAAATAACGATCCTTCTAGGCCTTGTGTCATTCAGATTGCACAAGTGCAGGGAAGAGGGAAGGAGAGAAGTGCCGGGGGGAAGGGAAAGGGAAGTGCAGTTAACTCACAAGTGCAGCCAGCGGGTGGCTCATAAGTGCAGAGGGAAGGGACTGTAGGGTTTCAGATACAGACCCTTAAGTGCTGGGGAGCCCGGAGGAAGTGCGAGGGCAACTGGACATGCAGGAGCCTGGGCCCAAGTTCAGAGGGTGACCAGGTCACTAGTGCGCAAAGCAGTCAGGTGCATCAGCAGGGGGAAGGAAGAGAGAAAGCGGAAGTGAAAAAGAAGGTCTTGAGTTGCTATTGGAATCGGAGGTGGTTCTGCTCAAATTTGAGAGAGGCAAGGAGGCTGTTCCAGAGGGATGCCCCAGCCGAGGAGATAGATCTGCCTCCAACTCTCTACTTGAAGAAGCGTCTGACCCTCAGAGAGTTGGAGGTGGATGAGGGGAGAGCTCGAGAAGGAAGATTTTTGGGAAGAGAAAGTTGAAGGAAAAGAGGGCCCATGCCAAAGAAAGTCCCATAGGTGCGTAGCTCTCTTGAGGGCAAACAAGGAGTTTTTGTTCTGGCAGACTTAAATGAACAAGTGGACAATACTTTTTACTATTTTTTTGAGGTCCAAGGTGTTAAGACAATGCGTGGGCACACATGTCACGCTGCTTTCTGTTGTCGTACTCTTGAATGGTTCCAAGAAAGCTTCTCGAGGAGTGCATCTAGCTCGTTTTTTATCAATTCTTTTGGGCTAACTTTTATTAAGCAATCAGTTATCCAAGATCTCATTGTTTGAATAGAAGTCTGCTAGTGAGATGCAGTTGTGTCTTAGTCTGAGATAAGAGCCGTATGGCATGGTGTCATTCAGACTGCATGGGTGAGAACATTTGAAATGTAAGAGTATTACGATCACTTGACTTTCTAATAACAAACAGGCAAGTATGCTGTTCTCATTTATTATGACAAGATCTCAGAAGTTTACCTGTTTGTTGCTATGTTCCATAGTGAATTGAATATTACTATTGCACTGGCTATGCCACTGGAAAAACAGCATAAGCCTATCTACTCTGCCTTGCCAGATGAAGGTTATATCATCCATATAGCGTTTCCACAGTTTAAAGTAACTGTGATAGGGATTGTTCAAAGAAAGTAAAAATATGATGGCCAAGCTTAGAACAACTGCTGCTCCCATGGTGGCACATCACACTTACATACAAAATTGTTCATCAAATAGACAAAAGTTCCTTTTTAGTGCAATAGTCACCCTGTTTTGGATATCATGATGAGTCAGGTGATCACTGGTACACTCAATGGCCTGCTCCTGAGGGATGCTGGTGTAGAGGGATTGTATGTCCATTGTTACCAAATGTTCTTTATTGGGATCAAAGGCCAGGCCTTCAAAACTTTTAATTGCCGAGGTAGTGTCCCTAAGGTATGTAGTGGTACGCTGACTCACCGGTTTAAAATAAAATAGTCGATACATTTCTAAAAAGTAACCCCATCCACAACAATGGGTCTGCCTGGTGGATTGGTGTTGTCTTTATGTATTTTAGGAATGGCATGAAATAAACGGACACAATCTGAAAAATTATTAAGATATTCAAATTCATTTTTGGTTATCCAGTTTCTCTGGAAACGAAAACATGGTGGTTTCTAGAATGTTATATTGAATGTCAGTGGTGGGGACTTTTCTGAGAGTGATGTGGTTGTCCTTAACATTGAGTAGATCAAATGCCATCTTTTTGCATTGATTAGTGTTCATAACCACAGTCCCTCCTATTTTGTCTGCCAGTTTAAGAATTAGGTCAGGGTTGGTGCTGCGTGATTTAAGTGCTGTTCTTTTAAAATTGCAGATATGTCTGGAGCATTTATTAGTATTCTTTAACACTGCAAGATCCCTAATGATATATTTCTCAAAAGTAGTGATTTAATTGGGTACTTGATTGTGAAGAGGCGTGAAATTGGATTGGGGTCTACGACCGGTATTGGTTTCCCCGATGTATTCCGTAGTGTTATTAAAAAACACTTTAAGACGAACATTGTGAAAGAAGCATCTCATTTCCATTACAGCCTTAAACCAGTCAGTGGAACTGTTTGGGACAAATGAAAGACCTTTGGTCAGCCCTGGAGATGCGAAGCAAGCCTACAAGTTGTGCTGTGTTTTTTCACATTGCTTTATCATACTCATTGCCATCCTAAAATACCCTGAATAAACCGTGTTTTACATTTGTAATTATGTGTGACCTGTTTGTTCATCGTACATAGAATGTGGGCATTGCAAGTACCATACTGGGTACCAAGGCATGCCCAGTATGTTTTCTGGTCCAGGGTAGACTTGAGTTTTCTTCCGGAATGGGCTGTCGGTAAGAAGGAATTTGTGGATTGTTGCCATTGAGGTATGGGAGATTCAGCATTGAAGGTTGGGTGGGGGGTTGAGATTGGGGAGCCAGCCTGCTAATAACTTCTGTGTTCAAATACACTCCCATGTTTGGGGCACTGCATTTCCGGAGCACCCAAATTTGATGCACCTCTGTATCATCCCCATCCATTCTACCAGGCGGCTGAGGAGAGGTAGGTCCTGATCCAATAAAAGAGGTGAATTTGGAGTGCTGCATTCTCCTGCTGGTAATGGACAACCATATGTAAAAGGAAATGGTATTATAGCACTGCAGCATTCGCTACAGTGAGTAGCTCCTACCAAAAAGACCAAGCCAATATAAATGTTTTCACTCATAACAATGCAAGTTCCCATTCACATTTAATTTCTAAGGAGAAAAACAAGAACTTTTCTCTAAACCTATTTAGTTAACAATGTATTTTGACTACTGTAAGACATAACTTCTCTCCTCGTGTGCCTATGCTTCTTTAAGGTTTTTTCCTTCCTGAGTTGTCTATTCATCCGTGAATTCTGGTATTTTTGCAGAACTAAAATAATGCAGATTTTTTTTAAAGAAATGTGTTATATGGGGTGTGTCTGGATGGTTCATATACATCTGTTGGGACCAGAGTAAATACAAAATACTAAATAAGATTACTTCTTGTCTTACTGTGGATAAACCCCAGAGAAAGAGAGGAGATGCGAATTACCATTGGTGTGTTCAGGCCATGATATCTTGCATCCCCACAATCAAAAGATATGGGCATGTCCAGGGAGGGGATAGATGGTGCATATACATCAGTTGGGACTAGAGTATTTATAAAACAGGATGATCTCTTGACTTTCTGCAAATTAACCCCAGCGAGAGAGTACGGATGTGAATTACTATGGGTGTGTTCAGCCCATGATAGCTTGCATCCCTGCAATTAGAAGGTATGGCATGTCCAGGGAGGGGCTAGATAGTGCATATGCATCGGTTGGGACAAGAGTAAATAAAGAATAAGTTGACCTCTTGCCTTACTGCAAATTAACCCCAGAGAGAGAGGAGATATGGATTACCATGGGTGTGTTCAGGCCATGATATCTTGCATCCCTGCAAGTAAAAAGGTATTGTGGTGTACCGGCAGGGGCTAGATGGTACATATCCATTGCAGGATGACCACCTTCCTTATTGCAAATTAACCCCAGAGAGACAGGGCGTGGCTCCCCTATGAGGAGAAGGGACTAATTGTCTAGATTTGTCACAGTAAAAACAAAACAGGATGGCCCTTGCCATAATGTGAATTAACCCCAGGGAGAGAGGGGAAAGCGAATTACCATGGGTATGTTCAGGCCTTTATATCTTGCATTCCCACAATCAAAAGGCATGAGCATTTCTAGGTAGGGTGTAGAAGATGCAGGTACATCGGTTGAGGGGATCAGAGTAAGTATATCTGCCACCTTCTCGAAGACCTTGACCTCAATGTCCTCGCTCTCACGAGACATGGTTCACGGCAAGCTATGTCACAGGTTTTTACACTCTCCTCCCAGATGTCTACAAGATCCTCCCCGAACCCAGAACCAATCGGCCCGGAGGTGGAGTGGCACTGATCTTTCCTGAGTGGGTTCCTGCATCTGTCATTCCCACATAGGCCTATTCCTCCTTTGAATGCCTGGTCTGCAGGCTCTCTATCTCTGCCGGCCTCTCTCAGACTGTGGCCACCATTTACAGGCCACCAGGCCAAGTCGCACTCTTCCTCTCAGAATGGTCAGACCTCACCTCTTCTTGTCTCTTCCTCTCAACTTCTACTGCTCTGAGATCTCAACATCCACCTGGATGCATCTGACCACTTCGCTGGGCTTTTCCGCAACATTTGCAACTCTCCCTCTCCATTCTACCCTCTGGTCCGACACACTCTGTCAGACACACCTTCACATTAGACATCTCCGTCTCTAACCCTCTCACTACTCCTCTCTCTTGGACTGACCACTTTCTGCTCTCCTCCCACCTGAAGCTTTGTGTCCCCCAGGCAAAGCCCACCCCAGAACTGCCACCTTCCTTCTCGGTCATTCGGCCGATGAAGCAAGCGTCAGTGGCCACCTGCGGCTGACTCCCACTCTCTGACACATCCCTCTCCAACCTGCATCTTTCCATCGCCAACACTCCGGACATTCTTGCCCCTGTCATGAGGGTCAGTCTGAAGCCTAACTCCAGGTGCAACTCTTGGTATGACTCTGACCTGTCCACCTTGGAATGTAAGTGCAGGGTAGCTGAACGGAAGTGAGGGTATCAGGAGCATCCTAGGACAAATTGGCCTGCAGCCTGCTCCTAAGGCAATATTAGCAGAGTAGAGTAGTAGTAGGGGTGGAGGTAGTAGTAGTGGTTGAGAATAAGATAGTAGGCACCGGGAGTAGTGGAGTAACGAGTGAAGGAAATAGGTGGTAGAGTGGTAGTCGGTAGTAGAGGGGTGAGCAGGGTACCATATCCCTGAGTGTCCGTGAGGGTCTGAATAGAGGCTAGCAAAGGGGTGAGCAGGGCACCATATCCCTGAGTGTCTTGGAGAAGTAAAGGCAGTAAAGGGATAGTGGTAGTAGTGGAAAAGGAACAGTAGTAGAGGGAGAGTGGGAAGAGCAACGCTGAGTGGCAGAATAAGAGTAGCTATTGGAGTAGACTGAAACAGATCATGTCTAAAAGAGTAGTAACAAATGGGGAAGTAGAGTGTGAGGAAGGAGGGAGGTGAAGAAAACAGAGGTAGAGGGGTCGTTGGACGTACAAGCGTCAATAAGGACAGGAGTAGGAAAGGAAGTAAGATCGAACGGTGGAGCTGGAAAGACAGAGTGAATGATTGGAGTGTCAGTGATGTGGTGGGAGGAGAACCGCTTATGAGACCGATAGAGTGAAGCGTCAGATATGAGAGGGTGCGAAAGGAGTGAGCCTGACGCTGGGTTAAAGAAGGCACCATTCATTACTCCCTGAGGATACTTTGCGGGATAGGAGAGGGAAAGTTAGAAGATCCCTAGATAGCCAAGGATTTAGGGAAAACACGAAAAGCCCAGGAAGTGAATAACACGTAGCGGTTACCGATCCCAGTGTTACTAACATCCCTGGAAAGGGATGTAGGAAATGGGGACAAGGCCGGCGTAGACCAGAGAGAGAGGAATGGCCCTAGTGCCAAATATCCCAAGCCTCGCTAGGCCCAGATATCGTCAGCACAAGAAATATGGCTATCCCATCTGTCATGTTTACAGTGAAGTTCTGGGGCGAGGGGCGGGACGGGACCTGGCGGGTGGCGGAAAGTGACGGGGGAAGGTGGGCACAGGGTTTACTCAGTTGTGGTATGTGGAGAAATAAAGGAGGTTGCAGAACCCTCCGCTCCGTCCTGTTACTGCGCAGCGAATGCATGACTACAGTGGCGTGGCTGTGCCTCACCCGGAGTGGGTCCGACACTGGAGACCAGGGGAAAGACATGCGTATCACAACCGGCCAATTCCCGACGCTGCAGGCGCAACACGGCAAGGGAGGAAGCCTGCTGGCAGACACATCACCCGGGGCTGGGGCGGTGAGAGCGTGACCCCGCCTGATAGCGAGAAGGCCTGCCAACATCGGAAGTAGCCCGGGGCCGCGGCACTGACTTTCGCAAGCACACCGGTGAATGGGAGCTGGAGAGAGAGGGAATAGACAGTGCTCGTGCCAAGTGGCGGCCATCATCATACGGAGTCCCACCCCTTCATTTTGACACCACGGTGCTCGTGCCTCTGCTGTCGCCTGTAGAAGGTGATCAAAGGAACTCCAAAGGAATAAAAGTTACTGTGCAACCAGGAGGGAACAATAATGTCTGTCCAGGATATCCCCCAGGCAGTGAATCAAGACATTCAAGCAGCAGGTCAAGAGGCTCCACAAACAACAGCCCCATATAGGCTTCCAGATGCCCTTGCAGTACAGCTACCAGGGGCTTTTGATGTATCACACACAAGCAACATGGAGCCGAGGTGGGCCAGATGGATTAGGGATTTCGATCTCTACATGGGGGCTACAGGGCCCGTGGACAATGAAAGACAAAAATGTCTGCTCAAGCTAGCAGTAGGGCCCGCGACAAGGGACATTATTGATTAAATGCCAGCAACGTCCATTGACTCTATTCAAGATATAAAGAGTGCATTGGCCGCTTACTTCACACCACACACAAATGTGGACTATGAACGTCACCTTTTTCATAGCACTAAACAGGCAAAAGGTGAGACAATGGACGCCTTCTTCATGCACCTAAGAATTAAAATCAAGCACTGTGACTTTGTCAATTACTCGAACACGGAGGCCTTACGGTCCCAGATCATTGCCGGCTGCGAATCTCAGACGTTTCGAAGCAAACTACTTCAAAAAGCCCGAACACTCAACGAAATCCTGACGCTTGCAAGGGCAGAACTGCCAGTGGACACCCAAGTTGAGAGTTTTAACACAACCACTCCATCAGAGACAATACACAGACTGAAGAACGACGACAGGCAAGAAGAACCTTTCTACTACTGGTGCGGGTATGAATATCCACACGAAGGAACCTGCCCGGCAATTGGACAAAGGTGCTCCGCGTGTGGCGATGAAGGACAATTTAAATCAGTGTGTTGCATGCTTGCTGGCAAAATCAGAAGCAGGCCGTCGAGACCCAACTAGGAAAAGCCCTACAGGACAATATGTAGAGGATGACATACAACCCCACTAGAGCTCTACGAAAAGAACTTCAGCATGTTAGGGGGCAACTTAATATGCTCCAAGCCAAAAAAGCAGAATGGGGCCTGCTTGCACTGAAAACACAAATATTACGTACATGCCAATAAAGCGGACCGGCTGTTGGCCAGACAGCTTAATCAGAAGTCTACTGCCCATACTATTAAAGGGATTACCTCCCCACAAGGCGAGAAGGTTCACACCACCTCCGAAATAGCGGCCCAATTTTCCACTTTCTATGAGAACCTATATAGGTCCGACCATTCAGACTAAAACTACTACCTCCGATCGATTACCCTCCCCCCAGATACCGAGAGCAGACAGCATGGCCCTGGAGGCGGATATCACTCAAGAGGAAGTCCTCCGAGCCATTAAACACCTCCCCGCGGGAAAAGCCCCTGGACCGGACGGGTACACCACAGGGTTTTACACAACCTACCAGCATATCCTGTCCTCCAGGCTGGTGACGCTATTTAACACTTTCGCCGCCGCTGGAAGAATTACCCCCACCATGGAGGAAGCTAAAATCCTCCTATTCCCCAAGCCAGAAAAAGACCCCACGCAATGTGGCTCATACAGGTCGGTTGCACTATAAAATATCGATGCACAAATCTATACTAGAGTACTGGCGAGCAGGCTTGAAGGCCTATTACCACAATTAATCCACCCGGAGCAATCTGGGTTTATTAAACAGAGACAAACACACGAGAATATCAGGAGGGTCTGCCACATCCTGGCAAAAACGTAGAAGAGGGGAACCCTTGGGGTCCTCCTCTCCTTGGACGCTGAAAAAGCGTTTGACAGAGTGGAGTGGTCCTTTCTATTCAACACAATGCGAAAACAGGGCCTGGGGCCGAAATTCATGGCCATGGTCAGAGCGAATTACTGCAATCTGTCGGATCGTATCCTGGTAAACGGGGATCTTTCACCCCAGATAAAACTATCAAGAGACACCAAGCAGGGGTGCCCCCTGTCGCCCCTTCTCTTTGCACTATATTTGGAATCATTCTTAGCTATTATTCGCCTGAATAATGACATAAGGGGCATTCCATTCGGAAGGGCGGTGTACAAAGTTTTGGTGTATGCCGACAACATGCTCCTCAGCTTGGAGACGCCAGAAACATTGCTACCGGCAGTGATCAAAGAGATTCGGAGATTCGGGACAGTGGCGGGACTGAAGGTGAACCTAGCTAAATCAGAGATCTTGAACCTGACACTGATGGGGGACAAATTAGCGCAGGCCCAACAATCCTCTGAATTTAGATGGGTGCCCATAAGTCTTAAGGTATTGGGAATAAACCTGCTGTCATCTGTTAGGGGCCTCTACAATGCCAACTACCGCCCGCAGTTAGAACAACTTAAAAAAAATTCCATTCCTGGGGACCCTTGTCCACTACCTGGCTAGGCAGAATCAACGTCATCAAAATGATGGTCCTGCCTAGGTTATTATACCTCTTCCAAGCACTCCTGATCGCAGTCCCAGAATCGTTTTTCCACGACATATATAAACACATCAGAGCACATATATGGAAGAAGAAGCCTCCCAAGGTAGCAATGAAAACACTTCAGCTGGCAACCAAGGATGGAGGGTTAGGATGCCAGATATTCGAACATACTACAAGGTTGCTCAAATTAGAGTCATTAAAGACTGGCTATCCAGGGAATCCGGGAAGATCTGGCGGCAGATGGATCAGGCAGTAGTGGGTGCCCCAATGGGGGAAGTCCTATGGCTACCTAAAGACCTCCGCCCGCCCAACATGCACAAATCAGACATCACCAAATTAGTGGAGCAACACTGGGACTGGCTAGCACGGGCAAAACAATTCACCACCTTCCCCTCCCCGTGTACGCCGATTTGGGCTAACCTCCAATTCTGTCCAGGGATTGCAGAGGGTTCTTTTAGGAAATGGAAGGATGCAGGCTATACCAAAATAAGGGATATCTTTCAAGGCCCAGACATAAAATATTTCCCTCAGTGCTAGGAGGAACTGGGCTTAGCGGAAACAGATAGAATGCAATACCTTCAATTGCGTGACTGGATGGATAAGGGCGGGGGCAACCAGATCCCTAACCCCATTTGAAAAATTCCTTACAAGAGACCCAGAGGCCAGATCCGGATCGGCAGGGGGAAGGGTGGCTGGTCATCTTCTTGTCACATAATTTCTATATTGTTACTGTTATCAATAAAAATTAATAAAAACAATGTTTTTAAAAAAATCAGCATGTCGCATAGCATGAGAAAAAGGACGAGACAGAGGGAGAGAGTCCACAGCTGGCTAAAGGCCTAGGCCTCCCCTTACGGTGGCACAGACGTCTCAAGCAGTTGCTCACTCTCATTTCAGAGCAAAAGAGACAGAAACAAGAGAGCCGGAATCAGGGGACAAGCACAAGAAAGACAAAAAGGAGAGGAGGAGATACATTATGTGTGCACAGCCAGACAGACGGTCAAGATGCCACGTGCGGTACTTGGTAGAACGATCTGCTTCAAACACAGAAATCAGCTCATCGGAGGGCGAACACAGAAAGAAGGGTTACCGGTACACTTTTGGCAACTTCGTAGCAACGGAACACAGCCTGACCCTGGTCATGGGGCTCAATGAAAAGGCCAACCGTATTCCTAATAGACACTGGCGCCACAGTGAATGTGATAAACGAACAGATATACAACAAATTGCCCCCCTTAAACTCAGACCAGCCAATGTAGATATATACCTGTATGGGGCAAAGTCCCCCTTAAAGTGTTTGCGACAATTTGAAGGCACATGCAGATACAAGTCCGAAGAAAAGAAGATACTCATACATGTGCTTGCCACTGGCAGTGAGAGTAGGTGCATAATCAGCTTCAAGAAGGCAGTAGACATGGGCCTTATAAACGTGTTATACAAGTTAATGGTACAGAAATACATCGACCCTGTGAACATGATGATCAAGGAACTGCACCCAACGCTGTTCAAGGGAATAGGGAAGCTTTGCAACAAACAAGTCAAGCTACATATAGACAAGGCCATCCCGCCGGTAGGGCAACACTACACAGGCATACCCATCAACATATGCCTGTGTAGTGGACGGTAGAAGAGAAACTATATAAACTACTCAAGCAGGACATAATTGAACCAAGCACAGGGCCCACAACATGGGTATCACCCATTGTCCCTGTCCCGAAGAAGGGCTCAGATGCCATCCGCCTGCGTGTAGATAAGAGGAGACCCAAGCAGGCCATTAAAAGAGTGAGAAACATGGCACTGTGTACAAAGGACATGATACACTTGCTAAATGGTGCCAAGGTGTTCTCTAAACTGGACCTTCAAAAAGGGTAGCACCAGCTAGCGTTGAGCTCAGAGAGCAGAAACATAACGACATTCGTCACACACCTCTGACTCTATAGATACAAGAGGTTAAGTTTCGGTGTGTCCTCCGCGGCTGAGATTTTTCAAGCGGAAATTCATAACGTGATCACACACATTCCCAACTGTATTAATTACAGTGATGACATTTTGGTGTTTGGCACAGACATAGGGAAGCATGATGAGACGCTATCCAAGGTGTGCATGGCATTAGAAGCGGCCAACCTCACCCTCAATCAAGAACAGTGTGAATTTAGGAAAGGAACTCTAACATGTTTGAACATATATTTTCGGAGAACGGCATGACCCCAGACCCTGACAAGGTCACTGCACTCAATAAAATGCCCCAACCGGCAAACGTCTCTGAACTTAGATCCTTTCTGTGTCTTGCCAGCTATTGTACTCGATACATCAAGGACTTTGCCACAGTCAGCGGGCTGCTTTGGGCACTAACCAAACAGAATGCCATTTTCAATTGCCACAATTGAATGCCAGCAAGCCTTTGCCACAATTCGCGACAGGGTAGCACATGCTACGAACATGGCATATTTTTACACCAACCGTGAGTCGGAACTGACTGTACATGCAAGCCCAGTCGGGCTAGGAGCCATCTTGACTCAAATTGACCCTGATGATCTGCAATGCATTCACATTGTCGCATATGCCAGTCGCAGTCTCTCAGCAACAGAACATTCGTACTCGCAGGCTGAAAAGGAGAGTCTCGCCATAGTATGGACGTGCACACATTTCCACCTCTTTCTTTACGGAAAGACCTTCAAAGTGGTAACGGACCATCAAGCCCTACTCTTCCTTTATAGAAATGCCCAGGCCACGATTCCATGCTGCATAGCCTGTTGGGGACTCAGACTACAAGACTACACGTTTGAAATAGTTCACAGACCAGGAAAGGAAGGAAACCCGGCTGACTTCTTGTCCCGTCATCCGAGAGTTGAAAGTGCACCTGAACCATCGATGGCCGACCGCTACCTCCGGTATCTCATTCAGCATGCAGTACCCAAGGGTATCAAGCCAGTTTCCCTTGTTCAGGAGGTGGAGAGGGACATAGCATGCTGCACAATCAGCCAAGGACTCGGGTCAGGGTGCTGGAGGAGAGCAAAGGAAAGGGGTCGCCTCAAGTCAGGTGGTGTTCTCAGGAGAGAGGTGGACAGGCTCATACAAGTGAAGGAAGAGTTAGCCCTCACTGAGGACAACATACTACTAAAGGGACACAAGATGGTAATCCCAACCTCCCACAGAAGAAAAGTAGTAGAGCTTGCCCATGAAGGGCACCGGGGTATCGTCTCCACCAAGCGTATGTTGTGACAAAAGGTGTGGTACCGCCAATTGGACTCGATGGTGGAGGAAATCCTGAAAGAGTGTCCAACTTGCTTTCTCATCACACCGAATAGACACCCTGAACCGCTACACTTGTCCGAGCTGCCAGAAGGGGTGTGGGACGCGGTAGCTGCCGACTACTTTGGGCCCATAGAAGGGGGGAAAATATGTCTTGGCTGTAATGGATAAGTACTCCCGTTACCCCGAGGCACACTTTGTGTCGTCCACGACAGCTCACCACGCCATTCCAGTAATGGACCGCATCTTTACTGCCAATGGCATACCCAGAGGTGTGACAACAGACAATGGTCCACCATTCACCGGCCAAGAATTCAAACGGTTCAGCGAATATATGAGATTTCATCACCAGTAGATCACGCCTCTCTGACCACAGTCGAAGGGAATGATCGAACTCTTCATGGCAAATCTCAATCGAACTTTACAAGTGGCCCGACTCACAGGACAACCCTACGAACAGGTCCTTCACCAACTGCTAAGGGACTACAGGAGCACCCCACATAGCTCCACAGGGAAAAGTCTAACAGAGGTAATGTTTGGGAGAAATGTTTGCACCAGGCTGCCCCAACACGGACTCCAAGATGCTACTCGGCCTGAGGACGCAGAATTGAGAGATCATTACCAAAGAGCGAAACAAAAGATGAAATAGTATGCTGATGTAAGAAGGAAGGCTTGGGACTTGACGCTCGAAGTAGGAGAAGTGGTGACAGTCAAGCAACCACAGACCAACAAACACACAGCGGTGTTCAAGGATGAACCGTTGATTATCACTGTGCAGAAAGGTTCAATGGTAACGGGTCAGGGTGACAATGGGTACACCACATTACACTTTATGAGATTTCCAATAACCAGCCCAAGGCTGCAGAATGGAAGAAAAGACGTAGTTGACGAGTATCTCAAGGACGATTCTTACCAACTGGACTGAGAGGACTCTGGCGCATCAGATGCCGAGGACCTGCGTAACCCTGAAGGAAGGTGCACGGCGGGACCCGAGAACATGAGACCTAAACAAGCTTGTAATAGGCTGAGACACTTCATTGAAGAGATGGGATGAGTCACATCATCCCAGACTCACACCTTACCCATGTTGGGGTAACTGTTTAATTTGGCAGGGATGTCATGTTGACAGTGAAGTTCCGGGGTGAGGGCGGGATGGGTTGGGGGCGGGAAGTGACAGGGAAAGGCGGGCACAGGGTTTACTCAGTTGTGGTACATGGAGAAATAAAGGAGGTTGCAAAACCCTCCGCTCTGTCCTGTTACTGCATAGCGAATGCGCAACTATGGGGGAATGGCTGTCCCTCACCCGGGGGTCTGACACCATCTATAAAGAATCTTAATAAACTCTGTTGAACTCGCTATCGGGGTCAGCGTGGTTATTTGTGGTGGGCCACCCTTTGACAACAGAAATCGATCACTTGTATGCCTGCATGAAAATCACATGAAGGTATACAATGAAAAGCACTGACAAGACAGAGGAAGAAGGCAAGGACTTTAACGCGGCGCTGCGTCTGCTCCAAATCAGTTGTGGGAACTGTAAGCAGGCCTCAAGTTCTAAAACAAAGTGGGTGGACTCTGACCTACGCAATGGGAATTGATATCAGATGAGGTGAACATATGCTGAAACCAAACATGCACATTTCACTCAATTTGTCTTTTCCAACTGATAAAGCGTATAGGCCACATAAGCATTTGCAAGAGAACATATTTTTCTATAACACTGCTGCCTATGTATAAAAAGGTGCACACCTTTCTATATCTAAGTATGTGTAACAAAACATATCCTTTATGGCTGACTGTCAATATGAGACAATTTACTGCCATATAAAATGATTTTCATGTGTGGCCTTGTGGCTAAGTGTCTGGCTTTACATCCTTGGGACTTGGGCAGACGTGCTCTGAAAGATGGTATACCATTTTTTTTAAAAAAATACTTAGAAACATATTGTTTGCCACTGTGAAATGCCCCCTCTATATATTCAGTCTTGAATGATATCCTGCTCACAGTATCAGAGCTACAGGGAGAGACCATCAAGAAGGACTAAGCAGACCGTGTTTATTTCCTTTAGGCGTTTACGAAGACTGCTGAACACCAGGTTATGCACTCTAACATGGGGAGCCGTATATCATACATTGTATGATAACCTGCTCCTCGCGGCAGAGTGCAGGACCAGGTGTCCAGCAATCCTCGGAGCCACGCACACTTGTTAGCAAGACCTGCCCACCTGGTAGCCCAGAGGGCGGATCTACCAGGTGGCAGACCTGCCTACTTTTGAAAATAAAAAACCGGGATATCTAATTGGACCCTGGAATTGGGTTTTGACTTATCGGAGGGAGATTGGAATTGTATTTGTGCAGGACCTTACAGACACAAAGTTGACTTGGATTTGAGGTTTGAACATTGTATTTATAGTGCGCACCAAACCCGTAGGTATCTGGGCGCTGGAGAGCAGGTGATGCACATTACAGGGTTACCACAGGCAACCATAGAAAACAATGGCATAAATCATATTACACATATTTACAGACATAAGATATTTACATATGCATTTTTCCCGTCAATACTTAATCAGTAATATTTACATGTGCAACCTTATTAACATAGGTAATATGCAAGTGAGGTAAAGTAGATATATTCACAGGAGCATATTGCACAGGATAAGACTGTGAGCATTAAGGCACATAGGCTACATGTTGGAGGTGAGGGACCAGGCTTTAAGTTTTCTGCGGAATGAGGTGTGGTATGGGTCAGATCTAATGTCTAGAGGTTGGGTGTTCCAGCATTTGGCAGCCACAACTGGGAAGCTGCATCCCCCAGCCTTTGTTCTTTTGAATTTCGGAACAGAGAGAAGGAAGGCTGAAGCGGAACGTGTGGTCTTGATGCTTTGGGTTGGAGTTAGTAGGTTGGTAAGATATTTAGGAGCTATGTCAATGAGGCATTTGATTTTTTAAGGGACTTAGGTTTAGTCACCCTAAGTTTCCTAGGGTCATCCAGGCGTGGACCCCTTGCTCACTGTGCTCAGAGAGGCACAGCTCCACCTCACTGTTGAGGCCCAACAAGGCTGAAACACGTGTATGGGGTTGCTGTTGGTACTCTTGTTCAGAAGGAAATTGCCATAGCATTTCGGTGCTGGACTGCCCATGTGGGTGGGACAAAGACTGATATGCAAATGAGTATTTCCCAGCTGTGAAAGGTACAGTGAGCAAAAACTGCAAAATCTCAAAGTGGGAAAAAAACACAGAGCAGGTTATCATGCCATGTTCTTTCTGGAGAGGAGCGCCTGCTACCCTTTTTGAATAACACTGCCCTTTAGTATTCATCTATTATGTAGTTTATATTACAATACCTCGTGAATAAGGCACAGAAGGATAAACTGATTTGCCCAGGGTCACACACTTGAGACCAGTTCGCAACTCAATGGGCCTCATTACACGGTAGGCGGTGAGCAATGGCGCTATTAGCGCCATGGCTCATGCCGGTAAAATACCGGCACCGCCTTGGCGGAAAGGGGATTTACCGCCCCATTCCAAGGTTGGAGGGGCGGTAAATCCCCTTTCCGCCATTGCCCTTCCCC
The DNA here is from genome assembly GCF_040938575.1 of Ambystoma mexicanum. Taxonomy (NCBI): domain Eukaryota; kingdom Metazoa; phylum Chordata; class Amphibia; order Caudata; family Ambystomatidae; genus Ambystoma; species Ambystoma mexicanum. The sequence continues at coordinate 1,045,188,548 of NC_090930.1, read as the reverse complement.
ATTCCCATTTCTGCCCCATAGGGCTCTATGGAAATGGGGAAGGCGCTAATTACGGCACCGCAATTTTGCGGTGCCGTAATTAGCTCCGAGGTCCCTTAGCGGGTTGGATTTTAACGCCTGCAAGAAGCAGGCGTTAAATCCTCCAACCCGCAAAGGGACCTCGTAGTACGGCGGTAAGGGTTAACGGTGACCGTTGCCATTAACGGTGACCGTTAACCCTTACCGCCGTCCGTGTAATGAGGCCCAATGACTTAATTGATACCATTCTCAGGTCTAATTGGTACCAATATGTTTGATGAGTGAATGAATGAATACTCTGTTTTAATGAGCTTATTTTTAAAGCACACAAATCATAATATAATATATCATAATATGAAAAGCATAATTTAAACCCTTGTAGACATATATTAGGCAATAACATTTATAGTATTGTAGCAGTGAAGGGTAGATTGGTCAGGTCAAACAAAATTTCACGGACACCATACTTGCAAGATAGCTCACTAAACTGTGTGCTCTTTAAGCAGGTGTGTGGACACTGGTTCAAAGGCGATTGTTTCCTGTCACACGCAAAACAGTTTTCTGCAGCTCAGAAATCGCGCAGATATCTACGTCTCTCGGAGACCCGAAGACATAATGGAAAACTCAGAGCCTCCGTTGTCACCCTCAAAAAGCTTTTCTGCAGTTCAGAAATCCCGCAGATATGCCCCTGTATCTCTGAGACCCGAAGACAGACGGGAAAACTAGGAGCCTCTGTGCCAAACCCGCAGCTCTAGTGGACGTGTCCAAAGATTGTCGAACACAAACTCCTGCAATCTGCCACTTGGATGCCGAATGGCATACAACCCCAGCGCTGATAGTGTGGATAGACCATGAGGCAGGGGAGCCGACTTATGAATTTCCGGGGGGGGCATCATTGGCAGTTATAGGACCACAAATTTGCATGTAGTCACCAACTTGGTGCAACGGTGGGTGGGGGGGGGTGGAGGCACGCGCAGCGCAGAACAGTGGAAACATTGGCTAGCATGTACTGCATATACTAAAGTCAAGTAAGAAGGAGATTTAAGCCTTCGAGTTGCATTCCAGTAGGCCATCACTGCCCCTACTCCACCCCTCTATAATCATCCAGGTTGTAGTAGCCCTCAAAAGGCAGAGCAACACAACTAGGATGGGAGAACGAAATGCCATCCCATCCTGTGAGTGTGTCAAACGTCAGAGCAAAGACTGTGCGGGTGCCTCCTACCTTGGAGCACAATCTCACTAATTTGGTGCAAATCTGGCAAGTGGGAGCATGGGAATCCCCTGCGTGTGTGTGGGCTACAGACCCCAGATCACATGCTCACTTCTTCAGTGTGAAACTCTGGTCAAGGCTCTTTGGGCAAGCATTCAGGATGGGTCTCACACCTATAAACAGTGTGATATATTGAGTGGGCAACTCACTCCTTGGAGCATAATATCAACCGTTGCTGGTAATCTCACAACTGAATGTACAGTTTCACTCTTGGTCATCTCAGTGACCCTATGTATATTAATGGAGTCAGTCTCCCATCTGGGAAGACAATTATATTTCTGTTAAAACACTCTGAATTGTCAGTGCAGTTTTCTCGATCCATAGATCCATACCATATTCATTCAATGTGTGTGCAGGGGTGATAACTTGTGTCTGAGGGAGCTTCTTTCATTCAGGAGAGATAAAGGGGTAACAACCCCCTGTATGTGGGATCAGGCTCATTTTGCCCCATGGCCCCTCCAGAAGGAGTGAGCAGGTTTTTAGACCCTGCTGATTCTGCTATCCGACAGGCTCGAGCCTTCTATCCCTTGCCCCATCGCAGCTCCCAACATCCTGAGCGGCAGCTTTTGGACAGCAGGCAGCTCCGGACATGCCTGTTGCCAATTGAATGTAGACAGAGCTACTATTTAGACACTGGGAGAGAGCCATGAATCCAGAATGGTGGTGAAGAAGCACTCAACATACAGAACACAATGGTATAGTGTTGCAGTCCTGCTGAGAAATGACAATTCTGAGCATGTGAGCAGTAGGCTGGATCAGTGCTGCCCCATAAAAGGTGTAGAAGCCTCTGTGAGAAGTGGCAGTACTGTCCCATCGGTGAGAAGTGTAGTATTTTCACATTAACTATGCTTAAGAACTTTGGGTTATTGAATAGTGCTGCTACATTCTGAGTAATTCCATCCCTTTAAATATATGAGCTCTTGTAAATCCACAATAGTGTTGAGTTATTCTGATGATGACAGACTTGCTCAATAGTTCTGGTTCTGTATCATTAAATGTACTTCAGATCTTTGGAGTATCGGAAGGATAGCTCAGGGGCAACGTGCTCGCCTTGGAAGCAAGACGACACAGAGCAACACAAGTTCCATCCCTCGGTCCGCGCAACACAGGTTCACTCCCTCGGTCCGCACAACACAGGTTCGCTCCCACGGTCCGCGCAACACAGGTTCGCTCCCTCAGTCCGCGCTTAGAAACATCTGGGTAGTACACGCATTATAAATAACCAATTCAAATAAAAAGAAATACATCTGTTGAGAAGTGCTGGGGCCTTGTCAATACGAGTGTAGCAGCTCAACTGAGAGGTGCTGATGTTGTCCCATCAAAAGTATAGCAGCCCCACGAAGAGGAACTAGCATTGCCTCAACAAAAACATAGTATTATCACTGAGAAGATTCAACAATTATAGAAGCCCTGTTACAGCAGTACTATCCCATCAAGAGAATAGCCAGCTAACTGAGGAGTACCAGCATTGCTCCATTTCAAATATGGCAGCTCTACTAGAAAGTGCTGGCTCATACGCCTCCGCTCCCCGCCCATAGCATTCACCCTCACCACGTGCGCACTCAGAGACATGCAAACAGTCTCATTTGCCCTCTCTCTGTCCCTGCCCCCTCCCTCACTTTGCATCTGTACTTCCATTTTTAAAAATCCTTCTGGGTTGGGTGTACCTCTACATCTGTTCACCCCTCTTGCCAAGAGGGGTGCACAGATGTACAAATACACCCAACCCAAAACGATTTTTAGAAATTGAGGGACAGACTTGTTTTGCATCTGTGCCTCCATTTCTAAAAATCCTTTTGGGTTGGGTGTACCTCTACATCTCTTCACCCCTCTTGCCAAAAGGGGTGCACAAATGTACAAATAAACCCAACCCAAAACGATTTTTAGAAATTGAGGGACAGACTTGTTTTGCATCTGTGCCTCCATTTCTAAAAATCGTTTTAGGTTGGGTGTACCTAGATGTAGAGGTACACCCAACCTAAAACGATTTTTAGAAATCGAGGCACAGATGCAAAGCAAGAGCCTCTTGCTTTGCGTCTGTCCCACAATTTCTAAATATCGTTTTTCCCTGGCTTTTACCCGGGCCGCCAGGAGAGACACAGTATGGATGGAACAAAGGGCCATCGATACTGTGTCTCTTCTCTCCGGCCCGGGGGGCTCAGCCCGACTTCATTCTGGGCGGGGGCGGACCCCGCAGCCCCAGTCCTCGGCGCCCCTGCCATGAGGTGCATGTTTACATCAGTTGAAACGGTGCCGAAAAAGTTAAAGTATAAAAAAAACAAAAAAAGGAAACATAACAAGATTAAACAACATTTCAGTAGAAGAAAACGCGGTGTAATATTCTGTGCTCTCTTTGACATGAACATCTCAAAGAGAGTGTATATTTGTTTGGATGTATTATAGAACGCTGAGGGCTAAAGGACCTGCCTCAGGAAATGACAAAGGTTGGGAACTCTTGGTGATTAGATTGGCATTGTGAAAGGTAGTTTTGGTTTTTGGGTTGTGAAAACGTCTTAGAACCCTGTTCAAAAAGAAACATCAACATTCGTAATGGACAACGGTTCGGATTCTGATTGGCTAAATTGAGGGTTTCGACATAGGTAGCCAATAGGAACATGGTCTAAGACTCCCACGTGACCTTGACAACCAATGAAAGTTCGGAATTACATTTAGAGAAGTCGATCTGCCCTCCATTTTCTCTCAGTCTGAAGACAGTTTGTGTGGTGTGTTTGTCGTTTCGAAATAGAGTAGTTTTTTGTTCTCCAAGAATTGTTTTTCTTCTTGTTTTAGTGAGCCACAGCAATGGCAATAACTCGACAGCACATGGGAACACATGTTGAATGTTGGGCCGTTCGGGAATTTATTGTGGCTGTTGGGCAGTTCGGGAATTTATTGTGGCAGGCAAATTTAAAAAAAAAGTATTAATCTGAATGTATGTTTCATATGTTGACAGGTTTGGCAGGTTGTGTTTATAAACAAAGTATGTAATCAATTTCAAATCAATGGTTTCCAATGTATGCGTTCTATAGCATGCTCTCTGCTGACCAAATTGTAGGCATAGCTGTCAACCATTTGTATTGCAAAGGCGGGTGAAATCACCCGATTTTGTTTTGGCGGGTGAGAAGCTCTTTGGAATGAATGGGCGTGCGGCGGGTGAGTCAGCCTTTTACAAGGCGGGTGACACCCGCCAAAAGCGTGTGCATTGAGAGCTATGTTGTAGGTGCTTAAGGTGCAGAGGAGGGTGTACATATCCATTGAAGTGGTCTGACGTTGATGACTTGTAGTCTGTGGAGGACGAAGAAAGGAAAAAGGGCAAAAGTGAGGGGGTAGGTAGAAGTAGGGCATGAAAGGGACGCACACAACGGACACATTGATGCATTCATAAGTAAATAATAAAAAAGCGGGTTAAGGTTAATGTAGAACCAGGTAGGCACATGTGGGAAGCTTTTGCCTTGGTCAAAAGTAGTAGCTACTGTATGTACACATCTGCCGTTTGACTCATTTGTTACTGATGGAACTATTCATAAATATAAAACTTAAATATTTGTAGAAAACATTATTTTCAAGCTCTTATGAAATTGCTTAATAAAACAGTAGCAATGCAAGTTCGTGGTTTAGGCTGATCTCATCTGCACTATGATGCCTTGCTTAGTCTTGGTAATATTAACTCTGAATACACGTGTGGGGAAAACATATTTTAGGCACTTGTGAATTACATGTTTGGGCTCCCGTGTGTGTACTGGGCTAAGCGGTCTCTTTGGTTTTTGCTTGGACAGTGACTAGGAATAAGAGTGAAGGGGTGAACACATTTGTGCTTTGTTGCCTGTGTAATTTAAGATACCATACAAAGCTACATGTAAAAAGTAATACTGGCATTTCCACCACTTGGGAAATGAGCTTTAGTTTAGGCTATAAGGCGGCAAAACCTTTGCATTGAAGTACCGGAAGGGGGAGATGGCATATGAGGAGGGACACAATGCTTGTAGGTGCTGATTGGTTATTTACCAACCCATTGACTGACCATGGGTTCCATGTGTTAAAATTTCAGCAAAAATGGCTGTCTACACAGAAAATCGCATGGTTTTACTGCTGCAATCCATGTAATGGATGCAGGGGCTACCCCCGCATCCCTGAACCTATTATACCATTTAAAGGGAGCGGGGGGACCCCTTCGACCCCCGCTCTCCTTAAATGGTATAACGGGTACACCTTTACCGGGTCAAACCACAGCACTTTTACCGCAATTTTTTTTACAGATGACTTTTTTGCCACAATTTTATCACTGCACACCCTGCCCATGGCCATGCTGTACCCCATGGCCATTTCCACCCACTTACTGCCCTCCCGTGCCCAAAACGCACCCTCTTGTGATCTCTGAGCTAGCTTAAGCAAGCCTTAACATGAAAGTTTGAGCTCAAAGTGCTTGCCAGTGTTTCTTCAAAGCAGTCGTCTGAGACTTAATGGTTTAATTGGAGCTGTAGAAGCAGCTATTGGTGTAATAAATATGTGGTAGCCAGGTCTGCCTTCATTCACTTGATTTATACGCAGTATGCCGACCTTCACATAAGTCCTGTTAATAACACACACTGGCAAAGCCAACAGTTTTAGCTTGTGTATAGGTATTAGATAAACATTTTGCCACAGACTGCAATTAAATTCCCATTTACTTGCACCATTTTGCAGTTTCTACCATCAATGGCAAGCTAGTACCATTACTGCAGTGCCTGGCGAATGCCTTTACCATGTATACACAAAAGCAAAAACCGTTGGCATTGCCGATGCTGTTTGTTCTTTGAAATAGAAAAAAGTGTGTGTATTTGTAGAAAGCAAACGTGATCTTGAGGCTTTCAAACTTGTTTTTATACAACAGGAAAGAAAGCCCCACAAGCCTCAGTTGCGTTTTTCCATGTTCCACTAAAGACTGGTATGTGTTAGTTACACAAAGCACACATGGCCATTGTAGTTAATGGCACAGTGTAAAAATACATGCACAAATACAATGGTATATTTATAAAAAAATATTTTTGGGCACCTATGAAATTCCTTTGTGCAGTAAACCCAAGCAGTCAGTATTTATTAGTTGTACAACATATATGAGGTCACTTTGAAACCCGAGTAATTGTATGCAAGTTCAGAAATATATTAATGGGACATTAAGCTCCTTGTAGGAGCATTCAGAGACTAAGAGTTTCTCGACGACTTGCAAATCAACTTTAGTAAATGAATTAATAAAATAATCCACAAACCTAGAGGGAATGGAACGATTTGGAAACACCAGCATTAGAAAGCTCTGGTATTTTTTAAGCACCAACAAAAATATATACCAACACCATTTCGGACACATAGACAAAACTCTGGTTGTCCCAGTACATGATTTGTGTTGCCGGACACTTATACGCAATCCAAAGTTTGATGCTTGTAGGATGTCTACACTTACAGTTTGAGGATGCTTCTCGCATGTTTTGCTTATTAGTGTCAGAATGAACACATTTGCACCTTGAAGATATTTTGAAAACATCCATATAAAAAAAGAACCTGCAGAGAAGCCTCTAGGCCATGCCTGAATTGTTTTGCTGGCCACAGACTCATCCTGAGTGTGCGTTATTGCAAAAGCAGTGAATTCTATTTCATGGTTTGCATAGGGAGTCGCTGTGGTTCTTCCTGTGATAACCACATGTGTGGCTAACAGATTCTTAAGACCTCCTAACTGTTCGGGTATACACTAGGTGCTAGCTAGTTAGCTGCTGCTTCTACTTTTTGACCCCTAAAGTCTTTGGGCCTGATTTACAAACATGTTTTCAATGGGGCTTTCCCATTTAAAACATTTTTGGAAATCAGGCCCCTTGTGTCTGTTGATCCCATTCAAAATGTTTATAAATAAAATTACTTCTTAAAATAATGCATTCAGGACATTTGTAAAAAGCACCTACTAAAACTATTAATATGTTGCATGTAGCATGTTCAGGTGTCCGGTGAAAGGTTTGACACCAAAAGATCGACTGACCAAAGGGTTGAGGTAATAGGACCGAAAACCAAAGGGTCACATTTTTTTAAAAAAATATATGTTTTTATTTGGTTTTTGTACAGTAAAACAAAAGTGTTTTTTGCACAAAAACAGGGGTTTGGGGATGCATCCCAAAAAAAAAAAAATTCAACCCTTTGGTTTCCAATCCTTTTGATTCGACCCTTTGATCATTCGATCCTTTACATTCGAACCTTTGGCCTAGAACCTCTTGTTCATCGTCTCTTTAAGGCCTTGGTAACTAGAAGTTAATATAAGAACAACAAAATTCATGAATACAAAATAATACCAGTTTTTAATACAATGCATCATATTACAGTTATCGGTGCTGCAATGACGTGTCTGTTAGTCGTGCTAAGAAACGCAGGTATTTGAAGCCCTCCCACTGTTAAACCAAATGACTGAAACCACAAATAAACCCTACCCCTATTAGGCCCATCAACGCTTGTGTATTAATCTGTCCCACCTTTGGAGTAATAGTCGTTGCATGTTGCACGCTATTGCTCTCTTACAACCTGGTGAATATTGACATAATACATACTTAAAACACAAAACAACGGATGCTACTTTTTTACACACCTGTGCTTTATTTTCAGATTTGCGTAAGAAATTATTGTGCGTTATTGAGAGCGCACATATTTAATAATTATCCTTTGCATTCATGGGTGTCCTTAACAAAAACTATGTCAACAAACAGAGGGAAGCACCTCATCTGCAAATTCTGTTTTCCATCTTATGGTAGGTGTCGATGTGCCTGATTTTACAAAGCGTTTTTCAATGGGATTACGCCCTTGTAAAATGCTTTTGTAAATCTTCCTAGTGTGTGTTAGTTTTATGGAGCAGATTGCTGCACAAAGGCAGACCAGCATTGGCAAAAACCAGCCAATTTGGCTTTTCTGAAAGCAGATATTCCCCCAATTAATACATATTTAGTCTTACAACTTTTGTAAATGATTTTGCAAACCATCTCAATAAAATTAACTGCATGTTACTGATAGTATTTACGTTTTCTAAGCTAAAGAAACATAAATAACATCACCTTCTCCTAACATTTAAACTAGATAACCTATACCACAGACAATGCTTTTTTATTATTTACTTATGAATGCATCTGAGTCGTTGTTAAGTCCATGAGTCACCAGCCAGGTAAGAGCTATATCGTTTTATTCAAGTACAAGGTTATGAGGCCCTCCTGCAGGGCCAATCATACAACTGCCTCAAGTTCCATGGGCTGGGTCCTTTATAACCCCAATTGGAATGTTGGGCAGGATGCCATTACTCAAGCAACATAACAACATTCCAGGCAACCTGGTAAACATCTTAATCTGACCTGGAGCATGCAGTGCATTTAAAAGAACTGTGTTTGAAAGATGCTGCACTCACAAAATGCTCCACCAAACTATATACAAAATGTGATACCTATATACACTATGCAAAGGGTTGAAACACACATAACACATCTGCCTTCGTAATACAAAAATAGTTTAAACTCAAGCCAATGTATTGCAACATTGTCCTCATAGTCTGTCAGTCCTCCTAGTAATCACACCTTTATTCCACACCTTACAATTTTCCAGTTTAACTGCATCCCTGAACACACTTGTCACCACTAGTGGCCCCTTAAACTTACTTTCACCTTTTAGAATGCCATAGGACCTACGCACCCATACTATCACCTTCTTCCGCCATGGTAAGACGTGTCAGGGTTCGAAATTGAGGGGAGCTGGGAGATATTTAGCTCCTGCTTATAGCATATTAAAGCCTGGTTAGCTTGACACCAACCGAGGAGCTACTTCTGGCTCCTAGGGCCAACTTGTCCCTCCAAACATGGAAATGTGACATTAGCTTTGAGTATTTGAGAATGTTAATAAAGAAGAATATTCCTGGAAAAATGGCTCCCCGAAGTCCACGTTAGACTATGTCTTCTTGTCGAAAGACTTGTACTGGAAATGCTCTAGTATGAAAGTTGTTAAAATGAAGACTAGTGATCATAGCATGCTAACCTTCGTCCCAGACTTGAATATCTGCCAAATAAAGGAGCTTGAACCATTAATTGTGGTTGATGTAAATCCACGAAACCATTAATTGCCCATAGCTTTACGCTTCAATGTTTGTATCTTGCATATGGGGGCACGGGACAAGGGGTTTTTGTTAAACCCCACTACCTATGATAAAGCAGTCCAAGTAGTTCCGCAGTTTATACATCTGTAAACCATCTAGACCCCAACACCCAAACAAGAAAGCTAACTATACACACAAGTATGATAACCAGTATGTGTTGGGTAAAAGGGACACTGTGCACTATTAAATTAGATTGCGTTTAACACAAAAGAATGGAGAGAGATTGCATCCACTTTAGCTGCAAGGTCTGGTGATTGGGACACTTAAGGTAAACTCCATTCTGTTAATAATAGTTTGTGAATACAGATTTTGAGTACTCAGTATGCTGACTTAATTTAGATTGTGCTAGTGCCAAGATTTCAGGATTAGCCAGATTTTGAGGACTCATTATGTTGACCTAATTTAGAGTGAGTTAGTGCCTGAAATTCATGATCAAGCAATTATAGTTCAAAGAATAACAGTAATAGTAATTTCCTATAAGGACACCTTTAAAATAACTTTTGAATCAAACAGACCAAATGAGGAGACAGTACATCCAATTGGACAGTCAAGACTCAATTATCATAGGTAATCGCCTTACAATGAGTAATTTGTTCAATACAATTTTTGGGTGACCAGTTATGTAAAACGATTGAAGAATTAGTTGAGTCAAGAAATCACTGATTAAGCCACTAAATGAAAAGCTCTATAGAGTACTAGACAATTTAGTGGACCAACACAGCAAAAGATATCAAATGTGATCATAATTCCCAGTAGAATTGCTAAACTCTAAGATGAAACTACTGTCTGATTGTGCAAGGGTGGAGTGGGTGCAGGGACGCTGCCGATGCCAGATCCCCAGCTAACATTGAGTATGATGTAATGGTAGATATACCAGTTATTATCATGTCCAAACTGTGGTATTTTTGTAACTAGGGACCGTTGTTCTAAGATTGTTCTACGATTCATATTTTCAACAATGTAACAAGACCTAATGGAAATAGGAAATATGTATATGGTATTAGCATGTTTATAATGTATCAAATTCTACCATTACGCTTAATCTTTTTTCATTTTCTCTCTTTCCCCTTCTCAACTCGTACAGATTAATTTCCTGCAATGAGATATAAACGTTCTGGTAACCTCGAAAAAATATACAAGTTGAAGTAACCTCGAAAAAGCCAAGTAGAGCGAAACATTGGCACGTGCTGTCCAATGAGTTATTGTTGGAACAGATTTGAACTGTGAATTATGGGACCATATTTGAGCTGTGTATTATGATCAGACTGTGATTAGGATTCAGGTGTTTGGACTAATCTTAAATATATTCCAGATCTGATTGGATCAGTTTCTAATCAATATTTTGAGATTATGATTTTTTGAACTCATGGTATTTGGAGTTGTGTATATTATGGATTGCGATTGTTTTTGGTTTGTAGAATAAATATACATCAGAATTTGTGATTCACTCAGGTTTTTCGATAAACATGTATGGTATTTGAATTTCTTGCAAGATTGTTATAAATTGGATATCCCCCTTTCCCCCTATATTACCAATCCACAGCGCTTAGGCTTCTGGTCTACCTTTTCACATTATCCTTAATAGATGTTTGAGACTTTTGAAGAAATCTTTGATACATTCTGGTGAGCAGGTTAAGGTCTTAAAAAGAAACCCTAAGAACTGGGTTAAGGGTCATTGTTTCAACCATTATATAACAGATGCTGAAGCTATGCTTGCCTCCATTATACGAAAAGGCGCTAGTTCCTTTTGGAGACTGGTGAAAGAACTTTTACGCCAGCAATCTCTTTAGTCCCAGCCAATTGAAGCAGAATCCTGGTAGGCCCATTTCTCTAAACTATACTGCAAATCAGGCTTAGTCCCAGATCCCCCTTCCTATGACCTTGCTGGTGGAAAGATATGAAGGTAGAACTGTCCGATGTTAAAAATATGATTAGAAAAAGTAAAGCTTCAACTGCTCCAGGACCCGACGGCTTACCCTGAAATCCAACATTAATCCTTGGTCCACTTTCCTGAACGTTTATTTTCAGGTTATTCTGAAGTCCAATAAACTCCCTTCTTCTTGGAAGAAAGCATTGATTGTGGTTATATATAAGAAGAGTGATAGGTTAATTCCATCAGCTATCTCATGGCTGGATTCTTCGAGTAAAATCTTTGGCGTGTTTATTTTGAGAGAACTGCAGCTTTGGGCATCAAACAATGGTTGCATTGACAAATATCAATCTGGCTTTAGATCTGGCCTAAAGACATTTCATAATTACTTTGCAATTCATTTACTACAATCAAAGGGTATCCAAGAAAAAAGGGTTATTTATTGTGCCTTCACAGACATATTCCAGGCCTTTGACTGAGTAAATCGCCCCATTCTCTGGCAAATACTGCATGATTTGGAGTGTCCACCTGGACTAATTGGTATGCTAATCGCCTTACACTCAGAAACCAAATTGAAGGTTTGTTTGGATCAAACAACAATTATTATAGATGTATAAACACTGTTTGTGGTTTATGCCAGGGCTGTGTGTTAGCCCCCTTTTTATTCACTATTCACATAAATGACTTGGCATATGCCCATGGTAAAATAAATAACTTTCCGCCTAAACTTGGAAATCTGATCATAAATTATCTAGCCTATGCAGATGATATAGTCTTATTCGACCTGATACCAATCGGCCTTCAAAGATCACTGACAGCGATTAATTCTTAATTTGCGTCTCTGAATTTACCACTGAATGTGCCTAAATCAAAAATAGTCATGTTAAATTACACAAAAAAAGGAGACGGCACCTGAAATTGTACGTTAACCACACACGTTTGGAAGTGGTTCCTAGCTTTAAATATCTAGGAGTCGAAATCTTTGAAAGATGTTCAGGTCGAATGGACTTAATCAAGATGAAAAACAAAATGATCAGCCTTTGATAAAAAGTACGGAAGATTTTCAGCTCTTCCGGTCTTGAATTATTACCATCAAAAGTCAATTCCATGTTTGCTTTGTGGGGCTGATACAGGACTTTTAACAAACCAATGGGACAGACTTGAATCAATGCTATTGAACAGGCTGCTCTTAGTCCCAAAGGGAACCCCTGTTGCAGTTCTTCGACACGAGATGGGCCTGATCTCTCTCCAGGCCCGCGTTGATTGGAGGAGACAGCAATTGCTGAAAGTTATTATGCAGCCCCCTGACACTTCTTTAATGTTTGAATTGTGTACAGTAGTGTTCACAAGCCCTTGCAAAGTTCTGAGAGATTGGACACGTGAGATATTGATAATCATGGGAGGATACATTTTAGACCCACTGGCCTGGTTCTGTTGGTTACATCAATCAATATAAAAAGAAGCTCTTTTTTTAATTTAACTGGGTTAGGAACAGACATATAGCTATGAATTATCAACTTTTTTATCATCTCATATATGAAATAAGAGCTTTTAACATTCAGCCTTTTTATCTCAGACACATCCATCTAGAAAACATAGTTTTGATATGTTATGTTTTAAATTAAATCTACTCCCGACTAAAGACAGCTGGTGAAAGACAGGGCATTCCTCGCTCGGAGAGAGTTTGTAGGTACTGAGCAACGAGTGTTGAAACACTTTTTCACTTGATTATAGAATGCCTTGTCTTGGCAGATTTACACCATCACCTCTTCAGCCGCTTTGTGTGTGATGCTTGTCTTTTAAACACTGAGTGGTTTTGGGCCAGAACTTTAAAAAGCAATGAACATTCGTTAGACATTTCTATAAAACAATGTATTACCTCTGTACTATACTAATGAAATTGCTGTATCTTCACTGTATTACTTGTTTAAACCTGATAAATATTATTTTTACCATCATTATGTGTCGTGAATTGTAAATGGTTTGAATTGCACTGTCTTTGTATTTTTAACACATCTTTCTATTTGCTGTTTCTATTATTGTTTTTTATTGCAAAGGTTTTGTATAAGCAAAAGTAATTAATAAAACAATATAAATAAATAGATAAAGAAGAAATAGAACACATCTAATACACATTTAAACTGAATGGTTCATACAAAATGGACAAAAAGGACTTCCTTATCCAGAATCGGATACTCAGATAGTAAGTGATCAAGATGTTTTGTGCATGCCTCTGTAAGAGCTGGACAAGGGATGATAAGATGTTTTAAAGTTTCCACAGCAGAATCGTCTGTGGGGGTTGCTCGTGCGGCCCCTGAGGACAACGCGCCCCCCTGTCAGCACTCACCCTGCTGGCCGTTCCACGCGGGTTGTGCCCACGCAGCTCGGCTGGCTGGCGGCCTCAAGCCGTGGCTCCCGACATCGAACACTGCAGCGGCTCGGAGACAGTGGTGTGCTTGGTCTGTGCCCTCCCCCGTGGCAAGGGTGCGCAGCACCCTGTGACTGGGAGGCCCAACCAGAGGCGACGGAGCCGGACAGCTCTGAGCTGGATGGAGCCAGTGCCAGACCCGGCTTGCGAACCGCCCCTGAGGGGAAGGAAGGCAGGAAAGTGTAACTGTGAAGCAGCCGCAGAGGCTGAGGATACGCGGCCACTGGAGCGAGTGGCAAACCACCTGTGCGCCATCGGAGGTGAACTGGGCGTCGGGCCGGTGGTGGGCCTGCTCGGGGCATGGCGGACCTGGAACCAGCCCCCGGGACACAAGGACGGGACACCGATTGAAAAGGTGTTTGCACGCACTACATGAGGAGAAGCGCCGGCGGGATTGCGACAGGCACGACAACTGCAGTGTAATCGGAACTTTCACTGAGCTACATGCCCCCGCTGTGGGTAACTTCACACAGCAACGTGAGCTGAGCTCCACTGGTGTCCGGGCGCGGAGACCCAGGAGGCACTGTGTGAAAAGTGCCCACGGAAGCAACTTGACTGGGCCAGATCCAAAACGGGCACATCCAGAGCAAAAACCCCAGTGAGACCCCAGGAAGGGCAAATTGAGAAGTGCTGGCGGCAGAGGCGACACAAACACACGCAGAATCACTGTCCCCTCCTCCGGGGCCGACTCCTGCAGTAAAGGACCTCCCAACTAGCATAATGGCAACAGACAAGGACAAACTCTTAAACTGCTTGAAAGGCATGGAGGCCATAATGACCAAAGCTTTCCAGAGTCAAATGGAACAATTAAAGGAGGACCTGAAATCATCCCTCCAGGAGGTCAATAAAGAAATGGCGGAGATGGGTGAAAGAGTGGACATAGTCGAAAGGGGCCTCTCGAATGTCACGGAAGAAACAAACCAAAATAGCCTGCTACTGGACCAGTTGGCGACCGCAAGAAACAACTTAGAACTCCAGGCGGAGGATCTGGAAAATCGCTCAAGGAGATCCAATATTAGGGTTAAGGGTCTGGCGGAATCGGTGCAGGACAAGGATCTAAAAGATACCATGCAACTCTGATTCAGCAGACTGCTAGCAGATGTCCAACCGGAGACGATCGGCTTCGACAGGATACACCGCGTGGGCCCAATACTCAATGAACCGGGGTCGAGACCCAGAGATGTCCTGATAGCAATGACATCGTATGGTCGGAAAGAGGAGGTGCTACACGCCGCAAGAACAAACGGAGACCTTACGATTAATGGGTCCCGTATACAGTTGTACCAGAACCTGGCCCTGATTACTCTCCACAAAAGAAGGCTAATGCAACCTGTTACGAAGGCCCTTCAAACACAGCAAATCCGATATAGATGGACGTACCAGTTTGGCCTGTCGTTTACATGGGAAGGAAAACAGAGGAGAATCGGGAATTGTGTAGAGGGCCTGGCATTGCTACACCTGGAGGATGAGCAACCAGAGGCGCCTGTGCGCCCACGCCCAAACATGAACGGCCCGTCTAGCAAACCATGGGAGTGGTCAACGGAGCGAAAGCAAAGACGAGGGAGGAGAGGAAGACCCGGAAGCTCACAGCCGGCTCATGACCGGGAACGGAGAGGCCCAACGGATCCAGACTCGGCCCATTACACGGATAACGAGTAAAGTGCTAACCAAATGTGAGAAAACAGCACGGCTGAATGGAAACGTCCGCATGGAAGTAGGTGGTCATAACTCTTGGAAGCAGGGTCAGGTAATACAATTCCTGACTATTGTGAACTGGGGAATGGTCGGAGGCCCTAAGCCCGCGGTGACCAGCTGGGGGCCCCTTGGGAGCCCAGGCCTCATGCATCCCCAGGATTGGGAAGGGGGAGGGGGGTGGGTAAGGGAGGGAACTGGAACGAAGGGTAGGAAAGCAGGGAACCAAAAGTCCGGGAAGAAAAAAGAGCCAGCTCCACAATTGTATGAAACGGAAGCAAGAACAGGCAGAATAAGCCATAGCGAACGAGAACATAGGGACCCACAGGCAGACAATCTCCACCCAGGGAGTAATGGCAACAAGCCCATTTGTGGAGTGGATGGGTGTAAAAACAATGTTATGTGATGCTCAACATCATTTTTTTTTTAGAAAAGCATTAATTATTCTTGAAGTAAACTGAACCCCGTTGTCCGTCATAACTTTGCCCTGAAAACGTTCACATTCTCATTCAAGAACTCTACATTAGCCCTGTAATCTGCTACTTGCACTGTCTTGACCTCAACCCACTTTAAATATAGGTCCACCAACAGACAAGTACAATTCTTAACACCTCTCCTCGACACAGGCCATATATGTCCAGTGCCACACACTCCCATGATAAATTGGGCAACTCCAAGGGCAACAAAGGTTGTACCTGAGTCTTGAGTATCTTGTTCGAGGCCATACATTCATTAAAATCTTTAACCCGGACCTCCACTTCAAAATCCATATTAAGCCACCTTGGTTTTTACAATACCCAGATGTCCACCATGTGCTTCTTCTAACAGTCTTTTCCTTGCACCTGAAGGTGGGACAACCCGTCCTGCACGTAATACAAATCGACCTTCTACACTTAACTCATCTCTGACACAATGGCCCAGTTAGCCTCAATGCAGTTCCTCACTCACTGCAATTCTTCATATGTTTTATCAGCCGTTTCCCATTCCTCTCTTGTTATAGCTCCCTCCCATACCACAAACACTTGATGAGAAGACTCACCCACCTCCTCTGTTCCTGTCACAGTGGTGCTTACATTGCTTCTAGACAAATAATCCTCAGTGCTATTCTCCTTGCCAGGTTTATTTATTTATTTCATTTGTTTACAGCGTAGATGGTATGGTGACATAGGAAGCAAATTGTGTCATGGTAAGGTATACAATGTTTTTGCTGGCAAAGGTTGGCATAGTCTTTATCATATTTATTGAACAACCAGGTTTTCAGACGTTTTCTGAAGAGGGTATACAAAGGTTCTTCTTGGATGGAGGGCAGTAGGGTGTTCCACAATGTGGGTGCATTGACGGGAAAGCTCACCCCCCCTGCTCTCTTTCTATTGTATCTAGGTGTAAATAGGACAAGGGAGGATGATGAGTGAAGACAGTGGAGTCTAGCTTTTTTGGATATGTGCTGGTTGAGGAAGGGGGTGCAGCATTGTGGATGCAGCAGTGCGTGATTGACAGGATCTTTAACTCAATACAGGCTTTGACTGGTAGCCAATGGGCATTTCGCCTAGCTGCGAAATGTGATCTCTACGTTTCTTTCCCCAGGCAGCACGGAGGGCGTTGTTTTGGATCAGTAGAAGTTTAGTGATGTCCTTGGTGGAGTTGCCAGTGAGGAGGTTGTTAAATTAAGCCAGTTTGCTACCAATAATGGCTCTGGCTAGGGTAACGCAATTGTCAGAAGTAAGACATTTTCTGCTGAGATTGATCAGTTTTGTGGAGTATGCTGCAGATGAGACCATGGCATTGACGTGCTTTTGCATGGAGAGTTCTGTATCGAGGTAAACCCTGAGGGTTTTCCCATGGCATGCGATGGTGGTCGGATTGCCGTCGATGGATCACTATCTCGCTTGTGTTAGCCATCTCCTTCTTCTGCTTCGGCTGAATTTGGCCTTATGCCAGCTAATGGAAACTGCGCTTCTAAGTCCGAGGTTAAGTCATTGCATTGATGATGCTTCACCAGTGTTGTTGTTGATACGTGTTGTGATGTTAGATGCTGGGTAACCCCTCCCCCCCACCCCCCGAATTGAACTAGTAGGACAAGCAACATCCTAGTGCCACTGGGAAACTGGTGGCGCCAACGCGCCTAGAAGGGCCAACTGGGCCGCCAAACGAAACGTCAAATAGAGCTAGAACGATGTACCCGCACTGCAAGGGCATTCGTCGGTATCACTCACTGAGGATCCTCCCGATTGTGAGGTTCCATGCTTCTTGGGAACTGGTGGATTCCCTCCGCCTTACATTTCTCAGGTCGCTGTGATTCGTTGCATGAGTTTCGGGGATCTGCTTTCTCTGATGGTGCTGAGAGTTAATCATCCCGGATTGTTTTTTTTTTTGGAGGGCCGCGAGGTCTGCGTCTTCGGCCAGGTCTCAACCAGGGTCCATCTGAGGTCTTTCTGTTCTGGGTCTGGATTGGTTCTTCAGAGTCCGATTCTCCCTCCGTCCTTCCGATGCCCATACATTTATCAGCCTCTTTTGGTGAGTGGATTTGTTTCTGGGCACCCTCCCATGTGAATCTGACTGAAGTCGGGAACCTCCAGTGATATGCAATCTTTTTTTCACGCAGCTATTCTGTAAATGTTCGCATGGATCTTCAGTTCTGAAGAGTGGAGTGCGCCAGATCTTGATACAGCGATATTGTGGACCCTTGAAAGGTGATTTGACACATTTGTCTCGCTTCTCGCATGATTTCTTCCTTAATTTGGAAGAAGTGAACTGTCACCAGGATGCCCGGGGGGAGGGTAGATGCCATTCTGGGAGGCGTTCTGTGTACCCGGTCCAGCTCCAGTGGTGCTTTGTCCGGGAGGGTTATTATGAACCTGAGCAGGTCCGAAACATAACTTCTTAGTTCAGCATCTGGTATGGATGATCGGATCCCACGAAGGCGAATATTATTTCTTCGTGAACGATTCTCTGCGTCCTCTTGTTTAGCCTCTAAGAGGTCGCATCTCGCTTCTAGGGCTGTAGTCCTGTCCGTATCGTGCTCGTTTTTGAATCTTTGGTCGCATCCCTCTGATTCGAGTTCAGCTGTCCGTCTTTCCACCTCAACAACTCTTTTGTCCAGGGAGTTTATTTTTTTCATTACCTCTTCCGTACTCTTTTGAATTTCTTTCGTTAGTGCGGTGAGTAGCTCTTGAAGGTCAGCTTTGGTAACCATTTGCGATGGACTATGAGCTGTTGCAGAGGTGGTGGCTGTTCAGTGGAGGAACTGGCCATTAAGTCCACGATGTCTGTTTGTTTGGACGTTTTCCCGCTCCTAGACATTTTCCTGTTGCTGACTGCTTTCAGCTTTTCCCCCTGATGATTGTTATGTGTACCCAACTTGGAGGGAGTGTCAGGGGCCAGCCCAGCCTCTAAAGCCCAGGTGGGGGGGACTTGAGGGGATAGTCTAAGTCTTCGAGAGATTCTGGTGATTTGGTACTGACAGTGCTGTTTCTTAAGGTCACCGGCCCCGGGACCCCGTTGTCGGTGCTGAGGAGGGATTTCTTGTTTAGAGGCCCCAGGATATGGGGACGGAAGCTTCCAATGATGAAAGGGCTGGAAGTCCGTATGGCTCAGTTGGACCCCGCCGATCCCGACTCCTCATCTCATGCCAGCAGGTTTATGGGGTCTGTGCAGTTGTTCCTCCGATGCTCCAGGGTGCTCCGGATATGTCAGACTCCCAGTGCCGCTCCGGGTCGCAGCCAAGGGGCCTCTCAGGTCTGCTGTCAGGCCGCGTCTAATATCTAGTCCGCATCGCACTACTGCAGTGCCGCCTCTCCGGGTCTCCAGCAGCTCACACCTGTGGAAGAGGAGTCCCAGATGGGAGCTAGGCGGGGCGGCACTGTGCCGCAGGTGTTGGCCGCGGTCCCCAGCCCACTATGGTCGCGAGGTGCGCGAAGTGGCGTAGATTGCCCCGTTCAGACCCGCGGCAGCAGAGGGATGTTGTGTGCAGCGTCAGGGCTGATGAGGGGGTGGGCGAAGGTGTGCCGAAGCCTCGGCCGATACAGCGCTGCATTGAAGTGCTGCCCGCTGGGACCCCTCTCAGCTCCTTCACTGGGCTCCTCTGGAACTCAGCTGGGCGCCCAGTTGGGCACCGCGGAACCTCTCTCCGGGGCCTACTTAGGAGCCTCATCAGGGTGGCTCGCTTCTTTAGGACAGTGCAGGTAAACAGTTTCAATCATTGGCGGCATGTGCTGGCTGCTCTCATACGCCTGCTCCTCCCCCTCACAGCAGCTCCATGTAGCCTGGGGTCCCGGCCGCCATTTTGCTGCCGGGTGAGTCCTGGATACCAAAATGGCTCCGAACTCGGAGATCCAGTTGCCAGTTCGAGTCCAACTCGCTGGGTAGCTACAGCTGACTTTCCCCCACACTATGTCGCGTTCACGACAGTAATCGGTGATAGGGAACGTCGTTCTTGCTTTCGGCGGGTTAGGCCAGGCAGGAGCTTCTAAGAAGGCATGCCGATTGCAGCAGCTCCGAGCCACGTCCCCGGATTGTCGTTGATGGAAAAAGATGCAATGGCAGAGTCCAGTAGTTTGAGCCAATGAGGGGGTCCCACAATGAGGAGCTGTTTTGTGATCATTGAGACAAAGATGGTTTCGGCCATCCAAGCCTGAATGATACTGTAGACACAATTGATGTTAGCCTAGTGTAGAGTGTGGTTCTAGTGATTTGCAGAAGGATTTGCGTGTCATCAGCAAAGTTAGTATATGGTTTTTAAGTTTGTCAAGGTGGTGAAACAGGGGTCTCGTGTACATGTTTTAGAGTGTAGGGGAGATGCAAGAGCCCTGAGGTACACTATAGGTCACAGGGATGGGGTCAGCAGCCTCATACCGTACCTCAAATTCATGGCCTTGCAAAGATGTAATCCATTTTGCTATTCTTCTGTATACACTTTCTAGCCCCTTAGATGTGAATACGGCAACTAACGGTTTGTGAACACTTAAGACTACACAATCCTGCCCTCCTGGAAGCTCTGAATTTGTTTATTGCTCACAGAACATCTAATGCCTGTTTTTCAATAACGGAACAGCGACGCTCCACTCCTCTTAATAGCCTTGATGCAACAGCGAATATCCTCTCAATACCTTTGTCTCTCTGCATTAACACAGCACCCAACTCTGTGGCACTGGCATCCATCATAATGCACACTTCCTTGTTGGTATCAAAATATGCAAGCATGGGTGCTTTTGAAATCACCTCTTGAATAGACTTCACAAAGCTCTGTCCACTCACAAACCACATCCTTTTTGCATATAGCCCTGATGTTACTACAACAATCAGAAAGATTCTGTTTGAACTTTTCAAAATACTCCACAATACCTAGGAAGGAAAGTACACCCTGTTTATCCTTGGGAGCTTCTACTTCTTGAATCGCCTTGACCAAACTTTCTTTGGGACTTATTTCTTTTCCAGTTAGTTTGTGCCCCAGGTAATCTATTTCCAATACCCTGAATTTACACTTGTTTTTTGTAATGTCAAGCCTGCTTCTCGTAGCCCCCTTAATACAATACTTAGTTTATCACGATCCACTTCATCAGTGCCCGAGACCAGAATGTCATTTTGGTAGAAAGCAATTTACTTTAATCCTCCCAAAATGGAGTTCATTACTCTCTAAAAGGATGCTGCAGCTGAAACTAGACCAAATGGCATTCTCTTAATTCTAAATGTTCCATCATGTGTGATAAAAGTGGTAAGACCACACGATTCGGGGTGTAGGACCACTTGGTGATACGCTGAGTCAAGATCAAGAGTGGAAAATATCTTTGCCCCGCTATTTCACCCATAAATTCTCCAATATTCGGTAATGGAAATCGGTCCACCACCACACATTTCTTAAGAGCTCTAAGGTCTACATATAATTAAACCGCTCCACTTCCCTTTCTTACCTCGACCACCGGGGAACACCACTCTGAAGCTACCACAAGTTCAATGATATCTTCACGTACTAATATCTTGATTTCCTTTGAGACTTCCTATCTAAAAGCCAAAGGTACACATCTGCGCTTCGATACTACGGGCTTTGACCCCTCTTTCAATGATATCCTTTGTGCAAAACATCTTAAACAACCAATACATTTACTAAAAATGTCTCTAAATCTCTCCTCAGGTTTCTCACCGCTCTTGACCATTATGCTATTGAATGTTATCCTTTGTACAAAACATCTTAAACAACCAATACATTCACTGAAAATGTCTCTAAATCTATCCTCGGGTTTCTCAACGCTCTTGGCCATTATGCTACCTGGCCCCTTAGGATCAATCACTATGTTCATGTCCGATTGTTGGTACCATCCCAGTAGGCACGCTCCCTTCTCATACACATACACTTTTGCCTTAGTCTATATCGTCACTGTGGTGTAACTACCCCCAAACACACTTGCTGTAATGTTTGGGCAGCACAAGACTAGTCTGGGTGAGTTTATTTTGCTAAATTTCTCTGTTCATAATCTTATAATCTTATAATCCGATCCCGAGTCAATCGACATGCATACTGCAACATCATTCACCACAATCATACCATGAGGCTTCCTCTCTTGCAGGACCCACCTAACTCACTGACCAGCAATTGCCCACATCATCTTCTTCTGAGTGATAATTGCCCACAACCTCATCCTCTCCTAGGTCAGATATTTCTCTAACACCTCTTTGTTGAAAATTATGGCAGTACTTAGAAAAATGACCTCTTCTGACACATTTCCTGCATGTCACCTTATGACCTGGGCATTCTACATGATTGGCCAAATGAGAAGTGCTCCCACACCGATAACATTTGAGGTGATAATACTTTTATGTGTGTGATGTTTGTTCTCCCCTGGGACATCACTCCTAGACAGTGGTTTCTTCACACCCCCACTCCTTCTTGCTGCAAAAGTATTCTTATGTCTTTGTTGTTCATCAGCAGAAATTGTACTCTTTTGTTCCTTCCTCTCTAGTTCTTTCCTCTCTAGTTCTTTCACACACAAGAACTAGGCTGGACTATTGCAACAGCCTCTTTTTAAATCTGCCTGCCTCTATTCTTCATATTTGCAACTAATCCAGAACAGGACTGCAAGACTTGTCCTTGGCCTCAAGCCCAGGGATCGTATCTCTCCAGCCCTGAAATCTCTCCATTGGTCCCTGTGGCTGCAAGGATCAAGTTCAAGACCCTCTGCATTGTCCACAAAGCTTTCTGGGGCCGGGGACCACACTACCTCCAACTCTCTCTTCCTAAGCATCTTCCTTCTTGACCCCTCCTCTAATCAACCTCTATCTCTCTGAGGGTCAGACGCTTCTCCAGGAAGAGAGTGGGAGGTAGATCTCTGTCCTCTGCTGGGGCCTCCCTCTGGAACATCCTCCCTGCCTCTATCAAACTTGAGCAGGACCACCTAAGGTTCCGGAAGCAGCTCAAGACCTTCCCTTTTGCTTCTACTTTCTCTCTCCCCTGCTGATGCTCCTGTCTGCTGCGCTAACTGGTTCGCAGGCTCCTTACACTGCCTTCCACGCACTTAGAGACTGTGTCTGCTACCCTAAAGTCCCCGGCCTCCCTGCACTTACTTGAGCCATCCCCAGCAGCACTTCCCGCACTTTTTGCCACTGCACTCGCCTCCCCTCGCCACTTCTCTTCCATCCCGCTCGCACTTGCACGATCTAAATGACACAAGGCCTAGTAAGATTGTTTCTTTTGTCCTCCCTTTGTCTCCCCTTCCTTGTTTTGTCATGCCTAGAAACACTTGTGTACAGGCGCTTTATAAATGACTTATACCACCACAACATATGTTCAATCCTTTTTCGGGCGGTCCATCACTTCTTCTAGGGTGGGTTCCCCTTTAGCCCATGTCTCTTCCTTTATTTTGTTTCATGTCTCTTCCCTTATTTTGTTTTCCTTGACTTTCAACATAAACAGCCGGACTCGTAATGAGGCTAACTGTGTTTGATTTGATTTGTAAATGTATAACTTGAATACCCATGGGGGGACCAGGCACGAATGAATCTAGGCGCAGAGATGGTTCTATATGGTTTACCACAGTTTCACAAGGGCTCGGGCTACAAAAATGGTATGAACTAGGCAAACACATAGTTTTTAATTGTTTCCTGAAGATTAACAGAGAGTCACAACGTCAAAGGTTCAATGGAAGACCATTCCACACTCGGGGACCAAACGCGGAGAACTGTCTCTCGCCCCATGTGGTCGTTCTGACCCTTGGGACCTGCAAAAGGTGCTGATCTATGGAGTGCAGCAGTCTCTGAGGACGGTACAGCTGAATCTTTGTGCTCAAATAAGCTGGTGCCATCCCATGGATGCAGTTAAACACCAGATAGAGCAACTTCAACAGATTCTTTGAGATATTGGAAGCCAATGTATCTTCCTTCTATACTGAAAAATGTTGGTCTTCTGCTTAACGAATAAATCAGTCTGATAGCAGAGTATTGGGCTAACTGGAGTCTCTTTATTTGAAATGTTTGAACCCCCCATAAGGAGGGCATTGCAGTAGTCCAGCCTAGCATTGGTTAGTATTTCAACCATGGTTGACCAGTTCTTCTTTGCAATAAGAGGCATTACTGCTTTTAAAAGCCTCAATTGAAAGTATGCAGACTTTACCATGATATGATATTTTATTTATATTGCGCTCGTACTCAGGGGTTTCAGAGCGTACCTGTGACTGACCTGTGAATTGGAGTCCATTCTGGACTGCCAGACGCAGCTGAGGTTTTTTACAGTGTGAGAAAGGAGCGGGAGCACCAAAGTGAGAGGGGCACGGAATGGTGTGAACCGTTTTCTGTACCAACCTCTTTGCACCCAACACAATACTCTCTGTTTTTGAGGTATTCAGATGTATTTACAAAATGGGATACCTATATACACTATGCACAAGTTGAAACACACCTAACAGTCATCAGTAGAAAGCGACACAATTGTTTGAATTAGGGGTGCACAGAATAGCATATTTAATATTCAGCCTAACACTCTTTAGTTGACCAAGTATTTGGCGGGAGTCAAATAGTTGCTATTTAAATGAATAAAGTTGCAACTATGACAAAGTAACACTTAAACATGTTTTACAATATGTGTACGCTTCATTTTTTTATTTCACTTATTGTGACCTAAATAATGTGTGTGTTTGCATTATGCAATGCAAGAAAGGAACACGTGTTTAGATAAAAATCAACAGCAGCACAGTTTGCTTCTTTTATGCGTCCTTGGATGTAGCTACCTTTGGGCATTGTTGGGCTGTGCCTAAGTGTCAGGGAAGAGCCCAATGGTAGCGAAAGCACATGGGCAATTTTGTGGGTTGCTAGTGACTGTTTTTCTTCATACGTAAAATGATCCTCTTTGCACTGCCTGTTTTTTGTCTTCTAACTCGAGCAAGACACTGCAAAGGAAGCAATTATATCAATTAGCCCTCTAAATACACAGTACTGCTAATGCATGGGTTTATGGTCTTTGCATGCATACTTTTGAGATCCTAAGCACTACTTCCTACCCGTGTTAATGAGAAGATAAAGGGTCACACGCATCCTTGCAAAATATCTTTTCCTGCTATGTTATTAGGAGAGGGGAATGCAAATTTAGGCAAACAGCTATAGTTCTTATAGGCCAGAGATGGGTTGCAAGAGCAGGGTAATTAGACCTGTCCATCCAGGATTTTTGTATCTGATCCTTTTTGAAGAGTGCAGGGATGACTTCTATATGAATGGGTGTCTTATTTCCTTTCCTCACTCATGAATCCATTTAGCACAATGCATTTAAATTGATAACGGGAGACTGTTAGTCTTGAATATCCAAATTGCTCTTTTTTTAACACTTTAGTTTTGGAGTTGTGTCTTCTGCTGTTACAGGGGATTTCGGGTTCAAATGGTGATTTTGTTTTATGTACAGCTCTCTAGCTGTGACATTTTCCAACGTAAGAAGACCAGTGGAAACATAGGGCCTCATTCCGAGTATGGCGGTCCGGAAACCTGGGTGCTGGTAAGCTTACCGGCACCCTTGTTTCCGGACCGCCACACTAAGAGTCTGCCTGCAGGGGCCCTTGCGCCTGGCTGGGTCTGACCTGCCGGGCATAGCGGCTCTTGCAGGCAGACTTTTCACGGAAGCACCGTTAGCAACAGTGCCTGTGCTTCCATCTCCCTACTCCTATTGAGTCCTATGGGACTCCACAGGAATGGTGAGTTACCGAATGCTGTCTGATTTCCTGCGCCGCCGGGACTTGTAATGTCCCGGTGGCACCCAGAAGTCAGGCGTCGGTTTCAGTGTTTCCGGGTTGGTCACCGTTCTTGTGTGTCTGCTCTCCTTACGAATTTACCAGCACATTTACTGTTACATAAGAATGCATAATAATAGGATTTATTGTTTGGTCAAAACTCGCCTGTATTCATAGCCACATTTCGATACAAACCTCATTTGAATTAAAGGTAGTGTTCAGATTACTTAAAAACGACTTCAGGTTGCTTTCATATTGCCTCAGGCTATTTTTAAAATACTGTCTGATTGCCCTAAAATTAGACCAGATTACCTTTATTTTGGGATTATACCGGATTTATGTTGGAATATATCAGATCATTTTTGATTGCTTTCTTTATGCTACTTATATCACTTGTGGGATGTATTGACGCACTCAATGGCATTTCCTTACATCACTGAGCTGCATTTGCGCAAGAAACAGCAACCTGGCTGCGCTGGCTCCTGTGCGCACCAGGACCTCCAAACTGCGTTTTGGAAACAACAAAAAAATGGCTGTACCATCCTGCCTCGCATACTTCAGGCAAAATGGAACCAGGGGACACACTCAAAAAGTATGCCAGTGTGTTCTGAAACCTATAAGTGGAATCAAGTGAAAAGGAAAGCCTGCCGTTGCTGCAAAAGCCAAAAATCCCCTTCAAAATGAAACCTTTTCACCCTTTCAAAATGCTGCTTTGACGCTAATTCCATCTGTTCATTCTGAAACCACTGTGAGTAAAAAGGCCCTGTCATGCCCAGGATATTTCACTGTGCTTTACCAAAACCAGGCATAATTGCTGAGTGACAGGCCTCGTCAAACCAACTCTCAGAGAAATCAATAAACAAGTTAATTTCACTTGCATGGGAACACACGTTTATTTCTTGCCAAAATGTATCCAGGCTCAGCAGTTCAAAGAGACTTTAACTCTCTGAGACAGGTCAAGTGTAAATGTATCTATACTTTAGATAAAACTCCTGCATTCAAGGAAATGACTAAAGCTACAAAGACAGTGTGGGCAATCTGAAGCAGCTACAAAACCGAATTTAAAGAAAGAAATGCTATCAGTTTTAACACATGTGGAAAAATGGGCTTTGCTGACTGAAGAAAAAATGGGCCTGTTTAGAATAAATTGTTCATGAAAGCCTTCTTACATAGCAATGTAAAGGGATTATGTTAGTGTTGATAATACCCACATAGGCTATCTTCTTTCACAGGTTGTTTTGATTCAGGACCCAAAATAAGAAATTAAAGAGTTTAAAACACATGGGATGCATTTGCAAGCTCTCAGAAAAACCAGTCATTCCAGTTGCCAGCCATGAAACTTCCCCAAGGAAGGGAGACACATACGTGAAAGTTGCCAGCTTGAAAAACTTTGAATGGGCTAGGACAATGAAAGTTCACACGCTCGTCAGACATTCGTGTGTGCTCCAGGCTGGGACAATAGAGGTCCTGGGACACTAACCTGTCAAATGTAAGGGGCAATAAAACCTTCAATTAAGATGGGAAACCCCCCTTGCCTTGAAAGGAAATGACAGTTGCTTGCAGTTGGAGGAAGAAAAAAAAGGATGTAGTAACAATGGACTACCTTTTGGTTACAAAGACTATTTTATAAAGAAACTTTCAAGACTTTTTATCTCTGCAGCAAGAATTAGGA
Source organism: Ambystoma mexicanum (assembly GCF_040938575.1). Taxonomy (NCBI): domain Eukaryota; kingdom Metazoa; phylum Chordata; class Amphibia; order Caudata; family Ambystomatidae; genus Ambystoma; species Ambystoma mexicanum. The sequence goes on along the minus strand of NC_090930.1, from coordinate 1,045,161,256 downwards.
AAAATGTAAAACGTTTGCAGTTTCAAATCTAATTTTATGTGCTTTCTTTTAAAACTTGGTAGAACTTTTTGCTGCACGGGGAACAGAAGTTACAAAATATGACAGACTCCAAGGAAAGTATTAATGTTGCAAACATAACATTTTGTATATACATCCCTGGGGATAATTCCCATCTGTGTACAAAATTATTGAATTTTAGGCCAAATCTTTCATGTTGAACATTTACCAAAATGTATCAGAAGGGCGAAACAAAGACGCACAGACTGGAGGATTGGACTGAACTGTGCTGCACATAATATGTAATCTGTGTGTATAATTTGTCAAGAGATTGTAATTGTAGAAATGTATGTTTTGGCAAAATCAGATTTTCAGTAAAGTAAATGTAGGAGACAGCTGTAGAGCACTCACTGGTTCAAGAAAGTTCAAGAAAACCAGCACACAGCACTTCTGCATGTTATTCTAAGAGATGGCTCTGGTGGAGCATATCCAGGGCAGAGTGTTACTTGAGGTAGTGCAGCCAGATCACGTTGGTATGTGGGTTAAATTCTAACCAGGTGTGCCTTGATCTTTGAAAAAAAAAGTGCTGTGTGCTGGTTTTCTTGAACGTGGTTGAACCAGTGAGTGCTCTGCAGCTGTCTCCTAATGACTATCTGGAAAGTGAATCTGTTTGCAGCATCTATAAAATCACATTATCACAAATGTCTAAATGTTAAATCTAGTAAGAATACACCTCTGAGTATCAACCATTTCAATTGCTCTCTGAAATGTTGTGGGAAAAAGCCATGTTATCTTTTTGCCAAGCTACATTATCCTCCTAGGCGAGCAGATGAACGGGTTGCTTAGGCTGAAGATTTATATATGCAGACCCGGATTTAACTTCAACGTTATTTTTTATAATTGCTTGCCTGCGCTGTGACAGGCCATCTTTAAAGAGGACAAGTTAAGAAAGTTGCACCAGGGCGGTCTCAGTGCCATGGCCCGGTCTGAAACCCGATTGAAAGCAGTCAAGGATCTTATGTTCATCTCTAAAAGTCTGAAGTTTGAAAGATGCTGCACTCAAAAAATGCTGCACTCAAAAAATGCTCCACCAAATTATTTACAAAATGGGATACCTATATACACTATGCACAAGTTGAAACACACATAACAGCCATCATTAGAAAGAGAAACAATTGTTTGAATTAGGGGTGTACGGAATAGCATATTTAATATTCAGCCTAACACTCTTTAGCTGACCAAGTATTTGGCGGGAGTCAAATAGTTGCTATTTAAATGAATAAAGTTCGAACTAGGACAAAGTAACACTTAAAACATGTTTTAAAATATGTGTACTCCTTCATTTTTTGATTTCACTTATTGTGACCGGAATAATGTGTCCCGAATAATGTGTTTGTTTGCATTATGCAATGCAAGAAAGGAACACCTGTTTAGATAAAAATCAACAGCGGCACAGTTTGCTTCTTTTATGTGTCTTTGGATGTAGCTACCTTTGGGCATTGTTGGGCTGTGCCTAAGTGTCAGGGAAGAGCCCAATGGTAGAGAAAGGCATTGGGCATGTTTTTGGGTTGCTAGTGACTGTTTTTCTTCATACTTAAAATGATCTTCTTTGCACTGCCTGTTTTTTGTCTTCTAACTCGAGCAGGACACTGCAAAGGAAGCAATTATATCAATTAGCCCTCTAAATACATAGTACTGCTAATGCGTGGGTTTATGGTCTTTGCATGCATACTTTTGAGATCCTAAGCACTACTTACTACCAGTGTTAATGAGAAGATAAAGAATCACACACATCCTCGCAAAATGTCTTTTCCTGCTATGTTATTAGGAGAGGGGAATGCAAATTTAGGCAAACAGCTATAGTTCTTATAGGCCAGAGATGGGTTGCAAGAGCAGGGTAATTAGACCTGTCCATCCAGGTTTTTTTCATCTGATCCTCTTTGAAGAGTGCAGGGATGACTTGTGTATGAATGGGTGTCTTATTTCTTTTCCTCACTCATGAATCCATTTAGCACAATGCATTTAAATTGATAACGGGAGACTGTTAGTCTTCAATATCGAAATTGCTCTTTTTTTACACTTTAATTTTGGAGTTGTGTCTTCTGCTGTTACAGGGGATTTCGGGTTAAAATAGTGATTTTGTTTTATGTACAGCTCTCTAGCTGTGACATTTTCCAACGTAAGAAGACCAGTGGAAACATAGGGCCTCATTCCGAGTATGGCAGTCTGGAAACATGGGTGCTGGTAAGCTTACCGGCACCCTTGTTTCCGGACCGCCACACTACGAGTCTGCCTGCAGTGGCCCTTGCGCCTGGCTGGGTCAGACCTGCCGGGCATAGCGGCTCTTGCAGGCAGACTTTTCACGGAAGCACCGTTAGCAACGGTGCCGGTGCTTCCATCCCCCTACTCCTATTGAGTCCTATGTGACTCCACAGGAATGGTGAGTTACCGAATGCTGTCTGATTTCCTGCGCCGCCGGGATTTGTAATGTCCCGGTGGCACCCGGAAGTCAGGCGTCGGTTTCAGTGTTTGCGGGTTGGTCACCGTTCTTGTGTGTCTGCTCTCCTTACAAATTTACCAGCACATTAACTGTTACATAAGAATGCATAATAATAGGATTTATTGTTTGGTCAAAACTTGCCTGTATTCATAGCCACATTTCGATACAAACCTCATTTGAATTAAAGGTAGTGTTCAGATTAATTGAAAACGACTTCAGGTTGCTTTCATATTGCCTCAGGCTATTTTAAAAATACTGTCTGATTGCCCTCAAATTAGACCAGATTACCTTTTTTTGGGATTATACCGGATTTATGTTGGAATATATCAGATCATTTTTGATTGCTTTCTTTATGCTACTTATATCACTTGTGGGATATAGTGACCCACTCAATGGCATTGCCTTACATCACTGAGCTGCATTTGCGCAAGAAACAGCAACCTGGCTGCTCTGGCTCCTGTGCGCACCAGGACCTCCAAACTGTGTTTTGGAAACAACAAAAAAATGGCTGCACCATCCTGCCTAGCATACTTCAGGCAAAATGGAACCAGGGGACACACTCAAAAAGTATGCCAGTGTGTTCTGAAACCTATAAATGGAATCAAGTGAAAAGGAAAGCCTGTCGTTGCTGCAAAAGCCACAAATTCCCTTCAAAATGAAACCTTTTCACCCTTTCAAAATGCTGCTTTGACGCTAATTCCATCTGTTCATTCTGAAACCACTGTGAGTAAAAAGGCCATGTCATGCCCAGGATATTTCACTGTGCTTTACCAAAACCAGGCATAATTCCTGAGTGACAGGCCCGGTCAAACCAACTCTCAGAGAAATCAATAAACAAGTTAATTTCACTTGCATGGGAACACACGTTTATTTCTTGCCAAAATGTATCCAGGCTCAGCAGTTCAAAGAGACTTTAACTCTCTGAGACAGGTCAAGTGTAAATGTATCTCTACCTTAGATAAAACTCCTGCATTCAAGGAAATGACTAAAGCTGCAAAGACAGTGTGGGCAATCTGAAGCAGCTACAAAACCGAATTTAAAGAAAGAAATGCTATCAGTTTTAACACATGTGGAAAAATTGGCTTTGCTGGCTGAAGAAAAAATGGGCCTGTTAAGAATAAATTGTTAATGAAAGCCTTCTTACGTAGCAATGTAAATGGATTATGTTAGTGTTGATAATACCCACAAAGGCTATCTTCTTTCACAGGTTGTTTTCATTCAGGACCCAAAATAAGAAATTAAAAAGTTTAAAACACATGGGCTGCATTTGCAAGCTCTCAGGAAAACCAGTCATTCCAATTGCCAGCCATGAAACTTCCCCATGGACGGGAGACATGTATGTGAAAATTGCCAGCTTGAAAAACTTTGAATGGAGCTAGGACAATGAAAGTTCACACACTCGTCAGACATTGTGTGTGCTCCAGGCTGGGACAATAGAGGTCCTGGGACACTTACCTGTCAAATGTAAGGGGCAATAAAACCTTCAATTAAGATGGGAAACCCCCCTTGCCTTGAAAGGAAATGACAGTTGCTTGCAGTTGGAGGAAGAAAAAAAAAGGATGTAGTAACAATGGACTGCCTTTTGGTTACAAAGATTATTTTATAAAGAAACTTTCAAGACTTTTTATCTCTGCAGCAAGAATTAGGAAAAATGTAAAAAGTTTGCAGTTTCAAATCTAATTTTATGTGCTTTCTTTTAAAACTTGGTAGAACTTTTGCTGCATGAGGAACAGAAGCTACAAAATATGACACACTCCAAGGAAAGTATTAATGTTGCAAACATAACATTTTGTACATACATCCCTGGGGATAATTCCCATCTGTGTACAAAATTGTGGAATTTTAGACCAAATCTTTCATGTTGAACATTACCAAAATGTATCAGAAGGGCGAAACAAAGTCGCACAGACTGGAGGATTGGACTGAACTGTGCTGCACATAATATGTAATCTGTGTGTATAATTTGCCAAGAGATTGTAATTGTAGAAATGTATGTTTTGGCAAAATCGGATTTTCAGTAAAGTAAATGTGGGAGACAGCTGCAGAGCACTCACTGGTTCAACAAAGTTAAAAAAAAACCCAGCACACAGCACTTCAGCATTTTATTCTAAGAGACGGCTCTGATGGAGCATCTCCCGGGCAGAGTGGTACTTCAGGTAGTGCAGCCAGAGCAATTAGTGCAACAAACATTTATTTATTTATTTTGTACATTCATATATAATAAAAGGCAGCTAATGGATTGATATTCAAAAGCTATAATCCAATGTGAACCCATGTTTACGGGATCGCTTTGAACCATTCTATTGTGGAACTGTTAATTAAATGTTGGTTCTAATTACAACTATCTTACAAATGAAAAAAAACAAAAAAAGAACAAAAAAAGAGTGAAAGAGCGATTGGAAAGTGGTACAAAAGGTAATGAGATTAGGAAGGGTAAACTTCCTGAGTCTACTAGACATGTATTTGATGAGCTACATATCAACAAGAGTTTAATTTTGAGGGGGTGACAAATTATACCCACCCATTGCAGTAAGGGAGAAGATATTACATTTGGCACATGAGGGACACCAAGGTATGACCAAAACAAAACAGCTTATCTGGCAAGATTATTGGTGGCCAGGGATAGATTTAGAAGTGGAAACGCTCATTAGAGAATGTTATAATTGTGAAGATTCTGCGAAAGGGTACATTGCTAGGCAAGAACCCATGACTATTATGTCTATACCCACCATACCTTGGGAACATGTTGGATTAGATATTGGTGGCCCAGTAAGAAGTCAAGGAACTTTGAGATTTTGTATAGTGCTCATTGACATGCTGTCTGGGTGGGTGGAGATTAAGTGGGTGCAGAATATTTGTTCTAAATATATCATTTAATGTTTTGGATACAATTTTCAAATGAGAAGATTATCTCACGACGATTATTACTGATAATGGAGTACAATTAGTATCAGAAGAAATGATATATTGTTCTTTCTTTGTTTCAAGTATTATTATTCCAGGTTTGGTAACTGTTTTAGCTGTGTTGTAAATATGTGTAAAGAACGGAGGTGTGTAGTATTTCATTGTTTCCATTTCATGTTTCATAAACCTGGCCTTCTCTGTTCTATGTTCCATCTCTGCATCATGTGTTACACTGGAACATGGAAAATAGAAGGTTGGTGGAAAGATGCTAGAGAGGAATTTATAATAGTAATTTGTTGTTGTCCTTTTGAGAAGCCGCTGGGCCAATCCCTAACTTTAATAAACTCAAATAAACCACCTCACGGTGATAAGCAAGATATTTTACAATGATATTATTGATCGACTGGGTAATGCTGTCTACCTCTTAACATTAGATCTTACTAAAGGTTATTGGCAGGTTCCACTGTATGGACCTGATAAAGAAAAAACTACCTTTGCAACTCCCATGGGACTATTCCAGTTTAAAGTGTTGCCGTACGATCTTCGTGGAGCTCGCGCAACATTTCAGAGATTGATGGATTAAATCTTACAGTGTTACTCAAATTTTTGCGTAGCTTATATAGACGACATTGTGATACACAGCAAAACATGGGAAGATCATTTGTGCCATCTTTGCACAGTCATGGGAGTGTTAAGAAAAGCAGGGATAACTGCTAAACCCAGATAATGCAAACTGGCTCAATCTGCAGTTAAATATATATATTTTTTTGTGGGTAATGGCAATGCCCAACCCCAAAAGGAAAAGGTTATAGCTGTCCTCGATACCCCTACACCCAAAATCAAGAAATACCTGAGAGCCTTTTTGGGGTTAATTGGCAACTACTGCTGTTTCATCCCAATCTTTTCCAGTAAGACCTCACCATTAACTGACAAACTGAAAAATGCTGAGCCCCAAAAGATCAAATGGGAGGAGGAAGATGAGATTTGCTATACCGCCTTAAAACAAAACCTATGCCAGAGCCCTATTTTAAACAAATGTCTTTATTCATTGAAGGCTTATACAGGTATTTTAAAAAAATGTCTTTATTCATTGAAGGCTTATACAGGTTTTAGTTGTACAAAAGTCATTGTTGTATTACACATATACATAGCATTTTTAACTGTCTGTAGACTTTGCCACTTTCTGCTGTGGTTCAACTGCCCCCGATGTTTTGTCATTAGTTCTTGATTGACGTCCCTCCCCCCACACCCCCCTCCATGTTTCCCAACTTGAATGGCCCCAGAGTCCTCGCCTCTTTACTTAGATTCCTTCTGGGTTTTGCGTGGAGGCACTCCTTCCCTTTCATTCTGTCAGTGGACATGAATGTTTTTAAGAATTTGCAGCTTGTGGAAATGGGATTCTCTGTCTTTTACCAAGTCTTGAAAGGAGTCCCAGATCGCCTGGAACTGCAGGTATTTACCTGCCTTTAGGGCATATATTTTCTCCATTGTTGGCCCCCAGACGTTGACCCACCACCAGGCCGTCGTTGCGCCCACTCTATATTTCCATCTTTGTGCCAGTGTCATTCTCGCTGCCATCGGCAGGTGCGTGATTAAGGTAGACTTATGTCCTGATGCTGCGTATTTGCCTTCTGCTACAGCTCCTAGTAAGACTCTTTTAGGTGTCCTCGGCAGCTTTGTTCCCGTTATCTCCTTTATGTGCACCAGGATTTCTTTCCAGTATGTAGTCACCTTTGGGCACGACCACCACATATGGTACAGATCTCCCCTCTCCCCACATTGTCTCCAGCATTCAGAGGGGTATTTAGCATTGATTGTGTGTAAACAATGGGGGGACATATACCATCTATAGCATAGTTTGTACGCTGACTCCTTGATCGCTGTACATTTGGACGAATTGTTCGCCCTCAACCATATCTGGCCCCATTCTTCATGCGTAATTGTTTCCCCTATATCCTTATCCCAATTCTCCTTATACGGGAGCTTGTCCTGTATTTGTGCATTATTGAACAATCTGCCCGCGGTAGAACCCTAGTGCATCGTCAATTTCAGTCCTGTCGGGGTCCTAACTCCTGCCCTTTTCACAGATGGGTGAGAGATCCTGTGTCTGATTAGTTTGTATTTGTATCTTTCTTTTTCTCCAATTACAAGTTTCTGTTTACAATCTGTGAAGGACATTGGGGCTCCCTCTCTGTACATGTCTTTTAGGATTACTGCTTTCACCCCCGCCCAGCCCTCCCAGAATTTCTGGTGTAGGCCCGGTGTGAAATCTGCAATATGCGCTAGGGGAGAGAAAGGACCCAACCCCTGTCAAATGTTCTTAATGCCCAATGCATTGTCCCAGCTGCGTAATGTAACTCTGGTGGCCTCTAACATTTACCCCCACTCTCGCAGGCTCCGGTGTTGAGGGACTGTAATGCCCTCAGTGGTATAGTGGTAGCTGCTTATTCTATCCCACACAAGCCCTTCAAGTTGTCCTGTCCCACCCAGTTAAGCATCGGCGCCACTTGGGCTGCCAGAATGTATCTTTCAATGTTCGGGACCCCCAGAACCCCAAGTACTGGTGGGCGCATCAAGATCCGCTTTTGGATCCTGGGTGTCTTCTTGTGCCAGATAAATGTGAATATTGCTTTTTGTAGTTCCTTGATTAGGTTGGGTGGTATATCTGTTGGCACCAAGCCCACTACATACAGTAAGCGGGGGAGGAGGGCCATTTTTACAGCTGCCATTCTTGCAAACCAGGACAATTCTTGGGATTTCCACTTGTGTAAGTCATCCTGAAGTTGTTTCCAAAGGGGTTTTATGTTTGTTCTAAACAGGTTCCCTGTGTCCCTTGTTAGTTTTATTCCCAGGTACTCCAATGTGTCTACCTCCCAGATAAGGGGGTATGTGTTTGCCAAGCTCGTAACCTCCTCATCATCTTCTTTCATATTTATTGCTTTGTACTTGGAGTAGTTTATAGCAAAGCCTGATACGTTCGTAAACTCCTGCAACTTCTTTAAGATCTTGGGCAGTGAGGTCTTGGTGTCTTTCATGAAGAGCATTATATCATCATTCCAATTTTTCAGTTTAACTGCATCCCTGAACACACTTGTCACCACTACTGGCCCCTTAAACTTTACTTTCACCTTTTAGCATGCCACAGGACCTAGGCACCCATACTCTCACCTTTTTCCACCATGGTAAGACGTGTCAGGGTTCGAAATTGAGGGGAGCTGGGAGCTATTTAGCTCTTGCTTCTAGCATATTAGCGGGTTAGCTTGACACAAACCCAGGAGCTACATTTGGCTCTTAGGGCCAACTGGTGCCTCCAAACATGGAAATGTGACATTAACTTTGAGTATTTGAGAATGTTAATAAAGAAGAATATACCTGGAAAAATGGCTCCCCGAAGTCCACTTTAGACTATGTCTTCTTGTCGAAAGACTTGTACTGGAAATGCTATAGTATGAAAGTTGTTAACATGAAGATTTGCACCATTAATTGTGGTTGATGTAAATCCACAAAACCTTACATTGCCCATAGCTTTACGCTTCAATGATTGTATCTTGCATATGAGGGCAAGGGACGAGGGTTTTTTGTTGCAAGGGATGAGGGTTTTTTGTTAAACCCCATGACAAAGCAGTCCAATTAGCTTTCCGCAGTTTAAATATCTGTAAACCATCTAGACCCAAACAAGAAAGCTATGTCTAGGTTACTACAATTTGTATATTTTTTCGAGGTTACCAGAACGTGTATATGTAATTGCAGATAATTCGTCTGTACGAGGTGAGAAGGGCAAAGAGAGAAAATGAAAAAAGCTTAAGCGTAATATTAGAATTTGATACATTATAAACATGCTAATACCATGTACATATTTCCTCTTTTCATTAGCTCTTGTTACATTGAAAATATGAATCTTAGAACAACAGTCCCTTGTTACAAAAATACCACAGTTTGGATATGTTAATAACTGGTATATCTACCATTACATGCTCAATGTTAGCTTTGAATCTGGCTTGGGCAGCATCCCTGTACCTGCTCCACCCACACTCAATCAAACAGTAGATTCATCTTAGTGTTTATCAAATCTACTGGGAATTATTATCACATTTGATATCTGTTGCCACTGTATTTAAAATTCAGACTCTATTGTGTCTAAGGTTGGTCCACTAAATTGTCTAGTACTTGCTAGACCTTTTCATTTGGTCGCTTAATGAGAGATTTCTTGACCCAAGTAATTCTTCAACCGTTTTACAGAACTGGTCACCCAAAATTTGTATTTAGCAAGTTACTGTTTGTAAGGCGATTACCTATGATAATTGAGTCTTGACTGTCCCAATTGGATGTATTATTTCCATAAATCAGAGTCACTGTCTCCTCATTTGGTTTGTTTGATTCACAAGTTATCTCAAAGGTGTCCTTATAGGAAATGACTATTACTGTTATTCTTTGAACTATAATTGCCTGATCATGAATTTCAGGCACTAATTCACTGTAAATTAGGTCAACGTACTGAGTCCTCAAAATCTATATTCACAAAATATTCTTTCGAATGGCTAATCCTGAAATCTTGGCACTAGCACAATTTAATTCAAGTCAGCATACTGAGTACTCAAAATCTGTATTCACAAATTATTATTAACAGAATGGAGTTTACCTACGGTCATAGGAACTTGACATAACCCTTTTGGTATGTTGTTTCCATGGATGGAAATCCCAGTTTCCTCATTTGGTCTTTCAGTTCATGAAATATTATATTGTCCTTATTGGAATGGCTATAGAAACAATATTTTTATTAGTACCAAAAATTGAATATTTTTTTAATATGGATTTTGAGAACTCAGTTTGCTGACTTAATGTAGAGTGAATTAGTGCCTGAAATTCATGATCAGGCAATTATAGTTCAAAGAATAACAGTAATATTTTTTTGAATCCTCCTTATAGTCATTTCCTATAAGGACACCTTCAAAATAACTTTTGAATCAAACAGACCACATGAGGAGACAGTGACTCATAATTATGGAAACAATACATCCAATTGGACCAGTCAAGACTCAATTATTACAACCTTACAAACAGTAATTTGTTAAAAACAAATTTTGGCTGACAAGTATTGTAAAACGGTTGAAGAATTAGTTGGGTAAAAAAAATCACTGATTAAACAACCAAATGAAAAGGTCTACCGAGTACTAGACAATTTAGTGGACCAACCTTAGACTCATAGAATCTTTATTTTTAAATATAGTGGCAAAAGATATCAAATGTGATAATAATTCCCAGTAGAATTGATAAACTCTAAGATGAAACTACTGTCTGATTGAGCTTGGGTGGAGTGGCCAGGCCAGATCCCCAGCTAACATTGAGCATGATGTAATGGTAGATATACCAGTTATTATCATGTCCAAACTGTGGTATTTTTGTAATTAGGGACCGTTGTTCTAAGATTGTTCTAAGATTCATATTTTCAACAATGTAACAAGACCTAATGGAAATAGGAAATATGTATATGGTATTAGCATGTTTATAATGTATCAAATATCTACCATTACGCTTAATTGTTTTTCATTTTCTCCCTTTCCCCTTCTCAACTCGTACAGATTAATTTCCTGCAATTAGATATACACGTTCTGGTAACCTTGGAAAAATATACAAGTTGTAGTAACCTCTAAAAAGCCAAGTAGAGTGAAACATTGGCACGTGCTGTCGAATGAGTTATTGTTGGAACAGATTTGAACTGTGAATTATGGGACCATATTTGAACTGTGAATTATGATCAGACTGTGATTAGGATTCAGGTGTTTGGACTAATCTTAAATATATTACAGATCTGATTGGGTCAGTTTCTAATCAATATTTTGAGTTTATGATTTTTTGAACTCATGGTATTTGGAGTTGTGTACATTATGGATTGTGATTATGTTTTTGGTTTGTAAAATAAATATAGATCACAATTTGTGATTCACCCAGGTTTTTCGATAAACATGTATGGTATTTGAATTTCTTCCACAATCCTGAAATTTTATTTTCTGGTTATTCTGAAGTCCAATAAAATCCCTTCTTCTTGCAAGAAAGCACTGATTGTGGTTGTACATAAGAAGGGTGATAGGTTAATTCAATCAGCTATCTCATGGCTGGATTCCTCGATTAAAATCTTCGGCGTGTTTATTTTGAGAGAACTACTGCTTTGGGCATCAAACAATAGTTGCATTGACAATAATCAGTTCTGCTTTAGACCTGGCCTAAATACATCTCATAATTATTTTGCAATTCATTTACTACAATCAAAGGCTATCCAAGAAAAAAGGGTTATTTATTGTGCCTTCGAAGACATATTCCAGGCCTTTGACTGAGTAAATCGCCCCATTCTCAGGCAAAAACTGCATGATTTGAGCTGTTCACCTAGACTAATTTGTATGCTAATCGCCTTACACTCACACTATCCGCTTCAAAGAAACCAGTCAGAGAGTTGAAATCACCTGTGTACGTGTGGAAATTCTCCATCCAAAGCAACAAAATCAAGAAGACAATCAAAAAACATTGGAGTATTTTCAAAAATGACACGAGAGTACAAGATCTGTTCAACGAACCACCAGTGTTTGCTTTCCAGAGAAGTAAGAACCTTAGGGATGAACTAGTACAGACAAGATTACCCCCTAAAAAATATATCACACCGTACTGGCACATTCCCCTGTTTACACTGCATCAATTGCAACTCTGACATAAAAGGGAATGTTATTTTCCATCCACGAACAGGCAAGAAGATTTTTCTTAAGACATTTGGCACCTGCGACAGCACCAACATCATATATGGCATTAAATTCCCCTGTGGAAAATACTACGTGGGCCAATCCACCAGAGCTGCTAAGATACGGTGGAACAAACATCGGTCCTGCATTCGGAACTCCAACCCAAACTCAGCCGTGGCCCGACATTGGGCCATGAATAACCACAACCTTTCACAGATTAAGTTTCTGGTGTTGGAGGTCTTAACCAGAAATAACCCTCGCGAAGATTTAGGCTTGCGCCTAAACCGAAGGGAAACATTTTGGATCGATAAACTCTGTAGTCTGGTCCCCAATGGTTTGAATGAAGAAATTATTTACCACTGTTACATTTGAATTTGATTTGAAACATCACGACATCTTTGTTCATCCCAATGTCCTTTAAATTCACTTCAAGCGTGAAGTTTGTTGTTGACACTGTTCTGCTTCCATTGCAATTGACTAACATGTTTTCCATATCCTGTACCATCTTGGATCCTGTGTTACCTCAACAACAACCTCACTGCAAGTCCCGGACCCTGGTCTGGGACCCAAGGTGCCGCCTGTAATGGGTGACACCACCCGCGACGAGGTTGTGTCGTATTTTCAACCATTGCTGATTTTATGTGATTCCATGTATTATCTTCTTTTCAAATGCAAATTAATGCACTAGCTAGAGTTAAATTATCCCTAAATAGGAGTGCCACAAACGAGTTCCAGGTTAATTTACATGTTTTTTGCTTCATTAATTGTTTGTTGCTTTTCATGTAACTCTATATGTCCAGTTGTTCTCTTTCTGTTCACAACGGACCCCATTGTGGTCCCTTTAACACTCGAGTATTTTTTCCATTTCTATGTATTATCTTCAGTGATTTTCTTTAGTTTGGGCTAAATACATTTTTCATACAGAACATCATTTGCCCATAAATTATACACTTCTCTTAACCATCCAGGCTTGCACCTGCTATACACTCTGTAGCATGACCACCGGCCACTTAATGGCGCGAGACGGTCACGTGCAATATAAATGAGCCGTTGTCCTGGCAACCGCCTAACACGGCAGTCTGAGATTCAGCCCGGCAACTGCACGCAGGAGCTCTCACACGCTCCGTGTGCTCAGAGGTACGAGACGCAATCGCAATATTTGCAAACTACTGTTTTTTCATTCCCTGTTTGTTACGCTGTCTCACTCACACTGGTCCTTTCCCTTCATTAGATTCCATTCACAAAAACGATTGTGTTTAACAACATAGCCGCTGTATTCACGGCTCATCGTTGTGACCCATGCTGCTGTGGGCATTGACAACGAACGTTCTCGTCTGTGCAACACTATTAAGGTAACCACAGTTTCTCACGTATCTTTCTGTTTTTGTTATCCACAATACAATCAACTCATTATTTCTTTCTATTTATTTCTCGTAAAATCCTTTGGAAACTCTACTAACTGGTATGTTGACATCATTATTATTTTTACAAATATATGCAATTGTTATGCTGACATTGGTGCATTATGTTGTTTACGTGAAATTGATTAGACTTGCCCTGAAGAAGGAATTATTTCCGAAATGCATTGGCTTTAGTCTGTATTACATATGAGTTGCGGCAACTGCTCCCTCACTAAGAAGATATTAGTGACAGCTTTGTTTTTCTTCAGATAAATTATGATTTAAAAATCAACAGACTTCTTTTTTATTTTTTACTTTGTACATTTGATACCTGAAAAAGAACTACATTTTCGAACTTTGAAAGATTATTAGCCCTTGCCTGGGCCCCATTGACAGCGGCTGTGTGCCATGGTATTCCTACTCGGTCTCTAGCTTTTGTTGTATTTTTAAGTCAGGGTGTCTCCAGACTTGTCACAGCCAGCTCCTTCTGAACTGCAATTTGCATACTTCTACTTCCACATTGACTTTAAGATTTGAAAAGACTTCTAATCAGTGGTGCCCACTCTCTTCTCTGTTTACAAATGGACAAACATGCACATTTGCTCCTGACAGATGGTACCAACTCGGTTCCGTCCCGAAGATCTTGAAGACTCCTTTTCGCCGCTTTGTGCCTCCCTTCGCCTCTTTGCGCCTCCCTTCCTCCACTATAGGTCCTGCAGCGCTGCCCAATTTCTCCACGCTGCCAGCTGAAACTCGCTGATCATCAGAGAGTCCCACGGAAGAAAGAACCTGCAGCACACCACCAGTCTCACTGGCACATCCTAACAAATCACGTGGAGGCATACGCACGGGAAACGGAAACAAAGTCTCCAGAGCACCTAAAACCACCTCGCAACCAGTGGAAAATCCCGGATACCCTTTCTGTCCCGACAGCCCTTGAATATCCCACGCAACAGCAAGCGCTGAGGTACGACATGTCTCCATAGCACCCTGACTCACCTCCAGACTGCCTGTCCACTCTGTGCCGCCGCTCGCAGTACCCTTGGCACACATGTGCTCTTCCTGGCACACACCAGCCGCCGAGGTCCCTCCGTCTTCCATAGCACTCCGGCACACCTCCAAACGGCCTGTCCTCTCTGTGCTGCCACCCACAGCACCCATGGCATGCACAAACCGCCCCTGGCACACCTCTGATGACAACGTTCCTTTGGTCACCACTATACCCCGGCTCTCGTCCATATTGCCTGGTGACTCTGTGCTCCCGCAACAGCTCCCTTTGCAGGACATGCGCCTCTGCCAAGTAATTGCCACACCAACACGCAGCAGGTCGACCGCCCTGGAGGCCTCCACTGGATCGGAACTCGACCGCCAGGCCGATACCGATCAGTCTCCTCCCGGCGCTGCCCACTGCAATCCCCGTTGCTCGGACATGGTAGCAGCTCACAACCAGGAATAGTCATTTGTCAGCGCCGCCCGGCCCGCGGACACCACTTCTTCCACCTAAACCATCCGACAAGATACAGGTGGGCTGGCACCGCACGATGGGACGTGAATCACGGACGGCGGTATCATGATTTGCTGCTCCCTCCGCGACACAAAATCCTTGTTGACAATTGTTGACAAATGAAGTAACAGGGTTCGTGAAAGATTACCGCCACAGGTAAACTGTTACTTCAGTGTGTATTGTTTAACACGCAAGATGTTCCGTGATCAAAGTACAGGCACACCCCACCAAGCCAGCTATCTCCAACTGTCACTTTCAGAACCCCCCCGGTCCCAACATTCTCCAGCAGTGATATCACACCTCAGCGACCTCACTCATAACGCAGCACCCATACCTGTAATTACACACATCTAACTACAACAGGTAGCTCCTCCAATGTTGACATTGGAGCGCATCTTCCGTAATTCAGTCTATTTTACTGTTTAAATATATGCCATATATAAACGTATCTCAGAAGCCCACAATTGTAGTTTGCTCCATAAATACAATCTAGATACAGAGTAGCCATCTATGCACTCCTTGCGAGGAACCTGAAACAAGATCTACCAGAAACTGCAGCTTTGAACTATGTTTTCAATGCATCCATAGTCAGGGTCCACAGTCAGGGTCCATAGATATCTACCATGTACCTTTGGTGTAGTCAGCATTTCCTATACATTCATGAACTCACATGCAATACATATATTTTGCATTGGGTATACCCGGATGACATTACCTTTCTGACACATATGACAACATTTTAACTCGTGTTTCATAGCAAAATAAGTACTATACATGTGATTTATGTTTCAAACAAATCTTCTTTAACTACATGAAGCAATGACAAATCTCCACTTCCCCATATTTCACCACCAACTTCTACTCTTTTCCCTTTCACCACAAAAACGGACTTAGCGCTGTGTCCCCTACAATAAGCCTGAGTCAAACTGGTGCTTGCTGCTGAAGCTGTTGAGCATGGAGCCAAGGGAGCTCAGATTGACATTCTCTGTCTCATTCATGGTTTGGTGGGAGCCACTTAGGCTGCTGTGTTCACCCCATCGTCCAGACCACATTGATCTTCAGCCTCCACCAGCTCATGCCCTTCCATCAGCAGGTCATTAAACAACTATGTTAGGGACAACATTTACATTTTCAAACCCCTTGCAATGCTTCTCTTCCCCAACCCTGGAACCTGTGTTACCAAACCCGCCACACTCTTGTGTATATGCATATTTATTTATAGAAAGTTATGGTGGGTTTGAAAAGGGTTGAAAAAAAAATCTTTCACCTGAAATGTGAAAATAGGAAAGTCCATTTGAGCCAAGTCACACATTCCACAACGCCACCGAGTAGCCATAGCTGGAAGTTCACCTTCAGTTCTGAACCACAACAGCAAGGCATTGCGGCCATGCAAAACACAATTTCCTGGAGAAAAAGGTTTGCATTTGAGCTAATTTGCATATCCACAATGCCTTGGGATGTGTGACTTGGCTGAAATGGACTTTCCTACTTTCATATTTATTTATAATATACATAAATAGAAAATAATTTGTGTTGATTCATTCTCAATGCTATATCAAGACACAATTGCAAAATGTAATTACCCTGTGCAGGACTTGATTGTGCAGCCAGAACGTCAACCATAGGTCCAATGTGAAGTATTTTGACATACTAGCTGGTGTAATGCACGATCCTTATTGATCCACTCCCGTTCTAGGCCGTGTGCATACCTTTTTTGTGCTAACTACTCACAAGTCTCAGACATCGCTCCTCTGTGATCCTTTCTTATAGAAACCAGTAGCAGGTAGATCCCCATGCTGGCGGACTCCTTAGGTCTCAGTATACATCCACCTCGGAGCTGCTCCAGAGCCAACTCCCAGACTGCCTTTATCAACTGGCTTGAATGACAGACTACCTCAGATTGACTTCCCAACAAATATTAACTCAGTTCACTGCAGACAGTGCATTTACTGCATACAAAGATTTCAGAAACAACACTTGACCACTGGGTCGAATATCATGACAGTGGTACTCGACCTTCCACAAAAGTATACTTTGAATATGCTAGAGATTGAGCGGATTTTGAAAGCCCTGATGACTCAGCTCACCATGCCGAATAACAGCAGGTGCACTCGGATTGTGTGCTGATAACCACCTTCAGCAGCATTAAGGACGATTTGGCACCTTAGATTGCCACCAGTCATGCTTCGTCTTTTACAGTGCATGTATGCATGTACAGATATATGTGATGATTTACTGCGAATCAAAGTTGAATGAATGCTTTATAATAATGTTGGATGTTTCTGACCTTAGTAGATTCTGTTACAAGAGTGTCCCTAATGTACTAGTGTCAGTAGATGCAGTACTGTTGGATGTTTCTGACCTTAATAGAGTCCACTCATTACAGGATTCTCCCAAACCTTTTAGTGTCAGTAGCTGATCTGAGAAATAGGTTCCCAATTGATCCATAGTCTTTCTTATTGAACTACTCCAGCAAGACAAACTTTCTATTAATATTTATAAATCTGTTTTATTGAATGACTTTCTTCTTTTAAATAGCAGTGTATAAGTATAACATCTGTGTGTTAAGCTGTACTGCGTGCTGCATCTTTGTACCCGCTGGACGGCCTCTTGCTCGGTCCAGGATTCTGAGAGAAGAGGGCTGTTGTCACCTTGCCTAAAGGCGAGCAGCACAGAGGGCCGCCCATTCCTGGACAAGGGCTGTTAAACAACCTACTTCCAAGACGAAGAGTCTCTTCCAACACCACGCATCAATAGGGTCACTGATGTATTAATCTGGTGAGGAATGGTGTAAGCACTGGGCGAGGGTGGTCAAAAGGAAGAGGAGACAGGGATGGCCTAAGGGGAATTAGAGAAGAAATTAGGCAAAAGCAAGGCACAGAGCCAGGCAAGAGGCCAGGAGCAGAGGAAAGACAGAAAGAAAAAACAAGCACAGGTGGGCATTATCACTTCTCAAGGGAACGGAATAGTTTGCGACATGCTTTTCTGTGGAGTTGTGTTCCTTTTGAGGAGACCGGCATGAATCCAAGGCTTCCCGACTGTCTTGGTTTCAACGGCCAACATGCACCAAACTGTGCATGTGTGGAACCGTGGCTGTGGGCTCCCACATATGCGCAGAAATGAAGACATGGGATGACCCCAATGTTGGGATGCTGCCCTTGCCACAGGAGCCGGAACATCTTCATGTAAGGGACTGGGGGCCAACTAAGGTGCCATTGCACATAGTGTTGCCACACCTCAGCCCAAAACAGTGCCCACAGCCTGCTGAATTCGTGGCACAATGACACATTTTAGAAATACTTAATGGTAGCTACACAAAGTAAAGGTGCAATGATTCTAGATTATGATTTCCTCTTTCGGTGAATGAGTGACTCATGTTTGAGAAAGGCAACGATTGTTTTTATTCTACTGGAAGACATCAGTTATGCTATGTTATAATGCATAACGCCCCGTGCATGAAGGGGTAGTTAGGCATGCATGGGGGTGCTACGACCCGCAGGTATCTAAGCATGCCACAGAGGAAGCCGTAGTTCATCAGTAAACATGTACAGTGAGACTAAAAAAGAAGGATTTTAATTTTCTTTCTAAACGCCATTTGGTTATTTATACATCGGGTATCTTCGGGAACAGAGTTCCAGAGTTTGGAAATCAGTTTAGAATTTAAGGCAGCTTAAGTTTGAGCATTAATAAGAGGAATGGAATGAGTGAACCTCATAAGTATGGTTTGTGCTCTTACCATTAAGATGTAGTGGCGTGGTAAGTGCTGCGTTAAGCCCAGTGTTTTGAAGATATACAATGAGAACCTCTATATATGACAGCTAGATTGCAGGCTCATTGATCCTGATGTAGGGAGAATTCAGGTAGTAAGAGGTGAGTTAAAAATGAGCTGTCTGTGGTAGATGAAATACATACAATGGTATCTGGTAATTCCATTGAATGGCAAACCATCTAACACCAAACCATCAAATTTTATCCATTGAAATACCATTCCATCGAATGGCCATTGCGTTGTATAAAATTCGATGGAAACATCTAAATGCAAATTTACTTAAATTAAAAAAAATGATGAAATGAACCCTTTTTGTTGGTTTATAATCAAGTTTTTATTTTTTACAAACTGTAACTGTATCTTTTTTGTAAATAATTAATTAAACTTTGTCTTATACATTAATTAATAGTAGATATATTATTAAATTTCATTAGTAAATATATTATTAAATTTCATTTAACATTTTTAATTCTTTGTTTAACTTAGAACTGTTATATTTTGTGACCACTAGATGGCGATGTCGCATTAAACATTTCTTTTTTTCAAACTAGTTCAGCGGGATGCGGCGGTTTGCTCATCGGGCTCTTCTTATTATCTCAGGAGTTTTTTTCACTAATTGATTATTTTTCCCCTGGATTACTCTTTTTTTGGATTATATTTTTATGGATTGGAATCTTTCATTGGAGTCCATTTTCTTTCTTTTGTTTGTTGCGCTTTGCTTGTCGGGGTGTTCTTATTTTTTTGGGGGATTTTTTTCAAAAATGGATTTTTCTTTCCTGCTGTATTTCTTTGTTTTTCGGATTACTTTTATATGGATTGGAAACTTTCATTGGAGAACTTTCTTGCTTTACCATGATTCTTCTTCCTCGTACTTCCTAGGAGACTTTGGAGTCTTGGGTGAGTACATTTATTATGTTTAACATTTTAAGTTGTATGCTATTGCTCGTAGGTAGCTTAACGAATCCATGGTTTCGTATTGATGTACAATTATTTGAACACAACTTTAACCTTTTGGTTTGATTGTTTGATTTTTTTATTGTTTCAAGAAGTGCCACAGGTTGGGGTTCGGTTGATTTTATTATGCCAACCCTGCATCATATTATTTGTGCGTGCCCTTTGTTCTTTTACTGCCTGGTAACAGTTCCACATAGTTATTGTGTACCTGGCACGTCTTCGTGTTCCACTTCTTGTCAGTTGGCCCAACCAATTACTTGCTATATAAT
Organism: Ambystoma mexicanum; assembly: GCF_040938575.1. Classification (NCBI taxonomy): domain Eukaryota; kingdom Metazoa; phylum Chordata; class Amphibia; order Caudata; family Ambystomatidae; genus Ambystoma; species Ambystoma mexicanum. The sequence goes on along the minus strand of NC_090930.1, from coordinate 1,045,141,231 downwards.
CCAGTAATTCTGTGAAATCATGCTCGTTTGTTTTATAATATTCGGTGTCTATTAATTTTTCATAATATTCAACTACATTTTCTGGTTTGACGAAGGCCAATGCACAAATCTGTTTAACATTGTGCTGATAGTCTGTGTCTTCAATGTTTGTAACCCATGCTTCTGTATTTTCCTCCATATCGCCTGGCAAAAATGAAAAAAACAGCCTTGTATTGAGGTGCTTGGGTAAATTTCCCTGAAAGCTATCATTTGTGCTATTTCATTGTCCATCACCATGATGTCTGGGTATTTCGGATGGATGGATGGCTTCTTTTACCGTGTCAAATACTGTTTTGTAGACGTCTTCCGTTTTGCCAGGCACCAAGATGTAAACAAGTGGGATTAGCGTCTGCTATACCATTCCATGTAGACTGTAAAATTGGGCAAAGGGTCATGGACATACTTTGAACGTGGCATCCCTATGCCACACTGCTGAATTTTGTAGATGTGTTAAGTTTTCATACGTAGCATATATCATTATTTTTTCTTTTCTTACATCCAACGTACGAAAATCAAACTTAAGGTTTTTCTATTTCATCATACGTATTCAGTGCGATGGCCAGGTTTTCTTTTTGCTGTTTCTTTCTGTTCAATTGTCTTTGAGTTTAGTTTCTAGCATTTGTGCTGCCACATGTAAAGGGATTTTAGAACACGTTCTATTTATTAGGGACCCACTCAGTTCAGCCGGGTTCTCCTCAGCTCTGTTTTTAATTTCAGTTTTTTAAATCATTATTGTAGTACTGTCTGGCATGTGATTATGTTCGCCATTTGTGATAACCTTATACCCATCTGTTATTGCTCTTCCCACACATTTTTTAACATAGTATTCAGTACATTTCCAATATTTTTTGTCTTTTCTTTCTCTCGGTTGTATGTATATCCTTTGTAAAGAAAAGAAACCTCCTTTTTGGTCTTCCGAAAGACCCTGAAGAGCATTCTTTTTAAGTAGACGACACCGTTGCCACTATTGCATACCATTGTACTTGTATATCATATTCTGTAATTATCATGTACTGAACAAGTAAACTGTATGTATGTAAAACACACACATTGTATGCTAACTTAATAACTACATTTCTCCCATGTAACCTGCACCTAAGTGAATATACTGTAACAGCGCCACGATGCCCTAGGGCAGTTGTGCGTTTTATAAATTGAAATAAATAAATAAAAAATAATTAAACCAATTGGTCTTTTCCCATTTGTGATTTGACAAATTCCATCGCTTCAGACTTTTTATTTCTGAAATTGGAAATAAAATAAATTATTCTTTTCTTCACAGTTTGGGTAATATCTTTGTCGCTCTCTTCACTTTCCGCTCATCTGACAGACTGTCAGTTTGTTTTCAACCGTCAGCTCGTAAACATAAGGTCCTTTACTCCTGTGTTTTTCACTGTGTTTTAACTCTTTGTTGTACGGTTTTACATTGTTTAGAGAGTTCTTGAATGTGAGGTGCTTGTGGGTAAGGTAGGGTGTGTGGGGGGACCTCCCCTATAACGTTCAACTTGCCCACATAATGAATGATTTTTTGGGGGAATCTAATGATGTGTTTTTATCGATGCGTTAGTTACGATGGAATGGCTATTTCTTTTTTTTCTATGTGATGTTGATGCTTTGGCATTCAAAGCTTTTTTTTCGATGCTTTGGTTTGTCGACGATTTATTTTCGATGCAATCACCATAAACCACATAAACCACATACAATACATCTTGCTTTTTGCACATGCTTTATCCAAAGGGCATAATGCATGAAAGCTAAAGATGACCAATTTAATAATTTATACACTACACTACTGAAATGCATTATTAACCTCTTACTTAATCCTTTCATTGCTAGCATTGCTTGCAGCATTAGCTTATTCAAATATGTGCAAGGTTTGTTTTGCTCTGAATAAACAAAGGTAAAATGTAGCAGAGCTAGCTATTGCATTAACCTGAGCAGTCATGTCCAATGGGGGGAGCCTCCCGTTACAAAGGGAAATTGCTACAGCGGATTGGTCCAAAGCAAGCCTGTTGTCAGAGGTCAAATCCAGGTTGCAGTAACAAGTGTCCTTTGTCTTAGATGTCATAACCAGAGTGCTTTGTCTGCAGGTATTGGGGAGTGGGGAGGAAGTGTAGGGGGCCCAAGCAGAATTGGTTATAGTGAGCCCTAGGAGAATCCAAGATGGTGGAACCCCTCTCCTGTCCCACATCTCACCTCTGGCTGCTCTACCTCCATTCTCTTCCAATGTTTACCTATTTCAAAATGACTCCAGTGATCGGCACCCTGGTGTGAGAGAGGCTTTGTTATGACTGAATTTTCTTTGAAGCATTCTTTCCTACAAGACCTTTCGGGGAGAGTTCCTGTGCCCTTAAGGGAGGTATTGATCAAAAGAGCAGCTTCCTGGGGGATATTCGCAAATGGCTGTTGTGAAGACACCCAGGCCAGACAGATAAAACACACCCTCCCTGTCATGACTGGAGCACGACTCTCCAAACGTTTGACAATATGACATCCAAATGCTCTGGCTGTAAAATTGTGTGATTCCAGTAGCCACAATGTCATAATCAGACATGCCTTATATTGAAAGTTTAATGTGCCTTCTTCAGGCTGACTAGGGTACACAATTATTATGTTGTGAATCACAGGTGCAGATTAATTAAAACATCACTTCTGCTGAACATTCTTGTACCATTGGATGTCAGGAATGCACATGTAACTTTTGAACCCGCCCTGCTGCCATTGCAGGGCAGTTGCTAGAGATGTCAGGAGACAGTCACAGCAGAGACACATGAGTGCAATATGTTTTTGGAATGGAGCATTATGAAAGAGGGTCTGATTAGCAGACCTATCCTTCAGAAACAGAATTACACACGTAATTCTATTTCAAAAAATCAAAAGAAATCAGGCTATCCATCCGCCAGAGATGGCATTCGTTCACAGTTCCATAAAAGATTTTCCTGAGCGTCAAACAGCATCAAGTTAATACCTCGTTTAAGACACAAACCAGATTGCTAGTGCCTAATAACTAATGGAATTCAATGGGTGCCTGGACAGTTTGCTAGCAACAGTGTGCTTTCACCTGTATAGTTTTGAGGCTACAACAGAAAACCCTCATTGTGTGGCTTAACACAGAACTGTGACTGCAGTAGGCTAAATAGTGAAACACACAAGACCACTAAAAGGTGGCTAAACATTATTTATATTAAAACATGGAAAGTGGGATAAACACCTAATAATCCACATGGGCTAAACTGTAACTAAAGATTTAACTCCTAAGGTGCTAGGGTTTTCAAAACCAAAGGTGATGGTCTTGGCGAATATGGCCCATCTCCTCCCCTCTCTGTGTGATGATAGTCGGTATTCCTGAGAAGTCCTGGTCTCTCCTAAAACACCCTGTTCTTCAATGCAAAGGTTGCAAAAGGATGGCCAATAAAAGTCTCAAAACCTACACTTAATACGACCACAGCACAATGACTTCACTGCTCTATAAACACAAAGGTTTGGCTCAAAAGAAAATCCATAAACCTTTCCCAACTTTAGACGCCTAGCTCTACTGTATTAAATCACAGGTTCCTTGGGTTACTCACAGTCTGGGTCTTCCTGCCATTCTCTGCTTTTACTCTGTGCTTACAATGTTCAGCTTCAGCAGTTTCATGTGTTCTCTTCAGGGGGATTGGCCTCTGTGTTTGGCCTCACATCCCTGCCTCCAACCTCTCAGATCTGAAATCAACACTGGCTCTGCCTGGACTCTTCAGCATATCTCGCATTCACAGCCGCCAGTACCCTAGCCCTGTTCTCAGATTTGGGCCTTTAGATATGCTCGTCATTACAGCAACCCATGTATTGATTTTCTAGGTATGAATATATGAGTACGTATGAGAGATGGGGTAACTGAATTTGAGTATGTTGTATATGTGTGAGAAATATAATGTGTATCTTAAACTATGTGATGAAATAAATACATTTTTGAGTGAATAACCAATCAATAGTATATTGTCATCCTCGATCTACCGGCCAATATTGTTATTATAATTGTTGTGCTGTTCAAACTCACATACAGCAGCACATTAACAATGATAAACAAAAACAAAAGTGCTCAGCTTAACCAAATCTTCAGCTAATCCTCTGGGCATTAGGGAATGCTCAGCTCAATGATAGGACCCATGGGGTCCCAAAGCTTCCCGCCTGATCCCATGGGAGTCCTATTACAGTGATTCTGTCTCTCAAAAGGTGATGTCCTTTATGGCTAAGTAAGAAGGGTGTTTAATTTTGTCTGGAAGTGAGGTCAGATTAGTGGAAAGAAACCCCAAGAAAATCAATAATAGGAAGAGCCTGCTATGTAAACATCACATGTGGGTGGCAAAAAGGGAATGCCGGGCCCCCGTCCTGGATACATTTGGTGGCCAGAATACTTTGCTGAGTACTCTTCTTGTGCAGGAGTCCCAGCATGGATCTTGGCAGTGGGGAGAACACCCTGGACAAGGGTATGCTCCCAATGCACATACACAGCTCAGGCACAAACAAATTTACCTTACTATAGAACATGGCCTGTCTGGCCTTTGGGAGTAAGTCAGAAGAGTAAGTCGGAAGGTGCTTCTTCCCTCGTCAAGGATTTCGTTCCTGAGCCCCCTTTCTCCCACTTGAGTTTGAAAGCACATTGTGGGGTTATGAGAGACCCTGTATTGCCTCCTTTCTGCTTGCATGGAAAACCATTCTATGTTTAAATGCCACTTGTTTTGCAAAAATGTAATTTCCTGTTTGTGGGTATCCAAAATATTTTTCTGGCTCAATTTTACCAATTCTTTTATCCCTTTGTGTTCCTTAGAGGAAGCAGGAACAGTAGCTATGTTTACTTACCCTTTTTCTTATAGCCATTTGAAAGTGGGCTTTCACTTTCATGTTCTTGTGTGTCTGCTCTCCTTGCAATTTTCCAGCACATTTACTGTTACTTAAGAATGCATAATAATAGAATTTATTGTTTGGTCAAAACTGGCCTGTATTCATAGCCACATTTCGATACAAACCTCATTTGAATTAAAGGTAGTGTTCAGATTACTTGCAAAGGACTTCAGGTTGCTTTCATATTGCCTCAGGCTATTCTTAAAACATTGTTTTACTGCCCTCAGATTACACTAGATTACCTTAGTTTATTTTGGGGTTATTTGGGATTTCTGTTGGATTATGTCAGATAATTTAGGATTACTTACTTTATGCTACTTATATCACTGCATCATCTACTGCAATCAGCATTGAAGGGATGACACCTATATATGACACTGCAGAGCAAACATGGTATGCATATTCCTATCCTGTCCGACAAGAGAGAAATACACAGTACACAACTGAAATTATTAACCTGTGCATTTTTCCTTCTTGCAAATCGTAATGATGTAGGATGCTCCACCAGTAAATCATGGTAAGAAATCAAGTTGTAAGCAACAAACCCTGAGTACAGACATCTCTCAGGTTATCCTTCCACTGTCAGTCAATCAATAAACTTTAATTCAGCGGTGGTCAAAGTGCAGCCATATTAGCACTGACAAAACCAAGTAAACAAAGTCATACACATAGTTTAAAATAATACAAATAATACAAACGTGTATTCTTGAATATAAGCAACAAACCCTGAGTACAGACATCTCTCAGGTTATCCTTCCACTGTCAGTCAATCAATAAACTTTAATTCAGCGGTGGTCAAAGTGCAGCCATATTAGCACTGACAAAACCAAGTAAACAAAGTCATACACATAGTTTAAAATAATACAAATAATACAAACGTGTATTCTTGAATGCAAGTTCCAGAAGACTGAGGCTGAACTGCTAATACCAAAGTGAGCTGTACAGCACCAACATGTCTGAGTGACATTTAATATTACTACTATTTCAACGTAATGCACTTTCCCCTCTAGAAACACTAGTACTTACACAAACATTGACACTTGTCATACAGATTCCACTTTGATTACATACAGCTCCAAAAATATGCAACATATACATATTTCCACTTCACCACATCAAATCTTTCTATATTCTAAATTTTACCATCACTGGTGTGTACAGTATTTTTCATTATGTTTGTTACCTGGATAGGAAAGTGGAATTTTGCTTCTCTCTTTTCTACACTTGTAAGCAGTCTAACTCTGACTAGATCTCAAACTGTTACTTTTAATTCAGCAACAACTTTACTTACATTGCACACATTACTAGTAAACATTGAATTCATCTCAACACTCTCACAAATTACATTATCAATCTATTCTATTCTAGTTGAACCTTTCAACCACTGTAGACACAATTTGGTATGCACTTTGTGCCTTCTCATTACTTCAAACGGTATTACATCAGTTCCACTATAATAGGAAGAGCCTGCTATGTAAACATCACATGTGGGTGGCAAAAAGGGAATGCCGGGCCCCCGTCCTAGATACATTTGGTGGCCAGAATACTCTGCTGAGTACTCTTCTTGTGCAGGAGTCCCAGCATGGATCTTGGCAGTGGGGAGAACAACCTGGACAAGGGTATGCTCTCAATGCACATACGCAGCTCAGGCACAAACAAATTTACCTTACTATAGAACATGGCCTGTCTGGCCTTTGGGAGTAAGTCAGAAGAGTAAGTCGGAAGGTGCTTCTTCCCTCGTCAAGGATTTCGTTCCTGAGCCCCCTTTCTCCCACTTGAGTTTGAAAGCACATTGTGGGGTTATGAGAGACCCTATATTGCCTCCTTTCTGCTTGCATGGAAAACCATTCTATGTTTAAATTCCACTTGTTTTGCAAAAATGTAATTTCCTGTTTGTGGGTATCCAAAATATTTTTCTGGCTCAATTTTACCAATTCTTTTATCCCTTTGTGTTCCTTAGAGGAAGCAGGAACAGTAGCTATGTTTACTTACCCTTTTTCTTATAGCCATTTGAAAGTGGGCTTTCACTTTCATGTTCTTGTGTGTCTGCTCTCCTTGCAATTTTCCAGCACATTTACTGTTACTTAAGAATGCATAATAATAGAATTTATTGTTTGGTCAAAACTGGCCTGTATTCATAGCCACATTTCGATACAAACCTCATTTGAATTAAAGGTAGTGTTCAGATTACTTGCAAAGGACTTCAGGTTGCTTTCATATTGCCTCAGGCTATTCTTAAAACATTGTTTTACTGCCCTCATATTACACTAGATTACCTTAGTTTATTTTGGGGTTATTTGGGATTTCTGTTGGATTATGTCAGATAATTTAGGATTACTTACTTTATGCTACTTATATCACTGCATCATCTACTGCAATCAGCATTGAAGGGATGACACCTATATATGACACTGCAGAGCAAACATGGTATGCATATTCCTATCCTGTCCGACAAGAGAGAAATACACAGTACACAACTGAAATTATTAACCTGTGCATTTTTCCTTCTTGCAAATTGTAATGATGTAGGATGCTCCACCAGTAAATCATGGTAAGAAATCAAGTTGTAAGCAACAAACCCTGAATACAGACATCTCTCAGGTTATCCTTCCACTGTCAGTCAATCAATAAACTTTAATTCAGCGGTGGTCAAAGTGCAGCCATATTAGCACTGACAAAACCAAGTAAACAAAGTCATACACATAGTTTAAAATAATACAAATAATACAAACGTGTATTCTTGAATGCAAGTTCCAGAAGACTGAGGCTGAACTGCTAATACCAAAGTGAGCTGTACAGCACCAACATGTCTGAGTGACATTTAATATTACTACTATTTCAACGTAATGCACTTTCCCCTCTAGAAACACTAGTACTTACACAAACATTGACACTTGTCATACAGATTCCACTTTGATTACATACAGCTCCAAAAATATGCAACATATACATATTTCCACTTCACCACATCAAATCTTTCTATATTCTAAATTTTACCATCACTGGTGTGTACAGTATTTTTCATTATGTTTGTTACCTGGATAGGAAAGTGGAATTTTGCTTCTCTCTTTTCTACACTTGTAAGCAGTCTAACTCTGACTAGATCTCAAACTGTTACTTTTAATTCAGCAACAACTTTACTTACATTGCACACAATACTAGTAAACATTGAATTCATCTCAACACTCTCACAAATTACATTATCAATCTATTCTATTCTAGTTGAACCTTTCAACCACTGTAGACACAATTTGGTATGCACTTTGTGCCTTCTGATTACTTCAAACAGTATTACATCAGTTCCACTATGTGAGGAAAATCTCATGGCAAGTACCATTACTCTTACTGTTCTTGTCCAATCCTCACTATTTCTCTTAGTCAATCTCATAACTTCTATTATTTCACAATGGACTCTTTCAACAGCCCCATTGCATTCTACGTGATATAATGCTGCCCATTTGTGTTTTGTCTATTCATTCCAATGTATTCATTTACTTCCCCACTGCAAAATTGAACTGTGTGTTCTGTTAAAATAGAAACAAAAGGACTGTTTCTGCTAACAGTTTCTTCAAATAAATCTGTAACTTTCTTAGCATTTACTTCTTTAAGAAATCTGAATACAGTTAATTTATAGACTAGGCCAACAAATACCTTAATAGTTTACCCCATGTCCACCTTTTTGGTGGGCCCACAGTTTCCGTTACTTTTCGTCCCAATGCAACTGAAATAAAAAGTAAGGTTTCCAGTTATTGACAGTGGCAATTCCTTACCTGAATTGTGACATTTAACACACCTCAATGGTCTTGCCACCATTCCATGCAACCTTGACCACCAATAATCCGCCTGTAACTGCTGCTTAGTCTTGGTGATTCCAATATGAAATATTCCGACACCATTTATAAAAAGTACATCACAGGGAATGATGGCTGCATTCTGTGGGAATTGATTTGTCTTTTCTATCATCTGGGTCATCTGATTTGTCAGGAACAAGGTGATTACTTGAAGGGTATTGTAAATGTAGGGGAAGTAAGGCCCTCTAAAATTAGCCAGAGGTAGTGTTTGGAGAGGCGTGCTGGGCTAAGGAATCAACAAAGCGCTCAGAGATTTACCAAAATTGATCCTGTAGAGATGTTCAAGGGTTCAGAGTGGGATGGCCTGTGTTTTATCGGCAATAGGAGACTGGAGATTTCTGAGAATTGTGGACTTTGTGTATTGATGCATACTGACACCTGTCAGCAGGATCCTGGCAATTCTGTGACTTGGGCATGAGGAACGGGAAGAGGTAACTTTAACACAATCCTTACCTATCTCGAGCAACCCTGCTCGACCCGAGCTCAGAGATAGACCTGGAAGTGCTGCATTGAAAAAGCGGTAGGAAAGTCAGGAAGAAAAGGCTAGAAACAAAAAAAGGGCCCCAACCCCTAAGGGAAGAAGAAATTGGGTTAGATAATTTTGATACTATATACAATACATAAGCCGACACGTGGATAGTCTGACAACGGAAATGCTGGTGTAGAGTTCTTTTAGTAGCATTTACTGTGCCACTGGGTTGGCAACTAACAAATACACTTCAGCGCACCAGCATTTTTTTTAATTCTTTAAATAAAAACTGGTTATAACGCAAAGAATATAAAAGATTACAACATAACTATCCCTACTCTTTAACTATTCCTTTCTCTATGTAAGCAGCTGTATTAAAAAATATAAAAATGTTCCTAGTCTTTAAAATGCATTTTAAATGAAACAATATATATACATATATAATATACAGAAACACTGGTTACTTACTTTCCTTACTTGTGTCACCTAGCCAATGTCTCACTTGTCTTCCTCTTCCTTCTTGGTCTTAATCCCCAGGGCCACATGTACTGGGTGGTTCAGAGCAGTAGCAATGGGCGGTGAGGGGAGGGGGCACACAAGTTCTGTCCCTGGCTGTGCATTTCAGGAGTGGCCTGCAGTTGTCCTGCTGGAATGGGTGGGGGCCTTGATTTTTCTCACACCAGGGCGTTTATGCCAGAGGTGTCTTAGGCAATTATGGCAGTCCCTGTGCTCTCCGGAGCAGTTCCTCAACCGGGCCATGTATGTCAGATCCTGTCCCAGGCTTATGTGCAGTTGGTGGGGGCCTGCTGAGTCTCATTCCCAGGTCGCATGCCCTGAGCGTTGAAGGGTTGGAGGGCGGGCCCGCCAGAGTGAATACGCGGCCTGAGTATTTGTTTCTGTGTGACACCATTTCCTGAGAGAACACTGCGCAGTGGACCTGGGCACGGTAGCAGCGAGGAAGCAGTGCAGGCCCTTCCTCAAAATAGGGCTCTGCATATTCAAATGAGATCTGGGTCACAGCTGTGAAACATGGCTCCTTCAAAGGCTCCTTCATCGCTCTGACAAAGGTCCACCACATTAGAGATTAGGAGTCCCGAGCTGTGGCAAAGATTTTAGCACTCCTCCTGGCAACAGGGTGCCAGGCATGATCAACCAGGTGTTTTATTTTACTTAACCGGCACACTGAGGGTGAGGTTTTGAACTCTAAATTATAAAGATGCAAACAAAGCAACTGTAAGCTGTTTTGTCTTGTGTTCTACCTACTATTTAATCCCCGTTTGATATGCATCAATTACTATATGCAAGGCTTCTGTACACCCTGAAAAGCATTTGCTGCTCCTAAGTCTGTGCTATTTTAAATTACATCAAAATCCCATTTTGACTGCATTACATAAACAGACTTAGGGGTTGATTCATGGAATTTGTGCGCCGTAAAACGGGGATTTGTGCGCCATTCTGCCCTCAAATCCCCTTTTATTTGCGTGTTGATACATGTCTCTATTTCACTCACCCTGGGTCTCAGAAACGTACTAGAATTCTCTAAGTGAGTTTCAGTCCACATTCTTTCTCCATTCATTTTTGGGATACTATAATCACATCTTTGCAATGTAGCACTTACCACCTGAAATCCTTTTAACAAACACTCAAGCATAATCGTACACATTATTGTGCATGTGTTATGGCAGAGGGGTGCAGTGTCTTTGTTATATCCTGAATATTCTTCATTTTGGTACTTGAAAATTGTATCAAAATGGGCAGAGCCTTCGCAATACTATCTTGCATACTGATAAAACAATTATGCGTTATGCAATGGCCTTCCTGCATTCATTATATGCATGTTTCTTACTCAGAACATATTCAATATGTGTTCTGTTTTAGAGCCATACAGTAAACTTCACAGTCATAGTAAAATGTGTATATCATGTAATCAAAAATAAAATGGCTTTCAACTAAATTTGAAATTAGACGGGATAAAAAGAGCAGAGGTTAACAGACTTTTACTGCCAAGTTACCAACTATTATAGAGCAGAGGAGCTACAAGAAACCCTTGGTCTAGTAGCCTGAAAAACCAACAAGGAGTTAAAATAGAAACCAGAATCTGACAAAAGGAGTAGAGGACAGTGGAGGAAGGATAGTAGAGGCTGTCAGCCTTGAGACAAATTACAAGGACATAAATAAAGACGGTTCCACTTCAAATGCTCAACATTGGATGTGCCGACAATGTGCTTGCCACTCATGAGTACAACAAGGAATCATTTGATCCAGAATAACTTCTGGAGCTACAATGACCCAGCCCCCTCCAGAAATAACAACCATGACACAAAGTCAAGGACCAAAGTCTGACAGGCTACAGCCATGTGGCAGAGGGGAGAAGGGTGGGTTCAATACATGTTCAAAGGCCCACGAGCCAGGTATAACTAGTCAAGAGCGCCCACAAATAGGAAATGATAAATGCAGCACAGCATCATATTAGACAAAGGTAACATTTCTGAATGTGAGCATACCAGTTAGTTATTGAGGCCCAATATTTCATACTTCTTGTTCATGAACTCCTTTTTTAAAGACACCTTTGTCCAAATTAGCCAGACTGGTCTGAAAGTAATTTTATTATATTGTTCTGGTACTGCTTCTGTCTTCTCCACCCATTAGTTTATTTTCATAATAACACATTTAAATCTAGGCACTTCCAAGGTATGGGCATTGGCTGCTCTTGTTGGGCGTGTGGACGATCTTCTGTTTATCCTATCAGCAATGTTCGTTTTGTGAGGACCCTCGCCCCCGGATTGGTAAATAGGAGTCGTACACATCTCAGGATGTAAGGGCCAATCCCAAAGCAGCGCAGCACCATGAACAAATATTTCCAGGACACAGTCAAATGACTTTTCGGCATCTAAGGCGGCCACTATGGCTTTCCCATCAGGGCTCACCTGTGCCGTCACACCAAACAAACAACGGAGATTCAAGGCAGTCGATCTCGTGGAAATGAAACCAGATTGATGCACTAACTGGGGCATACTGGGCAGAATCCTCGTGCCCAGGATTTTCCCTAATATTTTAGCATCTGTATGAATCAGTGACTGGGGTCTATGTGAGGCCATATCGGGCAGGCGTCGGTGCGGTTTAAGTAACACAGTAATAATGGCTTCATGTATCGACAGCAGGCCCTGCTCCATAGATTCTTCCCATACACCCAGAAGGATAGGTGGAATTCCTTACATAACTCAATTCCCAGGCCATCTGATCCAGGCACTTTCCCAGATGCCAGAGACTGAATGGCACTGACAATTTCCTCCTGTGTTATGGGTTGATGTAGAGTGAGTTTGGCTTCAGGTGAGATCGTGGGCAGCCCCAATTTATTTAAATATCTAGAAAGGTCATCTTCAAAGACCTCATCTTGGGTGGAATATAGTGTGGAATAAAAATGTGTGAATGCGTCATTTATGTCTTTATCATGGGTCATTATTGAACCGTCTGTAGCTTGAATCCCTGCAAAGGGGTTGCGATAGTTAGCAAGTGATCTACCAGCTTTATCCTCTTCACCATATCTGCAAGCTCTCACTGGGATGGTCATATACAATATCTCCCTGGGCCTCATTACGACTCAGGCGGTAAGGGGTTTACGGCGGCGTAAACAGCGCCGACCCTTACCGCCTGAGTACGAGGTCCCTTAGCGCCATTGAGGTTTTAACACCTGCTTTTAGCTTTTAGCAGGTGTTAAAATCCATGGCGCTAAGGGACCATGGAGTTAATTACGCCACCGTAATTTACGGTGGCGTAATTAACGCCTTCCCCACTCCCATTATGCCCTATGGGGCAAAAATGGGAATGGGGAAGGGTAAATGGGGATTGGGGACTTACCGCCCCGCCAAACTCGGAATGGGGCGGTAAGTCCGCCAACCACCATGGCGTAAACATAGTTTACGCCATGGTGGTAAAGGTACGACCCAGGCGGTAACTTACCGCCTGGGTCGTAATGAGGCCCCCTGTCTGCTAACTTGTGGAATTCACCTAATAGCTCTTGAATGCGTGGTAGGGTCTCATACTTATGTATTGTACTGTATTTATTTTTGTGTTCCCTAAGCTGGGATTCTATTTGACCTAGTTGTATTCTAATACTTTTAAGTGATCCTGTGGTTTATGGCCATGTAATACCCCTGATCCAAACTTTGAAAGTCTCCCAAAGCACATGCATGGGTGCTAATGGATCCACCGTTAATGGCAAACAATTCCGCAATGTCAGCATGTTAGGCCTCGGTCACACATGGGTCCCTGAGAATTACAGAAGGCATCCTCCATCATGGTGCTTGTGGAGGTGAGTCGTACAATTAAAGATTTAGAGAGACCGGGGAATGGTTGGACGGTGTACGTGGAAGGATATCGCAACTCTGTACCATATTGGCGATCAAGGTGGTTAATAACCTATAATCTATTCGGGACTCAGAATCATGGACTGTGGAATAATACGTTAACTCCTTACTGTGTGGGTGAAGTGTTCACACATCAATGAGGAGCAGTTGCAACAGAATTTGATGTAATGTGTTGGCTGCTTTTGTAAGGATCCGTGGGGCATCAGAGGACCGGTCCAATTGTGTGTTAAGAATGGTTTTAGTCGCCTCCCCAAATTACCCAGGTCTCCTCTAGTGGGATAAGCATGTCCAAAATTGTCTGATAATATTCCGGGTCATCAAGGTTAGGTCTGTACGTATTGACCAATACAGTTGGGTGTCCAGTGATCTCACCCCACAAAAGTACATATCGTCCCAGAGGGTCAACCTTGCTTCTCGTAAATCGGAAACCCAATGAGGGATGGATAAGAGTAAGGACACCCCTAGACTGTGTAGAGTATTCTGTGTAATATCGCAGTGGGCCACAATATTTAACAAAGGCTGTCTTTACTTTCTGCAGAGCATGCATCTCCTGAAACATCAGGATCTGTGGGCCGTGCCTCGATACATATGTACTGGCTCAGGGCCGGTCTTTGTGTCAGGCAGCTCAGGCAGCTGCCTGACGTCTGTCAACCTCTAGGGAGCGCTGCATCAGCAGTCCGCATTTCATTAAAAAAAAAAAAATCTTTTACTCTTTACCATACCTTTTTATGAATTGACACACACTGGCTGCACCTCGTGGCACCAGTCATACAGGACCCATTTAGTGGGGTTCAGATTATGTAATTTCAATGAGTTGTCAACTCCCAGATCATTAAAGAACCCTGCCTGAAGGAGAGCAAAACGAAAATGCATGGATTTCTTTTAATTTTCTGTTTACTGGCATTTCAAAAGAAAAAGTCACATTGAACTTAAATCATAGAAATTAAAATATATTAGCACTGCTGTAGCCTCTGGGCAGGGCAGCAATTAGCATAGCAACATTTGTTGCTACATTTCACTCCCCCGGTGGCCCTGGCGCCAGACAGCCAGGCCCCGAGCATGCCTGGGCGCACGTGCCCTCCTCCAGTTCATGTGCTGCACAGTGCACTGAGTGGGGGTTCATTGATTGGGGCTGGGCAGCCTGCCCTTCCTTGAAACAGGATTGGAATCAGATCAAGACCCAGCAAACCAGAGTTTCCATCTTGGTGCGTGCACCGGTCCGTGCAGCCCTTGGGTGCAGCCCTCGGGTGCCAAGGCAGTTTGCACATTAGATGACAGAGCGGTACTTTCAGCTCCGAGGTAAGGCTCTGGGCATGGGGGTACCATTGGAAAGTGAAGGCCTGGGTGGCACTGGCAGAGCGTTGCTAGGAGACATGGTCCTTTATTTGAATTAGGATACTCTTGGAGTGCTACTTCTTAACCCAGTCTGGATACCTAGTACATAGGGTGTCAAGGGCGAGGGCACTGTTTGTTTCACCACGAATTCCAGATGGTCAATACACAGGTCTCACAGTTGATAGACACTGCTTCACCACTAATTCCGGATACCGAGAGATCTCATCTCAACGCCTATGGGTGCTGGATGCACAGGGTTACAGGGAAGACGTGACTAGATCTCCAAACTGCACTACGTCATTGACTGGCTTTTTGCAAGTATGCAGAGGTCGCATTGACAGTTGCGCAAAAGCAGAGCCTCTGGCTGCCATACTACTCTCACACACTGAACGGCTGTCGGCTGGCACTAGTGTCCAGGGTCCACGGCCTCTGACTATTATGGCCATATGGTGCTATTTCAGGCAAAGTCTCTACCGCCTGCCTGCAGCGAGCGCTTCATCTACACACAGAGACAGCACATGATGGGTTGGCGGACTCGG
Organism: Ambystoma mexicanum; assembly: GCF_040938575.1. Lineage (NCBI taxonomy): Eukaryota > Metazoa > Chordata > Amphibia > Caudata > Ambystomatidae > Ambystoma > Ambystoma mexicanum. The sequence goes on along the minus strand of NC_090930.1, from coordinate 1,045,125,750 downwards.
TGCACCCCTTTCCAGCTGGGTCACTGCCCTGTAGTGGCAATGCTTTCTCTTTCTGTCTGATGTAAAAAAAGCCATTTCATGAGGATCAGGTACACTTCATGGTGCTATAGAACTAGAGGAGGACTGGGTTTTTATTTAAGAGAGGCCTAGGACGATGCCCACACACAATGTATTATCAAAAACAGAAGGGTCCTAGCTCCTCGCATCACTGCTCCCTTAGGAGTACAAATTCAACTATTTGGAAACCTTGCTTTTGCACCCCCTCAGTTGCAACAAATTACACTGGCATCCGAGGTTACACAAATATATAAATATTATTATCCTTTATTACAAAATTACATGTTATAAAAATCCATTTAATTTTCTTATCTTAAAAATGGCATACCAACCACAATAATCACAATGTATTCGAGCAGGAACAATCGATCACTAAATGCAAAACGAATGAAAAAAGAGTGAGAAAGAAGTGCTCCTAAATTTCCATGTGTGCGTGAAAAAACTACCGCCACCAAAACTAAGAAAACATAAGGAAAGCAAAGCACAACGACTACGATTACAAATACTGCTCTATTGTGGTGGTTATTGCACAACTAAAACAATGAAATCCAATTTTTATTATTATAGCTGCGACATCTTTCTCATAGAAAAAAAACCAACATGTTTCATTCCCATTCTCCTACAGGAGAGTTGTTACCGGGAAATTCTTCAGGGGTGATGTGCTATGAACAACAATTGGCATTACAATCGTTTACAGACTTCAAAGATTGACCATGCAACTTAGTGCAAATGAGGGGTGGCCGTATTTAGAGGAAAGCTTTTATCTTTGTATAACGCCAACCTTGAAGGGTTCACTCGTCGTCAACTGATAAATAGTTGTTGGAGTACAAGAAACGTCTTCGGATGAAGGAGTAAAATCCCCTTAAGCTGGGACCGTTAGATCTCGGGTGTCAGTAGTGGCTGGGACGCAAATTGACACCATGCCGGTCTAGTAAAACACGAAGGTAACGAGACCTCTCCCACACAATTTGCTTAATTCTGTGTTCACTTGTAGTTATTCGTATTCCGCTTAAAATCGGGTAGCATTCTCCTGTCCGCAATAGCCCCTCGCGCTGGTTTTAGGTTATAAGTGATAACACTTCATGGTGCTGACACATTACTATGAAAGGGAAGCCTCTGCGGGATTCACAACGGGGCACCACACAAGTTCATGTTTACATTACTATGAAAGGGAAGCCTCTGCGGGATTCACAACGGGGCACCACACAAGTTCATGTTTATTCACGAAGAGCGCAACTCCCCAATAAGAGTTGTGATGTCCTTGTTGTTAGTCCATAAATAAATTATGATCATGTCAAATAACCTAAAAGAAGATTAGAAAACAGAGTTTACTCGAAGGTAAACTGACCTGCTACCACATAGCCTGTGTTCCAGTAAGTGCTCCTCTCTGCCATGAGCGGCTGCTGATTTCTCTGCCGACTGCGATGCGTTTGGAATTTGCAAACAAAGGAATGCATGTTTCAAACGCAGCGCATGAAATGATCTACAGTAATTCACCCCGTGCCCCTCATTCTTTGTGCTAAAGTAACAGCCTTTCAAGTGGGGCAATGTATAAGTGATGGCTCATTTAGCAAGCCATTGTTTGTATACAGTATGTGCTTAACAGAACATGGGGCATTTTTATCTACCAGGCCAGCATGTCAGTTAGCTGATCAAACCTATGCATTCTGCAAAGAGAATTAACCTGCCACACAGAAAGGTTTAGAACTATTTTCTTTATTTTCATGTCTCTTTATTTGACACACCAAAACGTATTTCTTTCCTATGTTACTTTTTAGTTACATATGGCGCATCCCTGGGAAGGTTAACTGACAAGTATTCTAGTGTATTCAAGTATTCACCACCCTGTTGGTTAATGCCGTCTAAGTGGCACTCCCGTATATAAAAGCACATATTCCTGTTGTTGTCTGATGTGCCCGATGTCCATACTATAGCACACTGGAATGTTTTTGTTAAGCATACGACTGCGGACAGCAGGCAAGAGTGAATATAATGTTTATTCAAGTTTATATCTAAAATAAAGACCTCCAGCACTAACAGCACCTCACTATACTAAGGCAGGGCAGCAACTGACAAACCTAGAACACAGTATCTAAAGTAAACACTTACATCATAATGCTATGGAACAGTGACTCACGAGCCAGCAAGGCAGGGACTCTGCATATTATCTCTGAAGCATGCCTAACATTGATAAGCATATTAAAGCATATTAAAGCTATCATATCTCTATGAAGGAAGCATAGTTCCCGAAAATCCTCGTCGCCAGTGTAACGAAGTGTTGACTGCCGGGTAAACAGGTAGCAGGGCGCACTGAAGCAGGAGCAAACAGCCCCCTCCTCAGCGGATCCCATCCTCGTCGCCAGTGTGGAAATTAAGCTCCTCTGCAATAACAGGAACGATCAGGTAAGTTTATATGTCTTTATTGTAGCCTGCTTCATACATTGAGTCACAAGTAAGAGAGAAGAGCACGACTCAAACCCCACCCGGCAGACAAAGTCCTCCAACTGTCCCCAACCGTCACCTTCCCTTCACGCGCACACCTCTACTCTCATGTTAAACATGTATTTGCTTCTTTGCTCCATGCTCATTGCCATTTCTACTGCTAATTCCAGCGGAAGATCATTTGACAACAATCTCTCTTGGATCTTGACACTATTGGTACAGCAAACTAGTTGATCTCTTATAAGTGAATCAGTCAGTAGCCCAAAACCACAAGTATGGCTCAGGTGCTCAAAGCAGCGACAACATTTTCTACAGGTTCTTGAGGTTCCTGTACTCTCTTGAAGAACTTATGCCTCTCAAAAGTGGTATTCTTTTTAGGTTCGAAGTGAATTGCCACCTTCCTTTGAGCTACACTGTACGAATCAGTTTCACCCTGACCCTCCTGTGGTGGTTCGGGCAGCCCATCATACACGCTATGGCCCTCAGCACCTAAATTGTGCAGTAGTATGGCTTCCTTCCTGGCAGAGGCAAATTTTTCCCCTCCTATTGCAACGAGATATGTGTCGAATAGTTTTTTCCATCTATCCCACCTGATGGCAGGGGTGCCAGCTTCAGGTAAGAATGGTGGGGTGCTGTCATATTTGCTGTCGCCATGCTGGCAATCTTTAGTGAAGATTCTTCAATATGGTGGACTTAGATATGACCAGTTGTACTGCCTGTTTGACAGTTCCTGTGTTATCTCACTCTTCATTGTGAACTTTCATTGATGGTCAATTATCACTTGAAACCTGTGGACTTCTTATCTTGGATTACTCAACTTGAAATGTCTTTGGGGTATGACCCCTGCGCTATTTATATTCAAAAGCCCCTTTCTATTAATGTTTTCCAACAACTCCTGCTCCCTGAGAGTTAGAGCAAGGAATATAGTGTTTACAGCACTCGTGGGGTTTGACACACTTTGTGTCTTGTAAAGATGAGGCGGGGAAACAAGGGTAAGTGCAACTTCTGGTTTATTTAGCAGGCCCGTTCGGAGAGCTCAGCCAACATCCTCATCCAACTGTCTGCTCTCTGTCTCGCACCCGCAGAGCTACAAAAGTAAATACAAATGCAAGGCAGAGAGCAGAGTGACAATAGAACGTTCTATTGTAGAAACAAAACACAGTAACATCACTACATATCTCTCTCCCCTAAAAATTTAACATGGAAAGAGAGAAAAAGAAAATACAACTAACAGTAAATTTCTAATCGTAACAATTTATGTATACAGTAGATAAGGAAATTAGTAATGAATTCAATATACATAATCTCCCATCCACACTGGCCTTTTGGTGATTCTTCCTTTAGCAGTAACACTTGTATTACTTGCGCCAGCTTCATTTATTTTGTAATTTCCTACACTCTGAAAAGTTTTATTTTCATCCACCAATTCGTCATCCGTGCAAACTCCTTGTAACTCGGTGACTTTCGCCAACCTACCCTTTGACCATACTTCCCCTCCTTCAATCACAAACTACTCCATTCCTGACAGCTGCAATTTTCCTCGGTCCAAGAAACTTACTTTCTGTACACTTCTCCACGAATCTGGGAATCTGGGATTCTTTTTGAATACTTCCTCCCCAACACTCCATTCCCGCTCTTTCACATTCTTCCTCGTATCAAAATGCTCTTTATTCGTTACCTGCTCCTCTCCAATCAGTCTCAGTATCTCTTGCCTATCCACATTAACAGCTTTTGCCATTCCTAACCACCCAGGGCAAAGTTTGGTACCAGGTTCTCTGCCCTTGAGGGACACAAACGGAGTGACACTGTTATCGAGTGTGGTGTAGTCACATAGCTCCATGTTACATGTCTTAAAACTTCTCTCCATGGTTGCCCCATGCGTAATGCCATCTGAATTCCTCCATTCAAGTACCTGTTCACTCTTTCTACTAAGTCATTTGCCCTTGGATGGTATGACGCTGTTCTCGTGTGGACAATACCATAGCTCTCCAAAAATGTCCTCATTCTTTCTGAAACAATCTGCACTCCATTATCTGATACCAATTCACAAGGAACTCCCTCTTTCAGAAAAAACTTTCTCAAGAAATTGAATCAGATCATTAGCACTCAGTTCTTTCACAGATTCCCATTCTATCCACTTGGAATGGAAGTCCACTAATACCAAAAGATACTTAAATCCTTCACCTAATCCTTTAATAGGACACATAATGTCTACTGCTAATTTAGTTTAGGGCTGATCTGGAATTGTATTGGATATCATAGGAGTTTCAAGTACTACCTTACACTTGTCACTATATTGACACATCATACAATCGTTGACCTTCATTTCAGCCACCTTGTCTATTCCTGGCCACCAATTACTTTGCCTAAGTTTCCTCTTAATAGCTCCCTCACTGGGATGTCCTTGATGTGCCAATTCTACTAACTTGTTCCTGGTCTCCTCTGGTGGTACACAAAATTGTCCTCTCCACAACTTCCCATTTACCAGATACAACTCTTCTTTGATCTCCCACCATACCTGGAATTTTTTGTCTTAAGTTTTTCTTTTCTGGCCAACCTTCCACTGTCCATAGTTTTATCAATTTCGAAGTCTCATTTCTTTGTTCTTCTTGCAACTACACTTCACTTCCTACTGCATTCTCCACTTCTGCCACAACACCTTCATCCATATCTTCACTCCTCAATCCCATATCTGCACTCCTCACACATTCCTCCTCTTCCACGGGCAATCTGGACAAATAGTCTGCCACTACGTTCTTCTTAGCAGGTAAATAACTCACCTCATAGTTGTACATCTGTAATCCTAAACCCCACTTACTGATTCTCGGGTATCCCATTGCCCACCTGGCACTCTCAAACAGTTGCACCATAGGTTTATGGTCAGATCTTACCACACATTTCTTCCCGCACAGAAAATACTTGAAGTGATGAATAGCCCAAAACATCGCTAGGGTCTCTCGCTCAATGACAGAGTAATTATTCTCTGCACCTCTGTCATGATCCCTGCTTCCAAGGGGTCAGGACTTGCCCCACGACCTTGGAAGCAGGCCCATGACTCTGATCCCAGGAACCAGCCAGTCCCTATAGGGACCCTCTGGACCTTGTCCTGGCGCCAGTGGCGCCAGGCTCATGATGGTGACTGGTCCCGGCACAGGAAGCGCCGGGCTCATATTAGATAAGAGTGCTTGGTGGACCTACCTGTAGCAGACCATGCTGCTTACTTACGAGCTAACTGGTCTCCTGATCCTTCTCTGCCTGGAACTACTTTTTCTGTCTGGGTGGAGCAGGAGCCACTCCCTGGAAGCAGAACACAGGAACTCTTCTAGAAATCTGGAACTCTTTTCTTACCTGGGTGGGGCCGTGGAAGGAGACGCCTAAGCACTACAGAAGGCTATTTAAACCACACCCGATTGGATTCACGTGCTTCGCGTTATTCTGCATCTGCAGCAGGACGCTCACCGTGTCAGCTCCAGGAAACCTCCAGCTCCAGATCCTGTGAACACGAAATAACCTGCTGGAATCCAATCTTCAGTCTTCTTCAGTCTTCTGCAGCTCCTGCAAAACAAAGGCACAGGTTAGGCTAAAGTAAAGGCAGCAAATCTACTTACCTAATCCAACGGCAGCATCCAAGGCGCCTTTTTCTGCCTTTCTCTTCCGGCATCCGACATCTGCAAAGAGAGAGAACATCGGTCAGTAATATTCAACTACAAGTTCTGCTTACCTGTGTTACGCCCGTTCCAACTCAGCTCGCGCTGCATTCCGGCACCTGCAAGGCAAGATACATCGGTTGGTAACGCTTAGTTACAAGACTGCTTACCCGTCGCTTTCAATCTGTTCGCGCTGCACCTCAGCACCTGCAAAGACAAAAGAGACATTACGGAGCATTCTCCAGCGCTAGTGCAGTCTTTCTACTTACGTGCCATTAGAAGGATAATCTTCATCGTCACAGCATCTGAAAAAGGAAAGACATAGACTTTACAGACTTAAGACTTTTGAAGGAGAAGAGAACAATGCAAAAGGAACTTTAATACTTACAAGGCACGCTCGTGCATTAACGGCGTCTTCGCTCTCAGCAAATCCTCTGCTATCAAGAGGCAGAGCTCGCATCCAGTGAAGCAACTGGATCCAGCGCCCCTGCACAAGACGCAGGATGGAGAGCCCGGCATTTACCTATATAAGGTAAGCGCAATATCAACCCAGTTCCACGGGGAAAGAAAGGGCGAGAGGGGCTAGGAACTTTCCGAATCTTCCAAACACTAATACCTTGGTTTACCCTTGCAGACATCTCACTCTTCAGCTTAAACTGTCGGTGGGAAGGGGGCCCAGTCCGGGAGCAAAACGAACCCTGCGCCTAACACTGAAGACAGTATCCTCGCCAGATCAAGACCTGCGCCTCCGGGGGAACCAGGTGAGCGTTACAGAATGCGAAGCCTTACCACAAAATTCCCGCCCAGGCGCAATGGAAACCTCAGACACAGACCAGTTGGCCCAATTACTCGGGGAGTTGAGGGCGGAAGTACACGCTGCACGTCAGGAAACAAATGCCCTAAGGAGGGAGTTAGTGGTCTCCAAAGAGCGAACAGATGATTTGGCTAGACAATTGCTGCAAGCCCAAGCTGGACAAATTCCTCTACCAACCCCAAGTGGGGGCCACGCTCCTCCAGCTTCCTCGAATCCAGTACAAATCAATCTACCAGGAAATATACCTTTGGCTCCGCCCGAACGCTTTTCAGGTGATTCAAAAAGGTTTGCTGTGTTCTTCAATCAATGTCGCTTGCACTTTTTGTGCAGACCCGCCGCTTTTCCAACGGACCAGGCTAAAGTGGCCTTCGTGCTCTCTTATCTCAGTGGCAGTGCCGCAGATTGGTCTGTTCCTTTAGTGTCTCAAGATGACCCCATTCTCCATAACTTCCAGGACTTCCAAGCCAGTATGGAGAAACTGTTCGCAAGGCACTATCAGGGACAGGCCTTGGACAATGAACTTCTTTCGCTACGACAGGGCAATCAAGATCTTCTGACTTATATTGCATCATTTAACAGACTAGTGGTGGAAACCAGATGGCCGGAGGATAAGAGGATCAACTGTTTTACAGAGGTCTGCGTGGGGAATTAAAAGACGTTCTGGCTCAAGTGGTAAATCCTCCACAAGACTGTTCCGAATATATCGATCTGGTAGCGCAATTGGATCATCGACTTCAGAATCGGAAAGCCGATCGATCCAGATTTGAAACCCGACTTTTTTCAAGGCCACAAAGTTCTACGAAAGGAACTGATTCCGTGGAACCCATGCAAATAGGGGGTGTAAAAGGACCTTTAACCCAAAAGGAGAGGGAAAGGAGGAGACAACTGCAATTATGCCTCTATTGCGGAAACTCAGGGCACTTTCTTCGAGATTGTCCAGTGAAGCCCAAGAAGAAGATAGTAGGGGCGTCTGATAAAGGTACCGAGAATTCTGAGCCGGGAAACGACCTCGCCCGGCAAGTGTAGAGGTCCGCTTGCCGAGCGTTAAAACCAGTTCTTTGACCTCGCATTTCATCATGCCCATGGTCCTCGTGAGTCCTGAACAACCTAATCGTATGCATGCCATTAAAGCATACATTGACAGTGGCGCAATCGGGAATTACTTGGACTGTGAGCTGGCCGCCAGGATGAATCTGTCTCTTTGTCCAAAGACGGTGAAAGACGTCATTACCACCGTGGATGGGACAGAAATAGCTTCCGGACCCGTAACTCACACCACCATGGAAGTAACGTTAGTAAGCCAAGATGGGCATCAAGAGAAGATCGTGTTTGATGTGATCAAGGCCCCTCAGTTTCAAGTCATCTTGGGAGTTCCTTGGTTGGAGAAACACAATCCTCAAATTGATTGGCGAGCAAAGACAATACGGTTTCCAGAATGCGCTTCTACCTGCTACCCTCAGCTCTCCACCAAACTAGCTGCAACTGTTTCTGAGAGTCCGCAACTGCCTCCTGAATACCAGGAATTCCAAGATGTCTTTCGGAAAGACCAAGCTAATTCTTTGCCTCCTCACAGATCATACGACTGTCAGATAGACCTGATTCCCGGATCCACTCCTCCGTGCAGTCGGATTTATGCCCTTACTGAACCTGAAAATCTCCACCTAAGGCAATATTTGGACCAGTACCTGGCTAACGGATTCATCCGTCCTTCGAAGTCCCCGGCCTCCTCAGCTCTGTTCTTCGTGCCAAAAAAGGAGGGAGACTTAAGAACGTGTATAGACTACCGTGCCCTGAACCAGATTACAATTAAGAACAGGTATCCATTGCCATTGATCCCAGAACTACTTGACCAAGTCAAAAACGCCTGCATATATACTAAGTTAGACCTCAGAGGAGCCTACCATTTGGTGCGAATAAAGGAGGGCGATGAATGGAAGACGGCCTTTCGTACCAAGTATGGACTGTTCGAGTATCAAGTGATGCCCTTCGGGTTGTGTAACGCACCGGCCGTATTCCAGTTCTTTATGAATGACGTGCTCCGTGAACTCATTGATGTGTGTGTAGTTGTATACATTGACGACATTCTGGTTTTTTCGTCCTCTGAGGCAGAACACCGAAAACATGTAACCGCAGTACTGGAGAGGCTCCGCAAACACAAACTTTTTGCAAAATTAGAGAAGTGCGTCTTTCATGTTACGGAGGTTGAATTTCTGGGATTTATTTTGTCACCTAACGGAGTTCACATGGACTCGAGGAAAGTAGATGCAATAATCAAGTGGCCCTCACCATCATCTGTAAAAGGGGTTCAAAGTATGTTGGGCTTCGCCAACTTCTATCGCAGGTTTATTCCAGACTTTTCTCGGGTAGTCCAACCCATTACAGCTCTCCTCAGAAAAAACAAACGTTTTGAATGGTCTACCGAGGCAGAACAAGCCTTTCAGGAGCTAAAGACTAAATTTACCTCCGCCCCGATTTTAAAACATCCCCGCCCGGAACTACCTTACATCGTCGAGACCGATGCCTCCAGCCTTGCTATGGGAGCAGTGCTTTCACAAAGAGATCCAGAAACCAACCAGTTGCACCCCGTGGCGTTTTGGTCTCGTAAATTATCAGCCCCAGAAATCAATTACACCATTACCGATAACGAACTGTTGGCTATTAAGTCCGCCTTTAAGGCCTGGCGGCATTATCTCTTAGGAGCCCGACACACAGTCACTGTCATTACTGACCATCGTAATCTACAGTATCTTAAATCAGCCAAAGCTCAATCCTCCAGACAACTTCGCTGGGCATTATTTTTTGCCAAATTTGATTTTATAATCACCTACCGCCCAGGCAATAAGAATGGTAAAGCGGATGCCCTCTCTCGAATCGGAGTAGAGGAACACATGGTTAACCCTGAGCTCGTACCTATTATTCCTGAACAAAGAATCCTGGGTTTGATCAGCATGCAATCCATTGAAGAAATTGAAACCCAGGTTAAACAACTTGTAACTCCAACGGACATACAAAAATGGCAGCTTTGGGGGGAAGACTTCACAGTAAAGAACGACTTATTATACTTCAAGGAACGACTTTATCTACCCTGTACCAGCTTACAAAATCAAGTCATCTCTTGTTATCACGACTCCTTAATGGAAGGACACCCGGGTATGGCCAAGACCTCGGAAAAGGTCAAGCGTCACTTTTGGTGGCCATCTTGGAGAAAAGACATCAGAAACTTTGTCATGTCCTGTGGAGTGTGCGCCCAGAACAAGAGTCCTAAGGAAAAACCAGCAGGCCTCTTACAACCACTTGAAATCCCACCTCATCCCTGGCATACCCTTTCCATGGACTTTATCACTGACTTACCTCCCTGTTCCGGATACAATACAATCCTGGTAATCGTAGACTTATTTTCAAAAATGGCACATTTCATCCCACTAAAGGGGTTACCGTCAGCAGCAATCCTGGCTCGAGAATTTCTTGAAAACATCGTTCGGTTGCACGGCTTTCCTTCAGTTTTAATCTCAGATAGAGGAAGTCAATTCATCTCCCACTTCTGGCGGAGTTGCTGTCGGTTAGCTCAAATTGATGTGAGGCTTTCCACCAGTCACCACCCACAAACCGATGGTCAGACCGAAAGGACCAATCAGACTTTGGAACAGTACCTACGCTGCATGCTGCAACAGACAGGAGGAACTTGGAAGGACATCCTTTGGATAGCCGAGTACGCTTACAATAACTCAGTCCACTCTGGAACCGGAAAGACCCCGTTTTTTCTTTTGTATGGTAATCATCCTCGAACCTCTAACCTGGATCCACCTCAGGATCTTGGAACACCAGCAGTTGACCACCTACATTCAACCATCACCCAAGCCTTCAAGGAAGCTACTAGCCACCTTCAAAGGGCCAAGGAACAATACAAGAAAGGGGCAGATCAACATCGAAAGGAAGCCCCTCAATACCAAATTGGAGATCAAGTCTGGTTATCTACCAAATATTTACCCCTAAAGGGACCACGCACCTTTAACCCAAGATACCTGGGACCCTACTCTGTTACTGCCATAATAAATCCAGTAGCGGTCAAGTTGGATTTACCCCCTCGCATGAAAATGCACCCAGTCTTCCATGTTTCACTACTAAAACCAGTTCAACCAGAAACCCGATTGACTAAATCTCCTGAACCTATCCTAGTTGACGGAGAACTTGAGTTTGAAATCAAAAATATCCTGGATTCCAAGATCTCCAAATCAAAACTACACTACCTGATTGACTGGAAAGGCTACGGCCCCCAAGAAAGATCTTGGGAACCTGCAGAACATGTACACGCACCCCGACTAATCAAGAAATTTCATCGGACATTTCCTAACAAACTAAGACCTCCGGAGAAGTCAACCTTGGGAAGGGCCTTGAGGGGGGGTGCTGTCATGATCCCTGCTTCCAAGGGGTCAGGACTTGCCCCAGGACCTTGGAAGCAGGCCCATGACTCTGATCCCAGGAACCAGCCAGTCCCTATAGGGACCCTCTGGACCTTGTCCTGGCGCCAGTGGCGCCAGGCTCATGATGGTGACTGGTCCCGGCACAGGAAGCGCCGGGCTCATATTACATAAGAGTGCTTGGTGGACCTACCTGTAACAGACCATGCTGCTTACTTACCAGCTAACTGGTCTCCTGATCCTTCTCTGCCTGGAACTACTTTTTCTGTCTGGGTGGAGCAGGAGCCACTCCCTGGAAGCAGAACACAGGAATTCTTCTAGAAATCTGGAACTCTTTTCTTACCTGGGTGGGGCCGTGGAAGGAGACGCCTAAGCACTACAGAAGGCTATTTAAACCACACCCGATTGGTTTCACGTGCTTCGCGTTATTCTGCATCTGCAGCAGGACGCTCACCGTGTCAGCTCCAGGAAACCTCCAGCTCCAGATCCTGTGAACACGAAATAACCTGCTGGAATCCAATCTTCAGTCTTCTTCAGTCTTCTGCAGCTCCTGCAAAACAAAGGCACAGGTTAGGCTAAAGTAAAGGCAGCAAATCTACTTACCTAATCCAACGGCAGCATCCAAGGCGCCTTTTTCTGCCTTTCTCTTCCGGCATCCGACATCTGCAAAGAGAGAGAACATCGGTCAGTAATATTCAACTACAAGTTCTGCTTACCTGTGTTACGCCCGTTCCAACTCAGCTCGCGCTGCATTCCGGCACCTGCAAGGCAAGATACATCGGTTGGTAACGCTTAGTTACAAGACTGCTTACCCGTCGCTTTCAATCTGTTCGCGCTGCACCTCAGCACCTGCAAAGACAAAAGAGACATTACGGAGCATTCTCCAGCGCTAGTGCAGTCTTTCTACTTACGTGCCATTAGAAGGATAATCTTCATCGTCACAGCATCTGACAAAGGAAAGACATAGACTTTACAGACTTAAGACTTTTGAAGGAGAAGAGAACAATGCAAAAGGAACTTTAATACTTACAAGGCACGCTCGTGCATTAACGGCGTCTTCGCTCTCAGCAAATCCTCTGCTATCAAGAGGCAGAGCTCGCATCCAGTGAAGCAACTGGATCCAGCGCCCCTGCACAAGACGCAGGATGGAGAGCCCGGCATTTACCTATATAAGGTAAGCGCAATATCAACCCAGTTCCACGGGGAAAGAAAGGGCGAGAGGGGCTAGGAACTTTCCGAATCTTCCAAACACTAATACCTTGGTTTACCCTTGCAGACATCTCACTCTTCAGCTTAAACTGTCGGTGGGAAGGGGGCCCAGTCCGGGAGCAAAATGAACCCTGCGCCTAACACTGAAGACAGTATCCTCGCCAGATCAAGACCTGCGCCTCCGGGGGAACCAGGTGAGCGTTACAACCTCTCAGTGGGCGTGAAGCAAACACAATTACTTTTTCTACATTTTTTTGTCGTACTGTATTGAAGTTGCACCCAACCCAATACCACTGGCACCTACTACTAGAACACATTTGTCATATGTCATAAATTTCCCAATTGAAGGTGCACTTATTATCGCTTCCTTGATTCTCTTTAGTGCCCCTTCACACTCTGTACTCCACACAAACTTAACCCCCTTTCCCAGTAAAACTCTCAATGGTGCTGATATGCTTGCAAAGTCCTTGACAAACTTGTGATTGTACTCTGCCAATCCCAGGAATGACCTTACTTGGTCCTTACTATCCGGTCGGGGTGCACTTCTAATTGCATTTACCAAACCTTCCTTGGGCTTAACACCATCTTTATCTACCACATGCCCTAAAAACTCCACACTCTCCACTTTGATTTTGCATTTGCTCCTGCGCGCAGTCAGACCCGACTCATTCAATCTGTTCAAGACTTGTGAGAGAACTGTATCATGTTCCTCTTCTGAGTTAGCGTGGACTAAAATATCATCTTGGAATACAACTACGTTCTGTACTCCCTCCAATACAGTCTCCATTACTCTTTGAAACACAGCAGCCGCTGATGCCAACCCAAACGGCATTCAGCAGTACTTAAATGCTCCCAACCGTGTTACGAATGCTGTTAAGTGTTGGCTTGCTTCAACTAATGGTACTTGGTGATAAGCTTGAGATAAGTCTATTACTGAGACGATCTTGGCTCCATTCAGTGTTGTTCAACTTTTCTCCAATTATAGGGCCAGGGTGCTTGTCGACCAGGATATTTCTATTCAAATCCCTCAAATCCACACACAGCCTTATTTCACCATTGGACTTCGCCGCCACAACCACTGGTGATAACCATTCGGATCCTTCAATCCTCCCAATGATCCATCCTTGCAATAATTTTTGAATCTCCTGTTTCACTTTCTCGTTCAAGTGGTGTGGTATAGGCCTAACTTTATGCACCTTTGGGATTGCTCCGCCCTTGAGAATAATTTCATGTTTGAAACCTTTAAGCATCCCCAAATCCCCTGTAAATACCTTGGGAAATTCCTGCTCCCACCTACCCTTCACTTCTGCAACAGAGATGGGATAGTATGCGTTTGCTTGTATTCTTATTCCATGTTTTCTTTGTTCTGCCCATCCCAATAGAGAGGAACCTTCTTGCGTCACATAACCATCTGCGTCGCAACTGCGACCCATATATTTTATAGATGCTTGGAACTTTCCTAAAACTTTGATCTTAACATTCCCATAGGCATAGGGTTCAATATTGTGTTCACTAAGCTGTTCAACATTTCCCTGTACACAGCCCTCAAACGTTTTCTTTGAAATGAGAGTCCACGGTGAGCAGCTGTCCACCTTCATGGTTACGACCCTGCGCTCAATCAGGAAAACATCAGTTGGTCCTTTCCCTGTGGGGTGTAACTCGGCAACTCCCAACACGTGTTTACCTTGAGCAAAAAATGTATGACTCTCTTCCTGTTCAGGAACTCCAACTTCCACATTGCTCACCTGCCCATATTCTTTGCAAACCCTCGCAAAGTGTCCTCTCTTTTTACATTTCAGGCAATTGATATTCCTTGCTGGACAAAACAAACTCGAAGAAGTGTGGGGATTGCTTCCACATTTAAAACACTTCACTCCTCTAAAAGTGTTGGGTTTTCTTACATTCCTGACCACTGGGACTTCACTTCCTGACTTGTCTACTCTCATGTTCAACATGTATTTGCTTGTTTGCTCCATGCTCCTTGCCATTTCTACTGCTAATTCTAGCGGAAGATTCTTTGACAACAATCTCTCTTGGATCTTGATACTATTTGTACAGCAAACTAGTTGATCTCTTATAAGTGAATCAGTCAGTAGCCCAAAATCACAAGTATGGCTCAGGGTTCTCAAAGCAGCGGCAACATTTTCTACAGGTTCTTGAGGTTCCTGTGCTCTCTTGAAGAACTTATGCCTCTCAAAAGTGGTATTCTTTTTAGGTTCGAAGTGAATTGGCAACTTCCTTTGAGCTATACTGTACAAATCAGTTTCACCCTGACCCTCCTGTGGTGGTTCGGGCAGCCCATCATATACGCTGCGGTCCTCAGCACATAAATTGTGCAGTAGTATGGCTTCCTTCCTGGCAGAGGCAAATTTCTCCCCTCCTATTGCAACAAAATATTTGTCGAATAGTTTTTTCCATCTATCCCACTGATGGCAGGGGTGCCAGCTTCAGGTAAGAATGGTGGGGGTGCTGTCATACTTGCTGCCGTCATGCTGGCAATCTTTAGTGAAGATTCTTCAATATGTTGGACTCAGATATGACCAGTTGTACTGCCTGTTTGACAGTTCCTGTGTTATCTCACTCTTCATTGTGAACTTTCATTGATGGTCAATTATCACTTGAAATGTGTGGACTTCTTATCTTGGATTACTCAACTTGAAATGTATTTGGGGTTGGACCCCTGCGCTATTTATATTCAAAAGCCTCTTGCTATAAATGTTTCCCAACAACTCCTGCTCCCTGAGAGTCAGAGCAAGGAATATAGCGTGCACAGTGCTCGTGGAGTTTGACACACTTTGTGTCCTCTACTTGTCAGTCTCCCACAGTGGCTCAGGCGGCCTTTGTGCGCCTTTGTGCTTGGCAAAATGATTCTCAATGTCCCTTGCAGGCAGCCTTTGTTTGATAAATGAGTTCAGCCATTCACCATTTGCTATTTCCTGCTTGCATTATGTTGGACTCCTCCCACTGAGTGTCACGACCCTCAGCGTGGGTTGGTTGAGGGAAGCTGCCACTGGATAATGCACTGCAGCGTGTCGCAGTTATGTATTCCTCCCTCCCTCTGCCCCGGGGGCGGGGCAGGGCCTTGATGCTTTCAACCGCCGGGTGCGTCTACTCCGCGATCCTTCGCAGGAGGAAGCTGCAGCCGCCCCTGGGTCGCGCACCCCAGCTAGCGTGAACTGGCTCAGTACCGAGGACAGGAACCAGTCGGCAGCCTGACAGTGCTCGACCCCGCATGTACTAGATCACTAGCGGCTTCAGGGGATCACGGAAAACGGACTTGTGAGAATCTTTCCCTCCGGTGGGCCTGCTACCATGCACCGGATCCGATCCTCGTCGCAATTGAAATGAAAATAACTTTCAGTTTTCACTCCTCCGAACATTTCTGCCAACCCACTGCCCCCCACCCCCTTACTTACCTCTTGGTGGCACATCTCCATGTGTCCACCATTCTCGGCCGCTCTCTGCATTTTCTTGTGCCCCTCCCCCTTGTCCGTCCTGTTCTCTCCCCATTTCTCTTATGAGTGCAACCCTAGGATCTGTAGTCCCTCCTCAGCCCGCAAGACGATCATTTCCTCGTAGCCCAGCCAGAATTGTGGTTTTGTCAGAAAGAGCCATCTCTTAGTGAGTTCTTCCGTTAGGGCCCTCATTAATCGGCTAGGTGCAAGGGTTGCCTGTGATAGGTAGTCGAACAGTTTAATCTCGTTCCCTCTAAACTGTATTTCTCGGCATGCCTAGCTGTGCTCATGATCTTTGCCTTTTCTTTGAATTTATACATTTTCACCAAAATGTTCCATGGGCGTACTCCCGGGCCCGCTCCCTTCTACCCACTCAGTGTGGCCTATCAATCTTCATGCTCTGATCGTGACTTCCATCTGACAAATCAGCGAATATCTCCTGCATACATTCTTCTGTCTGTGCCCTCCACTCCTTCTTTGAGGTGCTTCTTTCGAATATTGTCTCTCCTTGGCCTGTTCTCCAAGTCCTTGCATTTTTCTTCCAACATATGCATCCTCTCCTCTATATTCTGGACTTGCTGCACCATTTTGGGGACTTTATCCACAATTCCTGTCACTTGACCCTCTACCTCCATCACTCTGGCTCCCAGGCTGTCAATGTCCCACCTATTCGCCGCTATCTTTGTGAGAGGTCTTCCTTTATACTTGGATAGTGTTTTATCTTAGATTATCATTAATACTGGAAACCATCAATAAGTAAACCATGCCTTTAATCATATCTTCATAACTGAACAACTTACATTCTACATTCCCCCAATCCATCCCACCATTCCATCAGTGACCTATTAACATTCTACATTCCACCAACTATTAACAATACAACAACCCCCCCTTACTTATCATTCAATTTATCACTAATGTACACTACTCAAAATCATTAACTATTTATCAGCGATATATATATATATAACATTGTTTAACTTTGTATTCGCTGAATTGACATCTACATTTGCTCAATTAGTCGGTCAGGTTTACGGACCATTCGATGAGGACGACCTCTCACCTGTGCATTTCTAGAATCAGATCCTCCACCACACCCTAACTCATCAGGATGTGACACATCTGCAACAGAGCCCAGACCACCACCATATCCATCGGTGTGCAGTTATATTTTCGAATGTAATAATTGCGAAAGTCATAATGTCGAAAATATTATTTTGAAAATATAAATGTTGAATAAACAATAAGTCGAATTTTTTTGGGATTTTTTTTCGAATAAGTGTCCATACAAGGTAAGTGTTAATATATTCCATATTTTATTAATCAGTAAAATTGGTATATAGTTAATTATAAATACTTAAAATATAATAACATTATAAATATAATAATACATAATAACATTATGAACTATCAAATACTATAAATATTTTATTAAAGGTTACTACAATACATATTTTATTAAAAGATAAATAATTACAAGTGTATTGTTGATTTGCAACTTGGAATAAACAGTATATGTTTTCACTGCTAGATGGTGCTATTGGATAACAAATCGTAATGTAGATTTTGATGTTATTTGTTAAAATTAGTGACGTAACGTAGCGTAGTGTTACGTTGACGTGGGCGCCATTTTTAAAGGCCAGTTCGTATCCGCTTTCATTGTGTTCGGGTCTCTGTGCTGCGTGTTCCTGGATTTTTTGTTTTTGGATGTTTTTTTTTCTTGGATTTCTTGGACCTTATGGATTTTTTCATCATATGGATTGTTCCAGTTGGATCGTGGATTGGAATTGGGTCTCCGTGCTCAGGCTTTTTGGATTTTTACACTTTTTTTGCTGGATCTACCTGTTTTCACCGTGGATTGGGATATGTTTTTTTTGTTTTTTTCCTTGGCTGGCGTTGACTTCTGTGGATATCATTTTTTTTTCCTTCGTACTGGGATATGGATTTCGGAATAGTTGGATCTGTTGGGTTGGCATCATTGGTTACTTTTGGATTCGCTATTCTGGATCGTGGACTCTTCAAACTCTGAGTTTTTTAACATTTTAAATTGTATGCAATTGAGTTTAAGTAGTTTTGTTTGTCTTCTTGGTTAAACTGTTTCACTATTTGTTAAATTTTTTGGTCATAGTCCCGGTATTTTCTTCTTTTTAAATGGGTATTTGCAAGCGAAATGCTCTGAGATAGTCTAAATTCTTGATGGGATTGTTCACATAATAAGTCTTTTAAAAAGTGCCACAAATTTGGGTTTTTAGTGTTAAAATTCTTGTTAATCCTGTTATGCAATCCTTCCAACGTTTTATTTATTTTTGGCCTCCCTTGCATTATGGCTTTGTAGCAATTCCACCATTTTATATCATATTTAGGTCTTCGTCTAGTGCCACTGTCCCAACCAAGTGTTTTCCATATAGTCCAATAACTCCGAATTTTCCTCTTCATTGTTTTTGAAATATTCACTGTTGATTAAATGTTCGTAAAATTGTATAACGTTTTCTTCCTTTACAAATGCTTATGCAAAACGTTTTTTCACATTGTGTTGATATGCACTGTCCTCTGTGTATTTCGTGTGGTGTCCTAGTTTCTGTAGTTTTCTCCAAACGGCCTGTGTGAAATGGAAAAAACATCCCTGTATGTGTGTGTCTTTATATACTGATGAGAATGCCTTAATTTGAGCCATTTCAAAATCCATGATGATATTTGTAGGTGTTGTTTCTGGTATGGCGTCTTTAACTTTTTGAAATACAATTTTGTAGGTATCTTCGTTTTTTTGGGCATCAAGACGTAGACTAGGGGTATGAGATGGCTATTTACGGATCCATGTATGGTAAAAAAACTGTTGGAAAGGCTGGGGTCATGTCTTGAAAGTCGTGTTAGTTTGCCACATTTCGCACTCACTAAGTTGTTTTAAATTGCTTGCCGTTGAAAATATTAAAACATTTTCATCTTTTATTTCTAATGTTGCATGATGAAAATGTTCTCCTTTTTCCGTTGTTTTAAATATATCTGGCATGTTTATATCGCTGTAAATTCTTGGTGCTGGCAGAAGATTTTCTTTCCGTTTTGTCCTGTTTACTGTACGTTGCATGTGCTTTTCTGCATGCATTTGTGCCGAGATGTGCAATGGCATTTTGTCACAGATTCTAGCAATTACAGACCCGCTGGCCTCAGTTGGGTTTTCTACTGCTTTTCTCTTTAGTTCATTCAGAGTTTTTAAAATTATTATACTGGTTCTGTCAGGAAGATGGTTGTGTTCTCCTTTTAATTTTACATTCAAAGTCTCAGTTATTACCCTTGCTGTACATTTTGTTTTCGCATATTCCGTACACTTCCAATATGTTCTTTCATTTTTGTGGGATTCCTTATTATAAACGTATCCATTGCAAATTAGTTGTTGTCTCCCTTCTGCGAAGTTACATACTCCATGTTCTCTGTCATTGTAAATCTAAAATAACGAAAAAAAAGTTTCACTATTTCTGTCACACATTATGTGTAGTATACTTTTGGAATTGCCTATTTAGTTATATATTTATTAAGGTAATATTACCTGTATTTGCCTGAAGTAGTTGCACTGTTCGTGCTTTAGTCTGCTCTGACGTTAGTTTCTGTCAGGTAATGACGGTTTGTCACAACCGTCATCTGTTCCTCAGCGTCTAGGTAAGGTTCTTTACTCTTGGCTTTCATTTATTCGTTTAACCCTTACTAATCCTCATTTTGTGGGTTTTTCGTTATTCATAATGTGTTATATTGAAGGATGGCGACACGGTTCTGTGGGGGGGTGGAGGGTTTGGGGTGGGGGGGTCGGTGGGGAACCCCCTCCCATAAAAATGTTAGTATTTCTGACATTTTACATTGGTATGTTAGCATTGCCTTTTCGAGGTTTTTTTTCGACATTTTTTTCCGAATAAGCGTCTTTTTCTATTGTATGTATATGATTTCGACATATTTACATTCGACATTATTTTTTCGACATTTTTGTTTTTCGGCATTATGTTTTCGATATTATCACTATAAACCATATCCATCACTACCCACATGTCTAGTCACTTCTTCACTGTCCTGAAGATCTCTTGAGTTCACAGAGATATCATCCCACATTGAATTGTCAATTGCTTCGCAATCAGGACCACATTCTGTTTCATTTTCAGCATCATCACCAAGATTCTCCTGAAACATCCTTCTAAAGAACGATGCATTCCTTGTAACTTCATGATTGTCCTCATCAACGGCAGTGACCATGGGTCCCTTTACTCTCTTCACTTTCCAAATTATCGGTTTTTACCTTGAGTCCAATTTAGAGCGCACTCTCTGCCGTACTAATACACTTTCTCCTACCTCATTTTTTTGTCTTTTGCTCTCTTTTTGTAATAAACCCATTCTTTGACCTTCTTTCTCATTACTTCATCTCGTTTCCTTATCTCTTCATCTTCTTCCAGTGTATATTCATTTAAATGCAGGTTACGAGTTCGAGGTTTATATCGGATCATTAGCTCAGACGGCGAATACCCAGTCATCTCATGTGGGGTATTTCAGTAACTTCTAAGCATTTGTGAGACTGCTTGAGTCATTGACATGTTGTCCACCACAGCTCTTTGTCTCGTTCTTTTCAGATTAAGCATGAACTTCTCGACCATTCCGTTGGCTTGTGGCCACAATGGAGTAATCTTCTGATGTTTAAATCCTAAGTATGCTGCGAATCTCTCAAACTGATGTCCTTGAAACGGAGGGCCATTATCTGTCTTAACTGTTTTGGGAATTCCCCATTCGCTGAATACCTCATCTAGAACCCCAACCACATGATAGAAGGCTGTTGACATTACATGTTTTACCAGAGGGAATCGCGAATATTCATCCAAAATTACTAACAAATATCCCCCTTCTTCCAAAGGTCCATAGAAATCCATGGATACTCTGCTCCAAGGTGCGTCTGGTAATGGAACAATTTGAAACGGACCACCATTGCTATCAGATGCAGACACCTGATACGCAAAACACTTCTTTACTATGTCTTCAACCATCACATCCATCCACGGGAACCATACCTGATTCCTCAATATTTTTTCCGTATTTGTTATTCCTCTATGATCTTCATGTGCTAGCATCACCAGCATTTTTCTTAAACTTTTAGGTGCCACTAGCCTATTTCCCCTCAGGAGCATACCATCATCTGTTGATGCCAATTCTCCACTGATTCTCGCCAGTCTCTGCAACTCCTTGATGTCTACTCCTCTTTCAACCTCTTGTTTCAGTATTCTTTTCCACTAAAACGTACAGCCACTTGAATTGTCGGATCAGTCTTACTTTTTTCAGCAAACATTACTCTCTATATTGTTGGTGGTAAGGCGCTAGCAGATAAATATGACACATAATTTTCTGCCTCCATTTGCATTTTATCATCAATTTCTTTTGTTGGATGTCGAGATAAGTAATCAGCCGGATTTGCCTTTTTTCCAGGTTTGTGCACAATCACATAATCATATTCCTGTAGGCGTATTCCCCACCTTTCAATTCTCTGAGGCATTTTGACTCTCAGATTTCCAAATAGCGATATTAGGGCCTGGTGATCTGTAACGAGTGTGAATGGTCTTCCAATTATGAAATGATGAAACTTCTCACATGCCCACACAGCGGCTAAACTTTCTCTTTCTGCCTGTGAATATGCTTGTTCAATTTTGTTCAATGCCTGACTAGCATCCATTATAACAACGTGCCACGCATCCTCCTTTCTTGGTTCGAATTGCGCCAGAATTACACCTAGTCCTACAGGGCTAGCATCTACAGTGATTTCCGTTTCCCATTCTGGGTTATTGTAGGCTAATTGTTGACCCTTAACAAGTTCCTTTTTTATCAGCTCAAAACTGTTTTTGCACCTTTCATCCCATATGAATGTTGCTTCTTTCTTCAACATTTGCCGTAAAGGGTCTGTTAACGTTGCGAATTCAGGCACATAGCGAGCACAATAACCTGTCATTCCTAAAATGATCTCAATTCAGTTATATCCCCTGGTGGTTCCAGATCAAGAATGGTGTTCACTTTGCTTGAATCTGCTCTTATTCCCTTTTCTGAGAATATATGTCGAAAGAAACGTAGACTTTGTTTATTCACCTCACACTTGCCTTCATTCGAAGTCAGGCCTCTATTTTGTAAAGCCATACATACTTCCTCTAGTGCTTTATCATGTTGTTTTTGAGAGGCACCATGCAATAGTATGTCGTCACTGTAATTAAATGCATTTTTTACGGGTGCACTGACCTTCCTGATTGCTTGTTGGAATATTTCCGCTGCAGATGATATTCCAAAACCCAACCTCTTATATCTATATAAACCCTCATGAGTAGTAAATGTAGTTATATGCCTGGACTCAGGATCAATTTCTAGCTGGTGATATCCTTGATTTAAATCAAGCTTTGTGAATCTAGTTGCTCGATTTAATCAAATGATCATGTCTTTGATGCAAGGTCCCGGATGTCTTTCCCTTTGTATAGCTACATTCGGGATCCTCATGTCCACACATAAGCGTATACGTCCATCAACCTTTGGAACCACTACCAATGGCGACACCCATGGCGTGGGACCACTTTCCACCTTTTCAATTATATCATTGTCAATTAGTTGTTTTAGTTCCTTAGACACTTTCTCTTGAAGGTGGAACCCTATCCTTCTTGGATGTTGGGGAACCGGCTGAACCTGCGAGTCAATATGAAGATGTATTGCATCTCCTTTCAACTTCCCCACTCCTTTGAACAAATCGGGACATTTTCCTTTGAGCATTTCTATGTTCATTGTGCTTTCTGTTATAGTTTGTATCTCTTGTCTTTGTGATGGTATACCCTTTATCATCTCAGATTTGTTGTAGTTCACATTGATGATTTTCAGGCTCGTCGCAGTCTTGCAACTAATGAGACATCTCCCTTCTACAGGACTGTCTATGACAAACATTTCAACAGGTATGTGAACAACTTTATGTATTAAATCACATATGAATTTCCCTTTTACAACCAATAGTCTTATGGCTCCCCACTGAAATATGTTAGCTCTTGATGGTCATAGGGGTATAACTGTTCTGTTTTCTCATTTATTTTGTTGCTCATTACATTTACTGTGGCACCGGTGTCCACCAAGAACGGTATGTTTTGATTTCCTAGGCTTATGGTTACTCTTATGGCCTTGTTTCCGCCTGATACATCACTTATCAGTGTCACATATTCTTTGTTGTATATGTCGTAGTCTAGGTATTCATTGTTCTTTTCTGTCTTCTATTGGAGGATTCTCATTAGGATCATTGTATATTTCTTTTGCATACTCTTGATCATTATTCATCTGTGGCATAAGTGTTTGTTTAGGTCCTGTTTTTCTGGTCTCATCAATTTCCAGAGCATCCATTGTTCGTACAAATCCTGGTCGAAATTCTGGTTGATTTGAACTTGGTCTTACACTTCCGCTTAGTCTTTCTATGTTTGTTCTTGTATTAAATTGTCTTTGATTTTCGTATCTCCGAGCTGGAGTTATTTGCACATTTGATTTTTGTACAGGTATCCAGGGCAACCTTTCTCTGCACATATTTTGAAAATGGTTTTCTTGCCCACATCGTAGACACATATGACCTAAAGCTGGACACAGACCTCTATGTGGGAATTCGAAACCACACCTGTAACATTGTCTTTCTCCACCAATTTTACGACCGCTCTTCCAATAAGATTCATTTGGAATTCTTCTTTGCCATTGTTTGCTTTGCCTTTGGTTTATAATAGCAATGGTATCCAGCCCTTTGGGATTTTCTATATTAGCTGCTTGTGTGTCCACCCTTTCATAAATTCGTGCCAGTTCAAGTACTTCTTTCAGTGGAAGGGACTTTTTTAGTAAATGTTTTCTAAACTTTGATGACAGACACCCTTCAATAATCCTCAGTCTAATTGCTTCATCATCATAGAAATGCGAGAAATCACAATATATTGCTTTCCGTTGCAGACGTAGGGCAAATTGTGCAATGGTTTCATTTGGGCTTTGAGTGTATTGATTGAAGATGTAGCGCTCATAGTCTCGATTTGGTGGTACAATGATTCTTGCATTTATTGCTGTTATCAGCAATTGGTAGGTCGATTTTTCTTCTGGAGGTATTATTTTAATAACAATTTTCGTTTCTCTCCCTGCTAAATTTGTAGAAATGTCTAATTTATTGACAGCATTCTGATTTCCTACCGCTCTCAAAAATTCTTCGAATTCATCTAGCCACTCCTGCCACCTTTGTCCTTGATCATCCTGCGGTTCTAGGTTGAAAGAGTTGGTTTTCTCAAATAGTTAGTTGGGTCTGTTGATATGACTGGTATTCGTGATGGGACCTGTGAAGAGGCACCCGTGTCTCCACTTGCATTGTCAGAAGACATTTTTCTGTTTTCCTTGTGCAATGTTTATATGTGTTGTATATATTGTTATTATTATTGTCTCTTTGTATGATGTCTCTTCCTTGTTCCTTGGTGCTATTGACTGTTCTGCTTTATTTGTCTGCAACTCTGCTTATATATTGTTTATTTCCTTGTCACCCCGAGTCAAAGTAACTCTAACTGTTGTTTTGACTGGTTGTTATGAAATGCGTACCATAATATTGCATTTATTGTTTTGTAACGCACTATTGCGATCATGTTTCCTCATTATATTGATCCTTTTCTTTTGTACTGTTGCCGGCGCCGGGTTGCTATAGTAACGTTTCCTAATGCAGTGTTACTTAAAATGGTGGCACGTTTTGGCACGGTTTTAGGTGCTTTTCTTTAATGCTTGTTTAGTGAACCGACATCACTAGGCACGTCCAAAGTCCGCGCTCTGCCTCGCGCTCTGCTTTTCTTTATGTATGTCGTTTTAAATTATTTAAATGATGCATCGCTTTGACTGCTATATGAAATACTGTCTGTCGATTGCGCGCTTTGATGCCGTTTATACTACACTTGCTCAGTTATATGAAACACTGTTTATCGGTCGTGCCCTACCATTTATGCATTCTCGTCCTTTTCGTCTTCCTGCCTCAACTTCCCAATCTTCTTCTCCTCACATTTAATGTCTTGTTTTCTTCTCACACCTGCTTCATGTGGTGTATGTCGATTGTCCTTCAATGTCACGTTTATCCTCGTCGAAATTGTTTTATCTTAGATTATCATTAATACTGAAAACCATCAATAAGTAAACTGTGCCTTTAATCATATCTTCATAACTGAACAACTTACATTCTACATTCCCCCGATCCATCCCACCATTCCATCAGTGACCTATTAACATTCTACATTCCACCAACTATTAACAATACAACAGATAGTGCTTATATACTTCCTTATACTTTCCTAATATTTGGCAATACTTCCCCTCTCTCCTCTTGTTGTACAAAGCAGATTATGGACAGCGTAGTTCCTTGGTATTGCACCTCCTGGCTGCTCCCCTTGGACTTGACAGTTTGGTTTCTCTTCTTGGGCAAACTTGCCCCTCCTCCACGATACCAGTTCACTGGGCACAATGCCCCCCCCCCCCTTGAAACTGTTGCCCTAGAGGATTTGTGACAACTCATCAAAAGCTCTGTCCTCTCTTGTGACACCTCCAAAGAGTGCTGAGCGCTAGCTTCATTCAGCTCTTCCTCTCCGGTCCTCCAAAGACCCCAGTGGCTCATCTCCTGCCTTCACTCACATCATCTGTGGTGCCTAGCTGCTTCCTGGCTTCGTCAGGGAGGTATTAGATCGCCTGCCGGTCTCACAGGCCCCTGCCGCCACAGAGCTCAGCACCCTGCCTCTCCTTATCGCTGATCGTGCCCCTCCTCCACACCATTATCCCTTCCTCTGGGCTGCGGCTGCACTCCTCACGTCTACCCGCTCACTTCTTGTATAAGAACCCATCGGCTGGTTGCTTTGGCACTCGTTCCGGGTGAGCCTGCTCTAGTCACGTGTCAGAGGTTGCCTTCCCTGGCAACATCTCCTCTATGCTGCCCTTCACCAGCCCTCTTGCGCAGCCAGCCCTCTTGCGCAGCCAGCCCTTCTCCATTGCACAGTGCTGCTCCTTTCTTGACCGCTGGTGGTCTTGGAGGGTTTGCTATGCTCCGCTACTTCTGGGTTTTGAGTTCAGACTTCTGGGTCTCTTTTACATCGGAGCAGCCGCTATTTTCTCTGCTTCTCTGCTGCCACCGAATTCCCATCCTGCCTCTCCCAGGCAACGATTCACCTCCGTTTAGGAATGGCCAGCTTCTCTCCACCTTCCTCTTTCAGTTGTCTGTGTCTCATCGGCTCACAATGTCAGTGTGGAGGGTTTACTTATAATTTCAGAGGCATCGGGTCAGGAGCCTTCGCTTGCCGTGTCCACTCACACCGCCATCTTGGCCAGGCCCTCTCTTTCTCTTGGGTAATCAATTTTTTGACAGATTGTGTGCCTTGAATTTGGTCCTCTCCAACTATCTTTTTCTTTGCGTTGAAGACGGCTGAGCCATCGTAAAAATCTATTGTGCCTTGTTTGTCAGCCGAAACTCGAGTAGGCAAGGTGTAAAAAATCTGATCACTTCCTTGAACATTTCCTCTGAATATTCCAGTTGGGGTTGATGAGCATTGACTTGCTTATGTCCATCGGTCTTGTAAATTATTTGTTGTACATATAAAATGAATAGGTGCATGAGTTGACGCTCAAGTGCAACTCAAGGTGTATGTCCGAACTAGGAGTTTATTTATTTTCTGTTTTTGTCTTGTCTTGGTGTAATTGACATTGTTGCTATAATTGTTTGTCTTTGTGGTGTTTGCACATGTGAAGGTGCTTTGTACATTGGAGATGGGTTCACTTTGGTGTTATTAAGTTTTAGTTGCATGTCTTTTTTAGGTTGATGCAATTTTATCTTGGTGTTAATAAGTTTCTATAGATATTTCTTGTATTTCAAATATGTGGTATATTGTTTATGATGTTGAAACACTTCTTGACAATAGTTTGACCCGACTGTTATAATTAATCTTTCTTTCTTCCAAATGGGTTCTTGGATGGCTGGTCTTAGACCCTATTAGAAATTCATCATTCCTAAATCTGCAGAACCCCTTCTTTCTGCTGTGTGTAGTGTTCTGATCCCAATTTGGGGGTTCTTGTATGTACAATTATCATAGATGGGCTACCTCATTTATGTTTTCTGTGTGTTGAAGCAGAGCCTATCTCCAGGCTCCAGATCTTATTTAACAAAGTTCCACCAATCACCAGCTTCAGTAAATCTGGACCTGCAGTGGAAGGCTTTGAAAATGCTAGGGCATTAGAATGAGGCGAGAGTCAGCTGGGACCAAGGAAGCATACCACACACTCCAAGAGAATTGAGGGCCACAAGGGAGCTGAAATGCCTGATCATTCTCCAGGCCGTGAGACTGCTGAAGGGACAATGAAGCACAGAGAAGCTAGGTGATCAAGTGGCTTGCCTGGAACTTGCTAAGGAGTCGGAAGGACTGATCTGCATGTGCTTTCTACAGGGAACTGGGAACTGCTCGATGTGAGAGGACACTATATCCTTTATGGATAATCG
This sequence comes from Ambystoma mexicanum, assembly GCF_040938575.1. Taxonomy (NCBI): domain Eukaryota; kingdom Metazoa; phylum Chordata; class Amphibia; order Caudata; family Ambystomatidae; genus Ambystoma; species Ambystoma mexicanum. Next base: position 1,045,098,199 of record NC_090930.1, on the reverse strand, counting down.
GAACACTTTATCGCTAGTAAGTGAGATTGGCACTATATCTATTGCAAGGGAGAAGGACATTACATCCCTTACCAGTGAAAAGGATATGAGTTCGGCGGTGTGGGTAAAAATGGTGCTCAAGTGGCAGTAATTCCATTACTTTCACTTTACCGCCACATTACATCACCGTTGTACTTTACCACAAATCATCATCGAAATTACCTCCACGGATTTCTGGCCCCAGTAATTCCAAAAAAGAGAACGGGGCACTATTTCCCTGTGTGGATTTATTTACACATTTTCTTACATACTTGTTTTGCTCTGGGAGGAGTCTATTCATCACATACCTCTAACAGTTCATTTACATACAGGCACTTTCACAGAGGTAGACAGAGCTATTTCCACTTACCGTTGGCAGCCCCAGATAAAATACATATTTAAGGTAATTGAGAAAGGTTTAGGAACACAACCCCAGTAATAAATAATAAGGGAAACCTAAAAAAAAACAATGAACTGGTCAACTGTAATAATATTATATTCTTGCACTAAACAGTGTTCAGGTATTAGCCTGAATCCTAGTACGAGAGCCACAGCACGCCCAGTCAGTCCCATACTCATGTGATAGCAGCCCTTAGAAACGAGCCAAAACAAACTGATACCACTAAATTCTTACATTTTACTGGCATAAAGCGCAATCCTAACTAGAACATTGGGGCACTGTCCCAAAAACACCAGATTGGAAGTGTCTGGACAACTAACATTAACTTGCTAAGCTAACATACATGCAAAATTAAAGGAATGTTCGGCCCCCACACTTTTTAACGTGGAACGATCACTACACCCGCTCCTCACCTCATAGCAATATCTTGTCAGTGTGTTCTCTTAGGAGCTTCACCTATTCAGTGCACTTCTCCCTATGACCCATCCTTGTTCACCTCGTCCATCTTGGGTTAACGAACAGTCCAACACGCATGAGTTAACGTCATCCACTCTCGCGGCACAAGCCAGAGCAATACCCTTTTGGGCTTACTGTACAAAAATCCCAGACTCGCTTAAAGTGGAAAAGATTGCTTTAATGGGACAGGACGCAGCTTACAAAAAACATGCGAACCAGACTAACAGATCAATTAACAATCGCCAAAACAAATAAATAAACAATTTAAATTCATTTTGTTCCTTGCTCCCTCCCTCCCCTCCAATTCCTCGCAACCTTCATTCCCGCTTTCTCCCAGAGGCCACGCCCCTCTTTCTTCCATGCCCCTTCCCCCTCTATATACCCAGGGGTTGCCTGTTCGTGCAAACAGCACCACCCCCCCTGCTTTACCATGCTATTACCCCATTGTGCTTCCCCCAACCATCCTCCAAAGGACCATGTCCCGGCAGCACCATTACCCCCGTTACCTTCACCATGCTCCCCTCAACACCAATCTTCCTCCAACGTATTCTATGACCTGCAGCAAGGCTGACCTGTCACATCAGCAACAATATGAACCCTTTAACATAACATTGTCCCATTATATGGCCTCAGATTGTCACACAAAACCACCATCCTCCCTCTAATAGACCACCCATCACCCCTCTCACACCGGAAAAACTAAAATTGAGTAACCAAAATGAAACCAGGCCCACCAAAATTAAAAAAGAGGGTGGGGACAAACACTATGTCTCCAACTGTTGCTTGCTGCCGAACCTTCCCTGCCCCCATTTATATCCCAGCAAAACGGGGTTCTATGGGCAGGCCAGTTATTTGGCCTGTGCAGTGCCCAAAACCTCCCCAGGGGCAAATGCTTGCACGTCCCTCCCTGGGTCCCCTCTTTGGGCTTAGTGCACAAAAATCCCAGACTCGCTTAAAGTGGAAAAGGTTGCTTTGATGTGACAGGCCACAGCTTACAAAAAACACGCTAACCTGGCTCCCTGGCTTTACAGACCAACAGATCAAATAACAATCGCCAAAACAAAAAAATACACAATTTATATTCATCACTTCCTGTCCCTTGCTCCCTCCCCTCCCCTTCAATTCTTCTCAACCTTCATTCCCGCTTTCCCCCATCTTCTCCCCGGGGCCACGCCCCTCCTTCAATACCTTTTCCCACTCTTTGTACCCTCGGGGTAGTCTGTTCATGCAAACAGAACCACCCCCCTCCTTTACCGCGCTAGCACCCCATTGTGCTTCCCCCAAACCTGCTCCAAAGGGCCATGTCACTGGCCCCAGAAAAACCCTCCCGAGGTGTTCTTTCAGCGCCGCCCACCCACCCACCCACCCCACTTCTCATCAATCTCCAACTCTTTAGGATATCCTCCACAGCCATCCTAACATCACACAAGTAGTACATGTTTCCCATGATTGACAAGTGCACCCCATCCTCCCGAAATAATTCAAAATCCTCATAAATGATCTCCTGGTGCGCCAGCGTTCGCACCCCCCAGGACCTGCAAAACTTCGCCATCTCCCTGTTGATCTTTTTCCTCGTTCGTTCTACCGCCCCTTCCTTCACAGCCCCCCAAACCAACGCCACTGTGGGCCATATCTCCCTCAACCAACTCAGATCCCTCTTCATCTTTTTTAACAGTGCCATACCGTATCCCTAACCAAATCTTTCTGCCCTGTATGTAAAATTAGAGCTGCCGGAACCACATGAAGCTCCCTGATACCCAGCAGCATAGGCAACAATTCGTCCCACCTGAGCCCCTCCACCCCAGACCATCTCAACAATGTCACGTTATAACTACACCCCAACTGGGTCCTGAAAACCCTTTTTGCTGCATCTTTTCCTGCCCACTTCACTGTGGAGTGTCCACATATCCAGATCTGCAGCAACTCACCATTCCTCTGTGCCACATCTGAAAAATAAAAGATTTTGTGAGCCTTCTCTCCAACAGCCCCATGCCCCACCGCCCAAATTCCTTTTATTAACTAACAGCCCCCATTTCCCAGCTCTCTAATGTATCTCTTGTACTTTGCCGTTTTCCAGTGCCCTAAATTCTTAATTTTTTTTTCAGACATACCCATCCTACTACCTTCAGATTCCACCCCCATCCAAAAACAATGAGCCCTAAAATCCTCAGCTTTCTTACCCAAAGCCAACAGGGCTCCCCTCATTGCACCCAAAACTTGAGATGCTGTCACCTTGGAACCGCTTTCATGCTGGAAAACGAAACCCTCTCATCCGTTACATCTTTCCCACCACAATGTTCCCACCTTCATTGGACACAAATTCTTACTACCTCTTTCCAGAGGCACCCAAAAACCCCTTCCCTTCTGAGCTGTTTTTGATCTATAAATCTTTATATCCACACTGTTTTCTGACAGCTGGACGTCCCTCCACAGCAGACCTCCTTCACCTCTACTCCCCACTACCAGCTCTGGCACCCAAAATGCTCCAAAAAACAACCAAATAAAACATGTCGAAAACATGTAACTTTCCCATGATGACCAGCGCACAACCTCAAGTACCTTGGACAACTTCAATAACAGGGCCGCTGAAACTGGTCTCCTGCAGTCCTTAGCCTTTCTTTTTTCCCTTGCCCATCCTTCCAACATCCTATGTGCTATTTCATTCCCACTGGGCTGAAAACCCCAAAACCATTTCCCATAAAAAGCAATGCCCGCCAATTTCCCTGCTATCGTTGCCCTAGACCAACTACACCCCACTATAAATTCAATCACATCATCCCTTCTTCTCTCCTCTGCATCCTCTATATCCTCTATACCCTTCCAACTGCATGCCCCCCTTTTAGAAAGTCCAATCATGCTCTCTTGTATGCAGCCCTAGTTGCTGGGGCTAGTGAACCCTCTACTAAATGCAGTGCTCTGTCTCCTAGTCGCCACAGCTCCTCTGGGATCAGATGCTCTTTCACCTCCGCTTCCGGTGCCATCCCACGGAATCTCTGCCACTGAAAACGAGATAATGCACCAGCGATGCCATTATCCTTCCCGGGCACACAAGTTGCTCTAAACACCACATTCAACTTTAGAAATCGCAGCACAAATTATCTCATTAGCTTGGCTACCCTCTGGTGTCTAGCTGACTGCCTGTTCACAATGTTGACCACCGCCTCATTGTCAATGTTAAAATTCACTTTTTTGTTCCGCAACTCTCTGCCCCACAACTCCATTGCCACTAGCAACGGGAAAACCACCAAAAAGGCTATGCTCCTCCCTCCTCTCTGCCACTTCGAAGGCCACTTTTCCGTACACCACCTACCCATCCAGTACACTCCAAAACCTCCTGAACCTGCCATGTCTAAAAAAAGTAAACGTCCCATGCCTTTGGGTCCCCTTACAGCCACATTGACACTCCATTGAATTCTTCCAAAAATCTTAGCCAAATCTTACAATCCTCCCTGATAGCTCCTGAAATCCTCATCCTGTGATGTGGATACTTCGCCCCCACCAAAGAATGTGCCATGTTCCTGCAAAAGGTGCGACTCGGGCCACCACCTGACACACGAAATTAGATGGCCTACTAACCTCTGCATGTCCACCAGCTTCATTTTATGGGCCGCTATCGCCTTTTCCAGCAACTCTACAAGCCTGCTCACCTTGTCATCCGGCAAGCGTGATGTCATGGCCACTGAATCCAGTTCTATTCCTAAAAAAGTCAAAACCACGCCGGCCCTTCAGTTTTATCATCCGCCAATGGCACTCCCAAATCCTGCATCAGTGCCTGAAAAACCTATAGCATCCGCTGACATTCTTGTTCGTTGTTTGCCTCACTGATGAAAAGAATGTCATCCAAATAATGCAAAACTCCCTCAAAGCTGGAACTGTAAGTGAAAACACACTGCAGAAAAGAGTTAAAACACTCAAACAATGCACATGAAACTATGCAGCCCACTGGCAACGCTTTGCCAACAAAAATCTGAGTCTCAAACTGCATTCCGAGCATCCAACAATCCTCCGGATGCACCGGTAACAAACAAAAAGCTGCCTTGATATCCCACTTGGCCATGAACGCACCTCACCCTTCCTTCCTCACTAAGCCCACTGCCTGATCCACACTGGCATAGGACACTCCGTAATCTTCAGGTGCAATCAAGTCATTCACTGACATGCCCTCTGGCCATAATAAATGATGAATCAATATGAATTCTCCAGCTGCTTTCTTAGGCACAACCCCTAAAGGAGACACCACCAAATCACCCAGCAAATCCGGAAACGGCCCGACCACTCTCTCGACCGCCGCCTCCTTTTGCAACTTCAACCTTAGCACTTCCAAATTCTCCCGAGCATACTTTGAATTTTCCACCCAATGCTGCATCCTCGGACCCTGCTATCCCAACTTAAAACCTTCACAAAAACCTTCCCCCAAGATCCTGGCCCTTTCCCTATCGTGGGTAAAAACTGAGCCATACCTCCAACACCTCCACCTTAACTGGAGTATAGGCCTTTACCAACAACTCCTCACCCAGCCCCATGCACCCTCCCTCCTCCCTCTGTCACCTGTTGCAAAACATTGTTTAACGGGATGCCGTCCTGCGCATCTGCTAGACGTGTGCCTAAATGTGCACACTTGTCTAGTGCAGCTCTCCTTATTAATTACCGAGCATGCTGCTGATGGCTGTCCCTTGCCTCCTTCCCCTGCCCCATTGAAGGCGGGGCGACCAGGAAAGGGCCGATAAGGCAGGGGTAAACAGCTTGCTCTATGCAGCATAGGGGCTGGACACGTGGGTGCCATCCACTTGAACCATAAGTCCATATCGATCTCTTATTATAAATGCTGATGTCCAGCTTTCAATCGTAACCGGTACACTTGGTCTTGCCGCTAACTCTCGCTCCTCTTCTTTGGACTCTTCTTTTGCTCTTGCCTCCCTGTGTAAGAGTTTAAACACATCCACAAACTCCCCTGCCCATATTTTCTCTTTCGTAGCCACCATCGGATGCACACCCAGTGGCTTTGTAATGCCCATTTAAGGCATCTTTGGTCTTCTCTGTACTCTCACCTGTCTTAAACGTAGGAACCTCCACCGCCCTTACCTCCACCGTCCCTTGGGCCACTGGGTCTGCAACCATGTCTGTCTGTCTGTACTTCAATTGAGGAGACACTTCTCCTGCTTGCCCTCACCAATGCCCCTGCGGACACCCTCTCCATCTCACCACCCGCCTCAGGTGCCCCAACCCCCCCACTGTGTATCCCCCACCTATTACCCAGCCTGACCAATGCTGCCAACCATTCCGTTTCTTGCTCACCTCTTGCTGCCCTGCCATCACCTTGTTGCGTCATCCTGGCCTCCACACCGCCACTCCTATCTTTCATCAGCGGGCTTGTACTGTGGGGACAAAAAACATCAGCAGAGTCTACAGGCCAATTTTCCTGCAGTCTTCTTGAACTCCTGCTACCCCCAGCGTCATCTTCCCCTTCAAACCTTAAACCCCTCTGCACCTTTTCTCTCCCAAACTGCTCTCCTTGATCCCTATCCCACCACCGCTAACAATCCTCCTCCGCAAATTCATCCTCCCCAGCCATATACCATTCATGTTGCGAGCGCACGCTCGGCCAGCAGATCCTCGCCAGGCGAGCATTGGGTGTCCACCTGATGCTCCTGTGCCGTCTTCCCAGCAGGGTTGCACCAACCCCTTCCTGCTCTTCTCGGGCAAGGGGTTCTCTCCTCCACCATGTGCTCCATCGTGCTAGGGGCTGTACCGCACCCTCTAGCCTGTCTTCTTCTGCCTGCTGGATGGGCCGCTCTCCATCCACCTCTTCCACAACCACGGAGACCGTGCCATTCCCTCTGCGTTCCACACTGCTTTGCGGGGAGGTCATTCCATACCTTCCTCTTTCTCCGCTATCTACCGGAGAGAGTGTCCTCCCCCTGTCCCCAGCATCCTTTTGCAGGCATTTCCCACCTCGACACCACTGTACCGCTGCACCTCTTCGATTCATCCCAACCCTAACATCCTCCCAAATTGCCAGCGCCCACCTCAGCCCCTACTCCTTCTCCACTAGCACCCTTGCCGGTCCCATCTGCTCCTGGCCCGGCGAGTCTGCTTCCTTACTCCTGGTTGCCCTCCTGGGTGTATCCTTCATACTCTTCCTGGCTCCTTTGTCCCATACCTCTCCCCTCCCTGCTGACGGGCTGCAAGCCACTACCGCTGCGAGGGCCCGTCAGAAGCCGCTCTGTGCTGCGGCCTCCCCCCCCAGTCACCTTCACACCCGTAACCTCTTGTACTGCCCCTTCAAGCTAAGCTTTTGATGCCCTGCTAATAATGCTAAGCGCCTCCCACAAAGACTGAGCGTCCACCAGACCCCCTGACACAGCACCCTGTCTTGCCATCCTGCCCCAAGAAAAGACTTGAGCCCCTAATGACGCTGACACCCCCCTCAGAAATCCAAGATGGCCTTCTTAAGCACCCAGTAGGCTAAATCTTCTTGCTCCGGGCTTATTTCCTGTATATGTTTGAATGGCCAGTATCCCCAAATATTATTCACCAATATACGTCTCCTTTATCTATAAATACCGCTGATGAGATACCTGACCTGCCTAAAATGCCTAACTGCTAGCCACCTGCCCGCGAGCAACCAACTGTGATAACCCACCCCCACTGACCAAACAACCACCAAGGGCACCTAAATGACCCCACTGGGGAAAACAAATTATCTACCCCTCTTTTCCCCCTTTTTCTCACCCCCTCGCCTTGCCCACACCAAATATCCCCAGGTAAAATAAAATGGATCTCTCCCTGTTTGTTATTTCTTATTATTATTCATGTATTTATTAATCTTATTTGTTTATTTTATTCTCCCGCCTATCTCCTAAATATAACGGCCACGAAGCACTGCCACCTGGTGGCCAATCAGTGCACTGCACTCTACTCCTAACTGTCGGGCCAACCGTGCGGCTCCTGACCGCTCTCCCTCTACACTCCTACACAGGGACTCCCACCACCCTGGCACACCAGGAATGGGGACGGGGGCACCACAACTGGAAACAGGAAGGCAGTGAAAACCAGAATGCCCTGCTAACAAAGCCACACATGGCCGGAGACGGCCCAGGGCTTCAAAACAACAATCCCCTAATTGGAAAAGGCTATGGAGAAATGAGGGACCGATCGCTGAAGGAGGCCCGGCAGCAAACGAGGGCCAGGACACCCAGGCCAACAGTGGTAAGATGGGAGCGGTGCTTTATCTACAACACCGCCTGAAATGATTCCTTTTAATGTAAATATATATATTTTTTTATCTTCCCCCACCCAACCTAGTCACAGACCAACCTCCCCACAATACCTCAACCCACAAACCGCTGCACCAGTGAGGCCCAAGACAGGGAAGGCTCGAGGGGCAGCGACCCAACAAACGCTATGTCTCCAACTGGTTTATAGTGACATTTTCGAATGTCACAATTTCAAATGCATTTTTCTCGAATGAAAAATGCCGGGGAAAAAAATGTCGATTTTTTTATTTTTTATTTTTTATTATTATTATTTTTTTATGTGGGGGTTCCACCCCCAACCCCCCGTTTTTTTAACCCTTTTTTTACTAACTAAACCCAAAAAAAAATATAAAATAAAAAAAAATATATTCAACATTTCTTTTTCAACATTCTTTTTTTCAACAAAAATGCATTCGAAATTGTTCATTTGAAATTTTAACTGGATACCTCTCCAACTGTCGCTTGCTCCCGAACCTTCCCTGCTCCCATTTATATCCCAGCAAAACGGCGCTCTATGCGCAGGCCAGCTCGCTGGCCTGTGCAGCACACAAAACCACCAAGGGGGGAAATGCTTACGCGTCCCTCCCAGAACCCCTCTGCTGGTGTTTGCTCCAGCTAGTGATGCCAGCGGGCACAAGATAAGAACATACATTTATCATGTTGACACAATTACGTGTCACCACGCATAAATTAGAAGACACTTGCCCTTCTAATGTATATCAACATTCACTTTCTCCATTCATTCTCGACTCTTTCTTTTCAATAATATAATTTCTCAAATGAAGAAAGCAGTTGAAAGTAATTTAAGTATTTGTATGAACATGTAATTGACGAAATACACCACTTTTATTTAAAAGCTGTCATTCTATATAATAAGGAAGAACAGGACAATTACCTTTCTGCAGTGGAAAAAATGTGAGATCATTTCATACCACTGTTTCTAGTTTCCCAAAACCTTGCTGGGAATAGCAAAGTCTAATGGAAAAAGTATTTTGTTTGTGATGGCCATATCCCCGATTGGTAAGGGGTTTGTCCAATATCGTTGAGCTGTTTCTTGTTTATCAATGGTGGATTCACTCAGGGTTGGGTGGACTATGCTTTTGTATCTTAAGCATGCTGTCAAATGTAGGAATGATCAAATTGCGAACTTGTAATGAAACTTTGAAATGTTTAATTCTGGACTTTTATAAGCATTATTTATCAGCTGTATTGTCTGCATGCATATGGATTGTTTTATGTACTGTATCCAAATACATTCATCTGACTGATTGATTCCAAGCCGTTTCACATTCCAGATGCCGCTAATCGTGGCATTTCCAAGAGAGGTGCACATTAGACTATCCACAAAACAGATGGACGAGAACACATTTTCAGTCTTTTGTCTGACAACTTTGATGGCAGGGTGTGCTCTATTTTATGTTATATCGCATTGCAGTAAATAACTGGAGTTACATGTGGACAAACGCGATGAGGATCCAGCATGATGACCAAGAGCAGTTGTCCACTAGAAAGGAACATCACTGAATGGCTCCTGAATATGACAGTGGCACAAGCGCGCCTGTAGACAATATCTGTGAAAGGCAGCATTTAAAACCTGGTACCTCGCTTTGACACCCCCATAAAGTAATCAAGCACTTGCCTTGGTCATAATAAACTGCTTTCAATCATATAGTTTTCAGCCAAACATTATATTGAAAACCACCTTTGACGATTCACCAGCGAGAGATGCAAAACAAACATTGTACGGAACAATCGTTTTTATACCTCTCTTCAAAAAAAACAACTAAAAGGGTTTAATTTGGATTCATCCATCCGCCAACTTTAGCTGCAGTGGGCTTCAATGAATCAGCCTAATTAATTTGCAGGTGCTCAAATTATGAGGCTCCCATCAACATTGCACAGGCAACCCAGTTCATCTGATTTACCAGGAAAGCTTCAGCCCCGCTCCCCACCGTCGCTAGGCGTAATTTTTAGTTTGAAATGACTTTGTTCTTTATTGAACCAATATGTCACACGTTCTCCACAGTTCCTCTGGTAAAAGCCTAAAGATGCCTGGATCCTCCATTGAAGTCAGCAGAGAGTCTTCTTACAGATCAGTAGCAATATAAAGTCGGTACACACCCTTCAGCATTGACTATATAAGACCTTTCATATAAGACTGATATTTGAAGCAGGATACTTTTTTCAGCCAGTGTTGCCATTAATGAGCAAACTGACAAATTGTTTTGTGGTGTGCAGTATAACAATGCGCACTATAATAATAATAATATTAATAATATTATATGTCAGCCGTCTGTAACCTTTGACCCTCCAGATGTATTGCACTGGGATTCCCATGACCTCTTCCTATTAGCTATCCTGGCTATGGATGATGGGAGAGTAGTGTTTCAAAACATATAGAGTGCCAAATGTTACATACCCCTGATATATATGAAGCACCATTATAGATTGATGCTTCTCAGAGGAGCTTACCCTGACAACAAAGTCACTCGTAGGGGCTGACTATTGTGAAAGATTGAGGCTCTGCCAATTTTGATAGGTTGTGGATTATGATATTGAATAGGTTGCCCAGCATTACACGCTTGGGTCATGAGGTGAAGATGGAATTTGAGATTACCCTACTGTCTCACACCTCAATATGTTTATGTTTTCATTAATTAACTAAAATAATTTACCTGTTATGTAGACATAACTTGAAACCTACACAAATCATATAATAATTAATTTTTACACATTTTTTCCAGAAGCATGGCTATTGGAGAATGGTTGTAGCTGAATCTTATCCATAAAATTAAATACAAAAGGACCTGAATAATAATTAATTTGAGTTTTAAATATTTCATCGTAGTTTTAATACTGCATTGCAAAAATGGACCTAAATAATAATTAATTTGAGTTTTTTCAATATATCATCTTGGTTTTAAACTGTATTGCAAAGTTTTAAATAAACTCAACACACACAGGGTCATTACAAGTTTACTGTTATCCCACCGCAATTACCGCGGGGTTATCGGCAAACGGACCTACTGTTGCCAGCACATGATATCCCGGTAATTCCGGGATATTCCAGGTGTCGGCAACGGTGGTAAATCCCCATTCCATGGAGTCCCACAGGGCTCCATGGAGGGCATTGCTGGAATTTTGGACAGCGGTAATACCGGTGCCAGAAATTCCAGCTTTATTTTGCCAATGGGGGCCTGTTTTACCTCCATCTCTTGGCTGGAGGTAAATCAGGTAGCCTCCACTAGCAAACTTGTAGTTTGCCGGTCCGGGAAATGTGCCGGTCTCGGAATTACTGCCACCTTTCCCGGCCCGGCAAACTTATAATGACCCCTACACTTTGTAAATATTTACTATTGATGTGCAGAGGGATATTTAAAATTGTGAAAAAACCAAACTTGTTTCTTTTGAATGTGCAGAGCTGAAATTACACCAGCCAAAGAAAGGCATGTGACATTTGTTCTGTTTTCGGCTAGCCAAACCTTCTCTTACTTAAAAACCCTAACTGAAAGGAGTCATCATTGCTTAAAAAATGCAGTCAAAGAGCAAGTCGGCAAGCATTTTTATAGAAGACAGCACCGTACTAGACTGTGAGATAAGACGATTTTATATATTTTTTCAATATCACACTGTGGCAAATCCAGGATATGAACCTTGTAAGGGTGCAGCAGTACAAGTCTGACACATTGGTGGTACAGTGGTTGGCATAAACCTTCAATGTAAAAGGAAAAGGAAAGAAAACTTAACTCGGCCTATCACTAAGATGGGGTTCCCTGCGGCAACTAAACACCAAGGAGATGTCAGAATGTCCGTAGTCTAATTGTGGTAGGTAGCCTTACCTTGATTTTAGCCCAACTGAGTTAGTCAGTCATATTTTGCATTTAGCCTAGTTGTGTAAGGTAGCCATATTCTTGCACAGCCAACCCACTATCTCCCCTCTCACACCACACCTTTGTAACTTAGAGGAAGGCATAGATCATTCCACATACCCTGCACTCACATATAGCACAAACACTACTGCACAACACCTCTGCCATTTCAACGAAGCTATCTTTAACGACATAAATTCGAACTGTAGCTTCTCACATACTTCTCTATCTCCTTAAACACAACCCACCCTTGTTTAGTTCATAGTTTACCTCCACTGCACCCATCCACATACCATTCAGACATGGGTGACTAGCAGGGTCTTGGCCACCCTACCATAACTTTAATGGCTGAAATGCACACACGCATAATAGCACCCCACCCACTTCTCCAAAATGTGGGCTCTCGTTCCTCGGAGGGCGTTCAACCAACAGCCCGTTGGGACCATAATTATGGTGAAAGGTGCTATACGAATGATTAAGCATGAAATTCATTGTTTTGAAATTGTCTCATATGCACACACTTTCTTTCGTTTGGTGAATGTCAATCCACAAAGCTTTCTCTCCTACCTTCCTTTCCAATAGCACCAGCAGCAGCTCTTGCCTGGTGCCTGCCCATGTTTTAATTGTGTACCATTACTACTAGGCGTGTGCTTGCCTTCATGCCATTGATGCAGAAATTCAATCTTTTACGACAGTACTTAAGACACGTTACAGCACACCTCTAAATCCCTTGTATAGCTAAATTCTGTAAGACCTTTCCAATCTCTGGTCACCCCCTTGTCCCATACAATCTTTACAAAGGCTATATAAGGTCTCAGCCGTGGCTCCAGCCATTTCTTCATCCTCTCCTATTCCTCTCCTATTCCGTTCTCAGTGGTTTATGTGCGCAGGCATGATAGTGTTTGTATGCTTCCTATGCATGTTTGCTGGCACTTTGGTGGAGAAGTGATTGTGACTCTTTTCAACCAGCATTTCTTCGATTGACCAGAATTTTTCTCAAGATTGTTTTAACTCTTTATTTCTTGTTGAACCTGCTCTTTATGTGCAGTGTCGTTGTTTCAAAGAAAAAGTCGACGCAGTGTGTCAGGACGTGACACATTTCTTTCAGTTCCAACAATGTTTGTTCTGTGTCTGTGCTACTCGCGTCCTTTCTTCTGTTAACAACCTCTGATCCCGAGCCTCCATCAACTGTTTCTGCAGATGCTGCACCTTTCTTATTTCTATCTTGATGGAGGCAATCTCTGTATTCATGAAGTATACCATCCCGAATTGGGCAATTCATGTGTTCTTCACAACCCTTTTTTCCCTACAGTATTGATTTTCTTTGCCACAGACTTAGGATTGATGCCTGATCTGTGGGAATCTCTCTCGAATTACTTTTGCTATGCTCACTTGTCTGTCTGTGGATACCAGTTTGACTTCTAAACCTCTGGATTGAAGAAGTTCAATTGATTTTACAAAACCATATTTTTTCATTACAATAGAGGAAGTAAATTCTGCTACATGGACCATCACAGAGATTTGAATTTTGTTTGGGTCCACAAAACCTGGAAATAATAAGTGCATTACTTTGCACTAAATCCAGGGCTGTCAAAGAGACTATCACCATCTTGCTCCAGCGGCCACACACTAGAGCATGCAAACTTAACTCCCCCACATATGACTTTAAGTTACCACAGAATGGCCATGACAAACAAAGGTGGGTTGCAGTGATAAGTAAACTGAAATATAAGTGGTGCTCTGTAGAAAACACAATTAGAGTAAATCACTATGATGTGTGAAGTGGGTGTAAATCATGAAAAAGTGCAGAGGGTGACCATTCCTTTAATACATTTGCAGGATGGCAGCTAGCATTTGAGAGATTTTCATCTGAATGAATACATTCGAGAGATGTACGCCTGAACACGCTCGTCCAATCACAGCAAACATTAAAATCCTGTTTAACGATTATTAGATTTCTACCTGTGCAGTGTGTGCTTCGATGAAGGCATCTTCCATTAAAGTTCCATTCCACCCCTTCCATTCCTTTTCATTGTACTTCTAAATGTGAGGCCGTATAACCCTTCCATTGCTGAACGTTTTCTGCTTTAACTGAATGCTCAGAGTCTGCATCTAAATATGCATCGCTAACAAAGACCTGGCATTGTGACACTGCATTCCCTTCACTTGGCATGAATTTATTGAAGGCAGCATTCTGCATCACATGTCGATGCGGTGGAATGCTTCCACCAAGTGAACTTCATTCCAACATGGCACAGTCCTTCCTCCATATCCATCAATTCTGGCATGTTGTTCAGTAATATTGCATTACGTTCCTTCTCTGTCACAGCCCTTTGCGAATGACCTCCTAAACCTCACTTGTTGGGTTTCAAAACATGGAAAGTCAAGCAAGAACAACCTGGGTTGTGTAGTGTTGAAAACGGTTTGTACTGCATCACTTCACCACTGTCACTTACTGGATGCCTTTCGTGAACGGAGTGCCATGCACCCTATCTCCCAGGGAACTTGCTTGCCTCTCACAAATGAAACAGTTAAAGTGCAGCTATCGAACATGAGAAACAACACATGCTAGCTTTGACCCTCGAAACATCCATTGTTGGTAACACTTGATCAGCTCACTGAGAGGTAAGAATGACTGCCAGTGTCCTTTGGGGTACTGGATGTTGTGCTGGATGGATAAAACACACTTACTGTATTCAAACATTTTATGTATTTGGTATACATTGCTGCAGGTTGTAGGTTTTCTTTTTTTCTTTTTTTTACAAACAAATGCAGATTTATGCCTTGGAATAGTCAAAGCTAGTAGTGACTGGACTGGTTCATTAATATGGTGGCAATGTCCCCTGTAAGGCAGTTTTATTTTTCTTAGGTACACTGAAGAGACACCTCTGAGCAAGAGAAGTGCTTTACCCATTGTGCTTGTCAATGTAACCTGTGGGGTTATGGATACATGCCTACGGAACCTACGAGGTATTGGTCTCAAACTAAACAGGGTGCTCCCATTGGGGATGGGTAATTTATAAGGGGCCAGGGATATTTCTCTAGTGGAGATACTGTTCTCTTACCAGGTTCTATAAGCTCAGCGCAGTCTTAATGTTCAAAGAATAAAATTCCAAGATTCTTTCTCTCATGGAAATAAGAGTCTCCACAGCTTCTTTAAGCTCAACATAGCCACAGGGGTGTAGTGCCCATCGTCTTCCTGGATTAAGCTCACAGACATAGGGGTGCAGTGCGGAGCTGTTTCTTTGTCACATGTTGTCTTCACGGGGCCCAGTTCACTGATAGTAATCCAGCCAGGAGTGTAGTGCCTATCCCACTTCATCCTGATCCAGAGTTGACTTGCCCTAGCTCCCTCTTAAGGAATATACAGCCCTTCCCACTAATAAGAGATGTTGTGCTCTTCTTACTCCTAAAGGATACAGAGCCAGTCCCACTAATAAGGGATATGATGACCTTCTCGCCCTTAGGGGATATGTAAGGATGCATTCCGAGTCTGGCTGTAATGATAAAATGTGATGCTAACATGATTTCTGCCCAATTACAAGCAACACAAAATCAACGCTAATTCCTCCAGAGCTAATTCTGTCAGAGGAATGAGTGCCTAAAAGCATGAGTAATATTCCAGTGCTAATTCCTATAGCGCTATTAACTCCAAAAGCAGTATTACACAGTGAAATAACTCAGAAATACTGTCCGAAAATGCATACATTCTTAAAATCAGGGCATTTACCATCCCTTTGTATTGTACTATGCGATGCTGCACAACATGTGCATTCTTAGGAATGTTTCCAAGCCTTCCCAGGTCCAGGATGAAGGCTTACAGACCAACCTGCCGAAATGTCATGGGACGGAACACCTTTGGTGTTTGAGCAGTCCCCATTTATTACTACTTTTAGTTGATTTACATCGAGACGTTGACCGTTGACTAGGTCACCCCTCAGGCTGTCTTAAACGGACCATTCAGTGGCACTAAGAGAAAGAGACATATCAAGCTCTAGGAATACTTGCTTGACATTACATTATTTCTTATCAAATTGTACATAAGGATGTAGATGCAATTTTGAAAATAAGCATATAATATGTATTGAAAGTGGTCACACTTCTATATCTGTTTTTTTGTATGCGTTTGTTATTGCACGAGTTCTGCACACTGCACACTGTGTTATGCACTGAAGATGTTTTGTATATAATTGAGAAAGGAAAACATCCTCAAAAAATATATATGCTTTGAATGAACATTGCATTGTTCCACAAGCTAAATAATTAAAAGCTCTGTGAGATTAGTTTCGTTGCTCCTCTATTCCTTCAAAAAGCACGACAAAACAAGGACCATTTACAATAAAATGATTGTAAATACCCAATTGTATGTGGCAGGACGCCACCCTCTGTTCCAAAAAAGCCTTCCCAGGACGGCAACACTCCCGGACCCAGATGATCTTGATGATGAAGCTAGTGACCAAAGGCCACTTCAGGTGGACCTGAGGATGGAAGGGAAGGACATAATTTGTCAGGAGCTCCACAAGAACTATTTTGGAACACATATGAATTTACCTTTTTACCGTACAATTAGCCATCACTAAAATCCATTAATGAGCGACAATGAATGACCTCTGGAGTCTTTTGATGGAATGCTAACTTTAATTTAACAGGCACAAATCCATACCCATCTACCAGCCTAAACCCCAACATACGCCCACCCACCACTGTCATCTGCAACACCCAGGCCTGCTCACCACCATCATCCCCAATTCCAATACCCACCCCCATTCTGAAACCATTGTTTGTGGTGTTCCCTATTTGCGTACACTCTTGCTGCATCCCTGCAAAGCTGGTGCTGATATTCACTGGCCGCTGGGGACAGACCCTTGGTGCGCGTAGCCAAGAGGGAGATGGCGAAGTCACACCCTCATCCCCCACGATTTACTGTACAATGAGGTTGATGGGCCCCAGCATGGTCTCATGACTTACAGACAATGACTTGGCCAAGTTCGGCACTCTCTGCCCAACTATAGTGTTGGTTGCAGTGCCATCTGCTACTCTCCTTCTATGCCTCTCCACAGTGGATGCTACCCTCTTTGATGCACCAAACAAAATGTTGCGCATGACCTGAGAGTGGCACCGTTCTTCCTGTGGCTATGGCCTCACTATGCTTCTGTATCTGTCCCATCTGCCTGGGTCCCCCATATGATGTCATGGATGTGAAGGTGGACTGAGACACACGTCACCCTCCTCCCTGATGCACAAGCTCCAGAATCTGCAGTGACATCATCAAGTGTGTAATAAGTGCCCTGCCCATGATGCCATTGCAGTACATGTCCAATGAATAAGGATGACAGTGGTGGGGAGAGAGAAAAGGGAGGGAAGGTGATGAGTATAGCAGCTGAATGTCCACCCTTGAGTCACCAAGAGTCTAGGAAGGGAGTTTTGGCCTTGATCCTGCAGACATGGGCCATAGGGAGTAGTTGCCAGAGTAGCGGTAGGAGCCTCAGTGACATATGGGACTGAGGTGATGGTTGCAATAGTGGTTCTAGTGGTAGCAGAGTCACACGCAAAAGTGAAGCTTTTGGTAATGGTGCTGGTAGTAGCCTAAGCATCACTTCTCCCCCAAGAGTGGATGGTGCAGGCGGTTGGTGTGCTGATGTGGTCTGTGGGTGCAGAGGTGGTGGGCTCCGACAAGGAGGTCACTACTGCAGCTGTCCTGCCAGTTGTTTTCCAGCAACTGCTGGCTGTCTGCCCTGCATACCCTGCATACCTGGGCGTGGTGCTGTGGTGAGCAATGTGGTGACAGAAATACTTGCTGTGCTGGTGCCTTTATCCTCTCTCTGGCTGGTGAGAGTGCCTGTTGAGAGTGATGTACATGGTAGAGCTGACAATGAAGATTGTCCAGGCTTAATAGCTCAGGCAGTCTTGATTCTATTAAAGACAAGGAGGCGAGCATTATGCTTTAACTTCTTTAATTATTGCTCCCACAGCAATTCAACAAAACACATTTTGTTTTTTTTTTAAACTTGGTAACACTGTTTTACGCTTAAATGCTCTGTAAGCTTCTGTAAACATAGGGGTAACATAGTTTTCAAAAAATAGCATAAAAAATGATATCAGATAGTTTTGAACTACTAATGTCCACAATCCTCTGTGCCTGTGTAGTCCTGCACCAGTCCCTTTGCCCAATGAGGGCTCACCCCTGTCCATAAAAAGGGCTCTTACTGCTCTCCAATCCTCTTTCTTTGGCTAGCGACCAATGTTCTTAACTCAAAAACCACAGTCAACATAACTAACAACTATGGGAATGCAGTCTTTCCTCCCGCCGAACTTTGGCGTAAGCTGTTGCAGTAGAACTTTCCCCCAAGAACTCCAAAATGCAGGAAGACTGAAGACTTATTCATGTCTGCTTCTGGTCTTCCCCTGCAATTAATGGAAGACGAGAACGTAAGTGTGGGTCTCTGCTCAACACAATACAACAGTACAGTTCATGCTTTGTCATGACCCACGAGGGTGGGATATAATGCTCGCCTCCTTGTCTTTAATAGAATCAAGACTGCCTGAGCTGTTAAGCCTGGACAATCTTCATTCTATGACAAGACGGAGGCGAGCATTATGCTTGTTCAAAGTCATTAATAACTCTATTAGCAATCTGTGAGACAGGTTTAAAATAGAAAGTTTTAAAGGTACGTTCATTAGACCAATCAGCTGACTTCATAATGTCTTGCAAGGATACTCCTGACGCAAATGCGCTGGATGCCATTGCGCCTCTCGCGGAGTGCGCTCCAAACCGTGACAAGTCTTTTCCTGCCCACTGCATCACTTCTCTAACCCATCTCGCTATGGTGGCTGTCGCTACTGCGTGAAAGGGCTTCCTACGCGCAAGGAGTAACTGCGTCACACCTCTGGGCCTCAACGCTGCTGTAGCTGCTTCAAAGTCCTTGATGCACTGCGCTACGCAAAGCTTAGCATTATCTGGGAAATAGGGATATGAAATAACTGCAGAGTCCGACTTCGTTCTATTCGCTATGGAGAAGGCCACGCCATCTGGGTAACATATTTTTCTGTCTATTTCTAATGGCTCCACATCCGATACCCGTCTACATGCTATGAGACATAGGAGCATGGCTAGCTTCCCAGACAGTTGAGAGCGAGAAAGGTCTTTATTATCTGGCCAGGACACGAACAACTGAAAAACTGAGCCTACGTCCCATAGTACCGAGTATTTAGGTTCCGGTGGTTTCTTTAGCTTCACTCCTTTCAAGAGTCTAATCACTGCTGGGTGCTCCCCTATAGCGTGCCCCTCTACCTTGTCGTGACCAGCCGATATGGCTGATCTGTAAACTCCTAAAGTTCTGTAAGCGCAGCCTTCGCTAAACCTCAGTGCTAGAAAGTTCAACATGTGAACTAGAGGGGCTGAAACGGGATCCACACCGACGGTTGTGCAGTACGACGACCATCGATCCCAAGCGGAATCGTAGCTCCTAATGGTGGAAGGTGCCCATGAACTTCTAATACAGTCCGCAGCGAGCTGCGAAATGCCTGGCAACTCCCAGCGTCGCCCGAAACTCTGGACGCTAGCAAGGTCAGTGTACCCTCTGCTATGAGCGGCTGAGCGTGCTCGACTGGGCTCAGCAGGAGATCCGCTTCGTGGGGAATCACTCTCGGGAAATCCGTAGAAAGTTCCATCACTACTGGAAACCATGGTTGGGACTTCCACAATGGGACTACGAGAACCAGCTCTGCTCGGTCTCTCCTTGTCTGTGCTAACACTCGTGTCAACATGATAAATGGCGGGAAGGCGTATAGCACTCCTTCCGTCCACTTCTGGAGAAAGGCGTCTGTCCCCGCTGCTTCCGGGTCTATCCTCCAGCTGTAAAACTTGGGCAACTGTGCGTTGAGCCTGGAGGCGAACAGGTCCAGGTTCAATGGGCCCCATAGATGCTGGAGCTTGTTGAAAATGGAAGGGAGAAGCCTCCAATCGCTGGAGTCTACCAGATATCGAGAATTCCAGTCTGCTATCTCGTTCTGAGTACCTGGTAAGTATTCTGCTGATACTGATATGTGCTGGCGCAGGCAATGATGCCAGAAATCCTTTGCTAACTCTGCTAACATCTGGAAGATGTTCCCCCTAACTTGTTTATATAACGGACTGCCGAAATATTGTCCATCTTGAGAAGGACACAGCAGTTCACTCGGTCCTTGGTGAATGCTTTTACTGCAAAAGAACCCGCTAACAACTCTAGGCAGTTTATGTGGTGCTTGAGCTCTTCTTGGGACCACTTTCCTCGCCCCCCAGCCTGCTCTGCTGGCGTCTGATTCTACTACTAACTCTGGGGAGTCCCTGAAAATCGCTCTGCCGTTCCAGGCTTCCATATTCTGTAACCACCACTGTAGCTCTGTCATGGCTTCCTGATCTAGCGAAACTAGCTGGTGGTAATTCAGCCCTTCCCGTAGGTGTTTGATCTTCAACCGCTGAAGGGCCCTGTAGTGCAAAGGGCCCGGAAAGATTGCCTGAATGGAAACTGGAAGTAGACCCACTATACGGGCTAGATTGCGAAGCAAAATAACTTTCCTCGCTATAACCCCTCTGAGCTCCTTCCGAATCGCTCGCACTTTGTGAGCTGGTAATTCTAGGACTGCCTTCGTGGTATCTATCACAAATCCTAAGAACTCTATCCTCTGCGCGGGGGGAAGATCTGACTTCTCGGAATTGATGATGAAACCGAGAGATGTCACTAGCGTGGATACCCATTCTGCTTGGACCCGCAGTTGTGCTGCACTCTGACCTAGAATCAATATATCGTCTAGGTAGATGATAATTCTTATCCCTCGCTCGCGGATAGCTGCTGCTACTGGGCGCATGAGCTTGGTGAAGGCCCACGGAGCGGAGGCCAGACCGAAGTTTAGGCAAGTGAACCTCCACACCTCGGCGCCCCACAGGAAACGCAGATATCTCCGATACTGAACTGCTATCGGAACTGTGAGGTAGGCATCCTTGAGATCCAGGCGGACTAGCCAATCTCCTTTCCTGAGAAGATCTCGAAGACGATGGATACCCTCCATCCTGAAATGCCTGTAAACGTTCAGACTCTTCAAATTTATTACGGGCCTCACTTTCTCTCCTCTGCGCACTAGGAACATGTTGCTGATGAAGCCTGAATCCTGCAGTAGCTCTCTTTCTATTGCCCCTTTGGCGGCTAGGATCTGTAGCTCGCTGAAGAGCTGGGCCTTTTCGCTCTGCGATTTGAACATCGGAACAGGGGTACGCGCTTCGGTGGGAGTACCTATGAACTCTAGATGCATACCAGATATTGTCTGTAGAACCCACGCATCCCTGGAGAGCTCGCGCCAAGCCTGCCCAAAGTCTGCCGTCCTGCCCCCTATTTTGTAGGGAATTGGCGTAGTACTCTCCGATAGGAGCACCTTGCTGCCTGAAAGCTCCTCTCCCCCTTCTGTTCCTAGGGAAACGGCTCCTTGTTCGGAAACAATTGTCCTGCTGCCAAGATTCCCAGTATTGGGACCTTTGATTCTGAGGTCTTCTGTTGGAGTAGGAGCGACCGGACGCTCGACCTCTCTGGTGTCCGGTCCCGGAAAAAACACGGCTGGGGAAGATCCTTCTGATGGAGCCCTGTGCCTTCTCTAGGGCAGAGTAAGTCCCCACAAACTGATTCATTTCTTTCGCGAATGCGTCCCTGAACAACATTCCCTTCGCTCCTTCGCCTGCCTCGTACGAAGCGAGATCACTCAGCTTGCTGTCAATTTTCAGTAGTACTCCGCGCCTTCTCTCTGAAGAGAGTGCGCAGTTTGCATTTCCTAGCAAGCAGACAGCACGTTGGGCCCAGTTTGCTAGAACCTGGGGGTCAACCGGTAATCCTGTGTCAATGGCTCTCTCGGCCAAGTCCATGATCTTCGCGAGGGGTCCAGCGAGATCTAGTACCGTATCCTGGCACCCTCGCCAAGCCCTATCTACTCCTTTCCTAACATCCTTGGTGGTTTTCGTCACAAAGGTGACCATTTTCGGATCTAAGTCCGGAGTGTCTGTGACCTTGCCTGGCAGCTCTGGTCTGGGACATTCTGCTTGCATTTTTGACCTTACTTCTCTGTCGAGAGGCTTTCTCATGTGGAGAGTCATATACTGGGCGACTCTGGGTGAAGGCACCCAGTCTGTTGATCTAGGATGCCTGATCGCCTCTGGATCAAACATATCTCCCAAAGGTTCCTCTTCCGGGAGTTGATCCTGTGCTCCAGGCTGACGAGGGGAGACCTCCTCGTTGCCGCTCTCGTCGTCTGGTGTATAACCGGCATCCTCCTTTTCCCCGAAATTGTACACCCCTGGGGCAAGGGGTCGAGAGCCTGGCACCGTTGCCCTTTTCAGAAATGCTTCTTTTAGTCTGCTGACCGGGTCAACTGGCTCTTGAGGTGTTAATTCAACCTCTTCTGGTCTGCTCAGGGGCGGCATAGAGCGTCCCCTCTGCCGAGCCTTCTTACAGCCCTTCTGCTGAACCTCCGTATTGGGGTGTCTCCCTGAGGTCCCCTCGCCAGGGCTAAGCGCTCTCCTCTTCCTGGACTGGCCCTGTTCTGCTTTCTGTTTATTAAACATAGCTTCCAAATGATCGAGTCTTTGGGTGAGGGGAGGACTCCTTCGGATACTGCTTGGGACAATGAATCCCCTAGGACCCTTTTGAAACTCAAGCTGAGGTCCTGGTGCTCCTCGATAGTCTCCTCTACCCACTCATCTGAAGTCCACTCAGGAGATGTGGATCTGGATCTGGGTTCCTTGTACTATGCCATACTGGAATGGGACCTCAGAGTAAACTATATTTTCCTGTATAGTGTAAAGGAACACAATCTCCTTTTTTTTTTTTTTAAACCCAGCTGAATGTAGAACACTCCAAATAGCCCAGACGACTCTCCTAGAACTTATCGTTCTACCGTTAGACTCTTTAGTGGAGCTCCGTATCGCACGTCGCTCCGTTCGCTCTCTCCTTCGTACTACGCAGTTTGAGCTGCGCGCAAAGGCTGGTGGGCGTGCCCGCCCTCTCGCCGGGTCCTAAAGCCTGCGGGGGAAGGCCGCTCGACACACTCGCAAGAGTCGAGCTGAGGAGGCGGGGCCAAAAGGCTAGTGTGAGCGCAATCGCCCGCGGCTCTGGCCCCGGCTCCTCGAGAATGTGGAAACCGAAAACAAGCGTCAGTGACACGAAAGAGAAAAAAGAGAAATGCAGCGTTTAATTTATATCTTTGACACCAATAATGGCTAAACGCTAGCGCTACTAATATTAAAGTTGGTTAGGAAAGCGTGCTGCGCCTTTTAAATAAATCACATAATGAAGAGCAACGCTCATGAGGTACTTATTTTATGGGCGCAGCAACAAAGAAAGAGGATTGCAGAGCAGTCGGCGCCCTTCTTATGGACAGGGGTGAGCCCTCATTGGGCAAAGGGACTGGTGCAGGACTACAGTGGCACAGAGGATTGTGGACATTAGTAGTTCAAAACGATTTGATATCATTTTTTATGCTATTTTTTTAAAACTATGTTACCCCTATGTTTACAGAAGCTTCCAGAGCATGGAAGCGTAAAACAGTGTTACCAAGTTTAAAAAAATAAAAAAAATAAAAAATAAATAAACGTGTTTTGTTGAAATGCTGTGAGAGCAGTAATTAAAGAAGTTAAAGCATAATGCTCGCCTCCGTCTTGTCTTAGAATGTCTACAAGGGGTTAGTTGTGCTCTACAATTGTCATGTCGGGAAGGGTGTGTACATTACACATGGGGCAACTAGGACTTGCTTCTTAGGTTCCATGATCACAGAGATGGGATGGCATGGCTCTCAAATAATGGGGTTCTATGCCAGGTGCTTTTAAAGAGCTTTTACATTATCTGTGCTCACAGTCTACCTTATATTTGCATCTTATCTGCATGCTGTAGGTAGTGTGAGATAATAGCGACAATGGAAATAATCTTTTTCGATCATTACATTTGTATTAAAGATTTACAGTAGCATTAAAGATTTACAATAGCTTGATGTAAGTTGGCCTTTTATTGCAACACTTGTTATTATGGCCTTTTGTTATGACACCAATGAATTTCTTTACAGTTATTATTATCTCCAGTGTTTTTAAAAATAAATCTTGTTTGGTGACACATGCTGGTTGACAGTTTTTAATCATGTCTTGTTTTGACCTCCCCTGGATAGGATAAATCCTTAGGTTAACAATCTCATCTACTATATCTAATTAACAAAAAGCTTCTAAATGTTGACTAGTTAGAAAGTCATTGCCAATCAAAATATTTCTCTAATGAACTAGCCAACACGTGTATCACTCTCTATATGGTCATATTAATTCCCATTTGATAGAGCTTCTTGAGGCCTACTTAGAAAAAAATGATTAGGTACATAAAAGGAAATCAATTTATTATATTCCTGATCGAGAAGAAGTGGAAAAACTAAATAAAAAGAGAAACAGTTTAACATTTTTGTGTTGCTGACAGGTCTCTGAAACTTGCATTAAAAATTCATAATAAGAATATGGGAGATTTACTATTTACTATTTGCTATGAAATCCTTGAATACTGTTTGACTTGTATCCCTTCCAAATATCCTTCAAGGTAATCACATTTTATTTATTTGTAAAATACAATGTAAAATATGTTATTACCCATATTATTATCATAAGTATTCATCTAATTAACCTTAGAGGCTAGGTAGTATACATTTCAAACTCTACAATACTTTAAAATCATCTAAAGTAAGCACCAGCCTGATTAGAACAAAGGGACATTGTTATTTTGATTCTATTTGCTCACGTATATGTTGTATGTGGTTTATCTTTATACTACAAGTTTTCAAAGATCCTGTTAGTTATAACTATATTAATATATAGAATATGGCACACTTACTATTGTAGATGCACTTGTAAGCTCCTTCGCGGGATCGTCCTTGTATTAATGGCGTTCTGCTGAACGGGGGCGCCATCTTTTTTGTTTGTATAGCTACCTTAGGTGTTTGAAAGAGAACTGACACATGATTGTTAATCTCGTGTATATGGCTGCCTACTACCTGCATATGTTGATAGAGAGAGGACTAACATTGGATAAAAAGTCTCGTGTTATAACTTTGCATTCTCTGTATGTGGCACCATCTTAATTGTATATTCAAGTCAATCTAAATTATTATACTAAGTATAAGGTATTGAAGGGTATGTCTACATAGCCTAACTCCTTCTATGATAATGTCATCTGTAAGTTTATATATGCAAATAGTGCTGTTTGTACTCTGGTGGGGTTTACCAGTCAGACTCTGCCTGTGTGACTTTATTGTTCAAACATTCGGTCCTCTTGGTCGCTCTCCCTAGTAAAACGGATAAATCCACTCGGTTGTTGAAGAAAAATAATTGCCTTGAAGGGCTAACAAAAACAAAATAAAACTGCAAATTGGCAAAAAATCTAAAGAATTCTGTGTGGCGTGTCCATATGAGTAAATGCAATTATCTATACATGTAAATAATTACTAAGTTATTTTAACTAATAGTCAAAACTAAGAAATAGTAGAGGTTGGGGAATAGACAAGAGAAAATACACATATTGAAACATGTAAAACACAGACAAAATGTCGTAGTGCATAGTTCACAAAATGTCCTGATTATATCTGTAAGGTTAAAGTTAGATTAACAAGTAAGTACAAAGAATATATGTGTACAATGAGATCCTCGATGTGGAGGTATATCTGTAGAAGTTTAAGCATTTCATGAAAAGCTGTACAGTTAATTGTCTTGATTCAGCCCCCTTGCTAGAGTATGAAAAAAACATAATGTTAGCTTCTTTCCTTCACAACATGTTTTCAGCATCTCCACCCCATTTTCCAAGTGCATTCTTGTGATTCCAGCAGATGTCAAATCATTAATCTTCATATCGCTGCGCTCTTTGAGCCAATGTTGTGCTAAAGTTTGAAGTACTTTTGTAATTACTTGTGAGATTCCATCACGTTCGGTGGATTGTGTGCCTGGCTGCATGTGAGGTTAGTCTACTCCTTTTAAAAGCAGCATTTGGCTTTATGCACTCTGCTTGAGCTACTTGGCCAGGGAAACTACATTTCCCAGCAGCCACAGACTCCTCAAAAAGCCCAGTCTTCCCCACTGATCGCCGGAATCGACGTGTCAGCATCTTCCTCCCATAAACCCTGATCGTCAGGTATTCTGTGCTTTGTAAACGTTCTTGAAACCTTGTGAGATACAACATAATATTGTGCGCTTATTGTGTGTTTGTCCTCTGCTCCGTGTTAATAGCTGTACATTTCACTGTATACCGTCCTCTGACGGAAGCTGCTGCATACTGTCAGTGGCCTGGTACTCCTTGCAAGGGTGTGGAAGACATACTTCGATTTAAGCCGCTCTTTTTGCACATGGAGGTTGTCCCATAGCACTGTTGCGTTCTGCACTCTGTGAGCAACAGGCAAACTACTGCCGGTACCAACATGGGTTACCCAGATAGCCTCAATCTGCTGCTTGTTGCCCAAAAGGCACACTGCCTTGCCACCGTGGATATATAGCTCTCTTTGGGATTAGACCCCCCAGCTGTCCTGCCTTTAGCCAATCTTACACTCAAATGTAAGGATGATTACCCACAAGGCTTTTGCCCCCAAAAAATCAATAAAGACCTATGCACAGAAATGCCACTTCGTTTAGATAATCATAGATCCCCTCTGGGCCTTTCGACTCTGGTTGTGCTGCCCAGTGGAATTACCCATGCCAAGACTGCAAACAACAATAAGGTCAACACAAATCTGAAATGTGCTCTGCTTAACACCTGTTGACTTTCTAAGCATGCCACTAATATACATGACTATTCTGGAAGGAGACGTGGACTCACTGTGCCTTACAGAGTCATGGTTAAATGAAGCTAGTGGGCCACGGATTGAGCTGGCCATTCCAGATGGATACAGCACCTTCTGTCAGAACCGCCTTTCTGGCCAGGGGGGTGTTGGGTAGCTATTATAGCAAAAAATTGCCTTCATCTCTTTCAATCACCTTGCTCCTTTATGGAATGTGAGGCTTTGCATCTCAAACTGACACCGTCAACGAATAGTTGCATTAACTTTGTCCTGATTTATCGTCCTCCAGCTGTAACACCTAATTTTGATGAAGATCTCTTCCACCTTCTCAATAAATTACAAGGACCCAACTGTTCCACCTTACTAGTTGGGGACTTCAACCGTTGCCGTAATGACGTCGCCGACCAGCAAGCAACCATTTTAGAGAAGGTGTTAAATAACCTCGACTTCCATGTCTTTAGTAGTGCGCCCACTCATATTAGGGGTCTCACCCTTGACTGGGTTGTAGTAAATAATCTTGAAGTCAATGCGATGCACACTTTCCCTTGCATCTGGTCCGACCACTATCGTGTTTCCTTTACAATCCTTACTCATGGCCCATCTCCTAAACCACTAAACCCTCAGAAAACTGTTATAAACCGGAACTTTAAGAAGATTACGCAGCTGGACCTCAAAGACTGCCTTGACAGCATCATGTCGTCCACATCTGATATGGACCCTCCTTCAATTTTACCGACACCTTCAATAACCTTATGCTCTCCATGCTGAATCTTGTGGTGCCGGTTTGGAGCAAACTGGTTAGAGACAATCCTTCCCACCAGAAATGGTTCACACAGGATCTATGCCAAATGAAAATTCTGAAACGTCAGGCAGAGACCAAATGGCTTAAATGCCCTTCAGTCGACAACAAAGCCCAGTGGAAGATCTTAGACAAAGACTACAGGTCAGCTATTAACGAAGCTAAAACATTTTATATAACAAACAAATAGAGGAAGTAAACAACAGTTCTAAAAAACAATTTGAGATTGTGAAGTCATTAAAGAAACCCAGTACTCTTTCCATCGCTATATAGCTCCCACGGACCAAGTCTGTGTTGATCTACAGACTGCCTTTGATGCCAAGGTGGACAAAGCGCGGGTCAAAATCAGAGCTAAACTCTGTAAAGAGAAGAGGGGTATAAAGGGTTAATGCGGTACAAGGCAACTGGCTGCTGTTCGCTGCTCCTGGCTCCAGAGCTGGAGGTGTAACTCTCTGGGCTCTAATACAGCTGACGGCTGTGCAGGGATTACTATGGACTGCGAAGAATCTGATGGGATTCTCCACGGAAACCTGGTGGGGACCCTCCTCACGTGACCAGGGAAAGGCAGGGGCTTTCTGATCCCGATCCTTGGGGTGGTGCACTCCGGGAGGATCACATGGGGGGAATCAGACCAGGAAGACTGGGAGTAGAACCCCCTTTTAGCTTTCCCCTGTCATCCCTCCCTTTTGATGGCTTTTTGCCAAATTAAAGAAGCGGTAAAACCTGACTTTGAGAAAGTAAACCACATGTCCCAGAATCCCATAGGGACTGAGACGAAGAAGAGGGCTGAAGAGGCAAGTAGATGTAGAAGACAGGCAATTAAGCCGAACAGCCTTTGCAAGGGTAAGGCAATTGACATTAATGGTTTGCACCTGAAACCAACTGCCCCACCTAAGAAGCATAAAAGGCTGCAGCAGGAGTGGCAAGAAGGAAGTAGCTGGAGCAGGAGCTGGAAGGCTGGCAGTAGTAGCAGAAGTAAAAGAGCACAAGGCTGGCAGTTTATGAGGAAGTGCGATCACCTAAAGGACGCTGGGACGAGGAGACAGCAGATTTCACCTGCAGGTTCTGAGAGGGTCCTGTGTTCACAAACCGAGTCTTGCCATGGCTGCACTGAGAAAGACCTGCTGAGAGTGAAGATTTTCCAAGGTGCGCCTAGTGACTGTAATTGCAGGGCCGTGACCATTCTGAAGCCCGAGGCCTGTAGCAGAAAGAAAGCCAAGGGAAGGAGGCATGACGGAGACTCCCAGTTGACATGGCTGGTCCTGAGACACCTGTGCTGCCGAATGGTGGGGGTCCCAAGTGTGCCCAAAGCCATAGTAGAAGTGGAAGAAGTAAGGAAGGTGAAGCAGCCTGCAAACCGCAGTGTTCCTGGAGCTGGTGAGTGAAGCTTGACGTTCAGGTTCACTCTGAAAACCTTGCTGGTAACTGTTATCAGCTCTAAAGTGGCTTCTGTAATAGTAGAAGCAAGTATAAACTGTTTGTCGTTGTGAAAAGTATTACTAACAATGGAAATGTATCATGTGCACTTCTAGTAAAAGTTGTAGTGCTTGCGTAAGAAGACTTCTAGTAAAAGTTGTAGTGCTTGCGTAAGAAGAAGAACATCTAATTTCCCATTGTTGAACTATCAACGTTGCCGGAGTGGTCATGTGTCCCTAATTAAAGAGGGAACGCTTGCTTAATTAAACATTCAGAAAACTCTAACGTTGACTTTCACAATCATTACCAGTATTTACAGCATCAAAGGAAGGTCTTGTGTGGCCAATTGTAATTCCCAGCAGGAGTTTTAGGTGGTAATACAAGCACTTGCAGTTATTTAAGGTTAAGGATCTACCTTAAAGAGTGGTCGCGTGTGCCTAAATCTGTTTCTCCTTTGAAGACTGAACATTGTAACATTAAGAACAAGTATTCTTTAAGCCTAGAAGTTGTTGCACTCATGAGAAGAACAAGCATTACCCAAGCCAAGAGGCGAACCCTTTCTATAGTGAAGCAAACATTGTTTAAATGTATCCACCTCATTTGTGAAGTTGTTACTATTCCTGTGTCCTCTGATCTTGTATCAGAGGCCATAGGACTATTAACAACTTTCCATTGTGACCCGAAGTTGGAAGTGTGGCGACACAGGTTCAGGGTAGGTACTGTAACCAAGAAGGTGTGAATAAAGCTGGGGAAGAGTGCTGGGTGCTTGTAAGAAGATTGAGCACATGTTCTGTAATTCTGAGACTGCTGAAGTTGAGAGAGAATCAGATCAGTCTTGAAGCAAAGGGAGGTTATACATGTGGCAGTTAAGCAGTCAGAAGAGTCAAAGAGGCTACCCTTTACTTGGAACATAGGAAAGAATAGTGTTTTGTCTACCTGTAGAGATCGAAGAGTCTTGTCTCTAATTGCCTAACTATCCTGAAGTACAAAGTTGAAGCAGAAACACTAGGACTGTGGTTGTGTAGAATACTGTCCTTGGATGTTACATAAGTTAGTTGAAGTAGTGCCATATTGTGGAACAAAGGAGTCTGTTCCCACGATAACAGTAGTAGATGGGTGGTTGTCAAGAGAAAAGCAACAACCCAAGAAGAAGCATCCTGACCATTATACCAAATTCACTGTAGAGGTCATAACCACTTGTGAAGTTGTAGAAGAAGTTGTTAATCTATTCTTTGAACTGTGGCAAAACAATCTTGGAAAGAGGATTTACAGGATTACCATTGTTGCTATTTTCTTGGCTGGAATTGGAAGGGGATCTTTTCAACTGAAAGCTGAAGAACTGTTACCAGTGGATTTTTGTTTGATGAAGTTTTGTTTTATTTGGAATTTAAAAGAACTGGTTCATGACTTTATTTTTTTCTTTTGAGCATTTGGGAAAGTTGACTTTGGACAATCCTGCAGCAGGGACTTACCCAGGACAGGTGAAGAACATCCAAATACTGGTTAATTGTTGTTTACTCTTTTATTGTTCATGAATTACTTTGAATGTTATGTTGTTTAGTGTGAGGACCAGTTTGTATATATTAGGAGTTTGAAGTAGAGGGGTAGTAAAAGACACCAAGCTCAAATACTAGACTTCAGGGTTTATTCGTTACATGCAAGATGGACTGTGATCAACAGATACCGGACACCCCACCAGCGAGCAATCTCCAACTGTCGCCTTCCGAACCTCCCTGTTCCAACATTCCCCAACAGTGATATCACATTCCAACATTCCCCAACAATGACATCACACTCAGCGACCCCATTCATGGCACAGCATCATAGCTTAGCAACTGTACCTGCAAAATACACCCAACACCTATACTTGCAACATACACCCATCACCTATTTACGACACTCTTCCCTCTGTACTCTCTTTAAGGAAACACAACCCCAAACTACAAATGCGCGTGGCTAGCAGGTATAAGCACCCACAACACAGAGTTAACCAAAAAGGTTAACACCGCATACCACACCCATTCCAACACAAACCAGACACCCCCAAAACTTACACAGAGCGACCCACAGCACACCAGGATCAAAGAAAACGAAAGCAGGAACTGATGCACCGAAAATGAACCAATAAAGAAAGATTTTCACCAAACTCAGCCAAAACAAAATCCTCTAGGGCCACCAAAACCCACTAGGGGCACCAAAACCAAATGCTACCCCCCTTACTGAACAGCAACCTGCAGCCTCCACAGTCCAGCAGTAAAACCTACACAAAATACGAACACCAGAAAAATGCCCTGAACAGTATATGAAGTACCTAAGAAAACCTAACCCCAACACACCTCCAGAATCAACAACTGACCTCCAAATGCACTCCAGTAACCCCAACCTCACCCAGGGCCCACCCGGCCACCCTAGAACAGAAAACTGGCTACCAGAACCCAAAACAGCCTCCACTATACTCCAGTAACCCCAAATCATCCCAGGGCCCACCGGCCACCCTGGAACAGAAAAAAACTGGCTACCAGAACCCCAAAACACCTCCAGAAACATCAGAACCCAAACACAGCCTCAGAACCCAAACACAGCCTTCGACTGCACACTAATAACCCCAATACCACCCCATGGCCCATCCTGGAACAGAAAACTGGCCAACAGGAGCCAACCGCAGCCTCTGACTGCACTCCAACAACCCCAACACCAACCCGAGGGCCCACCCGGCCACCCTGGAGCCACAGAAACCACGAGCAACAGCACCTCACTGCCACCCGGAAGGATAACTGCACAACAACTAACTGCATAACAACCATGCAATACAGCCACGTGAAAGAAGGGACATACGCCCAACAACATGACCGAGGCCAGGCACACCTATCCACCCCAACACGCAAACTGGCCTCTAACAAACAAAAGAACACTTAAAGTTTAGTCAAAGTGAGCTCCTCCATGCCCAGCACAAAGTCTACCAGGTGCTGGTCGAACTCCTTCAACCGCCTAAGGATACCCCTGCACCCGTCACAGCAGTTTCTAGGACCGCCGTCCTCTGCATCGCATAAAGAACAAACGACAAACAGGCCCACTTGCTCTGAACAACTGGTACCAACTCCATACCATCCCGAAGATCCGGCAGACTCCTCTTCACCGCTTTGCATCTCACCACGTCCACCACAGGCCTTCCAGCTCTGCCCAAGTTCTCCATGCAAATGCAAACAGCGGAAACGCACCGATGATCAGAGGCCCCCTCGGCAGAAAAGTCCTGCGGAACACTGCCGCTCTCGCTGGTACCTCCCAACACGTCACGTAAAACCACTCACCCGGGAAACGTACACAAAGTCTCCACAGCTTCCTGGCCTTCCTCCTCACTGCCTGTCCACAAAGTAATCAGCTCGCCAGCAGCGGCCACATCCGAACGCCCGTTCAGTCTCGACAACCTTCGATGAATGATGAACCATGTCTGAGTTTGCACAGGGCAAGGAAGATACATAACTACATCTTTTTACATTCAGTCTATTCTGATCACTCACACTAACATCTCTGTTTGACTCACCAGTCGAGACACCAACCGCACTACACACTAAGCATACTCTGCCCATGTTCCATACATTTCCATCACCAACCCTCACAGCATGTTTAAATACTTCTACTACTCTTATGGGTTTGGACCACCTGCAGGGACCATCCCTAAGGGCAGGGGGTAGCTTTAGCCTGGTATCTGGTCATTCCATTGAATGCCAAACCATCTAATACCAATCCATCGAATTTTATCTAACGAAATACCATTCCATCGAATGGCCATTTCGTTGATAAAATTCGATGGAACCATCAAAATCTAATTTTACTTGAAAATTAATGAAATTATGAAATTATGCTTTAACTTTGGTTTATATTTAAACTTTTATTTTTGTACAAATTTTAACTAACTTAATGTAAATATATAATTAACTTTGTATTAACTATATTAAACTTTATTGTAACGTTGTACTGTTATATTTTTTGACCGCTAGATGGCGGTCTTGCATTAAATATTTCTTTCTGTTTTCAAACTTTTCGGTTTGTTAATTGACCGCCACGTCATATGTACAACGTGTACGTGTTGTGTACGCGGTCTCCATTTTTAAAGTCTATTCTGGATGCGGCGGTTGGTTCGTCGGGTTGTGCTTATTTTTTCCTGGATATTTTTCAAAAATTGATTCTTTTTTTTGTTGGATTTCTCTTTTTTCAGATTACCTTTTTACGGATTGGCACCTTCATTGGATTGATTTGTCTTTCTTTTTTTCTGGTTTCTTTTGGCAACTTTTTTGCATTGGATTGTTTTTTTTGTATCTTTTTCGTTTTGGGTTCGTTGGATGTAGTTTTTGGATTAACCATATTGTTCTTCTTCATAGTTCATAGGATATTTTGGAGTATTGGTGAGTACATTTTTAATGTTTAACACTTTAAGTTGTATGCTATTGCTTGTAAGTAGCTTAATGAATCCATGGTTTCGTATTGATGTACAATTGTTTGAAGACGTTCCTTGTATTCCCTGTATTTATTTTTTCTCACTTGATTATGTTCCATTGATAATGTTTGTGCAACTTTCACCTTTTGGTTTGATTGTTCGATTTTTAATAGTTTCAAGAAGTGCCACTGGTTGGGGTTTGTTGTGTTGAAGCTTTTGTTGATTTTGTTGTGCCAACCTTCCATCATATTGTTCGTGCGTGCTCTTTGTTCTTTTACTGCGTGGTAACAGTTCCATATATTTATTGAGTACCTGAGACGTCTTCGTGTCCCACTTCTTGTCAGTTGGCACACCCAATT
Source organism: Ambystoma mexicanum (assembly GCF_040938575.1). Classification (NCBI taxonomy): domain Eukaryota; kingdom Metazoa; phylum Chordata; class Amphibia; order Caudata; family Ambystomatidae; genus Ambystoma; species Ambystoma mexicanum. Next base: position 1,045,064,380 of record NC_090930.1, on the reverse strand, counting down.
ACTTTCTATGTTATCCAATAATTCTGTGAAATCATATTCGTTTGTCTTTTAATATTCGGTGTCTATTAATTTTTCATATTACTCAACTACATGTTCCAGTTTGACGAAGGCCAATGCAAAAATCTGTTTAACGTTGTGTTGATAATCTGTGTCCTCAATGTACTTTGTTTGTATGCCACGCTTCTGTATTTTCCTCCATATCGCCTGACAAAAATGAAAAAAATAGCCTTGTACTGTGGTGCTTGGGTAAATTTCGTTGAAAGCTTTCATTTGTGCTATTTCATAGTCCATCACCATTATTTCTGGGTTTTTTGGCTGGATGGCAATTTTTTACTGTGTGAAATACTGTTTTGTACATGTCTTCCGTCTTGCTAGGCATCAAAATGTAAACAAGCGGAATTAGCGTCTGATGCACCATTCCATGTAGACTGTAAAACTGCGTGAAGGGTCGCGGACATACTTTGAACGTGGCATCCCCAGGCCACATAGCTGCATTTAATGTTTTCATTTGTAGCATATATTATTATTTTTTCTTTTCTTACATCCAATGTTTTAAAATGAAACGTGTTTCCTTTCTCAGTCTTTTGAAATACTTCAGGTATTTCTATTTCGTCATACGTATTTGATGCGAGGGGCAGGTTTTCTTTTTGCTGTTTCATTCTGTTTAATCTTCTTTGGATGAGTTTAATTTCTGGCATTTGCACCGCCACATGTAAAGGTATTTTTCCACACGTTCTATTAATTAGTGACCCACTCAGTTCAGGAGGGTTCTCTTCAGCTCTGTTTTTAATTTCAGTCAGAGTTTTTTTATCATTATCATAGTACTCTCCGGCATGTGATTATGCTCTCTGTTAGTGATAACTTTATCCCAATGTGTTATTGCTCTACCTGTACATTTCTTACATAGTATTTGCTACATTTCCAATATTTTTTGTCTTTTCTTTCCCTTTCTCGGTTGTATGTATATGCTTTGTAAACTAATTGGTCTTTTCCCATTCGTGATTTGACAAATTCCACCTCTGCAGAAATTTTATTTCTGTAATTGGAAATAAAATATGTTATTCCAGCACCGTTCTATCGTTCTCTTATTTTTCATAGATTTGTTCCTAATATTCCCTCCTTGACAAGATTAATGAAGATTACCTCGGGTTTGTCATGTTTGCTTTTCTTCACAGTATCAGTAATATCTTTGTCGCCCTGTTCACTTACTGCTCATCTGACAGACTATTGGTTTGTTTCCAATCATCAGCTGCTCTTGCTCGTAAACATAAGGTCCTTTACTCCCGTGTTTTTCACCTTGTGTTAATTCTTTGTGGGTTGGTTCTACATTGTTTAGAGGGTTTCGGAATGTGACCTGCTTGTGGTATAACTTTCAACTTGCCTACATAGTAAATGTTTTTTTTTTGGGTTTCTAATAATGTGTTTATTGTCGATGCGTTAGTTACGACGGAATGGCTATTTCCTTTTTTTCTATGTGATGTCAATGCTTTGGTATTCGATGCTTTGTATTAGATACTTTGGTATGTCGATGCTTTATTTTCGATGGAATCACTATAAACCCTTTAGCCTCATTGTGTCTCCTACAGCAGGTGCACCATTCTTGGACCTCATCACACCTACACTATCATGCGCCTTTTTGTTTCTAACTTCAATACTTCTTATGTGTTCCTTGACATATTCAGCTCTCACCTGAATTGCTACACTCCTCTCTGACCAAGGTGGAACCAATTTTGTATTGGCCTTACGCCCTCAACTTAGTTCGAAAGGAGAGATACCCGTTGCACAATGAGGAGAAAACCGATGAGCAACAACAGTATCCCCCACAGCTTTTTTCCAATCTAGACCATTGGACCATGCCCATCGAATGGCTTCCTTGAGAATGCGATTGAACCTCTCCACAACACCATTTGTTTGGGGATGGTTCTGGTGCTAAACTTGTGTTCTATGGAATATGCTCTACAATATTCTTCCATTTCCTTAGCTCGGAATTGTGTACCATTACCGGTAACTATACACCTTGGAAGACCCTCACGTTCACTGATTTCATTCAGAAAACAAATGAGTGACTTGGCAGTGATCTCTGGTCTGATCAATACCTCCGCCCACCAAGAATATAAATCAGTCACCACGAGACAAAAAAAAAATGTTCACCTGACTCCATACAGGGCCAAGAACATCTAAACCCAACTTGTCCCACTGTCTAACAGGAATGTCAGTCAACACCATAGGATACTTTGAACTTGCACACACTTTATCACTTTTACAACAAAGGATACAGTCTCAAACTGCTTGTTCTATCTGGATGTCACATCCTGGCCACCAATATTCACTTCTTATCCTCTGCTTGGTCTTGATTATGCCTTGATGTCCCTCATGCCCAAGGTCTATGATCCTGGATCGTACATTCAAAGGTGGAATGATTTTGTCCCCACGCATCACCATTCCGCCATGGAGACTCAATTCATTGATAACGTTGCAATAAGGCATTATTCTTGTGTCATCATGATAACTTCTTCTCATTCCTTCTCCACCTTCTTGTATTTGTTCCTTCAATCTATGGAGAGACTCATCCTCAATCATCGCTCTTTCCCATTCCTCCTGCGGAATGGGAGTGGTGGCAATGCTGAAAACTCCCTCATCATCAAGATTTTCCTCTCGTGGTGATTGATTTATATACGTGGTGGGCGGAGGTGACTCATGTGCTTTTGGAAGACTTTTTATTTTTTTATTTTATTTCAACAGATACCAGACACCCCAACAGCCAGCAATCTCCAACTGTCGCCTTCCGAACCATCACGTTCCAACATTCCCCAACAATGACATCACAAGCAGCGACCCCATTCATGGCTCACTGTTTTAACATGAAATACATCTTCCCTGCCCGTTGTGTTTCTACAGAACCTTGGTGTTCTATCTCATTGTATATAGCTTTTAAGTTCGTCCTGTGTCACTGTACACAATTTACCTGTCATTTGTCAGTGTACACAGCCTCACTCCTGTGCCATTGTGAGGTGCCTCACTGCCTTACACTAAGAATACGGCCCATCTATCCTAAGTAAATCTGAACAGCATCAGTTTCCTGTGTCGCTGCACAGCACTCCGCAGCTCCCTCGGGCATCAAATGTGATTATGAGACACCCACTTCTGTGTCGCAAAAACACAGCGCTGCCATCCTCAGTGCACTACAATCTTGGTCCCACCATCATGCATTAGGCCTACCCTGAGGAAGGGGATGACGAACGGCCGGAGGGGAAGGTTTGTAGCCTCTTGAAGCTTGCATTGGAACTCTTCAATGGTCAGGGTTGAGTTCTAAAAGATTAGGAGAGACGGTGTGAACTACACACAACAGAAAACAACAGCGCAGGTCAACAACTAGGACAATGGGAACCTGTGTGATCATTTTGGTAATTTTGTCATCTAGTCCCAAAGAATTCTGACAATGCCTTGGTGTACTGATGAAACAAGGAGGCATCCACCAAGACACAATTGCATGCAAAAAAACTGGACCATATGATATGATAGTTTATTTATATAGCGCCTATACACAATGTGTTTCAAAGCGCTTCAAGGGAAGGAAGGGAAAGGGTAAATACAATGACATTCTTATAGGCCATGAACAGTAAGGATGTGAAATTAACTATTATACTCGGCCTGACGTCATTTCAGATAGTGCATGAGCTAAGACATAAGGGAGAGTGGGAAGGAAATGGAAACAGACAGGCGACTACCGTACTAGGTCTGACGACATTTCTGGTATTGCCGCAGAAAACAAAAGGTGGGGAGAGGGGTTTAGAAAGGGAGGGGAGGAACAAAAACAAGCTACTATCGTACTAGGCCTGATGACATTTCAGATAGTGCTGGAGGGGGGGGAAGGAAAAAAACAAGTAAAGGGAGGTGGGAGGAGACATACGAGGTAGCTATCATACTAGGTCCAGGGACAATTCTGATAGAGTAAGGGGAGGAAGGGAGGAGATAGGAAAAGGGAGAAAGGCAGAGGAGGAGAGAACAGAGAGCAGCCAAAAAGAATGGAGAAGCAGAGGGGAGAGCGAATACAATTGCAGAAGTAATAATAATAATAATAATTAGGCTTTTATATAGCGCTACAAACCCTCAGGTATCTGAGCGCTGCTTATTATTACCCACGGTGTGTGGTGCTCATTTATCGACCTCGGAAGGATGAAAGGCTGAGTTTGGCCCCGCCGGGATTCGAACCTGCGTTAACAGGCTCTGCACGGGTGTCAAAGCGGGCGCTCTACTCGCTGTGCCACTTGACCGGCTAGTCAAGTAGTAACACATAATGTTGCAAGCTAGGATACAAGATGAAGATGGGAACAGTATGATTCAGGGCCACCATGAGTACAAGATGCAAAGGAAGTCCAGCATGAGAGTCGAGAAAGGGTGAAGCACTGTGAATCAATGAAGTCCATACAAGTAAAATCCAGCATTGGCCACAAGATGTTGATTGACACCAGAATGTATCAGGACAAACTCCTGCAGAAGTAGGCATTCTTGACATTCCTAATAACTGAAACTCGGTGTCAAGAAAGGCTGGGGTCTCTGAATGGCTGAAAGGTAAGAGGGGAAGCCAGTCAAATGTCAGACAGTAGCCTTTAAGACATCAAGGCCTGTTGAAAAATCCCCATATTATTCATTTGCAGATCATCTCTGTTTTCATGGAAAAGGAATTCACTTGCCCTTTGTATCCAAGGGGTTTATCTGGTGTTGTGTTCACACCTGAATGCATTTTCATATATGTTTTGGCTTCTCTACTCTGTCACCAAGGTTTGACTCATGACATAGCTGATCACATGGCCCACGTCACTGAGACACCCAATGTATGTTTCAGAATTATGCCTATCTGCTAATTGCTGTCAGATTGGTATGTTTGGCCGAAAGCAAAAGTGTAACTGCCAGAAAGCATTAATTTCTTAAACTGAAGATGAGGGACACAACCTATGTTTCTGTTACACGGACCAGTTGGACAGCCTACCCCTTATGAATGTCACAGATCCATCTACTCTGGTCAATGGAGCTGCATTGACTTAATACTTTAATGCAGGCATCTGAAACCTGTGGCTCCACAGATGATCTGCACTACTACTCAAATAATACCTCACCACTGATGCTGCTGGCAAGGACTGATGAGAGTTGTAGTCGAGATCATCTGGAGGCCCAAATGTGCAGCCCCCTGTCTTAATCCCTGCCCATTTGGACAAGGAGGATAGTCTCATATGCCATGCTGGTGAAGGATGCTGTTTGCTATCATTTCAGAATAGGTCCAGATCTGCTGACTATGGCCGTGGTGGGGTTGAAGACTTAAGCTCCTTGACCCAGCAGAGCTATCTGGCTCATTGTGGCCAAACCATCTCTGGCGCTATTGGGCACTGCCAATGTGAGTGTCTTCTTGCAGTGGCAATACTGGCTTATATTACCTAAAAGAGCATTACAATATTTTCTTACAGAGGTAAAATACCGCATGTACTGTGGGCACACGCATTATGAAGTGTCTATTACGCGTCCAATATTGTGGGCAAAGGCATCATGAAAACGTGTTGAAAAATGCTCCAGCGTGTTGTTATTGACCTGGCGCCTACTGCATTTTTCATATGTTAACCTATGGAACCGTTTGTTAACTCTATGCTTTTAAGCCAACATTTCGCGAACGGTGTGCTGTAAAATTCACCATTTTAACCCATTGTTTTAAAACAATTCTCGATGGGAGATGCCCTCCTTGAACTTCCTTTTGTTGCTTGGGGCTGTCTCGCTACAAGTCCCAGAATCCAAACTGAAAAATCAGGGCTGGGTGGTAGGATGTGTACATGAAACAAAAAAAGTATACTTGTTTGAAACTGTGAAAGTGCGATACTAGTAATGTATAGAAATAAGAACTTTCTATGTTTTGTTCCTCATGAGTTATGCAAGCATGAGATACATGAAGATGATCAGGTTGCAGTATTTGCCAAGACACTAATCAAACCCATTTTAAATTTAGCTCTGGGTTCTGAAGGAAATTAATATCAGAGACGTCGGGCTGTTTTTTTGCAGGAACACTGAAGCCCATGAAACAACCCCAAACAGTAAAACACAACACATCCTACTGAGAGGTAGCCCTGAACGTAACTTGTCGAATCAGAAAAAAATGCTGATGGTAATTTCCAAAATCATTGAAGACTGTGGATGCCATCGACCATAAGAACAGATGTTGTGTGGTGAAATAGCCTCCCTCTCCACTTCTATCCTGGCTTTCCCCTCTCCCTATGCCTGCCTATCCTCCCTTGTCCCCCGGAATGCAATTTCGCTCTTTAGTCATGTTGAAATAACACGGCGGATCCACATAAAGCGGGGAATCTGGGTTCATACATTTCCTTTGGTAACATGATCCTTGACACACTGATAATAATGCTACATATGATGATCCATTCTTGTATACAATTTATATCACATTAGTGATATTGTAACCATATTTTTCTTAGTGTACTGAGGGATGATGCTTCGTGATAGCACTTCCTGTGATGTCATCGGGGAGGGGAAAGGTCGGGTGATGTCACTTTCGCTACCCCTGGCATTTTGGTGAAACAGCGTCCCTGCATAAAACACAGATTTCAGTTTGTGATGCTCTGTCCCTTATCCCGTCTTTTCTCTTTTACTCAAATGGCTAGGACTGAGCACATTTTGTAAGGTCCTTGACTTTTTGAATACAACTCTTAAATACAGATTTCAGTTTGTGATGCTCTGTCCCTTATACCGTCTTTTCTCTTTTACTCAAATGGCTAGGACTGAGCACATTTTGTAAGGTCCTTGACTTTTTGAATACAACTCTTTGCCCGTTGTCTGCAAGGATTTGTGATCTGTTGTTACTTTGAACTTGGTACCCAATATGAATGTACACAACTTCTATATTGAACATTTAACCTCTAGGAGTTCTGGGGTTATTTTTCGCTAATAGTAGTGTTGCACTTCAGTAGCATTGAATCAAACACTAGCACCTTTTCTTCCTTCTTCTCAACCTGAAGCAGAACTGCTCCAAGTTCTGTACTGGTGATGTCTCTGCTGAGGATTGTTCTTACACTTTGTACATAATTTCTCAGAACTGAAGGTCATTGTAATCACACAGGGTCTGCGCTTCTGGAGCATGTCTCTCATTTCAACTGTGCTGTTTTCATAGTTCTACATAAATTTAGCATACTACTCTTCCATGTTAAGGATGGAATTGTTCTAGGATTATGTTGACCATGTTTTGTCTCCACACCTCAATTCAAAACAACATGTCCCAGGTACTGAATCTGTGTGCAACACAGTTTGTGTTTCTCCTTGCTCAGTGGCATCCTACTTCTACTAAAAATGTCCAGAGCTCATGCCAGTCGCCTGTCAATTTCATCCAATTTCTTTACAAAGAATAACACATCATCCTGAAAAAAATGCTTCCCCTCTTCTTCACTAAACAAATGATACATCACAAAATCAAACCAATCGGCATGCTGACAAACTGGGGTGATGAAGACTGTCTCTGGATGAAGGTGAATCTGGTGATATGCCGATATTAAGACTAGGGTGGAATATATGTTTGCTTCACCTATTGAAGCAAGCATTTCTCGAATAAATTGGGGAGGATGCTCAAGTCTATATATATTCTGAGTTTGCCAGTAGGGTTCCGTACCACCTCCAGTGGAGAAATCAATTCAGAGCTTTATATTCTTTCTTTGAGGCTGCTCTTGTTCATGTTCTTTAATTATTTTCTCATGGTTATGGGAATGTACTTGGCCCTGTATATTAAAGTTTCTCATTGCTTCGAAGAACAACCTTCTGACTTAGACCATTCAGGCATCCAGTTCCCAGCCTGAACAACCCTTTGTTCATTACTTTGCTATTGACTTGGCATGACATCACCGTTTTGAGCTCATTTGTGTCCAACTAGATTTCCAGTTTCTTTAGGTGGGACTCACTTAGTGGGTGCAGCGGACGATGGGGGGCGGAGGGTACCTCTCTCTGGTATGTATGGTGGTTTCCCCATAACATATCTTGACTTGAACTCCAGTGTACTCGAAAAGTAATCCACAAGTTTTATGTGCCTGCACCCGTCCCCTATGGGTTGATGTCTTCTGGTTGCAGCATTATCCTTTGAAGCCTTTTATCTACAATCTTCTGCAGAATGATGCTGTAATTGCCACCAAAGTCCAATTGTCTTTCCATTCACCTTGACAGATGCTTGGGGGCTGTCATCCTCCTCATCCTGGTCACAGTCGCTTACTGCCAGACCAATCTCATCTTCCCCTTCTAACCATGGCTTGTTCTGCAACATTTTGCAATGTACCTTCTATATTCACTTTTTGAGCGTGTGGCTAGAACTGTGGCGTAAGCTCTGTTAAAGTCTTAAAAAGTCTGAAGTGATTGGGACTGTCACACTGATAGCAATGCCTCTTATCCTGTCTATTCTGCCTGCCTTTCTCAAATCTTGCATCTTCTTGCATTCTTCTTGCTCTTCTATATGCGTATGGCTTTGAATTATATTGCTTGAACATCAGTGCCCATGGAGGTGTTTGTTCATTCTCTATATGGTGTTTTAAGGCATTTGTTAATTTTATGGAGTGTTCTATTGATTTAGCCACAACACCTTCTCAAAAAGAGAGTAATTATTTGCCAGAGTTCTTCCCTGGGCTTGCTTTCCTGGCAGTGCAACATAAATTGATCACTTAGCCCTTCATCCAATTGCATTCCAAATATGCAGGATGCAGCTAAAACTCTCAGTGCCATAATGTGACTTTCTACAGTCGCACATCCTCTTGAATCTGCATGCCAAATATATTTCCGAAACAACACTGACTTTCCTTTCAAGATGCTTGTCCATTTTTTCATTTATATTTCATATTCATTAAGGCCCACTTACTACTAAGGCCTTATCTCAGGGAGTTTCTCAAACTGCTCTTGGCCGGTCCTACTTCGACGGCTTTCCTGTTGGCCCAATGCTTAGTGCTGTATGCTGCATTCATGTTATACTTAAAGCATTTGCACCATCTCTTCCACTTAATGGGTAGCTCACCTGGCATTCAGAGGAACTGTGGAGGTGGGCTGAGCATTCTGCATTCTGCATGTCTATATTAGGGTCCTGATCAGTGTAAGTTTCCTCTTGTGAAGCACTGTTTCCTGTAAGGCAATTGCCACCTGTGGCCAATTGTGGCCCCTCCGCAGCCAGTGATAGTTTAGTGCTAATGTGGGTCAGTGGCTCTTGTATTGGTGTTGTCATCCTTCCCTTTCTTCTCTCTACTGTTCTTTGGGTTTAAGTTTCTTTTCTTTTTGTCTGGATTCCTGTATGCTTTACTATGACTTTGCCGCACTCCTATTGGACATAGTGGTGCTTTGAAGCCTCTGCGTCTCGTGCGTCATTAATTATGTTTTGAAGCAACTGCCAAGCATAACTGCTGCGTACAGATCAGGGAAGTCTTTCTTAGCTTTTTGGTCCCGCTGCTCACAGAATATTGTTTAGCTGCAGCCAGTGCATGTAGCATTTTGTCCCGAGTGGCGTCAGTGGGGCCATGGGAATTTCCTAGCCTTTTCACTCTTACTGCTGCACCCCTAACCTTACAGGGGATGATTCTTGTCCTGCAGCAGCCATCTTTTACACACATCCCAGTCTAGTACTGCAATTTGGGCGGCAACATTCACAGCAAGCCGGTGTGGGTTAGCTGATGGTTTTTTTTTTCCTCACTTGGCTCCAACTGAAAAGATGAAGACACCCACCATCAATGTGAACAGCTCATTGAAGTATCAAGCATAGTGATCTCACATCAGTCCTTCCTCATCTTCTGCAACCACCATCCAAGTGTTCTGAAGTGTAGGGAAGGTTTTCTTCTATGGCTAAGTTGTCTACCATGTAGAGATGCCACACATATTGCAATACTATTTAAGACTTAAAGACTGAGGGTGGATAATCATCCACCCTCATGTTATTGCCTCAGGCAAAGCCAAGTGCTATATGTTTGGGGAGGCTCATTATATAAGTGATCATGACCTACAGCACATTTAGTTGTGCAACTGAAAAGGAATGTGAATGGTTTTGAGTGCTTTGTAAGCATGATGTTTGGAATTGGGTCTCTATAGACTGTATTCCGAGCCTTTTGATTAGTTGTGAGGAGGTCTAAAATAGAGCCCATATGGTAATTAAGCCTTACAGACTCTGTCTGGGGGCTCTACTCTGAGTTATGGGCTGGGCTCTGAAGACGGAGTGAGAGGCCCAAGCACATCAAGGGCTTTTAAAGAGATTTACAGTACCTTAAAACCCATTACGGCCAAAGGGTGCGGTCTATAAAGTTATTATAACCTATGTACATACTTTTTAATCCCAGCGCAATGTGGATTTAGTGCCTACATACGCATAGTCGGTTAATCGCTGGACATTGGCAGATACTCTATGCACTGCTGATAGCGTTATAACGTGGTATTCAAAAGATCTAAAGGCTATACTGGTTCTTATAGTCTGCAGATTGTCCTATGACAATGGTCTCTTAGTATTCCAAGGGTTACAACTAAGCTTTATATCATGAGCCCTACTGCTGTGCTGGGATTCATGGCCCTGCAGACAGAGTTGAGCCTAGACAGAGTTAAGCCTGCTAGGGCCTGAGGCATTAGTGCACCCTTTACCATTGTGTAGGAAATTAAGAATGGGAAGGCAAACTGAGGTTAAAGAAACAGGTTTTATTTACAATAACACTCAGGGATGTGAACAGCAATTTATTTTGAATGGAATTACTTTGAAGAGAAAAGGTGAGCAAGGGGTAGGGTGGGGATAGTCAGAATTCATGTTAGGTGTAATTGCACATTACCATTGAAATTTAGAGTGCAGTTTATAAATTCCCCTTGTGAAAAAAGACTGCTGATTTCAATTGCGTTGTTGCTTATACTTATGTTGGTGGTGGATGCGGTGGTTGGAGTATTTGGATAAGAGGTGGTTGAAAGTCATGTCGATGTGTTGTGTGGGGGTGTATTGCCAGCATTATGGAGGAGTGTGGAACAATGTTTCCTTTTTTTTTTATTTCAAACAACTTTTATTTAACTTAACATATTGTGAGTACAGTAACAATCTTAACATTGGGTACAGTGAGATATAAAAGCTGTTGGGGAACAACCCCTAGATCTGCAGGCTTCCTGGCTGACGCTGCGGTGCAAGCTTGAGTTTGCTGTGTCCAAGCCAGGCCACCCCTCCGCACACCCACCCACACACAGTTCTGGAAACACATGCTCACTTGCCAGTTAGTCCACAGTATGTATTGATAACGCAGCTGACTGGGGCTGAGAGGAGTGAATGTTCCAGCCACCCCCACACTGTTTCCCAGGGGAAAGGCAAGCTCACAAGGGCGAGAAGTGACGCATCATTGGGCGCCTAGCGGCCATTGCAGGATATCTCTCAGCATAATCAATGAACAGGGCCCACACCGAGACATACGTTGGATAAATCCCTTCATATAGTGCCGTAATTCTGTCTGCAACCAGTATGTCCCAGGCCTTGACTCACCACATCTCAGCCACTGAGCCTTCAGTCGTCTTTAAGGTGCGGGCAATAACCAGTTTTGCTTGCAGGAGGAGAGGGCCCACCAAGGCCGCCATTGGACCAGTAAGGGGGAATGCCCCACCACCCATGTCGCCTAAAATCACCACCTGTGGGTCCATAGGGAGAGACAACACTGTGATCTCTCTTATTCTAGCCAGCACCTCCTTCCAGTACAGGCCCACCGTGGGGAATGACCATACCATGTGAAACAGGGAGCTCAATGTGTCGCATCCCTGCCAGCATGAAACAGGGTAGCCACTGTCCATATGATGCAGCCTCTCCGGAGTAAGGTACCATCTGTAGCAAAACTTGTATGTACAATTCCTGTCTGTGACGCACCGGGAGGACTTGAGCATCCGGCCCCATATTCTCAGCCATGCCTCATCCTCAATGGGGCTCCCCAAGTCGTCTTCCCATTTAGACATATTGACAAACGCATGACAGGATCACCCGTGTCCAGGTGCCTGTATAACTTTGAGATCCGCCCCACCATAGTACCCTCTTGTAAGGTCAGCTCAAAGGCGGAGCGATATCTAATGGCACCCCTCCTCGTGTTTGGATGAGAGGCCCAGTGCCTCAGCTGCGTGTATCTAAAGCGCTCCCACTCTTGTAGGTGAAAAGTAAGCTTACACTCCTCGAATGACAGTGGCCTATTGTCTTTATAGAGCTGCTGTAAGCATTCCAGACCTCCTCCAACCCATGCCTTAAAGCCCCCGCCTCCCACATCCTGGCCGGAAATCCGGGTTATTCCACACAGGAGAAAAGGGCCCCAAACCCCTAGAGACTCCCCATCTGCGAAAGAACCTCCCATGTAGTAAAGTGTGCTTTTGTTTGTTGCGAGCAGGGAAAAGCCACATTCTCGACTCAAATGTCTCCCCTCTACATAAGGCAACTGAGATAAGGCAACTGCTGATTGGGCCTGCTCAATCAACTTCCATTTTTGGCGTTGAGGTGGGACCTCCCCATGTGAAAGGATGTGAGAGCTGCACTGCAAAATTATAGCGAAACACATCCGGGACCCCCAAACCTCCCACCCTTGCCGACCTTAGCAAGACAATCCTGGACATGCTAGCCCGCTTATTCCCCCAAATGAATCCGAGGATCTTCCCCTGAAGAGAGCTAACGTCTGAGTCTGGAACTCTCACTGCCACTGCTGAGCACAGGTAGAGCAGACATGGCATAAGGTTGAGCAACGGGGGGAAATTAATGCAGTATACCTCAGATGGCTTCCTTGGGATCCGGACCCCCAGATACGGGATGGAGTCCAGGGTCCATGGTATAGGAGCCAGAGCACCTATGGCTGCTTTCTCCTGGGGCCTGAGGGACACATCCAGACCTTGTGACTTGCCTTAGTATCCCCGAAAGCCTGAGGCTCGGCCAAACCCCTCCAACTCCTCCGCCAGGGAGGAGGCAGAATTGTTCAGAGTCAGCAATATGTCGTCCGCAAAAAGTGCCACTTTATAGTCCGCAACGCCCACCCCAACACTGTTGATAGTTTCATTAGACCTAATGCGGTTGGCGAAAGGCTCCATGCATAAGGCAAAGATTAGCAGGGACAGTGGGCAGGCCTGCCTTGTGCTTTTTGTGATGGATACGCTGGATGATAATGCCACATTCACACCATTGTGTGTGGATTGGTCCAGGTAGATCGCTATAACCTGACAAATGAACCCCGGTCCCAACCCAAATCTTTCCAGGACCCTCTTCAGGTAAACCCAGTCCACTCTGTCGAAGGCTTTATGGGCGTCCAGCGTGACGATCCCCAGGTCCAGGCCCGATCGCCTTCCCACCTCTGACAAACCCAACGTGCGGCTTGCGTAAAACTTTGAATCTATATTAGTGAGTGCGATAGGGCGATATGAATCGCAGAGGGATGGGTCCTTCCCTGGTTTAGGGAGCAAGACAGTTGTCGGGGTGACCCTCCCAGAGATCCTGAAGGAGTTGAACAATCTCACCAAGGGGGGCACCAAATACTGCATAACTTCTTATAAAAAAGGGTCAGTGAAGCCATCGGGACACGGGACCTTACGTTTCAATGATTTTATTGCCCATTCCACCTCCCCTGACGATATAGGTTCCTCAAAGGCCTCTTGGTCTGCTAGTGAGAGGCAAAGCAGGTGAGCGTGCCTGGGCCTCCTCCAGCGGGAACTCCCCCTTACATACTTCCGAGAAATGTGCTTCAAAGATACTCTGTTTGGCGGGATTGTCCCTCTGTAACACCCCGTTTTCATCCCGTAAGGCCTACACCGAGTTCCGGGACTGAAATTTGCATAGTTTAGCTACCAGCACCTGGTTAGCCCATTCCCCTTGCTGTAATAAAACTGCCTAGTCTTCAATATTGCCTGCACTGTCCTGTCTGCCAGATGTGCTTCCAACTTCTTCCTTGCCACTCTCAGTGCCCTCATTGCTCTGCGGGATCCCTATTTCTTGTGCTCCTGCTCAGCCTGGGCAACCTACTTTCCAACCCCTCGCGGATTAACTTCCTCGCTCTGGTATATACTGCTGTCTTGCTAATAAGTACGCCCTTTGCCACCCCCTTCATGGCGTCCCACACCATGTCCTGCGTGTGGCCAGACCCTTCTTCTTTAAAGTAGTTGGTGTTTGCTTCCCCTATTTCTCGTACCAAAATGGGGTCCCTAAGTACCAAATCATACAGTCTCCAAGGGTGCCTGGGTCCCACCGGTCTATCCCGTATTGCTAGGGTCACCAGCATGGGGGCATGAACAGATAATGTACGTATCCCTATTTCCACCTCCTGGACACATGGGTATCCGTACTAGGTCCATCCTCAAAGAACTCCTCTGGAAATGTGAATAGAAGGAGAAATCCCTGTCCTCCCCATGAAACAATCTGCATGTGTCCACTAATCCCAATTCCCGAAGAAAGAGGAAAAAACGCAGTGGAGTGTTTAAATCCAACCTAGTTGGTGGGAGAGTCTTATCCACTACGGTGTTGGGAACCAAGTTGAAATCCCCGCCCAGGCGGATCTGCCCCCCCTCAGCAAATGGCAATATTTTGAGAAGGAGGCTTTCTGGGAACCCATCCTGGCCAATGTTAGGAGCGTACAAGGACACCAAGGTTAACTCGCAATCCCATAGCAGGCCCTTGATGCATAGATATCTCTCTGTGGATCTCAAAGGAACGTAACTTTCATAATCAGTATTTGCCCACCTACCAAAATAGCCACCCCCTTTTTTTTCTGTCCTCCAGCAGTGAGGTTATGGTGTGGGAATTCCCTGTTCTTCATGTGCCTTTCATCTTGAGCGAGCAGGTGGGTCTCCTGCAGGAACACTATAGAGAGGGACATGTCCCTCAACTTGGCCAAAACAGACTTTCTTTTGATTGGGGAGTTCAGCCCCTGTACATTCCACATGCCCATTGCTATGTCTTCCCCCCATCGCCAATTGCTACATCACCCAACACGACCCTGCGGGCTCAGACTTCCAAACCCTCATCCCAATTCGTGAACCGTACCCCCGGTAGCACACAGACATAAATGTCTGACTCTCAACCAACAAATTAGAACCTGCTACCCCCGCCCCCACCACCAACCAGCTTGAATGTGAACATTTTCCGAACATAGAGAAAATTGGTCAAGGGCCTGACTTAGAGGGCGGAGAAAAACCCTTGTTAAGCACACCCAACCTTGTCGCCCCCCCACCCCAAGCTAGCAACAACACTTTGGGACCAAGCCGTACCCCTGCACCCCCAGGAAGTGGAACAGCCCAGGACACATGCACGCCCCGGGAAACAGTATCAACTACTCACCAATCCCCAATACCTTCAGGTCTTCCTTATCGGACCCCTCAACCGCCTCCCCCTGCCACCTTGCGCCATGTTTGCGACGAGGTTGGCTCCGCGTACCCAACCAGGTCCCCACCCCTCTTTGGCTCTCCCCCTCCAGGCCCCTGTGGATTCAACAGACCCTCTGCTTCCGATAGGGAGCGCACCAACCAGCACCTGCCCTCGTGGGTAAAGTGAAGGGCAGTGGGAAAGCGCTACCGATATGGTATTTCCTTTGTGCGCAGCTACTCAGCTATTGGGCGCAGTGCTTTATGTTTCATTAGGCACATTTTTGCCAGGTCTTGGTACAAAGAGAGAGACATGTTGCGAAAGATGATAGTGTCCGTGGTTCTGGCTACAGCCATGATGCGCTCCTTTAGTTGGAAAAAATGAACCTGAGACAGAACATCTGCAGGCCTCTCCTTATTCGAGGCATTGTGGGATCTAGAGCGGTGTGTACTGTCGAGTTCTATGTCATGGTAAACAGGCAGCTTGAGGATGTGGCGAAACAGATCAGCTACAAAGGTCGGTAGTTCCTCATTACCCACTGCAGCAGAGATTCCTCAGATGCAAATATTATTGCTGCGGTAGCGATTCTTCCGGTCCTCCTGCTTGTCCTCCAAGGCCATACAGGTCGCCTCCGGGGATTCCATCCAGTTGGAACAATCCTCCACCACATAGGACTATAGGACTGCTCACAGAGTGTGTCCTCCACCTCCGACACCCTGTATGACTCGTTTCCACTGCCCAGATTTTATGGGAGAGTTCCTCCCTATCTTTCTGGATCTCTGTTGCGGATTTCGGCCAGCAAGTCAGATTTCCTAGACATCTGCGTGAACATGGCCAGAAAAGGGTCAGTGTTGTTCACCTGGCCCGTCACCAGTTCTGTGCGCTTGTTCCTGTCCAGCACCTGCAGCATAGTGGAGATGTCCCCCTGTTTGCCATTTTTCTGGGCTTTGGCCATAGCGATGGGCGCAAACCCAGTACTCTTTGCATCGCTATAGCTCCCACGGATCAAGTCTGTGCTGATATACAGACTGCCTTCGAAGCCAAGGTGGACAAGGCGTGGGACAAAATCAGAGCTAAACTCTCGACTGATAAACATCTACCTTTCTGTCTTCCTCCTGTTCCTCTGATCAATAAATCAGGGCATATGTTTATCTTTGCTCCTGACTCTCTTGCTGACATAATGGCCACCCTCTCGACTATGCGCCCCTCACTGTTTCCAGCGAACTGTTTCCCCTCACTGTTTCCAGCGAACACCATTCCCCCTAACTTTTTCTTGGATTACAAGGATATCTTTGCACCCTTTTTGATAAGATTGGTCAACTCCTCTTTTGCCAGTAATCAAGTCCCCGGTTCCATAAAGAAAGCCACCATCACCCCTCTGGTAAAAACCAGGACTGGACTCAAGTGACCCTGGTAACCTGCGCCCTATCTCCAACTGTCATTTTCTCCTCAAGGTGCTTGATAAATGTGCTACTAACCAACTACAAGCCATTGTTGAGAAGATTAGCATCCTGCATCCTAGACAGTTTGGCTTTAGACCTCTCCACGGTACTGAGACCACTCTTTTAGATCTGCAGACGCACATGTTCAGAATCTCAGATGGAGATCGCTCTGGCATGCTGGTTTTGCTGGATTTATCAGCGGCTTTTGATCTTCTTGACCATGACCAACTCCTGCTCCCCTTAGAGAAATAGGGTCACTTCACTCCTGACTCAATCCTATGGGTGAGATCATTTCTCCAGAATCGTATCCTCTCGAGTATGTTGGGGTGAGGCCACTTCTCCCTCTTCCCCCATTTCCTGTGGTGTCTCTCAGGGAGCATGTATTCCCCCCCTTCTTTTCAACCTTTATATTTAACCTTTCTGTTACCTTGGAGTGTATTTCTAGAACTATGCTAATGACACAAAGCTAGTTCTTGAGTTATCAGGGGATTATGCCAAGGACGGCAACCTTCTTCAGACCATCTATCTTCTTGTTCACACCTGGATGAGCAACAACTGTATGTGTTTGAATGGGGATAAGACTGAGCTGGTGGTTTTTGGCACCAAGCATGCTGGAGAAAAATTAGAAACCAGCTACCGATCATTCTCCATTCATGGTTGTCCAATTCCGGTCTCACAGAGTGTTAAATGTATGGGCTTCTATCTTTATCCCCTGCTTAGTGCAGACGCTCATAACAACCAGAGAGTAAAAAATGGTTCTTACTACCATAGGCTGCTAAGAAATCTGCATCCCTTTCTGTCGGCATCCAGTTGCTCCTCAGTGGACCCTGCAGTTGTGATGTCCAGATTAGACTATGGCAATGCATTATTAATTGGGACCAACAAGAAAAACATTCATTCCCTCCAGACTCTTCAAAATGATGCAGTTCGTATTATCACGAAGAGAGAGCTAGAAGAGATCATATTTTTGATAGTCGGCAAGATCACCATTGGCTCCCTGTGGCCTCCCGGCTGCAATTTAAGGCTGCCTCTCTAGCCCATAGAGCTTTATATGGTTCTGCCCCATTCTATATCAAAGAACTGGTATCCTTTTATGAGCCACCAAGGAAGTTGCGCTCCTCTGCCTTGGCGCTGGTCAACATCCCTAAATTCGCTCTTTCCATTTGTCTAGGCAGATCCTCCCCCTTAGAGGCTGCGGTAATCTGGAATGCCTTGTCTTTGGAGCTCAGGCTGTTAAAGAAATACTATCCCTTTTTGTGGAGATTGAAAATTGTCCTTTTCAACTAACGCTCTCTACAGCCATACCTCTGTGAATAGAGCCCACCCGCTTCTCACTCTCTAGACCACGTTGGTCACCTGTCCCGTCTTTTTTGTTGCTGTTTCCTGTGTTTGTGCGCTTTTTGCCTGCGGGCTTCGGCGCCCTACGAATAAATAAATAAAATAAAATAAAGGGCTCTTCATAGCTCCAATTTTGTTTGCACACAGATGTTCATAAATTCTATTATTTTTTTAAAACTTTATTTATTGTTGCACAAGGTAAGCACATACAAAATCATGAAATAACATTTCTTACGGTAATTCGCACACAAGTCATATTTCTCCCCTTCGGCATTTTCAATCTCTGCATTGTCTGCTAAGTACTTGCCCATATATTTCTGGGTTTGGATGCGGGCAGCACCGAGTCTATATATAGCTCCTCCATATTATTTGTCCATAGCATATCACTGTCCCAATCTGCCTTAGTTGGAGGGCTGGTGTTTTTCCAGTTCATAAGTATCGCTCTCTTTGATATCAATAAGCTAAGGTTTAACCATTTTCGACAAGTCGGGTTCATTTTGCCCGTTGACCCAGCAAACACAGACGTGGCGTCCATTCCACAGGCTGATCTGCCATTTCATCCAGGGCTGCACACATCTCATTCCAGTAAGTTCTTAACTTTTCACATGCCCAGAGCATATGGTACAGATTTGCCTCTACAGCCTTACACCTAGGACATGCCCCCGATAATGCAGGGTAAATTAGTTTAAGTCTTACTGGGGTGTAATGGGTCCGATGTACTACTTTGTAGTGTATTAGTCTGTACCTGGCATTGCACGATATTTGTTTGGTTAGCTCACAGATCTGAGACCACTCGTGGTCCTCTATTTGTTGCCCCAGGTCTTGTTCCCATTTGCTCCTGGCCGTGTGGTTCCCTACTGGGCGCGTTTGCATTATGACTTTATGAGGCTGTGATTTTCTGTGTCCCCCGTGTGAACATATAGCCGAGTCACATATTTATCTCCGGTTCAATGGGGAAGGTAGGGAATTTCCTCTGCACCGCTGCTTTTACCCTCGTATATTGTATCTTATTTTTGATAGTATTTCCCAATATCTTGGATGTCTTCCCATCGTACAAAGAGCTTCTCAAGGAACAACTGTCCCCACTGGGCTATACCTCTGGAGCACCAATGCAAAGCCACCTCCCCTTCTAGTGCGAATGATGTTTGAGGATCTCCCCAGAGCGGCATACTTGGATGGTATAACCTGTCTGTTCCATATATGTCTGCCAGTTTGGCCCATGCCGTGATTGTAACCTTCGTGGGATCTATGGAGTTGTGGTGTTTGTGGGTTGATTTAGTCATCTTGTGTAATGCTATCGTTGCCTCCCGTTCTTTTGTATCCGGCGGGGGGACTCCGGGATTGAGGAAGACTGTGGCCCATTGTGCTGCATAGTGCGCTTGTGCTGACAAATAGTACAGCTCTAAGTCGGGTGCCATCAGACCTCCCCTTGTGTATGTGTTGGTTTAAGTCTTCCACCCCAACCTCGGGTGTCCTCCCCACACAAATGAAATACACGCACTATTCATCTTATGAAACAGGGCTCGACCTGGCCAAACCGGGACTGTGTTGAACAGGTAAAACAATTTTGGCAAAATTATCATTTTAACTGGTGCTATTCTTCCCATCATTGAGACTGGTAGTGCCTTCCAGCGCTTCATCTTGGCACATAGAATATGAGCTAGTGTACTATAGTTCAGGGCCCGGGATAATTGGGCTGTTCTGGCTATGTGTGCCCCCAAGTATAGAATGTGCGTTGAGCTCCAGATGAGACCCTGTAGGTCTTGAGGTGCTACTGTATTTTTTGTGAGCGGGAAAATCTCTGACTTGTTGTGGTTGAGCCGTAGGCCAGAATATTCGCTGAATTTTCTAACCTCTGCAAGAATTTTGCCCAGCGTGCGATTAGTATTACGTAAGTATAGCAAAATATCATTGCATAGAGGTTAATAATTTGGATTCTGCCCTTGATCCATAGCCCAAATGAACTGTATCGTGACCTCAGTATATCAGCCAGGGGTTCTATCACCAAAGCCAACAACAGAGGTGACAGTGGGCGTCCCTGCCTAGTGCCTCTGAGTAGCTCTAGCATCTCTGTCAGGGTGCCATTGACTCATATCCTAGCGTAAGGGGATGCATATAGTATTCGTATCCATTTTATAATATGAGGACCAAACCCGTAGTTTCTTATCACGCCGAATAGAAAGGGTCAGAAAACTGTATCAAATGCCTTTTGCATATCGAGAGACACCGCAACTCCTTGGGTTTCGGGAGCTATTTTGGCTAGTATGTTGTAACACCGTCTTATATTTGTGGCTGTGGACCTGCCCATGATAAACCCTGCTTGATCTTCATGCACCATATGGGGCATCAGTGGCGATAATCGAGTTGCTAGTATTTTTGCGAAAATCTTTGCGTCCGTATTTATTAATGACAATGGTCTATGGGAGCCGCATTCCTCTGGTGACTTCCCGGATTTAAGTAATAGTGTAATCACCGCCTCTCTGGTTGTTTCGGGTAATTCTCCTTTGTTTAGGGCTTCCAGCCAGACGGCATGTAGTCTGGGTACCAAGAGGTGACTGAATTCCTTATAGAATTCCGCCCCAAGGCCATCTGCCCCATGGGCTTTCCCATTGGGCAAGGCTTTGATTGCCTCCGCTATCTCTGCCTCAGTTATCGAGTTTTCTAGTGATTCCCTAGTAGCGTCTGCTAATAACGTTGTTGGTATTTGGGAGAGATAGTCATCAATCTCCTCAGTGGCATTACACTGCGGGGAGTATAATGTCTTGTAGTATTCATAAAATGTCTCAAGAACTTTATTGTTATAAGTGGTAACTGTTCCATCCGTTAATTTCAAACATGGTATTGTTGTAGTGCCTCTTTCACCTCTTATTGCTCTGGCCAATAACCTCCCTGGACGTTCACTCTCCCTGTATTTGCGTGCCACAGCCGGTTTATCGAAGTATCAGATCTCTTGATCCGCCGCTTCTTTGTATTCATCTAGTTTAAGCTTAATTTCTGAGCTGAGCTGTGAGGATGTAGATCGTGCGTGCAGGGACTGAAGGATGGATATTTGTGCCTC
The DNA here is from genome assembly GCF_040938575.1 of Ambystoma mexicanum. Classification (NCBI taxonomy): domain Eukaryota; kingdom Metazoa; phylum Chordata; class Amphibia; order Caudata; family Ambystomatidae; genus Ambystoma; species Ambystoma mexicanum. The sequence continues at coordinate 1,045,043,208 of NC_090930.1, read as the reverse complement.
CAAGCGTGTAAGCCTAGCACGGATGTCCCTGAGGACTCCACTCTCTGTGGAAATTGAACTACCTCATATACACACTTTAAATGCCTGCCATAATATAGCCTTCTCATTTATGTCGAAATATGCCTGTATTTGTTTTGTCAGTGCAGTTTTGTATATCAGGTCTTGTAAGGCCGCGGGTTTAAATTTCCATGGTGGTCTTTTTACCATGGTATCCGGTATGCACAGTGTTATCTGTATAGGGGAATGATCGGAGTATGTCCTGGGGTAGATGTGTATGTTATCAATCCATGCCAACACCTCTTTGTCTACCAGCCACAAGTCTATTCTAGAGTGTATGTCATGCACTGTAGAGTAGTATGTATATTCCCTTTTCGAGGGGTTTAGCGCTCTCCACGCGTCTTTCATATTTAGATCTGTCATGTGGGTAAGTATATTTAGTGCTGCCTTGGACAATACCCTCGGCTGAGTTGAGGTACAATCTAGGTGTGTATCGAGGATCGTGTTGAAATCTCCCCCTATAATCAAGCAAGACGTGGGATACGACGCCAATTTCTCAAACAATGCAGAATAAAACTCTGAGTCATCTATGTTTGGGCCATATACAGGGTACCATGAAGTAATACATATCTTCCTTGGGAATCACATTCAGAGGTAGTGCAGGTGAATGGGAGGGTTTTGTGAATTAGTGTCGCCACCCCTCTTTCCCTTTTGGAATACTTCGTATAGTACTGATGTGTCCCCCAATGTGGTACCAGTTGTCCCTCATAGTGAGGCCCTACATGTGTTTCTTGCATGAAGATTATTTTAGGGTTCTGTCTGTTGATGTATGCAAATATCTTTCTTTTCTTAACATGTGCTCCCAGGCCTCGTACATTCCAACTCAGTATTTTTATATGATCTGCGCCTTGTTCAGCCATTATCTATGAAGTAGGTATGATAGTGTGCTTGATGGTGTATTTCCAGTGTGTGGTCGAAAACCAAAGTGCTTTGTACCTTTGTGCGTTTTGTTTTAAGTTTTCCTGCTCCATTACCAACTCCCAACAAACCCAACAAACCCAACTGCCCCCTCCCACCTCCCTCAAAGTTCCCCAAAATTCAACTATGTTCATCAGGTACCAACCCTCCCCACCCATCCACTTTTCGTGTACCTGCTACAGGGGGAACTGTGGCGATTCCAAGTGCCCATGCCTTTTCTGTTCTTTTACAGCATTCCGAGTTCGTCGTGTTGCTCTCGCTAGCGGTAATACATGCAGGGCCCTCTCATAAGATCCTGATTTGCAGAATGTATCGCGGCTGCCTCTTATGTTTGGCCCCCTGGGGGGGCCTTTGCCTTTATAAGTCTTTTCTTTATGATTTACGTGCTTACTACTGAATGACCTCTAAGTTCTAGAGTCTTTCTCATTTGTTGGCTGTGCGGTCGGAGCAGCTAAATGAGTCTTGACGAAGTTTGCTGCCTTTTCTGGGAACGTAAAAAAATATATTTTGTTCTGGTGGTGGATTTTCAGTCTCGCTGGGTAAAGCATTGCGTATTGTACCTGCCGCTCCCGGAGTAGTTTCTTGATCCCTGTGAATAATTTCCTCTCCTGTTGTACCGCTATTGTGAAATCTGGGAAGATGCGTATGATGTTGGCTTCCCATCTAAATTCTTGCTTTTCCCTGGCAGTTTTCAAAATGAGGTCTCTGTCTCGATAGTTTATAAGACGTGCTATTATAGGTTTAGGGTATGCGCCAGGTTTCGTTTTCAGAGCGAGTGACCTATGTGCTCGTTCCACTATGAACATTGCCGACCATCCAGGGTCTCCCAGAAGACTACGCAAGAGTTCTTCCACTGCCTTTTCATGGATCCTTTCATTGCTTCCTCCGGAACTCCGACTATGCGGATGTTATTCCGCCTGGATCTAGCCTCCAAATCTTCGCATTTAGCTTTTACTGTTCCAAGCTCGATTGCCATTGTTGACACTGTACTTTTCAAGGCCTCCAGTGCATCTTCTGTGCCAGATAACCTTGTCTCCGCCTCCGTCATTCGTAACGTTGTTTTATCCAGCTGGGATTTAATGGTGGCTACATTCGCTGTTATTCCATCTAGCTTTTCATTGAGGGAGGAAAAGCCTTATTGGTGCTGAGGACGCCAGTTGTTCCGGAGGGGGCGCTTCCTCAGCCATTGCTCATCCTGATTCTTTTCTCACTGTTGTTGTGTATTTATCAATGGCTCCTGCCCCCTTCTTAGGGCCGAAACCCTTGGGCATCGTTTCCTCCTTTTCTCCTCCCGAGGGTGGGGCGAGCCTCAGGGGGCCAGTCCCGCGGGCCCCTTTCAAATGGTACCCATGTCTTGTGGTTATATGGGTGCATGTGTAGCGGGTCAGTGAGAGCCTTGTATCGTTGTCAGGGTTGGTTTAGTTACCAGTAAGTGCCTAATTATCCGTGATTCGTGGATCTGTTATCCGTAGTGTTTTCCTTATAGGGATGCTCCACGTCTGTGTTAATCCACCAGCCTCACTCCATCTCTGGAATAATGTTGTTGTTGGCAGGGCGTATGTTCCCTATAAACACTGCCGGTGAGTGCATATGTCCAGTATGTTGGGCGCTGCGCCTTTCTGTTTCCGTATCCTCTTCGCGGCTCCACTGTCCGCCCAAGTGGGTGTCCTTTGCAGATGGCGTGGTTTGGTGTTCACTGGGGGACCCTGCTTAGGGGGGCACGCTGTTCTGGAGGACTCTGGGCAGCTGCGAACCTCCCCTAGCACGTCTCATACACTGTGGTGTGGCAGGCTTTGTGGTTCCAGCTATACCTATATGAAAAGTGTGCTGCTTAGCACTTAACTTGGGAGGGGGTCTCGGCCCGACGCCGGTGTGTGGGCGAGCAGTCCGGGAGGGAGGCCCACTATCCGATTTCAGATGGGCTGCAAGTATCCCTTTATATACCCTCCAGGGAATCAGGGGTACTGGGTTCAGTCCCAGGGCACGGTGTGTTCACCCGCTTGTCCCTCTGGTGCCCGTAAGTGTCTAATGGGGCCTAACAGATGTCCATTAACTCAAGCGTAGTCCACAGGGGCCCCGTGATTCGTGCATATCCGCCTACCTGACCGGTTCCTGAAGCAGCTCCTGTGTGTTACCTCCTCCCTACAGGGGCTGCAGCGGTGGATCTGGGAGGGTCCGCAGGCGCTCGACGGCCTCTGGAGCGCCCACGGTCCACCCCCAGTGCTGCCGAGTCCTCCTGTCACCGGCCTCCGCAAGTGATGGCTGGCGCCGGGCACTTCCTCCCCGCCCACAACGCGCTCTTCAAGGCATTTGCTTTATTATTCGCTGACTCTCCCCTCCCCAGTGTCACAGCCTCCCTGCAGCGGCAGCAACGGTGTATTTGGGGGGGCCTCTCAGGCACCCGACGGCACCGGCGCGCCCGCGGTCCCCCCCAGCACGGGTGATCGTTCTTGTCTTTGGCCTCGGCACTCTGTGGCTGTCGCCGAGCTCCTCCTCCCTGCTCAGGCCGCACCACGTCTCTCCCTCAGCGCGTGTGATTTTAAGGTCGCCGCTGCTTCAACGTCCCGCCAGCTCGCTCTTTGAAACTCAGCCAGTTGGTTCTATGGTCGTTACTGCACGTCTTCACTTATTTTCATAAAGAACCGGGAGCTAATGACAGATTTCTCGGCATTTCGGCCCTCGTCCTCGCCAGAGCTTACGCAACAGCGCCCCCATAATAAATCCTATTCTTGAGTTGACGCTTTGTGCTAAGAACATATAATTATCACAAATACATTTAACAATATATACTAGCATTTTACAGTTGCAGTTGATATTCTGGTTGATCTTGTATGTTTTTCCACTTTTATCTGTAACTTCCATAATTGTATTAAGTGCATGGTCACACATATTGCAATGGCCTCACTGTTCTTACCCTTACCATGATATACAGCCTCCCTGCCTGGTGTGTTTCTACAGAACATTGGTGTTCTATGTCATTGTATATAGCCTTAGTGTTCATCCTGTGTCATTGTACACAATCCACCTGTCATATGTCAATGTACACAGCCTCATTCCTGTACCATTGTGAGGTGCCTCATTGCCTTACACTAAGGAATATGGCCCGTCTGTCCTGTGTAAATCTGAGCAGCCTCAGTTTCCTGTGTCGCTGCACAGCACTCTGCAGCTCCCTGGGGCATTAAATGTGATTTTGAGACACCCACTTCTCTTTTACAAAAATACAGCCATGCCATCCTCAGTGCACTACAATCTTGGTCCCACCATCATGCATTAGGCCTACCGTGAGGAAGGGGATGACGAACGGCCGGAGGGGAAGGTTTGTAGCCTTCTGAAGCTTGCATTGGAACTCTTCAATGGTCAGGGTTGAGTTCTGAAGAATTGGGAGAGACAGTGTGAGCTACACACAACAGAAAATAAAAACGGAGTTCAACAACTAGGACAATGTGAACGTGTGTTATCATTTTGCTATTTCGTCATCTGGTCCCAAAGAATTCTGCACAATGCCCTGGCGTATTGATGAAACAAGGAGGCAACCACCAAGACACAATTGCATGGTAGAAAACTGGACAGTATGAGGTCTTGACATTCCTAATAACTGAAACTCTGTGTCAAGAAAAGCCGGGGTCTCTGAATGGCTGAAAGGTAAGAGGTGGAGCCAGTCACATGTCAGACATCGAGGCCTGTTGAAAAATCCCCATGTTATTCATTTGTAGATCATCTCTGTTTTCATGAAAAAAGGAACCCACTTGCCTTTTGTATCCAAGGGGTTTATCGGGTATTCTGTTGACACCTGAATGCATTGTCATATATGTTTTGGCCTCTCTACTCTCTGACCAAGGTTTGACTCATGACATAGCTGATCACATGGCACCATGTCACTGAAACACCCAACGTATGTTTCAGAATGATGGCAATCTGCTAATGGTCGTCAAATTGGTATGATTGGCAGAAAACAAAAGTGTAACTGCCAGAAAGCATCAATTTCTGAAACTGAAGGTGAGGAGCACAAACCCTATGTACACAGGCCATTTGGACAGCCTACCCCTTATGAATGTCACAGCTCCATCTCCTCTGGTCAATGGAGCTGCATTGACTTATTCCTTTAATGCAGATGTCTGAAATCTGCGGCTACCCAGATGTTCTGCACTACTACTCAAATAATACCTCACCACTGACGATGCTGGCAAGGACTGATTAGAGTTGTAGTACAAATCATCTGCAAGCCCAAAGTTACAGACCCCTGTCTTAATCCCTGCCCAGTTGGACAAGGAGGATAGTCTCATGTGCCATGCTGGTGAAGGATTGCTGTTTGCTATCATTTCAGAATAGGTGCAGATCGACTGACTATGGCCGTGGTGGGGTTGAAGTCTTAAGCTCCTTGACCCAGCAGAGCTCTCTAGCTCATTGTGGCCAAACCATCTCTGGCGCTATTGGGCACTGACAATGTGAATGTCTTCTTGCAGTGGCAATACTGGCTTATATTACTACAGAGAGCATTACGATATTTTCTTACAGAGGCAAAATACTGCATGTACTGTGGGCACAAGCATTGTAAAGTGTCTATTACAGCGTCCTATATTGTGGGCAAAGGCATCATGAAAACCAGTTGAAAAATGGTCCTGCATGTTGTTAGTGACCTGACGCCTACAGCATTTTTCATATGTTAACCTATGGAAGCGTTTGTTAATTCTATGCTTTTAAGCCAACATTTTGCGAAAGGTGTGCTGTAAAATACACCATTTTAACCCGTTGTTCTAAAACAATTCTCGATGGGAGATGCCCTCCTTGAACTTCCTTTGGTTGCTTGGGGCAGTCTCGCTACAAGTCCCAGAATCCAAACTGAAAAAACAGAGCTGGGTGGTAGGATGTGTACAGGAAACAAAAAAAGTATACTTGTTTGAAACTGTGAGAGTGCGATACTAGTAATGTATAGAAATAAGAACTTTCTATGTTTTGTTCCTCATGAGTTATGCAAGCATGAGATACATGAAGATGATCAGGTTGCAGTATTTGCCAAGACACTAATCAAATCCATTTTAAATTTAGCTCTGGGTTCTGAAGGAAATTAATATCAGAGACGTCGGGCTGTTTTTTTGCAGGAACACTGAAGCCCATGAAACAACCCCAAACAGTAAAACACAACACATCCTACTGAGAGGTAGCCCTGAACGTAACTTGTCGAATCAGAAAAAAATGCTGATAGTAATTTCCAAAATCATTGAAGACTGTGGATGCCATTGACCATAAGAACAGATGTTGTGTGGTGAAATAGCCTCCCTCTCCACTTCTATCCTGGCTTTCCCTCTCCCTATGCCTGCCTATCCTCCCTTGTCCCCCAGAATGCAATTTCGCTCTTTAGTCATGTTGAAATAACATGGAGGATCCACATAAAGCGGGGAATCTGGGTTCATACGTTTCCTTTGGTAACATGGTCCTTGAAATACTGATAATAATGCTAGATATGCTGATCCATTCTTGTATATAATCTATGTCACATTAGTGATAGTGTATCTATATTTTTCTTAGATTGTTCTTAGTGTACTGAGGGATGATGCTATGTGATGGCACTTCCTGTGATGTCATCGGGGAGGTGAAAGGTCGGGTGATGTCACTTTCGCTAACCCTGGCATTTTGGTGAAACAGCGTCCCTGCATAAAACACAGATTTCAGTTTGTGATGCTCTGTCCCTTATACCGTCTTTTCTCGTTTACTCAAATGGCTAGGACTGAGCACATTTTGTAAGGTCCTTGACTTTTTGAATACAACTCTTGGCCCGTTGTGTGCAAGGATTTGTGATCTGTTGTCACTTTGAACTTGGTACCCAATATGAATGTACACAACTTGTATATTTACCATTTAACCTCTAGGAGTTCTGGGGTTATTTTTCGATAATGGTATTGTTGCACTCTGCTCCCTTCAATAGCATTGAATCAAACACTAGCACCTTTTCTTCCTTCTTTTCAACCTGAAGCAGAACTGCTCCAAGTCCTGTACTGGTGGTGTCTCTGCTGAGTATTGTTCTTACACCTTTACATAATTTCTCAGAATGAAGCTCATTGTAATCACACAGGGTCTGCGCTTCTGGAGCATGTCTCTCATTTCAACTGTGCTGTTTTCATAGTTCTACATACATTTAGCATACTACTCTTCCATGTTAAGGATGGAATTGTTCTAGGATTATGTTGATCATGTTTTTAATAATGTTGACCATGTTTTGTCTCCACACCTCAATTCAAAACAATATGTCCCAGGTACTGCATCTGTGTGCAACACAGTTTGTGTTTCTCCTTGCTCAGTGGCATCCTACTTCTACTAAAAATTTCGATCGGGTGAGGTGAGGGTGAGTGGGGCAGCTGGTACCTCTCCCTGATTTGTATGGTTGTTTCCCCATTACATGTCTTGACTTGTACTCCAGTGTAGCCGAAAAGCAATCCACACATTTTATGTGCCTGCACCCGTCCTCTATGGGTTGATGTCTTCTGGTTGGAGAACTATCCTTTGAAGTCTTTTATCTACACTGTTCTACAGAATGATGCTGTAATTATCACCAAAGTCAATCATCATAATCCTCGCCTTCCATTCACCTTGACAGATGCCAGGGGGCTGTCATCTTCCTCATCCTGGTCACAGTCGCCTACTGCCAGAACAATCTCATCTTCCCCTTCTAACCATGGCTTGTTCTGCAACATTTTGCAATGTACCTTCTATATTCACTTTTTGAGCGTGTGGCTAGAACTGTGAGGTAAGCTCTGTTAAAGTCTTAAAAAGTCTGAAGTGATTGGGACTGTCACACTGATAGCAATACCTCTTATCCTGTCTATTCTGCCTGCCTTTCTCAAATCTTGCATCTTCTTGCATTCTTCTTGCTCTTCTATATGCGTATGGCTTTGAATTATATTGCTTGAACATCAGTGCCCATGGCGGTGTTTGTTAATTCTCTATATGGTGTTTTAAGGCACTTGTTAATTTTATGGAGTGTTCTATTGATTTAGCCACAAACCTTCTCAAAAAGAGGGTAATTATTTGCCAGCATTCTTTCCTGAACTTGCTTTCCTGGCAGTGCAACATAAATTGATCACGTAGCCCTTCATCCAATTGCATTTCAAAGCGGCAGGATGCAGCTAAAACTCTCAGTGCCATAATGTGACTTTCTATAGTCACACATCCTTTTGAATCTGCATGCCAAATCAATGACTTTCCGAAACCACACTGACTCATTTATATTTTGTATTCATTAAGGCCCACTCACTCCTCAGGCCTTAACTCGGGGAGGTTCTCAATCTGGTCTTGGCCGCTACTACTTTGACGGCTTTCCTGTTGGCCCAATGCTTAGTGCTGTATGCTGCATTCATGTTATACTCAAAGCATTTGCACCATCTCTTCCACTTAATGGGTGGCTCACCTGGCATTCGGAAGAACTGTGGAGGTGGGCTGTCCGAGGAACTGTGGAGGTGGGCCGAGCATTCTGCATATTCTGCATTCTGCATATCTCTATTAAGGTCCTGATCAGTGTCAGTTTCCTCTTGGGAAGCACTGTTTCCTGTAAGGCAGTCGCTACCTGTGGCCCCTCCTCAGGCAGTGATAGTTTAGTGGTAATGTGGGTCAGTGGCTCTTGTATTGGTGTTGTCATCCTTCCCTTTCTTCTCTCTACTGTTCTTTGGGTTTACGTTTCTTTTCTTTTTGTCTGGATTCCTGTATGCTTTACTATGACTTTGCCGCACACCTATTGGACATAGTGGTGCTTTGAAGCCTCTGCGTCTCATGCGTCATTAATTATGTTTTGAAGGAACTGCCAAGCAGGACTGCTGCACAGATCAGGGAAGTCTTTCCTAGCTTTTTGGTGCCACTGCTCACAGTATTTTGCTTAGCTGCAGCCAGTGCATGTAGCATTTTGGCCCGAATGGCTTCAGTGGGGCCATGGGAATTTCCTGGCCTTTTCACATCTTACTGCTGCACCCCTAACCTTGCAGAGGATGATTCTTGTCCTGCAGTGGCAATCTTTTACACACATCCCGGGCTAGGGCTGCACTGTGAGCAGCAACATTCACAGCAAGCCGGTGTGGTTTAGCTGATGGGTTATTTTCTCCTCACTTGGCTCCAACTGAAAAGATGAAGACACTCTCCTTCAATGTGAACACCTCATTGAAGTATCAAGCATGGTGATCTCACATCAGTCTCCTTCCCCATCTTCTACAACCACCATCCAAGTGTTCTGAAGTGTAGGGAAGGTTTTCTTCTATGGCTAAGTTGTCTACCATGTAGAGATGCCCCACATATTGCATTACTATTTAAGACTTATCCTGAGGGTGAATAATGATCCACCCTCAGGTTATTGCCGCAGGCAAAGCCAAGTGCTAAACGTTTGGGAAGGGTCATTATATAAGTGATCATGACCTCCAGCACATTTAGTTGTGCAACTGAAAAGGAAGGTGAATGGTTTTGAGTGCTTTGTAAGCATGATGTTAAGAATTGGGTCTATACCAGAAATAATAGACTGTATTCCGAGTCTTTTGATTAGTTGTGAGGAGGTCTAAAATAGAGCCCATATGGTATTTAAGCCTTATAGACTGTGTCTGGGGGCTCTACTCTGAGTTGTGGGCTCTGATGACGGCGTGGGAGGCCCAAGCACATCAAGGGCTTTTAAAGAGATTTACAGTACCTTAAAACCCATTACGGCCAAAGGGTGGGGTCTATAAAGTTATTATAACCCATGTACATACTTTTTAATCCCAGAGTAATGTGAATTTAGTGCCTAAATCTGCATAGTTGATCAATCGCTGGACATTGGCAGATACTCTATGCACTGCTGATAGCCTTATAATGTGGCATTAAACCCAATGTGGGCACATTGCCATTTTTATAAATTGCCCTTGCGGACAAAGACTGATTTCAATTGCGTTGCTGCTTATACTTACGTTGCTGGTGGGTGCAGTGGTTGTAGTATTTGGATAAGAGGTGGTTGAAAGTCATGCCGATGTGTTGAGTGGGGGTGCATTGCCAGCATTATGAAGGAGTGTGGAACAATGTTTCCTTTTTTTTCAAACAACTTTTATTTAACTTAACATATTGTGAGTACAGTAACAATCCTAACATTGGGTACAGTGAGATATGAAAGCTGTTGGGGAACAACCCCTAGATCTGCAGGCTTCCTGGCCGACACTGCAGTGCAAGCTTGAGTTTGCTGCGTCCAAACCAGTCCGCCCCCGCACCACCACACAGCTCTGGAAACACATGCTCACTTGCCAGTTAAGCCACACTATATATTGATAACGCAGCTGACAGGGGCAAAGATGAGTGAACGTTCCAGCCACCCCCTGCCTGCTTCCAGGAGCAATGCGAGCTCACAAGTGCGAGAAGTGACGCATCGTTGGGGGCCTAGCGGCCATTGCAGGATACCTCTCAGCATAATCAATGAACGGGGCCCACACCGAGACAACTTTGGATAACGCCCTTCATATAGTGGCGTAATTTGGTCTGCCACCAGTATGTCCCAGGCCTTGACCCACCACATCTGAACCACCGGGCCCTCAGTCGTCTTCCAGGTGCGGGCAATAACTAGTTTTCCTGCCAGGAGGAGATGTCCCACCAAGGCCGCCATTGGACCAGTAAGTGGGAACGCCCCACCACCCGTGTCCCCTAAAATCACCACCTGTGGGTCCATAGGGAGAGACAACCCTGTGATCTCTTTTATTCTGGCCAGCACCTCCTTCCTGTACAGACCCACCTTGGGGCATGACCATGCCATGTGAAACAGGGAGCCCATTGAGACGCATCACCGCCAGCACGAAGCAAAGTAGCCACTGTCCATGTTGTGCAGCTTCTCCGGAGTAAGGTACCATGTGTAGCAAAACTTGTATGTACATTCCCTTTCCATGACACACCGGGAGGACTTTGGGGCTCCCCAAGTCGTCTTCCCATTTCGACATATATGACAAACGCATGACAGGATCACCCGTGTCCAGGTACTTGTATAACTTTGATATCCACCCACCATAGTACCCTCTTGTAAGGTCAGCTCAAAGGTTGAGAGAGATCTAATGGCACCCCTCCTTGTGTTTGGATGGGAGGCCCAGTGCCTCAGCTGCGTGTATCTAAAGCGCTCCGACTCTTGTAGGTTAAAAGTAAGCTTACACTCCTCGAATGATAGTGGTATATTGTCTTTATAGAGCTACCTTAAGCATTCCAGACCTCCCCCAAACCCATGCCTTAAAGCCCCCACCTCCCTGCATCCCGGCCGGAAACCCGGGTTATTGCACACGGGAGAAAAGGGCCCCAAACCCCTAGAGTGTCCCCATCTGCGAAAGGCCCTCTCATGTAGTAAAGTGTGCTTTTGTTTGTTGCGAGCAGGGAAAATCCACATTCCCGACTCAGATGTCTCCCCTCCACATAAGGCAACCGAGATAAGGCGACTGCTGATTGGGCCTGCTCAATCAACTTCCATTTTGGCGTTGAAGTGGGCCCTCCCCATGTGAAAGGATGTGAGAACTGCACTGCAAAATTATAGAGAAACACATCCGGGACCCCCAAACTTCCCACCCTTGCCGATCTTAGCAGGACCATCTTGGATATTCCTGCCTGCTTATTCCCCCAAAAGAATCAGAGGATCTTCCCCTGAAGAGAGCGAAGGTCTGAGTCTGGAACTCTCACTGCCACTGCTGAACACAGGTAGAGCAGACGTGGGTAAGGTTCATTTTGACTCCTGCGATGCGGCCAAACAAGGAAATCTCCTGGTGTCCCCACCTCCCGAAATCCCTGCATAGACCAAGAGCAACGGGGTAAAATGAATGCGGTATAAATGTAATGGCTTCCTCGCGATCAGGACCCCGAGATACGGGATGGAATCCCGGGTCCATTGTACCTATGGCTACTTTCTCCGGGGGCCTGAGGGACACATCCAGACCGTGCAACTTGCTGTAGTTTACCCGAAAGCCTGAGGCTTATCCAAACTCATCCAACTCCTCCAGCACCACCGCCAGGGAGGAGGCAGAATTGCTCAGAGTCAGCAAGATGTTGTCCGCATATAGGGCCACATTATAGTCCGCTCCGCCCACCCCAACACCCTGCCTTTTGTGATATTTAGGCTGGATGATAATGCCCCATTCACGCAGAGGCGTGTGGATTGGTGCTGGTAGATCGCATAACATGCCAAAAGAACCCAGGTCCAAACCCAAAGCTTTCCAGGACCCTCCGCAGGTAGCCCCAGACCACTCTGTCGAATGGTTTATGGCCGTCAAGCGTGACGATCCCCAGGTCCAGGCCCGATCTCCTTCGCACCTCCAACAAACCCAACACACGTCTCATGTTATCCTGTGCCCCCCCCTTTATAAATCCCATCTGATCCCCATCTATGAGCCAAAACGTTCTTTATTACTGACTATTTTCACTCCAGCTCTCCTCCCCTAGACCTTCTTGCTATCACTGAAACCTGGATTTCTCCATCTGGCACTGCCACCATTCTGACAGCCCTTCATGACTCCAAACAATTCTTCATTCACTCTCCTCGACTGATTGACAGAGGTGGAGGAGCCGAACCCCTGCTGTCTTCCAGCCTCAATGCCTCACAGATCTGAAATGCCACGTCCACTCCTACCTCTTTTGAATTCACCATCCCTACTATTGTTCTACCTCACTCGGTTCAGATCATCTCCATCTTTCGTCCTCCTGGTCCCACTGGACCATTCTGTGATGATGATCGTGGAAATCTCCTTGATTCTTGTTCCACTAAACATCACCTCATTCTCTTAGAGGACTGTAACCTTCCCTCTCCAACCACTTCTCAGAAATCAGAACTTTTCTTAGTGATCACACTCTGCACTCTTTCCATAACCTACCTACCCACACAAGGGATAACTCTTTGGATCTCTTATTCATCTCTACCTATTCATCTCTTATTCATTTCCACCTCTATCTCAGTCACTAATACTACTGTCACACCATCCATATTTGATCACTCAATTGTTTCCACCACCATCTCCTTTCCACCCTCTGACCTTTCCTCACCACTTGCTTCACCTATTACTAAAAGGAAATGTAAACCTTCTGCTATTCCCCCTTTCTATCTGACCTATAGGTTCTGACTCTCCTCATCCACACCTGATGCCTCTTCCATTAACACTGTCATCTCCAGATTCTAATCCTTACTATATGACTCATTCTCCTCTCACTCCCATTGCTTTACTAAGTCTCAACATCCTCAGCCATGGGTCACCCTATTCATATGCTCTCTCCGAACATACATGCGTCGGCTTCGACACAAATTGAGGCATACCCACTCGCATGAGGACCTGCAACTCTACCTCTCTGCCCTGAACTCTCTTGAGTCCACACTTGATAAAGTGAAAAGTGAATTCTACCTAACCGTCATTGACTCTCAATCCAACCATCCTCGTCAGCTACAGGGCACTCTGAACTCACTCCTCGCTCCTCCAAAGTCTACGACCATCAACTCCAATGGAAACACACTCCCTCCTCCATTTTACACTCTGCCTACTCTACCATCATCCTTTGCCTCTATCTCCCACTTTTTTAAATTGTGACAATGGTTCAAAGAGTCTTACACAAATTGGTTAAAACATTATAAGAAATCTACACACATTTAGTATTGTTAAAGGCAAATACACTTAATACATATAATTAGAACTCAAAGTATTATTGAAATGGCATTAAGAGAAAGACGGCAAGAGCTCATTTAAAAATCTAATGGTAGCAAGTTTGCAAGGGATTTGGGTACCAATGGTAATTTTTACCCAACAAACCTTGTAAGTCAATGTACTAAAATGCTGAAAAACATGCCCAAACTATTTGAGTCTTACATCTCACATCTGTGGACACCGCTAGTAGGCGAAACAGTGTTTCTAGTTTATTAGTGGATTTACATATTTTGGAAAATCTCATATTTCTATTAATTTTGTCTCATGCTCCCCTTAATTCCTTTGTAGGATATAGATTGAGGCGGAATCTAAGAATTGGGAGCGCCACTATCCATCTGGACATTTTTGCAGATATGCAACTAATATATTTTGTTTCTTTTCATACACAGTTATTTGTGTACATTATTTAAATGTTTTTGCCTCAGTTACAGTAAATATCCAATCCACTCTCCATAATTTAGTTTTGTCATTTCTGTCGAAGTTTCAAGAGCAGTTAATATGTTCAGACAATAAGTAATCCACTAGTTAAAAACAATCTTAATTCTTAGCAGAATCCATCGTGTTTACCATTGCCCATAAGAAATAATCAGATGCCATCGTCACTTTCCTAAAAACAGATAACATTTCCCATTTGACGATGGCTTCTAATGACGTCAGTCCCAACTCACATCTGATTGCTGAAATTGGGATTCCCATCTGCAAAAACAGAACCTGCTTGCAAAAAATATCTTCTAACTTGAGCCAGTGAGTCATAATGTTTCTTACTCACATTTCTGCACCATGTGTTAAAATCAGGGGTTACTTCTGATTGATGAAATCTTAATACAGGCAAAATGCAAAAGCGCTGAAACTTAGAATGAATGATACTAGTCTGTGAAGCTAGTCTCGTTGCCTTTTGCTTTAAACTGGGAACCATACTTGCATTGCTACGACCACCGTTTAGAGTGAAGCCTAAATAAATAAAGTAATTTACCACTTCCGGAACATCCTGGTTAATAAATCACTTGAAGGAAGCATAGATCTTCTGTTTCCGAGGCCTAACGACAAGGATTTTAGTTTTGTTGATATTAATATTAGGCTCATTACTTAAGGCACACTCCTGAAGGCTTTTAGTTGATGTTTCAGGCCAATGGGAGTTAAATCTGATAGAGCCAAAACATCTGCATATACAAATCTACTTATCTTATTTAAACCCAACTGAGGGGGCAAGTCTCGTGCCGCTGCTAAAAAGTCTCCTAAATCTTATAGGAATAGATTGAAAAGTATTGGGGGCCAAAACGCAGCCTTGTTTCAGACCTTGTTCAGTCGGCATGGGAGAAGAGAGCAGACCATCAGCATTCAAACGTATTTGAGTAGATGTATTTGAATATAGCCCTTTAATCATATCAAGCATATCAGCAGGGCAATCCCAGTTCCATAGTTTTTGCCAAAAGAGACGCGGTTAATGCTATCGAAAGCCACTGAACAACTATCTCCCACTTTAGTCAGACTAATACTGACAAAGTCCTATCACTACTGATGAAGGCTAACCCCTTTTGTGCCCAATCAGGCCCTCTTGTTCCTCAGCTAGTCATGCCTGTTGCCCCATTAGAGGCCTCTCGCCTTACGGAACTCTTCAGCCTGTCCCTTGACTCTGTTTGCTTTCCAAACAGCCACAGCCAGCCCTCTGGAAGGGGTTGTGTTCAAGCATCTTACTAATTTCCTAGACATCCATAACCTTTGAGAACCCCTACAAGCAGATTTCCGCTCCTGTCACTCCACGGAAACTGTCATCATGAATGTGTCAAACTTCATCACCTCTGCTAAGTACTCCAACCTATCCTCTATCCCATTTCTCCTTGACCTGTCTGCTGCCTTTGACACTGTTGTTCACTCTGATCTCCTTAATACTCTCTTTCTTCTTGATCAAGCTCTTGCCTGGATTGAATCCTACCTTGCACCTCGCCAATTCTCTATCTCCTGGAGCAACAGCACCTCTCAACTCACTCCTTTAACTGTTGGTGTTCCATAAGGCTCTGTCTTGGGTCTGCTCCTCTTTACACTCTACACTTCTACTCTTGGGGCACTAAGCTCATCCTTTGGAAGAACCCAACTCTTTGCGGATGACACCCAAATCTTCTTCTGTTTTCCTGAACTCTCCTCTTGCCTCTCTGCCATTAAATATTGGATGGACTTTGCACTCTCTGTTGTTAAACTCTACCAAAACAGAGGAGCTTTTCTTCCATGCCAAGAGCTCTCGCTCATCTCTTCTTCTGCCTATCCAGTTCCCACCTAACATCGCCCCCTACTCTTCTTCATCTAGAAACCTCTTCATTATCTATGACCCTTCTCACACCTTCTCTATTTTCATCACCAAAACTGGAACAGCAGCTCACCTATATATTAGGAAAACCAGGCACTTACTTCCTTTCAACACCGCAAAGCATCTCTTAAACACTCTTTTCTTCTCTAAACTGGACATCTGCTAGCATTCTCTTTGGTCTCCCCAACTATCCTTCTGTCCTCTCTACAAGATCATTAACTTCACTACCAGAACTTTCTTTGAACTTCCTCACTTCACAACTACTTCCTCATACCATCACCAGGCTGGATGGCTGAATATGCAAAACCGGGCCAGATTTACATTTCTTTTCCTAGTTCACAAATCTATCCACGGTAAGTCAACACTGTATCCTCTTCTAACTCTAGAAGCCTTCAAGTGATCTATGCTCTGCCTCCTCGACTACCATTGTGGCTTCCCGCCCCTCCCTTCTGCTCTTTCTCTCTTCTTGCTCCACTTGCATGGAATTCTCTTCCACCGGTAATCTGAGAAACGGTCCACACGGATTTGTTCAAAAACCAAACTAAAAGCCTACCTCCTCGCCTCTGAGTTACCATGTTAACCTACCTCTCATGTGCCTGCTAGCTAACATTTTTCCCTCGCTTTGAACCTACTTCTGTCCCTCACTTCCCCTGCCTCAACTCTACCACTTCACCCATCATGGCCACATCCCGAGCACAGCTGGTCCTACCACCTACCTGCACTGAAAAATGTTCAATGTTTGTTGTTTTTAATCTATGCATGTCCACTTATGTATTGCTCCCGGTGACTGTTCCATAAACTCCCCTCCACAACTTTGTCAGAATGTCCCTCAAACTCACCCCATTGTAAAAAGCTTGCTGCTTCCCGTCAAATCTGATATCACATCTATTGTAGGTTCTTTTGTGATTAAAAGAGCATTAGTCTTCCTGTATATAAATAAATACATAAAAATACATATCTTTTGCTGTTTTCTTGCATTTTACCAGGAGGTGGAGCTATTTCCCTATTTTTAGGCCTGTCGGTGTTCTCACAACTTAACCAGTCCTCTATTGTGAAGTTTCCCAGGAAATTGAAATTGACTTTCGTCATTATGTGCCTATGGTTGGCCCAGCACTTCACTCAGAGGCGCACACATGGATCGTCTTTTTAAAAATCCCCCACCCTCCCGCCTGGTATGTCCTCTGCTGTTTTGACTGTTTCTCTCTCTTAGGCTTACCACACATTTTTCATTCTCATTCATGGTTGGCGGGTGGTGAGAGGGAGGGTGCCGCAGGATTGTAGTGTGTGGACTGATGCGCACAGTTTTCAAAGTGCGTTCCGATCCGCACTATAGTTTTTGTTGTTTCTTTCTGTAGGAACATGCACCCGTTGATTCGCTCCTCTTCACACCAATGAAGACGTCTGCTCGCTGCACGGATGCTGCCATGCACTGGCGGCAGTCTTTGCGCATCACTAGGAAGTTTGGATGAATCTGGTGAGCCATATGATAAAACGAGGTACCCAGGTCACAGATGACACCTAGTCCAGTGTAGGAAAGATAGCTTCTTTACTTAGTTTCGGTTGCAGGATACAAGAATAGATTCAGGTTACACAGGGACACATACACCGGCACCCTCTCTCTCAGCCACCTTCAACCAACTGACACGCCAGGAACATTCAGAGAGAAACATTCACCCCACATTCCAACCGTGACATCTTGCACACCAGGGCAGAGTAGATAACGAAAGGCAAGGCAGAACAGATCTTCCCCCTTCAATGGAAAAGGGATGAACACTCAAAAGAAGTGCACTTCCAAGCCATCTCACAGTGCCTCAACATAGCACTCACATAAACATGCCCACAATAAAATGCTGTTGGCCAAACAGCTGCCATACTAAAGGGAACCAGCCCCTTCCTACTAACCATCTAACAAAACAAGCACCACTAACCAAACCCTCATAACACATAATCCACAAAAGCTGCCTAGAACCAGACAACTCTCTAAAATTTGAAACCATGACACCACATGGACCCCTAACTCAATCTCACACCTTATTCCACTTAATAGACTGAGTTGGACCACCACTTTAACCAGCATTGCTTTGGACCCCCACTTATTACTCTTAGCCCAATACGCCAGTCAAAATACAACATGGCAAAGTACACTGACACTAACCATAAAACTAACCTGACCATCACACTATGTCCCAAACAACTACCATAACTAGAGCGTACTCTATACCCAGCAAAACAACTGCAGCAAAACAACTGAACACCCAAGGCTAAACGAGATCCTTACTGACAACTAGAAATGACACCAGACTGTGAAAAACGTCCAAAATACTCACCCTGTGCCCCAGGAAACTCACCCCAAGCTCTCAGAAATGTACCCAAACAACATCCTGAGCTTCATCTAATACTATCCTGTACACAATCAGGATATCCCATGACTCAAAATGAGCAACCCACACTTCCTTAACTCTATGGTATAATCAGCGCCTTGCTGATCTCCAGGGGTAGTGTAACGCTCACCTGGTTCCCACGGAGGCGCGGCGTCGAAGGCGCAGAACTCTGAAGATGGACAGGAAGGGCCCCTCTATTCTGGCTTCCCTGGCTCGTTGGATACCCTCCTGTGCGTGAAAAGGGAGTATTACCAACTGTGGAACAATGCTCAAGCCTCCCACTCCCTTCCAACCCTCCACGATACCTCCTCCACGATTCCCCGTGAAGCCTCACCTTAGGGTTTGGAAGGATGAGCTCTCCATCCTGCTTCTGATGCAGGGGCGCGTTGAAACCCAGTTACTTCACTGGATTGAGGATTGATGGGAGTTCAGGTAATCTTGACTGTTCAGGTAAGGCGCTGTGAAAGTTCTGTTCAAAAGTTCAAGCTTAATAATAATGTTCGTTGTCTAATTGCAGCAAGCGCTAATGCTTATGTCTTTTTCCCCTTAGGGGCCGGGGTTCGGAATGCTGGAGATATGGCGCCGACCCGAAGTGAAACAGTTCTGGATGAGCGCTCAGGTAATGTCTTTGCATTCGCTCATTCAATGTCTTTGTCTTTTTTCCCCATTGGGGCCGGGGTCCGGAGATGCCAGGAAGTGGCAGGACCCGAAATGCAGTGGGAATAATCCAACAGGTAAGACTTAAAAGGAAACTGAGCTTTCCTTATTCCTTTTCTCCCTCTCACCTTTGTTCTTGTCTTTTTTCCTCTAGGCGCCGGGGCGTAGCTGAACCCGGAAGATCGCTGCTGAAGATGGAAGCGCCTTGCAAAGGTGAGTAAAATGCAGCGCTGCAGCGATCGAAACGAAATGCCTTTAAAATGATGTCTTCCTTTTCAGGGCCGTTGGAGAAATGACTCCGGGATGCAGATTTAGCAGGTAAGGGCTTTTCTTCTCCTATTCTCTTCCTTTCTCCCCTTGCAGGTGTTCCAGGGTGCTGGCAGGCGTGGCTGAAGTCAGGATGCAGGAGCTGACACGGTGAGCGTCCAGCTGCTAGGTGCAGAACAACGCGAAGCATGTGTGGCTGTTCGGGTGGGGTTTAAATAGCCTTGGAAGAAGTTCCTGGTATGTATCCTTCCACCAATCAGGTATGTATCCTTCCCCGACCACACCCGGGTGGTGAAGTAGTTCTACAGGTTAAGTAGTCCCATTCAGGCCTCAAGAGGGCCTGGATGAAGCAGCAAGGTCTGCATCAGGTAAGTGTGCACCCAAGCACTTAAACACATATCCTCTTCTATGAGCCTGGCGCCTAAGGCGCCAGGACTGGGGTCCGCTATGAGCCTGGCGCCTAAGGCGCCAGGACTGAGTCCAAAGGGCCCCGACTTGGGCCCGCTGAGACTTCCCTGGGGAAAATGATGTCTGCCTCTGGGGTTGCTGGGCCCGGCCTGGCTCCTTAGAGGTAGGTATCATGACAGGTAGCTCCAAAATGAACTAAACAGACCTCCCATCGCTTGACTATCTGGGGTGGGCCCCTATCCCTTAGCTTAACTCTCAGGAGAAACCCATTTGATGATAAACACCATCACACGGTCTGCTCCGGGACTCACATGTCCACACCCAGAAGATAAAACAGGTCACCCCTCCTCCAAGAAAACAGATAACAGATAACTCACGTTCATCTCCTCTCACATAAAAGGTATTTTATTAGTTAAGAATAGGCATTCATTCCATTCAAGTATGAGAGGTAAAGCATCCACCAGCCCCGGTGGCGAGCTGGCCCCAACGGTCACACTTCAGTACATAGAATGTAGATTGACAGTAAACATTCCAAGTGATGACATCACACCCTTGCTACACACACACACACACTATGCTAAGCCAAGCCAGATCTCTACAAGGACCCACCACAACCTTCACTCATCTCATCCAGAAGAACACTCTAGCATTTGTTGTCACCTACTTACTCAAAAACAGCAAAGCCTAAAACTGCATAACGTCAAAACAACACAACCCAGAGGAATACATATTCCCCTACCCCAAATCACAGGAAGCAGGTTACATTAACGCCTGCAAGTACAGGCACATTCGCTCAGTAAGTCCACAGTTAACTGCCGACCGCTGGGTCTTCACCCCAAAATAGTCCTGTGTACCAAGACCCCAAAAGCCAATGGCACAGGTGAACACTCCAAAAATATGCCGAGTACCATGACCCCAACAACCAATGGCACGGAGGAGCACGCCCTCAAACAAATGCTGGGTACACGACCCCAAAACCCAATGGCACCGGTGGACCCACCCCAAAATAGTGCCAGGTTCCAAGACCCCAAAAACCAGTGGCACGGGTGAACACCCCGAAAGAGTGCCAGGTACCAAGGTGTCAACAACCAACAGCACAGCTGAACACACCCCAAAATAGTGCTGGGTGCCCAACACCCCCAATCACACAACTCATCCAACAATGGGGTGTCCAACACCTCTTCATACTATAACAAACAAGGTGTTCCACACTCGGAGACAGCGTGCTGGCAGCGCAAAGAAAGACACACGCGCACACCTACCCAACTTAACCACAGCTGTCAGCGAGCTGTCTGTGGGTGTGGGACACCTTGTTTGTTATGGTATATTTGTATATTTGTATATTTTACACCAGACAGGTATACTGGGACACATACACCGGCACCCTCTCTCTCAGCCAGCCTCAACCAATTGACACTCCAGGAACATTCAGAGAGAAACATTCTCTCCACATTCCAACCGTGACATCACACATAGCAGGACAGAGTAGATAAGGAAAGGCAAGGCACAATACAATACAAGTTTGTAGTGCCTGCAGGTTTGCCAAAAGCCACAACGTGGATGGCTCAGTGGTGCACTATTTGATGTTGCACTTTGTAGAGGGACTCCTAATGCATCGCGCCATCCCTTCATTTGAGAGACCCAGTTCAGTCCTTAGTTCCTTCATCAGTACAGCTGTGAATGTGATTGAACACTGATTCTGCTTTACTGCAGACCTTTTATTCAGGTGAAAAGTGGCTTACAGCGTTACTGAAAGTACTTTTCAAATGAGAATAGCATTAAAGCAGTGTCAGAGTGTGCATGCCTCCCCCAGCCTACCACCGTCCCACAGGCTCGGCAATAAAAATAATCACACACTACAGAAAATAGACACGCATTACAAGGAAGACACAATGGCCATTCTCATCAGACCTACCCACACATTGGATTTTCTCACGAGATCCCAGCAAGACTATTGAAAGCTGTCCAGATATGCTCTTATTGCTGTTTATAATGTAGACTTTGAATGGACGTTTTTGTACACAACACTGACTTAACCATTTTAACCACGTGAAGCTTTCTATGACGATGGAGCTACAGATATCCAATATGCTGAGAATCTTTTAGAAGAAGTTGCCCCAAACTGCTCAACTGCTAAAATGCTTGTGACTTCTAGGCAGAAGCTCAGCTCCAAGAGTTTCACACTGATCTTGCTGAGATATACAATCCTACCCACGTTCCAAAGTACTGATGCCATCTGATATCCCTTTTGGGCTTACTGCACAAAAACCCAGACTCGCTTCAAAGTGGAAAAGGTCGCTTTAATGTGACAGGCCAAAGCTCACAAATAAACGCTAACCTGGCCCCTGGCCTTACAGACTAAATTAACCGTTATTAACATTTCATCAAACATTAAATAAATAATTAACTCTTAAAGCCCCAACAATTGATTGAATAGCCCCAATTTCCTCCCTACCTATCCCCAGGTCCTCACCATCCCCTAACCATCTTCTCCAGCCTTCGCCACCGTTTTCTGCCACCCTCTCCCTGGGGCTATGCCCCTCCAACTTCCAGACCTGCTCCCCTCTCTGCATCCCCGGGGTAGCCCGTTCGTGCAAACAGCACTACCCCCATCCTTAACCGCGCTATCCCCCCCATTGCTTGCCTCCCCCCTCATCCAAAGAGGCCATGCCCCCCGCCACCAGAAAAAACCCTCCCCCGAGGTGTTCTTTTCTGCCCCACTCCGAGGTGCTCAACACTACCAACTATTCACCATATCCTCCACCAACAACCTTAAATCCAGCAAATAGTAGCTATTACTGTAAAGTGACAAATTAACTCCATCTTCCCTAAAAACCTCAAAGTGCTCATATAAAATCTCCTTGTGCTCAAGAACCCGTACTGCTGCCGGGTGTAACACTCACCTGATTCCCACGGAGGCGCAGGTCTGGCTTCGAGTGCTGATGCTTCTTCAGTGGTGAAGCGGAGGACTCTGAAGATGGACAGAAAGGGCCCCTCTACTCTGGCTCCTCCGGCTCGCAGGAATATTCCCCTGTGCGTGAAAAGGGAGTATTAACTATTGACTGAGTTATGCTCAAGCCTCCCACTCTCTTCCAACCCTCCACGATACCCTTCCACGATTCCCCGTGAAGTCTCACCTTAGGGTCAGGAAGGATGAGCTCTCCATCCTGCTTCTGATGCAGGGGCGCGTTGAAACCCAGTTACTTCACTGGATTGAGGATTATGGGAGTTCAGGTAAGCTTGACTATTCAGGTAAGGCTCTGTAAAAGTTCTGTTGCAAGTTCAAAAGTCCAAGCTTAATAATAATGTTCATTATCGTTTTCCCCTTAGGGGCCGGGGTTCGGAATGCCGGAGATATGGCGCCGACCCGAAGTGATACGTGCAGTTCCAGTAAATGACAGGTAAGTTCTGGATGAGCGCTCGGGTAATTCGCTCATTCAATGTCTTTGTCTTTTTTCCCCATAGGGGCCGGGGTCCGGATGCCTGGAAGCGGCAAGACCCGAAATGAAATGGGAATGACCCAACAGGTAAGACTTAGAAGGAAACTGAGCTTTTCCTATTCCCTTCTTTCTCTCACCTTGTTCTTGTCTTTCTCTCTAGGTTCTGGGAAGTGGCTGTGGATCCGGATGATCGCTGCTGAAGATGGTGGCGTCCAGGAAAGGTGAGTGAAATGCAGCGCTGCAGCGATCGTAGCGAAATGCTTTTAAGATGATGTCTTCCTTTTCAGGATCGTCGGTGTGATGCCTCTGTGGTACTAATTTGGCAGGTAAGGTCTTTTGTCTCCCTTTGCAGGTGACCCAGGATACTGACAGGCGTGGCTGAGGTCCAGATGCAGGAGCTGACACGGTGAGCGTCCAGCTGCGAGGAGCAGAACAACGCGAAGCGTGAGTTGCTGATCGGGTGTGGTTTAAATAGCTTTGGAAGAGGTTCCAAGTGTGTATCCTTCCTCCGATCAGGTATGTATCCTTCCCCGACCACACCCGGGTGGAAAGTAATCCCACAGGTAAAGTAGTTCCATTCAGGCCTCAAGAGGGCCTGGATGTGGCAGCATGGTCTGCATCAGGTAAGTGCACATTAAAACACTTGAACACATGTCTAGCTTTATGAGCCTGGCGCCTAAGGCGCCAGGACAGGGGTCCAACATGAGCCTGGCGCCTAAGGCGCCAGGACTGTGTCCAAAGGCCCCCAGCTTGGGGCCGCTGGCACTCCCCTGGGGGAAATTATGCCTGCCTCTGGGGTTGCTGGGTCGGACCTGGCTCCTTGGAGGTAGGCATCATGACACCGGGCCACAAAACCTTATCATCTCCCTGTTTATCTTTTACCTTGTGCGCTCTACCGCAACATCACTCACTGCGCCCCTCCACACTCTCCTCGGTAACAACTTAGTCCATACCAAACTTACCTTAGGCCAAATTTCCTTAAGCCATGCCAGGTCCCTCTTCATCTTCTTCAACAAAGCTACTCCCGTATCCCGCACCAAATCATTCTCCCCAGCATGTATTATTAACCCGTCCGGGGCCCCAAAACGCTCCTTCATCCCCGCTAGCATGGGCAGCAGTTGATCCCAACGCAAACCCCCAAGCCCGACCACCTCACAATCCCCCTTTCATAACTGCAGCCCAATTGCATGCCGAAAAACATCCTTTCAGCCTCTTTACCCGCCCACATCACAGTCGAGTGCCCCACAATCCAGATCTGCCGAATCTGCCCCGGCCTCCTCACCGACTCTGAAAAAGAAATCACAGTGTCACTTACAAACCTCCACCCCCCATCAAGAGCCCTCCCCCCACACCCCAAGCCCCACTGCCCCTTCTCAACCAGACTCTTTGCCCATTTCCCTGATATAACCCTTATACTTCCTAGACCGCCACCTACCCAAACTCTTGACCTTATCCTCCGACAGCCCCAAGCGGTTCCCCTCAGATGCTGCACACATCCTAAATGAATGCGTACCAAAATCCTCAGGCTTTTCCCCCAGCACCCCTAAAGCTTTCCTCAGAACCCCCAGCACCTGCACTGCCGACACCCCTGGCCCCTCAGAATGTCTAAAAACCAACCCGACCTTCCCCTTGATAACTCCTTCCACGCTAATCCCGCCCTCACCGGGCACAGCTCCTTACTTCTCCACCCCAACGACACCCAGCAGCCCTTCCCCTTCTGGTCAGTTTTCGACCTTCCAATCCAAATATCCACCCGCAAATCCGAAAAATGGACTTTCTCCCACTGTAAACCAACCGCACCCCCTTTTGCTCCCACAAGCTCCGACACCCTGAATGCCCCAAAAAACAACCATCTAAAGCAAGCCTGAAACATAACCCCCTCCCAACCCGACCAGCAAACTACCTCCAGGGCCCTACATAATCTGACCAACAGGGTTGCTGATATCAGCCTCCTGCTATCCTTCGACCCACCTTTTTCCCTCACCCAACCCTCTAACATCCTGCACACCAACTCTCCACCATTAGGTGAAAACCCCCAAAACAACTTGCCGTAAAAGGCTATTCCCGCCAATGTTCCCGATATGGTGGCCTTCGACCAACCGTTATCCATACACCACAAAAGAAAATTAACCACATCATCCCTCCTGCGCTCCTCAGCATCCTCCCAACCCTTCCAGCTACAGGCCCCCATTTTGAGAAATTCTTCCCACGCCCTCCTGTACACTGCCCTAGATGACGGTGCCAAAGAGCCCTCCACTAGCGACAGAGCTCTCAGTTTCCTAGCTTCCACAGGTCCTCTGTGATCCGCTGCCCGATCTGGTCTGCTCCAGGTGCCAATCTTCGGAATCTCTGCCATTGAAAACGAGATAATGCATCAGCGATGCCATTATCTTTACCCGGCACGTGCGTAGCCCTGAACAGCACATTCCATTCAAGGCATCTTAACTCCCTCAATAACCTCACCACCCTCTGGTCCCCTGCTGACTGCCTGTTGACGACATTGACCACACTCTCATTGTCCACATTGAAATTCACATTCTTATTTGACAACTCCCTGCCCCACAGATCCAATGCCACCAACAATGGAAAAAACTCCAGGAATGCAATACTCCTCCCTTCTTCCAACCACCTCGACGGCCACCTCTCTGCACACCATTTACCTTGCCAGAAGACTCCGAAACCCCCCGCAACAGCTGCATCTAAAAATATCTGCACCTCCCAGACTACTTGATCCCCTTGTAGCCACATGGACGCCCCATTAAACTTTTCCAAGAAGCACAGCCAGATCCTGCAATCCTCCCGCACCGTCCCTGAAACCCTCACCCGATGATGTGGGCATTTAGCTCCCGTCATGGCCCTTGACATGTTCCTACAAAATGTACGCCCCAGTGCCACCACCTTACATGCGAAATTCAAATGCACTACCAACTGCTGCATCTCGAGCAAAGTCGCCTTCCACGCACCCACCACCTTCTCCAACAAACCGACCAAACGGATCACCTTGTCGTGCGTCAAGCGTGATGTCATTGTCCTGGAATCCAGCTCAATCCCCAAAAATGTCAAAACCACCGCAGGGCCTTCTGTTTTATCCTTGGCCAAAGGCACCCCCCCAGCTCCTGCATCAATGCCGGAAAGGTCTGAAGCATGCTCCTGCACTCAGAATCATCATCCGCCCTTCCGATAAACAAAAAATCGTCCAGATAGTGTAGAACGCCTTCCGCACCTGAACTGTACGTAAAAACCCACTGCAAGAATGAACTAAAACGTTCGAACAGGGCGCAAGAAATCGCACAGCCCATCGGTAGAGCCTTGTCTACATAAATGCGATCCTCAAATTGCATTCCCAGCAACCAAAAATCCTCTGGGTGCACCGGCAGCAACCTAAACGCAGCCTTGATATCACACTTGGCCAAGAATGCCCCGCGACCCACCTTCCTTATCAACTCGACTGCCTGGTCCACACTCGCATAGGACACCCCACAATCTTCCGGGGCAATGAAATCATTAACCGATAATCCTATCTGGCCATGATAGATGATGTATCAGTCTGAATTCCCCCAGTACCTTCTTGGGCACCACCCCTAACGGGGATATCACCAAATCGCCCGGTAAATCCATAAATGGACCAACCACCCGCCCTGCTGCTACTTCCTTGCGCAACCTCTCCCTGACCACATCCCCTTTTTCTTTGGCTGATTTCAGATTTTCCACCCATCTGCGCACCCTCGGACCTTGATACCCTAACCTGAAACCATTCCTGAAACCCTCCCCCAGGATCCTCGCCCCCTCCCTGTCCGGATAAAAACTGAGCCACCTCTGCAGAACCTCTACCTTAACTGGAGTATAAGCCTTTCCCCACAATCCCCCGTCCTGCTCCTCGCCCCCGCCCACGGTCTCCCTGCTGGAAGCATTGTGTAACCGGGTGCCTCCCTGCACATCTGGTACACTCATGTCTGAACCTGCACGCCGTCCGTGTGCAGCCATCCTTTTGAAACTCCAACACACTGCTGACTGCTGACCCCTGCCTCCTCCCCCCACCCCTTCCGGAGCGGGGTGACCAAGAAAGGGCTGGTAAGGCACGGGTAAGCCACTTGCAGTGTGCACCTTCGGCGCTGGCCTTGTCGGTGCCATCCATTCCAGCCAGAGGTCCATATCTATCTCCCCCCAAACCGCCTGGCTATCCTCTACCAATCTCGCCCTAAATTCCTTGTCGTATCTCACCCAAGCAAAGCCTCCAAAGCTTGTGAAAGCCTTCCTAATGACATCCATATCCTTCCACAGAGCTACACACCTCTCCGGGAATTTCTCGCAATACACACTGACATATATGATAAACGCTGATGTCCAATTCTCTATTGTCACCGGAACTCTCGGACGCAAAGCTAACTCCCTCTCCTCCTCCTTCAAACCCTCTTTGGCTCTGACCTCCCTGTGTAACAGCTTGACAACATCCACAAATTCGCCGGCCCAAATCTTATCCTTTGTCGCAGCCATCAAATGCGCTCCCAGTGGTTTAGTGATGCCCATATACGGCAGCTTCCTGTCTTTCACTTTACCTTCTGTCTCCTTATCTTTCGCTGCCAGCACCTCCGCTGCCCCGGGCTCTATTGCCCCATCCGTCTGGACCTCCACTGATGACACCTTTACCTCCCCGCAAAGAACCCCCGCAGCCTGCGTGCCCACCTCTCTCCCTACCCCTTGCACCCTCACCACCCCCCCACTTACCCCCAACCTCATGTCACCCCTCTGCCATGCAGCTGACCACTCCCTACCCTGCTCACCTCGCTCTTCCCTGCCGCCACCAAGCTGTAGCCTTGCCTCCACACCAACACTCCTCATCTCCCTCCTCACAGGGCTCCTGCTGCGGGAAGAAAACAAGTCAGAAGCCTCGCCTAACCCAATGTTCCCCCGGCCATTCAGCTGCTGACCTCCACACCTCCCCACAACCCCTTCCCATCCGAACCCTTCACTCCCCCTGACCCCCCTAGCCACCCCGTAACTCTCATCACCCCATTGCCCCGCATACTCTTCCACCCCATCATCAATCCCAATGCCATACCAGGGCTGTTGCGAGCACATGCTCGTTCCAGGTAGCTCCTCCTCGGGTGAACACAGGGCGTCCGCCCCGCCGCTCCTTCTCCTTCTTCTAGGTGGGGCCGTAGAAACCCCTGCCTGTTCTCCTCTTCCTGGGCGAGGGGTCCTCACCTCCACCCGATGCTCCTCCATGCTAGGGGCCGTACTGCGCCCTCTAGGCTGCCCCCCGCCATACTGTAGAGGGGCCGTTCTCAAACCCTCCCTTGTCTGCTCCTGCCAGACTGTGGGGGCCTCCCCAAACCCTCCACTCAAACCCCTCCTCGACGGGGAGGTCGTTCTGCACCTCTCCCTCTCCTCACTGCTATCCAGTGACCTCTCCCACCTTCTCCCCCTCACGCTCTTCTGTAGATACTTACCTCCTCTACCTCTCCGCCCCACTGACCTCCTCTGCACCTCCTCTCCCCCCTCTCCTCCTCTGCCTGCCCTGCCCCCCTTTGACCATTCCTCTCTTCCCCAGAACCTTCTGCATCCTCCCCTTCTGCAATCCTACATCTCTTACCGCCCCCCCAACCCGTCCCGCTGCTCTCCTGGGCGTCTCCCTTCTGCACCTCCTGCCCCCACCCCCTTCCCAGGCTCCCCCTTTTCCGGCCGCAGGGCTACACGCCACCACCGCTACCAGTGCTCCATCTGCCACAGCTCGCCTCTGCGGTTTGCCTCCTTCACCTACTTTGCCCCCTGTAACCTCTGACATTGCCCCCTCAAGCTGCGCCTTGGAAGCCCTGCTGATGATCGCCAGGGCCTCCCTCAAAGCCTCAGCATCAATGAGACCTTGCTTATTAGTCTTCTGGCCCACCATCTTCACGCAGCCCCCTCAATGCCCCAAAGCCATCCCCGCTGGCACTGCTCGCCAACAGCCCACACCGGACCCTAGCACCACAAAGCGCCCGCTGACCGATGAAGGAAAACTACCAACGCAACCTAACACCGAACCACTGACACCCGACAAACCCGCAATACCCCAATCACCACAGCCTGGCCTCCCCACAACTTCCCGCCAAAGCCCTACACACCCGCCCCTTCTTATCCCAGCCGACGCCTGCACCGGCCACCCCCCCTTAGTGAGCCCCCACTAAGGAGCTGAAACCTGCTACCTGGACCCAGGACCGCACACCCCACAGAAATGGAGCTGCACCACGATAAACCCCCAATGACCTAACCCCCTTCTCAGACTCATTAAAACCCAGATTGCTAATGGAAAACAAATAGAAACTAAACTAAATAAATAATTAAGCTTAACTGAATAAATGCCATACAGCCCAAACCCCCCAAGCACTTGAAGAGCAGGGAACAGAAAAGAAGCCTCCCAACAGACTGACCCCCAATCAATAAACCTAAGCTAATGAACTAACAATATACAATGCACACGCGCTGCCCACGCCGTGCAGGTAACAAACTATTTTTTTTATGTATCCTCCCCGAGCGCCCCAAAATTCCGCCCCTAAAACTATCCCACCGGCCCAAACCCGACTCCCGCCCGCTGCCGCCTCCGAGCACACAAACCCCTCCTTCCCTTCCCCACAACCAGCCCCCCGCTGCAGGACCACCCGCACCGCGCCTCGTGCCTCACACACGCTACGGGGGCCCGCCTAGCAGAACGCTGCCGCGGCCCCTGCACAAAGG
The DNA here is from genome assembly GCF_040938575.1 of Ambystoma mexicanum. Lineage (NCBI taxonomy): Eukaryota > Metazoa > Chordata > Amphibia > Caudata > Ambystomatidae > Ambystoma > Ambystoma mexicanum. The sequence goes on along the minus strand of NC_090930.1, from coordinate 1,045,013,414 downwards.
TTCCTCCCCGCTGCCCACACCAAAGCAGGCACCGGCCTGCAAAGCCGCTCTTCGCCCGCCGGACCACCTTAGATTAGACCGCCCGTGGAGGCGGCAGAACGACCCACCCGGGATCTCCCCCGCGGGCTGCAGAAACCCCCGAGCCGACCTGACCCTCAGCGATGGGCACCCCCACCGCAGGTAAGCACCGGGAGTGCCTTATGTATGGCACACTCCGGAACCCTTATTGCTAACCCTGCGATAATTACAGCCCTAATGACAACTGCACAAAATTATTCTTACTATTTTTTTTTTTTTAATAATCTAAAGCACCGCTCCCTCTGCTAACACTAACCCTACTCCTACCTCACCTCTTCCCCTCGCACTACCAGGCCCCACGCAGGGAAGGATTGAAGCAGGCGACCCGGACAAAGACTCGCCCTCAACGGTCGCCTGCTCTCGAACCTTCCCTGCCCTTTAAATACCCCCCCAGCGACGCGCTATGTGCAGGCCAGCTCCCTGGCCTGTGCACCACCCAAAACCACCCCAGGGGAAACGCTGCGCGTTCCCCACAGGGCCCTCCTTATGCCCACTGCTTGTCCATGGACCCTCTTCCCCCTTTTTACTACTTCTAGATCACTGTCTCCCTGTGGGACAGTACAGAAAATATTATCAGGCATATTGGTACAAAAACGTATTTGGTTGTTTCCTTAACAACTATTCTTTGGTTAATTTGTATATTTGTTTCTAGCTTTTGATGTGTTCGTTTTTTGGTACAAAAAGTATTCAGTTGTTTATTTAACAACTCCTGATTTTTTTTCATACTTTGTTTATATAATTGTTTTGAATTTTTGAGGTGCTTGTTTTGATTTTCTAAATAATTTACAACTAAACTAAACACCACAACAACCAACTCACATTAACTGTTCCTTTCCACCATACTCAAAATCTAAAAAATGCTTTTTGGATCCCTTGCGTTATTTTGCATTTGGTTGAGTAAATTCTTTAGATCATGGCCCTATTTCTCAATGGTTGCTCTTAAGCGAGTATAGTATTACAACAATGTTCTCCTTTCTTGCAGACAGCTCTCTGTCAGAGAACAGGGCACAGTTTTTATCCTTGAGGATCACTAACAGAGCCAAGCCATGCATGATAGATACAGCAAGATGCAATTAATGGAGGTGTGAGTGGTGGTTTTGGGTTACTACATTGAAGCAACAACCTTCCTCAACACTCATTACGAAAACCTTTCCAGAAATCAAAAGGAAAAATTGCCTATTATTTACTTTTTATATTTAGGGGTGTTCATGGTAGACACATTAGTAACGTTTTTCCAGATCTTTGACAGAAATTCAAATGATGGTTGGCTAACTCGGCCCTTTAATGTCCTGAGATTGATACTGGAGTACCATTAAATTGGGTAACGATATCACTCCTCTAATTATTTTGCTGTAGTACAGATGGATTTGGATTCGATACAGAGACAGTGTGAAGAAGGGGGTAGGTCGCCATAAACAGGACTGACCCTGTGCTGTGATGTCTTTCTCAGCCTCTGTGGACAAGTTTTGCCTCTTTTACTAGCTCACCCCTTGCCGTGCAATGAAAGGAGTGAAACTGCTAACACAGATTAAACAGTGTGAAATGAGTCAACAGCAGTGAAAAGGCTCCTATGGATGTCAGATTTTCGTCTATATTATTATAGCAGGCTTTGCGTGTTAGCAGTATCATTGCTTCGCTATTTTGGCAGATCATCACGTATTTGATATGTGCAAGTGCAGCATTGGCGCTCACTCATTTTAAACAAATGTAGTATTGATTACTATTATTTGACATCTCACGAAGGCGAAGACCATGGATGCATCATTATTCCACAGAAGGCATTTTAATCATTTTGCAGACATGTCTTCTCTGTGGTCTTGATCCTTTTGAGCAGGGACCAAAATAGTGTGGTCTGCTGCCTAAGTTGCAAAGTTTGGGACTTGGACACCAGGGCAGACATACCAGCTTCCTCCACATGACAGCATTTTGTGATCTTGAAAAAATTGCTTTGCCTCCTTTTCCCCCCATCTTCTTTAACTATTATCAGTTAGCATTGTTTTAGGTCAGTGCGTGCCATCAAGAAATGGGACAAATACTGGATGAAGGCAGATCTGGTGATAAGCTGATGTTATGTCCAGGTCAGGATAAATGCTCACTTCTACTATTGAAGCAGCATTTTTCCAAAATTGCGGAGGGTGTGTCTGTCTGGGATGACACGTTTGTATAGTGCTATTAAGACTACACAGGGTCTAAATCTGCCCGTGCGTTTCCAAATTATGGAGAAATCCCCTCAGAGCTTTCAGTTCTCTCTATGATGCTGCTGCCCTCAAATTCGTTTAATTTATCCCTCATGGTTGTGGGAATATACCTGACCCTGTGTGCTATTAATTTGACATTTCTGCCAAGAACAACGTTGTGACTAACCCCGTTCACACAATTCCCTCCCTTAAGAACAATTAGTTTGTTACTTTGCTGATGCCTTGCATAACATCACTGTTTCTGGTGAGTTTAGCTCTAAGAAGAGTTTCAGTATCATTTGGTGGGATCCACTTAGAACGGAGGTGGTACCTTTCTGATATGTAGGGCTTCCCTCAGCTTTTCTTGACTTCAACTGCAGTGTGATTGAGAATAAACCCATGAGGTTTATGATCTTGCCCCCAAAGTCCAGTATGGTTGATGCCCACTTGTTGCAACACTATCTTTGGAAGGCCTCTAGCTACAAACTTCTTCAGAATTACTTTGTACTTTTCACCTGAGTTGATCATCATGTTCACTGTCTTTCTGCTCACCTTGACCTCTTCCTTATCGTGGCCTCCATCGCCTACCATCAAAAAACACCCCTCCTCTTCTAAGCTAAGTTGCTTAATCAACCATGTTAATGAGGACGGTTCTGCAACATTTTCTAATGTGGCCTCTCCGTTCATATTTTGAGAATGTGGTTCAGATTGCAGGACAGTCTCTGCCGAATTGTGAGTGATTGGGACTGTCGAAGTAATACCAACGCCGCTTATCCTTCCTATTTTGCTTTCCTGTCTCAACACTTGCATCATCTCTGCATTCTTCGTGATCTACGTTCTGTGCATGGATTTGCATTATCTTGCTTGGATGTCAGTTTTTGTTACTTCTCTATTTGGGTTTTATAAGGCACCGGTGCATTTTATGGAGTGTTCTTTTGATCCCTCTTTGACACAGTTCTTCCCTGAGCTTGCTTTCCCGGTTCTGCAACATAAACGTATCTCCTTACTCTCTTGGCCAATTGCATGTAAAAGTTGTAGGATGCACCTAAACCTCTCAGGGCCATGATGTGACGTTCTACAGTCTCCTCAACCTCTGGAATCTTCATGCCAAAATAATGTCTTTCCAAAACCACTCTGATTTTCCCTTCAAGATGTTTGTCCATTTGTTTCATACATATTTCCAATCCATTAAGGCCTACAGCCTCTTCAGGTCTGTACTCGTGGAGGTTCTCACATTTCTCCTGCTCCTGACAATTCATAAATACAGACACCTTCCTGCCTACCCCATAGTTGGTGTTGTTAGCTGCATTTATATAATTTTCAAAGCTTTGTGCCATCTCTTACTCTTAATGGGTGGTTCACCTGGCATTGGTAGGAACTGTGGGGGTCCGGCAAATTTTGCATATTGTTATTTACGTCTTGATCAGTGTTATTTGCTTCTTGTGGACCACTGTATTCCGTGAGGCAGTCACCTGCTGGGATCCCTTCTCAGGCAGGGAAAGTATTGTGGTAATGTGGGTTTGTCGCTATTGTATTAGTGTTGTCAGCCTTACTTTTCTTCTCTCTGATGTTCATTGGTTTTAAGTTTCTTTCCTTTTTGTCTAGATTTCCATATGTCGTCTTACGCCTTCTGCACACCGCTTAAGCATACTAGCGTTTGAAGCCATTGTTTCTGGCCAGTCATTAATTCACCTTTTCCACTTTTTTTCCTACAGTATGATATCTTTTAACCTTAGGCTATATCCAATTAATTTTTCTCTTTTTGCTTAGTTCCGTTATTGAAGGGAATGATGTCTTCTTGCACTGAGCGCTGCTGCTGATTCTCATTGTTATTTCTGTGCCCTTTCAACTGTGCAGTGACAGTGGTGCAGGCGTTCCAATGTAAGGCAACCTTTCAGCAGTACCACTGTGCGGAAGTCTTTCATCACTTTTCCTTGCCTCTGCTTACATCCTTTTGTTTAGCTGCAGCCCACAAGTGCAGTGTTTGGGTTGCTCTGCAAGTCAGAATGTTTGGAACAGAGTCTACCCCAGAAATTACAGACTGTGGTCTGAGCATTCTGATTGCCTGAGCGGAGGTCTATAGTAGAATGCATGTGCTGATTTTGCTTTATAGAGCTCGTGCAAGGGCCGTACCGGGACTTATGAGCCCAGAAGACAAAGTTAAAGTCTCGACCCTATTGAGGGTACTTAACACGGTATACAGGCTCATAACTCCCAATATGGCCCATAGGTGAGGTCTGTAAAGATATCATAACCCATGCCGCTCTTAAAAAGATTTGGCATACATACAAGTATATAGACAATGTTAATGTTAGTACAATAATCCTCCTTGGAGGTCGCAGGGAGTTGACTTTGGGTATTCTCTGCACTGCTGGTAGCCATGGAATGGAGCATTCACAACAAGTGCAGGCTATAACAGTTCTTGTAGCCTGAAGATTGTCCAATGGGAATTCTCCCTCAACATTCCAAGGGTTATAATTCAGCCATAATCACCCATTCGACAGGTTGGAATGGGTGGTAACGGACCGAAGCCCAAATTAAATGCACAAGGGCCTTTAACGAGGGTCCCGGTGCCGTTACCACCTGTTCCAGGCTGTAGGATGGTTGATTATGGCTATTAGCACCCCGGGTTGCCAAACTGGTAACCCGGGTGCTGATAGCCATGTCTGACTCGAGATGTCTCAAGCGGAGCCCCTCCTCCATTTCTATGGTGGCCAGAGGAAGACGGGTAAGTGGGGTTTGGAGGGACGGGGAAATGAAGGATAAGGTTAGGGAGGTTGGGGGAAGATTGCGGTTGCTTGGAATGTGGGCTTGGATTGTGAGATTGCAACCGTGATCGGTTGCTCCCCCCCACCCTGGTTGCTAATCATGCAATAAATCCTCATTTGTAATTGTAATTGGTTATTTATAACACGCTTAATAGTGAGAGATCTCTAAGCGCGGACCCAGGGGTCGAAACTGTGTTGCTCAGTGTTGTCTTGTTTCCAAGGCGTGCGCATTGCCCCTGAGCTATCCTCCCGACACAGTGGGAGGGCATTACCTGTCAAGTAATGATTCAGGGCCCCACGCTCTGGCTTTAAAGTGAGCTTAACTACTTCTAGATCTCAGTTTCCCTGTAGACAGTATTACGAAACATATTAGTACACAAAGTATTGGTTATTTGTTTAATAATTCATGCTTTTTAAGATGTTATTATTTTGTTTGTTTGTATAATATGTGTAGTTCTTGAGGGTTTGTTTTAATTTTCTAAACAAATATCAACTACATTAATCAGTGGAACAACCAACCCACCCTGCTCAAAATGTAAAACATTTATTTTGGATCACATGAACTGTTTTGCTCAGCTGAAGTGAACCATTTTTATTCTTCATATATCTTTTTGCAATTTGGCAAATGGTGGTGAACTAGTTGGGGGTATGAGAGAGGTGTTCCTGGTTCATCAATATACACTTATCAGGAAGGATACTATTAACATGGTCTCCCCCTTCCCATCAGGCAGCAATCAGAGCACGGGGCACAGTCCTTGAGTACCACTAACAGAGCAAAGCCATATACATTACACCAACGAGCAACTAATGGCGGTGTTAGAGGAGGTTTTGGACAAGAACCTGCTTCGGCCAAGACTCAAGCTTCCTCAACATTCATCACAAAAACACCAGTATAGCAAAACCAGATATGTGACAGAATTCAAATCCTGGCAGGGTCCTCTAAACCCTTCATCCTCCTGTGGTCAATACATTGAGTACCATTAAATTGGGTAATAGTATCAGCTGTTATTACAGTGCTTAGAATCGGGAGTAAAGAAGCATGAAGTGCTACTAAAAGCCTTGATATTGTCATTATGCATATTATAATTTCTTACGCTCACCCTCTAATTATTCTGTTATAGTGCAAAACGATTTCGGTTTGATCCGGCGGCAGATGGCGGAAGTGGGGAGGCAGACATTAAAAATACAAGTACTTGTGTGCCACATCAGGTATTGCCTCTTTTTCCAGGCTCTCCTCTGGCCTACTAATGAAAGCTGTGCAACCGCTAACAGAGATTCATAAATACCAGTGAAAAGACCCCCTCGGATGTCGGTTTTACAGTACATGCCATGGAGCAGGCTTTGCAGATGAGAAGTCTCATCATTGCTGCAGTGTTTTAAAAGTTCACCCTGTATTTTGTGTGTGCAAGTGTGTCAAAGGTGCTTAACGGTTTTAATAAATATATTGTTAATTGCTTTCATTTGACATCTCACTAAAGAGAAGAGCATAGCTGCATCTTTATTTATTCAACACAAGGCATTTTAATAATGTTGCAAACATGCATTGTTTGTGGTGGTCCTGAGCCCATGGAGGAGTTTGAGAAAGGATGTGGTTTGCTGTCTAAGTCAACTTTAGGAATTGGACACAAACACTCGAATCCTTAGAAGTGTTTCAGTTCAGTGTGTGCTGTGGAATATTGACCATTTATGGCATGCATGATTATGCTGAATTGTTTTTAGGATCACTTAGGATCACTTATGGCAAAGTGAAATCAGTAATATATTCTTTTCAATTGCACATCTGGTGTACTTCTAGGCACATTTTTAAGCACTATGCAGCAGAGTCCTAAAACTAACGCAAGTGAAGAAAACCATATCGAGGAAGCACATTTTTCCTTTGTGGTAGTTTTAGAAATGTCACCTTATTATTAAAGGTGACCCGCACATTGCTTGAGGGCTCTGCTGCAGTGCAAACCTTACATACACTAGTTCCAGGAGCGCAAAATGTATAGCTGACCCCCATGAGCCTCGTGTGTGCCGGGAGCGAAGTGTAAACAAACAGAAACATTTCTATCCATTTGGAGGGATACAAATGTACTTGCAACAGTCGTGGTTTAAACCACAGCTGCTACACTTGCAGACAAATTCATGACAGTGGGCCTCATTACACGGTATGCGGTAACCATGGCACTATTAGCGCCATGGTTGCCGCTGGTATTTTACCGTGTCCGCCTTGGTGGATGGCGGCATTACCACCCTACTCCAAGGTGAGCGGGGGCGGTAATTCCCCATTCACCAAGGCACTTCCCCATTCCCATTTTTGCCCCCATAGTGCTCAATGGGAATGGGGAAGGAGCTAATTACGGTACCGCAAATTGCAGTACCGTAATTAGCACCAAGGTCCCTTTGCTGGTCCCTACTTTAACGGCTGGTGTAGACCAGCCGTTCAGGTCGGGTCCCGCAAAGGGACCTCGTAGTAAGGCGCTAAGGGCCTCATTCCGAGTACGGCGCTAACCAATGGCGCTATTAACGCCTTGGTTGACGCCGTACCCGGACCGGCAGCGCCTTGGTGGATGGCGGAATTACCGCCCCATTCCAAGGTTGGCGGGGCGGTAATTCCCCAATCCCCATTTACCCTTCCCCATTCCCATTCTTGCCCCATAGGGCATAATGGGAGTGGGGAAGGCGTTAATTACGCCACCGTAAATTACGGTGGCGTAATTAACATCAAGGTCCCTTAGCGCCATGGTTTTTAACACCTGCTAAAAGCAGGTGTTAAAACCTCCATGGCGCAAAGGGAACTCGGAGTATGGCGGTAAGGGATTACCGCCACCGCTCTCGTTAGCGGTGGCCGCTATCCCTTACCGCCATACTCGGAATGAGGCCCAAAGTGTTTAACGGCGCTGCAGCCTTTTACGGCACCGTTAAACACTTAGCGCCAGGGTCGTAATGAGGCCCAGCGTCAGAAACAACCCTGTCCTGCTTTCCACATCTCCCTGTGCTGTTCCCAACAGGCGCAGTGAAGTGTGCCTCGCTTCTGCTCATTTCAAAGCGCATCCCATTTGTGAATTTGGAATGCACATTGAAATGAGCAGACACCCCACTTTATTTTAATATTGGTGCTCCCTAGATCATGCTTGATGAGGTGCAGAGCATTGTTTGTTCCGGAACTCCCCTTCCATGTCTCATTACGGGGGCAAGAAGAACCCAACACAGATGTTCCATGGCCCATGGAGGAAGGTGGGGCGACACATTTATCTCAGAAGTTTGTTATAGCCAACCCAACTTTTCATCTTTTAGAGGTTGGTCAAATGAATGGCAACTATTACTTTTGATGGTTTTGTTCTGTGTTCTGTGGCTACTGTCTTACCTTTCCAAATCACCTTTGTCTTTCCCCGCTTAATGTATGACCCGTTTGTCCCCTCCAGACTTCACAAAGCACATGTCAGTTGGTGTGAAGACTTGTTGAGGCTGAAGTTCCATGGGCTATGAGTTTGAATTTCCAATGAGACATGATGCTTTTTGGTCCTTCATATGGTGCCGACAATTTAACCTTCTGTCCAGACTTAGCTTTTCCTTTAACACAAAGTGCATTCTGGTAGTGGTGCTGGTGGAATTTCAATTGAACCATTGGCACAGTAGCAGCAATTTGTTACAACGTAAGACTGGAAACATGGCGTGTCTGTGATACTGAGCCATTTTATGACCCTATTCCCGCAATACCTGTCCTCTATCATCCTCAATGAACTCATTCTCAATCTCTCACTTTTATTTACACTCTCTCTCCGTCTCTATTTCCTGTGTCTCTTTATTTATTTATTTATTTCTCTCTCTCTCTCTCTGTGCTCCTCAATCTCTGTCTTCCACCTCTCCTGCACAACACCCTGCTCTCTCTCCCTTGCTATTGCTGGCCAGCTCTCAAATGTATCCTGTATTATTTCTCCTACAAATAGAATTATGCATACCTTGTCAATTTTCTGCTTAAAAAGAAATATGCGCATTCTAAATGCTGCAAGAAAGCAACGTAACACTTGAAAAATACTGTTAAAATGTATTTGTGAGGAAAACTGGAGAAACATTGGTGAAACCAGAGATCATCTTTTCAATACAATAGGAAAACAAACATTAAAAATAGGAAACACTAGACATAGTTGAATAGCTAATGCAGTACATGGACCTGTGTTCAGCTTGTGGGCAAGAAATTTCTTCTTCTTATTTTTTTATTTAATGCATGTGGCTAAAATATCTAGCCTTGACTGGCCTCCAGGGGGCGCGGATGGAGGTTGCCTGATTGTGGAAATCGGGGTATCCACTCTAGCCACCGAAAACACTTTCATCGAATTAAAATCCAACTAAATTTATCAATTGAAAGCCTTTTCCATCGAAATGCACTTTCATTGAATATATTTCGTTGGATTTCGATTTTGAAGCAAATCAAAACGATTTTTATTTTTAACATTGGGTTATATTTATTTAAATTTAAATATAGCCACATTCAAATGTTTAAAGAATAACTGTTACAACTGTAATAACTGTCATATTTTTATATTACACATTTATATTAAATAATTAACTTCTATCATTTATAAATATTTAATAAAAATAATTAAAAAATACCTTCAGCTATCCCTCTGTACATAAAATATCATATCATAACTGTTCTATCATTTAAAGTTTTCTTCCAATCGTTTTATTTTTTGTCCACTAGATGTCGATGTTTGTTAACTTTTCGTCTTTTGAATAAACGCATTTCATCTATTTATTTGATGTTTATGTCACAGTACCACGTACGACGTGATCACCATTTTGGAAATTATCTTTTGCGATTTGGGAGTTCCTGTTTTTTAAATGGTTTTTGAAACGTTTCATGTTTCTTTCTTTGGATTACATTTTTTTATCGATTTCTCGTGGTCTTGGACTCTTTTTGTCATGGATTTTTAGCAGATTACAGGATGATTTTCGGATTTTATGGATTTTTGTAACTTCCTTTGGGTTCTTTGCGTTTCTTTGGATTTCGTTTTTTTTATTGGTTTGAATTTGCCATTTTTGGAATTGTTTCCTCTTTCTTGGATTAGTGGTACCCCTGGAATTGGTGAGTTCTTTTGTTAAATTTAACATTTAATATTGAAAGCTACACTGTTTAGAAATATTAATTTATCCGTTTTATCAAAATTTAGAATGCATTGCTTTAACCTTTCCTCTGAATCTCTATTTCTTTCGTTGATGTGTTTTTTTCTTTTGATATTGTTTGTGCAATCACCATTTCTTGAGTTGATTGTTCTATTTTGAGCTGTTTAAAAAGGTCCACAATGTTGGATTTTGTGTTTTAAAAGATTTATTCAGTCCGTTGTGCCACCCTTCCAGTTTGTCATTAGTTCTGGCATGTCCTTCTATTACCGAATTGAAACAGTTCCACGCATTTTTGTTGTATCTTGGTTTTCTTCTTGCGCCATTTCTTGTTAATTGTCTGATCCATGTGCTGTCGAAGTAATCTAAAAGTGATTCGAGGCAGTGTTCATTTTATTTTTTAACTCTGATTCGGTTAAATGGGCATTATAATTTTCAACGTGATCAATAGGTACAAAAGCAAGTGCAAATAATAGTTTTATATTATGCTGAAATTCCAAATCACTAATATATCTTGATTGCATTCCTAGATGTTGTAATTTCCTCTATACTGCCTGTGTAAAATGAAAGAAACAATCTTGGATTTGACATGATTGAAAAGTCTCTGAAAATGCTTTCATTTTGAACTTCATAATCAAGTACTGTGATTTGTGGTGAATTAGGAGTAATGTTGTCTCTAATGAACCTGAAAATATGTTTATACATGTCTTCTGTTTTATTGGGAATCACCACATAGACTAATGGCACAAGAGTGTCTTCTACCATGCCATGGATGCTATAGAATTGTCTGAATAGTTATGGCATATTTTAAAAGTTGCATTCCCATGCCAGATTTTTGAATATTTGAGGTTCTCCATGTTTCTTGCTGTACGGAACATCAGCAGTTTTTGTTCATTTACATCTTTAGTGAACAGCATGAAATTGTCATTTTTCTCAGTTACCTGTAACTCAACTCATTAATTTTGTTAAATGTTTCTGCCACTTTGGGAAACTTGTCTATTTTTTGCCTTTGTTTGTTTATTTGTGGCTTCTGTCCTGCCACATTAAACATCTGTTTGGTGCATACGTGCTTTATGACAGATCCGCTTGCCTCTTCTTTGTGTTCATTAGCTAATTTTTTATGTCATCAATTGTTTTTTTTATCATTGTGTTTGTGCTAGCTGGCAAATGATTGTGATCAATTTGCTGAATTACCCTTTCCTCATGACTGATAGCACGTCCTTTGCATTTACTTTTGTAATATTCCGTACATTTCCAATATATACGTTCATTAACCTGTTTCTCTTGGTTGTATGTGAATCCTAAATAAGCTAGTTGCTTTTTCCCATTTTTGAGGTAATAAATTCCATACTTTCTGCCATTTTTATCATTAGCTGTACGTTATTATGGAGATTAAAAACACTTACCAATACTGTGAATTAACAATGTACTCTGACTTTGCTTCGATAATCAGTTCGACTCCCTCAGCACAAAATGAATAATGCGACGTTATGAGCAACTGTCACTTTGCCTCACCTCATAACATAGGGTGCTTTACTCTTACAACTGATATTTCCATCGAACATATTGACATTCTCAATGGACAGGTTTCGATGGATAAGTACATGTAATTGAAAAGATAGCATTTCGATTAATTTATTTTCGATCCATTTATTTCGATAGATTTGTTTTGCAATGGTTAATTTAAGATGGAAAGACTATAAACCGAAATCGGCCACACAGAGCAGGAGATCCACTGTGTGTGTGTGTGTGTGTAGAGGAGCGGGAAGCCGAATGTGCTTTCCTGGTGAGCGGGCCTGCTCGAGGACACCAGCTCCCAGTCGAAGCAGCGAGTGAACTACTGAGGGCCAGAGCCACCCCCCCCCCAAACGAGGATACCAACTCGGAAGTGGACCCCTGGGGGATTTCCCACGAGCCAGGCCACCAGGGAGAAATCCACATCCAGAGCCGCGTAACCCCTGTTTGAGGGACGTGGCTCGGGTAGTGATCAGCAGTCGGAGCCGCCTAGTTGGAGCGAGGAGCTAGCCATGAGGGGTGGGGCAGCAGGTACGTCGGCCTGCAGGGCTGCTGGAGGGGGACAGGAGAGGGTCAACAAGTTGCTCCGGTGCACCCAGGGAGATTAAGGTGCCAGGAAGGGACAGTAAGAAGGCACAGTGATCCTGGGAGTGGGCTGCCCCTCGGCCAAAACGAAAACCATCCGGGAGGTGTGGGCCCCCGGGACTGTCCCGGCCCATGGGTAGACTGGAGTAGCTGGAGGTTCCTGTCGGTGTGTGGCTGGTGGTGAAATTCACCAATGCTGAGTGGCTGGGATTCACAAGGGGTAGACTGGGCATACAAGGTGTCGACAGTGGAGCCCCCCCTCTGGGCCTCTGGCCACGCGTGTGAAACCTGACTGGGTCCACCGGAGGAGGAACTCTGTGGGCCCCGATCCCAGGGCGTGTGCCTGCCTCGCCTGGAGTGAGGTTGACCCCCCACCCCCATAGTCTGCAGAGTAATCAGCACAGGACAAGTGCTAACGGGGGAGACGGCCCCTTTCTGGGTGCCTCACTTCCGTGTAATACTGTATGGCGTTTAAGGCAAAGCTGGCTAAATTTGCATGCCCTGGCAAAGTGGATTGCATAGAGCATACCTCAGGGAAGGCCATGGCGGCCGGGGGGGAGGATTTGACGGCCATCAAGAAGGATGTCACCTCACTGCTAGACAAGATCCAAAGTATGAGGGCTGACATCAGGGCCAAGGTTGATGAGATGAATGTGCGAATTGACAAAATGGAGGAGAGACTGCAGTCGAATGCAATCAATCCTCTTTGGACACCATGGAGACTCAAATGGACGTGAGAATGGGCGAAATTGAGAGGAGAGAGGCAGAGAGGGTTTTGAAGATGGATGACTTTGAAAACCACGAAAGGAGGAATAACCTCTGTTTTTTTGGGATGCCAGAGACAGAAGGGGAGACAGAAAGGGACCTCAGGCAGAGGATACATGAAATCAGAAAACTCCTTTTCGAAGATGACTCAATTGACAAGATGAAAATTGAGTTCACAGGGGCGGTGGCTCGGTTAGAAGTCTTGGCGCGTTTCCATAACTATCTGGACAAGTTAAAGATATTGGAGAAGGCTAGAGCGATGGGCCCTGTGATCTTATGCATAGCAAGAATCACAGTTTTTCAGGATCTGTCCTCCCTTACCCTTGCGAAGGGAAGATTGTATTTGCCACTAATGAAATGGCTGAACGAAAAAGAGGTCAGATATAGATGGGGATTCCCGTTCTGGACGGTCGTAAGTACAGGCTGTCCACAGAGGAAGAAATAAACCGAGTCTCTGGAGAGCTGTTGGGTGAGACTACCCCGGGCCCTGAAGGAGACAATGGAGATAAACAATGGCGCATTAAAGGACCCAACAGAAGATGAGTCCCTGGCACAAGGAAATTTATGAAGCTGAATACTTCTCCAGCTAACACGTTGTGACTGCATTTCTGGAGTATGCCTGAGGGGGGGGCACTAATGGTTCCAATATGGCAGAGTCCACCTATGGACTCTGGGGGGAGAGGTCGAAGTTAAACTTGAATTTGAAAACAGTATTGATGTTATTTCTCAGGGTACAGGTATGTGGCTTTGTGTGGTGTAGAAGCGGTTCATGCTTAGTGTGTTGATAATGTTTGGGGGCAACGGTGTGGGGGCACCAGATTTGGAGGTGACAAGAGAGGGGTCTGGCATCACAGGCTCGGTTGGTGGTTCGGCACTCGACTAGTGAAAGTAACTGGAAGGGGCTTGGACGCCTGGGGGAGGAGGGGAAGGGAAGGCAGGGGGAGGGTTTTTTGAGATAATTACATGGCTATGGTATTGTCCACTTATGGACTTTTTCATTACACTGGGAGGGTGTTGACTCAGAGGTGAATGGGTGGTTTTGTTAAGAGACGTTATACTATTTGACCCGATGAAGGGGAGGACTGGGGACATCTTACGGGTAGATACATTGAATGTGAAAGGACATCATCCCCCTGCCAAGAGGTCTTTGGTTGCAAGGGAATTTAGAAGGTCGGAAATTGACGTCTTATTGCTTCCGAAGACCAAGTATCTGAGGGGAGAGGAGCGCAGGATTCCCTGTGGCCTGATCGGGGCGGGGGAGGGGTACGGGGGATCAGGTATAACAAAGAAAGGAGGAGTAGGGATTGTGGTCTGTAGAGGACTCAGGATGGAAGTCACTACGGTGTGGTCAGGCTCAGAGGGGAGGGCGGTGTTGGTCTCAGATTTGATTAAAAAAATTAAGTTCACATTTGCCACAATTTATCCTCCGAATCAGGGACAACAGTGGTTTCTGCAGAGAACTTTGGAGAGAAAGTCCTGAGTGAAGGACTGGGACATCTTATAGTTGGGTGAGACCTTAATGTTTGGATGGACGGGCGGGTGTGGAGTTGGTAGGCTTGGTTCCTGTCTGTTGAGGTAATGCTTTGCAATGGTCTTTGATTTTCCTTCGGAGAAGGTCAATTTTGTGTATCATGGCAGCTTGAATACTGGCACACCAAGCTTCATCTTTGATTATTTCATCCGGTGTATTTGGGGGGGAGATGAGCTCTTTAAAAATGGCAAAGATTTCTTTAGAGTGCGATTTGGCATTAGAGATTTGTGTGTTGAAGGCGTTGGCTTTGGCAGCGGGGATAGCTGTTTTGTATTGGTGGGAGATTAAGTTGAATTTGTTTTTGGCACTGCTGCAGGGGTTGGTTTGCCAGTTTTTTAGTGCTTCTCTTTTGCGGGAGCACATTGAGTGCAGTTTTTCAGTGAACCAGGGTTGGTGTGTAGTGATTTCTTTTCTTTTTTCCATTCAAGTGGTGCTATTTCATTAATAGCTTTAGTGATGATATCTTTGTAGATGTCTGCTAGGATATTGGGGTCATTAGCGAAAGGGGGTGCTAGTTCGGGGGTGTTGAGGTAAGGGCACAGGTTATCCTCTTTAAGCTTTTTAGAGCTTCTGACTTGTGCAGCGATAGCAGGGGTCAGAGTTTTGTGGATTTTAGTGATGGGAACAGAGAATTCGATACAGTTGTGGTTAGTGAGGTGTTAGAGGTGATAGTAGTGAGGCAATTATGGTCCGCAATCCAATCTAGAATGCGGCCTTTGGAGTGAGTTGGACTTTCTACTTTCTGGGTGAAGCCTAAGTCACTAAATTCCTTGGTGAGAGTGACCGCAGGTTTGTCTTTAGCATCATTGAATCCCAGATTGAGGTCTCCTAGTAGAAGGGTTTTAGTGGAGCTTTTGATATTATTACTGAGAATGTGGATGATGTTTTCCTGAGAGTCTAAGGTGAGGCCTGGGGGACGGGATAGTAAGTGAATATTGATGGTACTGTGGGTGACAGTGTGAGTTTGGCCGATAAGAGGTCAGAGTTGCTGGTCGAGGAGTGACTGACAAGAGCTGTAGTTTCTCCTTGTAGATGAATGCTACTCCGCCTCCTATTCGTTCTGGTCTGTCTTGTGTGTGTATGGTGAAGCCTGGTGGTAGTGCAAGTGCAATGGTGGGGCCTGATGCTTCATGTAACCATGTTTCTGTGATGGCTAATAGGTCAATGTTGTTGTTGGTTAAGAGGTCATGAATATCTGATGCATGAGCTGGCAGGGAGCGGACATTGCGGAGGGCACATTTGATGTGAGGTGTGTTTAGTTTGTTAGTGGAGGCGTGGGTGTCGGTTGTGTCTGATATGCTATGTGTGGTGACATTGTGGGGTATGGTTTGGTTAGTGGGTGGTTGTTTGTAGGTATGTGGAAGTTCAGTGTGAGGGATGTGTTTGGAAGTGGTGCGGGAGCTCAGTCTATAGTTTCTGTGTTCTATGGGAGGGGGTTGTGTGCTGATTTCTGCAGTCAGTGGGCGAGCTCTAAGTCTTTCTAGTCTATACATTATTGTGATGCAGGGTGCAGGGGGTGCGTCTGTGACAGGTGAGTGTGTTTGTGAGGTATCCAGGGCAGTGGGTTGAGTGGGATTGGAGAAGGGGCTTTGTGGAGTGGGTGTGATGGGGCGGAGTGAGGTGTAAAGTTGGTGATCAGCGAGTGTTGCAAGGAGAGTGAGCAGCATTGTTCTATGAGGGGTTATACAGGAGTGAAGGGACCACCACTGCAGAAGAGCTTAAGAACTATGTGGGAGAGTCCTGTCTCACAGGGGAGGAGTCCAGGATTCTAGACGCACCAATCACGGGAGAAGAAATCAAGCTTGCGATAGGGTGCTTTCAGCTTGGGAAAGCACCAGCAGAGGATGGTTTCACCTCAGGTTTTACAAATCCTTTGCCTCGGCCCTGCTCCCCTTCCTGACGACACTGTTCAACGACATAATGGAGACTGGGCTCCGGTCTCATTTGTGCAGGCCCTCATATCAGTGATACCAAAGGAAGGCAGGGCCCCGCGATCTTGTGGCTCATATTGCCCAATTTCCCTTTTAAATTTAGATGCAAACATATATAGAGTTTTGGAGCAAGACTGGAGGGTCGCCTGCTGAGAATGGTTCACTCAGACCAGGTGGGGTTTGTCAAGGGACACCAGGGAGTAGATACCATGAGGAAAACATTGCATTTAATAAACAGGGATCATGGCTGGCTGGATGACCTCACTCTCCTCTCCGTCGATGCCGAGAAGGCCTTTCATAGGGTGGAGTGGGCCTTTCTGAAAGCAGTGCTTGCCAAATTTGGGACAGCCAAGAGATTCATGAGGGGTATTATGGTGATCTATTCCTCCCAAAGGATATGTGTGGCAGTGAACAGGGGATACTCATGTTGGTTTGGCCTGAGAAGAGGCACGAGGAAAGGTTGCCGGCTTTCTCCGGCTCTCTTTGTACTCTCACTGGAACCTCTAGCCTATAGCCTGAGAGAGGACTGTAAAATAGTAGGATTTAGGGTAGGAGAGAAGATGTACAATGTCAGACTCTACGCAGACAACATGCTACTGCAGGTGGTTAACCCGCTGACCTTGGTGCCGACTGCGGTTGCTTTGAATGAACAATATGGCTTTATGGTGGGATTTAAGATTAACAAGGTGCAAATCAGTTCTCTTCTCACTGGATAGAAAAAGGGATGACGATATGCAGCGTTTCTCACTCTTGGGTATGATTCACCCTAGGTTTTTGTACCTGTTCCAAATGCTTCTAATTCAGATTCCCAACATCTACTTCAGAGCTGCCCAGCTTAGGGTACTACTTCAGAGCTACCAAGAGAATTCTTCTGAGGTTTCTGTGGCAAGGGAAAAAGCCCAGGGTTTCTAGCGTGGTCCTAAGTCTCTCCATGGACAGTAGGGGTGTGCCACTGCCGGATATACACTTGTACTACAAGGCTGCCCAGCTTAGGGTACTACTTCAGAGCTACCAAGAGAACTCTTCTGAGGTTTCTATGGCAAGGGAAAAAGCCCAGGGTTTCTAGCGTGGTCCTAATTCTCTCCAAGGACAGTGGGGGTGTGCCACTGCCGGATATACACTTGTACTACAAGGCTGCCCAGCTTAGGGTACTACTTCAGAGCTACGAAGAGAACTCTTCTGAGGTTTCTGTGGCAAGGGAAAAAGCCCAGGGTTTCTAGCGTGGTCCTAAATCTCTCCAAGGACAGTGGGTGTGTGCCACTGCCGGATATACACTTGTACTACAAGGCTGCCCAGCTTAGGGTACTACTTCAGAGCTACCAAGAGAACTCTTCTGAGGTTTCTGTGGCAAGGGAAAAAGCCCAGGGTTTCTAGCGTGTTCCTAAGTCTCTCCAAGGACAGAGGGGGTGTGCCACTGCCGGATATACACTTGTACTACAAGGCTGCCCAGCTTAGGGTACTGATGCTGCACCTTAGACAGTGGGGAGACCCACAATGGGTAGGATTAGACAACCTCCATCTACGACCGGCCATGGTGGGAGAATCGTTGTGGATCCCCAGTGCTCAGTTAACAGGCAGGATACAGGAACACCCTATTCTAGGAACTATTTGGAGTATTTGGCAACAAGGATTGGGAATGAGTGGCATTACACCGTGGCCATCACCGCTGGGACACCTGTGGGTTCCCGGAGTCAGTGACACCATACCGAACCCGGAAAGGTTTCAAACATGGTACGAAGCAGGGCTAGAAAGGATTGGACAACTGTGGAGGGACGGAAGGTTCATCTCAATAGTTGAGGTAGAGGATTGGGTACGCTCTCAGTCTTCCAGTACTTACAATTTAAGGGGGCCCTAACGTGTGGGGCGTGGAAACAAAAGTTACAAAGTTACAAAGGGAGCTTAGACCCTTAGACCCTTTGAAAAGATCTCAGACTCAGCATCTGACTCCAGGGGATTGATTTTGCACTGTATAGGGCCCTAGTTGAGACAAAAAGGGGGTCCACTGATAGATTGAGACAATGATGGGAGGGAGACCTGGAGATAGAACTTGACCCTCAAACTTGGCAGACACTGTGCCGTGGCTCTCTCAAGACGTGAACTCCTGTCAGCACAAGTTGCATGCTATTAAATTATTTCACAGGTGGCAATATGATCCAGTGAGTCTTTAAAAAATGTATCCATCTGTAAGTCCAATGTGCTGGCATGAGTGCGGATCGAGGGCCGACTACTGGCATATGTCGTGGTGTTGTGTGATGGTTCAGTCTTATCGGGACGAAGTTCTGAACTGGATTAGGAACTTAAATGGGATCCCAAGAGTTGAAACACTGGTGCTGGTTCTTTTGGTCTATAGGAAGTGGAGGGTGAATACACTAGACTGCCGAAAATGGTTCATGGCCTACTTCTTGCAGGGAGGGCACGCCTGGCAATACATTGGAGGAGAGAGTTGCCACCTCGAAAGACAGAATAGATCAACACGGCCCGAAACTTGTACCTAATGGAACGCTTGACAGCAGCGATTTATGGAGACCACGGATCGGTGGAAACGGAATGGGTGGAACCGGAATGGGTGGGCATTTGTAGTAAATACATCCATCAGGGGTGACGAGAACACAACTTGGCTTCTGGTGGGAATTACCAAGATACCCTGAGTATCCTCTATGGCGTCAATTGAATTCAGAAGACGGTTATAAGTTATCGCAGAGTACAAAGACCCTCCCAAGGGTTGACAAGTGAACATGAGCAGGTTAGTGCCAGTCTGAGGCAGTTATGTGAAGGGGACGAGAGGGGAGGGGTGAGCGTTGGAGTGGGGGAGGGGAGAAGAGGGACAGAGTGAAGAACACATTTTTTGGGTGTTTGCAGTGTTCATTCGTGAGTAGCAGACTATCTGTAAGTGCATTGAACTGCGTTTCTTTTTCTTTGCCTGAAAAATGAATAAAGTTGAAATAAAATAAAAAACGTAGCCTTTTGCATATCTTACAAATTTCACGTACACACATTCTATATTACTAAAAGTCAAAATTAGTTTGTGGGCTTGTGGCTTGGCGAAGTGTTGTTCCTTATACAATTCCACACTGTTTCACCAATCTGCACCAAATTTTGCATAGTTTTCTTTTTTTTTCTTTTTTTATTGTGTTTCAGTTCAAAAGAACTTTTCACAAAAGTAAACATACATACAACAGATAAAAAAATTGAAAATCAAAACTATTCGCACAATTAGTCAATAAGATACATAAAAAATAATAATACCTACATTTACATTTGTCACCAATATAGATACTATACATTATTAAAACAGAAAATCATTGTCCTCTTTACGTGCACTAAATTGTAAAATAAAACAGACCAATATACATCTCTCCTGCGTGTAACTAAATCTCATTCAGTTCATTTTCCAGGAAGAAAGTGACCACTATAAGAAACAATATAACTCAATTCGACCCCTACTCAGAGGGAAGACAGACTTATAAATCTGCTAATAATTTCACATTTTCTTCGAACTGCCTAAGACGCAATTTTGCATAGTTACCTGTTAGGACCCTCTGGACATTACTGGCTACATGACATTTGGACACCCCATTCCTTTCCCCGAAATTTCAGCACCTTCACACATGAGATGGTTGCCTGAAATCAACGAAACAGTAGGACCGTTCTCGACACGAGGAACAAAACTCGAGGCCCACATGCGATCTCGAAAACCACGTTTTAAGCCCCTAGGATGCACAGTTTCCAAGATATTTGCACCGCAACAAACTGCGCCACGCCAGGGTGAGGCTACAAGTGAGGAGAGAGCAGAGAAGGTCCCAGTATGCAACAGCACACCAACTCTCGCCATGTCAATCAACCACACGCACCGATTCTTGGTGCAGTTTACTTCAGAGTGCAAAGCACATCAAGCGATAAGCAAATCGGAACAGCGACCTACAGGATCATTGATTTTCAACAATTGATGAGAGTGTTGTCATGTCTTTCTAGAGAACCCTTTCGGAGAACGGGTACTTTTTGCTATTAAACATATAAAAGCCAAAATCACATAACTCAGTAAAAAATCCAACAAACTCTTAAATTCATCCGTTTTTAGCTCATATCACGATACAATATAACACACCTAATCTTTAAACTCATCAGTTAAAATCCATTTATTTTACAGAAAAAAGAATACTGTTGCTGAATTTCTTTAGTGCAAATGGTTTTATCATAAATCAGGCAACAATTCCGGAAGAATCCGGTCCCAAACACGTGATGCAGCAGCCACACTGACCAAAGAATCAGCTGAAAAGATGGCAGACCAAAATTGATAAGAGATCACACTTTCCATTGTTGTGCAAAAATGCCCATAACTTTTAAAATAGTATTCCTACACAGTTCCACAACTGGTAATTTCTATCTGAAGCTTGCATTGTCGTCAAAGCCTTAGATCCCGGGGCATATTAATCCACGCACTAGTGTAATATTAACCCACGCACCAGTGTAATCCAAAACAGGGAGAAAATGTAACCGCAGATATAAAATAAAACTTCTACGAGATTGAGTACAGATTTTAGCTAAATAGCTTTGTGGTTTTTGTAAAGGAAGGCCCTTCTAAATGAAATCCAAATATCGTCTCTTAAATTCAAAATTGTGCATTGACCTGACACGATTCCAACAAAATGTTCAACTTTTGTAGTAAATAACCAAGATTTTCCATTATCGGTTAGGTCAAGTCCAGTGGTATCCAAGTGAGTTTGCATGTTATCAATCAACATAGAATGTGCAGTATTACCCAGTCTGTAATGCAAATGTTCAGCAAATTGGGTCAATATACTAACAGGAGAAGAAGACTGGCCTGCTAGTGTTATCTTCAGAAGTAATTTACACAGAGCAAGCTTCAACAGAGCGAATACTCCCAGCTCTAACCCAAGAGCTGCCACTGAGGCCCTCACAGCAGGCCCTAATAAGGATCTTAAAATCTTCCCCTCCAATATGTCTAACCAGCTCACATATTTCTCAGAAAGGGTCTCTAATCTATAGAGTATGCAAGGAATTATGCAATTAATTTATACCCCCAAAATACCCTCTATCGAGCCACCACTCGCTCTATCTATAATGTTCTTCACCACCTGCCATCTATGGTTGGCCTTAAGGGACATATATGTCCTATATCGCAAGGAGCTCAGGGCACCATACGGAGGTAGACCCAAATATATGTAATTATTCCCAATGTCCAACCTAATTCCTCCTAATTCCTCCTATGTGTCACTGATAGGTAGTGGCCCGACAGCCTTTTCCAGGGAGCTGCAGAATCTTAATTTTACTATGATTAATTTGAATCTGATTCTGAGCAGCATACTGTGCAAGGGTGTCTATGGGACGCAGGAGTACCACAGGAGTGCGGTCTAACGAAAATGTATCATTCACGCAGGAAACCCAGGATGTAGCCACACCACCAATGCGAGGGGGGAAATTACAAATTCACTCATGGCAGCATCCATATTCGCCACATAAAGGTTAAAGAAGAGGGGCGCCAAAACGCACTCCTGCTTGAGTCCTTTATTGGTGGGCATGGAAGCGGATAGAACACCATCCTGTGAAAGTCTCACTGTGACAGAGGTTGCAGTATACAACAGCCTAATAAAAAATAGCAAATATTTGTTAATGCCCCAACTTTCCCATTTCTCCCATAAGAGAGGCTGTGAGATGCAGCATAATCAACAAAAGAAAGATTTAGTGCGCCATCGGATCCACAGCGAACATCTGTAGATCACAATTGAAGCACCCACATAGCATGGGAGGTGGAGCAGCCTTTTCAAAAACCTAGTTGTCGAGGCTTGAGTAAATGCTTTTTCTCGGCCCAGCTAGCAAGTAGTATGGTGGAAAGTACCTTACTGGCTGTATCCAGTATAGCTAGCAGCCGGAAATTACTAGGCTCTGTTTGCAAACCTTTTTTGTTAACAGGTATCAACATAGAATTACGCCAGCTACTAGGTACAACACCATAAAAAATAACATCTGCCCAATAAGAAGGATTACTCTTTAAAATGACATTTGCCATACCATCAGGGCCAGGTGCCCTGGGATGATTTCAGTTTGACAATCTCATCAATGTCAGACTCACTCATCTCAATCACTGAGTCACCATGCAAAAATATTTCCTAATCCCGGGCAATGGAATCTAAACGAGGATCCCAATATTATTTTCTGACATAAGAGATCCACCTGCTCTGTTATCCCACAAGTCATTCGGGGGAAGGGAGGCAAAATGGGTGCGGTAAAGATGCCAGAGCCTTTGTGCATCTTTAGTTTTCATTATTCCAAATATCACTTTCCAGTTTGACGAGCTGGTGGATTGTTTATGGAACGCAACCAATTGATATGATTAGTACACTGTCCCACAATCATGATTTTTTGCACTGTGACCATGTGATTCTTATTTTTCTTAATTTCCGCAATAGTTTTGCAGAGTGCACACTTTCTCTTGTGAATGGCAACGCCAAACAGAGTTTGAGTATCTTTACCTTGGATTATTACCTGTTTCGACCGTAGATTCTGGGGCCCCAAAGCATGCATATCTCCATTACATCTGTGCAATAGCTCTAAAGGGGAACAGAAGTTCGTAACTGACTTCAGATAATTCTGTGCCCCTTCAGAGTAACAGTAGCTTCGGCCAGTATTTTGTTTTTCCTAGCAAGCCCTTTAATACTGAAGATTGCACACATAATTGCATCATCGCTTAAAGGTGTACGCTGAACCTCATACTTTTGCACCAGCTTGCGTAGTATATCAGTAACAAAAATACTGTCAAGACAAGAAATACTCTCACCACTCTGCCATGTAACATCCCCAAGCAAATGTTCACTATCGCTTGGTGTAAGGGGTTCCAGATTATATTTTAGGAGAGCCTCTGTCCATCCGAGACCCTTATTAAACAACTCTAAAACATGTTTAGTGACAGAATTTTTCTGGTAGCTCTCAGTTACACTCAAGCATCCATTCATCATCAACACTTATAAAGTGCACGTTGAAGTGCCCCACAACCAATATTTCCCCTCTAGGATGTTTTAACTGTCATGCTTGCAAGGTCCCTCTTATACTGTTAAGAAGCTCCTTAGTGTTAGAACCATCTGGCGGATCATATAGGTTAGATACCAGGGTACAATCATTTGTTCATGGGAAGTTCATAGTTTCAGCACTCAAACTGTAATGATGATGGTCTGTAGCCTTCTGAGTTCCTTTGATAGGCCTTTATTACAAGTTACATAAAAAAGAGATAGATTACATAAAATATATTACAGTGGAATGAAACACTGGGTCCCATCACCCAGGCTAGAGGTCCCAACTGACACAAATGGAACCTTTGACAAGAATTTACATACACACATTCCAGCAGAGACGCACAAACATTCTACCAACCATCCATCCACAGAGGCACTATACAACACATCTCCCTCCTTTAATGATTATACAGACAAACATAATCACACGGAGGACTGCACACATCCATACCACTTCCACGCCTCCAGAGGCACGTCACCTTCAGTGCGGACTCCTTGCAGGCACAGCAACCGGATTCTGACCCTACATACTTCTGGAAACACCTCACACAGGAAAACTAATTTCCTCCTGCCCATTCCTTCCACAAACAGGCTTCTAGCCTCTCAGCCTAGAATCGCACCTGCCACCTACTCGGGCAATCAAATCTACATTCCTATGCCACCAGAATTGAACAATCCACCTTCCGCCCGTCCCTGCCACAGATGGGCCTCCAGGCTGCCACCCCGAAGCGCTGCCCGACCTCCGAGGAGGACAAATACATTGCCAATACAAATGCAGGTTACCACAACAAAAGCATTAAATGCCTGTGTCACACACAATATACACGACGCACAAATCCATCCAAACAACAGACCCTGCACCAATTGTTGCCGACTAGCTAGACAGGTGCACTCACCAACCACCAAGATCCCACATCACACCAATACATACCTGCTGCCCAGGCATCTCCGTAGGATTTGCAAACACATGCATGACCTTCCTTGCACCCAAAAAGCAGATGTGAAGAAAGTCACAACCTATAAACACCACACCTTTAGGGCAAGGATATGGCTCTTGCTTGAACAAAACACAAAAACAAAAACAGCAACACATCCCACATGGATCTATACTCCAACAATCCAACCCATACTTCCATGGTGATGAGAGAGCGTCCCCTCCCATCACCAAGCACCTCCCTGTATTCCACAAAAAGTTACTAAAAGATCATCAAAAGTGGAATGTGTTTGAAACCAAGTCTCGTATAAAATTCCTGCATTAATGCAACACCAAAACCAACCAAGTAAAAAGCGCTACCCACTGTTTCCTAAATGCACCAAGTCTCTGAACCACTTCCTGCATTAATGCAACACCAAACCAACCAATACAACGTGCTACCCTTTGTTTCCTACATGTCTTAGTTAACCTTGGCAGTGTGAATTAAACCACATCTGTGCCAACCTCGTAAACACCAACATTTTGTCATACAGCACCAAAGACAAACTTTGGCCTGTTTCTAACAGTGCATGAGCACGCACAAAACCTCTGGAGGATACTTCACCTTCGCGAAGGTGGGCGGTCCCGTGAACAAAGGATACCTTCAAATACATCCTGACTCCTCTGGGGTCTCCCACTAACTCCACACAAGTTCATGCAAACATGGACTTTTCCACCATGACTCTGTGTACTTCACTTGACGCATCCCCAAAAATGCACCCATACATCTGCATTTCCTTGGGTGAAGGCGCTACCTCCCACTTACTAATTAAACCCTACCGGGAGGGCGCGCCCCCCCCCAGTATTTTTAAATGCCATCGCTTTTGATGCGCATCACACATTCAAACAATATCCCTTTCAACTCACTCATCGTTTGATACGCATTGTTTGATACACATACCTGCTTCAACATGACCCTTAACGACAGATACATTTTCTTTTAACATTTTGAAATGTAACACCTCTTGCCTAATGCAAACATTTCCAATTTAATTACATGGAACAACGCATAACCCAAAAGTCCAAAATTCATAGTCTATACCTAAAAGTCCTCAAAATGGTTTAAGTCATTGAGCTAACCGTTCTAATGTACATTTTTAACGTATAACATGTACATGCTAATACCTTACTAGTGCATACACCATTCAACACGACCCATACGCATCGTCATACATGCAGACTGTTAGTTTAGCCTAACCACAGTATTGCGCAATGCTTCATAATCAGAAAATCTGCGCTAAAACATTTGAAGTCTTTTCCTACAAATCCTCCAACCATGTACAGACTAACACCCACCATCCTTTCTTTACACCTGTATACATAACCCACTCATATAGCTATTATGCTTCCCTTTTTTCAACAGAAATACGTAGTAACAGGGTTTGTAGTATAAATCACTGCCTGAGTCTGTAGGTAAGTTAACGTGTGTTTATTCTTGTGTCCAGCATAGGTCAAGGATAAGGGCACTGGCACATCCCATCTAGCCAGCAACGATCTCCAACTGCCCACTTCAGAACCACAGTACGTCACACACCACCACATTCCACGCTGACCTCAAAGCATTCTCACTGTCCATACATTGCCTCCAACAAACATTATGACAAAATATGTCTGAAAAACCTCATTATATGCAGGTCTAGTTCCTGAAGTACTGCCAAATAACTGTTTTCTGGACTATCCTGAACATTACTGCATAATATACAGAAATAAGCGTATGACTGTATTTCTTCCTCCGCTAAATTCCTCGCCGGAGACATCGAACCACTCCTACATAACCCTGGACAGTACCTTTTTGGAAATTTGCTAACCTCCCTGACTTTCCTGTCGCCGGTGTGAATCTTCTTCCGTACCTCACCACCCTTAGCCCTCTTGGCTAACTTTACCTTGAAGTCAATGTGGTCCTGGCAGTTAGACTGTTTCACTGGCCGGGGTACACCTTTGCCCGGCTCGTTGAAATTTCTGTTTCCCTTACCTTTATGCCATCAACTTCATTTGCGGACTGCACCGCATCTCCATTGGGATCCATTGCAGCTTTGAGATCGACTCTATGACTCCCTGAGACTTTCCCTCCATGTATGTTAACCCGTGTAATGGCGTAAGGCAAAGAACCACGGACAATCAGACTGTTCATCACGCAGAGCCGCCGTCAAGTGTTAGGGTTCTTTACTCTATTTCAAACCACAACTGTTTTTGGAGCTCAAGTTGAATGTTACGTTGCTTCATCCGAACAGAGTATCGCCAACTCCTCAGGTACGCTTATCAAGTCATCATTTTTGACGCAGCGATGAGGAAACATGCAACTCCTGGGACTAACCGTCACTAAATCCCCAAAGCGCACACAACCTTTACCTCTTCATTGTCCGCACCCTTAATCCTGCCGAGCTTGTAATTTCACCAGTCCATGACAACCGCTCTTGAGTTTAAGGTTGCAAGTAGCCGTCGACCAAAGTAACTCGGCTGCCTGCCTTAAATCACAACCATGAATCAACAGTCACAGCGCATACAGCGCAGCTCCTATCCACACAGCTATAGCAGCAAAGTCCTTTAACACTATTGGGACTCTGACCTATGCCCGCTGCTGCTCCTTGGGATTGGGTGTGAAGGAATAACTGGTATGGTTATCTTCAACAGCTTTTCTCCCCTCTATGGAGCCCTGGATGATGGGACTTACATTCTGTTGGGGGGCAGGGTTTCCTCTTGTTTCCTGCTGATCCCCCCTCAGCAGTCTTCCTTGCTTCTGTTTCCTTATTGCTCTTGCACGCCAGATTCGTTAAACTCGTCGCAAATGTAATGATTATGGTCTGTAGCCTTCTGAGTTCCTTTGATAGGCCTTTATTACAAAAGTAACGTAAAATATATTACATAGGAATGAAACACTGGGTCCCATCACCCAGGCTAGAGGTCCCAACGGACACAAATGGAACCTTTGACAAGAACTTACATACATAGACATTCCATCAGTGACGCACAAACATTCTACCAACCATCCATCCACAAGGCAGTATACAACACAAACAATATGCACATTCCATACCAATATAACTTTTTATATCTAAATTACACTGAACACCAATACAGCAACCTCTCTTTGGAGGTCCCTTAGCAGATTTAATTGCTGCCCCCGAGTATATATTTTGTGTCCATCAATCAGTATATCCGTCAACAACCAAGTCTCTTGTAGCAAAAATACATCTGCTGCACATGGTGCTTTGATGCCATCTTCGTGAGTTGCAAAAGATCTAAACCCACGCGTGTTCCATGAAAGGACTTGCAATTGTGTTAATGCATCACTGTGTCAGTATTGGGAACACACTTGAATTGCAACCCAGTTCACGGTGGTCTGTACGGGAAACCTATCATTTACATTGCTTGTGATGAAACAGTGAGTCTCTTTGAGGATTTTGTCCCCTTTTTCCCTCCAGTGGGTTTCTGAATATGTATTACAAAACCCATTTTCAGAAACTCCTTAGCAAAGTGTAAGGAGGAGCCTACGGCACAGGGACACATTTGTAAGTGTTTATTTTAAAGCATATAAGCACAGACCCCCAGCTCAGCCCTACTCCACTATAAGGCAGTAACGGCTGACACTGGAATGTGATTAACACATAAACATTCTACATGGATTACTAGCTGCATCACACTGCTCTTACAAAGTAACATTCTAATATAAACACAGCACACATCTTACCAAGTAACATATTGATATTTACATGAGACACATGATAACGCATCTCCCCTCTTTACCCAACACAACTTCTCTTTACAATTGCAATCCTGTTTTTGTTCCAAACCTGGCAACTACACACTCTCACTGCACCTTTCATAACTGCAATCATCTGTACAGTATCCACCTTTCCTCTTCACCAAACCCTTCTTTATCCTCACCCAATCACCACATTTAACCCTGAGCTCCTTCTTGCCTCTCTTCCTATTTTCTCTCATTACCCACTCCATCTTCTTATCCCTTCAACCACTTCCTTAACTCATCAACCACACAATCGGTCTCTCTCGCTCTCCCCAACCAGGGCAGGCTCACCTCAAATTGGCCTTCCGCCCCCTATTAAGTTCAAATGGGGACAGCTCGACATGCAGAGAGATTCTTAAAGCATACACTCTCTCCTGAACAGCCATTTTCCTGTCCTGCCGCACGCACAAGTTCCTCCATGATACATCTATTCATGCGCTCAACCATGCCATTACCTTCAGGATGGTACAACGCCAATCGTTTATGCTTCAAATCAATCTTTCTCACATACTCCCTGAAACACCCACCTGTAAACTGCAAGCTGTTATCTATCAAAATACTTCTGGGAACACCTTCCCTGGCAAACACTTCTTGCAGAAAATCCACAATGTTCTCCCCACTTATTTCTTTGAGCGTCTTAAATTCACACCATCTCTACGGGACCCAGAATATCCATCGCAACGTCATTCCACACCTTCTGCCGCACATTGACTGCTCAATGGGCTGCCCCCTTGAATCACACATCACACCCTTACAACTCTTTGTAGATCCGACACACTCCATTAGTCTCCTCTCAACCTCCCTATCGAAACCTGGCCATCAATAATCATTCCTTAAAATCGCCTTGGTCTTGCTGACACCAATGTGCCCTTTGTGCGCTAGATCAATCATTCTTGGTCTAATCGATTCAGGGACACCGCCCTCTCCCACCGGAACACAATCCCATCAACCACACTTAACTCTTCGTGCACCTCGCAGAATGCCCTTTCACTCTGCAGAACCTCACCTTTCCTGGGCCATCCTGACAAAACATACATTTTAATCTTCATTAGCGTCTCATCCTTTTTAGCAGCCTCCATCCACTCTTATTTGCTTACACTTCCTTCATGAGTCACAAACACCAATTCCGATAACTTAGGCTCATGCCTCTCCTCTTGACTTTTCCCTAACCTCGATAAACAATTGGCCAAGGTATTGTCTTTTCCACATATGACACGCATTTCAAACCTGTGGCACTGGAACCATGTGACCCACCCTGCTACTCGCCTTGAAATTGTATCGAGCCCGTTGCACTCAAAGCTAGCTTTTAATGGCTTATGATCGGTTTGTATTATGAAGTCTGTGACCCACACAACATTTTTGAATTTCTCAACTGCCCAATAACATCCTAATGCCTCTTTCTCTAATACAGAATACCTTCTCTAAGCACCCCTCAGCCTTCTCGATGCATGTGCAGTAACTGTCTCACCTTGACAACCTTATCTGCATAATTCTTCATAAACTTTTGGTAGAATTCCAGCATCCCCAAAAACAAGCGTAATTCTCCATTACTCTTGGGTTTGTCCACCTCCTTTATAGCTCTGACCATATTGTCTTTAGGTCTTATTTTCATACACCGAAATGGCATGCCCAAATATTCATACTTACTTGCACGGAATAAACACATCTCCTCTCTCAACATTATACCCCTTAACTCTAGAACCTTAAGCACTATGTCCAACACTCTGTCATGTTCAACCTCCACGTTCTCTCCACACAACAAAATGTCGTCCTGAAAGCAGAACACCCCTTTCATTCCATGAATGAGCTTGTCCATTATCTTTTGAAACACGGAAGATGCTTAAACAAGGCCAAAGGGCATTCTGCAGAATTGGAACACTCCTTTGTGAGTTATAAATGCTGTCAATCTCCTGCAACTTTCCTCCAGCTCCACCTGATGGTAAGCAGAGGCCATGTCCAACTTTGAGAATATCTGACTACGACCAATTACGGCAAGCATCTCTCCCATGTTGGGTAAGGGGTGCCGGTCAATTAGCACGCATCTATTCAGTTGTCGCAAATCAACACTCAGACGCAAATCACCAAACGGCTTCCTCACCACCACCAACGGGGACGTCCACTCAACGCCCCGTGCTCTCTCAATGATCCCCATTCGTAATAAGTAATTCAACTCTTTTTTCACACCCTCTCTCAACGCCAAGGGCACTGCTCGCAACTTTGCTGCCACGGGAACGCTTCCTTTCTTTAAAATAATTTGGTGCTGCATACCCTTACCTTTTCTGACTCCCTTTTTAAAGACATTTCTGTATGTATCACCAACCGTTGAGCACATCAGCAACACTTGATCCTCCCTGTTAGGATCCAATCTAACACTCAACTTCTTTTGTTCACGCCACCCTAGGAGAGTTATACCTTTCTTGATGACGTAAACCTTTCCCTGCGCACTCCTCCCTTTGAGTTCAAATTCTGCCTCAAAATAACCCAACAGCTCGACCCTATCCTGGTTGTAACATCCAGGGTTTATGTCAGGTTCAAGTAAATTGCGTACATCCCCTTCTATATCTTGTTCAAAAACTACCCTGGATATCAAAGATCTTTTTGAACCAGCCATCATAGAAACTGTTTTCCCACTAACACGTACATCTGCATAAGGGTGTTCACACTCATCTTCACTGGCACCCTGAACCACATTAACAGTAATATTCTCTACATTGCAAACTTCCTCTTCATCGGATGGCCCATGACCCTCTGCATCGTTTACAAACAACCCTTCTTTGATTAAATTGATAGTTCTTGCAGCAAATAGCAAAATGGCTGCTCCTCTTGCATTTGGCACATACAGCCCTTCTCCTTGGACACGACAACGAGGTGGCGAAATGCGAGCTGCTCGCACATCTGAAGCACAGACGTTCGGAATCCTATTTTCTCTCCCTTCCATTTGTTGCTCTTGTCATCACTTTTATTCTTCACTGCATAATTTTCCTTTTCCTTCCCTTTCCACTTCTGTTTAGATTCTGCCACACTCAGAACCTCAATTTTGACTTCATTGTGTTCGTTCTCCGTAATTCTTGCAACGCATGCCAAAGAATGTTCAACCCTTTTTGCAATGTCCAAAACCACCTCCAATGTCAGCTTGTCCTCCAACCACAATTCCTCTTTTATCTTATTACTGCTACAATCAATCATGAACTAGTTTCATATGCATTCATCAAAGGCTTCCTTAAATGTGCACGATAATGCCAAATGTCTCAAAGCTGTTACATATTCTTCAACGCTTTCACCTTGTTCTTGCACACGAACACCAACATTGTAATTCTCCAAGATTGTGCTGGTTTTGGAATTGAAGTGTATGTCTAATTTCCTTAGCGCACTGTCTAGGTCACTCACATTGTCACTGTCACCTTCATCTGGTAAAGGGGTTAGTGTATGGAAAATGTGTTGTCCCTCATACCGTAGAAAGTGCATAAGCAACAACACTTTTCTGTTCATTGAATACGAATTTCCACATACTGCCCTAATGAAATGGACAGACCCCTTTTTCCACTGTGCCCATTTTACTTTAGGGAGGCCAGGAAATGCCATGAAAACTGGAGGACCAGGTAACCCTGCCATTTCCATTTTGGAGGGTTATACACTGCTTTGTGATGAATGCCGCTGAGTTTGCACACTTTTTTGCCTTAATGTGCTTCCGAAGTATCTCCTGTTACGTTTTGTTCCCGGGGCAACACTTTCAATTTATAAATCTTGTACTCGTGCTTGGTACAAGGCACTTGCTAGCTTGAAACCATGCCTGCCTTGTGTGCGTCTCACTTTACACCTTGTATCTCTATGAATTGTACTGGGCACACTGCAGGTTTCCACGCATGCGCAGGGTGCCTTTGTCTCATTAGACAAGGCCAGGCAACCAAGTGTGCACGCGCGTGCTTAGCTGGCTACTTCTAATAGGCCTCTGTTGCAGTCTTCATGCGCGGTATGTGCTAGGGTAGACTATGGTTACTCCCTGGTTTTGTGATGCAGGAGCTGTTCGCTCCAATGTCGGTTTGCCGGACCGGGAACTGAGCGTGCACCTTGATCGGGCCTCCGCTGTATAGCCTGGGCACGGCAAATCACGATCGCGCACCAGGTAATGTGTGGGGTTTCGGACTCGTTCTCATTCGTTGGCCGCTACGACGCCTGGGGAAGGCGGAGCGGCTTGTGCGTTTCGTGGTGATTCCGGATTCTTTTTGCTCCCGTTGCCGCTGCAACATCGGTGTGGCGGAGAGGAGAGGCTTGCTATGGGGCGCCGAGGTCTCTATTCCTTCTGTAATCCTCGTCACCAAATGTAAGGAGGAGCCTACGCCACAGGGACACTTTTGTAAGTGTTTATTTTAAAGCATATAAACACAGACCCTACTCCACTCTCAGGCAGTCACGGCTGACACTGGAATGTAATTGATACATAAACATTCTACATGGATTACTAGCTGCATCACACTGCTCTTACAAAGTAACATTCTAATATAAACACGAAACACATTTTACCAAGTAAAATACTGATATTTGCATGAGACACATTTTAACACAAAGCTTGTCAAATGCTCTGCCACGATGAGGGAAGCAAAAGTAACCACTGCCCAATTGCTCTGACTGTATAGAGCAGGTAATTCCACACGCTCTATGTCCAGGAGGAACATAATCCTCAGATCATGCCCTTGATGAAACAAATGAAGCAAATTGCCCCTACTCAAAAATGGGCTACTGTCCGTTGGAGAGATTTCCTTGATGTGTATACTACACAGACTATTACAAGAGATCTGTGGAAATTGACCACTTGTGATGATGTTCCCTAATATTATCTGTACAAATTTACATAGTTGCTATTAATGCTACAGATTGTGTTATATTATTCGTTAATCTCACCGTGGGTGGCCTTCTGTCCATTGTTAGTTTAGAATAAAGCTATGCTGAGGCGGTGGGTGGGATGGTAAGATGTGACTCACATTGCACCCCAACACTCGTCTTCATCTGTGAGGACTCTGGAGACATACAAGCTTCCATACTCTATTCTTCATGAATATTTTAATTCTCTACTGACAATGTCACAGCCTGTGGCTCAGGGAATTGTCATCATGTATCCAAGGTTCCAACCTGGGGAATCATTGTGATTGTTTTTGTTTTAAAGTAACAGTTGTCCATGAATGACCCGCTAAAGCCAGAGACACTATGACATTAGTGACCAGAGCCAATGAACGGGCATTAGCAGGTAGATTCGATGTCTGCCTATTTATGGCTGGGCCTGGCATATCAGCCTTCTGTTTATTTTTCATCCTTCAACGTCTTCTTTTAATTGGATTCTTGGTCTTAGTTAATAATGTCAGAGGCATATTCTCAGCAGAGCTGACTGATTCAAATTCGATAGGTGAGCCACTAGGTTCTGTCTGTACCTCTTCCACATGGTTGGATGGAACGGAAGCAACAGCAAGCGGTGAATTTGACATACTAGATTTATTTATTGCAGGCATATCTTCTATGTAAATGCTGTCTTCCAAAGATGTCACACTTCCTGTGCCACTTGCCCGACACTATTAGACAGGATAACATCTACCACCATAGCCAATATCTGCTTAATTGTTCTCTGTTCATTAGCAGTGAGGAGCACAATCCAAAAATGGCATCCACCGTGACCGCAATCGTATTGAGGCTAGGTGTGATATTTGACTTCTGTGGGGTCGAATTTTTATTCACTGTTATTACTGTGGTGTCAATGCTAAAAGACTCTGATTCCTCAGCCACCATGTTTGCTATGTGTTCCAAATTGGGTGTGGCCGTTGCTATTTGGAACAGACAAGGGCATAGCAGTGTTAGTAGTCGCTGCACTGCACAGTGACTCCCTCTGCAAACTAAGACACATATTTAAAAGCAAGTTGTTATTAATATTGCTGGCAGATATGGGGGAACTTGCCAAAACTGGGGTCCTTACAACCAAGTCCACCAGTGCGGGAGGAAAGAAATTAGTCATTTTCTCACACTCCATCACTGCTCTGCTTGCAACTTGTTTCGGATTAGGGGTCGCTTCCGCTAGCACTGGCGCAGCCTGACCCTGAATAGGGATCACTCCTGCTAGCACTGGCGCAGCCTGACCCTTGGTCGTCAAAGCCTCTGTCGTGGTGTTCTGTGTAGTGATAGCTTGTGACAGTGTTCAAATGTTCCTCCTGATAACAGCCACATGACGTTTAGCACAGCTGCGAAGCACGTGCGAGTGAGGTAAAGGTGGTTTAGTGTTTCTCTGTTTATACATCGTAGTGTCTATTATTTTCATTTTTGTAAAATCTGGTTGTGTACTTGCAGCTGTGTACGAGACAGATCAGAGCAGCGACTTACCGGCATCCCCATGACTCCCCAGCAGACCACAGTAGACCACTCTCAGTTCCACTCTGGGCTGCGCTCCACCAGTATTTGAAGTTCATATTTGTTTGATGCAGAGCTCCTCCTAATTGCTATAGAAACATGAAGTAATGGGGTTCGCCACTCACACACCACACTGGAGTCAGGAGGTAAAGTATCAGGTAGGTTTATTCCTGACTGTGAGAACAGGTAAGTCATGCTATACAAAATACTGGGACATCCACCCAGCCAGCACAGCTACTCCAACTCTCACTGTAGAATCGTTAGAACCCTGTCTCACCAACACTCCAAGCCCCTCTCACAACACACCAGGTTCCAAATGACCTCACATTCTGCATCCACATACTAATGCCCATGTAACCTCATCATCCTGCATATACACCTGTCATCTACACCCAGATAACATTATGACACTTCTTCATCCCTACAAATCAACACAAGGAGAAAATCCAAAACACTACCAAACACCTCTCACACAATCCGCATGTGGCCAGCAAGCAGGCCAAAAAAGACAACAACACCACTGCCCGACTTGTGCGTGCCAACCAAATCCACACCACAATCTAACACACTGTAAAAGTCATACACACACAAGAATGCTCGCCTAAAAACCCTGCAATTCCAAATGGCATACCCTTGATAGCAACAATCCAAACCAAGTAATGGAATGACGGAACATCCTGAACACACCTAAACACAATACCCTCCATTCCCAACAAAACAAAATAAAGGAAGAACACTCACTGACATGGAACAAAGATAAACCTTCCCATCTAACCACTACAGGACTGACAACAACCCCTGAGGACTAAAAATAACAAAACACGCACAACCACCTGTCCCGATCTGCCCCTCTAGACCTCAGGCCTACCACACCCAAGACATACCACCACCCGAACGGGCAACTAAACTAACCAGCATGACCCTCAATGCTCCAACTCCTTCCGCCCTGAGCTGCCGCCCAGAGCCTCAGACCTGCCACGCCCAATCACAACCAGCTCAACCGTGAGCAAACTACAAGCACAAACTGTTAATCGGTCCAACTATTAAACCTCATCCCAGAACAGAGGAAACCACCCCAAACAACTCTCTTACACCACCCACAGCGGCTACCAGACACACTTCCCTAGATCATAACCACAGGAAAGATGACCAAAACCACCTCAGAACTTCAAAATAACAGAAACGTTAACCCCACGACTGTACCCAACACCCACGCCAACCATGGAACCCACCTGGCATTCACCACCAAACTACCATAATACCAAGAAAATAACAACACTCCTGATTCACCCTAACGTGTCCCCAAGTCACTGCCACCACTGGTCGCCACACACACAGAACAAGGCCGCTATCCTGCGGCATACTACAAAACACCAGTAGCACCGGACTGCAACCCGCAGCTCCTCACTGGACAATATCCAAATACAGGACCCACCTGGCCATCCTGCACGCAACAGCACCTCACTGCAACCCTGCAGATGCTCACTGCATGATATTCAACACAAGACCCACCTGGCCATCCTGCACCCAGCAGCACCTCACTGCAAAATATCCAAATACAGGACCCACCCGGCCATCCTGCATGCAGCAGCACCTCACTGCAACCCTGCAGCTCTTCACTGCACAATATTCAACACAAGACCCACCCAGCCATCCTGCACCCAGCAGCACCTCACTGCAACCCTGCAGCTTCTCACTGCACCATACCCAAATACAGGACCCACCCGGCCATACTCCACCCAGCATCACCACACTGCACATCCTCATGATATCAAAAATACCAAAACCCTGCAGCACCTCGCTGCAAAACCCCCCAGAGCCTACCCGGCCACTCTGAAATCAGAAGCACCTCACTGCCAAGACCACACTCCCAGAACCCACACGGCCATCCTGAGAATTTAGCAAATCCACCAGGGGAAAGATCCCCTACAAATATCACACAAAACATAACAACACGAAAACATGCATGATGTGCTAAGCCCCAAACTTGGAACCGAAACTCAGAACATGTTCCAGCATCAGAGTCACAGCGCTTGAGTCCCAGCACTAACCCTGCACCCTCATGTCCAAATTATTATTTTTTTTAAATATCAAAACAGAAACAAGACCCCATGCATCCCTGCACCCAAAAGTCCATGACAGACCCACAACCTGTGCATCTCTGCACCCACGTTTCCTCATGGCCCCCTGCAAAGGAAACCAAAGTCACCATAACCAACACAAACAGTGCACCCGGGCACCCACGAGTCCACCTACACCTGAACCCTAACCTAAACAGGAAAATGCCACCACATGAACACAACTTATTTCATACTACAAAAACAAACAGATCCTAGACGCTAACATTAGCCCATAGCCCAACCCACTAGCACTAAAGCTCCCTTGTCCCATATTGCACTTCAATAAAACAGCGCCAGCACCAGCCATTCCGACTGTAGCCCGGATGCCTGCGATAATGTTTCTTGCCCCACCTGCCACTCTAGGTGTCCATACCTCCTCCATTGCTGCTCCCCTACAATCCAGAGCAACAACACTGCACACTGTCATGTGGCAAGACCCTGTGCTGCATTCCATGTGAATGTTGCTTTCCAGCCAACTCGGCTGAAACTCCTCCTCTGGAGCTGGCGACGTCATCACTCCATTCGGCGGCTCCTTGGAGAAAACACCTTTGTCACCAGAATCTCTCCGGCAGTCTCCTCGGCCCTTTGATGTCTCGCCGTCACCTCTCTGGCACCATCCATGACCCCCGGCACCCTTTGTTGCCGTTGGCTCACTTGCCCAACACTGTCTCCAGTGGCGGGATCCAACACTACTGGATTCCCCATACACAGATACCCCTGGCAAAGCGCTCCTGATCTGCACTCCTGCTCGGTTGCCGCACCACCACACTGCTCCACTCACTGCTGATTCCCTCACCCTGATCAGCATAAACTGTTCCACAGCCCGATCCTCCTCCTGCTAGCGCTGCTGGCCCACCAGCACATAGACCGCTCCTCCTCCAGCTAATACCACCCGGCCACCAGCTACACAGACCGCTCCTCACAACTGGATTCTGGGTTGCCCGCCTGGACAACACCCATGGACCGACTCCTAAACCCAAATCCTCATGACCTTCTCAAACCAGCAGACGTTGCACAGGATCTACTGCGTCCGCTTTGGCCCGCTGCATGTCAGTTCCCAGACAGGACTTACAACAGGACTTAAACGCAGCAACTTTACTTGCTGGTACTGGTAATGCACCACCTCGTCTGGACTGCCTGGCTTGACAGTCCCTCAAAGCTACCCTGCCTGGGCCTTGAACTTGGACAGTTGCTGTTCCTGCACCGCCCGACTTGCAGGATCCTCCAGACCAACTCCCTCTGGTGCTCAAGAAACTGGCACTTTACTGGATGGACGTCACCCCTGGAAGGCAGTACTTCATCCCCTGCTGCCCCTTCCCAGCAGCCAAGACATCCTCGTTGCCAGTGAAGTAATGGGGCTCGCCACTCACACACAATGCTGGAGTCAAAGGTAAATTATTGGGTAAGTTTATTCCTGACTTGAGTACAGGTAAGTCATAAAATAGGAAATACTGGGACATCCACCCAGCCAGCACAGCAACTCCAACTGTCACTGTAGAACCCTAAGAACCCTGTCTCACCAACACTCCAAGCCCCTCGCACAACACACCAGGTTCCAAATTACCTCACATTCTGCATCCACACACAAATGCCCATGTGACATCATCCTGCATATACAGCTGTCATCTACACCCAGATGACATTATGACAAAACACTTGTACAACGAAGTCTGCAGCAGGCACAACAGACCACTCTCAGCTCCCCTTTGCGCAAGCACTTTCTTCCCCATTGCACAGCTTACAGAGCAAAATCATGGTATTTTCTTGTCTGCCAGAAATCACAACTTGTGATATGGGAACACAATGCAAGACAGATGATTGACAGACACTGCCATCCATGGCACACATCCATATCAATGCTGATTTTTGCAGCCTCGGCTCAGGGAGTAGCCGGGCCAAGAGCAGAACATGCAATACTGAACAAATGATTGCATTACATGAATGAAACTGGAAGGCAAGGCTCCTCACCACAATACCGAACGTTTGCAGTAGATGCTTATTTTGATCACCATTGACTTTGTCCCCTTTTAGACAAACCCAAAAATCGCTGCTATTTTATTTTGAGCAGTAGATGCTTATTTTGATCATCAGTGACTTTGTCCCCTTTTAGACAAACCCAAAAATCGCTGCTATTTTATTTTGAGCAGTAGATGCTTATTTTGATCATCAGTGACTTTGTCCCCTTTTAGACAAACCCAAAAATCGCTGCTATTTTATTTTGAACTCGTAGTCAAACGAGTAAGTATACTGATTTGAATGTTTTTAAACAGTGTGTAAAAACGCTTATATTGGGTTCTCATTTATTTTGCAACATCATTGTCATTTAATGTCATTTCATGTAGTAAAAGATAACTTGCCATAAAAAAAGAACTCGCATTTTAGATAAGGTAACATGTATTGGTTGTTATGGTCTGGCCATTGCTGGTAAAATGAGAAAACTGTAGCCATCAGACGAAATGAAAAAAGTTACGGCAGTGCTCTTTTAGAGTAAATGATACATTTGTTACGCTGATAAAAACACTGCACCAAGGCCTCCAAACATGATAGAAATATTGAAAGCTGCCTGAGCATTCACTCTTTGCAACTGCTTCCTCTCCATGCAGAACAATAGGGATGGCGAATATATTTATATATTTATTGACTTACGTAGTCTTCATGCAGTAGATTGCAATTGAATGAAAGGGGGACACATTACTGCCAACTTGTGTTTTGAATGCGTGTTTACATTCCAACTATATTTACATTCTACTTCAGAGTGACATTTGTACTTGTCGCCCATTTGTGTTGCCTGAAATAGCCATGCCATCCAACACACCTCGACACTATTTTGGCCCCAAATGATTTGACATGTCAGATGCTGTCTATCATTTTGTGACTGGGTGACTTAGCAGTTCAACATGTGCCAGAGCATCTACACCTTCTTTCCCTGTCCATAATGCTTACAGGCACACTGTTCTCAGGACTTTCTGGCGCACATCATAGCTGGATCATTGTCTGGACAAAAGGTGAAAGCACTCACCTAGGGGGAAGCGAGCAGCCAAATGTGCAGAGCTTCAGCCTCATCACTGATGCTCTCCTTTTTTAAATGATTTTTTAGTTTGAGCCATTACACACAGACACCAGGTAAATGCTGGTGACAACACGTGTGCCTTGAACCAGTTGATTGACCAGATTAAAAATAAATCTTTCTAAAGGTAGAGTATATGCTCATAGGAGGAACTTGTGGATCTCAGGGTATTCAGTGAGCACTGATTGCAGGTCCATCTCTGTTGAAATTTTGTCC
The DNA here is from genome assembly GCF_040938575.1 of Ambystoma mexicanum. NCBI lineage: Eukaryota > Metazoa > Chordata > Amphibia > Caudata > Ambystomatidae > Ambystoma > Ambystoma mexicanum. The sequence continues at coordinate 1,044,973,422 of NC_090930.1, read as the reverse complement.
TTTGCTTTTGTGATGCTCTGCCTCTACACATAATACAAAATAATACTTATTTTTGCATAGACCTGTTTTTTTACTAGGCCCAGCACAGGAACAGTACAGTACACGAAGCATGGGAGCATGCCTTTTCTGCCGATGGATGGTCGACAGGTTCTGTAAAATTGCTTCTCACCTTAAGCTGCCCCCATCTTCTTCAAACCAGATGGACTACCCAGAGTTACTGTATTTGCATGATCAATATTACTGAGCAATGTGTTGCTTCCCAAATAGACATCAATCCCATCCTTTCCGAGTGCGAACCGCCTGTCATAACATGGTGGCACATCAAAAAGAAACAGGAAAAAAGGAAATAATTAGCATGGTAGAACTTATGTAGATGTGATAATGGCCCTTCTAATGCTTAAAACGTAGGAAGAAATGTTAAGTGGCTCCATTACTTCTGGTTGAAGTCAGAACACAATACTCACCAGGCCCCCATCTTTTAACAGCACTATTCTCAAAATGGAGACCTGGACATTCTGCACTAGGCAGAACATGCCCAGTAAAAAGCTCATGTTCACTGATAGTCCACTGTTGAGGCATTGGGCGCCTACCATGAAACGGAAAGAGCCCAAAAGAAGCCTGACAATGTGTTCCCAAGGACAAGAAGCCTCCTGTGCCTCAGCGGAAGAACATAGTCAGCTTCATTGACAAGGGGAAGTAACTGCTCTGTATGTACCGTGAGTCTCTTTCATCGCTCTTCCCTTCTTTTAAACTAGTACATTTTCTATGCAAATGTAGGTAGACTGTGTATTGTATTCTTCCCATTTAGAAGGGTATCATATGCTTTGTCTCCTTACCACTCTCTCAGCAAAATCATATACACCTCCAAAGAAATGTTGATCTCCAACTGTGATACCGCATCCATGACTTTAACTGGCAATACAGTAAGGGCTTTGTTAACCAGCCCCCTGTGATTAGGAACCCTATTAACTGTAACCTTTGTTGCTGGTAATAGTAATGGTTTTGGTCAGAAAATGCTGGATAACAGAGCTAAAAGGCCCTGTAAGCTTTGTTATGCAGTCGTGTTGCTTGATTATCTGGCTCAGACAACTAACATTTGATTAACCAGCATTTTTAATTTCCCAATACAATTGAGCTCCAATTGGCGCTGGTTAGTTAGTCAGGTTAGGAATTGCCTCTAGGTAACATTATTGAATGGGAGAAGGAGCAGAGGCTAGAACAAAACACCTTCAATCTTAGTGATTGAGCTGAGGTGCAAGAGGTGCAGGGGGGGGGGTGGAGGCATTGTGCAATAAACCAATGGATGGCACCATTGAGTGGGTAAAGAAGCAGAGCCTAGAAAAGCCTCCCCATGATCTTGGTGTCGTAGCTGAGAGACAGGAAGTAAAGGGGAATGCACAAATGGAGTGGGTGTGAACTTTAATAAAGAATAGGGACTTGTGGGTGACACAAAAGATCAATGCACCTCCAGGGATGCCCCTGAATGCACACTTCTGGAAGCAGAGGATATTTAATAATGAACACAAGCACCATTTGCATCTCATAAGTATACATCTCACATGTGTATCGGTAAGGAGGCTCTGTACAATAAAGATCCTGGGAAAATGGCTGCACAGACCTTTTGGCAGGAAGCCACAAAGGGGGCACTGGCAAGGATCACCTCTTTTTATGAACAGTGTACTGTCAAGAAAGAACCCCAGGCGGAAACTTCTTCCCCAGTCTTCCATGCTTTCTTCCACATAATCCTCAGGTAGCACTGCTAGCGCTCATCACACTGTCTTCTGCTCCACACCCTTAGCCACCATCTTAGTGCTCCACCTAACCCCTCAATACCCTGTTTACCCAACATGACTGCATTCCAGTCGGGCGAGGCAAGTAGGGAAAATGAGCAAAAGCGGGATGATCCCCAGTGGGGGGGGGGACATGATAATTGTGAAGAGATGAGGGTAGAGTTTAAGAGTGACAGAACAGTGACATGTATTCAGTGCGGCAGCAGGGTGCAAGACATGGGTGGATTTATAGATGGAATGCAAGAATTTTAGAGATTGATTTTGCAACCAAGGCCACCTGGCATATTGATGGTAGGTAGCACTGGGGAGGATCTGTGTAGGTTTCAAAGCGTGTGTGTTTCAAGATTGAGGTTGATGACATTTCTGAGAAAGGAAAAATAGTGATGGGGTGCACCAAAAGGTACGCTTACACAGAGGTCCAGTTTGTGGACCTAAAGACTGGTTATACGTTTTTAGTGCAGTGGTGCGCAAACTGTGGGAAAATGTCGAGATTGAAACTGGCCGTCGGCGTTGGGGTAAGGAGTTCAGGGTCAAAAGATATGAAGGAGGGCCGAATTGGGTTGGAAATGGAGGGAGGGAGACAAATGCTGTCTGTCTTTAAAGCGTTTAGCAGGAGGCAGTCTAGAGTCATCCAGTGGCGTATGATGGTTAGACTCCTATGTGTTCTGAGATTGCAGAGGTGAGGAAGGGGAAGAATATCTGAGTATCAACAAGGAGGAAATTATATGCCTAGGGAGGAGGTGTATCAGTGAATTGGAGTGGGCCTAGGACAGATCCTTGAGGCACACTCACAGGTAGGGATTTTGGGAGAGGGGGTGCTGGAGTGACATGAGATGGAGGAGGAGAAGTCAAAGATAGCTATTGTTCCTGGGCCATGCTTGAAAATGCATCTCCAGACAGGAACTGTAACCTCTCCTCCAAAATGCCACCATGTTGAACCATTCTAGTAGATTGATGTTTAGTTAGTGAACAGCCAGCATGTCTATGAAGTCCTCACCTGTCACAATTCAGTGTTTTGCATGCAACACCCATTTCTCCTTACAAGGTGGTTTGTAGGTGACGGCCTGCAATATAAAACACATAATTATTGTATTGTAATATACATCAACACTGCTCAACAAGTAAGGTGGCTTTTCATCTTCTCAGGTAACAGCCTCATGAGCCGGGACCATAAGACTTTCTAGATGCATAGCATTACTGTATTGGAGTCTTTAATTCATCAGTAACAAGTGTAGTCTTCTCAGTGCCGGGCTAATGTGTTCCCACCTGTTTAGTTTTAGTAGAAATCTTAGAAGAAATGTTGCTGACATTTTTGGAAGCGTTGTAGTTGTAAGGCAGTCATTGGCGAAGCCTATTCTTGACAGTATCAGTGAGATTGTGTACGGTGAGGGAAGCTTAAGTATGCATCTGATTAAGTGTATGTGGTAGAAGCTTCTTCTATATCTAGCATCTAATATAACCAGTGCTCGCTCCCAATACCTACCTTAATTTCTGGTGTGAGGTCAGGGATAGATTCAGAACGAGAATGCGATGCACTGAAAATTCATGTAAGCTTTGCCAGAACGCATACATTGTTCAATCACAACTTTTAGGATTGTGCGTACAGTTTATGATGCTCCCACCATTTGGCTCAAGGTTTTCAAGAATGGTTTTATGAATGACAGTAAATGAGTACAGAAGTTACCACAGGGCTCTGTGCCTTTTCCTTTCTAAAAAGAGAGCAGATAGTGATATGTATTTACCTTGTTTTTTCTTAGGCATTCACTGGAATCAAGCAAAGGACCCACATTCCTGGTGAGTAACGAAAGCAACATGGAAGATGAAAAAAGTGACTCAGTGATTGTAGACCTAAAACACAGCCCACCAAAGTCCACAGTATTAAACAGGCTGGATGAAACCAATGCACAAAACTGTAGCAGTATCACTAAACTCGGCAGATTGGATGTTTTCCACCATCTTGAAAAAGTTGGAACCATGAGAAGCTTTTGGGAAGACAAAGCAAGCGAACTGGAGCCCAGTGCAGAGCAAGATGAGGTAATACCCTTTTCCAAGCTTCTCACATAGGGCATGTACTATCTTTAGGTGCAACTCAATGGGTGTTAACAGTGGTACAAAAGGGTTACACAACACCTGAAATGATTGAACTAGTAGTGTTTTTCCATAGGCCATCATGCAAACAATTAACAACGAAGAGAGAAGCTCTGGTTCACTGCTTAAAGTAATGGCTTTCATGCTATATGTTCCTCAACGTGTATCTGGTTCCAAAGACACTATATTAATCTTTGGAAGTAGTTTAGCCACTCTTCACTGGGTTTATAACTTCCATTGCCATTATATGCTAATTTTTAATTAATAATCTGGATGAAGCATAATTACACATGCATAACAACTCTTTAACAACTCTTTCACTGCCCTTATGTATGATATGCGTCCTCTTTCTATAGGAAATCATTGAAGTTACATCACTAATAGGGTTAAAAATCACATCGCACATAACCCTAGGTGTCTATCCGTACGTATCCTTCCGACTGTCAAATAGAAACCGCCAGGAAGAGGATAAATAATAACAACTTTGGCAAATCCTTGCGAGACATTCCTCAACACTGCTGCGCTTTGAGCAATTGCAAATTAAGTTGCGTACTAGGAGCCAAAGACACAATTTTCCACTAAGGCGGTGTTGGTAACGCTCATTCTGTCAAAGAGAATTACACTTAGCACTTGTGGTTACTGTGGAGTTTATGCCTGAATATAAGATTTTTGGTATTCCCCATTCTGATGTTAAGTTTAACCGGCAACAAAAACCATTGACGTTCAGGGAAGAAAAGTTGTTTGATGGGCTGTTAAGTTTAAAGCTATGGAGGGATATTATGACTGCAGCGCAAAAGCAAAAGACCACTGAAGATCACCAGATAGGAATTTGAATGCTATGTGACGCCCCAGATGTTATATGGTGAGCATCTAACAGGATTGATGCTATAAAGCAAGTGCAGGCTTCATTGTTTTTTCGAAATTAATGCACAGGTGAATTTGGAAAGAGACACAAAGACTCCCTCAGGACCTGCAAATATCTGTTCAAGCTTCGTGACTGACTAGCTAGGCGAGTGTTCCAGCAATGTTGCTCTAGCAAGAGTTAAAGAAGTATGTGACTGATGGGAGACTGTACAATGAGCAAAATGAATTTTAGGATTATGCAACTGCGAGATTGAGACACTGAAACAGCCCCTCTCCCAGAATGCTGTTACATTCTCTTCTTGCACTTGAATTCCTGCCACACCCTCTTCTTTTTTCTTATTTCCTCCTCCTTTGAATGTTAGTAGCTTCGAACTTGATCTACCCTCCTCATTTTGAATTGTGCTGCCTTCTCTTCCTTCCATTCATCTTCTCCATGCCTCTGCATTTGTTACAGCTGTGTCTTGCATATAACCGGAAGCCATCTACACTTAGATGTGGCTTTTGTACTTTTGTCTTTTGCTGCCTTTGCATAGTTCTCCTCTGTGACATCATTTGCCAAAGACATAGGAGCTCATTTTGTGCTTTGCATAGTGGGAATCAGCAGTGTAAAAGCCTTGCGTAAGGATTTTACGTTGCTGATTCCCGTCGCGTGTAATTTTGGCCCTTTTGTATGGCAGAGAGGGGGGGTGGAACTCTACTTGCGTTTCTGCTGCCTCCTTTCCTCTTCCCTATACAAATGCTCCCATACAAATGCTGGGGACCGCTATGGGGTCTGCTGGCTTTATGCACCAGCAAAAAAGTAGGCGGACTCCATAGGGATCGATTGTAAACATTGCTTGCCATGAGTACATGGCAGGTGGCGTTTACTTCATTTGCACATCAGAGTGCAAAAGTGCAAAGCAAAAGGCGGCATACACACTTGTACGCTACCCTTTGCCATGAACTTGTGTAACCTGCTATGCAATTCACCCAAATTCGGCTGTAGGACCATAAAAACGAGTATGTCTACACGTAACAGTCCCCACCGTTGAATTACAAGGCTCAATAAAATGAGCCCCATAGACGACTTCCTTGTTACTCCCCAAATTGTTCTGTCTGCCATTTCACAGCATTCTGGAACCCTTTGGAACCTTGTCCGCAGATTATAAAACGATATAATTACATGAAATACATTTTCAAAGGTCTTTTGGGTTCTCAGGTTATTCGAACCATGTTTGTTCCCAGTATATGGGCTCCCCCACTTTTGTGAATGGTGTAATGCTTGGGTTTTCACCCTAAGTAACCCAGGCTAATCCAGACGTGGACCCATTGCTCACTGTACTAAGAGAGGCACAGCTTCAGGCCCAACTAGGCTGAAACACACGTCTGGGGGTGCTGATGGTACTCTTGTGCAGAGTAGAATTGCCTAGCATTTCGCTGCAGGACTGCCTAAGTGGGTGGGACCAGACTGATATGCAAAAGGATATTTCTTCTCTGTGAAAGGTACAGTGAGCTAAAACGTGGTTGTAGACCCCCCCAAGTGGGCACCTTACCAGAGAACACATTATTTGGCCGTGGTGGTTCTCAGTGAAGGGGCTGCCACAAAGAGAGGTTTTTATGGTAGGGCAAAAGGGGCACTTGCCCAGGGCCCCCACCCTGGAGGGGGCCCCACAAGGCTGCCTGATATGAAGAAGTAAGATTCCATTGTTCACCAGTCTTAAATAGCACACGTCAGGATATTTTATGGGGTGCTGCTGAGGTTCTAAACCCGTGGCCTTTCTGTTTTGATAAGTACATTCTGCCTTGAAAAATTCATCATGTATTGCTTTCTGTGTTCACTGTGCCATAGTGTGTGTGCTCCCTACGTCACAACTCTGTAGCATTCTTTCCTTCCTGAGGGAATTATGATGATCATGTGCAATAGGCAACAGTGAAATGCATATTGACAAATTGAGTGCCACAATGGTTCAGAAGTTACCTCAGTGTGTGAAGTACCCATTGCAGAGATATGTGTTCATATGCAACATTAGAATATCACATTCCAGCAAGGCTGGCTGAGCCTTTCCTATGTCTGAAGTTTATATACCTGCCTGCATTTGTACTTGGTTTTGCAGAACAATATCTGCTATTATCAGCAATGTACATTCACCAGATAGGGATTGCTATAAAAACTAACATATCATCCGTAAGGTGAAGGTCTAGAAATTGGTTTGTTCAGATGGGGTGTTGTTGTAAAACCTAGGCAATCGCCTCAAAAGATGGCAACTGTTAGTCTAAGAGGTGAACAAGTATCCAAATTCAAGACTATGGAACGAAAGCGTTCATGCTTGTATCCCAAATTTGTAGGCAGATGATAGTGATCCTGGTCAAATTATCTAATATATTTTACATTACTGTGCTATCTTCTGTGAGATTTGCCTACTTGCCTACTTGTATGCTACTTGTATGCGGCTGGTATAGTTTAGCCCATTACTTGATCTTTCTTCTCATGTAGGCCATTAGGGTAGAAGGGTTGGTAGACAGAAGAGAGCGGACCAGATGTTGCAGGCCTCAGGCAAGCATATTTTAAGGTCTGCTTGTTTGACACAAAAAAGGTTTGCTTTTAGGCAAAAGTCAAAGGTTTTTATGCACGTTTATAAATGAAAATGCCACAAGCCATTGTTTTGGAAGTATTTAAAGCTTTGAAATACAAAAGAAATGTTCTAAATCACATCGATTGGTATGCTGGTACTTATATACTTCCCTTAATGATGAAGAGAATGAAGCTAGAACCATTCCCATTTTGCATAACGCCCTTCTATAACAATGTGTTTAAAAATGGTCATGTTTGGTAATGTGAATTGTGTACTTTCCAAGTCTGATTTTATAAAATGAGATTGTTTTAGTTCATGGTAAGAACTGGAAAAGAAAGTGTTTGAATTGCAGAGTTGGCACACATCCCAGCTTCTCCCCTTCACCCCTTAACCAACGTGTGATCCTGGGCATCTGATTTAATCTTGTATTGCCTAACCTCTCAATATTGCCACCCCCTAAACCTTTCAAAATTGTCAGCACGTCAGAGTGATTTCCTTCTCATGATATGATCTTCATAAAAGACTGGTTTCACTGGCTTTAGGGTTGATTCCACTTTAATAGTGAGCATATTTATATTGCACACCAAAGGCACTTGTTCCTTTGCTCTCTAATGGCAACGCTATTTGAAAACCATATCCCACTTCTAATCTCAGTCTGTCTGGATAAAGGCACCTTCCTGGTAGCTTCTAATCTTCATCCACTATCCATTCTACAGTATGTGTAGCATTCTCCTTCCTGCCAATTGGTCTCCTCTATCCATGCATGAGCACTTGTGCATTCTCTGAGGCAGCTAATGTGAGTTATCTGTCTATTATGGGTTACAAGTACCTTTTACATATGGTCCTGCATTAATACTACAGGCTGCATACCTTCCTGGATTTTATTGATAAAAATTATCCTGTATGTACTAAAACAGTAACCTCTTCGTAGCCTGCTAATGTTGGTCTTAAAATGCTACTTGTTTATCATTCTGATTAGAGCAAGAATGAAGAGGGTAAGGGGACTTAAGTGCTTATTATGCTGCGAGACAGCATATCAACCTACAGGTTGTGAGCGCAACGCGTGGGGGACCCGACCAGTATTCTTGATTCCTTCATTCCTTTGGTTTGGTGGAGGGGGGCCCCAAAGATGTCTGTGCCTAAGGCCCCAAAAGTCCTTAAGATGGCCCTGCTGCCACACTCTTATGTAGTTTCTAATGTTAGTTGTCAGCCTCCCCTTCAGTACCATATGACAATGTCCAGTTCTTGGGATGATCTTCCATTGAAAATGCTTGCCTTCCGCATGTTCTATTGTCAACCTAAATAGGATGTTTGTCTTAAAGCATTCCCCATAAAGGAAGCATTTATGCGGATTGTTTTCAACCTTCAAGCTTTCTCAAGATTTTGCTTCTAGAGCACGATCATTTTAAATACTTATTGAAAGGGTTAATGGTCTTAGAAGGAAAGTAGACATTACCGCAAAGTTAGAAATAGGCTTGAGTTATTGGATACCCATGAACGAATGTTTCATCATTTCAAAGTACAAAATGAAGTGTCTAACCTTGGGCAATAGACTTTTTATTACCAGTAGGGCCTTATTACGAGTTTGCCGGTAATTCAGCAGCAAATCTGCTGATTAACTGCCAAACACGATTTCCGTTACTGTCACTTGGCTCTGTGGAGTTACCACAGGATTACACATGGCGGTAGGGCGCTGTAATTCTCCATTTTTGAACTCCATTGGACACCAGGGGTATTTATGGGTGATTTACTGCCAGTGGAACTACTGTGGTGTAAATCCACTTATTTTTAGAGGTAAAACTGAAGATGAATCAGTTACTTATCCTCCAAAGATCTGCTGATTTACCGCACAGTAATTCCGCCGGTGGTAAATCTGTAACAAATTATAATTTAGCAATGCGGGGAGGGATAGCTGTTGTAATAATATTACCATCAAACTTGTAATGACGATATGTCACCTATAGCTTTAGGACTGTGTGAAGAGCACACAGGAGACTGGATCTTAAATGACAAAACTGTCTGTCTCGTTTAGGCAAAATTAAAGCAAAGTAATGGAAATAAGGTTTATTCTCGCTGTCTCTCAGGAAGATCCACGAATATACATCTTCTTTCTGTAGGAAATCACGAGTAATAAGCATGGATACAGTGTGTATTCTTAATAGCTGGCTGTCAGGCATGAAAAATTAACAAAGGCCATTATAACTAGAACTGCCATAGGTTGAAAAGGCTATTGGAATTAATAGGATCCATTAGTGGATTTGAACCTTAAGTTCGAACCTTTGGCACTAACAGAGGGTGTAATGAAGGAAGAAGATTCTTGTTGGGTCATCGCCCCTAAATGTGTTAAGGAAACCAATAGGCAACATCACCAAGCTGTTGATATTGCACAAATGAGTATGAAAGCTGGCCTGAGGGCTTGCAATGGCCATTATAGTGGCAATCGGCCAGCCACCTTGATTACATTTGACTAAATCTGAGTGAATGGTATAATGCTAAGAGTATTTCTCTTAAACAAAGATGTGGAAGCTACCATAATGTGGTCAAACCTATTTGTGTCTCTGGCATCTATATTATCCCTATGGAAATGAATATTATCTGAGCTTTTATATCGCGCTTCATCTCTGAGACCAACCCGTAAGCACAGGACTGATTTTGTGTCACAAATATGAGGTGAGGCAAAGCGGTAATTTTAACTACTACTTTCATTGTAGGAGCCCCCAGAGACACAACCACCGGAGACAAATACAGTTAACTGAATAGCTCTGGAATGTGCGCATTCCAGAACCATTCAGACAATTATGTAAGAGAAGAAATCCCCATATAACATCCCCCCCCCTTAGTCTTCATAAAGGAACAGGGAAGAGAAAGAAACAGGATATCAAAAGAAGGAAATTTCCAGCACCAAAAAAGGATACACGGTCTCAGCATAATAGATGCTGATAGATAGATGCTGATAGATAAAGTCTTTATCAAAGTTCTGAATCACTCTACGATTCTTCCGCGATAATCTCTCTCTTGGCACAACAAACTTTGTTCCACAATCTTGAACTTCCTTGCTAAATTCCCAGTTAGTTGCTTTTCGTCTCCAAATCCAGCCCACTCCTGCAGTTTTGGCTGACACCTACGTTCTCCTATTTTTGCACATCATTGCAGGACCACTTCTTGCCATCATCCAGTAATACAGATTTCCCCGAACAACTTGTCACTCTCTGTGAAGACCTGAACTTTGATTCTCCTTTCAACACTTTCTTTGGCTCTTTTACACAAACCAAGTCTCCCGCCTTGATCTTATTCTCCACAACACAATTCCTGCAATCGTAATACTGTTTGTACTTGGCTTGTTTGTCATTCACCCTTCTGACAATCTCACTGATGTCAACATGACCATCACAGGTGTTCGAAAGCATCCATGCTGGCCTCAAACGATTGGAAGCTAGTCTACCCCGCATAATGGTAAATGGTTCCACTCCAGTCATGGAATGAGGAGTAGTCCTGTAAGTACAGAGGGCTTCCTTCAGGGTCTCTCTCCATGGAAGTGTATTCGCCACAGACAATTTGTTAATATTTTTCACAAAACTGTTCATTCTCTCAATGAGGCCATTCGTCATTTGATGTATAGTGACGTAGTTATGTGTTCAATCGCTCTCTCTCTTAGAAATGATTGGAATTCTGCTGAGATAAATTGAGCCCCATTGTCAGAAACCTTCTCTTTGGATCGCCTTCTCTGTTGAATATCTCACCTAAAAAATGTATTATCTTTCCAATCGTAATAGTTCCCTCAATGACCCCCCACTCCACCCATTTTGAGGTGTAATCCAACAGCAGTACAATGTAGATTTTGAGAACATCCAGATTTTCATAAGGTCCCATAATATTGATCGCCAATTTGGACCAAACTTTCCCAGGTATCTCCACAGGCTGTAAAGGGGTCTTCCTCACCCTCTTCACGTTGTCACTTGCAGCACAATTAATACAGTTCTTAACACTCTCCTCCATGTGCACCCACATTCCTGGCCACCAATAACTGCTTCTCACTCTTATTTTGGTAAGGTCCCTGCCCACGTGCCCTTCATGAGCCAAAGATATTATCCTTTCTCTAAGACCAGTGGGAGGAATGATCCGATCGCCCCTGTACACGTGCAATGAATCCATAGAAATGTGATCCTTTCTCTGAGAGTACACTCCCACGCTTTGATCATAGTCATCCCACTCACTACTTATGGCCCTCCTAAGGCTCGCTTGTTCCAGGTCATCACTTTCAGCTTTACTCCATTCCACCTTAGTTAATCTGAATTCACCATGGCCACAATGTCATCTGAGTCTCTACTGGACTCACTCCCACATCCTGCACAGTCCCATGGTAACCTTGAAAAACAATCGGCCACCATGTTGAGTTTGCCTGGGGTATAACTTATAGATATGTTATATTGCATGATGTCCAGTATCCAGCGCCGGATCCTTGTTGAAATGAGATGCAGTGTCTTGGATTGTAGTACATGCACCAAGGGTTTGTGATCAATTTTAAGCAATATGGACAATCCCCACACTAAGTTTCTGAAATGCTCCAGAATCCATTTTACACCTAACGCTTACCTTTCAATTGTATAATAATTTAACTCTGCGCCCCTCAAAATTCTTGACGCAAACGCAATGGGAACTGACCCTTTGGCTTGTACCTGTTCCAAAACACCACCTAGACCAATGTGGTTGGCATCCACAGAGATTATTGTGTTTGCTTTACAATCAAAGATACCCAATGTGGGGGTGTTATTTATCTCCTTTAAATTGTCAAACTCTTGCTTACATACATCCGACTATATAAACTTCTCACATTTCTTCATCACCTCTCTCATGCATTTGGTTTTCTCTGGTGTAGTTTGACAACAATTTCGAATAATACTCAGTCATGCCTAGAAAGATCCTTAACTGTTCCTTGTTACTTGGCGCTGGTATGTTCATTATGGAGTTAACCAATTCCCTCTTGGGACTTATTCCATTGGCATTTATGGAATGGCCCAGATATGATACTTCTTTCTTTCTTTATCTTACATTTCTCCAACTTCAATGTTAGTCCTTTCTGCTGAATCACCTGTAACAGTCCCACCAATTTAGCATCATGTTCCTTTTCAGACTCGGCTGAGACAAGAATGTCATATTGGAAGTAATAGACTCCCTTGAGGCCCCCAAACAAGTGTAACATAAGTCTCTGAAAGACTGCCGCAGCCGAGGCAAGGCCAAAAGGCATCCTGTTGAACATGAAAGCTCCAAGTGGAGTGACAAATTCTTCTTCCAGCTCTATTTGATGGCATGCTGAAGAAAGATCCAATGTGGTGAAGTATTTTGCTGGTCGCCAATAACTCCCCTATGTTTGGTAATGGATGTCTGTCCACCCAAATGTTCTTGTTTAGATCCCTCAGATCCACATACATTCTTAGAGCTCCATCAGGTTTCTTTACCAGGACAATAGGGGGCAGCCATTCAGAACTTTCTATAGGCTCTATTATTTCTTGTTCGCATAATCTGGTCAGTTTCTTTTGCAGAGCCTCTTTTGTCCCGATAGGAATCCCCCTTACTTTGTCTGCAACAGGTTTCACTCCCTTCTTGAGGATTATTTTATGTTTGAAGCCTTTTAGAAGTCCAATGGAATCCTTAAATACTTTGGGAAATTGTTTGGCCAAAGCACCCTTAATGTCACAGTCCTCCTTCAACACACTCAGAATAGGAACTTCTTCGCCGGGGTGAATTCTAACACAAAGGGTGGCCTTTTCCTCCCATCCAACCACAGACGACCCATTCCTTGCCACGTACAATTTACAGAAAGTCTCTCTATCCTGAAAGTATAGTTTCACCCAAGTCTAGCCAATAACCATATCCCGTAGCTCTTACACTCGTACACTGAAGTTCTTCAGGTTTGCTCATTAGTTCATCAACAAAGATATCAATGTCCACCATTGTGTATGGTGAGCCTGTGTCTACCATGATGGGTATGGACACCCCATTAATCTGCATGTGCACCCAAGGTCCTTTGTTAACTTCTTTGGCTCTGACCGTGAGAATTTCTACATGTTGTGCACCCTCATCGATGATAGACAAAAAGGCATTTGATGCGGTCCCGTGCTGCAACTTTTGGTCCTGTGCTGCGAATTCTGGAGAGAACTTGCAACTTACAATATCCCCAAACTGTTATGAGCGTGTATTAACAGGGAGATATAGCAGCAGGGCCTTGTGGGTGAAGACAAAAGTCTTCCCATTTGAGAAGGGGGTATGCAGTGTCCTCACCTCATTACAGTTTTATCTTTGTTATCAATGATCTGGCAACACAGATATTTGCTTTGCAGGCTGATGCCCGAGCTTGCAGGGGACAACGTTGGAATGCTACTGTTTTCAGATGATGCTGCAATTATTTGTAAAACACCTATGGGTCTTAAAACAGTTTGACAGGTTTTAACAAGATCTCCAGCACTAAGGGCTCAGAAAATTATTTGTTAAAAAATGAAGGCGATGTTCTGTGAAACAAAGAAAGAATGAAAGAGCTTTTAGATCTTCTTAGTTGGTGAAAAAGTAGAGGAAGTTGAGTATTTTTTATTGTCTAGACATCAAGATTAACAGGAATAGGAACTGGAGAAATCAAATTGAGAAAAGCAATGCCTACTTAGCGGAAGCAAGCTCCACTATCTTTCATTTTCCCAGTCTTGTGGAAAGACAGAAGTCAAACCAACCCTCGATGTGTACATTATACAAGCAGGTAGCAGTGCTTCCTATGGCGGCACAATAGGACTCTCAAAATCTTTACTTGAGAAGGATATTGGGTCTCCCAAGAAATGCATCGAATGTATTAATTAAGTTAGAGTGAAACCTCATGGGTGTTGCACATAAAGCACGTCTAAAACCTGTGCAATATTGGGTGTGTATACAAGCAAATTCTATCCTGGAGCATTATAAGGAAGCATTTCTTGATGCTTTGGACTTGGAGGGTGGTAAATCACTGTTATGTTTTGGACATGCACAGGATGTTCTCTCATCTCTAAGTCTTCACGAATGTTGAGATTACCCAGGAATTGTTGATATGAGATAGTGAGCTAAAGACTCTGGGAAAAAAAATAAAAATAAAATAAAACTTCTCTTAACCAGAACTAATGTCTGGCAGAGGGACTCCCAGGACCCCCTTGTTAATTTGCATATTTAAGTAACTTTGGGTCTCACCCTAAATTACTAGGGGAATCCAGACGTGGACCCCTTGCTCACTATTCTTAGAGAAGCACAGATCCACCCTACTGATGAGGTCCAACCAGACCGAAACACGTGTCTGGGGTTTCTGTTGGTACTCTTGTTCAGGGGAGAATTGCCTAGCATTTCGGTGCTGGACTGCCCCAGGGCAGGACAAAGACTGATATGTTTGGGATATTTCTTCTCTGTGAAAGATAGTGAGCTAAATACTCTGGGTAAGTCTCTCGTAACCAGGACTAATGTCTGGCAGAGGGATTCCCAGGGCCCCCTTGTTAATTTGCATTGTTGATATGAGGTCAGCATTTTTAGTAAAACAAGCTTTCACAAATTGGGCGATTGAAGATTGTTTAAGTAAATCAATTGATAGCTACTGGTCATGCTCTCTATTTAAGGAGTAGGATTTTGAGGGGTTTTGAACAATATGTGGATGTGATAAACAAAGTGTACATTCATAGTGTATTTCTGAAAATGTGATTGGGCTTTCTGCCTTTGGCCTCAGTTAGGAGAAGATTTTCATTGAGAAGTGTTCACTGTTTTCGTTGCACTGGGACAAAGGAAACATTCTCTAATTTCCTTTATCTTTTTTTGTAACTTTCTTTATTGGTTTTTCAACAATCTCTAATTTCCTTTATAAATACATTAGATACATTGCCTGAGCAAGTATAGCATTAGAAAGCCAGATTCTTATAAGGCATCGTATGTCTACATACAAGAGGTAGTCAGTGCAGTTACATATTTGTGTATAGGGCATGGTTATGTAGGGCAAAGTACCTGAAATATGCCAGAATAAAATGTGTGGAAATTAACACGATAACTGGTGCCTGTGTCCTGATCGGTGGTGTCTCATGTGCCTGGATGATGTTGCTCTTGTCCTCTTGTCGGCAAGTCTTGCTTCAGTTTACTCTGGTGTCTCATATGCCCTGGAGGATGTTGGTCTTGCCCTCATGTCAGCAAGTCTAGCTTCAGTTTGCTCTGGCATCTTATTTGCCCTGGAGGAAGTTGCTCTTGTCCTCTGGTCGGCAAGTCGTGCTGCTGTTTGTTGTTGTGTTTCAGACGCTCTTGATGTTGATTTTCGCTTTGCATCAGATGGAGCTTTTCCAAGTGATGTTCATTTATTGTGCGGCATGTTTCAGTCACTCAATGGCTTCAGCACATTTGGGAAAGTGTCCAAGAAAGATTGATTGATTGTGCTCTCTTCCTGTGAATGAACTTAAGTAAACTGTAACCTTGCCATTTCCCATATTTGGAGTGGTGTGATGAAAATAATTAAAAAACATGTTTATTCCCTTTAAAAATGCTTCAATAAACACTTTCAGACTGCATACATTAGTAATACATTTCAGAGGAATAACCAACACATCAAAAATGTAGCTTCAGACACTTTTCCAAATTTTGCCTCCTTGTTTTACCTACTGTAGTGAATCGGAGTGAGCATCAGTAAATTAGGGATCTACAGAGTGAATTTATTTGCACCCAAACCTCAACTACAGTCTTGTCCCAGACAAATGAGGAATCCATGCAGAATTTGGTAGACGTGGGTTCAACAGTGTGTATTTGGATAGCCGGACAAATATACACACATACATACATTCCGCTTTATATATAGATATCTTTCACTGTCGAAGACTTTCGAAACTG
This sequence comes from Ambystoma mexicanum, assembly GCF_040938575.1. Classification (NCBI taxonomy): domain Eukaryota; kingdom Metazoa; phylum Chordata; class Amphibia; order Caudata; family Ambystomatidae; genus Ambystoma; species Ambystoma mexicanum. The sequence continues at coordinate 1,044,957,263 of NC_090930.1, read as the reverse complement.
CAAGGAATTTATCTAGACCTGCATGACCACTTCGACCTGCCCTTCTATATTCACAATCCACACTCATCTTGTGACTAATACTTCTTGGCATTTTATGGCATTTTATGACTCCTGCTCTCTTCCGTCTGCCCCTTGGCTTGTGCAAAAATAAAAGTTTGTGTGTAACACCAATTCCTCTTGGTCTTCCGATCAGTGCTTCTCGGCACTTGTAGTTCTTAGATTTCACTTTGGGCACATTTCACAATTCATAGCACCAATGCCTCTTGGTACTTGTAGTGCTTATTCTGTTTCACTTGTCTTCTTGGCCCTTTCCAAAGTTCTTATATATGACTTTTGCCCCCTTGGCATATTCCACAATTCACATATTTCATTTTCCTCTTATTCAACTTTTTTTTGTTTGATCTCCACTTGTAATATCTTTCAAAACAAAGTTCATAACATTTCACAGAGACTTTCGAATGTGCACCTTCCTTGCGCAGGACAACTTGGCTACTTTGTTTCCTTTTCCTTCAACAATTGTCATCTTCATTTGCATTTTATCGGCACACGCATAACCTTCAACTTTCAAATCACAGTCACTTTTTCCTATTGCATCAACAAGACTTTTGTTGCTCTCGATAACTCACTGATTGTGCTAAATGACTTGCTTTCATCTTTTCCTTGCACTTCAAGGCTGTTACCAGCATCTCCTCTGCTCCTCCCCAACTCTGACGTTCACCAATGATGGTTGCACTCCATTTCCATTTCCTGGCACCTGGAAGGTTTCTTGGCTGCGCTCACTCGGCTCTGCTTTTCGAACACTCACGGCGAACACTCACGGCTTCCTGAAAGCTTGCAAAGTGTACTTGTGCGCGCCACCTTTTATTTTTACAGGGAGTTTTAATAAGTGACAGGTGTACATCATTAGAGCTAAGTGTCTAACTCTGCCTGGCCTCATTGCAGGGACAAGGCCAATGCAAGTCAGGGGAGGTAATCCTTCTGACCTCATTCCTCATCTTCCTTGGTGCAGTCCTTTTGTCAAAACAGAGTGCGGAGGAATTATGGGAGTTGTAGTTTCCCACAGAATAAACAGGGATAGGGGTAAGATTGGTTGTAGAAAAAGGGGGATGCTATGTCTCACCATTGGATGTTTCTTCCCCACTCCCCGAGGACCCCCTACCCAGGTAATCCTTCCTCGCTTGTCCACCCCCAGGGTCGGGATCCAAAAGCGATGGCCTTTCCCTGGCCACCTGAGTACACCCTCTTGTTTTCACAGTACCCCCCTACGTATGTGGCAGTGTGCACATGCTACAAATAATGGAATCATTTGAATGGAGTGATGATTTCAGATTTGTGACCTTGGATGTTAAGGTCTTGTATACGTCGATCAGGCGCCGTAAAAGGCTGCGGCGCCGTTAACCCCTTAGCGCCTAATTACGAGGTCCCTTTGCGGGACCCGACCTGAACGGCTGGTCTGGACCAGCCGTTAAAGAAGGGACCCGCAAAGGGACCTTCGAGGTAATTACGGTACCCCAATTTGCGGTACCGTAATTACCGCCTTCCCCAGTCCCATTGAGCCCTATGGGGCAAAAATGGGAATGGGGAAGGGCCAATGTTCAATGGGGAATTACCGCCCCGCCAACCTTGGTATGGGGTGGTGATTCCCCATTGAACATTGGCAGACTCGTTACAACACCGGCAGCAACCATGGTGCTAATAGCGCCATGGGTTACCGCCAGCGTTGTAATGAGGGCCAATGTGTTTTTTTCATTAATGATATAGAAAGACAGATCAGGAGAGTGGCCATGGGTGCTTATTACACCCCGGCTCTAGCCAATTTATTTTTGGGCTACTATGAAGACAAACATGTTCAGGTTGACAATGGTTACTCAGCACTTATTAAGCTATGAGTACGATACAGAGATGAAGTGTTTATGATTTGGCATGGAAATGAAAAGTGTTGCACAATTTTGTACAATATTTGAATACTAACAACTTCAGAATATCTTTAGATGTACCAATGACTGTAAAGAGTTTGACTTCTTGGATGCACACCTTGACGCAAAAGACGAGAAAATTATGGCCAAGACTTTTAGAAAGCCTACAGAAGCCAATTTGATTCTGGCAGCAACAAACTGTCACAAGGCAAGAATTGTTAAGAATATCCCAACAGGGGACTTTATCAGGGCCAGGAGAAATTGTACCACTGCTAGGGAATACCATACAGAAAGCAAAGTAATTACAAAGCAATTTCTACAAAGATGGTATAAAGATGGGATTGTTGATCAGGCTAGGAGGAGGGGTTTGGCAACCTAGAGAAGTAATTTATTGAAACCTAAAACCAGGGAAAAAATAGTTTGTAGGACGCTTATGAATCCATATCGTCAGTTTGGCATGGCCCATTGTAATATTTCGTCCAGTATGCCACCCTTCTAGTTTATGTGTTTTTGGAGACCCGTTTTATATGGCAGAGAAACAATTCCAGTACTCTGTTTTCATTTTGGGCAGTTTGCGTCCAAAACGGGTCAGTGCCTCCAAGCCACATTTCCTCATATTAATTTAGAAAATCTACCATTCCCTTTTCATTTCTTTTGTAGTATGTGTCATTTACTAATGATAAGAAACCTGTAATGACATCCTCTTTGGGTAGGAATGAGCTTCTGCACATGGTGCTGAAATTCACTATCGGAAAAATATTTTGTCTGTAATTCACGTTTTTGCAAGTTGCGCCAAAGTGCTTAGTTGTAATGAAAATAGCAACCTTGTATATTAAATTTAGGAAAACATAGGTGATTGCCTTTATTGCTTCCAATTCATAGTCCATGCTGCATATTTGTGTAGCATCGTATTGTTTTGGTAAACCTTCCTTGATTTTGCCAAATACCTCTCGTTAACATTTTTCACTCTTTTCAGACATCAATATGTAAACTAATTGGAACAATTTTTATTTATTTCTTTACATTTGTAAAGCGCACTACAGCCCAAAGGCATCGAGGCGCTATTACATGAAAGTGTACATACGCAAGATTACGGTTACAACATGTGGTTACTTGGTTACAGTAAGGGAGGTGCTAGGAAACAAAATACAGTTGGGTATCTTTTTCAGGGTGTACAGAGTGAGCACTGGGAGTATAACAGGTCAGAAAAATAGCCTAGTTTTAAGTTTTTATGAATGAAAGATATATGTTAAAAAAATTAGGCCTGGACGGTCACTGTCAGACCCTTGGGCTTGGTCATACCTATCCCAGGCTCGAAGGAGATGGTTCGGATAGGCACCTCTTGCACAGTGCACTCTGCATAGCTGCAGGCACGTCTCCACTCTGAATTCAGGCAAACAAGACACAGGAGTCAGGAAACCAACAAAGATCAGCAGCAAAGGATCTGATAAACTTCATGAACATTCCAAACTTGCCTAGCTCTATGGGGAAGGTATCAGTGTCTCCCGAAAGATAAGGAGAAGGAGCATCGTGAGCCCGCCCACAAAAGAGAAGATCACTGCGTACAAGTCCCGGAATATTCTCCTCACACGGGACACCCTGGCAGCGGCCCTTTCTCTCTCCTACGCAACTCCCTGTCATTCATCTTCTTAACTGCCGCTGTAACGGTGGGAAATGCTGTATCTATTTCAACATGTATACTATATAGCTGTTTGAAATGATTGGGGCATGTCTTAAAGGTTCCATTTAATATCCAATTTTTAGACAAACCTAATCTTATCATGTTTTGAGTAGTTGCAAAAATAAATTAAATATCTATTTTCCTCTTTTCCACTGTCAAAATGCAAGAAGTTCTCTCCTTGTAATGTTTTTCTAAGGCATTCCGGTATATCAACATCACTGACTTTATTTGGCAGTTTTGGAACTTGGTTTTCTAATTTGTTTTGGTACATTAATGTATAACCATTTCCCACATGGCATCTCGCCAGACAAATGCAGTGGTAGTTCCCCCAGTATTTGCCTTACCATTTGTCCGCTTGTTCCTGCTTCATTTTTTGCCTTTCTCTTAAGTTCATAGATTTTTTCCTTTCCTTCAATTTTGTGGTTATAGTCATAGTTTATTGAAATACATATAGCAAAACAAATGCTTTATATAACATAATTGCCACATCACACATCACATTACAGTTTTATACAACATGTTACAATGTTAAAAACAGTTAAAAACAATATCATCACAAAACTTTTTACATATTTCATAAAGTGTTGCCATCAGTGCATCACGTTGTCATTCAATACATTGTAAAATCAATACAATCTTTTTATAAAATGTCACCATAAAATATATCAAATTTATATCATTACCACTCATAAATAGTGACCATAATACCTCTATTTCATCAAGCTCAATGGTATTATTGTATGACTTCATATGCTTATATCGTAAGGCGTATAGGCTATCATATACAATTAGCAGATGGTATAGCGTCTCAATAACATCATTACCACATAGGCGACAATATCGGCTAGCATGAGGGATCCCCAGTAAAGTGCCTTTTATTTCCAGTGCCTCAGATATGTTAAACTTCAGTAGCAAATATTGCCGCACAATTTGTGGACTTGGGTAAGCCTTGATGTAATCCAGAGGCGCACATCTAGATGTGCGCTCTTGACAATGTATCCCACTATTCGTTTTTGTAGAGAGATTGATTAGCTGTTGTTCGTAGCTAACTTCTTTCAATGCATTTTTTATCATTGACTTCATGGTATACATACTCATTTGGCCATGTGTTAAGAATGAGCTAGCCCACTTACTGTGTAGAATTTTCAATTTACCCATTATACCAGACAAGGCTCTTCCTTCAAGGCTCAAATATGCAGACACATAGGCACCTGTGATCGTTTCAGTTTCAGTCTTTTCAACTTCTCGAAATTTAACACACAATGATTAACAAATACGTGTGACATTCCTACCAAGTCAAATTCTAAGTACAGGTATTCCACGGTTACACTATGGGGTAGGCGGAGCAATTTACAGAGCAAACAGGCTTCGAATCGCTCAACCAATTTGATTAGGTTGTGCCCCAATATAATGATAGCGTACAATAGTATTGCCCTTATCTTTGCAATATAGATAGTCAATACCGCTGATATGGAATAGCCACTATTTCTTCCAATGAAGATGCTCAAAGCATTAGTTGAGACCATGCACCAGGCCTGAAGTGTAGACCAATGGGCGTTCCATGTTAATTGGTCATCTACAATAATACTGCGGTATTTGTAGCATGTTACTTGCTCTAATACTTTCCCATTCATTGTCCACGCATACTTTTTCGGACAACGTTTTTTTGTAAAGACCATCACTTTGCTCTTATCAATATTAATCAACAGTTCATTGTCGACGCAAAATCTGCTTAGAGCATCCAGCATTAGCTGGAGAACTGCGGGTGTATAATCAAGCAGGATAAGATCATCGGCATATGCCAACCATCCAATGATCACATCAGAGATCTTCACAGGGTTTGCCGCAGCAAGGCGAAAATCCATTTGCATATCTGCCAGGTACAGATTGAATAGTACCGCGGCGACCATGCACCCCTGTTTAACACCACTAGATGTCATCATGGAGGCAGACAATCTGCCGACAGCATTTAGGCGAATCCGCACTGTGGTGTCGGCGTGCAGCAACATCAACATCTTCAGGAGACCCGGTGGGATACCCCAATCAGATAGCTTCTTCCACAGACGGTTTCTCTGCACGGTATCGAACGCTGCAGAGAAGTCGATATATGCGCAATACATATCCAGCTTGCGCCTAGTCCACAAGTGTTCAACCGCAGTGGACAATAACAGCAGCCCATGCTCGGAAACCAATTTGATTTGGTGGCAGTATCTTTTTCTCTGTGATCCACACATTCAATTCCTGCAATAGAACTCGTGCAAATATCTTCGATGAGGTGTCGAGCATTGCAAGCATCTGAAAATTACTAGGACAATCCCAGGCACCTTTTTTATGAACTGTCAATATATGACTAGACTGCCACGATTTAGGTATCACTCCAGACGTGCCTATTTGGATAAACAATCGGTGTAAGGCTGAGGCCCATAGCTCAGGTTGCTTTTTTATTAGTAAATTACACACGCCATCAGGCCCTGCAGCTCTTGACTTTTTTAAATTAGAGATGATCGCTATTATATCCAATATAGTTCCTTGACAAACCCATGGCTCAGCAGGAGTTACGAGTATGTCGTAGTTCGGGGTAGCACGTCCCAAGGTGCTGCCAATGTGGCTGCACCATTGAGCTTCGGTTATGCAGTTAATGGATAGTGGGCGTGGTTTTGAGTGTTGAAGTAGTTGCCATATGCTGACAGAATCACCAGTCTTGGCCTTCTCGGCGATCTCCTGCCATAGTCGAGCTCCACATGCTAACCTATGTTGTGTTAACCATTTTTTATAGTTCCTTTTCACTGTCTTAATTAGGGAAGAAATTCCCTCTGGTGTAGGGCAGGTAGCATTCTCTGTGAGTATCGTTTGAATCTCAGCTCTCATACTTTTTTTTTGCCTCACTAATTGCTGCATCAAAGCCAGCACCTCGCCTAGTCGGCATATTTGATTGTTCTATAGTACCAGTATATGTAGGTTTTTCAATTACTTCCTCTTTGATTGCCAACATGATATTAGAAAAGTTAGACAGTGTGTCCACGGCGACATTATCCCCATCATACTCAGTCTGTATAATACGAGGTAATAATGCAGATGCAACATTATTGGCTTTGTCAATGTTTCGCGGGTGCCAATGAATGCGATTCCCTCCCTCGTTAAGTGATAGTTGCCCATTTTCATCGTGATCAGTTACAGTGTCCATTAACCTGGGTAACATTAGGAGCCAGCACATAGGGACATGATCGCTTTCATATCTATCTACTATACTCATATCTTTAATATTAGAGAGAGCATAATCAATTGTAGATGCTGATCGACCCTCGACTCTGGTGAAAGCCATAGGGGGATCACCAGGTGTGATGCCATTCAATTTCACTATCCCGTGCGTGGCTAGCATTGAGTGCCACTTAGCACCCTGCTGATTAATCTTCAGCGCGGGCACAGCTGAGGATGTAAAATTACAAATGCCATCATCCACCAAAGGGAGATTTCCAAATCAGCCCGTTGAAATCACCGACTATCCACACAGGTAAAACCTGGTTGTATTGCAATAGTACAGTGTTAACAGTCCTAATGTTCACATGTGACATTGCCATATTTGGCGGGTCATACACATTTATTAATATGATGTCTATTGTTGACAGTGATATGCGAGTGACTAAAATGTACTCAGAGTACTGTTTTAATTGTACTATCCGCCAAGGTGGTAAGACAGATAACAGGAGGCCACCTTTCGGAAGACCCAAAAGAACTTTGGTGGCCTTCTGGTGAACAGTACTTCTGCCATCCAATTGAACTTCAGCCAACAGCCATGTTTCTTGCAACGCAACCACGCTGAAGATGTCCATCTTACTAGGCCATCGTTCTCAAATAGGTGGGTATGCCCGTTAGTATTCCAGGAGTAGAGCATATCCACCCTATTACATCACTGACGCTCTGCACTAAAGTGAGGCTTGAATGCCACGGGTAGCCACTGCCAGTAACCATCAAGGGTTTGATTAGTTTGAGGTATTGTGGGTGGTTCAGTGGTTCTCGATGGAGCACCCCACGGCCTAGTAGATGCTCCATCAACTATCACATCTGATGTGCCTGATGTAGAGAACCTTGCTGGGCCCGATTAGTGGCTCTTAGTGGTGTGTCAATGTCAGATTTGTTTAGTGGAATTTCCGCACGATAAATATTATAGCGCAGGCGCAAGAAATCAGCTTCAAAACTCAAAACATAGTTTAAGGAAGCATGCGTTTCAAACCAAATGTTTGTTATGAACTGGTTCTTTACTTCGGCCTGATCGACAATGCGTATGTCACTAGATGTGATGATTCTTAGTGGCACGATGGACTTAAAGATGCACAATACAGCTGATCGATTCAAAGGAGTGGGGGAGGATTCTTGGTACAGTTGCACTAGTTGAAGGGCAGGTACCATCTTTCTTAACGCCTCAGGACAAATTCCTATTCGTGATGTATCAGTTTCGACAGGTGTACTCTTGGGCTGTGCCCAGACTGCCGGAAGGGTCGGTTGGTTGTTAATAAAGATTGCCCACGCTAATAGCTCAGGAAAGTCGTCATTCTATTAAAGACAAGGAGGCGAGCATTATGCTTATCTTTCTTTAATACTGCCATATCAGCATTTCAAAACTTCAACTTTTAACTTTTATGTTTTGGTTTTTCTTACATGTTACTTGGAAAAAAACAAAGCAGGAAGTTACAAGTTTCATCTCTCAACTTAATCAACTAGGTTTTAGAAACCACGCTTCCCATAATCCTGAGGCCCTTTGTAGTCCTGACCTCTACTCCCACACCAATCAGTGGCCAGATAGGGGTATAAACACTAGCTCCCCTAAGTCCATTCCTCTTTCTTTTGCCATCAGAGTTCTAGAAGTACATAGAGTCCCTCAAAATGTCAAACACAATCTATAAGGCCTGCACTCGATCCGCAGCTGGCGTGACTGTTCGGTCCAACGGGACAACTTGCCAGAAGATCCTCGGTGCATATCCTGACTTGCTCATGTCGCCTTCTGCTCGTCTCCTATGAGAACAGAAAAATCATATGAGGGCGGGAATGAACTACAAATGGAACATCATGCATGACAGTTTTTATTCGCTCAGTCATTGCTCTCATTTGTTTCATACATTAGGGTGGGATATAATGCTCGCCTCCTTGTCTTTAATAGAATGAAGACTTTCCTGAGCTATTAGCGTGGGCAATCTTTATTCTATGACAAGACAGGAGGCTCGCATTATGCTTGTTCAAAGCTTGCTATTACTCTATTCGGTATATCAGATACTGGCTTGAAGTAGAAAGTCTTAAAGGTGGATTCAGAAGACCAATCAGCAGATTTCATAATATCTTGTAGTGCTACTCCTGTCGCAAACGCTCTAGAAGCCATTGCTCCCCTAGCGGAATGTGCACCAAATAAGGATAAGTCTATCCCTGCCCACTGCATGACCTCCCTCACCCATCTCGCAATGGTCGCTGTCGCTACTGCGTGGTGAGGTTTCCTACGCGCTATAAGCAACTGAGTTACGCCGCGCAGTCTGAGATGCACTGTAGCTGCTTCATAATCTTTGATACATTGAGCTACGCATAATTTCTTATTCTCTGCAAAATATGGGTAGGAAATTACTTTGGAGTCGGTCTTTGTTCTTTTCGCGATAGTAAACGCTACTCCTTCTGGATAAAATATCTTTCTAACGATTTCCAATGCTTTCACGTCTGACACCCTCCTGCACGCTACTCGACATAGAAGCATAGCTAATTTGCCTGATAGTTGTGACCGGGATAAAGCTTCATTTTCCGGCCACCTAAGGAATAATTGAAAAACGTCTCTAACGTCCCATAAAACTGCATGCTTTGGCTCTGGCGGCTTTCTCAGTTTTATACCTTTGAGGAGCCGTAAGATTGCTGGGTGCTCGCCTACTGGATTATTTTCTATTTTCTTGTGCCCTGCTGAAATTGCGGATCTGTATACTCCTATCGTTCTGTAAGCAGAACCCTCCTGAAATTTCGAAGCCAAAAAGTTCAGGATGCTCACTAGAGGTGCTGAAATGGGATCCAGACTGTGTTCTGAACACCACTGCGCCCAACCGTTCCAAGCTGTGTTATAGCTCCTAATGGTGGAAGGCGGCCAGGAATCTCAGATACAATCTGCAGCGATGTTCCAAATTCCTGGCAAGTTCCATCTTTTCCTGAAACCCTGCAGGCAATCAGCTGCAGGGAACCCGTTTCTATGTGCGGGTGAACCCGACCGGTCGGGTCGAGTAGAAGGTCCTGAATGCTCGGAACTATCCTCGGAAAATCTGTAGAAAGTTCCATCGCTACTGGAAACCAGACCTGCGCCCTCCAACAGGGTAGCACCATCACCACTTCCGCTTTGTCTCTGCGGACTTTCGCTAGAGCTCTTGTGATCATTGCGAATGGCGGGAAGGCATAGTGCACTGCTCCGTTCCATGGGTGTAGAAAAGCGTCCGTACACGCTGCTCCTGGATCTATCCTCCAACTGAAATATTTCTGCGTCTGCGCATTCAGTCTGGATGCAAACAGATCTATGTCTAGGGGTCCCCATATGTCTTGGAGGCGCTTGAAAACTAGAGGGTGTAGCTTCCAATCGCTGGAGTCTACAAGATACCGAGAGTTCCAGTCTGCTATACTGTTCTGGCTCCCTGGAAGATATTCCGCAGTCACCGCAATGTCGTTCTGAAGGCAATAATGCCAGAAATCTTTTGCTAATCCCGCTAGCATTCTGGATCTCGTTCCCCCTAATTTGTTGATGTAGCGGACTGCTGAGATGTTGTCCATCTTGAGCAATACGCAACATCTTATTTTGTCCTTCGTGAATGCCCGAACTGCGAAGGAGCCTGCAAGAAGTTCTAGACAATTTATGTGGAGATTCAACTCTTCGCCGGACCATTTCCCGCCTGTCTGGGCTTGTTCACACCTGGCTCCCCAACCTGACCTGCTTGCGTCTGACTCGATGGTCAGTTCTGGAACACCTCCGAAGATCGCTCGCACGTTCCAGGCTTCCATGTTCTCCAGCCACCACCGTAGCTCTGTCATGGCTTCTTGGTCTAGGTTCACTAGCTGATGATATTGTAGGCCTCCGCGAAGATGCTTGTTCTTGAGCCTCTGTAACGCTCGATAATGTAACGGTCCTGGGAAGATGGCCTGAATGGAGGCTGCAAGCAGGCCTACTATTCTGGCCAGGTTCCGAAGCGGAATTACTCGCTTTGCAATCACTGTCCTGAGCTCCTTCTTTATCGCTCTCACTTTGTGATTTGGAAGCTCTAGAGTCGCTTTCCCGGTATCTATGGTGAAGCCTAAAAATTCCAACCTCTGCACTGGCGCTAATAGGGACTTCTCTAAATTCACTAAGAATCCCAGAGATGATAGGAACTTGAAAATCCACCGCACATCTCTCGTTAGGGTCTCTTTGCTGGATCCCATCACCAGGATATCGTCCAGATAGATAATCATACGGATACCTCTCTCCCTGATAGCTGCAGCTTCTGGCTTCATCACTTTCGTGAACGCCCATGGTGCTGACGCCAGCCCGAACGGCAGGCATGCAAAGCGCAAAATGTCTCCTTCCCATCGGAACTGGAGATACTTCCGAAAGGCAGTTGCTATCGGAATCGCTAGATAGGCGTCTTTGAGGTCTAGACGGGCTAGCTAATCTCCTGAACGCAATAGGTCTCGGAGGAGATGGATGCCTTCCATCTTGAAATGGCTGTATTGCAGTAATAGGTTTATTACTGGACAAATCTTTTCCCCTCTGCGCACCAGGAACATATTGCTGAGGAAAAACTTACTTTCTGTGCTCTCGCGCTCTATTGCGTTTTTCTCTACTAATTTGCTTAACTCGCTGTGTAAAAGCGCTTTCTCTTCTAGTGGCATGTAAATGGGGACAGGTTCTCTGTACTGCTTTGGGATGTCTATGAAATCTAGGTGAAGGCCCGCTACTGCTTGTAAAACCCAAGCATCACTTGACAAAGCTTGCCATTCTCTCAGAAAATGGAGAGTTCTGCCTCCGATAGAAACAATTGGTGTACTCACCGCCTCCTGCGCCGGGCTGATGGAAAGAACCTCTTCCTCTGCGGCCTCTTGGATGTCTTCCTCTGGCCGGGAAAAAGGTGTCCTGTTGACGGTTTTCCCAATATTGAGCGCGTGGACATTGAGGCCTTTTTTGATAGTTGTAGCGACCGGACGAACGACCTCTGACTCGTCCGGTCCCAGCAAAAACACGACCGGGAAATATCTTCTTTATAGAGCTTTGCGCTCTCTCGAGGGCTGAGTATGTGCCAACAAATTGAGACATTTCCTTAGCGAAGGCCTCCCCGAAAAGCAGGCCTTTGGCGCCCTCCCCTGCTTCATACGTGGCTAGATCGCTGAGCTTATTGTCGATCTTTAGGAGGATGCCTCTTCTACGCTCTGAAGAGAGCGCACAGTTCGTGTTACCCAACAAGCACACTGCCCTTTAAGCCCAGTTACCTAGGGCGTGAATATCTACTGGGGAACCAGTATCTTTTGATTTTTCGACAAGGTCCATAATCTTTGCTAGCGGACCCGCTAAATCCAAGAGCTTATCTTGACAGCCTTTCCACGCACGATCGATGCCTTTCCTAACGTCTCGTGCTGTTTTGGTCACGAAAGTGACCATTTTTGGGTCTAGTCCTGGTGTATCTGCCAGTTTCCCAGGCAGTTCAGGTCGTGGACATTCTGATCGCATGCGGGATCGAACTTCTCTGTCCAGCGGCTTCCTGATGTGTTGTGACATATATAATGCCACTCTGGGTGAGGGCACCCACTCCGAAGACTTTGGGTGTCTAATGGACTCCGGGTCGAACATATCTATTACGTTGTCTTCTTCCTCGGGAAGAGTTTGAGGAGTTGGCTGAGGGAACTCCTCTTCCTCGCCGACTTCGTCGTCGGGGGCGTATCCCTCTTCATATTCCCCTGAATTGTCCACCCCTGGGGCAGGGGGTCTGATGTGGCCATCTGCTAATGTTGCTAGAAAGGCTTCTTTCAATCTGGCAACTGGGTCGCTTTCACTTTGGGGAACAGAGTCAACCCTATCTTTTGTGCCCGAGGGGGTCAAAGAGTCAGCGCTCTTCCAGGCTTTTTTACCTCCCTTATTTTCAACCCTCTTCTGAGGGTGTCCAGCTGACGTCCCCTCTCCAGGGCTGTCGGCCCGTCTCTTCCTGGCCGCCAGCTGTTCCCGCTGCTCAGCCATGCATGCTTCGAGCATTTCTAACCTTTCAGTCAAAGGTTGCACCCCTTGGGAGACTGCTTGAGAAAGTGAATCTCCCAGTACCCTCTTGAAGCTGAGGGATAAGTCTGCGTCTTGCCAGGTGGGTTCTTCCTCCCACTCTTGTTCACTCCACTCTGGTGAGGTGGACTGGGAATTTCTCGGGTGCGATGAGTGAGCCATTGAATCCTGTTAGCAGCGCTAACTTCTTGGGGTCAGCTGAAAATTAAGGCTCTAAAGAGTTTACCTCCTGTGCACTCTGCGCCTTCTAGCCTATCTGTGAACTGTTTCACGTTCTCTGTATATTCAACAGATGCCACCAAGGAATGTCTTTCCCTATTTTTTTTTTTTTCTCGAAAAAATTCCTCTCAGGTACTGACTCACACCACCCTCCGCTCCGTTTCGCTATGTGTACGCGCGAAAGCGAGTGTTAGGAGAACGTGGAGCATGCCGGGAATCATATGAGGCTGAATCTGCTTTACTGGGTCCTAAAGCCCTGCGCGTTTGGCGGCGCGAGCCGCCTCCGCGTACAGCCTCCGCGTACACGCGTATAATGTAGGCTGCCGCAGGGTCCTAGAGCCTTCGCGAGTGAAGACTTCGGCTACGCTGGAGGAGAACGGGGCGGCTGCCAGAAGCGAGCGGCTTTGCCCGCGGCTCCGCCCCGCCTCTCCTCACTCCTGTTCCTGTTAGAATTGAAATAAAAGCATGATGGGGGAAAAACACTGGTAATACGCGCGCGCAACCTACACAACGGTACAAACGCTGTAAAATAAGTTCCCGACAGCCATCAATCAAACACCTGTTAGTCTATCCGCTAACTATCATTGATAATGAGTACACTTAGATACTAAATCATAATAGACAACGATAATTTAAGAACAGAAACATGAGACATAACACTTATCTCAGTATGGCAGCAAAAAGAAAGAGGAATGGACTTAGGGGAGCCAGTGTTTATACCCCTATCTGGCCACTGATTGGTGTGGGAGTAGAGGTCAGGACTACAAAGGGCCTCAGGATTATGGGAAGCGTGGTTTCTAAAACCTAGTTGATTAAGTTAAGAGATGAAACTTGTAACTTCCTGCTTTGTTTTTTTCCAAGTAACATGTAAGAAAAACCAAAACATAAAAGTTAAAAGTTGAAGTTTTGAAATGCTGATATGGCAGTATTAAAGAAAGATAAGCATAATGCGAGCCTCCTGTCTTGTCATAGAATGTCTTTGTTTGTACAGACCACTTGTTTGGATAATTTTCCTTTAGGGACCTTTTTCTTTAGCGTTTTGATGGATTTATTTGAGTTAGATAAATTACCAGGTTTAACTACATCCAAGATTGCATCATTTTCAACAACAACCACTCATCCAGTGCTGGGCTGATTAGTGCAACATTAGGATGGGAAGAGTCAGCAGCTGGACGCTTTGCCCACTACTTGGATTTACCTGAACATTCAATATTTTACGATTTTTCTGTCGTTTACTGGGTTTGCTATTACCATACATGAATGCATGATGGACTGGAGCAGTTAAATGTGTTCTAGCTTTTTTCTTATATTTTTTTGCCACCAGGTGCGGTGATACACATGCTTTATTTTGGAGGTCACTTGATGGACCATTACATGCCATGTGACAACACCTGCGCATGTTCTTATGAATTATTAGTGACTGAATGTTAATCTTCTTTTCCAGGTTTTCACATTTAGAAATAAGCTGTGTCAATAAATTTTCAAGAGCATAAAACATGTCATCGGAGTTAATACTTATATCATTTGGGCTTTTCAGCTTGGTTATATTTTGTTCTTGAATGAACTTAGTTGTATGGAAGTGGAAAGTAGGATTATACTTAACATCTGTGGGATAAGTCGGGAAAAAGGAAACCACTTGCACTGGACATTCAACCATGACTGGTGTTATGTTTAAACCAAGAGAGGGTAGATGGTTAGCGTCACCTGAAGTGCTGCATGGTTTATTAGGTGGTGTAAAATACATGGAAGTAGATACAGCCTCCATTAATGATTGATCAGGATCAAGACCCATGTATTCTACCTCTGGCTCATCCATAGCAGAGGCACCTAGGTCAATAAGGGATTTTACTCCCATTAATGGAGAGTCATGAACTAAAGCTTTAGTAAGGTTTAGCTTGTGCTCAAGAGCAACATTGGTATTAACACTCTGTTTAGGAATAACATTTTTAGCTATAGGATTAAGAGTGTTGGTTCTTTTGTCTCGAGTCACATCACTAGGTAATTGCTCAATATCAGTAGGCCCATTACAGACAACATTGTTTGAGATAGGAGTAATATCGTCTGGGCAACACAACATGTCACTTAGCAGTTTAGCACTCACACAACCTAGGTCGGATGTCAATTCCATGACAAGAATGTCCTTTGCGGACTCAATGGTGATAACATCCATAGGTACAATTTGCTTTTTACTATAATAGTCTGTGATTTGTTTACACATGGGTAACACTTTTTTAGGATTAGATATGATTTTCGGGGTACATATCCTTCTGTTTCGAAGGTTTTTGTGCAGAGCGATCTCCCTCTCATAGTCATCCATGCCTCAAATGAGAGCAGACTCTGGAGTGGATTAGGGCGATCGTGGGGTATGGGTAGGCACGTAGATGGGATCAAAGAGTGGCAGGAAGAGGGGATAGAGATGCTACACTTACCCCTCTAACTATCACTCTAGCTACCACTGACTACTGCTGGCTACCTCAGACAGCACAGACTGCTCGCGCATGTGCTGCGAGTACACCGGTAGAAAGGAACGGCTTCACCCACAGCCAGTTAATCGAGAATAATTCAAAGTCTCGCAGCTAATAGGCTAATAAGGCAATAGAATAGGCTTGTTGAATGCATCCATACACTGTGACACTGGTTAGTGCACAAAGGTGTTAACTAATCTGTGAAATGAACAGAAGGGACGGGGGTAGCAACCGCGACCTATTCACAAAGGTACCAAAAATTAAGACCATCATTTTGACACTGTGTTGTTTACACAATTGTTCGTAGAACAGAACTCAACTCAACTCTCCAAGCAGTTAGTAACATACAGTATTTAGGAAAGACCGTCCACACTATCAATTAGCAAACTTAAAAGTTAGCAGATTTCACATATTTATATGTATCTATCACATGTAATACATATTTTGTGACAGATGACAACAACGATATTTCACCTTTACGCTTTGTTCACTTTGCATTAATTCAGCGCGACCATAAGCAACACATAATAGCTATGAGGTGCTACGCTGTGCTTCCAACCAAAACAATATGCAATAAGTGTAATAAGAGTCCACTATACGGACGCCAACATGCACGATCTAAGACATTATGACAATAAAACCAAAGCAACAAAGCTGAGGAACACAATGAGGATGAGGAGACAATCACTGCAATATTGAACAATAGTTACAATCAGTATTTAAAGTGATACTAAACAGAAAGACCATCACATTTTTTAAAAGTACCGGGTGCACAACGCACTGAGCACGAACACAGACACACTTCTGAGTGCACTTCCGGAGTGCACGCGCGCTAGTGCGCACGCTCGCTCCCTTTTCAGTAAATTGCATGAAAAATGGGCACAGCCTAGATAAAAAGTATAAAATCATGCATTTAATAACTATATAATGTTATAATGTTCCACATTATATAGTGGCAGTCCATGTTATTTCATAAGTTGCTTTCTTGAGGCATACCAGGTATGTCCACAGGATTAACGCCGGCAATTGTCCAGGGGGCCAGGAGGAACAGCAGACACAGGCACACTTCTGAGTGCACTTCTGCATTTTGTGGTTATGTTTTTTCGTATGCTCTATGTACTCTCCTCTAGTACAAGCTCTTCCTCTACAACCTCTTTTCTTGTACTCTATACATGTCCACCATTTTGTCTCATTGTTCATTCTCTCCAATATATATATATATATATATACTTTATTTTGCAGCTGTTGTTTGCCTCTTGTGGACATAACACACTCAGCCTTTTCCATTCTTTATAAAATAATCCACCTTGATAAACAAAATATGAAAATAATAATTTAGCCGTCACAATGAATCCCTTTATTTTTTATTTAAAATCCACTTATAATGCTCTAAATGAAGAAAAAAAACGACCTTAAGAATGATAATCATATACTTGCTGTGACGCCAGTGCAAGATCGAATAAACACGTTTATAATTTGTGAATGTACAACAATTCCTTGTATAAAATGTTTGTGAACTAAGACGTTTTTATAAATCCTTATTTTTCTAATCGAGTTACTTCCTTTTCGTGAATGGTTGTGTAGTGCGTCAAATCTCCTCATACAATCCGAAACTACCCGACATGCCAAACGCTAACTTCCACGGTTAAATCTCAGGAGAGTCCTCATTCGGAGAAATTCTATCCCTTTGCTCGTCCTGTGGTAATTTCAATTTCCTTACCTTTTATTAAGTTTTTACCTTTTAACCTACTTTACTGTTGATAATCTGTGCTAAGCTTTTTAGCTGATATGTGTGCGGCACGGTTTAGATCAAAATGCATCAACGTTCTGTTTACCTTCGACCGGTTCACTCGCAAATAATTACATCGCGATTAAATCACACAGATCCATTGAAAGCACCATTCGGGAGCAACGTATATGTATCAGAGAACATTTAAGTGTTTTGGGACAGTATGACCCTTAATTCCCTTTCTCAATGCATTGGCAGAAACAACACTAGATGGGGGGCAAAAAATGACAGTCAATTTGTGGGACTGAAACATATACAATGTGAACCCAAGGGAGGCGATAGAGAGAAGATCCTTCGACAGCCGGAAACCCAAAATGGTTTGCTAAAATCGCACTATTCAAATGGGCCTCAACTTGGATCATGAAATGGCAGTTTTCCTGTGATAATACCGTTCTTGCAGTGGACACTCCAATCTGAAATGATTTTACTGTAATTTGAAGTAAACATTAACTTTTAAGTTTAATTCACTTAATATTGGTTGGTCAGACCTGAGAGAACAATGAGAACATTAGAAAGAATATATTATGTCTGTGGAATAGTGCCAATTTATGTCCACACTATTCTGAGTCACGTGTCCATAAATAGCATCTTAAAATGGTGGCTGGTGTTCGCAGACCACAGTAATAGACTGAGATAGCCACCAGGGCTCTGTGTTCGGAAGTGCACACAGATTATGTAAGTATAGAAGAGTTTAGCTTTGCAAGGTTGAGATTGTTCAAATGATAGGATTCTGTAAGTTAATGTTTTAAAAAAATCCTTCATTAGATATGGGCCACAAACCTCTTTGGATTAAATTGGGAAAATATATTCCCTGTAATTAGGATTCAGATTTACACTTTGGCAGAAGAAGTGATTGAGAATTGCAGGTATGTTAGAGAGTCAATAGGGAAGTCTGTTGCCACACTAATTGCATATAGCCTTTTACCTAACATCTGTTAGAGGTGACAGACATCTTTCTTCTTGACCATTCACAGAAAACGTGAGATTCGGAGCCATTTTATGGAAGAGAACTTTTGTTTGGAATGATTAAGACTAAAAGTTGCCAAATTTGTGAATATGAGGGCGAACAATCTTATGTCTGACCATATGTGGTGTTGGAATTGGGTAGTGATATGCCTCCATGGTAGATGATTAATAATAAGTCTACAAGTTACACATACAGTGTAAACAGTAAGGTGCTTTTGGACCAATAAACAATTATTATCGATGGGATATAAGGTGTAATAATTTCCTCAATAGAGCAAGCTCATTAGGGTGATATCTCATACTGTGGTGAGGGTTGATATCAATTAGGAAGGTGTTGGAGTAGATTGGCGCTCTGACACTAGGAACTAATGGGCAAATTATGAACATGTGATTATTTGCAATAACGCTTGAAATTATAATGATTGTTTTTTTCTTTCTCCCAAACCTTTTCATCTCCTTCCCCCGTTTTCCCACTCTCTTCGTTTATTGTTTTCTAATTTTTGTTGAAACTACTATATTGATATCTGTTCCGGATTTTAACACATATTATTTGCACATGTGTGACTAACAATACAGATTGGCCATGCAACAAGCGCAGGAAGTCTTGATTCTATTAAAGACACGGAGGCGAGCATTATGCTTTTCTTCTTTAATTTACTGCTCAACAGCAATTCAAAACTTTCACTTTTAAACCTTTTTTTTAATTTTTTTAAAACATATGCCCAATGGGGTTACAAATGAAAACAAACAATACATGCAGGGTATACATAAAACTCCCTATCCCAAAAGTCCCTGAGGCTCTGTAGTCCTTAGCCTCCTTCCTGTCCACCAATGACAGTCCTTGGGTCAGTATAAACTCCCATGTCCCTAGGTCCTTTCCTCTTCTTTTTTCCTTTTTCATCGTGTCTCGCTGCATAGCCCTCATTAACATAAAACATAATCAACTTCCAATAATTCGTATTCTTCTGCTACCCTCATTCTGAAGGCCCTTGACAATCAACTAGTCTCTGTTATTTTTCTGCTCTTCTCCTATAACAAAGAGAAGGTCATTGCCATTAGGGTCGGGAAAACTCTCTTAACACACAAACACTAATGCAGTACAATGTCATTGTAATCTTTGATGGGCGGGATAATGCTCGCCTCCGTGTCTTTAATAGAATCAAGACTTCCTGCGCTTGTCGCATGGCCAATCTGTATTCTATGACAAGACCGGAGGCGAGCATTAAGCTTTGTATCACTGCTGCTGCAATATTAGTTACTGGCTTAAAATAGAAAGTCCTGAATACTGAGTCACTGGCCCAGTCTGCAGCTTTCATGATCTCCTGCAGCGGAACTCCAGCTGCAAAAGCTCCTGACGCCATAGCTCCCCTGGCCGAATGAGCCCCAAACATAGATATGTCTATTCCTGCCAATTCCATGACCTCTTTCACCCATCTCGCTATGGTCGCTGCGACTACAGCTTTGAAAGGCTTCCTACGCGCAATAAGTAGCTGTGTCACCCCCACGGGTCTCACTGTTGCTGTGACCGACTCATACCTCTTTAAGCATTGTGCTACGCATAGCTTGCTGTTCTCTGCGCAAAATTGAAAGCTACTCCTTCTGGATAAAAGATCTTCCGATCTATCTCCAGAGCTTTTACATCTGAGACACGTCTGCACGAAACCAAACATAACAATGTATCTAGCTTCCGGGACAATTGCTTGACTGATAAGAACTCCTTTTCCGGCCATCGCTCCAACATACTTAGTACCCTAGTGACGTCCCACAGGACTGAATATCTAGGCAACGGTGGCTTACTCACTTTAATTCCTTTGAGAAGTCTTATGACTGCAGGATGCTCTCCCGCAGGCACTCCGTCCACTAAATCATGACCTGCCGATATGGCTGACCTATACACGCCTATCGTTCTAAATGCTTTACCTTCCGCGCTCATGGCTGCTAGGAAGTTTATTACCTGAGCTATAGGAGCTGAAATGGGAGGAATACTCCTTTCCCTGCACCATAATTCCCAGGCCTGCCAAGCAGAATTATAGCTCCTGACCGTCGAGGGAGCCCATGATATATCGATGAGCTCTGCTGCTTCCTCTGAAAGGCCCGGCAAGCGCCACCTTCGCCTGAAATTCTGCAGGCTAACAGTGTCAGGCTCCGATCCAGGATCAGAGGGTGAGGTGCTCCTGCTGGATCTAGTAGAAGGTCCTCTCGGTGTAAGAACTTCTGAGGGAAATCCGTGGAAAGTTCCATCAGAATTGGAAACCAGGCTTGAGAACTCCATTCCGGAGTTACTATCACCAGATTGGCTTTGTCCCTGCGCACCTTCGCCAGGGTTCTGGAAATCATCGCGAAGGGGGGAAATGCGTAATGGACATTCTGTCCACAAAACTGAAGGAACGCATCTATTC
Organism: Ambystoma mexicanum; assembly: GCF_040938575.1. Lineage (NCBI taxonomy): Eukaryota > Metazoa > Chordata > Amphibia > Caudata > Ambystomatidae > Ambystoma > Ambystoma mexicanum. The sequence continues at coordinate 1,044,936,581 of NC_090930.1, read as the reverse complement.
CCAAAGCCTCTGGATCTAGCCTCCAGCTGAAATAACTTTTCAGGTGCACATTCATCCTGGAGGCAAAAAGATCTATGTGCAGCGGAGCCCATCTGTGCTGCAATTTGTCGAAAACTGATTTGTGTAGTCTGCAGTCGCTGGAGTCCACCAGATAGCGAAAATTCCAATCGGCTACTGTATTCCTCGCTCCCGGAAGATATTCCGCTTTGACAGCTATGTTCTTGCTCAGGCAAAAATGCCAAAAGTCCTTGGCAATCTCTACTAACATCTTGGACTTTGTTCCGCCCAGTTTGTTTATGTATCTCACTGCGGAGATATTGTCCATGCGAAGCAGGATGCAGCATTGAGCTCTTTCCCTGGAGAAAGCTTTCACCACAAAAGAACCCGCCAGGAGCTCCAGACAATTGATGTGTAGCTCCAGCTCTTCTGGAGACCACTTTCCTCCTGTCTCTGTGCTCCCGCACCTGGCCCCCCAGCCAGACCTGCTGTCGTCCGACTCTATTATGAGTTCGGGCCTGTCTCCGAAGATGGCCCTGCCATTCCATGCTTCCATATTGCTCAGCCACCAGCGGAGCTCCGTCCTGCTGTCCTCGTCTAGAGGGACCTGATGGTGGTAGTGCCATCCCTTTTGAAGGTATTTGATCTTGAGCCTCTGAAGAGCTCGATAGTGCAAAGGCCCGGGGAAGATCGCCTGAATTGAGGCCGCTAGAAGACCCACTATCCTGGCTAGATTCCGAAGCGAAATAGTCTGACTCCCCAGAGCTGATCTCAGATCCTTCTTGATGGCTTTTATTTTGGCGTTCGGCAAGGCCAGAATGGCCTTTCTGGTGTCTATGGTGAAACCTAGGAACTCGAGGTTCCTGTATGGGACTAGGACTGATTTCTCCTTGCTGATCAGGAAACCTAGACTGGAGATAAAGGCAGTCGACCACTGAATCTGACTCTGTAGTCTTTCTCTGCTCTCTGCCATGAGCAGGATGTTGTCTAGATATATGATCATTCTTATGCCCTGTTCCCACATTGCGGAGGCTATGGGCCTCATTACCTTCGTAAAGGCTCAAGGCGCTGATGCCAGCCCGAAAGGCAGAGTCTTGAACTGCCAAATCTCCTCTCCACTCAAAGCATAGGAAGAGACGACATGCCTGTGCTATGGGAATTGTAAGGTACGCGTCTTTTGAATCTAGCCGTGCTAGCCAATCGTCTTTCCTTAGGAGGTCTGCCAAAAGGTGCATCCCCTTCATTTTGAAGTGCCTGTAAACCAGCCACCCGTTTAACTCCTTTAAGTTGATCACCGGTCTCACCTTTCGTTTGCGGTGCACCAAGAACATGTTGCTAAAAAAAAGCCCTCTCTCTATCGCCTGCTTCTGCGCTAGCACTTTTAACTCTGCTTCCAAGAGATCTAGCTCCTCCGCCGGTGTATGCATGCACATGTGGGGCCTTGAGCTGCTTTGGTTCTGCCACGAAATCTAGCAGAAACCCCTGGACTGTCTGAATCACCCATGCGTCGATAATGCGTGTCAGTTGTCCATAAAAAGCAACGTTCTCCCGCCCACCGGGGGATAACTCGCTGCACTTTTCCTCACCTGAGGGGCTATTCTGGTGCCTGCCTGAAGTATCCTCTTCCACGGCGACCTCTGAAACCTCTCCCTCTGCTCGGCAAGAATGAGTCCGTGACTCCCAGTATTGGGCTCTGTGGCCCTGAGGTCTCCTGTTAAAATTGAGGCGGCCGGACGAGCGACCTCTGTTACGGCCGGCCCCTGCAAAAACTCGAGTAGGGAAGACTTTTCTTATCGATGCTTGTGCTCTTTCCAGAGCAGTGTATGTCCCTACAAATCTGTTCATCTTTTTGACGAACGTATCGCCAAAAAGAAGGCCTTGGGCCCCCTCTCCTGCCTCGTAGGAGGCTAAGTCTCCTAGTTTATTATCAATTTTCAAGAGTGTGGACCTACGTCTCTCTGCTGAAATGGCTAGAGACAGCTGACGCCTTTGACAGGCTAAAGGACGCATTCCTTTCTAGATCAGCCGTGCCTAGCCTCGTACCCCCAACCCCAGGGGCGAAAAACACAGGGGTTGCACCAACTTCCTCGGATGAATATGACAAACAGGAGGAAGAGGTGAGGAGTCTGTCAGAGAGCATTCAGGAGGAAGAGAAGGTGAGACAGACAGAAAAATTGGCCAGCTTGGTGGAGAGTACCCCCGAGGAGGACCTGTCAGATATGTTCAAGCTGGAGGCCATCAGACATCCGCGATCCACAGACTGGGTACCATCCCCTAAAGTGGCGCTGTACATGTCCCAGAAATTAAGGAAGCCATTGGAGAAGGAAATAAGATTCAGGTTGCGAGCAGAGTGTCCTAGGCCAGAGCTCTCGGGGAAGGTTGCAGAGACCCCAGAGCTCGACCCCAAAATGCTTACTTTCATTACAAAGGCCGGGAAGGACACTAGGAGAGGGATGGATCGTGCATGGTAATCCTGTCAGGATAAGGTACTTGACCTGACAGGTCCGATAGCTAAGATTATGGACCTCGCAGAAAGGGCCAAGGACACTTCGGAACCAGTAGACCCGTATGTCCTAGCCTGCTGGGGCGCATGCTTCCTTTGCCTGAACGGGGCGGTGAAATACAGTTATTGTTCATGCTCCTATAATGTACACAGACTTAGAGGGGACTCAATGTCAGTTACAGACACAGCATTGTGTGAATAGCCCCCAAAACATTGTCACATACACAGCAGGTGGGGGTGGAATGTGCCCTGCACTGAAGGCTGCATGACAGTACTTCACTAAATGGCACCAAGGTACTTGAGGCATGTCTAATATACGTAGCATAGGGTACAGCATCACAGAACATACAGATGCATGCTCAGACACTGCTGTCCCCGTGCTGCCGCATATGTGTGCCCCATTTTGCAGCAATTTGTAGTGTGAGGGTTCACTGGGGTGACATGAAATAAAGGGCACGATATGGAGTTAACTATTTATATTTATTAATAAAATTACATTAATATATATTTATATGGATGAGGAGGGAGCAGTGTCATCCAGTCCTCTCTGCTCCACTGGTTGTTGTCCTTCAACTCACGTTCTACATTCCATATGATGTGCTATGGATCCACAGCTCTCCATTCCAGTCTTCCTGTATTACAAGTGTAAACGCAATGCTACACATCTCCCCTCCTTTATGGTGTACAACCAAAATAACTACAAAACTGCTAACTAAAGAAATGAAATGGAGAAAGAAAAAAAAATGTAAACAAGGAAGAAAACAATAGTCCTCTATTAGGTTCATATACAGACATAATGTGTTTTGACTAGCAGTAGAAAAGTTCACACATAATCCACCATGTGCTTTGGCTTGCGGTAGACTCTTCCCCACCTGGACTTGCACGACATATTACTGATAGAAGATGGCAAGGAAAGAACTTGAGACTTGTCAGGACAAACTCTTTGCAAATTCTCCACTCTCGGTACCCCATTCTGATGATTGGTACCCACATTATCTCCTCTCCTATCTTACCTGCTCTCCTCTCAAACATTTGCCCTAATTCTCACCTCTGTTGTCACCACATGCATACATATTTGGTGAAGTCGCAACCCAAACTCTTTCAACATTCCAAATCCTTCTATCCTCTGTTTTGACAGCATGCTTGAATGTTTCCACAACTCTGATTGGCCTAGACCATTTACACAGACATACCCTAAGAGCAGGGGGAATTTTGATTCTTACCATATTGCCTACAGCTATTTTTTTCTCTTGCCTGTTCGCAGGTAATCTCTTATCGTAAGTGGACTTATTTCTCAATTGGATTTTCCTAATTTTACCACATACTGACTCGAGATCTTTTTCTACTCTATCACTTTTGTTGTCCAACCATGAAGGTACCAGTTTAGTGTTTGCCTTTCTCCTTCTGCTTAATTCAAACGGGGAAAGACGTTTGGTGGCATGTGGGGTGAACCGATGAGCTATAATCCTTTCCTTTATAGCTTCCTCCCAGTCAATTCCATTGGACCATGCCCATCTAATAGTGTCTTTCAACACCTTGTTAAACTGTTCTACTGTTCCATTGGTTTGTGGATGGTATATGGAACTCTTTTTGTGTACTATGGAATATTTGCAACAAAAATCTATCATCTCCTTAGATCTGAATTGTGTACCATTGTCTGTCAAAATGCTGCCTGGAAACCCTTCTCTGGCACAAATTCCTGACAGGAAGTCAACTACGATTCTCCCAGTTATACTCGGTGCAACTAATTCTTCCACCCATCTAGTCAGGAGATCGATCACAACTAAGCAAAATGTTTGTACTCCATTGCTACTTACAGGACCTAATACATCCATACCCAAATCCTTCCACACTTTATCGGCAATTTCAGTAATTACCATGGGTTGTTTCACACCCAAACAATTATTTTCACTGGGGGGCGTGGCTACGAGGGCAATGTAGGAGGACGCGATCTGGAGGAGCTCCCGAGATCCTGCAACGATCCGGGCAAAAAAGTGCGTGATGACGGGCCGTTGACCGCTGAAAATACGCATGCCGGTGTGTGAATGATTGGGCTACGCGAGGTGAACTTCTGGATGGTACAGGAGGAACGGCGGCAGAGATCGGTGCGGAAGAGATAAGGAGCACCGGAGACGAAAGACAACACAAAATTGCCGACCAATGCCCGGAACAAAAGAAGAAGCAGGCCGCATGGTGACCTAGCGAAAGGGGCGTACTTAGTGCACAATTGTCACTTGTGCTCAACACAGGTCCTCTGGGTCATGTCGAATAGGACGGTGAGGCCGAAGGCGAAACAGCCCACCTTAGACGACTTTGCTAAGACGTCCCCTGGTTAAGACATTACCAAGAGCAGGGACAAGCCGCCTGCAAGCGGCATGACGACTTCGGGCGCTAACCAAGAAGTCCTGGCTGCGATTGCGGACCTAAGGGCGGCATGGGAATCTAAACTAGAACTAGCCGTCACTGAACTAAAAACAGCACTGGACCTCAAGGTCGGAGAGGTGCAGGAGGACGTTAATCTACTCTGACAGGATGTCAGGGCCTTGGCGGAGCGCACAGAGTCCCTTGAGAAGGAAGTTAGCCCGAATACTGCGGATTGCGCCTCCCATAAAGCCGAATTCCACGCCCTGATATAAAGAGTGGGCAACTTGGAGAGCAGAGCGGAGGAGGTGGAAGGACGAGCCCGACGAAACAACATACGCATCGTGGGCCTGCTGGAGGGATTGGAGGGCCACGATCCCACGGAATTCATTGAATCCATGCTACTGCAAGAGATACCCGGAGGAGCCCTATCCCAAGGATTTGCAGTGGAAAGGGCACATAGAGCCCTAACAAGGAGGCCGCCGCCGGGTAACCTGCCTAGGCCGGTGATAGCCAAAATTCTTAATTACAGTGACCGGGAGAGGATATTGGAACACTTTCGTAAGGGAGGAACGATCACACGAGGAGCGGCAAACATCACGGCTTACCCGGACTACACCCTGTCTGTGCAGCGTAGCCGTATGAACTTTGGGACGGTAAAGCGGAGATTGAGAGAGGCGGGCCACAAATATATGTTATTGTATCCGGCAAAATTGAAAGTCATTCATTAACATAAAATTTTGTTTTTTGAGACCCTGGAGGATGCCATGGGATGGCTCGATGCGCAAGGATGTCCCCAGGAGTCAGAAGTTCGGACGGAGAAAGAGTTCGGAAGAGATAAGTGATGCACGAAGAAGGTGCTGCAAGATGGCGCGGCACGTGGGACTTGAATATAGTCGCTTGCGCAGCCTTCAGTAGAGAAGGTCAGACTATTGCACTATATGTAATAAGCACTGTGGTTAATGTTGAATTAACGGGAGCCTTACGGAGCATTTCTCTCTACCCCCTAACAGTTTCAGTTAAGTGGCCATTAGGGCGACTTCACCCTACTGAGCTCTGTGCATCGTTTAGTGCTTGCAGGGCTAGATGTGGGGGTGCCTGAGCTCCGAGAAGAGAGCTGGGCAGCAGTTGGGGTGTGTGATGTTGGGGAAGGGACAGGTGGGGGGAGGGGAGGGAAGTTGGGGATTTATCGTGTACATAGTTATGGGGAGTTCGAGCTGGTACGAGAAGCTACAAGCAAAAATGGAGGGCTGTATCTGTATCACGTGGGCAAAGGGGAGGCGCTACATGGGAGGCAAGAAGAGACTCACGAGCCATGGGAGACCTTAAGATCGTAAAATGGAATGTCAGGGGACTTAACAGCTACTTAAAAAGAAACAAAGTCATGATGTACTTAAAAAGACAGAGGATTGATATTGCGCTGTTGCAGGAAACACATCTGACGCAGCTTAAAAAATTGGAACTGGTGGGGAAGAAGTGGAGAGGTACTGTAGTGCTGGTATGGGTGGCACCGCACGTTCCGCTCCAACTTACGCAAGAGGTGGTGGACACGGAGGGTAGGTTGGTCATATTAAAGGCCTTGGTAGAGAATAAAGAGGTGTGCATTATAAATACATATGCCCCCAACCAAAACACTGCTACGTATTTTAGAACCCTATGTACTCATCTGGGCGCGTGTGTGGGGGGAGCGGTTATCTGGGGAGGGGACTTCAACTGTGTGCTCGACCCAAAGGCAGACAGATCTGATGGGAAGATTGATAGGCCCACCCCGGCGGCCAGGGTATTGCAGACATTACTAGATGACTTTGGGCTGGCGGATGTTTGGAGACTGAAACACCCTAATGAAACACAGTACTCGCACTACTCAGCTCCACAGCACCTGTACACGAGGCTGGATTATTTTTTTGCCATGCCAGATGTGAAGATAGAGACCACCCAAATAGAATATAGAGCGAGGGTCCTGTCGGACCACTCGCCTCTGGTGCTGATCTGGCAGCGCTGCCGCCCCAGGGCGCGGATACCGACGTGGCGCCTCCGGGCGGAGGCGCACAGAGACCCAGTCTTCAGGGAAGACATCAGGGATGCGATCTCACAGTACTTTGAGGTAAACACAGGCAGCGTAGATTCGGCGTGCACACTCTGGGAGGCCTTTAAGGTGGTGTTGCGGGGTGCGGCTATTGCTAAGTCAAAAGGCCTACAGGGTGGGTTCCTAACAGAACTAGAGGAAGCGGAAGAGAAACTGGAGCGCGAAAGCAACAGGGCAGGAGGGGACGCGGAACTTGTACTCGAGTTGCAGCAGAGGTGTGCGGAGCTTTGGGAAAGGCTCTGCAACCTTAACTACCAAAAGTATGTTGAGAGGCAACAGGCAGGTGGGGATAAAACTGGCCGCTTGTTGGCGTGGTTATACAAGAGCGAAACCCCCAGGCCCCCGATTAGGATAATAACCAGAGAAGACGGGGAGGTGGTTGACACCCAGGAAGGAGTCAACGAGGCATTTTTGGACTATTATAGAACACTATATGAGGACAGAGGAGGGGACAATCAGGAGGAAATTAGAGAAACACTAAAAGACATGGAATTACCTAAGATTAGTGATGAAGAAAGGGAGGAACTAGACGCATCGATTACCCCAGAGGAATTAGAGGAGGTGGTGAAACAGCTGCCCACCTGCAAGACCCCGGGTACGGACGGATTCCCGGGTGAGTTTTACAAAACATATAAAGCAGAAGTACTCCCCCCTATGCTAGAGATGCTCAATGAGTCTTTTGAGAAGGGTCAGCTACCGGACACGCTCAGAGAAGCACTAATCGTGCCGCTCCCCAAGCCCAACAAGCCAGGGCATTGCTGCGGCTCCTATAGGCCGTTGTCAATGTTGAACCGGGACAGCAAGATCTTGACGGCGGTCCTGGCTAATAGGCTGAGAATGGTCATCAGTAACCTGATACACCCGGCTCAGACAGGTTATGTCCCCAACAGAAATATAACCCACAACCACAAGCGACTCCACCGGGTGATTGAAGAGGGAAACAGGAGCGATGGGGAAATGGCGGTGGTGTCCCTAGATGCAGTCAAAGCTTTTGATTCAGTGAGGTGGCCATGGTTGCTGGCGGTCCTGGAAGAATACGGGATGGGGCCGGGTTATGTTAGGTGGGCGAAATTGTTGTATAGTGAACCACTGGCCAGAGTACGCACAGGATCGGTGATATCTGAAAGGTGGCAACTCAGTAGAGGCACCAGACAAGGGTGCCCCTGGTCCCCGATGTTATACATTCTGGCCCTAGAGCCCCTGGCAGTGTACCTCAGACAACAATATGACATGGTCGGTATTGAAGCAGGGGGAGAGAAACACCTAATATCCTTATATGCTGACGATTTGCTACTGTATTCTGAAATATCCGGAAGAAAATCTTCAGTATATTCTAGAGGTCATGGAAAAGTATGCAGAATTGTCCGGCATTGCGGTGAACCCCCAAAAATCGAGCATGTTCCCATTGGGGAGCTACATAGGAGCCCCTCTGGAACGGTTGCCAGTGTTGTCCGTACCTTGGGCGGCTGATTCCTTCCGCTACCTCGGAATAGATGTATATCATACTGTGGAGGAGGAACACTTGCATAACACCGAGGTGGCTGTGAAAAATATCCGCACAAATATGAAGTTTTGGGAGAAGCTGCCGCTGGCCATGATGGGACGGGGGGTGATGCTCAAAATGGTGGTCCTGCCTAGGCTGTTACATTTCTTCAGTAATATACCATACTTGATACCCAAAAAGTTTTTTGTCAAACTGAACAGCATGTGTAGGGACTTCCTGTGGCACGGCACTCGCAATAGAGTGGCGCTATGGAAGCTACAGAACTTCCATGATAGAGGGGGCATCAAGCTGCCGAACTTTGAGGCCTATTATGTAGCCAGTCAGTTGCAATATGTAACCAAATGGCTCTCTGATGAAGAAACTCCTGAATCTAGGCTGTTTGGGCAGGACTGCACCCCGTTTTACCTAAATGAGATTATCTGGGTGACTAGACTTGAAATGAAAGAACGCCCGAGTATGCTGTTGCTTGGGTGGAAGATGTGGCACAGAGTATGCCAACTGATGGAGAACCCATGCCCGTGTTCCCCACAGGTGCCACTAGTTGCCTTAGCTAGGGGAGACAACCAGCTCAGGATGATAATCAGGACCTATTGGGAATCGGTTGGACTGGTCACATTGGGAGACATATGGCTATTAAAGAGTTCGAAGAACTGGGAGAAGAGACAGGCTTGCATGGAGGCCAATATGTCACGTATCGTAGGCTAGTGCAGACTATTCGCAAAACCTGGCCAGAGATTGTACTGGTGGAAGAACCAGACGTTCTAATGGGAACAATATATGATATATCAGAAGGAGGGCAAGAGATATCTAGACTGTATGAGATGGTGATGACCCGGGTGGGCAAGGATTTGACTCACCTGAGGCTGGACTGGGAAGCGGAGGTGGGGGCACAGATGACCGATGGAATGTGGGAACGTGCTATAGGATACCACAAGAAAGTGTCCAGAAATGCTAGATTGCAGCAGATACAGTTATACATAATGCATAGAGCCTATATGACCCCGAAGAGAATATCTAAGTTTGCAAACGCAGGAAGACAAGCATGCCCAAAATGCGATGAGGAAGACGCAGATATGACACACATGTTCTGGTCTTGCCCAGTGATTGAAGCTTTTTGGGGGGAAGTGGCACGGAAACTAGCGGATAAAGGGATCTCGCTCAACATAGATACAGCCTGGGCCTGCCTGTTGGGAGGGTTTCCCAGACCACGGAACACTAAACACCTTGGGAAACTGAGGGACCTGGCATATGTGCTTGCTAAAAGAAGGATAGCTATGGGCTGGAAGCAATGCCACAAGCCACGGGTAGAGGTATGGTGGCGGGACTTGCAAAAATGGGCGGAGGCTGAAACGGTGGTGTGGCAGGAGGCATGTAGCAAGTGCGGGGAAGAAGATGTGGGTAACCTGATGGCTTGGAGAATGTTAATAACAGGACTGTTTGGCACAGTAGTGGATCCTGCAGCTTCGGAAGGAAGCGATACCCAGCCACACGCAGCGGATACAGAACCAGAAATGCAAATAAGCTCTTGGGGGGGGGGATTTGGGGAGCAGTAATGAGCGTTAATTGATTAATTGATGTTCACGAGTTTATTGTAAATAACGCTGCAAGTTTGGTTTGTATTGTTTATTTGTTTTCAAAATAAAAATATTTTTAAAAAAAAATAAAAAATTATTTTCACTGCTATTGCAAAGGATACAATCTCGAATGCAACGTTCAATCTGTAGGTCACATCCAGGCCACCAGAAATCCTTCCTTATCCTCTGTTTAGTTTTTATTATCCCTTGGTGGCTTCATGACCGAGTTCAATTACTCTCTGACGTAATCCTTAAGGCGGAATCATTTTATCTCCTCTCATGACGATATTGTTGTATACATACAATTCATCAGCAACAGGCCAATAGTCTACAAGACCTGCTTCTACAAATGTGACTTTTCTCCATGGGATATGACTGCTGATTTGTTCTTTCAAATTTCCTAGTGCTTTATCTTCTTTTTCGGCATAAAATCATTCTTTCCGTGAGATGGACGCCGATTCTATGTTCAAAACCGCTTCCATATCTTCATCTTCATCTATTACTTCTGAAATATTGGTAAGCCGAGACAGACAATCAGTAGAGACATTCTTGACTCCAGGTACATAACTCACAGTGCAATTGTATTCTTGTAGAAGCATCACCCACCTCCTGATTCGATTGGACACCCTGTCCAACCCCTTAGACATGATAACATGAACCAGGGGCTTGTGATCTGTGCAGAACTCTACTTCACCACCCCAGATGAAAATCCTAAATGTTTCTGCTGCCCATTGTATAGCTAGTGCTTCCTTCTCAATGGCAGCACATGATTTTTCAGCACCTTTGAGCAGACGCGAAGCAAATGCAATGAATACTTGGGCCTTTATGTTCCTGTGTTACAACAGCTGCCAAGCCAACGTTACTAGCATCAGTGGCAATGATGGTTTTCCTATTACAACTGAATTTTTTAGCACAGAAGCTCGGTCTATGGCAGATTTTATAAATTCAAATTCCTCTTCGCATTCATCGTCCCATTCAAATGTTTTCTTTTTGTGCAATTCTCGCACAGGGATGGTATGCACAGCAAAATCTTTAACACATTTGGTATAGTATTCCGCCATCCCTATGAATGTACATACATCATCCTTGTTGGATGGTCTCTGCATTTTTTTATGGCGTCCACTAACAGTGTCTTAGGCGATATACCCTCTGCAGCTATTTTGTGTCCTAAATATTCAATTTCTGGACAATTCATTTTGCACTTGTCTTTACTCAAGGTCATTCCAGCTTCATATAATATTCTGCACACATATTTGAGTCTTTTATCATGTGTCTCTTGATTGTCATCATATATCAGGATGTCATCCTGAAAACATAATACTAAAGGTACTCTTTCAAACAGATTGTGCATTATTTTCTGGAATACCGATGCAGTGGACACAAGTCCGAATGGCATCCTCTTGAATTGATATAAGCCATCCGGTTTGACAAAAGCAGTGAGACGTCTAGAATGTTTATGTAGCTTCACCTGGTGGTACACCGACGTTAAGTGTGGAAAAAGTCCCCTATCCAATTAGTAGACATGTTGCGAAATCTACAGCACTTGGAATAGTGACCTTTCCCTTTACACTTGTTACATATAATCTTCAAGGCAGGGCAATCCGGGTCATCCGCCCAATGACTGCTGCTATCACACCTATAGCACTTCCCTTGACGTTTTTTTTCGTGAATTCCCAGATTGCTTGTCCGGACTGTTTTTCCTGGAGTAATTATTTGAATTCCCTTTTTGATTATTTCTGTACTTTCCTTTATCACCCTGTGATGACCTGTATGGTCTGTTATAGACTTTCCGTCTGACAGAATCATTGCTTACCATGGACACTGATTCATTATCATCTGCAGAGTTGCATGGAATCTTTGTGGATTTCATACTAGTATTGACAACTTGAATTGACTTAATTTTGCTTTCCAGCTCCTTTACACGCTCTTCAGTGGGTTCAACTTCCTTTGCCACTCGCAACACTGTGTCTAATGATGTGTCACTTTCTGACCATAGTTTTTCCTTTATCTTTGCACTCCTGCATTCTAACATAAACTGGTCTCTCAACCTTTCGTCCAGTTGATCATTGAAGTTGCATGTTTTAGCAAGTTTTCTTAGTGCAGTGATGAATTTCTCGACACTTTCTCCCTCCTCCTGTGTCTTTTTGCCAAATGTATATCTTTCTAAAATTATGCTCAGTTTCTTCTCAATATGTTTATCAATTTTTTTAACTGCACGTTCATATTCATTGATATCAGCGTCTTCTTCAGCTGGCAGTTCTGGTAAAGTTGCATACTTTTCCTGACCGGCAGAACCCAAACAGTGTAATAACAATGATTTCCTCTTTTCTGCACTGCAATTCGGGCCACACACCACGCCCGCATAATGTTCAAAAGACCTGATCCACCTCTTCCACGGTATGCTAGGCTCATTGGCATCAGGCATAAAAAACCTTGGTGGAGGAACACTGCTGAACGCCATATTTTTAGTGATAGAATACTCCTTCTCACTTTATTTTATTGCTTGAGTCTTCTTACTCTCCCTTCTCGTGGGAAGACTCACTCAGTGTAAGCACACTGTAATAATGTGACTTGAATAGTCCTTTGAAATTGTGCAATGCAGTATCTTAACTGAAATAATGGAGTAATGTAGAAACGTATGTGTCACCTCAATGATCGTAATTTAATAATCTTGCCAGGCATTGAAGGAGAGATCAGAGCATCACTGAGTATGAGTTTCAATGAGAATAATAATAGCATGCGTCGCTGCAGGGCTGGTGACCCAGTGGATTAAAACGTGCGTACCGCTTTAATGTGGGCTATAGCTGAGGACGCGGAAGCGGCAAAACAAGATTAAAGTTGAAACTCGCATGCGCGTATGCGATGTAATGAGGAATGATTACCGGCCGTCTCCAACAGCAGACAAGGGTCATTACCCTCCCAGATGCGCAATGTCCGGTGCTGCTGAAATTCTCAGGCCAGAGCGGAGCGGTCTTGACGATGCTCAGACACTCCACGTACCTTCACGGATGTATTGAATGTGGGGCCACTACGACGCTCGGGCAAGAGCGGAGCGGCCTCAATGGCGGGCCAACGGCAGATACAGCCTCGTAGCAGCAGGCACAGCGCCATAAACAGCAAGTAGAATCCTCGTCGCCAATTTGTAGTGTGAGGGTTCACTGGGGTGACATGAAATACAGGGCATGATATGGAGTTAACTATTTATATTTATTAATAAGATTACATGAATATATATATATATATATATATATATATATATATATATATATATATATATATATATATATATATATATATATATATGGATTAGGAGGGAGCAGTGTCATCCAGTCCTCTCAGCTCCACCGGTTGTTGTCCTTCAACTCACATTCTACATTCCATATGATGTGCTATGGATCCACAGCTCTCCATTCCAATCTTTCTGTATTACGAGTGTAAACACAATGCTACACAGTTGAAGAACTCAGGTGCTTGCCAACCACATCAGACCCGGAATGGAGATAGATGAAGATTCTTCCAGGCTTCTTGGAGTCTAGCAACTGTCCCAGGTTTACAAGTTGATGTGGCTTGTTGACCTTCCTGATTCACCTGCTCAGTGACATTTGGGGTTTGGTGGGTGATTGAAAGATTTACTGTTGCCCTCCTCCACCAGGTTTCTTTTAACTCGTTGCCAAAATGTAGTGTTGCAGAGACCAAGATGACCCGGCTAGAAACCAAGCATTCCAGAACAGAGATCAAGTTTTAAGTTTATTCTAGAATCCTACAGTTACAGGCATTGATCAGGTCTCATCATTGGATCATGATTTTAATTGCAGCAGCACCCACAGGTCAGACCTGCCGGGAATGACACCTCCCGCCTGCAGAACTCGAGATCACCCGGTCCGGAAACAATGGTGGCAGCGGGTTTACCGCCACCGTTATTTCCAGACCGGGTGACTCGTAATGAGGTCCAATGTCTTTCTCAGGTTTCACACAAAGCCACAATAAGACGAGGATGCATTGACTATCTTGGCCTCTCCACACTTCCCAACAACACCAGGGGGCAGTGTGTTATAATGTTCACACTTCCAAGAGGTTGTCGCTCTTCTCAATTGCTTCTCAAACAATACCAGGGGGCCTGACTCCCCTCACCTGGTTACAATGTTCCCATTACCAAGAGGTATGGGTCTTCCCTTGGCCCTGTCCGAAACACACAGTCTCAGGTGCTCAGTATTTTTATCTGAATCAGTTTCCCAGATTACCAAGTACTGGAATGATGAAGATCCTTATGGATGTAGTGCCGCAAACAAAGATGACAACTCTTTAACTCCTCTTTACGTTTAAGGAGTATTCCTGGTTCACTAATCTGCCAGGTCTCTCAAAGTTCCTTTCTCTTCAGTCCCAGACCCTTCTCTCGTATTGGTTTTCTCTTTTGTTTATGTCCGGCAGACCTGACTTCCACCCGTGACAGGGGCCGCCTGTTATAATCTTTTTTTTTCCTTTCGTATGGGACCCAGACCCGACTTCCACTATGCAGGGTCTCTTGCGTTTTCCTTGACAGTGCCTTAGTGTCCCAACCCTCTCCCGTTGGCTCACCGGTTCTTGTTCTTGGCTTCTGGTCTCCCGACTCTGTTCGGTTGTTTCCGGCTCCGCGTCGGCTGAGCAGACCTTCCCAGCAGATACACAGTGTTGCCTTGGCATCCCATCTCCCTACACTGTTGGGAAGTTTACTCTGCTACTTCCCATCTCAGCGCAGCCTCTCCAGAGCTCTCCTGGGCATGCCTCTCCCCGTATTCCCGTCTCCTTCTCTCCTGCTCTTCTCCTGTCAGAGTGCACACCAGCTACCACACTCCCAGTCAGTCTCTGATTCTCTTTTCCCACGTTCATTTTGAATGGTGCCTGTCCGATCTGGTGAGGAAAAAGACTAGAGCAAGCACTTTGGTCCTTACACATGCTCTTCATTAGTCAGGGCCAATTCCTCGTCCCAGTACCATTATTTGCTCAGGGTGGAACAGGGCTCTTCTTTGCCTTAGTGTTAGAAGAAGGTCCTCCCTCTCTGTTGTATAACAGAAAATAGAGGATTGGGCAACTGTAGTGTAGGGGTTGGGGTCAGGTGGGTTGGGAAGATACCACATTCTCTCCTGACAGCCGTCCCTAATACCGTAGAGGGGATCCCTCCCATGTGATCCTCCCCCATTTCACCACCCCTGGGGGACTTTTGGACTGTGGCCATACCGCCCTGGCCACATGAGAGAGGGCTTCCCATAGGGCACAAGCGGTGTTACAGAAGGCATTCTGGTGTATAGACCTGACAAGAGATGGGTTACATACCAAGGTGACATTAACTGTCAATATTGGCTTCTCTTCCAGAAGCTTGTCTGGATTTCAAGTCATGCGTTGAAGAAGACTTCTTGTTGCCTGTTAGAGAGATATAGTGTGGCTTTGCTGAGCTATTTCAAATTTGTAGTGGGTTTGTCTGCCACATTAGACACTGGACCTGTGCTTCAATGTAAGTAGTTTAATTTGGCAATAACACCCGATCCGGTGGGCCGATTCGGGTGATAATGGCCTGCGGCCCAAGGTAAAGATCAGAGCGAAGTGAGAGCCTTAATGATGGACCCTGGCTCCATCTGATTTCTGATGGACAACGTTCTGAAAAGTACTAAAAACAAAGTTGTTTAACTAAACCGTTACCATACTGCACTGCCTCCATCAGTGTTCCTCTGTAACCTCGGAACAACTTTCAACACTGTCATTGAGGGGGTAATTCATAGAATTTAGCGCATAAGTGGCGCACGCGGCTGGTACACAGAGTGCGCGTGCGAATCTCTGCGCCAGCCGCGTGCGCTAAAATCCATTTCCGCGCAGAGCGTATTCATGGATTTTAGCTACCAAAACCAGCCGTGGTGCACAGTGGTGCAGCGACCCTGCAGCAGCGCCAGTTACGCCCCCAAGAAAGCCCATCGCACAGGGAAAAGCCATCAACATCCCCAATCCAGCGCAAACGGCTGCGCTAACCCTGTACCAGTATACATGGCCGCCACACAGCACGCAGCAAGCGGGGAACGTGTATTACTGTGGTATTAAGTTGAGCGGGGCCAGCAGTTCGCTGTACGTGCCTTTCGTGGAGACTGACGTGTGTAGCTGCGTCGTGTTGTTTCGCGCGCCATCACATCTTCACAGCGATCAAGGACGTATCTCTTCTTTTGGCGGGGGTATTGGCTGTGCGTATTTTTCATTATCACGCTAGTCAGACGGTGAGTCGCGCATGCTATTTTTCCCACTGTGGGTGCCCCTGTGTATCGCACCCGTTTTTGAGGTCATAGTAGCCTGCGTGTTCCACGCGTATGCGTTTTTTGTGTTACTGGGTGCCACTGCGTACTGTGGGAGGTTGATTCCACGCACGTAGGCTGCAGGTTTGCGTGCACGGTTTTACTGCAGTTTTGGGGTGGCTGAGCATAGCGTGACCCATCACTACATCACCGGGGTCACATACAGCCTTGCAGGTGCAGGGGGGCTGTTAACAATTGCATCCCACCCCCTTCACCCCAATTGCCCAGGTCAATTGTGGTTTACACCTCCCATTGGCACTACTCCATCTGTGCCGGCACTACTCCATCTGTGCCATGGTTGGGAGGCCACCAAAGGTGAGGGGCGCCTCAGCTGGGCGTACTCCTTGTGGCGGGCGTGGTCAGGGACATGGCCGGGGAGACCAGGGAGTCGGGGGACTCCAGGGTGTCCAGGGTGGCCACAGAGGGGGAAGAGGCAGGGGTGCGCCACTTGAGCACGATGTTGTGCCATGTGTCGGTGCAGTCATGCTACCACCCCCTGTGGTTCCAGGAGATGCAGCTTCTGCATCTGGCACTGGCGCCCGTGTGACCCGGCAGTCCGTTTCATCGACTGCCACGGGCCCAAGGGTAGTGGTAGCTGCAGGTGCAGCTGTGGACACCACCACCCAGGCTCAGGGTCTGCCAGCGCAGGCTGCGTTGGCGATTGAAGAGCCCTTGGAAGATTTCCAACCGGACCGGAGGGAAACTGTAGGGGCACACAGGGCTGCCCTGACAAAGACACGTGTCCCTGGGGCAGTAATGTCATCTGCTGCCCCGAACAGCCGGGTGTTGGCAAGTGCAGGGGCAGATGCAGCCAACAACACCCCGGTTGTGAGTCTGCCAACCAGGATAGTTGCGGTCAATGACCCTGCCACAGTGGATGTTGATGCGCAGGGTCCATTAGAGGGCACCCAGCTGCCACTGACACAAGTCAGCCCTTTGGTCGTCTCTCCACCTGCCACTCCACTGGCTCAATCCACCAGTCCCACTGGCCATACTGATCAGGGCATCAGCCAGCCAGGGTCTGCGCCACAATCCAAGAGGAGGAAGGTTGCACCTGCAGGACAGGCTGGGACCCCAGACACAGCCACGACCTGCTGCACGTCGAGGAAGAAGCCTTTCTGCAACCAGGAACTGGACTTCCTCGTGGGCTACGTGCGGGAACTCAGCCGTGACATGCTAGTGGGTGCTAATTGTCAGACTACGGCTGCCCACCGTGATACCCACGGGAAGCAAATTTTTGAACATGTGAGTGCATTCAGCCATGAGGTGCGCACGGCGCAAGAGTGCAAAAAGCATTGGAATGACCTCAAACGCAGCGCTAAGGCTAAGCGTGCCTCAAATTACAACTTGACTCTGGTGACTGGCGGTGGGCCTGCACCGGAGGAGGAAGACCGCACTCCGTATGACTCACTAGTTGCGGAGTTCATACCATCTGAATTGGTCGAAGGAGTGGGAGAGATGCCGGACTTTGATGCCAGTCCGGTGAGTGTTGATGCGTGTTTGTCAAGGACGTGTGTGTTTTACTTGTGTGATGTGTTGTGCATGACTGCCACTACATGTCACGTGTACATGGTTATGATGTGTGAGTAATGCAATGCTTCCCTGATGCATGTCTACTCTGCTGGATGGTGGACATGTGGAGCAGACAGGGACTGTCCACATCACCACTTTTGCACCGTAGTCACATGCTGGTTACCAGTATGCCCCTCCGGTCCATGTTCCAGCTCACTGGCACTTCTGCATGTAGCGTGGGGTGAGCTTCCTCTCAGCCCAGGAACTATGCATAGCATGACTGACGTGCATGTGTCCTCTGCCTGCAAGGGGGTAGCCAATGTAGGCATGCTCCCTTGCCCCTCAACCCCCTGCTCTGCACCCCAATTCCATCTTAGCACTGGTCTGCTACAATATTGCTGTTGGTTACTTCTCTGGTCATGCTTCCTGTGTACATTCTAACATCCAGCGGCCAATCTGCCAGATATATCCATTGTGGTACTTCCTTAGTACTTGATGCAGGGTGTCTCACTTGGACTGTGCAGAGGTCAGATGCCCCGCAGGGACTAATACTTCATGTGCATTCCACGCATGCCCATATGTGTCCATGACTGGATGATCACTGTTACACAAGTCCATGATGACCCAAATTGCATGGCATTTCATCTGCCGCCCCGTGTCAACTGTGTCTCAGTACTGCGTTGCACACATGTTTAGGGTCTGACAATCTGTGAGGGTCACAGGCCTCAGCCTGTTTATTGGCCAATGTCTCTGTCCAACTGGTGTAGTGTCTTCTTCACACGTGGGTGGACTCCAGAGGTTTCATCATGTGTTCTGCTTAGTGTCCCATCATCATTTGCAGTGTTGTCACTTGACTCACATGAAGCTGTTAATGCTAGTCAACACTGTCTGTCAATACACAGGTCTATGGTCAACCTTTTGATACAATGCTAGGCATCCCTGCTTTTGCCCTTGGGTGGAGGGGTGCTTTGCTTGTAGATATGCTACCCATTGAATGCACATTGCACGTGATGCCTGAAGTTGACCTTGCAATGCCTTCATATTTTCAGACACACACCATGGAGTCCTTGTACATGTAGGTAGTGAGTAACATACATATTTGCTGCACTGCATAGACCCACTTCAATGCAGACTGCCACCTTTCAACAGATCTGCTCACAGAAGCAATTCCAAGTTGACCCAGCATGCATGCCAGGTTCTATTTTGTGTGTCACATGTCTGCCTGATGTGTTTGTTGTCGGTGTGTGTGTTGTGTGCTTCGAACATGTGTAGTGACCTTTTTTCTCTCTATTTTTCAGATGATGACGCAATTGAGCCGGAGGATGGTGTTGTCATGCCACGCACAGGGTTGTTATCACTACATCAACCCAGCACAAGTGGGGGTAGTGGAGTGGTAGGCCACGAAAACCCCTAAGTGCTACAGTCCACCTTGTCTCTGGCTGCCTACGAGTCCAGCCCTGAAGAACACTCTGACGACCATGTCGAGTTGGATGAGCATCAGGTCCATATGTCAGGGGTGAGTGATTCTGATGTGGACACTCCTCTGTCCGCGACACCTGCACTGAGGGGTCAGACAGTCTTGGAACCTCCGCCCGTGGTAGATCGGGACGCAGGGTCACCCTCCACACCAGTCACTGATGTGCCTGGGACATCACGTTGACGGGGGCATGAAGTCGTGCAGCCGCGGGCGGTGCCAACACAACAAGGACACACGGTCCTTGGGTGCCGCAGGGGTCAAGCCCAGCAACGTGGTTGCCACGCGCAACCACAGTATACTGAGTGGGAACAAGACGTGACTGCCAATTCTGAACGGCAGGGGGCAACAATGGAGAACATCGCTGAGAGCATGGAGCGTGTGGCCCAATCTGTGCTCCCCCCTGCTAGGCAGGTGCTTCTCCAGCAGCAGGCGGCACGGTCCATGGCCCGCTCGCTCAGGCTGGGCATGGTGGCCTCAGACAGGGCACGCCAGGCTGAAATGACGTCTATGCGTCAAGCAATTGCTGCTCACGCAGAGGCACACATGAAGGCCCTGAGGGAGGGGTATGCTTCCCTCAAATCCACTCTGGGTGTCCTTCTGATGTCCCAGAGGGAGCGGGCAGAGGAGAGGTTTGCACAGCTTGAGCGTACCATCTTGGCTGAGCTACATGCTTGCCGGGAGGTGCAGCGGTTGTCCGGCCAGGCCTAGCAGAAGGAACTCCGTGTTACATGTGCTACCTTGCAAGAGGAAGCACGTGTATCACGGGAGGTTCTGCATGTAGACCTACGTGTCATTGCCACACAGAACCATGTTCTCCCGTCCGGCAGACCTGCTGCTGACAAGGGGCAAGCTGCGGCTAGGCGTGGTCATGCTCCTGTGCCACGTCCTCCTTTCCAGGAAGAGCCAGACTCGGACGACAATCTATCTCCCACATAGGTCGGGCTGTCCAGGCGTTGTGCCCATGGAGGTTTTTTTTTTTCCTCAGCATCATCGCATGTGGGTGTTGAGCAGCACCCTGTACCTCCCCCCTCCTGGGTGCCCCCCCTCCAGGCCGTTTTTCATAGTTAGTGTAATTAGTTAATATAGTTTAAAATTGCTAGTCTATTGTGCTTTCATGTGACGGTGTGGTGCTTTGTGGCTTTTTAAAGCATCCACTGTCTGTTCCAGCTGGGCCCTTCAAGCTTGTCTTGTGTATGTGTTTGCTGCTTGGGGTCCTTGACTCACATATGCCACTCCTGCTTCCCTTATCCATGGGCTCGCAATGATGGTTCGGTGTAACAGCCTATTACACAAGGGAAATGGACTGTCATATCTGTGGCATGTCTGCTGCTGTGGAACTTGTGTTAACACCCCTAGTGGGGATGATTGGGGTGTAATTGACCACTGTTCTTCTTTTGCTAGATGGGGTGTTTAATGATTCATGTGTACATTCATTGCTATGCATTGTGTAGTATGTTTCTTATCTTTAATGAACATGTGCTTGTTGAAAATCATGCCGTAGATAGTGTGTTCCACACTGTTGCTGTGAAAGACGGACTGATGGTGTGATTTCTGATGTACGTCTCTGACATGGTCCACTCATGTAATGCCTGAAGAGACACACGCAGATGAATATTAAGCATTAATCATGTGTTTCATGGACTTTCTGCAGGGGGATGAGCCTCAAGACCACCTTTGCCAGCTGACATGGGCCATTGGACGTCTGGAATCTGGACGCGTTTGGTGGTGCTGACATGCGCATGTGTGCGCAAGCAGAGGCACAGGGATTGCGATCATACATCCAATAAATGATGATGTGTTTCAAGGGACTGCAGGCAAGGTGAGCAGCACAGGGGGGTCACAACACAGCAAACCTTCCACCTGGCCAGTTGAACATGCATGCTTAGTAGAAGCACTGACAGTGAGCTTGGACAAATATTGGTGTTGAAGCGCGTAATACAGCTCAGATGTGTTGGTGGACTGATGGCTAGTTGATGGGAAAGTTGTCTGGGGCACCTGCATGGGCAGTGGCACATACCCTCTGTTCCACCATGGTCCATTGAGGCACTTGCATTAGCCATGTAACGTTGCAAGACATGGAATGAAGCAGCGCACAGGGACAGACAGCAAGGGACAGACTCGGGGGCAGTGCATTTCATTTCCAAATAGAATCTGATACATGCACTGGCTACTTTATTTTGGTCATGGTGGTACAGGACTTGTTCTGAAGTCAGACCTTGCTATATGCGTCTGTCTGCTTACCCAGGGAACATTGCATGTTGTGTTAATCGTGACACATTGGTGTTCCATTTGCCATGCACCCACCGGTGCCTGACATAATGCATTGACTGTGTATGAACCATCACAGGGGTAATGTTACGTATGGGTATGAAGCATCCACAGAAGATTGTCTGCTTGTAGAGTATTTTGTTACTTTGGGGCATATTTGGTGGTGTGTTTGTGTGTTTTGGGCATGCACAGATTATTAGCTGTGGCTCTCTTTGCAGCATTGAACTGCTCCTGTTACCGGACCGGAGAGTGCGCAGGCAGGAGGCCAGCACTCACCCCAGAGATAAGTTTCTCTTTGACTTCCATTTGAGTAATTTGGCGCTATGTGCATTGGTGATGTGTTTGTGTGTTTTGGGCATGCACAGATTATTAACTGTGGCTCTCTTTGCAGCATTGAACTGCTCCTGTTACCGGACCGGAGAGTGCGCAGGCAGGAGGCCAGCACTCACCCCAGAGATAAGTTTCTCTTTGACTTCCATTTGAGTAATTTGCTGCTATGTGCATGTGAGCAAGTTTGGTCTATTTGTGTATGTGTTAATGTGTATACTACATTTTGGTGCATTCCCTACTTTCCCGTGTCAATCCTACTCCCCTCTCCTGCCCCTCATTCTGGTTATCCAGTATGCCAATGCCTGTGCCGACTGCATATCCCTGACCCTCCTTCCCCACCAGGGTCTCAGAGGCCTGTGTGAGTTAGTCCTTGCAGGCACCACGGTGGGGGTGGTTGTTCTGTACCACTCCTGCGCCTGTACACGGGAGCTGTGACAGTAGACATCCGTTCGTGTTGCATCATTCTTGTTATGTACCACACAAGGTTCAGATCCTGTTGTGACATTGATTTACTGTGCTACCTTGCTTGTTAACATCATTGTGGTAGTACTTGGCCTTTGTGGCATACTGCTACTTGAAGTCATCTACTGGAGGCTGTTCTGGTTTGTTTTACTGCCTGCAGGGTATTTGCTTGGCTTCTGTGTTGTCCTGCTTTGAGTTCTCTTGGATTTTGTGCTTTTGCAAATCTAGGTGGACTCTGAGGGTGCTGGCAACTTTGTACACACAAGGTGGGAGATGGTGACAAAGGGGAAGGGTGATCCTGTGGCCAGGTGGAATTCAAGGATGTCGGATGAATAACCCAGATTCAGTTGTTCAGTGGGTCGTGGTGATTTGTGAGGGAGGGGGGGTGTTTTGTTGTTGATAGTTGCCTTGCCCTGCAGTGTGATGGGCACCCTGAAATTGTAATTGTGCTTTACTATGTACATGATGTATTCTGCACATCAATGCCTGTTCATGTGTTGTGTTTACCTTTCAGGTGTGAGGGGATAGTTGTGGTTTGACATGCTGGGGTATACACATGGTGAATGTTCACATGTGATGTGTAGAGGACAGTGATGGTTACTTGATTTCACATGCATATGTTGAGTGCATGTCCATACTAACCCACACACTCGCACTATGATCCACTACATGTACAACCACCCTTACATGTCCACGTGTACACTCTGTTTGCCTTCTGGTGCCCACTGTGTCCCTGCAGCGAATGTTCTATGACCATTTGTGGATCCTGTACATGCCTAATTGTGTTATTTTATGTAGTTTGTCACTTAGATGTGATGCTCAGGGTGTGCATCACACACAATGGCTGTTCACTGTGCTGTGCGCTGAGCAGTGTGTTGCAGGAGGTGGACATGGCACACAGTAGCTGCAGTGTTGATTATGCAATGCACATTGTGCATGTGGACAGGCATTCATTGTTATGTTTCAAATACGACTTTTGGAATGCATTTGGGTATGACTTATTTTGGGTGGGAGGTTGTTGGTCAGTCATTTCATCTGATTCCATGTCAGGCATCATTGTCTGATGCCCATTTACATTTTTCACATGGCAATGTGTACCTTATTGGTACTGTGTTGGTGTATGGCTATTACTTGCCATGTCATGTTGTGGTTTGGGAGGGTTTGAGTGACATACCAGTGATAGTCATTGCCTGTTTTGCAGGTCTGTGTGATTCACACCTTGCATGTGTGCCTTTTAGTCACACAGGATTGCTTGTGTTTAAGTAGCTAGGGATGCACACAATGTGGCAATTCCATGGCAACAATCTCAGGGTGGTAAGGTTGTGACAGTTGACTGTCTCTTTGTCATCATCGATTGTCACCTGGTATGTGCCAGGCCTGTGTGCATTCCGCAGGGTTGGGAGTTTAGGTGAGAAATCTGGCCACAAGCTGGGACCGGGCTTCCTCGCCACGTGCCCTATCCCCTCCCATGGGCAGCGCCTGTGCCTGTGGTTGGGGATGTGGGGGCACCACCGTGTCCACCGGTACGCCCTGCCGTGTTGCAACATTGTGCAGGACACATGCTGGCACAGTGATCCTGCACACTACTGGGGGTGCATAGAGTAGCTGCCCGCCAGAGCGGTCAAGGGAGCGGAAGCGTGACTTGAGCACTCCGAATGTGCGCTCCACTATGGCCCTGGTTGCAATATGGGCCGCATTGTATCTTACCTGAGGTGGTGTGGTGGGAATCCGGATTGGCGTTATCATGTGGTTGCTCAGAGGGTAGGCACTGTCCCTTGGAGAGGTGATAATGGTTGTGATTATTGGGGTTTGTGTATTTGTGTGTGTGTGTGACATGCATGCATGTGCAAGGGCATTTGTACTCACCTAGGAGCCATGCGTCGCCATGCGCCCAGCTTCCAGGGCCCGTCTCAGGACGGACATTCTGTATATGAAACTGTCATGGGTCGAGCCAGGGTAGTTTGCATAGACAGAGGTGATGATTCCCTTTGCATCGCATACCACCTGTACGTTGATGGAATGCCAGTGCTTGCGGTTTCGGTAGATGTGCTCAGAGGCCCTATGTGGACGTAGGGCCACATGGGTGCAATCTATGGCACCGAGCACTTTGGGGAAGTGTGCCACCCTGTAAAAGTTATGGACAACGGCCTGCCTTTCTGCGGGTGTTCTGGGCATGTATATGTGCCTGCGGACTGAGGGGCACGCTGTCATGATTGCCAATACCTGGTGTAGGCAGCGTGGCTGCGTGGCCTGTGAGACCCCACCCACTATGGCAGTAGTCCGCTGAAAAGACCCAGTGGGCAAAAAATGCAGGACATTGAGCACCTTCTCCAGGGGCTCAATGCTTTGGAGCAGAGGGTGGGGGATGTTAGGTCATCTTCCCACACCCTGACCAGGTCTAGGATGATATGGGGTGGAAACCTATACCTGCCATAGACCTGGTCGTCAGGCATCCCAAAAAGGTTTGTCCGTGGTGAAAAAATGCGTGCCCTTGCTATTCTCCTCCTCCTGCGGTGTCCCACGATCAGTGCTGCGACAAATAGGGCATTCCTTGTAGCTGTATATACGTGTTTGTTGTTTGCGCACACTTTTATTCTGTGCGCGGGGACGCTTCCGCCTGCCTTCGTGTGGCGTACGCGTTGACGCCTGTGTGCGTCTTTTGCCGTGCACGGGTTTCCCGTATTTGAATCCATGAATACAGGTTGTTCGCGTGCGTGTGGGCGTTCCGTGTAGTTCCCTGCAGTACTTCCCCAGTTATGCCTTGTTTTTCACGCGTTGTTCCCCGTTCCGCGTGTTACGCCCACTGTTCTGCCCACTTTTGTTGTGTGCGCTGCGCTATGTGTGCTTTGCTGTGCGCGAAGCGCACGCCGTTTGATGACGTGTGTGCCCCCGTGCGCCATGCACGGATTTGGTGCACAACCAGTGGGAAAGTAGCGCAGCGCCTTCCTTGAATCGCACGCGTGCGCTTGCTTTCTCACGCTTGTGCCTCCTTGCGCCTGCTTGCGCTGGGATTTTCGGCGCACGTTTGTTCCATGAATCGGCCCCTGAATGTCTATAATTGCCTCTGTAACAAATGTCATAACATGCATCAAGTGAATATTCTGTAACACCGCCACGATGCCTCCGCTCAAAGCCCCCCCTTCCATTTCCATGGCATCTAGCGGAAGCAGAGCTCACCGAGGGTGTCCAGCGCAGAGTTGCCCGTTGGAGGTAAGGAGAGGGGCCTGGGGAGTAATTAGGGTTCAGAATTTGGTAGTGGGAGGCAGGGGGCATAAACCAGAGCAGCGCTGGGTGTAGGACGGTGCGCAGAACCAGGATTATACCAGCAGATTCAGCCTTGGTTGGGAGCAACCTGATTGGCTCTGGCACCCGCGCCGGGTACTAATGAGCCTTTAAAGACATAATAGGGGGAGAGATTGTAATAATGAACCTTTTAAGACAGGGGGAGAGATTACTGGGCACTGTGGCTGAATGGACAGCCTGCTACCTGCGGAGCGCTACAGTGCGGCGATCTTGAGGTCAGCGAGGGGGACATCCGCATTACTGAGAAGCTCTGAGAGGCCAGGCCCTTAATCGATATCTGTCTTAAGGGGGGGGTACATTAAGGGAACATGAGGGAGACTGGCCTTGGGGAATTGGGGCAGGTGCCAGAATCTAGTGGCCGTTGGGAAATGAAGTGTGTTCCAAAAGCAACAAGGACTCTGCGTTTAGCTGCTGGCGTGGGTTGTGCATGTGCCTAAACTGCTGGCTGCCTCCCTGCACCTAGGCCATTCACCTATATTAAGACCTGTGCAGTGGCTTCTATAGAAAGAGGGGCAGCCCCAGCAGGATAAGCTGCAACACAGCACAGCTAAGGACGCATGCCTGCGCATGCCTCATTGTCTACACATTTCAGTGACTGAAATACACCAGAATATGTGTCTGCATCACTACCTATTTATGTGAACATTTTGTTCAACCAAATCTGTTGAGATTCACACTTTCCCTCTCACTGCAAAATACGTTATTTCCTGCAGTGAACGCCATTTGCTGATTCAGAAATCCGCGGATACTGCATTTCTCGTTAAGTCCTAGTGACTGCTGTTTTCAAAGGGTGGCAGGTGTATATAAGAAGTGTAACCACGTTGCACTGAGAGCCCATACTTGTCCCTTTGGCAAAACACCAAGATACACAAGTCGGTTTATCACTTAAAACCCAATCATATGCCAGCATTCTGGCCAACTTGCCAGTTTCCCACCCTCACCAACCTAATAACTACCCAAACAATTTTACTTGGGTAAAATGTGGGCTGCAGCTGCTTCATTAGGCAGGAGTGATCTCAAAGAAAAAATGTGGGCCGAGTGGGTGGGCAGAGCCTCGGGGAAAAGGGGCAGTGTGTTTGATGGCGTCATCGTCCGGTGTTTTCTTTAGCAAATGCAGGCAGGTATGGTGGGGTTCCTCCCTCAATTTGTTTCTATTTCCACTACTGACAACAACGGGGAAGGAGCGTGCAGGAAATATATACCCATTAGCCCCTCTGGGCCTGGATGCAGAGACATCAATGCTAGGGGTGCAGCTGCGACCCTTGCTGTCTCCCTTGCTACCCCTGCTGTCTTCTGTGCTACCCCTGGCCACAAAAAAAGAAACAACAATATATTTTATTGAGTACTTTTTCGTTTTAAACTGAAGATTGCCCTTCAGTATCTAGCTACAATTGTTATTATTGGTTTTTCTCTTTTTTTTTTGGCCAATAGTCGTATGCAGCAGTATTCCTGGCTTCCAGTAGAGGGAGCGTGCCTGCCAGCAACCTCTTTGTTTCTTATTCTTTTTTTTTCCAAGAAAAAACAAGAAAGTAACTCCTTCCCTGCGTTGTATCCGGTGCTCGGTAAACGTTGGTCTCCTTTGAATGAAAGGAAGCGCGTCAGCGAGCTCCGGAGGCGAGGAAAGTTTATCAAAACAATCTGTAATTCACAAAATATTAGCACATAATAGGCCATGAGCGTGTGGCTTCCCCTGACCCTGACACTGATGCGGCCAACTGGTGTCGGAGTGCGGGAAGGCCGCAGCGCCGTGAGGAGAGGTCGTGCTTGCGTGTGGTAGTATTGCTGGTTAGTGGTGCGCGACCAACAGTGTTAGTCCCACTGACTCTGACACTGTGTATAAGCCATTTACATAATGCGGTGAGGCCGCACCGACGCTGTCGCTGTTAAGCGCCCCAGCATATGCTATGATCCCCGCGTACGGGGCATAGTAGGTATAAAATAATGATGACGGGACTCTGCTGAGACCTTCAGAAAGCGAGGAAAACACACCTTGCAGTAGAAAAGGAACTAATAGAGGAGCGTAACGCTCCTAGATAACAATACACATTTATAACGTAGGAACCATAAAAAGATCAAAAACCACTTATCTGATGCTGTGAGCAGCAAAGAAAGAGGGAGTGGTCCAAGGAATACTACTATTTGGAAGGGCTGACGGCACCACATTGGCTGTTAGGCGTCACATGTTACGTGACTAGTTTATTGACTGTTTTAAAGACCAATGTGAAACTGAGTTTTCTAAGGAGCTTATCACTTTTTGGACTGCTGTTTGGACAATGTTTCCAGAACATTTTGATTGTGCGATTTCAGCAAATTATTTATGTTACTAAACTTCACGTGCTAAAATCTTGCTGCGGAGCTTCTATGGTTAATTTCAAATTAAAGAAAGAGAAGCATAATGGGAGCCTCCGGTCTTGAGAATTTGTTTTAAATTTCATGAACGGCCTGCTTTCACAAGGTGAAACAAAATGGACTTCAAGGTCCTGCTCAATTGCAACTTCAGGGTGTTAAGATTTCACTCAGGGTTGCGGGAATGCTGTGAGGGTTGTGGGAATGCTGTTGGCCTTTAAGTCAAAACATGCAAACAAAGCCTAAACAATATGCAGAGTTCTCCTTGCTGTGTTAGATTTCTGGGTTCCCATATGCTTTTCCACCTCTCTCTATTTAGTTACGTTTAATGCATACATTCACTGGTTTAAAAGCAGTGCTTTCGCCCTTCCCTCACTTATTTTAAGTGAAAATAGAAGAAACTGTTCGTTCATTCTTCTTTCACCAGCAGCACAATAATGATACAGCAGACCTGCTCTATCATGTATTAAAACATGCATTCTTCTGTTATGTTATGTAAATGGCTTATATACAGCGCACCACTGCCATGTGAATGACCTGCAGACGTCCTGGTGGGCCTGAAACAGTGGAAGGGGGCTAGGTAAGCGGGAGGAGAGTAACAGAATAGGGGGGGCAGGTCATTCACACCCCTTTTAATAAAGAGGAAAAACTTTAGGATTGGCTAAACTGCCATTTTTGAGGTGGGTTACACATGATGCATGTCTGCCTGGTAAGCACAGCAAAGTTTCTTTGTGGAGGAACACTTGTACAGCTGCTATGGTCACTCACAGCCTGAAGGCTTCTCTCATTACAAACTCCATCCCTTAAGAATTTGAACATCCAGGTTTGGGTTACAGTTAGTGTCAAATATCAAGCAACTCTTTACCACAGTGACTTGGTTGCAGTACTATTTGTTTGGCGTTATTGGAAAGGTTATGCCACTTTCATTTTTGCATCTCACAAGATAATTATTGGCTGGGGCATACATCCAGAACACTCTGATTGGTTCAAATGTGGCAGCAAAATGTATCTCTTATCTAGCCAGGGGACTGAATTAGGAAACTATGATCTTTATAGTCCTGAATTAGCAAAGATATATGTGCATTTGAATCAAAGTTTAAAGCAGTATTTCCCACAATGTGGCTGTTTCTCTAACTAATAATATATAACCTGAAATGAATGGTTTTTTTATTGGCGTTTTGGTTTTCAATACACAACAAGTATAGATCAATACAAACATTCCTAATTAATACATTAAGCTAATTATAATCAGTAACATTTACAATTGAATCGTTTACATGCAACAGATTTCCCAATTATAATTCATTTATAATTAAAAATGAAGTAGTGATCCAGCCTACACACATTTAATGATCAATTGTTAGCCATCGATAACAAGTTATGTATCTCTAAAAGTGCCTTACATAATGATAAATTCAAAGGTTGTTGATCTGAAGGTAAAACTAGATTTCATAACAACTCTCCGATAATAACAGTATCTGCAATCATATAAGGGCAAAAATACTTATTGCAGAAGTCACGAGTACAACTACGTTCTATTAGCAGGAGCTTTATAGTTTCAAGTAAGACTACACTGCAAAAATGTCAAGTTTGCTTTTCACGAGGTATCCCTTGTCTCTGTCGCATTACTGACATTGTTTGAATCAAAATGAGATGGAAGCACAGAAGGATTGAGAATAAATTGCATGGTGTAAATATTGCACTATAATATGGTGAGATTTCACTTTTATGATAGATTTGATCCAAATCTTTATATGTACCACCTAAAGCAACTTTTCAGTAATTTCCTGCTCTATCATAGGTAAATAATATTTTTTTTATTTTGTCCAGGATAACACCTCATCTGGCGGGCCGGATAGGATGTTATCAGGCCAGGGCCAGAGTTAAAGGTTCAAGGGCCTTTAAAGGGCCAATAACACCGATCCGGCACACCGGAGAGGGTGTTAAGGCCATTAGCGGCCCAGGTTACCAAAGCAGTAACATGGGGTGCTAAAAAAAGTATTTTCCTTCATTCAACAGTACGCTGCGTGCGTTCCGATGAATGAAGGAAAATACTTTACCAAGATGGCCACCATGGTTAAAGAAGGCGGGGCTCCATACGGAGCCCCTCTTCTATGACCATGGCAGCTGGAAAAGGGAAGCTGCGGCGGTCGCTGCCGCACCAGTCATGTAAGTGGGAAAGGGGGTTGGGATTAAAAAAAGAAATAGTCACGGGAGCCAGGGCGGGGTGGGGAGAGAAATATGACAGCACGCAGCCGGGGAAGCAGCCTGCAGGTTGGCTGGGATTACAGGTTTCAACCTGCAATCTGTGGAACCTGATTGGCTGCGCCCCCCCCCAGGTGTGATGCTAATGAATATTATGGACTTCCTTAGGACATCATACAATTAATTTCCAGGTGGAGCTATGGTTTTGCTTAAGACTAATCAAATCTTCCATTTCAAAAAATTTCAAGTGAGGTTAGGCCTAGCAACTTTCTTATCCCCGATAATGTCACAGAGTTTGGAAGACCCAACACTGGCTTCCATAAAAGGCCCTCCATTGTGGCCAGACTGAGAGAGTGATGAGTGACTTCCAATCCATAGGCAATATTATCATTTTATAAAAATGTAGAAGTGGTATATATATATATACACATATATATATATATATATATATACATATATATATATATATATATATATACACACACAAATATATATATATATATATATATATATATATATATATATATATATATATATATATATATATATATATATATATCAGAGAAGGAGAAAATCTATTACAAATGATTTTCATCTGCGCCCTTAAAGGTTCATTTTATTTCAATTAGACTCCAAAAAGTTATTGGTATTTGTCTTGTCTCAAATTTCAAGACCCAAATAGGATAACGATGATACTTTTTCAAGTTGTTTCCCTCCCAGTATCCATCATGTTTTTTCTGTTGGTGTACTTTTGGAAGGCAGCCAAAACATTTGCAGACAATTGGAGTAGCATCCAACATAAGAATATCATCTGGATAGGAAAGCCAGGACAGACAATAGGCAGCAAATTTAATAAGACATGGATTGACATTGTCAAGCCATTCCCCAAAATCCAAGCCATATGAATTAAACAGGGTGGGAGCCAAGACAAAACTTTGTCTAAGTCCAAGCATTGTTTTCATTTCTCTTGTTAGAGTACCCACTCTGTTGTAAGGGTGAAGAAAGAGTAGACTGACACAGAGGTGGCATGCTTGTTGGCATAGGCTTCTATTTGGTAATCTAAATGGAAAACCTATCCCTCCCTAACTCTAAAAGGGGTTTCCCTGCCTTAACTAAGAAACTAAGGATACGGTCAGAATGTCCAAGAGTCCACCGTCATATGTAAAAATGGCTACTTCTATACCTCACACTTGTAACTAAGAATAAAGAGGAAAAGAGTCTTCTTGGTCCAGAGGAATAATTCCCTTCCATTAGCTCCAACTTCTGGTGGGAACCTCGCCTGCGAGAATGACTCCCCTCTCCAGGTCTCAGTTCCTCTCAGGGATGCAAAACAAAGTTCCAGCTTGTGGTGTTGTAAAGTTCTCAGTTCAAACTCAAAGTTCCAACTCAAACATCATTTCTCTTTGGCCATTGTTTCCTCACTATTGGGTTCCTGGAGAATGCCTCCCTTCTCCAGGTGTCTTGTTCTCAATACTTCTGCTGTGCCAGAGGAATGATACCCTTCCCTGGGTCTTCTATTTGATTTCACAACACACAACACCAGGGAGTATGACATCTCTCTCCTGACCTCCTTTGATTTCACCGTACACCATGTCAGTGGGTATGGCTTTCTTCCCCTGGTCTCTCTTAAGCTTCACCACGTCAGGGGGTATAGCTTTCTTCCCTTGGTCTCTCTCAAGCTTTTGTCACACTTCACGGAAGTACGGGGAATGACTCCCTTTCCCAGGCCCTTTTCAGGTTCTTTCACAATGCCAAGGGAATGACTCCCTTCCCTTGGCCTTTCTCAGGCTTCTCACAACGTTCACAACGTTCACAACGCCAGTTGGAATGACTCCCTTCCCCAGGCCCTTTTCAGGCTCTTTCACAATGCCAAGGGAATGACTCCCTTCCCCTGGCCTTTCACAGACGTTTTACAATGCCAAGGGAATGACTCCCTTTCCTTGGCCTTACTCAGGCTTCAAACAATGTTTACAATGCATGGGGAAATGGCTCCCTTCCTCTGGCCTTTCTCAGGCTCTTTGCTTTCTATGAGCCTTTTCAGTGGTTCAAGTGTACAGTCCTGGTATGCTCCCCTGACAGGTACTGCCCCAAGGTCAATGCACAATGAAGGGAATCCTCCTCTTTCACTTGGGGGTCCTTGACCCGCTCTCTTTCTCTCTGTATCTTCCTTATTATACCCGTTTCACTCTCTTACCGGTTATAGGACTTTGTCCCAACTTTATGCTTGCACTCGGGGTCCCAGACCATCTCACAGTGACTTCTCTTGGCCCAATCTTTCTTGTGCTTGCCTTCTGGGCCCGAGGCCGATTCACAACGATTTCTCTTGGCTCAATATTTCTTGTACTTGCATTCTGGGTCCCAGACCCACTCACAATGGCTTCTCTTATCCCCTCTTTGGACCCGGGCAGCCTCCATATCTTCAATGGGAATTCCCGGTCCTCTGAGTTGGTGCTGGTCTTCCCTGGGACTCCTAGCGGCTTTCCATCTTTCTTTTCGGTTTTCTCACTGTTCCCTCTGGCCCAGCAGGACTTCCTGGCAGCCTGTCTGTCCGTCGCTACTTGACTGCTCTGTTTGGTGGACTCTCCCGCCACGGCTTTCTTCTCCCTCTTCTGGTCTTGGTCTGCCTTTGCTCGTCGGACCTCTGCGGCACTGCAGCCCTGTTCAGGAGCCTATCAGTGTGTCTTTGCTTGACCGCACTGTTCAGTTGGTTCTCAAGCCACAGCCGTCTTCTTCGGTTCTCGGTCTGCCTCTGCATGGCGGACCTCTCAGGGACACGGTCTCTTCCACCAGGACGTCCCAGTCAGCGGTCTCAGCTTTTCCGGTTGTGGGACATGTGCTTCGCTCGCGGTGCCTCCATGGTAGGGTCTGACAACTGTGTTAGTCCTTCCTCCATCTTTAAGCCACTGGGTATTCGAAAGCTAGGATGTTCACTTTGGTTCTGAAGATGATTCATGCTGGCTCTGTGCCTCCTCCTTGTCTCAGTGTATTGCAATGGGCATTAACTGAGTCATCCCTGCTCTTCCTTGTCACAGTAATGGCGTTTTCACTGATCTTACAAACATACATAGAAGCGGATACTTTACTAGAGGGAGGTACGGAAGGAGGTGGGAAGGAGGTGTGTGTGTGTGTGTTGGGTATACCATGTTCTCCCCAGGTCGTCACTAGTCACATAGGTGGGGTTCCATCCCCATGAAATCCACCCGCCTAGTATCACCCCCAAAGGGACTATCGGGTAATGGCCTCACCTCGATGGGCCCATGGGATGGGACTCTCCCTAGCAGAGAACTGATGACATTTGGGGATTCATCACACTGTTCAATCAAACTCTTATCCTAGACTCATCATGCAGTAAATTAAGATTTTTAGGAGACCGAGCGGAATACTCCAATTTTATTACTTCTTGCAGAGGAGTGGTTGTCTTACTGTTTCAGACACTACACTAAGATCGAGACAGGCCACATGAACTGGCAAGTTTCCTTTTCTGAAGCTTTAAAAAATAGACACCACAAGACCAGTTATGTTTTGTCAGCATTTCATTTTTTTAACATGACATCCCTGAATAAAGAATACAGCAGGCCAGCCCAAAAAAACAGATTTTATTTCTTTTTTTAAAATTGTTATATTTATTTTTATTGCCATTTTGCAACATCAAACAAAACAATACCCCTCCACCTCCCAACCCGTCTCCCTCAACCCCCCCATTCCCCTTAGCTGCTCCTCTTTCGACATACAAGATTGTACAATTAAGTCCTTAATTTTATCAGTTGCTTAAAGATCTTGGATAATGTCCAAAATCGGAATGTTCTGCAGACACATTTTAATCCTACAATCATCCCTTAAGTATCCCAACAATACGTCCCAGTCTGTCCTGAATTTTTGGTTGGCCCCCTGTATATTATAGGTGACCCATTCCATAGCCAATATATGCCAGATTTTATTCAGCCATTCATAGTGGGTAGGGGTAACTTCCTTCTTCCAATTCTGAGCAATCACTGGCAGCCAAAGTCAAAACCATACATGCATTGAAGCGTGCCCTTCCTTGTGGTGCCCTGTCCTTCGTCTAAAGGCCCCAACGACATTCCCCTATCCCCATGGGTGCATTTAGCTCTACCACCTCCTTCACTGTCGAGCACATTTGACTCCAAAATGATTTCAAGGCTGTACAATACCAGCAAATGCGCACCCAGTCTCCTCACACCTTACATCCACAACAGCAATCCGGGGACATCTACAGGTACATAGATCTAAACCTCTCCAAGGTATAGTGCCCTTGGGTGAGGGTTTTATACCACATCTCCCTTTATTGGATGGACCGAGTGAGTTTCGGGATATTACCCCATAGAGCCTCCCATTCCTCTGATATTTGTCGATC
Organism: Ambystoma mexicanum; assembly: GCF_040938575.1. Lineage (NCBI taxonomy): Eukaryota > Metazoa > Chordata > Amphibia > Caudata > Ambystomatidae > Ambystoma > Ambystoma mexicanum. The sequence goes on along the minus strand of NC_090930.1, from coordinate 1,044,901,970 downwards.
CAGGGTACTTTCCCACTACCCATGTATGACCACTTCTCCCGAATGTCCCTTTCAGATATCAATGCATAGAAGGCTGAGATAAGATGTGTATCCCCTGAGTGAGAGGAGATATATTTTTTAAATGCTGTGAGTTGTCTGCCTGCAGCTAATCTATTGAGGGGGTGTATAGCCCAGTGCCACAGCTGGTAATAACTGAGCTTGCCCCCTTCCGTAAGGCCAAAAGACTGTTTACACTGCTCAAAAGGTTTGACTTCTTGACCATGCATCAAATCTTTGAGCCTTAAGCATCCCACCTCTCTCCACTTCCCGAATGCTCTCGCCTCCATCCCTGGCGTAAACTGGGGATTCCCCAAATAGTGGTGTGAATGTGCTTGGAATTGTTGCAATATGCCACTGTTTTACCACATCATCCCACACCTCTCGTACAAGTGCAGTAATCGGCGATGCACGCATACTAGGAGGCCTATGTTCCTTAGGCAACCATAATACTACATCTAGTGGAGCCCCCACAACTGCTCTGTCCATGGAGACCCAGAGTTTACTATCGTCCCCCGATAACTATTGTTTCAGCACCCTCAATTGAGCTGGCCAATAGTACTGTCTAAAATCGGAAATGGCAATTCCTCCCCTGCTCCTCAGAGCCATTAGAGTTTGCAGGGCCACCCGCAGTCTTTTATTATGCCATATAAATGCGGATAATAGACAATTGAGTGATTTGAAGAATTCCCGGTGGGGAGAACGGCAGGGCCAGAAAATAGTAAAGAAAGCGGGTGAGGGTCACCATTTTAATCGAGGCCATCCATCCCATCCACGCTATGTGTAGAGGGTTCCAAAGTCGCAGGTCTGTTTTAAGGATGCTAAGTAACCAGGGATAGTTCACCTCATACAATGTTGCCATTGACTGTAATGTGAACTCCCTAAATATTTGATGTTCTCTTCCGACCACTGAAACTGGGTGCACCCCCGTATCTCCCCTACCGTTTCCCTCTGTAGCGTGAGATTTAGTATCTCCGATTTATGTGTATTAATTTTTAGACCCGACACTTCACATAACAATGGCAACTCTGAGGTTAGGGACTCTGCCAGGTCCGAAAGAGCCAATAGCATATCATCGGTAAATGCCATTGTTTAGTGCTCATGCCCCCCAAAATGTATACGTTTCACTCCCGGTGCTTTGCGTAGACATTGCAGAAGGAGTTCCAAAAAGAATGCATGAAGTAGGGGAAACAACGGACACCCCTGTTTGGTCCCCCGCTACAAACGAATGGGGGCCGGAGAGCTGTACATTAATGGACAGGCGCAAAGTAGAGGTTTGATAATTGGCTTGTATTCTCCGGAGGTAACGTTCCTCAAACCCCATGCTTACCATAGTCCGAAAGAGAAACGACTATTCCACCCGGTCAAATGCCCTTTCAGCATGTAAGGCGAGGAGAACCGCTGGGATCCCACGTTTCTTGACCTTTTCTATTAAATGACACACCCTTCTTGTATTATCAAATGTTTGACGTTGTTTATTGAATCCCGCCTGATCACGGCCTATTAGGATTTGGAGTCTATCCTCCAATCTAGAAGCCAAAATATTGGTATATATTTCAGCGTCGATATTGATTGCTGCTATTGGACGATATGAACCGCACTATGTCGGGTCTTTGCCCGGTTTCGGGAATACCACCAATTTGGCCTGATCCATCGAGGCTGTAATGTGCCTGGTCCTTTATAGGAGTTATATAGTTAAGTTAGATGGGGCATAAGGGTCTTTTATAAAAGGCGGCCGTGAAGCCGTCGGGGCCCAGAGCATTGTTCAAGGGGATTTTTCCATTAACCACACTAACTTCCTCCTCCATGATATCCTCCTCTAGATCTTCCCTATCTTCTCTCGACAATGTTGGAAGAGTTACCACTTCCAAATAGGTGTACTGCGGCTCGTCCCAAGGCCTATCGGAGGAGTATAAAGCCCCGTAGAAGCGCTCAAAACACCCTATGATTCCCTCTGTGTCTACCACGCCCTCCCCTGCCCTATCCATAATTCTTAAAATCGGTTGGGCTGCCCCCACCTGTCTCATTTGTCGCGCTAGGAGCGCCCTGGTCTATTCCCCCCACAAATAATAGTACTGTTTAGCTCTAAGAAGGGTCCTCTCTGTCTTTCTAGCCCTTAGTACCTCGTGGAACCCTCAAATTGCTCTATGGGTTTTCATTGTGTCTCTCGTTGGATGGTTACCCATCTTCTGCATGATATCTTAAGTTGTGCCTCTAAGTCCTGCTCTAACTGCCTACTCTGCTTTTCCCTCAAGGCCTTACATGCGATCAATTCCCCCTTCATTACCGCTTTAAAGGCGTCCCAGCATATACCCGGGGAGGTAACCGACATCTCATTCTCTCTAAAATTGTTCTGGATCTTCTCCTCTACCTCTGTTGACAAGACCATATCCACTATGATCCATTCCGGTAATGTACACTGCCAAGTCCCCTCCTTAGATATGTCATGTCCAACGTTGCACCCATGGGTGTGTGATCTGAGAGCTCGATCACGCCCAGGGATACCTCCCGGATACGTCCCGCTAATCGGGAGGAGACCATGATATAGTCTACACGTGACTGCGTTCTATGAACATGCGAATAGAACGCAAATCCCGCTTCCATACCCGTGCAAGCACGCTAGATGTTGACTAACCCAAATTGTTTGAATTTCTCGTTAAATCGCGGGGACGGTGTGCGTTGGGGCGCATATCCTACTTGACTTCTATCTGTCACCGAATCCCAGGCTATATTTAAGTCCCCTGTGAATATGACGTATCCCTCCGCTATAATTTAAAGTGCCAGGGTAGCCCTGAGAAATCCATCCTGTCCGGAATTAGGTGCATGCATCGTTGCTACGGTAAATACGTTTGTCTTAATGCAAAATGTAACTAAAGGTATCTACCTTGCTTATCCTCAGTGGAGCCCAGAACCACCACGTCAAGATTGTTTTTAAATGCTATCAAAACCCCTGCTTTTTTATCTTTCACATTAGCCTGAAAGATCTGAGGGTACCCCGGCAATCAAAACTGCAATTTATCCTTCTTGCATATGTGGGTTTCTTGGAGTGCAAGAAAGTCTGGGTTCTCACGCCTCAAAATATGCTCCGCTTACAACACTTGACCGGTGAGTTTAACCCTCTAATATTATACGTGGTGATTTTAAAACCCATGGTTAGTCCCCACACTTCCAATTTCCACCCCTCTCCTTTGGCCCCTTATGACTGTCCCCGTTGGGATCCCCCGTGTTGGCCAAGCTTTCACTTCTATGGATGTGGGTAACCCGTTTTCGGAGCTTTGTTCCTCTTGCTGTCTTACCTGCCTCCACATCCCGCTTCCACTCGCATGCCTCCTCACATTCCCTCCCAACTCCCCCAGCCCCTTGCAACGACCCAGGCCGATTCATGGGTCTGTGATACTACCAAGGTGTCGTGTTTTAAACAACAAAGAGGTCTCAGCCAATAAGTAGTTTGCATGGACTAAAAGCGAGCCCAATTCTTTTATTGTTCAGAACTAATTGTTTTGATAACAAGAAAAAGGATACGTCTTTTCCAGCACTCTGGACTTCATAACATAGTTCATAGTGGCGAGATCCCCAAAGCTGGTAACCCAGGTAAGTTATTTAGGTAAGAATGTTCGTTTGAATGTTATTCTCTCTCTTCTTCTTATTTCCCTCTCTGTTATCTTTTTGCCACAACTACCTTCTCTTTTCCAGTGAGGTTAATGGCTTCAAAAGCTTCACTCTACTTACCACTTCCTAATTCTATGACGAATTGATAGTCATCTTGATTGCTTTGGGTTCAAATACATCCCCTGTTATTTCTTCTCAACTGGTTTGAAGTGTGGGATACCTCCTCGACTTGGCTCTGCTTCCTGACCGCTCTTCTCTCTCTCTCTCTTCCAAGGTCTTTGCTCAGTAACCACTTGCTAAAAAAAACTGTATGTGCTGCACTTCGCCACTACATCCGACACGTACTTAACTCAATACGAACTCTCATCCATGCAGTTCTTCTAACCGGAGTTCACTCAGCAGTCCCTCTATCGCCACCGATATTGAACCTCTTACTATAACTCGCTCACTCTTCAGTTCAGCCGGAGCATCTTTACCTTACAGTCTCTTCCGGATTGTAACCAGTCCTTCCTTCTCGCAGCTCAAACTCCGGCCGAAGGTACTCCTCTGTCTCTTCTGGGTCCGCGTTCTCTCCGCGACTCCAGCGACATCTGTGCTCCTCCTCCTCCTCAGTGAGGGCTGGCTACGGCACTCTCCGTCTCTTCTGAGTCCGCGTTCTTGCTGCGACTCCAGAAGCGCTGGTGCTCCGCCTCCTTAGTTCGGAAGCCGGCTACGTTCCCTTACTCCTCCAGCTCTCACCCCTTCATCGTGGCGTACTTGTCGGCTGCCTCTCGGTCTCGGCTCCGAATACGAGTGACAACAGTCGACCTCGCGACTTGAAGGGACGCAATGGGGCGGTCTCAAGCGTCGTTACTTTATCAAAAAAAAAACAAAACAACAAAAACGAAATTAGCTCCTTAACACGTAACTTCTGTGCAACGGCACAAACTCCGCATCAGCGGCGCTTCTTCTTGTCAGCTGTTTTTCTTCCCTTCAGTACGCCCAACTGAAACCGTTGGGCTCTCCTCCCTCGTCATCCGTCCTCGTCTCCTAGGATACCAAAAACAGAGCTCACATTAGAGGAAAGGACATACAGGAACTATTTCCTGGATCCCTATCCAAGCTTTGATGGTGCTTCCCCACTGTATAGAAAGCTGCAGAGCATGAACGACTCAGCACATTGTCACACCTCCTCTACTAAGCCCTTACGCTCGGGAAGGGTTTCTGCTCTAGACAGGTAATCAGCTTGGGTTAATAACCTCCCAGGTTTATGTATGGTTCTAAAAGAGAAGGGCTGGAGAGAAAGGAACCACCTGAGTATTCTCTGATTTGAATCTTTGTTGCGAGCTAGCCAAACTAATGGAGCATGGTCGGTTACTAACGTGAACTCTCGCCCCACTAGATAATATCTTAGAGCGTCGATGGCCCACTTTACTGCCAAACATTCCTTTTCGATTGTTGGATAACTCAGCTCGTGAGGCAATAACTTTCGACTGATGAATAGCACCGGTCTCTCCTCCTCTCCTTGATTCTGAAACAGCACCGCCCCGAGTCCTGTACCTGAGGCATCCGTGTGAAGGAAAAATGGAGCGCTAAAGTCTGGGCAGTGTAAAACAGCTCTCTCAGTTAGAGCCTCTTTTAGTGATTCGAAGGCCTGTAACGACTCTACGGTTTTCCAGCCTTTCCTTGCTGATGTACTTTTCCTTAACAGATCCGTTAGTGGAGAGGCTAATGTAGAAAAGTGTGGGATAAATCTTCTATAATATCCCACAAACCCCAAAAAAGCTCTTACTTGTTTCGGTGTTTCTGGGAACTTTAACTGTCTAATAGCTTTGATTTTCTCCTCCTGAGGTCTGATGATCCCTTGACCGACATAGTACCCCAAATACTTCGTATGAAATGTTGCCACATGAGTTTTCTTGGGATTTATGTGTAATCCGGCCCCCTCCAACGTTTCCAGTATTTTACCAACATGCTGTAGATGTTCTGACCAGGTGTTGCTATAGATTATGATATCATCAAGATACGCACCGACATACTGTTCATGACCTTTTATATCATGGCTCATTAGTCGCTGGAAGGTGGCGGGAGCCCCATGTAACCCAAAGGGTAGCACTGTAAACTGATACAGACCAGTAGGTGTGGCAAATGCTGTCTTCTCCTTATCTGAGAGTCGTAACGGAATTTGCCAATATCCCTTAGTTAAGTCAATTGTGGTCAAAAATCTTGCCTTCCCTAGGTTATTTAGTAGATCTTCTATTCTTGGCATGGGGTATGCATCAAATTTAGAAATTTCGTTCAACTTCCGGAAGTCCATGCAGAACCTTACACTCCCATCAGGCTTCGGCACCAGGACTACAGGGGAACACCATTCACTGTGGGATGGTTCAACAATTCCCAGATCCAGCATCTCTTGCACCTCTTGGTTGAAGGCCTTGATCTTTGACTCAGGGATCCGATAAGGCCGCAGTCTTACGATTGTCCCAGGTTTGGTGACTATACGATGATCAGTCAAGTTAGTTTTCCCTGGTAAGGTGGAGAATATGTGTGAAAACCTTTGTAATAAGCTGGACAACTCTTTCACTTGAAGAGGCGTTAGATTTGAGTTGATATTTAGCCCTTCTAAACCTGTTTTCTCCTTTAACTGTGGGAAATGTTCTTCTGAGGTTGCATCCATGGTTATCATAGCCAATGTTCGGACTGGCGGTACCCATTTTTTAAGTAAATTAACATGATATGTTTGATAAGGAATTTTACTGCCCGTCTGTTTCACTCTGTAGGTTAATGGACCTAACACTTCTTGAATCTCATAAGGACCTTTCCAGGTAGCCAACATTTTGTTTTCTGATGTAGGGACCAGCACTTACACTTTCTTTTCTCTCACCCTTTTTGAAAGTACGTAACTGTGTTTTCTGATTGTAGTATCTTTCTTGTCTTATTTGAGCTTGAAGGAGATTGTCCTTGGCAACCTTTTGTAGTTTTTCAACTCTTTCCTGCAACTGAGAGGCATACTCTGTTAACGTTACTTCCTGATCTGGTTGCTCCTCCCAACTTTCTTTTAAAATGTCTAACAGAGTACGAACGGGTCGTCCGAACAGTAGCTCAAAAGGCGAAAACCCTGTCGATGACTGAGGGGTATTCCTGAGCGTCATTAAGATCCAGGGCAAAACTCTATCCCAATCTTTGTTCCCTGGGGAAGTTGTCTTCTTCAGCATTTGCTTGATGGTCTGATTATAACGTTCCACCAACCCATCGGTCTGTGGGTGGTATACAGCTGTTTTCAGATGTTCTATTTTTAGCATTTCACAAACCTGTTGGAGTACACTGGACATGAAATTTGACCCACGATCAGTGACAATCTCTCTGGGTATCCCAACTCGTCCAATAAAAGGTATCAATGCATCGCAAATCTGCTGGGTATTTGTAGCTTTTAAGGGAAAAGCCTCGGGATATCTGGTGGCATAATCCACCACCACGAGAATGTATTTATGACCCCTCCTGGTTGGTTCCAAAGGCCCGACCATATCAACTCCTATCCTACTAAAGGGTTCCAAGACCAGGGGCATAGGTTGAAGGGGTGCTTTCTTCACATTGGCTCGGTTCTTCAGTTGACACTCCTGACACGATTGACAGAACCTAACTACTTGCTGGTACACTCCTGGCCAATAGAACCTATCCAGAATTTTTTTAGTTGTCTTCTCCGTTCCCAGGTGGCCTTCACCAACTTGAATGTGACCAATTTCCAACACCGTCTTATAGTATTTCTGGGGAATCAGTAACTGTCTCAGATCTTCTCCACTCCTGGACTTGCTGATTCGGTAGTATAATCCTTTCTCTTTTATGAAGCAAGGTCCCTGTCCTGTTGTCTCTTCTAGGGCACGGTTCCTCGCATTTTGTAGCAAGGGATCTAACTCTTGTGCAGACCTAAAACTATCCCCGCCTTCCTCTAACCTCCAATCGACTGCTGCAGGGAGAACGTTTTTAGCTCTCCATTCTTTCTTCAGCGACCGCTTGAACTTTCTGCTTTTCTGGATCTTAGGAAGCGGGCCAGGTATTTCTTCTCTATGGAAAGGGGCCGTTTCTAACCAGCTCTTCTCAATTTTATGAACTACTTCAGAGAATTTTGGTATGTCCGATCCAATCAGGAGTGGTTTCGGTAAGCGAGGTAACACTGCTGCTGTCACACCCATCGTCTCCCCGACTAACTTAATTTGTACTTCCTTAGAGGGATAAACCTTTACATCCCCATGTACACATCGGATAGGAATTTCCCCTGAAGAATCATAACCTTCACCTACCAGCTCCGATGTCACCGCTGTCTGTAGGCTTCCTGAGTCAATCAACGCGGTAGTGGGTTTTCCATCCACCTCTGCCTCACACGTATGTAAGTATTGCGACTGCCTCCCAGATATCTGTTCCGGGATTTCATTTTCCTTTGGGGATTCAAAAATTCCCACATCCATTGGTTCGGCTTTTGGTTTCTTCGGACAGAACCTCGCGAGATGTCCCCAATCTCCACAGTCGAAACACTGTGGACCTCTCGGTGCTTGTGGCGTCTGACGGTAACCTATAGGACCCTCACTGTTGGGTCTGGAACGTATATTTTCTCCTTCTGTTTTCCTTATTATTGAGTGTGGCCATCTGGGCTGAGTCGTCGACTTATTCAACAAGAGGGGTGGTTTAAAACTTGTCGCATAGGTCACCACCCTGCCTTGTCCAGCTTTCTGGTAAGCTGATGCTACCTCAACAGCCTCACTCAATGTCAACCTGGGATGTTGTTTGACCCATCGCTGTACTGGCCCAGGGAGAGCTTCGATGAATTGTTCCAAAATGACCTTTTCTGTCATATCTGCAGGGCTGGACGTACTCGGCTGTAACCACTTCTCCGCCAACTCTTTTACTCTATAAAATAACTGTCTCGGGGTTTCTTCTCCCTTCAGTTTGACTTCTCTAAACTTAACTCGGTACGTTTCCTCGTCGTGTCCCATTCGCTCCAACACTACCTTCTTCATGTCCCCATAGCTGGTGTCGCCTGCAGGATTTGCAGCCTGATATGCACATTGCATTTCACCGGTCATCAATGGTGCGATGTAATGACACCATCTCTCGGCGGGCCATTGTGCGTTTCGGGCCACCCTTTCGAAATTCACAAAAAAATGTCCTGGGTCCTCGCCTACCGAATACTTTTGCAACACTGAGGTAGGGACCTGGGGACTACTTCGCACATTTGTCATTTCCAGTAATTGAGCCTACTGCATTTGTAAGGCCTGTTGAAAGGCTAACCTGTCTGCTTGAGCTTGTTGTGACTGCATTTGCAAGGCTTGTTGTAGAAGTTGTTGGCCTTCGCTCAGGGTCTTAATAAGGTCCTCCATGGCGTTCTCATTCTATCCCACTTCTGACACCAAACTGTGATACTACCAAGGTGTCGTGTTTTAAACATCAAAGAGGTCTCAGCCAATAAGTAGTTTGCTTGGACTAAAAGCAAGCCCAATTCTTTTATTGTTCAGAACTAATTGTTTTGATAACAAGAAAAAGGATACGTCTTTTCCAGCACTCTGGACTTCATAACATAGTTCATGGTGGCGAGATCCCCAAAGCTGGTAACCCAGGTAAGTTATTTAGGTAAGAATGTTCGTTTGAATGTTATTCTCTCTCTTCTTCTTATTTCCCTCTCTGTTATCTTTTTGCCACAACTACCTTCTCTTTTCCAGTGAGGTTAATGGCTTCAAAAGCTTCACTCTACTTGCCACTTCCTAATTCTATGACGAATTGATAGTCATCTTAATTGCTTTGGGTTCAAATACATCCCCTGTCATTTCTTCTCAACTTGTTTGAAGTGTGGGATACCTCCTCGACTTGGCTCTGCTTCCTGACCGCTCTTCTCTCTCTCTCTCTTCCAAGGTCTTTGCTCAGTAACCACTTGCTAAAAAAAACTGTATGTGCTGCACTTCGCCACTACATCCGACACGTACTTAATTTAATACGAACTCTCATCCATGCAGTTCTTCTAACCGGAGTTCACTCAGCAGTCCCTCTATCGCCTCCGATATTGAACCTCTTACTATAACTCGCTCACTCTTCAGTTCAGCCGGAGCATCTTTACCTTACAGTCTCTTCCGGATTGTAACCAGTCCTTCCTTCTCGTAGCTCAAACTCCGGCCGAAGGTACTCCTCTGTCTCTTCTGGGTCCGCGTTCTCTCCGCGACTCCAGCGACATCTGTGCTCCTCCTCCTCCTCAGTGAGGGCTGGCTACGGCACTCTACGTCTCTTCTGAGTCCGCGTTCTTGCCGCGACGCCAGAAGCGCTGGTGCTCTGCCTCCTTAGTTCGGAAGCCGGCTACGTTCCCTTACTCCTCCAGCTCTCACCCCTTCATCGTGGCGTACTTGTCGGCTGCCTCTCGGTCTCGGCTCCGAATACGAGTGACAACAGTCGACCTCGCGACTTGAAGGGACGCAATGGGGCGGTCTCAAGCGTCGTTACTTTATCAAAAAAAAAACAAAACAACAAAAACGAAATTAGCTCCTTAACACGTAACTTCTGTGCAACGGCACAAACTCCGCATCAGCGGCGCTTCTTCTTGTCAGCTGTTTTTCTTCCCTTCAGTACGCCCAACTGAAACCGTTGGGCTCTCCTCCCTCGTCATCCGTCCTCGTCTCCTAGGATACCAAAAACAGAGCTCACATTAGAGGAAAGGACATACAGGAACTATTTCCTGGATCCATATCCAAGCTTTGATGGTGCTTCCCCACTGTATAGAAAGCTGCAGAGCATGAACGACTCAGCACATTGTCACAGGGTCCTAGAGACATCTATGGGAAAATCCCTGACCATGTACCTTCAAACTACCTCGATCCAACCAACTGCGGAGAGATGAAACTTACTCTCTCCCTAAGATTCCAGTTAGGACCCCTAACCCACCTCCCAACCTCGACCCGCCCCGACAACAACTACCCTTGCTGAGTCCCCATCAAGTCTGATATCGCTGCTCTCACTCACCAGTGGGCCAGACCACCACCCCCATTCCATTACCACTCAGTGTGTGGCATGTCCACCAGTTTTTTCCAGCCTCTCGGGCCCGGGATTTTCTATTTTCTCGCATCACCGCCGAATGCCATTGCTGCCTCAGCCCCCATCATCCTGTGTCCTGGTCCTATCGCTGCTCTCGGATGCCACCACATTAAGGCCTTCTTCACAAGTTGTCACTCTGCACTACATGCCTTTCCAGGAAAATAGCAAGCAAAACAAGAAAGCCCACTTGTATCAGACGTTTTCCTGGTTAAGAATTCTGGTGACAGTCCCCATCAGCCTCCTTTTGAGTAGAGTGCAGTATGCTAAGTCTAGAAGAGCTGTACTTCCGAGCCATTGATGGTAAATGACATGCCCGCTCGTGCTGCCCTCAAAATGTCTTCTTTCTGCGCATAGCAAGTAGATGCCAAAACGTCCCTTAGTCGGGCCCACGGCTCGGGCCCCCCGGCTCAGGCACCTAGCTCTTTTCTTGTTGGCCCCACTCTATCCTGTCTAGATGAATCTCGTCCAAAGGGATCTCCAAGAGAAGGTCTGGAGTGATTGTTTTAGCTATTTGTCCACAATCTCTCTCGGAACATTCTTAAAGCAAATGTTCGAGCGCCTTGACCTATTCTCAGCATCTTTGCACTGGGGCTCTAGATTGTACGACATCCATGCTAATCGTTCCACGGCTTTGTTGTTTTTCCGAGAATCTTCAGCCAATTCCTACTGACTCTCCTAGTTTCGAGAGCTCACCTTTTATTTCCGGTACAGCACCTTTTATGTCAGTTTTTAGAGAGGGGATCTGCTCCTCAAAGGATTCTTGAAGAGATTCCTTAAGACGTTACTGATGGTCCGCTAAGCATTGCGTCAATTCTTCCTTGGTGATTGCCATGGATCCCAATGCTCTCACGTGTCCTCGTCTCAAGCTACTGTTTGTGGAGATTGAGCAATTCTTGGAGCCCTCTGCGCCTCTGCCTGCCAGCACCTACTGATCGTGATCTCTGCCCCTCGAGCGTTTGCCAGGGTGCCCTTATTCTGTCCTCTTCCTTTGGTTTTTGATATGTGCCCCCCAGAGGATCGGAATGGGCCCGTCCCTGTCACCATTGACTTATTGCACACAGTGGGCCCCAGATCATGTTGTATCTACGTTAGTGGTGCCTGCGACCCTAGATTAAATAGTGTCCTCGCGTTGAACTAGGGAGTTCTCTAATGAATGAGGAAAATGGATTGGTATTGGCGAGTTGCGCTTTGCCTCCTTATAGTTAATTATACAAAATAAATGCAGAGTCAATTTAGTTAAATTTGTATCTGTTCGTGATTTAATTCCCAAAGAGTCAGCCGGCACATGTTTCGACCTAAGTCGTCATTGAGACTGATATGATATCCATTGAACCATGAACAAAAATGTTGTGAATAGATTGTAAATGTGTATATTCAATCATGACAATGGTGATAACAGGTGTGGTGAACGGATATAAAATATACAACAGATAATACAAAAAAAGACTGCACATTTGTTGTAAAGCACAAATATAAATGCGAATTGGATAATCAGATAACAGTAAATAAAACCAAGAGTTACATACTACAAAATCATGTCACAGATGGGAGGGTATGCAGAAACAGAAAGAAGAGACAAGAACACATTGGGCCTCATTACAACCTTGCTGGTCCGGAAACAACAGTGCCGTTAAGCTTTTCGGCACTGTTGTTTCCTGACCGGCAAAGTACAACTCTGCTGGGTGGGTGCCCGTCCAGCAGGTCTGACCTACCGGGCGGACCAGCATCCACCCACAGTGTTTCACGGAAGCACCGGCACCGTTATTACCGTTGCTGGTGTTTCCGTGGTCCTCATTCCTAGGAATGGGGAACAACAATTTACCAGCGGCCGATTTTCCGGCTGCTGGGGTTGTAATACCCCAGTGTTACCGGCACGCCAGGCACTGGTAACTGTTTACGGGTCCAGCGGCTACCTGCCGCTTTCACCGGCACGGTTACCGCTGGACCTGTAATGAGACCCATTGCCTTAGTTATCCACAAGTAATCTAACGTGTTATGTTATTTGTTGTATTAGTGGGTGTACACTGCACCTTATCTGTTCATGGCCACTGAGTGAATTAATCCTATGAGTTGTTTCCTTTCACGTTAATATCAATATTAATTCCATGCCTGTCACCAGGTAAGTCAAGAGAAGTGTCAAGTGTGGGTATTGATATCTGTATTCATGTGAGCTATAATGAACCATCCCCAATATAAATTAGGTGCATCATCTGTGCCGATTAGCCATTCACCATCATCACCCAGAAAGTGTAGATGTGTAGGGCGATTGGAAAAGACTCACCCTCAGTTTTCAGTGTTTGGTATGATAACCTGATAAATGAAGAGAGTTAAACAATAACGGAGAATGCTGAAGAGCCTCTGCCAGTCTTCCCATGGTATCAGTGGTTAGAAGAAATGCCTGTTTTACCAGTATTAGGCGTTATGATTGTATGGGTTAATTCCTTGAAAAAAGGTTCAGTTCCTATTGATGTGGGACTGAATTGGGAATCCCCTTGGTAAGGCAGAGGAGCTAGCCATGCGCCTGGTCCAATGAGCTCTAAGACCCTACTGAGGATCCCTTCCAGCTAATCTGTAGCATTCAGATATTCCTAAAATGATCCATTTCGGTAAAGTTTGTTTCAAGATTGCCATACCCAACTTGTGGCATGTGTAGCCTACAAAATGTTGGTCATCCTGTCTTAGTGTAGACATCCTGGAGATGTAAAATAAGTGCACACCTTGGATCAAGCCTGTGTAACCTTGCCTCGCCTCCCCTCTTCCTTTCCAGGATTAGGAGGAGGATAAAATGAGGGTAGAATTATATTCTGAGTTAAATGAAACGCAGGCACAATCTTAGGTAAGAAGGAAAGTTTAACCTTCTGTCCTTATAGAAGATTGTGTAAGGAGGCTTGTAGGACAAGGCCTGAAGTTCACTCACCTTTCGTGGTTCTATAGCACCGTTCTCTAGCAGGGTCAAGATTTCCTGCATAAGGAGCGTATCTGGAAATTTGAAAGAGCTGTACCCCGGTGGATGACTCTGAGGTTTTTTTAGAAATGGAAGGCAGTAAGCCTGGGCAAATGTTTCCAATGCCCATGCATCTGAAGTAATGCCTCCCCATTCTTTCAGATGCAGTGAGAGTCTGCCTCCCGCCGGGGTCTTGTGAACTAAGGCTTCAGAGAGGTTTTTAGGTGGCTGAAGCAGTTGCTGATGGTAAAGTAGCCGCTGCCAAGGCGGTCTTAGTAACGCTTGCGTGTCCACCACGGGGGAAACTTTTTTGACCTCTTTTATTCAACATTCCTCTCCCCCTTTCAAATGAGGAGTAAAAGCGAAAGGACCTACCACTCCATTGTGTCCCGGTGGGGCAGTTTTGTGGCTGTCGAATAGCAGCACCAAGGGATTTGGCTGCTGCTTTGGAGGTGTGCAGCTTCTACAGGCTCTCATCAGCCTTGCTACCAAATACATGTGTGCCGTCTAAGGGTATGTTAAGAAGTCTGGACTGCACAACTGCAGCAAAACCAAACTTTCTTAACCTGGCAAATCTGTGCATTACTGTACTAGCCGCCATTGACCTGCTGATACTGTCCGCAGTGTCGAGACCTGTCTGGAGGGAATCACACATTGCGTCCTTCCTATCCTTGACTTGATTTAAAAATGTGTATCTTTCCTCCCCTCCTGGGATATGTTCAGCCGCCATTGTTATACATTCACAAATTGTGAAAGTGAACCTGGCCAATGTGCATGTAGTATTCACCGACTTTAGGGCCAGTCTGCCTGCAGAGAAAGCTTCCTTGGTCAAAGCGTTGTAACATTTGTTGTCTCTGTCTGGGGAATAGTTGGGTATGCATTTTGTTTTGAGGTGTATGTGGCAGCCTGCCATACCAAACTTTCAGGAGTCTGGTGTTTCATCAGATAACCGGGTTCACATCTGGATGCCCTGTATTTAGATGTTAGCTTTTTTATTTACTGCCAGAATTATCTCTGGTGTCTCCCAATTGGCATTTACCCGCCTTTGCAGAGCCACATTAAAGGGAAGAATAGGATCCTCCTGGCGTCCTTTATCCAGGATATCTGTAAGATCATCCTGCTCATATATTACTGTGGGTCTTTTCCACCCCATGTATTCAACCACTCTGGACATTAAGGGCCTCATTACGAGCATGGAGGTAATGAAAATAGGAAGGCGGAATGGTATTACCGGCATCATTAACGGGTCCGGGCCATTACGACCCGACAACCTTTCGCAGCGGAAATACTGGGATGCTGGTAATAGGAGGACATCACAAGTTACGCAGGCATGCACTTACCGGCATACCGAAGGCAGTAATTAGGGCCTGCTGCATGGCGGCAGTACAGGCATCGCGGACCACCCGTAATTAGCAACCTGCAGTGTAGGCAACTGCCACAGGTGAACCCAATCACCACAGGTGGAGTCAATGGAGCCTGTCCCAGTATAAAAGGAGTACACCTCACACCACACCCCTTCCCAACCAAAATGATACCACTAGCTGTTGCAATTATGGGGCTGGAGAACATGCCTGTACCGCTACAACTGCAGCAACAACAGCAACAACAACAACTACAGCTACAACAACAGGCAGCACAGAGGAGACGCAGGAGGAGAAGGAGGGTGAGACAGGGCCAGCAATTACCACCAGTGCAGCCAGTGGTACCTCATATGCAGCCACCAATCCCTCGCATCAGACCCAGTCCATTCAATGTAACCCCTGAGCAGATCCACACCCTGTACCGGTTGCACCAGGACACCATCACCACCATAGTGGACATGATACACGACGACATCGTCAGCCTCATAGAAATATGCACTGCCATCCCCCTGCTACTAAAGGTGGTGTCTGTGCTCCACTTCCTGTCCACATGCACCTACCAGCACACAGGGGGCCAGCTGCATGGCATATCACAACCACTCTTTTTCGCGCATGCTGACTGAAGTGCTGGATGCACTCCTGAAGCGAGCTAGCATCCACATATCCCTACCACGGACTGCCCAGGAGCTTGCCGACACTAAAATAGGCTTCCATGCACTGGCAGGCATGCCCAATTGCGTCGGTGCCCTCGACTGCACCCATGTAGAATTGGTTGTCCCTCATGCAACAGAGGCAGTGTATCGCAATCGCAAGCAATACCACTCCATCAATGTGCAGATGGTATGTGACTCCAGCAAGATCATCACACATTGTTGCACCCGATATCCCGGATCTACACATGATGCCATGGTGCTGCGTAACTCCACGGTACCCCGCCACATGGAGCGACAGCTGGACGACGTGCCTGGCTGCTTGGTGAGTTGCCTGACTGGCCCATGGCAGTGCATCAGCGTTGTGAGGTGGGGGGATGCATACTCCACCTGGGTGGGAATGGGGGGGATGCATACTCCACCTGGGTGGGAATGGGGGGATGCATGCTCCACCTGGGTGGGAATGGGCGGTGAGTGGACAATGCACTCAGAGCTAAGCACTTCTGACCTGAATCTCCAAACTCGAACATGACACATCAATGCCACACATTAGATCAATGCCGTACAACAATGACAACATGCAAGAGGCACAACCAGGCCACCATGGGTATGTCCAGTGATGCATAACTAAACATGACAACAACTGTGCCAATGTCGCTAGTGTGATTAGGCACAGAGTAGCATACACTGTGATTATGGGAGCCAAGACATCGTTCCACATCCACAGGCCATCCGCATCAGCATGCAAGTGTACACCCTGCATCATCTGAACATTGCAATCCACACTAGCAGACCATGTTGCAGTACACAATACTGTCAAGATATGTTTTCCCCAGAATAATAGTCTTTCTCAATGTAGAATTAATAGAGTGCCAACATTCCATGTATGAGATTCAGTTAGAGCACTTGCTTGATACCATGAAGGCATTATATTTTGTGTATAATGATTCCGTTAAACATGTTTGAACCTACGTCATGTTGCATTTGATTTGTAATACGCCCTGGCAATGCCTATCTATACAGCAACCTGCGGAAACAAACATCAGCAACAATGGAAGAAACACTCAGTTAACGAGGACCGAGTGACATTAACTCTCTAACCTTTGTGATCCAATGATTCAGCTACCTTGTGACTTGCTTTTTGTAACGGTCCAGCTACCTTGTGATCCTTTTTGTGCGACATGCTTAAACTGTGTTGAACGTATTCTCATTTGTTGATTTAGTCCCCCAAACCTGTCTTGCCTAAATACCTTCCGTTCAGGATTTATGCTTTTATAATACAGAACCGCATTAACGTGCCACAACATCCTGATCTGATTAGACTGTACGTCACTAACAATCTCAGAAGTGCTTTTTCTATGCCCCAGGTAACACTACACATTACCTAGCAATGCACGACACACATTCGCCAAAAGAGCTGCCACATCTGCAGCCTCGTCTGCAGGCAACACAGCCGCTGCTATTGTTACAGGAGCCTGATCGGTAAGCAGTCACTCCAAAATGTTCTTAGGAGCCTTTGTGCTCTGATATTTTGGCTTATTCATCGAGCCATATACTATCCGCAAAGTCGTTCAATCCTAGCGTTTCAGTGCCGCCGGATCTCCCGATCCCGATGCCGTCCGTAGCACGTTGCTAGACAACTTTTGTTACACTATGGTTTTTTAGTGTAACAGTAACTGACGCCGTGGTCAGACCAGAGCTGCTCTTATTAATGTGCAGTCTCTGCCTCTCCCTGCTCACAGAATGCTTTTTCTTACTTGCAGGCATCGCCGGCTTTGACGATATCTATTGTTGTCTTTAATCTCACAAAGTTGTTATAATAGCCGACATGTATACAGCACCCTTGCTGCTTACATGCATGTGCGGGACTGGTCGCTGCCCATAACGCCACAGCAGTTTGATCTGTAAGTGCCTTTCCTACTTTTTCAACCCACTGGAACTACAATAGTTTCAGCCTTTACCAAACAGAGACTACGCCAACAGACAAGTAGCCTTTAGATCCTCTTAAAATACATACCTGCCATTTTCTTGATTGGGAAAAGCCTTTACAACTTTCTAACCCACTGGAACTAAAACATGTTTTAGTCTTGTTTCAGCCAACCTCTAGCAAACGTAGACCACGCTTAAATGTCATTTAAATATACAAACCTGTATTTGTACAACCGATGGACCCTCACAGCATGAGATATTCAGTAGATCATCTAATCCATGCACACGCGGTCTTGCAGACTAGATTTACAGTTACCAGCACAGTAGTTTTACATGTATACAGCCTTAGTGGGATATAAAGCAATAGTGTTTCTCATTTTGTTCTTTTGCAGTAACATCTTCAGTACTGATTTTTTCAAGTGCCAGTGAAACACTGCCCGTGTTTAAGATTACGGCTTACCAGGTAACACACTTCTCTTAAATAATAATTTGTCAATTCATCTGCTGCCCAATTATTAAGTGGCTAAATCAAGCTTTTTTCTAATTGTTTTCCACTAATCACAAGCTTCGGAAATCCTACGACTATACAAGTGATAGTCCAACAAAATGTGCAGCCCAAGACGTAGCTAACCACTTGTGGGTACGTTGCCACCTATAGTTTTCCTTGTCCCTATTTTTTAGGTTCTGTTTGGATCACACTCCAGTCTATTCAACACACACCGTTTGTTTTGTGTTTTTCCACTTTTTAGATGACATCCAGATCCCTTTCAACACGTCCTTGCTAACAACTTTCCAATGCTTTGAAGCACCTAGTGTCCTGACGAAAGTTCAGAGTATCTTGTTAAACTGAACTACCTAGAAATCTTGTTCTGTCTAGTCACTGAACCAGAAACACTAATCAGTGTCGACAGTGGAAATGTGCTATGAATATCTATGCAGCACATAAACACCTCATGCTACTAACCTCACTGATTTAGTATTGTTTTTATATAGTAACTGACTATGTCAGTCATATGCAGATGTCTATTTTTATTATGATATTTTAGAATAAACTTTGTTTTGTCAGCATAATTGATATGGTAGTTTGATCATATACGGCTAATGGACACATCTCTTAGCAGACTGTAGTATTGTGTTAATATTACCCGAGCGCCAAAGGGAGGGGTAGCCTTGACTCAATCTTCGCTATTTTTGCATTTATTTAAGCCTTGCGAGTCAGGCCCCCGTCACCAAAAAAGAGTGTAGCTGCCCATTTCTTTATGAACGTTTTATATGAATGCCAAGATACTCTGTAAAAGGTAAAAAGTGCCATGAAGCAGTTGCAAGGTGGCAGGTAGCACACCAGAAAACACTCCAATAAATGAATAATTTAAGTGAGTGGCATTCAGTCTGTGAAAAGGAACATAATGTGCAAAGTAGACTTGAAAATTGGGCTGGTACGCAGACTACACAACCCTATTGGAATTAAGATCTCTGCGCTGCCCTCTTTTAACAGGACAAGATAAATGCAGCACAGTTGGTGAAGAGTAAACAAGGCTGGATTTAAGCAGATGCCCAGGGTCACAATAATACTCTAGCACTATGGAAGGCATAACAACTTGACTATTGCTGAGCCAAAGACAACAGCTTTTGATCAAAAAGGTGCACATCTGTCACTGCATACAAAGCACAGACATCTGGATATTCTCTCCCTTCCCACCCTGCTTGTCACCATGCACATTCACCTTTCACACTACTATGATCCCGACTACACTTGGCCAATAGGCTTGGCAGTTCCAGAATTGCAATTGCAAATTGCTATTTGTAGGAGAAATTAAACGGCTTGGCGTCCAAAACCGGCAATCAAAAGACTGACTTTGCAGAAGGCGCCCATGAAGGCCGCCCCTATCAAGGTCAGTCTTTTGCCTCTCTGTTCCTTTCTCCTTTCTCTTTTTGGGGGTCCGCTCTGACCCTCCTGCTGCTGCATGGCACAGCAAGCACACTCCCACTGCCCACCACTTAACACACTAGGCTCCAGCAGCCTTCCTTGATGGTCTCTATCCCACATTCCTGGAAGCCCGATGTACTGAGTGGCACACATAGTGACGAGGCATTTAGTGTATCAGGCTTCTGGAAATGTGGCCTTCAAACCACAATCATATTAAACATACTCTTGGAGAAACAAATCCTTCACGCAGACATTACAATTTGTAATATTCTTTATTAAATCTTCTGTCAAGTAAATCCTACCTTACCTACAGTCCCATTTGTACTTACTCTCAACTTTCAGCACAATTCTTTCATGCTCTATGCCAATTGGCGCATCATGCAACCAAACTTTCCAAAATATTATCCCTCTCTATTGTAGCTATTTCCCTCTTCTGCCATTCCCTCGCCTTTCTCTTTCCTCACAGACTATGTTCTGTCTGAAAAGCCCTGGCATGAGCACAATATGCCACTTTCAGGGAAAGCTGAGGCATGCTGACAGTACTATGGTGGTGAGTGGTCACAGTATCAAAACCTGAAACAACCATGTATTTTTCCAAAATGAGAACTGAAAATGTTGCTGCTCATTTTTTCGGGGGTTGTGGAAATGGGGAATTCACATTTATGATAAACAACTGATCGCGACTGTTATGCCTTGCTGGAGAACTGGCCATTTGGGAGCTGTGGGCACTTCATTGCAGACCTTTGAATGCTCTGTGTCTTTATGTTGTTGGATTGCAGCATAAAAGATTCCTTCCCCGCTTCTCAGTCCTTTGAGGGGGCATCACTGTGGCATAAAGTACTATTCAATCAACAAGCACGTCGTAGCATTATGATGACAGCCGCGTGAGATGAGCAGACCCTGAACAGCAGCCCTGACCTATGCATTGACTTCACCCTCAGACAGACAATATATTTTACCAGAATATCCAACTATTCTCCCTTCTATTTGAGTGCCAGTTGTGCAACATATTCTGGAATGTGCCCACCGATCATTGGCAGCCGATTCTGCCCTTTTGTTCTCCAACTATATTCACCTTTCACACCGTCTATACTTTGTGCCACATCTAGTCTCCCAGCTTGCCATTCGCAAATTATTTGGGAGTTTGCTGTGTGGTGTTAGGCAGAATCCCGTGCAGTTCCCTTAGGAGCACTACACAAGATTAGGACTACAGGTGAGAGCAATAAAAATCCCCTTTGGTATCAGTCTGTACCACAAAGATTTAGTTGGTAGCTGTGGCTAAGCAGTCAGACTTATCTCAAGAGGGAGATGAGCAGTATTCAGGGTTTACACAATAGGTATTACAGCACTATGGAACAAGGAAACACTGACCAAAGCTTTGTATCAAAAAGATAATATATATTTATTTTATACACATCTAAGTCAACACATAAATCACAGTTGGTAAAGCAAGTTAAATTCAGTCAAGGAAAAGTATATACAACTCCCTATTCAATTGTAGACAAGTTTGCGTTAGAGTGAAAACTGAGCAAAACGGCACAGTGAAAACCAACTACAAATGGCACTCTAACAATTTAACGAAAGGGAGGGAAAGCACAAGTTAAACCGAAATATCTTCAGATACCCCTAGCAAAACTTCCCTGACTCCAGCCTCGAGGCAGGGCCAGCCACACACGTCCCGTTATATTTGCATTGGTGTGCTAATGTGTGCAGCCCGGCCAGCCAGCCACCACACCTCAGCACATTCTGAGAGGAGATTT
The DNA here is from genome assembly GCF_040938575.1 of Ambystoma mexicanum. Lineage (NCBI taxonomy): Eukaryota > Metazoa > Chordata > Amphibia > Caudata > Ambystomatidae > Ambystoma > Ambystoma mexicanum. Next base: position 1,044,880,707 of record NC_090930.1, on the reverse strand, counting down.
GAGGAAGATGATGGAGGAAATTAAGTATTGGCGACAACGACGTGGGAGCACTGAGCAGGCCTCAAAGCACGCACAAGGTAAGGTGCAGAAAGTGGAAACTCTAAGTAGCTATGTTTCATGAACACCTTGTGCTTAATATGGATATTACATTGTTCTCCCAAATTAAGTGTGGGTCATCTATTCTTGGTTTTAGTCTTTGCATTCTGGCACTTGTAGTTTATCTTTGACTTTTAGACAGGCAGCAGTCCATGCCCTAGCATGCAACAACATATTTACCTAGAGTACCCTGCAGTCCTTTAGTTCTAGGATTAATTCACTAAAGATTAATGGTAAGTGTTTTTAGTTAGAAATGTTTTATACTTAAAGTTTCAGATGCAGAGGAGAAAACAACAGCCCTGGCATATGGGTTGTATTAGGGGAAACTGACAAGTAAGATCCCTCTTTGGGAACTCGCGTCCCCTGCACACTGTCTGTGGCTCAGTAAATAAGCCCAACTTTTTCGATAAAGCTAACCCCACCTGTGGGCAGCTTTTATATTCTTTTCTTCACAATGTATAAAAAAAACGTCATGTCATTTTTTCAATTGTTTACGGACAAAATCATAGATAACAAATTCATTTCTTCAAATGAGGCTTGCGTTTCGAGATTGTAATTCTCTTCTTCAGGGGCTCTTTTTAACAATATCTATAAAGTTGTCAAATTTTCCTCAATTATATTTAGTTTTATGTTTTTCATACAAATCTATCTGATACTTAGAATTGATAGTCAAAATTAGATAGTTTGTTGTTTAGACATCGTACAATTAAACATCTGGGAGAAGATTATTTATGAATACCCATCCTTTGTGTTCTACGGGTTCAGTAATCCTCATAAGCATATGCAATTCTATTACCTTCATACCAATCTTATCCATATTGATACATATGTAAATTGGTACATCTTTCTACATTTCCAAAATGTTCTAAATTATATGTGGGGTACAATTATGGTAAACTTCTCTATTTATCCATACTTCAAATGTGATGGAATTATTGAAAAAGCCTTATCTATTGGTAACCTTGGTTATGATTATAAAGGATGCTAACCTTGTGTTATTAGCTGGGGCGCTACTTAAGCAATATACCCCGAGGCCATAGTTACAGTTATTGCTATTAGTATTTCGGGATTGTTTCTCAGAATATTAATAGCAATAACACTTAAGGCGCCATGGATTTGCTTATGGTCTTTGCTGCTCGCGGGCATTCAGGCGCTGTGGATTTCTGTGCCGTTGATGTTCTAATGGAAGGATAGTACATTCCATGTGTACTGCAGCATGGAAACAGTGGCGGCCATGTTGGGGGAATGAATTGTGATCGCATGTGCTGTGACAGAATTTAAAACATGAACAGTTTTAAATTCGGTCACAGCGAAAAGGGTAGTAGTCCATTGTATTTTTTTTTGTTGCTTACAAAAAAATAACTAACTATATTAATAAATGGGAAATGTAAAGCAATGCCACGGAAAATGTGCAAAAATAAATGTACATATGCTTACATTTAGGTATTTATTTGCCAATGTGACATGTTGGCAATGAATGCTATATTCTCTGAAATGTGTATGCAAAGAAAGGATGCAGAGGATTTGAAAGGTTCAACATCAAATAGAGTTTATTGTACAGAACTTTAAACAGTACAGTTAGAGTATTATGAAGGGGATACAGCAAATAGACTTTATTGAACAGAAATGTAATGAATATAGTGCAGGGTTGGAGAATATGGCTGAAAAAAATATGTGATAATGCTGGTTTTGCAGTGTTGCAAAATAAAATAATATACTATGGCTTTTTCTAGCTACACCATCAAAGTGCATAAAGCGGCAAGAAATACAATATTTTCCTTAGAAACTTAAGAAATACAGTGATGGATAGTAAAAGTGGAGTGTCAAACAGATGTCATGATGTTGCAGAACTGCACTGTGAAAAAAAGAACAATAGCGTTATCTAGCTTTCTCTAGCTGCACCATCAAATTGTATGAAGCGACTTGGAAAATGGATGTTTGCACTGAAAATATAATATACAATGGTGAGTAGTAGAACAGGATTACATAATGTATGTAAGGATGCGGGAAAAGTGCACTTTAATAAAAACAATCCTACGGCTTCATCTAGTTGCGCTAGCAAATTGCATGCAACAGCAGGAAGAAACAAACTTTACAGGTGAATACCACACATATTGCAAAGAAAAAGAAAACTGGAGGATTGTAAATCTGAAGTGGAATAAAGATTTTCCATAACAACTTTCTAGAAAGTCTTAATTCTATTAAAGACACCGAGGCAAGCATTATGCTTCTCTTTCTTTATTAAAACATATGAAAGAAACTCAGCAGCAAGTATTTTATGCACCTGACCGCAAGCAAATGGTATGCATAACAAAGGTGCTCTAAAATATCAATAAAATATGAATAAAGTAACAAACAGGACCAAAGTTCAGTCTTTGAAGGAACTAACCTCCATTTCCCAGTAGCCTACACCATACTTCACAATGGCCACCAACATGTGACATCAGTCCACCAATAGGTACATAGCTACCCCCATAACAGTCCTGAACATGATGCAACTTCCTCTTTCAAGGCTGCGAACTTGGGTGCTCATAAACCACTAGAGCGAAAAAATGTAACAGAGACCTTCTTGTGGGAGAAGAACGAGGTTGCGCCGGAGATCAGGCTGACTTGTCTGTAGGCGCTGTCAATGAAGAAACAAAAACTAAAATTACTTCATGCGCATGATAATCCTAGTTCCCCTAATTGGGGTGGGAGAGAAATCAGTGTGTTATTTGAAGAGTACATATCGCCAACAATTCCCCAGCAATGCAGACAACAATCGCTCTCTAGCGTGGTGTGCGCACTATTTCTCTCACTGGGCGGGATAATGCCTGCCTCCGTGCCTTTAATAGAATTAAGACTTTCTAGTAAGTTGTTACGGAGCATATTTATTCTAGGTCAAGACCGGAGGCTCACATTATGCTAGTTTAAAGCTTACTTACCACGATCGATGCAGGTTGTAAATACCGGTTTTAGGTGGAATTGCTTAAATATCGACTCACCTGCCCAATCAGCCATCCTCATGATGTCTTCTAAACGGACTCCAACCTGAAAGGCTTTGGAAGCCATGGCCCCTCTCACGGAGTGGGCGCCAAAGTGCAGAGTATCTTTTCCTGCTTGTGTTAGAGTCCAACGCACCCAGCGTGCCAATTTTGGGGCGGAAGCCGCTCTGTGTGGTTTGCCCAAGGCTATCAATAACTGCCCATTAGGAGAGGTTCTGAGGGGTGCTGTCACCTCCTCATAGACTTTCAAACATCAGACCAGGCAAAGCTTGGGCTGCTATCTGAAGAGAGGGTAGGATATTACCTTTGAGTTGCACTTTGTTCTCCTGTGTATGTGGAAAACTATACCATCAGGAGAAAAGGTCCTTCCTGCTAGGTCGAGAGCTCTGACATCCGACACCCTCCTGTAGGAGACCAAGGCAGAGGAGCATAGTAAGTTTGCCAGAGAGGGCAGTACGTGATAACTCCTCATTATGCAGCCATGAAAGAAAAAGATTGAGTACCTTATTGACGTCCCAAAGCCTGTCATAGTGGAACGGGATGGCACCGTAAGCCTAATACCCTTGAGCAATCTGCAAACAAGGTGATGTTCCCCTGCTGGGACTTCCTGAACGAGGTCGTGGCCGGCAGAAATTGCCGAACGGTAAGCATTGACCCTTCTGTAGGCGAGACCTCTCTCAACTAAAGAAGCTAGGAAATTGAGGATCTCCTCTATAGGTGCTGAAACTTGATGTAGCCTTCGATTCTGGCACCAGGTCCTCCAAGAGTCCCAAGAGTTGGAATATCGTTTGAGGGTAGCAGGGGCCCAGCTCTCCTAGATGAGACTGATGGCCTTGAGTGACATGCCTGGAACTCTCCACCTTGACCTGAAATCCTCCAGGCTGCTAGAATTAGCGACCCACTGAGGAGAAGGGGGTGACGCTGTCCTGACGGATCCAGTAGGAGATCTGGAAAATGGGGTAGAAGGATTGGAGAATCAGTGGAAAGTTCCAGAAGAACTGGATACCAGGTCTGAGAGGTCCTGGCCGGGGCTATGAGGACCAATTCTGTTTGCTCCTGACGGGCCTATGCCAGGGTCCTCGCTATCATGGTAAAGGGAGTAAAGGCATAGTGGATCCCTTTGGTCCATTGTTGTAGGAATGCGTCTGCCGCAATAGCTGCTGGATCCAGTTTCCAGCTGTAAAACACTGGTAGCTGAGTGTTGAGGTGGGAGACAAAGCGATCCTTGGACAATGGGCCCCAAACTTGCTGGCGGTGGGGGAAGATATCTCTGTTGAGCCTCCAGTCGCTGTAATCGATTGAATGGCGGGAGTGCCAATCCGCTACCATGTTTGTGAGCCCTAGGAGATACTCTGCTGTGACAGAGATCCGGTGTTCTAGACAGAAATGCCAAAAGTCTTTGGCTAGCTCCGCTAGAGGCCGTGATTTAGTGCCACCTAGATGATTGATGTATCTAACTTGGAAATGTTGTCCATGTTCAGCAAGATACAACAACTTGTTCTGTCTCTGGCAAAGGAGCGCACTGCGAAAGAGCCCACGAGGAGCTCTAGGCAGTTTATATGCATCTCCAGTTCCCGGGGGGACCAAGTCCCTCCCGTGGCCACTGAGCCGCATCTTGCTCCCCAACTGGAGCGACTGGCATCTGACTCGATTACTATATCTGCAGTGGATGCGAAGATGGATCGGCCGTTCCAGGCCTCCATCTGCGTGAGCCACCAGTTGAGCTCCATTCTCGCTTGCGGCAAAAGCGTCAGATGCTGGGAGTAAGAGAGGCTGTGGCTTAAATGTTGACCTTTCAGCCTCTGCAGTTCCCGGTAGTGAAGTGGCCCGGCAAATATTGCTTGGATGGAAGAGGTTAAGACCTATTACTCTCGTTAGCTCTCAAAGAGATATGAGGTTCCTTTGTAGAAGTCTGCGAATCTCCCGTTGGGCGGAGTGTATTTTGGCCGTCGGAAGACGGAGCTGATAAATTTGGGTGTCCACCACGAACCCTAGAAACTCTATACTCCTGGATGGACAAAGGATCGATTTCTCCCAATTTATGAGGAAGCCGAAACTGTGTAGTAGGTCTATGGCAGTCTGGTCTGCTGTTCTACCAGGGATTGGGACTGAGCCATTAAAATAATGTCGTCCAGGTATACCATCAGCCTGACGCCTTGTTCTCTTAGATGAGATACTACGGGCCTCAGAAGCTTGGTAGCAGAAGGCAGAAGGTGGTCATGGGTTGTTGCTGGGCTGGGTATCTAGCGGCTCTTCTCCAACCCCAACCTTTTCCTCGCCCTCTTGACAGAAAGAAGGTGTCCGAGCGGTCTTGCCAGGTATTGTGTTGATCCCTGGACTGCTGAGGTCTTCGATCAAATGAGTACCAGCCGGAGTAGCGACCTCATCCGGCCCTGGAGAAAATACTCTCCCTTCCCACCCTGCTTGTCACCATGTACATTCACCTTTCACACTACTATTATCTCCACAACTCTTGGCCAATAGGCTTGGCAGTCCCAGAATTGCAATTGCAAATTGCTATTTGTAGGAGAAATTAAACGGCTTGGGGTCCAAAACCGGCAGTCAAAACACTGCCTTTGCAGAAGGCCGCCATGAAGGCCGCCCCTCGCAAGGTCAGTCTTTTGCCTCTCTGTTCCTTTCTCCTGTCTCTTTTTGGGGGTCCGCTGCGACCCTCCTGCTGCTGCATGGCACAGCAAGCACACTCCTACTGCCCACCCCTTACCACACAAGGCTCCAGCAGCCTTCCCTGATGGTCTCTATCCCACATTCCTGGAAGCCTGATGTACTGACTGGCACACATTGTGACAAGGCATTTAGTGTATCAGTGTTACGTTGTACATCTTGAGACAAATGGTGAGTCACGCGGTCTGTATTACAGATGTACTTTTTATTTAGATAAGATGCCAAGTTGAAAGTATAGCAGTGCTAAGGTAGGTGGTAAGTATTTAAGGCAGGGAGAAGACATCCACCGGTCTGGTAGAAAGAGAGAGTGTGAAAATGGCAACTGGCTACACTCACAAATGGGACGCCCCGCCCGTCGGTGAACCGCGGTACAGCGCTGCATGAGGGTCCACCGTTAATCGAGTACTACATTCCACGGACCCTTCACAAGTATGTTCCCGACTGCAAAGATAGTATGTGAAACAATGGGAGCATAGCAGATTTAACATATGAAGCAAGATCTCACTGCCATCGGGATGAAATACATGATTGTAATAGCAAGATGCCATGCGTCGATTTGCAGCGTTGTGTGCGGGACGTGCTCGCCCAAAGGGGATTGCAGCTTGCACAGGTGGAATGAATCACCACAGGTGGAGGCTATACAGCTTGGAAACACATAAATTGCACACCCAACCCCCTCCCACAACCACACCCACTCCAAAATGCTACCGGCAGGACTTGCGATGTTGGCCCTGGGGGACCTGATAGCACTGCAAGTACTCCAACTTCAAGAAGAAGACGAACACCAACTACTACAACAACCGGCCGCACAGAGGAGACGCAGGAGGAGGAGGAGGGCAAGGCAGGGCCAGCAAGGCCCACCAGCACAGCCACTACCACCACGCAGGCAGCCCGCAATCCCACGCCTCCGAGCACATCCGTTCAACCTCACTGATGAGCAGATCCACACCCTCTACCGTTTGGACCGGGACACCATAACCGCCATTGTGGACATGACACACGCTGACCTTGTCAGCATGATAGATAGCCCAACCGCCATCCCACCCCTACTGAAGGTGGTGTCTGTACTCCACTTCCTGGCCACAGGCACCTACCAGCACACAGTCGGACAGTTGCATGGCATTTCACAGCCACTGTTGTCACGGACACTATTGCAAGTGCTCGATGCCCTCCTGAAGCACGCAGACGACTACATCTCTCTACCACGCTCGGACCAGGAAATTACGGACACAAAAGTGGGATTCCATGCACTTGCCGGCATACCGGGTTGCATTGGTGCCATCGACTGCACCCATGTGGAATTGGTTGTCCCACATGCCATGGAGGCCCAGTACCGCAACCGAAAACAATATCATTCTCTTAATGTACAAATGGTGTGTGACTCAAACAGGATTATTACACATTGTTGTGCCCGATTTCCTGGATCAACCCATGATTCCATGGTCTTACGGAACTCTACAATACCACGCTACATGGAGCGACATGCAGGGAACAGATCCTGGCTACTCGGTGAGTCTCATTTCATGCATGATAATGTGGGGTATGTGATGCGGCAATGACCTGCCAGGAAGGGGGGGGGTGCTTACGTAGCAATGTCATTCCTCAAACATCCTTTATTGTCCACATACAGGTGATGCCGGGTATCCACTGAAGAGATGGCTCCTTACACCACTCCGGAACCCACAGGACCAGCATGAGGAGGACTACAACCATGCCCACTCACGTACCCGTGTAGTCATAGAACAGGCATTCGGCCTACTGAAGGGTCGTTTCCGCTGCCTCAGCAGGTCTGGCGGGGCACTCCTGTACCGCCATGAGAAGGTTGCTAAGATGGTCATGGCATGTGTCATGCTACACAACATGTGCATACGTAGAAATGTGCCCATGCCCCCTGACGCAGAACTGCAAGCACCAGAATATGGTCATGATGTGGGTGGGGATGTGGCAGAACCTCAAGGAGTGCGCGAGGCACAGGAGGGCCGTGAAATTCGTCTATCATAGATTCATGCTTCTAGCACTCACGCCTGGTGGTTGATACATGGACACGGGAGTTGTGGCACTGTGTGTGTCTGGAACATGCACAATATGAACTGTACGCCTATGATGGCCTCGTACACAAAGATCAATGTCCACACATCTCATTGGATGATTGTGAAATGTTTATAGCAAATGTGAAATTGTGTTACACACCCCATCGACCCGCCACCCAAGTAAGCCCAACACAACCCCTCCACCCTCCTACCTCCCCCCCGAACACCAGTGTCCAAGGATGCTCATTGTCAGTGGGCAGACGCTATTGCAAGCCCCCTCTCCGGGTATCAGGGGCACCCCTGCCTGTGGAGCGCAGGTTCCTCCCAGATCTACGTTGGGGGCTGCCCTGGACGGAACTTGCAACGGATGATGTCTCTGCCTGCGCACGTCCATGCATGTCCCTAAGGGTTTGTGAGAGCTCAGTGAGCACACGGCGCACAGCGGCAAGTTCAGCACATACGTCTTTGGACGTCGCATGCAGTTCCCCCCTCAGGCTCTCGGTGCTTCTCTCCATTTGTACTCTCAGGCTCTCGGTGCTTCTCTCCATTTCTGCCCTTAGTGTCTCTGTACATGTTTCTATGGCTGCCTTGGTACCCCCACATTCATCAGCATGGTCCTTGAGGAGCGTGGCCAGTTGCTGCTGTTGCACGATCACCTGGTCGAGGGACTGTTGCCTCTGCTGGGCCATGGCCATTTGCGGTGGTGTCACAGAGGGGCTGATCACCTCATGTTGCCTTGACACAGGGCTTGTGGGGGATGGCCAGTCGTCGTCTTGTGAGTGCCCCTGCGTGGTATCCTCATGTTGTACGGGATGAAACAAACAGGGGGATTGAGACAGGTCATGGATGGATCATACATCGACATCACCGTTTTCTGTGTCGGAGCATGCTGCCATTAATGCAGTGTCACCTATGGTGCTGCTGCCACCAGAAGCAGTGCCTTCTGTGGCATCCATTGGGGGGGCCTGTGGTGGTGGTGGTGTTGTGGCCATGCTGGCTGCTGGGGTGCCTGTTGAAGTCCCCTCCTGTGTGCTGCCACTTGATTTGTGCTGCTGCCGTGTCTTGATGCGTGCAGCTGAGGTGGAGGGTCTTTGGCCGTTGGTCTTGGCCCTCTTTGCAGGTGTGCTGGTAGGGGTGTCCTGGAGCTCGTCGTTTGATTCGGACCCTGTGGTGGAGTAAAGGAGGGCGAGCGTTATTAATGGGTCTGTGGAAATTGGAATGGCAATGTATCACATGCATTGGGGTGGTACCTGAGGGTGATTTGGGTCAGGGCCTTGGAGGTGGTTTCATTTTTGTGTGGATTGAGGGTGCAGTTGTATTGCAGCCTGCAGTTAGGGGGTGCCTGCTGCACGTGTAGAGGGTGTTTTTAGGAATTTTAATTATTTATTTATTTAATTTGACTTTTAATGTCCGCTATCAGGCCAATGTGAGTGGACGTTCTCCTGGACATGTGTTTCTGTTGCAGTATGTGGACACATGGTACTTCACATGATTGAACATTGTGGTTTTAGCATAGTTTTATTTGGGCCACCTACCTGATTCTTCGGATGTCTGCACTCCTTTCTCCATCCCTCCGACTCCCTCTATGGTCTCCATTCCAATGGTGGAGGCACAGATTTCTTCTGGTAGAACTCCGCCATACCCATAAATGATCTGAGTGGATCTTTATCAGTAGGAGGAGGTACCCCACAAATATTTTCCACCAGAATGGCTTTGGATGAAATCCCACTCCCAGATATCTTGTGCCCTAAATACTCAACTTCTCTGAGCCCAATACGACACTTCTCCCTCTGCACAGTAAGTCCTGATACTTTCAACCTCTGCAAAACATTCCTTAAGCACTTCCCATAGCATACCAATAGAACGAATCAGACTTAAAAGTGGGCATTAATGCAATGTATGAATAAACGCCTCCCAAACCCAACCATTAAAGTCCTCAGAGCCCTCTTGGTAAGGTTCATAGGGAAAAAAATGCAAGGTTATAAACACATAACATTTCAATATGGAATGCATTACATCATATTACCAAAATTGCCAAAATGAAAACAAGTGGTAATCCCCCAGTGCCAAATGCTCAACCCATTGTGGATTGACCAGATTATTTGCCAAAACACAGCAACATCCAAAAACAACTCCCAGTACTTGAGGTTAAAATATAGTTGTTCCAATTCGTCGTGGCACTTCACTTCCTGTCCACGTTCGCTGCTTAACATCCTTATATACGTTGTCGTCGCCGAAATTCCCTATGACCCTGCAACGTGTCTTTGTATTGATTGCATCACCGACATGAGTGTTTGATAAAATGTCCTTTTTTTTTTTTTTACTAGTCTGCAAATTCCACCAAAGAAAAATTCGAGACAACATCCTGCGCCTCAAACCGCACAGCCTGGAAACTCACGTAGGCAAAGATCCATCGCTGTACGCAGTACATCAACAAATCGTCTATACAGCCCACTGGCTGCCGGAACATTCAATGTCCAACTTTGTGTTTCCGTCTGAAACACGGAACTAGGGCACGTATCTCACGTTGGAAGGTCACGCCACTCAGACTCCACAGGGAGGGAGGAGCGGCGCTCGCACAGAGCGAAAGGGAGATGCACAGCTGACAAAGATACAATGTATCCCGGAAACAGCACTTGAAGGTCCCTTCCGGGGTGACGAATGCTGTTACATGTTGACACTTGTCTGATAGCGGCACTTGGTGATAAGCGGCAGAGAGGTCTATTACTGAGAACCAACTGGGCTCCCCAACATAGCCAAAGTCTCAGATATTATGGGTAGCGGGTGTCTTTCAACAAAGATGTTCCTATTAAGGTCTCTAAGGTCAACACATAGGTGGGTGCGTGCAAATGGAAGGAGGGATGAGATTACCGATACTTGATGTCAAATATTGTGGGGGATGAGAATCCCAAGGAAATCTTGACACTTTGAGGTCAAATATTGTGGGGGATGGATAATCCCGACACAGTGTGTCAAATATTGTGGGGGATGGAGAATCCCATGGAGAATCTTGGCACTTTGATGTCAAATATTGTGGGGGATGGAGATCCCGACACTGTGTATCGGATCACTCCACATTCCATAACTAAGGTGTCACCATTTGTTTCGTTGAAAGGAAGACAACCTGCTACTAGATTGTGTCCAGGTTGGCTAGAGGCATCTGGGTGTGTGGAAGTAAACAGACAGACAGTAATGAACCTGATTCATGATGCCCAGGAGGGGTACAAACAAAGATTTGATTCTAATTTTAAAGTTAAAGACAGGATGTTGTCTAGAGGTGATTCAGTGCTAATTAGGAATCCTCGTTTTGGTGCAAAGTGTACAGAGAGCAAATTCCTAGGCCCCAAGAGAGTGATTATGCTGTGGGTTTTGTTTTGGACTATATTGGGGGGCTGGTTCCTGTTTTTGTGAGTTTCAGTGGTAATGGCCTGCCACAGTTCAGTTGGTCATGGATTGGCTCATTTTGAGGGAGTATTGATGTTGTGGTGAAGGGTACAATTTGAATTTTATCCAAACAATTTTATGCATTGCTATCTATTTACATGGTTACAAATTACCTTTTGAAATACTAAAGGGGGAAGATGTGTTGGGTTTTGTATTAATAATGTGCAGATGAGTTTAGTTCCATGCAGAATGTTTATCTAGAATGTTTGTTATTGAGTAGAGAGAACGTTCTGTTTTATTCAGTTGGGGCTGACTGAGAGTGAAGGGGGGAGTGTTGGTCGAAGTCTAGACTAGTTAAGTGCACATCAGATGTAAATAGAGAAATCTTGATGAGAGACATTATCAATGATGAGAACGAAGAACAGGAGAGAGAAGCAGAAACATCAGGATCACTAGATAGTAGTGGTGATCAAGAGGAGGGTGAATCTAATGATGGAGAACTCTGTAAAAGAACAAAGAGACTACCTGATCGTTTTAAGGATTACTATCTTGAATAGTATTGCAAATGTGTTGCCATGTGAAAGGAGGGAGGTGTGTGTTAAGTTTTATTGTTAATTGTTCATTCAGTTTGTGATATTGATGTAAAAACAAATGGCATCACCAAGCCCCAGCCTTGCGCACTCATTCTGAGAACTCCTGCATCCCAGGATTCTCTCAGAATGTGTACACACTGGGCTATGTTTGAATTGTCAGGCAGTTTACTCCGGCATCCAAAGCTGGAGGTGCGTCTGCTGCCTGCGGTCCTCTATGATTTAATAAAAATTGTTTCAATCATCTCCCGGTGTCGGTTTCATCTTCACATTGGCGACGAGGATGTGAACACTCTCTTCCTTTGTATGTCAGTGTTCCGTGGAATTCCCCAGTAAGAGCAATGTCCGAATCCCCATAGCCACAGGGTTGCACTCCAGCAGGTACGAGAGTGTCTGGATTCTTGCCTAGAACATATATGAAGGCTATGAAGATAGATAAACAGTCTTCACACAGTATTGTGCAGGGTGTGTGTGCAGTCATGCCGAAAAGAAGGACCACGGTCAGGAAGGAGTGGTGGAGTCAGAAGTGCTCTAGATGTGGGAACTCCCGGCACTCAGCAGATTTTCCCTCCTGCCCCGCAAGAGTCGCAGAATGCTACAGATGTAAACGCAAAGGTCATTTTGCGAATATGTGCAAAGACTCTTCAGTAAATTCAGTTGAACAGAGAGACACTGAATATCAATCTGGTATACAATCTTTGCAAAGAATGCCAGATGAGCCGCCTGTCCAGGAAAAGAATGCAAGAAATGTATTTCAAATTGATGCTGTGTCTGGTGAAACCAAAGGGCCGGTTGATTGCTTTATGATTGATGGGTGTCGCATCAAAATGAAAGTGGATTTGTGTTCGCCTTGGACTATTATATATGAAGGCACGTTCAGGAATGTTCTAGGCAAGAATCCAGACACTCTCGTACCTGCTGGAGCGTGGCAGGAGGGAAATCTTGCTGAGTGCCCAGGAGTTCCCACATCTAGAGCACTTCTGACTCCATCACTCCTTCCTGGCCGTGGTCCTTCTTTTCGGCATGAATGTACTGCTTGCTCTGTAGCTCCATGTGCTGCCATTCAATTTTTTTCCCAAAGTCCTCTTTGGTGACATAACCTGTGGAAATCATTCATTAACAACTGTGCAACATTTTCTTAGAATTAACAATAATATTGCAAAAACTTTTATGTAACCCATTAAGTACACCATTCCGACTACCGAGGCCACGAAACATCACACACTTATTCATGCTGAAACTAGGCCTCACCACACAAAACTTTGATGGTGGATAGAAGAAGATGGTTGTGAATGCAGTTTGTTTGTTTTGGATGATTGCTGGATTGTGGGCTGGTTCCCTGGTGTCGAGTTTCATGGTAGGCCAGCTATGGAACAGTTGTTTTGATTTGGTGGGAGTGTAGCTATGATCTAGCTAGTTTATGGTCTAGTGAGGGGAGAGCTTTTGCTTGAAGCGCTAGCTTGGTAGTAGTGGTCGTGGTTGCTCAGTTATTATTTTATTATATATGCTCTTTGAGTTTTCCCTTTTCTTATATTTCCCACTGGTTACTTCTTGGTGTTTAATGTGGTTGGTTGTGTCTATAGGGGAAATATGTGTAATGATTAGCTATGCCTGCAAGAGAGTGGAATGTTGAGGTGGAAGGCAGAGCGCAGAATGTTTACCCAGGGAGACGATTGAAACAATGTTTATTAAATCATAGAGGACCGCAGGCAGCAGACGCACCTCCAGCTTTGGATGCCGGAGTAAACTGCCTGACAATTCAAACATAGCCAAGTGCGTACACATTCTGAGAGAATCCTGCGATGCAGGAGTTCTCAGAATGTGTGCGCAAGGCTGGGGCTTGGTGATGCCATTTGTTTGACATCAATATCACAAACTGAATGAACAATTAACAATAAAACTTAACACACCTCCCTCCTTTCACATGGCAAGAAATTTGCAATACTATTCAAGATAGTAATCCTGAATAGTGTTGGTCGAAGTCTAGACTAGTTAAGTGCACATCAGATGTAAATAGAGAAATCGTGGTGGCTGATTGCCTGTTTATATTGCCAATTGAATGTACTGAGGGCACATCAGACATAGTGATGGTAGAACATTTGACTATCTCGGACATGTCACCAGTTGCAGTGGGAAAGGAGGAATGGCTCGAAGCAGATGCATGTGACATCCCGCTCACTAGAGTGAAAGAGTGGACAGTTAATGGTTGGCCCAGTAGGGACGCCTTGGATAGGAATTTTGATCGTATGTACGAGGTGAAACAAGAGTTAAATCTGTCTGAAGATGGAATTATAGCCATAGGGGGTGACAGGTATAGTTCTGCCAGGAAAAAGGCACTTCTATTGCATAACTTGGGACAAGAAGGGCACATTGTGTTCGATGGCCTCACGCATGGTGAGGAGGAAGGGGCTGGAGACGCTGATGAATACATGATAGCTTTGAAAAAGATTGAGGATCACTTTGAACCTAGGAAGAACGTGACATTCGAGAGGCACAAGTTCTTTCAACGTGCACAGGACAATGCGGAGTCGGTGGAATCTTATGTGGCTTCTCTGAGGACACTGAGCATAATGTGTAGGTGAGTTTAGTTCCATGCAGAATGTTCATCTAGAATGTTTGTTATTGGGTAGAGAGAACGTTCTGTTTTATTCAGTTGGGGCTGACTCTCTGTTCCTACCATACCGGTGGATGTCTTCTCCCTGCCTTAAATACTTACCACCTACCTTAGCACTGCTATACTTTCAACTTGGCATCTTATCTAAATAAAAAGTACATCTGTAATACGGACCGCGTGAATCTCCATTTGTCTCAAGATGTACAACGTAGCATTGGCGACGAGGATGGGATTAAGTAGAGCATCCCATCTCCACTGGGAAGAAAAAGGAAGTGCCAGGAGTAAGCGTGTACGGGAAGCAATGAAGAGCAGCAAGGAAGTTGCAGCACCGCTTATGAAGAAAAGAAAAAAATGCTGCGTTAGGTAAACGGCGTTCAGAGGAAAAGGCTGGCGCCACGGGAAGACATCCACCGGGTCTGCTACCCATCCCTTTCCCCAGTTGATGACTCTGCACCAGAGGGGGTGGATGGAGCCCATAACTGCCGGGAAATGGCCTGCACGGTGTGTGACAGTGCTGTTGGGAGAAGTGTTTGGCACACAGAACAAAATGAGGTGACTGAAATTGAAATTGTGAAGTTATGTACCTCAAGTGCCGTTGAGAGTTATACGAGTGGAGAGAGCGGATGTTTGTCTGTGGTCCGACAGACAAGGGTGAGAAATAGTCTTTCGTATGTTGTTGGTACTGGAGACTGTCCGTGTGAAATGGGATCTCTGCAGCTGCCGATCGCTGGGAGCGTTGTGGTGACGTCACTGGAAGGAGGATTAACTCTTTCATACAATGAGAGTGACGGTTGGCCCGACGAAAATGCACTGCCTCATGTGAATGTTATTGAAGTGCGGCCGGTTGTTTCTAAAGCCGGTTGGCCTTGCACCATAGCTGGCAGCAATTCGAAAGAGGGAGTGGCGGAGAGCTCATCGAGGAGCGGGCCCAGTTCCACTATGAGTAATGAACTTAACGAAGTTCATGTTTTGTTTCCGGATTTGCCGGGTGAAAGGGCTTCCAGCAAGAACTACGTACAATATTTAATTGTACCTGAGGACACAACGCCGAGTTTGCCAAAGAGATTGAATGAAGAGAACAATTACTCAGTAAGTGCTCTGTCTATGTACTGCGTCAAAGTTGTCCGAACAGGATTTCGCTACTTTTCCCATTGTTTTGGTTTCACTAGGGTGGATGACGGGTTGGGATGTCTCTCAGGGTAGTGTTTTTAATGGTTGTGTGAATGTTCTGATTTTATAGGTGTACGGCGTGCTGTTTCCCGTTCCGGGACCATGTTTTTGCTTCCGTTTCCGTATATTTACGGTCACCGTATTTTCCGATTGCCGCTCTTTATGGTGACCGCTATGTCCGGTGGCGGAATTGCACCTAGGTCGCCGTACGACGGCGGTGAGCGGCGTTTTGGGGACATTTCCGCCATCGCGGACTTTGCACTTCCGCCAAGGCGTAGTGCTCGTGCCCGATGGGTCAGAATTAGCCGCACTTTACTCTGTCGTGCCATGGCGGAAACGCTATTTACGCTATGGCGGTCAGGTCAGTTGCTTTCCGCCAGGGTCGTAATGAGGGCCAAAGAGATTCAGGAGGGTCAAGTGGAAAGTCTCAACACGGGTCGAGGCGATCGAGGTCTAAGAGTCGCTCGAGGAAATCGTCCTTGTCTTCGTCCAAAAAATCGAAGAAGCGACATGATAGATCTTTTTCCTCCTCTTCCTCATCATTTGAGAGAAGGGTTATTTCCTACCCTTCCAAGCACGATTCCCTATACAAATGGGAGGCCTTTGGGGCTTTGATGCTTAAGATTTTTGAGAATGCGGCCCAGACCCCCTCGAAAAACCTGTGTGAAGAGAATGCCCCTGTCCACTCCAAAGGTGACAGAGGGAGATTAAAAACTAAATACGGGAGATCCGACCAAAAGTCGAGGGTGTCATCGGAGGAAAGTTCTCCGACACCTCATGAAAAAAGAATGAAACCACCGGTGCATAAATGGGGGGTAACGGAGGTCAAAATGGCGTCGGCATCAAAGTCGAATATCGAATATCGACTCGACGCAGCCTTCGATGACAGCTTCAAGACAGCCGTTGAAGATGGTGTTAATACCTTCCGCAACAGTGTCAAGGCCTCCCTCGACATCGTCGAAGCCTCCTTCGAAAATGTCGAAGCCAGCATCCATACCATTGACGCCTTTGACGCCTTTGTCGGGGCATTTTACAATCCCTATGCCAAAATCGACGCCTATGTCTAAACCTAGGTCAATGCCACCCCCTTTACCAGAAAAAATCTTCCAGCCTCAACCCAGGTAAGAAAGTTTCAGATCTTTGTCCTCTATCTTTGATCAACAGTCCTCTGAAGATGATGTTACTTCCGCTGGGGTTAAATTTGGAACCAAGGATGTTCCTGAGGAACTAGTAGACACAAATTCTAAAATGGCTGATCTTTATGACTGCCTTTAGTCAGCCAGTGCCATAGATACTTCCGCTGAAGTAGAGTTTGAGAGACCAGACGCTGCAGATCATGCAGAACCTGGGTATTGAAATCTAATGGGAAGAGTCATTGACTTCATGGGATGGAATACAGCTTCCCCAAATTTCGATCAGGACAATATGACTAAGAAAGGTGCAATAGAACATGTACCCGTAGCGGAAAGGAACAATGGTTGGTACTCCTCTTATTTTCTCATCCCCAAAAAGGACGGGGGATTGAGACCCATCCTGGACTTAAGAAATTTGAACAAATTCCTCATGAAGGACAAGTTCAAGATGGTGACCCTTTGTCAGATCCTTCAGCTTCAGGACTGGCTGGTTTCATTGGACCATCAGGATGCTTACTTTCATGTGCCAATCCATCCCAAGCATAGAAAGTACCTGAGGTTCGCAGTTGGCAGTTCTCATGATCAGTTTCGGGTTCTACCATTTGGGCTGACCTCCGCCCGAGGGTTTTTACCAAGCTGATGGCGGTAGTGGCAGCGAGTATCAGGAGAAGGGGGATTCATGTCTACCCTTAGCTGGACGATTGGCTAATCAGGGCAAATTCACCCGAACGAGCCCAAGAACATCTGGCCATGACCTGCCACTTCTTACACAAACTGGGCTTATCCCTTAATTACAAGAAGTCAAAAATGATTCCAAGCCAAAGACTCCAATTCATCGGAGCAGTCTTGAATACTTCCTCATGGAAAGCCTTGCCTCCCGAGGAGAGAGCTCACCACATTCTGCAGATGGTAACAAAGTTTCAAAATGCCTAACATCTGCCGGCATTCGATTTTCTAAGGTTGCTAGGCCTCATTGCATCCTGCATTATTCTGGTGCCAGAGGCCAGATTGAGGATGAGATCCCTTCAATGGGCCCTCAGGACTCAATGGTCCCAATTTTCGGGGGAGATGTCAGATCTTCTGCAAGTCCCGGACAGAGTGGCTCAAGATCTTCTATGGTGGGCTTGCAAGGAAAATATCCTCAAGGGAGAACATTTTTGGCAACCATGGCTGGAGATAACGGTAGTGACGGATGCCTCACTCACGGGGTGGGGAGCCCACACCAAGCATCTGACAATCAGTGGTCGTTGGTCTCCATCGGAGTACAAACTACACATTAACCTTTTGGAGCTGAGGGCAATCAGACTAGCGTAAAAGGCCTTTCTGCCCTCTGTACGGGGAAAGAATGTCCTGATAATGACAGACAACACAGTGTCCATCTACTACCTCAACGAAAGAGGAGGCGCAGGGCCACTACCACTGTGCAGGGAGGCAATGCAGCTCTGGTTCTGGGCAATGCAAGAAGGAATTTCTCTGTCGGCAATTCACCTAGCCGGAGAGCAGAACATGGCGGCATATGCCCTGAGTAGGCAGAGCACAATCTCTCACGAGTGTGAACTAGCTCAGGAAGTCCTTCAAGAACTATTTCGCCCTTTGGGGAACCCCTAAGTAGATCTGTTCATGACCAGTGTCAACAGGAAGTGCGAACTGTACTGCTCAAGGGAATTTCCACCAAGAGGAGCTCTAGGGTACGCGTTCGTGGTGGACTGGGTATTTCCATTCCTATACGCGTTTCCTCCAGTCCCTGTGATTACTCGTTTAATCAGGAGGTTGAGAAAGTTCAGGAAAACCATGATTCTAATTTCCCCGGATTGGGCCAGGACAATGTAGTACCCGGACCTTCTGGACATGTCCATCTGCCCTCCAATACGTCTTCCACAAAGAGAGGATCTTCTCTCGCAAGAGGAAGGTCGGATTCTCCATCCAGAGGTCAAGACACTCAGCATTCACGCATGGTTTCTGAGAGGCTGAGATATAAGGATTGGGACCTCCCTGATGACGTAATGGAGATTATGCTTTCGGCCAGGAGGTCAGCAACAAAATCCCTGTATCAGTGTGGTTGGAACAAGTTCAGTATCTGGTGCAGGGATAAGAATGTGGACACATTATTATGTAATAGTCCGACAGTACTGTCTTTCCTTTTACACTTAGCCAATTTGGGGCTCCAAGTTGGCACTATTAAATGATACTTAGCAGCGCTATCTATTTTCAAGCGCTCCTCGGAAGAGGTTTCTTATTTTAAAATGCCTTTAGTTACCCAGTTTATAAAAGGACTGACAAATGTGTACCCTCCAACACCTTTTCAGGTTCCCACATGGGATTTAAATTTAGTTTTAAAATTTGTAATGTGTGCCCCTTTTGAGCTTTTACATTCTTGCCCATTAAGGCTCCTCACTTTGAAAGCAGGCACTCTCTTGTAAGCCTCCTCACACCATTTTCCATAGGGACAAGGTCATTCTAAAGGTCAAACCATCCTTCTTACCTAAAATAGTTTCTGATTTCCACCTGTCACAGAAGACTTCTTTTTAACCTCCTCCACATGCAAGTAGAGAGGAGGAGAGATTGCACAGACTGGACCCAAAAAGGGCTCTCAGTTTCTATATTTCTAGACTGGCAAATTTTTGACAATGTGACCAACTATTTGTTGAATATACAGGACACAAATTGGCCTTGGAGTGTTTAAGCAAACTCTATCCAGCTGGATAATTATGGCAATCTTGGAGTGCTACAAATTGGCTGGGAAAGAGCCTCCAGATGGGCTAAGGGCTCATTCAACCAGGGACATGGCAACTTCTAAGGCTCTTCAGAGGCTGTTCCTGTGCAGGATATTTGTGCTGCGGCCACCTGGTCCTCAATGCACACTTTTGTGAAGCATTACTGCTTGGACTCTACATCATATCAAGGAGGCTTATTTGCAAAAGCCGTCCTCCATTCAGTCCATGATTGAAATTTCTGGTACTCCCTCCTCCAGATTCTTACTGCTTTGGGAGCCTATCTAAGATGAGGAATATGTGGGTGGACACAATCCATTTGAAGAACAAGTTACTTACCAACTGTAACGTTCTTTCGACTGGATGTTCCTCCCACGTATTCCTCATCGACCCTCCCAAACTACCCCTCTGTACAGTTTACGCCAGTTGTACTTGAACTTCCTTAAGAGCCAAAGGACTATGAAAACCTGATCAACTGATGCGACCATTAACACCGTAAAAACAGAACTGAGGTAACATGCGCGGCTCGAGCCATTTATACTGCGGATGACGTTGACGCTCGACGGCGGCCCTCAAGGGACCTCAACTCCGCGGCTTCGAGCACAGCGCCCTCTGGTGAAAACTTTTTCCGAAGCAGCAGAGCTGAAAGAAAAGATATCTAAGATGAGGAATACATGGGAGGAGCATCCAGTCGAAAGAACGTTACAGTTGGTAAGTAACTTGTTCTTCTCTAAGACTTTTTACGGAAAGCCTCTCTTTGTGAACCTTGTCCTCATATTCCCGTATTCCTGGTGTAAATTCTCTGTATCCGATATTATTCTTTTAAGCCTTAAGAACTGGCTAAAGGGTACATTCTCCTTAAGATGTTTTGGATGGAAGCTGTTATAATGTAAACTACTGTTTACATCCGTTGGGTTCATGTAAATTGTAGCTAGAAGTTCTGTTCCTGTATGTTGGATTGAAACATCCAAATAAATGGATGTGCAGTGATCCTACTTCTGATGTAAACTTTATCCGGTCATTACATGTATTCAAGCAGGTGAAGAATTATTCGAGTTCCTCTCTTGTGCCTTCCCAGATGCCAAAGTCATTGTCAATATATCTTTTCCAGAATTTCAACTTGGATGTCCATTGTTGATTGTCAAGTACGTGATGCTTTTCAAAGTGATACATAAACATATTAGCATTTGATGTTTGTACTGAAGAGCCCATTGAGGTACCTGCTATTTGTAAGTAGAAATTCTCATTGTACCTAAAGTAGTTGTTATACAGAATAGGATGTAATAATTTGATAGCAAAATCTTTTAGGATCATGTCCTCATGGTGTAACAGAAACCATTCCATTGCATCTATTTCTTCTCCATGTGGGATGGATGTATAAAGGCTAGTGACATCCAGGGTGAAGAGTATGGGGGTCATTTCGAGGTTGGAGGTAAGGTATTACCGGCGCCTGTAAGGGCACCGATGGCGGTAATCCCTTACCTCCGTATTCCGAGTTCATTTTGCGGGTCCCTCTTTACCTCCTGCTTTTAGCAGGAGTAAATTACGGGACCCGCAAAGTGACCTTGGAGTAAATTACGGCACCGTAATTTACGGTGCCCTAATTAGCTCCTTCCCCATTCCCATTGAGCCCTATGGGGGCAGAAATGGGGATGGGGAAGGGCTATGGTGAATGGGGAATTACCGGTCCATCCAACCTTGGAATGGACCGGTAATTACTCCATTCACCATGCCGGTATTCCATGGAGTAAATAGCTCCATGGTTGCCAACCATGGAGCTATTTAATCCATGGTGTAGTCCTAACTCGGAATGAGGGCCTATATGTGTTATATTAGTCAGTTGTAATTCACTCATAAGTTGTACGAAGTGCGCTGTATCTTTAAGGTAGGTAGTCGTTGCCTGTATAAGTGGTTGCAAAGCCATATCCAAGTAAATTGCAAGTGGTTGAAATACACTCTCTGTCCCGGCCACTATTGGTCTGAAAGGAGGATCTGTTGGATTTTTATGAATCTTTGGCAGGGCATAAAAGACTGGTGTGATGGGAGATATATTCAAGATAAACTCACTTGTCCTTTCTGTAAACCATTCTAAATCCAAAACGTTCTTTACTGTATCCTTTACCAATTCTTTCATACCCATTATGGCATCACTGTCTAGCTGTAGATACGTTCTTTCGTCTAGTAATAAATTCATACAACCTTGGTTGTAAAAGGTAGTATCCATGATCACAAAAGCACCGCCCTTAACAGCCAGTTTCATGATAATGGTTCTGTCTTTCGCCAATCCCTTTATCAATTTAAGCTGGTGTTTTCTTATGTTACCGTTTTTTTGTGTGTTGTAGTTCTGGCATCTCAGTTCTTTTGTAATTTTTAGTTTGAACATGTCTATGATTGGATGGTTTACTTGTGGACGAAACATGCTTTTCCCTTTCATTTCCAAGAATTCTACTCCTTTGGCTCTGACTTGAGTTTCTAGTAAAACTTTCTGTTCCATTTTTTGAATTAGTTTGAAGAGATTTACCTCTTCCTCAAAACATGTTCATTACGACCCTGGCGGAGGACCATGGTGCAATTTGCACCATGGTCCATGGCGCAGAGCTGCCAACTCCGCCATGGGGGTTGGCGGACTTACCGCCCCATTCCGACCTTGGCGGGGCGGTAAGTCCCCAATCCCCATTTACCCTTCCCCATTCCCATTTTTGCCCCATAGGGTATAATGGGAGTGGGGAAGGCGTTAATTACGCCACCGTAAATTACGGTGGCGTAATTAACAACAGGTCCCGTAGCGCCATGGATTTTTCCGCCCGGAAAAACCAGGTGAAAAAACCACCATGGCGCTACGGGAACTCGTAGTATGGCGAAAAGGTACGCCATGCATTACGCTGCCGTAAAACCCTTTCCGCTAGGGTCGTAATGAGGGCCGTTGTATTATTAGTTGGGATAAATGACAGTCCCAAATCTAATGTGTCCATTTGTGATCTGGACAGTGGTTTACTGGATTATCAGGGAATAGTTCATTTGTTTCTCGGTCTTTGCTTTCTTTTGCCCTCTTCGGGTCTGCTTCCTTCTAAAAAAGGCTGTTGTTCTGTGACTGTGGCTGTCGAGGTGGTTGGTTGTACTGGTGGTATTTCTTTCCTTGGTGCACTCCCTACAGATTGGGTGCTGGTGTTGGTATTATTTGTGTTTTCACCTTCTCCACTGGTTACATTGCTGTTGTCCATGTTTGCCTTGTTTGGTGGTTGATTTGTTGGTTTGTAGGGTGTTTGTGAATATATCTGGCGTAGACAAGCGTGGTTCTTCGAAAATGTTCTGATTTTGCATTGTTCTATGTCTTTTTTATAAAAGTCTTATCTTTTGATCGGTGTCTTCTAAGATCTATTAAGTTCCTCCCCTGATTTTAATGTGGATAATTGTTCCTTGATTTCTTCTATTTCAAAATTGATGGAGGATAGAGATTTTGCAACAACAACCAGGAATGGTTGAAATACTCACTAGTGACACTGGACAGCTTGAAAACCCTAGTTTAGTTTACATAGGTCCAGCACGCACCCTTCATTTTCTTGAAGCAACCCTCTGATTTCTGCATGTCTACACTTTTCAACAAGTGAAGACATGCACTTTTTATTTTGTTGCACCTCTTACACCACGCTGTCTCCATCGATCGGCTATTGTTCTGCCGCTATAGCTAGTCATTAATCCCAAATGAAGGGAACAAACAACGACCCTGAATGTTGTAGGGAAATATATGATAACTGTACTACTGCACACCAAGCTGTCTGGTCACGGTGGTCTTTTCACACACCTCATTTTTCTATGCCCATGTTAAATGCGAGAAGGCACTCCACTGCAGTACTTTTGTGCTTCTACTTGCTTTAGTTTGTTGTGGATAGTTGATATAAACTGGATTGGCAGTCCCCTCGCACTTTACAGTGGACATTTTGGCTCACTGCACAAAAACCCAGACTCGCTTATAGTGGAAACAGTCGCTTAAATGTGACAGGCCAAAGCTTACAAATAACCGCTTACCTGGCTCCCATGGCGTTACAGACTAACAAAATGTTTTCAACAACCAATTAATAATTCAACACTTTCATTTTCCCCAACAAATAAATAATTAAATAGTTCCACTTCCTCCCTAACTATCCCTTGGTCCCTACCGCCTGCTTACCACTTCTCAAGGTGTCCCGCTTTCTCCCCGGGGCCATGCCCCTCCATGTTCAATACCTGTTCCCCGGGGTAGCCCGTTTGTGCAAACAGCACAACCTCCATCCTTTCCCGCGCCATTCCCCCATTGTGCTTCCCTCCCCCGACATCTAACGGGGCCATGCCCCCGGCAACCAAACAACTTCAAAACCCATAAAACTCCCCTCTACACCAAACTCCACCTCCCTATGACCTGCAGCCAGTCTGACCTGCCACATCAGCAACAGAAATTTTTACATCACAACTTCCCCAACTAATGCCCCAACCTGTCACACAAAAACTACCCGAAAACAATAAGGACCTTAAACAGAGACTAAAAACCTGTGACAATATGAAAAGAGGGATTAACCCGACAGAAACCAAATTACAAGGAACCCCCCACCCCTAGAAATTACAACCAGATACCTGACATATAACCAGAAGGGGGTGGGAGGGTGGGGTCAAACTCACAGCCCTACCGTCGCCTGCTCCAGAACCTTCCCTGACCCTTTAAATCTTGGGGGCGCTCTATGCGCAGGCCAGCTCGCTGGCCTGTGCAGCGCCAAAAATCACCCCGGGGGAAACGCTTTGCATTTCCCCGGGACTCCCTTTTGGCTTACTGCACAAAAACCCAGACTAGTTTATAGTGGAAAAGGTCGCTTTAATGCGACAGACCAAAGCTTACAAATAACCACTTACCTGGCTCCCATGGCCTTACAGACTAACAAAATGTTTTAAACAACCAATTAATGATTCAACACTTTCATTTTCACCAACAAATAAATAATTAAATAGTTCCACTTCCTCCCTAACTATCCCTTGGTCCCTACCGTCTCTTTACCACTTCTCAAGGCGTCCGATTTCCCCCCGGGGCCATGCCCTCCAGGTTCAATACCTGTTCCCCCAGGGTAGCCGTTTGTGCAAACAGCACCACCCCATCCTTTCCCGCGCCATTCCCCCATTGTGCTTCCCTCCCCCCACATCTAAAGGGGCCATGCCCCCGGCAACAGAAAAACCCTCCACCAAGGTGTTCTTTCTGCCCCACCCCTACCATTTCTTTCTACTTCCAACTCATTACTATATCTCCCACCAGCAAGGTCAAATCCTCCAGATAATAACTATTCCCGAAAACTGACAAGTGGATACCATCCTATCTAAATATCATGAAGCCTTCATAAACTATTTCTTTGTTGTCCAAAACCTTTACCGCCGCCGAGGCACAACATTTTACCATCTCTGTTTATCCCCTTCCTTGCCCGTTCTATCGCTCCCTCACTTCTGGCTCCCCTCCAAACACTCCGCAGCAAGAACTTAGTTCAAACTACACATGCTTGAGACCACATTTCCCGGACCCATACCAAATCCCTTTTCATTTTTCTAAGAAGAGCCACACCTGTATCTCTTACTAGGTCATTTTCCCCTGCATGAATGATCACCCCCTCTGGAGACCCATAGTGTTCCCTCAACCCCTCTAACATAGGCGGTAGCTGATCCCAGCGAAGCCCCCCTAAACAGGACCATCTTACCAATGCCTCTTTATAGCTGCAACCCAATTGCCTGACAAAAACCCTATTCTCTGCTTCCTTCCCCGGCCACTTAACAATGGAGTGGCCCACGATCCAACTCTGCGGCATCTCCCCCGGCCTCCGAGCAGCATCTGAAAAAGAAATGACAACATCACTTACAAATCACGACCATCCTACCACATGCGACACTCCTGAGATCCTCTGACAACTTCTTTCAAACGACCCCTTTACCCAAATCCCTGACGTACCCTTTGTATCTCCCGGACTTCCACCGCCACAAACTTTTCACCTTATCCTCCGATAAGCCCAGTCTACTACCTTCCGATGCTGCACCCATCCTAAATAAATGAGTTCCAAACTCCTCCGCCTTTTCCCTACCGCTACCAGAACCTTTCATAGCACCCCCAAAACATGCACCGCTGATACTGCCGCCCCATCCTTATGCTGAAAAACCAAACCTGTCTTCCCCCCACAACGCTCCTTCCACACCAAACCTGTCTGAACCGGGCACAAATCCTTACTCCCCCAACCCAGCAAAACCCAAGAGCCTTTTCCTTTTTGATCTGTCTTAGACCTCTTAATCTTGATGTCCAATTCTAGCTCGGTAAAATGAACATCTTCCCAACGCAGTCCATTTACCCCACTTTTTCCCCCCACCAGCTCAGAAACCCTAAAGGCTCCAAAGAATAGCCAAGTAAAGCAAGTCGCAAACAACTCTCCTTCCCAGGCCGACCAGCAAACCCCCCCCCACAGCCCGACGACAACCTTGCTAGCAGATCCGCCGATACCGGTCTCCTCTTGTCCTTTTCCCTCTTACTTTCCCTTGCCCATCCTTCCAACATCCTGTTCGCCATTTCTCCCCCGCTCGGCTGAAAACCCCAAAACCATTTCCCATTGAACGCAATCCCTGCCAATTTCCCCGTTATAGTTGCCGTAGACCAACCGCTGTCCATTCACCTCAAGAGGAAGTTAGTGACGTCATCCCTTCTCCGCTCTTCCGCATCCCCCCTACCATTCCAACTATGTGCTCTCCCCCTACGAAATCCTTGCAAGCTCTCCTGTATGCCTCCCTAGATGCTGAGGCAAGCGAACCCTCCACCAATGCAAGCGCTCTCAGCTTCCTATCTTCCACAGCTCCTGCGGAATCCGCTGCCCCTCCTGTTCCGCTTCTGGAGCCAATCCACGGAATCTCTGCCATTGAAAACGAGATAATGCATCAGCAATGCCATTATCCTTCCACGGCACATGTGTTGCCTTAAACACCACATTCCATTCCATGCAACGCAGAACGAACTCTTTCATCAGTCTCGCCACACTCTGATCCCTTGCTGACTGCCTGTTGACTACATGAACCACGCATTCGTTGTCAATGTTGAAATTCACTTTCCTGTTCCGCAACTCCTTCTCCCACAACTCCAATGCAACCAGCAAAGGAAAAAAATTCCAGGAATGCTATGCTCCTTCCTTCCATCAAACAAAGCAATGGTCACTTCTCCGCGCACCACTTTCCTCCCCAAAACAATCCAAAACCTCCCGCACCTGCTGCATCTGAAACTTTCTGCACTTCCCATGACATCGGATCTCCCTGCAACTGAATGGACACCCCGTTAAAACTCTCCAAGAAACGCAGCCAAATCCTAAAATCTTCCCGAACTGAACCTGATACCCTTACCCGACGATGTGGGCACTTTGCTCCCGCCATAGACCGCGCCATGTTTCTACAAAAAGTCCGCCCTGGGGCCACTACCTTGCATGCAAAATTCAAATGCCCCGCCAATCTCGGCATTTCCACTAGCATCATCTTCCAGGCCTCCACCGCTTTCTCCAGCAATCCTACCAGTTTGCTCATCTTGTCGTGCGGCAAGCGTGAGGTCATGGCCACTGAGTCCAATTCAATCCCTGAAAAGGTCAACACCACTGCCGGCCCCTCTGTTTTGTCTTCTGATAAAGGCACACCCAACTCACCCATCAAGTCCTGAAACATTTTTAGCATCACCCCGCACTCCCTCTCTCTGTCTGCCCCGCTAATGAACAGAAAATCATCTAGGTAATGCAATACCCCTTCCCAACCGGAACTGTATGAAAAAACCCACTGTAAAAAGGAACTGAAACGCTCAAACAAGGCGCAGGAAATTGCACACCGCATTGGCAAAGCTTTGTTGATGTAGATGCGGTCCTCAAATTGCATTCCCAGCAGCCAAAGATCCTTCGGGTGCATCGGCAACAACCTGAAAGCCGCCTTAATGTCACACTTTGCCATGAAGGACCCACACCCAGCTTTCCTCACCAAATCCACCACCTGGTCCACACTTGCGTATACAACCCCCACTCCTCCGGGGCAATGAAATCATTGACAGACATGCCCTCAGGCCATGACAAGTGGTGTATCAATCTAAATTCCCCCGGAGCTTTCTTGGGTACAACACCCAGTAGGGATACCAATAAATCACCTGGCAGATCATCAAATGGCCCTACTACCCTCCCTGCTGCTATGTCCTTGCCCAATTTCTCTCTCACCACCTCCACATTTTCCTTGGCCGACTTCACATTTTCTGGCCACTGACGCACCCTTGGCCCCTGGTAATCCAGCCTGAAACCATTACAAAAACCTTCTCCCAAAATCTGAGCCCCTTCTCTGTCCGGATAAAATTCCAACCACTTCTCCAACACATCTAATTTAATTGGCGTAACTGCCTTTCCCCACAACCCCTCTGCTGGATCCTCTCCCCTCCCCCTGTCTCCTTGTTGGAAACACTGCGTGATAGGGTGCTTTCCTGCACATTTGCTTCATTCATGTCCGAACCTACATAAGCTCCTTGTGCAGCCGTCCTTGTTAAATGCCCTACATGCCGCTGAGGGCCGCCCCCCTCGTGGGCGGGGCGACCAAGAAAGGGCCGGAAAGGCACAGGCAAACCACTCGCTGTGTGCAATGTCAGGGCAGGCCTCGTTGGTACCATCCACTGCAGCCATAGATGCATGTCTATTTTCCCCCAGACCGCCTGGCTGTCCTCTGCCATCCTTGCTCTAAATTCTTCATCGTAATGCGCCCACGCAAAACCCCCAAAACTTGTAAATGCCTTTCTAATCACATCCATGGATTTTAGCAGAGCCACGCATCGCTCCGGAAATTTCTCGCAATAGCCACTGGCGTAAATAATAAATGCTGACGTCCAATTTTCAATTGTCAGTGGGACCCTTGGGCGTGAGGCCTGTTCTCTCTCCTCTTCCTTAGAACCCTTCTTTGCTCTCACTTCCCTATGAAGCAGATTGAAAACATCCACAAATTCCCCTGCCTGAATCTTATCCTTTGTCGCTGTCATCAAGTGCGCACCCAAAGGTTTTGTGATGCCCATATATAGTAGCTTTTTCTCCTTGCCCTTCACTTCAACCTCTTTTTCTTTCTTTTGAAACCTGTACCTCGAGCGCCAATGGCTCAATCACCTTGTCGGTTTGTACCTCCGCCAAGTAATTTTCCCTTTCTCCCACCAAGGCTCCAATAGCCTGTACACCAATCTCTCTCCTTACCCCTTGCAATCCAGACCCTTAATTTCCTGCCCGCGTTCTCGTGTCCCCTCTCTGCCATGCAGTTGACCAGTCCCTTTCCCGCTCACCTCTTTCTGCCCTGCCATCGCCAGTCTGCGGCCTGGCCTCCACTCCGATGCTCCTCATCTCCTTCCTTACTGGGCTCCTGCTGCGGGACAAAACATGTCAGCAGTCTCACCCAGCCAATTATTCCCCTGACCTCTTGCCCCCCAAATCCTTTGCTCCTGCCTTTCGCAATCCCACCTAAAATCCCTTCTCGCCCTCCCCCTGCTCCTTACCACTGCCCCACATATTCCTCCATCCCAACTTAATCACCCCTGAAATACCATTGCTGCTGCAAGCTCATGCTCGGGTTGAGTAGATCCCCTTCTTTTGAGCCCAGGGCGTCTGCCCCGCCACTCCTTTGGCGTCTTCTCGGCGGGGCCGCAGAAACCCCTTCCTGGTCTTCTTCTCTCAGGTGAGGTGTGCTCTCCTCCACCCTGTGGTTTTCATCGCTAGGGGCCGTGCTTAGCCCTCTAGACTGTCCTCGCGCCGTCCGAGGAGGGGCCGTTCCTAAACCCTCTCCGTATTCAACCTCTGGAACGAATTCCTCCTAGCGGGGGGGGTGACCCATGCCCCTCCCTAACCTCACTAATTGATGGGGACCTCTCTCCCCTCCTCGCACCTGCACTCTTCCGCAGGTATTTACCCCCCTTGCCGACCTCTGTCCTGTCACCCCAATCTGCGCCCCATCTCCCCCACCATCGTGGCCCCCTTGATCTACCCCTTTTTGGACACGCCTAACATCCCCTTCCTCCCCCTGGTCATTATGCACCACATCCCTATCTGACCCATCACCCAAATGCACTTCCCCCCTGGATGCTCTCCTGCCAATCTCCCTCCTCATCTTCCCGCCTCTGGATTCCCAGACCTCTCCTCTACCAGCCGCAGGGGTGCAAGCCACCACTGCCGCGAGAGCCCCTTCTGCCGCTGCTCTGTGCTGCGGCCTATCCCCATCTGTCTCCCCTTCTCCCATAACCTCAACCACCGCCCCTTCCAGCTGGGCCTTAGAGGCCCTGCTAATAATCTCTAGGGCCTCCCTCAGCGCCCTAGCATCCACCAATCCCCTTTTACTAGCTCACTTACCCACCATGGTGCACCAAAAAATATGGCTGTGCACTAAAATATGCCCCTTAGATGGCCACCTAGCTGCACTGAAACCCCTGAGCCAGTACCTACCCGGGGACAAATTACCAATACTGGTATGGCCTGTAAAGGGGGGTTGCGCCCCAAAATATGATCCTCTTATATTAAACTATTCTTATGTCTAATAGAATTATTACAACTTAACTGCCAATTATTATTATTATTTATTTTTTTATATATCTTGCTACCCTGTTCCTGAAAACCACTTCCTAGGCACCTAATTTGTCACAAATAAAAAATTCATCCCAGAACCAGGCTGCCCTTATACAAAAGGGGGGACAGAAGACAGGAAACACTGCCACCTGTCTGAGCAATGGAAAAACTGCTCAGGTATGCCCAATAACTAAGAAAGCAATGGAGTCCCTTTAAGGGATCTGCACTGCCTCCCAAGTCCACTTACTGCTACCGTGCAATGCGCAGCGTAGCAGAGAAGAAACGAGCTGAAAACCGGGCCCGCTGATCCCCCGGCACCCTTACAGAGCGGTATCAGGCGAGGGGCACTAACGGCAGCGGGCCTAATAACTAACCCTACAAAAACCCAAGAGAGTCCGACACCCGTTGCGCTCCCCGCCCAAACCCCACCAAATCCCCCTGAGTAACGACAGAAACATGCCGCTCCCCAATGAAGAAAAACCATAGTACCTGGGACTATAAACCCCCGAGCCAAGCAGAGCCTACAGAAAGTGGACAGCTCCAACGGCGCCGAACTACCCAAGGTAAATGGAGGTACCTTATTTACAGTACCCCCGACTAAACTTTCCCAAAACCTTTTTCTTTTTAATTGCTAACTGCCTGCCCATACCGCTAACACTACGCTACACAACTCCTTACCTCAACCTAAAAAAAACCCTCACGTCCCAACCGTCGCCTGCTCCAGAACCTTCCCTGACCCTTTAAATAACCCCCCCCTCCGGGGTGCTCTATGCGCAGGTCAGCTCGCTGGCCTCTGCAGCGCCAAAAATCATCCCGGGGGAAACACTTTGCGTTCCCTCCGGGGGCCCTCTTTTGAATTCTTTGCTTATTTTATGTAACTTACAGTTGGGTAGCATACTTTTGGGAGCTTATTATGCTGTTCTAATTATCTTCATAAGCAGAATTTCACCTGACTTGGAACAGATTTGGCGGGACAATAGCAGATGCTTGGATGCACTGTGATTTTCTCTGCCTATGAACACGATGTGCCTGGGAGGAATGGAGGCCCTTTTTCATTCCTCCTTACCCCTTTGTCTGACAGCTCCCGAGCACTGCCATAAATTCCCCCTTTGCGAGGCAGGCTCTTTCTTTTCTGCAGCGGCAGGCACAGAGGCGCCTTTTGTGTCTCTCATGGTTACGAGCACAGTCGCGCAGGTCGTAAACTGACTGAACAGTAGGGGCTATTTTGGGCTATCCTTTTTGTAGGGGTCATTTTGGGTTATCCGTTTAGCTGAAGCCGTAAAATAAGACTTGAAGTTACATTGGGTTTTCTAATATCAATTTATTCGACGCCATTCTTGGCATGCATTGGACTCTGCCGCCGTTATGTTATTAAAACTTGCATACATCCCATCTGTTTGACTTTAGTGTAGGTTGAAGCCGCATAACGTTACCAATCCGCCACAAAGCCAATAGGTATGCCGTTTTTAGTTTTACTCATTAAGTTGCACAGAAAGTGCTGCCTATGAACGGATTGGATGAGTAGGTGCATGAGTTAGTTGGCAAATACCTGAAATCATTACACACACAGACAGAAAGTATGGAAAAATATGGCCCTAGGCTTTTATTTATGTGGAGAGTGCCTGACAGTTTGACAGTGCGGCTAGAGCAGCCAGCAAGGAGGGTGCTGGTTTGTGCTCAGGCGGGCCCTGAGGCGGACTATAGAGCGGACTAATTGGCCTCAGCGGAACGGTAGATTCAGACAATCCAGCTCATCATGGCTCATTTAATAGGTGTGACCATGGCTCAGAGGCAGGGCCTTCGTTGCGTGACTGCTTTGTAATTGTAAGCACCCTCTTTCATTTCTGGGGCACACAGCATGGCCCCTGCTGTTTGCATTGTTGTGTAGCCGTTTGAGTGATGGCGTGGTCGTTGCCACCCCCTCCTTCCCTAGGTTGGCAAAATATGTACTTGTTGTCTGGCATAAGACATGGTGCACACGGCAGAAAGGTCAGGTGTACTGCTTCTGGAAGTATGCAGTTTGGCTCTGCTAAGGTGAACGTTCATTGGCTGCCAACTGGATCTTGTAGGGCAGTACCTGCCGTTTTATCGGGCAAAGCAGCCTCACATTTTCGCTTAAACGCCCGCTCGCCATGCACAATTATTTATCTTTAAAAGCTGTTTTCAAACATAACAATGAGGTAGGATATACCGAGAGCGAGGAAACCAATGGGGTAGGATTTACAGAGAGCGAGGAAGGAAAGGGCGAAAAAGAATGAGGGTAGACAGATGGGAGAAAAAACGTTGAGAGGAAAGATGGTAGAGAGAAAGGAAAGAAACAATGTGAGAGACAGGAAGGAAAGGAGGAGTGGAAAGATGCCCATGAAAGAAAGGGGAGAGAATGGAAGAGGAAGAAAGAAAAACAGAAGAAACAAAAGAAAAAACTAAGAAGAAAATCAAAAGAGAAAGGGAAGGAGGAAGAAAGAAAGAAAGAACTTGCTCCTCCTATCTTACTCCAGTAATATAGACCAGCAGGTTCAGCGCTCGCAGGCGCTGTTGCAATCTATGTGTTATCTGCAGGTACTAGGTTGAAATCCTGGCAAGGCCAACTCAGCCTTTCATTAATCCGAGGTTGATGAATGAATGCCAAACTCATTTGGGAATAATTGTATGTAGATATGTTCTATTTAGCTATGTGATGAAGTTGTCTTTTTTTTTAAAAGAACAAAAGGAAGGTAATCACTGGTTTACTCAGTGTTTACACAAAACATTACATGCAACAAACACCATTAACCCTCCATAAGTAGCATTTTCTGTAAAGTCGTTAATTGTCGCGACTCACAGGTGAGGGTTTGAGGGCCACTTTTTTTGTGCTGATGGGCGGACACCTTTTTTTTACGTGCCCGGGCCTATTTCTTGTCCTAGTCCGACCCTTCTATTGCCCCTCTAAACTGCTCCACATAGGCAATCCTTTCTGATGCCAGACATCAGATCTTCCTTTTTGCTTTCCTAATCAACGGTCCACCTTAATGGATGCACACGCCACCAGATTACTTTTCTTCTTCGACATCACCCCATCCCTGCGTCTGTTGCATTTCACCTGCTTTCCCGTCCTCTTATCGGACCCATTGGGCGCTCTGAAACAACGGCAGTGGAATTTGCTGCAGTGCAAAAGCCTTGTAACATAACATAGCAAGAGGTCATGTTGTCAAAGGATTTCACACTCACTTCTTGAAGGACCAACTATTGGGTAAATACAATTGGATCAAGAGTTTTCAAGAGAGAAAAGAGGGGCTCTTCAAATGGC
This sequence comes from Ambystoma mexicanum, assembly GCF_040938575.1. Taxonomy (NCBI): domain Eukaryota; kingdom Metazoa; phylum Chordata; class Amphibia; order Caudata; family Ambystomatidae; genus Ambystoma; species Ambystoma mexicanum. The sequence goes on along the minus strand of NC_090930.1, from coordinate 1,044,847,438 downwards.
CTCTCATTCTGCAAAGGCATATATATTCATAATTGGAAACTACAAGAAAAATACAAGTAAGCGAATGGAATAACCTCAGAGAAGCTTCCAAATGCCAGAGTGCAATTAAATAACATAGATACAAAGGCAAAATAATGTTCTCCGCTTTTGCTTTTTCAAATGTAAAGGTTAGCAAGCAACATTTTGACAGGCGACTTTTTTTTTTTTTAAATGGAAACCAGCTGTTACAACATTGTGTGGCAGGGAAACGTGGGTGTAAATGAGTTAATGTTTAAGAGTGAGCCCGAGCATGGTGAAACGTGTGCTTATTAAATCATTGCTGTCAGTGCAGTGGGCCTTATGAAGACAGGCCAGGCCATCTCCACTGTCATTTTAAGGCCCTCTGTTCAACCAGGCCCTTTAACAGCAACAGGCACGCAGTTGCATGGTATGAATACAAGCGGCCCTATTTTGTGCTAAAGAGTTAGGTGAACACGTGTTTCCCTGTCAGTTACTTTATAGAGTGTATCCTTTTATCCAAAAGTTCATGTGGGGCCTTCCTGAGTTAACTCAATGACGTCTGCATTCCCCCACGTTCCCCAACACTAACGCAGAAGCAACGCGTTTGCAGTTGATAGGCAACCTGACCTGCCCCTACTGTGGCATGCTGCTTGGAGTTTTTGCACATTTGACAAGTGCTAAAGTGTCAGAGTAAATTATCCCCCTCAAGCATTGCCACACACACAGGCCCACACGCACACACATCTTGTCTCCTGACCTCCCCTGCAGCTGCTTCGTGCTTGTCACAGGACGTATCCCGCTCCTTCCCTTATCGGTGCAAGCTGAGCAGTGTGTTCCTTGTGTGTTTCTGGGTGCTGCTGGCAGGCGTACCGATGGCATCTCCAGCTAGGTAAAGGTTACTGCCACAGGGAAGGCCCAGGAAGGACTGGAACCCTTCACCGTGTGCAACAAGAGACCAATATACCGTAGAACAAATCATGGATCTCTCTTTTATGAGGAAAGATGTCTGGATTGCAGGTAGCTTCTGCGTCATCGCTTCGTTCCTGTGGCGGATGTTCCGGAGTGTTCTATGCATCAAAAGGAAGAGCGCACCTTCTGCACCTGAAGGAACACAGGTAGAAGGAAGGTTTTTAAATAAAAAAACCACCCTCATCTTACACCTCACTATACTGTGTAAATGGTTAAAAACGAAATGCAATCTGTGAAACAATAATGATCCTTTGCATGGTTGTGTTGCGTTGTATTTTTTGTGAAACTCTGGAAACATGTATGTATGTGACATAACATGCCGAGTGTCGTTTTAACTGTTCATATTTGCGTATCACAACATGCTTTCTATATTAAACTGTAAACTACATACAGTGCGAAAATGATTTTTTTTTGCAAACTTGTTTTATTGTGGCTTGTTAAAACAAGCAATCCCCCCGCCCCACTCACATAAAAATGCGATGTGTTCCTTCAAACTGTGGCTCTGCCCAAGGCAGTGGTTGCCCTGCTGGGAGCGTCAGGGAGGGCCTCTGACATGCCCCCCCCTTACATTTATAAGACTCTTGCCCAGAGGATTAGTTTGTTTACAGTGTGACTATAGCAGCATCTGCCAAGATGCGGTTTAGAACCCCCTTCTCTCACGGCCTGTTTTGGTAAGACTACCATACTTGCTGATTTTCAGTCACGTGGCAATGAACACTGGTTGAACTGCATAGCAGGTGCCATGTCACCTGTCCACAGTTTAAGAGTTACTTTTTGGGGGAATAAAATATACTGAGAGGAATCGCATTGTTTTAACACTAATACTTGTAGGGTTGTTTCCACTTGCACGTAGTACGCAATGTACCAGCCTTGGAAGCCTGAGGGAGGAGTCAGTGCGTGGATCCCGCCACTGTAGGGTGTGCAAGAGCGCAACTCATGTTACTGGCTGATGTTCTTATTGCTTTCGCGTTCACATGGGCAAAGCCCACTGTTCTTATAATATCGACTGCAGCGAAAACACCCCCGTGATCCGCAGTCAGCAGTGCAGCGCGTTTGCTGCATATTTTTCATTGTGCAAACTGCACAATGCAGTTCTTTTTTTTATGATTGGCACATGTGCTGCAGCACAGCAAATCGCTCCCGCCCACGCCAGACGTAGCAAGTGGGAGAGGGGAGATGGAAGCAACGGGAAATGATACCACGAAAGTCAGCAAGGACTGAGTAGAGGCGCCTTCCAGGGAAATCCTGTCCATGCGTTTGGGGAGGACCGGTTGCGCGCTCTTCTCGAGGTAGATTTGCAGCACTCCGTGCTCGGGATTTCTGGTGAGATAGCTCAGTGTGCTATGTGCCACGGGTTTAGCTCTAAGTATGACTGGCTGTTGGTGGATAGTAGTGGCTTGTAGTGTACATCTCTTTATTTCAATATAAGTAGGGCATCAGTATCCAGTTTGGTATTAATTCCGTTATTGTGTTTAGAATTACCTCCAAACCCCTACAATTAAATATCTTCCAAGATCCAGCTATGCTATTCTAGTGTTTCTAAAGCTTTTTTTAAATACTCGCCTCTATTCCTCCATGCTATTTTATGTTATGTGAAGCTATGATATGATAGGTTATTTATAACGCGCTAAAGTGCGGACCCGGGGATTGAACCTGTGTTGCTCCGTCTGGTCTTGCTGCCAAGTCGAGCAGGTTGCCCCCATCCGACTGAGGCTGACTCATACCACACACCGCTGCCATTTACACGCTCCCCAGGGCAAGCCCTGATTGATTACTGCGTCAAACACAGTGACTGCTTTTCACAGGAGGCAAGTAGAAATACCTTGCTGCAACAGAGGTGCTCATTGCTGGTAGTGTGTGGAACTACTACTCTCCTGAAGGAATAACCGGAAAGCTTTAAAAACTAAAAAGGCCTCGATAAAGTGTTGGCATGCGCCAAAGAGCCTCAAAATATCTCTCCCCTATTTTAATAACCACAATCGACAAGTGTCACCCAGTGTTCCATTCCATGATGTCGAGTTTAAGTTCCAGTATGTTCTACCTGACTCAACCTGAATAGAAATTAAACATTCATTGGCAAAGACAATATGTTTAGGTTCTCATTATTCAAGTGTGGCCTCAAATACCCCAATATTGGCATAATATGTCTAGCATAATGTAGTATTTGGGTTCTTCAAATATGCAGGAACCAGATTGGAGACAGGTATTTATAAAAGGAAGTTACTTTATTTAGTTACAGGGTAAGTTATAGGAAGTGGGTAGGAGCTCAAGGTATATACATCTTCTCGAGTCTCTCTCCTAACTGACACACCTGGATCCTTGGTGTAGTGTAGGATTCCGGGCTACTAGGCTACATTCTAATACTAGCATTTGTGCACTCAATACAAGTCACATACTACACATAATCACCATATGATCATATACAGCCGCTCATGTGCCATCATTTGCCGTTGGCAGCATCAGATGCGCCAATAAGACCTTCATATGACTTTTAGGTCATGATAGGTCACGTAACGCCTTACAGGTGCTGCACCATATGCCACAAACATCCTCAAATACCCCATTAATTCGATTGTAAGCCTGGGATGGTCACATGTGGTGAGGCACACATGCACAGGGTCGGACTGGGGCATAAAACTGTCCCAGGCACCAACGACAAAGCAGGCCACAGTTGCAAATAGCACCTCATTCTTTTTGTGACATACTACTAGTGGATATCCCACATGGGGGGAGATTTTTGTTCAAATGTTTTGCAAATTCTACATTATAAAGGATATGTTTTCAACTGGCCGCATAGTGAAGTAACTTATCAAAGTGGCCCATTTTGGTCAACAAACTGCCCCTCTGTTACCAAAGAACTGGCCCACGGTAGCATGTTTGGCATGCAGTATAGGTATGGCTCTTTTGCCCTATTGACCAGACGGAGCCTGGCTGTCGGGAAATGCCAGGTGCATCCTCAGGCAACCAGTAATGCAACCAGGAGCCTTTTATACTTATAATATCTAATATGTTTTTTTTTTAAAAAAAAAACGTTATTTTTTGATTGGGCGATTTCTGTTCACTAATAAAAGGCTTACTTATAAGATCCATCCGACAACATGCATTACAATATGTGCGGAGTTAACTGATACAATTATCTAATCTTATGCCACAAAAAACATAAAAACATGACGTTTAATGCTGCATCAGAAGGGCAGTCTCAGATAACATTTAAGCGTTAAAAAATAAACTTAATTTCATAAAGGACAACAAAAAAAGAAAGTTCACAGTAATGCAAGAGATACAGCAGTTCAAGTACTTAGTGTAAAACAGGAACACAATACAAAAAATGTAGACAAAAAATAACGACTTTTCTGTCAACATTGCGCCTCCTCGCTTTCTTTCCACTAGACTGACAGCAGGGGAAACCAATTGCGGCAAAGGCAGAGAATGTTCACCTTTCAGCAAATCACCACTCAGGAAACATTTAAAAGGAGGAAATAATGGCAAATCACTAAGATGTATGCGTTTTCATTAACACTTGCCATTACTACTATCAATACAAGACTACCTAGTCTGGCCCCTGCCATCACTAGGCTGCCTAACCTGGCCTCTGCCACCACTGGATTATCTAGTTGGCCCCACCATCACTAGGTCACATAACCTGATCACTCAACATGGCCGCAGCCACCCCTTGGCTGCCTAACTCAAAAACCACCACGTCCAGACTGCCCTACTCAGGACCTGCCACCCTCAGGTTATCCAACCTGGTGCCCACTACCTCTTGGATGCCTAACTTTGCCTTCGCCACCGCCGGGATGCCTACCTGGCTGGCCATCATGGGCCCCGCATCCTTCGGTGGGCCAATCTTGCCGCTCGCCATTCTGAGATCGCCCTTCCATCATCCGGCAGTGTGCAGTAGCCACTCTCACATCCTACTCACCCTCTCCAATGTCCCCTTCCCAAAGACACATGCAACAAGTGACCTCCATGCAAATAATATCCCACCCCCCAGGGTCAGCACAGCCTCCGCACCCTGCCTCGACCTCTGGCAGAACACTCCCACCACTTGAGTTCTCGCACCTTTACCCCTACCACACCTTCTGACTCCTCCCCACCCAGGATAGGGACACGCCACTCCCACCTCCGGGTTCGTACAGCTCTCCCGAACTCACCTACCTCGCCTGCCCTAACCCCCTCTCACTCAGCAACCTCACCTGACTCTGTCCCCGTCCACCCCACTGCATCAGCAATAACTCACCTCTGGTGCACCTTGATCAATGCCACATCACTGACTGCCCACACCAGTGACATCCTGATCTTATCAAAAAAGGTTGAAGGAGGGCACTACGTGGTGTGTCTTGTTCGTTAATCAATCTTAGTTTTCTCGTATTCATTAATGAAATTTTAGCCTGGGGCTACCAGTCGTATAAAGGTCCTATGGCATAGGTACCAAATAATCACAAACAAAGAAAAATAGAGTGGGTCCACTCTATTAAGACTGGTGCTCTCAGCTGGCCCTACAACAAGGGCTGTACACTTTAGCTCTATTAGTTCTGAGCATGCGTAGAAGTTCCAATTAAATAATCAAATTCTGGATCATTTTCTTAAGAGTAATGTTTATTCCACATCTCTTGATTATTCTCTTTTACTGAATATTTTGTTTCATATCCAATGAGGACAAACATAAAATACTGGCTAGAATGGTTTGCACATTTTGCCAATGCATTTCGTTTTTTTTTTAAACCTTCATCAGGGCCGTACAACAACTTAAATGTGCCCAATAAATCACTCTGTTTCATATATAAATCAACATTAGATGAGCAAAATCATTCCACAATAATATGAGATTGAAATGCATAAATGAAGACACACATACCGGTTCCATGTTGTGTCAAAGTATTCCAACAGTTGTAGTGGTGAAAATGTAGAAAAAACAGAAAAGAAACAATTTTTCTATATCGTCGGTATGACTAACGTTGCAATCATAGTTTAAACGTTAAGGAAATAAATAAAATGTACCTTCAGTTTCAAAGGACTCATAGATTCGTAAAAGGAGAATCCAATCTGAGTATATATTCCTGTTGGCGTTACGTAAATAGGCATCAGTGAACAATAATGCTTTAAACAGCTAATAACTGCAAACGTGAAATGCATACATACCATTACTCAGCAGAAAAACGCTCCGTGGTAGTCAGGCGCGTTAGCAAAGCCGCAAGCACGAATGGGAAAAGAAGGGAAGTATTTAAGTGTTGTCATGGAGACCCAAGGGCGTCGCGTGGGGATAATACGCCTTGGTTCCCACCTCCGTGCGAGCACGGGAGGCGGGAATGTCGTCATGACAAAGCTGAATGCTGTTGAAGTGAAACTACAGCAATTGCAGACAAGTGCGAACTAATGCAGAAATATTGTTTGGAACAGAACCGATGCTAAGAAGGGAAGTATTTAAGTGTTGTCATGGAGACCCACGGGCGTCGCATGGAGACACGTATTCCTTGGGTGCCACCTCCGTGCAAGCATGGGAGGCGGGAATGTCGTCATGACAACGCTGAATGCTGCTGAAGTGAAACTACAGCAATTGCAGACAACTGCAAACTAATGCAGAAATATTGTTTGTAACAGAACCGATGCTAAGAAGGGAAGTATTTAAGTGTTGTCATGGAGACCCATGGGCGTCGCATGGAGACACGTACGCCGTGGGTCCCACCTCCGTGCAAGCATGGGAGACGGGAATGTCGTCATGACAACGCTGAATGCTGCTGAAGTGAAACTACAGCAATTGCAGACAAGTGCGAACTAATGCAGAAATATTGTTTGGAACAGAACCGATGCAGAGCGGCATCGTTATGAGTTTAAATGACCATGGTGTTTCAAAAACTCACCGGATGTATTAGTAGAAGACTCTATTTAAACAATAAGAGGTGTCAGGTAACGCTGGTTGAAATCAATTGCTAGAATGTGCATATGGCAAGCCCGAGGGGGACCCCCAGTGCCATATAAACGATTTGTAAGTCATCAAGTAATTTTCAAAAAATTAAGTTATCAATCAAAAATATATAACTCGAAATAACTCCGTCTGGCTTCAAGGTTCATAAACCGGTAAGGATAAGGAAAAGCTAAGTAGAAAACATTAATTAGCATCTAAAGAAGGAACACTTGTAAATTAAAATTCGCAAGAAAGCACACTATTTAGCCCCACTATAGTATAACATGGGTGCAATCATGGTTAGGTCCAATTGGTAGAACTGGATATAGATACAGTGCTGTCAGTTTCTCTAGACAAAACTAATAAAGTGTTTGAAAGTTCATAAATACCACATATAGTTTATTTCTTCATTCATCCCCTTTGGTATCAGAGAGCTTAACCGATCAATCCAAAATGTTTCTCGTTGGTCGAGTATTTTCTGGAGATTCTCATATTAGTTAAGTTAGCGGACCACTTCTAAGATAACACATCTTATTTGTGCCAGATTGTGGTGTTTTTCTTGCCAGTGTCTGGCCACTGCTGAAGGTGCTGTGTGATTCCTTATGCCGGAATGATGTTCGTTCCATCAGATTTTTGCAGTATGCTGTGTCTGACCAACATAGAACAGCCCACAGGGGCATTTTATTCCATAAACAATATTCTGTGTGTCACAGATGGCATAGTCTTTCAGCTTGATTTTGGCTCCGGAGTGTGGATGATTTATAGTTGACCCGTTGATGATATAATTGCAATTGCTGCAATTTAGGCACAGAAATGTGCCTATCCTATCTGTTCACTTCTTTTATACGCAAAGGTTTAGTATTGACCAGTTTGTCTTTCAAGTTCTGACTGCGTTGATACGCAAAAGTAGGGTGATCCTTGAAAAGATGTTCTATTCTCTGATCACAGCTTATGGTGTTCCAATTTTTCTTTATTATAGATTTGATTTGGCTGCTCTGCCTTGAGTATTTGGATACAAAGACCATTGGGGTCGTATGTTCTGTCTTCGCTTTGGGTTTCATTAATTCTTCTCTGTTTTGTGTGCCAGTATGAGCAGTGGCTGTGTCTATCTCATCTTGAGAATATCCTCTTTCCAGAAATGTAGATCCCATCTCTTTCAACGCTTCTTGATAATCTGAAAAGTCGCTAACTATTCTCTTCACCCTTAACATTTGACTGTAGGGGAGATTTTTAATAAGGCTTGGTTGATGGAAACTTAGTCTTTGTAGGAAATTATTGCGATCCGTGCTCTTACGGTAGATCGCAGTACGATATTCACAGTCAGTTACTTTTATTTCCACATCCAAGAAATGTATAATTTTGTTTGAGTGTTCATGTGTAAACTGAATGCGAGGGTCTATGTTGTTTAGATAATCAAAAAGTTCAGATTCTGTGTGTGTCCAAATGCCAAAACAATCATCTATGTATCTGATCCATATAGACAGATTGTTATGCCAGTAGGCATTCTTGAGTACATGTTCCAATTCAAATTTATACATAAATGCATTGGCATAAGAAGGTGCCATAGTGGCCTACATCGATGTGCCTGCAACTTGTAGGAAATATGAGCTTTTGTAGGAGATATTGCGGATGAATTCAAGCAGCGCCATTATAAATTCTTTCTGTGCCTGTATTTCACCTTCTTGTAGTAGTAACCATTCCATTGCTTCCCTACCCAAGTCATGCGGAATGGAGGTATAAAGACTTTTGACATCTACGGTGAAACAGATATGGTTCGGATTAAATGGTATAGTTCTGAGTAATTGTAGAAAATGACTGGAGTCCATGATGTATGTGCTGGTTTTTTGGATTATGGGTTGTAAAAAATAATGTATTTGTCCAGCGGTTCAAGAATACTGCCTATGCCTGCCACTATGGGCCTTCCTGGTGGTTTGAGAGGAACTTTGTTAACTTTCGGTAATGTGTAAAAATGAGGTATTCGGGAAAGTGTGTTACTTCCCATTACCGCCATTGGTCTCTTTGGCTTCGCAGCAGAGCATGCCGCGCTCTATTCCTGAACCCTCCTAAAATGGTCGCTGTGTATGCCTGCTTCGCTTCACCAGTAGACGCTGGAGGCTTACGTTCGGCGTGGATGCCGGCAGATGATCACTTGACTTCATATAGTGATAGCAGTTCCGCGATCCGATGCGTCGCTACACTCCAGCAAGACGCTCTGTAAGTTTTCTGTTCCTAGGGGTCTTACTTGTTCTAGTTCAAGCTTTCCTTCTATCTCTTCCTTGAAAATCAGAACCGTTTCTTTGCAGTTCCCAAACACTATTCTGCTAAAAGGCTATCGATATTCATTTTTCACAGAAACGTCTCAACTTCTGGATCCCGTACCGTTTCCAACGCCTCCCTTTACCAGGACTTACCTTTCGAGGACTTCAGTAAGAGAATCTTACCTGATTAATCACCCAATCTTATCCTTCTTCTACTCAGGTACTAACTCATATTTTCCATAGAGCCTTTGCCCTACTTCAGACGATCGGGTCCTGTTCGGACACGAAACCTTTCCACGCGGAACTCCTGTCTGCCTTCCACTCCAGCACTTCCAAAGTAGGTTCTGTCCTTCTATCTTAAACCTTTCATAACAGAGGGTCTTGGTCTTAATCTCTTCTCTCGTTTCCCTAACAGAATGGCTTCAGTACCACCATTACACTAAATACAGCTATCCTTTATCCATAACAGGTGGTTTGTTTCCCAGGGTTCACTATTCATTACTCTGAAGTTATATCTAGAGGTAACATCTCTTTCTCTCATTATAGACCTATGAGAGGAGTTTTTGACAGATTGTATGCTTCATACCACCGCCATTGGATCAGATACAACTTCTCAGATCCCTGAACCGAAGACTCTGAAGCTACCATACACAGTGCCAAGTCTCTTCCACATCGATCAGGATTTTTTACCCCAGAGGGTTTCCCTGGAAGTATTGCCTATCACAGTGTCTGAGGAGGTGGTAAGGCTCCCAGGGAGATTCTTAACTACTTCATGCTGCTCGCTGCTGTCGTCTGAACAGGTTGGTGGATTCTGCAGATTCTGTACTTGGGCATATTCATAAGTATATCCATAGTTCTAATAGTTAGCGACGCCACAAAGAAAGTATGAAATAGGCGGAAGTCATGGAACAACAGATGCAACAGCTGATGTCAGCTATGCAATCTTTATCACACGAGGTACAGGGTCTCAAACTAGAAAAAGCTCAGTTTAAACAACAGGTTGCACGAGTAATCCCTGAGGTACCCCCTTTGGCATTGTCCACATGCACATTCGATGGGGAACCGCACAAACTCAAAGAATTTCTGGATAGTTGTACTATCCAGTTTACCTTTAAACCCTGCTACTTCACTTCTGACAAGGATTAAGTAGGATTCCTAATCTCCCATATGACCGGCCATGCACTTGCTTGGGCTACTCCCCTGGTTACATCAGGAAACCAGGTCTTGGACTCTTATCCGGCATTTGTGAATAGTTTGAAATCGATGTTCAACAGACAGGAGATTTCGATAGCCTCCCAAGAACGTCTCCTTGATCTCTGACAAGGGTCACAAGATCTTATGTCTTACATCACTCGGTTTAAACAATTGCCTTCCGAGACCACTTGGCCTGATGATGCTCTCCGTACCCTTTTTCGGCGCTGTCTCACTGAGGAACTCAAGGACGAAGTATCTAGAGTTCCTCGACCGGCTAATCAGGCCGATATGATCACGGTAACCATGCAGATGAATTACCGGCTTCAGGAATGTTCCCATGAACATAAAAAGAAAAAGGGCTACGTATCCTGCTCTGAACCCTTAATTTCTCCTGCCCGTTCTGTCTCCATGGACGAACCAATGCAGTTGGGCACGGCTAGAGGACCGCTTTCGTCAGCAGAAAGAGAGCGCCACAAATCTCTAGGCTTGTGTATGTATTGTGGATCATCCGGACATGTCCTGAAGGATTATACCGTTGTACCGCCCCGACGATCCGGCTTCAAGAATTCGGGAAACTCTCGGACCCAGCCGCAAGAGGAACCATGGCTATGGTCCCTAGAAATGGTTACTCCACAACCCTAAATAACTCTCATACTACGCATGCAGTCGATCATTCGATGGTAGTTGTCACACTCAGTTTAATCTTCCAAGGAAAGGAACTTCGTGGAGTCCCTACCTTGATAGACTGTGGAGCAGCCGGTAATTTTATTGACGACAGATGGGCAGAGGAACAAGGGATCGGGCGCACTCCCAAAGCCATCGTTACTCCCATTCAAGGAGTAGACGGAAGTCCTTTGAGTTCAGGACCTTTTCGCGAGCAGACAATTCCTCTCACGTGTGTCATCATGTCCCACAAAGAAAATTTGAGTTTTGATTTAATAAAGGCTGCTCACTTCCCTATTATCCTCGACCTACCATGGCTGCGTTTACACAACCCCTATATTAATTGGTCGGCTGGTACCCTCTTCTTGGGATCTGAACATTGTGTTGCTCACTGCCTGTCTCAACAAACCGTGGGTGTTCAGGTTTCACCTAACAATGCTAATCCTACAACTGTCACACCAGTTAACAAAGTAAGCCAGATTCCAGATTGTTACTCAGAATATTCGACAGTGTTCTCTAACCCCCAGTTCTCGAGGCTCCTGCCCCATCGACGGGATGATTGTCATATTGAACTTCTACCAAACCAACCTATACCATTTGGGCGTATGTATATTCTTTCTCAACTAGAAAAAGAAGTTTTGAAGGAGTATTTACAGTCTAACCTGCAGAACGGTCTGATCACCGAATCCACCTCTCCGGCTGGAGCTTCTCTATTTTTTGTAAAGAAAAAAGACTCTAACGAATTAAGTCCATGCATCAATTACAGGGGTCTCAACCGGATAACCGTGGCAGATAAATACCCAATGCTGCTGATCCTTGACATTCGGGAGGCCGTGCGCGTAGCTACCATCTACACCAAATTAGATCTTCGAGGTGCCTATCACCTTATCCGGATTGCCCCAGGCGATGAATGGAAGACTGCCTTCTGTACGCCCTTTGGGTATTTCGAATATCGAGTAATGCCCTTTGGTCTTTCTAACGCTCCCGCAATATTTCAGCGTTTTATGGACCTTCTTTTCGCTGACGTTTTATTGCACTTCGTAGTCATTTACTTGGATGACATATTGATATTTTCGTCAGACCCAACCGAACACAGACTACACGTGTCATTAGTCTTGAATAGATTGCGAGCCAATCAGTTATTTTGTAAGGTTGAAAAGTTCAAATTCCACCAATCCAAGGTCACTTATCTAGGATTCGTTCTCTCTGCTCATGGAGTTTCAATGGACCCAAGAAAGGGTTCAGCAGTGCTGGAATGGCCAAATCCATCTAACGTCAAAGAAATACAACGGTTCATCGGGTTTGCTAATTTTTACCGTAAATTCATTCCTGGAGTCTCAGAATTAATTTCCCCGATCACACGACTAATGAAGAAGGGTGTTCAATTTTCTTGGGACCTTTCAGCTCAGGAAGCCTTCAAGAGGTTGAAGAATCTGTTTACATCCGCCCCCATTCTGGTCTCACCTGATCAATACAAACCTTTCATATTGGAAACCGATGCCTCTCACTATGCTCTTGAAGCCATTCTGTTACAGGAGACTAGTCCTGGAAATGAGTCACCCATAGTGTACCTCTCTAAAACTTTCACTCCATCTGAAACTAACTATTCGGTTCTAGAGAAAGAACTCTTAGCTATTAAATGCTCTTTCAAAGAGTGGAGACACCTGATATTGGGATCACCGCATCCAGTGGTGGTTAGGACGGACCATCAATATCTCAAAGTCTTGCAACACGCTCACACCTCCAACAGTCGTCAAGCTCGCTGGGCACATTTCTTCTTACCTTATAAAATTCTGTGTACCTTTCTGCCTGGACGGCAAAATCTTAAGGCTGACGCTCTTTCCCGCAAATATCTTGCTACTTCCACGTTCTGTTCTGAAAGACTATTTCCTAAGGCCCGCTTCCTCTTTGTCATTTCTGACTTTCTGCTTCAGATTATCAGGGCTACCTCAAGAAATCAACAATTCTGTGAGGATCTCGTTCCCATTCACTATTTTATACAGGAAAAAGGAGTTTTCTTTCATGGGCAGCAAGTTTTTGTTCCATCTGAAGATCTTTAAAAAGAAGTACTCAGAATGTGTCACGATTCTCGAGATGCAGGTCATCGAGGTATCCGTACCACGTGTGATCTAGTGAAACGACATTTCTGGTGGCCTTCTCTTCAGTCTGATGTTCAAGACTATGTTTCATCTTGTACGGTTTGTCTCCAATCCAAGAACCCATGGCAAGCTCCTCTGGGATTGCTTTCTCGGATGCCCAATCCTTGGCAATATATTTCCACAGATTTCATTGTGGATCTTCCTCCATCTGAGGGTCGGACGGTCATTATGGTTACCGTGGATTATTTCACCAAGATGGCTCATTTCACCCCTTTAGTCAAACTTCCTACTGCAGATCAGATGGCTCGGGTTTTCCTCTCCGAGATTTTTGCTCGTCATGGCCTGCCCTTGACCATTATCTCCGTCAGGGGTCCCCAGTATACCTCTCATTTCTGGCAGAAAGTGTGTGACCGCCTGAATGTTCAGAGGGCCTCAAGTTCTGGTTATCATCATCAGACCAATGGCCAAACTGAATGATTGAATCAGACTTTGGAGACTTACCTGCGCTGCTTCGTCTCTTCGGCACAAGACGATTGGGTGGAATTGCTGTCTCTGGCTGAGTTCACGTATAATAATGCTCCTCATTCTGCTCTGAAGACAAGCCCTTTTCATTGCACCTATGGATATCATCCTTCGTTTGTTCCTGCAGTCGCCCCTATTTCCACTCGGATTCCCACAGTGAATGCTCTTCTCTCCGATATCCAGACTGGTCATCCTTCGGCTCTTTTGGCCTTGCAGGCAGCTCAGGATCGGGCCAAACACTACGCTGATGCTCGAAGGCGACCGGCTCCAAGTCTGGTTGAGGGTGATGGAGTTCGGTTGGCTTCTTGTTTCCTCCCTCGTCATCTTGTTCCATCCACGTTGTCTCCCAGGTTTTTTGGTCCTTTTTGGATTCTCAGATTGGTGGGAGAGGCCGCTGTGCATCTTTGTCTTCCCTCATCATGGTCCCAGATCCATCCGGTTTTCCATCTATCTCAGATCAAGCTGGACGTGACCAATCGTTTTCGGAGGACTCCCTCGGTCCGTCCGCCTCCGGTTGTTACCCCTTTGAGTCCCGAGTTTGAGGTGGCTGGCATTTGCGATTCCTGCTATCGCAGGGGTCGTTTGCAATTCTTGATTGATTGGAAACGTTACTCACCTGCTGAAAGGTCATGAGAGCCTGCTTCAGAGGTTCATGCTCCCAGATTGGTTCGCCGGTTCTATCGGCTTCACCCTGGTAAGCCAGGTTGTTCGCCTCTGCGGGGGGGCATAATGTTACATCCCATTACCGCCGTTGGCCTCTTTGGCTTCGCAGCAGAGCATGCCGCGCTCTATTCCTGAACCCTCCTAAAATGGCCGCTGTGTATGCCTGCTTCGCTTCACCAGTAGACGCTGGAGGCTTAGGTTTGGCGTGGATGCCGACAGATGATCACGTGACTTCATATAGTGACAGCAGTTCCGCGATCCGATGCGTCGCTACTCTCCAGCAAGACGCTCCGTAAGTTTTTCATTCCTAGGAGTCTTACTTGTTCTAGTTCAAGCTTTCCTTCTATCTCTCCCTTGAAATTCGGAACCGTTTCTTCGCGGTTCCCAAACGCTCTTCCGCTAAAAGGCTATCAATATTCATTTTCCACAGAAACGTCTCAACTTCTGGATCCCGTACCGTTTCCAACACCTCCCTTTGCTAGGACTTAACTTTCGAGGACTACAGTAAGAGAATCTTACCCGATTAATCACCCAATCTTATCCTTCTTCTACTCAGGTACTAACTCTTATATTTCCTGTAGAGCCTTTGCCCTACTTCAGACGATCGGGTCCTGTTCGGACACAAAACCTTTCCACGCGGAACTCCTGTCTGCCTTCCACTCCAGCACTTCCAAAGTAGGTTCTGTCCTTCTATCTTAAACCTTTCATACTGGAGGGTCTTGGTCTTATTCTCTTCTCTCCTTTCCCTAACAAAAAGGTTTCAGAACCACCATTGCACTAAATACAGCTATCCTTTATCCATAACAGGTGGGTTGTGTCCCGGGGTTCACTATTCATTACTCTGAAGTTATATCTAGAGGTAACATCTCTTTATCTCTCACTATAGACCTATGAGAGGAGTTTTTGACAGATTGTATGCTTCATACCACCTCCATTGGATCAGATACAACTTCCCAGATCCCTGAACCGAAGACTCTGAAGCTACTATACACCGTGCCAAGTCTCTTCCACATCGATCAGGGTTTTTTTACCCCAGAGGGTTTCCCTGGACGTTTTGCCTATCACTGTGTCTGAGGAGGTGGTAAAGCTCCCAGGGGGATTCTTAACTACTTCATGCTGCTTGCTGCTGTCGTCTGAACAGGTTGGTGGATTCTGCAGATTCCGTAGTTGGGCATATTCATAAGTATATCCATAGTTCTAACAATGTGGGTTAGTCAGGAACTTTTTTGTGTTATGAGAAATCCATTCTAATTCCTCCGTTTTTACTAGTAGTGTCTCTAGGTTCTTTCTTATCTCTTCCGTGGGGTCTGTATCCAATGGGGCATAAGTATTAGTGTCATTCAGTTGACGTGTACATTCTTGGTCGTAATCTTGACTGTTCAAAAGCACTATGCTGCCACCTTTGTCCGCAGATCTTATCGTTAATGATTCATCTCCATACAGGTCTCTTATCAATTTGAATTTGTGAGGTTTCATATTGCTGTTCTTGGAGTGACCAAACTTAATTTTCTCCAGGTCTCTTGTGACTTGGTTTTGGAATATTTCAACAGATGGTACACTGATGGGAGGAATGAAGTTACTTTTATTTTTGAATTCTTTAAGGTCAAGTGGATCCTCTTCAGGTTGATTTCCCTGTTCTAACTCATTGAAGAACACCTTCAGCTTCATTTTTCAAATCAACTTACATAGTTCGATCTTAGATTCAAAAAGGGTACTGTTATGTGTAGGAACGAAGCTCAGTCCTTTTTCTAAGGTTTGAATCTCTGTGGGAGTAAGAACTCTGGAAGATAAATTGATTACTAGGTTTTCTTTTGCTGTAATCTTGTGTTGGGTTTTATTTTTTGTTTTCCTTTTCCCCCTTCTGGTTCTCTTCTTCCTCTGTCTAAAAAAGGGATCATGTCGTTTCTGGGTGGTTCTGTTGTGCCTGTGGCTCCAGAGGCCCCTGTAGTTGTTTCTTCTTCTTGATTCATGCTCTCTCTTTCTGTGTCTGTCTCTGAGCTGGATGTTTCACTTCTGTTGTTTGGCTTGGGTTTCCTCAATGGTGGTCCATATTTATCCATCCAGCTATACATCTCATCTTTTAAATAATCATAAGTGCCCCGTTTACATTTTCTGATTATTTTACTTTCCAGCTCTGTTTTGTATTCTGATAATTTGGTATTGATATCATCAAGGATAGCATTTACTTTTTCCCTGTTTAGTGTGGCAACTAGTAGTTTTTCTATCTCGTCGATCTGTTGTTTTAAGTCTTGCAGATTACCAGCCAATTCTTGTATAGTTAATAGAATGAGATCCAAAGAACACTTATTAAGTATAGCTTCCCATTTATTTTACAAATTCTTTGCTCTCTTTGTACAACGTGTGTCTTAATTGTATACGTAGACCTCTAGGGATTCTTTGGTTCTTGTAGTATCTGCCCAGTGTTATTGCGTGCAGTTTGCGGTTGATTTCCCTGCAAATTAAGTATTCCAATTGTTTTACTTGGCGTGTTGGGTCTTCCTTATTAGTGCTGGTTGTGTTGAATCCAGTATGTTTAATCAAACCCAGTATTTTCGTGGCCTCTGTGGCTGAGAAGCCTAAAGTATCAGCTTTGTTTGTGGTAAGAGCTTCGATGTCAGTAAAAGACATGTTTAGTTAGACTATTTGATATGTGCCTCTACCTTGAGTTATGCCAAGAACAAATGCAAAAACAAAAAAGGTTGAAGGAGGGCACTACGTGGTGTGTCTTGTTCGTTAATCAATCTTAGTTTTCTCGTATCCATTAATGAAATTTTAGCCTGGGGCTACATGTCGTATAAAGGTCCTATGGCATAGGTACCAAATAATCACAAACAAAGAACAATAGAGTGGGTCCACTCTATTAAGACTGGTGCTCTCAGTTGGCCCTACAACAAGGGCTGTACACTTTAGCTCTATTAGTTCTGAGCTTGCGTAGAAGTTCCAATTAAATAATCAAATTCTGGATCATTTTCTTAAGAGTAATGTTTATTCCACATCTCTTGATTATTCTCTTTTACTGAATATTTTGTTTCATATCCAATGAGGACAAACATAAAATACTGGCTAGAATGGTTTGCACATTTTGCCAATGCATTTCGTTTTTTTTTTAAACCTTCATCAGGGCCGTACAACAACTTAAATGTGCCCAATAAATCACTCTGTTTCATATATAAATCAACATTAGATGAGCAAAATCATTCCACAATAATATGAGATTGAAATGCATAAATGAAGACACACATACCGGTTCCATGTTGTGTCAAAATATTCCAACGGTTGTAGTGGTGAAAATGTAGAAAAAACAGAAAAGAAACAATTTTTCTATATCGTCGGTATGACTAACGTTGCAATCATTGTTTAAACGTTAAGGAAATAAATAAAATGTACCTTCAGTTTCAAAGGACTCATAGATTCATAAAAGGAGAATCCAATCTGAGTACATATTCCTGTTGGCGTTACGTATATAGGCGTAAGTGAACAATAATGCGTTAAACAGCTAATAACTGCAAACAGGAAATGCATACATACCATTACTTAGCACAAAAACGCTCCGTGCTAGTCAGATGCGTTAGCAAAGCCGCGAGCACGAATGGGAAAAGAAGGGAAGTATTTAATTGTTGTCATGGAGACCCAAGGGCATCGCGTGGAGACACGTAAGCCTTGGGTCCCACCTCTGTGTGAGCACGGGAGGCGGGAATGTCTTCATGACAACGCTGAATGCTGTTGAAGTGAAACTACAGCAATTGCAAACAAGTGCAAACTAATGCAGAAATATTGTTTGGAACAGAACCGATGCTAAGAAGGGAAGTATTTAAGTGTTGTCATGGAGACCCAAGGGCGTCGCGTGGAGACACGTACGCCTTGGGTCCCACCTCTGTGCAAGCACGGACATCTGTTGTTCCAAACAGACATCTGTTTGAAGACGAATTTGAGAACAGTTGCAAAGGTGATACTCATTCGATTTTGAAGTGCATAGTATACATTCTTAGCTTCTTGGAGTGCTCTCCTCTTGCTAATTACTCTTGCTGGTGGGACTTGAAGCACTTGGATCTATTTGCCTCGCCAGTGGAATCGCCTTTCGGGCCCTGATCACTAACATTAATCTATCACATCTAGTAACATTTCCAATATGCCATTTGCTCATTTAGTTTCTATAGATTCTAGTACTACTTTAAAGATTCAGTTATTGGGGGTCAATTTGCCTTCTGATAGCATCTTTCTCTCCCATAGCTTGGCAGGCGTAGACTAAACCTCCTGGTTCGCCTGATAACTGTCTTTTAGACCTGTGACAGAGTGATCTCCCAGTCACCACCACCACGAGGACCTCAGAGTGATATCACCAGGTGTTCAAATCTAAGACGGCGAAGAACAACATAAGGGCACGTTTCTCAAACCATTTTGAAGATCCAAATAAATAAGAAACACATCTTCATAGAGAGGAAACCTGCAGCGGATCTGGGAAACTCCAGTACAGATGAAAGGGAAGAAAGACTGCAGAGAGAAACATATCACCCCCACAGAAATACATTCCCAATCCTGATAGGAGACTAGGAGTCCTGCAACTCGGTGCCATTTAAAAATATGTATCTTTATTATTTTAACATATCATAACATTAACCATTCTCAACATTATCCGCAAATCTCATTTGCTCAATAGTTTAAACAGAATTCAGTAAATTAGTTCCCCCTTCCCATTTTCTCAAACTCAACTCTTTGAAAAACTGGTCAGCATTTCGTATGTGGGAGATAGACATAGGTACAACACACATCTATTTTTCTATATCAAAAAGAATGACTTTAGGTGACACATATCAATTAGTATATTTAAGTATTTCCTGTATATATATATATTGATCAGCTAGTTCAAGGTGGCTGATCGTCTGATGTGTAGAGCAATGACCACGTTAGTAGGTTCCGAGTCATCACCACATCTTCATGCACATACTCTCCTTTATTGCTGCTATGATGCCATGCAGTTGTTTTTGTTTTGGCCCATATTTTAAGGTCTGCTAATTATTTATTTATATTAGGAGCTTCCTTGCCCTCTCCATTCAATCGCTATACTACGGTTGGCCGATATAAAGGCTAAGTCAACAAATGTTATCTTGTGCTTGAAGGCTTGTGACCTCAGTAAGCATGCTTGGGGCTAGAGGCCTTGGATCGTTATGCCTGTCTTTTTTAGTTTACAATAAATGGCATTCCAGAATTTTTGAATTACTTAGCAGGTCCAGAATACACGTAGCAAGTCAGCTTTGGGTTGTTCACATCTGTAATTGGACGTATATTTGGAAGCATATTAGAGAGTCTGTGTGGGGTAAATTGAACAGCGCAAGCTGAAAGCTTTCTGACATGATCAATGTACGTTCCCACACATTATCTGTAAATCTATTGCCCATGTCTTGTTCTCAATCTGCTCTTACTTTCAAGTTTCATGTGTCTACTAATGGAAGCACAATGTCATAAATGCTGGTCAACTTTCTCCCCCCTTCTGCTTTTCAAATAATGTTGACAACAGCATGCCAGCTTCCGGTTCCCTCAGGAGTGAAGTCCATATTTTCCGTGCCCTTCTAGTTAGTGTTTCATATGTCAGGAATTGGCACACTGAAATGTCATAGCGATTTCTGTAAGGGCCTGTTCAAATGCATCTCCCCAAATTGATAATCCCCTTATCTTCCCACCCCCTAAACTCTGGGATTCAAATGTAAGAGGTTCAGATTAATGCCCAACCTTCCAGCCATCACTCCTTTTGTTTACTTTTAATGATGTGCCAGCTTTGCTAATTGTTAGGAAAGATTTTCTTTTTTTTTACTTTTGTGCCATAGTTTCATATGGAAACCCATTCTTTTTGCTCTTTTTTTATCCTGTCCTGACCTTTTGAATGGAAGTAACGCATTCACCTTCACTTCCCTTGCCTTTTGCTCATTGTTGTGGGGAAATTGTTCAGTCTTTCATACTATCAGTACTGGGAAACTGTTTCCCTTTTTAATTATTGCACACATCACCTTACAATGCAGTGCATCGTGAACACTTTTGTATTACCCTAGCTTTTTACACATTGGATTTTTAGTTACTTATATATGTGTCTGAGGACAAGCTGGTGGCAGCAGATATATGTTTACCATTTTTGCATTATTTTTAGTGTACACATTCCTGTTTACCGCG
Organism: Ambystoma mexicanum; assembly: GCF_040938575.1. Lineage (NCBI taxonomy): Eukaryota > Metazoa > Chordata > Amphibia > Caudata > Ambystomatidae > Ambystoma > Ambystoma mexicanum. The sequence goes on along the minus strand of NC_090930.1, from coordinate 1,044,827,003 downwards.
TAAGGCTACTAAACATGGCTAGTGACATAACACAGCCATGCCATGCGATTTTCGCTGGTTTCTTTGGCCATATTGTTGTTTGGCCTTCCTCCTGCCCTGCCAGATCCCAAAAGTCCTTATAATGTCATGAACTTGGCCAGGAAAGCTGCTGCTTTCACGAGATAGTGATACCTTTGTGTTTGTTTGGTACAGGAAGGGGGTGGTACTGTCTGGTACCATTCCACATCCTTGGTGCCAGAAAGTCAAAGTGTGGGGAAAATGTGAAACCAGTAGGACCTCGCCAACCATTTCAACAGATCATCGTTGGAGCCAACATTTATTTGAAGAACAGCCTGATGTAGATCTGAAGATGACACCTGAAGTGGCATCCCTTCCAGTAGTCAGCTCAAGGAGGTCCTGCTCCCCTGCTCCTCTGCTGATCTTCAAAGACCCTGAGTGGTGCTTCAGCCTTTGGACTAGTGGGAATCATACACCATCTGGACGTTTAGCGAATGGTACTGTTTCCTGTTGCGGTATACCACCTCAACGGCATGCCGCACCACCGGCTCAACATGTGTGCAGTCTATCGCACCAATGATGTTTGGAGTGCCTGCTTTCGCATGGAATGCGACTTTGGTCGCGTTGACCTCCGCTGCGGTCCGTGGCATGCTGATGTGGTCACGTAAATGTTTGAGGAGTGCCTCAAGTACCTGTGTCAGCACACAGGAGAAGCAGGGTTGTGATATCCCGTGCAGTTTCCCCACTGTGTGCTGATAGGTTCCTGTTGCCAAAAAGTGGAGCACACACACTAACTTCAGCATGGGTGTGGCGGGCTGTACATATGTTAATGACACTCACGAGGTTGTTGTGTATGAGGTCCACTAGTGCAGTGATGGTGTCCGTGTCCAGCCGGTACAGAGTGTGGATTTGTGCTGGGGTTAGGGTGAATGGGCTGACACGTTGACGGGGGATTGTTGGGAGCCTGCGGGGCACAATGAATGGTCTGCACATTGGGCATGTGCTGTCCCCTTCTCACCCGCCTTCTCCTCCAGCGCATTTGCTGCATGGCCTGGCTCACTGCCTCCTCATAGAGTAGCTGTTACTGCATGTACTCCTGCTCCAGCAGAGCTAGTGCTAGTGGTAGCATTTTTGCTTTGGGAGGTGTGTGGTGTGTGGGTGTGCTGCCTTTATGCTGTGCCTGGGTTTCAATGGTCTCCAACTGTGCTGATTTTGTACACCTGTGGCAGGTTTATGCTCACCTGATCCCTGTTAACGCCAGTCCCGCAATGCCGCTATTTAAGGCATAATTCTTGTCGTTTTCACCGGTATGTTCATGCCGGTATGTGCACTGGTCTGCGGCATTCCGGTGTCTAAGGCACGGCAGGCATCTATCAGGGCTGATACCGGCATTGGGGATGCCGCTCACGAAGGGGCCATTGCCGGTGCCAGTGGCACCCCCCTCACGGTTCCTAATGATCCGGTCCTGTAAACGATGCGGTATTCCCGTACCGGTATCGATTTTTCCAGACCGACAAGCTTGTAATGAGACCCAATGTCTAGTTTTGTCCAGCCATGACTCTGTAGGTCAGCCAGGTCGAGTCAACACATAGCCCAACATTTCAGGGGATGTGGGGGGGGGTATCAAGGGTCGGACTGGGAACCAAAAGGGGCCCTGGACATTTTTTTCAAAGTGGCCCCATAGTTCGCCAAACGAGCGAGCGCAGCCCGTGATCCCAAACCTTCTATGAGGGTATTGTGAGTATCCCCTCACAATACCCTCATAGAATACCCTCAATGTTGAATAAAATTGGCAAGAATCCGTGCATTTAAAGTGTTTTAAACATATATGGATAAAAAAAATCATGTTTTAAATAAGTTTATGATCTCTCGAAGTAGATCTTGAATGATAGAGGGACCTGGGACATTACACATTTGCAGATGAGAAAAACAAATGAATCCGGTATTAAAGGTTCCCAGACAACATGCATGACTAACCCATTTCATCATATTCCCGTGCTGGGAAGGGCACACAGATAGAAGGCATTCTTAAACGAGCGTTGGCAATACAAACAGTCTTGGCTTTTGTGTAGGCATGGGGAAGGCATTTTCTAGTCACTGCAGTAGTGGAATTAACTGTCCATTGATGGTAGCAGCTGAAAATTGATTAGAGTACCTGGGCATATAATAGCACTGCCTACTGAATGTCTAATATGTACACAAGCTGTTGGCTTTGCCAATGCTTGTTTTAACAGGTCTTCCGTGAAGTGCTTATAAATCGAGTGGCTGAAGGCAGACCTGTTTGACATTTTTGTTTTACCAGTGTACTTTTACAGTTCCAATTAAGTCATTAACTCTCAGAAGACTGCTTTGAGAAAACATTGGCAGAGACTTTAAGCACAACGTTTTAAGGTAAGGTTTGGTAAAGCTTCCTCAAATACATCCCAGAAGGACGTGTTTTGGATGGAGAGGGCAGGGACGTCATTTCACCAAAATGCCTGGGGTAGCGGAAGTGACATCACATGACCCTTGACTCCTGATGACAATACAGGAAGTGATGTCATTTGATCCCACCCCGAAGTGATATCGCGCAAAGTGATGGTACACGACCTTTCACCCATTGACAAAACAGGAAGTGGCATCACATAGCATTGTACACTACGGAATATATGGTTACAATATCACTATAATGTGATGTACATTTCATACAAGAATGAATCGCCATATGTATCGTTAAGATCAGTGTGTATAGGCCCATATTTCAAATTATTGTGAATGCAAGCAGACTTCCATGACCAAATGATAATGATGTGTTATTATATAGCACTTACGCTTAAGCGCTTTCTATAGAAAAAATATACACTCAATATCACCCAACCTGTGTTGGTACTCATCTATCGACCTCAGAAGGATGAAAGGCTGAGTTGAGGCGTTTAAGAACAGACTAAATCAGTGACTCACCCCCTGAAGTGTGCCTGAAATAAACCTAGCAATTATTGTATAGAATTCCAGAAACACAGATTTTATGGCATTCCTATTCTTTCTTATTTACGGTCAGTGCTGAAAGTGTTAGACTTGTGGCACTCCTGTTCTTCTTTTTCTTCTTTTTTTAAGGGGCCTGAACAAGAAAGCCAGCCACTCCAGAAGTAAAGAGCCACATGAGGCTGGCCACAGCCCAGGAGCTTGCATAAAAAATAACAAAAAACATTTTTTAAAAAGTTTTTTTAGAGTTTGCAAGGGAGACCCCAGAGGTTGCAGTTGCGACCTCTGGCGACCCCTAAATGAAGTCCCTGGGAGATGGGCAGAAAGCAGGTTGAAAAGGCCATGGGCAGTCAATGGGTGGGTAAATAACCAAACAACATGTACAAACGTTGTTTTCCGCCTCATATGCCATTTCTCCTTAGCTGTGCTCCAGGGGCATTGCTAGGGGGGATGGGTTAGGGGGCTATAGCTGTAGCCCCGGATAGAATCTCAGGAGCTACAACCAAAAGGCCAGCTAGTCCCCAGTCCTGACAGTTCCGACATTAGCGTAGCCCCAGGTCATTTCCAGACCTAGCAACACCCCTGCTGTACTTTAATGCAATAGTTTCAGTGGCTAGGTGGCACTTTAGCCAAAACTAAAAAAAAGGTTGACTTGTTATGAGATACGTGATTCATGCCAGTGAAGCGCCTCCAGTGTCCCGACAAAGTGGCTCAGCGCCTATGCATTCAACCATAGTGGTACGCTTATCAGTGAATCCACTTTGCCAATGTCAACGTATGTGCCCGTTGCACTTTTGGTTAAGGTAAAATCTGTATTGAAAGTTTGGGGTCTCATTCATCACCAAACAATCAGCGAAAGAGGTGTTTTTCTTACTTGTGCTCGTTTCACCTTTTTGACTCGGATTAGAATGCTTTTAATGTCCAAATGTGTGATGCTGATAGGCTGCCACATATGTGTAGATTAATGAATATGTATACACTGGTTTATAGTGGACAGGTTGATCAGCTGATGAAGGTAAAATGTCCACCAGACCCCAGTGGGTGACAGCCAGGTTAATAAAATCTCATTAAGGAGTACGACCTGTTCAATTACATAGGATTTATTCGGATTCATTTTTGATTGTGTGCTGGTTAAAGATGCAATTTCCCACTGCCTGGACAGAATTCTAGTGGCGTATCAAGATTAAAGTTAACGCTGAGGTGCCCATAGAGATGGAGACAAGAAGACGGCCCTCCATGGATCGCATAATGCATGTTTACAGGATGTTGAGCTTTTCAGTAGGCACTTTTTGGTTGTTAAGGATTTCAATCAGGCGACGCACACCTTAGTCTCGGCCCAGTATGCAGCGCACGACTGAAATGCTTATGTTTTCAGATTAGACTCAATATTGAGATGGTACCACTCATATCACACCCCTTTTTCAAATACCCTGAGTAACAATGGACCATGAACCAGGCCGGTTGGTAAAATATAATATTTATTTATTTATTTTAAAATTCAAAAGAAATCATACACATTTTTAATATGGAGCAGCAATCACCAATGGGGTGATAAGAACAATAGGAATGTAAACAATGCACTTAGTTAACCTTCTATTGATACATCTACAAAACACCAGGGAATAGGAGCACTTTTTGATTTTAGGCAACATAGCACTCAAGTTATAATTTCCCCCTGCAAGGTTCCCTCAACCCACAAATAATCAATGCTGAGTGGATCAATAGAAGCAGCAGGTAATCAGGAATGACAAATTAAAAACAGAATTGGCATCCGACTTTCCCTCCCCAAACAAGAGAGAAAAACTGATTTTAAACCCTGGTCATGCTAAAAATGACACTCGGAAATGGATGAATAAATTAATGAATGTGTAAAAACCTTGAAACAACTGTTATTCCTCACTACAGCAACCATGTGGAAGTACAAACGATCACAAGCAAAGTATAACCAAGAGCATACAGTTCAAAGTCCCGCCTGAAATTACCAAAACGGTTTTTAATAAAAGTCTCTAGCTGGAAAATTGATGAGTTATGCAAGCTCTAGTGAGGTTCGTTTTTAGGAAAATAGAACAGTGAAAAACAGAAAAGCGGCTTTAAAATGGATTACAAATTTTACTTAAACTGGATTTAATGACAAAAAAGAGAGAATAGTGTACCTCCAGTTACGCGGCTGTTGTAACCCTTCACGTGGTGTACCCCGTTTCCTTTATGGAAAATGTATTTATTTAATCAAAATCGCTAATGGCTTATGTTCTATGCAAAACGAAAATGAAGGGAAAATCGGCGCTGACACTAGGAATCAAAGGCAGGGTTTCACATATAATGCTGACAATTTTATCCAGATATCGGGATCTGAATAGGATAGCTTAGAGATTGGATAGGACAAAGCAAGGCAAGGTATACTATGAATTTCTATGGTTCCTATTGATACTCACGGTCCACTTTTTGGTTTTAGGGTTTTGGACAGTCAGCGCTCTGGTCACCTCACGGGTCTGACCTAACAAAGGACAGCCGGACACAATCAGCGGGACAGGATCAGCTGGGCATGGACTGGTTACCGGGTAGCACTTCTGGTCACTGGATAAGATAGGGTATGTGGGCAGCAGGATGGCAGCAGCATGCAGTGAATGGCAGCAAGCCAATCTGGATCAGGATGCCAAAAGTACCACAGCTTTCTCCTTGTTAATGTGAGATTAGTGGGTTTTGAGTATTGTAGGCCTGGCTGGAGCAGGATCAGCAATGCTTGGGTGTTGCAATGGGCCTGGAGTAAGATCAGCAAATCTTGGCCTTGTATTTGGGATCTGCAGTCTGGATAGATGACGGGTACAGGAACGCAGCGCAGGAAATCAGGAAGAGTGTCTGTCTCTAGGGTCTTGTCAGGGACCCTTATTTATAATGCAAAATGACATCATCAAAGTATAGGCTTGGCAGGGTTAACTCTGCACGCCCCTAAACTACTTGTATTGGGCAGGGGTGCCAGTCACCGACTTGCTCCCAGCTGGTTGGATTTCTAAGGGAATGATGTCAGGTTTATAAGGTGAGGTTTACAATGTCCAGAAACTCCCACATTTACTTGACTGACAATCTGATTTAGCCAAAAACATACATTTCTACAATTGCAATCTCTTGGCAAATTATCCACACAGGTTACATATTATGTGCAGCACACATCAGTCCAATCCTCAAGTCTGTGCAATCTTGTTTTGCTCTTTTACCAGTTTTTCACAATTTTCAATGGGATTTATATTACTCAAAATTCTACAACTTTATACAAGGGTGGGGATTGCCATTAGGGATGTGTGTATGTGGATGCTTTTCTTTTAATCCAACATATATCATTTCTGTCACCAAGTGGCTTAACATTCTACCAAGTTTTAAAATAAAGATCACAAATTCACATTTACACTGCGAAAATCCCACATTTATACAAAGTTCTTCTGCTGAGGTACAAGTCTTTAAAATTTCCTTATGAATTAGTCTTTAGAAACAAATGGGAGTCACTGGATCATTTTTCTTTCTTTTCAGCTGATACCACCTGGCATTTCCTTCAAAGTAGGAAGGGGGTTTCTCATCCTTCATTGAGGTTTTATGGTCTCTCACACTTCAGCTTCCTTCCCTGTGAGTTTTATTGTCCTGGGTCCCAGCAGAGACGAAGGTCTGTCCCACCCTATAATTATCAGGGGGTTGCCAGGATCTGCTGAGACAGATAGCCCTCTCTTTTGGCAGAAAACCTGTTTTTCAACTTTGCAACTCCAGCCACCCTTGTTTTAAAATCCTTCCTTTTCTGATGCTAAATCCAGAATTAAACAAGCCTGTTGCATAAATAACGAATCTAAGTTATTTGGCTGCGGTAGAAACTACCGCGGCCGAAACATTTGCATGGGAAAGGTGCGAACTACCAAAGGTTTGCACCTTTCTCATGCGAACACACATACATACTCACACAAACACCCACAACACACCCATAACCCCCCTCCACCCACACCCTCAGCACACCCCCACACACACCCCCAACATAAACAAACCCCACTTACCTTCATCTTCACGCTGGGTTCCTGCAGCGTCAGTTCCCTTTCACTTCCGTGATCGGGAACCGGCGCCACAGGGTCCTTTTCTTTTTTTTTTAAACGGAAGGTTTAAAGTATACCATAAAGTATAGTGAGCAGGGCGATGCGGGGGACACCCCCGCAGCCCCCGTTTCTTTTTTTTTTTAAATGGAAGGCTGCGGGGGTGTCCCCCCATGAAGTGTAGTGAGCGGGGCGATGCGGATGACACCCCTGAAGCCCCAGTTTTTTTTTAAATTTCTGCACTCACAAGAGGGGACTCACAAAATAATCTCAAAAGGAGGAGGTGCTACTGTACGCTGTGGGGCTACACTGCTGTATACTGTAGCATTATATTGCACTCTGTCACGATTTACTACACCAGGACTTTAAGTGCTGCAGATAAGAAACAGTGAAATTAAACGATTTGCCCAGGACCACACATTTTGATTGTACCAGCAGTGTTGCAGTATGCGCTTAGTTATGTAGACGAGACCACCCCTGTTCATTTGTACATGCTCTTCTTAGGCCACGCCTTCAAGTTTTAGGCCACGCCCATCAGGCAAGCCACACCCCAAAGGAGGGCCCCCCTCAATTTCTTAACCCACTTAAAGCACTGATGGTGAGAGATCAAGGGAGTTGTAGTCCAAAACATCTGGAGAGCCACAGGTTGCAGGCAGCAGATCCCTACTAAACTGTCCACTCCAGAGGTCCTCTCAAGTGCCACCCTGTAGCCCCAGAGACTTATAACACAGTCCAATGCTCCCATCATCAGGCGCAAAACAGCATATTTAAACGCCCCCGGACTGCAGTAAAGTAAGCCACCCGCAATATGTGCATGCAAGCAAGCACAAATGCTTTCGAAGCTGCTGTTGAAATCAAACGTCACTCTAAAAGTATGCTGTTGCACCCTTGGGATGTCTTTGCACATGCATCCCTTGCAAGCATGCTAATGCAATGCCACAGCTTTGTTCCAACGGACAAATTAATGGCCTTTCTATTGATCGGAGTATTTCACTGCATGGTACCACTAAAAACATGCAAGTGCACTCTCTAGCGCCTAACAGACCAGGCTAGTGCACTCTCTAACTCCCAATAGACCGCACTAGTACACCCGCTGACTACCATAGGAACACACTGCATGTGAATGCATCCTCTGACTCCCAAAAAAGACACACAATTATTGCACTTCCCGGCTCCCAGAATAGGAACATGAACTTGCTGGGCATCAGTGCAATACTGTAGTGCACAGTGGTTGTCAACCCAAAACACTACTGCAAATACTGGATGACACTACAAGGGGCTGATTCATGTTTTGTTTAGCGTCAAAATACAAGACCTGTCTGTCTCCCAATAAAACTGAGTAATTAACTGCCTGTCTCCTAATGCAGCTCGTAAAGGATCTTTGACTCCATTCAACATGCCAGCGAACCTAGGGCTCTCAATTCAACACGTTAATGGATGGCACTTATATATCATTTTTTTTTTACTTTTTAACAACGCTGGGCTGGGGGGGTCCGGCCATGGCTCACATGTGTTGCACGCTGAGTAAGTTAAGAATCCCATTGGTAAATTCCAGGCCGCCAGAAAGGGGGTTACAAGAGGCTGTGCCCAATCATGGCGCTAGACCATGTGTACGAGTGCAAGGGAATTGGAAAGATTGATTAGCCTGTGCAGCTCCCGTCCCAAATAAAAAAAGCATATTTTTGCACCTGAAGTTCAAGTGAACAAATAGAAACTGTAGGCCAGCAGCAAGCAGGCGGCAAGTGCTGCCTGAACTCGCCTCGCCCTCGTCTTCGGACTCGGAGCAGAAGTGCACTTTTTGGCTTACTGCACAAAAAACCCAGACTCTCTTATAGTGGAAAAGGTCACTTTAATGTGACAGGCCAAAGCTTACAAATAACTGCTTACCTGGCTACATGGCCTTACAGATTAACAAAATATTTTAAACAACCAATTCATAATTCAACACTTTCATTTTCCCCAACAAATAAATAATTAAATAGTTCCACTTCCTCCCTAACTATCCCTTGGTCCCTACCGTCTCCTTACTACTTCTCAAGGCATCCTGCTTTCTCCCCGGGGCCATGCTCTCCAGTTTCAATACCTGTTCCCCCAGGGTAGCCCGTTTGTGCAAATAGCACCACCCCATCCTTTCCCGCACCATTCCCCCATTGTGCTTTCCTCCCCTTACATCTAAAGGGGCCATGCCCCCTGCAACAGAAAAACCCTCCACCGAGGTGTTCTTTCTGCCCCACCCCTACCTTTCCTTTCTACTTCCAACCTCTTACTATATCTCCCACCAGCAAGGTCAAATCCGCCAGATAATAACTATTCCCGAAAACTGACAAGTGGACAACATCCTCTCTGAATATCATGAAGCCTTCATAAACTATTTCTTTGTGGTCCAAAACCTTTACCGCCGCCGAAGCACAACATTTTACCATCTCTCTGTTTATTCCCTTCCTTTCCCGTTCTATCACCCCCTCACTTCTCGCTCCCCTCCAAACTCTCTGTGGCAGCAACTTAGTCGAAACTGCACATGCTTGAGGCCACATTTCTCAGACGCATACCAAATCCCTTTTCATTTTTCTAAGAAGAGCTACACCTGTATCTCTTACCATGTCATTTTCTCCAGCATGAATGATCACCCCCTCTGGAGACCGATAGCGTTCCCTCAACCCTGCCAACATAGGCAGTAGCTGATCCCAGCGAAACCCCCCTAAACCGGACCATCTTACAAATGCCTCTTTATAGCTGCAACCCAATTGCCTGCCAAAAACCCTTTTCTCTGCTTCCTTCCCCGACCACTTAACAATAGAGTGGTCCACCATCCAAATTTGCGGCATCTCCCCTGGTGTCATGATGCCCTCTCCCGGGGAGCCGGTTCAAACCCGGCGTCCCCGAAAGCGGACATCCAGTCCCCAAGGAAGGACCCAGCAACCCCATATAGGGGCCCTTTGGACAGTGTCCATAGGCGCCAGGCTCATTATGGGAATGCTTGGGTGCACTTATCTGATGCAGACCATGCTGCAGGATCCCGGCCTCCTTGAGGCCTGAAAAGAACTACTTTACCTGTGGGACTAATTTACCATTCGGGCGTGGTCGGGGAAGGATACATACCTGATTGGAGGAAGGATACATACCTGGAACTTCTTCCAAGGCTATTTAAACCCCACCCGAACAGCCACACGTGCTTCGCGTTGTTCTGCATCTAGCAGCTGGACGCTCACAGTGTCTGCTCCTGCATCCTGACTTCTGCCACGCCTGCCAGCATCTGGATCACCTGCAAAGGAAGAGAAGAAGAGAACAGAAGAAGGAAAAGTCCTTACCTGCTAAATCCGCATCCCGGAGACATCTCGCCGACAATCCTGAAAAGGAAGACTTTAATTTAAAAGCTCATCTCGTCGATCGCTGCAGCGCCGCATTCCACTCACCTTTACAGGGCACCTCCATGTTCAGCAGCGATCATCCGCATCCGCAGTCACGCCCCAGCGCCTAGGGAGAAAAAGACCAGAACAAAAGGTGAGAGAGAGAAGGGAATAAGGAAAGCTAAATCTCCATGTTAAGACTTACCTGTTGATTCATTCCCTCTTCATTTCGGGTCCGCGCCGCATCCTGGCATTTCCGGACCCCGGCCCCTAAGGGGAAAAAGAGACATCAGCGTTAATGAGCGAATGAAAAGACATTACCAAAAAACGCTCATTAAAGACTTACCTGATTTCTACAAGGATTTCACCTCTCATCTCGGGTCGGTGCCTGTTCCCCGGCATTCCGTACCCCGGCCCCTATGGGGAAAAAGACACTAGCATTAGTACATTAATGCATGGACACAAGGGGAACCTCTTATCAAAAAACTTACCTGAAAGCCAAGCAAGTTTGGTTCTCACCAATCCGAAAATTCCAGTGAAGTAACTGGATACCAACGCGCCCCTGCATCAGAAGCAGGATGGAGAGCTCATCCTTCCAGAGCCTAAGGTGAGACGCTACGAGAAAACACAGAAGGGTTTCAAGGAGGGTGAGAGGGGAAAGTGGGAGGCCGATTGCATTACCCCACAGACAGTTAATCCCCTATTTTCGCCTACAAAGGATACTTCTGCGAGCCAGACAAGCCAGATTTGGGGGCCCGGTCCAGTCCGTCTTCCGAACCCTGCGCATCACCTTAGAAGAGTTCGCAGCAGCCCAGACCTGGTCAGCGTCTCCGTGGGAGTCAGGTGAGCGTTACAGAACGTGAAGCCTTCCTACAATTTCCCACCCGGACGCTATGGAGACTTCCGAAACTGATCAGTTGGCCCAATTACTGGGGGAATTACGGGCCGAAGTACATGCCGCTCGTCAAGAGACTAATGCCCTCAGGAGGGAATTAATAATATCAAAGGAAAGAATTTATGACCTGGCTAGACAGCTTTTGCAAGGTCAAGCTGGGCAAACTCCTCTACCCGGTTCCGGAGGGAACCCCGCTCTTGTGGTTTCCAGTAACCCTGTGCAGATTAATCTACCTGGAAACATGCCGCTGGCCCCACCCGAACGCTTTGCTGGGGACCCCAAACGATTCGCCGTATTCATGAATCAGTGTCGTTTGCACTTCCCATGCAGACCTGTGGCCTTCCCTAATGATCAGACCAAGGTAGCCTTTGTATTGTCATATCTCAACGGCTGCGCTGCTGATTGGTCAGTTCCACTGGTTACTCAAGATGACCCGATTCTCCGTGATTTTCAAAGGTTTCAAGCAAGCATGGAAAGGTTATTTGCTCGACACTCTCAGGGGCAGGCTCTGGATGACAAACTTCTATCCCTGCGACAGGGCAATCAGGACCTCCTATCCTATATTGCAACCTTTAATAGACTAATTGTGGAAACGGGATGGCCAGAGGATAAAAGAGCCACGTTGTTTTATCGAGGCCTTCGCGGAGAACTTAAAGATGTCTTGGTCCAAGTTGTAAATCCGCCCCAAGAATGCACAGTATATAGACTTAGTGGTCCAATTGGATCACAGACTTCAAAACAGAAAAGCAGATCGGTCCAGGTTTGAGACCCGGGTGTTGGTCAAGACCCATGCTAATCCCAAGGGAGTTGATGTCTCTGAGCCTATGCAAATTGGAGGGGTTAAAGGACCCTTAACTAAAAAAGAACGTGAAAGGAGGCGCCAGTTAAAATGATGTCTTTATTGTGGGAATTCTGGACACTTTCTACGAGATTGTCCGGCAAAACCGCCCCGAAAGGTGGTAGGAGCCGCTGATAAAAACAATGAAGACTCTGTTTCGGGAAACGACTCCCCCCGACAAGTGTAGGGGTCCGCTTGCCGAGCTTGAAAACTAACTCTCAGACCTCGCATTTCATTGTGCCAATGGTTCTCGTAGATCCAGAACAGCCTAAGCGGTTGCATGCAATAAAGGCATACATCGATAGTGGGGCTATTGGAAACTATGTGGATCGTGAATTGGTCTCTAGGATTAACCTCCCTCTCCGTCCTAAAACCAGCAAAGATGTCATCACCACAGTCGATGGAACTGAAATTGCCTCTGGACCGGTAACACATTCCACTACTGAGGTGACTCTTATTGGCCCCAACGGCCATCGGGAGGGTGTTGTGTTTGATGTAATCAAGGCTCCACAGTTTCAGGTTATTCTTGGAATCCCTTGGTAAGAGACACATAATCCTCGAATTGATTGGCGAGCTAAGAGAATAACCTTCCCAGATTGTACACAAACCTGCTACCCAGAAAACCTGAAGATTAATCTAGCATCTGTAACCTCTGCCTCCATGCAACTACCTCCGGAATACCAAGACTTTCAGGACGTCTTCCAAAAGGAACAGGCCAACACGTTACCTCCTCACAGATCGTACGATTGCCAAATCGATCTGGTGCCCGGTGCACAACCCCCTTGTAGCAGGATTTATGCCCTTACCGAACCTGAGAATCTGCATTTGAGACAATATTTGGATCAATACCTAGCTAATGGTTTTATTCGCCCGTCAAAGTCCCCGGCATCCTCGGCTTTGTTCTTCGTGCCCAAAAAAGAAGGCGACCTTAGAACTTGTATCGATTACTGCGCATTGAACCAGATAACGGTTAAAAACCGTTATCCTCTGCCTCTGATCCCTGAACTCCTTGACCAGGTGAAGGACGCTTGCATATACACCAAGTTAGATCTCCGGGGGGCTTATCATCTGGTACGAGTTAAAGAAGGCGACCAATGGAAAACTGCCTTCCGTACTAAATACGGATTATTCGAGTACCAGGTGATGCCTTTCGGATTGTGTAACGCGCCAGCTGCCTTCCAATATTTCATGAATGATGTCCTTCGGGAACTCATCGATGTTTGTGTTGTCGTATATATCGATGACATTCTGGTGTACTCCTCTTCGGAATCTGATCACAGAAAACACGTCAGGGCAGTACTTGAAAAACTGCGCCAACACAAACTATTTGCTAAATTGGAGAAATGTGTTTTCCATACCACAGAAGTGAGTTTCTAGGTTTCATCCTGACACCCAAAGGAGTCCGAATGGACTCAAGAAAAGTGGATGCCATCCTCAAATAGCCATCACCTAGCTCTGTAAAAGGGGTTCAAAGCATGCTTGGCTTTGCCAATTTCTATCGCAGGTTTATCCTGGAATTTTCACACCTGGTACAACCCATTACTGCACTCTTGAGGAAAAATAAACGTTTTGAATGGTCTGAAGAAGCCGAGCAGGCCTTTCAGGATTTAAAAGCTAAGTTTACCTCCTCACCTATATTGAAACACCCGCGTCCAGATCTCCCTTATGTTGTCGAGACTGACGCATCCAGCCTAGCCATGGGAGCTGTCCTGTCCCAAAGAGATCCTGAAACCAACCAACTGCATCCCGTAGCATTTTGGTCCAGAAAATTCTCGGCACCCGAGGTTAATTATGCAATCACGGACAAAGAACTGTTAGCCATTAAGTCCGCTTTTAAAGCCTGGCGGCATTATCTGCTTGGCGCTCGACATACCTTCACAGTGATCACTGATCACCGGAATTTACAGTATTTGAAAACCGCCAAGGCTCAGTCATCACGGCAGCTCTGATGGGCTTTGTTTTTCGCTGAATTTGATTTCGTGATTACCTATCGACCTGGCTGCAAGAATGGCAAAGCAGACGCCTTATCCCGAATTGGAATGGGAGAATCTGATACAAACTCAGAACCAGTACCAATAATTCCCGAACAGAGGATTCTAGGCATGACTTTGTTACAGACGCTTGAAGACATCCAAGCCAGAGTGAAACAACTCCTGGACCCTACAACCTTACAGGAATGGATACAAAAGGAATCAGACTTTACCATAGATAATGGTTTATCTTATTTCCAAGGACACTTATTCCTGCCACATAAGGAATTACACGAACTAGTTATTTCCGGTTATCATGATACATTAATAGAGGGACACCCAGGTATTGCCAAGACAGAGGAAAAGGTGAAACGACAATTTTGGTGGCCCTCTTGGTGAAAAGATGTTAAATCTTTTGTGATGTCCTGTGGTGTTTGCGCCCAAAATAAAAGTCAAAAGAAAAGACCAGCCGGTCTCCTTCAACCTCTAGACATACCACCAGCACCCTGGCACACCCTATCAATGGATTTTATTACGGACCTGCCTCCTTGTTCGGGGTACAATACTATTCTGGTAATTGTGGATCTGTTTTCCAAAATGGCCCGCTTTATTCCTTTGAAAGGTTTACCTTCAGCTTCTGTCCTAGCCAAAGAATTCCTCGAAAATATTGTTCGGCTACATGGATTCCCATCTATACTAATCTTTGACCGGGGAAGCCAATTCATTTCCCACTTCTGGCGCAAATGTTGTCAAATGGCGCAGATCGACGTAAGATTATCGACCAGTCACCACCATCAGACCGATGGTCAGACCGAGAGGACAAATCAGACCCTTGAACAGTACTTACGGTGTATGTTACAGCAATCTGAAAGCAACTGGAAAGACATTCTTTGGATAGCCGAATACGCATATAAAAATTCGGTACACTCTGGAACTGGTCACAGTCCTTTTTATACTTTGTTTGGACATCACCCTCGAACCTCAAACATTGACTCACCTCAGAACCTCGGAATGCCTGCAGTAGAACATCTGCATTCTACAGGCAACTACGCATTTACAACAAGCCAAGAGAAAATACAAGGAGAATGCTGATCTACATCGGAGTGAAGCACCTCCGTATCAGATTGGGGATCGAGTGTGGTTAGCTACCAGACATTTACCACTCAAAGGGCCTCGAACTTTTAACCCAAAATATCTGGGACCTTATTCTATTACGGCAATAATTAACCCAGTGGCTGTTAAACTTGATTTACCAGCTAGTATGCAAATTCACCCTGTTT
The DNA here is from genome assembly GCF_040938575.1 of Ambystoma mexicanum. Taxonomy (NCBI): domain Eukaryota; kingdom Metazoa; phylum Chordata; class Amphibia; order Caudata; family Ambystomatidae; genus Ambystoma; species Ambystoma mexicanum. The sequence continues at coordinate 1,044,811,651 of NC_090930.1, read as the reverse complement.
TTCATGTGTCACTTCTGAAACCAGTGGTACCCGGAACCCGACTACTCAAACCTCCAGAACCTATACTAATAGATGGGGAGCCCGAATTCAAAGTGAAGAACATTTTAGACTCAAAAATGTTTAGGTCAAAACTGTTCTACCTAATTGATTGGAAGGGGTACGGACCTCAGGAGAGGTCGTGGGAACCCAGCGACCATGTGCATGCACCTCAATTAGTCAGGAAATTCCACCGACTCTTCCCAGACAAACCAAAACCCCCGGAGGGAACAACCTTGGGAGGGGCCTTGGGGGGGAGTGCTGTCATGATGCCCGCTCCCGGGGAGCCGGTTCAAGCCCGGCGTCCCCGAAAGCGGACATCCACTCCCCAAGGAAGGACCCAGCAACCCCATATAGGGGCCCTTTGGACAGTGTCCTGGCACCAAAAGACACCAGTCCTGGCGCCATAGGCACCAGGCTCATTATGGGAATGCTTGGGTGCACTTACCTGATGCAGACCATGCTGCAGGATCCCGGCCTCCTTGAGGCCTGAAAGGAACTACTTTACCTGTGGGACTAATTTACCATTCGGGCGTGGTCGGGGAAGGATACATACCTGATTGGAGGAAGGATACATACCTGGAACTTCTTCCAAGGCTATTTAAACCCCACCCGAACAGCCACACATGCTTCGCATTGTTCTGCATCTAGCAGCTGGACGCTCACCGTGTCTGCTCCTGCATCCTGACTTCTGCCACGCCTGCCAGCATCCTGGATCACCTGCAAAGGAAGAGAAGAAGAGAACAGAAGAAGGAAAAGTCCTTGCCTGCTAAATCCGCATCCCGGAAACATCTCGCCGACAATCCTGAAAAGGAAGACTTTAATTTAAAAGCTCATCGCATCGATCGCTGCAGCGCTGCATTCCACTCACCTTTACAGGAGGCCTCCATGTTCAGCAGCGATCATCCGGATCCGCAGTCACGCCCCAGCGCCTAGGGAGAAAAAGACCAGAACAAAAGGTGAGAGAGAGAAGGGAATAAGGAAAGCTAAATCTCCATGTTAAGACTTACCTGTTGATTCATTCCCTCTTCATTTCGGGTCCGCGACGCATCCTGGCATTTCCGGACCCCGGCCCCTAAGGGGAAAAAGAGACATCAGCGTTAATGAGCGAATGAAAAGACATTACCAAAAAACGCTCATTAAAGACTTACCTGATTTCTACAAGGATTTCACCTCTCATCTCGGGTCGGTGCCTGTTCCCCGGCATTCCGTACCCCGGCCCCTATGGGGAAAAAGACACTAGCATTAGTACATTAATGCATGGACACAAGGGGAACCTCTTATCAAAAAACTTACCTGGAAGCCAAGCAAGTTTGGTTCTCACCAATCCGAAAATCCAGTGAAGTAACTGGATACCAACACGCCCCTGCATCAGAAGCAGGATGGAGAGATCGTCCTTCCAGACCCTAAGGTGAGACGCTACGAGAAAACACAGAAGGGTTTCAAGGAGGGTGAGAAGGGAAAGTGGGAGGCCGATTGCATTACCCCGCAGACAGTTAATCCCCTATTTTCGCCTACAGAAGGATACTTCTGCAAGCCAGACAAGCCAGATTTGGGGGCCCGGTCCAGTCCGTCTTCCGAACCCTGCGCATCACCTTAGAAGAGGTCGCAGCAGCCCAGACTTGGTCAGCGTCTCCGTGGGAGTCAGGTGAGCGTTACACCTGGCCTCTGAGCAGCATCAGAAAAAGAAATTACAATATCACTTACAAATCACAACCATCCTACCACATGCTACACTCCAGAGATCCTCTGAAAACTTCCTTAAACGTCCCCTTTTCCCAAATCCCTGACGTACCCTTTGTATCTCCCGGACTCTCACCGCCCCAAACGATTCACTTTAATCTCCGATAAGCCCAGTCTACTACATTCAGATCTGCACCCATCCTAAATGAATGAGTTCCAAACTCCTCTGCCTTTTCCCCTACCGCTACCAGAACCTTTCGTAGCACCCCTAAAACTTGCGCCGCTGATACTACCGCCCCATCCTCATGCTGAAAGACCAAACCTGTCCTCCCCACAACGCTCCCTCTACACCAAACCTGTCTGAACCGGGCACAACTCCTTACTCCCCGAACAAGCAAAACCCAGGAGCCTTTTCCTTTTTGATCTGTCTTCGACCTCTTAATCTTGATGTCCAAGCATAACTTGGTAAAATGAATATTTTCCCAATGCAGACCACTTACCCCACTTTTTCCCCCCACCAGCTCAGAAACCCTAAAAGCCCCAAAGAATAGCCAAGTAAAGCAAGTCGCAAACAACTCTCCTTCCCAGGCCGACCAGCAAATACCCCCCACATCCAGAGACAACCTTGCTAGCAGTTCCGCCGATACCGGTCTCCTCTTGTCCTTTTCCCCTCTTACTTTCCCTTGCCCATCCTTCCAACATCCTGTTCGCCATTTCTCCCCCGCTCAGCTGAAAACCCCAAAACCATTTCCCATAGAACGCGATTTCCCGGTTATGTCCATGCACATCAAGAGGAAGTTAGTGACATCATCCCTTCTCCGCTCTTCCGCATCCTCCCTACCATTCCAACTACGAGTCCCCCCCCCCTATGAAATCCTCCCAAGCTCTCCTGTATGCCTCCCTAGTTGCCGAGGCAATCAAACCCTCCACCAATGCAAGCGCTCTCAGCTTCCTATCTTCCACAGCTCCTCCGGAATCCGCTGCCCCTCCTGTTCCGCTTCTGGAGCCAATCCACGGAATCTCTTCCATTGAAAACGAGATTATGCATCAGCAATGCCATTATCCTTCCCTGGCACATGTGTTGCCTTAAACACCACATTCCATTCCATGCAACACAGGACAAACTCTCTCATCAGTCTCGCCACCCTCTGATCCCTTGCTGACTTCCTGTACACTACATGAACCATGCATTCGTTGTCAATGTTGAAATTCACTTTCCTGTTCTGCAATTCCTTCCCCCACAACTCCAAAGCAACCAGCAAAGGAAAAAATTTAAGGAATGCTATGCTCATTCCTTCCTTCAACCAAAGCGATGGCTACTTCTCCACGCACCACTTTCCTCCCCAAAACAAACCAAAACCTCCTGCACCCGCTGCATCTGAAAATATCTGCACTTCCCATGACACCGGATCTCCCTGCAACCACATGGACACCCTGTTAAAACTATCAAAAATACACAGTCAAATCTAACAATCGTCCCAAACTGCTCCTGTTACCCTTATCCGATGATGTGGGCACTTTGCTCCCGCCATAGACCGCGCCATGTTTCTACAAAAAGTCCTCCCTGGGGCCACCACCTTGCATGCAAAATTCAAATGCCCCACCAGTCTCTGCATTTCCACTAGCATCATCTTCCGGGCCCCCACCGCTTTCTCCAGCAATCCTGCCAGTTTGCTCACCTTGTCGTGGGCAAGCGTGAGGTCATGGCCACTGAGTCTAGTTCAATCCTTAAAAAGGTCAACACCACTGCCGGCCCCTCTGTTTAGTCCTCTGCTATAGGCACACCCAATTCACCCATCAAGTCCTGAACCATGTTTAGCATCTCCCCGAACTCCCTCTCTCTGTCTGCCCGGCTAATGAACAGAAAATCATCTAGGTAATGCAATACCCCTTCCCAACCAGAACTGTATGAAAAAACCCACTGTAAAAAGGAACTGAAACGCTGAAACAAGGCGCAGGAAATTGCGCACCCCATTGGCAAAGCTTTGTCGATGTAGATGCGGTCCTCAATTTGCATTCCCAGCAACCAAAAATCCTCTGGGTGCACCGGCAACAACCTGAAAGCCGCCTTAATGTCACACTTGACCATGAAGGCCCCACACCCAGCTTTCCTCACCAAATTCACCGCCTCGTCCACACTTGCGTATACAACCCCCTACTCCTCCGGGGCAATGAAATCATTGACAGACATGCCCTCAGGCCCTGACAAGTGGTGTATCAATCTAAATTCCCCCTGGGCTTTCTTGGGTACAACACCCAGTGGGGATATCACTAAATCACCTGGCAAATCATCAAATGGCCCTACTATCCTCCCCTCTGCTATCTGCTTGCCCAATTTTTCTCTCACCACCTCCACATTTTCCTTGGCCGACTTAAAATTTTCCGCCCACCGCCTCACCCTTGGCCCCTGTTAACCCAACCTGAAACCATGACAAAAACCTTCTCCCAAAATCTGAGCCCCTTCCCTGTCCGGATAAAATTACAACCACTTCTCCAACATATCTACTTTAAGTGGCGTAAAAGCCTTTCTCCACAACCACTCTGCCAGATCCTCTCCCCCTCCCCCTCCCCCTGTCATCTTGTTGGAAACACTGCGTGATTGGGTGCTTCCCTGCACATTTGCTACATTCATGTCTGAACCTACATAAGTTCCTTGTGCAGCCGTCCTTGTTAAAGGCCCAACATGCCGCTGAGGGCTGCCCTCTGCCTCTTCTCCCCTTCCCCTCGTGGGTGGGGCGACCAAGAAAGGTCAGGAAAGGCACAGGCTAACCACTCGCTGTGTGCAATGTCGGGGCAGGCCCGTCGGTGCCATCCACTGCAGCCAAAGATCCATGTCTATTTCCCCCCAGACCACCTGGCTGTCTTCTGCCATCCTTGCTCTGGATTCTTCATCGTAACGCACCCACGCAAAACCCCCAAAACTTGTAAATGCCTTCCTAATAACATCCATGTATTTTAGCAGGGCCACGCATCGCTTCGGAAATTTCTCGCAATAGACACTGGCATAAATAATGAATGCCAACGTCCAATTTTCAATTGTCACTGGGACCCTTGGGCGCGAGGCCAGTTATCTCTCCTTTTCCTCAGAACCTTCCTTTTCTCTCACTTCCCTATGAAGCAGATTAAAAACATCCACAAATTCCCCTGCCTGAATCTTATCCTTTATCGCTGTCATCAAGTGCGCACACAAAGGTTTTGTGATGCCCATGTATGGTAGCTTTTTTCTCTTTGCCCTTCACCTCCACCTCTTTTTCTTTTGAAACCTGTACTTCGAGCACCAATGGCTCATCACCTTGTCCGTTTGTACCTCTACTGAGCAATTTCCCCTTTCTCCCACCAAGGCTCCAATACCCTGTACACCAATCTCTCTCTTTACCCCTTGCAATCCAGACCCTTCATTTCCTGCCCCCGTTCTCGTGTCACCCCTCTGCCATGCAGTTGACCAGTCTCTTTCCCTCTCACCTCTTTCCGCCCTGCCATCGCCCGTCTGCGGCCTGGCCTCCACTCTGATGCTCATCACTTTTCTTATTGAGCTCCTGCTGCGGGGACAAAACATGTCAGCAGTCTCACCCAGCCAATTATTCCCCCGACCGCTTGCCCCCCAAATCCCTTGCTCCTGTCTTTCACAATCCCACCTAAAACCCCTTCTCTCCTTCCCCCTCCTGCTTACTGCCCTATAACATTCATGCTCCCACTGCCCCACATATTCCTCCATCCCCACTTCGTCACCCATGAAATACCATTGCTGATGCAAGCTCATGCTCGGGTTGAGTAGATCCTCTTCTTGTGAGCCCGTGGCATCTGCCCCGCCACTCCTTTGGAGTCTTCTCGATGGGGCCGCAGAAACCCCTTCCTGGTCCTCTTCTCTCGGGCGAGGTGTGCTCTCCTCCACCCTGTGGTCTTCATCATTAGGGGCCGTGCTGCGCCCTCTAGACTGTCCTTGCGCCGTCTGAGGAGGGGCCGTTCCTAAACCCTCTCCATATTCATCCTCCGTAACAGCGGGGGCTGCTTTGCGCCCTCCGCCCGACATCCTCCTAGCCGGGGGGGCCGTTCCACGCCCCTCCCTAACCTCACTAATTGATGGTGACCTCTCTCTCCTCCTCCCACCTGCACTCTTCCACAGGTATTTACCCTCCTTTCCCCTCTGTCCTGTCCCCCCAAACTGCGCCCCATCACCCCCACCGTCGTGGCCCCCTTGATCTACCCCTTTTTGGACACTCCTAACATCCCCTACCTCCCCCTGGTCATTGTGCACCACATCCTTATCTGTCTCCCCACCCAAATGCACTTCTCCCCTGGATGCTCTCCTGTCAATCTCCCTCCTCATCTTCCTGCCCCTGGATTCCCAGGCCTCCCCTCTACCAGCCACAGGGGTGCAAGCCACCACTGCAACGAGAGTCCCATCTGCCGTTGCTCTGCGCTGCGGCCTACTCCCAGCTACCTCCCCTTCCGCCGTAACCTCAACCACTGGCCCTTCCAGCTGGGCCTTCGATGCCCTGCTAATAATCTCCAGGGCCTCCCTCAGTGCCCTGGTGTCCACCAATCCCTTCTTGCTAGCTCTCTGATCCACCATGGTGCCAAAATTATGGCTGTGCATCAAAATATGCCCCTTAACTGATCACTTATTACACTAAGACCCCCGAGCCAGTACCTACCCGGGGACAACTTCCCACTAACTAGTATGCCCTGAAAAGGAAGGTGGGGGGCGCCCCACTATATGTTCCTGATAGATAATGAAACTCTTCTTATCACTAAAGATTATTACACCTTAATTGAATTAATTCGACATTTTTCACAACTGCTACCCTGTATTTGATAAAACACTTCCTTGGCACCTTATTTGAGAAATTTCAATTTTACCCCCAAAACCAGAAACCCTTGTAAAAGGGGAGGGAGAAAAACAGCAGGAAAACACTGTCGCCTGGCTGGGCGAGGACAATTAATGCTAAACTAATCCGATATGCCCGACAAACAAAAACAGTGCGGTCCCTTTAAGGGATCTGCACTGCCTCCTCCTTCACTCTCAACACAGCAGGGTCGGCAGACTCAGCTCGGGAGACCCGGGCTGCCTGCACCTCAGCTGCACATGTCACACTAGGCCCGGGGCTAGAGCACGTGCGGATGGTTGATGATGCCCGCCCCAGTTGGTGCCTCCCATTTACGCACAGGCGGAAGAAATGCAGCAGCCTGCAGTCAGTGACAAGCGAACCACCCAGGCTGGCCTGGCTGGTTTGGATTGTGCCAAATCTCAATTTATTTATGTATCGATAGCCTCCTGCAAATCTCAATTACATTTCGTTCTCTATGTGTCCACACTTATGAGTGAGTATAAATCCACCCCACTGTCGATCAAAAGGTTCACTGGTACATTGTTTACATCAATTTCAGTATGTGGCTTTATTCTTTTCAGTCTTGCATCTCCAGCATTCACCACACATACCTCCTCTTCCTCATATCCATTTGAGTCATTTCAATAACCCAAATCTTCTTGCACACATTTCACACTTCCAAACTTGAACCAGTGTTTACAGCAACGGACCAAATGTCCTTTCTTTCCACATTTCCTGCAAACCACATGTTGAGCAAAACATTGTTATCACTAACCAAATGATCTACATTCCCACAACAGAAACATGTTTTAACAAATCATTTTTCCATCAGATTTTTGTTTTGCCTCTGATTTATTATTGAGTGAGGTTTCACCTCCTCCTTTTGTCCATGTTTCTTCTGCATTTTTACTCGCTTAACCTGGCCCCCGTTGACTTCACCGCCTCAGAATCCAGTTCCTTAATACAAATTTCACTGTGTTCCACCATTGCCATGTCCAGAGAAATGTCCACACCACTGCCACATTCACGCCATAGCACCTCTCGCACCTTGTGATTACTGCATCTTATCATCAATAGACCTCTTATGTGTTCATCGCTGCAGTGATGAAAATAACAAGTTATGGCTAATGCGTGAAGTGCAGTGAACAACGCCTCTATGGATTGACTTGGCTTCTGATCTCTAATGGCAAAGTGGTACATGGCCAGAAATGTGTTCTCCTTCACTGTAAAATGCTTATTCAGCTTTGCCAGGCTTTTCTCAAAAACATTTAAGCCATAAGCTTAAGTCTTCGTCGGTCCCGCCATTCAAGGTATTTAGCCAGCAGTGTTTTCCAATTGCTCAGACTGCATTTTCATTTCACGTGGGTAGAGGCCACATAGGGCTTTGTTTCCTTGCCTTTCTATTTTTACTGCAACGTAGCATGCTGCCAGAGCACTTTTACATATTTTCTTTTATTGCTGGGACTAACGCTCTACCTTTTTCCTGACTCCAACATTGTTTGTCCTGGGGGAGTACTGGTTTGTGTACAAGTACCATTGAGAACATTTTGGCATCTCTATACTTTTTTTTAATTTTTTTTAAAACCTTTATTTTTGGTTTTTTTTGTTAATCTATAAAGACATAAGAACAAATACACACCCACATTAGGGTGGACTTAACTCTGCGCCGTATCCCACCACCCATCCTCCCCCCCCCTCTATCCCCCCACCCCCGGTCCGGCCCATAGTTCAACAGTTAGTGCCGTCCTGATTCCAAGTCGATCCAGCATGGAACTGGTGCTGTTAATTCTGTGCCTTCACTGAGATTTTTCTTCTGTGTCTGCGGCATCAGGATGGTTGGTCGAGTCCTCTTCTGATTCTTTTAGCAAAAATGATATCAGCGGACCCCAGATGTCTGGAGGTCGGGCATGTAGGGGAAGTTGTTTGACAAAGTCTGATTCTACATCCTGGCAGTAAAGGATGTCTTTGCGCCAGGCGATAAACGATGGGGGGGGGCCTCGGCCCCAGGACATGGCCACTCTCCTCCTGGCCAGTGTCAGCAGAAGACCCGTCAGTTTCCTTGTCGGGGCAGAGAGCAGCCTAGTCATGCCCAACAAGGCCGCTGTCTGGCTTGGTTGTATCGCCTCTCCCACTATTGCTGCCGTTGTCTCCAAGACCCGGTTCCAGAACGGTGTTATTTCGGGGCAATCCCATGCCAAATGGACGAAATCTGCTGAATGCTCTCCACATCTTTCACATTTAGCGGCTGTTTCAGGGCGGTGCTTGTTTGCTTTCGCTGGTGTGTAATAGGTCTGGTGTAGAAAGTTAAAATGGATTAGTTTAAAGCGTGAGTTGAGAGCGATTTTTTGAGTCTGCTTCAGAATGCAGGTCCAGTCCTCCTCGGATATTGTACTGTGCAGGGACCTTTCCCATCTGATCTTTGCTTGGAAGAGTTTAGGTGATGTTTCAGTGACAATAGCTCTGTAGATTTGTGACACCAGCTTGCCTTCACCTTGTGCTTGAATGGCGTTGTGTAGTAATTGCCAGGTCTGTGGCTGACAAGGGAAGTCTGGTAGGAGCGCTTGAAACGTGTATCGGGTCCTGAAATAGAGGAATACATCGAGTGCTGTATTACCGCCTTTTGATTTTGCTTGCTGCGGCGTTATAAAGCCGTCTTCTGTGAAGAGATCCCCCAGAGTCACAATTTTCAGTTTGTTGGCCCACTGATGAAATACTTTTTCCGACGTGAGCGGAACTCCTGGAATGAATTTAACAGGCAACAGGGGAGAGTATCTCGTTTTTACCCTGTACCTTTGGGCCAGTTTCAGCCAAACTCTATATGTTGACAGCATTACGTTCATAGTGGAGTTGGGGACGGGCATTTGACTGAAGATGACTGCGGTTAACAGGTTCGGAGTTGCCAGCGCCCTTTCCACCTGAACGTGGGGTCTGATTATGTGGGAGGCATACCAGTGACTGAGAAATTGCGCTTGCGCTGCCCAAAAGTACTTTTCCAGGTCTGGTAGGGCGAGGCCACCGCTCGCCACTGGAAGTGTTAGTGTTGCATACGCCACTCTGGCCGGTTTGTCTGCCCATAGTAGTTCGAGGACCATGCTTTTTAGTCTCTTCAGATAAGATTGAGGAAGGAATATTGGAATGTTGGTAAACAGGTAGAGTAATTTTGGTAGGATTACCATCTTGACCAGGGAAACTCTTCCCCAGAGCGTTAGTGGTAGGGTCGTCCATCTAATCACTTTATCCTGGAGGGCTTTGGTCACCTCATCGTAATTGTCGCGGAACACCTCGTGGTAGTTCAGGGACATTTGGATTCCCAGGTATCGAACATTAGACGTTTTCCATGTGAAATGGAAGTCATCTTCGAAGGGTTTGGTGGCTGGGGTCAGCGGGAAAATTATGGACTTTGATTGATTGATTTTTAGTCCGGAGGCAGTCCCAAATTTGATTACTTCCCTCATGACTGGGTTCAGGTTCTCCTCGGGATTTCGAACGAATAGGACCACGTCGTCCGCGTAGAGGGATATGATGAGCTTGTGTGGTCCAATAATGAGTCCTCTTCGTTGTCGGTGTTCTCTTAGGATGGAGGCCAGCGGTTCCATCACCAGGGCGAAGATCAATGCTGAGAGTGGGCAGCCTTGTCTGGTGCCCCGCTGGAGTATCACTGGAGCCGATTTTGCCGTACCTATGATGATGTTGGAGCGCGGTTCGTTGTACAATAACAATACTAGTTTGATAAAACGGGCTCCTAGGCCCATTCTGGTGAGTGTAGCGAACATAAACGGCCATTCCACCGAGTCGAATGCCTTTTCGGCGTCGAGGAGGACCGCTATTGCTTGAGTTGAGGGATCTAGTGCTTCGATAACGCTGAACAGCCTCCTGATGCCGAAGGTCGTGTTACGGCCTGGGATGAAGCCTGCCTGATCAGCCAGGACGAGGGTGGGCATCAATGGTAGTAGCCTGTTGGTAAGCACCTTTGCAAGTATTTTGTTGTCGAGATTGAGGAGGGAAATGGGCCTGTACGATGCACAGTCCTCCGGAGGCTTGCCTGGTTTGTGTAGCAGGATGACATTGGCTTCACGAGAGGAGTGGGGAAGTATTGCTTTTTCTAGTGCCTCGGCATACACTGCCGCCAGAAGGGGGGCGAGGGTGGTGGTGAAGGCTTTGTAAAATTCCCCTGTTAGGCCGTCTGGGCCAGGAGCTTTTGAGCTAGGGAGGGTTTTGATGGCTTCTGTGATCTCCTCTTGAGTGATTAGGTCGTTCAGTGGTTCCCGCAGGGAGTGCTCAACCCAGTACAACTCTGCATCTTCGAGGTACTCCAATGCGACTTGCGGGTCGCTGTTGTGACTGTTGCTGTATAGGTCCTGGTAGAAGAGCCTGAATTCCTCCGCTATGTCTTCATCGGTGTGGACGAAGTGTCCCTGCTTGGCCCGAATCCTTTCTATTGGCGATTGATTGTTGTGTGCCTTGACCAGGTTTGCCAGGAGGGCTCCTGGTTTTTGACCTTCGCCGTATTGTCTGACTAGTCTGTTGCAATTTAAAAATTTCACTTCCCGCTCCGCTGCGTTACTGAATTTCTGCAGCTCTTCCCTCAGGACGACTGGTATGTTCGGGCTGGTTGTGTTGGAGCGCTGGAGTTCAAGTTGTTTTAGATTCTCTTCACAAGTTGTTAGCTCTCGTCGTATGAGTTTCAGTATGCCATTTTCTTTGGTGTGGCAGACCCCTCTGACAAAACACTTTAGGGTTTCCCACAGTGTGCTGGGTGAGGCCACTGATCCAGTGTTAACTTCGAGGAACAACGCAATCTCTTCTCTTAGTTCGGCAGCGAATACCTCATCCCGCATTGAGCCGGTTTTGAAACGCCACCTTTGTAGGGGGGGTTTGGGGAGTGCTGGGTTTAGAACGAGAGTTACCGGGGAGTGGTCTGAGAGAGTTCTTGGATGGATATCGCATGGGCCGCTGGTCCATGGGCCGTTCACGGAGGTGAACAGATAGTCGATCCTGGAACTCGAGCTGTGTACGGCGGAGTGGAAAGTATATTCACGCAGCTCCCCTTTAGACATTCTCCAGGCATCTGTCAGATTAAATGCCTTGCAGATTTCTTTTATTTGGAGGCTGGCTTTGGATGGTGGTTGTGGGGTTGCTCTTGATCTGTCTCTCACCGGGTCCAGCACTGTATTCATGTCTCCGCCCCAGATTATGGTCGCAGGTTCTTGGGATGATAAACGGGATAGTACCCAACTAAAGCTGTCGGGGCCGTCTACGTTTGGTGCATACGAGTTAACAAAGGTGATTTTCTGGCCTGCTATAATGCCGCTCACCAGGAGAGTTCTCCCTTCGTTGTCTTTTGTGGTGTGGACTAGCCGGAAGCTGGTCTTCTTGTGTATTAAAATCGCGACTCCTCTGGAGTAAGATGAGTACGAGGAGAAGTATCTATGGCAACCCCAGCTCTTGGCCCACTGATGATCCTTCCCTGGGAGTAAGTGAGTTTCTTGAAGCATGGCCACGTCGACTTCGTGTCTTCTAAGGTACTGGAGAATTTTCCTGGTTTTAGATGGGATGTTGCCTCCTCTTATGTTCCAGGTTATGATTTTGAATGGAGCGTTTCAGGGTCTATATTGATCCATTTTTTGTTCTCTATGGTCTTGCCAGGCGAATTGTTGGATGGACGGAGTGGTGGAGGTGGTGGCGAGCGAAGGGGATGTAGGGCCGGAGGGCGGCGTGGAACTGGTGGCGCATAACTTGGCCGCTCCTCACGGTTAAACGAAGGTGAGGATGCGCACCTCAACTGGAGGTGGTGTGGCAACTATGACTTCCCTCCCGCGCGCGGGCAACCCCCAACTGACCCGCGAGGTTCCCTCTTCATAACTAAACTGTATGGGTTGCTGTGCTTGGGGCACTTGTGCCTCCCGAGATGGGCGGGTGGCTCTCCAACGCACTGGGAGTGAGTCTCTACGGTATTAGGTTTATGCATAGGTGCCGGGGGTATGAATCTTGTTCCCTTAGGAGCCCGGGTCGAACCTTATGGTGGATCTCTGCGTCTTTGGTGTTCACGCTGCGGTCTGGGGTTATTAGCGGCGGATCTGCAGCCGGCGTGATCAAGGTAGTCGCTGGCTTCCTCGGGTGTGTGGAAGAAGAGGGCTTTCCCTTCATGTTGAATGCGCAGCTTTGCTGGGTAGAGCATTGAGTAAAGTATCTGGTTGTCTTGCAGTCTTCTCTTAACTGTCGTGAAGGAGCGCCTCAGTGTTTGAACGGTAGGGGAGAAATCTGGGAAGAACTGGATTGGGTCTCCGTCGTATTGCAGTTTCCCTTTTTCTCTGGCTGCTGTAAGTATCGCATCTCTATCTTTATAGTTTAATAGTTTTGCAATGATCGGCCGTGGAGTTGCGCCTGGGATTGGTCTGGTGTTCGGAATTCTGTGGGCTCGTTCAACTACAAACAATTTGGAGAGAAGATCTTTCCCGAAGAGATCTATGCAGATCTGTTCGACATGGTCCTCCATTTTCGTTCGAAGTTGTTGTTCTCTGACTCCAATGATTCGGATGTTATTCCTTCGTGAGCGACCCTCTAAGTCTTCATTCTTGGCGCAGACTGCTTTCATCTGGGACTCGAGGGCGGTGACTCTTGCGTTAAGGCCTGTTGCGCCGTCGTCCAGATCGGATACTCGTTGCTCGACTGTGTCTAATCTATCGGCGTGTTTGTCGAGGCGATGTTGGAGCAGGTCTACTTTAGATGATAAGTTATCAAGTTTACTGCCTAAGTCGCCAATTCCAGCTTTGAGGTCCATCAGAATTTCCCTGATATCGAAGCTAGGAAATTGCTCTTCTGGCCGGGACATAGTGTGTGTTGGTGACGTTGCTCCGCTCGCTTCAGTTTGCGGTTTGCTGGTGGAGCCAGACTCAAAGTTCAGTTTCTTTTGGGATTTGTCTGGTTTCCCCATTTTGAACTATCTTCTGCTTCCCCAGAGGTTCTCCGACAGGGTCGTTGTGCTCCCCAGGCTGCAGGTATTCTGGTTATGAGCTGTTGGGCTTTTCCCCGGGCCCTGGTGTGAGGGGATGTGTCGCCGGTCGGCGGGCCCCGTCTGGTCTTGTGTCGTAGCTCGGACCTCTAGACGTGGTGCTGTTTCTCGGCGGATTGGCAGTGAAGGCCTCGGTCAAATGGGCTGATCACTGTGGCTTTCGCTGTGGTTGTGGGGGATGATGGTGGTATCCCCCTGTCGCTGCGTGTTCCGCTCCGCTCCGCCTTGGGGGGGGGCCTCGGTGTTCTCGCAGTTCGAGGAAGCCCGGAGAGGGTCGGGTGCCGCCCTCGTACGGAGGGGAGACAGCTGGTTGAGCCTTGGGGACGGGTTGCTGGTGTGGTGCTTCCTGCTGCGCCCCCCTCGACCACCGCTGAATGTGACGGAAGCGCAGGTCGTCCTTAGACCGCCGGATCGGGGAGGCCGCTTGCGCACGCTGGGGGGAGCTCCTACCTGGGTGCTCGGCGTGAGCACCGCTGTTCGTCGCACTTCTTCTTGAGCTTCGGTCGGGCTGTTGCAGGGACGGAGACTGTGTGTCTCTTGGCGCCACCGGCGCGCACGTCTACCCGTTGTTTGACGTGATCCAGCCTTGCACTCCCACGGGACTCCGCTGGCTTTGGGTGTCGGGAGTTACTCCGATGCCGCCGCTCGGGCTTCGATGGGGCGCTCTTGCACCTCTCTCTCTCTCGATCCCCTCCACCGCTCGAGGCTCACTGCCGGCCTGAGCGGCAGGCCTAGCTGGCCAGGTCGGGACTCGGCCTTTGGTCTGCAGTCACAGACGGTTTTGGGCTCAAAATGTTCGTCGGCACCTCCTGAATGCACCTGGCCGTAGTCGTGGGAGATACGGACACCGCAGAGGGGAGGATGTCGCAGGATTAATGGAGAGCCACACGGAGCTCTCTAGGAGGCAGCCATCTTGGATGGCTCTCTAGCGCCCTCTCCATCTCTATACTTTACTGTTGTCCTCATTCCATGCAGAGATATAAAGCACTCTCATTTCCGTTCCTACTATTTGTTCACCAACTGCATTTTGTAGTTTGGGGAGTGTCTGGGAACTACATTTCCCGGACACGCTTGCAGCATATATTGGAAATCCAGGCACTTCAGCGCCGGCACTTCATCAGCAAGCCGGTCTTTGGCAGTTCCGCTGTTCAAGGTATTTAGCCAGCAGTGTTTTCCAACTGCTCAGACTGCATTTTCATTTCACGTGGGTCGAGGTCACATAGAGCTTTGTTTCCTTGCTTTCTATTTTTACTGCAATGTAGCATGCTGCCAGTGCACGTTTACATATTTAGTTTGTATTGCTGGGTCTAACGCTCTACTCTTGTCCTGACTCCAACATTATTTGTCATGGGGGATTACTGTTTTGTGTACGAGTACCATTGAGAACGTTTTGTCATCTCTATACTTTACTGTTGCCCTCATTCCATGCAGAGATATAAAACACTCTCATTTCCGTTCCTACTATTTGTTCACCAATTGCATTTTGTAGTTTGGGGATTGTCTGGGAACTACATTTCCTGGACACCTTTACAGCATATATTGGGAATCCAGGTGCTTCAGCGCCAGTGCTTCATCAGCAAGCCGGTCTTTGCCGGTTCTGCCGTTCAAGGTATTTAGCCAGCAGTGTTTTGCAACTGCTCTGACTGCTTTTTCTTTTCACGTGGGTGGAGGCCACACAGGGCTTTGTTTCCTTGCCTTTCTATTTTTATTTCAACGTAGCATGCTGACAGCACGTTTACATATTTGTTTTGTATTGCTGGGACTAACGCTCTACTCTTGTCCTGACTCCAACATCATTTGTCCTGGGGGATTACTGTTTTGTGTACGAGTACCATTGAGCACGTTTTGGCATCTCTATAGTTTACTGTTGGCCTCATTTTACGCAGAGGGATAGAGCACTCTTGTGTCCGTTCCTACTATTTGTTCACCAAATGCATTTTGTAGTTTGGGGAGTTTCTGAGAACTACATCTCCCAGACACCCTTGCAGCATATATTGGAAATCCAGCCGCTTCAGCACTGGCGCTTCATCAGCAAGGCGATCTTCGCTGGTCCTCGCGGATCTTGGCGCTGGAGCCCCGAAACAGGTAACCACGCTGGTATTTCTGCTACTCTGTTGCCTGCGGTTTCCATAGTAGGCCTCTAGCTCTGACACGATAGCGCACTGTTGCGAACAATGGGCTACCCCCGGTTCTCACCTCCTTCTAGCTTGCCAGAAGGTGGATCGACTGCAGGTTGTATCGCGTTTTCTGGACAAACGTTCTGACATCCGGAACGTCTCGCCACAGTTACAAGCACCCCCCCCCCCCCCCACTTACTATAACCACAGACACTTCTTCTGACACGCTCTCTGAGGACTGCAGGATGTTACCCTTGACATGTTGTTTCCCAATTGATTTTATTCAAATCTCAAAGGAAACCTGCAATGTGCCAGCTGATTCCAAAGGTCGGGATGACGTCCGGGTTTTAGAGAACTGCTTCCCTCCCTATGTCAAGGCCCCCCAAACGAACAGCTGTATGCCCTGGAGCACATCACTCCAGAGCAACGAGAGCATCCCACAACCACTTTCTCTGTCAGCCCCAGCCATTATCAAGCTGGCACTAATGACGAGGGATCAGCCAGACAAAAGGGTGATGATAAAGTACTCAAGGCAGCACTATTAAACACACAGTCCTTAAATAGGCATGCAACCGACATCCATGACTGTATTATAGATAATGAGCTAGACCTTCTTTTCCTGACTGAAACATGGTTTTCGGAAACTAGTGGGCCCATGATAACCCTTGCAGTTCAGGGTGATAGGAAGGGTGGAGGAGTGACAGAAGGAATCTCCCTCTTTTTTTTTTTTTTAATCAAAAACTTTATTTGATTTTACAAAAACATGAATAAACATAACAAATATCTTTACATTACAGGGAAGGGAAAGGGAAAAGGAAGGGTAAACAGCACCGGGGAAGAGAAAGGGAAAGGAAATAAGGGGCCATAGCCCTCTGGGCCATCAAGTCTACTATGAGGGAGCACATGAAACAACTTGTGTGTGCCAGGCTCGCTAGTCCGGCGTCGCCTTGTCCAAATAGAGCACCCTGCTCGTTACATCTCGTCGGGAGCTTAGCCATCCTGCTCCCATCTCTGCCATATTTTATCTGCTTTTTGCGGGCATCCCCTCGCAGCATACACCCTGTGTTCCATTATCACACAAATGTCCACGTCCGTGACCCATTGGTCGTAGCAGGGTGTTCTCTCAAAACCCCATAGCTGCGCAATGTTCCTTCTAAGGACTGCTGTTGCGGTCAACCAGAACAGTTTCTCATAGCGGGTCAGATCGCTTTCGTCAGAGATCCCCAACAGGAGCTGTTTGGGTCCCCTTTGCACTGGCTTGCCCATGACCCTGGAAAGCTTGTCACAACACTTCCTCCATAACTGCTGTATTTTGTCGCATTCCCATATAATGTGGAAGAACGTACCTTCCTCCCGTTTGCAGCGCAGGCATCGTGCATCCGGGACTCTGCCCCAACGGAAGAGTGCCACTCTTGGATAGTAGATGCGATGTAGGATTTTGAGTTGGACCAGACGGAGTCTCGATGAAATGGCCACTTCCCTGGGGTACATTAATGCTTCTGTCCAGTCCTCAGGTTGAAGTGGGCCCACGTTTCGCTCCCATCTGGCTTTTAGGCTAATCAGTTCAGGCGTGGCAAAGGATGTGATTACAGTGTACATGGTTGAGGTAACTTTCCGCTGTATTTGGTCTTGGACATTGTTGCGTTCCAGCGGGGTGCAGTCTGGAATATCATTGATGGCTTGTCGGTGGGCTTGCAGTGCATGTTTCAGTTGAGTATAGTGGTATTCCTCCGCGGGTAGAAGGGCGAATTCAGAGTGCAGTGTTTCAAACGTGACCAGTGTCTCCTCCCTTATTACGTCTCCGACTCTGGTAATACCGCTTCGGGCCCATGCCGGCCATTTGGGTAGCTTCAATATTTCGGGGAGGAGGCTGTTGTTCCACAGAGGTTGGGCTAGAGTAAATTTTGCATCCCAGCCTATGTAGCGGTGTGCTTCGGTCCAGATGCGTGTGATGTGCGTGTCCATGTTGAGAGCAGGTGTGTGGCGCCGGTCGTGATACAGAAGTTCCAAGGGGGAGGTTCCTCTCTGGGTGATGATCCTTTTGATGTGCGGCAGGTCTCTGTCCCCATGGAGCATGTCGTTTACCACCGCCATCTGACTGGCCCAGTTAAAGGTCTGCAATCTGGGCAGCCCAATCCCACCCTCCCAGATGGACCTTTGCAGGGTAGAGAGAGCGATCCGCGGATGACCTCCGCTCCACAGTAGCTTACGAAGGATACGTTCTATCTTAAGGAATTCATGCTGTGGGATTTGCAGCGGAGCATTTTGCAGGACGTACAAAAACTTGGGGAGTGCGATCATTTTGAATAGGGCTGCTCTGCCCATCAGAGTTAGTGGCAGGGAGATCCAATGGCGAGTGTCCTCTCCAAATCTCGTCACAACAGGGTGGAGGTTCAGCTCTGTGTAGTCTGTAAGGCGCTTCGTGATGATTACCCCCAGGTATTTAAACTGTTCTGTCGCGATCTGGTAGGGGCAGTCTATGGAGCCGGCGGCTGCCATGTTGCCTATGGGGAATAGGATCGATTTGGACCAATTCACGCATAGACCGCTGAAGGCTCCGTATCTCTTCAACATCTGTGTAACTCTGTGGCAGGAGTTGCGTGGGTCTTTCAAGTAGATAAGCAGGTCGTCCGCATAAAGCGAGACTCTGTCCTCCCACGTCTCTGACCAGCGGAATCCTTCCCAGAGCAGTGTGTCACGTAGGAGAATGGCCAGGGGCTCGATGGCCATTGCGAAGAGCATCGCCGACAGGGGGCAACCCTGTCTAGTTCCTCTGCCCAGACTGAAAGGCTCCGATCGCCAGCCATTAACCCTAGCCCTGGCCGTCGGACATCTGTACAGTAATTGCATCCAGCTCATAAAGTTTTCGCCAAACCCCATGTGCCCCATTATGTCCCAGATGGCCTCCCATCTCACTGAATCGAAGGCCTTTTCGAAGTCGATTGTCAGCAAGGCCAACGGCCCTTGTATACTGTCGGCTTTCTCCAGTGCCGCATGCAGTCTGTGGAGGTTCATGCGCGTCGATCTCTGGGGCATGAAGCCGCACTGGTCCAGATGGATCAGAGAGGATATCACCTGTTGCAAACGATCTGCCAGTATTTTAGCAAGAATTTTGGTTTCACTGTTTATGAGTGAGATGGGCCGGCATGAGTTGCGGTCGTCGGCGGGCTTGTCCGGTTTGTGCAATACGATTATTGTGGCTTCTCTTAAGTCTGGAGCTAGGATGCCCCGTTCTTTTGCATGTTGATACGTTCTCAGTAGGTGAGGGGTAATTACGTTGGTCCCTACCTTCCGCCACAATTCTATCGGAAAACCATTTGGGCCTGGAGACTTGCCAGTTTGGAGGGCAGACATAGCGCATGACACCTCATCCTCCGTTATATCCCTCTCCAGCAATTCTTGTTGTGCCTCATTCAGAGTGGGGAAGTTAATTTCATCTACTATTGATGTGTCCATGCGGGTGGTGGGTTTCTTATAGAGTTCAGCATAAAAGTCTGCGAAACCCTGCGATATTTCCTGATCTGACACTAGTGGACCTGGGCCCCTTACTTGCAACTGATGAACGTGGCTGCATCCCTGCTCCTTACGTTCCAGCCACGCAAGCATCTTGCCAGCTTTGTCGCCTGTTTCATATATACGTGCCCTCATTGCAGTGTGTGCGTGTTTGGCGTTGTCAAGTGCTGTGTTCTGGAGCCGCTTTTGTGCTAGGAGTAGGGCTCGGTTTGTCTCAGGCGTGTCCTGGGTAATATGTGATTCTTCTGCCAGTTTAACCTGTTGTTCCGCCTCGTGTATCTTAAGTAAGTGCTGTTTCTTGTATGCGGACGTCCAAGATATGAGTTCCCCCTTAGTACTGTTTTGTATGCCTCCCATAGTGACCCAGGGTCTGCTGCAGACTCAGTGTTTAACTCGAAATATGTTTTGGTCGCTTCTTGAAGTTCAACTATCAGATCCGGATTACCCAGATGGTAATTATTCAGACGCCAACTAGGCGGGGGGTCGGTCTAGAAGTTGTGATTTTCAACACCACCGGGGAGTGATCAGAGATGCCTCTGGGTAGTAGGTATGCTTCTTGTGCTCTGTGCAAGTCAGTTGATGGGATAAAGAAGTAATCCAGTCTGGACAGTGAGGCATGAGCCCCAGAATGGAAGGAATATTCCCTGGAATCGGGGTGGAGATCTCTCCATACATCACACAAACCCAGAGCATTCGTGAATGTGGCAAGTTTGGTATGTATGCCGGGGTTTCTAATGCGCAAATGAGAACGGTCTAGGGTTGTGTCCATGACTTCATTAAAGTCCCCTCCTATTATCGTAATGTCGGAGGAGTCCTCTGTTATCATGGGGGAAATGTCGGTCAGTAAAGGCGTTAATAGGGTTGGTGGTGCATAGATAGCAAGTAATGTGATAGAGTTTCCCCCGAGCATACCCGTCGCATGTATGTACCTTCCTCTGGTATCCTGTGTCACTGTGTTCAAGTGGAAGGGAAGGTTTTTATGTATCAGTATCAGGACACCACGAGAACCCATTGTGAAGCCTGCATGGAGTGCGAGTCTGTAGTTTGTGCATTTAAATAGGGAACATTCTGTACCTGCAAGATGTGTTTCAGCTAGAAAAACTATATCTGGTGCGTGCCTTTTCAAGAATTGCCCTACCAATCGGCGTTTGATTGCATTGCCGAGCCCGTTGTCATTCCAGGCTAAGAATGTGAGTGTTCTGGCTGTGTTGGACCTAGTGTTATTTGATGCCATAACTGTCTACGAACGAGAAGGTGTGCGCCACTGGTGGCGGCGCCAGGCGCCGAGTTTCTGTGTGTTCATTTGCTATTACCCCCTTATTTGACTTTAATGTATTGCGTGTTGGACTGGCCCTTTCCCTAACTAAACATAACAAACCCATAACCCCCCACCCTATACTCCTCCCAACTAGAAGCATCGGTCGCCCGAACAAGAAAACACAAGTTGTCAACCGGACAACTCACTTGAAACAAACTAAATTAGAGGTGCAAGATAATCCTCCTTAACCCAAATGCAAAGTGCCTTCTAACTAACTCTTCCCAGGGGGGTTCTCTTTCTTGCGCCTTATGCTGGTATTTTACATGGTGGGGCGCCTCCCGTGACCCAGTCGGGGGTTTGACTTAGATGCGCCCGTTTGCTTCCACAGAGCGCTCCATTTCTTCGTTGCAGGGCGGGCTATTTCTTCAGTGTTCATCCTGTTCCGCAGCTGGCACCGGAGCCCCCCGCTCCTCCCGCTCCGGGTCTCTCCTCGGGGAGGCCCGCCGTGACTCGTGTCGGGCTCTGCCTCTCTGTCTCTGTGGTCTCGTGGACCAATCCCCTTCAATATGCGCCTCGGCCCACCTCCAGGCTTCCTGTGGGTCCGTAAAGTGAACTGTCGAACCCTTATGGTGAATTTTCAGTTGGGCCGGGAAGAGGAGGCCGTATTTCACTTTTACCTGCCCCAGTTGTCTTTTAAGTGGCTCAAAGGATTGCCTTGCACGTTGCACCTCTCGGGTATAGTCCGGGAAAAAGGCTATTTGCGACCCATTGTGTGTGATCGACCCATGCGAGCGCGACATTTGCAGGAGAGCATCCCTGTCGCGATAGTTAAGTAATCTGGTGATTATTGTTCGGGGCGGAGCACCCGGGATCGGTCTGCCCGAGGGCATCCTATGGGCCCTCTCCACAGAGAAAAACTTTGAGAAAGAGTGGGGTTCAAAAATGTCAGAGAGCCATTGTTCGAGAAATAGTTCCATGCACTGCCCCTCCTCTCCTTCTGGCAGGCCCAGAATGCGAACATTATTGCGGCGAGACCTTCCTTCTCCCTCATCAACCTTAGCTTCCAGGGTCTTCAGGCGGGTCAGGGCTTGGGCCATCTGCCTGTTGATCCCAATGATGTTATCCTCTGCTTCTGAGATACGGTGCTCGGCCTCGCCAGTTCTAGAGGTTAACTTTTGTAAGTCATGCCTCAGGAAGGAGGCGATGCTGTCCATCTTAATCTCCATGGAAGAGCGGGAGCTGGCTATGGCTGCCATGACATCCCGCAAGGAGAAGGACTCATCTTCTGGAGGGGGGTTTGTTCGTGTTGTTGCTCCCGCGAGGGCCGGGGCTGTCGCAACCGCAAACTGGTCCATGCTACTTTGGGTAGATGCTTTCCTTTGTCTGTCTTTCCCCATCTTGGTGTGCGCTGGACACTCCGTTGGTGCCGCTCCTCGGTGCCTCTCCTCGGCGGTTCCTCCCCCCAATTATGCACTATATTGCGGCTTGTCCTACAACGGGTGCAGATGTCAGGTGGGGCTTGTGTTATGGGACTCTACCCAGTTGGGGCCGTGAGTACCCCCCGCGGAGAGCACCAGACGGATCCCCCGGTTTCTGCTGGGTACTTTCCTCTTTGTTGGCTTGCGCTGTCCCTCCGCACTCTCAATCCCTCTGGCCCAGGTATTCCTTGGGATGACTGCACGGTGGTGGCGGGAAAGGCCGAGGGAGAAGGGGGCCACTTACTTGCTTGGTGCGCTCCGAAAGCGCCTCTGGTACAGGCGCAGGTCTCCTCCCGCAGGTCACTCTCTGCACGGCACTGCAGCCCGAAATCATGGGGCGGAGGAGAAGACCTGCCACGCACGGGGCCGTCACCAGGCTCCGTCGGCCATTTTGGGCTTGGGTTGCAAGTTGTCAGCTCACAAGTTGTAGTCCAGCAAGCTTTGTGTTCTGGCGGGAAAGCACCAGCGGTCCTCCCAGTTAGAGGTATTGGGTTTTCGGGAGTGCCAGTGTGCAGGAAGCAAGTGACATCCTGGAAGTGGGTGTACTTCCCATGTACATCCGAATAGTAAATGTTTATTTGCCCCGGCACAGTTAGGGGATGGCGTCCAGCAGCGGCCTCAGCACCCGAGGACCATTTCACAGCTATCGCTCGCTCCCCTCAGGCGCAGCAGCCACGCCGAGTATGGAGGAGTGCAGTCCGCGAGAAGAGGGGGCACCAGCCGACTTCGCCGGGGGCAGGCGGCGTCGCACTCACCCTGCGATGATCTTTTTTTCGCCCCCCCCCCGGGGGTGCACCAGTCCCGCGGGTCTTCACCACTAGTGTTCGCTTTCCCCAGCTCGATCTCCGCCGCTCAGGCGCACGTCTCTCCCGCTCCCGAGGGCGCCACCGGGACTTTGCACCCCCCGATCGCGGGGACAGCTCCAGCGGTGTCTGCAATACACCGTTTCTCCAGCGATCGGGCGTCAGCGTGCAGCTCGGCTCCTTGTTCTCGGTCCTCCGGCTCCATTGCAAAGCAGCAAAGGGGATCTCCCTCGCTGCAGGCTCCAGGAGATGTTCGTCCGTTACGGGAATCGGACCGCGGCGGCCATCTTGAAGTCGGCTTCACGCGTCCTTCGCGCCGAAACTTCTCCTCGCTCTATCACCCCACGGATTGGGGTTTCTGGGCTGAAAGTTGTCACGGAGCTTCCCCCAACAGCCTTTAAGCTGTTCCTGGAGTTGCGGGTCGTGTCGTCCCACCAAACAGGATGATAGCTTCAGGATATTGTCGGCGGCAAGAGGAGCTCACGGGGCTCACGTCTCCTGCGCTTGCATGCTGGCCACGCCCCCCTCCCTCTTTTTAACTCATCTAGCCATTGCAATGGGTGTGAGATTTTACATCTCAAACTTACCCCTACTTCCTGCAGCTGCATGAATTTCATTTTAATTTACTGCCCGCTAACCACCATGGATTCCTTTAATAATAAAGTAATGCATATTCTTGCTGACATTAAAGGGACAAATAGCGCAAACTTATTCTTGGGAGACCTCAATCGTTGGCGAGGTGATCCATATGATAAAGAAGCTATCCTGCTCGAATCTAGCCTTATGAACATTGCCCATCATATCCTGAAGTGAGACCCCACTAATGCCAAAGGCAACATGCTTGATTGGATTGTTACCCGCAACCTCAAGGTCCAGATTCATAATACTACTCTGTGTATTCTTGGGAGACCTCAATCGTTGGCGAGGTGATCCATCTGATAAAGAAGCTATCCTGCTCGAATCTAGCCTTATGAACATTGCCCACCATATCCTGAACTCAGACCCCACTAATGCCAAAGGCAACATGCTTGGTTGGATTGTTACCGCAACCTCAAGGTCCAGATTCATAGTACTACTCTGTGTATCTGGTCAGACCACTTTCTGATTAATTTCAATATCTGTCTAAAAGTACCTCCCCCTAAACAGCCGAACCTTTCCAAAATAATTACAAATCGAAACCTGAAGAAAGTTGCGCCTTTCCCACTCAAAGAATGCATTGCATGAATAATGCTGTTAACTTCAGAAACCGATCCCTCTGAGACATTAACCGATACTTTCAACACCGAATGTACCCTACTCCTGAACAACTGTGCTCCTCTCAAGTCAAGAGCGCTTTGTGATAACCCCAATCATCAATCCTGGTTCTCACAGGAACTCAGATCTTTAAAAATCAAATAGAGAAGAGCTTAAAGGCACTGTTTTAAGAGCCCTCTGCCCAACAACCGAATCACCTGAAAGACCCTTGGGAACTCTTACAAGGACCTTATCTTGGAAACAAAAAAAAACTTCTACAACCTACAAATCTCTGAAGCCAACAACAAACCTAACAAACTTTTCGAAATACTAAAGCTCCTCAAAAAGCCTAAAAACCAATTGATTCCGTTTATTCCTTCCAATGCAGATTGTGCCAAAATACAAATTGCCTTCCAAGAAAAGATACTCAAGGCCAGGTTCAGATAAATGCTCAAACTAATATACCATGCAAATCCCCCTTGAGCCCTCCTGCTCCTCAGTCCCCGGTTCTTCCGGGTGATGGCTCCCTATTTAATTTCTTGGAATTAACAAGCTTAGACTAGCTGTTCACCTTTGGTGACATGCGCCCGACAACTGGAAGTGACAACGTAATCCCCCCCAAAAATTACCCTGGACAATAAGGATACTTTCGCCCTCTCCCTGGTCAGATTCTTTTAACGCCTCCTTCCGCACCCACCCAGTTTCCGATGGCATCAAAAATGTTACAGTCACCCCATTTTGAAAAAAAACAGGTCTAGACCCCAGTGATGCAGCTAACCTGAGACCCATTACGAACTGCAACTTTTTCTTAAACATTTTAAATAAAGTTGCCACTCATCAGTTCCAGACCTACATTGAAGGCACAAATATCTTACATCCCAGGCAGTCGGGTTTTCGTCCTGCCCATTGCACTGAGACAGCCCTGATCGATCTTCAGAGTCAAATGCTGAGCATTATGGACCAGGGCAAGTCGGACCTCCTGCTGCTATTAGACTTATTGTCCGCTTCGATTTACGGGACCATGATCGACTCATACACATCTTAAGTGACACCTGCAACTGCTCGGCCCCAGCCTGCAATTGGATCCTTTCCTTCCTCTCTGGAAGACTGTCCAGAGTCCGCTGGGGGAAGCTACCGTGGCACCTTCCCTTTCTACCTGTGGGGTGCCTCAAGGAGCTTGCATGTCCCCCTTATTATTCAACCTATACATCTTATCCTTCATAAGTGTCTTTTTGGGAAGTCTACAATGTACCTTAAGTTAATCTTCTCATGGTACGATTCCCAGCCCTCCCTTAGATCTGCTAATACCAATCTAGTTGCTCGCCCTTCCTTCAAGAAAATAAGGACTGGGTAGATCTTTTGCAAACTGCACCTCCAGATTCTTTCTCCTTTGTGGTTGCTCTCTGACTCAAACATAAAGTAATTTAAGAAGGCACTGAAAACCTTTCTTTTTGCTTAGCCCTCCCTTCCCTGCTTTGTCCCGTTTCTTCCTGTGTCTTTTGTGTACATGTGCGCTGTGATGCCTAAAAAGCTACCTCCCGGGCAAATCAGGCAATTCTGTATACATCGCTTGACCCTCCTGGCTCAACCAATGAGAGAGTAATGAGTTAATGTTATGTTAATTTATTTTATAAAGCGCACACTTGCCGAAGCATCTTGCCACTATCAGAGACAGGAGAGGAGAGCCATGAACAAGAAAAAGAGGAGTAAGCTTTAGAACAGATAGGTCTTAGCAATCGACGAAAAGCCAAATGATTATCCAAAGATCTTAATGGAGCAGTCAGAGAGTTCCATAATTTAGCAGCGGCCACCGAGAATGAACGGCCCGCAACTCGCTCAAACCAATAGTGAGGAACAGCAAGAAGACAGGAGCCTTTCGAACGTAAATCACGCGAGGGCACATAAGGGCAAAACCTTTCCTGAAGATACTCCGCACCTGATCCATAAACGGCATGGTGTACTCTTACTAGTGATTTAAACTGCACATGCTGTCTTACTGGCAGCCAGTGTAATGATCTGAGGACGGGGGAGACATGGACACCGTAGGGAGGTCCTGTGCAGATGCGTTTTGCATAATTTTGGAGAAGTTGTAACCGATGCAGCAGATACAAAGGTTGTGCCAGTAGTATCGAGTTGCAGTAGTCTAATCAACTTAGTGCTAATGAGGCCGTAACTAAAAGCCTAAGTCGAGCCGGGAGGAGCGGCAGCACCCTGCGGAGGACGTAGAGTTGAAAAAACCCTGCCTTGCAAATAGCCCCAACTTGGCCGTTCATCGACACTGATGCAGAATGAATGACTCCAAGATTGTTTAGCTCCCGAACCGGAAGGGGACATGTCCCCAGCTTGATGGGCCAGAAGGCCGGGGACCAGGACAAGACGGTCTCAGAGACAGCCCGCCGGGGGTCGCACAGCGGGTGCACCACCAGGACCTCAGTCTTATCCCCGTTCAATTTCAGCCAATTGCTGCCCATCCACTCACTCACGGCTGCAAGGCAACCCCTAAGCTGAGATGCGATGTCCGGCTGGGAGAAATCCAGCCGGACGATGATCTGGGTATCATCAGCATAGGAGTAACACATGAAGCCAAAGGAGCGGATGAGCAAGACAAGAGGCTGAATATAGGTATTAAACAAGGCCGGGACAAGGCCGATCCCTGGGCACTCCACAAAGCAGCATCGGAGCAGCTGAAAAAAAGGAGGCTAGCGTCAATATTTGACTACAGTAGGCCAGGAAGGAGGCAAACCATGCCAGAACCTGGCCGGACAAACCGGACGCAGCCAGACGATCCAATAGCACATGGTGGTCTACAGTATCGAACGCGGCCGATAGGTCTAGTAAAATAAGGGTGCCTGTTCCGCCCTCATCGGCCAGTCGACAGAGATCATCATACACAGAGATCAAAACGCTCTCTGTCCCACGACCCGGACGAAACCCTGACTGAAACGGACTAAGAAAAGAAGAAGACTCAAGAAAAGACATAAGCAAAGGAGATACAAGAGATTCCATTAATTTCATGCAAAATGGGAATAGAGAAATGGGTCTAAAATTTGCAGAGGATGTGGGATCTAATGAAGGCTTTTTCAGGAGTAGGATAACAACTGCCTGCTTAAGCTCTGGCGCAATAAAGCCAGATCGGCAGGAGTTGTTAACTACTTCTGTCAGCCATATAGATATGTGAGGGGAGATATCTTTCAGAATCCTCTGGGGGATGGCATCTGAGGGGGAAGCCCTTTCAGTTCTGATGCAAAGATGCTCCCATGCACACCATGTAAATACTTTAAGAAACCCTCCTTCCAGTCACACCATTTTATTAAAAACTCACCTGGTGTAGTAAGAAATAAAGCAGGCCTGTGATGTTCATTGTTTCCAATATATATTTCTCATGCTACTTCTGTTACAGCACAAAAGTATCCTGTATGCTTCTCCAAACAAAGTATTTCCAAACGGCCTGTCCCAACAATGGATGCCGCTTGAGACAGAAAGCATCCTGTACAATATATATTCCTTGTGTTGCTGCACAAAAGTATCCAGTATGCAGCATCAAGCTATGTAATTTCAAGCAGGCCTGTCCTAACAATGGCCGCGCCTGGGACAGGGAGCGCCTTGGCTCAAAGATGGCTGCCCGTCTAATCTCTGTATTGCGGCGTCCCACAGCCGCCTGACTTCAGGATGGTGCCACGTCCAACAGCGGCCACGTCACTGCCACTCAATGAAAGAAAGCAAAATAGCTCTGACGCACCGAACGCAGCGCTAGCAGCACACCACTTTTACACAGGGCACAACAAGCAAATGCAGGCCCTTACACCTCGGTGTGCTACTTCACCGCAGGGCTTAGCAACCAAGGCAAGGAACCACTCTTCTGCCAGGTTCCACTCACCACTGGGCGAATACAACGCACCAGCAGCAGCTGAGCGGGAGTCCCCCACTGTCCCCCACTGTGCAGCGCACCACTGCGGCCTTGTCAGCAGCGCATGCAGGGCTTCCTCATTGAGTCGTGTCCAGAGCTGTGCTCTCAAGCACAAACACAGCTGGTGCTGCTTTGCAGGATCCTCGTCGCCAGTTTTATGTGTGAAGCTCATACAGTAAGGATCATCAAAACCTCTTCTTTTTCCTTTTAAGTGCCAATGTCAAGGCAGCCCCAAGCCATCTTCAATCTTTTCCAAATGCTTGCTTCTTCTTTCTTATCATAACATTCTCTTCTACTGTGCTTGGACTACTAAAACTATAGACCTACCAACATTCCATAACTATATACATACCAAGAATGGAAAACATTTACATTTATGTTAACCATTAAATCAGCTATAAACTTGTAATAGCTACCAAATACTGCAATATATGCCACATCACATAAAACAGCAGCCACTTGTGTCTTACTGGAATGTCTAATTAATTTGAATGTTTGTAAGTGAGGTGCAGAGATGCATGAATGTTCTGTATTGATGAGTTGAGTGCTAGAGCTGCAAGTGAGTTTCTGTCGGGAATCATCTTCCAATGTTATCTTAACCTTGCAGCTGAAGAACTTCCAGGAAACCTGCTTACCTTTTGTCCTACACGTGAGCCTCCTGGAGTCATGGTTATCTGCAATCTTCCGAATATAAGACACACATGTTAAATTAAGTGTGTTGATAGGATCAACAGGGCAGAAAACACGATGTAAGCTTGTTTAGTGCAAGACAGGTCTAGTGGTTTGAGGAAAAAAAAACTGATCTTTTTGACATTGACACTCATGTCACCTCCCCAAACAATCTAGATGGACAACGTGGTTGTGGGTGCCTGGGGTGAGATACAAGATCCCTGATGAATAGGCCATTGGCTGTAATGAAGCATCTCATGTGTTATGTGACATAAATACCCACCATCTCAAGTGTTATGTGTGTAGGTATCAGACGATTAGGCGAGGCGTGTGAATCCTAAAATTGTTCATATTGGCTGGGAATCCTTGTTGCGCCCTGAATGTTGCCGTTCACATTCTGTGATTTGTAAATGTTAAAGGATCTCTGTCACATATTAAAGGAGGACAGCTGTTTGCAAAAGTGTGTTCCTTACACGTTTCTTTTTAGGGTGTTTGCAGGGGAAATCTGTTAAAAACATTTCAATGCACGCCTCTTAAAACTGGTTTGAAATTCAGCACCGAGTCCTTAACTGGCTTTACATCACTGTGAGGTTGTGTCCTTTGCAGTACTGTTCAGTAACATGAGTACAGTTGATGCCTATGGGGACAAGAGTATACTGTATCGAGAGCGCTGCGCAAAAGAGTGCCAGTGTGAAATTTGAGCCAGAGAATGCAATTCCAGATAATGGAAGCTGTGCCATGGCATTGTGCAGCTGTTCAGGGTTGAATATTTGTTGCACTACATGCAGTCCATAATGCCTTGAGAGCAATTCTGCTCAAGTGCAACACTTCATTGGCTGGCAGACTGTTCAGTCTTCATTGAATAGGAACCCAACCTCCTTTTTGGCAAGGAACCGTGTTCCGTCTAGGAACATATTGGTTCCGATCAACCTTAGAGCAGTAAGATGACTTCTAAAAATAAGGCATGGCACATTTTACCTTAAGGACTTTGCTTCTAAAATGAGATCTCCTTTTGATTTTTGTAAACTGGAGGTATCCAATATTTTACACGATGGCATTATAACGGTCCAATGAATAAACACACAAGTAAATGTGATATAAGACTTTTATGAATAATCTGTAAAAGGGAAAGTGTGGGAAAGGAGAGGTCAGGACAGGTAACTTGATTGGTGGCTGATGGACTCACAGGCTTTACTTTAGCAGTCAGACTCTAAATTTACATTTATTATCTTGCATATATATATAGGTCTTGAAAAGGCATCAAAGTATGTAATACGTTTCAGCCATAAAATAACTTTGGATATTCTTTAGTTGATTAATAATACTAATTTGGTCATTTATTTAGCACTTTATGGCAGATTATAAATGTATAATTGCTATAATAATCAGTGTGACTATTATTACCCCCTCGTCGTTCTAAATGTATTGTCTTCGAGAAGATGAATGGCTTAGTCGGCTCAGCATAGGGCCACTGTTGCAGAGCTTTGTCTCAGTATCAATGCAAAGAGAGGGTGTTGTAGTTGATCTAAATGCCAGATTTGCTGCTGAGTCGCTGGTCTTTGGTGGTCTTTGGCGGAGTCGGCTCTTTTCACCATGTCTGTCTACTTCTATAGGGTTTGAAAGCTTCTCTCCACCCTGTCAGTCTAGAGTAAGTGCACTTTACATCTGCCAGCCCTGCTCGTAGGCACTAACTATCGTGTGACAGCGCACACAGAGTTTTCATTCTTCCTTTCCTTCTTCCCTGGTGCCTGCAGGGCAGCGTTTCAACTCCCTTTGAGCCAGGGATGTCAACTGACTCAAATATTAGCCTGACAATTGAGGCATTTCGCACGGGTTTGAGGAGTCAGACCGTTGCAGGAGAGCTACGCCAGTTAATACTGCAGAAAGTGGGTCCTTCCTCTGGTCTTCCATCTGCTATGGGGCGATGGGGGTCATTTCGGGGGTCATATGCCATGACGCAATAGGGGGTCCTTTGGCGAGGGGTCTCGCTGCTTGGCACCAGATGCACGCAGCAACGGCATCGTCAACCTTTCTCTCCATCTCTGGGAACCACACCTACATGCAAAGTCTCGCCTCTGTCTAAGTAACTCCTTGGTGGGTGAGTTCGATCACCGTATTTTGAAGGGACACTAGGATTTTCAACTGCATCCCCCAGAGCAGCACAAGCTCTGGCCCCACCGTGAGCTTGTTCCTCACGTTCCACAGGCCGCGGAGGAAGGCTTGCGCCTCGGGTGTGCGGGTTTGTGTGATGCTCAAGAAGTCCTTGCATTGTCCCGACCTCAGCTGCTCGACCAACTCGTGCATGCCCGAGTCCTGGCGGGTCGCCTCCGCGACTTCAGTGATTGACATGGACCTGGGGACTGCTACCTGTGGAACCATCGCTATGGTGACCTCCGTGTCATCCACAGGCATCTCATCTCCTCTGGCCGGTGATAGACTTCAGTGATTGACATGGACCTGGGGACCACTGCCTGTGTAACCATCGCTACCGTGACCTCCGTGTCCCTTCCTCTCCTTCCCCCAGAAGCTCACTGTCTCCCAAGCTCTGGTTCTCTCAAAGCTGGACTACTGTAACAGCTTTAATCTGCCTGCATCCACTCTACGCCCTCTGCAACTCATCCAGAACAGGACTGCGAGACTTGTCCTTGGCCTCAAGCCCAGGGACCGTATCTCTCCAGGACTGAAATCTCTACACTGGCTCCCAGTGGCTGCGAGGATTAAGTTCAAAACCCTCTGCATTGTCCACAAGGCCTTCTGGGGCCTGGGGACTGAATACCTTCAACTCTCTCTTCCTAAATATCTTCCTTCCTGAGCCCTTCGCTCATCCGTCTCTAACTCCCTCAGGGTCAGCCGCTTCTCGAGGCAACGAGCTGGGGGTAGATCTCTCTCTGCGGCAGGGGCCTCCCTCTGGAACAGCCTTCCTGCCTCCCTGAAACTTGAGGAGAACCATCTCCGGTTCCGGAAGCACCTCAAAACCTTCCTCTTTGCTTCTGCTTTCTCTCTCCCTCTCCCCTGCTAAATTCTTCACTAAACTGCACTGAATCTGCAACTGGGCCACTCTCACCGACCTCGGTACTGGGCCCAGCCACTCTCCACTTGCACTGCCTCCCTGGCAACCCCTGCACTGCGGGGCTGTCTCTGTATCCCTACAGCCCCCCTCCCAGCACTTGTCTGCACTTGCCTTGCACTTGCCACCAGCTGGCCCTATTTTATTTATTTTATTCTACTTACCTTGTACTGCACTTCCCCCTTCCACTTCCCCATGCACTTTTTCCCTTCCCCTTATCCCTGCACTTGCGCGATCAAAATGACACCTGGCCTAGTAGGATCGTTGTCTGTCTTCCCCTTGTTCCCCCCTCCCTGCCTCGTCACGCCTTGAAACACTTGTGTATATGCGCGTTACAAATGCCATATCATATCATATCCACGGGCATCTCATCTCCTCTGGCCGGCCATCTCGGGTGTCGCGACAGGTAGTCTACTGGCTTGTCAACCCCCGCTTTGAAGATCAGCATTACATCATACTCCTGCAGTTGGAGGTGCCACCGCTGGAGACTGATCGGAGGCCTGGTTGCGGTCCCACCCAGGATGGGGACCAGGGGTTTGTGGTCTGTGACCACCGTGACGGGGTGTCCGTAAATCTAGAAAAGGAAGTTCCTGCACCCCCATAGGACAGCCACTGCCACTCGTTCAATCTGCGAATACCTGCGCTGTGTGGCCGTGAGTGCTTTGCTCGCAAAGGCGATTGGCTGCCTTTCTCTAGACTCAGACACTTGTAGGAGCACCGCCCCTAGCCCCACCGGGCTCGCATCCACCATCATCTCTGATTCCTTCATAGGGTTAAAGAACATCTCTTGTTCTGCCTTGCCCCATCTCCAGTCCTGGTCTTTTATGTTAGGACGCGCAGGGGTTCATTGAGGGTGGTGAGATTTGGGATGAACCTCCTGCAAAAGTTGACCATGCCAAGATAACTGCGGACATCCGAGGGCGAAGTTGGCACGGGTGTCGCCTTGATGTCGACACTTTCTTGGGGTCGGGAGACAGTCCCCTGTCGTGAAAGATGAACCCGAAGAATTCCACCCTTGGGTCCATAAACTTGCACTTCCTATTCATTGTTAGTCCCATCTGGGACAGCCTCTCCAGTACCGCTTTGAGGCTCGCCATGTGCTCCTTTGGGAACACTGAGTATACCAGCACGTCACTGCTTACGTTGAGGACCCCTGGTAGGCCCGCCAGCACACCACTGACGGTGTGCTGGAAGAACTCGGCTGCCAACGATACACCGAAGCTCAGCCGACTGTACCAAAACAGGCCGATGTGGGAGGAGAACGTTGTGATGGCCCTGGAGTACACGTGCAAGTGGACTTGGTGTTACCCGGCTTTGAGGTCCAAACTCGAGAATAGCTGCGCTCCCTGCAGGTCGCCAAGATGTCGTCTAGCATGCGTGTGGGATGCCACTCTCTTCGGATTGCCCTGTTGGGCAGCCTCATGTACACACAGTTGCGCACTTCTTCTAGACATTTCGTCTTCACCGCCAACGACGATCAGCGACACCCAGGGCGTGGGCCCTTCCACTCTTTCGATGATGCCGGAATGTTCCATCTTGATAATCTCTGCCTCCACCTTCTGCTGCATGTTGCAGTGGTGGGTCGACGTGCAGTAGCACCTCCTGCCCCTT
This sequence comes from Ambystoma mexicanum, assembly GCF_040938575.1. NCBI lineage: Eukaryota > Metazoa > Chordata > Amphibia > Caudata > Ambystomatidae > Ambystoma > Ambystoma mexicanum. Next base: position 1,044,778,435 of record NC_090930.1, on the reverse strand, counting down.
TAGGCAGCTCACTTCCTCGAATAGGCCTGGGAATAACGCGAGCAGACTCCCTATGTCCTGGCGGTATATCTGGAAGGCGAAGTGCTCCAATCCTAGGTCTTTCGCGGTCGCACAACTGAGCAAGGACTCTTTTGCCACCAGGGTCACATAGAACTTGGCCTGTATCGTGACATCCTTGTGTTGAACTGAGGTCACAAAGAATCCGTCCAGTGGTAGGGGTGAGGAGCCTCCATATGTGAACATGTGAATGGACGGCACTGCAGTGGTGGTGGCGCTGGTGAGAGCTTCATGAACTCGGCGGCCGGCATCACGTTGACCGATGCCCCGGTGTCCACCAGGATTGACATCCTCGTGTTCATGATGGTGATCGAGCAGTGGGGTTTCCTTTGCTGTCGCCTCGAGTCCAGGCATATCGCTGAGATAAAGAATGCCTCCTCTATGTCACCTGCCCCTTCCATTCGCGACAGGGAGGCTGGTCCTGGCCTCCCATCCTCGTCCATTGCAGCTATCTGCCGACACTGAGACCTCAGTTGTTAGGACATGTGTGCCGACTGCCAAGGTGCCTTGCACATCTGGGCGTAGTGGTTGACATTGCCGCACCTGTCATGAACTTCAGATCACACCCCTTTTGGACCTCCTGGTCCTTGTCTCAACGGGGCTTACATTCCGTACTACTTCCAACATGGCCGTCCAGAGCTGAAGCCCTTGCTCGCTCCATGCGCTGAACGCGGCGTGATCTATTTATAGACCACGCCTTCCGCGGCTCCGTGCGTCTCAATGCTATTGCAAAGAAGCCCTCAGATGTGTGTTCGTAGCTTGCGGTATTGTTTCCTTTGTCCCAGTACTATTACCCACTCCTGACCCTTTCCCCCTTCCTGATTCCGAGCCTTACTAGCATTTCCCAGACTCCCGGATTCCTGGACTCCGCATTCCCAGAACTAAACGCAACCTGGAACCAGCCGAGACTTGAGCAGCACTGTTCAAGACCAGGTCCGTTCACAAGAAGGCAGCGATCGAAGACACCGGCAAACAACGGACCCAGGTGAGAAGGGGGGAACTCCTTGACAGTTTGAGACGCCACCTGATCGAGCCCAAAAACGAGATGTAAGCCGCCGTGCAGGACCTGATGCGACGCATGCAAGAATTATCAACCGAGGTCCAAAATCTTAAGGCGGAAAACGCCGCGCTCAAACAATTGTTCTTATCCCGGGATTCTGCCACAAAGGAGGGTGTCCTGTTGGGCGGTATTGTTGACAAGTATGATGGTTCGGCAAAAACACTTCACGGATTCCTGAATTCATGCCTGGTCCACTTTACCTTTAAGCCTTATTATTTCTCGACTCCTAGGGCTAAGGTGGGTTTCATCATATCCCACCTTTCCGGCAACGCCTTAACTTGGGCAACACCCTTTGTTAACTCTGGCGATGCCCTCCTAGATGACTATGATGCGTTCATACAGGCCCTTAAAAGCATGTTTGACCGTCCAGAGCAGGTCTATACTGCCCAATAACGTTTGCTGGACTTTCAACAGGGCTCCCAAGATATGCTCACTTATGTGACCAGATTTGAACAATTGGCTAAGGAAGCAGACTGGTCCTCGGAGGCTAGTTTTACCCTGTTCAGGAGAGGCCTGAACGATGAGATCAAGGATGAACTGGCCAGGGTGGCCCGACAAAATTCATTCCAAGCACTAATGGACCTTGCCATGCAAATAGACTTTCGCATCCAGGAAAGGAAGGCTGAAAAGAAGAAATCCAGGGGAAACCCACCCAAGACGTCCTTTGAGAGCACAGTCAGAACGGACACAAACCCAACCCAGCCCCAGAACCCATGCAAATTGGAGCATTTCGTGGACCCATATCACATCAAGAAAGGTTGAGAAGGATTCATACGGGTTTGTGTATGTATTGTGCTTCAGACAAACATTTGGTCAGGGGATGTCCTCTGGCACCTCCTCGGCATTCAGGAAACGCCAGCTCCCGATCTTAAATGGAGCAGAGATTCGGGAGAGAGAGGTTTGATCCACATCAATTCCATCCTTGAACACTCCTGGACAAAACAAACTGGTCATTCTCCAGGCATTTATTTCACCCTCAAAGAGTAAGGTCTGTCCCATTCTGGCCTTGGTTGACTGCGGAGCTATGGGAATCTTCATGGATCAGGAATGGGTTGTCAGTCATCAAATCCCATATGAGGCACGAAGCACCATGCAGCCTGTGGAAGCCATCTTAAGCTCTCTTTCTGCTGACGAAAGCGGTCCTCTAGCCGTGCCCAACTGCATTGGTTCGTCCATGGAGACAGAACGGGCAGGAGAAATTAAGGGTTCAGAGCAGGATACGTAGCCCTTTTTCTTTTTATGTATAATCCTTCAGGACATGTCCGGATGATCCACAATACATACACAAGCCTAGAGATTTGTGGTGCTCTCTTTCTGCTGACGAAAGCGGTCCTCTAGCCGTGCCCAACTGCATTGGTTCGTCCATGGAGACAGAACGGGCAGGAGAAATTAAGGGTTCAGAGCAGTATACGTAGCCCTTTTTCTTTTTATGTTCATGGGAACATTCCTGAAGCCGGTAATCCATCTGCATGGTTACTGTGATCATATCGGCCTGATTAGCCGGTCGAGGAACTCTAGATACTTCGTCCTTGAGTTCCTCAGTGAGACAGCGCCGAAAAAGGGTACGGAGAGCATCATCAGGCCAAGCGGTCTCGGAAGGCAATTGTTTAAACCGAGTGATGTAAAACATAAGATCTTGTGACCCTTGTCGGAGATCAAGGAGACGTTCTTGGGAGGCTATCGAAATCTCCTGTCTGTTGAACATCGATTTCAAACTATTGATAAGATAAGATTGCTTATCTTTCAAGAACCTTAACTCCAAGTGAAACACACTACTCCGTCCTGGAAAAGAAACTGTTAGCCATTCGCCAAGCCTTCACTGAATGGCGACACCTACTTCTGGGAGCTAGATATCCTGTCCAAGTCCGTACTGATCATCGAAACCTTCAGCTTCTACAGTCACTGGAGTGCAGGAACAGTCGTCAGGCACGTTGGGCCTACTTTTTTGCCCAGTATCAGTTCCACATAACTCATGTCTCTGGATCACAGAACCTGATCGCTGACACCTTGTCTCGCCGTCCTGACTACGTGACCACTGAAGATAAGGCATATCCTAAAATGTTTTCTCCCACGATCTTCGTAGCCCAAGCAGTTAACCTCCTGGAAGAAGTCCGATCGCAAACCCAATCCTCGGAAATATGGAAGGACATTTCGCGAAGAAACCAGTGGAAATTAAGAGCCAAGGAAGGCTACTTATTCAAGGACAATGCACTGCTCATTCCTACAGGGAAGTTTACAACAGAAAATAATAAACCTTTGTCATGACACACTCCATTCCGGCCACCGAGGTATCACCAACACCCTCCGTCTTATACAGAGACAGTTCTGGTGGCCTAAAATTAAGTCTGACGTACAGCAATGCATCCAGGCTTGTGTGATCTGTGCCCAAAATAAATATGATAACAAAAGACCGGTGGGTCTTCTTCTGCAGCCCACTCTACCCACTAAACCAATGGAAATCATTGCTACAGACTTCATAGTGGAGTTACCACCTTCCCGAGGATATACTACCATCATGGTCACCATAGATTTGTTCACCCATATGGCCCATTTTACGCCACTGATGAAACTACCCTCCTCTTCAGAGCTAGCTGGAATATTTCTGGAACACATATTCCGACTACATGGGCTTCCTTCCAAGATCATATCTGACCGGGGGGCCCCAATACATTTCACAATTCCGGAAACACCTCTGTCGGATTTTAGGAATCCAACATGCTCTCTCTTCAGGATATCATCCCCAAATCAACGGAGCCACAGAACGTGCAAATCAGACCCTGGAACAATATCTCCGATATTTCGCCAGCAAGGTCCAGGATGACTGGTCTCTCCTGATACCCGTTGCAGAATTCGCTTACAACAACTCCGAACATTCAGCGCTACAGACCAGCGCTTTTTATTGTAGTCAGGCGGTCCATCCACCGGTTTTACCCTCGGTTCTTCCTGACCCTACACCAGTACCTACTGTTGACTCCTGGATCGAAACTCTTATCAACATTCACCGGGAGGCTAAAGAACACTTAGAGAAAACCAGATTACAGACCAAGATGTATGCGGATTCCAAGAGAAGACCAGGTCCTTCCTATACGGTCGGTGACCGAGTGTGGTTGTCATCAAAATTACTCCCCCGACACTTGCGACCAAACAAGCTGGCTCCCCGCTACTATGGTCCATTTCCCATCAAGGAGATTATCAATCCTTTCTCATATCGAATCAAGCTACCTGACTCCTGGAAAATAATGAATCCAGTTTTTCACACATCCCTATTGAAGCCCTACATCCAATCCTCTCGAAAATCCAGTAGACCTCCTCCTCTACTGGTTGACAACCAACTGGAATATGAGGTGTCCCGGATTTGTGACTCCAGGTATAAGCAGGGCCATCTTCAATACCTAGTGGAGTGGAAAGGGTATCCTCCTAGCGAAAGGACCTGGGAACCTGTTTCAAATATCAAGGCTCCTCGGTTGCTCAGAAGATTTCACCTAATACACCCGGGCAAACCTGGAGGAAAAGGCCTTCGGAGGAGGCATGCTGTCATGAACTTCAGATCACGCCCCTTTTGGACCTCCTGGTCCTTGTCTCAACGGGGCTTACATTCCGTACTACTTCCAACATGGCCGTCCAGAGCTGAAGCCCTTGCTCGCTCCATGCACTGAACGCGGCGTGATCTATTTATAGACCACGCCTTCCGCGGCTCCGCGCGTCTCAATGCTATTGCAAAGTAGCCCTCAGACGTGTGTTCGTAGCTCACGGTATTGTTTCCTTTGTCCCAGTGCTATTACCTACTCCTGACCCTTTCCCCCTTCCTGATTCCGAGCCTTACTAGCATTTCCCAGACTCCCGGATTCATGGACTCCGCGTTCCCGGAACTAAACGCAACCTGGAACCAGACGAGACTCGAGCAGCAATGTTCAAGACCAGGTCCGTTCGCAAGAAGGCAGCAATCGAAGACACCGGCAAACAACGGACCCATGTGAGAAGGGGGGAACTCCTTGACAGCACCGACCACACGTGGCTCCCGCTGCCTGGCATGGCTGAAGGTGATGTTCCGGGCCTCCGCAGGCACTGCATGGCTTCTGGCGCTCCTCCAGAGGCTTCTGCGCACCCTGCATGCTTTGCCTTCCGTATATTCTGCAGGCCTTGGCGATCCTTTGTCGACACTGCTTGCACCAGCTCCGGGCAGCCTCCTTTCGACGCCTCTTCCATCTGGCCTCCCTGGATATGGAGAGCTCCTGGGTTCTCCCTAGCTCCAGAATTCTGTGTAGGGGTATGTCGGCCTCCTTTAGACTCTAGCAGCGCAGCACGGGCAATAAGCAGTGTTGGATGATTCGTGCCCTGATTTCATCCGTCTCATCCACCAACCGACAGTGATGGCTAGCCTCTGTAGCTGAACGTGGTACGCATCTAATGACTCGGTTGGGTTCTGGTGGGCCTGCCTGCAGACAAAACCTCTCATAGTCTCTGTTGACCAGTGGGCGGAAGTACTCCTGCAGCGTTTCTTTAGCTGTGCTGTACGAATCGTCTCGAGGTCGCAAAGTTTTGAAAATCTGGTGCACCTTGCTGCCCGAGTAGTATAGGAGCATGGCCCTCTGAGCTGTGTCATCATTCTCCTTGGCTGTGGCAAAGTACATCTCCAGCCTTCCACCCACATGTCCCATCTTGCCCAAGGCAGCAGGGCCACCTGTGACATCGAAGTCTGGTACTGGATACTCAGGGTGCGTCGGGAGCTGCGCCAGAGCTCCTGCGCCCCTCCCTCTGGGACGGTGACAGTGACAGTCTGGTCATGGACGAAGCACCTGCTCCGCTATCGAGATCCTCATCCCCCATGTTGGCAGGGCCATTCCTCCACCTGCGTGAGTATGTCCTCCTTATGCCGTCCCACTCTGTGGCACAAGCACCCCAGTGATGTCTGTCGGGCCGCTAGCCGAGTCACCGGATTATCATGCGGTGGATGTGGCTGTTGGGGACTTCTGGGCCTGCGCCTTCCCCCACAGCACAAGCACCCTTGCAGGGCCACTTGCGTGGATGTCACCACCACCTAATTGGGGCACCCCTTGTGGAGAGGGCCCTGTGTGCACCCAGTTGGCATGGCTGTGAAAGGACAGGGCTGCCCTCTCTGTCATACCTGGGCCTTACAGGCTCCCTCGTGGCTCACTAGGTGGCCCGTGGACGTTTGGGGCAGTGTGTGTCCTTGGCACAGTGTATGTCCACCACCTCCCTCGGCTGTTTGGTGAACAGTTCCTTTAAATGCCTTCCTTGTGTGCCGGGCAAGGTGCGGTCACCCCCCACTGTTGGGCTTCTCGTCTTTAGTCGGTAACTGGGAGTGTCCTCACTGGGCGGGAAGACCTCCCCTTTTATTCAGAGTAGTGCACGCGGGTTACCTGACACGGTGTCCACGCGCGCCGTAACAGCATTCACTTAAATGCTGCTAAATGTCAAACGCACACAGCTCAAATGATAACCGGGTCATGCTCACAAACTCTAAACATTTGTAAATACGCCTATTCCTTGGGGAACAGAAGCCCAGCCTGTCGCCCCTAGAGAGGAAGGCAAAAAACAGACATTTGACAAGCGTGCTCCTAAAATAAACAAGAAGTGAAGGTCTTCAGAACGACTGCAAGGCATCAAGAAAACGTTTCCTTAACCCCTTAACCCCAGAGAAGGATACGAGCTACAGTACCACTCTGTTCCGTAAAACCACTGATCGGAATAATTTACTACATCGTTTGAGCTTCAATCAACCCAGTCTACTTAGGAACCTACCGTACAGCCAACTGCTGCGAGTCAAAAAAATTGTTAGTGATCCTGAAGACTGTTTAGCTCAACAATCTGAAATGAAAGACAAATTTGTAGCACGTGGCTACAAAAAGGAAGAACTTGATTCGGCATCCCAAAGAGTGAATGCTCTTGATCGTGACACTCTGTTGTCCAGTACCACCAAACCCAAGAGAGAACTTAAATCTCCAGTGTATGTCTCAAGATTCTCAGTTCAGAGTAACAAGATTAAGAATTCCATCAAAAAACACTGGAGCATTTTTAAGAACGATGTAAGAGTGCAGAATCTATTTGACCAACTTCCGGTATTTGCCTACCAGAAAAGCAAAAATCTTTGAGATGAACTAGTTCGCACAAGACCCCCCATGAAAGAACCCATTACCCAACGCACGGGGACATACCCCTGTTTACACTGTACCAACTGCAATCTGCTAAGCAAAGGTAATACCGTATACCATCCCAGCACAGGCAACAAGATCCTTTTGAAGACATTTGGTACCTGTGATAGTGTGAACATTACATATGGAATAAAGTGTCCCTGTGGGAAATATTATGTTGGACAATCCACAAGAGCAGCCAAAGTACGCTGGAATGAGCATCACTCCTGTATTCGTAACTCAAACCCTAACTCAGCTGTGGCTCGTCACTGGAGTGAGAAATGCCACAATTTGACACAAATCAGGTTCCTTATCCTGGAAGTGTTGAATAAAGTTAATCCCCATGAGGATTTGGGCCTGCGGCTCAATCAAAGAGAAACATTTTGGATGGACAGACTGGGGATTCTTTATCCCAATGGCCTCAACGAAGAGATCAACTATCATTGTTACATTTAACCTGTTGTACTTTCTCTTTGATTCTAAGTAATGTTGTATATACTGTTGACGATTTCTCATAGGTTTCGTCTGTTTTGCACCAGATTTACACATCATCATGTTTGACTATCTTTAAGTGCTTTCGACCTCTTGTGTCACGTTGAGGACCTCTGGGTATTTGATGTACCCCAGCGCGTGTAGTATTCTCATGCTGTTTAATGCCACCTATAGCCATTTTTTGCATGTTGTACTATATGTATACACTATACTAATACTTTGTAACTTTCGAGCACTTGCGCTTTTGCACCTATTTCGCCACTCCCAGATATTTTGTCTGGGACCCAAGGTAGTACCCCTTGGTGCTACCACCTGCGGCAAGGATGCATATATATCTATATTTTTTTAATATATATTTTTTTGACCATGTCTTCTTGTACATTTACAGATGTGTATCTGTTTGACTGGGCTCAGTCAAATCACAATTTTCTTGACAAATATATAGATTATTTGTTCATTCAGCTGATTTATATGCTGTAACTTGAACAGTATTTCTTTTATGTCTACATCTTGATCTCAGATTATCCACATTCTTTCTTTTGTGTGACCAGTTGCAGTCTATGCAATACATATCTTTTTCTCTGCACAGTTCAATTGTGTTCCTATTAGATCTGTATCCCTTGCTTTCATCTTACTAGTATTTCTTTTATGTCTATGTTTTTATTTTTTTTCCGTTTTCATTTCTGCACTTTCCATTATTCCTGATTGACCTTCTTGAGTCTTTATAAATGCTTTTTTTGACCATTCTATGCCGCATTATCCCTCATGCAGTGTTCTTTCATGAATGATCCGCATTGCGCCTTTCTTTGGACGCGATGCAGTCACGTGTCCATATTAGTCACCGTTACCGTGGTAACACTTACACTTGGCGATGCAAGGCAGCGTTCACTCGTCTGCCCCTGCTCCATTTCTGTGAACTCAGGTATGCCCGCGTATAGCTTTTCATTTTTCCAGACTATTTCACATCCCATTCCCTGGCTTTGACACCATTTTTACCCAATACGTCTTTACACCCACAGATCGCTATCTGGATTACGTCCAGCCCTTGATCCTTTGTTTCTTCTGACAATGTTGGAAGAGAACACGGCTAACACAGCACCATGCAATTTCTTTTGGCTTTACACTTCTCGTGAGGTAACTTTCCAGTTCTCCCACCGCATTCAGTTATTTGACTACCTGCTTGCACACTACTCATTTCTCTTTTCCTTCTTCCCCCTCTATATCTCTACATGATTTGAATTCTACTACGTTCTGGTATGTGATTATTATAATTATTTTTCTTGATTATGCTTTGTTGTAATATGTTCTGGTCATTTGCTTTATGATTATGCCATACCTGCATTTGTTGTTGTTATGATTATACCTTTGTAGCATAGACTTGCCCTGACTAAGGAGATACATTCTCTGAAATGCATTGGCACATTAAGTCTACTCAAATTACGAGACATGTTAGCTGCGTCCTCGCTAAGATTGGATTAGTGATCTTTTTTTTAAACTGTTGTTTTTGATAAACTAACATTACTTTGATTCAGACTTGGATTTTATTTGAATTTTTGTGAAATGTATCCAGCTCAAGAAGTGAAAATGTATTATTTGGAAAAACTTTTTTTGGAATCACATTACCCGTGTTGGGTTTGAACGGAGAGCGGCTGTGTGACTAGGTTTGTCATCTAGTCTCCTGCTTCACATAGTTGGAACTGTCATGTTCAGAAACAGTACAATCAGCAGCAACATAATTCCCATGGCCCAAATCTTGAGTTACTCATGAACATTGAAAGCAAACTGTGTGAAGCTAGCTAGATGCTGAAAGATTGATGCACCAACATTGTGATGAACATGACGTAAAACGGTCAAGCACAGAAGCGCTGTAGAGTTCTTTTTTTCACCAAGACAAAATACAGAGCTCTGTACACCACAACCACCCATGATCGCAGGATCCCGCTATGACCGCGGAACACTGATGAAAACTCCAGCACTCACCATCCCCGTCAGCAGCCCCGCTGACATCATCACTAGCTGAAAGGCACTACAGGCAAGCGGAGTTCCCCGCCGCCAACGGCTTAACGGATTTCCCCTGATAGGTAAGAGACCTGCATGGGTACACTGGAACGGGTTCCTCTCCACAGTGCCACAACACTGCACCATCCTCTTGCCCAAGGGCCAAACCGGCCCAGTACCCGTCGGCAGCGTATCATCACAGGTTAGTCCAGGTTGAGTTACTCCAGCTAATAGTCCCTGCACTCTGTGCTGCATGATCCAAACACCAAATGTTAAGGAGCCGTCCTAGTCCAACCTTGCACCAACAGTCCAGGTGCTGCATAGCATAGCGTCAATCTTTAGCCTAGGTGGCTCCTTCCTTGGCCAATTCTTGGCCCTGGGTGGTGTGATATGAGTCCTATGTATCCCTCACTGAAACCCTACCTAAAGTACCCTCCCAGGAGGCTAAGGTTGGGGGTGGTATACTGCAGGAGGATCACCAGGAGGAGAAAAGGGTCAGGAGAGTGGGGGATACCTATGGCATGAGACACTGTATTTAACCTCTTTCCGAGAGGACATGTAACCATTACCACAGTACGTAATTGCTTGTTGCCATCATCATTCTCTTGTCCGTCCTAGTTCCCACAAAGGAGAGGAAGTTGTATATTAAGGGAAGTCTTAAAAGTAAATAACTATATTCCTCTTTGCAAACCTGCCTTATGATCGACTCAGGAAATAACCCTTTGTTAAATGTTGTAGAAAGTGGCGATCAAATTTTGAAAAACTAAGGAAAACAAACTCATTCGGGACTTCAAGTCCCATAATTCCCTCCATTTTAAGATGAAGAAGAGGGATACAGAGGAACAAAGATGTAGAAGTGGTCAGCTAATTGACAGGAATGACCTACACCTGAGCTACAGTGGGAGGCATAAAAGCCCTCCTCAGGTGCAGGTATTAGAGAAGAAGCAGAAGCAGTTTGAGAAGCAAAAGAAGCACGTGCCATATATGCTGCTGGAGAGAGGAGTAGAGAAGCTGGATGACACTAGGGCCGCTGCGAGTCCTGAGAGGGTCTGTGCCTCTATCATCCTAAACTGCAGAGGTTGCACAGTGGGAAGCGTGTGGAAGAAACGCTTTCCCAAGAAGATGATGTCGTGCAGAGCTGTCACAGCAGAAGGCAGGAGTAGTGTGAGCAGTCGAAAGGTCTCGGGTGGCAGGGTTGCACTAGAGATGCTTGGGAGTCAGAGCAACTTGAAATCAATGTGGCTGAGGCGGCAGTGACCAAGGAGAGAAGGTGCACCTGGCCGTAAGGAGCCACAGTTGCAGCAGTCCTGCGAACGCGGTGAGCAAGTGACAGGCAAACTAAGCAACGTTAACAATACCGAACTGTGGTTAACGTACAAAAAGAAGCTAATAAGCATTACGAAAACCAAACTGTTGCAAACTTACAAAGGCAAGCTAAGAAATCTTGTGAATACGGAACCATTACACCTTTCCAAAGAAACATTAATAAATCTTACGAATACTGAACTATTGCAGACTTGCAAAAGGGGCAGACATTAAACCAAAAGAGATACAGGAATGAAAGTGTGAGTTTGGGCAAATATCAACAATCTGGTGGGGATGCCGTACTAGAAACTCAAGTATACCACCATTACCAAAGCCAAAAGACCTTGACAACCTGGCAATATCAGTCCAATAAAGGTTGCCAAACACAAGAGGGGAATATTGAGAAGCCCCAAAGTTGTAAAGGTTGCCATTTATGTTCGGGCATACCTATCATTCTGGTTGATGTATATTCACATTGCTACAACCAAGATAGAAGCAGGAGAAGACATGATCCTGAACATTATTTTCAGTATTAATGCAGAAAGGAATGAAAGGTGGTAAACAGACTGCCCTTCTGGAGGTGGTTATCCAGAGGGAGATGAGCATCGTTTGTGGAGAGGTCCTGATAAGGATCAAACTGAATGTTCTATTCCTGAAAGCTGTTAACCTGCTTATGTTAAAGACATCAATTGAAGTTGTTATTATTCTGCTGAAAAAGTTATCATTGAAGCACTTATCTGTTTTGCTGGATGGGCAGACGAGTATGCCCGTAGGGAAAGAGGTGATTGCCCCGAAGAAACCTGTTGAAAGGTTATACCAGGTAGTTGCAGGAGTAAGTGTTAAAGGGTGGTAGTACTATAAAGCAAAATATATTCTTCAAGCAAACTATTCTGAGCAGATTGCTGCTGTCAAACTTGAAGCAGACCATTCAGACCAAACCATTTGTTGTTGCCAAAGATGTGAAGGAGTTCTCATTCCAGGAGGTGTGAGAGCTTGTGACATTTCCTTTCAAGATACTTTGGGAAAGATCTTATTCCAAAAGGAGCGAGAAGTGAGAGCTTTTGACTTTGGCAAGTTACCTCATTGAAACAACAGAACTTTATGTTAAAGCTGAATTTCCTTGGTTTTCCTTTGAACTGTGAAGAAAACCCTTGTTTGGATCTGGGGAAGGGGAGTTTCCCCAGTCCATGACAAGAGACATTATTACACTGTGAACCAGTTTATATGTTGTATACATTTATGGAATTGCTTTGCCATATTGTAAGTTTTTGCTTTGATTGTATACGTGTGAGGATTTGAGATCCCTTGGTTAGAGTGTTGCCTTTTAGTTTACTATAGGCAGGGACATCCACATTAAGATAGGGATAGTAAGGTTTTTTATTTAGCCTGTTTTATTTAAGAAAATGGCAGAAGTTAAAAACTCTTTACAAAGTTGTCCACCTCACATTTCTGACTCCTCACAGTCGGTAGTGATCCTTAAACAGGCCAAATAGAGGAAAGGCACCCCTGAACGCCAGTCCTTATCCCTGGATTTTGGGTAAGCAAAGTTTGGAGAGCAGGGGCCCCTGTGCAACCCTACCTGCAACCCCCTCACAGCAGGTGACCCTTGTGCCTTATGCAGTCCTTTGTTCCTTTTTCCAATTCCTTCACACCTGGAACTGCAGCAGAAGACCATTGTGTCACCATCTGTTATGACGTGACACTCTGTAGTAAGCAGGTATGTTCTTGAGACGTTCCTTTATTAGGTGCAGGTTGCAAGTGGACAGCAGCAGTACAGGTATACATTGGGGTAATAGCGCACAGGACAGGAGCCCACTGGCCCCCACCACCTAAGCTCTCGGCTCGAACTGCCTGGCTGCCGAACCTCTTTCACATCCAAGCATTCTCTGCACTCGCACAACATTCTTACGGTGACATCACAGCTTATGCAACCAGGAAGGACAAGATACCGCAATCATACATTACTTCTTCAAACCAACAAAATAGCGTATTATCATTCGCCTGTATGTTTTTCATAAATAGGCTTACTTTTCTCAGTCAAACAGATTTCTTTCCTAATTCACTACATTGCATCAGAATTAATTTCAGGAGTCCTAAAGTCAAATACCATATGCTCCTTTGAGCACTGGGACCTATTTATAGCTAACGTCTATTCCGGCTTCCAGCCCATAAAGTACCTAGGGTACAATTTTGGTTTTGTATGCCTCAATCAAAGTCGCCTAACTAAACCCTCTGTATTTATAATCAAAGTCTCAAATAATGTTCTTTTCCTACAAATTTGTGGATTTTTGTGATGTAATCCACACACCGAGAGATAAAAAGCCTGACACTACCTCCAATATCTCACCTTTTAATGTCCATTGATAGATCCTTTGTTTTTATCTTGTTAATTTCACACAACATAATTTTGCATTTGGTAAGATTCAAAAGTAACTTGTGTTAGTCAGAATATATAACCATGGTGTGGAGACCTTACTCAAGTCCTCTCTTGGTAATGTTAAAGTTCACCTAGTCTTTGACATACTCTACCCAGTTAATATATTTGGAGCCCAGTTTCAGAGGAAAATTTGCATTGTCTTGCATGACCATGTCTTTGTTCGCCAAATATATGGCAAAGATACCGAACACATTTATGTTTCAGTCCTCACCTGGTGCTGATCTTTTCAGGAAACCCCACCTCCATATCCAATCTTATGCAAAGGTATTTATTAGTGTGAAGTAATATTAGTTTGATTAAGCAGCTATCAATGCTTAATTTAGGTAATTTCTGCCATAGGATCTGTCTGTCTACCCTATCCTAGTCAGCAGAAAAATCTAAAAATGTTTTTTTCCCTTTGCATATTTGTGACAACGTGTGTTCACTATCATGATGTTGTTTCATCAATCGAGCAATTTAGCTCCTCTAACAAAAGACCTATACAATTCTGCTGGAGACATCTAAAAATATTATCATTGTCTTGGGCCATCTCTGTCCCCTTTTTATGCATAGACATTACCAAGGCTTCCTTCTAAGTATGTGGTTTCCATTGCCTTATTTATTCAAATAGGGTGAAGAGCAGTTGTGAACACTCCTGTCTTTTTTTAGCACAACATTTGCTAGTCCTTCAGGCCTGGAATCTCTGTAAATTATCACAGTACTAATCTTACGAATAATGTCTTTATGGTTAAAAGTATATTCCATATTTATAATGTGTCCCCTACGGACCACTTATTACCTACCTCTGTGCATCGACTGTGTTATCAGTATTGGGTATCCACTCCACTTCCCTAATCACATTCACTTGATGCATCCTTTTTGTATCCAAATGAGACCTTAATATTGCCCATAGGTATTTGTTGTTACCCTTTCGAATGGCCTCCAGCATTTTATTTCTGTTTGACTTTCTTATTACATTTACGATGTTTCAAACAATTTATATATCCTTGCTTTGCCTGGTTATGTTTCCTTTCAAATGTCCCATGAGAAAAGGTACAGTTTTTGCACAAGTCGCAAAGCTCTTTACATGCCAGTTTTTTCCTTTTATGAATATGCATCTCAAAAGGATGGCATTTTCTATCCTCCTTTTGCCTAACTGAATTTCACTTCACCACAGCATGTTTTCAAGACTCTGCTTGTACATGTTTAGAGAAGGTTTCCAGGTCAATATTTTCTTCCCTACTTATTTTTACTAAGCTTTCAGACTCCATTCAAAATATTTTTTAAGTTTTAATTTCCGTATTAACCTATAAAGGTCAATCTCTTTCCCTTATAAAGTCCTTTTATTTGTAGGGACAAAAGATAGTTGCTTCTGTGATGTTCGAATTTGAAAGGATGTTAAGCATACATCTGAAAGATTTATCACTTGTTGATCTTCATATTGAAGGCTGACTTTCATGGTGAACTTCTTGATTCTACACCATCTGGTCTACCCTCTTGATTTAAAACTATTTCTTCCTGAGAAGCTTAAGGTAAGTCACTAGCTTTATTTGTAGCACACCAACGACTCTGTGCTTCCGCCAACACTCTCATTGCAACTGCCACTCCACACACCACACATTCCATTCTATCTCACACACCCAACATTATAACTAAACATTCACCCAGGTAGCACAGGGATACTACGCTTTATTCATGTTACGTCGATTTCTCAGCCAGTCCTTAAGACATTACATGGAGGACCCACCAGTGCCTACCTCCCAGGTCCCATCTCTCCAACTGTCTAGCCTGGAAGCCTGTGTAGGGCATTCTACCATTCATAGCAATACACATTCTGTCAATGACATCACAACCACTCTGACATCATACACCTCACACTCACCTGCTCAGACAGAAACACATAAGACAGATACAACACACATCCTCTCTTTCCCAAACACATTAACACAATTATAACAACATATACAAAATTAGACACTCGCAGAACCATACAGATTTATCCTGCCAAAGGGGTTTAAAACTGTATTCACAATAACGCAACACATTACTTCTAAGTCTCCTCTCACTCTTCCACCACCATTTCTTACTTGCCAATTCTTGTCCCTGCTTACCTCACCTAATCCATTCAAATATTTCTAGTGGCCACAGGCTCGCACTTCACCTCACCAGCATAAACGTGTACTCTGTCATGTTTCAATAACTGTAGCAGCCACAGATACGCACTTCACCTCACCAACAATACATACACATTAATTTCCTGGAGCGCACACTGAGGCAGCACGCTCATATCACTAGATCACCAACAGCACGACATTCATGCTCTCCTGCCCACAACACCACAGCTTGCCCTGAGGTAACACACTCACCCTCAGCACATATATTATCACCATACCCGTGACACAGTGCCCCCACACACTTTATTCACAATCACTACATTCCCAACAAAGTGCCTTCAAGCACTGCACCATCATCACCCTGACTCCAAGTCCACCCTTCCTGAAATACATTTTAAAATACATTCCCTCAGCACAAGTCCAAGTTGTGAATATATGCAACACTAACCCTGGAAATCCTGCGCAAATGTTATTCTATGACATTAATCTTATGTATACCGTCTCTTCCTGTCCTGAACACAGGATAGCATGTGATTACAATTAACAACAAGCTTAACACAACCATTACCACTTCTGTATATGTAATTTGGTATGGGTACTAGATGCCATTAGACCTTGTCGCCTATCTCAGGTATGTCTTTAAGTAAGCTTTATTCACGTTACATAGATTTCACTGCAAGTCTATACGATATTACACGGAGGACCCAGGGCATTTTACCATTCATACCAATACACATTCTATCAATGAAATCACAACCTCTCTGACCTCATACACTTTACACTCACCTACTCAGGCAGAAACACATAAGACAAGTGCAACAAATAGCTACGCCAGTTAGCTCTGTATGTTAAAGAGCCCTGTTTATACTGCTTTCCTGAAGGTCAGGTGGTCCACTCTGTTGAGTGTATTACCTTGAAAAGTGAGTTTCAAAGTTTCTTTGAGATTTTGTAAAAAGCTGATCAAGCGTGTTTCTTTTTTTAAAATAATGTTTGTGTTCAAAGAGCTAGAACTCAGGGTTCTATTTGGTCTGTAGATGGAGAATTTGCCTTGCAGGTATTCTGCTCCTTGGCCATGAATTGCTCTGTGAACAATACAGAGCACTGAAAGTGATACTTTTTTTGACTGTTAACCACTCTAGAGATCTCAGTGCAGGCGTGGTGTGTTCTCTGTGGCTGAATCTTAGGAGTCTTTCTGATGCACTCTGAATCCGTAGTAGATTTTTAGTTTAGTAGCCGGGTATGCCAAGGTAGATACTGTTGGCATAGTCAATTCTTGACATGACAATTGAGATAATGGCATGGGTTCGGTGTGCAAAAGTGAGAACATACGGCTGTTCGAACATAGGTTAAAGAAACATTTCTTTACTAGTACGTTAACTTGAGGTTCCAATGTTAGCTTATTTTCTTAAGAATTCCGAGATGTTTTCAATAGGCCACAGTTGAGGTGGTTGCATGGAGGGGTTGCGAGACATGATCATCATTTTAGTTTTATTCAGATTGAGTTTAAGGTTGTTGTTGCTCATCCATGTGTTCTTGTTTGAGAGGCAATCAGTGAGGGGTTGCTCTATGCTAATTTTGTAGATGATTTGATTATCATCGGCATGGTTGTAGCATTGTAAGTCCATGTCGCTTGATGAGTTTCATGAGAGGAGCCATGTAAATGTTGAAGAGTAGCAGTGAGAGGCCTGAGCCTTATGGAAAACCACATGTGAGTATGTGTGAGGTTAAGCTGAAAGGGGATAGCCAGGTGGGTTCTGTTCTTACTTCAGGAAGTATTTCATCAAGTGTAGCACAATTTTGCTTAGCCCTGTTTCTTCTATTCTCTTGATTAGAGTTGTGAAAAGCTGCTGAAAGGTCTACTATTGTCAGAGAGCAGGTGGTGGTGGAGTTTGATTTTATTTTCCGGTCACCCCAGATGAAGAGTAGTGCTGGTTCAGTCCCTCTCATTAGCCTGATCCATCTTGCCAAAACAAAAGAGTTGACCACCGTTCTTTAGCCTGCCAAGCTATTACAGAAAGGGAAAAGACCATATGCAAATTAGTCTTGGTCCCACACCAAAAGGGGCAGTCCAGCCCAAACTACTAGGTCACATCCCTTCCGCACGGTACCACAAGCAAGCCCAGACATTTTTAGGCCTCACTGGGCATCGTCAGTGAGGTGTAGCTTGGGCCTATAGGCTCAGCAGGCTTGGAACCCACATCTAGGCATACATGTCCCACTCAAGCTGACAAAGCAAAACAAAAGAGATGATGGCTGGAAGGTTTAGAATTAAACTTAAAACCTGGGCAACGCTCCAGATCATTGTCCTGCTAATTCATTACAGAGAGAAGAAAAACCATAGGCAAATCAGGCTCAGTCCCACCCCAAAAGCGTCAGTCCACCCCAAACGGCTAGGTCACATCTTTTCTGCACAAGCCTACACGTAAACTCCAGACTTGTTCTGGCCTCAATGGCCATTATTTCGTTTGTTTTTTTTGTTTTGTTTATTGGTTAAAAAAAAGATTGGACCTTAACAAAACAAGTCTTTCAAAAAAAATAAAGAATGAAATCAATTGCAAATCAAGTACAGAGAAAAGATAACAAAGCACATCCACAAAGAAGAAACAAAGTTCCAATAAATACATTTCAAGATCAGATAGTCTCTTAGTCGATTGTGCCACAAAACAAAAAACTATGTACTCCAAGAAAACCAATACATTAGTGAATAAAAATACAACTCATAGAATGATTAGTATAACACATTTTGTGGCCTAGTCATGTTATCCAAAATACATCAGCTCATTTACTCTGAAACTGTTAAAGAATTTGACCCTTGAAACCACCACAGATACTTGTGTACCCTCAAAACATTTTCCCCAAAATGATTACTGGTCTACACATACAACCAAATCAAATTTCTTTTGGAAGTAACAATACTTCCTCGTTCTATGTGTAGAACATTCTGTTAGTAGATGCTTCAGAGTTTCGATTTTACTCTTGGCTTTGCAGAATCTACATTCAGCCTCTAGCCCTCTAGCCCTGACAACCTCTTCTTTCTAATCAGAACCTCCTTGGAAGGAAGGAAGTTCCAACAAAACTGCAAATAGTCATCCCGAATCTTAGCACCAGGAAATTTCACCAGGTAAGAAGGCAAAGACCCCTTACTTCTGTGTTCATGTTGCAAGCGAGATAGGCTGATGTATTCATGGAAGCTTTCTCTGTTTGCACACCACTCTTGAGCAAAAGTTTTTTTTTTACCCATTCTGGATTGCTCATCAAGTCATCCTTCCCCAATTGCAGTTTGCGCAATAAGACTTCACAGCGATTTGTGAATTCCACCAACGTAGATACCTGGCTGGAGTTCTTACCCTCAGCAAGAATTCTATACAGTGTGTTATCGTGGGGCTGGAGAAATTTGGAATACAATGACAAAAGGAGCCAGTGGCCTTTCGCTTTCAGGGAGGTCAGTACAAGTTTGTGTTTAATGGCACTCACGGGCACAGAATTAGGAACCCCCAAGACTTGGCGGCAGAAAAAACCCTCAATCCGAGCAAGAAAATCCAAAGCACCGTCTTCCAGCAACTCAATTCCATATAGCAAATGTGTAGTTATTTTACCCTCAAAGCATGTAATTAGAGGGATAATTGAGAATTATCAATAGCGGAACTTAATTCTTTTCAAGTGTGCAATATATTGTTTTGCTTTCGCCCCTTTGAGGTTTCTTAAGGAATTCTCGAGCTGGAGAGCTTGTAATTGGAAAGCCCAGATAGATTGTTGTCTTGACCCTTTCTAGAGTGACCCCATTCACGGAACAACTTAGCTTGGTTTTTTGTGCTCTCTTTGCAATTGACATTACTTGTGTTTTTTTAGAATTGATCTTGAGGTTATTTTCCCTCGCAAAGCCTTCAAAAGCCGCCAAAAGGCGACCTGGCCCTGTTTGAGTGCAATCCAATAACACAGTCGTCCGCATAGGCCAACCAACTTATAGGAATGTTTCCAATATTTGGAGAGGCAAAAGAAGCTCTCTCTAACAATGGGCCACATCTGCCACATACAGGTTAAGGAGGCAGGAGGCAAGAATGCACCCGTCTCAAACCATTAGTTGTCAGAAGTTTCACAGAAAGAGTACCCTCCATATTTAATCTTACTTGGACATTAGTATCCTCATGAAGTTTAATGACACGTTTTAGCAAACCTTCAGGAATACCCCATATCCTTAATTTTGGCCAAAGTCTGGGTCTGGAGACAGTGTCAAAAGCATTGGATAAGTACAAAGTTGCTAGATCTATTACAGCATATTTTCCTTTTTTGACCAGATCCTGAAGGCAGCCCACGGGATATAAATAAAATATCAATATCAATAACACATACCCATTCATGTTTGTGCCATGATTTTTTCGGAAGCCGGTCTGAAAAGGGGATTTCAAGTTTTTACTTTGGACCCAAGCTTCCAGATGCTTCAAAATTAGACTTGTGAAAATAGTGCTGTACGCATCTAAAATACTAATGGGACAGTAATCTTTGGCTTCAGATCTACTTCCTGTTTTATAAATCGGAATAATGTATGGCGTCCTCCACGTTAGTGGGTAAGTTGCTGATTCAGGATGTTGTCAAACAGGAGCTTCAGAATCCCTGCCCACTCTGACATTGCTCCCTTGAATACATTGTTGGAAGTTTTATTCGGACCTGGGGCTCTTGAGTTACTGGCTCTCTTAATGGCCTCCAGCACATCATTTATGTCATATGGCGCCCATAAACCCTTTACATATTATACATTTCATGAGTGGCCTTTTCTGTTACCAACTGCCCTTCTTGCCATACATGGATCCGAGATGCTGAACCCAATCTGCTTCTGACACAGCATTAATAATGTGTTCTCCAGATACTTTAATTTGATTATTCAATAGGGCCCAGAAAAATTGTGAGTCTTTCTTCTGAAGATAAGACAGCATCTCTTCAGCATCTGTATGGATAGTAATTTCACAGTGATTTTGAACCCAATTCTTCTATTTTAGCTTGTGCTTCTTAACTTGCTCCAGACACTCATTTTCAAATCCATGTCGTTTCTTGATTTGTTGTATAAAGTACCTCATGTTGTTCTTTTTCCCTGCCACTGCCGCCTCATATCTATGAGTTATCTTATTGCGGCATTGATTGGCCTTGCCCTTATTGCGATTTTCAACATGTGTAGTGTCTATGGTGCCCTGCGGAAATATTGCCAAAATTCTCATAGGTAAACGTCATAATTGGTGTTCTTACCTACACTAACTACACCCATGGCTTCTTTATTCACCTTGTCTATCTTATGTTGGTTACATTTAGTTCTGTTAAGGGCAGAGTTGAGCCCAATGTCTACATCATACTTCTCTCGACCTCTTCCCATTGGCCAATTGAACAAGCAAATCACTAAGCTGTGATCGCTCCATAGGTTTTGTGTGATTTTACAATCACTACACTTGGTCATCAGAAAACTGTCAAGAAAAATGTAGTCCAGGACAGATATCTTGTTACCACTGTGCCAGGTGAGATATTCTCCTGTATCCACATTAGTGGTACTGTTGAAGAAGTACAACCCCAAGTTATTTAAGCAGATTTTTAATTTGCTACCATTCAAACCCAACAATTGGGGATCCACAAAATCAGTGTTGTTCCATGTGGATATTTTGGATGACAGGGCTTCATATGCCTCCAAATAAAGACAAGTTGAGTTAAAGTCACCAAGGGCAATAATATGCCCGTCTTTGTGGGACTCCATCCAGTCCACGGAAAAGGTGGAGGGGGCTTCAAGAAAAGAATCTAGCTGCTCAATGCCCTCATGCCAATAGATGTTACAAATTAGAAGTTGTGAGGGCATGGTTTCAAGGAGAGTTTCTCATTCAGTGGCCATGAGGCCAGTTCTGAGGTCATGATTTTTAATGAACTTTTGTCCACTACCAGATCTGCACAAGGTTACACGACCCCCCTTTTGGCCTCCAACTCGTGCCTTTGCTTGCCAATTGTGCGATCACAGTATATCCAACCATTGCGGGTGCTTCCATCAGCCAGGTCTCCTGGAGACAAATTAGTCTAATATTCTTAGCAAGCACCCCACAGATGGATTAGTGAATAACTGCTTGTGACCTCTTGTATTCCAGGTGGCAAGTTTAAAGGCTATAGGTGCTAGAGCCTACGTGTGCGTTTTTGGGGTACATGACTTGACTTTAATGTCGCTGCCAGCCAGGACCAGTCCAGTTGACACTCACCCCCCTCCCCAGTCACTCTGTCAGGGACTGATCACCCTGTCACCCTGTCAGTGACTGACATATTGACCTTTCTGCCCACATTCATTGTTTGAGTGATTTGATCTGACAGTTTATTATATTTACGCTGTTCATGATTGGTGGTTGAAACCCCCCATCAAATGTGAGGCCTTGGGCATGTCCATGGTTTTAATGGCAAACCCAAGTCACCCCAATGTCTCAGCTTCCCTTAATATTAGGTTAAAAACCACTCAGGACTCAAAGCCAAGCATAACTCTGTCTATGTGAGCTTGATCCACACATTCTTCACTTTCAATGTCTCTGGTGGATATAACACTGAGATTGACAATTTTGGAAATAGTTGACCCTCAAAAAGGAATTGACACGAGGCCTGTGGTTTGGATGGATGCAGTTTGAGGCAACCGGACCGAGAAGAGACAGCCGGTTTCTGAGATATCATGATGATCCCAATTTCTTTGCGTCAAGCCACCTAAGTCCTCTCTGTCCCTTGCACGTTTCAAGATTGAAAATGTAACAATGTGATGATTGGTACAAGAACTGTGCAGGGTTTATTTGGGCTGTTGGCATAGCTGTTCATAAATATGATGTGCACCGTTTATTTCCAGGCCATCGTTGTCAAGGTCTTCAAGGTCCTTTCTCCCTTTAAGACTACTGGTGCCCGGTCTGTCCCACAGTTCTTCCCCAATAGTCCGCGATCTCTGTATGCGCTGTGATAGGAGCTGTGGTATAGGCCTCTGTGTCAAATCTCGTGCTACACCATCATTAAGTCCACAGGAGTCTACACGATAGACATAACCATTAGTTGGTAAGGGTTGTGTATTGATAACCCTGTCTGTGATGTTACAATTAGTATCAATGCTAGCACCATGTCCCGTAAAGACTGCTGGCTGCACTTTTGGGGCAGACAGATTTTCAATTGCAGAATTCACTCGCACTTTGGGTTCCCAAAATAGACCCTTGCGGGAATTGGGCGAACTACTAGGCACCTCGCCCTTCTGTGAAGCAGCCTATTTAATTATTGGGACAAGGGCCACAGTAGCGACTTTGGAAATGACTTCGCTCATTGCCAGTAACCTGCGTTCAAGTTGGCGTTCTTCAACCTTGCTTTCTTCATCTGAAACATACATGGTTGTTGGCTCAGTATCAAGGTCTTCTACAACCGTTTCAACTGGACAAGGGAGTTGTTTGTTCCTACTCCCAGTCAGTATTTCTGGTATGGTTAAATCCTGCATTGTTTTAGATAAGGGCTGTGTATCTTCATACAAGCCCACCGAAGTGGTGATGAATTGATTGATTGAGGATAGGGCGTTCTGTGCATGCATTTCATTAGAAATTGACAGCCGCATGGAAGGACAAAGTGAGCTGCGTGTAATATCTAGATACCTGAAGAACACCCGTTCCAGCAGGTAAGATATATAAGTAGGTTTATTGTAAGATAGTTTCCAGGAACAATATTGGCATGTCCCCTTAAGCCAGCATATCTCTAACTGTCAAGCATAGAACCCAGCTTCAGAGAATAACACTGCAACACTCCACTCATGCTGACATCATCACATTCTAAGTTACAGTGATGTCACCACCTCACCTCAGATGCACATTATAACACTTTTCGCTCCTTTCTTTTCTTGAACAAGGAGATATTCCACTAAATCCACCACTAACATAAACCCCTATATAACACGTGTGGCCAGCACGTAATGCACCAACTTACCAACTCCACTGGCGACAAGAAACTGCCACCCAGAGCTTACCTATAACTCTCAGGTTTGACAGTAAACAAAGATTCACCCACTGACTTCACCTCCTCCTCCGTCTCCTCACCTGTGGATTCGTCGCAGGATGATTCTTCCGAGGGGATTTTTCTTCTTTCACGCCAAGAGTCGTTAGGCTTTTCTTTGTTGGGTTTAGGGTGAGCACCTCTGGAAGCCACACTGCCTAATGACAAGAAGTCGGCAGTAGGGGCTCCCAGGGAGACCACCCCACTTCAGGGAAAAAGCACAGGCTGAAAAAACCCTGATGTTGGTCTTCTGATCCAAGATGGTGTAATTTGGAATGAGGAAACTCCAAGTCCCAGAATGCACTGGGAGTAGCAGGGTGATGCACAGGAAGATACAGCAAGGAAAATATGGAAGGACTGGGAGGGACGGAAACTCAAGGACTGGGAGTGGGAAGAAATGCAGGTAAAAGGACAAGCGGCAACAAAGTGGCTGGAGAAACAGCGAGAAGCGTCACAGAAGGAGAAGGGGAGTAACAGGCCCTGAAGGTGACGCTTAGGAGGGGCAGCGAAGGAAAAACACAGCGGAGGAAGGCACAGGTGAAAACACTCGAGCAGCGCTTAGACCCAACCGGAATAGCAGGGTTGCAACGCGCCGAGTGAAAGTATCGACGCCTATTTAAACACGTCATCGCGCACATCGCGAAGTCGGCCGCAACACTGGACCGTTACGCCGACATCGCGATGATCGCGAGTAGCTCATCTCCTCCTCCAATGCTCCCACAGTCTCCATGGAGTCCGGATCGTGACAGTATGACCTCTTTTCAACGGCACACCCCCTGGTTTCCCTGGGTGCAATCTATGAAAAAGGCGCAGGAGTCGAGGAGCCTTCAGATTCCAGCCGGTTCCCAGGATCTTTCGGACCATGGATATCCTTTCCATAGGATAAGGTATTGGACCGTCCCCTGCTTGTACCTGGAGTCCAGAATGCGGGATACCTCGTATTCTTGCGGTAACGAAGTTCTAGGGACCTTCTTCTTATAGCCCATATTATAGGGATCTGGAACATATTCCTTGAGTAAAGATGAATGGAATACCGGATGGATCCTTCGTAAAGATTGTGGTAGTGATAATTTGAAGGCCACAGGATTGATGCATTCTGTAATGGGGAAAGGACCAAGGTACCTTGGAGAAAACTTTCCTGGATGAACCCATCTGGGTAGGAATTTGGTTGAAAGCCAGACCTTGGTACCGATCTGCCATGTGGGGTTGGGTCTTCTTCTTGGGTCGACCCATCGTTTGTAGCCTTGTCTACTACGTCTCAGTATTTCTTGAGCTTTTTTATGCGTTTCTTTCAACACGCCCATTAACTGATCAAGTGAAGGGACCTTTGTGGATAGTATTTCAGGAAAGGGTAAATGTCTGGGGTTATACCCATAGGTGCAGTGGAATGGGCTCATGCCTATTGCAGAATGAAAGGTGTTATTGTAGGAAAATTCAGCAACTGGTAGGAGTTGATACCAGTTGTCTTGCACCTGGTTACAAAAGCATCTAAAATACTGTTCCAGAGTTGCATTGAGGCGTTCAGTTTGACCATTGCTTTCTGGGTGGTATCCGGATGATAAGGCTTGTTGTACTTGTAATTGTTTACAAAGAAGGGTCCAGAATTTCGAGGTGAATTGGGTTCCTCTATCCGACACAATGGCACATGGTATACCATGTAGTCGGACCACTTCACGTAGAAACATTTCAGCCGTCATTGAAGCTGAGGGTGTGCCTGACAAGGCGATAAAGTGAGCCAGCTCACTGAACGAATCCACCACAACCATTATGGCTGTATGTCCTCCAGAATTGGGTAAGTCAACAATGAAGTCCATTGAAACATGTTGCCAGGGTCCAGCTGGGGGTTCTTCCTGTTGTAAAAGACCCAATGGTTTGGCCGTGCTATATTTGCTCTGGGCACAGATAGGACAGGAAGAGACGTATCTCTTGGTATCCTTGACGACTGTAGGCCACCAGAAATGTCTTCTAATGAGTTGCAAGGTGGCCGCTTGACCCTTGTGTCCTGCCGTTGGTGTGTCATGACACCAAGATAGGGCCATGGACTGGAGCTCTTGCGTAGGTAAATACAATTGGTTTTCCCTAAACCAGAATTTCCCTATTCTGTTTAGTGATTCCCCCGGATGTAAAGATGTCTTCCTTTGTGAGTCGTATACCTGTTGTAGAAACAAGTTCACTGTGCCGATAAATCTTTTTCCTGACAACAGAAGTTCTTGACCTGTGTTTTTTCCCGATTCTTCTCCGTTACTTCTGGATAAAGCATCTGCGAGCTGATTGTTCCTCCCAGGTACATAGGTAAGTGTGAAGTCAAATTGGGCCAAAAAATAGGCCCATCTGGCATGGCGTGCATTTCGGCATTCCAGTTGTTGTAGCACGCTTAAGTTCCTGTGATCTGTGCGTACAAGAAAGGGGTGTTGGGCCCCTTGTAGTAAATGCCTCCATTCCTCACAGGCTCTTTTAATTGCAAGGAGTTCCTTTTCGAGTACTGAATAGTTTCGTTCACTAGGGTTTAGTGTTCTTGAATAGTAGGCGATGGGGTGTTCCATTTGATCTTCCTTTTTCTGCAGAAGAGCGGCACCTATTGCGCCGTAGGAGGCGTCGGTTTCTAGAAAGAAGGGTAACATCTGGTCTGGTTGTCTAAGTACCGGTGCCGTGGTAAAGGCTTCTTTAAGTTGTCTAAAAGCCTTATCTGCTTCTGGGCACCACGTAAACTTCACCGCCTTCTTTAACAGTGCAGTCAGGGGTAGGACCATTTCTGAGAATCCATTGATGAACTTTCTATAGAAGTTTGCTAGGCCTAAAAAACGCTGTATATCTTTAACTGATTTAGGTACAGGCCATTGGGTAACTGCTGCAGTCTTCTGTGGGTCCATCTCAATCAGATTTGCACTTAAGAGAAATCCTAAATATGGAACCGTCTTGCCTTCGAATATGCATTTTTCGGGTTTGGCCAGAAGGTGGTGATGACGAAGTCTTTGTAACACCTCTCTGACGTGTTGGCGATGGGCTTCCAGAGTGCTTGAATAAACCAGAATGTCATCCAGGTACACTATGACTGATGTGAATAGAAGGTCTGCAAAGATCTTGTCCATAAAGCGTTGGAATTGAGCAGGAGCATTGACTAAACCAAAGGGCATAACTCGGTATTCGTAATGTCCCAAAGGCGTCCTGAATGCGGTCTTCCATTCGTCACCTTGTTTTATTCTGAGTAGGTGATAAGCACCCCTCAGATCCAACTTGGTGAACCAGGTAGCCTTCTGTACTACCTCCATTATATCTTTAATGAGCGGCATGGGATATCTGTCTCTAATTGTAGAACTGTTGAGGCCTCTATAATCTATACAAGGCCGGAGTTCGGTAGTTCCTTTCTTTGGAATGAAGAACAGGGATGCACCTGCTGAAGAAGTGGAGGCTTGAATCAATCCGTTTTGAAGGTTGGTCTTTAAATAGTCCCTCAAGGCTTCTTTTTCAGGGAGAGATAAGGCAAACATACGGCCAAATGGAACCACCGCCCCTGGTTGTAGTTCTATTTTGCAGTCTTCTGGTCTGTGTGGAGGCAAAGGCCTGGGATGCACATCCAAAAAAACATCAGAGTAGTCTCTGTATTGTGGAGGAATAAGGTTTACATTGCATATGGGCTTTGGTCCTTCCTGAGTTACTGATCTTTCCGTGGAAGAAAGACAAGCACCCGAACAAAAGTCAGATCGGAATTCTACGGTATTGGCCTTCCAGTCTATACGAGGATTATGCTTTCTAAGCCAAGGCATGCCCAGTATTACTGGAATATGTGCCGCCCTAATTAGATCAAAACTCAGTTGTTCTTGATGGAACTGCATCTGGACTGATAACTCCTGGGTTTCTTCAAGAATTGGTCCTGAAGTCAGGGGAGTGCCGTCCACACACTCAACCGGAATAGGCTGTGTCTTGGCTCTTCTTGGTATGGATTGGGCCTGGGCCCATTGGTCGTCCATGAAGTTACCAGCAGCCCCGCAGTCTAACATTGCAAGACATTCGACACCACTGTGGTTTGTCCACTTAAGCTGTACCTTGAATACCATTAAATGGTGTGAGGTGTCCAAGGTGGCTGATGGGGTAGGTAGACAGGGATTTACGGTTTGAACCCCTTCCTTGTCCCTGTTCAGGGTCGGGGTTTGTCGTTTCCCGTCCTTCTTGGAGGGACTTCCGGGCAATCTCGAAGTAGGTGTCTCTCTGAACCACAATATAAACAAAGACCTAAGTCTTTTCTTCGCTTTCTTTCTGCGGCAGTCAGAGGCCCTCTAGTCGATTCAATCTGCATTGGTTCTTCAGAACTTGACATCAAAGGTGTTTTGTCCGAAGGGATAGACAGGTGAGGAGCTAGTGGAGGGTTGGACTTGGGTCTCTTCTTCTCTATTCGCCTTTCGTTGATACGGTATTCAATCTGTAGGGCGAGTGTAATCTGGTCTTGGAAGGTGGAGGGTCTGGCTATTCGAGCCAGTTCGTCCTTTATTTCATCATGTAACCCTCTTCTAAATAGTGTTTGTTTGGCAGAATCCGGCCATCCGGTTTCTTGCGCTAATCTTTGAAAAGTGGAAATATAAGTTTGCACATCCGATGTCCCTTGTCTGGTATCCAATAGATGCTCATATGAAGAGTATTGTACTTCAGGCCTCTCAAACCGGCCACGGAACAGTTGTACGAACTGACCGTAGTCATTTAGGACAGGATCTGCGCTTGTCACAAGTGGGGTGGCCCATGCTAGGGCATTTCCCACCATGTTGGATATTAGAAAGCCGACCTTAACCTGGTCCTGCTCAAAAGCTTTAGGTCGGAATCTAAAATATACCAAACAAGCATCCAAATACTCTTTAATCCGTTTCGGGTTCCCATCAAGCTTGCCACACGATAGCAGTAACGAGGGGAGATCACCTCGGGTATCTTCCCTCTGGAGCAACTGTTGCCTTAAGGCAGTATTGTCAGCTCTAAGAGTCGCATTGTCTGTCTTTAGGGTCTGTACTTCCACATTAATCCCTTGTATGGCATTTACCAACTCCTGATATTGTTCAAGAGTGGCCATTCTTTGGCGTTGCAAACTCTCAGGTTTGACAGTAAACAAAGATTCACCCACTGACTTCACCTCCTCCTCCGTCTCCTCACTTGTGGATTCGTCGCAGGATGATTCTTCCGAGGGGATTTGTCTTCTTTCACGCCAAGAGTCGTTAGGCTTTTCTTTGTTGGGTTTAGGGTGAGCTCCTCTGGAAGCCACACTGCCTAATGACAAGAAGTCGGCAGTAGGGGCTCCCAGGGAGACCACCCCACTTCAGGGAAAAAGCACAGGCTGAAAAAACCCTGATGTTGGTCTTCTGATCCAAGATGGTGTAATTTGGAATGAGGAAACTCCAAGTCCCAGAGTGCACTGGGAGTAGCAGGGTGATGCACAGGAAGGTACAGCAAGGAAAATATGGAAGGACCGGGAGGGATGGAAACTCAAGAACAAGGACTGGGAGTGGGAAGAAATGCAGGTAAAAGGACAAGCGGCAACAAAGAGGCTGGAGAAACAGCGAGAAGCATCACAGAAGGAGAAGGGGAGTAACAGGCCCTGAAGGTGACGCTTAGGAGGGGCAGCGAAGGAAAAACACAGCGGAGGAAGGCACAGGCGAAAACACTCGAGCAGCACTTAGACCCAACCGGAATAGCAGGGTTGCAACGCGCCGAGTGAAAGCATCGACGCCTATTTAAACACGTCATCGCGCACATCGCGAAGTCGGCCGCAACAGTGGACCGTTACGCCGACATCGCGATGATCGCGAGTAGCTCATCTCCTCCTCCAATGCTCCCACAGTCTCCATGGAGTCCGGATCGTGACAATAACCCTGAACACTCCAAGAACACTCCAGATTTATGACACTAGGCAGTGTGCTCAACCATAAAACCATGGGACACAACAACACCTACATGGCACCCCAAGAAATACTATCTAACTGTGCCACCAACTAATTGGACAACAAAACAACCCGTGTCAACCAAGACACCCAACTCCAAATCCAATTCCAACTCCACTCCTCCCTCTAAAAATACAACTATGAGGAACCCAACGCTTTCTAAAAAGGGATAATACCTCCCATAAAACAGAACTGCAAATTACCCTTGAGAAGCAAAAACAATAAACTGAGCATTTCCACCTGTTGCAAGCTGCCCCTTGGAACCTAGGACCTGCCACGACCCAGCCTTCACAGAGATAAACTACCTAACGCACCAAAAACAATGTGCGCAAAACAAAATTCCTCCCTAGTCTGCACCCTAGGGCAACAGGGCTGCCACCCCGGGCACAAACCCAGCTCAGCAAGAGCACAACAAGCACACCAACCCTAGAACAGTTCATAAAAGCACCCCTACAGGGCACCCCAACACCACCAAAACACCTAAGAACCCAAACCAAAGGGATTATGGAAACATAACCACCCTGAACCAATACAATACGATTATATCTCAACCTAGGACAACTAGTCCAGCCAACTGCAAAACCACAGCACACTCACACATCTCGGACCCCAGGTCCAGCCAACTGCTCAACCGCAGCACACTCACAAACACACCGTGGACCCCTGGTCCAGCCAACTGCACCAATGCAGCACACACACACACACTCACCTAGGACCCCTGGTCCAGCCTTACTGCGACGCCGCAGCACACCCACTAACACCATGGACCCCAGGTCCAGCCAACTGCAACACCGCAGTACACCGCACAACCACTGAGGACACCCAGTCCACACCACCTGCACAACGCAGGACGCCACACACTAATGAAAGGCCCAAATCCTACATACTGAAATGGTCACCTCACGTACCATACGCACACCTACTAAACACACAAAAGGCGAGCATACACACAAAACATTATCATAAATGCAGTGACATAAATGATCAAAAACGCACCAATTACGATCAAAAAGTACATCAGAAATCCATTTGACACACAATAAAATGCTGTCGTCTATAAAGCATAACAAACCCGCAAGTACCCCCACCCACGAGTCCATCCAATAACCAATGGTGCAAAACCCGACCTGCAAAAAAAACATTGATAGACATATAACATTTTCCATGGTACCAATGGTCCGTTCATAAACCACAGGTAATTGCAGGCGAACACCATCATCCACAAGTCCAAAATCCCAAAGATGCAGTCCCACCTGCAAGAAATACATTACAAGAAAATACAATGCAATAGTCACTCACGCAATCTTGTAGTTAGAACCCCGACACAAACGCAACATCCAATTACATTCAAACACAACATTCAGCACGGGCATCCACTCTCACTCACACAGGCCCATGCAACACGCACACACTGTAACCTAAACACAACCGTCAACACAATGATATCTCACTAATCAAGTAATATCCCCTTCAACAGGAACATCCTCTTCATCGCATCAAACTGCTGCGGTATCGGACCTAACTCCCCCAAGGCCCACACCCCATAACTCTGATCACAGGCTGTGGCGCATCCTCCCTTGAGCCCAGCCTGATGGAACTGCAGTGCAATGGACCCAAATCACTGCATCCCTCCGACACGACTTTACAACTCCCAGTAAAGTCCACACGGGTGTCCGCACACACTCTTTCCATAACAACTCTGAAATCCTCATTGTTGCCATTTTCCCAACGATGGGCACTTCTTCCGGTAACATCAGGTATATAGAAGTACTTTTCCCACGCCGCGTAGACTCAACGCAACAAAATACTTCCTTGCGTTCCAGCCGCCCACGCTGGAACGCACGCACAATTCATGTCAACGTCATTCTTGGCGAGCATTCATCGCTCCCGTCAACCACACATCCGCGTTCCAGCTTCTCATGCTGGAACGCATGCTCAGTAGAAAGCAACGTCACCATTTTGCTTGAACTGCAGGCAAGACAACATCTCTGCCTTGCATGGATGGTTGCGGGTCCTGTGCAGTCCATGGCACTGGGGCACTTCTTCCCGGACACTCTCCCCTTGGACACATATCACGGACCACCATGCCCTCCCAGGCGAGCGATCAGCTGGGCTCTGGCAGCGACGTGCATTATCAGCACAATTCTCGTTCCGCACCGTGACAATACCTCATCCCAGCCTTAGACCCAGGGCGCTTTACTTGGACGTCCGCTCTGAAATGCGGAACGTAACCCTGGTCCCGCTAAGAAACGGAGCCTGTCCGCAGCGCTTACCAGATCTGGGCCCAAACAGCTGAAGGATGAAAGCAATCACTCGCCAGTCACTCCGCACACCGACCTTACCCACGCACCACTGGTAAATGGTTATGGCAGCCCTTAAAGCAAGGCTCGACCTGCACTGCACACAGACGTATATGTGCAACAGTCCTTGGATTGGATTCAGCACCACCCAGCCTGCTGAGTAAACGCACTCGGCCCAGGGAACACAGCCCTGATTAACAGCTACCGACCTTACCACAACGGCCTGAGTGCCGAAAAACTACCCACAGCGCCGCCCGGCCACTGGGTCTGACGGCTCCCTAAAAGCTGCTGAGCCAACCTGCACCGCACACCGACCTGTGTGCCGACTGGGCTCCTCAAATCAGCACCTCCCGGCCTGCTGATAAGGATACACAGGCCAGTCAACAACTATGGGCCTTAAACCTGCTGAGAGCTTCTTCACGGCACATGGGCCAAATGGAGGGCAATGTTTCCTGGTTCTGGACTGTCCCCTCCACGTTAGGATCCCATCCTTGTCGTCAGTGTAATATCTAGGTACCTGAAGAACCCCCGGACCAGCAGGTAAGATATATAAGTAGGTTTATTGTAAGATAGTTTCCAGGTACAATATTGGCATGTCCCCTCAAGCCTGCATATCTCTAACTGTCAAGCATAGAACCCAGCTTCAGAGAATAACACCCCAACACTCCACACATGCTGACATCACCACATTCTAAGAGACAGTGATGTCACCACCTCACCTCCGATGCACATCATAACACTGCGCTTGGAGGGCAATTGCGGTGTAGATGCATAGGAGGTGGTTGTTTCAGTTATGCTATCGTCTTCTGCAGTCTGTGTAAAATGCCGGAGATGTTAACTCTGTGGGCTCACACCCTAGTTCTGTTATCAGTGCATGGGATGTAATTTCCTCCATACTGTGTAAATAAACGTTCCCTTCTCCTCGATTAATGCAGTCTTGAGCTGAACTGAGCTCCTGGTCTCCATCTTGTGCGGAATTAGCTTTGCCATTGCCATATGCAAAGGGCCAGATTATTTACAGATTGCACATGAGGTTGGGGGCTTGCATCCTCATTATGTGTTGTTGGCATCTCGCTTGCCATTTCAAGCATTTGTTCATGCAATGTCTTATGAGAATGCTTTAAAAGGTTTCTGAGTCCTAACATTACGAATATGTCGGGCGCTTTAATAGTGGAAACCTCTATGCTGTTCTGTTGTGTGACAGGACATAGCGGGGGGGATTCACAGTTTCAATTGAATTCACAGGCTCACCGTTGCCTTGTTTTCATGTGTCCTGCAGTGAACCATAGCAAACCACTCAGCACTGCTCCCGCACCGTGCTCCGCGCGTCTGGAGGTTTTTGTAGATGAAGTCCACATCCAGGCAATAAAGGAAAGTGTAGATGGACTCTGTATTCCAAATGTATTCCAAACAGCAAAACACAGCAGTAAACCACTCAGCACCGCTCCCGCGCCATTATTAGCAAGGTGTATCTTGAGTCTCTAGGCAGAGCAGTCTCTGACCCACTTCTGGCTATACCTGTCTCACTCAGGGTGACAACTGACACATACCTGGTCCAGTAGGTAGTTATTTTTTGCGTGTGCCATTATTTGTCTATATACTTAGGTTTCCAACACTTTGGCAAGGTACGGGATGTTTGATATTGGCCAGTAGTCCGTGGGGTCGTCTGCGCTTTCTGTGGGATCTTTGAGAAAAGGTTTAGTGTGGGCATTAGACAATACTGCAATCAATTGTGGTGTTAAGTATCTCTTTGTGATGATCTAATATTAACTGTAGTATGGCTGTATGAGAGCATAATCATTTAATAGGTCCTGATCAATGTCCCATTGTGATAACTTCATCCATAGCTATTTCTAGATCACATATCAAATGTTGCACTAAAATCTAAAAAAATGACATAAAGGCGTCTTTGGTTCCTCAGTGCTGTATCATTGTTATTATTATTATTATTATTATTATTATTATTATTATTATTATTATTATTATTATTATTATTACTCTTATTAGTGTTGTTATTATTCTCATCTTTCACTATGTGGTGTTCGCTGTTACACAAATGGAAACGGAGAACAACTGAAGGCAAGACAAGCTTTGTTCACAGGCAACTCCTCTCCAGCCGTCACCTTCCTCCAACTCCTCTTCCAACTGTCTCACTTTCCTCTTCTAGAATCCCACCCTCGCTCCCCGGAAGGATTCCACCTTAGACACATCCCTCTTCCATACACAGAATAAAAGATGAATGGTTTGACTTCGGTTAAGTCTAACAAAATAAATGAGGAAAAACAACACAGAAACGCACAACTGCATACATTGGACAATATCAACTGTGTACATAAATTTGGCAGCTGCACATACTTGACTCCAAAGTAGGAGCCGGATCAATGTTCATTCACCCACAAAATCATTCCATCTCGCAGGACCTACTTGCACCCTGTCACCACACCTAATACTATTGCTCCCCTACTGACTCTTCTGACCCTGACCATCTGCTCCTTCCTCCTCTCTCATTTTACTAACATTCTTCATACTTTCATTCTATTGAGTCCAATCCATCTCCATATCTGACAATATCACTTTGCGACCACTACTTCGCTGCCATCCAAAATAACGACACTTCCCCTGAAAGCCAAAATCCTTCTTGGTCTTAAGAACTTTTCCACTTGACATTTCACACTCACCCTCAGATTATGTACCATGGCTAGGTCACCCACTTACTAGATTCTCTCTATAAATTTATGATAAGCAATGCCTCTGCGCATGCTGCACCCTTTGCATTATCGCTTCTATAACTACATCGACAACATGTGCCAGATCAATCCATGTCGGACCCAGACTAGTATCTGGATTTCTATCTTTCAGTGAAACAAATGCAGACACTCCTGTGAGCGAGTGTGGAGTGGTGCAAAAATACCACACCAATTGCCTGACCACCTCTCTCCAAGGTTTACCTGACTTAAAAGCCACTTGAATTCCAACTTTCGTCACCCTCACTCAACTAAACCATTGGCTTGTGGGTGGTACACAGCTGTCCTAAAGTGTCTGATGGCAAACTTCACAAAAACGTTTGCATTCTACCAGATGTACAGTGAACACCATTGTCTGTCACAATGTGCTGCTGAAATCGTTCTTTAAAGAAAATGTCTTCCAAGTATCTAACCCTTTCCTCTGTCGTTTCCTCATTGACAGCTCTCCATTCCACCCATTTGGAATCATAATCCACTAAAACCAAAACGAACCTGGCTCCCCATTCTAAACCATGAATAGGTCCCATTACATCAACTGCCACTTTAACCCATTGTTGACTCGGTATATAAAAAGGCCGAAGAGGTATATCTCTACATGTTTTACCCTTGTCGTCATTCATGACAGTCCCTGATTTTCCTGTCCATCATACCATCCATTCCTGGCCAACAAAATGCTTGTCGCAACCTCCTTCTTATACAACTGTGATCCAAATGACCCTCATGTGCCAAACCCATTATCACCTCTCTCTCTCTCTCTCTCTCTCTCTCTCTCTCGACCCCACTGGCGGTACAACTTTATCTCCTCTTCTAGCTCTGCCCTAAATTATGCTTCGCCCATCTCTCACTTCACACTTCCATCTCTTTTTCTAACATGTTTCGGTGTGGCCATCCACTGATCGTCCATTCTGTCACATATTTAAATACCTCGCCTTCTGCTCACTGTCAGTCCTCTTCTATGATAGCTGGCAACTCCATGCTATCCACCACCCTTATTCCGCTCCTCCTCTGCATCTTGCATGTCCATGTGCTTGGACAATCAATCTGCTGCAGCGTTCCTTTCTCCTGGTATGTTACTGCAAAGTTAAAACCTTATAGGCCAAGTACCCATTTGGAAATGCATGGGGAAGCATTCGGCCATTCATTTGATGAAAACCACTGAACCAGTGGTTTGTGGTCAGATCTCACTATAAATTAATTGCTGCATAGGTATTTACAGCCAGGGCCTCTGTGCCAATCACCGCCTTCTTGAGTGACCTTGAAGCAAACAGCACTATGCTGTCTCGCCACTGAAGAAGGTAAGGAGGAGGTACCCCGCCATTGCTTGTGCAGCACTCGTCGCTAATGTGGTGTTCTCTGGTAAACAAATGGAGAAAGACAACAACAGAAGGTAAGACCAGCTTTATTCACGGTTTCAGCCAAAAAGACAGAGTTGAAAAGACCTACCCAACCAAAAGTCTGAAATAAGGTGCTACCAAATGTTCTACCTTCTAAAAGTTTGACTTTTAGTTGGGTAGGTGTTTTCAATTAGGTCTAAGGCTGCAGGGGTGTCCCCCCAACCCCTGCTTACTATACTGTGAGCGGTGGTTGCAGGGGTGTCCCACCCAACTCCCCGCTCACTATACCGCCTACACATTATACTTATCTGCTGCTTGAGCAGCAAGGTAAGAGGTGGAGAGTAGAGAAGCACAGACAGTTATGGAGCAACAGTAAAGAGGATTGGTTAGACTGGTCACATATTGGTCTGATACAGAGCATTCAAATTCAACTACAAAAGACTACTATTTGAAAAATGTGTAGTTTGTTTTTGTTAGTTTCATTGGTTTTAAAGCATGGTTAAAGCTTGCTGCTTGAGAAGTGAATAAAGAAAAAAGCATAATACGTGCCTCCAGTCTTGACATATAATATAATCCACTAGTGTATGCGAAGATATATATATATATATATAAAAAAGTGTGGAAATACATATCAGACATTCTAAATTATTTAAACAATTGTGCGTCACTATTATAAGTCATTGTCCATTATTGTACCTGCCTTTATATCTATACGTTTGGCCAAGAAAATACAATAGCAAACGATGAAAACTACAACACTAACTTATTGATTCTGAAATCTTTACATTGCATGGCTTAGCTAACAAGCAACCTAGCAAGGAAGGCTCCAGACCTCCATCTCCATCTAGAGAGCCCACGATGGCTACATTGAGATGTATTAAAAGATCTTGCCAAGAGAATCCATTTGATAAACTGAACAATTGGAATCTAGCACCTCTACCTTGTGACAGAGAACACTGGGTTGGACCAGCAATGCGCAAAGACTATCCCAGCAATGAAGCAGAGATAGTAAAAGAACTGGAGGCTGCAATTGGGTCATGAGGAAGAGCTTATCTCGATAATGTGGCACCGCTGGTGCAGAAGACTAAGACTCAATTGTCTTTGCTTCCAATTGACTTACGGAGATGTTTCAACTACAGGTGGAAAATGACCCTGTAGGCATGGATAGCTGTTATCTAATTAAGAGGGAGCCTCATGTTAGCCTTTAAGATTCCACAGTGTGTCCAGCACTCGTTGTGAAGCTATCAGACATTCAGGATTGAGAGTGAGTTTTAAAAACATCGAATGCAGAGTGAAATATGGCATATCAGCAACATAGAATACTGATTTTCCATACTAATGTTACAGAAAGTCAAGATTCTATTAAAAACACCCAGACAAAAGATTATGCTTTACTCTTTCCTTTACTTTTCAAGCAGCATTTTAAACATATATAACAATGATACAAACTTCAACAAACAACTACATTTACCGGACAATTCAGTCTTTTTTAGTTTGCTATTGATTGGCTGAATAGCACCTTTCCCACGCGTCAATCCATGCCACTCCTCTCCTTTAGAGTCCATAACCTTGTCTGCTTTCCGCATTTCCTCCTATTTCTTTGCTGTTAGGGTGGCAGTACTTACATAATTCTTTTATTTGGAGCGTATGAGTGTGATGTACTATCTTTAACGTTATTAGACATTGTGTCAGGGACCCGCGCACGCGAACGCTGATAGGCGACTGATGCAGGAAGGTGGGACGATTCCGCTAAGATTGTAGGTGGCAGATCATGACGGTTTGACAGGGTCCGGTGCCTGCAGGCTTCTATTCTAGAGAATTTGCGTAAAGCGCCAACATGCCTGCAGGCCTCAGGGTGCTCACATAACAACAACAAACAGAAACGAGTCGAAGGTCAGTGTGATTTAATTAGGTTCCTAATCTCCTCCTCAAGTCAAGGGTATGGGGCACTGTACCACGGAAGTAAACACGTAGAGCGCAACGAGCGAGGCGTTGTGGTGCTGCAGTGCAGTACTTCCGTGGACAATTATAGAGAACGGAGCAGGAGAAGCTCTGAATCATATGGAGAGAGAGGAAGCTCCTTATTAATACATTTTACACAGTCGGAAAGACCGCATTACTGAGATGCTCCCCCAACGGTAGGCCCTCAACGTGAGGGTGCCCAGCTGAGATCGCCAAGAGCACTGTATTACTTGTCCTATAAGCTTTGCCATGCACCGCCAAATGGGCCACGACATTCACAAAATGAACCGCAGCAGTTCTAACGGGATGCACGTTCCTCTCCAGGCACCAGCTATGCCACTTCGCCCAAGCTGATTTGTATGCTTTCCTGGTTCCTGGCGCCGAAGTCTCCTTGATGATGCATTCAGCTTCTCTCGAAAGACCTGGCATAACCCAAGATCCCCGGAAATTACCCACGCTATTAAGTTCAGGTTGCCCGCATGTTCCAAGGGGTGGCACTCCTCCGTTGGACCTGTTACAATCGAGTCCCGTCTCGGGAGAGAGATCGGCTTGTCGCATGCCATCTCCAGTAGGTCCGGGAACCAGGTCTGTCCTTCCAGTCTGGCGTTATTAACATTAAAGAGGGCCCTTGTCTCCTTACCTGTGCTAGAGTCCTTAGAGTCATTGTCAAAGGGGGAAATGCATATTCTCTTTCCGGCCCCCAAGAATCTGTCACCTCCGCCTCTTGGTCTGGCCTCCAACTGAAAAAGCGAAGCAACTTTCTGTTCAGCCTCAATGCAAAAAGATCCGCCTGACAGAGGCCCCACCGGAACATCAGTTCCTGAAATACCCTTGCATCCAGCTGCCAATCGCTGGCATCTCGCAGAGACCTCAGATTCCAGCCTGCTACTTCATTCTGTGGCCCGGGGAGGCATTTCACCATCACAGTGGCCTTCCTTTGCAGGCTTAAGTGCCAAAAACCCTATGCTAGCTCTGCTAGCATTTTGGACCTTGTACTACCTACCTGGTTGATATATTTCACTGCGGACACGTTGTCCATCTTGAGAAGCACACAACATTGGGCCCTTTCCATGGTTCAGCATTTCACTGCAAATGAACCCGCTAGAAATTCCATGCAGTTGATGTGACGATCGAGTTATTTTCCCGACCACCTTCCTGCCGTCAACATCTCTCCAGATCTGGCTCCCCAGCCCCACTAACTCGAATCTGACTCTATTACTGTGTCTGGCGAGGATCCAAATATAGCTCTCCCATTCCACGCTTCTATATGGTGAAGCTACCACTCCAATTCTGATGTCACCTTTTGAGATACTGGAATCTTCTGCTCGTACGAGATCCCTTTCCTGGTTATGCTTTATCTTCAACCTCTGTAATTCTCTGTTGTGATGGAGGGACCCCGGGAATATAGCCTGGGTCGAGGGATTCAAATATGTTTGGATCTATCGTCTCCCCCTTCTGCTTTGCTTTCTCAGCTAGTTGGAGGATCTTTGCTAGCGGACACACTACATCCAACATCTTATTCTGGCACAATCTCCATGATCTGTCCTGGCCCTTTTTTGATATCTGTGGTGCATCTCCACATAAACGTGAGCATCCTCTCATCAATCTCAGGTGTGTTCGCCACACCATCCGCTAGATGCTGTCTATGGGATTCTGCTCTTAATTTATTCCTGGATTCTTTGGTCAGTGCCGTTCTCAGCCCCTACTCCAAGTATGCCGCTATTTTGATCAGTGGCTCCCACTCAGAGGATTAGAGGTCTATCAATGAGTCAGGGTGATCTGAGGTGTATCAATGTATCCTCCCCTTGGTCTTCCTGCTCTTCTGCTCTCTTCCTTTTCTTGGTAGTCTTGCCTCCCTGGGCTCCACTCGAGGAAGATGTCCTTTCATCTTCCTCCTCAGATGATTCCTGTCAGCTCTGGCAGTTTGTTTATCCGAGTTGTCTGAGGAGACATCCTGCCACTTGTGCACCCTTTGCCTTTGCCTTGACCTTGCCTTTTTCTTTTTGCCACTTTGTTCTTTGAGGGGTGCGACTGGGGGGGTCTGGGTACTGCGAATCCTGAGGGCCTTGTCTCTTCCCCCTTTAATTGCGTTTGAGTGTCCTGAACCGTGTCTTAGTTCATCCTTCCCCTGGGAGAAAACTAGCCATTCATCCACCAAGCTCATCTGTTGGGAGATGGGTCTCAGGCCTGCACATAAGGCCTACTGAATAACCTGGCTCATGCTGGGTTGTAGCCGGCTGCGACTCGTGTGGTGCCTGTCAGTCTCCTCACTGGAGCTACTGATCGGCCTACTTATGTACAGGCTCTCTAACCCCCTGATCTTATTTGGGTGGTTAACACGCAGGATGCTTGTGCTTTCTCCCGTCAATACTCTCAGCGCAGTATAATATAAATTAATGCGGGTCAGGGATAAGCGCTGTGCAGCTTGCCAGTTTCACCTGATATTGTGCCCGTCATCCCCTTCACAACACCCGTTCGTGAGAACTGTATCTCTGGTGCCTCGGCCAAATTCTTGTAGTAATTTTTTTTTTATGTGATCGCCATCCAGCAGATGGCGCTTCCACTCTTGTGAGCGCTTGCCGAATAGCTTTCTGCGTTCACAACTACCCGCTACATGGGGATCGCTCTCCATAATCCTCAACACTGCCCACGGAAGTGGATTCAGACAGCGCCGGAACCGCACGGTCCCGTCACGCTGTGTACTACTTCCGTGAGGTGCTGCCCCCTAACGTGTGGCTTTATCCCTGCAGGCGCCGCAGCCTCTAACCCTGTCGCATCCCATGGGAGACCGTGGATATGTTGCATGTCTCTTGATATGCTCCGCTGGCACTGCATTGGTGCCCCTGCCCAGGTAACTATGCGCATATATCCCCCGAGTCTGAATCAGTCACACAAACATCGCAAACGAAATAAAGAAAGAGCAGAAAATCACAGGGCAAAGAGAGTATAACGAACATGAAGGAGATGGATTGGTCAAAGGGTTCACGTGACAAGGTACACTGATCTAACATAAACTATGAAAATACTACATTTTTGATTTATGCTTTCCTTTACTTCTTGAGCAGCATTTTAAACATC
Source organism: Ambystoma mexicanum (assembly GCF_040938575.1). Lineage (NCBI taxonomy): Eukaryota > Metazoa > Chordata > Amphibia > Caudata > Ambystomatidae > Ambystoma > Ambystoma mexicanum. The sequence continues at coordinate 1,044,737,489 of NC_090930.1, read as the reverse complement.
TATAACAATAATACAAACTTCAACAAAAAACTACATTTCCCGGAAAATTCAGTCTTTTGTAGTTTGCTATTGATTGGCTGAACCTTTCTCATGTGTCAATCCTGGCCAGTCCTCTCCTTCAGTGTCCATAACCTTGTCTGCTTTCCTCATTTCCTCTTTCTTTAGCTGCACCGTTCAATGCTGTACCTTGTATCACTGTCTTCTTCTTCCTCTCACAATCCTGCTTGCTTGGCTTCTGTGCCTGCTGCAACATGGAAACAAAACCCAACGCTGAGACTAACCAAAGAAAGGGTGGGCAATCGCATTTTTTCCAAAATGTCAATATTGCATAGATTTCATATAACTTCCCAGTCTCTCTGAGCACTCATTCTAAATACAGCGATTGTATGGGCGGGATAATCCTTCCTCTCTACGTCTTTAATAGAATCTTGACTTTCTATAACGTTAGTATGGAAAATCAGTATTCTATATCAAGACAGGAGGTTCAGATTATGCTTGTTTAAAGCTTAATCACCACCAATAAAGATAGCTAGTCTATTTGTCGAAAATAAAAATGTAAAGAAGTAAATTCCTGTGAACCGTCTGCTGCTTTTAGAATATCCTCGAGTCGGGCTCCTACACTATATTCTTTTGACACCATCGCGCACCTAGGTTTGCTGATGCTACCGCTGCAAAAGGTTTCTGCAGTGCTATAAGTAATTGGACTATCCCTGCTGGTCTAATCCCGTCAGTCATAGCTTCGTATGCCTTCAGACATCTGATTTGAGACTGATTTGATTTGATTCCAGTCTTTGTTCTCTTACTGATGTAAAACGTGAGCGCCGAAGGGGAAAAGGATTTCTGGTCAACTTCCAACGCTCTAACGTCTGATACCTTCTTGCAAGATATCAGACAGAGCAGCGTTTTTAGCTTGGCCGATAACGCTTTTCTTTATAAATCCTCATTGTGCAGCCACTTTGAATTAACGTCAGAACCATGTTCACATCCCACATACAAGTATACTTGGGAATTGGTGGTTGTAAAATTCGTACCCCTCTGAGGAGCCTGCAAACTAAAGGATGTTCACTTATTGGGTGGCTTTCCACCCTAGGATGACCTGCAGAGATCACAGATCTACAAGTATTAATCGTTTTGTATGCTTTCCCCTGTGCTAAAGCCGCTAGGAAATTCACCACGTGTATTGCATCTGCTCCAGTGGGATGTACGTTCCTTGCCATACCCCAGCTATGCCACGTTGAACCAAGCAGTCTTGTATGCTTTTCTAGTTCCTGGGTCCCATGCTTCTTCCATGATTCATTCAGCTTCTCCCGAAGGTCCTGGCAAAGACCCGGCTCTCTGGAAATCGCCCATGCCATTAGCCTCAGGTACCCTTCTTGTCACAAGGGGGGAAACTCCCCCGTTGGTCCTCATATTATCGCCTCGTACTCTGGGAGTAGTATCGGCCTGTAGTATGACATCTAGTAAGTCCGGGAAGCAGACCTGGCTATTCCATTCTGGAGTCACTAGCGCCAGCGTTGACCTCTGCACATGCGCAAGTGTTCTCAGATCATGACGAAAGGCGGGAATGCACCTTCTGGACCCCATGTCTTGAGAAACGTGCCCTAGCCTCCGCTTCCAGCTCTGGTATCCAGCTGAAGAAGCGTGGCAGCTGTTTATTCAGTCTCGAAGCAAACAAGTCTGTCTTGCATGGTCCATGATGTTCCATCCGAATCTGAAACACCAATCTGTCTAACTGCTAGTCACTGTCGTCTCTCAGATACCTTGAGTTCCAGGCTGTTACTTGATTCTGCAGTCCTGGGAGGTATTCCACCGTTACACTGACATTGTTCTGTAGGCATAGGCGCCAAAGGTCGTTTGCTGGATCCGCTAGCATCCTGGACTTCGTTCCACCTAGCCAATTGATGCATTTTACAGTGGAGACGCTGTCCATCTTTAGCAACACACAGCATTGTGCTCTGTCTTGAGTCCAGCATTTCACTGCAAAGGACCCTGCCAACAGTTTCAGGCAATTGATGTGGAGGTCTAATTCCCTCTCTGACTATACGCCCCCATTGTCTTCTCTCCACAGCAGGCTTCCCAGCCCAAATGGCTGGCGTCTGATTCTATTATGAGGTCTGGGGAGGAGCCAAATATCACTCTCCCGTTCCATACCTCCATGTTGTGAAACCACCACCACAGCTCTGTTCTCGCTTCTGTAGATATTGGCACTTTCTGTTTGTATGTCAGTCCCTGCCTGAGATGTTGAATCTTCAGGTGTTGAAGGGCTCTGTACTGGAGAGGCCCTGGAAAAATCGTCTGAATGGAGGAGGCTAGGCGTCCAACTAATCTGGCTAACTCCCTTGACAATATGACCTGTTTCGCTAACATTGTTTTGATCTCCTTCTTGATCATGTTTACCTTTGTTATCAGTAGACTGAGTGTACTTTCTCTCGTGTCCTCTACAAAACGTAGAAATTCTATTGATTGTGTCGGTGTTAGTTCCGTCTTCTCCAAATTGATCAGGAGCCCCAGGTCCTGTAACAGGTCGGTTGTGATTCTCACCTGTTGTTCCAATGATTTCCTGTTCTGACCCATTAGGCGGAAATCATCCAGGTAAACTATAAACCCGATACCCGGCTCCCTCAGGCGGCTGACCACCCCAGGTTCTGGGAATTGTACAGACATAAAAGAAAGTTAGTGTTGTGGTTTGAGGGCTTATCTTTTTCCCTTGACCTTCCTATATATTGCACACATTGCTTATTTTATCAGAAAATTGATTTAGGACACGTGAATATACACAAAAGTGCCAAGCTACTAGGAGTGATTTTAAAAGTCGTGGTGCGGCTTAGGATGGCATAAAAAAGAGACGTATGGCAATTTACGCCTTGCTAGACTGTTCTAGGATTTTTTAGTAAGGTTTTGTAGGCTGAAATAATTTCCCACTCCGCTTGGGAAACCTCTGTTTTATGCCAACAGGAGAGTTTCATGCATGTGCAATACTGTCAGATTCCTATGAAATCCTACTGCAATTAGCACATGCTAACAGCAGGTAGATGCCTTAGGAATTCATCAGCAAGTGGTGTCTGAAATACAGTCGTTTCTACCCTTCACCTTTGCACTCCGCCTTACAAATGTTGAAAATTGCATGCAGGGGACCCAACAGCACGTAGGCACTAACGTCGGCGATCGCCTGCATGCAATTAGCATTTTCTTTAAATGACCTCGTAAATGTTTTACCTTCTGTAATAAGAAATTAGCATGAATCTGCACATTGTAATATATTTGGAAGGATGAGATGGCTCCATTGTATGTTGTATTCTTTTACATTTGTTATTGAATCTTGCTCCCTTTGTCAGTGTGAGCCAAGGTGACCCCCCCCCTTTGTTTGGACTTATATCGCCGACGTTCATCCCCCGCGATTAGTAGAACTTTCAGGGAGGTGTGGCGATAAAGCTGAAATTCCAATGACTATATTCATGCATGTAATATTGGGACCGCTCAAGTTGGGGGGGTGCTATTCTTGTTCTGTTATGCATTTATGCAATAAACAAAATGGGAGCTAACATCCAACCTTTGTACCCCATTTGATGACAATATTGCCTAACATGGTTCCTTGTTGTGATAGTTTAACATTAGCTGCTGTATGGCTGTGTAAGAGCATGATTATTCTTCATATCCCATTGTGATAACCTGATCCATAGCCTACCTCTACCTACCATATCAAACATTGCACTAAAATAAAAAAAAGCCACAGTCAGATGTCTTGGGTTCATTGATACTGTATTATTATTATCATTATTAATATTATTATTATATTATTAATAGTAGAAGTAGTGGTATGATTTGTCTCATCTTTCAATGCAACCTTAAATGTTTACGAACTGTTGTGTGTGATTTCTCTTTACTTGGTTATGGTTTCTTTCTTAAGTTATATACAACAAGTAAAGTGTAACGTTAACCATCATTGAAATTCATGTTGGCACTCATGGATTTCAACATTCTAGCAAGCAGTAACCTATGTATTAGTCATACATGGTAAATCAATGCACACATTCAATCAAATAAATGTTGCAAGCAATCTAACTATAAAAATGCAATGTACACAATGCAGCTTTTCACGAGGAAGCACACCGTCCACTCTCACGTTCAGAATAACACACATCAACGTCACTTCCATGGCGTCTCTTTTTATGTTCTGTATATTATTCAATGCCGCTTATACATTTGGAAAATATCAACTCAATTGCTGTCGGCTATACACTATAGGTACTGTAGCACTTTAATTCTGCACAGCTGACTTTGCCTCTGACCACAGGGACAAGTCTGCTATAATGCTACACACCAAATTATGAATTCCAGCTGCCCACACAGCTTCTGGTGCTGAATGTGAGGGATCATGTGTAATATTTCTAACAATAACAACACATCTTTTCGCTCTGATCCCACAAGACATCCCAAACTGTCCGTTCTCTGTTAATGTTACAGTTTGTATTCATTAGAAGGATCACTAGTGACCTCTAGTGTTGAAAGCATATAGAGATATTTTGAAAAAGGAATATTAAGTACACACACATGCCTGTTCTGGACTAACATGCATCTTCTGTAACTTCAGATAGCAAAACATGTATCATATTTGATGTTTATGGTAAAACAGCCTGTGATTTAGCGTATCTTCCTTTTTGATCTCTAGTACCGTCTTTCTTTTATATTTGATGCCTTTCTTTATACATATCACAAAGAAATATCCAAGGCTATGCCTGGGACTAAGTGAGACTTATGGGTAGCCACTTTTTAACTGGAACCCTCATTTTTGTTTTCATGGGAGTGAAATAGTACAGTGCTGCCTTTAGGCAACAGGCAAGGGGGACAGCCTTTGCCACTGAAGTTCTTAAGTGATCCTCTCCACATTCAAAACGACTTGCTTAATAGTGGAACAGGAACGTGCCTCCATCAGTCACTGTGGGGAGTAGATGCTAGGTGTCCCACAAAGAGCAACTTTAATAGGATGGTCACTCCCCATCTGCGACTTAAAATCACTTTGTAATGCTCGGTGCGACTGAAATTCGGAGCGAAACGCTCACGTGCTTCTGTATATCAACATAAATGTATGCATTACACAGGCTTTAAAATTAATTATTCATGCAGGTAACTATGTACAAAGGCAGCTTCAGTAGTAGCCACAGATCATTTTGTCTCCACTACAGCTCCACATTGAGGCATCTCTATTACTGTTCACTAATAAATCTCCTCTGCGGCACCACATTACGCCACTCAGCACACGTATTTAAACCGTATCGGCAGGTGGAAATCGTTATTGACCTCCTCTCAACCAATCCAAATATTTAGAATGCAGCCATTAAGTATTAGTATTGACTGCATTCCTGACATTTTGACTTCAGATGCAGCCAGGGAATCAACAGAAAGCATGTGTCTGAATTTGAAAAACAGCAATGAGATTTCCCTGCAAGATTTCTTTCAATGGGAAATTACAACCAAAGTTAACACACCAAAATGGAAGCTAAAACGTGATACAATGCTTTCACTTTTTTTAAAGAAAACCTGTTCACTAAAAATGTGCAACCATTGCAAGCTCCTTCCGAAACTATTCTAGTTCAACCAAGTTTGAAATTAAAATGCTTACCTTTTAAAGACTATTTAGGTTTTTAAATATTACAAACTAAAACCGCATTTCATTTAATAACTCGTTTTGTATGCTTTACTCACATCTTCACCAACACAACTCCAAAACGTTTATTGCTATTACCAGCATGTGCTAATACCTTTATAGACCTCGGGAGGTGTAGTTATTGCTTGGGGTCATTATCCCACAATAACCACCCCTCCCTCTGTCTATAAGGCTGTTAAATGGGTTCCTGTATGGAAAATATGCTTCCACTCATGCCTAAAGAATCTGTGAGGAGTTTCATCATGAGGTCTATCAATGTTTTGCACCATGGTCGACCTTCACATACAGTAATCTGACACTTGCTGCTGTATGGTGGGCACGCGTTGTGAGGACCATGGTCCTACGCTCTTGAACGTCTTTCCAGATTCCCGATTACTTTTTCATAGTTGTTGTGATTCCAGCGAAATCTCTTAACGTACATTTTCACTCCACAAGAATGGCAACATTCTCCTTTATTGTTGCCCTCCACTTGATGGCAGGCATGGCTCTTGACACTTTCAATCTCTTGGCTCTTGACCTCTTCTGAAGGCTTGAACCTCCCACTGTGTGAATTTTGGGTGAAACCCCATCACCGTCCATACGTAATCTGAGTAAAGTAGCATCTGTTGATTTTGATATCTCCAGTGTTGCTCGTCAACCATGGATTGCAGTTTTCGTCATACACATTCTTACATTATGGACAGAGACCTTCTCTTCCATCCACTTGCATTTGAATTTCTCTTATAGGTATAGGTAGAGATTAAGTGAGTTAATTTTCTCACCCAGTTGCAGCTGGAGCAATAGTAGAAAAGCAGGTGTACCACAGAGTATTTGTTCCAGTCGTTTGGAATTCATTTCGGTAGACTTCAATTATTTGTTATGCTATACGCACATTGCTTGATGCAACTAACATACGTATTTGGTTTCTTACTGGGTTCAAATTTTGTGGAGTAGAACCTTACGAGTACCCCTGCCCCAGTTACAGTGCCTCCATATGCCCCATCCGACGTAGCAAGGATATCAGATCATGTGAGATGCACTAGAGTTATACTCAAAGTATGGTAAGTTTAATATTTTAACTGTTTGGACTTTAAAAACTGTGGTTGTGGGATATTGTAACGACTAGTAATGATCACTTTTTAATATTTTAAATGTAACGCTATACTTTGTAAATATGTCATTTGATCCATTTCCCCATAGTTTTGTACACATTCTCTAAGCCATCTGGATGCATCTCTGTATTTTATTTTAGAAAATGTAATTCTTTCCCTTGATATGACCAGTGCAATTTTAACTTCATGGAATGATAGTCAGTTTTTAATGCTTTTAGGAAGTTACATAGCGTTGGATTTAGTGTTCTAAATGAATGGTGCAAGCTGTTATGCCACCCCTCTAGAGTGTTATTAGCCTTGGGTCTACAATCCAAACATGCTCTGTAACAGTTCCATAGTTCTCTTGGGAATCTTGTGAGACGTCTTGTGCCGCTTCTAGTCAATTGTCCCATCCAATTACTATCAAAGTTATCCAGCGAAGGTGCTAATATTTGTTCATTTTTAGTGTAGTTGTAACTCTGGGTTATAACCTCATAGTAATGCTCAACTTCATCCATTGGTACAAATGTCAATGCAAATAGGAGTTTTATATTGTATTCAAACTCAGGTTCATTAGCATCTTTACTTTGAAGGCCAGTCTTTTGCAATTTCTGCCATATTGATTTTGTAAAGTGAGACACCCTTGTATCTTGCTGGATGGTGATGTTTGTTTTACCTCTTTCAATGCTTGTATTTCAAAATCGCTCACTACTGTTTCTGGCTTCACATTGAGTTTACTGCAGATAAAATGTAGGTGAATAATTCCTTGTACACCTTGTACGTTTTGGAAGGCAGTAGAGCATAAATACATTTTATTTTGGTTTCATGTACTTCATCATGCACACTGTATAATTGCAAGAACAGAGATGGGCATTCTTTAAAAGTTCCATATGCTTTGCCATGTGTTCGAATTTTTCATGTAATCAATACCTTTTTGGGTGCCAAACACCATTATCCTTCCCTCATTTTTACAATTTTCATATAATAGAAATGGCTCATTTTTGTCAGTTGTTTTAGTTCATCTCGAATTTGCAGATTTTCAAAAGACTGAGGAGGTGGCAGATAATTGTTGTTCTGTTGTCTTTTCTAACAAATATGTCAGAGTAGTTTTATACTTGGCATTTGCCCTGCAATATGAAATGCCATTTTTTGGCTTATTTGTTTAACTACACTTCCACTTGACGATTCCTCTTCAGACAGAACTTTTAATTGTGCTATCTTCTTTTTAATTTCTTTTTTGGATGCCTCTGGCAAATGGTTGTGCTCAGTCTTCAGTCTCGTGTAGTACATTTTTATTTTCAGTCATCATCTGTTGCCTACATCCATGTGTGTAATATCCCATTCATTTCCAGTTTATCCTGCTGTTTCTCTCACGTTTTTATTAAAAATGTACCATTTGTATATCAACTTTCTATTGCCCTTCTCAGATCATGTAATCTGTAAAAATAACAGAACCCAATTATATACAATCTAAAGTTTAAAGTTCTATGTTACTCTATTTTCATTTTGCCAGTTAAAAATAATCTTTTATAATGTTCGAAATCTCTTTCCTACATTTTCGAATCACCTCTGTAATCCTCTTTCAGGCAGAGGTATCTTTTCGGAGAGTATTCAGCCATAACTGATTAATGACAGTTGAACTTGCCATGTCCGAATCCGGGCACGCACGAGACCATTTGTAAACCTGTTCAGTTTCCTTGCGTGCTGATGGCTCCGGGATTTATTTATGGAACGAAATAATCACCTAATCCATTGTCTGGATAGGCGCGCTTTGAAAATGATACATGTATTCGTGCACCACTGATTTGTGTTTTCGTTATTTGCAGGGCAATTAAATCACATATAACCATTCTTGTAGTAGAGACTCAAGCCTGAATTCCTCCGACAAGGATACCGCAAGCTGGAGCTTCATATTCTGGCTTTGTCCACTCTGCAAAAATGTGATGCTACGTCCTGACTGATAGCTCAGTTCAAACTTGGTTGTGAAAAGCTGACGTTTTAGAAACAGAGCGTCTCAGGATATAGGGGGGAGGGGTATTCAAAGCATGTATATAACAGGGTAGGGTGGATCGAAAGGGACAAATAGCTCAGCTGCACCTCCGACCTGAAAGCAGGTTTTATGACCAGCTGTGTAGCAGTGTCAGTATTGTCTCTTCTTTGTGCACAGATATGTTTTACCACATGACCCCTATGCCGACACCATTAACTGTACCTTTATTATGAGGAGAAGTACTGGACACTCCATCCTCAGCCATAAAAGCCTGCCTACCAATCACTACCTGATGCCAGGGTGATGATGGACAACTGTCTGAAAGCTGATAAACAAAAAATGTGTCTCCTCCCTAAGTGTTGGGGTTGTGATATACAAAGCTTAATTGGGGTGACCCTGAGAAACCCATTGATAACTTGACAAGATTTTATTCTAACACAAGCAAAGATCATCATAAATAATAAACACTTTATTCCTATCTTCATGATCCAGCTAATAGCAAATTTGCATGCATGAAAGTGAAAAAAAAATACACTCCTTACTATATGATGACGATTTTCCTTTTTTGAGTGAGGGAAAACATCATAGCCCTGGTCCCGTTCTCTTTTGAAGCTCTCTTTTGAAGCTTTGCATTCAGGATCTGTATCCCTTAAAGGAATAGTGTCTTTGAGAGGTCGGTCTCATGTGACAATGCGTAGCTCCTTTTATGTTATATGCTGAGTGCAGTCAGATGATTGTCCTCATAGCACCTGTTGCTTCTACATCACATAGAGGGTGACAAGACCTGGGCCCCAAGCCTTCCCCACCTCCACCAAATGGGTATGGCTGGGGACTTCGTCAAAGAGACTAACGGAAAGGTCACAAAGAGAAGGATGGGATTGTCCTGCAGGTCTATGCGAAATCAAAGTACTAGGTCCACATGCTACAGCAAATTACATTTGAAGGTGGATATTCCAGCGAAGTCTGCAAGCCAAGAGATCACGACCACCGTGGTCATTGCAGAGAAGTCTGCGCATGATAGCATCGCATGAATTGGAAAGCAGTTGAGGCATTCGTGGCAAGCAGACCACCATCAATCAATAAACATTGACTGTCTAGTAGGATTTCCCAGGAGCAAAGAGACCACTTCAACCCAGAACCTTAAACACCCCACATCATTAAATAGAAGAAACCACATCACCCCAGCGCTGAGAAGCCTACCCTGGTTACCAATAAAAAAAACGAATCGAACTCAAGGCCCTCTGTATCGCCCCCAAACTCTACATGGACTAGCAGCCAAATCCCTCCAGGCCAAGATCAGGCGCTATCAACCAGAAAGAGACCTAAGATCAAGTGACGACATCAGAATACAGACGAAACACTATGAAAAAGGAAATTCGGAGGAACTGAATTCTCAGGCCTAATTGCTAACCTATGGGTCACAATGCCAAAGGAAATTAGAACCACAGAAGTCCACCTCACCTTCAGGACACAACTAAAAACATGGCTATTCAACCACCAATAAGCAGCACAATTTGGACGATTGGCAGCAAAACCAATGAAGTCCAAAACACCCCTACGCCACCCTTCTCCTCCCCGCCTAGCCATGCCTCATTCAAATAGACCAGCAAAGAGAAGCAATGTCCCGCACTAGACAGAACTGGGAAAGCCACCCCATGCGCCTCCATTTAGGAATCTTGGACGTGGAGGGCACCACTGAGTAACAAATGGGTGAGCTCTAAGGACATAACTGGAGGAATTTGCGAGATTAACCAACATACTAACAAATCCAACGTATTTCTGCTCCTCCTTCACTACCACAAACACTGCACGCGCCTATGGACTAGTCAACTACACAAACACACACCAAACTCTAACAATTTATTACACTCAATATGCATCCTGGACACAGGACCCTCCCCACAGACAGAAAATTCAAGTGCATACAACCAAAACAGAAATCCAACCTAAACACAACCGCGTATAACAACACACACCAACTTAATCCATTTACATCATACTATTATGACACTGGACACCCCTATGGATACAACAAGCCAGTGCCCATGACCACATTCCCGCCCAAAACACACACGGCACACACACTGAACACAAACACACTTAAATAGTTCTGAGACACTGAGTCTTACCCATATGCTCATAACAACCCTGATCTCACAACCTAACAAGCGAACAATAAATAAAATAAATAACCAACTCAATTGAAAGGCAACACACACAGATGGCAGTTCCTCCTGGTTCTGAACCTTTCCGATCATTCAATCCTCACTAACACCTCCACCCTCTTTTCTTGCAGAGTCATGTGAGCGCCTGGAGACTGGCCATGGGGTGCTAGTGGTATGCGCTATAAGTCAACATAACCTAACATAACATAACATAGAGAAGATTCACAACCTCCAAGACGGGTTCAGAAATGGGATTGAGAGACCCTTCCAGACGCCAATCACACCAAGCACTCCAAGTTGACTTGTAGCCATTGATGAGGCCAGGACTTATGAGTCAGTTCTGGAACCTGCAAAGAAATACCTGGCACAGACCAGCATCATCAGAAATCATCCATGCCAACGGTGCAAGATTGCCCTGCAGGCGTAGGAAGTGACTGGTACCATTAGGGCTCAGCTGGAGCGACCACTAAGGCAGAAAAGAATTGGAAAGTCGCCAAATCACACCAAACTGAAGGCACACCTAACTGGCAACACCAAGTACGCGTAAAGCAGCACTCGACATGCTCCAATGTCAGAAGGCACAGAATCAAGGCAAAGGGCAGAAATGCATATGAGTGAAGTGAGGGCTAATCTATCTAGTTGCAAGGCATCAACATCCCAGACCGCTGGGTCTGAGCATAAGCTAAATAAAGGAAGTAGTAGATAGTTCAGCGTGTACATAAAATGGTCTATTCTAAGCTGTCCCAAATAGCTTCCAACACATGGAACTTTCCCTGCTACAACACCCAATCGATGGAGTTGTGAGAGTTGTTGAAATGCTGATGCGTAATCATAGTCCAACGTCCCAATTGGATACCTTCCCGGAGAAAATGCCCTGATAGAGGGAGAAGTGCCAGTTATTAGAGGCAGGATTGGCCAGTAGCTTGGACCAGGGACCTCCCTGGTGTGTCCACTACACAGTCACTGCTCAATCCACCTTTAGATGCACACAATAGACAGTGCTGCCTCTCCAAATGACTTCAGTGCCAGAAATACCACCAACAGTTCCAAAACATAAATGTGAAGGGCAGACTCAAAGGTCTCCACAGGCCCCCTATGTTAATGCACTCCAGCATCCCCACCAGCCTTCAAGGCTTGCATCCGACTTGATGACTAACTTCAGAGTGTGCCAGAAAATGGCAGGATCATTCCTTGCTTCCATATGATGAAAATACCAGTGAGCGTTTGACCTGACTGTGAACGAGATCAGTACCACTGCAAAATTAGCCAACCCATGCCAGAGGAAAAATCCTTCCAGCACTAAAGCATCTCATAATGGAGAGGGCCTGGAAAGATGACCTCAATGGTAGAGGATAGTAGGCAGCTAAAGCTCATCAAGCCCAATAGGTCACAGCCAAATCCATCAAACTATTAAACTGTGACAGATTACCTCGACCTTTTGGGATGGCTGCTTCAGGATGCAGGAAAGAGCAATTACCAGAAAGCCCAGGAAGATAGATTTTTGAGCAGGGGCCACCTCCATTGTCTCAAGGTTCAGCATGAACCCCAAGGACTGAAGGAGCCCCATTGTCTTCCCTTTGAAATAGCAGGTCTCCTCCTTGGATTGAGCTATCACCAGAATGTTGCAAATTATTTGACTATTTGACAGATGCCATGTGAACAAAGCCAGGAGATGAAAAGGTCCAGGAGCTTGGTGAAGCACCAACCCACAAAGGGAAGGCTAAAGGGAAGGTAGGTGATCCTCAATGTCCTGCCAAACACACCACTTCCCAGAATGAGCAAAGAAAGTCATGGTGGCAGCGTCCAATCTGAACTCTGTCTGTGCTTGAAATGTTTAATTAGGAAAGAGCTCACGCCTGTTTGAAAGAATAAAGGAGCTTTTTAATACCAGGCCACAAAGAGGTTTTGAGAAAGTGAGAGAAGGATAGAGGTGCAATGAGTTTAGATTCCAATAAGATCCACAAGGGGGCATTAATGAATTGAGGTTAAGAAGTTCGGCATAAGGCAATTTGGCACAATAAAAAGGATTTCTGATATTTCCAAAAATCATGAAAGTTCACTCCACCAGGATATTTACAAGATTTAAGCTTATTGAGAGACATTTTGGAAGTTGTATCTTTTCAAAGGAATTTGATTAGGATTTTGTCATTTTTTTAAAAGAAAGAGTTTGGAAGAAGTAATGGTATCATGGAGAGAAAAATGAGCCCAAGAGTCATTGTGATAGACTCTAATCTACCCCACCAAGAGAGGAATAAAGGAGACCCAATGATCAATTGATTAATTAATTGTATTGCTAATTGTATTCTGAATTAATCTTAGGGTAGATGCAATGTCTTTAGCAATAGGAATCCCTGGGTATTTAATAAAAGAAGTGGACCACTTCACTCCAAAAAGAGGAGTGTTCGCCATAACACAGAAATTAGTAAGGGGTAGAATTTCGGAGTTGTCATAATTTAATTTGTATTAGTAGGGTGTAGAGGTGCACTCAATTTTGGCGAGTAAATTTGAACTTTAATGACTAATAAGTATATTCCTGTATAATTTCCTGGTGCTCCCTATAGGATCCAAACAATGTGAAAAGGATGGGCACTTTGAACCTAACGAGGTAAAAACAGGGGCACACACAATAACTAACAAGTTAAATCAGTAATCACTGTGTCTATTCATTTGTCTAGAAAATATCTTTATATTCTTGTGCTGTACATTCCAATTGTCAAAAAATGTGAAGTTAATTTCTTCTTAAGATACAAATATTCGATTCAATCTTATTGTGCAATACACAAGCATTTTCATCATAATTTACTCATTCATAATTTATGATACTATTCATGTATAACCAGTTCAGTTACATATTTTTTCTGTTGGTTACTTTCTCAGTTACATTCACAATATGTTGACTTTTCAATAATAAATATCCTAATATCTTGATAGGAGGTTTGTTAGTGACCCTATCAGCTACTATGCGTTTTGGGCTATATGTGCACTTCTTTAGGTATAGATATCTGGATAGTTGAATTCTGTAAATATGAACAAAAAATAAATAGTGTTCTAATGAACTATTTTATGTTGTGATTCATCTCTCACTAAATGACAATTCCATGTCTCTGCACTAACCTGTGATTTGGCTTGTCAACTGACTGATGCCCTTCACTTTTCTGATACCAATTCTGTGAATAAAAACACTCTTGTTACAAGGATATTTCAATAGCCTCAGAAATGGTATTGTGTAGGACAAGTCGCTGATAGGCGCTGTGTACCACTCCGGGACCATTTGTATTTTGATTGTCACTTAATTCACTTTTATTCGATTAGTAGATTCACCTTGCATTAGCTTTATGAGTCTGACATGGTATGGACTAGACAATCGGAAATCTCTGCACATGGCAGTCAAGATCCCTTTAGTGACATTTAGTTTGCTAAAACGAGATCCATTTAAACTCTCTTTAATGTTCGTTTTACCTAATACCTTGCAGTATAGTTTTGTATGCGTTTTATAACGTACCTTCCCTTGTTCTGATTGGGCTTTTGTTCAGATAACTTTCCCATAGATTACATTTCCATACAGATTAACTGCTGTTTCTTGGGGATATGATCCTGCGGCTGTGTTCATCTTGTCTGTCAGGTATCTGCCATAAATCAAGTGATTGTATACGTCAGTACATCAAACTCGACGTCTGAAAAGCGTGTGGCATCAGTTTAACTGTGTTCTAATTAAAGTATCTGCATGCCTGCTAATCTTACCTCAACGGTCTTGGTACTGTTAGTAAGGTGTTCCCATCCTGACCGTAGTGTTTCTCAGAATCTCTGCGTATTGTCAGTACATCTCTAGTTCCATTATTTGTTCTTTTACTCGATCTGTATAGTTAAGAGTAATGTACGTGATTACTCTCCTGCGAATGGTATTCTATTGTTTTAGCAATCTAAATTTGAGAGACGTATTCTTACTTGCATTGATCTCTGGAGTACTCAGCTCGTACGCGGCTCCATTCTCAGACGCGAGTTTATTGAGCGTCGATGTGTTGCTAAGCAGCATATTTCCTGTGCTTGCATTCATCTAGTTAGTTACTCTGGCATGGCAAAAGAGTCCGCCATATTGGTTGAGTATATTCTTATATCTGAGCCGTCTCTTGCCCGTCTAATGTATTTCTAGATTGAAGAAAGAGTCTGTTAAGATGAGATCTATACTCGATTTGAAATTCTATTAAAGACTATTTCAGAGTACCTAAGTCTCCCAATTTTATTGGATAGTTTCAATCTATGGGTCCTTGTTTTCCAACATTTATTTCACCTATTTGGCCAATTATAATTCGCGATTTTGATTTGTAAGGTACTTGTATGGGGTATCGATCTCTATGTATCATTATCAGTTTTTAACCAGCTGATGCGTATTAGATCGATTACTCACTGTCTACATGGTTCATGTAATACGGTAAGTATTGTCTTCAGCATAATTTCATGTTTTGGATCAACAGGTACATGATAATACATGATAATACAGACAGCAAGTACACACATTGTAAACAATAGTTAACATCTTCGATCCCAAGGTATATGTTGACATTTGTGATGATTAAATGTGTCAAATAAATCATAAGCTTAATGTTGTCAACTAAACACAGTAAGAGTAGGATCTAATTACAGGGATTCTGATCTCAGAAAAGTTTCATGGTTAGGCTGATTGGTCACATATGTCCATGGTCCAAACATAATCAATTACATTTTGTGCTCTAAGTAACAAGTGAGAGCCCAGTCTAAATTAATCTGTCTGTTGTAATAGTTACGTCAAATTGCCACCCCTCTGGGTAACGTTACATGCTCTAAAATGATGAATTTAATTTGTGCTACTGAATGTCAGTAGATTTGTCCTGTTAATCTTCCCCTGCTGATTTTATCAATTGAACCTATAGTTGCAAATTAGTTTTTTTCATTTTGGACTCCAATCTAGATTTGCTTACAAAATATGTTTTCGTTTCAGGAACCCCTTACATTATGTAATGTTAGGATCAGTGTTCTAGCAAATCCATTCATGTTGTTTATTTCCTCACATGAATTGTTTAGTTCTTTAGTGTATATTGCTTTTCACCTAATTGTGTCTAACTGGAAAAATGCGCAGACATTAACTTCTAATTTATGGTGGAGCTCTGTTTGCTCCTTTCATAGAATTGAACAAATGTTTGCTTCATCAACTAAGACTTTATCTAAATTTCCTAACAAATGGAATGTCTTTAATAATTATTTGGCCTAAATTGTCTTTTCATTTTGCATAATGTTTTTCCTCCCCCTTCTCGCTTTTTCCTTTCCCTATTTGTCTCTAAGTTTGTCTTGTCTGTCCTCCCCTATTTGTTCAAATTCTTACAGTGGTGTTCATTACTAACATTACAGCTTTTACCTTACATTACCTTATACAGTTAGCATGTTCATCTACCATCATTATAAAATCCACCAGGATCAGCATTCGCTTTACCCACTTGATAGCTGGAGCAATCGAATCCAGCCGTGCAGTTGACCACCTTACCAGGGGAATCCCACCTTTCATTCTAATAGTATATCCGTGAACACCCGTGGATCTTACAATTGGTAAATATATTTACCTCAATCTATCATCGTACCAGCAAACAATCACAAAGAGACTCCACAATCTCTCCTGATGAGCCACTTAACTAGGGTGGTGAAACATGCGTAGAGGGCAAGAGATAACCATTTCAACGAAGACATAAGAGGGCACAAGATATGTATTCATGTAGAATATTAACATGATATCACCAAGAAAATTACTTCAATGAAGGCCAAAGAGGACATTAACCTTATGGCACCAAACAGAACTCTACCTTATCACCTCTTGCAGCTGCCAGCTGTCCTTCCATTTTCCAAACACATTAATCTCTGACACGTCTGTCACTTGGTGTTGACTTCTTATTCATCTGGCTTGGCAAAAAACAGTGGTCTACCGGCAACACAGCTAGGGCCTCATCACAAGTCTGGCGATAATCTGGTGGAAATTTCCCGCTGAGCGCAAATAGCGTTACCGCCGGGTCGTGCGGCGGAATTAGCGCTGCATCACAACCTTGCCTGAATGTGCCCCCGACTCCGATGGTAACGCTATTGGCTCCCAGCCGTAACTGCGCAGAAATAAGGGGTACTACCGAGAATGCAGTGCTAATATCGAGACCGGCGGCGGAAAATGCGTCACCGCCGGAGCAGGATGCATCGCGGCGCCCATTTTGAATAACACAAACCATTAAATAGCTCCACTTCCTGCGGGCATCCGGTCCTGGTAAGAAGCCAAAATGTTTCAGTAGAGGATAAGAGGCAAGGTGGCCGAACATCACCTGTGCAAACCCAAATTTAGCGACGGGGAGCTGGTGGTCCTCACAGATTAGGTGATTGCCCACTGGGCAGTGCAGGACAGCCATCGGGAATTCCATCTGCCAGAAGGTGACAGCAGTTTCAAGCATACCCCGTGATGGAGAGGACTGCTGCAAGACTGCTGTCCCAACACCGTCGGTAGTCCCTGGCGACAGAAGGAGGCACTGTTGAGCCACTGTTCCTCACAGCCTGGGAGGAGAAATGCAGCGTAGTGCTGCACCTTGAAGGCATAGAGGGAGTCGGCAATGCAGAATTGGGTGCCAGCAGCCAGGAGGCAGGAAGTGAGTCAACCCCCCCCAAACAAATGCATGCACAAATGACATCGCAGCATAAGATGCCCCAGTGGACAGTAACACAAGTCAGCAGACCCAGAAGCAGGGCATGAAAGGTGAGAGTGACAGCATGTCACATCAGCCACCCTCCACAGCAGCCATGGATCAGGGCACCAAGGGCACCCCTGAGCATCACAGCAGCGCTAAGGGCAGGCAAGTGCACCAAACAAATGCCATGTGCACCACACTGCTACTGGCGCACCATGTGCCAGCGGGATTGAGATGCCTGAGCGACCACAACACTGTGCGGCAGTCACAGCATGTTGTGGGCCTAGTAGGCCTGTCCCATGTTGGCATGGCAGACAAGCCACAGGGGAGTACACATCCCACACACTGACATGTGCCCACAGTCTGCCAATCACTGTGCACCACAGTGCAGCCCTGCTGGCTGCACAGCAGTGCCCCATAGAACCATGACAATTCCATGTACTAACCCCACCCCCCCATTTGAGTGCCACCCATGGAGGGGATGTGGGGGCATGAAGGAGCACAAGCATGCATGTCATATGTAAGCTGCTCCAGCATGGACACCCTGCCCTACCCACACACAGGCGAAAGACCAACAGGCCATGGGTCACACACCAGTCGCTACAAGCAACCCCATGGTGCTGGGCCCACATGCATCCCCTCATGACCAACCATGCCCATGTGCCCATATCTGTGGGGTTACACCCTGTACCATAGCAATTGTGCCTTGCATGCCAACACACGTGGGGGAACCATACCTGACAACATTTCCTACGTCCCCTACAGGCACACACGCATCGCCAGGGGCATCAGAGGAGGAGGAGGTTGCAAGCCCATCAGGCAGCAGCGCTTCCAGGCCATCAAGGTCTGCCCCCACCACCCCGCAAAGGGACACACCAAGGCGAATGTCCCGGAACATTGAGCCGCAGTAAAGCAGGGCCACAGCAACACCCACACCACAGGCAACCAAGAGCAGTGCAGGGCACACTGCACCCACACTCACCCCCGCAGCCGCAGGCACATACACTGAGGCCACATCTGCTGGCAGGGCGACTGCAGAGCCACAGGGGAACACCAGCCCGGTGTCGCCACCTGCCGAAGACCCACACTCCCCAGAGAGCCCTCCACGCTGCTGGCTCCAAAGCTCCCCCGAGAGCCCTCCACGCCGCCAGAGAGCACAGACACCAGAACCAGACATTGATAATCCCTCATATGGCTCCCCTGAATTCAGCACTGGGCAAGTGCAGAGCCCCTCACCCACACAGCACACTCCAACACAGAGCATACTGTTGCAGAGGTTCGAGGACATGGAGCGTACACAGCGGGAGATGGAGGAGATTAGACACACGCACTTTGCACAAATGCAGGCCATTAGGGACAGCATACAGGGGGCTACGCACAAGGTTGTGCGTACCATGGCGAGGAACAGGGCCGAAAACAACAGCCAACACGGCCTCCCTGACACTGTACAGCCAAAGGGTCAGGGAAATGACAGAAGACTCCTCTGCACTGGCAGAGGCCATCCGGCAGAGCACAGGGGTGCCACGCCAGCAAAACCTGGGGTCAGGCTCTGTCCCATCCACCTTAACCACACCCACAGAGGGGTCTCATCAGGGCACGCCGAGGCGACAGTCACAGCACCTCCTGCGCCTGAAATCCCCAGGGGCCGGCAGGGGAGGTGGGGGGAAGAGGCCATGATTGTGAATGACTCTCGGATACTGATAGCCATGAATGGCCATGCTGGGAACTTGGTGGTGGGAGGCGGGATTGTGTGATGGGGAGTTGGTGGTGGGAGGGTGGAGGGGGGATTGTGTGATGGGGAGTTTGTGGTGGGAGAGGGGATTGTGTGATGGGGAGTTAGTAGGAAGAGTGGGATGGGGATTGGGTGATGGGGAGTTGGTGGTAGGAGGCTTGAGGGGGGGATAGTTGGGGCACTTCATTACATATAAAATCGCTTTACTTCAGCAATGCGAGGACATTCCTGAATGTGTCATTGCCCAGTTTATTGTTTGGGTGGTGTCACACAGTCGCGCATGGCTTGTGCCATGTGAAGGTGTCAAAATAATTTGCCATCAGTCCCTGGCATGCCAATCTCCCATCCCTCAGGTCATCTCTGGAAATACGTGCATTTGCCTCAGCCTCATCCTCTGGGGGAAGCATGTCCACATCAGGGGGTAGTGGGACATTTCTCCTCAGGCAGATGTTGTGCAGCATGGAACACACAAGCACAATGTGTCCCACCTTTTCTGGAGTGTACATCAGGGTTCCACCAGTACGATCAAGGCAGCTGAAACATGACTACAGGGTGCCAGAGGTATGCTCGATACACACACGGGTCCTGCTGTGAGCATGGTTGTAGGCAATATCTTACAGTGTTTGTAGATCAAGCACAGGAGTTATTGACCAGGGCATCTGTGCGGACCCAGCGTCACCTGCATGGGGGGAGGCACAGGCATTAGACACGGGGTAGGGTGTGGGGGTGTACACACACTATATGAGCTCCATGGACTACTTGCACATTCACATGGACTTTCAGTTCAATGCATGTGTCTATTCCATGTCTGTGCACGCAGTGCTACTCGTGTCATGCATTGTTGATGCTCCACATGCACCCATTTCCCTTGCTGCAGTTGTTACGTAAGGTGTCTGTCGGTGACATGTGCAGCGTACATGGTGGTTGTCATGTGGCAGTGTATTTCCACTGTGCATGTAGCATGCTGGGTACACTATGGGCCCTCCCTGGGCATTGTGGGCTGGTCGCACATCGGTGCGTGGCTGTGGTACTGGCAGGTTTTTGTTGTGTGGGGCAATGTGGCCATTTGTCTGCATTGATCTGGTTAGTGCATGTTGTATTGTTTTACCTGTAGTCATTGGTGTATATGGTTGCTACTGAATGTGTACTACTGCTTCTCCATTCAGGAAAGTCAGACATGTGCATGCTCCCTGGCCTTTTCTGTGACGATGGTGCGGAAGGGGGTGAAGTACAGATTTTCCAATCACTTGTCATGCCATCCTTTGTGCTGGAAATTTCACCTCCCCCCTCCATTTGGGCATGTGCTTCACGGCACATGTGTGCTGGCTTTTCGACTCACCACTATCCAGGTCCATTTTCCTCTGTGCCTCTCCATGTATCCTGGCAGTGAACTGCTCCGTAGGACCATGGCATTGTGGTTGGAACCAAGGTAGCGCGCACAGCATGGGTGAGGTACAGGTTGGGGGTCATAGGTTACCTGCACATTCAGGGAGTGGTTTTGCTTGCGGTTTCAGTACACTGCTTCGTGGGCCTGGGGGGCCACCAGCAGAACATGGGTACAGTCCAGGGCAGCGATCACATTTTGCATTTGGTAAATGGCATGGGACGGTTGCCTTCATGGCATTGAACTGGGCTTTGGTGGTAGGCAGTGGGATGTGGCATTGTACTTGCTGCAGGAGGGCTTCAAGCACCTGGACCAGCACTGCGCATAATCTGGGCTGTGCCATGCCGTGCATCATGGCCACAGAGTGCTGGAAGGTGCCAGTTCCAAGTAATTGTAGGACGGACACTAGCTTCAGCGGTAGGGGTACAGCTTTCTGGATGTTGATCCTGATCCCTATGTCATCCTGTGTTGTGGTGGGCAGCTCTGTTATGCTCTCCCTGTTGAGGCGGCACAGGGTGACCAACTGGCTGTCGGTGAGGGTCCAGGATGAGGGCCTAACCCTGGGAATCGGTTCATGCTTTGCTTGGGCTCTCCTCCTCCTCCACCCCTCCCCGCCTTGTACTCCCTGTGTCCTGGCCTGGTTTTCCTGCCTCTATTTCCAGGCGCAGCATGTGCAACTGCCTGTCCCAACTCACATTGGCTAGTGGCAGCATGGTGTTGGATACAGTGTTTGGGGTAAGGGTGTGCCTTATATGGCCCTCTGAGGTGGATTGGGATCTCCTGTGGCTTCATTGTAGGCACTGGTGTTCATTTACCTCCAGCTAGAAGCTGGAGGTAACTGTGCTATGTTTTCGGCGTTATTTGCACCGGTTTTCTGTGTATTTGCGGCAGACATGGACTTGTGATGCAGGTGTGTCTGGGCCTTGTGTGGCTAGCTGTAATTGCGCTGGCTGTAATAGTGCTTGCTGCTTTTGTTGTCGGCAGTGTTTGCACTGGCTCATGATCCTGCAGAGCAGTATTGGTGGTGCTAGCTCTGTTACCACTGCTTTTAAAGGTTACCGCCAGAGTTGTGATGAGGCCCCTAGCTAGTACAAACAGCCTTGAGAAAGCCCCCACAAACCTAGGGTCCACTTGAGCACCTATCAAGTCCATCACAGAACCATTTGCCATTCCTATCTGGCCTAGATTACGCCACCACCATCTATTGAACCACACATAATCTTTTAATTTGCCACTGATAACCACCATCAGTTATCACACACACTCATACAATCCACAACTATATACCTCTATCCTCTTCCCATTATGTACTTTCCATCTGTACATGCTTTATAACATGCCCTTCCCTCTTTTCTCATCAATCCATATTTATCCCCTTCCTAATATTGCCTTTTCTAACTCCATTTTCTTCCTGCCCACGTTTCAAGATCTGATAGCACCCAGCACCCGGGTATGGTCAAAATACGCCTAATTTTAATACAAGGCTTGGACGCCAGTACAGTGGTGAGGTGAGCAGTACAAATACTAAATAACATAATATAATATTATGGTATCCAGCGATTTTACCGAAAACGTTTTTTCGATAGATTGTTTAACCGAAACAAATCAATCAAAAAACACTGATTGAAAAAAAAAAAAAAATATATATATATATATATATATTGGGGGAGGGTTAGAGGGGTAAGAGGTTAAAACAGGTGGGGAAATTGTTGGGGTGGGGTGCCCTAATCATTTATATATGATTGAAAGCAAAAGAGTTGTCAGAGTATCATTGAAGCCTAGTGATTTTGTTTTGTTGCACATTCATGACATGCTCATTAATATCAGGGGTGAGCGCCAATCATCTTGCTCAAATCAGAGGCTGAATTCCACGATCCAAGCCACTGTACCGAGCAAATTTGGAAGCTGTGAGTGATTGCGCTGCCATCTTGTCCCCACCTGCCCTTCCCTATGGCCTCCACTCCTCCTATCATCATACCATACCACTTACCTGATTCCTCTGGTGTCTGGTCCACCTCCCACGCCGCTTCCACATCTGGGTCACCATGGAAATTGAAGAGGGGCTTCACATTCCATTGGGAAATCTTAGGGGAGTATTTGTTTTAACGAACAGGAAGCTGCAAGCATTCAAACATAATTTCTGTCAGCACTCTGCTTTATAAATCCCTGGTGCTCATAGCAATTATACCCTTGCTGGTGGGCTGGATCGGGCAGTAACAGCACCGTGGCCCATTGGCAGCGAGGTCCTGTAACTTGGGCCCCAGGCCGTTACCACCTGATGCAGCCCTGCGACCCAGTGATTATTGCTATAATACTATTTCTCTAATCGACTTTTATGTCATTTCTCACAGTTGTAAAACTGTAGATATTTCTACACTTCCGGTGTATTTAAAGGAGGTAGTGATAGCAGGGGAATAATCTTTAAAAGCAGTTTGTTTTATACAGTGATCAACAACATATTGGCCCTTTATTTTTATGTATTGGTTGTTTTGTAGATCATATACAATTATATTCATATTTTTGTGACGTGCTCCGATGCACCAGGGCCAGGTCTGCGCTGTAGAATAATTCTAAATAAATAAATGAATACATATAGTTTACAATATCCCAGCTGCAACCACCATTTATAGCTTCCTATCAGCAACTGTGCATCCAGTCTGCAATCATTGCCCCCCGGCCCCATCTTCCGCATTATCCCAGGACGCAGGGTGGTTTAGAAACTCTTGGCTAAGTAAGTAAATGTGTCAATCCTAATTCGTGCAATACCCGTCCATTCGTATTTTAAGGTTCAGGTCTTGTTTCTAAGTCTTTTTCATCAGTGTGTTAATACTCCTACCTCTCCTCATTTGCCCTGGAAGTAAAAGGGTTTTTGGTATATAGTCACCAAAATATTAAAAATAAAACCAAGTGTATTCCTTTAGAAGGCACTTGGCTTTTCACTGACTGGTGTGAGACATCAAGTTCCCCTGAGTAGACCTTCAACCACCCATTCTCCAAAAACAATTTCCGTATCTCACCTATTCTGTCAGGATTCATAAATCCTTGCTTTTGGGATGGACAAATCCAACCCACCATAAGAACTGGTGCCATTTCCCCATTGCTCAAAGTACATAATTTTAATTCTGATGTACTTTCTAACTTCAGACGTATCATTACCTTTCCGGTCCTAGTCAAAATCCTGGAGCAGATAGTGGTCACCCAACTGCAGAGTTTTCTGGACCAACATAATTGCCTTTCCGATTTAGCCAGTTTTCCATCCCGTCATCGGACAGAGACCCCAATCCTGGTCTTTTGGGATGCTGCCTTGTGTATGGTTGAAAGGGGTTGGGCATACCCTTTTGTAGTGGGGAATGGTTACGATGCACTTATTGAGGGATAGGTGTAGGCAGGCACAGCAATACTCTTTGTAATATTTACACCTTCACCACTTGACCCACCTCCAAATCGATATTACCTGAACTCTGAATCCCCTTAGTGTGCCTCGCTGGGAAGTGGATGTGGGATGCAAGGCAAAGGTTAGGTTGGGCTTCCCCACAAATCCCTAGGAAAAGAAACACTGGGTTATAATAGTTTTTCACACAAAAGGAAAGGCGGACAATGTAATGCTGGTGTACAATTTCTTTAGTTGTTCTTTAGCTTAGTTATACCTTTCTTCCAGTACACCAGAAGGGTTTTAAAACTTTTACTAGAAAAAGGGGGAAATCATACATCATTATTTACAATATTACCATACCTAAGCAGTTGTATTCCTAAATACATTTAAAAAATATCGAAAAGGAGTCCCTTTAAAAATATAAATAAAGTCCTTAGAACCATCTTCAAAAGATATACAAAAGACTCAATGTGCTGTGCACTGTAAAACTATGTATAAAACCTTACTTGGGAGACAGCTTGGCCAAGGTTCTCTCAAGGACCTTTCTGTTGTAGGTATTTTCTACGCAAGGTGGTAGTTTTGGAAGGCAGAGGAGCAGCAGCAACAAAGTGTCTGGTCCCGAAAGTCCCTTTTCCTGGCTGGGCTACGTATGTGAGGAGCAGCCCTCCAGGCAATCAACTGAGATCAGTCTCAGAAGGAAAACTCTCAGGTTCCCTAGGAGTGGGATCTAGTTCCGTGGGTGTAGGGACCCACCCTAGTGTCTGATCTGTAAAAGGGTTTTGGTAGATGCCAAACTGATCGCCCTCCATGTTGGTGTCATCACTGGCTTCCGGTTGGCCTTCTGCTGGTCTCAGTTTTTGAGTAGTTCGAAGGGTCTTCAGTGTGGAGGCGCTGCCGTCTGATCATCAGCCCCATGGCTAATTCTTCTTCTTGTACTGCCGGTGTCAGCTCGACCTCATGCCCGACTTAGAGCAGGTGTTTACGTTGCAAGGTCTTGATGTTCCTTGGCCATCATTACTCTCACAGTTGGTAAACATGGAGCTCTCTGAGGTAAAATGTGGCACGGTAAAGTAGTTTACTGCTTTATTCTGGACCCAGAGCAGGTAAGCCGCCACCAGGCACCGAAAAGGCAAACAAACTGGTCCATGTGGAATGTTGATCCATGAACACGGAACAACATTCCACACACGCCATAATACAAGATACAACACTCTCCTAACAGATGCTCAATGATGAATGGTTGAGAATCCCACTTGTCGCCTGGCTTGTTGGGTACTCTCTTTCCGGGTGAGGATCAACACATGATCGCCAGGCTGACATTTATGAAACCTGACCTTGTTGTCGTAGCAGCGTTTGCTTCCCTCTGTTGTCTTCTCCACAACAGCTGGCGAGCTGATGGGCCAGCTCTAGTTGACATTTGAGCTGCTTTATGTAACTGGTATAATTCTCGCTGCCTGTTTCATCAGCGGATGCTCCAAAACAAAAATCAATAGGTAGCATGGCGTCCCTTTCAAATATTAGATAGTACGGAGTAAACCAGGTGGCATCATTCTTCATACATTTATAAGCATTGGTCAGACCTCCCACAAGCTGACTCCTCCTGTTCTTCTCCTTTGTTCCCTGGGGTGCCCAGCATCTCCAAGAGGGTGTGATAGTACCTCTCTAGTTGGGTATCATTCAGAGGTCTGTATGGAGTTGAACAGGTCTTTCTGATGCCACGCAGTTCCAGCATCTGTTTTATGATTGTCGACTCAAAATCCGGTCCTTAGTAAGAATGTATCCTGGCCACCCAACCATAGTGTGCATAGTATTTCTCCCAAAGCACGAGGGCAACGGTGGTGGTGCTCTGATCCTTAGTGGCATATACCTGTACATACCCAGTAAAGAGGCCTGTCAGGATGCACCTTGCCTGTTCATCTCCATCTTGAGGAAGTCAATACAGAGGAGGTCCATGGGCCCAGGTCTTTGCAGGTGATGAATATAGGCTGCAGCACGAGCCACAGTCTTCCTGGTGACACATCTAGTGCAGTGCTGCCAATAATCATCAAGATCTGCTGCAAGCCTAGGCCAGAACCTTGAACAGACCAACTCAAAGGTTTTATTGCTGCCATGATGCCCATGCTGGTCATGGAGTGCATACAATCCAGATTGATGGAATCTCTGCATTAACACCAGGCGATATAATAGCCGGTCTTCAACTTTGCTTTCGTTGTATAGGATTCCTCCCTTCTGCATGAGCATGTTCTACGCCTTCAGCATTGCAGTTTGTTCTGGGTCAAGACAGATGTCTCTGGGCACATCTGCTCCTGTGGTCTTGGCTTTCTGGAACAGAGCAATGCCAGGATCTGCTAGCTGTGTCAATTGTGGTAGCAGATGCCTCCAGACTGGTAATGATGCAGTAAATGTCTGGCACTACCTCAGCTGAGGATCCTAAGCAGTCCACACTCCTGGCTCCCTCTGGCACCTGCTGACTTGCAACCTGAAAGATAGCTCTGAGGCCTGCTGAAGACTTTTCTTCTACCAGGTGGGTCCAGCTGTATCGTCTGGTGGCACATGAGGTCTCAGAGAGAGAGAGAGAGCATCAGCATCAATTTTAGTGTTCCCAGATCGATATTGCAAATTGTAATAGTATGTGTACAATGCGGCGAGCCATCGGTGTTCGGTAGCATCCAGCTATGCTTACTTAATTACATGGTTAGGAGATTTATTGTCCATCCTCACCTTGAAAACGGCGCTGTAGAGGCTTTCCTTGAACTTTTACGGGCCACGTGAATGCCATAACCTCCAATATATGAACTGGGTAGTTCCTTTCTGCCATGTGCAGGCCTCCGCCAAAGAAATCGATCAGTCTCATCTGACTGTATGGACTCCTGGTAGAGGACAGTATCCAATCCCTCCAGACTTGTGTACACGTTCAAGATGACTGGTGCTGTGTGAGAGTCTGCTTGAGCTCCTCAAAGGCCTGCTGGCATCGGTTAGTCCACCTCTCACCAAAGGGCTACCTTGGATGGTATAAATGGTCTGCAGTGTTGATGGTAGTCCTCCGGGTTCTCTTGGTAGGTGGGAATCCTTTGGTGAGGCACACATGTGGTTTGGCGATGTAGGTATATCCGTCAACAAACCTCCAGTAGTAGTTACAGAATCCCAGGTACCTCATTCAGCATCTGAGGAGTCAGCCAGGTAAATACTGCATCCATCTTTGCCATTCTCCTGCAATGCCATCCGCTGAGACGATGTGTCTGATGTATTTGATGCTTGTCCGCCAAAATTGTCACTTGTCTGCATTTAGCCCTTGCTACCACAGGCGATCAAGCACCTTCAGGAGCCTCCTCTTACATTTTTCAAGGGTATTCCCCCAACACAATGATGTCATCCAGGTACACCAGTACCTGTAGGATGGTCATGTCCCCAACAGTCTTTTCCACTGGGTGCTGGAAAATCGTTGGTGCTCCAGGCATACCCTGTGCCATTCTGATGAATTTGTAGAATCCAAGTGGGCAGATGAACGCTGTCTCTCTTGTGATCCATCAAATGCATTTGGATCTGGTAGTACTCACTCTGCAAGGACAGGACTGAAAACCACTTGGTAGTCGTGTAGAGCCTCTTGAATGCTCTGGTAGCTTGAATGACACTACAGAGGGTATCTTGGATGGTGCACTCTGCAGCTGCATCCCATGGATTGATTGTCTGGGGTAACTACTCTAGCTGATTTCCCAGGTCCTACTCTGGGGCTGTGTTTGGGGACACCAGTTGACAAGTTTTACTGCTCACTTGGTCCTCCATTTCTCTTTTCCGAGTATTACCTACCCAGAGCAATTCATCAAGAGAAGGTGACTTCTGGGTCCGTTCTCTGAGTTATAGCTGCAGAAACATCAGCGGCAGTGATCCTGCTCCATGCATCACTTGTTGCAGACTGAGCAGGTTCAGGCTGTTTGGCTCAACCCTCTTCTGCTTTAAAGCCTGCTGTATCATCAGCTCAGTTCTAGTCAGCCTCTCATCTTCTCAGAGGTGGGTGGTGCAGCATTTACCCATCCGCTCTGCGCCTGATTCACTGCCTCCCAACACTCGATCGAGCATGTACATGGTGTCCTTCGCTGTGGGGTCTAGATGCATGGCACGGGGCACCTGGATGATTGTAATTGCATGACTGCCCAGATTATTGATGAGACAATGCCTCTTCTCCTGTTCTGGAGCTCTCCAGTCATGGATCATCAATCTGCTCCACCCATTATCTGATACTCCTCTGATCTCTCTGGGTCAGTTTCTCCCCTGAGAGGGGTTTCACGCAGATATAGGGGCTATGCTTGGATGGTGTTGCGATGCCCTCATTCAACACTTCCTTGCAATCATCCCCGATAGAGGAAGCAATCAAACTGGTGCACCTTTCCTCTGATGTAGAATTGGAGTGCACTAGGCCCTGGTGAACTAGGGTTGCTTGCGGACGCAGCCGTGATAGCACCTACTGGTGGAGCTGCAGGTTGCTGGTGCGCAGAGCTGGGCAAGGCAAGACTTTGGCTTGGAACGGTTGGTATGGATGGTATACTAGACTGTAACCCTGTGGTTAATCCCCAAAGAAGATAGGACACTATTGGGTCTCCCTTGTTGATGGTAAGAGCGTCAGGGCCTTATTACAGGTTTGCCGGTGCGGAATTACCATTCCGGTAATAACATTTACCAGAACGTTTCCAAATAGCAAACTACAAGTTTGCCAGTGGGGCAGCCGATTTACCTCCCGCTAGAAGCTGGATGTAAGTCAGGTGCCCTACCGGCAAAAACAGCCAAAATTACTGACACCAGTATTACCGGTATAAACCTGTAATGAGACCCATAATATTGTCTCAGGGTCAACTTCCTTTGGGCCAGGATACTGGTTCCGGAGTCAGCCAGGTAAATACTGCATCCATCTTTGCCATTCTCCTGCAATGCCATCCGCTGAGACGATGTGTCTGATGCATTTGATGTTTGTCCGCCAAAATTGTCACTTGTCTGCATTTAGCCCTTGCTACCACAGGCGATCAAGCACCTTCAGGAGCCTCCTCTTACATTTTTCAAGGGTATTCCCCCAACACAATGATGTCATCCAGGTACACCAGTACCTGTAGGAGGGTCATGTCCCCAACAGTCTTTTCCACTGGGTGCTGGAAAATCGTTGGTGCTCCAGGCATACCCTCTGCCATTCTGATGAATTTGTAGAATCCAAGTGGGCAGATGAACGCTGTCTCTCTTGTGATCCATCAAATTCATGTGGATCTGGTAGTACTCACTCTGCAAGGACAGGACTGAAAACCACTTAGTAGTCGTGTAGAGCCTCTTGAATGCTCTGGTAGCTTGGATGACACTACAGACGGTATCTTGGATGGTGCACTCTGCAGCTGCATCCCATGGATTGATTGTCTGGGGTAACTACTCTAGCTGATTTCCCAGGTCATACTCTGGGGCTGTGTTTGGGGACACCAGTTGACAAGTTTTACTGCTCACTTGGTCCTCCATTTCTCTTTTCCGAGTATTACCTACCCAGAGCAATTCATCAAGAGAAGGTGACTTCTGGGTCCGTTCTCTGAGTTATAGCTGCAGAAACATCAGCGGCAGTGATCCTGCTCCATGCATCACTTGTTGCAGACTGAGCAGGTTCAGGCTGTTTGGCTCAACCCTCTTCTGCTTTAAAGCCTGCTGTATCATCAGCTCAGTTCTAGTCAGCCTCTCATCTTCTCAGAGGTGGGTGGTGCAGCATTTACCCATCCGCTCTGCGCCTGATTCACTGCCTCCCAACACTCGATCGAGCATGTACATGGTGTCCTTCGCTGTGGGGTCTAGATGCATGGCACGGGGCACCTGGATGATTGTAATTGCATGACTGCCCAGATTATTGATGAGACAATGCCTCTTCTCCTGTTCTGGAGCTCTCCAGTCATGGATCATCAATCTGCTCCACCCATTATCTGATACTCCTCTGCATCTCTCTGGGTCAGTTTCTCCCCTGAGAGGGGTCTCAGGCAGATATAGGGGCTATGCTTGGATGGTGTTGCGATGCCCTCATTCAACACTTCCTTGCAATCATCCCCGATAGAGGAAGCAATCAAACTGGTGCACCTTTCCTCTGATGTAGAATTGGAGTGCACTAGGCTCTGGTGAACTAGGGTTGCTTGCGGACGCAGCCATGATAGCACCTACTGGTGGAGCTGCAGGTTGATGGTGCGCAGAGCTGGGCAAGGCAAGACTTTGGCTAGGAACGGTTGGTATGGATGGTATACTAGACTGTAACCCTGTGGTTAATCCCCAAAGAAGATAGGACACTATTGGGTCTCCCTTGTTGATGGTAAGAGCGTCAGGGCCTTATTACAGGTTTGCCGGTGCGGAATTACCATTCCGGTAATAACATTTACCAGAACGTTTCCAAATAGCAAACTACAAGTTTGCCAGTGGGGCAGCCGATTTACCTCCCGCTAGAAGCTGGATGTAAGTCATGTGCCCTACCGGCAAAAACAGCCAAAATTACTGACACCAGTATTACCGGTATAAACCTGTAATGAGACCCATAATATTGTCTCAGGGTCAACTTCCTTTGGGCCAGGATACTGGTTCCGGCTAGGCCAAAGGCTTTACCGAGGCACTGGTCAGGGCCAGTGAGGGACTTGAGCGACTCCGTCAACTTGAGCACTTGATGGAGGGGTGTGCTAAATGGGACGCCACCTATTATTATGAAGCAGTGTTCTGGCTTAATCCCCTCACCCTTAGCCCAACTGGCTCCCTGAAGCCGATCCATGAGTATGCTGCCTGTCTGTCAGGTGTGGTGGCAATACGGTGAAATCTTAAACAATGATTATAAGAGTATGTTCAAATCACCTTATCCACAAATTTGCACAACACATTTATTTACACACAAAAACGCAAACCTACTCTAGCAAACTGTACATTAGGGAAAGGGATAGGTAGGACGAGGTAGGTATAGGCACACCAAAGGCAGAGCCTGCAAAAAAAGAAAAGTAGCAGGGCGTGGTTACAATTCACTTATTGGGAGACACATGTAGGTGGGCACGGCATACTCTTTGTAACACTTACACCTTCACCACTTGACCCGCCTCCAAACCCTGCCTACCTGAGCTCGGAATCATCCTGGTGTACCTCGATGGAAAGTGGATGTCGGATGCAAGGCAAAGGTTTGGATGGGATTCCCCACAAACCCCTTGGGACAAAAACCTGGGTTGTAATAAATTGGCAAACAGCAGGAAAAGCGGATAGCAACATTCTTGTGTATGTTTTCTGAAGTTGTCCTTTAGCTTAGTTATACCTTTCTTCCAGTACACCAACAGGGTGTTAAACATTTATCTAGAAAAAAGGAAAGAACATGCCAATATTCACATTATTACCATACCTAAGCAACTGCATTGCTAAAAACATGTTCAAATTATCAAAACAGAGTACCTTTATATAATATAAAAAGTTCTTTCAAAATAAAATAACGTTCTTAAAACCAGGAACAAAAGAGTCCCTCTACAGTACACTGTAACATTCTTTATAAAAACCTTACTTGGGAGACAGCCTGGCCAGGGCTCTTTCAAGGTCGTTTCTGCTGCTATTATGCTCCTTCTTCAAGGTGACAATTCTGGCAAATAGAGCAGCAGCAAAAACGTGTGTGTGGGCCACAATGTCCTTTTTTCTGGCTTGGCTACATGTTACAACCACTTATTGGGAGACAGGTGTGTGGGGCCCCCAAGTCCTCATTGAACACGGACCGCGTCTGCCAGCAGTAACGAAGGGAGTCTATGTGGCCCTGACCTGGGACAGGCACTTTTTTTAATGGATGCGTCAGTCCCCACCCTCTTGCAGGAAAAAAAAAACGGGTTGAACTCGGCAGGAAGGGAGCGCCACTATAACAGAAAAATCTTGACCCTCACTAGAAAGGGTTAGACCAGCGCTGCGATCTGCGCATCTTCACCTCCGCTTCCCCGGTGCCTTTCTTCTCCACGGGCTGGGCTGCTTAGAAGTGCTCCCACTGCAGGGATCGCTTAATGTCACCTCCGCCTCCTAGGCAACAACCATCAATTCCAGACATATGTTTTGGCCTGTTGGGTGTCAGCAGTGAGGTGCAGCTGACTCTTTAGTTAACTCGGAGGGTTGCCCAACACACAGGGGGAAGCCCCAGGTCCTCCACATAAAAGCACAATATAAGAGGAACTCACAGCCAAGAATGAACACAAGCTATAATGGCCTATTCTGTGGGGTGTGGCTCACATGGGA
Source organism: Ambystoma mexicanum (assembly GCF_040938575.1). Lineage (NCBI taxonomy): Eukaryota > Metazoa > Chordata > Amphibia > Caudata > Ambystomatidae > Ambystoma > Ambystoma mexicanum. The sequence goes on along the minus strand of NC_090930.1, from coordinate 1,044,705,186 downwards.
GAGTGACAGTCATGTTTTAGCTTTCATTACCTTTAACAGAGAAGAATATTTGCAGATCAGTCTGGCCCCACCCACAAGGGTAGCCCAGAACTGAAATGCTAGGTAATTGCTTCTGAGCAAGAGTACAGCCAGCAGCCACTGATGTGATGTGATTCTGTCTGTTAGGCGTCATCAGTGATGGGCAACTGACACTCTAGGCAAAAAAGAGCATTACCTGGATTACGAGGCAGAAACACTTGTCTTGGGTTGCTGGTGGTACTTCTTTTTAGAGGAGAATTGCCAGGCATTTCGGCGCGGGACTGCCCTGTGGGTGGGACCAGACAGATATGCAAATAGCTATTTCTCTTCTGGTAGTGTACAGGGAGCCACAACGTGCTTTTTGATCCTCCAGAGTGGGAAACATTCCATAGAACAGTTTATTTGACCATATTCTCTCCAATTAGAGGCTCTCCCATATTTCTGCAAACTTGTTCCATGTTTGCTGACAATTTCTAAAAGCCTTTCAGTCGCCCTCAGATCCGCTCACTTGTGTCACCCTCCAAGAGTCTCCACTATCGCCTGTGCTTTTAAATATATACTTGGTCTCGCTTTTTGACATCATCAAGGCCTTTCCTGTTTCTGCCCAGTCGTAAGCTGACGTTACACACTTTTGTATAAAACTCATGGGGGCTGAGAATGACTTTGGGGAGCTCCAATCACGCTTGTTTAAATTGGATAAAGTAAAGCTTTCTATAAATGAATGACGGCATGATATATTCTCTCTGGTACCCACATTCCTAACTCCTTGTAAAACATTATTCCCCCTTCATTGTTTGTCAAAAGTATTTATAACAGCTGCCAAAGTGAAAACGTTTGGAGTGTATTCAACAGGTATATGCTGTTCATGGGACAGATAGACGCAGTTGTTGGCAGTTGCTTCTTACAATGTACAAATATTTAGAAGCATCACCACATTAGTGTATACCGGGCACAAGGAATTTCTCGTTGCCGCTTCTGTCAATGTTCAGTTGGTTCACGCCAAAGGACTTCATGCCAATTTACCAGAATATCTTATATCTGGATGAAATGAGTCAGGATTTGGCTGTTCACTTAGCCTGCAGCAATAGAAATGGTGTCCTAACAATTAGGACTCCCGTCCCCTGCACATTTATATGCTTTAATGACAGCCAACGATTTACAAATTAATGTCAATTATGTATCTTATGATCAAAAAATTAAAACATTGAAATAACTCTAACACGCCGACTTCAAGATGCTCATCCATAAATTCTTCATGAATTGAAGTGCTCAACGCGTTTCGGGGTGACAACACCTTCTCCAGTAGCAGAACAAGGAGCTGTAGATACAAATAAAGAACTATTCAAACAACCTATAATACAACCTTTATCATAGGTGATAGTATGCACTGTTGGACAACATCCATAAAAATAGGTAAAAGACCCTTTATCTAACCTGCTCTCCGTACAGTGCAAATAAAATGAGAGAGCCCCCTTCATGAAAACCAAGAATAGTTCTAACTATAATACCGAATTTGTGCCAAAAAAAGACAGACACCTTGTGAGCATGAATGTACAAATCAATAGAAGAGTGTCTCCAAATGTGTGTCAATCAACACATACCTATTCGGATTGGATGAGCCAAGAAAGTGTGTCTATCCACTGTGAGTATCCTACAAAAAAAAAGCCAACAATGAGATAAGTGTATCCTAAGATCGGACCAACTTATTCGAACTTATATAGTAAGTGTATCATACTTACGTCACAGGGGACATAAATCGTACAGAACAAGGGCTCACAGTTCCTCCAAGTCAGTCAAATGCACAGGTTACGGACAGCCAATTGGTAGTGTCTCGTAGCGTTAGCAGGGCAATAGAAGGTAAAAATGAAAGGCAAATATTCTAGTCAATGGCGCTAAACCGCGTCTCATGAATAAAGTAACCTGAAGGTCATTTACATAAAGACTCACCTAGATTAGAGGTGCAATACCTCTAAAGTGTTTCTAGCAGGTATGTGGTGCACTGTCACAAAAAAACGGAAGTTCTAATCTAAATTGGAACTAGAGTGTCCCGATTCATGGACATCAAAAATTGACTATTGCTATAGATCATGGCGATCATGTGACTGAAAGACAAAGTGAAACTAAACGACGGATAGTTCAGAAAAGACACAGAACGAGCAGCCATGCAATGTGGGCAGCCTGCACGTTTTTGGCTCAAATTTGGTGTTATAGTTAGAACTATTCTTGGTTTTCATGAAGGGGCTCTCTCATTTTTTTTTGCACCCTATGGAGAGCAGGTCTGATAAATAGTCGTTTACCTATTTTTATGGATGTTGTGTAACACTTTATACTATCAACTAAGAGGAATGTTGCATTAAGGATTTGTGACTAGTTCTTTATTTGTATCTACAGCTACTTTTTCTGCTCCTGAAGAAGGGGTTGTCACCCCGAAATGCGTTGATTTAAGGATGAGCCTCTTGAAGTCTGCGCGTGAAAATTATTTCGTTGTTTGAATTTTGTTATCATAAGATACCCAATTGACATTAAATTCTAAATTGTTGGCTGCCATTACAGCATATAAGTGTGAAGGGGACGGGAGTCCTAATTGTTAGGACACCATTTCTATTGTGTTTATTTGCGACCTTGTGCCCGGGTTGTTTGTACTTCCCCTGCACCTAAGTTGTTGACCATTTATCTTTGAATTTTCCTTATATTTTTAAGAGTGGTGTCTATTCTCTACACTCTTTCTCTTTACCGCTTAGCCTGCGGCCTCAAGAAATTTGAGTATGTATCTGCGGACAGATGATCGCTCCCTTTTCTACCAGCCAAATACCTTATCATGTTTGAGATTGCTTGCTTCACCCTTAAAGGCATGGTCTAGTAAAAATTTGTATTGTCCCTACGGGTCGGCCATGTTTTTTTAAGCCTAAGTGGCTCGATTTTAGAAAACTTTCCTATGGACCTTACCCGAGTTTTCGTCCATTAAACGCACGCGAAAACAAGCACCAGGGAGCCGCCATTTTCTGATAATCCTGTCTTTTCCCCGATCGCCCTGGCTGACCTGCTTTTGCGGCACTAAATCAATTCCCCCGCCCCTGAGCCTGTCATCAGCAGACTCGTACCGCCCATTTCCCAACGCCAAAGCACGTCTCGTGTCAACATTCGCTGCGCTTCAGCTAATGACGTGTCGCCATGGAAATGGCAGGACGCCTCTCTCCTCAATAAGTATAAACAGACCGTTTCACAACACACAGCAGCCGATTTTTGATTCCATTCCTCTCTCTGTGTTACTTTGAGTATTCTGTGACTCGTTTCAGTGCTCTGGTCAGCTACCTTCGCCGCTTGTAGCCCGTGTGAACAGATACCAGTACCACCGCTATAAATTATTTTAGTTTGTTTAACACACAATGGCTACAATAATGCCCTACATGTACGAGCCCGAGTATACCGAGGAGGAACTATTGGAAAGGGAAGCACGCGAAAACGATGGGGATTCGGACGGCAGTTGGCAGGACGAATCAACAGATGAAGAGCCTGGGCCTAGTTGAATGGACGGCGTCTCCACCTGGTGCACATGCAATCGGTGCGAGCTAATGCCAACTGAGGACGAGAACTGCTGCTGCCGAGAAAACTCGGGATGCCTGGCCTACATTTCGGAAGGCGAGCCACGACCGCAATGCATCACCGAGCTGCCAGACTTCAGGGCAGCCTGCCTCACACGGGCTGTGTTGAGAATAATGATGGTGCTTATGCACGAACTTCGAGCAACTGTTCGTCCTTGTAATCTGAGTAACGAGTAAGTATACTCTGCTTGTCATGCCACTCCTATTTCATGGTCTTCTACTATATCCAAAATTACATCTACATATCATTGTAACGCATGTAAGTCGTTGAATAGTGTGCATTGTCTAGATAGCATTTGTCCGTGTAAAATGCCATTAGTTACAAGAATTGTCATTGACAACAAACGTTTATTAAACTTATCTTGGTAATTTAAAAACAATTTGTTTCATTCCTTTTCACAGGTGGTACAGGCTGGTGGCCTATCGTTCCTTTACATGGTGGCTTCACGGGAGGCTTGGACACCGTGTTCGAAGAGTGATACCCGCCTGTGCCGTTCGTGCCATTAGAGAAACGTTCCCGAGTGACAGCGGTCAGTACAGGGGATTTTCTCTCGCTGTGCTGCAACCTGACCTGTATAATCTTTAAAGTCTTGTATTTTTGTGTCATGAAAATAAGATACAAAATAAAACACCACATATATTTTAACAACGGTTGTCTCGATTCTTTAAATGAATCAAGTGTCTCTCCATTCAAGGATGGACGTCAGACATCTGTGCTCCGAATGGGTGAAGGTCTGGTTGCTGTGAAGCAGGGTGGTCACTATCTATCTAAGCTAACATAACATATTCTCGATAATGCATGCACTAAAACACACTTGTTCAAAGTCTTTCAGTAGGTTATGTCTCTATAAAAGTCACACATATATCTATACTAACATTTACCATTGGATTATACAGTCTTGACCACTATAATACACCTGTTGAAGTGTGGGTCTGTGCTCACAAGAATCTCCGGTATGTGGCATTTGTTATTGATAAGCAACGATATACTATCATTGATATAAAGGCGATATACTGTATATTGATATAAAGGCGGTTCGCGCCGGTGGATGCGCGCTGGCATGGGGGGCTGTCAGGGGCGCGAAAGGCCAAGGTGCCAAACTGCATGTACACTTCAAAAGGTGTCCCACGCCAAGGGGCCATCGGTCACATGGCCTCCTCAGACCCCGTGTCTCCAGCCAGGCCTCCCCTTGAAGCAGGCCGCCCCCCTGCTATCCACATAAGTGTGTCTCCATTCAGCAGTCTTCCTGTGCCTTATCTGCACGCCCCAGGGCCATCCATCCCACCCCCCTCTGTATCAAAGGCGGTTCGCGCCGGTGGATGCACGCTGGCATGGGGGGCTGTGACGGGCGCAAACGGCCAAGGTGCCAAACTACATGTACACTTCAAAAGGTGTCCCACGCCAAGGGGCCATCGGTCACATGGCTTCCTCAGACTCCGTGTCTCCAGCCAGGCCTCCCCTTGAAGCAGGCCGCCCCCCTAATACCACGACATACACACGTCATTCATTCACAAACACACCCCAGTTTCTAATACTTTAAAAACCACTCGATATGTCTCATGAGAACATCGTTGTGCTTTGCAAGTCAACTCCTGAACGTGCTACCTGGGAACCACTGAGATCTATGCTAATCTGCTCGTCGTCGTGCTATCCGTGAACTTCTGTGACCGCTTCGAGCATACCCATCAGTGCGCTACCTGTGGCCATCCACCTATTCTCCCGCAACATACTGCTCTGCTTGCTGAATCCAACTGTTTGTTGGTCAAGGTAAGGCCATGTATCCTGGTCATATTTCGCAGATTTTTAAATTTCTATCTATTTTCGAGTAGAGTACACAATAGTGCTATGTTCATTGGTCTCATTGGTATTGACTTGAGTTTCCATTGCTATGCTATCAATAGATCTATTTATTTTCATCTGTGTCTATTGTCATTGAATTGCATCCTTCGGGGGTCCAGTCTATAATGTAAGCATGTTTCCTTCTCGTGCAAGACAGAACATCCAAGGGACGAGTCACATGTTCAGATTTCAGTCACATCAATTATACATTTCTGCAACTTATGCAAATACTAAGCAGCACATAATGAACTGGTATAGTTCCTGCGACCAAAACAAACCTTGCATTGATCATTGTATGATTCATTTACTTTTGTATCAAATCTTTACTCTTGAAGATTGTATAATAATGTCGATATTTACTTTTCAGATTTATCAACAAGGCCTGCCTGTTCGATTAGCGGTTGCCCTTCGAAGACCCATGCGAAATCTGAAGGAACTACAATGCATGTATTCCCGAAAACTGTTGATCGAATAAGAGAATGGGTCAGACATTGCGGATATCCACTGGATGAGCTGGAAAGTAGAGTCCAACAAGTCTTAGAGGACAAGAGGGGTGATCGATACCGCATCTGCAGCCGGCACTTTTCCTTGGACATGTACACAACTTCTTGGGTAACAAAGAAGAATAAACGGCGAACAACACGGAAATTGCGCAAAAACGCTATTCCCACTCTATTCGTCCACATTCCGCCACCGGTGAGTCAAGTGTCCGGATTTAGCTTTCGGCCTTGCGGTAGTGTGTAGCCGAATGGATTAATTGATATTGTAGGTGTTCTATCCCTTGTAATAATTTCGATATTGATATGAGTGTATAGTTTTTTGAATAATGACATTTATCAATATATTCTTTTTCGATTTCATAACCCACAAACACAATGTATATATATATGGGGACAGGGAACTGTGCTTTATTGAGCATTTTTCAAGTATTCTGTCGGCTTACATGGCTATTTTTAATATTGGCATTTCATTATCAATCATTAATTGACCTTTACAACTTCTTGACTATCCCTTGAATCTGAAGCAAGAACATTCTACATCCTTGACGTGGTCGCAGTTATCAACCACTTCTAGCGCGTATCAGGTAATCTTACTAGGCTAATCCGCTACATACTTGTTTTATGCATGTCAAGTAATAGTTTTATTCTATCGTGTAATTATTTTACCGAATGTTTGGTTACTGCTTTCCAATTGATATACACCTTAGTTATCGTCCACTGGTGTTTGTTTTCAGTTATAATTAGTGTTATCCATACTAATGCAAGTACTGTCTTTCAGGGAGATGCTGAAGCGTCCGCCACATCTACAACATTTCTAGATGTTTTTCAACATCAGGAGGTATGGATACTGACAGCTCCATCGAGCATCATCATCAGAGCTGGAATTCTTGTCGTTTGATTGTTCTACACAATGTTTCATTCGTGGTTAGCCTTTGATATGTACCTGTGCTGTCGACCCCAGGTGTGTGTTATGTTTTCACAATTGTAATCCTCACTAATGCAAGTACTATGTTTCAGGCAGTTGATGGAGCGTCAACACCTGCACTTGATGCAGAGCCTGACATTCAAGTATACGAATCGGCACAACAGCTTTCGGAAGTGCGCACTACATTTGCAACATCCATAGATATTCTTCAGCAGCACGAGGTATGGATAATGACAGCTCCATCATGCGTGATCATATAACGTGATTCCATTTGCTATACTTTCTTCCCTATTAACGCAAGTGCTGTGTTTCAGGGAGACAACGAAGCTTCCACCACAATCACAACATCTCATTTAGATGATGCAGATGTAAAGGAATCATTGAAATAAGTCGATGAAATGTGATCATATTTGGATTTTCCTTGCTTCTTTTGGACAATGCATCTTTCGCGGTTATCTCTTTATATGTACCTGTGCGTTCGACCCCAAGTGTGTGTTATGTTTCCAATATTGAAAACCATACTAATCCAAGTACTGTGTTTCAGGGAGACGACGGAGCTTCCACCACAATCACAACATCTCATTTAGATGATGCAGATGTAAAGGAATCGTTGAAATAAGTCGATGAAATGTGATCATATTTGGATTTTCCTTGATTCTTTTGGACAATGCATCATTTGCGGTTATCTCTTTATATGTACCTGTGCCGTCGACCCCAAGTGTGTGTTGTGTTTCCAATATTGAAAAGCATACTAATGCAAGTACTGTGTTTCAGGGAGATGCGGATGCCTCCTCTCCAATACAACCATTCATGGCAGTCCATGCAGAGCCAGAGGTATGGATACTGACAGTTCCATCGAAACAGATCATCACTGGTCGAATACTTGTCGTTTGATTGTTGCACACAATGTTTAAATCGTATTTGGCTATTGAGATGTACCTGTGTGTTCGTCCTCACGTGTGTTTTATGCTAACAATATTTTGATACATAGTAATGAAAGTACTATGTTTCCGGGAGACGATGGAGCCTCATTCCGTGCTGTCTATGCGGATACAGAAAATATAGTCGTTGCAGCGCAAGAGGAAGGGAGGACATGCGGAAACGAATCGGAGCTACAGCGTGCAGATGTTGAAGGTCGAGTCAAAAAAGTTGCAAAGAAAAAAAAACAAAAAAAGGTTAGTTACAAACAGTTCATAACTTTAAAAAAATGTTTGTGCTGGGGACTATTTTATGTTTTTTTCCAGTCAATTCTACTACACTCCATCTTGTGTTTAAACTGAACATCCCTTTTCCAATCTCTCCTCCAGTTACCCGTGGGTGTCAGAACTATACACACACAGACAGTGAAGCGAATGAGAGATATGGCTTGCCAGACCGTGTACACTATGGAGGAACTATTAATTGAGGCGAGGCGTGTTCAGGCTCGAGATGCTCATGTCCAATGGCCAGAACATGAATTAATTGTGTTTGGAGACTACAGCAAAGTTGCATTGGACCATAGCTACAGTGCGACCGCACCACCACAAGAAGATTTTATTGAATGTATTGAAGATAGCTCTGAAGTAGTTGCAGATCAATTTTCTACAATCTACACCCGCCAAAAATTTGCCACCAAAAAACCTGTCGACATTGTTGTGTTCTCCCATCGATGTTGAAGTAATAGATGTTGAAATGACAGAGAATGAACCAGCCGCAGCATCCATAGACGCATCAGAACTTAATATCAGCGATATTACTTTCCAATGTGTTGAAATCTCCACAACGTCAAAGGCCGAAACAACGTTGACGCAGGATGACAGTCTAATGAAAGAGAGCAAATACATTGTATTCGACAGTTGTTTGATGGAAATTATAAGTATGCTGAAATGTGTGCATTCCATTAGAGGGAAAGTATGTGGGAAGCCATTGATTAATGTGACTCGTCAAATAAAAGGCAGTAACGTCAAAATAAATGCCGCCTGTAGATTAAATCATAGGTTCTCATGGTCTGCACAACCGATGCTGGGGAAACTGCCAGCAGGCAATCTACTGTGTGCAGCTGCATCACTTTTTAGTGGCTCCAGTTTTAGAAAGTAAGAGGCTTTATTTCAGTTTATGGGACTCCATTTCATTTCTAAAGCGCTGTACTACACATACCAACGTGATTATCTGTTTCCGGCCATTAGTGATGCTTGGAAAATTGAACAATTGTCTCTAGCAAGTACATTCGAAGGCAAACGATTCAGGCTAGCCGGCGATGGACAGTGCAACAGCCCTGGATTTTCTGCCAAATACTGCACCTACCACTTTCAGGACATGGATAGTAAGAAAATTGTGAGTTTGGTGGTCGTGCAGGTAACACAATGTACATCCTCAGTGGCCATGGAGAAACTAGATTTTATAAAATCAGTGGAATATCTACAATCGAGGGGAATGCACATCGACCTCATAGCCACGGATAGACACGTTTCAATTGCCAAGACAATGAGAGAGCAGTTCCCACATATTAAACATCAATTTGACGTATGGCATCTTGCTAAATCAATCAATAAGAAAATCTCGGCTGCAGGGAAAAAAAAGGTTTTGAAAGTATTTTGCAGTGGTCACATTCTATCACCAACCATCTTTGGTGGAGCTCAAAAACTTGTGAGGGGTCAGTGGAAATACTACTTGAAAAATGGCGGTCACTGATGCACCACTGTACCAACGTTCACCGCTGGACAGCAAATGAACATTTCCACCAATGTGAACATGGCCCTTTGTCCCCAGAGGAGGCACGGAAGAAGTGGTTGATTCCATCTTCACCGACACACAAAGCCATTGAGAAGATTGTTTTCGACAAAACTCTCAAGAGATTTGAGAGGACTGACAGAATTCTGTCACACAGGAGATTTGGAGGTGTTCCACAATATGTGCCTAAAGTACAGGCCAAAGCGCTTGCATTTTAGCTTTCGGGGCATGAAACATCGCACTCTACTAGCGGTCTTGGCCCATAACAGCAATGTCGGACGTGAACAATCTAGGACTAGGGGTAAAGTAAGGATGCCTCGCTACACTAAGGTGTTTTCAAAACGAAGTAAGCAATGGGTGATCAAACCAGTCTATGATGAAATGCAGTTCGACTTTGTGAAAGGCCTTATTGTTGCTGTGTTAGAGAAGCACAGATATGGAATTTTGGACGTTTCTGTGCAGAGCAGTGATCCATTGCCACCGAACATTGCGACTGTGCCATGCCCACCCGAAGCACAGCTGATTGTGAAGTACAAATCCCGGTTTAAATAATTGCAATACGATTGTCTTTTTGTAAATAAATGTTATTGTACAGTGTACCTGTAAACCTAACCCCTACCTTCACCATCATGGGTGGCGAACAAGCTGGGTGTCGTCTTTGAATTCTCTCTATTCACCTCACATATGTGTATGTATATATTTTTCTCATGTCTCATCTCATGTAAATGTAAATGCTGCGCACTGTTAACGGAGGGGAGGCTTGCTTATTGCAAATAATAAAACAAACAAACAAACAATAAATCTCACTTTTAACTCAACTCCTGTGGTACTTTACCCTTTCCCTGACCTTCTGCCAAAAATTAAATGTCTCAATTTGGGCTGCAAAGCTCGCAGTCAACGGGGACAAAATTGGGGCACTTAGAACGCGCCAGCCAAGCGGGCCGTGGCATTTGGGAGAGAAGCCAGTTCGCATTTGCACATTGAGGCGCACTACATAGACGGATTCTAAACTTCAAGTTCTCACAGATGCCTATACTACGTGATGTTGCAAATAAAGAATGCGAAGGACAGCGCCTAGATGAGGCCCACAAGTCGCACTGGAAGTATAAGGGTCTATTGTTTTTTGACCTTGAGACAGGGACCATGCCGAAAGAACTACATTTGAAGGGAGTGCGCAATAACGTAAGAGACGATAAGGCAGAAAATTCAGAAACTAGACCGAGTTTCATTTTAGGTCAGTATACGAAAAATCGTTGTCAAGAGCACGGTCCGTTTTACAGACTGCATTACGAAGAGACAAAATGGAAATTTCAAATATAATGTAAGTAAATCTTTACACGCTTTTATACCGGAATGAAGATTTAATGAATGGATGCATGAATAACTGAATGAATGAAGAGCTAGGAAAAGCAAGTAAAACTGTTCGTAGTGGGCACATGGGCATGCAGGTCCACTGGTCTCACCGATCTCGGTCCTTGGCCCAGCCACTTTTCCCTGCACTGCCTACCTGCACTACGGGACTGTCTCTGTATCCTTCAGCCCCTTCTCCCGGCATTTACCTTGCACTTGCCACCAGCTGGCCCTATTATTTAATTTGTATTCAACTAACCATGTACAGCCCTTCCCCATGCGCGATCAGAAAGAAACCTGGCCTAGTAGGATCGTTGTCTGTCTGCCCTTGTTCCCCACCTGCCTCGTCACGCCTAGAAACACTTGAGTATAGGCGCGTTACACATGCCATATCATATATCATATCATTCCTCACGCATGTAGACTGTCGTTTATCATTGTGTGTTGGCCTCGATTTATCTCGTTACTTTTCGCATTGATTTTAGAGACGAACATACTCCATTGAACTATCCTTGCAAGCAAATAGTTTCTGATCGGCCGTAATAAATAAAATGAGTAATATTAATGAAGTTCGGCTAGCGAGACTAATTATCATTTTTTTGTTTTCATAACAGGTATTTGATCCCTTTCTGCCACTGCCATCTGTTTGAGACACCGGCGGATGGATTCTTCAGCAGACACCTGCAGCTTCGTGTCAACAACTGGAGCACGATCACCATATTATGGGACGATCGCCAAGGGCCCACATGCCCTTACGCTGTACTAGTGGCTAGAAGCAACATATCAACCTTTTGGCTGGACTAGTGCCTAGTTGATGGAACAGCCTTGCGGTTCACCGTGCTTCCAAATTGATTCTTTTTACGAAAATTAACACCCTGTGTACCATAAAGGAACAGCGCGTGACTCAAGATGAAACAGAACAGTTATTGCGGATACAGATAAAAGAAAATAAATGGCTTCCGGAGTTCATATGTCAATTGCTGAATATTCTCTAAACATTTAATGTCAAATAAATGTACTTTACCAAATGTACCGTGTTGCTGTTTCATTTTAAAGTACAGTTTCATATTCCGAATTGTGGCACGCTGTGTTGTGAGTTGATCTGTGTTGGTTTCCGGGTTCTGTGTGGAGTCGCGCAGAAGACGACTGGGCGCGTTTGCCTACGCAGCACAGTAACGTCACGGGGAGAGGCGGGGAATATGAATGTTTCGATAATGTCAGGCTCAGGGACGGGGGAATTGATTTAGTGCCGCAAAAGCAGGTCAGCCAGGGCGATCGGGGAAAAGATAGGATTATCAGAAAATGGCGGCTCCCTGGTGCTTGTTTTCGCGTGCGTTTAATGGACGAAAACTCGGGTAAGGTCCATAGGAAAGTTTTCTAAAATCGAGCCACTTAGGCTTAAAAAAACATGGCCGACCCGTAGGGACAATAACATTTTTTACTAGACCATGCCTTTAAGTACCAACTTAATCTCACTCCTTAACAAATAGGTATCTAGCTAGCAAGATTTCACACTTTACACCCAAGCATGTGCTTATAAGTCAGGATCAGTTGTTTCTTGTGGCCGAGCCTAAGGCCAAACTGAACTCTAAAAGGTGGCAGAGACTTTGCGCAAGCAGTGGCAATCCTACTGCTAGAGATCCTAAGACCTCCTCCCAACGTCGTTCAGGGCTTTCCTGAAGGCACACATTTTCTAGTTCACTCTTTCTCCTTCCATCTGCATTAGTTTTGCAAAGAGACCCTCTGGAGTAGTGTGAGCTATAAAAATGCCCCTAATCACTCTTTATTCCTCCAAATATATCATAGAATTGTGAATATGAATAGACCCAGAAACTAGCTGCCAATGGAACACGTCGCATAACATGAAAGATGCATGTGGAAATCGTAGGCCACCAATGCAACACTTCATTGCTCTTTTATAGGAACTAGACCGGCACGGCTTCTTTTCGCGTGGATGTCTTACTTTCATAATTAGAGAGTGGAGGAAGTCCACGCAATCGGCCCATTAAGAGTAAGAGTTTGGTGGTATCTTGCCAGTAAATCTGCCGAGATACCACCAAACTGTATTACTGGTACTGCCACTTGGTCGGACAGTATTACCGCCAGATTACAAGTGGTCGTGGCAGTGTTATTCCCCATTTAGTTGGACTCCATGGTGGATTTTGGTGGAGTTACCGCGGCAGTAATTCTGCCGAAATGTATAGGAAAGGTGGAGAATTCACCTCCAGCTCTTAGCTGGAGGTGAATTCTCCAACTTTATGTCAAAGTCATACTTGGATGGTGCAGTAATGTGGAAGTTACTGTATTACCGCTGCATTTTCATGAGTCCCAAATGTATCCAACTAGTACATCATTTGAGCAACATAGCTAAGCCATCGTGATCATATCAAAGAGAGATAGATATGCCAAACAACTAACGTCAGGTAGGATGGAACGCAGGCTTTCACCGGTGGATCAAGTCTGCATTCCTATCCACCTGATTGGCTGGCTCCCCCCGCCAGTGTGCTACTAGAATATAAACCCCCCTCATATTAGTGAGGGAGGTTAACCATTCTACTGAAAGACCACAGGCTTCTTGCATTGCAAGTTCAAAGCCCTTGCAAAACATTCACTTCCACATGTGCTATCGTTTTGTGATTGACCTCTGTGAAGGTATGCAGATATGGGATCCAAGTTTCCATCCATACACCAGCGTACCTACCTAGCCCATGCAGAGGAATAAACCTTTTTGGTGATGTGGCCAAAGAATCGCTGATGACCTGGAAAGCATCATTCGAAAGGCCTTTGAAAGCCCAGGAACTGCTGAAATCTTCCAGACCATGAGGGATGAATGTCACTGAATCACCATGTCATGGTGAAAACCCTCAAGATCTATGAGCAGGACTGAGTGGAAGGGAAGGAGTCTGGGAACCCTCAGTTTGAAACTGGCTTCCACTAAGAAAATATATTTTTCATGAGTAGCTGTTACTGCAAGGAATTCCCTGCATATGTGATCTTTGTGGGATTACCGACCACCTGAAATTCAGAAACAGTCTGAAATCTTGGTTATGCAATCTGCTTTTTAAGGGCTGTTTGAGAATTGTTCCCATGCAAGGTGATGTTACATTGTTAGGTTTTATTGTTGTGTATTATTTGTTTTGTAGTTTATATGCAATTATTTTCATATTTTTGTCAAGTGCTCTGATGCACCAGTGCCAGGTTTGTGCTATAGAAGATTCATACTATTTAATAAAAGGCTAGATGTATGTTTGTCTGAAGCCGTATTGGCCGCTTTGCCTGTTATCACTGCTAGAGGGGGCTCTTGCCTTACGTATACAACAATAAGACTTCAAGTTCATCTTCCTGGCGAACAAACTGTGTATTTCAACAATGATAGTATACAATAAGAAAATATGTCCATTTAAGAAAAAACATATAAACAGAAATTCATTTGATTTAACACTATTTCTCTAACAAAATAAATTACTTTTTTTTCAATGCACTTATGTATTATGTAATTATTAATTGTAATATTTCTTGGTATGTACTATTATATCAATAATATTCTTCATGAGCGTTTTAAACTTTATTTGATTTCATATGTATTTACACTCTGAAAATGTCTTCCTTTACGCACGTTCGCCTATGTACACAGGCTTTTCCACTGGTTCTAAATAAATAAATAAGTCATTAAGTTTTTTGCAGCATTGAGGATGGCTTGAGTGTTTTGGTGTGTCAAAATACACTCAATAGAGGGTCTAGGTGAATTGATGCATTTAGGATTTCGAGATGTTAGGGCTCTTTGTATCTCTATTTGAGTGGTAAAGGAAATCCCTTGTAGTTTACGGATGAATTTCTCCATGAATGTAATGGGATCTTTTCCTTCAGCATGTTCTGAAATGCCAAGAAGTAGTTGTTATCCCTTCAATTGTGGTCTTGTAAGTTTGCACAGGCTAACTTCAAATGTGTGACACACATTTGCGCGTGTTCTAATCCTTCAACTCTGTCCTCTGAGGATGAAATGTGATTCTGTGATTCTCTGCTTCTGTCAGCCACCCATTAAATTGGGACATGTCTTCTCTGATAGGATGGAGATCAGCTTGCAAAGCGTCAGTGGATTGCTTCACTGTAGACATTAAGGATCCGATGCTGGTTACTTCATGAAGAATGTGTGAAATGTCTTTAGATCGAGTGCTATAATTATTGGCTTTCCCTCAGAAGAAGTATTTGAGCCTTCAGATGCCGTATTGAGCTTTGGCAAAATAAACAGATGACTAACATTTTTGATAAAGGATGACAAAGCTTAGCCATAGATATGCATTTGAAGTAGTGTACATGTAGTGATAATCATAATGTACGTAGTGGCATTAAGCTATGATTACATATGAATATATGGATATGCAAGTTTATAGTGGCCTTGAGAGAAGTTGATGGTTGATAATAAAATTCACCCAGAGATAGATGACGGATAGCTTCAGTGCTGCTAGGAAGGTAATGTCATCTTCTCTTTTATTCTCTTTCTTACTCCCCCTCAGGCCACCACATTTGTCAGCATTGAGATTAAAAAGGTCCGAACCGGTGAGACAGCACCATCGTGGTGGGAAGGCAATGATAGCATCATAAATGTTAAGGCAGATGGCTCATATTAATAAATTGAGCGTTTACATCAATGTGGTAGCGAGCATAACATATTGATTGATTAATGAGTGGCACTTAAAGAGAGGGATTAATTTGCCAGTGTGGTGCCAAGACTGTATGAAGAGAATTCCTCATAATGTTATTTATGTCAAACCCCTCTATCCAGTGAGATCCTAGAATATTGAAGGGATGCTAAAACGGTCACAGTATTCCCTCGCAATGAGAGAAACGACATGCTGCTTCAGCTGATAAGTGGACTTTATGTAATAAAGAATCTGCGTTTCCAATGTTGTGAAGATTCTAACCCAGGTGGGATGCCGGCGCACCACGCCTTCAAGGTCTCCAACAGCCGGCATCTGAATGTTCCTGTCTGTGTGGGGCCATTTCCAGGAGACACGGCTTCAGATATGTGCTAGCCGATGACGCACCAGCACTCCATTCCACAGATCCCAAAAAGCAGAGCAAGAACCAGTAGAGGCACCATCGCGAAGGCGCAAGTAGGCAGGAGCAGAGAAGAGCCTACCAAAGGAATTCATTAACATAAACGTACCTGAGGGACCGCAGCACTACAAATTGACAGACATCTTGCAGGGCTGTAAGCCATGCCCCACCATTGTGTAATTCAAATTCTGTGCAAATTAACATACTGCATTGTGTTTTTGTTTTTCAGACACTTGTCTATGCATAAATGTTAACTGTTAGGTTTACTCAAATATTGAACTGTGAGGGATTTGTTTGAGGCAGCTTCATGTGGAGGTTGATGCTAATTGTGGTATTTGTAAAATATGTTACGCTGGAAGATGCCTTTGAGATGTGTTTTTGGTTCACAGAGTAGTTAATTGAACAGAGGACTTTGTCTGATGATGTTTGACTGGCATACTGTAGAGTTGGGCTATACTGTGGTGTATTCATTCAGCAATTGCTTTTTTCTTGTCACGTGGCCTGTAGTTTTTCCTATGGAAATCCTGATGATTATTTTAGTTGTAAGAGGAGCAAAAAAGCACCAAGGCACACCTATATTGAAAGGTCTTAATGGTAAGTACCCCAAGAGGTAATGTTAAAGATATTTAAAGATGTTATATGGGATTTTTGAGGTGCGGGGGGCAAAGGCTCAACCTTGGCAACTAGGTTGGATATATAAGAACAAAAACAGTGGTTGTTCCTAACAAGTCAGTTATGAACTCCCGTCCCCTGCACACTATCTACTGTCTGAACACCAGACCAAACATTCAAATGGGTAGTCACTAATTCATATAAACCATTTGGTATAGTTTCATACATAAGCAACAGTTTAATATGCGAGGTTGTTATAAGAAAAACAATTTTTTCAATTTTTCAGCAAAACATAGTATTTTATTATACAAATGAAAAGCCCAACGCGTTTCGAGTTACAAACTCTTCTTCAGGGGCAATGTAACAATTATTCTAATTTCTAAAAAGTAAAGATAGAGAAGAACACATCTTAGTATATCATTTCTAACTTCATTTCAATAATCAAACAGGTATTTCATTACAAATGAACACATTTTTTAGAGGAGATGAACTAAGCTCCTCTTCTAATCAGAGGAGGTCTTCCCTACTGTAGTGCATCCTCAGGATAAATATGATAATTACTCAATTTTTAGATACGCCTAATGGTCTTCATTGCAACAGAATAATAAGTGAATTTAGCACAGTGTTAACAACAGGAGGTTGTAATCATTAAAATAAATCATAACACTCAATCCAACCAAAATAGTCTGGAGAGAATCCTGTCAAATGGTCTTGGTCTGTACAGTCAGTAGAAAAAACGGGGGAATATCACTTACCCCAAAGGGTGGGTGTCTAGATTGAGATAGAGGACAAAAGGTGCCAATATTCATCAAGTAAATGATTCCTTAGGACATTACGTCCGATAGTGGAAAAATATCTAACCGGTAACAAAAAATAAATATAATCAGAATAAAGTGCTCAAGGTTTAGAAGTAGAATGCAAGAAAGTAAGTCAGCACTTACATTCAAAATGGTGTCCCACTGGAAATCCATAGTACAAAGAAGGGTTCCTAACAGCACAAAGCTGCAAGTAAAGATAGAAAGAGATAGAAAAAGAGTATAAGTTCTATCACTATTACTCATAAAGTAGGCCAAATAGTCAAAACAGGGATCCTAAAATACTTACAATATTCGCCTTAGTCCAGGTAAAGTTGGAGCCATGAAAACACACATCTCGCCATTGGAAGATGTGTTGTTCCCATGTAAGCCCTTCATTTATACCCAAAGGCGTAATGGGGTGCATGCGCAGCAGAAAGCGATTGCATGCGCATGCGTCCGAAGATAGAAAATCACGGCATCATAGACCTGACGCCATACGTGAGCATGCGCGTGAGTGTTAGAGTAGGATAAACAAGATACTATGAAGTAGCGTCAGACTTGTCGAATCATCGCGTATACGTGAAAGGGTGTATAATAAAGGTAGCACCGTCATTGTTATGACGCCACCTGCGTGGAAGCATGATGACGTCATTCAATTAGTAAACAACGAAGGAAAACGTTCTCTTGAGTATACAGAGTAAATGTAAGGCTGTGGACAAATAACTATGAAAAAAATAGATAGCAATGGATGTAAACAGAAACGAAAAATAGATATAGATAGTAAACCGAACCAAAAAAAAACAAAGTAAATAGAAAGCGTGGTTAAAACAAAGAAGTGAAATAAAATCATAAGTTTCCCATGGGAATGTAAGTCCTAAATGTCGAGATCTACATAGTACTTTAAATATTCTGCCCACCTTGGGACGTACAGTCTTTTATAGCGGCATGATCTAACATAGATAGAATAAAACAAATAATAAGACATCATCACATCTTAATCAAGGAAAATAAATCAAGAGGAACATTATAAAAACGGGCCCAGATAGTAGTCTTCATTCATCCCCAGGGGAGACAGGGAGTCAAGGCAGTGAATCCAAAAAAGTTCTCTCTGGGATAGTAATTTCTCTAGGTTACCGCCTCTAGGGAGTGGATGTATAACTTCCAATATTACAAATCGCATTTGCGCTACTGTGTGCTGGTGATCTCTGAAGTGTCTGTATACTGGTGATTTGATATTTTTTGTGCGGATATTGGACTTATGTTCTGTCCATCTTTCTTTTGCTTTCCTGGTGGATTTACCAACATAGTATTTGCCACATGGACAGCGTGACGCATATACAACATTTTTAGAATCACATGTAGCATATTGTTTCAGTGGCATCTTTTTGCCAGTGTTACAATGTCGGATGTGATCGCCTTTAATCACATTTGAGCAGTGTTGGCAATTAAGGCATGGAAAAGTCCCATTTTTAGTTTTGCACAGAACAGTTTGATTGGAAGGTTTGCGTTTTTCTGCCTTGATCAGTTTATCACGAAAGTTTCTGCCCCTCTTGTACGCCAGCATTGGTGGTTCCGGAAAAAGGTGGTTCAGTTGTGGGTCTGTTTTAATGATCTCCCAGTTTTTGTGTATAATCCTCTTAATTTGAAAACTTTGACTGGAGTATTTCAATGAGTGGATTAAATTAGTTTTTGTCGGTTTTGCTCTTGGGTCCAGGAGGTCCTCCCGGCTCTGTAGTTCTGTTCTAAGTATGGCTTTGTCAATCAGGTCTCCAGGGAAACATCTGTCTATGAATCTCGATTTCATGATAGTATATTCCTCCTCCAGTTTGTCTGCTTCTGAAGTAATTCTTTTTACTCTGAGAAGTTGACTATAAGGTAAATTTTCTTTAAGATGTTTTGGATGGAAACTTTGAAAATGGAGACTACTATTAACATCTGTCGGTTTCCTGTATATTTGTGTCTTTAGACCTTCATTGGTGATTACAATGGTAACATCTAAAAAATGTACCGATGGTTTGCCAATGTCCATCGTCAACTTGATTCTGTCGTTGCACTTATTGAGATATTCCCACAATTTCAGAAGTTGTTCTTCGGTTCCCTTCCATATGCCAAAGATATCATCAATGTATCTAAACCAGCTCTTAATTTTGTCTTTCCAAATAGCATTGTCAAGGACATAAGTGTGTTAAAAAAAATACATACATATATTAGCATATGAGGGTGCTACCGATGACCCCATCGATGTTCCTGAGGTTTGCAAGTAAAATTGTCCATTAAATCTGAAGTAATTGTTAAAGAGAATTATGTTTTATAGCAAAAACTTTGTGGATTTTGACTTCCTCATGTTTTAGTAGGAACTATTCGAGAGCATTAATTCCCTGGTTGTGAGGAATCGAGGTATAAAGACTAGTTACATCCATTGTAAATAATATAAGGTTAGGTTCCCCCAAGTTCAAGTTTTCAATATTCTGTAGAAAATGAGTTGTGTCCTTTAGATAGGTTTCTGTTTTTTGAATTAGAGGTTGCGGTGCTGTGTCCAGGTATACTGCCAAAGGATGGAAAATGCTTTCTGTACCCACAACGATTGGCCTCAACGGTGGGTCCATTCTATTCTTATGAATTTTGGGGAGTCCATACAACACTGTTGTTACTGGATTGTTGTTAATCAAAAATTTGCTTGTGTTCTCAGATATCCAATCCGCATTCTCGGCTTTTTCAATGGTTTTTTTGATAGTGTCCTTGATATTAATAATAGGGTCACTGTCAAGTTTGAGGTAAGTATTTTGATCCGATAGTAGTTTCAGGCAACCTTCGTTGTAAAATGAGGTGCCCATAATGACGA
The DNA here is from genome assembly GCF_040938575.1 of Ambystoma mexicanum. Lineage (NCBI taxonomy): Eukaryota > Metazoa > Chordata > Amphibia > Caudata > Ambystomatidae > Ambystoma > Ambystoma mexicanum. The sequence goes on along the minus strand of NC_090930.1, from coordinate 1,044,684,933 downwards.
GAGCACCTCCTTTATCTGCTTTTTTGATAGTTATGCTATTATCCTCAGCAAGATCTTCAATAATTTTCAACTGGTGTTTTTTGATATTTTGTTTACTTGAGGTAGTGTATTTTAAGCATTTAAGTGCTCTCGTAGTCTTCGTTTTGAACAGGTTTATCAGAGGGTGATTGATTTGCGGATGAAAGTGACTTTTGTCTTTCATTTCAAGATATGGACATTTCTCTTTTGTGCTTGTTTCTGTCGTTAGATTATCAAAAAAGACTTTCAACTCCATTTTCCGAATAAGTTTAAAAAGGTTAACCTCTTCTTCAAACAAACTTGTATTGTTAGTTGGTATGAATGAGATACCTAGGTTTAGAGTATCTATTTGAGACCGAGAAAGCGATTTGGAAGAGATGTTAACTATTAGAGGTTCCTTCAGTGTTTGTTCTTCTGACGGGTTTTCTTTTTCCCTCGTTTGGTTTTTCTCCTCCTCCTAAAAAAAAAAAAAATCTCAGGTGTTGGTGTCGGTGTTGGTACAATCCTAATCGATGGAGGCGGGACTTCGCTTGGAGTAACTCCAACTGTTGTTAATGTAGCCCCTCTAGTAGAGGGACGATCCTCAAGCTCGCCGCTGGTAACTTCACTGCTATCTGTGTTGTTATTAGTGGGTCGTGGTTTTGGTTGTCTTGATGTAAAGTTAGATTGTTTGTTGTTATAGAACTCCTGCCAAGAGTAAACGATGTCCTGGGCGTAATCAAGAGTATCACGTCTGAATTTCCTTATTTTTCGCTGTTCTATTTCCTTTTTGTAGTTGTCAAGTTTATTATTTATATCTTCTAAAATGGATACTAGTTCCGCTGTTTTGAGTTTGGACAGTTGTGAAGAAATCTCTTCGATCTCCTGGTTGATTTGTGTTAATGATTTTGATAATTCTTCAATTGTAAGTAGAATAAGATCTAATGAGCATTTATTCAGTATTTGCTCCCACCGTTTAACAAATTCCAAGTTATCTTTACAGAGTGTAGGGCGTAGATAAATCCTTAATCCTCTGGGTATTCTTTTGGATCTGAAATATTGTGCCAAAGTGGTGGCGTGAAGTTTTTGCGAAATTTCTCTGCGGATTAACTTTTCCAATTTTTGTATTAGATTTTGAGGGTTATCCGTGCCCAATGGTTCTTTGCTGGTATCTTTAATAAGTCCAAGGATCCTCACGGCCTCTTCGTCTGAAAACGCCAATGTTGTAGCTGATTTATCCGTAAGTGTATTTATTTTCGAAAAAGACATAACTTAGTAGGGTCAGGGTGCCAGTGCTTGAAATTGAGATGCCAACCCCTCCCCAGCGTGGGAGGAGAAACAAACAATAAGAGGAGCAAAAAAGCACCAAGGTACACCTATATTGAAGGGTCTTAATGGTAAGTACCCCAAGAGGTAATGTTAAAGATATTTAAAGATGTTATATGGGATTTTTGAGGTGCGGTGGGCAAAGGCCCAACCTTGGCAACTTGGTTGGATATATAAGAACAAAAAAAGTGGTTGTTCCTAACAAGTCAGTTAGGAACTCCCATCCCCTGCACACTATCTACTGTCCGAACATCAGACCAAACATTCAAATGGGTAGTCACTAATTCATATAAACTATTTGGTATATTTTCAAACATAAGCAGCAGTTTAATATGCGAGGTTGTTATAAGAAAAACAATTTTTTCAATTTTTCAGCAAAACATAGTATTTTATTATACAAATGAAAAGCCCAACGCGTTTCGAGTTACAAACTCTTCTTCAGGGGCAATGTAACAATTCTTCTAATTTCTAAAAAGTAAAGATAGAGAAGAACACATCTTAGTATATCATTTCTAACTTCATTTCAATAATCAAACAGGTATTTCATTACAAATGAACACATTTTTTAGAGGAGATGAACTAAGCTCCTCTTCTAATCAGAGGAGGTCTTCCCTACTGTAGTACATCCTCAGGATAAATATGATAAACACTCAAGCGCATGCTCACGTATGGCGTCAGCTCTATGACTCCGTGATTTTCTATCTTCGGACGCATGCGCATGCAATCGCTTTCTGCTGCGCATGCACCCCATTACGCCTTCGGGTATAAATGAAGGGCTTAAAAGTATGTGAATGGAAATAAATGCTAAAAAAAGCAAACAACTTTTGAATTGGTTTTCGACAGGTTTTGAAGAGTCTCAGAGTCGTTGTGCCCCTTTTCTGCCCTTTTGTCTTCCAACGGATTTCACCCCCAACATTCTTTGTCGCTGAAACCTGAGTTTATATTTCCATTCATCACCAAGCACTGACTAAGCTAATAAACCTGGCTGTAGGTGAATGTGTTGTGTTGTGTGTAGGTGGCTGTATTGGTAGAGTGGGTGGATTTGTGGAGCAGTTTTTTAGTTTTTGGGTGCATAATTTGTATCATTTGTGGATAATATTGGGGAAGTGCTGATGGATTGCATCATTCAACGGGAGTGCATAATGGAAGTGGTGGTGGATTACCCAAAATTGGTGGTGGTACAAATACATGGGTGTATTTGTGGACAGGGCATTAGGGGAAGAATCTGTGTCTATTCTCCAGTTTGCACTCTGTAAATGACTCTGCCCACTCACCTCTAAAGACATGGGGCAACAATACTGCTATAACAAAAGGTGTCCTAGTAATCGAAATTCAAAGACATTGATTTTTGTACTATTTCATTAATCTATCTGTGGTAGTCAACATATATTCACCTTCATCTTGTCTTTTTGACATTCATAGTGCTAATAATTCATTTTGTAAGCATTTTCAAGTTGTACATTTCTCATTGCCCCATTTTTATTACTTTTCTCATATTCGCGAGAAATGGTGCTAGTTCAATTCTTGTTAAAAAAAAACCAGGATGGTCATTTCTCATTTTACCGTGCATCTCTTATGTGAGAGTTGGGCAATTTTTCAAACATGCACATTCAAAACAAACATTAAACTAAAATCTCGAGCATCCAATAGTAGTAATAGTGGCTGCGTATTCCATACCACCGTATCCCATTTGTGCTCCCAACCTATACAGAGATGGAAAAGCTGGCTCTGACATCCTACAAAGTGACCTTAGATTTCCAAATTTCCACTTGTGTCAGCAGAACATGTTCAGCGTGGGCAGCAGTTCAAGTATCCTTCATACAGAGAACTTGTTCAGCACGGTCAGCAGCAGTACACTCCTCGCTCATTCCCAGAACGAATATTGTACAGGAAGAAGCAGTGCAAGTCCAAGCACACACAACAGATACAGCATTGGCAGTAGAGCGGCATGCTTCGCCTATAGACATTGGGCTTCATTATCAGTTTGGCGGCCCGGAAATAAGGGTGCTGATAGCAACGTACCGGCACCCTTTCTGGATCGCCAAACTACGAGTCTGCCGACAGGGGCAGGGTACTCTCGACAGGCCTAACCTGCTGGGAGTTCAGGCCCCTACCAGCAGTGTTTTCACTGAAGCACTGGCACTGTTAACAATGGTGCCGGTGCTTCAGTGTCTCCATTCCCGTGGAGTCCTGTTGGACTCTACAGGAATGGGGATTTACCATTCCAATGCCTGTCATGATGTCCCAGTAGCATCGGAATGTCAGCTGGCAGAAACAGTTGTACAGGGTCAGTGGTAGCCAGCCCCCTACCAGCGGGTTTTGTCGCCGCCTCCGTAATAAGGCCCATGATTCTATGTACTTTTGCTGCCAGGTTTTTTTAAATTAGTTTTTTAACTAAACATTTTCATCAAAAAAACTGATTGACATTTTCAAAAACAATATTTGGGGGAGGATCCCTATTATTTAATCCCTATGCATTACCCCCTGCCCCTTTTATCCCCTTACCCACCCCCTTCATATTTCGATGAGTTTTTTCGATGAATATTTTTCAGAGCAAAACTCAACGAAAAAAAACCTGGCAGCAAAACGACTGTATACCATTGAATGAATAGGTGCAATACAGGCTGTTCAAGCTTCCACCGCACATAAGATATTGGCACTTAGTTTGCAAATTCACCATGAGCACAAAACAAGGAAGCAGCATGAGACAGCAGAATTGCAAGCTTTTCTCACACACAAAGCGACAGTACATCCTCACTCTGTTTCATTTTTCACTACTGAGAAGCAGAGTAGTGTCGCTGGTACGGCACACTGCCTGGAGTTCCACCTATCCCTGGCTCACCTGTCTCTGAGGAACGGTTGTAGAGAGTACCAGACGTTACGGTCCCTGTCACAGCTGACCTTTTCTTCCTATCATATGCCTCTTTCTCTCAAACACTATCAGGCCTAGTCAGGTGTACACATGTAGAAACGGTTGTCCAAGGCTGCATCATGCAACCTTGAGGAACGGTAAGGATACGCTGCAGGGAACGTATTCTATAAACTATATTTCTGTTAACGCACAAATTGGAGCAAAAGAAAGTAGAATGAGTGATATATTCCCGTGCATTCTATGCACAGGAATATATCACTCCAAGAAACTCTAGCAGAGGAAATGCAGTTGTGCAGATCATGATAGAAGGTGGTAAATAAGGCATGCCTGTTTCTGAAAGTCTGACCATTTTGTTATACTGTATTCTTGTTCTCTTAGAACATAACCCCTGGGTAAGACCAACTGATTCACCCACATCTGACAGTTCTGAGTAAACATTAGATGTTACTGTGTACAAGCCACCTTGTACAAGACATATTGCTTTGAATTAGATGGTCTTTTTTTACTAAGAGACTCGCCCAATTTAGCACAAGGTTACGCACAGTGGAAGAGCCAGCTGGTAGTAGGTGGAAGGATTGAAATAACATTGTCCGTACGCTGACTCGCTTGGAGCCTACCCCGCTGAGGGCCTGGTGGTTCCAACTACTCTTGCTTTGCACAACATTTCTTGCTGCACCCTGGGTGGGCCTGCTGGCTCAGGCCGCTGTTCCCCGCCTGCTACTATGCTCTTTTTCCATTCACTTGGAATGCTTACCGATTCTATGGAAATGATCTGATTCATACCCACTCTTGCCCAATTTCATAGACAACGAACTACATCTGCCTACAGTCAGTTACACAATATGCTGTAAATTGGTACTTCTGTTTCCGTCTAGGCTCTTCATGTTTATTGTCCAAATATGTTAATACTGCCCTCATGCTCTCAAAGATAACAATGTTGTAATGTCCCCTACTACCTGCCCCTAGTTTATGTTCCTATTCTTACCTCTTCACAAGCACAGTATACGTCATTCAGTACAATAGTCTTAGATAAAGGCTCGTCACACTAGGGCTACCTCTGCTTTCTATTATTGTCTACTTTGTAAGTCATTTATGTACGAAACAACACTGTGGGACTCATTGCAAGTATGGCGGTGGAGGAAAACATTTACGGTAACGTATTTACCACCACTTTTCCTGCACCGCCATACTTGTTTTGAGTCCCACAGTGTCGTTCAAGTAGACAATGGGCCTCATTCCGAGTCCGGCGCTAATGGAAAAACGATGGCGGTAAAGTAATACCGCCATCATTTACCGACGTGGACTATTCCGACCCTTCACACCGTAATTACCGCCACCGTAAACTACGACGGCGTAAATAGCGTACCAGTGTCGCGCGCCCGACACACCACGTCGGAATTAACGCCAAGGCGTAAACCAGTGCAGATCCCAAGTAAAGCGGACACGGTAAAAACGGCCTCCACAAGGGCGCAAAGTACCTCCACGCCATGGCGCAATTACCGGCATCGCAGAGAAGGTGTTAACAACCCTGAAGAGTGCCAGAAAGAGGAACAGGTGCACCCAATCAGCACAGGTGGAGTCCATAGAGTCAGGCACAGCACAAAAGGAGCACACCCACACACCACACCCCCTCCCACACCAAGATGATACCAATTCTCGCAGCATTCATGGAGCTGGAGGCCCTGCTTGCAAGGCAGCAACGACGACAACATCAACAACAGCAACCACAGCAACCACAGCCCCCACCACAGAGGATACACAGGAGGAGAAGGAGGCAGAGACAGGGCCAGCATGCCCCACCGGTGCAGCCACAATTACCACGCCGTCAACCCCCAATCCCACGCATCAGACCCACCCCCTTCAACCTCACACCAGAGCAGATACACACCCTGTACCGCCTTGACCGGGACACGATAACCACCATAGTGGCCCTGATACATAACGACATAGTGAGCCTAATAGAAATCAGCACTGCCATCCCCCCTCTACTAAAGGTAGTGTCTGTGCTCCACTTCCTTGCCACAGGGACCTACCAGCATACAGTGGGGCACATGCACGGCATTTCACAGCCCATATTCTCACGTATACTCAACCAAGTGCTCGATGCCCTCCTCAAGCACAGAAGGGACTACATATGCCTCCCCCGGACTCCCCAGGAGACATATGATACCAAAGCTGCCTTCCATGCACTTGCAGGCATGCCAAATTGCATAGGTGCCATCGACTGCACCCACGTAGAATTGGTGGTGCCCCATGCCATGGAGGTGCCGTATCGCAACCGCAAGCAATATCACTCCATCAACGTCCAGATGGTGTGCAATGCCAGTAAAACCATCACACAATGCAATGCCCGATACCCTGGATCAACTCATGACTCCTTGGTCCTGCGCAACTCTACACTACCACGCTACATGGAGCGACATGCTGAACGACGTACCTGGCTGCTTGGTGAGTAACCGGAATGGGCCATGGCAGTCCATTGGGGCTGTGAGTAGGCTGCCAGCATACTCCACCCGGGTGGTAAAGGGTGGGGTAGAGAGATGCATAAGGTTGGGTCAGTCAACGTCATTGTACGCTGTAATGGGGTCACTGTATCCTGGGAGCTGTGTGCATGGCCAGTGAACACCTGCTGCAATGTCAGATTAGCCCATTTCTCCACCATGATTGCACGAACACTTACCTTCATTCCACTATCATGCAGGTGATGCTGGCTACCCATTGAAGGCATGGCTCATGACCCCCGTCCGCAACCCACAGAACAGGCACCAGGAGGACTACAATAGATCTCATACCCGTACACGGGTGGTGATAGAGCAGACCTTCGGACTACTGAAGGCACGATTTCGTTGCCTCAGCCGGTCAGGTGGGGCCCTCATCTACAGCCACGAGAAGGTGTCCAAGATCACCATGGCATGTGCAATGCTGCACAACATGTGCATCCAGCGGAACGTGCCACTGCCCCCTGACGTGGGTCTGCCCCCACCAGAGGAGGAGGAGGAGGAGGAGCAGGAGGAGGAAGGAATGGCAGGACAGCATCACGGGGCCGATGCACAGGAGGGACGTCACGTGCGACAAGCATTGATTGACCAATATTTCTGAGTCACAAGTCAGCTGAGGGGGTGAGGTTGACAGGACATTGGGCACTGGGTGTGGGGATACGTGTACTACATGCACTGTGAGACATTAAAAGACACATGCACAATGATCAATGTCCACTCTGTTTTCAAGTAAACACCAAACTGTGTATTGTACAATCATGTGAACACGTGTACAAATATTCCTCCACCTTCACCCCCCTCCCCCCCAACTCCCACGCACACCCTCACCCCCCTCCCCCCCAACTCCCACGCACACCCTCACCCCCCTCCCCCCCAACTCCCACGCACACCCTCACCCCCCTCCCCCCCAACTCCCACGCACACCCTCACCCCCCTCCCCCCCAACTCCCACGCACACCCTCACCCCCCTCCCCCCCAACTCCCACGCACACCCTCACCCCCCTCCCCCCCAACTCCCACGCACACCCTCACCCCCCTCCCCCCCAACTCCCACGCACACCCTCACCCCCCTCGCCCTCCCCCCACAACAGCCCCACAATGGTCCCATCAAGTCTACATAGGCCACATGTGTGTGGCTTCATAGTCAATGTCCACGCCCCGAGCATGTGGATTCATTTACGCATTGTGCGTTGTGACCTGCGGACCGGGCTGGTCTGCGTGGAGGAGCACTGGGAGGGTGGTTCCTCCTGCTGGGGCTGAGGCCTGGGGGTAGCTGCCTCCAGGGCATCAGCAATCCTGCCGAGCACCTCACATAGCCGGTTTGTTGATGTTGTGATGACCTCGCCCAGAGCCTGCAGGTCATTGTGATGCACCAACCCTGATTCCCGGTTGTCCCGCAGAAACTCCTCAATCATGGACGTGAGGTTCTGGGAGTGCACAGCTTCTGCGGCCGTTGTGGGGGATGTGGTTTGCAGGCTCGGTATGGTGCCTGCAGGCCTCTCAGGTGTTGCGCCAGGGGATGTGGGCTGATGTGAGACAGGTGTTAGCCCTTCGCCTGTGAGGCCTGGCCCATCACTCGACCCGGAGTCGCTATGTGCAACCTGGCTGTATGATGGTGACTCAGGGCTGCAGACGTTGGTCTCCTCAACGTTGACCCCGGAATGGGATGTGGGGCTGTCTGGCACACTAAGGAGGCACATGGCAGCATTCTCCCCTGACATGCTGGATTCCTCAGGGTGTAGCGTGGGGCTTGTTTCCTGCGGAACTGCAGCCATTTCCAGGTGCGCGGGTGGGGGTTGTGTACCCTCCATGGGGGTTGCTGGAGCAGGTGGTGTGGTATGGGCCTTGTGTCTGCCAGCAGGTATGCGCTGTACCCTGCCCCTGTGCCGGGAGGTACTTGGCCGGGAGCCTTCCTGCTCCTCACTTTCATGACCGCTACCTGTGGGGGGCAAGAGAGAGAGAGACAGCATGATCAATGATCTGGGGGTCATCATGACTCCAAGCCTATGGTAACACAATGGGAGAGCAGCGTCTTGGTGATATATAGGTTTGTGTGAGGACTTGGCTTGGATGGAAAAAGCATACTATTGGCGGGGTCAATCATGTTGGCGGAGTACAGTGGTGAGTGACATTGGCCAGCTCTCTGTGTGGAATGGCCAATATGGGTGTCAGCCTTGCACCTGACATCATCCTGGGTCACACTTGTTACGACATGTTGGGGGGGGGGGGGGGGGCTACGAAGCAAACTTCATGTGACTCTTAGGGCGGCCCTTAGCGGTGATTCAAATTAAGGATGCATGTACTGTTTGGACTCATGACACTCACCTGCATCAGCGGATGAGGGGTCACCGCAGTCCATTTCGCCCACACCTTCGATGGCTTCTGTGCCCATCATCTCCGCACATGTTTCCTCCCAGGGCATCATTTTAATGGGTGAGCCTGGGCCTCCTCCTGTCTCCAGGGCCTGCTGACGGTTTGCTGACATGATGGCCCGCACCCTGAGACGAAGGTCATCCCACCGTTTGCGGCAATGCGTTGTGCTGCGGGGGGTGTTTCCAACGGCGCTCACCCTCTGCGCGACCAACTCCCATATCTCCTTCTTCCTGAGGATGGTGGGCCTACGCATGTCGCTGCAGAATACGATGTCTGCATGTTCATGCAGGGTGTCGACCAGGACCTGTAACTCATCCTGGGTGAATCTTTCTTTTCTGATGCGCGCTGCCCCCTTTTTCAGAACTTTCGGCATGATGATCTTCTCTGTTGTTTGTTTGGTCGATCTGAGTCCTGTATGGAGTCCTGTTTGTCCTGTATGGTGTGGATTGCAATGGATTGTGATTTTAAATATGGCCGCCGTGATGCTTCCCGTTCCTGTGCGATGACGTTATTTCCGTTTCCGGTATTTAGCGGTGGCCGTAAATTACGGTCTGCGTAACTTACGGTCACCGCTAATTACGGATTCTATCGAAGGCGGTGGTGTTAATTGCGTCTAGGCTTATGGCGGTAAGGGGTTTGACGGGACCTTTTGCGCTATGCCGCAAGGGAGTTTACCGCCATGGCGGAATACTCGTGCACGCGAAGTCGGAATATGGTGTAAATAGCGCCTTCCGACCACATCGTACATGGTATTTACGCCATGGCGGTAATTACTGTTGCTTTCCGCCGGACTCGGAATGAGGCCCAATGATAGAATTGTATGGCTCTGGGAGGGGGAATTTAATCATCCCACGTTCCACTGAAAATCAGCAAAAACAGCGGTAATTCCATCAAAAATGCCCCATTGAGTCGAATGGCCTCTGAAAAAAATGGTATTAACTCTGCCACCGCCACTTGTAATCCGGCAGTAATTCCGCTGGAACAAGTGGCAGTAACGGTAATTCCACTGGGCGATATTCTGGCGGATTTACCACCGGAATACTGCCAACCTCGTAATGAGGCCCTGTATTTTTAAATACACATATAAAACTGTTTAGAAAACCAGTAGTGTGTTGTATTGTGTTGTCGGGCCTTTTTGATTGCCCCAGTCAATGTAAGGTAAGCATGCATTTCTCGATAGCACCCCTGAAACCATAATCCTTCATGTCAGTGCACTTTAAAAGAATGTTAAAACACTGTAACTGATCACACAAACCCATCTAGGGATTATTTACTATTTTCCATTCAACTATATCTTTCCCAACATGGCCTTTCTGCTCTGTCATGATCTCTCTTGCGTGCAGCTTACCCTCCTCATCTGTAACTTTCTCCACACCCTGGACCTTTAAGCATCAGTGAATGTGTGACTCACACAGTGGCTAAAAGCAGCTGAGAGGCTGTCGTGGCCTCAGCAGTTGTTTTTGTTGTGTGCACTTTGCAGAACTATAAGTTGTCCTTCCTAGAAAACATTCCATCCAAAGTCTTCCTGTGGAATTTTAAGTGGAAGACTAATTAGATTGGGCATTAGAAGTTGAATGCCAGCTGGGAGTCAGTTGCGTGGGAGTGATGAATGCCACTAACATTCCTGCTGATAGTCTAGTTTGCGTCCTCCTTTGGCTACCAGAACAGAACTAGAATTAATATTTACTTAATAACTTTATTTGTTAATGCAATCGTTTAAAACAAAGACCTTGCCCCAGCTGGCGTCAGTGCGCACACAACAATGAAACAAGGCAGATTCAGTAATCAATTATGGTATTTCTGGGTATACAACAATGACTGCAGATCATAATTATAGCATTAAAGGACATAAACCCAGAGCCTTATTCACCCAATCATACTAAAACACGGTCCATTTAGTCTATTAGCTGTCACGTGGAGATCATATGTCATTTCTGTAATGTCTTCTTTAATTGTTGGGAACCCAACATTATCAATTTTTCAAGAATAGCTGTAATGATGTGCTCATGCTGCAGTTCATTTAGAGTCTTTTTTTTTAAGCAATAAGCCCCGAGCTAGGGGGCATTACTGCTTCAGGTAATGCCCTGGGACCCATAGTTGCAGGCCTGAGCAAAGCAAGGGCCTTAACACAGGTCCTGGGCCATTACCTGAAGCGGTAATGGCCCCCCAGCAAGGGGCTTATTGCTATTAGTCCTCCGGCTGGCGAGAGCGGAGTACTAATGGCATCTTTGTTTAGTTACGACACGCTCCCGTGTTTCGCAAACCAAAAAAATTAAACAAAAACAAATGGCCACCATGGAACGGGAAACAAAATCTGTTCTCCCTTTCCATGACGGCCAGTCACAGAAGGAACCCTGAGGAATGGTTGCGAACAGAGCCTTGTCGGCAGGTAAGCACCCAGCGAGGACCAATCAGATTGTTTCTAACAATCTGATTAATCCTCGCCGGGTACTAATAAATAATAACCTTCACCAAGGTTACTGTGCTCAGAATCCAACTACTCCTTGAACTGCCAAACCTGGAACCATCACAGATGCAACACCATGTGTTACTTACTGTAATGTGATGGACAGATAAAACATGTCAGCTAAAAGGGCACGTTGGGCCTCATCATGAGTTCAGCGGTGTGGTGGAAAAGTGGCAGTAGTTCCGTTACCACCATTTGTTTGGAATAATTTTCCATTATTGCCACTTTTACCATACCACAGAATTCAGAGTTTGACCTGGAAATGGACGATTGTTGTCCAGCAAGGTGCTGGAGGTTAATCCTTCAGTTTAAGACCACAATCAACAAATTTACCACATGGTATTACTGCCAACATTCCCATGTGTCACCACTCTCAATCCTGAGGACTGAGTGGCGTATATGAGTTTGGTGGTATTTTACAGATTTACTGCCAGATTACCGCCACACTCGTAATGAGGCCCCAGGTTGCGGTTGGAGTAAACTCTATGGGCACTAGGGGCTTGTCTGCAACAGAAATGACTGTTCCTATCTAGGAACAATGTAAGTTAAAGTGCCAGGATATGTTAAACTATAAGGTGGCATGGTGCTTGGTCCATTAGCATTATGTATCTCCCAATGTATTGGAGGCCTTCCTCCCTGTGAGGGATTACTCCTACTAAGAGTCTGAACACTATCTCTAATTAGGAGGAGGATGAGGATAAAAGCCTAAAGGACCTAGGAGCTTACCTGCAGCAGAAAATAGTGTTCCTATCTAGGAACAATAAGTAAAAGTGTCAGGATGGGTTAAAATGTAATGTGACAGGGTGCTTAGTCCATAAGGGTTATGCATTCCCCAATGTATTTGGAGGCCTTCCTCCAGACTATGAGGGATTACTGCTACTAAGATTCTGAACACTTCATTGATAATTAGGAGGGGGTGAGGATAAACGACTAGATGACCTAGGGGCTTGTCTGCAAAAGAAAAGGGTGTTCCTAGCTAGGAACCATGTAAGTAAAAGTGTCAGGATGGATTAGACTGTAAAGTGACAAGGTGCTTAGTCTATTAAGGTTATGTATCTGCGAGTTCCTCCTGACTGCAAGGGATTACTCCTAATATGTCTCAACACCTTATCTCTAATTAGGAGATCAATGAGGATAAACGCCTAAAGCACATAGGGGTTTATCTACAACAAAAAGGGTATTCCTATCTTGTAACAATGTACGTAAAAAGTGTCAGGTTGAGCTAAACTGTAATGTGACAGGGTGCTTAGTCCGTTAGGGTTATGCACCTCCCAATGGATAGGAGGACTTCCTTCCGATTCGAAGGGATTATTCCAGGTATACATCTCAACATTTCATCTATAATTAGGAGAGAATAAAAGCCTAAAGGAGCTATGGGGTTATCTTCAACAGAAAAGGTGTTCCTATCTTTTAACTATCCAAGCAAAAGGTGTTAGGCAGGATTAAAGGATGAGGTGTGAGTTTCTTCTCTCGAATCTCTCCAACAGGGATGCTGGTCACCTGCTGGAATCCTTCTCTGCTACCTTATGGTTTACTATTCTGCTACAGTTTCAAGGATGTAGCAGCCAGCTTGCTTCCTTCCTTTCATCAGAATTACAAAGATACAGCGACCAGCACTCTCCTTTAAGTCAAAGGGATATAGCACACAGATCGATATGTTTCCTAAAAATAGAGCACAGAAATATAGTGCCAAGCTCACTTCTTTGCCCAAATCATTAGACAAACTCACAGGAATATAGCACCAGGAATATAGCACCCAGCTTGCTTCTTTGCCAAAATCACAGTCTCAGGTATGTGGCACCCAGCTCTCTATGTGTAATCCACCCAGGGTTATAGCGCCTGGTTTGCTTCTGATTGCTCTAAGGATTATGGTGCCACCCTCACCTTTCATGGATCTAGTGCACAGCTTATTTATTGATTTAGTGCCCAGCACACTCAGGAATATACTGCCCAGCTTGCTCAGTGACATTCTGGCTAACATACTCAGGGATATAAATAGTGCTTATCACTTATAAAAGAAGATGCAGGAACCAGGCTGAGACTGTAGTAGTAGGTAAAGTGTATTTATTGGCAGATCAGACAATTGAGGGCGCAGCCAGTAGGTAATTCATAGACAAGCAGGAGGAAGGGATATAGGACCCGCCATCCATTACCCATAGAGAAACTACCCCAACTAACACATATAGAAAGTAGAGGGAGAGAACACTGACAGGGAGGCACGTGGCATTACAAAAAACAGGCCAGCAGCAAGATCATGCCTTCAAGCTTTTCTAGTCATCCCTGCTTTTGTAGTGCCCCGAACCCTTAATCTCAGCCCTGCTTTAGAATTCCCTCAGGATTGTCAGCATTCCTGTTCATCGCCATCCTGCTCAGTTACTCATTCCCTGCTGACTGTGTTCCTATCCCTCATGTCCCTTGGATTCATAAAGGTCTCCCTATTCCTGGCCTGATGTTCCCAGACTTCGAGATCGGATGGTGTTCGGTTTGCAATCTCTGGAGAGTCTTGGTAGGCTCCAGTTTATAATCAATTAACATTTCCCCCATATGTTGTGGGTCCTGTGAGAAACCTCACGGTTTCTCCCTGACTAGTCCCCAGGGATCTGTCATCCAGGTGGCCAGGGCACAGCCATCGCAATTGGATCCAGTTCCTGGGTGTGGACGAGTGAGGGAGGATCACCTAGATGGGGGGTCCTTGGGGAGTGGGAGTGGGACACCGACGGGTGAGATGCGGTATCCCCCTTCTTTCCACACCTTTTCCCCATCCTACCACGTAGAACATTCAAAAACACTGCTCCACCCCGTGCTTTTCCGACACAAACACTTTCAAACAACACAACAGACAACGGACTTACACCCGAGCGGTTTATCTAACATGTCCCAATACAAGGGTCAGGCATGGTCAGGCAATTGACCAGAATCACACACACCTGACAGCCCTTTCTGTTGCCCACAGGGATAAAAGGTAGAGCACGAGAGAACAGGGGGAGCAAGGCAGACCGCACAACGTGAGAGCTAACTCAGCATGGCAGTTCAAGAGCAGGAGAAAGATGGCGCATACCAACAGTGTGACAAGGAGAGAAGCGACCTTGCCCTTTCCGATCACGCCCCTTAATCCTCCGCAGAAGGAATCATAAGACTGTGAAAAATAGCTTTTGTGTTGCAGCAGATGTTTACGGTACACAAGACCCTACTCCGCTGATAACCAAGCCGGGGAGAGACGCTGGTTTCCGTGGTGCCAACCTTGACTCCAAGGAGAAAGAAAGCCAAGCAGTTGATCACAGCTGGTAAGCCGAGAGGAGAGTCGATAAGAAACCGAACTGTATTGAGCCGAAAATAGAAAGCGGCTAATTGAACTGTGAAACTATAAAGAATTATTGATATTAGAAGGGGGAAAACCAGCAGCAGAGAAGTTCAGCACCACGTGGGTGTTCACTCAGGAAACTCTGGAAGGGTTTTGACCGACAGATGATTGTGAAGTGATGGGAAATGAATCCCGCTTGTAAAATTAGCGAATGAACAGTGTGTTGCATAAGTTACCAAGAGTGAACCCGGTGGGGCGATGCTGACAAAAAGGGCCGTAAACTGAAGTCCCTATGAACAGTGTGTTGACAGGAGTGAACCCCACCGAGGATATCTGCAGTGAATTGTTTGAAAAGACATTAAGACTTGTGAATGCCAGAAAAGCCATAGTGAAACCGAAGAAGGGAGGCTGGACGTGTGAAAGGGGTCCGAGCCCGAACGAGGGAGATCCGGGGGTGGAAAGTCATCACCCCAAAGCTCCATTTGGAAAAGGAATTTTTTTTTGTTTGTTTTGTGGAATACATCAGGCCCTCGAAGGCAAGAGACTTTTTATTGAAAAGAGACTTAACCATCGAAGAACCTGATAGCTGAAGCGGAACTGTTAGCTCGTGCTGGGAAATCTTGAGTGTGTGCTGTGCTCAGGAGATCCACTGTATCCTGTGCTCAAAACCTGGGGAAGGGAGTCACATCCTGACTTATTATTTTGTGAACACTTTTTCCTTTATTGAAAACCCTATCCCACACTCTTTCTGTAATTAGTTGTAAGGATTTGGCAATAGTTTTTTTTTTAGTATAGGCCTTTTACTTTACTTTGACAAGACACCACGAGGACTGTCTTATTATTTGATGGTTGAAGCTTTCTACCATCTTAGAATTAGGTTTAAATTAGGCGTTTCTCCAACCTACCCTTGCAGTTTAATAAACACCCTTGAACTGTGATCACTTGTGTCTGTCTTTACTGTTGCCACCAACAGTTCCTTATAGTCCGCAGCGTTGTGAGGCATCAAAGGCCTCAGCTGACATCTGTGTTTTGAGTGGAGGTCTCACCTACCTGCTGTGGTTCTGTTCAAGAAGCTTGTTGTCCTTTGGCACTGCTCCTGGGTTTAGCCCCAATGCTACTTTCCATGTCCAAATAACATGTTAATGTTACTTGTGTAAGTGATCTGTTTTCTCATATATTTTTTTAATGTTTGTTTTGTCTCTGGTATATGTCCACTTTTTACACCCTCATTCACTGACTCATCACGTGTTCTCGTCATCGTGCATGTACCCTTCTTGCACCATCTGTAAATGTTTTATTGTAAGTCATTTCTATTCGAAATTTCTATTCGAAATTGACACCCCCGTTTCTTTAAATAAAGACAAATACAATTACACATTACCTGACTTCTTTGCTGCTTGTTTGCTGGGATCCCACCTCCACACCTGATCTAGCAGAGTTGGTGTGTACGTGGCACATTCTCTTCGACTCTTCTACTCCTATGCTGATAATTCTTCTTAGTTTTCCTGATATGGTCCCTGGCCCCGCCATAATTGAATGCATGCATTCTTTGAGCCTTTGGCTGGGTTCAGGAATCAGGCCCCATCACTATCATAGTGGTCAGTCTGATTCTAGAATCCAGCTAATCTCGTATTATACCATCTCCCTTTGCAGAGATTATTAAATAACATATGGAATAATAGCAAAACCAAACCAATATACTAAAGTCTTTCTGAACATTATGACTAGATAACCTCTTATAGGGATTCGTAAATGCCATATAGAATAATAGCAAAGAGCAATCAATAGTAAATTAAGTTTTCACGAACATTAGGAATAGGTAACCTCTTTCTGATAACACTCGTCGGGTTCTCTAAGGGCCTGTCGGGTTCTCAGTGTCTGTTATTTTCTGTACAGTGTGGAGAATCAGCAGCTGCAGTTCTGCACAGCATTCAATCATGTTCTGGTGTTGACCTGTCCTCTCGTGGCATGTTCTGGGTACTCTTGACCTTGCCAACAGTTTTTAGTCACCATTTCTTCCTGTCTTCTAGGAATACTCTTTTACTTGTGGATGCCTTAACCAGTTCGGTTGGCAGGGCGAGAGTCATTTTAATGTTCAGCAAGGTTCTTTTGTTCTTACCCAATCCCCTTCTGCTAAGTGATTGGGGTTTACAACATTGTTGCGATCATAGTACGTTTTGGACCTTTCTTGTTTTACTTTGACTCTTTCAATATGGCTGCCATGTCTATGTTCTTCATTTCTTTTCTGTTTACCCATGGATCATTCAGATGGCTGCATATTGTCTGCCCGTATGGGTAAGAAGGGCTCAACATCTGTGCTTGAGTGACCTGTCAACCTGTAGCCATGTAATGTTTCATCCAGTAACTCCTTCTGTGGTAGTTCACTGGCCACTGCCAGTTGTATGCTATCTTTTATGAAATGGTTCATTCTTTCAACTAGTCCATAAGTGGCTACATGATATAAGCCAATGCAGAGATTTTTTTATGCCACGTTCTCTGCAAAAAGTTTTTTTTCGATACAAATTGTGCACCTTTTTCTTTAATCACGTTTTCTGCTATACCGTTGCAGTCAAAAACTACTGATAAGATTTTGATTACATTTCTCATGGTGCAGGTTTCTTATATATTTGTTTTTAAATTACCCCCATTTCACCCACTTTAAAGTTTAGTCCATCAGAACTAGTATGTATATCCTTTGTGGTTCAAGGGTGCCAAATGGACCTTCAATGTCCATAGCCAGTTTCTTCCAAACCATTTCCAGTATTTCAGTTGGCTGAAGTGATGATATGTTGCATCAGGCCCCCGGCAGCGAGAGAAGAAGAGCCAGGCAAACAGGACGACCGGACACAGTAATCAGTTAGGAAACTTTATTAATTTGCAGCTGTGCTCCCAACATGCGGGCCGCACCATAGAAAGGCTGCGTCTTCCGGAAACTGCCTGCTGCTGTCCGTCACGCAGCATGCCAACCAGGAGCATTCAAACGATGTGCTTGCGTGACCTGCCGCACGAGGGACAGCAACCCTGCCCCCTGCGAGACCACCCAAAAAAAAATGTGCAGACTCAACCGTACCATGTAACTGGTATAACCCGGTGTACACCTTTCCCCTTAACCAAATACGCTTAACACCACAAAGTTCTTGGGCTTGCATGGTAAGCGTCGCACACGTACACCATGCCTAAGATCTCCTGCTACAGCCTGCCGATCAGCATCCACTTCCAGGCCTGTCTCTTTAGGTGCCTCCAATGCCGCCTCCAGGCTACCTGTAGCTGCCACCAGAACACTCTCATCGACACCAGATGCCTCGCCGCTGCCCAATCTCACCGCAGGTACATTTTTCTTCCCTACAGTTAGGTCACAACTACCAAAAACACCACCCGGAATGCAATCAACAGACAACCCCTGGAGCACTGCACCACTTCCTCCACTCGACTGTGACACCTCACAAGCTGTTTCATACTCCACTTGGTGCCATCATCCAACAACACAACTGGACCCATGACTTTCACAATTTTCCTAGGGGCAGACAAATATGGAGCGCCCACCCTCTTCACTCTCGGGCTCCTTATTCTAACCCAATTGCCCACGCCAACCGTTTCCATATTCACACGCTTTCTATTGTCAAACCACTGCTTATACCTCTCCTGGCACTTTTCCGCCCTGCTGATCAACACCTTTCTATTTACTCTGACCTGACCAGAGGTCCCCAGGTACTCCGTAGACAACTTAATAACTGGTTTCCTGCCCTTAAGTGCCACAAAAGGCGTGACTCCTATGGTGGAGTGAGGCGTATCCTATAGGCCCACAGCATGTCCTGAATCAACCCTTCAACATTCAAATTAGACATCTTGACCAGTTGGAGTGTATCTTTCACCACTCTATTGAACCTTTTTACCATTCTGTTTTGCCACAGACAATACAACGCTGTCGTTCCGATGCACACTGCCGCCTTCTTAAGATAATCAGCCACTACACTAGACTTAAATTGCATACCATTGTCCGTGAGCAATACAGATGGAAATCTTTGTATCAAGACATTCTACAACTGACTTGTTTCATCCGACCAGCCGACACCTGTCCATTTTGAAAAATAGTCCATTAGAACAAACATGTACTTCTTTCCTTGATAACATTTCGGTAAGGGACCAATTATGTCCAGAGCTACCTTTTCCCAAGGCTTTGTGGGAAATTTTGCTAGGCATAAAGAGTGTTCAGTCGCCATATGAGCACCACACACCGTGGGAAATAAGCAGCGCTCAGATACCTAAGAGTTTGTAGTGCTATATAAATGCCCAAACCAAACCATATGCGACCTGTTTCTGGATGCACACGGTACACAATGGGCTCATTACGTGTTTGGAGGTAAGTAACAGTCCTTACCGGCATGGAGCAAATACCGTGACCGTGCAGTAAAGAGCCCGCTAATAGAGGGCCATTACGAGTACGTGGGCACGAGCTTTGCGCCATGTCGGTAACGACATTACCGGCATGCCGTTAAAGTCCAAAAAATGGCCGTTAGCAGCATCATGGAAAGCGCAGACAGCACTACCGGCATCAATTGAAACGGCGTTAGCGGTCACCGTAAATAAGCGGAACCAGAAGTAGCGTCATCACACAGGAACGGGAAAGAGCACGGCGGCCATCTTTAAAAACACAATCCATTGCCATCCTAAGTACCCAGGACCTGGAGCATATTGCTGAGTAGATAGATCAACCTCCAACAACTATATCATGTCCAAGGCAGTTAAAAAAGACGCCTCCTACCAGCACAAGGAGCGCTTAAATGAGGATGAGCTCACCATGCTGGCTGAGACCCTGGCTGACAATGCCGAGGTCGTATTCGCAAACAGCCTCAAGACGAAGGCAGTCATCAAGAAAAAGGAAATCTGGGAACTTGTTGCCCAAAGAGTCAGCATGGTAGGCCACACCCCCTGCACCACAAAGGATGTCCGGAAGAGATGGGATGAGCTGTGCTTGCGAGTCAGGAACATCCTGTGCGCAAACAGGAGCTAGGCCATGGCTACTGGTGGAGGAGCAAGCTCACCAATAAAGCTGAGCCGGTGGGAGGAGATCTGTGCCAGCACGATTGGCATAGAGGCCATCGAAGGCATGGGCAATATGGAGCGTGGCGCCACCTCATCGGCGGAAGGAGGTGAGTGTCCTAAGAAAACACTGTAATCCAAAGTCTGATGATAGTCCACCAATTTGTCTGTCTAAAGAGGCAAGGCATGGCCCAATACATAAACATTCCCAGCATAGTTGTCGTCCGCAGCACAGACAAATGCACATGCCTGCAGCATGGCAATGCCATACCTGACACACACCACACAAATATGAAAATGGCATAAACTCACACCTGTCGACACATACTACGGCACCAACCCCGGAGCAGTCTGGGGGGGAGTCCATACAAGGGAGCATGAGTCCCATAGAGGACCCAAATGCATTTGCCCATGTCACACATGCACCCTCCACCTCCACTGGTGTACCAGTGGGGGTGCAGCAGGCAGGACACGCTGCGCAGCGGCAGGAGGAACTCACTGCCCTGGTGAGACAGTTCATCACAGACAGTGCCCAAGCAAGGAAGGAGGGGCGCAACAACACCACCTCCCTGAGGCAGATCATCGTGGAAAGCACCAATAGATTGTGTGAAGAGGTGTATGCCCTGAGGCAGGTCCTCACCCGCATTGCAGATTCAATGGAGGCTGAGCGTCAAGCCCCCAGAATGGAGTAGGCGGCCACCCCATCTTCCTCAAGCTCCACGCAAACCAGCTCCCTACGCAGGTCGGCATGCACCCTGCGCCGCTTGGACATGCCGCCACCAGGTACAGGGAGTGGCAGGATGTAGACGGGTAGCCTGATGAAGGCAATAGACAATTGCTTGGACACCATGTGTGGGGGAGTTGTGGTGGGTGGCAGAGGGGGGTGGGGGAGTTGTGGGGGGAGGGTGGTGAGGGTGTGTGGGGGAGTTGTGGGGGGAGGGTGGTGAGGGTGTGCGGGGGAGTTGTAGGGTGAGGGGAGGGGGGAGATGGTGTGTGTGGTGGAGAGTTTGAGCACTTTAATCTTTATTGGACAGTTAAATACACCCGTTGTGTGAAAAAAAATCTTGTCTTATTGCATATGTGTAATTTATTAACATACAGTACATAGTGTACATGTACTCCCACACCCAGTGCCCTCTGTGTTCGAAATATTGTGCAATCACTGACTGACGCACAGCATGTCCCTCCTTTGCATCAGCGCCACGATGATGTGCAGCCACATCTTCTTCATCCCCTTCATCATCACCAGGTGGTTGCAGTTCAATGTCAGGGGGCAGGGGCACGTTCCGTCGGATACACATGTTGTGCAGCATGACACATACCATGATGATCTTGGCCACTTTCTCATGCCTGTAGAGTAGTGTCCCACCCGACTGGCTAAGGCAGCGAAACCGTGCCTTCAACAGGCCAAAGGTCTACTCGATGACCACACGGGTACGGGTATGGGAACAATTGTAGTCCTCCTCGTGCCTGTTCTGTGGGTTTCGGACAGGGGTGAGGAGCCACGGCTTCAAGGGATAGCCACTATCACCTGCATGAGAGGCAATAAAAAGGTATATGTCAGTTGATTCATGATGGACAGCTGTACTAGTCACACATGCCTGCAGATTGTCGTTGGTCACATGCACATGTCCCTGGTTGTATGCACGCAATTTTCATGCCCTCAATGTGTTCTGTGCCATGGACTTCTGGTGTGGGTTGCATCTCCAAGTTGATACACGGTGTACACTGCCTTGATGTTGCTCATGCATTGTGGACGCATACCGCTGTGTTTGTGTCAAATTTGTGATGTGTAGACAGAAAATCTGTCTGATTTTCTAACTGGTAGCATTGGCAGTAGGCTCTGCAATATTAGGCATTCAGCGCTGATTATTACGATGGTGACATGTTGCACTACTGTCGTGGTGGCAGCCCTGTGACCAGCAGTGGATTCCCTTGGTGATTTTGTTCAGTGCACTCCCATGGATGCTTGTCCTGTGTAGTGATTTGCTGCAGTCATTTACATAGTGAATATTCACAGCTTGTTCCAGGATTGTGTTACAGAGGATGAGGTACGATGATGGGTGGTGGACGTGTTGTGGGATGTTGGGTGTTTTCAAGTTTGGCATGTTGTGTTAGCTGTCCAGCTTCCTTCATTGCTATGAGATTTTCTCGTCATGTTCAGTTAGGGATGCTTTGGGGCACAGTGTTTTGTGATGTGCACATCGTGCTGTCACATCAACAATGACCCCATGGTGGTGTGTGCATCTATCCCCCCATTTCACTGCCATGTGCCTGTCATGCAACTTACCAAGCAGCCAGGCACGTCGTCCTGCATATTGTTCCATGTAGCTCCATGTAGCCTGGTAGCGTAGTGTTCCGCAGGACCATTGAGTCATGTGTTGATCCAGGATATCGGGCACAACAATGTGTGATGATCTTGCTGGCGTCACATACCATCTGCACATTGATGGAGTGGTATTTCTTGCGGTTGCGGTACACCACCTCCATGGCACGCGGGACCACCAACTCCACGTGGGTGCAGTCGAGGGCACCTACACAATTTGGCATGCCTGCCAGTGCATCGACGACAACTTTTGTGTCAAAAATCTCTTGGGGAGTCCGTGGTAGGGATATGTGGGCCACTGTGTGCTTCAGGAGGGCATCCAGCACTTGGTTCAGCATGCAAGAAAATAAGGGTTGTGATATGCCATGCATGTGCCCCACTGTGTGCTGGTGGGTGCCTTTGGCAAGGAAGTGAAGCACCGACACTACCTTCAGTAGAGGGGGAATGGCGGTGTGTATTTCTATGAGGCTGACAACGTCGTCGTGTATCATGTCCACGATGGTGGTGATGGTGTCCCGGTCCAGACGGTACAGGGTGTGGATCTGCTCAGGGGTTAGGTTGAATGGACTGGCTCTGATACGAGGGATTGGGGGCTGCCTGCATGGTACCACTGGCTGCACTTGTGGGGCATACTGGGAGCAGTCTCCCCCTCCTTCTACTCCTGCGTCTCCTCTGTGGTGCCTGCTGTTGTTGATGTTGCTGGTGTAGCAACGCAAGCATGTCCTCCATCCCCACTATTGCTACTACTAGTGGAATCATTTTGGTGTGGGAAGGGGTGTGGTGTGTGGGTGTGCTCCTTTTGTGCTGGCCCAGACTCCATTGCCTCCACCTGTGCTGATTGTGTGCACCTGTGGCAGTTGGGAACACTGCATATAGCAGTTTATGGGTGCTTCGCTATGCCGGTATTGCCGGCATGCCGGTATCCCCTATTAGCGCCTTCATGATGCCGGTATTTGCATGTCCACCCGACTTGTGATGTCCTCCTGTTAGCGGCATCCCGGTATTGCCGGCCTGAAGGGCCTCGTGCCTTCGCCCTTGCCGCTATTAGAGGCACCGTTATTAGCGGTGCCTCTAATACCGGGTTCTTAGGTCGGAATAGCCCGGAGTGGTATGCGATGCCGGTAATCCTTTACCGGCATAGTTTTTCCATTACCTCCAGCCTCGTAATGACCCCCAATGTCCATCCCCGGCCTCTCCCGCTCTTTTTTGTGTGGAATTCCTTCCCAAATGCCCTTTATGAGCAATTTCCAGAATACAAGTCCTCATCCCCCTCTGGAGAACAATTTTCTCCCCCCTGCTTAAGGCCTCTCCATACATCAAAAACTCTGCTTTGCCTTTTTCAAACTGCGTACCAACACCTGCAGCCCGCTAGGCCAACCACACTCCAAGAGTTGGCAAATTGTAACCATTTCAGCATTCGCCCTGCATTCTCAGACCATCTGGCTAAATCCAACATTTCTGGCCAAACAGTGCAATCATGGACTGCTCTTCTTCACAAATCTCTTCCCTTTCTAGAGGTAGCGGGGACACACAGTCTGCCACCATGTTCTACAGGCTTGGAACGTAAGCCATAGAAATATTGAATTTCTTCAATGCCAGGACCCAACAATGAATCCTCGGAGAGCCAGCCACACTTTTACCATACAACGCATGAACCAATGGTTTGTGGTCAGTTTTCACTGGGAAAGGCACACCCCACAGGAAAAACCTGAAGTGATTGATAGCCCAGAAACAAGCCAGAACTTCCCTCTCCACACTAGAGTAGTTCTTTTCTGCTCCTTGTAATGCCCTAGAGGCAAAAACAATCACACATTCTCTGCCCTCCGGCACTTGCATCAGTGCTGCTCCTAACTCTACCATGCTAGCATCAGTTATTAGAATGGTTTTACAACAGGGATTATACATACTAAGCGTGGGAGCCACCACAATATTTATTTTGATTCAAGCTAACGCCTCCTGACAATCCAGGCCCAACTCGAACTTGACGTTTTTCTTCAACAATTCCCACAACCAAGCACACATTGAGGCAAACCCCTCAATACATTTGTAATAATACTCTGCCAAGCCAAAAAATGTTCTCAATGCATCCTTGTTCTGAGGTGCCGGAGCCTGCAACACTGCATCCACCAAACTGGTTTTAGGCCTCATGCCCCTAAAGTCAATGACATGTCCCAGATAAGACACCTCCGCCACCACAAACTTGCATTTCTCCCTCTTAACGAGAAGACGAGCCTGATCTAGAATTCTCAACACCTACCGCACATACACCTCATGGTGCTCAAGATCAGGTGCAAACACAAGCATTTCATCTTGGAAACATTTTACATATGACAACCCTTTGAACAGCTTTTCCATCAATCACCGGAAAACCAGCGCCAGCTGATGCAAGCCCAAATGGCATTCTCTTAAATCGGTATGCCCCAAAGGGTGTGACAAACGAAGTCAGGGACCTCGAATCAGAATGCAACACGACTTGGTGGTATGCACTAGGTCGATTGTAGAAAGGTACCTGGCACTATGCAGCAGGAAAATCTTTTCCTGCTCCTTGGGTAGGGTATAGCGGTCCACCAAAATGTTATTATTGAGGAGGTTAAGGTCCACACATATTGTTATGTTGCCATCTCCCTTCTGTGCAATCACTACGGGGGACAGCCACTGTGCAGCCTCAATTGGTTCAATTACATAATTTGTACAACGCTTGTCCAGCTCAACTTTGAATTTCCCTCTCAGTAACAAGGGTACAACACGAACCATGTGCATCACTGGCTTTGTCCCCCTCTTCAAAACTATTTTCTGGAAAAACACCTTCAAACACCCCAACCGTTCAGCAAATACATTTTGAAGCCTACATCATTTCCCACAGACATCACAGGTTCCGGAGCATACAGATTTAGAATCATCTGCAGCTCTTTCTGATGCCACTGCTGAGGAGTGACACTCCTTTATCTGACACATACAATACACCTCTAATGGCCATATCCTTGAACACCGACTTCAACCCCACAAAGTTAATTGGTGTACCCCAATATGCCTTATGGCATATATCGGGGCATCAAGATCATCCACCTTAAATCCCCACAGTTCGAAGGCCTCCACCCCACTACAGTGTATTTAGAACCAGCGTCTGCCATCATTCTCAGCTTGCGCCCATCAACCCGCACTTCACATCAAGGGCCATCAACATCCCCCCCATCAACACTGGCAATCAGTAAATCATTCACACCTTCTTGGAACAAATGCTCTTCTTCCACGTATCTCACATCACCACTGTGCCTACAGACTTTGGCCACATGTCCTCTCCTCTTGCATTTTTTGCATTTTGCATTTCTAGCAAGGCATCGATCACTGGTCAAGATGTGGTCCCCTTTTCCACACACATAACACGCAATGTTCACTGTTGTGCCTTATGCACAAGACCCTTGAAAGGAGTCAGCTCTATCCTGTCCCTTCATGGCAGCAAAGGAAGCCTGAGCCCTGGAAGTCTTAGGGATCTTGCTGGCCACACTGTTCACCTCCCCCTTGGAAGTGTTCAGAGTCGCGGAATAGGCCGAGCATTGCTCCGCCAGTTTGGCCATGGCAATGGCCTGGTCCGGGGAAGGTCCTTCACCATTAACAACCTTTCTTGCAATTTCTTGTCCACTGCACATCTTACAACCTGGTCCCATACCAGACTGTCAGCAACAGTGCCAAACCCGCAATTCTTCATCAATCCTCAAAGATCAGCAACAAACATGCTCACTTTTTGTCCAGCTTGCTGGGAATGGGAAAGAGCAAATAACGATCCATAACAATGTTTATGCAAGGGCCAAACTGGGCAAGCAAGGCCTGCTCCACAGCCTAGTAAACATCCTGAGTATCACCTTGTCAATCTCCAATAGGAATCACCAACAGTGCGTCTCAAAGAATTCTTCATCCCCCTAAACACAGAGAGTTGAGCAGGATGGCCTACTTTCTATCAGGGTCAAACTCCTTTCACCAAATTGTGATCAGATAAATGTCACATTTTATCCTCCATTCGCCCCATGCAATAGCGGGCTCTGCCAGTATAACTTGAAACACAGGCTGTGGCTGTATGGTTGCCTCCATGATTATACTTGGTGCGGCTCCCAACTTGCCAAATCAAGATTAACTTAGTAAACCCCGGCGGGCTTCCACAAAACCCAGCACAGCCTTCTTCTAGTATGTCCCCTCAATGCTGACATTTGCCCAGCAGTTCACAGAGACAATCCCAGCAACACCAGAAGGTGGCACCAAAGGCACAACCAAGCCTTTCTCTCTGGACTGTCCTCTCGGATTACCTTCTTGTGGGACTCCGGAGTGGGATGGACCACTCATTGGTCCGGGCCCCTGTCAGGGAGAGAAAAAGAGCCAGGCAAACAGGAGGCGCAGACACAGTAATCAGGTAAGAAGCTTTATTAATTCGTAGCACCTCTCCCAACATGACAGCCAAACCATAGACTGGCTGCATCTTCAGGAACCTGCCTGCTGCTGTCCTCCACGCCCCAGCCAGGAGCATTCAAAGGATGCAGCTGCACCATGTAGCCGGTGTAACCTGGTACATGTTGGCATTCTATGAAAATATCCTCAACATTACCTAACATCACTGGCCAACCGCATCTGTCTCTGACCTTTTGTTTTGTCATATTTTGACCAAAAAGTCCCTCGTGTGCAGGATGTATGACTCTATTGGTAAAGGAAACATGGTGTAATAAGGCGATCACCTATGAGTATGCAGCCTGAGTTTTCAGACATATCATGGAAAACTTGCCAGTATTCAGGCAGGTCTGTAGCAGTTGAATTCCATCCTTCTTGGATACCTTTTTGAGTAGAGTTGCTTCTGGGGCGTATTCTTCAGCTTGCTGCCATTCTTCCTGGGTGATTGCTGGTTGTATTGTTGCTCTAACGGCTTCTTGTCTCTCCAGTCACTGTGATTGAGGTGAACTTCCTTTTGTTCTCTCACTGGTAAACGAGACAATCTACAACTGTATTCCTTTTACTTGGGGTGTATATTTGTTGGCATTGTGTTGCATAATTTCCACCCTCCAAGGGCATATCCTTAAGGATGCAGATGACATACTCTTCAAGCTGACTATGTGGATTCATGGTTTATGATAGGTTCTAACAGCGATCGGTATCCCCCATGTTAAGGTTTTACAATGTTTCAAAGCTCCATAGATGCCTATGGCTTCTGTAAAATTGTGAAGTCCTGGATGTCCAAAGATGACTGGAGGTAGGTTGTACAGTAAGTGTCTGTCGTGGTTATGGGTCCTGGTGAGAGGCCCTCACGTAGTCCATCCGTGGAGTCAAGAGATGGTTCCAGGATTAACTTTATTAAACAGTATATACAGCTATGTACAAAGTTCCAGTTACTCTAGTGATAAACAATAGGAGACAGGGCTGGGGAGGGGGCACAGCTACGACCACCCACGGGCCAGCCTCACACTCTCAGGCTCTCTTCCAGCTCACTCAACAGAATGCTCACATACTCAAAGGTATCCCAACATTCCATCAGAGATGGCCAGCAGACAATTAGATACAGATAGATACAGACATATATTACAACATCCCTCCCATACATCTTTCCATGAAACACACCCACCACGACTCATACAAGGGATCAAACACTCTTCAAACAAGCTGGCAACAAAAGAACGGAACACCTTACCTCCAGGGCTGCCACACCTTGATACAGGGTCTGCCACACACTGGTACAGCTGAAACCCACACTGAAAAGACACTATATATGCGTTTACAAAGGAACCCGGGGGACGGGGAGGGTTGGGGTGAGAGACAGTGACCAACAGCGTGCGTCCTGACTTACCAAACAGGGGTGGTGCTACACACAGCTAGCGTGGCAGCGCAGGGTGCGGAACGTGTCCGTGCACCCTCCTCCTGAGCTGCCCTCTGCCTGACAACACCCACTTCAACACACAAATGGATCACCAGGTGGTACATTCAAAAAATGTACACTCAAAAAATCATGTGCAACATCCATACTACTCAACAACAGATCTACTGGGGTGGTGGTGCATCATATCAGATACACCACATGGAAGGGTAGCATGACACACTTCCTCCATCCCTCCAACCTTTACTTACCTGACACTCTGCGTGCCAGCACACACAATTACACCTCCTTACCGTTCACAAAACACAAAAAGACACATTGATAAAGACATGATAGGGCGAGTGCTCCTGGCAGCACCATAAATAATGACAAGTCAATAACCTTAACTATAACTTAGTCATGACATTGCCCCTTTTTTAACCATGAACATTTCTGGAAAAAAACGTACATTTAGACAACGCATAAAACTTGGGATCCATGGAATCAGATACCAAACGTCTACATTACAATGGTACTGTGGAAGAAGCAGTAGGTTAACAAATAACTTTTATTTGACATTTCTTGCATGCAAAAAAAAAAATAATGCCAACGTTAGCATTACAATCGTCAGCCGTGATAAATAATCTGGGCATACTCATGGACAACTGACTTTCACTGGAACCACAGGTCAGTGCTCTAGCAAATAAATACTTCTACCTCCTGAGACTACTCAACGACAAACCCTAGCTCGATCCCAGATGCGTCAGCGCCTTCCCACATTTTCCGGCCCTGGTGATAGGTTTGTTATGTTTTCCTCCTTGGCACCTCGCAGCACAATTCACAGGGTTCCTGGATATTGTGAACTTATCTTTCTGCTGTGATCTCCCTGATAGATTGGTGATCTAACAGTTTTATGGTCGGTGGTCTGCGGCTAGCTGGTACCTTGGAATTCTTAGGTCTTGGGAGAGGGGCATCTGAGCATTATAACTTAGGGTTTGGACTGATGCAGGTCGGAGGCTTGTGCCCTCCATCTCATGGCATAACTGTTCACTCATAACCATTATTTCTGGGTTACAAGTGCTAATAATATGAAACAATGAGAGGTTTATGAATCTCTGCGCGTTTGGCCTTTCTCACTGCTGCCCAGGCTACAACCTGACCCTGCATTCACACACGCATCTCTATGCTTGGCGCCCTGATCTACTGTCCTGGCTGCAGCGTGGCACCAGGCCTCAATTTCAAGATGGCTGCCATTTTCTAAGATGGTGTTCTATTCCTAATGCAATCTACACCCAATTACATACTAACCTACCCATAATGCAGCTCCTCACGACAACCCCCTCCCCTTATAACCTTCCCAAGCATATACAACACACTCTAAGGCCTCTGACGCATTCAGAACCTCTTGGGGGTCTGGGACGATCGTTCCTGCTTCCCAACACCTTTGTTGGGAAGACTGCTGATTTCCAATTCCGTAAGATGATTCTCTTGGCTGCCATTGAAGCCCTCAAAATCCATGTCACCTGTTGGTATGACAGCTCCTCCAGACTTGTGTCCTCACCCAAAATTAAAGTTCCAAAGTCATACTCTGTGTCCACATCAAGGACCGTGTTCATCACACTCGTCTCTTCGCTCCAGACTGATTTGACTCAATAGCAAGCCCATAACATATGCCCCAGAGTTCCCGCTGACCGGCCACATCCCAGCAGGCATCCGACAGGCTCAAACCTTGCTTGCACATCCATGCAGGAATCCAAAAAACCCTATTCAATAACTTCACCTGACGAGCCCTCACTACAATGTTAAATGATATGCAGGGAATATTCCTGCAAAGTGCCTACCATCTTGTTACCGTCATCTCATCTGGAAGGCGAGCCGACCAGGATTCCAGGAGTTTCATATTTCCCACTGAGCCACCACTCAGGAGTTTGTACATCGCAGAGGCCATGTGATCCTGACCTCCCTGACCTTTGTGTTCGTATGAGAGGCCTTGCTACAGGTGTTGTATCTTCAGCCACTGCAGGTCACTGTAGTGAAGGGGCCTGGGAAAGATTGCTTGGATGGAGGACGCAAGCCTATATACTATCCTGGCAAACTCCCTTAGGGACACCTGACCTTTGCTGAGAATCGCCATGATCTCTTTTCTGATGTCGTTGGTACTTGTAAGGGCAGGCTCAACGTCCATTTTACTGAGTCTATGACAAACCCCAGAAATTCCATCTTCTGGATGGGATTACTTCAGAGATTTTTCCCAATTCCC
This sequence comes from Ambystoma mexicanum, assembly GCF_040938575.1. Taxonomy (NCBI): domain Eukaryota; kingdom Metazoa; phylum Chordata; class Amphibia; order Caudata; family Ambystomatidae; genus Ambystoma; species Ambystoma mexicanum. Next base: position 1,044,654,646 of record NC_090930.1, on the reverse strand, counting down.
GACGAACTCGAGCTGCTCCAGTAGTTGTGTCATTTCTGCCACCTGCTCCCGTAGCAGTCAGGCATCATGTGCCATAATGCAGATGTCATCTAAATAGACTATCAACCTGAATCCATGCTGATGCAATTCTGTCACTACAGGCTTTAATAACTTGTTAAAACTCAAAGGCCCTGAGGACAGTCCAAATGGGAGGCAGATGAACTGCCATTTCGGTGCCTTCCAAAGGAATAGGAGGAAACGCTGGTGCGGCTCATACTCGGGAATCGCTAGATATGCATCTCTATGTGCGCTAGCCAATCCCCTGCTTGCATAATGTCTCGCAGGAGACAGCTGCCCTCCCTCTTGAAGTGTTGATAAACAAGGACAAATTTGAGGGCTCTGAGATTTATGACAGGCCTTGCTTTCTCCTTACTCTTCACCAGGAAGAGATTGTTCACAAAACCTTCCGCTTTGAAGTCGATCTGCCTGATGGTCCCTTTTTTTAGAAGCTTTGAGATTTCTTCTGACACAAGATCTTGGTCCTGCCTGGAGAGTACCAACGGTCTGGGAAGTTCCGTCTGCTCGGGCTCTGCGTAAAAATCTAGTTGGAAGCCCCGAACTGCAGCTAGCACCAAGGCATCCCGGGTGATCCCTTACCATGCTTGCAAGCGCGCAGCTAACCTGCCTTCAATCATGGGAAGCACACCGCTGGCTTTTTCTTCCGGAGCATGCATTCTCACCTGTGTTATTGCCATGGCCTCCATTAGTGCCTCTCCAACCACAGCCGCTGCCTCTGCTGGGGAAGAAGGGGGTTGGTCTTCTACTATCCTGCGTGCACCAGGATCCAGGATACGAGGCCCTTTCTCCTGCACGGCCGGTGGAGCGCCCTTTTCTTTGCCAGCCAAGCCAAATACTCCAGAGACGTAACAACACTTGTGCCTTATCCAAAGTGGCGAAAGTCTTCACAAATTTCGTCACATCTTTAATAAACGCGTCTCTGAAGAGGCATCCTTTTGGAGATGCGACCACCTCTGAGGACGCTTATTTCCCTAATTTTCAGTTCATTTTTACCAAAATCAAACAGTGTCTCTCCGCCGCCAGTGCGGAGTTGGTGTTCCCTATAAAGGATGCTGCTCTCTGCTCCCCTCCTGCTACCACCTGCGGACGCCCTTCACTCTGAATCGCTCAGAGTTTACTGCGAGCCTCCTTCGACAGCGGTGTCTTTAACTGCTTACTCAAGTAGGTCGCCACCTCCTTGGATGGCTCCCATTGCGCTGATCTGGGATGTACCAGCAGATCAGGGTTGAATTCTCCCTCTGAATGCTTCGATGGACTTCTGTCCCTCTTCTGCTTGCCTGCAGCTTTCTTGTGCTCCCTCTCGCACTCCAAAGAGAAATCTGAGACCTCAGACTCCTCTTATTTGGTTTAGCCGGGTGTACTATTGCCATCATCACCCTTTTGCTCTTCCTCCGGGTCAGAGGGTACATCCCTGCGTGGTTTGTTGACCATAGCAGCTTTTTTTTTTTGATGGGCCGAGGGTACCCGGGGGGTCAAGGCTTTCTTAGCCACAAAGGTCTTGCGTTTATTGGCGCAGTCTTCCCCCTGATCACCTCTGTCCTTGATTGTCTTTAGTGAGGGACGGAAAGCCCTGGCGCCTTGGGAGAAGGAGAACCAGTCCTGCAGGAGGTGAGCTTTGCCTGCGATAGGCTCCAATTCCGCCCAAAGCGTGGTTTGCAGCATTTGTGCCTGGTCTGCAGACAACCAGTGCGAGACTGATGGCCCTGCTCACAGAGACTCCGAGCCAGAGGACAAGTCTCTCCCATACTCTATCTTATGACCTGAACTGGATCTTCTCAGGGTCAGTGGAGCACTTCTTGGCTGCTACCAATGTTTGTGCCAGCTAAAAGTCAATCAGGTTTCTTGGGCCTGCCCCGTCTGCTTGCTGCCTTCACTCTATCTCTGACGTGCCGCTGTTTGTGGCTGTGGGACTGCGAATGCTCAATCAGTAAGCTGCTGAGCAGCGTGGAGCTTGCAGGCTGTCTCTGCGTGTCAGAATGCTGCTTGTGAATGGCAGTTATGCATGCAATCACGGAGCAACTGATTGTGCTCTACCTCTTGTTGCACAGACCTCAGGAGAGCCTGGATGCCGGCCACTGGAACTTCACCATTGTGTCCGACGCCGACCGCTCTGCAACACAGCTATGCGCTGTCAAATACAAGCGCGCATTTCGTTCCCAAGCAGGGAGCCGCTGTGAAGTAATGCTTGTGTTTGCCCTGCCAAGGGGGAGTCTGCTCACTGCCAGCAATGTTTATTAATATATAATTGCACCACTCTAACTAGAGCAAATATAACGAATATAGTGACACAATGATACACAAAAATTTACTCATTTTGCCTGGTGCTGGAGCAGGAAAGAAAGATGAAGAAAATGGAGGGCCCCAGAGATTTACATGGGAAGACATGCCCGGATTGTAGGGACAGGGACAGGAATTGGAGCATTCGACTTTTGATGTTTAAAGACTGTCCTTTATGAAGGAAGTGCTTTTTCTGATAATGTTTAAACTTGTTGGTTTTGCTGCTCGAGTGCTGAATAAAGAGAGCAAGCATAATACGTGCCTCCTTCTCTTAAATTAGAATGTGCGTTAGAATAGGATAGACAAGTGTTTAGACTTGATAAAGGGGGGAAACATGGCCGTGTTGGCCCTTTTAATGTCCCGATGAATCTACTTTGCACTTGATCATCAAATAATAAACACAATTGATTATGTATTACTTTACATACATTTATTTGGTAACTCTACTGGCCAACTTAGATACAAAAACATGGTAATTTTCTGCCTTGATTAATTCATTTTCTAATTATTTGGGATACTAAAATTGATGCATAATATAGATTTATTCCGATCTCACTCAGTCTGTACGTATTCATTTAAAGTATATAAAGGGCTTTTTAAAAAATGCATTTCTATTTCACTATACTATTGACACTACATGTAAATCCAGTCTTAAATCCTACATCACGCAGGCATCAAAACCTCATATTGTGCGGTAGGTAAAATCTTCCTTTATTTACTAATTCCTATACCCTTCATCTCCCTTCTGCTCTGAATTGAGTGCACTTTTCCAGGGGTGTCCTTGATCGAGGGTTGGGGGCGCGTCTTGTGTGATGAGTTGCGTGTGTAATGGGACCCGGTTCAATCTATATATCTATATATCTAGATTTTCCTATAGCGCCACTAACCCGTAGGCCTCAGGGCACTCACAAAGAGTCACATGAAGAGACAATGGTATAGGCCTAAGAAAAGAGCAGAGAAACACCCCAAGAAACGCCCCAAGACAAGCCAAGATACTAGGAAGGAAAAGGGTTATAAACGAGGCTTGTTTAGGGAGTAGATGAAGAAAATAAAATCAATAAGCCGTGTCCAGCATCAAACAAAAAGGTTTTCAAGTGCTTCTTAAAGAGGGCTGCTGAGTCACTGTCTACAAGGTGTTTCAGGAGGTCATTCCATAAGGAAGGAGCCCAAAAGTAGAAACTGGCACCACCAATTTTCTTGAGGGTAGAGCGTGGTTGGATCAGACGGATAGTGTCATTGGAGCGCAAGTACGTCTTTTTTTGTTTTTTTTATATTTTATTTTTGTTGGCAGAGGCATACAGCAAGCCCATACATCGGGGCAATCATTTACATTCGATATGCACATAGAATAACACAGTGACTGCAAGAATATCATTATACCAGGTAAAGTGCCAATAAGAAGAAAAATCATAATGCACCACTTCACAGAAACAACACACTACAGCACCAGGGAAGAGCCACTCTCAGATATGCATTCCTCCTGGATAACTGTTGAATGCAGTCCATATGTTCTTGGAGTGTGAGTGAGTAGGAAGCATATCAAGGTATTCCTCCTCGCAGATCCGGGACCACGTAAGCAAGTTCAACCATTTCTGAAATGTGGAGGGAGAGGGATTCTTCCAGTTTTGAAGTATGCATTTCTTGGCCACCATACAACTTATATTTAGAAATGTAGCGATGCACTTAGTATTCTTGGCTTTCCACACCCCAAACAGCATACCCAGGGGGTCTGGGTCAATGACACTTTCAATGATCTGCGACAATGTCGCTAGTATTCTCTCCCAGAATTCCCCCAGTTTATGGCATGTCCAGAACATGTGTAGGTGATCCGCTCTCTCCATCTTACAGCGGGGGCAGGAATGCTAGCCAGTATGAGCACATTTGGAGATCCTGAGAGGGGTGTAATACAGCCTATTCAACAGTTTAAATTGCATGGCGCGGTAGCGGAAGTTGAGGGAGACTCTGTTGGTGTGTGAGCACATTTTCTCCCATAGGTGCTCGGAGACCCCAAGGCCCAGCTCCTCTGCCCATTCGTCACGTGCCCTGGAGGGCTGAGCTGGGGCGCTCGCCAGTAATAACTTATATAATGAGGAGACAACGCCACGGGCACCTACCGAGTTAGCGATGTATGCAATCCCTAGGGAGTCGGGGAAGTTGGGCCATGCGGCGCCGAAGGTAACACGGAGCCAGCGCAAGTACGTCTGAAAGATTTCTTCCTAATCCTGGTAATCAGGTAGGATAGGGCTTCATCATGAAGGCACTTAAACACTGTGACTAGGCCCCTGTGCTGTAGTCTGTGTTGAATGGGCAGCCAGTGTAAGCTCCTTCTGGATTCCGTGACGTGTGCTTTACGTTTAAGACCACACACGGCACGTACAGCTCTATTCTGGATTACTTGCAGTGTTTTTATATTAGTCTGTGAAAGGGCCTATTAAAAGACTGTTGCAGTAATCTAACTTGCAATTTATGATGGCGGCTGCTATCATAGCAAGATTTACATCAGACAAAAAAAGAACAGATGTGCCAAAGTAACTGTGTATAGTAACAGTAGGATGATTTGAGGTAACTGACCTGATGATTAAAAGGTAGTTGTGGGTAAAATAAAAACACCCAGAGTCTTGGCAGGTTTGGAAACAGGGATGACGTTTTGGGAAATAATACATTTGTCATAACTGGAATCAAGGAAAAGGGTGTTGCTTAGGTACTTTCCTAGTGTTTGATGAACCCGTGAAGATGACAGGTTTGTAACCTTTTTGAACGAGGAGAGCTGGGACACAGCTCTTGGGGTCAGGGGTGGGGAGGAGGTTGGAATGGCCTCACATTTGGAGGAGTGTCTGTTGGTCTCCTCTATCCAAACCTGGATTGGGTGATGAACTTAGCCTTTTCTGAAATAAATGAGGTTCCATTGCAGTGGGTATTGTGTAAGATAAATAGCGGATGGAAATTTATTTGGCAAACTTACGGGTCGATTCATGGAAATAATGTGCGCTGAAATTTTCGGCGCAAGCGTGCGAAAGCGTGCGAATCGCAGTGCCAGTGCGAAAATCGCAGCGAAACCCGCGCACAGCGATTCATGGAAGTCCGTGCGCAAGGAAATTCCAGGATGTGCGCCAAAATACTGCGTGGCGCACCCTGGCGCAAACGTCTTCAAACCGCGTGCGCTAAGCGCACAGCGAAAGCGCACATAGCGCGGCGCACACAACAAAAGTAGGCATAACATGGGGCGTGACACGCGGAATGGGGAACAACACGTGAAAATGTGGGCGTCACGGGGGAAGTACAAGAAGCAAGTGCACGGAACGCCCACACGCTTGCCTACAACACGTATTCATGGAATCGAATAGGGCAAACCAGCGCACGGGCAAAGACACGCACAGGCCTAAACACGTCCGCCACACGAAGGCAGGCGGTAGCCTCCCTGCGCATAAAAGAAATGTGCGCCAAAATGTGCGCTAACAAAAAGGACGTATATACAGCCATGATGAATGTCCCATACTGTGGCCCTCTAGGACAAATGACGTGCAAAGGGGTACTTGACAAACACTGACACCCGCTGTGTGAAAAATAGCGTGTGCATGTATTTCGGGGGTGCGCGGGAAGTTTCACATGCGATAGGCCTTGGGCGAGCGGGGTACGTGTATTTTTGGGGTTCGCATGAAGTTTCACACGCGATAGGCCTTGGGCGAGCGGGGTACATGTATTTCAGGGGTTCGCGTGAAGTTTCACAAGCGATTGGCATTGGGAGAATGGGGTATGTGTAAATCTGGGGTGCGTGGGAAGTTTCACAAGCGATTGGCCTCGGTACGTGTATTTCAGGGGTGCGCGGGAAGTTTCACACGCGATTTTGCTGTCAGAGCAGGGAACGTGTATTTCGGGGGTGCGCGGGGAGTCCTACACATGAATCGGCAGTGTGGGTCCCCCCAGGTATCCCCTCTACCCCCTCCACGACCCCTGCAGACAGCCCACACCACAGGGGACTACCCTGCAACCCTGGTCATTTCCCGTAGGCAGCCCATCCACCATGGGCATGCCCCCCAGCCAAGGCACATGTCACCTTGCAATATGATCAACAACTCATGTCCTCCTGCACCCCCACCCCCCAGCAGTGCAGGGCCACCTGCCAGAAGGCCCCCACTCATGTCCCACTCATGTCCCCCAGCACCCCCACCCCCCAGCAGTCAGGAGCACCTGCCAGCAGGCCCCCACTCATGTCCCCCAGCACCCCCAGCAGTCAGGGGCACCTGCCAGCAGGCCCCACTCATGTCCTCTTGCACCCCCACCCCCAGCAGTCAGGGGCCCCTGCCAGTAGGCCCCCACTCATGTCCCACTCATGTGCCCCTGCACCCCCACCCCCTAGCAGTGCAGGGCACCTGCCAGCAGGCCCCCACTCATGTCCCCCAGCACCCTCACCCCCCAGCAGTCAGGGGCACCTGCCAGCAGGCCCCCACTCATGCCCCCCAGCACCCCCACCCCCCAGCAGTGCAGGGCACCTGCCAGCAGGCCCCCACTCATGTCCCCCTGCACCCCACCCCCCAGCAGTCAGGGGCACCTGCCAGCAGGCCCCCACTCATGTCCCACTCATGTGCCCCTGCACCCCCACCCCCTAGCAGTGCAGGGCACCTGCCAGCAGGCCCCCACTCATGTCCCCCAGCACCCTCACCCCCCAGCAGTCAGGGGCACCTGCCAGCAGGCCCCCACTTATGTCCCCCAGCACCCCCACCCCCCAGCAGTCAGGGGCACCTGCCAGCAGGCCCCCACTCATGGCCCCTTGCACCCCCCACCCCCCAGCAGTCAGTGGCCCCTGCCAGCAGGCCCCCACTCATGTCCCACTCATGTCCCCCTGCACCCCCACCCCCCAGCAGTGCAGGGCACCTGCCAGCAGGCCCCCACTTTTGTCCCACTTATGTCCCCCTGCACCCCCACCCCCCAGCAGTCAGGGGCACCTGCCAGCAGGCCCCCACTCATGTCCCACTCATGTCCCCCTGCACCCCCACCCCCAGCAGTGCAGGGCACATGCCAGCAGGCCCCCACTCATGTCCCCCAGCACCCCCACCCCCCAGCAGTCAGGGGCACCTGCCAGCAGGCCCCACTCATGTCCCCCAGCGCCCCACCCCCCAGCAGTCAGGGGCACCTGCCAGCAGGCCCCCACTCATGTCCCCTTGCACCCCCACCCCCAGCAGTCAGGGTCCCCTGCCAGCAGGCCCCCACTCATGTCCCCGAGCACCCCCACCCCCCAGCAGGCCCCCACTCATGTCCCACTCATGTCACCCTGCACCCCCACCCCCCAGCAGTCAGGGGCACCTGCCAGAAGGCCCCCACTCATGTCCCCCTGCACCCCCACCCCCCAGCAGTGCAGGGGCACCTGCCATCAGGCCGCCACTCATGTCCCCCAGCACCCCCACCCCCAGCAGTCAGGGGTACCTGCCAGCAGGCCCCCACTCATGTCCCCTTGCAGCCCCACCCCCCAGCAGTCAGGGGCCCCTACCAGCAGGCCCCCACTCATGTCCCACTTATGTCCCCCAGCACCCCCACCCCCCAGCAGTGCAGGGCACCTGACAGCAGGCCCCCACTCATGTCCCCCTGCACCCCCACCCCCCAGCAGTCAGGGGCCCCTGCCAGCAGGCCCCCACTCATGTCCCACTCATGTCCCCCAGCACCCCCACCCCCCAGCAGTCAGGGGCACCTGCTAGCAGGCCCCCACTCATGTCCCCCTGCACCCCCACCCCCCAGCAGTGAAATGGCGATTCCATGACACAAACCAAAAGTCAACTATGTACATCAACACATGTCCGCCACACGAAGGCAGGCGGTAGCGTCCCTGCGCATTAAAAAAATGTGCGCTATCAAAAATCACGTATATACAACTCTGATGAATTTCCCATACTGTGGCCCTCTAGGACAAATGACGTGCAAAGGGGTACGCGACAAACACGGACACCCGCTGTGTCAACAATAGCGTGTATTTTGTGGTTGCGTAGGAAGTTTCACACGCAATTGTGCCTGGGCGAGCAGGGTACGTGTACTTCAGGGGCTCGCGGGAAGTTGGGCTCGCGTGAAGTTTTACACGTGATTGGGCCTGTGCGAGCGGGGTACGTGTAAATCTGGGGTGGGCAGGGAAGTACAGGAGGCAAATGTGCGGAACGCCCACACGCACGCACCAAAAAAGACGCGCTAATCCGGAAACACGTATGCCAGCAGGAAGCAGGTGTACGTGGACCCGCGCAGCATAAAAGTGCCCGCAAACAACAAGCAAGCTCAGACACCAGGATGAACATACCGTTCCTAGCAGCAGTGGTCGTGGGATACCGCAGGAGGAAGAGGATAGTCAGGCCCACAATGTTCACACCCAGAACCAGCCTTTTTGGCATGCCTGATGACCAGGTGTATGGGAGGTACAGGTTTCCACCTCACATAATACTCGACCTGGTCAGTGAGTGGGAGGATGACCTCACATCACCCACCCTCTGCTCCCAAGCACTCAGCCCCCTGGAGAAGGTCTTCAATGTACTGCACTTTTTGGCCACCGGATCATTTCAGCGGACAAGTGCCATAGTGGGGGGGGTCACAGGCCACGCAGTCACGCTGCCTACACCAGGTCTTGGCCATCATGACCGCACGCCCATCAGTGCGTAGGCACATATACCTGTCCAGAACACCTGCAGAAAGGCAGGCTGTCGTCCAGGATTTCTACAGGGTGGCACAATTCCCCAAAGTCCTAGGTTCAATTGATTGCACCCATGTGGCCCTACGTCCCCCCAGGGCATCAGAGCACATCTATAGAAACCGCAAGCACTGGCATTCCATCAACGTGCAGGTAGTATGTGATGCCAAGGGAATCATCACCTCAGTATATGCCAACTATCCAGGGTCCACCCACGACAGTTTCATTTACAGAATGTCAACCCTAAACCGGGACCTATAAGCTGGGAGGAATGGCGATACATGGCTGCTTGGTGAGTATAAATGCCACAGCACATGCATGCATGCCAGATACTGAGTAATGTCACAACCCCACTAATAATACCCATCACCACCTCCCCAGGGGACATGCCTACCCTCTGAGCACCCACATGATGACGCCAATTCGGAACCCCACCACGCCACCCGAGGTAAGATACAACACAGCCCATATTGCAACCCGGGGCATAGTGGAGCGCACATTCGGAGTGCTCAAGTCACGCTTTCGCTCCCTTGACCGTTCTGGTGGGCAGCTGTTATATGCTCCCCCAGTAGTGTGCAGGATCATAGTGGCAGCATGTGTCCTGCACAACGTTGCAACACGGGGCCTGCCGGTGGACATGGTGGTGCCCCCACATCCCCAACCACATGCACGCCCGCTGCGCATGGGAGGGGAAAGGGCACGGGGTGAGGCAGCCCGAACACAGCTGGTGGCTATTTACTTCACTTAGAATCACACCCCTGTGGAGTGCACACAGCCCTGCCACATACCAGCTGACCATCAATGATGATGACATGAGGGACAGTCAACTGTCACAACCATACCATCCTGAGATTGGTCACCTGGAAGTGCCACAATGTGTGCATCCCTACCTACAGAAACATCACCAATGCTGTGTTATCAAAAGACACATATGCTGCTAAATGCATAAGAACAGTGCCATGTCACCCAACCCCTCCCCAGCACCGTCACCCAACACACTATGGCATGTCATGCTATGTGAGAGCAAACAAAGCAATCCCAAAAACCTGACACAAGTGTCACAAAGTACAGTGTCCCTAATGGAAACTGGCCACACACAATATGCTCCTAGTAATGTTGAACTAACAACACACATGACCAAATACTTACCAACTAAACAATGCATCTAGACAGGTTCAACCAGTTCTAAAACATGACAGTACTAAGTTAAAGTAGTCGTAGTCATACAACCTGAATATGCCCCCTTCAAACTGTAGTCTTGCAGCCTTCAAAACTGGTCTGTGTACTGCATACAACATGAACTCCATCTCCGAAGTAGACGGCCTTGTGAAGACATGAGGAATGAACCTGCAAATTCAGAGGGAGACATGGAAGCAAAATCATACATTAATACACCATGCAGTGTACAATACAACAACAATATACACAAGGAATGTCTACACAGTATTGACTACAGACTGCCCACACAGTTCATGGGAGCCCAACGTCACTGTGTACATCACTGTCACTTGGTCACACCCTTTGCAAGCCCATGGAAACGGGAAGCAGGAGGGGTGTGTGTCTCACGAACCCAAGCATCTAACCCAAACTCAGGACAAGCCTGCATGTGCCCAGCCGGAATCCAGTGGATGCCCACGGGAGCCGCACAAGGCAACACACTGTCAACATTTTTTTAAAAAATCAAAAATGGCCATGTGGGGTCTGGGGGGCACCCAGGAGGTCTGAGGACAGGGTGCGCACCAACAGCCACCTGTGTGGATGTTGGGAAAAAAAAACACCTCCATGGGCTATGCCAATGTGGAAGAACTGCTGCCGTCGCTCTCATGACCCTCTGCTGCTGCATCAGGAGGTGGTGGTGCTATGGGAGGCAGCCCACGCAAATCCCTGGTATGGTCCTCCATGGCAGCAAGCATGCGGGTGTGGAAGGTCTCGTTCTGGAGGATTATAGTGCAGAGATCCCCATGCAGCACCTGGCGTGATGCCCGGATCTCCTCCCGAGTTGCCCCCATCTGAGCTGAGAGCGTACTTGTGAGGTGCTCCAGCCGCTGTTCTTCCCTAAAATTAGCGGAGGTCTCAAGCTCAAGAAGAGTCTGCCTGAGGTTATGGAGTTCTTCACTCAGGGCTTCCCTGTGGGCCTGGGACTCTATTGAGATGGATTGGCGCAGAGTCTCCAGTGCCGCCCGTCGGTCCCTGTTGGACGCCAACATGTCTTCCCTGTGTGATTGGCTAAAGGAGTCTGTTGCCTGCTGTAGTTGCTCCATCTGCCTTTCAGGGGGGATAATGGAAGTGGCCACCCTCTCCATTGCCTGAGCCATCATTTCAATTGATGCTGCCTGTTGGGTTGCCATAGCGTACATGGAGTTCTCCCATACGCTATTGCCTGGCGGCGTACAGCCACCGCGTCGACGGACACCACACCTGTTTGGGGCAAGGCGATGTGCACCTTGCTGTGCTGGCACTGCCTGAGGCTGCAGGACTGCATTCCCCCTCTGATCTGCCGGCCCAGGAACAGGATCAGATGCTGTGGAGTGTGACCCTGCATCTGTAACCGCCAAAGGCGCCTCTACCAACACTGAGATCCCCATAGAGGGATCTACCCCTGGTGCAGGTGGGTTGGACAGAACAGAATCCCTGCCAGAAACACTTACCTGTGACGGCACATAGGTCTCATCATCCGAATCAGCACCTGAATAGAGGTCTGGGGAGGTGCACCCAGAGACACCCCTGGAAAGTGTGGTCTGCAGGAGGATTGGGTTCTCACCCACCACCACACCACGTCCCCCGCTGGTGCCCGGTCGTGCCTGCGATTCCTCCTGGGTCTGCACCATCTCCTCATCCTCAACAGCATCAACTGCGTCATCCCCTGCAAAAACATGAAAGAGAAAAAATGGGAACAGGCATTAGCACCATAGCACACAAATAGGCCTGTCAAGCTACAGAACCAGTACATGATTCACACATGTCCCACATGACTATAACCATCCCATGCCTGCACTGTCACTGAGTAGTAAGGGAAGGCAAAAGGCAGACACTGATGACACCAATATGGGAGAGCAACACATTTGCTGCATGCTTGGTAGCACTGCCATCACACATTGGCCTGTGAGTGGCATATCCAATACACATACATGACACATGGCAGCACCCAGATGGCATTTAGCATAGCCATGGTACATTTGACAAGTATAGCCATATGTCAGTGATTGAGTACTGTCACCCATCCATGTGAGATGGACATGATGACATGAAAAATGCTGCATACTGTGACTACGTACACATGTGCCACTCACTGCAACACATGCAAGGTACAAGAATACAGTAATAGTTGTCTGATCTATTTTTCGTCACATTGACATCACAGGAAACATCTGTCATTTTCCACATGCAAATAGGCACTCATCTAAACATTTGTGGTGGACAATACTCCATCAGCCTGAATGGTCTCATTGTGTACATAACCAGGTAAATCATTGCCCCAGTGTGGCCAGTAAACAATGACCGAAGCATATCACATATGTCACAATATGGTTGATAAATGTCTAGCAAAAAAGGGGAGAGTGGAAAATATTATCCTGAAGGCACACTTACAAATTCTGACCAATGTAGTTTGAAGATGGCAGTACAAGGTCGACTGCACAATTGTGGACCTAATAGGATACTGTGGGCAAAAGGGATGCAGTCATAGCCAAATACAAGGCACGTGATCCCATATGAGGAAAGAAATGGGTGACCCATAACACTCTGTAGTAAACACCCTAACCTGGCACTCAATCAGAACCCGTCACCCAAAATACATACACATGCACTACACACACACGCATGGGCACTCACCGGACAATGCTTCGTAATCAGGTAGTTCTCCCACACCTCGAATCTGTTCCTCTGTGACGAAGGTCCCAGCAACAGACTCATGTTCAGTGAGTTTGTTGTCCTCTTGTGGAGACCCACCGCCAGTCACCAGAGTAGCGGCATGATTTGAGGCCATCTTCTTCTTTGCTCTGCGTTTCAGGTCGTTCCACCGCTTGTAGCAATCACCAACTGAGCGCCTCACAAATCCAAGGGCACTTATGCGGTCTGCGATGATCTGCCAGTGTGCCTGACGTTGACCAGGTGTGGTCTTGCACCCTGCAGTCAACAGCATTTCGTGGCTATGTGCCGACACATAGCCCACAAGTGCATCAAGTTCCGAATCATTGAAGCAAGGCTTCCTTGAGGTACCAGAGTGTGTAGCCGTGCCTGGGTTCTCAGCCTGTTGTGCCAGAGCACCCTTCTTCCTCTTTTTAGAAGGTGGAGCGGAGCCAGAGTGGCTAACGCTGCTCTGGTCAGTAGGGGCAGAAACACCGGTGGACTGGGTAGTTGGAGTGTGCAAATGCACAATGACCATAGGACTTGGTGCAGGCATTGTCTGAAGTGTGATGTTGGCAGGGGGAACATCAGTATGATGGATCAGGACCGACACTGTCCTGGCTGGGAGAGTCAGAGCTGGGGTGGATGGAGCTGCAGCTGCCCCTGCAGCCTCCCCACCCTGCCTACTTGGGGCAGCAGATGACATAGCTGCCCCAGATCCACGTGGCTTGGTGCCAATAACTTGCACCGCCACACGTGGCTTAGACTTGCTGACCTGGAAGTCAGCCAGGGAGTCATCCTGTGCCAGGTCAGGTGCCACAATGGCCTGGTCCAACAAGGGCTGAGCTGGGATGTTCTCAGCCACGTTTCCCTCAACCAGGGGGGGGCATGGGTGTCCCTGATTGGTCCTCCACACATGGGGGCATAGGGGCACCCTGCAAATCCCAGCCACGTCCCCTACCGCGCCCACCACGTCCACCTCTTGAAGGTCGGCCACCTTTGCCTCCCTTACCGCTTGTTCGCCTCCCAACCATGGCACTGATGTTGTTGTGCGTATGGGAGGAGCATTAAACTATTGTCCTGGGCAATTGGGGGTCAAAGGGGTAGGGTACTAGATGGAATTCGTACCCTAGTGCTCTAACAAGGCTGTCTGTGACCCCTGAGGGGAGATGACGGGTCACGCAACGCACAGCCCAAAAAAATAAATAAACGTGCACGCAACCCCTCGTAGACCACGTGCGTGGAAAAATGAACCCGCACTACGCTGTGGCATGAACCCGCACTACGCTGTGGCACCCAGAAACACAAAAATAAGCGTACGCGTAATACACGCAGCCAACAATGACCTCTGAAGGGGAGTGCGACACACGGGGCAAGCACAGTTGCTAAGTATGTGCGGAACTCACCGTCTGCCTGGAATAAGAACGTGAAAAATACGCGCGTGTGTGCGTTGGCAACACCCCCGCCAAAAGAAGAATTGTACGCTGTCTGAGGAGACAGGACAAAAGGAGAAGTGAACACTGTTTGAGGAAACAGGCCCAAAAAAAGTAGAAAAATGAAAGCTGTCAGAGGTAACCGGGTGTACGAACTTGAAACGCTGTGAAGTAATCGCGTGTGAACCGACAAGAAGTACAGAATTCACCCACTCGCTCTCCACAAAAAGCACGTACAAGAAAATGGCGTTCTACATGTACCTTTTAAACCGGCCCATACATACACGTCACTTACGCGTGTACGCGTCCTTTCCTCCAATTACACGCGCTGACACTCGGACGTGCATCTTTTCCACGTGTGCTCTGTCATCACGTGCTATGAGGGAAACACCTGCGCGTGTCACGTCACAGACACGCTTCCGCGCTAAGGGGCTTTGATCCAATGAAATCGCGTACGTGCGCTGACGCACTTATGTGCTTAGGGCCTTTCCTCGAATTACACGCTGACGTGCAAGATTTTCACGTGCCAAATCACTCCGTATCAAGCTGGCCACGCGTTCACACACGGCATACCACGCTGCTGCCCAGAAGGCCGAATTACTGCCCCCCAGAGCCCCGAGCACGCTCCCACCTGCCATCTGCTGCTGCCTGATTGCCTGCTGCCCACGTGCCCAGCCATTTGCTGCCTGCACGTCAGCCAGGGGTGCTGTTGCTGTGACCACCCCTGCTGGAACTGAAGACTCCCGACTGCTATTCCATCGCTCCACAGCCCAGCCCCAGGACCCAGTTGCCCACCCACACCTGCCTCTGGGGTTGCCATGTTGGGCACTACACCATCTGGCACCACTGGCAACCCCCAGCCAGAGAGGCAGAGGGGCACCAGCTTCACTGCCACTGAAGTTGGTGTCCTGGTGGAGCAAGTCCTGGGGCAGTATGATGCCCTCTTCAGAAGTTTGCGCGCCGACAAGGAAGGACGGACTCGGATCTGGATGGACATCGTGACTGGCATCAACGCAGAGGGGGTGGCAGTCCGCGACTTCCAACATGTCAAGAAGTGCTGGGAGGACTTCAGGTCCAGGACCCTCAACAAGGCCCGGCGCCTCTTGAAGGCAGCGGATGCTAAGGGGCGCCGGGGCCACCTGTCGGAACATCAGATGAGGGTCCTGGAACGCATATGCCCAGCGCTCCATGTCCAGGTCCTTGAGAGGCAGGCCCGTCTGGAGTCGAGCGTTAAGTGTACATGCATACTGATTGGAAGCTGTGCGTGTGGTGGTGTGCCAGTAGTGTGCAGGTTGTACATGTGGTTTTGTAGGGCCATGTATGGATGTGTATGTACAGGGCTGTGAGGCTGACACATGCAAGTCCTTTCATGTGTGAGACACATGGATGGTGTATGTGTGGGTAAGCATGCAGGCCACATTAACTGTGTTGTGCCCTCTGGTCGCCCATTGACCACAGTAATCATGTTGTGCCCTTTGGTCGCTCATTGACCACAGTAATTGTGTTGTGCCCCCTGGTCGCTCATTGACCACAGTAACTGTGTTGTGCCCTCTGGTCGCTCATTGACCACAGTAATCATGTTGTGCCCTTTGGTCGCTCATTGACCACAGTAATTGTGTTGTGCCCTTTGGTCGCTCATAGACTATAGCAATTGTGTTGCCCATGGTCATATATTCACCACACTGCCATCTGTACGAGCCCTATGATTACTGCAACTTAACACTATGTGCCTGACCTCATTTTCTAGATAACAACATAGCAGACTTAGCAGTTACTTTGCCTGCACTACACCATAACTAAAACTCTAGCCATCTATCCAGACACAGGACGCTTACACATTACACAATGCTCCTTATACTATCCTACCTAGTATACCTGGCCTCCTCACTCGCCCCATGGGAACATCTCACCATGTCGCCTCTTATAGCAACTACAATACAACACTCCACTACACAATATAACATAGCTGACAGAAACCTAAGATTACGAGCAAGACTACCCAGAATCTTTGATCCGCTCATCAAATACGAAACTAACACTACTCGAACCAAAAAAGAACCTACTCGCAAACCATTCACCCATAACCACGTTAAGCTCAACAACTACCAAACTAATAAAGAAACAATTGCCACTCCCAATGCTGCAAAAAATACTGCTACACATCTTAACCGCACACCTAAACTCAAAGGATCCTTAATAAACGCTAGATCCTTAGTCGCCCACGCCATAGAAATATCGGAAGTTATCCTGACAGAAGATTACGACTTCCTAGCCATTACAGAAACTTGGCTACATGAGACATCAGGCCCAGCACTATCCCTAGCTGTGCCCAATAATTACACTATCCTCAGATCAGATAGGTGCGGAGCTCGAGGTGGAGGACTAGCCATCATCGTCAAAACTAAACTCCAGATGAGACTCACCCCCTCACCAACCATTGAATCTTGTGAGATAATGTCCACCAAGACACCTACAGCTAACTCACAAACCCTTAACATTCATTTGATATACAGACCTCCAGGTCCAATCAAGAATTTCATAGAAGACTTAACTACCATCCTATCAGAAAACCTTAAAGATACTACTCAATCAATATTACTAGGCGACCTCAATATTGGCTTCAATGATATCAACGACTTACAAGCCACAGCAGCCTCCAACACCCTAACAGAACTGGGCTACACACAAAGAGTGCTTGAGCCCACCCATATCAAAGGGAGAACCCTTGATTGGATTGCTGACCACAATTGCAATATAGCCACTCTCACCATCTCACCCCAAATCTGGTCAGATCACCATCTAATCTCATTCTCCTTGGACACTGCCACCCCCAAACTGCAACAACCATGTGCACCTCCTGCACTTACCAGAAATAAAAAAAACATGACACTAGACAAACTACTCCCCGGCATCATGCCCACTTTGGTCGCTCTACCTGACAACCTTAACCCTAACAGCCTAGTGGAAGAATTTAACAATATCATGAACAAAACTCTTGACAACATCGCACCACTCAAGCTCAGAAACAGCAAGCCAAAGAACCACCTGAACAACTGGTTCACCCCTCTCTTAAAAAATCTGAGATTAGAAAAAAGGAAATGGGAAAATACATGGAAAATTAACCCCAGCCCAGAAAATAAACTGAAACTAGCTAAAATCTCTTCTCATTACAAAAAAGAAATCATCTTAGCTAAACAAGAGACCTACAATAACAGAATCACACAAGCCAAATCAAGTACTAAAGAACTGTTCGCCATACTCAGAGAACTGGAAAACCCAATAACACCTCAAGACAACTGTCTTAAAGATAAAAAGTGGTGCTCCGAAATCCAGCAAGCCCTCTCTAACAAAGTCCGAAACCTCCAAAAGAAAATAGAACTAAAACGTGAGACCCTAGCACCCAACATATTACCGCCTATCAAGACACTTCCTAACTCCAAACCCACTACGCAATTCCACTTCTCCAAAGTCTCCATACTAGAAGTAGAGAAAGTAATACTCGGTCTAAAACCGTCCAACTGCAAAGGAGACTTATGTCCAGCACAACTCATCAAAGATGCCGCACGAGATCTAGCACCATTTATCACCAAGTTAATTAATGCCTCCTTTACCACAGGCATTATCCCCAGTAACTTAAAAGAGTCCTGGGTGCTCCCACTCTTAAAAAAGGCTACTCTAGACCCCACCATACCCACTAACTATAGACCTATTACTACGGTACCATTCCTTCTGAAGATACTGGATAAAGTGGCATATATACAAATCCAGAGTTTCCTGGAACAAAACCAACTACTAGGCTCCCGACAATCTGGCTTCCGCCCTCTCCACGGCACAGAAACTGCATTGATTGACCTGAAAGCCCAAATAGACAAAGTAAGAGACTCTGGAAAACCAGCACTCCTCCTGCTACTAGACCTATCGGCCGCTTTTGATTTAGTGGACCATAAAGTCCTATGTAACCACCTAGATTCAGCAGCACACTTCTCCACTGAGGCTATAGCATGGATACAATCCTTCCTCAGTGACCGCACCATGAGGGTCTTCTCACCTATAGCAGCTGCAGACCCCATCCCTATTACCTGCGGCGTGCCACAGGGATCATGCGTTTCACCAACGCTATATAACATATTCACTAAGCCTCTGTTTGATGATTTGGACCTTCTGGGTATCACGTATACCAACTACGCTGACGATACCCAGATCCTCCTCCCACTCACAGGGGTTTACGAAAAAGATCTCGCAATGGTGAACAAAATATACAGCATCGTTCAGGCATGGATGGCAACCCATGGCCTATGCCTGAACGATGATAAAACTGAGCTTCTTATCCTAGGCACCGCACCCCTCATCAAAAAACTAAGCACAAACTACTCTTCCTTTATCATAGATGGGAACTGCATACAAGTTGCCAAAGAAGTTAAAACATTAGGGATCTACCTTGATTCTACCCTATCATTTTCCAAACAGGTAAACTCCCTAGCTTCCTCGACAGCCTACACATGTAAGCTCATTAGAGCAGGAAAACAATTCCTTTCCCAGCACAGCTGTCTAACTTTAGCCAGAGCCCTTATCATCTCCAAACTAGATTATTGTAACGCACTGTACATAGGAGCCAATAAATCTATCATAAACAAAATCCAGATACAGCAAAACAAGGCCCTCCGAGCGGCATTGAACATCCCCAGGAGAGAACACATTACAGTAATAAGAAGGAAACACAAATGGCTCTCCACCCACGAGAAAATTAGACTCAAAACGGCATCTCTCACATACAAATCTCTACACAACAAAGCCCCCCAATACCTTAAGGACAGATTCACCAGAACACACCCCACAAGACAAACCAGACTTGCCTACACCAATCGCCTACAAGTACCACGCTTTAAACTGACCACCATAGGCGGAGCTAGCTTCCCAGTCAAAGCTGCTCAATTGTGGAACGAATTACCCACTACTGCGAGGCTAGAACACTCCTTTTCCAAATTCAGGCAAATTGTAATTAACTGGCTAACGACAGCAACTGCTAATTGAACCCATGATAATGCTCACGCCTGTTTGCTACACAGTATCTGCATCATACGATTGTAAACCTGTACTGTAAACTTGCACCTGCAACTGGTAATTTCTGTAACTGGTAATGTCTGTAACTTGTAACTGTAACCTGTAACCTATGCTCTAAGCTGTACATATTCTTACTTTTTGCGCCCTTATACTTCAGGGTCCGGTGCGCACAATAAATTCTAAACAAACAAACAAACAAACAAATGCAGATGTGTGAGCACACATGTTTGGATTACTGTGTATGTAAGTTGGCATGGTTGTGGTGTCACACATGGATGTTGTTTCCAGCTGCATGTATCTGCACTGTGTACATGTGCATGTGTGTGTATTTGATAAGGGTGCAACAGTGATGCAACATGGATGCATGTGAGACTGATATGTAGAAGACTGATTGCCAGATGTGACATGGATGCCAATCTCATCACTGCGACAGTTGGCGGAGGTGTACACATGCATGTAAGTGTGGTGGCGTGTGTGCATGTCTAGTGCACTCCCAGTGTTTCATGTGATGTCTCGCTCACCTTTGGCTGCTCATGCTGTTGTATGTGTATGGATGGTGCTGGCTGTTGCGATATGGCTGTGGAATAGCTCATGTGTGTGAGTTGCAATGACATGTGTGTTGGGGATTGTGATGCCATGTCTGGAGTTTGACAATGCCACTCATGTACAACTGTCATGTGTGTATGAGTCCATTGTACAGTGCCCTGATGCCTGTCTCCTATCTCTCCCTGTCTGCAGCGTCAACTGATGAAGAGGGTGGAGAAGGTGCTGTGGAGCACAGCGGCAGGGATCGCACCGCCAGCCGGAGACGCAAGGCCCGGCTCCCCTCCCAGGTTGTCATCTCATCTGGGAGTGAGGAGTCCGGTGCCGCGTCCCAGGTCGCAGCTGCCGAGGGGAGGTCCGAGAGGCAGAGGATGGAGTTGGACTTCTTGGCAGCCGAAGGGGCAGCTGAGACCCCACAGGGCCCGACGGAGGAAGATGGCACAGAGTCATCCAGGTTGGTGGGGGGTTTGGTGGAGGAGGAGGCCGTGCAAGGGACAGAGACGGGGTCTGGAGGTGGGGATTCCACTGGTGCTAGTGGTGCAGTGCAAGGGCAGGGACAGGAGGCAGCACAGGCCGCCGCAGAGGTGCCTGTGTGTAATCCTGTCCCCGATCCTGTGACTGCATCATCTTGCACCAGCAGGGATACCTACGTCCAGACTCGTTCTCAGGGAGGGGATTGGCTTACACCAACTGGCTTTCCTCTCCCTGCGGATGTGGCTATCCGGCACCGGGTTGAGCCTGTCCTGGGTGGGGTGGCGTTGCGTCAACGTGCCATGCGAGCTGACCTGCAGTCTTTTCATGAGGAGACTGTACGTCTTCTCGCATGGCTCGTTGACCGCGTTGACCCACTGGGACAGCTCACCAGGGCCAGATTCCTCTGTTTTCTGAACCTTATTCCGACCCCCTCCTCAACTGAACCCCCTATGCGCCAGTCGTCCTCCGTGCCATCTTCCCACCCATGTGTCACTTGGGTGACCTGTGGAGCTGCCTCTGACCCTGCGGCCAGGCTGGTGGAGTACACATCCCTGCCACAGTCGGGAGTCGGACGTCCAGCAGGGGTGGCCACCTCAACAACTGCACCCCAGCTGGAGGAGGATGTGCAGGCAGCAGGAGCCAGGGCACAGGCAGCGGCACAGCAGCAGCAGCAACAAGGTGGGAGCCATGATGGCTCGGGGCCTTCATCATCGGAGGGGCAGGCATCGGCCGGAGGGCAGGAGGACCCTGGAAGGGAAGTGTCTTCCGTGTGGCAGCGGTTGGGCCATGCGATAGATGCGGAGTGGAAGAGGCACGGCTCACGATGGTCAGGGCGGAGAACTCCATGCGTAGGGCCCTGCGGCAGGCCGAGTGCCTCGAGGCCATTTGCAGGGACCTGGAGATCCAGATGTCATCGTCCCTGCAAACCCTCGGGGCCATGGAAGAGGACTGCCTCCGGGACATCGAGCAGGAGTTCGATGATGCCCTGGCCCGGGACATCAACAAGTGAGCCGTTGGACTTGCCCGCTGCCCTTGTAAATAGTTAGTTAGTATTAGGTTTCCTTTCGTTTTTTCTTTATTTTGGACCGCTTGGACAATGGACCACATTTTTGTATATAGTTTTTTTTATTAGGTAGTAATTTTTGGTAGGTTTCATTTCTTAAGTTGGGCTCATAGACCCTGGATTCTTCAATTGTACATAGTTCTACATTGGATTAATCTTTTTTAATATTTTTTTTGTGTTCACCATGGAGCAATGGTTTTTACTTTTTATTTTCCCTTGGATTTGATTTTTTGAACTGTGACTTTGGACAATATTTCTTTTTGGATTTCTTTTGCTTATGTTTTCTTGATTTTCATAATTTATCGGACATGGACCATTTCTTTTGTTATTCCCATTGTTGTGTGTTTAATGATTTACGTTCATGTTATCTTTAATATATATTTTTTTATACTTCCATTTGTGGTATCATCTCATTGGTTTCATGCATGTCATGATATGGGTTTTGACGTTCACTTGCACCCATTGGGTGTGTGTGACGGACATGTGTTCATTTACATACTTGCCATTGGGGTTGTATCATGTAATTGGCATCTCTATGTGGGTGGATGCAATACTTGGGTGGGTGTTTGGCATGTGGAGGCTAGCCATAAGGGCCAGGGATCTAGATTGTGATGACGTGTTGTTAGCTGGGGGACATGTGTCGGGGCCTGCTGGCAGGTGCCCTGCACTGCTGGGGGGTGGGGGTGCAGGGGACATGTGTGGGGGCCTGCTGGCAGGTGCACCTGACTGCTAGGGGGTGGGGGTGCAGGGGACATGTGTGGGGGCCTGCTGGCAGGTGCCCTGCACTGCTGGGGGGTGGGGGTGCAAGGGGACATGAGTGGGGGCCTGCAGGCAGGTGCCCTGCACTGCTGGGGGATGGGGGTGCTGGGGGACATGAGTGGAGGCCTGCTGGCAGGTGCCCTGCACTGCTTGGGGGGTGGGTGTGCAAGGGGACATGAGTGGGGGCCTGCTGGCAGGTGCCCTGCACTGCTGGGGGGTGGGGGTGCTGGGGGACATGAGTGGGGGTCTACTGGCAGGTGCCTGCACTGCTTGGGGGGTGGGTGTGCAAGGGGACATGAGTGGGGGCCTGCTGGCAGGTGCCCTGCACTGCTGGGGGGTGGGGGTGCAAGGGGACATGAGTGGGACATGAGTGGGGGCCTGGTGGCAGGTGCCCTGCACTGCTGCGGGGTGGGGGTGCAAGGGGACATGAGTGGGGGCCTGCTGGCAGGTGCCCCTCAGTGCTGGGGTGTGGGGTGCAAGGGGACATGTGTGGGACATGACTGGGGGCCTCCTGGCAGGTGCCCCTGACTGCTGGGGGGTGGGGGTGCTGGGGGACATGAGTGGGGCCTGCAGGCAGGTGCCCTGCACTGCTGAGGGGTGGGGGTGCTGGGGGACATGAGTGGGGGCCTGCTGGCAGGTGCCCTGCACTGCTTTGGGTTGGGAGTGCAAGGGGACATGAGTGGGGGCCTGCTGGCAGGTGCCCTGCACTGTTTGGGGGCCGGGGGTGCTGGGGGACATGAGTGGCAGGTGCCCTGCAGGTGCCCTGCACTGCTGGGGGGTGGGGGTGCAAGGGGGTAATGCGTTGGTGATCACTAGTGCAGGGTGACATGTCGCTTGGCTGGGGGGGCATGCCCATGGTGGATGGGCTGCCTGCGGGACATGACCTGGGGTGCAGGGTAGTCCCCTGTGGTGTGGTCTGCCTGCAGGGGCCGTGGAGGGTGTAGAGGGAACACCTGGGAGGACCCACACTGCCAAATCACGTGTAGGACTCCCCTGCACCCCCGAAATGCACGTACCCCACTCGCACAGGGCCTATCGCGTGTGAAACTTCACACCCACCCCAGTAATACACATACCCTGCTGAAATCGCGTGTGGAACTTCCCGCGCACCCCAGTAATACACGTACCCTGCTGAAATTGCGTGTTAAACTTCCCCGTACCCCAGAAATACACGTACCCTGCTGAAATCGCGTGGAACTTCCCGCGCACCCCAGTAATACACATACCCTGCTGAAATCGCGTGTTAAACTTCCCCACACTCCAGAAATACACGTACCCTACTGGAATCGCGTTTGGAACTTCCTGCGCACCCTTGTAATACACGTACCCTGCTGAAATCGCGTGTTAAATTTCCCCGCATTCCAGAAATACACGTACCATGCTGAAATCGCGTGTGGAACTTCCCGCGTACACCTGCAATACACGTACCCTGCTGTTATCGCGTGTTAAACTTCCCCACACCCCAGAAATACACATACCCTGCTGAAATCGTGTGTGGAACTTCCCGCGCACACCTGTAATACACGTACTCTGCTGTAATCGCGTGTTAAACTTCCCCGCGCCCCAGAAATACATCTACCCTGCTGAAATCGCGTGTGGCACTTCCCACGCACCCCAGTAATACACGTTCCCCGCTCGGCGTTTGCTGTTTGGCAGTCCTGTATACTGGTCCAGGGTTAGCGCAGCCCTTTGCGCTGAATTGGGAATTTTGATGGCTTTTCCTTGCGCAAGGGCGTTCTTGGGGGCGTAACTGGCGCTGCTGCAGGGTCGCTGCGCCACGGCTGGTTTTGGAGGCTAAAATCCATGAATACGCTGTGCGCGGATATCAATTTTAGCGCGTGCGGCTGGCGCAGACATTCGCACGCACACACTGTGCGCCAGCCGCATGCGCCACTTTTGTGCGAAATTCTATGAATTACCCTGTTAATGTTTGTTAACTAGAACAGGATGTGCACACCACAGTCATTAGCCTGAACAGTTCATTCAGTAACAGGCAGCTGGTGTGTCTAAGACGTGTACTGCAGAAATCAGATGACAGTACTGAAGATTATGTAATCGATAATGGAGATCTGAAAGATGCTGATACACTCAGTGCATGATGGAAAGTCTGTAAATGCCAGCTAAATAGCAGTTGTCTTGTGGGTAGAGTCACACGTGTAACCGAAGGAGCCGGGGTGCCCCTGAACTCTCTTGGCATGCGCAGCCTGGCTGTCACTCCTCCTATGTCTACAATACCCAGCTGCAGCTTGGGAGGGGAGCAGCAGGCTGGAAAGCCTGCCAGTTCCCACTTGAAGACAGATCTGAAAACATGGACATACCGTACAGCCAACTGAATGTCAACAGGAGCCCCCACCTGCTCCCTATTGTTGCATTTCCTAAAATGGATTCAGGATTTAAGCTTTCTTCTGTGCTAATAATACTGCTGCCAAGCTATATTGAACCCTGACTATGGCACAGTCTAGTCCGATTAAACGAATAAAGGAATATCCTACGGAGAGTATGTACAGATGTTATGATAACAGCAGCCACCCCCCAACTCCACACCAGGACAATAATCTAACATTTAATTGATCTTTTAGACTCCATTTTCAATTAAACCTGGCTATTTTCTGCACCATGGCCCCCCTCATGTGTTTGGCGGTAAAAGTACAAACAGGTGGCATTATTTCTTGTGCCACTTAATGTCATATGGGAATTCCTCTGGAATACCACATGCAAAAATATTGACATATAAAGATGTGAAATACGTTGTGTATTGCGATAAGAGTGGTAGTAGAAATGTTAAAAAATCGCATGAGGCTTACAAACACTTATAAGTATTTTTTTTTCCCTGTAGCAAAGGAAATCTTTCAGTGTGACAGAAAAACGTTCTACATTGGGTCAACGACAGGGGGTCAAAAATTGGGTATCTTTCTTTAATAGCCACCTTTTCACCGTTGTTGTAATTTAATGCAAAGACTGGTCAATTTTCTGCATAATACAAAATTGCACAGTAGCAGTATGATCCCTCACTCTACATATCCGTGGCCATCCTCAAAATGAGGGTGAAGGTGGTTTAAATAAATGTTCAAATGAATGCATGCACATTGTCTGAAATTCTGTCATTGTTTTGGTATTTCTGAAAATCTGCATCTTTTAAAGACCTGAAGCTAAAACATTGCAGCATTCATAGAATCTCTACATGCGTTAATGTTAATTACGGCATGGAGAAATTCACTGCAAAAATCCTCTACCCGCATGGTTAAGCCTGTATATATTCGTGGCACGCAGCGCTGACCGCACAACTGCCGAGTTGAGGTAGCCATCGTTTGTCAGCCAGCAGTGTGGCATACCTAGGCACGATCCCAAGACGTAACCAGGTCATCTGTGCTCTAAAAGACTGGCTTAAGATCCTCAGAGCATCCCAAGCATTCAAGACAAATGTTTCTGAATAATCCAGTCTACATTCATCGCCCCACTGTTTCTTTACTTGCTAATATGACAGGAGGGAGAAGCACTTACACTGTAGACTTTGGACACTCAAGTACAAGACAGGAGACTGAAGAGTTGAAAACACATAACAGGCTTTTAGCAGGGGACGAACAACATATCATAGAGGCATTGTCAAGATGGCAAACGTATAAAGAAAACAAGGCTTCATTACAAGTTCGGCAGTGCAGGAAAAAAGTGGCAGTAATTCTGTTACTGCCCCTTTTTCCTGCACCGCCAAATTATAATTTTTGGCGGATTTACTGCTGCTGGAATTACTGCATGGTAAATCCGCTGATTTTCAGAGGAAAAGTGGTAGATTCCCCTTCTGCTTGTTGTTGAAGGTAAATCCTCCACTTTATCTCCAGAAATCAGCAGATTAGCGGCGCAGTAATTCCTCAGGTGGTTAGATCTGACATTAATCCCCATGGAGTCCTATAGACTCCAAAAATGGGGAAGAACCACCACTTGTAATCCCGTGGGAACACCACGGGACCAAGTGACGCGGCAGTGATTCGACAGTAAATCAAACTCGTAATGAGATCCTTACATTTTAGGGAAATTATGCTGAATAAGGAAGAAAATTTACGAATAGGATGAACGCAGAATGCTGGGCATACTGGACATATCTTGGTCAACCTCTTACTCCTGGCAATTTCTCTGAACACTCAAGGGCAAACTGGACCTCCCCAAATACTGGTTCATCCCTTGCTGCCCAAGACACATTGGCCCCTTTCACTCATCACTAAACATCCCGCTCAACCCCGGACCCTCAGTCACACACTCACTCACTCATTTACAGGCGCTCACCAGATTAAAACACAAACAGGTGCACAGGAACTTTCATGTACCCGTGGCCAATAATACATTTATTTGTGTATTACTATGTCATTTATTTATTTATTTGCATATTATGTGTTTGTATTTCGGTAGATGGCCTAACCCGCCAGGTGGCACTTTAAGTATTAATTAACATAAACGGAAAATATAATCACAGATGGAAGCACAGGAAAAAGTGGCTGCGGATTTGGAGCACCTTCTATTTTTGAGAAGACTTCCATCTTAGTTGGTGCATCTCCAGCGGTGTTATTATCCTCATCAGATGGTTGGATAGCTGAGCGCCGCTGGCACTCATTTGACCGGTAGCACAATCACCTGGTCAGGCACTTTCATTACATTTGGATCCCCCTCCGCACATAATTGTGATGAATCAGTGGCATATAGCATAATGGCAGTGAAGAGCACGTGACCCAGGATCCACCCAGGTTCTCATACCCTTTCCTGCATGCATTTAGTGATCCAGGCATGATCTTTGCTATGTGCAAACACGTCTAAAGGAGTTCAGCAAGGGGAGATGCCATTGTACCAGTGTTTTGCAAGGATTGTGGCTGTTTCTTTTTACAGGCGCAATAAACTAAGGCACAGTCCATGTGTAAACATACATTTTTGTTTCACAGCTTTATATGACAAGTATATATATGCATATATAAAATTAGGTTACAAATTAACGTCATGCGTATTAAATATTCAAAGTAAATAGATCTAAAATAAGTCCATATAGTTTCAAAGGAGATTTAGAAAACAACACATCATTAAACACACATTGCAGCTCATTTTGGTCTCTGCGTAGCGGGAATCAGCAGCGAGTAAGGCCTGTGCAAGGCTTTTATGCTGCTGATTCCGGTCACCGCTCATTTTTCGTGCCCCAGAAGAGGAGGGGCAGACTCGCAACTTGTGTTTCTGCTGACTCCCTTCCTCGCTGCCATACAAATGCACCATGATGTGCACCACTGGAATGCATTTTCATCCCAGCGCAAATGCTGGGGATCCCTATGAGGACCTCCGGCTTTATGCGCATGCAAAACGCATGCAGACCCCATAGAGAACCATTGTAAACATTGCTCGCCATGCATACATTGCAGGGGGCGTTTACTTCCTTTGCACGGCAAAAGGCAACATACACTCCAGCATGCAAATGACACAAATTTAGCGGTGAGCACCCCCCTAACAGGTCCCCAGCACCGAATTACACGGCTGGATAAAATAAGCCCTATAGTATTAAAAAGAAATGAATCTAGTAAAAAAAGAGTGCTGATTTCTCAGAACAGCATAGGATGGCAAGTTTGATGTGCATTATCTTCTGTAATACATGTGTTCTTCCAATGCTGTATCTCGTCCTTTCTAGCTAACAGTCTTCAGGGTGGAGCAAATACAGAGTACTCATGAAATGACCCTCCAATTAAGAGACTTCAAATACTATTACCTCCAGGAATGATCACTGATGATTAGATTGTTGATGGTAAGAAGTGGATTATATTTTTTTCAACAACAAGAATTCTCCTTCTTTAATTGATTAGAAATTCATACTGTCAAAATACATTGAGGGTCAAATTAATTGTGAGGGTAAATTGCAAGGGGGGCCACTTACATTTGAATTTCCAAGAAAAAACTCCCCTGCAAATTTAATCACTTCTAGCATGTAGTGACAACAAAAGTGGAAACACGGGTGGAATCACCCATATACCTTTGTTTTATACTACATGTAGAAAAAAGAACGCCTCCATCAACTATTGGTTGCAGGGGGCACTTACAACGGGATTCCTCTGGAATCTGCCTGTTTTGGGCAGGTGTGAAAACAGGCAAATTCCATATAAATCCATTGGTTTAGCACCTGCATGAAAATTAGATGCTGGTTTTAACCCGTGTGGGGGCTCGTTTTGGGAAACCCCGTAATTCGGCAGCGGAGAACCGCGTACGTGAAAGTGTGAATGTAACGGGTCCATGGCAAAGTTTCCTTATTTGCACGGCAGAATGCAAAAGGGAAGGCCAAAAAGGTGTCACACGCGCTTGTACGCTGCTCTTTTGCACTCCTCCATGCAAATTGGGTAAACAGTGCCTTCCGGGTTACGTTCCACTGCTTCTCAGCGCAATACAAATGAAGGAAAATGAGCCATGACGGGAATCTAGCATGTAAACGCCTTACGCAAGGCTTTTACGCATTCGATTCCCGTTGTGACGAGCTCAAAATGAGTTCTGTGTTGTTTTGAAAGCAGAGCAGGGATGCGTGGCAAACATGGTCATCCTGTTCAGTGACCCCACTCTGCCTCAAAACTCGCCAGATTGGGGGGAAAAAAGTGTTAAGACAGGTGTGGATGTGCAGCGCCTGTCTTTACACAATGGGGCTCCTTTTATTGAGCTGTTTAATTCAGCATCGGGAACCGTTACAATAGACATAGACAAAGGCGGGACAAAGGCGGGTCCCCGCTGCCGAATTTTGGTCATTTGGCACACAAGCATATAAGCCACCTTGCACTTTCACACTCCGACGTGCAAATAAAGTAAATGCTGCCTGCCATGTACGCATGGTAAGCAGCGTTTACAATAGATCCCTATTGGGTCTGTCTGCTTTTTGCTGGAGTATAGGGACCCATAACATTTGCCCAGGCATGAAAATGTATGCAGGCACAAATCAAATGCTGGTGCATTTGTATGGCGGAGAGGAAGACAAGCAGCTGAAATGCAAGCTGCGTTCTGCCCCTCCTCTCCACCATGCAAATGGACAAAAATGAGCAGTGGCAGGAATCAGCAGTGTTTGAAGCCTTATGGAATGCTTTTACGCTGCTGGTACCCGTTACGCGGAGCCAAAAGGAACTCCACTGGGAATAACTGCCTAACCCAGGAGTGCACACGTAATGTGTAAAATCAACGTTCTAGCCATTTACACCTTATTCCTACACTGCAGGGCATTTTGGAGACATTTGGAGGCAGAGAAGGAGTATGCACATGGTTTAATGCAGCATGTATTTCATGCTATTTTTAAAATAATGGATTTCTGTGAGGAAATCAGGGGATTCCATGAAAATCCTTTGTAAATGTTGTCTGCAAGGCGTAATTTGCAGTCAGCCTCTAAAATTTTTACAAGACAAAGGCCATCATTACAACACTGGCGCTAAACCATGGCGCTATTAGCACCATGGTTGCTGCTGGTATTGTAACGAGTCCGCGATGGTGAAATGGGGAAGTACCACCCCATTCCAAGGTTGGCCGGGCAGTAATTCCCCATTGAACATTGGCCCTTCCCCATTCCCATTTTTGCCCCATAGGGCTCAATGGGACTGGGGAAGGTGGTAAGTACGGTACTGCAAATTGCAGTATCATACTTACCTCGAGAGTCCCTTTGCGGGTCCCTACTTTAACGGCTGGTCTAGACCAGCCGTTCAGGTCAGGTCCCGCAAAGGGACCTCGTAGTAAGGCGCTAAGTGGTTAACGGCGCCGCAGCCTTTTACGGCACCGTTAACCACTTAGCGCCAGGGTCGTAATGAGGCCCAAAAGAATAAAAGGAAAGAATAACGGTGATTTCTCCTGTTTTTAATATTTCATTGTCTACTCCATTTTGTAAATGTCCAAAATTGCATGCCGGAGAACCAGTAGCCCCTAAATTATAACGTTGGTGGTCACCTGCTTGAAAATGGCTCTTTTTACAAAATGACGCCCCTGTTTTCTGATCCGGGGTACATAGTACATAACCAACACTTGATCTGAAAACATCATCCAAGGAAAGAAAAATAATAATTACAAACTTGCCTCTTTCCTCTACTTTTTACTATGCACAGAGAAAGAAGGGGATACAGGATCCACCTCTGATTGTGGCCTGCAGATTGCTATCCTACAGTGTTCCCGCTGTTTCCAGACTCACACAAGGAATCTACCAATAGCTAACACAATTGGTTCTTCCATTGATCTCAATAAAAAAAGAATTTCTCATTCACCCTCTTTATTCCACTTTCAGACACTCGCGCTTTAGCTGCCTCTAAATGGAAAGAATAAAATACAACTGCATTAATTGCTCGATCTGCTTCGGCGGCCAGGGACAATATCACTCACTCTGTGATGGGAAGGAGTCCAAATCTAAATTGGGAGTATAAGCATCTCTCCCAGGCTGGATGTATAATTGTCCAAATAGGGTTCTTTGCCCTCCTCTGTGTTGACTTCCTACGGATCCACCCTCCAGAACCAGCGTTTCCAGCTGGCCATTCTATTCAGTGTCAACTTGCTATAAGGGCTTTGAAATTGCTGCTGGGTGGAATCAGGACTCCTACAGACCCAGACTATATAGTCAGGAACTAACTTTGCGAATCTCAGCTGTGTGTCTGTTCTGGTAATGAATAATGCACTGATACCATGCATTGTGTATGTCATGTTTTTTCCTTAGGACACCACTGGATGAGCGTCCTGCGAGCCTGTGGTTCTCCCCTCATTTGAAAGGTTCACATTATGAACTACCTGTTCCAGAATTCATCCAGGGATGGATGGGTTCTAGAACATTGTTTGAATACAATTATATAATAACCAAATTAAATCAAATTAAAACAAGAGTATTCTTACAATTTATGGAGTTTCTTTTAGCCTAGATGTATGAAGTGGTTTATTAATATATTAATTCACTTTTAAGATTTGGTGTTATTCTCCTGATTTGGTGTTATTCTCCTATTGCTTCTTGAGTCTCTGTTCTCACTTATGGTGTTAGCTTTGTCTTAATTCCTCTTAATTTTGCTTTCCTTTCATGATTATCAGTCTCTTGAGTATCACTGTGGCTGGCACACAATACAACTTGACTCTTGGACTTTGCTGTGTTAGGATACCTGTTGTACTCTCCTGCCAGATTTCCGTTCTCTGTTGATATATTTCCTCTACCTTTTCCTGATGTGCTCTGTTCAGGATTTCTTGAATGTATCTTTGTTTTGCATTTAGTTCCACTTGATGCCTGATATGCCTTCCTATCAATGCTTCCTTTTGGACACATACATTCACAATTAGCATCCACCTGGTATACAGGGACTTTCTTCTTTGAACACTCTCACAACTTGTATTTGACTGGTATACTCTCCTGCTAGGGCTTTCTTACAGAAGGACTTCTTTATAATTTCAAACTAAATGGTATATTCTCCTACCAGGGCTTTTATTACATATGTACTTTCTTGCACCGTCAAACACACTTTCACATTGCCTGAAATACTCTCCTGCCAGGGCTTTCTTATGTGGCCTCTGTAAACATCTCCAATATGGATAGTCTCTTATATTTGATATTATTTTTTTCGCTTTATATCCGTCTGGGACGCTATTCTGTCAGGACTTCTTTCATATGTTCATATGTTTATTGCATAAACCCATACGATTGAAAGTCTCTTATTCTGTTTGCTTTATTCCTTTTACAACAATGTTCCTGAACATGTACTCGCTCTGGGACATTTTTGTTCATTAACAGTGTTCGGCATGTTTGCCAATACACGCCGATGTCCTCTCTTCCCTTCTGTAGACTCACTGGTTCTTCTCAGCATGTTTTGCCTCCCTCGTGGTTAAACGGCATCATAGCGTTTGGCGCCCTGCTTGCTACTTCTGTTTCACGGTCTGAATGTTCTTCGCGGCTCTTGGGTGGCTCTCAGGTGTCTTCCCGCGCTCCAGTGAGGTGAAAGTGACCTCCAGACACCTGCAAACACCCAGAAGTCTTCTCTTGGCTTCTGGCGAGAATGCAGTGCGTTCCTCTTCATGGTTTGCTTTCCTTCTCTTCCTCCATAAACCGGTTGGCTCCTCGGAACGCCCCCTGTTCCCTCAATCTCTTGGTCGCTGACGAGAGATGCAGTCTTCTCCCACCAGCAGCTCTCTTGGTCAGCTGTTTAAATGTCCCTACTGTAGGCAAGTGCTCATAACAACTATAGCGTGACTTGTGCTCTTGGGCTTGGGTAATCTGTATTACTCAATCCGTTTTCCTCGTCTCAGTATTCTCAGGTTTGTGAGAATCGAAGTCTATGTTGGGTTTTGATGGTTTGTAAACATATCTGGTGAAAAGGATTTCAAAATGTTTCTTAAATGGGTGAGGGGAGCTATCACAGTACACCATCAAGGCATTAGGTATGGGTGGGATATCCTCAGAAGGAAAAGGAGGCAATGCCAGAGGTTAATATTAATTCTAAACCTTCCAGCCATCACCTCTTTTGTATTGATATTGCAACACTGCCTGTAGGGGCCTGAACACCAGGCAGGCCAGGCCTGCCGGGGGTTCTGTGCCACTACCGGCAAACTAGCAGTTGCTGGTCCGGAAATGGTGCCGGTACGCCTCTACCGGCACCCTTATCTCTGGACCGCCAAAATTGTAATGAGGCCCAGATGTCTGCAAGAAACAACACGTTGCTATGTGCCACCTAAGATGTCAATATGCAATGAAAATACATTCACAAAGACAAGCGAATGGATTCACGCAATACTCACAAAAAGGAAACAGGTTGTTGCAAAACACAAACAGTAAGGATCAAAGTACAACAGGAACCTTTTTAATTTGTTTAATTTATTGGGTGACAAAAACAACAGAAAAAAGGAACATTTTTATAAGGGAGTAGGGGTAAATGTGGAATATGAAAAGCTGGGGTCTAACAAATGCGCACACATCGATAAGGGATAATATGGACGTCAAGAAACAGTAAAAAAGCACAAGCAACTAACAAACGGTTTCAGAACTCCTCCAAAACTTTTCTAAACTTGCCAAAGACACACCAACACAACACCAAGTTGTAAGCGTGCCCTGTACTCCTCTCTCTACAGCCAAACAAAACTACCAAAGAAAGAAGGAAGCCTTTTAAAGTGCTTGAAACCTTTTTTAGATGGCTACATTCCTCTGCGTTGATGGTTGAACTTCTTTATCCAGACTCGAGCCTCCTGATTGGAACGTGGGACTCGAATCCTGCCTTGATGGCCCTCAAGTTGACATGAGGTGCTTTGTTACCTACACTGTCCCTGCAGTAGTGATGCTTTTGAGATTGATCAATCTTATCATTAGGATTTTATTTTATTGTAAATGCCTTTCTCCTTCTACATCTTCTGATTTTCATTTCTGTGGGAGATCGTATATTTTTGGTAATGAGCTCAATGCTTTAAATATCTGTGCTATGTTTTCAATCTATTGGAATTCCTCATCTCATCTTAATATGGATATGGGGTAAGTCATCTGGCAACTTTCAGGTTATGGACATTATTCATGGAAATTTTGATTAGATTTATTTAGTGGGAGAACTAAGGCTGAATAAACCTTCTGCTGCTCCCAAATGTGTTTTATTATGCTTTACTTTTTCTCTCGATGCTAGATATACATCCTTTTGGCAGCTTTTTGTAGAATTGATCAGTGTGTGATTTCTGTGATAATTTTGCTTGGTTGGGATCTTGGAGTACTATCGTTGTGACCCAGCCTGTTGGGTAAGTTGTGTTCCTTTCTTTTTCTTGAACATACTCAAATCGACATTGAGACTAGTAGGCATTTATAAAGACTTTCTCTTTGATGTGCATTTATTCATTTTTGTACACACCTCCGGATTAGCTTTGATGGTCCTGAAGAAGTCTTTACAATATTCTTAACAACACATGTATATGCTATGAGTCACTCATTAAAACAATGATCAGATTGTAGCAAAGACCTTATGGGGCAATATGCCCCAAGGTGACGGCCCAACCCTATTGGTAACGGCCCGCTGGCCAAGTTAAGGGTCCGAGCAAAGCGAGGGTCCCTTAATAATGGTGGGGGTGCCGTTACCGACAGGGTCGGACGCTGCCGAGGGGCATATCGCCGTTTGCACCCGTGTAGTACCCTAAACTGGTGCTAGTGGTGTGTTAAAAAAAAATTATAATCTTTTGTTGCGCTGACCGGTGCTCTGTGGTTTCTAAGTCTGTTTTCAATGTTGATGATGGTATGATGGTGACGTCATCGACATTGAAAAAGGGCATTTGCAAAAGTATCGTGTGGCCCGGCACCGGGCAGCAAAGATAGGTTTCTTAAAACAAAAGAAAAATAAATAAATAAAAAAATATACACATTCGTAGCACCCGCATAGGAAACTACACAGGTGTTAAGAAGTGAGGGGCAAGGTGGAGCGGGGCATGAAAGGGGCGCTGGCTAGTAGCACCCGATCTGCTTGGAATGCGTCATTGTATTATACAATAAAGTCATGTTCTGAGCATGCTGATTGGCCAGCAACTCCTTCCAATGTGCTAATGGTGCTTACTGTACACAGTGGCACAGAATCCATAAGGAGATGGGGGAAATAGAAACCAAATTCCTTTGCCATTACTGCATTTCCTGTCATCCTCTCTATCAAAGGCCAGTCATTTGATATACCGCTGCGCTGGTAGAAAAGCATGTGGTTAATGAAGACTGCAGAGCCAGAGGGAAAATACATCTTGCCTTTTTTTCTCTCCTGTTACATACTGCCACGTAATAAGGCAATACCCACCATGCACACACTTGCACATTTCATTTGTCCACTTCTTCATGACGAGCCTCCTCGTCATGCACATTTAACTGTGTTGTGTCTGGATGTAAACTCTTCACCCCTCGAGCAAACAGAAGCACTTTACTCACAGTTCATCTTACATCTCCTCTATCAGCCTTACTGGCCTTGTGATGCATCGCTTCGGCTTGGCTTGCGGCTCCGTCCTTTGGGTCCTCACTTCCTGACTCTTCCTGCCCATCTTCTTTATCACACTCTTCTGTTTCTTTGTCTTCCTCCCCTTCACAATACAGTTTGAACTGTGGAACGTTCCGTGTGCTCACTCTTCCCGGAGATCGTGCAGTCACCATTGATCCTTTTATCTGAGATATCATGAGGTGAGCGAGATCAAACTTGGACTCTGATTTTCTCTCTTGTCTACGGCCCACAAAGACTTAATCTCCTGTCTCTAGTGTTGACATCTTTGCCTTTCACCTCTCATCTGCATATCTTTTCATCTCTTAGTTCTTAATAGCATCCTCCCGCTGCAGCGTAATGAGGTCACTTTCTCAAGAGTCCTTTCTGTGGGGAAGTCTTTTCTTCACTTTCCTTCGAAACACAAGCTCTGAGGGACATTTCCCTGCTATGCAGGGAGTTTCAGTAATCCCTGAGCATGTTGCAAACTGCTTAGTTCAGCGACATCTGACTCAATTCATTTTGCTGAAGTACTTTCTTGAGGCTTTCCATGAACTTCTCCAACATCCCATTGGCTTGAGGCCAAAGTGGTGTGATTTTACGATGTTGTATGCTCTTGTAGTTCATGAACTGTGCAAATTCTAAACTGCTGAAAGGCGATCCATTATCTGATTTTAGTATCTCGGGAATGCCGAGAAAATATTGTTCAGCTCCGGGATTACAGTGCTGGCGGCCGTGGAGATCATTTGCACAAGAGGTAACCAGGAGAATTTCTCCATCACCACCATCCAATATTTGCTACCTTCAAACGGTCACAAGAAGTCGATTGCCACGTGCGTCCATGGGGCTTCTGGCATGTCTGACATCCTCAATGGTTACGGGTTGTTGGATTTAGCTGTGCACTGACATAGATGACACTTCCATACTGTGCTCTCCACCATTGTGTCGATGCCTGGGACCACATTGTGTCTCTTATTTGTTGCTTAGTGGCGACCATGCCTCGATGGCCTTCATGTGCTAGGTCCACCACTTGCTGCTGTAGACCTGTCGGTATGATCATGCGTCCCCCTTGCATTATGACCCCTTCTGCAGTCATTGACAGCTTACCTTTGACATGCCTGAACGCCTGCATGCCTTGCTGGTCCACCCCTTGATTTCCATGAGGGTTCTTCACATCATTACATTACATTACATTATTTATGAGGCGCAACCAAAGTCGCCCGGCGGCATATGTGCACAGACAGGGAGATGGAAACAGAAAACAGGAGGACAGATTCTGGACATTATCTGAAAAGATGAGTCTTAAGCTGTTTCTTAAAACATTCCAAGAAAGAGCAGTTTCTTAGCTCAGAGGGCAAGGCATTCCATTTAGTGGGTGCAATAGCCCAAAAAGCCCCCTTTTTACCAATTCAAGCAAAACTCTCGTTATTTGCAACATTTTAGCATTATTGGAGTGGAGGGACCGAACCTCAGGTTTATTTTTAAGTCTGTAGGTTATGTATGCAGGGTAAAGCCTAACCAAGGATTGGTATGTAATAGTAAGTAACCTAAACTCAATCCTAGAGACAATACGAAGCCAGTGTAGACGTCTGTGCACCTCAGATACATGCGCACATTTCGGCATACCCATAATAGCTCTAATAGTACTGTTTTGTACTACTTGAAGTTAACAAAGTTCTCTTTTTCGCACCTACCTCTCTCCTCCTTCAGGAACTTTGAGTCCCCTTCCTTTCTGCAGTGTCCTGTCATTTAGGATGTGATCCCACACCATACTCGTCATGAGTGGATTCAGGGGTTCTTGTTGAGTGTGGAAGCTGATGTATTCTTCCACCATGGACAGGTCATTACCATGCTTTGGGAGCGGGTGGTGAGACATGAAATCTGCAGTGTAGTATTCTTTTTCCCAGCTTGTGAATAACTAAGAAGTTAAAGTCTTTGAAAATTAAAGAAGGCACTTCCAGGCGTGTCAAAGTTAGAACAACAATTGAATCAAGGAACATTTATGAATACATCCAAACAAGAAATAGAGGCAATCAATAAACGGAAAAATAATTTGGACATCATAATGCGAAGAAGCAGACAAGGGTGGGGCTATTGTCCTATTGAATAGGGGATTCTATATACAAGAGTGCCAGAGGCAACTACAAGATGAGATGTGCTACCAAGTACTAGAGGAAGATCCAACTGATCATCTGACGAAGATCATTAAAGAAAGGCGAGCAAGGCACGTGACAGGGGCTGGGTTAGTCGACGAGAATCAGACTATCTCATCAGACAACCCAGAATGCCTACATTCTATACACTACCAAAAGTACACAAAACGCTATTTAATCCACCTCGCAGACCAATTGTGTCAGGAACCGATTCCGTTTTAGAACCAGTCTGTCACTTTGCAGACATTTGTTTAGGACCAGACGTCAAAGAGATGCAGTCGTTTGTGCAAGATACAACAGCAGTTATCAACATAGTAAAAGGCATTCACTTTGACCCTTGGAATGAGCTCCTGATGAGCCTAGATGTCACCTCACTATACACAATGATTCTGCAAGATGCCAGTCTAGAGATGGTAGAGGAATTACTCATGGAAAAGCATACAGAAGGTAAGGTTCCCAATTCACTTATTCTATGGTGCCTATCTATGGCTCTCAAGGAGAATTATTTTCAGTTTCAAGACACGTTATACAAACAAATACATGGCACTGCTATGGGGGACACAGTAGGACCAAATGTAGCCAATCTGTATGTAGAAATTCTAGAAAAGAACAAACTGTTCATAGACACTAATCGCTTCAGAGATAACATCTGTCTATGGAAACGGTACATAGACAATGTCCTGTTAATTTGGAAGGGCAATAAGAACACAGCAGAAACATTTGTCATGTGCCTGAATGAGCAAGATAGGTTTCTGACGTTAACAGCCACCTACAGCGAGACCCAGGTGATCTTCCTGAATTTAACGATTTTCCATGGTGAAATTAACCATAAACTACGTGTCAAACCCTTCCATAAACCCACAGATAGGAATGCTCTTCTTAAGTTTTACAGCTTCCACCCTAAGCACACCTGAATTAATCTACCATTTGGCTAATTCCTCAGACTGTCAAGAAATAATTAAAGTGTGCAACTTTATGAGCAAGAATCAAACCACTTAAAAGCAAAATTACGACATCGAGGATACCCCAAGAAAGTAGTAAGACAGGCATACAGAAGAGCCACCAACAATAACTGTGAAGCCTTGTTGTAATACAGACCACAAAAAAAAAATACAGAGCAGTTGGCTGAAAGGAATCTGAAAGACAGAATTACAGTGAATGACATCAGCCTGACTCCCTAAAAGGGGAAATGTTTACCAGAAGTGTGGGGCTTAGAAAGAGCAAAAGGCCATACACCATGTGGTAACCGCAGATGTTGCACACTAACAATAAGGAGCACAGAGTGCGACCTTGGTCTTAAGTTACCATGGCAACAAAACACACTAAACAATTGCAACAGTAGTATGGTGATTTATGCAATTTGGTGTCCCTGTGAGTTACTCTATATCGGGAAAACCGAGAGAAAGGCACGCAAGAGGATTACAGAACATTAAAGCTGCATGAACGGAACAGGGTTGAAAATGCTCCGTTAGTGAAACACTTAGAGAAAAATCACAAAGCGGAGGAAATGCACTTGACAGTGCTTTACAGACTTCCTCTCTGCAAGGGACCTTTTGGGACAAGGAGAGATTGTTCAAGAAAGATCAAGAACGTATCTTCCCCACTCAGAGCAACACAAAAGGACTTAATGAGAATATGGAATGGTCACGGGTGAGTCAGTCTTTCTAGCCAGACATTCAATCGATATCGCATTTAAAATGAGGCATGGCCCCTTATGCCAGAGAGAGAAAGATATGGCTATGCTAAATGGCAATAGAAATACCCATTGGGCGGCTGAGAATAGCGTCCTTTTAACCAGAAAACGCAAGATATAATGTGACAACATGCTGTAGAAAACAGCAATATGACAAGTACCCCCTTGAATTTACAAACCAGGCACACTCAAAACAGTGCAGCAGAGAAGCGACCATGTATATGCTGCCCCAGAGTTAGACAAGATTCTTTATGTTATGAAGCCCGGCTAGGTACAATGGGGCAACATGCCCTATTACGTAGGCCTACGTAACTACAAAGCCATGCAAATTAAACAGGAACCATGTGCGTAGAACAACAGGAAACGAAACATTCAAAGCAAAGTTTGCTCTAATACGCTTGAGCAATGCGAGCGGCAGACATGAACTGCAGCAGTTTTCATGCGACCGTACAGAGAACAAGATGGCATGAGTAGTAATGGTGTAAGTATGACAGCCAGCGTTAGAGTGAACTTACTCACAATAAAGGGTTTGAAAGACTAGTTCTGACAAGTGTGTTTGGCTTGCATTGTAGTTATTGGCGACAGACAACGCAGCAGAAGTGTTAGAAATCATTGGATGTGCTAGTAAAGAAAGAGACATGTTCTGGTGTGGTGTAGGTGAAGTGTGCAAGGAAACATCTGATTAGAAGAGGTGTTTCAAGTTACTAGTTTGCATTGTTGGGAACTCATGGTGGCAACAGTAAAGACAGACAGAAGTGATCACAGTTCAAGGGTGTTTATTAAACTGAAAATGCACGGTGGAAAAACGCCTAACCTAAATCTAAGATGGGAGCAAGCTTCGACCATCAAATTAAAAATAAGGCATTCCTTGTGGCGTCTTGTCAAAGTAAAAAGGCCTATACTAATAAAAAAAAACTATTGCCAAATCCTTACAACTAATTATAGAAAGAGTGTGGGATATGGCTTTCAATAAAGAAAGAAGTGTTCACAAATAATAAGTCAGGATGTGATTGCCATGGGTCTCCCTTCCCCGCGTTTTCAGAACGGTACAAGGTGGGTCTCCTGAGCACAGCACGCACTCAAGTTTTCCCAGCACGAGTCGACAGTTACGCTCCAGCTATCAGGTTCTTCAATCGTTAAGTCTCTTTTCAATAAAAAGTTTCTTACTTTCAGGGGCCTGATATTTTCAACAAAAAAACACACATTTCTGTTCTACGTATGGCTTTACGTGACAGTCTAACACCTGGGTCCCCCTCTTCCAAGTGCAGACCTCTCGCAGACGTACTCCGGATCTCCCTCTTTCGGGTTCAGGCGCCTTTTCAATTTCCAGCCTCCCTGCTTTAGGTTCACAATGTCTTTTCTTTCGGGTTCTCCCTCTGCCGGGCTCGGATCCCAATGCAAAGGGGGACAATCTACTTCCCCTGGTCTTACGATACCTTTGCATTAAAAAAACAGCTCTTTTAGGCTGTGACCCTTTTTGTTGCCCGCCCTCTGCCGGGTTCACTCTTGTCAACATTTGCAAAGCAGTTCACTGTGGACAACCCTCCACCAGGTTCACTCCTGTCAACACAATGTTCATGGGACATCAGATTTCGTCCCCTCTTGTTTGCATCCCTCCACCGGGTTCACTCTTGCCAACCTTTACAATGCACTGTTCGTGTACTACTTTTACCATGCAGGATTTGTTTCCATTAGTTTCCCAATCTGTCGGTCAAAGATATTCAACTGTACGGAGGATTTGACAAGACCCCTATATGACCACTTTGACCCTCTCCCTCCTTTTCCTAAGGCTTTCTGGTTATTGTAGTTCAATAGCAGGGTAATAGCCTAGAGTTTCTTGAGTGAACACCCACGTGGTGTTTGATTCTGCTATGCTAGCTTTCCCCTTTTTTATATAAAAAGTTATTTGTTTATTCAAAGTTCAATTAGCCGCTTGCTACTTTCGTTCAAAACAGTTCAGTTTCTTAATCGGCTCTACCCTCGACTCACCGGCTGTGATGAACTGCTTTGCTTTCTTGTCTGTAGAGTCAATGCTGGTACCATTGGGTCATGCATCTCTCCTCAGCTTGGCTGTCAGCGGAAGAGGCGGCCGGGTACCGTTGACATCTGCTGCAACACACGCTGGCTATTGTCCGCGGTCTTACGATTCCTTCTTTTGAGGTTTCACGGGTCTCTGTCGATAAGGACAAGGTCACTTCTCTCCTTGGTATCCTCTCGACACGTGCCATCTTTCTCCTCCTCTTGAACTGCTGTGCTGAGTTAGCTCTCACATCGTGGGATCTACCTTGCTTCTCCTGTGCTCTCGTGCTCCACCTTTTATCCCTGTGGGAAAGGGAAAGCGCCGTCAGGTGTGTGTTTGATCCTGGTCAATTGCCTGACTTTGCCTGACCCTTAAGTTGGGACATGTCAGGTAAAAAGTCTTTGCATTAGTCCACTGTCCCCCACGGGATATGAAAGTATTTGTGTCAAAAGTGGGGTTTATGTCATGTGAAATTATATTCTTTGTCCTAGGGGAGTTGGTAAATTAAGAAGGGGGAGATTGATAGGGTTGGTGAAGCAAACGAGAATGACTGGGATTATCATGAAATAAACAAGGGTGATTGTGTGGAAGGGTTTAGTCTGAGCAGATTGGGAGTGCAGGAAATAATAATCAAAAGGACGGGAAGGAGAATGAATGTGTCAGATCAGGCCCAGTCTTGCGTGGAGGCAGCATGAACATCTACCTTCCTGTTGGGTCTTGGCACCTGGTAATGGTAAGTACCACAGGTCTCCGTAACCCGCCAGGGAAAGAGGGTTAGGGTCGGCTGAGTGGATAGGTAGGGGGTTGAGGGTAACCGGGAAGAGGGTCAGGTAGAGGTTATGGGGAAGGGGTTTAGGGGAAAACATTCTCCTGAGCTCCGGCATCCCCTCCTGGCGTTGGTGATCTCCGCCCTTTCATACCATTCATTCACACAGACTTAGTGCCTCAGAACTCCTGCCTGCAGTCTAGTACTATCACTTTTCCACTGAGCCAAAAGCACAATGAGGTTCAATTGCTCCGGCATTGCTTCACGCCAGCCTGTTCATGGTTGGTCATATTGTGCTTGCCTAACATCATCACTCTTCAGCAAACTTTACATGCCCACATGTTTCTTAGCAAAGTTTACATGCCCACTTGTTCCCTTGTTTATTCAGAGTTTGTAAAACACTTTAGCACAACATTTCAGTGATAAAATAAACACTTCTTAGCTGCGGGTTGCTTTCACCACTGCTCGTAATCGTGTAGGAGTCTGTTCCGGCATAGGAGGCTCCACTCGAAAAATACCAGAGAATAATGAGAGTGCTTAGCGGAAGCTGTCCGATATCTCTACTGCAGAAGAGCCGCTTTCACTTACATAGTTCGCACCACACGGCCGCCAAACCCTGCAACAATTGAAGCCCCCAGCACTGATGCGGCCCGTAAATTCCATATTTCTACTGTGTGGTCGTAACGTTCTCCCTGACTCCTAATTATGCGCGTAAATTGTCTCCCACACTAGCACATATTAGCAGCTTGCCCACTGAACATCGTTTCGCTTGCGTAATAGCATTTGTGG
The DNA here is from genome assembly GCF_040938575.1 of Ambystoma mexicanum. Lineage (NCBI taxonomy): Eukaryota > Metazoa > Chordata > Amphibia > Caudata > Ambystomatidae > Ambystoma > Ambystoma mexicanum. Next base: position 1,044,612,137 of record NC_090930.1, on the reverse strand, counting down.
TAGCAACAATACTGAACGTATATTGTAGGAAGGTTCACTTATCTGAGTCATGGAGCGGGGCCTGCAGTTGGTACAGATGGGGGAAGCGGCCCGCGGCGGCTTGCCAGCAGGAGCTCCTTTGAAGCACGTCGGTTCACCACGAAAGTCTCTAGCGCGAGCGGTACCTCACAGTTGTGGCGCACACATGCGCACATGCAAAGGTATGTCCCTGGCCATGTCAGCAGGCTTGTGCTTGCATGGGCCTGCTGGGAAATGTAGTCAGGGAGCGTTCCTTTGGTTCCCCGGGCCTCTCCTACAGTAAACACAAATGATTCTTCTGGAATACTTGATTCTAGTCCTTTTCTTTAATATACACCACAATTTGGTATTATTTACACTACTTGTGATACCAGCCACATGCCTTTCCCTGACAGACTGGGAGTATTCGGCTATGTAACAGAGAGACAGGGATCCTGGGAGATGTAGTTTCCCACGGCACTGGGGTTTGGGTTTTTAAAGGGTTTACCGTAATGGATGGTTTGTTGGTTTTGGATAAGGGAAATTTATTGGGAGGAAGGTGGTAGATATGGAATAACCAAAGAATAGCTCAGGGGCTTCATCCCCCTCTCCTTCTTCTGCAGAGTGGTACCGCATCTCACCTGGGGCATTGCCCTGAGCATAACCTCATACTCCCCCACCCAGGTAAACCTTCCTCGCTCGTCCACCCCAAGGGTTGGGATCTGAGAGCACCAGCCCTCCCCTGGCCCCTGGCCACCTGAATAAGGGATTCCGAGGCATTCTCGGGAGGATACCCTCAGGTTTCTCACAGCATGTTACACTGAGGCAGCATGAAGAGACTGTTTTATCGAATCCTTGGGGTCCTATGTGATAGTAATAGGTGTATATATAGTGTATGTTTGTCTGCTTGCAGGAGAACAAAGTAACACTCCCAGGAAGTGGAGAAGCAAATATATATAGAACTTACAAGACTAGAATCCACATCAAAGACTAATGCATGCCGATTGAAGAAAAATCCTCTCTGTACTATAAAGAGTAGTGCAACACTATACACTGATAGCGTTTGGATAAGCACTCAGGTGTGTCTGAATAGCACCCTACTGTGCAACATAATTTTTTTTTAAGAAACACCGCCCCTGAAGACGTTTCGCTGATTAGTTCTTTAGTCAATGAGGAATGAAACAAGTTGGGCAGGCTTAGATTTACATTATAAATGACATGCAATTTTATAGAGATTAGATTTGAAACATTAAATTCATGTGTATAGCACACTGCACTTTAGGAAAGTATGAGTGTAATGCGTGGAATAGCCCACAAAGAGGTTTGGCTTTTAGGTTTACTTTGTCATTAACATTGTTGTATTTGATGTTTTTATGAAATGCAGTTAGGGTGGTTAAATACTTGAAGAATAGCGGATTATTGATGTGTACTGCTGAATTTGCAGGCACTGGACAAATGGCATTTGGTAAATTGTTTTATTCAATAAATTGATACAACACTGACACAGGCAGTGCATTGATTGTCTCAGTCATACAGGTTGTTTTGTTTACAGTTAAGTACATCAAGGGGCACCCGTATGTTTTTCCCCTGCCGTCTCTGTTGATTGTATGGTTTTGCAATCTTAGCCCCCGTCTCTCAATGCTGGGAGGCATTCTGCATTGAGGATTCCCATATAGGGTGACCAATGCTTGATGGTCTGTGACAACTGTGAATGGTTTCCCTAGCAGGAACATCTGGAAATGCTTGCAGGCTCAGACTACCGCTAACCCTTTCTTCTCCGGCTGCGAGTATCTTCTTTCTACTGCTGATAGACTCTTGGAGGCATATGCGACGAAGGTCTTGGGCTTTCTCTACCCGGACTGTGGTAAGGCAGAATCGCACCTAGTCCCACTAGGCTGGCGTCCACTGTCATCTCGGTGCACTTGGTTGGATCAAAATATGCCATGCATTCTGCGGATACAATGCCTTTTTTATGCGCGTGAATGCCTCTTCACAGTGGCAGTCCCACTGAAATTCCTTGCCTTGTTTTGTGAGCTCTCTCAATGGTGTGCTGATGGTGGCAAAGTCCATCAAGTATCGGATGCAATAACTGGGCATGCCCAGAAACGACCGTACCTCGCTTTTGTCTTGTGGAGGCACAATGTCAGTGATGGCGTCGACCTTTCCCGGGTCGGGCTCATCCCTTCTAGTGAGAATACATGTCCAAAGAACTTGAAGCTCTTCTTGTGAAACGCGCACTTCCCTGGATTTAATGTCAGCCCTACTTTTGATAGTGCAAGGCACACTTTGTGATGAGTTTCGTTGTGTTGTTCTAGATACTTTCCAAAAACTAAGATATCGTCACTATAGTTGAAGCAATTTTTTATATGACAAATCACTCTCCTGATAGACTTCAGATGCAGACGATATCCCAAAGCTATGTCTCTTATATCGAAATACCCCTTCATGAGTCACTAATGTTATGTATTGTGATTGTTTATCCAGCTTGATCTGGTGATACACTTTGTATAGGTCCAGCTTGGTGAACAGCTTGGCTCCATTTAGCAGACTGCTCATGTCATCCAGGTGCATGCCAGAATGTTGGTCACGTCCAATTGCTTTGTTAGCTTGCCTCATGTCCACGCAGAGATTAATCTTGATTGGGTACTGCGAAATCTAGGAGGTGGGACCATTGACTGGCTCAATTATGTCTTGGTTTAACAGACATTGGATTTCCTTCTGTACCTGGGGTTGTAGGTGAATCAGTATCCTTCTGGGATGTTGGGCCACTGCAGTGACCGACCCATCGATATGAAGAGTGACTGGTTCCCCTTTTAGGCATCCAATTGCTTTGAATAACTCCGGAAACCGCTGCGTGATCGGTATCATGTTTCATGGCATAGGTTACGGCCGCAATTTTCATTTCCAGAGCAGTGGGTCGACCTAGCAGATTGCTTCCCGGCACTTCTCCTTGAAGGACATGCAGTTCAGCCATGGCCTGCCATCCCTTGTAGCATAGCGTCATTGAGAATTTTCCATGGTTCCAAACAGGTCCTTTAGCAGCCCAGTGGAATACTTTTAGCTCTGACTGTGTCAACTTAGGCACATGCGCCATTTCGAGGGGAACTCTGAGATGCACATGATGTTTAGCATGGCTCCGGTGTCAATGACAAACTTGGCAGGGTGTTACCCTACTTGGACATCGATATCTTCTTCTGGAGCAGTCACCACATCATTCATCATGTAGGGAAAATCTCGTTGATTTCTTTCCTGTGCAGGTGTCACAACAGCATCCATGGACTCACCGGTTATTTGGCAAGCTGTGTTGAATGTGTGTCTCTCATGGTCCACATTGCACTGAGGGTCAAAGTAGGTGTTCAGGGCTTCTTTGAGTCCTTTGTATGACTTTACCTCTTCAGGCGGGAAAGTAGGGATAAGATCCGCCACTTCATCCCCAACCAGATTTATAAGTAACCTCCTGGTGAATTTGTTGGGTGCATTTTCAATTTAGGCATCTAAGGAGTTCTCGAACCTCTGAAGCCATCTTTTACTATCTCTGTCCCAGAGCCTGCTGATGCCCCATGTTAAAAGGGCCTGGTCGGTGAAACGCGGCTGCACTGGGCCCCTCTTTCTTTGATTTTTCATTCCTCTGTATTTCACTCTCCCTGACTTCACCGTCAGTCATCTTGCCAGTAATGTCACTTTCTAGAGTGCAAGCACACTAGATGGAGCTGTTGTGTTAAGCTTGTGTGTCTAATCCCATCCTCGTCGCCAGTTTTCCTGTCAGTCTCTCTATCAAAGGCCAGTCCTTTGATATACAGCTGCGCTGGGAGAAAAGCATGCAGTAAATGCAGACTGCAGAGCCAGAGGGAAAATACGTCTGGCCTTTATTCTCTTCCGTTACATACTGCTGCGTAACGCGGCAATACCCACCATGGTCATGCACACGCTAGCACAATGTATTTGTCCACTTCTTCCTGGCAAGCCTCCTCGTCATGCACATTTAACCGTGTCCTCTCCGCACATGACACTGCATTATCAAATATAAAAAAGAAATTGGAATTGATCAAAAAGAAGATAAGTGATTTTCAATCCTCTATGGTCAATAGTTACAATAATAAACTAGCACAGAATATCCGGAACTTAAAATCAGAAGCAATGTATCAATATGTAGCGGAGGGCTATCTGCAGAGTTTAAACTCCAATAGTTGGGATACACAGGGTGATAGATGGCCATTTAAACAGCAGAGCTGGAACACTTTCTCAAATTCATCATGAAGGGACCCATCTGCAGAAGAACAAAAGGAGAATAGAAATTTGCAATTTGGTTGCAATCGCCAGCCTTTTTTTATGAAGAGAACAATGCAGGGAAAGGCAAGGAGATCATCATCTACAAGGCTCTAGGGAGCTTTGGGAATTTTTTGCTACAGAGACAAGAATACCAATAATGGACATAACATTGACTGTAATCTAAAAACGGATATTATTCCGATTTAAATCTTTCACAGCAGTTGTTATCAAAGTCTGACACTTCTGTCCTCTGCAGTGGACCTTACAATACCTTATATATTATGGCTACACCTGACATATGGCAAAACCTAGTAATACCAGGTATTGGATGATGCACTAGGCACATGATTACCGTACCTGGACAGGTGAGGCTGTATCATGCATAGGATTACTTTTGTCAGGTCCAATCTTGAATCTTCCTGCAGGAGTGATGCTGGCCCACCAGACCCCCTAAGTATGCCTGCCCAATAATCTCTTAGCAGATAAAACTACCAAGCTGGCAAACCCAAGGGGAAAGGGGAATGGAGAAAATAACAAAAGCAGATCTTCACTGGCTCTCTTAGTAGTTAGACACGGCAAGATGGTTTACTCTCTGGAACAGGATTGATGGATGATTCATCAGTATGGTGTGTCTGTGAAAATCTAAACACAAGAATATACAGATTAATATTCTGTATGTTGACTAATGATATAGATATGATTATCACCAATGTTCATATACCTGCAGCCTATGCTTGATTGCTGATAGGCATCTATTAATAAGATAATGAAATCTTTGGTTTACACTTGGCTCAATATTATGTAGTTTATTTGTATTGAACTTGCTTGTAGATTAAGGTTCAAAAACCTTTCTGAGGAAGATTCTTTATTTTAAAATGTATAAGTCTCTTTGTAGTATTTTCACTTTTTTCTTTGCAGATTTAAAATATGGAAAACATATATTTTCAAATAAATGTTCAGAAATATCACAAAAACATTTAAAGTTCAATAGATAAAAGAATTACTTCCTTACTGGCACTCTTTAGAGAAAACAAAAATGAATTTACTTTTATTTTCCTTCGTTTCGTGAAAATTATCGATGCTCTGAAGATAAATAGATTACATGACACACTCGATCCAATGTTACAGCTGATATGATGAACTTGACGCTACGCGCAATCAGAATGAATGAAGCCGCGACGCATATAATAAGATGAACCACGCGTACTGAAAGTAGCTGACAACGAGTCACGACGCACTCATGGAACCGCACACACTGAAGAAGCCAACATGAAGTCACAACGCCATAAAGAACCGCTCGTACCCACAACCAGGAAGTATTGGACACTAGGATCAGGACACATATCACCGATATACATCGAGGAAGCTTCCCTATATATTCCAAAACGTATCAATGTCCCCTGCTTGCTTGTGACTAGCTTTCTCGGTGGAGATAGTGAGAAGCTCTTCCAACCGGTCATCGAAACAAAAGGAGCTGCTCGATTTCCAAGACAGTAGTAAAAACAATTTTTGTTGCAATCATGCAGGCACGGAGAAGCCAAATCCTTTTTGTAAACAAGACTTCCTCCACCAGAGACACATCTCCCAGAACCAGAATAGAGGCAGACATAGGGATTGTACAACTCAGAACCAAACTTAATCTCTCACACACACCCTCCCAAAACTTTTTAGTCTTTGGGCAAAACCAGATCAAATGGCAGAGGGTGCCTCTTGCGTTTTTACATTGCCAGCAAAGTTGGTTCTCCATACAATGCCTCTGGAATCACCTTACGGGTGTCCAGTAAGATCTAAAAAGTAGCTTTGTCTGTGAATCTTTAAGTCCCCCGTCCAAACTCATTAGGCGTGTATTTCCATAGCACCGTTGCCAACATCTCAGATGGACATCTTCCCCCAATTCTTCATCCCAGATGGCTGGTAACCTTGGGTCTCCTTTATGACAAGCCTTTAAAACTCCATACATTTTAGCTGCAGGGTGAGATGCGTGTATGCAGGTCTGTAGAGTTGACCAGGCAGTGTTCTGTGCAATCAGCTGAGACACATTCAAATTTGCAGTAATAATGTTCTTTAATTTCCTATATTCTGCAAATGTGCAATCTGCCATGTTATATGACCGGCTTAATTGTGCATATGATATCCATTTGCCACCTTCGATCAGATCTTTAAAGGATAGTTCCGGGACTTTTTTTTTATTGTTCCTATGGTTCGGCCATGTGTTTTTAAGCATAAATCGGTAGATCGTAGAAAACTTTCCTATGGACCTTAGCCGACTTTTCGTCCATTAACGCACTCGAAAACATCCGCCATTTTATGATAATCCTATCATTTCCCCCCATCGCCCTGGCTCACCTGCTTTTGCGGCACTAAATCAAATCCCCCGCCCCTGAGCCTGACATCAGCAGACGCGTACCGCCCATTTCCCGTTTCGTGTCAACAATCGCTGCGCCTCAGCTAATGAAGTGTTGCCATGGAAATGGCAGGACGCCTCTTTCCTCAATAAGTATAAACAGACCGTTTCACAACACACAGCAGCAGATTTTCGAATCCATTCCTCTCTCTGTGTTACTTTGAGTATTCTGTGACTCGTTTCTGTGCTCTGGTCAGCTACCTTCATTGATTGTAGCCCGTGTGAACAGATACCAGTACCACCGCTATAAATTATTTTACTTTCTTTACCACATAATGGCTACAATAATGCCGTATATGTACGAGCCCGAGTACACCGAGGAAGAACTACTGGAAAGGCAAGCACGCGAAAACGATGGGGATTCGGACGGCAGTTGGGAGGACCAGTCAACGGATGAAGAGCCTGGACCATGTCGCATGGACGGCGTCTCCACCTGGTGCACGTGCAATCGGTGCGAGCTAATGCCAACTGAGGAGGAGAACTGCTGCTGCCGAGAAAACTCGGGATGCCTTGCCTACATTTCGGAAGGCGAGCCAAGTCCGCAATGCATCACCGAGCTGCCAGAGTTCAGGGAAGCCTGCCTCTCACGGACCGTGTTGAGGATGATGATGGTGCTTATGCACGAACTTCGCGGCACTGTTCGTCCGCGTAATCCGAGTAACGAGTAAGTATACTCTGGTTGTGATGTCAGTGATGCCACTACTATGTCATGGTCGTCTCCCACATATAAAATTACATCTACATATCATTCGAATGCATGTAAATTGGTTCCATATTGTGCATTTTCTAGATAGAATTTTTTTCAAAGCAGAATGACATTTTTTACCTGAATCGACAGTGATAAGAAAGTTTTGTCATTTTAATACAGTTTGCATCTTTCATTTTCACAGGTGGTACAGGCTGGTGGCCTATCGTTGCTTCACTTGGTGGCTTCACGGGAGGCTCGGACACCGCGTTCGGAGAGTAATACCTGCCTGTGCGGTACTTGCCATTAGACAACATTTCCCCAGCGACAGTGGACAATACCGCGGATTTTCCCTGGATGTGCTGCAACCGCAAATTTACAATGTGTAATGTTTATTATTTATGTTCAATTGAAATTAAGATCCAAAATAAAACCCAATATATATTTTAACAATGGTTGTTTTGATTTGTTCAAGCGTTGGCAATAAAAGGAAGGCTGTTGTATTTTATTGATACAAAACATGGTTATAGGTAAATATGGTTGATCATAATAAATCATCCTTTTGGGCACCGGGTACAGAGATGACCACCTCTGGCCCGTGCCGCCTTGCCATCACAGGCCAGCCTGCTGCTGACTAACTGCCTAGGCATCCAGGGTCTCCAGGGTGAACTGCACCCATATATTCTCCTGGGAGGGTGAGGTATTTATAAACTCACCCCCCTGCCTTCCATGTACTAGATCCTGCAGCCAGCCTCTTACATGCAGTTAGATGGCCTCTCCTTGGTGAGGCCCTGCGGCAAACGAGTCTTGTCTGCACGACCACCGCCCCAATCCACCCCCCTGCCCTATCAAAGGCAGTTCGCACCGGGGTACTTGCGCTGGCAAGTGGAGCTGTCAGGGAGCGATAAAGGCCAAGAGGTGCCAAAGACCATGTACACTTCAAAGTGGTCTATAGAGCATGGGTTGTTGTTCCCATGTCTACCTCCAGACCCCGTGTCTCCTGCCAAGCATCCCCCCTCACGCTGGACGCCCCCCTGCAATCCACATAAGTGTGTCTCCATTCACGAGCCTTCCTGTGTCTTGTCTGCACGACCACCGCCCCAATCCACCCCCCGCCCTATCAAAGGCAGTTCGCACCGGGGTACTTGTGCTGGCAACTGGAGCTGTCAGGGAGCGATAAAGGCCAAGAGGTGCCAAAGACCATGTACACTTCAAAGTGGTCTATAGAGCATGGGTTGTTGTTCCCATGTCTACCTCCAGACCCCGTGTCTCCTGCCAAGCATCCCCCCTCACGCTGGACGGCCCCCTGCAATCCACATAATGCCACGACATATACACGTCATTCATTCACAAACACACCCCTGTTTCGAATTCTTTATAACCCACTTCATATTTCTAATGAGCACTTCTTTGCGCTTTGCTAGTCAACCCGTGAAGGTGCTGGTTATCTGCTCTTCGTCTCTGTGAACTTCCGTGACCACTTCGAGGAAACTCGTCAGTTTGCAACCTGTGAACTGCTCCCTGTTCTACGACAAGAAACTACTCTGATCCCTGCATCTAACTGTTTGTTCGTCAAGGTAAGGCCATGTACCATAATCATTTTGCGTCCAATTTCTTTTCGTTCAAGACAGTACATGCAAGGAACTAGTCACATGTTCTGAGTTTACATTGGTATTCATAGAGAATTGTTGATCTTTACTTTTCAGAACTTTCCACAATGCCTGCCTGTTCCATTGGCGGTTGCCCTTCGAAGACCCATAATAAATCTGAAGGTACTATAATGCATGTTTTCCCTAAGACAATAGATCAGATAAGAGAATGGGTCCGATATTGCGGATATCCACCGTCTGAGCTTGAAAGTAGAGTCCTAGAGGTCTTTGCGGACAAGAGGGGTGATCGATACCGCATCTGCAGCAGGCACTTTACCTCTGACATGTACTCCACATCATTGCTAATAAAGAAGAACACACCGCGAGCGAGGCGAAAATTGCTCTCAACCGCTATTCCCACTCTATTCGTCCACATCCCTCCACTGGTGAGTCAAGTTTACGTATTTATCTCTTGGCCTTGCGGTAGTGTGTAGCATAAGCTAACAATAATTTCCCCATTTATGTATCCACTCAATATGAAGGCGGAAGATTCTCCATCCGTGTCGTTATTGCAGTCATCAGCCACTTCAAGCGCCTATCGGGTAATCTTACTTGGCTATTCTGCCACTGACTTGTTTTAGGCATGTAAATCAATAGTTTTAATTTATCGTGTAATTATGTTACCTAATGGTACACCCTTGTACTCGTCCTCTAGTCTTTGTTTTCAGTTATAATTATTGTTATCCAAAATAATGCAAGTACTGTCTTTCAGGGAGATGCTGAGGAGTCCAACGTATTGACGACTACCGTTGATGTCACTCAGATGCTCGAGGTACGTTTCAGGACAGTTCCGTCGCCCTCCTATGTGTCTTCTTTTTTCAATTTTGTGTTCATTACTAATGAAAGTCCTATGTTTCAGGGAGTCGATGGAGCATTAGTCCAAGAAGAAGGGGGAGCATGCAGTTACGGGTCGGCGCAACAGCTTGCAGAAGTGTGCACCGCAGTTACATCGTTCCTTGATGTTCTTATGCATTTCGAGGTATGGATACTGACAGTTCGATCAAGCGAAATCATATGACGTGATTACATCCGCTATACTTCCTTCTTTATTAACGCAAATACTATGTTTCAGGGAGATGACGGAGCTTCTTCTACAAGAACATCACCCCTAGTAGTTGATGCAGATCTCTGGGTGGTGACACTTCCAACGATCAAGCAAATCGAATCATATTTACATATCCATTATTTATTTTAGACAACTGATCATTTGTGCAGGTCTATTTAGATGAGCCGTTCACGCCTGCACAAAGTTTCTGTTCTTTTTATCAAAATAGAAAACCATACTAATGCAATTACTGTGTTTCAGGGAGTCACTGAAGCATCATCTTCAATAATATCATCAATGGAAGTCTATGAGGAGCCCGAGGTATGGATCTTGACAGTTCCATCTAACTAGATCAACAATGCGTGAATAATTGTCGTTTGAATGTTCTACACAAAGCGTTCATTCGTGTTTTGCTATTGAGATGTACGTGGGTATTGGTCCCCAAGTACATTTTGTGTTTTCAATATTATTATACATACTAATGAAAGTTCTATGTTTCAGGGAGTTGATGGAGCATCAGTGCGTGATGGATGTGCTTATCATGAAAATGTAGTCGTTGCAGCGCAAGAGGAAGTGGAGACATGCACACACGAGTCGGAGCAACAGCGTCCTGATGTTGAAGTTCGAGGCAAGAAAGTTTCAAAGAAAAGAAAGCAAAAGAAGGTTAGTGTCCTGGTCACTATATTATGTTGTTATTCACTGTTAATAGTTCAATACTGTAAGTTGTGTTTAAACTGAACATCCCTTTTCCAATCTTTCCTCTAGTTGCGAGTAGGTGTACGAACTAGATCTACACAGACAGTGAAGCGAACGAGAGATGTTGCTTGTCAAACCTTTTGGCAGGGACTTGAGACTGGAGATGCATCGTGCCAATGGGAAGAATATGAAGTGATTGACAACGGAGCTATACCACCACCAGCCATTGATAGTGAATGTCCTCCTGGTAGTTCGGATGCAGTCGGAGATCAATTCACAGAATCCACACCCGCAAAAACTAAGACCGCGAGAAAGTTGAAGAAATTGTCTTATTCACCCATCGCCGGAGAAGGAACAGATGTTGCAATGGAAGAGAATGAAGTGGATTACAATGAAACACCATCAATATCACTGAACATAGCGGAAGACGATATCAGAGATTCTACCTTTCATGTGAGTGACATGTCCTCAACGTTACAGGCCGAACCAGCTGGGATGCAGAGTGACAGTATAAGGAAAGAGGCCAAATTCATTGTATTCGATAGTTGTTTGATTGATATTATTATTCGGTTGAAATGTGGGCATTCGGTAGGTGGGGAAGTATGTGGGGAGCCATTGATTAATGTGACTCGTGCAATTCGAGGCACTAACCTTAAAATACATGCCACCTGTACAAAATATCATCCTTTCTCATGGTCTGCACAACCCATGCTGGGACAACTGCCAGCAGGCAATCTACTTTGTGCAGCGGCTGCACTTTTTAGTGGTTCAAGTTTTAAAAAATTAGAGTCTTTCTTTCAGTTTGTGGGAATCCATTTCATTGCGAAAACTCAGTTCTACAAATACCAAACCGATTATCTATTTCCAGCCATTAGCGAAGCTTGGAGAATGGAAAAAATGTCTATTGATAGTACATTCGCGGGCAAACGGTTCAGGCTAGCCGGTGATGGACAGTGCGACAGCCCAGGATTTTCAGCCAAGTACTGCACCTACCACTTTCAGGACATGGAAAGTAAGAAAATTGTGAGTTCGGTGGTCGTGCAGGTGTCACAAAGTACATCCTCAGTGGCCATGGAGAAAGTTGGCTTTGTAGCATCATTGCAAGAACTACAATCGCGGGGAATGGTGATCGACCTGATAGCCACGGACAGACACGTTTCAATTGCCAAGACAATGAGAGAAGAGTACAAAAATATAAATCACCAATTTGACGTTTGGCATCTTGCAAAAACAATCAATAAAAAATTGTCGGCTGCAGGTAAAAAAAAAGATATGCAAGGTATTTCACAGTGGTCCAAGTCAATCAGCAACCATCTTTGGTGGAGCTCAAAAACATGTGGAGGGTCGTTGGAAATTCTACTGGAAAAATGGCGGTCAGTAATGCTACACTGTACAAACGTGCACAGCTGGAACACGAACCAACATTTCCACAATTGTGAACATGGCCATTTGTCCACAGAGGAGGCACGGAAGAAGAAGTGGTTGATTCCTTCATCACCCACTCACAAAGCCATTGAAAAGATTGTATTTGATAAAACTATAACAAAAGCTTTGAGGGGACTCATGGAATTCTGCCACACAGGAGATTTGGAGGTGTTCCACAATATGTGCCTAAAGTACAGGCCAAAACGATTGCATTTTGGCATGGAGGGCATGATAAATCGGACTCTTTTAGCGGTCTTGGCACATAACCATAATGTCGGCCGTCAACAAAGTAGGACGACCGGAACTTTAGGGACGCTTCGCTACAATAAGGCCTTCACTAAAAGAAGTAAACAATGGGTGATCAAACCAGTGTTTGAGGATATGCAATATGAGTTTATTGAGAGACTTATTGTTGACGTCCTAGATAGGCACATAAATGGAGTTGTGAACGAACCTGTGCAGGTGACAACTGCATTGCCACCCAACATTGCCTCTGTTCCATGTCCACCTAAAGAAGAGCTCATTGAGAAATACACATCACGGTTTAAATGATTGTAATTTGATTGTCTGTTCTCTCGAGTCTCCTCATGTCGCAGGCCCATTGAATATGTTTATCTATCCAACCTTGTTCATTTGCGCATTAAATTAAACCAAACAGTAATATAAATGATTTTTCCAAAAATATAGAATGTCTCCGTATTTATGGTTCTGTGGGGCTGCAAAGCACGCAGACAAAATGCAAAGATGGAGTGTAAATTTCAAGTCCTGTAAAACGGCCTTACACTGAATGTAGCTAACTAGGAATGTGTGTTCGTTCAAAGTGAAGGTCAGCTGATTTGATTTTTTCTCGGGTGCCAGAATGGCCCACGACTCAGTATAAGGTTCTATTGTTATTTGACCTTGACAGGCCGGGACCACGTAAGAAACGATAATGAATATAATTTCAGAAACGAAAGCCATTTCATGTTCGTTCATTAGAAGAAATAAAACGTCAGCATAGAAGGAGTGGTATTTCGGGGCTGCCCTACGCACAGACACAATGGAAAATGCAAATATAATGTAAGTAACTCTTTAGATGAGTTTATACCGCAATTTAATTACTATACAGTAGCTTTAAAGACAGGTTAAGTTGTACTTGTTCATTCTATGTGGCATATTGTTTTGTACCACGCACTATCTTGGGGAGAACCGTCTCCTTTTACGGAAGCACCTCAAAACCTTCCTCTTTGCTTCTGCTTTCTCTCTCCCTCTCCCCTGCTACAACTGGTCCACTGTCTGCGACCTCGGTCCTGGGCCCTTCCACTCTCCACCTGCACTCCCTGTCAACCCCTGCACTGGGGGACTGTCTCAGTATCCTACAGCCCCCCCTTGACGTATAAAAC